>NW_027094104.1:6327500-8727500 GCF_029207755.1 Chamaea fasciata | reverse complement strand
TCTGAGAGTGTATTTTTTTTTTTCGGGGAGTGACAGCCCAGGTTGGAAAGGATGCCAAAAGATCACCTGGCCCAGCCTTTTGTGGGAAAAGGGAGCCTAAATAAGATTATCTAGCACAGTGCTCAGTTACATCCTGAAAACCTCTAGCAGTGGGGACTCCACCATGTCCCTGGGGAGCTTGTTCCAGTGACTGATTGTTCTCCCTGTAAAAAACGTCTTTCTTGTGTCAAAACAAAGATTTTTGTCCAGGGAGAGTTTCTGCTTTAGCTGGGAGAAAAAGAAAGAAGGGAAAAAGCCCTGCAGGTAACAGCTGTGTCGGGCAGACACGTCTTGGTGTGGGTGAGGCTGGTTTTGGCACCTGGGTCTGGGATTTTGCCCCTGTGATGCTGCTGACTGAGGGAGGTCCTGTGCTCCTGAGGTTCTGGCCTTTAGGTTTGAGCAGGCCCCTGTCTGAGGTGGGGGAGCAGCAGGGTCCTGTGTGAGGGTTTTTTATCTCTGCACCTTCCTCAGGAGCCCCTGGGGCTGCCTGGCCCATGAGCTGCTGTAGCTGCCTCTCCCCAGGCTGCAAGCAAAGAACTTTCCAGACCTTCTCATCTGAGTGGTGCTGGAAATGCAAAGCACTGTGCTGCCCTGACCTGGGGGGAATCAAGGCTTGGGAGGCTCATCCCAGCCCAGGGCGGTGCTGTCCTGCCCAGGGGGGGTTTGTGGATCTCTGTCACTGCTGCCGCTGTGACACTGCTGCAGGGACCCCAGCTCTGCTCGGAGGGTTTGGGTGATGGTTGCTGTGAGTGTAGCTGGAGGCAAGGTCCTGAGGACTTTCACAGAAGCGCTGTGATGTCTCTTTACAGGGTGACTTGTAAAGAGTCGATTGCCTGGGGCTGCGCAGGACATCAGCCTCAGATCTCCCATTTCCCAGTCCAGAGAGCTGTTTCCTTGACTACACCGCGTGTAAAGGAGTGCAAAGAGGCTTTTCCCACTGCTTCAGCTGACCTTTTCAAACCTACACCCTGTAAGGAACATCCCAAAACCCCTTGCTGCGTTTTTAGCACATACGTGGTGGGGGATCCCTGCATGAGAAACCCCTCGGTTGGCTTCACTGCCCACCGGGATGCCTCTAGGAAATCTGTCCCATCTCAGGTGACTGAGATGCCTGGGCTGACCCTCTGGGGCTGATGCCTTAAGCTTTTAGCTTTTCTATTTTTCAGATCCTGTACTGCATTAGTGTATAACTGAACTCCATATAGAGGGTTAGTAGATTCTCTTCACATTTTTGCCAGGCAAAGCAATCCTTCCAGGCCTGAGAACCAAGGTCACCATCACAGCCTCAGGTCTGTATAAACAAAAGTGAATTGGGGGGAGGAAACTAGGGGAATTTGACTTCATTACCTGAAGCTGTAATTGGGCAATTAACCCCTGATATGCAAATGGACCAACTTATAATTGTCTGAAAAACTCATGACCATCGTCCATCTTGGGTGTTGCCTCTGGGAGGCTTTTTGGCTGCCCAAGGTGTATCTATTGAAGACCTTTAATAAATACCCACTTAAATACCCGCTTTATCCTCTGAACTCTGCCTAGCCTGTGTTCTAGGTGGCCACGCCAAGGCACCGGGGTCACCCTGCCCTTCAGCAGCTGCATCCCACTCTCCTGGCCGCTGCTTTCCAGCGGAGGGCGGAGGTGTCAGCATCCCCGGAGGCTCCGGCCGTCATCGCCTTGACTCACGGCTCTGTCACTGCCGCTGACTCACCCCCATGCCCAGGGATGTGCCGGGGCTGGCAGCGAGGGGCCAGGGGCCAGGCGGGGGCGACAGCCCGTGGGGCACGGGTATGCAGTGAGGGACACGGGGACCGAGGGTGGGACACTGATCCCGAGTGCGGGACACTGATCCCGAGTGCGGGACAGGGATCCCGAGTGCGGGACACTGATCCCGAGTGCGGGACACGGATCCCGAGTGCGGGACACTGATCCCGAGTGCGGGACAGGGATCCCGAGTGCGGGACACTGATCCCGAGTGTGGGACACTGATCCCGAGTGCGGGACAGGGATCCCGAGTGCGGGACACTGATCCCGAGTGCGGGACAGGGATCCCGAGTGCGGGACACTGATCCCGAGTGCGGGACAGGGATCCCGAGTGCGGGACACTGATCCCGAGTGTGGGACACTGATCCCGAGTGCGGGACAGGGATCCCGAGTGCGGGACACTGATCCCGAGTGCGGGACAGGGATCCCGAGTGTGGGACACTGATCCCGAGTGCGGGACAGGGATCCCGAGTGCGGACACTGATCCCGAGTGCAGAACACGGATCCCGAGTGCGGGACAGGGATCCCGAGTGCGGGACACTGATCCCGAGTGCAGAACACGGATCCCGAGTGCGGGACAGGGATCCCGAGTGCGGGACACTGATCCCGAGTGCGGGACACGGATCCCGAGTGCGGGACACTGATCCCGAATGCGGGACACGGATCCCGAGTGTGGGACAGGGATCCCGAGTGCGGGACACGGATCCCGAGTGCGGGACACGGATCCCGAGTGTGGGACACTGATCCCGAGTGCGGGACAGGGATCCCGAGTGCGGGACACTGATCCCGAGTGTGGGACACTGATCCCGAGTGCGGGACAGGGATCCCGAGTGCGGGACACTGATCCCGAGTGCGGGACACTGATCCCGAGTGCGGAACACGGATCCCGAGTGCGGAACAGGGATCCCAAATACAAGACATGGATCCCGAGTGCGGGACGGGGATCCCGAGTGTGGGACACTGATCCTCAGTGCAGGACACGGATCCCGAGTGCGGGACAGGGATCCCGAGTGCGGGACACTGATCCTCAGTGCGGGACAGGGATCCCGAGTGCGGGACACTGATCCCGAGTGCGGGACACTGATCCCGAGTGTGGGACACTGATCCCGAGTGCGGGACACGGGTCCCGAGTGCGGGACAGGGACGCGCGGCCGCGGGAAGCGGTGGTGAGGCGCTCTGGGGGCTGTAGGTGCCCCGGGGCTGGAGGGATGAGGTGGGCACTGCCTCGTTCCCTGCCCAGCCCCCGGGGGCTGCGAGGGCTGCCTGCAATCCCTGCTCCAGCCTCCTTCCAGCCTCCCCCGGCCCACATCTGCATCGCTTCTCCCCTGCCCCAGAGATGTCCCTTCACCCTCTAGGTGTCCACTTGAATTTCACCTCTGACAGGTTGTGTCTGGCTGTAAAAAGCAAATAACTGCAGAGGTTTAGAACCGAGGACAGTAAATTCTGATTTATGTCCTTAAAGGGAGAGATTTTATTTAGTAAAATGGAGAATATTTATCACTACGGTGCTAAAAGCATCGGGGTGCCCCTCTCCTAAAAGCGTCAGGGTTCTCCTCTCCTGAACAGATTTGCTTTTTGGCACAGCTTTTATTTACCTGCGAGTCAGGATTTGAGTGGCAGCAGGAGGGAATGATCTCGTGGCACTTTAAAGCGGGGCTGTTGGAGTCCTCTTCCTGCTCTTCCCCTGAATGGCCCTTGCGTAAATCATTTCACACGTGTGCTCTCACTTCCTAGATGGAAAATGAGGTGGATATTTCCGCTTCTCCTTGGCACTTCAGGATCTGCTGCGAGGCAGCTGCGAGGGGGTTGTGGTGATAAAGCTGGGAATTTGGCCCTGGGATGTGTCAGCACCCCCAGGCAGGGCTGGGATGAGGTTCCCTCCGGGCTGTGGGCAGTGATTGATGCGAATTTGAGATGTGGGGCTGGGGTGGTGGTGGACATCAGGCCGGAGATAGGAGTTGTTCCCACTGGATCTGTCTCTGTGGGCCAAAGAGCAAGGAGAGGATGGGATTTATTCCCTGCTGGCAGTGCCCATTCCTCAGGCACAGGCAGAACCTCCTCTGGAGAGATGCTGGTGCTGTTCACAGCTGCAGCACCACCAAGGGGCTGATGAGTCCCTTGCCTGCCCCTCTCATCAGCAACAGCCGTCTGATCTCCTGTGTTCAAACCTGGTCATCCCTTCCCTGCTGTTTTCTGCTGAAATATTTAAACTTTGCCGTCTCTTTCCCTGGAAATGAGGAGGGTCCTGTAGGGGCCTCCCATTTCTCCCAGTTCTCCCTCTCTAACCCTGAAATATTTAAGTTTTGCTTAATTGTTTTCTTTCCCCTTGTGGCTTTTCTTGGCTGTGTAGAGTGACAAGCCTGGAGCTGCCACTCCAGGAACACTCACCAAGAGGGTTTGTGTTTAATTGTTCACAGATTTATCAAGATAGAGGCAAAACAGGCAACCTTGAAAGCAGATAAGCTGTTGGGCCATGAAGAGGGCTTCAGCACCTAAAATATTTCCCACTTCTCCCCTTTCTTGCATTCTTTGATCCAGTCAAGTGGAGAACTGGTCAAACCTGACTTTAGCTGCCTGAAAAGCCCTGGTTGATCTCTGTATTGACAGCTGCTCCTCAGGGGATGGAGCCTGGTTGGAAACCACCGAGGTTGGTGGGCTGTTGGTTGTTTTGGGGTGTTCTATTTTTTATTTTTTTTTCCAGAAAATATGAGAAGTTCCCAGTGGGTGGAGAGGGAAAGTGAACTATGAAATTGTGAGACTCGTGCTCGCTGTTGAAACACACCCTGGGGAAGGCATATTCTCCATAAACAGCAGTGTTGGCCACGGACCAGGAAACCCTTCCCTCCCCGCTCCCCTCTGCAGCAGAGCCCGGTGCTGTAGGCGGTGTTTCCATCCAGAATTGCTGCTCCTGGATCTTTTTATTGCACCTCTTCAGCCCTTGAGACACCCACTGGAGAAGCCTGTTGAAGTGCAGGTTCTCCTCCTCCAAAGGGGCTCTCTCCCCTTTGTTTGTTCCAGTACCTGATGTTACCGGTGTTCCAGTGACTGTTTGCTGCAGTAACTGGTGTTACTGGTGTTCCAGTGACTGTTTGCTGCAGTAACTGGTGTCACTGGTGTTCCAGTGACTGTTTGCTGCAGTAACTGGTGTCACTGGTGTTCCAGTGACTGTTTGCTGCAGTAACTGGTGGTACTGGTGTTCCAGTGACTGTTTGCTGCAGTAACTGGTGTCACTGGTGTTCCAGTGACTGTTTGCTGCAGTAACTGGTGGTACTGGTGTTCCAGTGACTGTTTGCTGCAGTAACTGGTGGTACTGGTGTTCCAGTGACTGTTTGCTGCAGTAACTGGTGGTACTGGTGTTCCAGTGAGTGTTTGCTGCAGTAACTGGTGGTACTGGTGTTCCAGTGAGTGTTTGCTGCAGTAACTGGTGGTACTGGTGTTCCAGTGAGTGTTTGCTGCAGTAACTGGTGGTACTGGTGTTCCAGTGAGTGTTTGCTGCAGTAACTGGTGGTACTGATCTTGCCCTGCTCAAGGGCAGCAGGTGACAGCCAGAGGCACAAGGGGTGGAGGAAGGGGATATTTGACAGTAGGTGATGCAGAGCTGGTTTGGTCTTGGGGGCTGAAGGGCTGCCAGAGAGCTGTGGAGTCACTGAAGTGCTGCAGGCCTGCAGGAAGAAAAGGTGTTTTGGAGAAAAGGGCCTCAGAGGCAGCAGGAGGGGTATCAGGAGGGTTTGAGTAGCAAGGGTGGGGTCTCAGCCTGAGCCCTCCCTCTCCTGGCTGCTTGCCTTCCTCCCCCTCCTCTCTCTGTGTGCAGTTTCCCAGTGCAGGCCAGCAGAGACCCGAGCCCTGCTCTGTCTCTGGTAAAGCTCAGGTTTGCCCGCTCGCCCAGGATTTGCTCCTCTGCCAGAGCCTGCGTGTGCTCCATCCCTAGCAGTGTTCAAGGCCGGGTTGGACAGGGCTTGGGATAGTGGAAGGTATCCCTGCCCATGGCAGAGGGGCTGAAACAAGATGATCTTTAAGGTCCCTTCAGCCCAAACCATTTTGTGATTCTGTGATAACAAGAAAAAGTTTATTTTGCTGCTTGTTGCTCACAGAGAGACGTGAATCCGAACAACGGGCCGACAGCAGGGCACCCATTTTTCTGCGCTGAAGGATTCACCCTGCAGCACTAATTATCCATCAAACCTGAGCCTTTTCTCTGCCAGCTCCCTCTCGTACAAGGCTGCAGGTTGTTTTGGTGGCTGTCAGTGCCCTCTTTCTGCTGGGAGCCCCTCTGTGCCCCAGCAGCAGTGAACATTGCCCAGCATAAATCTTGGGAAATCCGGTTCTGTGTTGGACATGCTGTTCAAAGGCACCTTGGCAGTGACAGGACATTCTGCTCACAGATTTCCCCACGAAGTAAAAAGTTGTAGCTGTTGACATAGGAGCGCATCTGAAGCGTCAGCTTTTCCTGTCAAACTCCACTGTGCTGGCTTCAAACGCAGTGTGAACCCAAGGATAGCTTCAGGGGGCAGAGGTTGCCTGAACTCTGGCAGAAGTTCACGTTGTGTTTTGAGCTGAAATTCAGGTTGCTGCTTCTCCCTGCATCCCTTCAGGTGGTGGTGCACAATCTTCCTGCAGCTGGGAAGGGCCGGCAGAAGCAGGACTGTTCCCTAATTGCCTCTGGCCACCTGGGAGAAGCTGTTTGAGTTAATTGGACTGTCTCTCATGCTTTCTTCTCTGCTTAAAGATGAAATAGGAATTGCATTGAACTGTGGAGGTCAGCGGTGTCTGGGGACGTGTAGAGCGTGGTAATCTGCGTGAGGATGGTGAAGATGAGCTGTGGAGGCATCACCTCCATCTGAAACCCAGGTGCCTCTGCCATCCCCACCTCTGCCTGTCCGAGGTTCTCAGCTCCCAGTGACTCTCACGTTTCCCTCCAGGTTCTTTAGATGTTGACTCCCACGTGCCTGACTTGCTCTTCGTTGCTTTTTGGATGCTTTTAGTACTTTTCTCATTGTTAGGAAAGTTAATTAACATCAGGAGCTGGCAATATTCGTAAAGCTGCTTTCCAAGGCAGACTGCTGCTCACCAATGAGATTTTCTTTTAGCAAGCAGATATGTCAGATCCATCATCAAAACAACCCATCGAAAACATTCCCTTCACAGCCCTCTCACTGGCATTGCATAGACTTGAGCGATAAAGGCTGGTTTGCAGTCCTGTTACTGGCTTGGAAAAGAAACTGGCTTTAAGGAATGAAAGAGAAACCTCCAACAATGAACCAACCTGGCGTTTTCCAGCAGAGATGCAGAATTGGCTCTGCGGGGAGCTGCTCTCTCTCAGGAAGCGCTGGAAGTGACCACTTGGATTTAATACTGCGCTCATCAGCTGCATCTGCCACGGACAAGAACATCTTGCGTTGCAAGGACTTTGCTATTTTCCATTAAATAGGAAGCTGCCCTTTTATTATCCTGAGTTAAGGGCAGAGATCTGGGCTGACGTGGCTGCCAGAGCTCCACCAGCTCCGGCAGCCGAGCGCGCACTCCCGGACAATCCTGCTGCGCTCGGCGTTTTCCCAGGGTTACATAAACATCCTTCCCTCGTAGCCGAGGCTGGGACATGCAATCTGCAAACTGCTGACAGTCCCCTGCAAGAGGCAGAGCTGCCCCAGAAGCTTTGGCAGCTCCATGAGGTTGGGAAGGGATGGGAACCACGTCGGGCAGAGCAAGGCCGTGGAGATCCCGCTGTGGGGTGTGAGGTGGTTTCAGGCCATCCCAGCTCCTGCTGCTGCTGGAGATTTTGGGAGCTGACCCACACACGGTGAGAGGCCAGCAGGGTCATCTCGAGGAGTTTGGATTTGCTTGTGCGGCTCCACCTGAGAGTCTCAGCTCCCTGTGCCTCCTGCAGGCGTGCCTTTCCAGCAGTCCGGGGTGCTGCACTCCCGCTCCACCACAATCGGGTTTTTCCTCCCAAGGAAGGCGTAGGAGTGGAGGTTTATCTCTGAGCTGGCAGGCAAAGGAGGATGCCACACCTCTGGGAGCTTCTGGGGCTGGGTGGAGCGGGAAGGTGGAGCAGCAGGACGTGGGCTTTGAGGAGCTGCCGTTCATGGGCTCGCCCTGAAGCCAGGGCACTCTGAGATTTCCAGCTCCCTCGGGGAAGGAGAATAGCAATAAATCTGGGTAATTTGTGACAGAGCCTGGCCCTCTGGGTGATTTTCTGACACTCTGTGCCTTTCTGACAGCACATGCAGCAACAGGCTGTGATCCACAGGGGTTTCCTTGGCTCTGGAGATGAGGCAGCGCTCACTGTGAGTGGGCTTGGCTGCGAGGAGCTCCCAGCTCTGGGTGTGAGGCTCAGAGGCAAAGGAAGCAAAGGCACAGTTAACATCTAGTGAGGCCCTTTCACTGCCAGGCTGGAAGATTTTGTTGTCCTCAAAACTGAGGTCTGAGTGGCTTGATGGCTGTTCCTGTGGGATCTTCCAGTGCTGCTCCAGGAGAGCTGCACAGCTCCCTCAGGAGATGCACCAAAGGGATACCCTGTAACTGCTGAAAATCTGCTGGGTCTGGAAATTCATGCCTGTGTGACTGGTATGGGCTGGGGGAGCCCTTGTGATAGAGGAAAGACACAGACATCCCGTCTGCCTTTGGATGAGGTTGAAAGACAAGAGTTATCGTCAGGTAGAAGATGAGGAGCGGTGATAAGATGCAAAGAGGTCCTTGTCTTTGGGGTGGGAAACTTTCCTGGAAGCTCCAGACCGTGTGGAACACCTAGAATTGTGTCTGGCTTGGGATGTTTGTCCCTGGAAATGCCCAGTTCATCCCCAGTAACCATCCTCCTGCTCCATAGTGTGAACTCCAGTCAGCCCTTCCCAGGCAAAGCCCTGGCTGTGCTGCACTGTGGAGAGCCCGTGGCTGATTCCTTATAAGATGAGGGGTTTATTTTACTTTCTTCCTTTGTCAGAGGCCGTGGCTGTTTCCTTCTAAGGTGAGGGGTTTATTTTGCTTCATTCCTTTGACAGCCTTCCTTGAGTTTTGCCAGCTCTTCTATCAGCCTGCAAGACCTAGAAGGAAACCACTGTCTTCAAAACGCTTTTTCAATGCCGAGTTCAGGAAAAAAAAGAGAATTGTTTGAGGGTGCAACTCTGCCTCTGAGTAACAGGCACTGCTGGGGGTGTGTGAGGGACACTGCCTGCTGCTCAGCATGGGGCTGGGGTGTCTCCGCATTCTCGAGTCTGCAAATGCTCCACACATCTGGCACGAGAGGACTGGGCCGGACTTTTTGCCTTCTTTAGCAACTGGAAACAATCCAGCCTGCCAGTTCCTGCAAAGCTCATCCTGTGGTTTAGTGGATAATACAGATCCTTGTTCGACTCCCACGCTTTAGTGCCTTGTGAGAGGGCAGGGAAGAGCTTGTGCTGCGCTGGGACTGCAGTTCGCTGCTGTGGCAGGCAGCATGAATATTCATTGTGCCTGGAGTGCCTGCTCCATAGTTATAATGAAATGTTTATGGGGACACGGGGATGATTCTAGGATGGTGGCAGGTGCTCAGCAGGTGTGAGGGATGCGGGGTGGAGGCAGGAGCTGAGGGGGAAGGGCTGTTTGAGCTCCAGGAATGTCTTCAGAGTGCATTTCCAGGAGTTTGGCTCATGCAGCCGTTGTCCTGCCCGTGCCAGGACGAGAGTTTCGTGTCTGTCCCCTGCAGCTGGGAGATGAGTGCAGGCAGTGCAGGGCTGGCTGAGCTCAGGGACCAGGAGCTGCGCAAACCTGAGTTTTCTCAAGCAATCAGCAAAGCTGCTGAATGCCACAAATCAGAGTGACAGCCACATCAAGGCAGATCTGCCAGGCGTGAGCAGGCAGACTTTACTGTGGGGCTGCACCAATGTGACCAAAGGTGGATCCAAGTGTCCCAAACCCTCAGCAGACCGAGGATGCTCTGATCCTGTGGCTGGAGGCCGTTTCCTGCCCACAGAGCTGGGACGATGTTGGGGAGGGAAGATGAAAGTTTAACAGGAAAGTTTGACAGATGTGAATGCTTAGCAAAAGGCTCTCTGAATGTAAAACCTGTAAGTGAAACACAAATGAAAGCAAGTTTTGATATAGAAGAATAAAGGATGTCTAAAGTTAGAATTGCTGAGCCAGTTGTTACTGGACAACTAAGAAAGCAATTGTTAAGTCGGGTTGGAAGGAGGTTTTAAGGCTGAAGCGAAGGATATCTTGACCACAAACAAACAAGCAGAAATAAATGTCAAGAAAAGCAGGAGATACTATAGGCAAACAAAAGCATGTTTTTACCAAGTAGAAAAAAAAAGGTCTAAGAATTTTCCACTGCAAGAAAACAGAAGAACAACTTTAAAGCTTAAACTGTAACGTACTAACTCGATGTAATTGGGTAATGTATGGTGTAATTACCATAATATGGTGATGATAATAGCTGTGATGGGCTAGAGGTAATGGTAAAGGTGTTGTGTATGATGCTGATTGGTTTTTATGTATTAAGATACTCAGCAAAGAGAACTATACAGTGCATTGTAACCAAAACTAACTCGGTTTCAGGCATGCCTCTAAGCTGCAGCCGGCAGCTTTAGGTGTGGCTCTGCCACCCGACCCACGACTGCTGTATACAACAAAGAGCACTTCGGGGTGCCGCCTGTGGTCCCACATCTCTCATTCAGGCTCTTCCAGGACAGCCCCTCTCTGAGAGGTGCACAGGGGACGCGGGGGCAGGACAGGCAAGAGGTGACACTGAGTTTTGGTGCTGGATTGTCCCCCAGCCTCTCTGCCTGCGAGGCGGCGGGGCACAGATGTGTCCCCTGGATGGGCTGTGCAGGTCTCTGAGCAGTATTATCTAGTTGAAGACCAGCCTGTTTGTTGCAGAGAGTTGGACTGGACGGCCTCAAAGGTCCCTTCCAACCCCCACCATTCCACGATGGGGCACAGAAATGGGTCTTTTCGTCTAAGAGTTTGTTTGAGATGAGCCCCACCAAAGCTGCTTTCCCCACCTCTGACGTGAGGCTGCTTCACACCACTGGCCCCCCACCTGTGTGTTAAACCCTGAGGAAGGTGTTTGATGAGGACAGGGTGGAGGATTCAGGGCAGAGCAGGACAGCACAGAGCAGAGAAGGGGTTGAGGAGCGAGCTCCTGCCTCGCTCACATCCCTGCATGCGTGGAAAGACAGATGAGGTGAGCAGGTTTTGGTATGGCTGCGGCTGGCAGCAGGCACAGATCATGGATTAAACATGTGCAGGGCAAGAAAGGGGCTTTCTTGAGGCAGACAGAGGCCCGCTGTTGCTGTGCAGCCCCGCTCCTCCCAGCCCCATGCTAACAGCATTATCAATGTGTTTATACGAAGCTTGGCTGCAAAAGGCCTCATCGGCCTCCAGTTTTTTCAAGAGAGTCTGTAGCTTTGCTAAATACTCCTTTTATTGTGCTGCCAGAGGCTCTCCCAGAGGCCAGGGAAGGAGGTGGCCTGTTTGGCCACAGTGATATCTGGACCGGAGATTGAATTCCCGCATGTCTTAAATCTGTCTCCAGGATGGCAAGCGACCAAGTGGGCATCTCTTTCTGCAGCTAATTGGCTGTTTATGGGCAAATTGGCCTCTGGCTGCTTCCACGAGGCCAGGGCTGCACGAGAGCATCCTCTTACAGAGCTCGCGGAGTGCCTGGGCTGTGCAGGGGATGGTGACAGCGGGGACAGCTCAGCCCTGCTCCCGCCTCGGGTCACCATCTCTGGCTCTGAGCGAGTGCCCGGGGCTGCTCTGAGCTCTTAGCACTTGTCTGCAGTGCAGGGATTGCTGTCTGGCCTCCAGCTGGCAGGAGATGCTTTCCCGAGCTACAAGCAGGCGCTGTGGAGAAGGTTTGTTTGGAAAGCGTCTCCTGAGGAGGAGCAGAGCAGAGGAGATGCACTGTTGGGAGGTGCACACCTGGCTGGAGCTGCTGGACACAGTGTCCCTGCACTGGTTAAGGTCCTCCTTGCAGGAGGGGGTTGCTGATAAGCCAAGGCACATGTTTCTGCAGCAGAGTGCTCCCCAGGGCCCCCAGCACTGGAGGAAGCAGCAGGGCAGATTTATTTGTCTCTCAGGAATGTCATCTCGTTGTTGAACCAACCAAACCGGGGGTTCTGTGGTGCAGGGTTTGTTTTTTTTTTTCTGGAGGTGTGAGGAGAAGGAAGGTATTCAAGGAGAGAGCCCAAGTCTGGCTGGTTATTCCCTTGTGTCAAGGTAAACCTGGCTGTGTTGGTCTGTCTGTGATTACTTGTCTGGGAACAACAACATCCCCGGAGTTTGTAGACACTGCCAGTCCCTGCTGAACGAGAGAGACTGATGCTTCCTGCATCCAGCTCTTTCCCCCTGTCATTCCTTTATAAGGTAAAAAACATTTCAGATTTCGTTTCCACCTTATTTTAACTTCTCGTAAAAGAGGGCCGTTTAATTCTTTTGGTGGAACATCAAGTCCAATTCTCCCTGACCTGGTGTGGTTATTATGGGCACTTGGGAAGATGAAGTACTAAGAAAAAAGTCAGCACGGTAATGCTGATTTATCAGAGCGGGTGGTGGGGCGGAAAGTGGTGCCTGCAGTCTGGAGATGGCAGAGGAGATCACACAGACCTGCCTGTGCCGTGGCTTGGTGTGATGGCACTGAGCACATCTCCTTGGAAAGGAGAATTTGCCCTGTTCCCCTTCCCCTGCTGGGCTTTATGGGCACAGAAAAGATGGGCAGGACACGGGCTGAGAGAGAGCCCAGCCCTGGATGTCACTGCAAAGGAGCAGGGCCAGCTCTGCTCCTCCAGGCCATTGGAACTCTGCTGTGCTCGTTTGGAAGCACGAGTGTCAGAGCTGACTGCCCAGCAGCCCACGCTCTGTGTCACTGCCCACTGCTGAGCTCTGCCCTGTTCCAGACCCCCAAACTCAGCCCATCCCAGGGTTTTACTGCTTGCTGGGGTGTTGCCAGTGGGGAGTTTCTCTCCCCTTGCATTGCTTGCTGGAAATCTCCCCCTCTCCCTCCTGGCTTGGTGCCCTCTCTCCGTGCCTGGTGCTCTGCCCCCAGGGTGCTCACGGGCCTCTTTCCTATTTAGGGAAACGCTGCATGGCCCCTGCTCTTGGCCTGCTTGCAGCACATCTCCCAGTTAATTTTTTTTCCTATTTTTTCAATCCTCTTTTGTCTCAGGAGGCTGAAATCCCCAGTCCAGCTGTGTGTGCCAGTTGTGGCTCTTGGAAAGCTGCACTGGGGCAGGTTGGAGGGGGAATCCCTGTCCCGCTCTGGGTGAAGCTGGGTGTCTGATGTTCTGTTCCAGCAGACAGGGTGAGCCTGGGGGGTGGTGGTGACAGCATCAGTTCTCTCCTGCAGCAATGATTTAATCTCAGCAGGAACAAGTGCCCTGCAGCGGGGAAGCCTCAGGCAGGGTCCGGGGCAGGCAGCAGAGCTGAGCAGGCGAAAGGGAGAGGAAGCTGAGAGAAATTCCCCTAAAAACATTGACTCATTGGGGTTTTTTTGTTTTGTTTTTTTTTTTAACTCCAGATTTTTAAATCAGCTGTGAAACTTCTGCATCTGTAGAAGATGCTGAGTAGGCAGCGCTGGGTATCTGCAAGATGGATTGGGGAAAAAAAGCTGTGGGGGACCTGGTTGGAGAAGGCTCTGCCATTCCCCTTGCCGTGCTTTTCCAGCAGGAGAGGCAACTGGAGGCTGAGCTCTGGATTTGGGGTAGATCCCTGGAACCCACAGCTCAGGGTTGTTTCTTTAGTGGTGCCCAGCACAGCTTGACTCCATCCATCACTGGATCCTGCTGGGGTTATCCTGGGATCTGGTCAGTGGGAGTTACCTTGGATGTGTTCTGTGCGAGTCTGAGAGGGCTGTAATAGACTTTTCAAGGGGATGGTTTAATGAGATGTAACAGCCAAGGCAGACCCTGCCCATGCTAAGCTGGTCCCCGGGGCGGTTCATCCCTCTCCCATTTGCACTCCTCGAGCTCAGCAGTTCACCTCCACCAATCCTGCCTAATTTTACGTGTGCCCATGTTGGACCTACCAAGCTCTCCCAGGCAGCAGTGGTGGAGCTGAGGACGTTTCCCCTGGCCAGACCATTGCAGGGCATCCACGTTCCCATCTGCATGGAGACACCCCACAGACTTTGACAGCAGTTTCTGTCCACTTGTGCACCTTTCCCAGCCCTGTGTGGTGGAGCTGGAGCAAAGGGAAGCTGCCAGTGGTGCTCGGTGCTGTGTGGATGCTGCTGATCACACCTCAGCCTCCCCACTGGTGCTTTCTCTGCCATCTGCCAAAACCTTTAAAAGGAAAGGAAAATTGTGCTCATTCTTCCTCTCCTTCCTCTCCTCCTGCCCTCGTGTCCTCCTCCTGCTGTGCAGTGAGCTCCCACGCTGTGTCCATGCTGCCCAGAGGAAGCTGAGTGGGCGTGGGGCTGCGGCTCCATCTGGGAATTGTTCTTATCAAACTGCTTTATGCCAGAAAGGAATAATAATAATAATAATAATAATACCTTTGATGGTAAGCAGGGAGATCAGGAGGTACAGCTGCTCCTGACCTGCAGCTTGTGGTGCTTGCTGAGCCTTTGCAGGGAGTTTTGGGGGTCTTCATGCTGCAGCAGATTTTGCTGCGTACCTGGAATATCTCGGAGGAGCGGGGAGAAACAACTGGGGGCTGGCGCAGGGAGCACGAGCCGCTGGAAATGCCTCTCTGAGAAGCAGAGGGGAGCAGCACAAGAAAAGCAAGTTTCCTGCCATGGGGCTGGTATATTTATGGCTGGAAAGTTTTGGGTTGAAAAGGTCGTGGGCAGGCAGCTGAGGGAGCAGCAGGGGCAGCGAGAGGCGGTTCCCCAGCTCACGCCCTGCCCCGCAGTGGGGCTGGGAGGGTCCCCTGGGGGCTCTGGGGGCCACGTGTGATGGGACAGGGATGGGGAGCACTGCGGGGGTGAGGGGCAGTGCCCAGGGCAGCTGGGATGTGCGGGGGAGGCAGGATGGTGTGGGGTTTGTACCCGTGGGGCTGCGGGGCCGGGCTGTGCCGGCCTCCTGGCCTGGCTGTGCGGGGATGGAGTTTCCAGCCCTGCCCGGGACACCACGTGAAAATGAGACATGCACATCTGGAAGTGGAGTGCACGCATGTAAGCGCTGCCAGTTTATTTATTCCTGCAAATTCTCCCTAATTTGGGGCTGCTGGGAAGCTGACAGTGCTGGAAAAGGCCTCTTTCCAAGGGATTCAATGTTCTGACTGACCCTCTGCTTCTCTTCCCCCCCTGCAACCACCAGAAGGGTGCAAGCAGTGCAAAGGTGTTCCCTACCCCAAGGCCCAGGCACTGCAATTCCCTCTGGAGTCAACCACGCAGGAAGGTTTTCCAAAGGAAACGTGCTGAGCCCTGTGTGTGTTAAACTCATTAAGGATGAGCAGGTTTTCTGAAAGCCTCTTGTTTCTATTAAAACATCTGTGCTGTCATGAGACGCTGTGCTCTGTGCCTGTTTGGCCTTCATGTTAAAAAGCAGTAATTAATAATTAAATTTTTTTAAAGAAACAATGAAAGTAATTAAGTCAGTTTTCAGCTTGGATCCTAAATTGCACCTCCCAGGTTCTTAGAAAAGCCTGACCTGAAACCGAGAAGAACAAGAGCTTGAGATTGAGTTTGTTTTAACTGCCTGAGCTTCGGGCAGATGCAGTTCCTGATCCTCTTTCCATTTCCTTCCTCTGCAAGTGTCCCCTGCTGTTTAATCAACACCAGGGAGCTGTGCTTCCCTTCCCTCCCCTTTTCCCCTCCCAGGCACGTGGGCTGCCAGCCCCTCCACCAGTGGCACGGGGACACCACGGCCCTCCTGTGTTGGAGCCCTGGGCACTGAGAATTTCTGTGCTGGCAGGCACTGAGTCCCAAGCAAACACTGCATTGGACCTGAGGCCGTGGAGAAGGCTTCCAAAACTGAGTGACAGCACTGGGATTGTGGGTGTGGGGTTTGGATAGAAGTGTGTGAGGTCACATGTGGAAAACTTAAGAGTTTAAGGGTTTAAAATATAGTAATAGATATAAAGCACGATGGAGGTTTCAGGGTGTAGGCTGAGTCCTTCTTTTTCACCTTTTTCTTTATGGGTTTGGGTGGTATTTTGTAATTGGATAGAAAAGTCCTCACTGTGGGCCACGGGCGGTTGGTAATTGGGTTAAAAGTAAAACTAATTTAGGTGTCATTTGTTAATTGGACAGTTTGTCCTTAAAAGGCCTTGTAGAGAGAGAGATACAGCTCCATTTTTACTTTGTTAGCTAGAAGTGCTCACAGCTTGTGAGACTGTAATATGGATACAAATTAATAAACTTCTGAGTCCAAACACAAAATACAGAATCGAGCATTTAATCCCGACTCTGGCAGAAAAGAAGATAAAAAGCCACATTCCCGGAGCCCAGGGTGGCTGGGATGATGTGCCTGGCCCAGGCTCGGGGCAGCATTTCCCTTTCCAGGCTCTCAGCACTCACAATAGCAGGAATCACTGCCTTGGCATGAAAAGCTTTGAGCTGGGCCACAGTGCTGGCGTGAGGGGATGGGAGTGCAGTGATCTGTGCGTGCAGATCTTCAGGCCAGTGGGCTGAGGGATTGCTCCTTGGAGGGCATGAGGCTCAAAGTCCATGGGAGGGTGTTGGAGGGGGCAGAGCTGTGGCCCCCAGCCCAGCACAGAGGGTGCTGACCCACAGCATCCTCCCTGCAGGCAAGCAGTGAATCCCACCGTAGCACTGGGGTAGCCCTGGGTGACCCCATCAGCCCCCAGGGAGGTGTTTGGGACCATCAGGGATGAGCACAGTGGGACCAGGACAGATCCAGCTCTGTGTCCAGGTTAGGAGGGTGAGGGGAGGGATGCTGGTGCTCCCCCTGCCCTGCTCGGTGTAACCACACGTGATGCATCCCTTGTTCTGTGCAGAGCAGGCTGGTACCTCCTCTGTGGGCTGATTTAATGGGGTCAAACCTGACAGGAAGGCAAGCCTTGATCTTCAGAGCTCTGTCCCTGCTGGGGTGGGGAGGAGGGGCTGTGGTTGTCTGTGCCTGTTCCTCACCCACCCAGCTCCCATGGGGTGTCTCAGCTCCAGGCTGTCCCACAGCACCAAGTTTGCTGCGTGCCCTGTTTGAACACTGAATATCTGAGAAGCTGTAGGTTCAGGGACCTTCTCCTTCCTCGTGTCATATTTAATTTCCTACGAGCAGAAACCTCTTCGGCCTTTTGCTCCCTTGATTTCACATCAGTCCCTTTACACCTTATCCCTTTAAAATCTTCTCAGTTCCGCTCTTATTGATCTGTTTATACCACAGCCACCTTTGGGGTTGGATTGAGGTTTGTTTGTTCCCTTGGTAACGGTGATCTTTGCCCTCAGCAGCTCTTCCCTGAAGCGCATCTGTGGGTGATGCTTCTGGCAGCCCCATCCCCTCTCCACCTTCCTGTGGGGTGTGAGTGATGCTGGGGAGCCAGGATGACTCACGACAGAGCTCCAATGCTTTCTGCTTTGCTGCTAAAAGTCTCTCATTTAATACATTTTAGGGGTTACTCACTTTAATTTCATGATATTGGTGAGTTGTGGTCATGCTGGGACCTACTGGGGCAGTGAGTTTGTGATGAGGCTCGTCTCGTGAGCAAAGACTTTATTAAAAGCCATTTAAATGCTGTCCTTCTGCCATTCTTCCAGATTTTGTCTTTTTCCTGTTATCCAGTCTTTCCAAGTTACCTGACCCTTTCTGTGCACATCCCTGGCTCCGTGGTAATAATGGATGGGATTCGGCAGCATTTTCTTAAAAAAAAAAGAAAAAAAACAACCAAACAACAACAACAAAACAACAAAAAATCCCGAAACAAAAAACAAGCAAACAAAAAACCCAAACTAAAAACAAAACCCACAATCAAACAAAAACAAACAAACAAAAAAACACCACCAACAAAAAAAAAACCCAGTTCATTATCCAGAAATCTCAAATTAGCAAACCTATTTTGAACTCTTCTAGCTTTTCCCATGCTCTCGATTTCCTTGTGGAGGAAGGGAAGTGTCACTAGCACTGAAGTGCGTCCGTCCCCCCTGTGTTTCCTACCCTTGGGAAGCAGGAAGATCCTGGAGACTCTTTTGGTGACAATTCCTGCGTAATCAGGGCTGGACTCACGCCGTCATCCACACCAAACCACGGGCGGAGGGGATGGGAGCAGTGCCTGACTTTCCTTCCGGAGTCCCCTGGTCCCCAGGCAGTGACAGCAGCCCTTCCCAAGGAGTGAGGCCTCCCAGCACTGCTCCCTGCCACAGCCAGCTCTGCTCTGGTGGCTTCCCAGCTCCCTGGTTCTGAGTGACAGCTCTTCTGTGCCTCAGTTTCCCCACCTGTCATGTATGGAGATGACTGCAGCTCTTCCAGGTGGGTTTGGACGCAGAGGTGGTTTTGGGGCAGAGGCTGTGCAGGGACTCAGCAGCTGCAGGGAGCAGAGGGGAGATGGGGAAGGTGATGGCAGCAGCCTTTGTTTGTGGCTTGGAGAGATGTGGCATCGTGCTACCGCATGTCCCTGAGGGTGACCTGCGCCTCGGGGCCTGGAGCACTCTGCTAACAAAGGGCTGGTGATAAAGGTGAGGAGATGGATCCTGTTTGGAAATCCCAGCGCTGTTCACTGTCTGCATCGTGCGTACGGCCTCCAGTGTTTCCCAGAGAGCCACAATGGGGCCAAGGATCCAGGGTTATATTCCAGATAAATGGGTGGTCCTGAGGGTCAGGCTCCAATAGGGATGGGGGGAAATGGTGCAGAGGGGTGGGCAGGAGCCAGGGGGACTGATGGGATCACAGGGGTGGGATACTGCAGCAAAAATAACCCAGTGAGGTCCAGGGGAAGGAAGAACATTCTAGGGGGGTGTATATGTGGTGAACGGGGGCTGAACAGGGTGACATAAACTTAGCAAACCAATAGAACAGTGAAACCCAAGAAATATTAACATGTGGCTGCAAAGGCCCATGGGAGGAAAGTTTTTCTCACCCTCATCTAGAAGGGTATCTCAGGCCCTGAGGCTTCCACAGAGAGAAGGGCTGTGAGTCACCATCCCTTCACCTTTCAAATCTGCCTGGCCTGGGTGATCATAAACCTGTCTCTCCCTGTGCCCCTGCGTTGGTGCTGCCCAGTGCTGAGCTGGAAGTGATGCCCTGAGCACACTGGGGCTGCTGTCTCACGCTGCAAGTGCCTCCACCCATCCCCTGCACCTTCCTGTAAAGGCTGGGAAGGAGGTTTCACCTGTGATCAGCAGCAAGGGAAGGTATTTGGCCTCTCAAACAAACATTGAGTGGTTAATAATAATGATATTTAGCTCCTCCTACACAGTAATTTTGGTCTGTAAGTCTCAAAGCATTTGATGGAAGAGGCCATAATCAATAAAGAGTTTTGTTTTCTAATTAAAGTACGAGGAGGAAGGGGAAGATCCTGTGGGTGAATTGCCCATTTTGTGTTGGAGATACTTTAAGGCTCAGGTAGCCACAGTGACTCACGGCTAACCCAGCCTGGTGCTCATGACTGCAGCAGATTGAGAGCCCGATAAGAGCTGCCGGGTTCAGAAAAAACCTTGACTGGTGGGAGGAAGAAAATCTGCCTGAAAAACTGCATTCTTAGCAGCCTGCAAGGAAAGTGCACAGTGCTGTTTGAAATGGCTTTGGATAGCAAAGCCTCTTTTCTGCCTTAGCCTGTTAAAGGATCTTCTAAAGCTGATAGCTGCCGTCTCCTTGTTTGGCTGGGTTTTTTTCCTCTTATGATTTTTTTTTTTTTTTCTCCTTGAAGTGACTTTCTAAGTCTGGTTGCTTTGTCCCATGCCAGGACAGAGGCTGTGACCAGCACTGGCTGCTTCTGGAGGAGTTTGAGCTGAGATCTGGAGAAGCCCTCGAGGCACACCCCTGCTGAAGGGCAGGAGAGCCCAGGGGTGAAGCACCCAGAGAAAAATGGTTAAAGTTTCTTGCATCTGCCAGCTCTTGTGGCACCAATCCATTTTTAGCTTGGTACCTGTAACTGAGTGATCAGCAGATTTTGCAGATTGCCTTTCTGGGGGCAGGAAATCACTTCTAGGCCAATGAAACCACTTTGCAGGAAGTTTCTTGCTCATCTGAAGAGCAGAGTGATGGCGAAGGAGAAAGGGCTGGGCAGTCAGCAGTGGCCTAGCACAGTAAGGAAACAAAAAAAAATTTCTACTGTAATGTAACACAGCAAGGAAAACATTTACCTAAATTTCTCCTGCAACCAGTGCTTTGGAGAACAGGAATTTCATCTTGGGCTGCAGTTGCTGTGTAGAGGACCCCAAAGGTCTTATCAAAGCAGGAGCTTGAGGTGAGGCTTCTTGTACAGTAAAAACAGTGAATGAGACCCTTGGTCGTGTGAGCAAGGGGAGCAGCAAGGGACAGAACAGACTGCTCATGATCTGCTCTTGAAAGGGAGTTCTTTCTCTTTTAAGATAAAAACTAAAATGTAATTACAAATGCCTGTGATATGTCCGGAGAAAGGAGTGGGAAAGCCAGATAAGGGGCTGAAGAAAATCCCTGTCACAAGGACAGAAGGAGCAGAAGCTGATTAGTTTATCAAAGGCAGTGTAGGTGATGTGATCACTGTGGGGGATCTTCCATCAGGAGAAGTCTCAGGGTCCTCAATCTCCTCAATCTACCTGGAAAGAGCGAAACAGGGGCTGTGCTGAAACTGCATTTGGCTGAGCAGCGCAGCACACATCGGTACTGTGCTGACAGGGAACCCCAAAACCCAGTTCCAGGGGAGGAGGCAGGTTCTCCGTCCCTCTGGGATGGGGGCTCTGCTTCCCAGGGTTCCTGCCTTTCTCGAAGAAAGATTTAGCTAAATGTAAGCTTTTGGGTTGAGGATGCAGGTAGAAAAGTGGAGTTTGATGATATGCAGCGTGGTCAAGGGGTTGATTTTTCCGGTCTGATGCTCTTGTAAAGCTGTGCTTCTGACATGGCTCAATGGGATAAAAGGGCAAGAAAGTCTCCAAGAGAGAAAAGGACGGGCTTTATCTCCCTGGAGGAAATCTTGCTCCTCTTCTACAAGCAGGCCCTTGGGGTATGTGCTATGGGGTGAGCTGTTTACATACCTTGCTGCTTAAAATATTTACTCTTAGAGCTCTGGATATTCTTGCTATTCTTTAGTTGCTGTAATTTTCTATCTTTCTCTCCCCCTCTCAGTGCCTTAGGTGCACATGGGTGCAATATGACCCAGCTGGTTTTAATGAAAAGGAACTCCTACTTCTAGCCCGGATATTTTATTTCACACTTCTCGGGGCTCTCCTCTTGGCTGCTCGATTTGCTGAACTTTTATTAGATCCAGGATGATAACGTTGCCTTTGCTTGGGAAACTTGCAGAGTGACCCAGGGAGCTGGGACTGACCCAAACTGCCTCAACCTCTTCTGCTGAAGTGCTCTGAGCTCCTTCACCAGCTCCACGAGGGCAGCAGACGTCATTGTGACACTCCCTACCACAGTCTATCAAGAACGTTTTGTGTTTTTTTCTAGAGGTTTGCTTCTTCTTGCCTCCTGTTGACCTCAAAACCAGGGTCCCCATCGCAGCATCACACCAACCCCTGTGTGACCGAGATCAGAAAGTGCCACCCAGCTCCAAGCAGGGGCTCTCATATTGAATCCCATGGGATTTGCAAGGGGGTGGACTCTGAACGTCAAAAAATGTTCTTGGTCCTTCCTCAGATTGCTTGTATTGCTCTTTTAAAATCTTCTTTACAATGAGGATTTTTAGTTCGTCTTGCTTAGCTCACTTTTTTCCCTGCTTCAAACCCATTCTACAACTTTGTGATGAGGGTGTAGCCAGGATGTTTAACAGGTTTTGTAAAAGGCAAATCCAGGTCCTGTTCTTCCAGCGAGCGAGTCACCCATGATTTTTAACAAAGTGGGACTCTTTTCTCGCTCAGTAACAAAGTTAATTATTGACAGCTACATTTTTACCTGCTGGAAATGGCTTGCGGATGTGACCTGCACGGGAGGGCTTGGGAGGAGAAAAATAAAGATACTTTCTTTCAAAAATCTATGCCAGTGAGGCGGGTGCTGCGCAGTGGGACAGCTGCCACCACTCCCCTCCCGGGGGACAACAGGGACACCCGGGTGCTGAGCTCAGTGTCACGGCAGCCACAGGTCCATGGTCATTCCTGTTCTCCTCCAAGCCATTAGTGTGTGATGGTGTTCAGCCAGGATGACACCAAGCAGCTTTTCAGGCAGTGCATTACATGGAAAGGTGGTTTTGTTTCCAGTTTTGATGCAGAGAGATGCAGAGCTCTTCCTCCCTGCGCTGCTCTGGTACAATGGTAGAGCAAAAAAGGAAAGAGCTGAGCACTGCTGCCTGCCCGAGGAGAGGAAACCCGCTGAACCTACCTTAAAATATCATACTTCTGCAGTAAAGGTGTGTTCTTGAGATTATTTAAACAGTTCTCATGTTTTTCAAGTAATGCCTTTCCTTGGATAGTACGGAAAACCTGGAGCTTGTTGAATCAGGGAAGCTGGTACTGTTGGTTTCATTTTCTGGTTCATGTACACTCCGGGGGAGTCTGTGGTGTTTGCAGACTTTAAATGTGTGAAATTAAAAGGGTGACATCTGTGGTGAAGCTCGTACTTTCTGCAGTGATAGACAGTAGCTGTACTAGTGTTTTGCATAATTTTCCTTTATGGTTCACCCAGAGGGGACTAAAAGCCCAACCCATTCATTTTTTCCTTTCCTGTTGATGTTCCTGGACACATTTCAGGGGGTATCATCACTTTAAAATGATGCTATTAAAACACAGGGCGGGGAAGATAAAAAAGAGGGTCAAGAGGGCAGGATCTGAATCAACACCGGAAGGGAGAAGCATCAGATAGCGAGGTGCTCAACCTGAGAGCGTCTGAGAGGTGGGGAAGGGGCAGCGGTGTCATGGAAGGGGTGTGGATGCCGTGCATGCCAGAGCTGGCGTTTTCCTCGCTGCCTCGGGCTGGAGCGGAGGGAGCCGTGGCAGCGCCGAGTGCTCAGAGCTGGGCTCAGCATCGGGGCAAGTTTTGCCGATCCCCTGCCGCTCGCGCAGGGATGATTTTCCAGAGCAGGCTGCTCGGATTTGGCAGCGCTGGGTCAGCAGAGCGCTGCCTTGATTTTGAGGAATTATAAAACGGAGCGTGGCCGAGTTGCCCCTTTCCAAACAAGGGTAAACCGAGAAGTGAAAGGCTCCTCAGCGCCGGGGAACATCGGGGGAGTGACCCACCCGTGTGGGGCCGGTTCCACCCTCCGTGGGGCAGCGCTGCGGGCTCTCGGGGTCCCGACAGCGGGGCAGGGGGATGCGGGCCGGGCAGCGCCCGGGGGTGCCCCTGGCACCCCGCACACCCATCGGGGCGGGGCGGGGGTCCCGGCCGCCGCCCCGCAGAGGGGCCGGCGCGGCGGAGGGGGCGGCGTGACGGGCGTGGGGAGCAGCCAGTGCGCGGCGAGGGGCCGTGCCGGGCCGAGCCGCGCTGGGCCGGGCCGGGGGCATGGCTCGCTGCCCGGCGGGGCGGGGGGCGGCCGCAGCCGCTCGCCCTCCGCCATTCGCGCGGCCGCAGCGCGCACCGCGGAGCCGGGGGGCAGCGCCCCGCGCCCCGCCATGGCCGACCCGGCCGTCAGCGCCCACCTGGAGGGCATCATCTCCGACTTCGAAGGTGGGTGACCCCCGCGCAGGGAGAGAGCCGGGGGCTGGAAGGGGCATCCCACGGCGGGGGAGCCCGGGAGGGAGCGGCCGCTTTTGGGGCTCAACCGGGAGGTGCTGCAGCCGCGGCGGAGCGGGTTGAGCTCGGCTCGGCTTCCCCCCGGGCTCGGCTGCCGCAGTCTCGCCGCGCCGCTGGAGCCCCGGTGGTACCCGAGGAGGGGTCCTGGCCGAGGCTGGGGTGGCGGATAGGGAGGGCTGGAAGGAGCGGGATGCCCCAGGGCGGCATCCCCGGGGCTGTCGGTGCCTTTTGTCCGGAGCGGCTGCGCCCGGCGGGATCTGCCAAGGCACGGTCTTGCGGGATGTTTCTCCTTTCTTGCCCTTCCCGAGTTCATTTCTGTAGTGTTTTTTTTCAGCTGAAAACACCCGCCTGACCAGACTGAAAGTCTGAAACAAAAAAGCCAAGCAGGGGCCCTTCTGTTGATT
The DNA here is from genome assembly GCF_029207755.1 of Chamaea fasciata. Taxonomy (NCBI): domain Eukaryota; kingdom Metazoa; phylum Chordata; class Aves; order Passeriformes; family Sylviidae; genus Chamaea; species Chamaea fasciata. The sequence continues at coordinate 8,703,622 of NW_027094104.1, read as the reverse complement.
CCCAGCTTTGGGGTGCGACCACAGCCCTGGAGTAGCTGGGATGTGGATAACGATCCCGAGTTTCCCGTGTCCCCGTAGCGGGAGCTGCCTGCCCTGGAGAGCTCTGCAGTTGTCCCGTGGCAGAGCTCCAGCGGCCGCCGCGCTGATCCGGGATCTCCGTGCAGCCCCCTCGGCGTGCGGACCGGGATGGCTTCTCTGCCTCTCCTTGCCTGCTATTCTGGCTCTTTCGGGCAAGAAAACAAAGCTAGCGGGGAGCGTGCTGCTGCCAGATGGGTCTGGGAGCGAGAGACAAGCAGAAGAGGGCTGGGGGGCTGTGCCTGAAGCAGGCGTTGAGAGCTCGGCTCGAGGGAGCTCATCTTCCCGAGCAGAGTTTTGGAAGAGCAGCTCCATCCCTACGCACTCGCGCGTCCTGGCAGCGACCCAAGCGGAGCTTTGTGCAGCGGTTTCTAGAAAAAAAAAAAAAAAAAAAGAAAAAAAAAAAAGAAAACCAACAAAAAACCCACAAGAAATAGCGGAGATGTTGGGGCCGCGGTGAAAGCTTGTCCAGGGGCTGCGTGTGCACCGCTATAGGCTGAGCCTCCACCGCCTCCGGGAGAGCCCAGCCTGGCCTTCGGGAAGCGCAGCTCTGCTGTTTTTCCTGCTGGGGAGCCGAGGAAGCTCAGGGCACAGGGGTTCCTCTTCCAGGTCAGGCAGGAAACGGGTGGCAAAGCTGGGGTCTCTGCAGTCCTTGTCGCAGGGTTTAGACACGGTCACCTCCCCTATTTCCAGCCCGTGGGCTTTCTCCGGCTGCAGTTGGCAGTGGAGGGCACAGCAGGAGGCTGGGGGAAGTCAAGTCCCTCAAGAAGATTGGAGCTAACAAGTGTTGGGACACAGAGAGTGACCCCAACCCAGCGCCCCTTTGGTGCTGGGGCTTCAAGGGCACCTTTGTGACTGTCCTTGAGGGACGCGTGAGCTTCCCCACCGCAGGGCTGATGTAATTACAGCTTCCCTCTCGCTGCCCCAATTGCATTTGAATCTCTGAAGAATGACTAATTCCCTACTGGGATCCGACGAGGGCTCTGCTGTGGGCCCCGGCGCTGCCTGTTTGGGCTGTGCGTGTTCCTTCGTGGCACCAAGCAGCTCTGTGTCGCCTTTATTTTCAGTCTGTGGAGCACTTAATAGTTCCTGCCTGTGCAGAGGGAGAGGCTGGGGAAAGCTCCGTGCGTCTGAAGCCAAAAGGTCTGGCCTTGCCCTTGAGCAGGGATCTGGGCTACTGTTTCACAAGTTAATTAGCTCTCAGGGTTGCACAGCAGCTTCCCAAAAAAGCAGGCAATTAATCACCGGCCCGTAGGGCAGGAGATGCAGTGTTCCTGTCTGCTGGGTGGGTACCTCAACCCCACTGCAGCCCTTGGCCAAGCAGGAAAGATCTGCCAAAAATACCCCGGAGCAGAAACACCAGAGCGAGCGTCCAGAGCTCCCTTTGTTCCCGCCAGTCACACACTGCCTGCCCTCCCCAGCCACCCTGGCTGTTCCTGCCTGTTTTCCTCGCAGCATCCGTGCCAGTTTTCCTCGCAGCATCCCTGCCTGCTTTCTTGTCCCTGCTGTGTTGCAGCAGGCAGGGAGCTGCAGCCTTGGCTGTGGAGCTGCCGGCCTCGCTGAGCCTGAGGAGGATGGAAGGGCTCTCGGGGAGAGGGAAGCAGTACCAAGTACTTGGTTCTAGTTTAAGTAACATATGAGAAGAAAACAACACAGCTGAGTGTGTTGTTCCTTGTGCCCCATGCTGTGATGGGGATGCTCACAGTGCCCATCTTGCCCTGACCAGCAGGTCCTGCAGGAGGCCACCAGAAATGGCCAGGGGCTTCTGCCCCAGAGGAACTGTGGATGTCCCATCTCTGGAAGTGTTCAAGATCAGGTTGGATGAGACTATGAGCAGCCTTGTTTAGTGGAAGGTGTTCTCTGCCCATGGCAGTGGGGTTGGAAATAGATGAATTGTAAGGTCTCTCCCAGCCAAACCCATTCTATGATTCTAATCCCCCTTATTTGACTGACAAAAGCTTCCTCGTCTCTAATGGGGCAGAGCATCGTTAGGTCTGTGGTTTGCCAGGATTTACAGAGCATAATGCCTCTGCCCCTGGGTTTATGGATTCTGGCAGGTTTTCAGGAGTGTGGCTGGTTCAGCTATAGTTGCAGCAGTGCTTCCCAAGCTCACCTCTGCCTCAGAGGAGGCTGTGGCTCCCTCGGCTCTCTGGGGTCTCAGACACAGACCCTGAGCTGCAGGGAAGGGAGGCTGCAGTGCTGAATCAACCTGGTGAGATGCCTGTGCAGTGTGTTTACAATCCACGCACCCCAGAGCTCCCTGATGCGGCCCAGGCTGGGTGATGTGGGAGTGCTGGTGTCCACGGTGCTCCACTGAGGAGGGGCTGGATGTTCCTGCTCACAGCTTTGGTTGCTTGTGATGCTGCACAAAGATCATTCCACGGCGTGGTACTCGTCCTCCTGCCAGGGGTGTAAAGCACTGGGCACTCAGCATCTGCTGGTAGTGAGGCAGGAGAGATCTGCTCCAGTCCCTCATCCAGGTGGGATGCTGCTGAGCAGAGTCCCAGAGTAACTGAGGGGGTGTTTTTGCTGGTGGTGAGTTGGCAGAACTGGTGCCAGGCACTCCTTGCCTTTGCCAGTGTTGTCTTTTAACACCGGATTCATTTCCCTGTAATGTTGAAACACAAATTGTCACAGTGGGTGTAAGCTGTGCCTGGTGGAAATGCTGAGCAGGGCTGTAAGTGTGTGGAGAGGCAGGGGGGTGCCCAGGAGTTCTGTGTGGTGTCTGGAGGCACAGCTTGGTGGGGGCACAGGCTGGCGGCTTTGCTCCGGCAGAAACAATGAGACAGCATTTGCTGATGGATCTTAATCCCTGATTTTCCCATTGCTCAGAGCCCAGCTCCCTTGGGGAGCGGGTGAGCCTTGGCAGTGCTGTGGAGCTGGGTGGGGAGCCTCCAGCCCTGCCAGGACATGACACTGCTGATCAGAAGGTTTCTCTGGCTGTGTTATTTATTTACTCTTCCTTTACTATTGCACACTTTCCAGCCACTTCTCTCACCACCCAGTGCAGGGTATTTTTAGTACTTCACCAGCAGACTTTGTCTCAACGAGGTACAAACTCATGCTGAGTTACATCCCAGTTTTAAGTGCCACCAAAAACCCATCAACCTAGCTCATTTTCAGGAGGGCGCTGAGTTATAAACAGTAGAAAAGTGCACAGAACTCAGGGACTCGTCCTTAAAATTTCCTTGAGCAGATGCCCGGGATGTCTGTGGGACACGTGGCCGTGGTGCATCCCCGGGCTGTGCAGGGCCGGCGTTCCTGCTGCCCTGGGGAGCAGCTGCAGCCGCGTGCTGCGGATGCTGGGACGCAGCCCTGGGCTAATATTAGCAGGAACGTGCCAACGTGGGTGATGTGCCTTGAATTCAGCAGAATGGAAAGCCCTGGAGGTGGGCTGTGCCTCGTGTTTGTGTGTGTCTAGCTCAGGTCCGAGGTGTGTTTCCCCTAAGCCCGGCCCAGGGGTTTGCAGGATGAGCCCGGCCTGGCTCGCACGCAGGGCTGGGAGCTGAGCGTGTGACTAACGCTCCCTCGTGTGCCAGGGCTCAATGCCTGGAAAAGGAAACGCAAAAAAGATCTTTCCGATTCGCGTCTTGGATCATCCCAGCGCTGGGAGTGAAGCAAAGCTCCTCAATTGTTGGATTTCCTGGGCTGTCCACAGAAAGTCGCACTGCCACTGGTCTCTTCTGGAGCTCCTCATCACCAGCTCGGTGTGGGCAGAGCCAGAGCTGCTCACTGATGTTGTAGCTGGTGCTGCAAGACAGCAAAGTCACCTCTGATACCCTCAAAGCTGGGCTTTACAGCCACTTCAGAGTGTTCTCTCCCTTACTCCACATCTACGTTTCTGAGACAAAAGGATGGGCTGGATGGGAGTTTTCTGCCAAATCCTCACGTGGCGGGAGAGGAAGGAGCCAGAGGAGGGTGCCTGTGGGAAGGGAAGTTTTGTGTCTTCCCAGCAGAAGTTGTATCTTCCCCTGCAGAACCTGCCTTCGAGCCACAAAATGTGAAAACGGCATCTGCCTGGTCACAGCAGCGGGTACCTGCTGCTGTGGGTTGGGATTTTCCCCGTGTAAATCTAATTCTTTGGGAATAAAAAGGTTGTGGGGGAGCGGGAAAGGGAAGAACAGGTGATCCCACTGTCCACATGAACTGGGCTCTGGGGATCCCCTCTGGCCCTGGTTAGGGGATGGGTCTTTACACCAGAGCCAGGGCAGCTGCTTTGGTTTTGCAAGCATGGTGCCGGTGCCTGGAGGTGAGTCAGGGGCTGGAGCACGTACACCCTGCTGGCTCTTCCCAGCCTCTGGGGTCTTGGAAGCACCTTTCCCTCAGTAAGGGACTCACCTAAAATGCTGCACTCTTTGCTTATTGCCTCTTGGTGGATTAGGGCAGTGGAGTGAGTAGGAAGCACCTCTGGGACATGTTGGGTCAGGTCTGATAGCTCTGAGCGACCATGGCCCTTGGCCAATACACGCCAGCAACCCTGGGGCTAAATTACTGCCAGGCCTTAATTAACCTGGCACCTCTGGGTGCCCCATGGCCTCACTGGGTGCTGGTTTAATTTCTGGTTTGCTGCCCTTCCTTGCAGGGAGCTGCTCAGCCCTTTTTCCCAGGAGCCAGAGCTGAGACAGCAGCCACAACAACCTGGATGGGGACATGTCATAAATCCAAAGACAATAATGGAGACTTCACAGCCCATAATCACTCCAGATATTCACATTTCTGACTTTGATATTTAAGGCAAGAATATCATGCGGGCTCTTTCCATCTCCCAACCTCCCTGTCCCCTCCTGCTGCAGTGAGCTCTGGCACCTCTTTGGTCTTCAGAGATGGGATGAGGAGGCAACAAGCCAAGCGACCCTCAGTGCTGGTTAAGCTTGTTTGAAGCCTGTGAAATGAGTCAGTGGGTGTGAGTTCAGTTCCTGGTGGGGCTGTGCCTGGTTGCTGGGGGTCAGGGCCCATCAGGGGAGCTCTCTGTGGGCTGTCATGCCCTTCACGGGGGTTGTGTCCCGGCCACCTCCCATTTCCCACCTGGGTACTGTTTGGGGCTGGCACCCCTCTGCTGGCACCAGCAGTTTGTACCCAGCTGCTGTGCTGGTGCCAGCCTGGGGAGAGCCCACCTGGGTGCAGGAGACCCCTCCTCACTTCCCTCCCTGCCACGAGCAGTGCAGGTAAGGAGTGGCCCTCGGGCAAGAAGGGTTTTGTTGCTGGCTCCAGCTGGATCTGAGCAGCTCTCATCTCCTGATGGCTGTGACTCAGGCTTTTACCCTGATTGCTTTTGTGAGGCTGCTGGAGGGAGCTCAGCCCTTGGGTCTCCTGGGGACACCTCCAGAGCATGGCCCAGGGGCAGTGTCCACCCAGGCTGGCTCTTGGTTGGTTGGTGTGCCAAAAGGGGACATGCCCTGGGTGGTGTGTGACCCTGCATCCTGCCAGTGCTGCTGGCACCCAGGCCAGGGCACTCTGGGGTGGTGGGGTGCCAGCCCCAGGTGTAGTGTCACAGTCAGCATCAGCCAGCCTCCTGTGGATTGCAGGGCAGGGGACACTGTGACATCAGTCTGTGCCGCTGTTCTGGCAGTAGAGGTGGCACTTTGGGACCCGAGTATCACAAAACTCTGCGGCCCCTTGTTGGGTGAGGCTCTGCAGCCTCTCCCAGCCCTGGGGGTGGCAGCAGGGGTTAGTGGTGAGCTGGCACCGGTGAGCTGCACTGGTTCGGGAGACAAGGAGTGTGGTGGGGACTGGGGTTGGGACTCAGTCTTCCTTTCACCTTGGCCATTGGAAGTAAAAATGCAGGGAAGTGTGAAAAGGATGGATTTCGTTTTAGTTTTCAAAGCACGTTTCCCAGGGAGGAGGAAGGAGGAGGAGGGCTCTGCTCTCTGCCAGCCCTCAGGACTTTTGGACAACAGCTCACACTGCAGTGCTGGGTGTCCCCTCCAAGAGAGTCATCAGAGCTGGCTGCAGGGACAGCAGCAATCAGCAGGAGTGGGCAGCACTGCAGGGGTGACGGGCTCCTGGGTCCCTCCTTGGCCCCTTTCACCAATTTACCCTTTTTCTGTAGCTTTTTTAACCAGCATGTTACAACACCCCCCATCAAAGCACCTTCTCAAATGGTGACCTCACTGATTTAATCACCCAGCCCCTGCTACCCAGGCTGGCCACCCACCTGAGGCACTCACTCTCCTGTTCCATGTCCCTTGGACTCATGACACCTGGGGGTGGCGTCTGTGGCACCAGCACGGGGCAGGCTGGGCTCTGCAAGACCATCTGCACCACACTTTTGTCTCTGGGTAATCGTTTGGAGGCATTCTAGAAATATTAGTGAACCAAAGCAAATCTACAGCCCCATGGGAGGCACAGAAAAAAGATTTATTTCTCTCCTTCCTCCTCCCCCTACGAAAGGAAACTGGAGCACAGAGCGGAGACAGGAGCTGGAGTGAGCCAGTAATGCAATCTGCTGGGCTGGATACCCTGTGTTTTATGTAATTTTCTGTACAAGTATGAAATGAATATAAGGGCTGTAAAATGTACTGGTCTGATCTGGAAGCATTTTGCTGCCAGTTGATGGTTATATAAACCCAAGTGTAATAGAGAATCAAGCTAAAATCTTTTGAGAAGTGCATTACAGGGACTGGAAAGCTGGGATTTTGCATTAATCTGAGTGTGGATTTTGTTTTATTTTTTCTATTCTTAGTCCTGACTTTGCTTTTGCATGTTCATTTCTGGGAAAGGAGCAGTTTGCTGCATCAGCCTCCAGCTGTTTTATACCTTGCTGTGAGTGAGAGAAATGCTGGTTTGATTGATGTCAGAGCCCTGAACTTGCATTTACCCCCAAATTTCCACCAGAACTCACCTCTGGGTACTGTTTACACCATTCAGGAAGGCCCTGCATAGTGACAGCACGTTGCCAACCTTTGCTTGTACATGTGATTCATGTCAGACCAAGCAATCCACTGCAACTTCTTTCAGAGGCTGTCTGTGAAGTCAGAGAAAGGATTTATTTGGGCATGAGCTGTTCATAACCTGACCCAGGACAGCATGAGAGTCAGGGTACAACAGCAGAGTGTCACTAGATGTATATAGATACAGATAGATAGATAGATATAGATGTATATTTTATATAGGTGGTGCAGCAAGGTTGGTTTATTGGTGGAGGAGAAGTGTGAAGCCTCCTGGCACAAGCACAGGGAGGGGCCCCAGCCACCCTAACTTCTTTCTTTTGTTAGATCACCAGAAGCTTTGGGAAAGGTGCTTTGAAAAATTCCTGCCTTGGTTTCTGTGGATGTGAGAGGGGATCTGAGATTCTCAGGCTGTTTTGAAGCTGCATGTGCTCACAAAATCCTGCCAGTCTGTGCAGCATCGCTTGCTGCCTGCACTGCTAGAGATTTTCCACCTCAGAGCCATGATTTTGACCCCACTGAGGGGCTCAGGGGAGCTGGGAGCACCTTGTTGTTGAGGATGGGGTAGAGATATCCTGCTCTGGCCCTGCAGCAGGGGTGCAGCTCCCTCCTCTTTCTGCCGTGGGACCTTTAGGTTTAATACACAGTGGCCATACCCTATAGGTACATGCAGAGCACCCTGCTTGACCCCATAACTGAGCCCTCAGCTCACTCCAGTGCACCCATCTCTGCTGTGGGTGGTGGCAGCTCTTCAGTGGCATCACTCAGGGAAAGGTTTGGATAAACCAGACCCAGGTGGCCCCGTGGTAACGTGGGCAAACCCTCCTCGCTCTCAGCCTGGGCCAGCAGAGCGCCGTGAGCACCCTGCTGCCTGTGACGGGGCTCGGGGAAGCTTTCAGGGCCCTGAGCAGTGAATACTGGCTTGGGTTTCCAAGGGTTCCTTGAAAGATGAGAGCTGCAGCCTCCCCCCTTTCCTGCCTGGGAACAGGAGGTGACCATCTGGTAGCAGTTTAGAGCGAGCCCTGGCTCTCAAACGGTGCCATTGTGTGGTGGGAAATAACGGGGCGCCGCCTGGCCCCGGCCCCAGCAGCCTCTTACGTGTCCAAAAACCCAAGGAAAGTTCTCTGGGCTTAAGCAAGCAAGCAAATGTAACCCCGGGGTTACAGAGACCACGCCAGGGGCACAGGATGTTTAATGGGAAGCAGTTGGGAGCTGCAGCCATGGCGGGGCTGGAGGCTCCGGCTGCGAAGGGGGTCCCGGAGGAGTCAGCATCCCTTGCTGTTTATTTTGGTCTCCTCCTGCGCTCTGTGCAGAGATGTTTCCTTGTATAAAGCCTCCCCTGGCTCATTGGTGGGATGTGCTGTTGGAAAAGGGAAGGGAGGAGGAGCAGATATTGCAGATGTTCCCTGGCTGACCCCCCCGGGATGCCCAGAGCGGGCTGAGCGTGGTGGCAGCGTGCTGCTGCACTCCAGAGCTTCCAGCTGGGACATGTGGAGTCCTTGTGCAGGAGCCACATCCCTGCACATGGCATCTGGGCACCCTTGGGCTCGCCTGGGCCTCCCGAGGAGGGGCTCTCCATCTGCAAGAGAAGAAGATGCACATTCTGTGCGTGTGGGAGTCCCCAGTGGCACTCACTTGTGACATCTCTGGAAGACTCTTGGCTGCTGCATGAGCTGCTGGGGTTTGAACCAGACCTCTGCCCTCTCTCCCTGGCTGAGACGATCCTTGAAGAGCAGCTTTAGCTGCTGGCGTGTGACCTGCTGGTGCCTGGCTGGAGGGTGACCAGAAGGACACTGTGCAGCCATCCCCAGTACTGCTGCATAAAATAGAAAAAGAAATCCATGTTTTCTCCTTTTCATCCCCTGTGCCTGCTCGGGGAGCATTTGAGCAGGATGAAGGCACACAGTTCTTGCCCCCCAAGTGCCTGTCTGGCACGGGGGCACGTTTGGGTTTTCAGGAGGGAGCGTCCTTGTGCGCAGCCAGCAGAGCACCTCGGACAGCCCCCTGCCTCCCCCATCCAACAGGAGGATTAGCAGTGGGGTTTTTGAAGCCAGCCCTGCAGAGCTGGGCAGTGCTGAGCGAAACACCGTGAGCTCGAGAGGTTTGCAGAGGTCTGGTCCCCAAAGGGACACTGCAGTGAGTGGTTCCCAGCCCAGGGATGATGGTGGTGGGGCTGTTGCAGAGATTGCATCCAACAGAAAGTGCTTGGAAATCTCGTTTTAGGGGTTTGGAGCTTTCCCTGCCCAAAAGCTGCTGCCTTCAGCAGTGGTGGATTGAGCCAGAGATGTCTGAATGGGCCTGGAACTAGTTGAAAGAAGCACGTGGCAAAGGCAGTGCAGGTTCAGCCCCAGAGGAAGAGAAGGAAGGGTGGTGCTCAACACTTCTGCCGCTTTCCCTGCCAGCTGCCTCCAACGCCAGCTGGGCAATGGAAAGCTGCAGGTGGGGCTGGGGAAGGCCTGCTTGTGCCCAAAATCCCCTGGAAATACAAGAGTGGGGACCGTCCTGCAGCGTGGCCAGCCCAGGCCCTGCTCACGGCAGGGACGCCTTGTCTGGGGCTGTCAGGGGTATGACAGAGACACAGAGAACTGGGGACACAGAGAATCAGCCACAACTGTCCACGAGGGACCCTGGCACGGCAGGTGGGAGTGGGGTGTGGGGCCCTACAGCCCTGCCTTGCCTTCAGCTCCTGTTTTTGTGAGGAGCAGGGACACTTCCCTGCAGGAAGCTGGGAGGAGGGTCATCTGGAGCAGAGGCTGTTTACTTTCCTTTCCTGGCTCTGGGCAGGACACACTATTTATAAGTTTTTTCTCTCTTTTTTTTTTTTTTTTTGAGAGCTGTTGTGCTTCCTGAGGTGCTTCTCTCTTCTCATGCAAGGAGGAGAGAGGCAGTGCTGAGCAGGGAGCCATCTGAGGGCCACCATTGCTGAAGGTGACATTCCTGAGGGCTGTGTTCGTGGAAATGGGGCTCTGATCAGAGGTGGAAACACAAACCCTCGTGGTCACAGTCCTTCCCCTTTCTCGTGCCTGGGATGTCTGACCTTCTCCAGACCACGCAGAATTCAAGGCAGTGGCCAAATGTGCGAGCAGGACAAGCTGGGTACCGAAATCCCTGGGAAACCATGAGATGGTTTCACCCCATCCTGCAGAGCTGTGGGTGAGAAAGCTCCTGGGTTGTCCCCAGGCTAGTCAGTGACCCTGCTGGGGAGGGAATGCTGCTGGGACCTGGGGCTCCTCGTGATTTTGCTGTCAGAACCTGTGCTGAGCCATTGCTGCCCCTCTTTGGGGTGCAGGTTCCTTGCCCAGCCCCTCAGTGTCCCCTTCCTGCCCTTCCCACCGCAGCACAAGGGAGGAGTTATCTGGAGGGTCTGGTTGTCCCGAGACTGTAATCGTGGCTCTGCAGCTCTGCCTCGGGCTTTTTGAACCCCTTTGTGTCTGGGCTTTGACCTTTTTCTCTTTTCTGCAACAGGGCCCAGAAGGACCTGGAAAAAAGCCATTTTTGGGTGTTGTAATTCAGTCCAGCCCTTTGATAAGGACAGGGGCTGGCTGTGCTCCAGAAAGACCACATGGGTGGCATTGGGCAGGTTTACCCCGGGCTTGGGGCACTTTGTGGGGTTTAAAGTCAAAAGAAAGGGCCATGTGGGTCAGCACTGCAATGGGGTTGCCCACCATTTCTTTAGGAAGTGGGAGCAGGACTCCAAGGAGCTGAGATGATGGATGTGGCTCATGCGAGGAGCCCCTGGAGGTCAGCAGGGCTGTTTGTACACAAAGCTCATTAGCAGGTCAGAAAAAAATCCCCAAACCACTTGGTGCTGAGGGATCTCCAGGGCAATGTTCATTAAGCAGAGATCCTCGTCAGCATTTCCTTTGCTGCCGAGTTCCTTGAGAGCATTTACCCCGTTCCTCAAGGCACGTCTCCCAGGAGATTATAGGGCTGCTTGTTGAAGGGAAGAGGTGGAGACTGAGCTGGCTGGAGGAGTGACGGGCAGGTTTGAGGAGCCAGATGTGGACAGAACTGCGATTCCATCCCTCAGGGAGCTGCCAGGGCCGTGCCCTCTGCTGCTCTTGCCCACCCAGCTTTGCTCAAGGCCAGGCAAGGGCTCCCCGTCGGGTCGTCCCTTCCGCTCCCTTTGTTTCCAGCAAAATGCAAACAGGGCTTGGCTGGTGCATTGTTTAAAACGTGGGGGTTTGGGGGAAAAAAAAACAAACCAAACCAAACAAAAAAAAAACCCCAAACCCAACCAGCTAAGATATTCATTTCTGGATGAAGTGTGTGATGGAGAAGGGAAATTAGAAAATCTGTGCTGGAGGCTCAGCCCTGCAGCTCAGGGTTGGAGACCTGAGTTGGAACACGTTGAAAGAGCTTTCCAGTGTGGGGCTCTTTTTTTTTGGATTAACTATTCTGGGGATGCTGAGAGCTGTGACTTGGACACAGAGCTGCAGTGCATGAGCTGTGCCAAGCGCAGTCTGCAGGGCAGGGACTGCTGCAGGGAGCATGCCACCCCTGTGGGCAGGTGATGGCATGGCTGGGAGGGCTCCACGGAAGTCAGACAACAGATAAACCTGAGCAAAAGCATTTTTAGTTTTCTTTATTGCCTCCCTCCCTTCTTCCACCAATGTCTGAATATTTCAGGATGAGGCAAGGCTATGCTCCAGTCTGTCCCTGGGATCCTGATGTCCTGTGGGATCTCAAGCTCAGGTTTTTAAAGGCTAAACCTCACTGCTGCTATTCTGTTGATGGAAAGGATGGGTGGGCTCATTGCTGGTGCTTGTGCTGGCCATCAGCAGTGTGGCTGTCACCACGCCAGCTCAGCCTTGCCTCGTGGAGGCTCCTATGGGATCCCAAGGCTCTGCCTTATCCTGCCCTGACCCTGTGCCTGCCCAGGGGTTCTGGAGGGATCAGAGGGTGTTGGAACCCTGGAGGCTGAGAATTTCAGGCTTTCTGTTCTAAAGGGCATTGACCCCCAAGCAAGCCCTGCATTTGACTCGAGGCCTGGGAACAGGCTGCTGAAATTGAGTGATGGTGCTGGGGTTGGGGGTGTGTAGTTTGAATAGCATCGTGTGATCTCACAGGGGGAAAAACTGAGATTGAAGTGTATAGTAATATGGAGCAATGTGGAGGATTTAGGGTGTTGTGTAAGTCCTTCTTCTTCACCTTCTTCTTCCTTCGTCTTTGTGGGTTTGGGTGGTTTTCTGTAATTGGTTAGTAAAGTCCACATTGCGGACTTCAAGTAGTTATTGGGTTTAAAGTAAAAAATAATTTAGGTGGCATTTCATAATTGGACAGTTTGTCCTTGAAAAGACCTTGTAGAGATAGAGAGGTGCTCCATTTTACCTCCATTTTCTACCTTGCTAGTTAGAGCTCATGACACTGTAATATAGATAAGAAATAATAAACAGCGAGTCCGAACATGAAATTGTGACTCCTGTGTATTAATCCCGGCTCTAACACGAAGAAGAAAAGAAGATGACAAAATCAACAAGAGGGTATTTACAGCCTGTGGCTTTTCAGTGGGATCCAGCAGTGGTTCCCTTTTTTGTGGAGTTCAGCCTTTTGTTTCTACCCGGCTGGGTCCTGTAAGGAGCAGGGATCAATTGTCCCTTTCCTTGTATCAGGGCCTCAAGTCCGCGTGCTCCAAACACTTCAGTCTTTGGTTCGTGTGGTCTCTAGGTTTGTTTTTAAGGATATGAGCTTCTGTGGCTGCCACCTTTGGTTTTCTTGCTGCATTTTTATGGATTTGGTGCTCTCCTGGGATTGTTTTCCTGTTCCTAACTTGGATTTTGCTGGCAGTGCTCACAGGAAAGCCTGTGTTTATCTGTGCATCCTTTGGATGTGAGGAGGAAAGCGAGGTGTTGGGGGCTGGATCTCTGTCTTCCCCCGCATCCAGCGCCCTGCTTTGCTCTGCCATACCACGGCGGGACCCTCTGCTCCGCTCTGAGTGTGGGATGGAGGGCAGTGTGGGGATGATTTCTGCTCTGGGGCTGAATTTCCTGGGCCTGATTTGTTTTATTACTGAGTCTTTAACTTGTCTGAAGAGGCAGGGCCTTTAATCCCCAGCTGTTTAAATGGGTTATGAGTCCTGGGATGAAGGAGCATGGAAATGGAGTTATGGGCCTTGTGCAGTGCCTGTAAGCATCTCTGGAGACACTCAGGTGGATGGTAACTAAATCCTGAACTACTCTTCATGTTTTTCAGCTCTGAAAAGATCCTTTGAGGTCGAGGAGGTAGATCAGTCTTCAAATTCCTCCACCCCACAGAGACGGGCGCCAAACACCCTCCTCAGGTCCACCGTGTCCAGCTCCACGCAGAAGTTTCAGGAACTCGGCGCCAGGAATTCGGAGCCATCCGCCCGCCATGCGGACCCCACAGCCCAAAGATCCCCCAAACCCCCTCTGAGGAGAGTGGAGCTCTCTGGACCCAAACTGCCCGAGCCGGTGTCCAGAAGAACAGAAATCTCCATCGACATCTCATCCAAGCAGGTGGAGAACTCCAGCTCGGCCTTGTCGCGGTTCGGCCTCAAGCGAGCGGATGTGGGGCACAAACCCCCCGAGCCGGCGGCCAGGAGGACTGAGATCACCCTGGGCAAGCCCCAGGAGCTGCGCAGGGCCGAGGCCCCGCCGGCCTCCAAGATCCCCGAGCTGCCGCAGCGCCGGGCCGAGCCCGCCACCGCCACCGTCACCAACGCCGCCACCGCGCCCGACGCGGCCCCGCGCCGCCTGGACGTCCAGGTGGCCAAAGCTGCCGAGGGCCCGGCCACGAGGCCGGCAGAGAGCTCGGAGCCTGCCCTGCCCGCCCAGCACCACCAGGCTGAGCCAAAGCCGCAGCCCGTGCCCGTGGAGAGCGCGCCCAAGAGAGAGGAAGGTGAGTGCGGCGCTGGGTGAGGCTCGGGGTGGGCACTGCCTCAGGGTGATGCCTTGGAACAGAGACTGCGCAGAGCTAGGGAATAAAGTAGGTATTTATTGAAAGGCCTTGAGGATACGCCTTGGGCAGGGCAAGAGCCTTAGTCCAAGGTGGACTAAGAGTGGTCACAAAAATGGGCAACCAGTCACAAGGTCTTACATTCTTATAAGTTTTGGTCCATTTGCGTATTGGGGTTTAGTTGTCCAATTACTGCTTCAGGTTGTGAGGTCTCATCCTTATTTTCTCTCCCTTCAGCCACGCTTGTTTGTGCTTTTGGGCCTGAAAGTTGTCCTTGGTCTTCAGCAGGGAAAGGATTCTGTGCAGAGAGCTGACTGGCACTTAACTACACCCCTGGGCAGCACAATATCTGAAAAACATGAAAGTTGAAACTTAAGGCATTAAGGTGTCACGCGAGAGATGCCAAGCTGCTCTTTCTGCTCCTGTGGTGATGCCTCTCGAGGCTGCTCTGGGGTCTGTGCTCAGATGTGTCCACAGGCAGAGCTGTTAGCCTTGGGTTGATCCTGTCTGAAAGAGCTGTCGGGTTCAATGAGAAATTCTGTCGAGTCTAGAAGGGGAAAAAAAAAAGGAAATGCCAAAAGCCTGGGTGCTGGGAAATGACAGTTCTGCCAGCTCAGGCCCTGTGTGCAGACCCACAGAACCCTGGAAAGGCTCTGAGGTGTGGGAGAGGTGCTGGCTCGGGAAGTGTTGTTGGGATATGGTTGTTTGGTGTTGTTGTTGATGGTTGTGGGGCAGGAACCGCCTCTTCATTAGCAGAAGTCAGGGTTTTTTGACCTTGGAGACAGAGTCTAATAACAACATGGACCAGAGCCACTATTAAACTGGAGACCTGGCTTGTATTAGCTCTATCTTGTTTTCAATTAATTCGATATTAAAGCTAGCTTCCCTCCCTTGCCAGCTGTCATTTGTTCTCCGTAATGTTTTGGAGATTTTCCTTTCAGACCTGTTAATTACTTTTCCATTCTCCATTGCCCGTGAGCTCTCTCCTGTGAGGGATCCAGTGGTCGGGTGGAGGGCACCCCTTCCCTCCCCACCCTGTGCCTCTCCCTGGGGGCTGTAGGATGGGCTGGGGTGGCTGAGCCAGGAGCTGGGAGGTCCGTGCCTGGCCCTGGAGCTGGACCAGGGCTCCCATCCCCTCTCCTGGGTGCAGCCCTGTGGTCACACTGACATGCGTGTGGTGTGTGCTGGTGTAAAACCAAGCCAGGAGCCAGCAGGGGAGCTGATACCAAACCTGCAGGACTCAAGTGGGTTTTTCTTACTGTGTGTGGTGTAGATATGGCTTTTCTGAGCTGGGCTTTTTTACAGCTTGGGGCGTCTCCAGCTGAGCTCTGAGCCCCAGCCCAAGGACGGGGTTTGTGTGAGCCCCTCTGTCTGTCCCCAGTTGCTGTGTTGGTGCCCAGGAGGCCCATCCCACCCCGTGGGTGGGTGCTCAGCCTCGTCCTGCTGGGTCTGGGCTGCTCTGAGTGTCCCCAGCTCTGAACCCCACGGATGGCTGGGCACTTTAAGAGCAGAAGGCTCTCTGAGCTGCTGAATTCTCCAGCTGCCCGGGGCAGGGAGAGAGAGGGACAGCTGCTGGGATGAGTGTCACCCCTGAGCCCAGCTGTCTGGAGTCTGCCCTGCAGCACGAGCCAGCCCGGGGCTGGTACAAAAGGGGCTTTCAGTCCAAATGTCTCCAGGAATCGTCACAGAATGGTTTGGCTTGGAAGGAGCCCTAGAGATCATCTAGGTCCAACCCCACTGGCACGAGGAGCCAGAAGACAAAGCTGGAGGGGTGGTGAGGGCTCTGTCTCCCTTTCCCTGGGTGTCAGCACGAGGGTACAGCCCAGGCTCACTGCCAGAGCACATCCCCTTCCTGATCATCTCTTCCATTGCCATCACCTGAGGTTGCTGCCACACAGGACCCCATTTTGGGGTGCTCCTCCCCTTGCTCCACAACACCCACCCTAAGCTGGCCTCTCTCCTTGCTGTTGGCGCAAGAACACAGAGACATTTGGGGGGGGGTCCGCCCAGGGACTCTCAGGATGTCCCACAGATGGGTGCAGGCACGTTGCCAATGCTCACCAGCTCCACTGCAGCTTTGGCCCCACCACAACCCCCCAGGTGAAGTGTTTGGGGGAACTCTGCTGTCTCTGATGCCTCCCTGATGTCTGCAGCAGAGACAACGTGTGGCAGCTCCTGCTCCAGGCTTTGGCTCAGCAGGAGGTGCTCCTGGGGCGCTGGCCACCCCTGGATCCCGTTGCTGGTGGCTCTCCAGCACAAACAGCTGAGCAGGGGATGCAGGCAGCTGCCTCCAGCTGCCCTCTCTCCTGTGTTGGGACTTGCCTTCCCCAGCTGTCAGGCTCAGCTGCCTTGCCCTGCTGCTGGAGGTATGCAGGAGAGCGTGTTGTGCAGGAAGAGGCCGGTCAGAGGAGAATAACAGTCACAGGGAGCTTGGCAGTTCAGAACAAACCACAGAGGAAAGGAGTAATTTCAGTGCTGAACTTCATTAGGGCAGCGTGGCTGGCAGTGCGGGCCGAGCCTGCTCCAGAACTGGGCTTCCCGAGCTGGGAGGGGAGCAGGAGGTGTTTAATGGGGCAAAAAATACTCCTTCCCATCCGTGTTCTCCCTCTCTGAGTCTTTGTGCTCTCCTCCCCTCCCTGGGCAGCATTTTCTTTGTGCTGGTGTAACGTTGAACTGGGTCAGCAGTGACAGGGATGTGGGACAGAGGCACCCGTCCCTGTGGGATGTGCTGCTGCAAAGGCGGATTTTGTGTCCCCAAAATCTCCAGTGGAGATGTCAATGGAGATTTTGTGTGGCTGGTGCTCTCCAGCTGGGACAAGGAAATGTGATGGGATGACCAGGGGCTGTGGGTTGCTGTAGTTGGAGTCGGCCAGGGCAATGTGAGCTGGGCTGTGCAGTGGGTGCAGGCAGGGGGAGGACATGCAGAGGGCAGAAAGAGGCACAAGCAATTAAAAATAGCTGTAACGACAAGGTGAAGGGAAGGGCTGCTTCTGAACCCGCAGCCTTGGGCACTGTGGGAGGCTGTCCTTGCTGTGCAGGACATCCAAATTCATACCATCAAATTGTGAATATCCAAATGTGAGCGCCCCTGGGTGGGGGTGACCTCTCCCAGGCTCCTGCTGTGGGCAGCAGTTCACTCCCAGTCCCGGGGCACTGGGCTGGGATGGAGCTGGCAGAGGAGGATGTTCCTGCCCTGTGCTGGTGGGGCAGGTCTGAGCAGAGGTGTGGTGCCAGTGTGGCAGGAGCTGGTTCATCCCTGTGAGGAGAAAATCACTGCGGGAGCAGCAGGGCTTCATCCAGAGACACCCACCTGCCTTTTGCAATGGAGAGATCTTGTGGGATCCTCAGGAGCTGGGTGAGGGACGGGCGAATCCTCAGGAAAAGCCACATCAAATCTGCCATGGCTGATCCTGCCACATCCTCCTGCCACAACATCTCCTTCCAGTGTGCCTCTCATCTCTGGCATTGTGCTTGTGTGGTTGAACATCTTGGCCTTCTCTTGTTCCTTGCAATGTGTGCGTGGTCAGGCTTGGGGAGGGGGGAAGGCATTGCTGGCCCCAGAAAATTTAATGGTTTCCATTTTGGTTTGATAGTCTGTTTCCACCTCCCCCAGTCTAAACCTGTTTGTATTGATGGCTCAGCGCTGGGTGAAGGCTCAGGTCTGGGATCTCCGGTGGAAGCACTCCCAGATGAGAAGTGAAAGCTGCTTTGCTGTGATGCTCCTGATTGTCTCCTCACAAGCTGCTGTGGTTGCCCAGACCCTGGGGACAGCACTCAGCCAGCAAGGCAGGCTCTGTCCCACCTCTGCTCCTGCTCCTGCCCCGTGGGCCTTCATGGCAAGGATGCTCTGGAGCCTGTTTAGACAAATCAAGGCAGATTTAATGAATAACGGGAACATTCACCTAAAAACAGGGATGTGACTTCCTCTGTGTCCCAATGTGGGTCTGTGCAAAACAGTCTGAACCACCTCTGAGCTTTCAGCTTTGTTGGAGTCTTTGTCCTATGGCCACTTTGGGACAGCCACACAGGGTCCCAGGCATCTCTCAAAACTCAACAGGGTCCCCCCATTTATTTTGCTGCACAACAAGCAGGGCAATTCTACTGTTTTCCCTCTTTTATTTTCCAGCTAGAACCCTTATGGAAAGACTTTTCTTTAGAACTCACGCAGAGTTGGGTTAAAATTTAAACAATCTAAAAAATTAAAAACAGAAATCAAATTAAAAATAGAAAGAAGGAGACTTTGGGATCCACTGAAATCCCTGTGAAAAGCAAGGACCTGTTGCTGTGTGCTGGGAAGTTGTGGAAGTTTCAAGCCCTCATCCTGCCATGGACACCCAGGGATGGAGAAGTGAAGCCACACAAGCCTTTTGGGGTGGCGTTTCTTCTGTCCCGTGCTGCTGGGGTGACACCAGGTGTGGGGCTGCAGCGGTTATAGGGATCTGGACAACTGTTAACACAGCGAGAGCCCAGGGCTGAGTGATGCAGTGAGTCACTGTTTCCAGCTCTTTGACTGTACAAAGAGCTGAAAGCTGTAGGGAAATGTTTCCTCCAAAATCAGCTGAAGATCCAGGCTAGGTTATGGGCAGCATTTTTTTTTTTTTTTTTTTTTTTTTTTTTTTTTTAATGTTCTTGTTATTATTTTTAATGGGAAAATTCCTACGGCCCAGGATTCCAAATGGAGGGGGCTGAGTGGGAAACGCTGAGTCTCGGTTTGTGAACTCAGGTGCCAAAAAATGAGATAATCTGGAAAAACCCAGAGCTGCAGGCCCGGTAACTTGGAAGGAAGAGCGGGAGCATGTGTGGGGGAGAGGAATGTGTCCCATCACGGGGACACTGCCTGATCCAGGGCACCACGTACAGGGGGAGGGCACGGCGTGTGCCCTGGCCCTGCCTGTGCAGGAGCAGCCACTGCCCCTCGGTGTGTTTCGGGGTGTGTTTCGGGGTGTGTTTTGGGGTGTAATGTGGGCACTGGGGATGCCAGGAGGAGGCTGGGTGGTGTGGCTCTGGTGGTGCTGGTGCTGCACCCCTCTGTCCCCCAGGAATGCTGTCCCCAAGCTCGTTATGTTGTGTCCATCTCCGGTCACACTGGCACGCACGTGTCCCCTCTTTGCGTGGGCACAGCCTGTGTGGATGCTGTCCCATGTGGGAGCTCCAGCTGGGCAGGACACACCCCAGGAAACGGGGCTGTCCACTGCAGCCAGCCAGACCCAGGAGGGTTTGTTTGCCTTGCTGGAAGTCCCTGAGGGCCCACAGGAGAAGCAGCGACCTCCCCCGTGGAGCTTCATTATGCAAAGGGATAGTTTCCCATAGGAAACACCACAGTTCCCGCTTCCTTTCCCCGCCACAAGCCTGAGACCAGGAGAGGGCGAAGCTGGGGATGCTGCATCCAACCTCAGAAGGATGTGGAGCTGCTGGAGTGAGTCCAGAGGGGGCCACAGAAATGCTCTGAGGGCTGGAGCCCCTCTGCTCTGGAGCCAGGCTGGGAGAGCTGGGAGTGCTCACCTGGAGAGGAGAAGGCTCCAGGGAAACCTCAGAGCCCCTTCCAGGGCCCAAAGGGGCTCCAGGAGAGCTGGAGAGGGACTGGGGACAAGGGATGGAGGGACAGGACAAGGGGGAATGGCTGCCCGCAGAGGGCAAGATTAAATGGGATATTGGGGTTGAATTCTTCCCCGTGAGGGTGGGGAGGCCCTGGTATGAGGTACCCAGAGAAGCTGTGGCTGCCCCTGGATCCCTGGCAGTGTCCAAGGCCAGGTTGGACAGGGCTTGGAGCAGCCTGGGACAGTGGAAGGTGTCCCTGCCCATGGCAGGGGTGGCACTGGGCGGTCTCTAAGGTCCCTTCCTACCCAGAGCAGTCTGTGACTCCATGCTGAGCTGCAGGGTGACCTTGGCCCTGGCCTTAGTGACCTGGCAGGCCTCTTCCATGGCTGGGCTGGGTCTGTGGGTGAGGCTGTGCACCCACGTCACCTCCTCACCTCCTGACCCCTGCGGGAGGGATCCAGGGGTGAACGTGTGTCTGTTGAGGTCAGAGCCCCCTGTCCCAGGCAGAAGGTGACCGACTGCAGGGTCACCTGGCTGTGGCTCATGGGGTCTGTGCTCCAGCTGGGCTGTGAGCCCTGAGCACCCTCAGGAGCCCTTGAGTCCCCTCTGTGGTGAAAACTTGCTCCCCTCTTGATGACAACTCCCCTTGTGATGGAGACAGGGCAGCCCCTGGGCAGAGGTGCCTTTGCTGGCGGAGCAAGGGGTGAGGGCTCCCTCCTGCCGTGGGATTTGTGTTCATCCCGGTGGTGCTGAAAGGCAAAGGGAGATGCAGCCCTGGCTGAGGGGGGCATGTAGGAACCAGACCCAAGAGTTTCTCTGTTTATCCTGTGGTATTTGCATGTCTGGAGCCCATGGCAGTCGTGCTGGGGAACATGCTCCCCACCCATCAGCTCCTTTGGATCCTCCAGCTTTCTCACATTTAGGTTAATCATCCTACAGGCTGATAAGGCAAATAAAATCCG
Source organism: Chamaea fasciata (assembly GCF_029207755.1). Lineage (NCBI taxonomy): Eukaryota > Metazoa > Chordata > Aves > Passeriformes > Sylviidae > Chamaea > Chamaea fasciata. The sequence goes on along the minus strand of NW_027094104.1, from coordinate 8,683,245 downwards.
TTATCTTGACCGAGATAAAAGGAAGAGTTTGCTTTGATCTCCTGCAGCAAGGCCTGGCTGCTGGTTTTGTGACTTCTCTGCTGTCTGCCGGGGGAGGGAAGCGATGGCAATGGTGATGAACCTTCTGTAATTAAGGAATCCTTCTCTTTCAAGCTATTTCTAGACTGCTGTCCCTGCCTGAGATGTTTCTGTTGGCCAGTGGTTGAAGGGACACCATAGGCTGGGTGCAGTGCCAACTCCATAAACTCTGTCAGAGAGCTGAGTCGAGATTATAGAGAAATAACTTTGTTTGCAGAAGATCAAACGCTGTTGTGAGCAGAAAAGATAAGTTGACAGCAAGCCAGTTGTGTTCTTTACACTCCTCCAGCAAACAAACAGACCCACAGACACTTCGGCATTGTCCAAAATGCTGTGGTGGAGGCTGAAGTGAATGTGGCTATAAATGGAAAAAGCAGCTGGTCTTGGATTGCAGCCTGTGCTCAGACTTCTTTGGGCCCAGTTTTTCTTACATCTGTTAGAGGTTTGAAAGGAGGGATGTGGGGAGATGAGCTGCTTTCCTTCCCGTTGGGTAAATCTGGGTCACTCATTTCATTGATCTTCTGAACTGGTCTCTGCCCAGAAGTTCCCAGGGTTTCTGTAGGGTCACATGCATCCATACTTCACCCTCTTGAATCATTTTGGTTTATCTTGGCACGAGGGTGGCACCAGACACGCTGGGAGACAAAGCTGGACCCCAAGGGTCTGGTCCAAAATATTTTGCAAACAACAAAACTTTGCAGACGTTGATGCATTTGTGAAAAGCAAATAGTTTTAACAAACCATCTGAGGCTGCTGCACCAGCCCAGGAGTGACAGAGTGGGTTTGCTGGACCCGTATCACCTGCAGTTTGTTCTGTGAGGAAGCCGTAGGCTGGTTTTGGCATGGCAAAGGCCATTTGTCCATCCATGAAGGATGGCTGAAAGGAAGCATTTTTCAACACCTTGAAGTTCAGAGGTCGGTGATGCTCTGGCAAAAACGAGCATAACCTTGGATTTACGTTTAACTTTTCAACCCTGGAGAAGATGGCCAGGGTTTGACCGGGTCGGGTGGTCTTACCAGGCATTCTCCTGTATTATCCCCAGAGTCAGAGATGGAGGTGAAAAGGGATTTGCAGCAGCACAGAACTGGGTAGGGCATTAATCCTTCGTTGTCAGGAGTGCTTGGCAGCCCCCCAGCCAGCCTGGTCCCCTTGGGTCATGTTGTTCTGTTGCTGTGGATGATCATTTACTGAAGTGGGTGCGTCAAGCTTATCCACAGCACTTGAACGTTTTATGGTGGCTCTGCCTTCCCCCCTTTCCTCCTCTCCTGCTGCACGTGGAGTGGGACAGACATTCCTTCCCTCTTTCAAGGAAAAAAGCTCAGCTTGTGGAGATCTCGGAGTAAGAAGATTAGATGGGAATCCAAAAGGATGTGGTGCCTAGGAGGAGAGGGCAGTGATAAAAGTTAATGATATTTAAGCTCATGAAAGGAGCTTTCTCAGCCACAGCTGCGTGGTAACTCACAAGTCTTGAGTTGTAGGGCATTGCTTTCAACTCCAGCTCAAATGCACCTGGGGCACGTTTCATGTGGGCTGGGGAGATCTGGAGGGACATCACAGGAGCTGCCCTACCCAGCTGGGGCTGGAGCCCCTGCCTGTGTTCGCTTCCCCCGTGTGTTATGACTCTGGATGGGGAATTTTGCTCACTCTGCTCTGCGTTTGCTCTGATCCGGGAGCTTGTGCTGTTCTCTGCTGATGCACTGAGCAGTTGGTGTGCTCTGGGCCCTTCTCTGAAGCTCTGGCACGTGGAGGTACAGGATGAGTCCCTGGGTTCAGTCCCTGAAGCTACAAATGTGCAGGCACACGCTCCATCTCATGTGAGAGGCACTCAGGGCACACACTGGCAAGTCCCCCTCGTCAGCAGTAGAGATAATTCATGAACCAAGAGCCAGAAAAGCACTGAGGAGATGGCAAAAGTCTGTATGGCAGGAGAGCCTGGTCAGGACCCCGCCTCTGCTGTCCACTCCTTCGTTGTCCTGGAGGAATCCCTCTACCCACTGCAGCTTCTCCTTTTGTAACAGGGAGCTGGTGAACGTGGCAAGATGCCTGAGGTTCACTCCTTGCACTGGGTTCTTTCTTCTTCCAGGTTCAGCTGGTGATTGGGAATTCGCTGGTCCTGCTTCCAGAGGCGCTGTGGGATCGTGCAGGGTGGGAGAAGGCACTGCCCAGGTCACTGGAGTGGCTCTACAAAGGGAGCTCCTGAGCTGCCCAGGAGGAAAGGGATGCAGCAGGTGTTTGCTGTATCAAAACCTTGCCAGTCTGCCTTGCTCGCTCCTGAATTTGAAAAACGCCATAGTTTGAAGAGGAAATAGGGATTTGGAAGGCAGAGTTTGGATGTGTGGGGAGCAGATGTGGGATGGATTGTGCCTCCTGGTGGGTTGGAGGATGCTGGCACTGAGGGAGGAGCAGGGGCATTTGGATGCTCTTTGCCTCACATCATCTTCCCCTGCTTCCATCTGCTGCAGGCTGGATGGAGAATGGAGATTACCTTGGAATTGTCCACAAATGTCCTGGGAAAGAAAGGAGTAGGTCTGAGCAGCTTTTCTGATAAAACATAATTGTTTAGACAAACTCTGGCTGAACTTGTTTCCTCCTGCATCCCAGCGTGCAGATAAACAGGGTGGAAGTGGGAGGCCAAGTTCACTGCTGGGGCCCTCACTGGGGTCACACCGCCCCCGAGACCCCCTGTCCACCCCTTTTTGGTGGCCTTGGAGAAGATGAGAGGATGCAGTTGAGTGCTGAGGGTGATGCCCTGGCTTTGGGTAGTTCAGTGCTCCGAGATGTGATGGGAACCTTGATCGGGCAGCACATCGGGGTGTGGGTGGTCCTGGGGGGCAGCAGTGAATCCATCACAGTCCTGCTGCGGAGGCTGGACCTGGGCTCTGTGGGATGCAGGAGGTGAATTTGCTCCAGCCCTGTTCTCTCCAGGCCTGGCAGTGCTGGCTGTGGGGTGGCTGGGCAGATCTGTGCCCCTGGGGGATTCCTGTTTGGGCTGGCAGTGACGGGGCAGTCAGGATTTGGGTGGGATGTGGGATGTGGCCGCTGCAGAGGTGTTGCCCTGCCCCGTGTGGCTCCTGCCGAGGTCACCAGGATCTGCTTTGTGGAGTCAGATGAAATCTCAGATCCTGCCACAACACTGATGTTCCTCCCACCATTCCTCAGGGAAACAGTCCTCCTTGCCCTACTTTGTGTAGTAAATAAAAGTTTATTTACAGCCCAGGAGTGCACGCCCTGAGGTTGGGAGGTGAAGGGTTCCTGCAGGGCCCTGGAGCAGCTCTGGGGTTTCCTTTCTGCTTCGTGCCTTCAGTTCCTGGACAGAAAAGTCTTGGGAAGGAGCAGCCCCGGCAGTGGGAGCTCAGGGGAAGCAGAGCCCTTTGCGTGGGCCTTGGGGCATGGCTCTGTGTCCCCGTCCACGGCCCCGAGTCCCTGCCTGTCACCTGGAGAGGGACTGACAGGAGATAACCGTGCTCACAGGTGACACGTGGGCTGGAGCAGCCAGGGACAGCAGCAGGAGGTGAGCTGCCACCCATCTGTCCCCATCCTTGGCTCAGGGTGGGGTGGGGACGGGGCTGAGGGGGTGTGGGCGTGGGGCTGAGCTCTGCCGCCCTGTGGGGTCTGGGGGGTTTCCAGCTCTGCCCTGGCGCTGCCCAAAATTCTTCTGCAGAGCTTCAGGGAGTGAGCATTTGTCTTCTCCTCCCCTTGGAGGAGTGGGAAGGGTCTCTTTGGGGTTATTTCAGCCCTGTGTGTGGGACAGATTATTTATGGGTAGTCGTTTGAAGGGCAGGCAAACCAAAGCCATGATTTGGGCTCCACTGAAAGAGCAAAGCTGGGAAAGTTTCAAATCGTGGCTGCAGAGACAAGGGGGGACGTGGCTGTGGCTTTCTGCTGGGGACCAGTGCTGCGTCCCTTGGGAGAGGCACAGAGAACATTGTTTGGAGTTTCTGCTTTTCCTTCTCATTTTTCAGACACGCAAGATTAATTGCTCTCTTTTATTGTCCGCAGCAATATTTATTTTGCTGCTCTGCAGCAGCGGGGGCTGGATAGGTTTCACAAACTGAATTTTCCCTGGACAAGCCCCTCCTCTGATTTCACACTCCCAGCTGCCAGGCTGGGTTTTAAAACAGTTTGCACCGAGGCTGAAAATATTTGAAGGGCAGAGCAATGCCTCGCAGGAAATGGCTTAAGCTTCCTGCCCCCAAGATGGTGTGAGTGTTAAAACAGAACTGGAGAAATATTAGACATCCTACATCCGGCCTGGCTGGGGAGGGTGACCCCGGGGTGATGGGATGGAAAGCCTGGACACCCCCTCCCCCTGGCAGCTTCCGGCAGGACGAGGGGCCCTGAGGGTCCCCCTGGCCCACATCCCCCTGACTTTATGGGGGAAAAACGGGCAAATTGTTTCCTGCTCCCCTGGGCTTTGCTGCCTTTTGGTTTTGTGGGAGAGAACTGGTGGAAGGTGTGGGGCAAAATGTCACCGGAGTGAAACTTTCAGCAGGGAATCAGAAAGTGGTTCTGATGAAAGGTTTGTAGCGGTTTATCCACCGAAGTGGGAGAAAAGTGAGAGGTGAAAGTCTGGGATTGCTGGGTCTGAGTTGGTTTGTTCGGGGCTGGAGCGGGACCTTCCTCACCCGCCAGTGGAAATCGCTGCTGAATTATTGGCTTCATCAGAGGCGAGGGAAGAGGGAATTCTTCCAGCGCGGGTGAATTCCCGCTTGGTGCCGGCTGAGCACCATCTACCTGGCCAGGCAGGGAATAGCAGCTGCCGTGTGTGCAGGACAGACGGACAGACGGCCAGAAATGGGGATATTCGTGTGCCGGAGCCTGGGGAAGGGCAGGCGGGGATGGGGTTCCGTGGGCAGGGAGGACCACACTGGATTTCTGTCACATCTTCAGCTCCCGGGGATTCCTGCCCTGGTATGGAAAGCTTCTCCAAGCCCTGGTTTGCTGGCTGGAGCGTGGAGATTTAGGGAATTTTATTCAGAATATAATCAATTGGATATAAAAAATATATCTGAGCCGTGTCTGGGAGTCTGCAGGCGCAGGAGGAATGAGGTGGAGGCTGTGGGCAGAGCAAGAGGAGGAGTATGGGTCAGAGCTCGGGCTGGTCTGAGCTCGCTCACACTCACTTCCTCCAGCACTCACCGAGAATCCTAAAATTGCTCATCATGGAGGAAAAATCTCACCCGTGCTGGGAGCCGAGCCCCTTTGGGAGGCGTGCTCCAGCTCCGGGAGCAGCAGCGAAGCGTGTGGGTGCACTTTGGGGCGGGTGCGCCGTGACCGGAGCGCTATGCTGTGCTCCGAGCACCCTCCTCGCAGGCTTTCCGCCCCGAGCCCTTCCTTCCCTGCGCCCTTCCATGTGGCATGGTGGCAGCCCCGGCTGCTCTGCCCGAGCACGGATCCAGCGGGGTGAGTCCCGTCCTCAGAGGCAGCTCTGGGCCTGGGGAGGTCAGGGTTCGATGCCCACCTTTCCCCGTGGCACATAACCCCCCAAACCCCGAGCAGCAGAGCCCCCGGGGCTCGGGATTTGGCGAGGCACACCCCGCTTGTTTTCCCAGGTTTTTCCGTGGGGTGCATTTCCTGGGAAAGCTTTGGCCGGCAGGCCTGGGGGAGGGGAGGATGAGGCTGATTTAAATCCCAGAAGCAGTCACAGCTGGCTGGAAGCTGTGTCTGCAGCCTGCAGTACATCAGAGGTGCCCGGTGCTCCTGGAGAACGTGCTGGGGCTGGGGGAGCGGGAGCCAGGCACTGCAGGGTGTGTGGGGCAGGAGAGGAGGGGTGGGCTGCACCAGGGCTGTTTGGGGGCAGAAATGCAGGGTTTTTTGCCCCGGAGTCATCCCCGTTGACACTGTGCACGACCAGCAGGGTGGCTGGGGCAGGGGATGTGCCTACAGAGGCTTTGCTGCCCCAAAAGGTGCTTGGCTTTAGGGCTGCTTTCATCCTCCCTGCCCCACCAGCTGCTGAAGCAGATGCTCATGCAGCATCTTTGGCCCCCAGGTGGGGTGGGGGAACCGGAGGGAATTCGTGGGGAAAGGGAACATCCTTCCCCAGGAGCGTCCTGGCGCCCTACAGGCAGCTCAGCAGCCCCAGGGTGTGCTGAGCAGCTGTGGGGCTGCAGGAAGGAGCCGTGCCGCTGTGTAGTCCCTGCACGGGGGGGTTATTTGTCTTCTCCTGGCTGGCTGACCCTGGGGCTGCCCCTGCCAGCCCTCCCCTCCGTGTCACTGCGGGTCAGGGTGTCCCTGTGTGGGACGTGCCCTCCTTCCCACGGCTCCCGCAGAGGGACACGGAGCCCTGGGGCTGCAGCTCTGGGAGAGGCACAGAAAGGTTTGGGAAGAGGTTTGGAGAGGGCTCCTGGAAAGGCTCTGTGCAAGGGCAGGAGGCAGTGCTCGTCTTGCCGAACCACAGGTCTGCAGGGAGGCCAGAGTTTGTCTTAAATCTTTCTTAAAGCTTGTCTTAAATCTGAGATGAATGGGTGATCTGGAGCCCAGGGAGTGAGTTTTAGTCTCTGTGAACCCAGGGTTCTGCCTTTGCCCTGATGTGCTCTGGAGGAGCGTGGATTGGGATGGGAAGGGCAGGGGCGGAGAGGGGGGCTGTGCCGGATCTGCCTGCATCCTCTGACCTGCTGTTACCATGTTAGGCCTGCGAGTGCTGTAAAGGTGGAGATTAAGGTGTAATGGAGCCAAACAGCACAAATGAACCCCAAAAACGTGCAGCAGGCATGCACGGCAGCCCTGAAATGTTCCTTTCATTCACACCTGAAGCTAAGCTCTGCTTTCTTAGAGGTGGCTGCCCCCAGCAGCTCCTGTGGTGGTTCCTGATAGTCCTTTGAGAGCTGCAGCAGCAGCTTCTGATTCAGGTCTCTCCACTTCCTCAGCAAATGCAGCCACCTGCCCCCCTGGCTTCTGTCACGTGTGTGTGGACACCTGCCCTTGGTCTGAGTGCTGGTCCCAGTCCACGTAATGCCCTGGAGGGTGGATGCTGATGGAGACCTGGGAGCAGCTGCCGAGTGCTTCATTCCTCACTTGGTGTGATTGTGCTGCAGGTCTGCCCCAAAACACCTCTCAAAGGTTGTTTCTGACATCTGTCTGTCTGTCTATCTATCCGTCCATCCATCCATCCATCCATCCATCCATCCATCCATCCATCCATCCATCCATCCATCTTCTGCAATCTCTCGAGGAATATTACAGCCTAATTGGAATTAGGTGCCTAAATACCTTTTAGGATGTATGTCTTGGCTCACCCTGATGCTGGAAGGGCATCAAACCCCAAGCTGTGCTCTGTCATGGGGAGTGGGATGACGGGAGCAGCTGGGGTGAGGGAGGAAGAGGCAGGATGCCCCTCTCAGACCTCCCAGGAAATACCAACACTTTCACGTCGTGGTGGAGCCCATTGCAGGCAGACCCCGTGTGACAGCTCAGCACGACTGGCTCAGAGCTCATTTGCTGTAGACACCTTCTGCATTCAGCAGGATGAGGTGTTTCTCCAAAGAGCAGGTCAGGACATGGCAGCTCCAGGCCTGCCACCCCACCTTTCCTATTGCTCTCTCCAACAATTAGGCAGCTCGAATCCATCCAGCCGTTCATTTAAGCTCCTCCTTGAGCCACAGGATGTCCTGTGAGATTACTGAGCACTTGAATGAGGGGCTTTCTTAGCTTGGCAGGGGCTGAGCAGACCCCAGAGAGCTCCCGTGCTGGGGGAAGAGTCTGTTGCCAAGTCGTAGGAGGAATTCCCACGTTCCTGTTCCTTCCTGCTGGCTGCCAAACGCTTGTCCTGTCCACAAAAGCTGATGTATTTGGTAGGATTTAACCTTTGCTCACAGAAGTGAATAATGGGGATCTTTTGCTTTTGGTTTCTGGGTGTAAATTCACAGCTCAGCGCTGGTTTTGCATGCACAGCACGGACCGGTGGTGGGAAAAAACGGAGGAGGGACAGAGGAACTTCGCTTGGGTGAAGTCCCCTGTACCCACAGCTGGGAGCCTGCAGAGAATTGCCCCTCCCTCCTGCCCTGCTGAACCCCCAAACCAGGCTTTAGGTGCCAGCCAGACCTCGCCATGTCAGCAGAAGCACAAAGGCAGCCCTGTGGGATGCGGAATTTGGGATTTCTCACGCCCAGAGTCGCTGCAGGTTCTGCCTGGACAGACAGACAGGCTCCCACATTTTCCCCGTTGGCAGCAAGTACGTCCGTGGAGTTTCAGGGAGGAGAAATGCTCCTTTTTGTTGCTTCTTTTCATGCTTACAGCAGAAGACACAGCCAGCACTGTTTCACTCTGCCCTGGACCCTCTTTTTGTTCTCTGGTTTGTGTCCTGTGAGACACTGAGCCCTGGTGACACTGGTGCTGGTGGTTGCCACCAGTCATGTCATCAGCAGCACCCAGAGCTACTGAAATGGGGTGTGAACCACAGCTGGGCGCCTCTGTGTGGGGCTGGCCTGGTCTGGGGGAGCTGAGGATGACCCAAAGCTCGGCTCCCAAATCTGGGCAAAGAAGAAAAGTGCAAACCAGCAGGTCCAGGCATGGCCTGAACTCATTTTTGGAGGACACCAGCCACGTTCCACGGGTGGGATCAGCAGGAGGGAACCCTGCACAGAAAAGAGAAGTCTCTGAAATCCCGTGCTGAGGGTTTGGGGCGTCACGCAGTTCTGACATGCTGAAGGTATTCCAGCAGATCCCCTCCTTACCTGGGCCTCTGTGTTGGCTGGTTGGGTTCCTCAGGGGAGCTGCAGTGAGCTCCAGAGGGACTTTGCTGCTCCGTGGCTGCTTGGCACAGCGAGGTGCTTCCCATCCTGGGGCCGGTGTTGGGTCACACTGGACCGGAACCCAAAACCCCGCTTCACCCAGCAGTGAGCCAGAAGTTGCCCTGCTCGAGGTCAGCTGTCCATCAGGGCAGTGTGTGGCCTCCAAAAAAGCTGGAATGAGTCTCCAGTGCTGCTCCATCCAGGGTTTGGTTCTAATTAAAGGGACACCCATGTAGGTGACCCCGGGGCACTCCTCCCCATAGGGGTGGGGAGAAGCTGCTGATGGATTTGCTTAGGAGTGGGCTTGCAGAGGGACCCCGGGGAAGCAGCGTGGAGAGGTCCAACCTTGCCAGCGTTTGTTCTTCCTGAACCAGCAATTCCTTCCTGGAGCTAAAGTTCTGTGAGATCAGCAGAAGCAGGGGTAAAACTGAAGTGTTTTTTTTTTCTGCTGCGAGCATGTGGAAATCAGACCCACAGATGGACGGGAATCGGAGTAATTGCCCCCAAAATGACAAGGTGCTGATTATAAGCACAGCCCGTGGCATTGCAGCTGGCCCAGGGGTTGCGACCAGTGCCATAACCCCCGAGAATTCTCTTTCCTTGCCTATCTGCGTAAATCTCTGCTCTCCCATCAGCGCCTGCCCTCAGCACTCCCTGAAAATTGCCCCCAAAAAAATTCCATCTTGGTGCAATTTAGGATAAGCTGCAGCCTGCCCCGAGCACATCTGGTATCTGTGCAGAGCCGGGTGATATTCATCACAGCGTGAACGGGGCCAAGTGTTAAACGGCAGAGCCCTCCCACCTCCCCCCTGCAAACCAGGGCTGTTTCCACGCTCCAGCAATAAAATGAACCCAGCATTCCCGGGCAGGAGGTGATCTGGCAGGAACAACTGCTGTGTGGGATGAAGGGATGAGGAACGCTCTGAAACGGGCCAAGAAACCATGTGCTGCGAGGACTTTTTTTTGAAATCCCTGCGGTGTTTGAAGCTATTTTCTAGCCCTCCTCATTTTTTTTCTGGATCCTGCTGCGTCTGCAACTGCTCCCTCTGCCCGGGAATTTTGTGCTGAGGCCGCGTTGTTTTGGGTGCAAATGCTGCTCCCTGTTTCCAGGAAGGTAAACGCCTCTCCCTCGCCCTGCTTTGCCGTGCAGATATCAAAGTGCTTCGCCAGGCACGGGGGGAGATGTTGTTTCTGGTTTTGCAGATCGGGGAGAGGAGTTGCAGAGGCTGCTGAGGAATCCATGGGAATCTGCTCGCTTGGAGGGTGCCTGTGGTTTTGCTTCAGGACACTTTTAGTGGCTTCCTTGAGTGTTGGGCAATGAGCAGGCAGGACTGGCACAAGGGATATTTTTGCTCCCCTGTTTTCTGGGGTGACCACGCAGCAGACAGTGGGAAAAACCCCACCAAGACCACACTGGTCGGTGTTACCCCCAAAGGAGAGCCTGGCCTGGATTTGCCCACAAGTTCCCCAGTTTGTGGCTGATTTAAAAAAGAAAAAAAGAGAAAAAGAAGAAAAAAAAGGACAAAAAGAAAATAAAATACAGAAAAAAAAATCAAAACTGTGTTTTCAGCACGGTTGGCGCCTCAGCCACTGAGGCTGCTGTGCTTTCAAGGGAGGCAGCCCCAGCACTGGTGCCTGGGAGGGATGGGGGGGCCCGAACTCTTGTGTGGTGCCTTTGATGTCGGAGGCCTTTACCCGCGTTACCCGGGGAGAAACTCGAGTGCTTTTCATGTCTGGTGGGGAGGGAGGCAGAGAGCCAGGAGGGATCTGCTTTGTGAGACCTTTTCCAAGGGGATTGAAGCAGAACTTTTCAGAAGCTGGGGGGAGGCTCTCTGGGGCAGCAGCTGAAGTAGGTGCTGAAGCATCCTTGGCTCTGGCGGGCGCCGGGCAGCGTGCATTGTCCTCCTGTCATCCTTGGCTCAGTAAGTCTCTGCTTGAGCTCTCCCCGGCCTCAGGGAGTGAAAATCCGTGGCAAGGGCTGTGCTGGGGTCTCCACAGTGGAGATTTGTGCGGTGGGGAAGCTGAGAGTGGCCGTGCAGTGAGTGCGTGAGGGGTTTGAAGGGTAAGGAGGGGAAAAAAAACAGAGCAGGGGGAAAATCCCAGGGATGTGATGTAGGCATTGTCATAGGGGAATGATTTGTCAGGGCCTGTGCTGAGGGAGGAGGCACAGCCGGCTCAGGCTCCCTGTGGGGTGGGATGTGCGGGGCTGAGCAGGCAGAGAGTGGCACAGGGGGGTCACGGAGGGTGGCGTCAGCTCCTGGGGGTGACACGGGGTGGCAGAAACCCTGACGTGATCCAGGGGGTGGGGGCTGAATGGGATGCAGGTGGGCCATCCTCACCCAGCTCCTGCAGTGGCAGAAAGGAGCCCTGGCTGCTGGCAGGGCCAGGGAAGGGGAGGGTGCTGCCTGTGGTGGGATCCGTGCTGGGTTTGGGGGCCCTGCCCCAGCTGGAGGGGCCAGGTGTGGTTTGCATTGTGGGAAGGGGCTGCCACAGCCTCACCAGCCTGCCAGGTGTGTGGCTGTGGGGCTCTGCGGGCTGCACTGGAGATGCTCTCACCTTAGTTTTGGTGAATGAGTCCCTGTGACATCGTGGGGAGTGTGTCTGGTGACGTAAGGGAGGCCTGGCAGCCCAGGGCAGCTTCGCTCCTTGGTTTCTGCTCGGGGAGTTGGCTCTGAACTGATGTGGAAAAGGAACTTCCTGGTGTTTGACGGCCCCTTGTCCTGATGGACGCTGGAGAAAACCCACCTCCTGAGCATCCCTGTGTGCTCTGGTGGGTGCAGGGCTCCTGTGCCCAGCCCCTTCCGTGGCTCTCAGTGCCTGTGTGGGAAGTGCTCCCCAAAAACAGCCTCCTGCTCTCCCCTTCTCTTGCCCATCCTGCCCCATCACTTGCAGCAGCCCCCTGAGCTGCAGCCTGTGCCCAGGTCACACGTCCCGTGTGCCCTGCGGGATGCACTGGGATCACCCAGAGCCCTGGGGACACCCCAGCCCCCGCAAAAAGGGCAGGGGTGTGGAGATGCCACGTGGATGGGGAACACTGTGAGGGTGGGGACGCCACGAGGTTGGAGACACCAAAGGGACAATGACACTGCAGGGGTGTGGATGCCATGGGGACGGGGACAGCGCAGGGAAGGAAGCACGTGGGGATGTCATTGGGATGTGGACACCGTGGGGACAGAGACACCACAGGGTTGGGGACAGGACACATGGGGATGGCCTGCTGCCTGCCAGGGGAGAGCTGATCCCTTCGTGGGAGGAACGTGCTGTGTGGGACAGCCCCCGAGAGCTGGACTCGCCTCCCCCTTCCCGGGAGCATCCCTCGCAGGTTTCTCTTTAATCGGCTCCTTTGCACCAGCCCCGGCCCCGGCGGTGACTGCGGGGGGACAGGGCTGGGGGTCCCCGCAGTGGGGCTCTGGGCTGGGGGCACACACAGGCTCGGTGGTCCTGGGTCCCAGGGGTGGCAGCCAGGTCACACCTCGCTCGGGTCCTGCTGTGTCCCCGCAGTTTGTTCCGTGCTGTGTTGCAGCCCTGCAGCTCTGCAAACCGGCCCAGCCCCGAACCTCACTTTTTTTTTTTTTCCCTTTTCTGTTTTTATTTTTTTTTTAATAATTTGAACGCCCCCTCTGCATCCCTGTCTCGCTGCTCCTGACGGCTGTTTGCCCAGTGACTGTGACACGGTGGGACCCCCTGGACTTGCCAAGCACAGGAGTTTTTTTCCTTCTCGCCTTAGTCTGGCAGAGGCTGGGGGTGCTGAGCAGGGTGTGAACCCCCAGGAATTGCTCTTCCCCTCTGTATCCCAATGTCCCCCCTCCATATCCCAGTGTCTCCCCTCTGTCAAACAGCCCTTGGAAGCAGCAGGGGCTGCAGGAAAGGCTCCATGCCAGAAGGATTTCAGGCTAGGCTTTTTATATCCATCCCAGTGTGGCCACACTTCATTTAGGGAAGGAGCATCCGGGATGGATCTGGGCTGACGTATTCAGGGCTGAGACTATCTCGGCTCTGCCAGAGCAGATCTGGGCCAGGGCAGCAGCTGGGATCCGATGGGGCCGGCCCTGCTGCCCTGTGCTCTGACTTGCAGCACACTCCGAGCTGTTTGTGCCGGATTTCTTGTCGGTTTCATCGGTGTTGTGCCTGTCCTTCTGTAAGTAGCAGGTCATTCCATCTCTCCCCTAAATCCTGCTCTGGAGCCACGGGGATCCAGCCATCCAGGAGCTGAGCAGCTTGTGCCCTGCACGGCACCCTGGGCTTGCTGCTGCTGCTGCTGCTGCTCACAGGAACACACGGAGCAGAGGAGCGCAGGAACAGCCTCCCGTAGCGCCAGGCAAGTTTTGGGTTAAAGTTGCTTAATTTTATTGAATTCCTGCTGCTGTGGATGGCGGGTGCGGCAGAGGGAGCAGGCTGGTGGTGCAGCTCTGGGGTGGGAGGGGATTCTGCGCTGCTGCTGGACATGTGCTGGCTGAGAGTCCTGGGTTTTCTGGTGCTGATTAATGACTGTTGGTTGGACTAAATTCCCCTGGGAGATAGGTGAGCCAGGCAGTGGGGCGTTTGTGTGTGCAGGCAACACCGGGCTGAGCTTTGGTTTCGAGACAAGGTGAAAATGCAAAACAACGAGAATTGCGATTATGTGTGAAGCCCTAAGTGCTGCTGCCTTGTCCAGGTGTGATTCCAGATTGTAGGATCCGGCATCCAGGAGGAGTACAGCTGCCCAGGGTGTGTGTGCCCTGCTGTAAGGGCATTCTGAGTGCAGATGAGGACACATCACGACAGATAAAATAAGTTTGGGACATGCCGAAGGCTGGCCAGCCCTGGGAGCTGTGACCTCTCCCGTGCTGTTGTCGTTGCCATCCATGATTTCCCATGTCGAGATCAAAATCACTGTGGGGCTCGTGGGGAGCTCTGTGGTGGGGTTTGAATGTGTTTGACCCCAGAGCCCCTCAGCACGTCCCCTCTCCCCGGGCTGTGCCGGCTGTGGCTCGAGGTATGCACATGTGGCAGGGTCTAATGGCTCGGTGGCCAATAACCCTGCAGCAGTGGTTCCTGGACGCCTCTCCACGGGGAATCCAGACTTCCCTTCTCTGAGCACGGTGGAATTTTTATAGCCTGTGGTTTTAAATGCTGTGATTTCCGTATGGCCCCGACGCCCGCATGCAGCCCTGGCAAAGCTGTGCTGGGGCTGGGTGAAACACGGGCTGGAGCTGCTGCTCCTCGGGTAACGTGCCTGAGCTTTGCTCCAGTACAGGGGAAAGGCTGGGCTGGGACAGGGAAGGCTGGATCTCCTGGGGTTGAGCCTGCTGTGATGTTATGGCTGAATTCAACTGTACTTTATTTCATTTATTCCCCAGAATTTGTCAGACTCTGTGGAGCAGAGTACAGTAAAGCAACCTCGTTCGTTAGAAAATAATCACCAGAATGGGAGTGAAAGAGTTAATCTTGCAAATACAGCTCAGTGGCTTTCCTGGAAGTGCCTGTCCAAAAATCGGGAGGGGAGTGGGCATGTGGCATTTCAGGGTGACCGGGCAGAGGGGCCAGGCTGGCAAACCCCGCTTGCCACAGGGACACACGCAGCTGTGACTCGGGCAGGGACGTGGCACTGTGGGATGAGCTGGGAGGCCGAGGCAGAGACTTCCATCCACATTTAGTGGGTGTGAGCACTGTCTGCCTCCCAGCAGCATCCCCGGCTTCGTTCCCTGGGGTCCCTGTCCTCATGGGGACGAGGCGCAGTTCTGCTGTTAACGCTCTGACAATCTCTGCTGGCTCCTCCTTATCATCCCCAAAATACCAGGCAGTGCTGGGGTGCTCACAGGTCCCTCACTGTGATCTCTGGGAAGGGGGACAGCCAGTGGGCAATCAACAGTGGTGCTTTCTCCAACCCCTGATAAACCCCCTGGAAACCACTGCCCAGGTCTGGCTGCTCTAGGGATGCTTTGAGGCCGTCAGAATTTCCAGGCTAAGACGTCCCTGTCCCTGTGGTCCTGCTGCAGGGATGCTGCCTGCGTCCAGCTGCCTCCACCCAGCTCTCCCTTCTCACAAACTTGTGGAAAAATGATTTCCCTCCCCATTTTCTGGCACCTTGTCAAACTCAGACTGGGTTAACTCTTGCTGCAGATGCAAAGCTTGCTGGAGGGCCCTGCTCAGGCGGGGCTGTAAAAGCCACATTTTCTTTGGGAATCGGATTAAGGCCCCTTTTTCTGCGCGCTGGGCGGATGCTGTGCGGGTGACATGAAGTCTCTCTTTGTCCTGGATGGTATTTCTGGCCCAGCTGCAGTGGGTTAACCCTTTGTCATCCCACACAGTCCTGGTGATGAATGGGCCCTTTGCTAAGCAGCAGGGACCTTTTCCTGGAGCGGGAACACTGTGGGGGCACTGTGGGCTGTGCTGCCCCCCTGCACAGCTGGGGGATGAAGTGCAAAGCCTTGGTGCCTGGCATGGGGACGTGTCTGTGGGACAGGGACCTGCCCTAACACTGCTTCTGCTGCCTTGCTTTGCCATTTTTAGTCTCACTTTATTCCCCAAGATAAATGGATGGGACTTGGCACCCCCGTCCTGCACTGGCACCAGAGGTGTCTCCATGCTGGGGCAGCCCCAGGCTGCCTGGATGGCACAGAGGCACGTGGCTGGGAGAAGGAGGGGACAAAAGTGACAGTGAGAGCAGAGGCCAGGCCAGCTGGTAGAGCTGCCTGTGTGTTCCCTGGAGGGCAGTGACCGTGTCAGTGGTGCTCCCTGGGCACCACTGCCCAGTCTGGTGTGGCTGGGGCAGGAGCATCACTTTTGCGTGAGAGCTGGAGGGCTGGATAACCAGCCAGGAGCAGGGGGATGGCAGGCAGAGAGCATCCACAGAATTCACAGAGTCACAGAATGATTAGGTTGGAAGAGGCTTTCAAGATCATCAAGTCCAACCCATGCCCTCAACAACAACAACACCTCAACTAAACCACAGCACCCAGTGCCACATCCAGTCTTCTCTTAAACACATCCAGGGATGGCGACTCCACCACCTCCCCAGGCAGAACATTCCAGTACTTTATCGCTCTTTCTGTGAAAAACCTTTTCCTAATATCCAACCTACATTTCCCTTGGTGCAGCCTGAGGCTGTGTCCTCTCGCTCTGTCAGTGCTGCCTGGAGAAAGAGACCAGCCCCAGCTGAGCACAGCCACCTTTCAGGGAGCTGTGGAGAGTGATCAGGTCACCTCTGAGTCTCCTTTTCTCCAGGCTGAACAACCCCAGCTCCCCCAGCCGTTCCTCACAGGGTTTGTGTTCCAAGCCCATCACAGGTGTCCCAGGAGCCCTCGGCTGCGGTGCCCAGGATCCAAGGAGGTGTCTTGGTTTGGTACTCGGTGGCTCTGTGGCCAAGCAGAAATGGAGCTGATTTCACGGCCAGGCCCTGGAGTCCGGCGGCTTTGGCCATCTCACACACACCCAGCCCTTGGGTCCATCTGACTTTGTTTCCCCGCTGTGCCGCGTCGTTGCATCACCTTGGATCCATCCACCGTCGTTGCATCACCTTGGATCCATCCACCGCCTGCCGCGAGCCTGGCTCGGCTTGTTTGTTTATGCAAAAGCCGAATGGTAGCAGGAAACGTCCCTTTGTGGTGGCCTGGAAAAGCTGCCAGGCGCACACAGCGCTGGCTCCCTGCAGCGCTGGTCCTGTGCCGTTATCAGGCAGCCTCCTGATAAGAGCAGAGCAGGGATTTCCCCAGAGGGGGTCCTGCACAGTGTCAAAGTGGCATCAGGAGCTCCCCAGGCCTCCCAGCAGTGGGGGCAGTGCAGCCCACAGCCCCGAATCCTCCCTGTGCCCCTCTCCCTGCTGAGTTTTAGGACGTGGTCACTGATGGAGGGGTGCCACCATCTCCCAGATCTGTCCCAGCAGCAGCTGGGCACCGAGCAGGACTCGCTCACAGCGTCGGGAACTGCAGGGAAGCAACACATTTCCCTCCCACCCGTGCTCCTCCTCCTCCCCCCCATCCTCCTGACCTTTTCCCATCAAAAACACAAAGCACTATTATTCGGAGCAAGGCACCTCCATGCGAGGAGACAGCTGGCGCTGCGGCAGCTTGCTGGGGATGGGTTGGTATTAATTAAGCTACAGGAGACAGCCCGGCAGCTTGAATGGAGTTTTCCTTCTTTTCAGGGTTAGGATGCCCTAAATACTTGCTTCTTTACCTCCAAACGGCGTTTATAGGTTTAAAAGGGGCGGCAGACAAAGGAGGGAGAAGGGGCCATTATGCGCAGCTCGAAGGGACGTGTTTCCCTGCACGTGGCCTGCGGGGTCTGTTAGGACACCCCAGCGACTTCTTTGCAGCTTGGTTTGTACCACGGGGTTGCTGTGACCCCCATGGATGTCACTGCCTGGGCATCTCCCCATCTAGAGAGGAGATGCCACTTCGGGGTGAAAGGGTTTAAACCACTGGAACAAGTTTGGGGTGACTCAGGCAGTCAAATTTTTCACTCCCTGCTGTTCTGCCTTGCAAAGTTGATTTGTTTTCACCAAACTCATCCTCTGCCCCTGCTACTGGGTCTGGTTTGACCGTGCTGCTGGTGGTGAGAGGAGCAGAGGGGATGGTGGAGGATGCTGGGGCCACCCTGTGTCCTGCCCTGTGGAGAGCAGACGGAGCCTACACAGAGCTCACACACTAAGGAGCACCTCAGAGAGCCCCAGCATCCTCCACCATCCCCTCTGCTCCTCTCACCACCAGCAGCACGGTCAAACCAGACCCAGTAGCAGGGGCAGAGGATGAGTTTGGTGAAAACAAATCAGCTTTGCAAGGCAGAACAGCAGGGAGTGAAAAATTTGACTGCCTGAGTCACCCCAAACTTGTTCC
The DNA here is from genome assembly GCF_029207755.1 of Chamaea fasciata. NCBI lineage: Eukaryota > Metazoa > Chordata > Aves > Passeriformes > Sylviidae > Chamaea > Chamaea fasciata. Next base: position 8,665,621 of record NW_027094104.1, on the reverse strand, counting down.
AGTGGTTTAAACCCTTTCACCCCGAAGTGGCATCTCCTCTCTAGATGGGGAGATGCCCAGGCAGTGGAGTGGGGCTCAGGGATGCTGGTGGGGTGAGGTGCAGAGTTTTGCTTCACCCCTTTTGGGGCATGATTTGTCCTTTGTGATAATCAGCGGGGGTGTCTGGGGGAGCCGATCATGCCCTTGAGGAGGAGGGGTGAAGATTGCTCCTAAGGAGAGCCAAGTGTGTGTTTCCTTGGGCATGGCTGGGCCGTGCCATCTGCAGAGCTGGCCCAGGGATCTGAGCAGCAGGTTTTGGTGCCAAGGCAGAGCTGTCCCTGCTGAGCAAAACCTGTGCTCAGGGCTGAGGTCCTGGCAGTGCCTGGGAGATGCTGAGTGTCCTTGGTGTCTGTCCAAACCAGTCCAGCAGCACCCAAACCAGTGCCCCAACCAGTGCCCCCTGCGAGGGAAAAGGAATTTGGGAAGAATGGGAGGCTCCTTCTTGCTTTTTCCAAATATTTGTGACTGGAAGGAGTGCCTTCCTAGCAAATCCTGGTTCCCTTTTGGGAAGTGGTGGATTGCTCAAGCACGGTGAGGAGCCTCCTGCCTGCCCCGCTCCAGGGAGCTGCAGACTCTCTAAATGTGCCAGAGGAAAGGAGGCTGCTGCAGAGACACTGCTGGGATGTGACACCAGGAGAGGGTGACTCACGCCAAGGACACGGTGCCAGCTGCGCGTGATGGCCGGTGACAGCGTGTGAAATAATTCCTTCCTTCCTTCCTGGAGAGTGGGAGCGGCCTGGAGATGTCCAGCCGGAGGAGACGCTGGGTTTTGGTGTGCTGGGAGCTGGGACAGGCCTGGGTGTAGTGTGGGTTCAGCAGAACAGCCCAGGTGCAGCGATTCTGGAGGGTCTGGGTCCTGCTCCTGGGCAAGGCATGGAGGGGTGGCTGCTCCCTGTGCTGCCTCAGGATGTCCCTGAGCTCTGGAGGGCTCTGGGATGCTCCTGGCAATGCCTGCACCCCATGTGACTGCTGCTCCACTGCCCTCTCTCCCCAGGGAGAATTAAGCCACCAAAGAGCTGCTTTCATGAAGGAACTGGTGGGATACCTGCAGAGGTGTGTCTGATGTGGGCTGCTCAGTGCCAGAAACCAGGTAGCTTAAAAGAAAAAAAAAAAAAGTGCATCATTTATGGACTTGGGAGTTCACTACAGCCAGAGGGGGGAAATGTGGGTCTTAGAGGTGTTCTGGGGAGTTACCCTGCACATGCTGAAGGGATCAGGCTCTGCCTGCCAGAGCCCTCCCTGGGTGGTAACACTTACAGACCTGCACTCAGGCTCTTAGCAAAACTTTGGGGTTGGTTTTAGCTCTTCCTGGCATTGGGGGATCTTTCCTGTTCTTGCTAGAGGTGATGGTGTCTCTTTCAGTGCTAAAAAAAATATTAAATTTTGGTCTTGTGATCTTCAAGCTTGTGTCCTTTTCTCGGTCGTGCTACTTTGCACTGAGTTTGCTGGTGCTCTACCAAGGGCTCTGGATGTGCTTTTCATTCTGCTATTGATCTGAGATTATAAATATAGCTGGCAGAGTTTCCACATGTCTGTCAAAGTCACTGGGGACTGGCAGGTAGTCAGCATTGCAGCAATATTGAAATAATAAAAAATATTTCCTGAGCCCTAACGGTGCACTTTTAACTGGGGATTGCTGAGGTGCAGGAAAATTGGAAGTGTCCCTTCAGCATTCCTGCCAGAGAACACGTCCTGCTTGTGCTGCCCAAGGGATTTGATGTTTTCTCAAGAGCTGGGCAGCTTGTGATGGAGTGAGTTTGCTGGCAGGTCTGCCCACAGGCTGGGTAGTGCTGGTGAAGCTGCCTTCATTTGCAGGTCTTGATTGTTCCTCAAAGCTGGAGATTTATGGTTGGAGCTGGCCAAGGGCAGAGCGTTGCCCGGCACAGCCCAACTGCTGGGCAGTTTGCTGCTGCAAAGGACTGTGGTTGGGATTGTCCCCAAAACTCAGGGACTGTTGAAACCCTCGTTGGTGCATCCCGGAGCATCAGTGCTGCACCACGTTCTGCAGTGAGCCCCACCAGCCCTGCACAGCGTGGCTGTGACATGGGGACCTGCTTTCACCTGCAGGGATGTCCCATAAAGCAGTACAGATTGGATTGTGTAAGACAGGCAGAGGAATCTTCCTTAAGATTCCAGATTAGTTGCAAGACTAAAAGCTGGATCTGTAGTTAGTTCAAATCCCTTGATACAATTTACAACAGCAATAGGCTTTGTTAGAATTGCTCCTAACTCTGATTATTGGGTTTTTCTAAGAGAACAATGAGTTTGTGATTTTAAAACCCTTAATTAGGGGATTTGGATCCAATTCCTGGCTCTGCTGTAGGATTTCTGTATGACCCTGGGCAAGTCACTCATTCCCTCTCCAGTTCATCTGCACCGTAGGGGTGAAGCTGCTTCCTTCCTCTGCCTGTTGGGCCTGCCTGTGCTCAGAAATGAGCAGTGGGAGGACACAGGCAGGGCCCCGTTGTCCTCACAGGAACGGAGATGCTCCTGTGAGAACAAATCCCAGAGTTTCTCTGGACTGTTTGTCTCTCTGCAAGCGCCTCCTCTGTGCAAACACCCCAAAGTCACCAAGAGCTGTCCTGGGGACCAGCCCTGCTCCCAAAGCCTTGCTGCACTTGCTGTGAGGCCAAGGACGACGCTTTGTTGTCCTTCTGAGCTGCTGGCTCACCACCTGTTGCTCCTGGGAAGGGGGAGATACGAGTTGAAACAAAATATTTTCTATTAATTAATCTGGGAAACAACTTGTACGCAGTGTTGAGTTCCCATGTACCCTATTTTTTTCCCTGAGGGTCGTGAGGCCCTGGCAGGGGGTGTCCAGAGAAGCTGTGCCTGCCACATCCCTGGAAGTGTCCAAGGCCAGGTTGAACCTGGTCTAGGGAAAGGTGTCCCTGCCCGTGATTGGAATTAGATGGTCTTTAAGACCCCTTTCAACCAAACCAGTCTGTGTTTCTGTGAAACATCTTTGCAGACCTTCAGCGACCGTGGGGAGAACTTTTCTCTGGTTATTTTTATTCCCTCACAGGCTAGACTAAAGTATGCCCATGACTTCAATCTGAAAAACTTACCTTGGAGGAGTGAGGACTTTGTTCACGTGGCTGAGAACACCGTGTTCACCCCTTTGGTCTTGGTTTGAGCACATGAACCCTGTGCTGATGCTTCGCTCCTGAACAGCCCCAGATGTGGTAACTTGCTGGCAGGGACAGGAAGCCTTCACACCTGAGAGCCTCTCTTTATTCTTTGTGCAAGCACAGCACCTAAGTGAGCTCGGGACAGCCTTTTCCTGCCTTTCTCCAGCTAAAAACAAGGCTGGAGCGACTTGCAGACAGAGCTGCTACTCGGGCAAGCCTGGTTTGGCATCTAGCATTGGATTTTCCTGGAGATTAGAGAGATTAAAACACTAATGCCTACTGATAGGGGTTAAGGCTTTAATAAGTCATTAAAAAGTGGTGTAATCTGGCAGAAATCTGCACGCAGCTGCAGCATAAGCAGATTGAGGCTCCGTTTCCTGCCTGGGTGCTGCGTGGAGGTTTCTCAGAAATTGGTATTTGTGGCGCTTGCTAAAGTGGAAGGATGTGGGCCCTGTCCCATCCTTCCCCCAGTGGAAAGGTGTGGGTCCTGTCCCCATCGCTTGCAGAGCAGCCTGTGCCAGCCTTGCTGGCCATCACTGGAGGAGTGCTGCCAGCCCAGCACGGTGGGGAGGGGCTGCTGCCAGCCCGGTGTGTGTGGTGGCTGTGCTGGGTGGAGGAAGATCTGCCACTGCTGATGGTCTGGAAGCAGAGGTGGAGAGCCACAGGCAGGAGACAGAGCAGGGGTGGCTGTGGTGCCACTGGCACGGGTGGCAGGGCTTGCATCCAGTGCAGGAGCGTGGCAGAGGTGGGGCAGGTAACGGGTCCAAAAGGGAGGACAAGTACTAGCCCTGGGCTTGCAGGCTGTGCAGGGGCTGCGACTCCTCTGGGTGTTGAAGATTGCAGATGTGCACATCTGTCTTAACCCTTTCATCACCTGCAGGCCTTTCTCTGGGAATGCAAATCTGGGAACTGCAGGGGAAAAGTCCTGAGGTACACAGGGTAGGTCAAAGTAACGTGTCAGACCCAGGAGCCCAAAAAAAAAGGAGGCTGGCTTCACCTCGGCTGTGACAGGACAGAGTCCCACCACCGCTGCTGGCCAGCACAGAGGGGACTTCACCCCACACCAGGGTGTGTTGGAGGGAGCAGGGCCGGGTGGTGCAGCGCAGCATCCCCGGCCCCGTGCACATGGCAGCTTCCCTCCTGTGGCTGGCCCTTCCCTCCGCTGGTGGGAGAGGGGTGGGGACATTCTGGCATCGAGGTATACGGCAGGAGGGAGTTGTGGAGACGGCTAATACCTTAATTCAGCTTCGCTGACATCATTTTAGAGAGCAGCCGTGCCCGCGGGGGTCGGTTGACATCTTGTCCTGGCGGATGCGAGACGCAGCCCAGACATCTTCAGCCAGCTGCAGAGCAAAGCGAGCTCCCGGCACTCACATCCCCCCGCGACCGCTCTGGCGCTCTGCTGGGGAATTTCGGGATGCTGGGAAGCAAAAAGCTTCCCTGGGCTCGGGGACAGCGATGAGACCCTGCCCCTCGTCCCTGGAGGGGTGGGTGAACCGGGCTCCTCTCGGCATGGGGCCGCCCCGTTTGTCCCGGCCTCTCTCCTTCCCGTGGAAGTTCCCCCGCACCTCCAGCGTGGAGCCGGGGTGGGACGTGCCCCCCAAACTCCTCTTCCTCTCACCCTTGGCGGGCCCCCCTGGGCCGGGAGCGGCGGGGGGATGGAAACACCGCCCGGGGGCGAAGCAACTTCCCGGGAAGAGGCTCCATCCCCCCGGGCCGGGCTGGAGGGGGAGGAGGCAGGGTGATGGGGGAGGAGGAGGAGGAGGAAGGGCGATGGGGGAGGAGGCGGAGGACAGCGCGGGAGGAGGCGGGAGCCAGCGGCTGCCGGAGCCGCCGCCGCCGCGGGTGAGTCTCCGGTGCCCGGGGGCTCCGTGGGGCAGCGGACGGGGGGATCACGGTGGTGGGGAAGCGCTTTTTTTTTGGGGGGGGGAGTGAATTATCCTGGAGAAAGGCCTGAGAGAGCGGGAGGGGGGTGTGCCGCGGTTCCCGCGGAGGGCAGCGGGGCAGGGCGGGGGTTCGCGGCCGGGGGCAGCGGGTGCTGCGGGGGGCTCGGCCCCGCCTGGCCGCGCTGCCGGCGTTGTCCGGGATCAATGGGGAGCAGTAGATCAACCCCTGCCCTGCCTGGGGGCACCCCCTTGTCCCCTGCCCTGTCTCTCTGGGCACCCCCATATCCCCAGCCGTGTCCCCGTGGTCACCGCGATGTCCCCTGCCCTGTCCCCGTGGCTACTCCCTTGTCCCCTGCCCTGCTCCGGCTGCTGCCCCCGCTGAAAGGGCTGGCGGGGCGGCTGGGGCGCAGCTGCCTTTGGTAAAGGAAGAAAACAACAGAAACAAACAAAGAAACGAAATAAAAATCATCCGTGCCACCCTACCCGTCAAAGAACAAAACCAAGCGGGAAAAAGGAATTTTAAAAGGGGAGGGGAAAAAAATAGGGGGGGGAAAAAAAAAGAAAAAAAAAAGGGGGGAGGGGGGAAGCCGAACTGCAACCCCCGAGATGTGAATCCCTCTGGTTTGCTCCTTTTTTTTTGCCGGAGCTGCCGTCAGTGCCTCGTGGGACGGGGGGCATCGGGGTGCAGCTCGGCAGCCCTGGGCACACTCAGCCGTGCCCGGTGCCCATTCCTGGGGCTTGGCCCGACTCATTCCTTCTGCAGTGTTGTCTGGACAAGCTGAGTTTGGGGAGCGCTGCCCGGCTCTTTGTTTTCACAGCACAGAGCTCTGCAGAGCAGGGGTGACAGGGGTGAAGGCTGGGGGCTGGGGAGGGTCCCCATGCCCCTCCTGTGCTCAGCACCATTGTGCAGGCGGGCTGGACAGGGGTGGATGCCATGCTCAGAGCCCCCATGGGATCAGTTTTGTGGGTGTCTTTGGACCCTCCTGGGCGCAGCCACCCTGAGCCTGTCTGTGGGGAGCAAGGGCCGTGCTGGCTACATGGGGCCTGTTGATGGAGCAGCTTGTGCTGAGGTCTGTGTGCAGGAAGGCTCCTCTCAGTGGGGTGTTCCCAGTGAGGGAGGGCTGCTCTGGGGTCAGCCTTGCTCCAGCTCCAGGGGAAGAAGCTCCTTACAGAGGGAGATCAGTGGGGCCAGAGATCTCTGCGTGCTCAGGCCAAGACTTGGGGTTGTTCATGATCATCTCCTCCTTTTTAAACGTGGAGGCAAACAGCCTAACAACTCTTTGCAGGTTTTTGTAAGTGGTTTGGAGCTGCTGTCTCACGTGGTTGGAAGAAGGAGAATGTCAGACTGTGGGTTGTGCTGTCAGGGCTACACGTGTCCGACCGGGGCGGGGTGGTGGTCAGCCTGGTGGTCAGCCTGGTGGTGGTCAGCCTTACACCACATCCAGGAGCCACGGGCAAGAGCCTGAGGTTGTGGAGCTGGCAGCACGGTTTGACCCCTGGCATGGGCTCCTGCGTCCCAGCCCAAAACCGCTGCTGCCCAGAGCCTGCAGCAGCCAGAGGGTTTAGGATGGGAAGGGAAGCAGTGATGGGGAGGCCTGGAGCATCCGTCTCTTGTAAACAAGAGAGGCAGGAGGGTTGAGCTGCAGAGAGCAGGGGAGTGCTGTGCTTCCGGAGCGGGAGGGGAAGCGCATGGCGAGTGGGGACGGAAGAGCACGTGGCTGGCGGGTACAGCTCGACCTGCACGTGATGTGTGCCCATGACTTGTGGCTCAGGGCTATGACCCTGGCTGGTCACACCACAGCAGGAGTCAGGAATCACTGCCTCCCTTTTGAAACTCTGAAAACGTGGGGTTTGTTCCCCAGGGGAGTAAAAAGGCTTCAAACCTGGAGCATCTTGAGTGCTCAGGAGGCACCTGGCCAGCTCTCTGCTCTTGGGTGGATTTGGTCTAATGGAGCAGGGTTAAGCACACTCTGCTATTTCTGGGTCGTGTTTGTTGGCACCCAGGTGGAAATGCAAGCTGAGAAGGAAACGTAACCGGTTGGAAGTGCAGCCCCGATGCTCAGGAATGCAAGGGACTGACTCAGCTTGGGGCTGGCAATGCCAGCCAGGTGCTGGTGGTTGCAGCTGAATAACAGGAGCGTCCCTTAGTTACAGTTTGGTGCTGCAGGGTCTGTGGCACTGGCTCTATGTGCCAGGCTGAGCCACCTCAGCTTTGGAGTGAGCTGTGCTCACATTCCCTGGCACCCACACGTCCAGCAGGGACCCGCCACGTTCGGCACCGGGGGGTCCCGTGGTCGCTGAAAAAACCAGCAGTGCCTGGGCCATGCTGGGATTGCATCCAGTCCTGGCTTTGCTGAGACTCCTCCTGTCCCCTCAGAAAGGGAGAGCTGTGTCTCTGCCACCTCCTCCGCAGGTTGGATCCGTTTCCAGAGCCTGTGGTCAGCGGCTCAGTGTGCCAAGGGGAGAGGCCCTGGAGGCCGCGCGTGCCGCAGTCCCCGCAGCAGCTGCTCTTGACCAGGAGCTGTGGATTCTCTCTTTGGAGCTCCAGATGTCCCTGTAACACCCTGCTGGCACGATTCTCCAAGAGAGCTGCCCCCAGAACTCGAAAGGTTAGGTGGTTCACGCTTCTCCCGTGAAAACATCTGTGGGTACTCAGCTGCCTAGGCTGTGCTTTCCCCCCCGATACACCACTGTTCACTGCTCTGAACCCGCTCTCTGTGTTTGCACAAACCCATCCCACAAATGTGGAAGCCCATGGCATCTCCAGCGTCTGTTGTGTGGAGGGAAGCAAAGTTATCCACAGTGTCCTGGTCTTGTGTGTGCTTGTGGCTCTGCAGAACTGGTTGCAGCATCATCGGACCGTGGCCAGTGCTTGGTGTTCCCGACATCCAAAGGGTGTTTCCTGGATTTACTCCCCAAACATTGAAGTTTTGCCATTGATCGTGTGTGCATCCATAGAGTGTGCAGTGGTTGGGATCTGTTGATCACATGGCAGAGGTGCAGCCTCCCGGCCTCTCTCTGGTTCCTCTGTGCAGCCACTGAGCACCAGGTCTGTGACCAGCCCCGCTCCAGGACCAGCTCAGCTCTCCCAGATCACCAGCAGAGCATGGAGCTGCCGGGTCCAGCCGGGACCTGGGCTGGGTGAGACATTCCCAGTTCGGCCTCTGCCAGGGTGCTTTGACCTTTGTGTGTCTGCAGCGAAGCCCCAGTCTCCTGCAGATCCCAGATCCTCCGGGAGGGTTACCAGCCCCGGGGCTGTCCTTGCATGCCCTGCCCGCAGTGTCCCGGGCTGTGGCAGCCTCGTGGCACCAGCGCAGCAGCTCCAGCAGCCCCTGGCCAAGCCCATCCCACAGCACACGGCCTCCAGCTGGCTGAAGGAGCAGGAGGGTCCCCGGGGGGCTCCCAGGGGCTTCCCTCCCCACGGGCTGCCTTTCATCTGCTGCTTCACAGATGTTGGCTTTGGCTCGTGTGTGACATGCATCAATTACAGAGCAACAGCCCCGAGCCTTTGGCAAAATGAGCTCTGGAGCAGCTGTCCTGAGTCAGCCCTGCCCGAGCTGGGGCTCTGGCTCTGTCCCCGCTTGGTGCAGCGCTGCCCTGACCATCTCCACATCTCCTGTGCCCACGTGGACAGAGTTTCCCTGGCAGGGAAGCTCTGAATAAGGCACAGGCACTTGTTGCCATGTGCTTGGTGTTTATCCAGAAGCACTCCAGGGGGAGAGAGCTGCAGGCTCTGAGCTCTCTGCCCCATCAGCGAAGGGATGGCCGCTTGTGTGAGGGACAACAGCTGGGTTAAGGTGACAGTGGTGAATCTTGAGAGCTCTGGTCCTGCTCTGGCCAGGGACTCGGTGGCAGTCAGGGATTTCAGACACTAATGGGGTGTTAATTAACCCATCTCTCCTTGCAGTGCTCCAGAAGGGTCAGCTCAGGGACACTGGCTCTGACAGCACCACAGGTTTGACACCGTCCCCTCAGAGAGCACAGCAGGTCAGACAAACCCAGGATGTGCCCATGATGCATCCCAGGCATCCAGTGCTCTGCTCCAATTTATTTCTAAGATCTTTACTTTTTTAGACAAGTGGTTCCTGGGAGTGCTCCCTGCCACCCAGCACAGCATCCCTGTGCTTGGGCCGCACCCTCCTTCTGTTGGCACAAAACCCTTGGAGCCGAGTGTGACACTGGAGTTTTTGCTAAGAAAAGACCATCTCAGTGCTGGGAAGCTGGAGAAAAAAAAAAAATTGCACATTTGAGTTGTGGCATTTCCCTTGGGAGTTTGCTGGTGCTGCTGGGGCATCGGTGACTTTGCATCCCTGCTGTCCTGCAGACACTCCTGGCTGCAATATACTGATTTTATTGTATTTTTCCCCAGTCAGGACCCAGGTGCTTTAAATCAGGGTTCCCCACAGACCATCTGAGGCACATGGGCTGCCCTGCCCTGACAGGGGAGCTGCTCTCCCTGTGGCTTTGGTCTGCCTGGAGCCTGGTGAGCCCTGAGCCCTCCTCCTCCTCCTGAGGGCAGTTTGGTGAGGAGTGTCTGCTCCCTGAGCTGGGGCCACTTTGCCTGCACATCTCCCTGGCCAGGGTCAGGTCAGCCCCCCTGCACACTGCCAACTGCTCCTTGAGGAGCTGGAGATGCTCCTGGCCTTTATCAAGTGGAGGGTGGCTTTCTGCTTTATTTAATTTCTCTGCGTCTTACCTGCCCCGGTGTCCCACTTTGCTGTCCCTTCCTTGGGGCTGTCCTGTGCACACAAGTGGTGCCTGGAGGAGTTAAACCCATTGCACAACCCAGCGCTGCTGCTGGTGGCAGCATATTTTCCACATGATTTAGTTGTCATTTTGTTGGGTTTTTTGGGTTTTTTTTATGTTATGCAGAGATTTTTTTCTACTTTTGGCCTTGCCATTTTGGAATGAGGTTAATTTGGGATTTGTGGTGAGGCCTTGGGCACACTGGGCTGGTTGACTTTGTGAGGGGCAGCGTGGCAGTGCAGTTCCAGCTGTGCAGGGTTCTGCTCCCATGGCAGTGCAATTTCAGCTGTGTGGGGTTCTGCTCCCATGGCAGTGCAGTTCCAGCTGTGCAGGGTTCTGCTCCCATGGCAGTGCAGTTCCAGCTGTGCAGGGTTCCTGAGCCCATGGCAGTGCAATTCCAGCTGTGCAGGGTTCTGCTCCCATGGCAGTGCAATTCCAGCTGTGCAGGGTTCCTGATCCCATGACAATGCAGTTCCAGTTGTGCAGGGTTCCTCCTCCCATGGCAGTGCAGTTCCAGCTGTGCAGGGTTCTGCTCCCATGGCAGTGCAATTCCAGCTGTGCAGGGTTCCTCCTCCCATGGCAGTGCAGTTCCAGCTGTGCAGGGTTCCTACTCCCATGGCAGTGCAGTTCCAGCTGTGCAGGGTTCTGCTCCCATGGCAGTGGAATTCCAGTTGTGCAGGGTTCCTCCTCCCATGGCAGTGGAATTCCAGTTGTGCAGGGTTCCTCCTCCCATGGCAGTGCAGTTCCAGCTGTGCAGGGTTCCCAGGAGGAGTGGGATTCTCTCAGGGACAGCGTGTTTTCTCTCTAGCAGCTCTGTGAGTAATGCTCAGCTGCACAGCCTGGGACTGAGGGTTGGAAAAAAAGTGTTCAAAGTGACCCAGCAGTCTTTGGGATTAGTTCTAGGTTTGTTTTTCCTTTCTTTTTTTTTTTTTTTTTTTTCTGCTTGGCCTATATTAAGCACGTGGAAGTGTGCTGTGCTTGCAGGAAGAGTGTGGTTCCACTTCACAGACCCCAGCAGGGTCCAGTCTGAGACAGCCAGAGGAAAAAGGGATGATGGCCTTGTGTTTGGAGGAGCCCCTTTGGCCCAGCCACGCTCCTACAGAGAGAGGGAGAGAGAGAAAAGCAGGCAGCACATCATCAGAGGCCAGGAATAACTGGGGTGAGATGAGCTGAGAGCTGCGTTGCCGTCTGGAGGGGTGAGGACTTTGCAAATAGTAATGTTTTTATTAATAATAATAAGTGATTAAAAAATAATAAATAAACGTTGCAAAACACTGAGCAACAACAAAATGCTCACTTGGGCTGGTGGCTGCAGGGACCCAGGCGCTGAGCAGCAGCAGCCTGGGGTGGGGAGGGCTCTTAGAAGTGTGTTTTCCTAAAAGCTCCCTCTCTGTGCCTGGAGCAGAGGAGCGTGCTGCGTGTGGCTGATGCCTCCAGGAGCTTACAGGGGACTGGGCTGGTCTTGTGCACTCTCTGCCTTTGGGATATTTGCTGTATCTGCTGTGGGTGATGCAGAGCAGCTGGGGCTGGCAGGGGACAAGGCCACATCACTCCAGGGCACTTGGGGCGCTTTGTCCTTGTCAGCTGCTGCCTGCTGTCTGGGGGAGTAGATAATTCCCTGGCTTTTCTTAAAAAGCTGCTGGCTGAGGCAGTACTTTTACCTTTGCTTCTTCTGAAGAGCTTTGCTAGGCTGGAGCACCTTGCAGGGGGGACAGGCACGCTGTCTCCGAGGGGAGCTGAAGGGTTTGGGTCTCTGAGCAGATATGGACAGAATCAGAGCGAGATCACAGGAGCTCCGTGGCTGCGTGGGTGTTGTCTGGCACAGCCCGTCTTGATGCAGACGTGTTGGGTTTTCCACAAGCCAGGGCCGGCAGACTCTGATCTGCGTCAGCTGGAGCTCCAGGAGGGCACGTGGCAGTGGGTGCCAAGGACTCCCTGTGTCTGCAAAGCCATCCAGCTCTCCCCCCAGAACGTGGCTGAGCTGTTCGCACCAGCAGCGTGCTCAGTGCTGTGATTCCAGTGGTGTGGAGGAGTGGGAGAGGTCTGCCAGCCTTTAGCAGCAGTTTAAGGGCTCAGGGCTGTGGGGCTAAAAGCCTTTGTCACTCCCAGACGTGGACCCAGGACTTTCTGGGTGCTGGGTCGTGCTCTGTGGCAGCAGATCAGCTGCTGTGGGACCTGGTGTGCTCACACCCCCAAGAGCAGCATCCCTTTGCCGTGGCTGGTTTGGTGGAGTGAGCAGGGATCAAGTGAGTGCAGTAAACAGAGAAAGAAAACCCCAAATTCAATGTAATTATTGTGGGAGGAGATCCCACACTCCTCCTCCCTCCCAGCCTGCCGGCACCCTGAGTCTCTGCACTGTTTTATTCCCACTTTGGAGGTAGCAGGCAGCTCCTGTGACTCCCTGGCAGGAGCAGCAGCCCCTCTGAGCAGCCTGTGTTTGCCCCGCAGGTCCCGAGGCCGTTGCCAGCCACGCTCCCGGCATGACGGACGCCCCGCGGGATGCCGGCCCCAAGCAGGCGGCGCCGGCGCGGCCGGACAAGCCGGCCGCCGACTTCGGCTACGTGGGCATCGACGCCATCCTGGAGCAGCTGAGGAGGAAAGCCATGAAGCAGGGCTTCGAGTTCAACATCATGGTCGTGGGTGAGTCACAGAGTCACAGAATCGCAGATTCACCGGGTTGGAAGAGACCTTCAAGGTCATCGAGTCCAACCCAGCCCCGACACCTCAACTAAACCACGGCGCCCAGTGCCACGTCCAGTCTGCTTTAAACACACCCAGGGATGGCGACTCCACCACCTCCCCAGGCAGAACATTCCAGTACTTTATCGCTCTTTCCATGAAAAACTTTTTCTAATATCCAACCTGTATTTCCCTTGGTGCAGCCTGAGGCTGTGTCCTCTCATTCTGTCAGTGCTGCCTGGAGAAAGAGACCAGCCCCAGCTGAGCACAGCCACCTTTCAGGGAGTTGTGGAGAGTGATCAGGTCACCTCTGAGTCTCCTTTTCTCCAGGCTGAACAACCCCAGCTCCCTCAGCCGTTCCTCACAGGGTTTGTGTTCCCAGCCCCTCACCAGCCTCGTGGCCTCCTCTGGATGCACTCAAACTTCTCAATGTCCATCCTAAACTGAGGGGCCGGAGCTGGACACAGCACAAAGCAGCGATTTACTGATGGAAATAAAGACCAGCAGGAGGGGTTTGCATAGCTCAGTCATTTGACTCCTTTGGGACCTGCAGGGTGGCTCAGCAGGGATGACAGTGCCCCGGGGGTGTCCACATGCAAGGAAGGAAGGCTGGAGGGTTGTGTGCCCAAATCCTGCTGCCCACAAGCTCCTGCTCATTAGCTCTCCTGGGCTAATGACCACTGGCTGCAGCACTGCTGCTCTGGCTGCAACTTCAGCTGTGGGGATCTGTGCCCCTCCAGGCCCCCAAAGCCAGGGATGCCACTGTCCTGCAAAACGCTGGCTGTACTGGAGAGCTGGGCAGACACTGTGGGACACCAGCCAAGGGGGAAAAGGGAAAAGAAATGAGGCTTTTCTGCTCTTTTCCAGCTATTAATGTCCGACCTGGTGACCCTTGTGTGAGCTGGGCTGTGCTCGCTGGGGCTGGGCTGGTCGGGCAGCAGCTCTCCCTGCCTGTGTGGGCCCGGGGGGCTGCAGGGGGAGGAGCAGAGTAAATCCCAGGCCGTGGCCAGTGGTGTGGGGATGGGGCCTCAGCATCCCTTATCCTCCTGGGAGGAGCTGTGCAATGTACAGGTGTGATGCCTGTGGGCTGTCCCCCAGGGTATCCTAGAGGTCTGCCTGGGGTTCTGGAAGGGTCTGATCCAGAGTTTTTGCTAATTCTATTAAAGATTTCAGTTTTCCAGCAAGCTCGGTGGATGCTCAGCCTTTCCCATTCTGATACTTTCACTCCCTCTGTGGGGAAGGTTCCCTGGGGCTGGGTGATCACAGCGAGGCTGGTCAGTGCACAACCAGTTCGTGGGGAGGCGTTTTACCAAATCCAGGTCTTTGCTGCAAACAGAGGAATCGCTGCACCGGTCCTGGGAGCCTGAGAGAGAGATTCCCTGTGCTGAGCTCCCATTTCCCTGCTGGAGCAGGCTGCCATCCCTCCAGGAGCAGGCTGTGCTGCCTCAGCACCTCAGCTGTGTGCTGTGCAGACAGGGGAGGGGTGTTCAGGAACGGCTCTGCCTTGGCAGCTCTGTGTGTGGTATGGAGGCCCGTGCCTGGAAAACATTGTTCTGCCCTTGGCAGGCGCTGGGCTGGCTGTTTACAGGCTGGGAGTTCAGGGCAGCATAAACAAGTGGAGCTCTGGCCCTCCCAGAAGATGCGGGAGGAGCAGCACCTCGGGGAAGGGGCAGCAGCCAGCCTTCATCCTGCTGTGCCTCCCTGGGGGTGGGTTCAGCTCCAGGACTCCCATCCAGCCTAAGCTGCCAGTCCTTGAGCTGAAACTGTTGCCATCTCTGTCTTACAGGTGGGAAATGAGGGCAGGGAGGTGCCTTGTCCTGCAGGGGAGGTGGGAACTGAGCATCGCTACCCCGTGGGGGTGACTCCTCACCACCTCCCTGTGATGGGAAAACCCTTTCTCCACTGTGGCAAGGTCCCCATTCAAAAGGGTTTCACAATCCCAGCCAGCAGGCTGTGGTCAGTTTAGCCCCTTGTCCTCTAAAGTTGCAGACATGAAGAGAAACGTCTGAACTTTTAAAAATCCCAACCCCAAAGCACATCTTTTTGCATTCAGTTTTCCTTGCAAAGCAGCTGGAAGGAGAGCAGAAGTGGCCAGGCTCAGCTGCTGGATTCAGCTGTGGGAAAGGCGGTGGGCTGCAAACCAGGGCTGTTAGAAGGGGGCTCTGCCCTGTGCTCAGCTGCCTGTGTCACAGCCTTAGGGTCCCCAGCTGACCCCGCTGTGGCTCAGCAAGGTCACCCTGTGGCTGTGATGCCATGGGACATCACACCCTGGCTGCTGGTGGCTCTCACTTCTGCTCCCTTTCCAGGCAGCTTGGACAGACATGAATGCAGAGACCCACTGCCCGGAGCTCTGGCAGTGTGTCACCCTGATTCCAGCTGTCCCCAGTGTGTCACTCAGCCTTCCCCTCTCCCCAGGTGCTCCATGTAATTGTGAGCAGTGGTGCAGTCAGAGCTCTGTTTTGGCTGTGCGTGCCCAGCTCCAGGCCTGTTAGGGCTTGGCCCTGCATTTTAAGGCAGGAGAGCACTGGGAGCACTTGCCCCCAGCCTGCTCCGTGTGTTTCTTAGAGCCCAGCAATGACAGTGGCTGTCAAAGAGGGTTTTCCTGTGCTGGATTGCAGCCGTTGGTGATGTTGCAAACTCAGCTCTAAAATTGCTGTTTGATCAGGGGGTGGGGTGATGCCAGCAGGTGATGCCCAGTGCTGGGTTGGCCCTACCCTTGGCTTTGGCAGGCTGGATGAGCCAGGACCCTGAAGGATGTGGGTGAAACCCTTGCTGACTCTGCTTAGGGACACTCTGTGGGACAAGGGACATGCTGGTGGCAGTGCCATGATAGTTAACTGTGATGTGTCGTGGCAGAACGGGGCCACTGGGTCCCCATGGTGCGTGCAGGATCCCTGCAGTGTTTGCAGGGGGCCCAGAATATCTGTTCCCTGGGTTTTGAGGAGTTAATTCTGTTCTCTTTGCTCTGGAAAAATGGTTCTCCAGGCTCATGAGACAGCTGTTCCTGGAGAGCCAGGAGCTGCTGGTGTCCTTTCCGCACAGATCAGCGTCAGCTCTGGGATATGAAGCATGAAAACGCTTCTCTAAAAGCTGTTTTTCTAAAGTTGTGGAATCTCCTGTGCGTCTCGGGCTGTTGTTTGTGTGATTCAGAGAAGCCCCTGGCGTGGGCCTGGGTCTGTGCAGCCAGCTGGGCCGATTGCAGCAGCAAGCCTCTCAGGGAAGCAGCAGCAGATGCAGCAGGGCTGAGGTTTGTAGGATTGTTGCTGCTGTTAGTCCTGTCCAGATAAAGGCTTGCCAAGCTGCTCCCTCCCTGTGGAAGTGGACAGAGCAGACTGCAGGAGAGTGAAGGCACAGCTGGGATGCTTTCTCCTGGGGTTCCCTGGTCCCCGTGCCCTGCTGGTCATCACTGCAGCCCTTCAAACACCCCCAGCACTGTCTGCCTGTCCTCAGGGTTGCTGGGATTTTGCCTGGATGAAGGGAACCAGCTCTTGGTTTGCTGCTTTGGAGCCAGGGAAGGGCTTTGCTACCTGCAGCATCCTCCTGGCTGGGCTGGACTCGAGCTCCTTGGCTGGGGGGAGCTGCAGGGGAGCAGCTGCTCCTCATCCCTCCCTCCCTCCCTCCCTCTGGCAGATCTGGTGCAGGCTGAGGCTGTCAGCAGCCCCATCCCCTGGCCCCTGACAGAACAGGGAGTGCTGACTCTGGGTTATCCTGCTCTCTTCCAGGTCAGAGCGGCTTGGGGAAATCCACGTTAATCAACACCCTCTTCAAATCCAAGATCAGCCGGAAATCTGTACAGCCAGCTGCCGAGGAGAGGATCCCCAAGACCATTGAAATCAAATCCATCACTCACGGTGAGGCTCTGCAGGCCCCACCTGCTGCTTTGGCTTTAGGTCCTGCTCTGCCTTGTGTCTCTGGGGACTCACAGAGTTGTGGCCCTCCATAAACCTCCCCTCTCATCTCTCTGAATGGGCTTTTACCATCCAGAGATGCTTGCAGGGCTGAGTAAACATCTATTTCTTATTTATTCATCAGCATGGAGTTGATTGTGTTGGAAGGGACCAGTGGGGGTGGCACTTCGGGGTGGATATGGGGCTGGATCCCTTTGGAGAGGGCTGATTTGTGCCTCTGAGGAGCTGTGAGGGTGAATTTCTCCCCCGGCGAGAGCAAGCTCCAGCCCTGCAGCTGATTTTGGGAGGGTGGGCTTGGCCAGAGCACCCATCCACACTCACCTCACACAGCAGCTTTCCTCTCTTGCAGAGATTGAGGAGAAGGGGGTCCGCATGAAGCTGACAGTCATCGACACGCCGGGCTTTGGGGACCACATCAACAACGAGAACTGGTGAGCTGCCCCCGTGCCCTGGGTGAGGCAGGAGAGCCCCAGCACACCCTGACCCCGTGCCCTGGGTCTGTGCCCCCCCTGCTCCGTGGTGGCAGAGCAGTGCCATGCTCCCCGTGAGAGCCACAAACGTCCTGCTGTTCCAGGCATGAGACAACCTTTGTTTGTGGCTGGGAGCAGCTGTGTGCCAGCAGGGCCGGTCCCCAGACCCTGCTCATGTGGCTCTGGAGGCTGAACTCTGCCTGGGATCCCTGGCACAGTGTCTGGCTCTGTGGGATGGCCCCCAGGCAGGGACCTTGTCCCCACCACCAGCAGGGCTGGGCTCGTGGGCTTTGGTTCTGCTCATGCTCCTGTGCTGTGACACCGTGCAGGGAGCCAGGGCATGGCCCCAGCTCTGTGCTGCTCCACAGCCAGCTCCAGGAGGAGAGAAGGGAGCACTTTTTAGGCACTTGCTTGTCTGAACCAGCCTGTAAATCCCCTCCTGCAGCAGTGCATGGAGTTGCTAAGCAGTGAACACCTGAGGTTTGTGGTTTAGGAGATGCTGAGCATCCTGGGCTCTGCTTCACAGTCAGGCCAGGTGGGAGGGTCAGGGTGGTCCAGGTCCCTCTGATGCCTTGGGAAGGCTGAGCTGGAACAGAGACTGGACAGAGCTAGAGAATAAAGTAGGTGTTTATTGAAAGGCCTTTAGGATACACCTTGGGCAGGACAAGAGCCTGGCCAGGGCTACACCCAAGGTGGACCCAAAATGGTCACAAAAATGGGCAAACGGTCACGAGGTCTCACACTTTGATAAGTTTTGGTCATTTGCATATTGAGGTTTGATTGTCCAATTCCAGCTCCAGGCTGTGAGGTCCCATCCCTCTTGTTCCTCCCTCCAGCCCACCCTTGTTTGTGCTTTTAGGCCTGAGAGTTGTCCTTGGTGTGCAGCAGGAGAAGGATTTGTTTTGTGTCCCTGCTGTGTGCAGAGCTGAGTGACACTGACTGTGAGCTCAGAGCTGCACCCCTGGGCAGCACAGAACCTGAAATACATGAAAGCTGAAACTTCAGGCATCATCTCAGACCATCCTGTGTTCCCCTCTCTCTGCAGCTGGCAGCCCATCATGAAGTTCATCAACGACCAGTACGAGAAGTACCTGCAGGAGGAGATCAACATTAACCGCAAGAAGCAGATCCCCGACACGCGGGTGCACTGCTGTATTTATTTCATCCCAGCCACGGGCCACTCGTACGTACCCCCCTGTCCCTGCCGCCCCTCAGTGGCCCTTCCCTTTCCATGTGCCATCAGCTCAGCCATCAGGGCATTCCTGCCTGGAATCCTCCCATGTTTTTTGGGGCTTGAGGGCAGCTTGAAGCCATCCCTGGGGCAGTGTCATCTGGAGGCCCTCCAGTAACCCAGCAGAGCTGCTGTACCCCAGAGAAATGTGTTTCCTCTTCTGAGGGGCCATGAAATCCTCTCTGAGCTCCAGGGAGCTGCTGGCTTTGCTGTGGTCACCTGCCTTGCTCGACCAAGGATGGACACAGGTCTCAAATTGGATGGAGAGGCTACTTTTGCAAGCAGAACATTAATTTCTGGCTTTTTTTCCTTTGCCCCTGACGTTGTAAAGGCAGAAGCCAGTTTTGTGCTTCCAAGGCAGTGAGCACCCTCACCCTTGTAAAGGTATTTTGTAGGTTATTTGACTCGTCTGCAAGTGGGGTGCTGTTTATTCAGCCCAGAGTTCTCCTTGCTCTGGCACTTCTCAAGTGACAACATCAAAAGGCCCAGATCTCACTCTACTTTTCTTTTTCCTTTTCTAGTTTTTTTGTTTGTTTTTTTTTCCCCCTCCTAGGCACACAGCCCACCCTGAAAATCTGGGGCGCTTAAAATGTCTTGAAAAATGTGACTTAAAGTATCACAACACAAAACGAGACCCAAGTTTCCTTTTGATTTGGGTCAATTCCTTCCACTTCTGGCTCTGTCTGCACTGGGGATGTTTTTGGGTCTGTTTTCAAAAGTAAACTTAAGCCTCCAGCACTGCATTCATGTCAGCCTTTTCCACTTCCCCGTGTGGAGATTTATTCCAATAGAAAAGACTTTGTTTTGCTTCTGTCAGTGGGTAGACCAAAAATGCATCCTTCACTGGAATAAAATGACCGCATGGGCCAGTTATGCCCCCGTTGTGTAACTGATCAGGAGCAGAGGGGCTGACGAAACATTTACGGTTGGATCCAATAAACCAGAGAAGGTTCCGAAGGGAAATGACATTTTTAGGCCAGTCTAACACGCTGGTCCCTCTGATCTCAGCCCGGATCTGCCGCCCTCGCCTCGGCAGGTCTGACTTGCAGCATTAGCTGTGCTCCAGCTTTTCCTCACCTCTGTGGCAGCTTTTAAAAAGCCCGTGTGATGCTCAGAGGGGTGGCTGGCTGGCGGTGCAGGCAGGGACGTGGAGCCCCGCTGCCGTGTCCCCCGGCGGAGCCTCTCCAGCCGCGCTCTGCGTTCTCTCACCCGCCGGCCAGCAGCGACCGTGTGCCTTTTCAGCTGCTTTTTATCCTCCTCTCCACTGAACATGTGTTTCCAATATCCGAGCGAGCCTGGCCTTTGGGGGCCGTTGTTGCTGAACCCTGGGCTGATTTTTTCCCCTCGGCCTCAGAGCCTGGCTGGGGCTGTCCCCGCTGTCACCCGCTCACCCGTCCCCTCCTGCCACCTGAGGCGTAAAACCCCACTGGGAGGGGGAAGCTGATGGGAAATTTTACTTCTCTGAGAGCTCAAGCAGGCCTTGGGGTTCCTTCCCGCTCTCTTGTGAAGTCCAAATTATGTTTTTCATCATCGTGGACGGGCTTTCCCCGGCGGTGTCCATAGACACAAAGGGTGACGTGGCCACCTCTCCTGCAGGGCGGAGCTGCTGTGACAGTGCTGGAGAAGAGGATCCTGTGTGGGAGCCTTGTCCTGGGGCGGTCACACACAGCTGGGGTGCAGGTTTGTGCCCTGGATGGGGCATTAAGGTCCTTGCTGCGGTGCCTCTGTCTTCTCCAGGAGGTGACAGGGAGGATGGCAGTGTCCCCTGTAGGGACCAGCACTGGGGACATTGTCACCCAGCTCCAGGGAACCCCGGCACGCCCCCATGGCACCATCCACACACATCCCAGGTGCTTGGTGCTGCCCTCCTCGGGTGTTTGTGCTGCCTGGGGAGCTGCTGCTGGTGATGTGGATGGGCATGGCACATCCCTGTGGATGCCGAAGGCAGCTGGGTGAAGCCTGCCAGGGCACTGGGTGAGAGCTGGCTTTTTTCTAAAGAAAAAGGAGAGAGGGATTAAAAAAAGAAAAAAAGCAAAGTTGGTGCAGGGATTCGGAGGCCAGAGCAGAGGATTGCTTGGCTCTGTTTCAGTCTGGCCCTCCCATCCAGGCGGCTCCAGGGTTAATCAGCAGAGAAGTTTCTGCTGCATGAGGGAGTTCACAAGGGAGCTCAGGACAGGTTTTGCAGCCCCTCCAGCTCACGCCCAGCCTGTAACACTGCCGTGTAACCATGCCTGTGAGGGCTGAGGTTGCTGCTGGCAGGGGCTTCCAGCTGCAGCTGCACAAGCCTGGCCCTGCCACCCAATAAATATCCCTGCTCTGACCCCTGCAAAGCTCTGTTCAGCTCAGGAATGGCTCTGGAGCTCTGCCTGGCCTCATCAGCACCTCTGCTGCCTCTGCCAGGGCTGGTGGCTCAGGAACTGCCGCCCACTCCCTCTTTCCCCTCCAGCTGCCCCTCTCAGGTGCCCACCAGCCCCCTGGAGCAGGTGATGGCCGTGGGGTCCTCAGTGGTGTTTGCTCAACACACAGCTCCAATTCCTGCTGTTAGTTTGATCCGGGGCACAACCAAAAGGAAATACCTTTGCAGCTCACTGCGGGTTTTGATTCCTGTAACAGCGTTTCAGGGGAGCCAGCAGGAACGAGCCTGTGCTGAGATCCTGTCTGTGCACAGTGGCAGAAATAAATAACCCGTGTCCTGGGCACCACAAGGCGTGCCCAGCTGCACAGCCAAGCCCACGAGGGGGTGAGGGAACAAGCAGCACCAGCTGGAGTGGCTGGAGCCCATTCTGCACCTCCTGCTCCAGCCCATCCACTCCCAGCAAAGCCCAAAATGTGCATGTTATAAGTTAATAATATCAGGGCCCATCTGGGGAAGGGGAAAAAAAATAAATTAGGTTTGTTTTTTTTTTTTTCTTGAGCCTTCCCTTCTCTTCTGTGATGTGCTTGGAGCAAATAGCACTTGTCACCACCTTAATCCATGTGTTTTCCTTTGGTGTCTTCGCATGAATGTGCTGTTTAGCTACAGGCAGGCATTGTTCCTAGTGGAAAGGTTCAACTTTCTTTTACATAATGAAGGTTTTGGGGGAGCTGCCTCCTAGCAGGAGTTGATGGAATATCTAGAAACTTGCAGAAAACCCTACAAACGTAGAGTTTGCTCTGCTGAGGGGTCCCTTGGTGGTCTCAGGGTGGTGAGCCCTGTGTGGGTGAGGCACTTGCAGGAGCCCATGGGAGCACAAAGTTGTGTCCGAGGTGCCTGGGTGGGTGCAGATGGACGCAGCAGGGCTGTGGGCAGCCTCTGGCTCTGCCTCCTCTCCCCTGTGGCATCCTCCGGATGTGTGAGGGCTCTTGAGGGATGGGAGCTGGGCTTTTAACATGCAGATTGAGCTGAAACTCCAATGTCTGCTGTGCGTGGATTCCTCTGCGTCTGCTCTGTGTGCATCCTGGTCTTTAAAGGAAAAGCTGATGAAAGAGGCAGGAACACAGGCTCAGTGGGGAAGAAGCTTTTAGAGGAGAAAAATTGTTTGGAAAATAGCAAAGAAAAAGGAGGGGAAAGAATTCTGCTGGGAAAGGAGCATTGCTGCATTACTTCCTTGGAGGTCTGGGAAATACATTATGCAGAGCTCCAAACAATGTTTGCCAGCAGCAAGTCAGCTTAGATGTGTCCATGGGGGGTTCCTTGTGGTTTTTTCCTATTCTTTTTTTCCCTTTAATAGCCAAAATCTCTCTTCCCTGGGGCCCAGGGTGATCTGTGACCCTGTGTTTGTGTTAGGACCTCGTTTATCCCTGTGCTAACGACGTGCTGGGGGCTGTGTGTGTTTTGTTGGTGTGTGGGGACAAGATCCACCTGGCACAGTCCAGCTCCATCCCTGGCAGAGGGGATGACCAGGGGAGGGTTCAGCTGGGTCACCGGTGCTGGCTGCTCTGGGGCAGCCTTGAGCTGCTGCTTGCAGATCACAATGGGTCTCTCTGGGGCTGGATGTCCCTCCCTCAGCACTGGAGCCAGGCAGAGGTGTCCCCCTGGGATGGGGACACTGCCTGGTGCCTGCTGAGGGGCAGGATCAGTCCCTTCCCCTCTGCACTCCTCTTCCCGGGGCTGCAGGGGTCTCTGAGCCCTTTGTAGGACCCGAGGAGACCATGGTGGGGCTTGGCTTGAGTGTGTTGGCACTGGGTGCTCTCTTGGCCCTTCAGTGAGGGCTCATTTCAAACAGGCTCCTGCCCCGAAGGTGATCCTGGACCCTGGCACCTCCAGGTTTCCTTTCTAAGGCAACACCTACTCACCTGTGCTGCATGTCCCCATCACCTTCAGAGCCACCGAGGGAGATCTGCAGCAACTGGAGGTGTCCCAGGCAGGGTTTTCCCCTGGTTTGGGACCCCCAGCAGTTCAAACATCTTCAGGGAGGACTGAGGAGCAGGGAGGGATCATGGCCAGGTGCCTTCATTGCTGTCTGCAGGCCTTGCATGTGGAGCAGTGTGGAAGCGTCCCCTCTGCAGGGAGGGATTTCCCGAGGCACTGATCACTGGGGTTATGCAATCCCTGCAGCTCTCCTCTGCTGAGACTTTCGTTGTAGAGATTTTCCGACATTCTCGCCCTCTGGAACAAGCAGCATCTCTTCTGTGCTCTCTGAACCCGCCGGAGAATTCCCAGAGCTTTTTTTAATCCCAGCTGATGGATGTGAGAGGCACTCCCAGCTTGTGCATAACCACGGGCTGGGGCTCAGCACAGGAGTGTCACCAAGTGAGCAGGGACGGTCACCTGTGGCCATGTCCACGTTGTGCTGTCCCTGGGTGGTTGGTGACAGCTGGGATGGAGCTGGAGCAGGTTTTGTTTTGTACGTGGCCCTGCAGCCAGCATCGCCCTGCTCTCATCCCAGCTCCACCAAGGACACCGGTAGCTCTGGGCAAGTTCCTGCAGTCAGTCCTCAGTGGCTGTGCAGAGATAAAAGCCCTCTGCCACTTCACGGGCCTTTGTGAGGGTTTCTCAGGCGATCGTGATAGTGGCAGCTTTGAAAGGGAAATGTTTCAAGTCTTTTCCAACCCTCTCTGCGCTGTTGTGCTCTCAAGAAAATGTCTTTACTTGTCCTGTGTGAAAGGAAGTGATGCCCTCTCTGTCTGCTCTGCCAGGGGATTGCAGCAGCCTGGGAGTGCAAATCCCCTTTTTTCCTGCTGTGTTCCAGGCTCCGGCCGCTGGACATCGAGTTCATGAAGCGCCTGAGCAAAGTGGTGAACATCGTGCCCGTGATCGCCAAGGCCGACACGCTAACGCTGGAGGAGAGGGACTACTTCAAACAGAGGGTAAGGAAGGGGCTGCTGCCTCTCCCCAGGCTCCCACCTGTGGTACCCGGCTGCTTTTGTCTTCTTTTCGCCAGAGTCGGGATTAAATGAGCGGCAGGTATTTTGTGTTCGGACTCAGGTGTTTATTAATTCTTATCTCTATCACAGTCTCACAGACTGTGAGTTCTACAGCACTTCTAGCTAACAAAGTAAAAATGGAGCTGTATCTCTCTCTCTACAAGGCCTTTTAAGGATAAACTGTCCAATTAACAAATGACACCTAAATTAGTTTTACTTTTAACCCAGTTACCAACCACCCGTGGCCCACAGTGAGGACTTTTCCATCCAATTACAAAATACCACCCAAACCCATAAAGAAAAAGGTGAAAAAGAAGGACTCAGCCTACACCCTGAAACCTCCATCGTGCTTTATATCTATTACTATATTCTAAACCCTTAAACTCCAAGTTTTCCACATGTGACCTCACACACTTCTATCCAAACCCCACACCCACAATCCCAGTGCTGTCACTCAGTTTTGGAAGCCTTCTCCACGGCCTCAGGTCCAATGCAGTGTTTTCTTGGGGCTCAGTGCCTGCCAGCACAGAAAGCCTGAAATTCTCAGTGCCCAGCCTTCCAGCAGTTCCCCATCCCCTGCTGCCTCTGCCCCACTCCTGGCCGGGAGCCCAGAGCATTCCTCAGCTCGCAGCGATCCCGCGTGGCCGCAGGGCAGACCTGCCCTCCCAGCACTTCCTCGTGTTTCTCTTGGATCTCTGTCGGTGCAGGATACGTTTGGAGCTCTGCATCTTCAGGCCTGCTTCTCCTGCCTGCTTTGTTATTGTTATTTTCAGGCTGGTTTCTGTTATTTTGGGAGGTTGGTGTGATGCCTTGGGAAGGCCGACCTGGAACAGAGACTGGACAGAGCTAGAGAATAAAGTTTGCTGTTTGCTCCCAGCAGATGAGAGGGCAGGAAATCAGGTCAGGTGGGCACAGGCTGGGACCTTTTCCACTCACTGCAGTGTGCCTGCATTTGTGCTTCCAAAAGCAGAGCCCTGCCTGCACCTGGGGTGTAGCTGGTTCAGAGAGACGACAGGTTTTGGGTTTGGGTGGGGTGGGCAGGGGATGGGAAGCACCAGCCTGGCTGCAGGGTGGTGCCGGTGCTGTGCTGAGTGAGCGGAATGTGCTCCCTGGAGCTGGCTTGGTTGGGTTGCTCCCCTTCCTCCTTTGCCAGCCTGCACTGCAGGACTGATGTGCAGTTATTGCCGTAGGAAGGTGGGAGCTGCTGCCAGCCTGGGTTGGGGTTTGCAGCGTTGTAGGAGAAGGTTGAAGCTTCAAGCTCCCCATGAGCTGAGCTTCCACCCAGAAGTCAGCATCCCTTGGCCTTGCACAGAGGCCGAGTCCTCAGTCTGCCCTTCCAAGCTGTGTCCTTGTCCCCTCACATCAAGTTCCTTTTCCAAGGAGTGTAAACAAACACCGGAGAGCAGCTTTTCACCTCTGTGTTACAAGCCTGGCAGCTGTGTTCCCCTTTGCTTGGGCAGCTTGGCTTGTCTTGTTGTCTTTTCCAATCCCCAAACAACATCCAGCTCATGTCACTCCATCTCAGTTCTCTGCCTCAGGTGTGTCTTGGCACCAGGTTCTTGCAGAGGCTCCTGGGGAGGCTCTTGGTGGGTGTGTCCGGGAGAGCACAGGTCTCTGTGCCCCAGCTGGGCAGTGTTTGGGATGGAGAGGGAGGATGCTGCTGGGAGTGGTGGGCGTCACTCAGAGACCCTTTTGGGAGCAGCTGCCATGGTGGGAGTGCAGCTCCTGTGCCTGCCTGTCCTTCAGCTGTCCCTGTGCTGTTCCCTCCCAGATAATGGCAGATCTCCTGGCCAACGGGATCGACGTGTATCCCCAGAAGGAGTTTGATGAGGACTCCGAGGATCGGCTGGTGAACGAGAAATTCCGGGTCAGTGCAGGGGCTGGGGATGTCCTGGGGCTTTTCCCTTCCAAAAGACCTCTGTTTTCTTCCCAAAGCTGCTGTGCCCTGCCCATGGGGTCTGCCCAGAGGGTGACAAAGGCTCGTGGGGAAGGTGTCCTGTCCATGCTCCTTCCCCATCTCCACCCTTGGCTAGGGCAGCAGCCTTCCCAGCACTGGGATGGAATTTTACAGTCACAGTAACGCATTGGACAAATTCGAGGAAGAGAAAACATCTTTTAGGGACTCTGAAGTTCAAAGACACCAACTTGGATCAGGAACTGGGTTGGCCACAGGCTGCCAGATGCTGGGGGCAATTCCCAGGGAAGCTTTGGGATGCCTTTGCTCCAGCTGTACCTGGTGCCTGTCAGTGAGGGGCTGGATTAGGCTGGGTTTGGGCTCGTTTTAGGCTGGGCACATGTGCAAGAGATGCTGGTACCCAGTCCTGGGCTGCCCGTGGGCCCTGGCAGGCAGCACTGCTCAGGAACATCGGGGGCAAACCAGCTCATGCCATGAAACCCTCCTGGATACAGCTCAGTGTAGGACTTTGCCCACTGGGTTGGTTTGCTGACCAGTTCTCAGGAAGAAATCACAGCCTTGTTTTTCTCTTTCCACAGGAAATGATCCCATTTGCAGTGGTGGGCAGTGACCAGGAGTACCAGGTGAATGGAAGAAGAATCCTTGGGAGGAAGACCAAGTGGGGCACCATTGAAGGTACCTCATCCTTGCTTCCCCACCTGAGCCCATCTCCCTGCCCTGGCAGAAGGCAATAAAGTCCAAAAACCAGCAGTAGAAGTTGAGGTGGATGTGGCTCTTCCCTGCCCCTCCAAGAAAAAGATAATTTTCCTGATGTTTGAGGACTGGAAACACCTTGGTCAATGTTCCTGTGCTGGGTTCCTTGGCCTTGGTGTGTCTTGGGGGGCTGCTGAGTGCTGGAGGGGACGTTTCTGGGGGTCTCGTGGCCTGGCTGGTGCTTCTTGCACAGTTAATTGCCTGATGGCAGGATTTGAGGGCACACCAGTGACATCCCCGTGTCTCAAGCCCCTGTTAGAACCTTCCCCTGGCATCTGTACCCTCCACCAATGCCTTGGGTTGGTGTCCTTGTGGGATCTCTCCCCTCTTCCATTTCCCATGGGGATCTCCCTTTCTTCTCCCCCATTTTGCAGTCATGGTTTCAAGGCTAGATGAAAGCTCCTGGCTCCAGCACATCTACACATTTCCCTGTTCATGGCTTCTGGCAGCCAGCTGGCTCATCTCCAGTGCCACCCCTCTCATCTTCCTCCCCTTCACTTCACAGGTTCCTCTCATTTACGAGCCTTTTTAATGGGAATCCTGTGTTGAGGGATGGTTTAACAAAGCTGCCGGGAAAATCAGTGTATTTTGAAGCTCTGCTGCCCTCTCGTGCTGTGTCCCTGAACATTCTGAGTTCCACGGGATTCATTAAACCCTCACATTCTACTTGTGGCATCTGCCTTCAGCACAGGGAAACCTCCAGGACACAGCCGTGGCCGCAGGCAGCCTTTGCACAGCAGTGTTGTTTATGTTTTTCCTGCATGATGTTTATTGGTTGGACTTCATGATCTTAGAGGTCTTCTCCAACATAAAGGATTCTGCTATTCTGTGCGCAGGATTGTTTGGGGGGAAAAAAAAAAAAAAAATTAAAAAGGAGTTCTTCCTCTAAACTGGGTAAAATAGCAGCTGTCACACTGATTGTGGTGGAGCAGCACCCCTTGATTTTTCCCTGTTGCAAAGACTCCTCCTTCTGCCCGCGGCAGCCTTTGACAGCAGGAGTTCATGTCCTTGCACAGAGTGCCTGGGATGCTGCAGGCTGCTCGTGGCCAACCTACAGGTGAAACTCCTGTGGAGACACGCCTGGTGCTCCCTGCAAAGCTCACCGTGGCCCTTCCCTGTCTTGTTCGGGGTTCTGGGGGTGCCAGCGTTGTGCTGGGGGTGCTGCTGGCAGCTCCCTCCTTGGTGGGGCACTGGGAAGGGGCTGTGGATGCTCACTCAGGGCTGAGCTGGGGCAGGGACCTGGTGCTGGCTTTACAGCAGCAAAGAGGATTCCTGAGTCCTGTACCGCGGGGTGTGAGTGCCCATCTGAGCCCTCCACGCCCTGGGGAAGCCCCCAGGTCCTGCCTGCCCCGGCTGGTGGCCCTGGGTGCTCATGGCTGGGTTTCTGTCTCTCTTGCCAGTGGAGAACACGACACACTGTGAGTTCGCCTACCTGCGGGACCTCCTCATCAGGTCAGTGCCCTGTCCCCAGAGCCTGGGCTCGCCTCGTGGCATCCGGGGAAAGGGGACAGCCCAGCATGGCTTGAAGCAGCTGCTGCTTTGCTCTGCTGCTCCGTCCCTCCAGCCATTCACCCCTCCATGCCTGCCTTCCCTCCCACTCTGCAAGGGGTGGCCCCACTCCTTGGGGGCTTTTCTCAGCTGCAGTGCTGGGTTCAAGGGGGAGTTGCTGGCAGGGTGGCTCCAGCTCACCTGCAGGCAGCTTTTGGCCTTAGTGGTGCCTCACCAGATCTCACCCCCAGTTCAAAGACATCACTGGCGTGTCGTCGTGGGGTCTGGGTGATGGCTGGTCCCTCTTGAAAGAAGCGTCCTTGCTGTGGGGGAGAGGGAGGCTGAGCCCTCTGGGCTTGCTGGGGAGGGGGCATTGGGCTCCTCCCCAGTCTGGCTGCGAGGTAAACTCCGCACACGCGATCTGTTTGTGGCTGGCAGAGCTGTGTGGGGCTGCGAAGGTGCAGGCTGCAGAGGCTCCAGGGCTGGCAGGGTGGGGATCTCCCTGGGCGGGTGTCCTGCAGCCACAGGTCCTGTGTCCCCAAGCACAAGTGAAGGCTCCTGCTGCCCAATAATGCTGCCATTATTGCCTTTCCTTCCCTCTGTGCCCTACAGGCACCATGAACCAACAGGACAAGGGGGGGACAGTGGCACTGGGGGGTGTTTGGGGTGCAGAGGCCGGGCTGGCCCACCGAAGTGTGACTGCTCCTTCTCCCCTCCCTGCAGGACACACATGCAGAACATCAAGGATATTACCAGCAACATCCACTTTGAAGCCTACAGGGTGAAGAGGCTGAACGAGGGCCAGAGCTCTCTGTCCAACGGCGTGGCTGACAAGGAGCTGGTGGCCAACGAGATGTAACCGTCCCTCCTCCAGGACCTCGCTCGCTCACGCTCGCTCCCCCTCCCCTCTCCCCCCTTTATTTTTATATAAATCCTCTGCCACTGTCCCTCTTGTCCCGATCCCTGACCCCCCTGCCATGTAAACTGACCAAATAACCCGACGTGGAGCGGGGTGGCCGCTCTCCCCCCGCTTTGTGCCATGAGTTTTGTGCTCAGCCCCCAGAGCTGGGGACTGTCCCTGTGTGGAGCCTGGGCTCTCGCTTGCCCCCCAGCTCTGGCCCCACAGCCAAACCCAGGGGAGCAGATCTGTGGGGCCAGCAGGGTTGGGGTGCCCTGGGAGCCCTTCCAGCCCCTCCGTGCAGGGGCTCTTCTCCGTCCATTGAAGGCCAGGGTTCCTCCAGGTGGATGTAGCCTTCGGAGACAAGGTACGGTGGGATGAAGAGAGCAAGACAGTGCCACCCTTGTGTCCTGCCACCTCCTCCGAGCCCTCTGCAGCCCTCTGGGACCCGCCAGCCCCCAGCCCGGCCCCTGTACCCTGTCTACATGCAATAAACTGGGAGTGTTTAGGTGTCACCTCGCCTGTCACCCACCCCCGGCCGGGCAGAGCGACCTGCTTTGGGAGAAGTGCCTTTTCAGACTGTCGCCTTGCAATAGCATGGGAGAGGGGAGGGAGGCCCTGCCTCGTCTGTCTTTGCAGCCTGGAAAAGGCTGTGAACCTCCGCGGAGGCTCTGGTTCCCTCTCCTTCGGGCCAGAGCCTTGGCTGGTGTCCTGGGAACATTTGTGTATTTATTTGTCATTCGGCTGGGGGGGTCTCTGTCCGCTGAGGGCTCGGAGTGTGTTTTGTCCTGAGGGGGCCGAGCGTGGAACTTCGTCTCTGCAAAGCAGTGGGAGGCAGAGGGTTGTCCTGTCTGACCCTCGTGGTTCTTGGGCTTTTCCCTACATCAGAGGAGTCTCTTGGGTGTCCGTTAACTCCTTTTCGTTTCCCGGCTCCCCCTGTGTGATGTGTGTCCGGGGAAGGTGCTCCTGTTTTGCTGGGGGTCTGTGCATGTGCTGACTGACCCCTGCAGCTCTGGGGGGGGGGAGCTGGGGGGTGTTTGTGGGTGCTGCTCCCCCTGCTCTGCCCCCACACCCTCCTCTTTCTGTGTGTCTCCAGTAAACCAGACCCTGCCAGCCTTAGGTAGCACTGTGACACAGGAGCAGAGCTCTGCAGTCCTGCCCCTCTCCCCGGCTCCCTTTGCCTTCCTGGTGTCCACCAGTCTCCCAATCCTCTCTAAGGGAAAAAAAAAAAAATAAAAAAAATTAAACTTCCTGCAAATCAGCCATTTTTGGGGGCACACAGCGAAGTGGCAGCGTGTCCCACCCTCTAGCACTGGAAGGCACCTGCAGAGCCCGTGGGGGGACAGAGCCTGGCTCAGCACAGGTGACCAGGAGGAGGGAGGAGGTTGCTCTGCCCTTGCTGGGGATGCCCAGGGTTTCAGGGGCTCCCCACGTGTCCCCCCCCGCAGCCAAAGGCGTGTGGGCAGGGGGGAGGGTGCGTGGTGAGAATCCCTTCTCCCCTTCGCTCCTATTCCCTCTCCACAGCAGCCCCACGGAGCTGTTGGGGAACAGCAACTCTCTTACTTGCTGACTTGCTATATTTTAGCAAAAGCAACAACAAAAAAACGTATTAACTGAAAAATAAAAATATATATATATTTCAAGTGTTTAAAAAAAAAAAAAGACTGAACGGGGAGAAAAATCTCTTGTGTGAGGCACTTCTGCAAATGCCATCTTAAACTTTTTTTTTTTTCCTCTCGTTGGTATCTCAAGCTGGGCCAAGCAAGACACGCCGCTTTCTCCTTTGTAACCTGACTTTTTTTTTTTTTTTTTTTTTTAAAGGAAAAAAAAAAAAAAGAAAGAAAATAATACGATAAAAAAACCCTTCATCCAGATCTATTAAAATGGCCTTTTGGGGGTTATAAGCATTATGAAACTTTAGTCCATTTTTGTATAAATAATAGTGTTTAATATGTATTTCCCAAAATAAATGTTTCGAATGCAAATAGAAGGAGGCTTGTTTGGAAGTGTCTGTCCCCTGCCGTGGTGTAATTGTTGCTGCATGGACCCTGTAGGGCTGGAGGTCATGGGAGAGTCCAGCCCCAGAACTGCCCTGTTTAGGGTGAAAGATAATTCCTGACCCCCTTGACTCATCCCACCTCGGATACCTGCCCCAGGTGCCCTACAAAATGCTGGAGCTGATTCTGCTGAGCACCTTTGGGGATGGAGGCAGCCTGATCCTGAGGGAGGCGGGTGGATCCCTCTGCTTCCATGGTGAAGCTGTTCCCACTGTGCCTCCTGGGGTTTTTATGGAGAGGTGGGTTGCCCCTAGTTCAAGGGCAGGCAGGAGCTTGTCTTTCACACCAACGTGACTTTGGCTCCACTGGCAGATGGTCTTCAGAACCCTTCACGACTGCGGGGTTGGCTTTGGGATGATGCCCTTGGAAGTTGGCTTCCCTTGGAAGATTTGCCATCCTGAAAACCACGTTTTCCCCTGGTGCCACAGATGCGACACTGTCCCCTCTGGTGGTTTTATCTCTGTCTGAGGTGTTTATTGTGGTTTTCCCCCCAAGTGGTGGAACTCAGAAGCCACCTGCACACGCTCCTGGGTGAGCAGCTCCAAGTGACCCTACTTGAGCTGGAGCTGGAGCTGGAGCCAGTGACTTCCAGAGGCCCTTTCCAGCCTCTGGGATTCTGTGGGACTGGATGAAAACAAACCCAGCAGGACAGCGCTCAGGTCAGGTTCCTGTGGGGCTCTAGAGCACAGGACAGGCTCATGGACATTTTAACTCCTCTTTTCTGCTGGCACCCGGGTTTTGGTGCAGTGAATTGTCTCATCTCACGTGGCACCCTGTGAGGTGTGTGCGGTGATGGGCCCCCCTTTGCCCCAGTGCCAACCCCATCCCTATCACCATTCTTTGGGCTCCACAGGAGTTCTGTGGTTGCTTCAGCCCAAATCCCCCCCACTCCCACAGCTCACAAATTATTCCAGGGTGAGAAGCAGCAAAGTCAAGGTGTTCTCACTGTTGTAACCAGA
This sequence comes from Chamaea fasciata, assembly GCF_029207755.1. NCBI lineage: Eukaryota > Metazoa > Chordata > Aves > Passeriformes > Sylviidae > Chamaea > Chamaea fasciata. The sequence goes on along the minus strand of NW_027094104.1, from coordinate 8,634,115 downwards.
GCAAGACCCAGAACAAAAGCTCCTAGGGGGGGAGCAGGGAAAATCAACGTGTGCTTGTAGTAACTACAAACACGGGCCGTGAGCCTTGCTCCTGGAGGAATCTGCAGCAGGTTTTGTCCATATTTTGGTTTTTCTTGTGCTGGGATTTGGGGTTTTTTTTGCAGTTGTCCTCGTTGTTGGTGTCTGAGCATGTGAGGGAGATGGGACAGAGGATTCTCCAGGGCTCTCCAGGCAAATGCTGGAATCTGAGTGTGTCCATGCAGGGAGAGGGCACAGAGGATGCTCCAGGGCTCTTCAAGCAGATGCTGCCCTGGTGACACATTGAGAAATGGTTTGTGGATGGAGAGAGGGGAAAGCAGGCAAAATTCCCCAGCTCAGCAGTAAGGGCAGCTTTTGTTCAGCCCAGAGGAGGAGCTCAAGGGGTCGGAGGTCCCTTCGTGGGAATGGTGCAGGGAATGGCTTCCAGATGTTAGGAAGCTCCAGAGAGGTGGGGTTGGCGAAGGGAGAGCAACAACACCAGATGCTCTGATGGAACAGGGGCTTGTGTGGTGCTGTGGGAAAAATCCCAGCTGGGGGAAAGGTTGGCCATTGCAAAATCCCCCCTCGCTCCCCAGAGCCTTGGCCAAAGCTCAGCAGTGACTGGCAGGGGCTGGATGGGGAGGGTTTGGGGGAGAAGGGGGCAGGCAAGGAGCTGCTCCCCTGCCCACACCCTCCCCAGCTGTCCCCGAGGGAAATGTGCCTGAGGACGCCTTGGCTCGACAGAAAGGACCTGGCACTAATGGCTTATTGAGTGGCCCCACTTTAACAAAGGAGGGAAATGAAGATGAGTGAGAGTTTAATTACGGATCTGAACAGGGCTTTCCACAGCAAGGATGGGCTCGCCTTGCCCAGCTCCGAGAGGGAGAGGAGAGCCCCCAGCACAGCCGGGCTCTGGGGGTGCCTGGCAGCCCTGGAGGAGGCAGCTGCAGGGCCAGGGAGGGCTGGAGATGGGGCAGGTTCCAAAGAGCATCTCCATCCAGAGAGGAGGGCTATAAATAATAAGAATAAAAAGGGAGTATAAATAATTAAAGCAGCTCATAGCGACTAGTTCCCGAAACGTCTGCCTGATTTAAAAACTAATTACTTGGAGGGTAATCACCACCAGAAGAGCACATATTTACCCACAATGCTGCTCTTCCCTCCTCTTCCTTTCGCTCCCTTCTCCTGATTGCTATCCCAGGCACCGGCACAGACTTATCACTCACCCACAGCGCACAATAAACGGGCTTGTACTCGTCCATCTCCCTGATTAATGCCATCGCTGGAGACCTGCTCAGGGAGGAATAAATCCTCTCTGGGCAGGAGGGGAAGCTGGGCTGCGTGGTACCTGCAGAGCCCCGAGGAGCTGGGAGCCCCAAAGGGCTCCTGCTGCAGGGATGGAGCCTTGGGTGGAGCTGTGCTGCCCCAAACCAGGGCACCACCGAGCACCCCAGGGGGATGTGGCATCACTTACACGCCGGGCTGTGCATCAAACCCCGAATGCCCCGATGTGGGAGCTGTCCTCGTGGGAAACATCTCCCTTTGGTGTGCCAGCCGGGCTGCAGCAGGCACAGGCAGAGCTGCAGAGCTCAGCCTTTAATTACGGGGAAGCTGCTGCACTGCAGCTGAAAGCTTTGGGGCGGGGGGGGGGGGGGGTTTGATCATTTTCACTGTGGCTCCAGCAGAAAGGAGGATTTGTCCCTTCACCTCACGCTGCCTCCATCACACAAGGTGCTGGTCCCAACCCTCCTGCTCCTTCTCACAACCCCAGCAAACCATTTTCTTCCACGCCCACAGCAAGCCCAAGTTTGTAACTCTCTCACTCTGTTTAGTTTGTATTTATTTGCCTGAGCTTCTCTCTGGACCTTCGCAAATTAATAAATAATTCTCACCATCAGCCTGATTTAGGAGCAGCATCGCACGGCGCTGCTTCATTTAGGAAAACAGAATAATTTATCCCTAACTTATGGGATTCAGGAGACCTCCACCCGCAGCCCGTGATATTTTCTCATTAACATCACCCAGCTAAGCTAAAAACTGCAATTTCATAAGTCATACTTCCTTCAAAGGCACATTACCAGCTTCCCAGGGACTCCAAAAGTTTACTGAAGCTCAAAGACATACCTCATAGCATGCAGGAATGTGCCAAAGTCCCCCTCCTTATTCCTACTGAAACCATCTTTCCTGCAAGTTTCCCTCCCCTGAACTCTTCCCGTCAGGAGGATGTTTACATGAGTGATGCTGGGCAAGAGAATAGCACTGAAGTTACTCTTTAACAAGAAGATAAAATGAAAATATTTAACTGGGAAAGAAAATAAAAGTCCTTTATCCTCTGCTCTAGGGGATATCTGTAAATGACATAAGCCAAAATACTCTCTTTTTGTGGGGATTTTTTAGTGCTGGGGGTTGCTCACAGTGAAAATGTGGGATGGAGGACTGGGGTGCAGGGGGGTGGATGACTCTGAGAGCTCCTTGTCACAAAGGGCCATCAGGACCCAGGGCTGAGCTGTTGTTTCAATATCTGTGCACCATTTTTAAAGGAGCTTGGTTTGGGTATTTTTTTGTAAGTCACGGCTGAAAGCTCTTGCTGGCAAAGTTTACAGACCCTGTTCTTTCAGAAGTAAAAAGATTCACCTTTTAAGGCCCACGTTCCTCTGCAACAGCTCTGCAGAGGAGCAGGACAGGGAAGCAGAAAGAGCCTGGACCCCCTGCGTGCATCCAGCCACTCCACAATGCCTCAGCTCAGGGCTCAAATCGTGAGGCAGAGCCCCACCTCCAGCATTCCCCCTTCCCTGCCCTTCTCCTCTCCTGCCACCAGCCTCCCAAAAAATAATAATATTAATAAAAAAAGTCAAGATTAAAATCATATTCCTAAAGCAAAACTACACATTGGAGACTCCACGGCCCTCCCGGGAGGATCAGGGCACTCCTCTATAAATATCTGCCTCGATATGTTTAATTTGCAGATGAAATTAAGCCCGGGAAGAAAGGGAAGGATGTCTTTTCATGTGTGGGCTGTCCAGCTTCGCCTTGAATATCAAAGTGAGGCACGTTACAAAGCACCGGCTCCGCGGGATTATCTGAGAAACCTTGTAGGTCCCAAGTGGCGGCGCTTTCGGGATCAAAAGGTGTGGGACTTATGCAGAAAGCCAGGAAAAGCCAGCCCCAAAGAGCCAAATCTCGGGTCAGCAGGCAGAGTTCAGAGATTTCCAAGGAAACAAGAAGGTGGGCGAGGAACCAGGAGAGGCTGGGCTTTTTCACGTGGACTTTGGATTAAATATTAACTCGCTGCAGTGGGTTATGAGGATAAATATTTTCATTAATCATGTATGTGCTCATTATGATGGTGAGAATGGACCGTTCAAGATTCATCGGCGCGAGCTTTTCGACTCCGGGCTCCCATTTTCTGCCCATAGCTTTTGGTAAAACACCATCTTTTGTGCTTGCTTTCTTCAGAAAACTCCTTCCCCACAAACAGTTTTATTGGTTTCAGCGTTTTATTGGTTAGGCCTTGAAAGCACCAGATGAAAAGATTTAGCTTGAGGGTGAATGGAGAGGAGAAAATGCAGCTCGAGTTAAAACAAGGCAAGGGAACGGGGTGGTGGTTTTCAAGTGGCCCAAAGAGGTGGGAGCCCGACCTGGGGTGGGAAAGCAGAGATCACATTCCAGGGATCTGCTGCCATGTACCAGTGACACCTCGATACCCATTTCATTAAAAATTGGAAATTTTTCCTGCTTTTCTCCGATTTTATTGAACTTTTCAATCATTGTAACTTTCCTCAGCTTTCCTTCCTTTCTGTTTTTAGCAGCTCTTTTCAATTACTTGGTGCTTTCCTTTTTATTCCAGTAATTTTTTTTAAAGACTCGTCTAGAAGGAAGAGGGAAGACAGATTAAAATTTATACTAGAACAGAAAGTGGATGTATGGCCGAGAGTCTAAAACTCTGTCATTAGCAATATTTAATAAGGAAGAAAATTACTGGGCAAGCTGAGATGTCTGCAAATTACTTCTGAAACTCTCCAAGACGGAAGGGACCGTCTCCAGCAGAGAGAGCTGACTGATGGATGAAGACACAGGGGGCTTGGAAGGAGCATCTCTAATGACCACCTGTCCCCCCATAAAGATTTATTGATGTTCAGCACAGCTCTGAGGGACCCATCTCGGGGTAAGACATGGGGTGACACTTTGGAGGTGCCTTCTGTGCCTGCTGGGACACTGAGGCACCTCCAGGACCTGCTGCAGGTCATTGTCACAGCATGAGGACCAGGGGAACGGGGTGTCCTGGCCAGCAGTCACGCAGTTGTCTCCCCTCTGGTGCAAAATCAGCTTAATTGAGGAGCAGTGAGTGCCCTCAACTGCTGGTGCAGGTGCTCCAACCCTCCAGTGGGCCTAAAAGCAGCAGCTGTTTGCCTTCAGGAGTGGGGAGGCATTGTCTGGAGTCAGGATGTGTGGGGCTGGGCTGACCCAGAGCTCCTGGGATGGTTCTGTCCTGCTGGCAACCCCTGCGAGAGCTGGGATGTGGGGAGAAATAGGTTCAAGGAGTTTTCATTCTGCTTTAACCATAAATGAAACTGCGCGCTATGGCCCGGCTTTCTCCCAAAGCTCACTCCCCACAAGAGCAGGGATACAGTGGGATTTGATTATGCAAAGTGGGATACTTTGGGGGAAGGGGAAAAAATTGTCAACTCCCTGCAACCTGAGCTCAGACCGAGGGCTAGCTCCAGAGCAGCAGAGAACAGGAAGGCGCTGGGAAGCTGGGCGTGGAAAGGCAGCTTTGGCCTCTGCAGCTTGCCAGGGACTGTGGTGTGCCAAAGCCGAGTGCTCTGCCTTGGGCTGTGGTACCAACCCTGCCCTGCAGTCAGCAGGCTGGTTCTCGTTTGGTTATGGTTTGGCAGAGACTGGATTCATTGGTGGCTTCATCCCCACAAACCCAGGGTGAACGTACAGAGCACAGAGGGCCCTTCAGCCTGCACAGACAGGCTGATATTTGTCGCAGCCTATAGACACATATTTCACACCGGTTTGGGGTTTCGTTTCTACCAAGGCTTCTGTGTGAAACCTGGTGCAGATGGATGTGAGAGTGTGGCCCTAAACCCCCAGAGCTGTAATCCCTTAATGCTGGGCACTTTCTCAAGCACGTTGGTGGGAATAGGCACTGATCCCAGCCCAGGCCTGTGTCTGCTGTGAGCCCTGCCCCTTGTCCTTGGCGTCCTGGTCCCACATTTCTGTGTCCTGCTCCACGTGGGTCAAATCTCTTCAGTGACCAAAGCTTTCCCCAGTGAGCAGAGGGAAGGTGGTGACTGAGGGCAAACCTGCCCCAGACACAGGCCTGGAGAGTCCTGTACCGCCGTTCAGAGCCACGTCTAAAAGTCTGGGAGGGCTCTTGTACCTCTGTTCGCTCTGCTGCAGCTGCTCCTGCCTGTGGCTGCTGCTTGGCAACCAAACAGGCAGCGGCTTCATGCTGCTCCTGTGCCTGCAGGACAGGGAGGGGCCTCAGAGACCACGAATTCCCAGATTTATTGGGGCTGGAGCTGCGGCACCCACCAGGTCAGTGCTGGCTGTGTCCAAGGTCCAGCTGCCTGAGTGGTTGTGTTTAAAATCAAGCACTTGGTTTTGTGGGACTGTAGTCACAGGTGCCCACCAACAGCTCCGCATCCCCTTGAAACAAAAAATGGGGTTGAGTTTAGAGCACAAGAGCTGCACTGGTGCTGCTCAAGCCCCCAGCAGGCTCCTCAGAGAGCTCTGACCACGGCCACGGGGAGCTGGGGATGGTCTCCACGGACACAAATGAGGGCAGGGAGGGAGATCCCTTCCCCCAGGTGACTCTCCTGGAGGATGAACAGATCCCCCTCCATCCCTTACCACTCCTTTGCTTGTGAAGAGTGATCAAAGTGCAGCTGTTGGATTTCATAACCCGAGTAAATGCTCAAAAAAAACCAAAAAAGGAATCACTCCCAAAATATCGCAGGGATGGTGTTTGGAGTCTTGGCTGCTTTGCCTGAGAAAGAGTCTCTTCTGATTCAGCTTGTTCAAATCATCTTAACGCTTCTTAGCAAGAAAAAAAACCCTCTCCGTGTCCTGAAGGCAAGTATATTTGGGCAGAGCAATAAGAGAGACTTTAAGAGGTTTGGAGGTTACAGTGGGAAATAGCAGTTATTCCCAATAAGCAGTGTTAAATGAAGTGCTGCTGACAGTAGCCTGAGGCAGGTTCAAGAGTTTCAAGATTTGCAACTAAGAGATTAACCAAAATAGATGTCTTATTACAGGCAAGTTTGTATCTAAATCATTTAAAGTACCTTCAGATGCTGTAATGTTTTTCCTCCTAAGTGCTCGTAGTGTATCTGCAGCTTCCTGCTGCTTTTCAGGGGCGAGCAAAGGGAGAGCCCTTGATCCTGGTGAGTTTAAGACCCTGTGATGAGGGAACAAGGACCCAGTGGGTTGGCAGGTTCCCTTCTGATGGCAGGTTGCTCGAGCAGTGATCCTGTTTTACGTGGAGGAGAGATCCTGTTCCAGCTCCTCCCGTGTGGTGGCTGGCAGGAGAACTGGGTGGGCCCAGCAGCAGGTTTTGCCAAAGCTTTGGGTGTAAAATTCCTCTGGAAGGGGAGCAGCAGCATGGCTGGGAGCTGGAATAACCTGGCTCTTAATTTGCAGAGGCTGTAGGCTTTCAGGAGAGCAAGCGCTGTGTTTGGGGGTGTAAATAAGAATGGCTCAGGTGAGTACAAAACATCATCTTTGCCAAGGCCTGATCCAGCTGCTGATATCCAATCTCTGCCATCCTGCGGGACTTTCATGTGCAGGGATCACCCACCAAAATCTGTTTGGGATGCGGGATGTTGGGGTTTTTTCTTCTGTGCTGAGTTGGAAGGAGATTCAGTGCAGGGCCAGCAGCACGGGGGTTACTAGAACAAATTATCTGCCACCAGCATGGGCAGTCACTGGCACAGAGCCTTGGCTGCAACCTGGATGAGGTAAGTTTAAATTTGATGGGTGAGGAATCAACAGGTCCAAGGAAATTCTCTTCAAAAGAGGGGCAAGCTCCATGTGCTCAAAAACAAAGCAGGGGAGAGGGTCAGAGGGGTTTCAGGGGAGCTGGTCCGAGCCTGAGGAGTGGCCTGGAGTGCTGGAGCTGAGGCAGGAAAATGGATGTTGGTTATTTGGACAGGATTCCTGTGCTCCTTGTGTTCCTTCAGGTCGGCAGCACTTGACTTTTGGCAGCTCGGCAAGGCTGGGCTGCCAGTTTGTTTTGGCAATCCCACACTGCAGCCCTGGAGAGGAAGGGCTTTTGCTCCTGGGGTGTCTCGGGTACCTTCAGCAGCTGTGCCAGGGCTGATGAAAAGGTCTGTGAGAGGGAGGCAAAGATCCCGACCAAAGGATCCACCAGCAGAGCTGAAACCGGGGAAATGACTGGAGATTCAAAGAGGATTTCAGCTGTTAAATGTGTTAAATGTGCTGAAACCATCCTGGAGCAAGCTGGTGAGAGCCTGGCAGGGCTGGGTGGCACCACCTCCTGGGGAGTTACTGAAGCTGAGCTCTGGGAAATGAGTCCACCTGTACGAGGCCACCTTGAGCCATACTCGAAATATAAAATACTGCTCTTTTTCCCCTTGCTTGCTTCCAGATTCTCAGATTCATGAAATTTCTGTCTCATGCAATAGACGTGAGATTGCAAGGGTTTTTTTCCTCCACCTGAACAAGGGAAAATGTCACCGAGTGTCTTTGCATTATTATCCTTTCCTCAAAAGTGAGTCCACGTCCCTCCAGGCAATCAGATATTCATGGTGACCTGGTGACAGCGGCACCTCCAGCAAGTGTGCAAGATGTCATTTGGAAAGCAACAGAAAGCAAATGAGAGCTGTTTCATTTTCAGTCTCGCATGTTGGGCGAGCTGGTGGCAGCCGCCTGCTGCACATGGACAGAGAGAGGTGGCAGAGCGTGGCCTCACCTCCCCTCCGGTGCTAATGGCTTTTCCAGGGGTTGCCAGGGAATGCTGCACGTGTCAGGTATGAATTATAGCACCTCTGTGAGCTGAGGAAGGGCTGTTTTATCTTGTTACTTGATCGGTGAGCGAGCTGCCTCCCAGGAGCCCTGTGCTGCCACCAGCAGCCACTTTTCCCTTTCAATACAACAGAGCCACGGGTGCTGCGCTTGGCAAGGCTCTTCCCTGCAGTTCACAGCCGATGTCTGGATGACAGCCACCCCACGAACCCTCTTTAAGTGCAATGGGGATGAAGGAAGCAAGGATGAAGGAGGCAAGGATGGAATGTGTGGTGAGTGTCCTGCTTTCGCAGGACTTTTGCCAGTTTGAAGGACCAGGTTGCTCCAGGCTTTCATTTCCTGCAGTGGAAGTGCAGACTTCCAAGCATCAACAGGAACAGATGGAAACCTGGCTTTTCTGGAGGCTGTTGAGGACCTGTCCTGACCGCCACAATCACTGCAGCTCTCTGGGCTCCCTGGGCCGTCCCCAGTTTCCCCCTTGGAACTGTCCTCCCACGTGTGGTCCCTCACCTTGTTGGTGTGCCTGTCCCCCTCACGGGGCCGAGGCTTTAGCTGTGGGGCAGCTGGAATGATGCAGCCCCTGAGCCCTTTGGCTCCAGGCTTCCCTGTGCCCTGTCCTCTGGGGGCAGGCAGGACCGTGCCACGTGCTGGGATGAGCTGGGTTTGGATCAGGCTTCGCTCCACCTGTGCCTAAGAGTGTTCTGCCTTGTCATCGCTGCTGCACTCAGGAGCTGCGGACAGCTGGTGTTTGCATTTCTCCTGGAGTCTGGAGGGCTGAGAGCGTCCCTCCTTCCCAAGTGAGCCTTTCTAGCCCTTGGAGGGACAGGGAGGAACTTCAGCAAGTGAAGCCTGGCACACTTAAAATATTTGTTTTCTGCAAATACAAGGACTCCAAGCTTATTATATCCAGTCATCATTAAATTAGCTGTAAAATGAACTATTTGGACATTCTGGTTTATTTTTTTTTTTTTTTTTGATTGTTTGGAAAGGGAAGACAGGCTGGCACTGGCCCACAGAGCTGCTGGCACTGCCCCTAGTCTGTGTGTGCTGAAAGCATCAGAGATATTGCCCAAGGGCAGGAGGGGGTGACAGGGCTCATCCCAGGTGAATCCACTGCCACAAAGCCCTCTGGGGTGCTGTGCTAATCCCAAGCACGTGCTGTGCCTGTGGGATGTTTGGGGGCAGAGCTGCCAATAAAGCCCTTGACTCTCTCCAGAGGGAGCCTCGAGTGTTTACATGGTGATCTTCTGGGAGAGGGGCAGCCCTTGGTCTCCATGGAATGTTTCACCAGGTCTGTTAGACCGGATTTTGGCAAAAGAGACCTCGATTTAATGTGGGTTTTTAGCAAGTGGGAATTGTGGAACAGCTGCTGTGGCTGTAAGCAAGCCAGGAGCGGAGGGAGGGCAATGCCTGTGGGTGTTTGGTTATGGACCCTGGCAAATGGGAGGCCTTCCTGTTGTTTTAATTGGCATCAGGAAGATCAGTGCCCCAAACACCACTTGGGAGGGTCTGAAAGGTTCTTCTGCATCTTGGAACTGTGGTTGAAGGCAGGGAAGGGGCAAAGGAAAGTGTAGGGAGTGAAAACAGAGAGTGAGAACTTCCATCCATCCTTGCCCTGACTGTTAAAGGCTTAAAAATACTCAAAGCCTTCCTGGGGCCCCCTGGGTTCAGGGCTGTGTCACGAGCACAGCTTGGTGAGCACCCCAAGGTATCTCCCACCTGCACGTGGTGTCCAGGGCACCTGTGGGGCTGGGTCACCCTCCCAAGGACCACCCCCCTCCCAAGGACTGCACTGGGGACCAGATGAGTCTTTCCTGGGTGGGCTGGTGGCCTCAGCCAAGTGCAAGGACAGCCAAGGGTGGCTCGTGCCCACCTCAGTGTCCCACTCATGGACACACACATACAATAGGGCAGGAATCCCCCTTCGATTCTCTGCTGGATCACCTGACATGGCCAGAATATCTCGAAAGGCCTTGTCCACCTCAGGCTCTCCTTTCTGGCCTTTCCCATCCAAAGTTTTGGAGTAGGATCTAAGGAACCTGCTACAATCTGCCTGCAGGAGAGGCTTGGCCCAGTTAGGATCCAGCAGGTTTTATCCTTTGCATTAGAGGAGTATCCAAATAATTTAACAGTGGATGTTCTCATCCCTCATCTGCCAGCAGAGTTGTTTTTGTGGCTCTAATGCTTCCCTGACCTCAATAATGTCTCCTGCGAGCGCGTTGCTCAGGTTAATTATGCATTAAGTTTACATAAGGCTTTTCCCTTTTTAATCAGTTCCGAACCCGCCGCCTTGGGCTGTGCTGGATGCACTGACACTCGGGGGCTTGCAGGAGGGCTGCACCCACCTTCCCACCCTGCCAGGTCTCATCTGCCCCCTGGGGTGGCTCCTCTGTTTGTCACCAGGCTGCACAACACTCCTGAGAGTTCGGGCTCTGTTGTCACCTGCGCAGCGTCTCTGACACTTGCTGCAGCCACACCCCACCACGAAGGGAGGTGATTGTGATGCCTCAAGTTTTATCTTTCACGTATTTCAGGTTCTGTGCTGCCCAGGGGTGCAGTCCTGAGCTCACATTCAGTGTCACTCAGCTCTGCACAGAGTAGGGACACAAAACAAATCCTTCTCCTGCTGCACACCAAGGACAACTCTCAGGCCCAAAAGCACAAACAAGGGTGGGCTGAAGGGAGGAACAAGAAGGATGGGACCTCACAGCCTGGAGCTGGAATTGGACAATTAAACCCCAATATGCAAATGGACCAAAACTTATAAAAATGTGAGATCTCGTGACTGGTCATCCATTTTTGTGATGATTCTGAGTCCACCTTGGGTGTAGCCCTGGTCAGGCTCTTGTCCTGCCCAACATATACCCTTAAAGGCCTTTCAATAAATACCTACTTTATTCTCCAGCTCTGTCCAGTCTCTGTTCCAGGTCATCCTTCCCAAGGCATCAGTTTCTGCTGTGATTGAGCTCGGCTGTACTCAGCTCCCTTTCCTTCCCCACGGGCTGGAGCAGTGTCTGTGTGCTCTGGGAGACGCTTGGGAGCTGCTGGGGGATTTTTTCTCAGACTCAGTCTTTCCCCTGTGGCCTGTGCGAGTACAACAGAGTGGGTACAAAGATGGTGTTTCTCTTTCTTTCGGAGAGCTGTTTCTCTTCTCTTTCTCTTTGCTTTCCTCTGGGTCTCCCCTTTGGTTTCACTGCAATCTCTTTTGAGCTGGATGAGCTTTCCTTCTCTCTTCTAAGACCTTGAAAGTAAAGGTTATGGTGAGATCGCACAGAAGTTAGATAACGTGATTCTTTCTTCAAGGCAAACGCTCCTGTTTGCAAAGTAACTTGGCCGCCTTGTGTGTTTTGGATTTAGGCATCCTGGCGCATAAGCCAAAGCTAACAGATATTAATTAGCTGGAGGACTGACACTGTAATGAGAGCAGTTGCCCGCATAGGTTGGCATTTTTATTTTTAATGCAAGTAATTAAAGGAAAAGTTGTGTTGAAGAAGTCAGTGTTAAGAGATGTTGTATAAATAACACACCCTGGGTGGTGAGAGCTGGGGGGGAACGTGACGGAGAGAGGAGCAGCTGAGTTGCTGATGTGGTGGCTGCTGCGATGCCTGGCTGTGGGAGGAGGGATTACCCCTGTAGCAGGGGAGAAAAGGAGCAAAGGAGAGGTGTGGTTTTTAACCCACATCAGAGGAGAAGGATGGTGAGGTGGAAGAGCTCTGCCACTGTGTTTGGAAATGCACAAGGGCATCGTGTTTGGAGGATTCCAAAAAGCTGCTCCAAGCAGCAGGGATGCAGGAAGAGTCTGCAGCATCGGCTCTGGGTTGGAGGAACAGCACAAGGTTCTGAGCATGCAGCCTGGTGTTTAAAAGTGGTCCCCTAAAATCCTTCCCAGCCAGTCATCCTGCTGAGATCATTCAGGAAGAAGTTTGTATGGAGAAGTGGTGGGTGAAACCAGTTAAACATTGGGATAAGCTGGGAGACAGGGATGGATCTGTGGAAGCAGAGCCACACCTTTGGTTTGTGTTGCCAGGAGTGTGTGCGATGTGAGGAGGGAGAAAGCAGCCAGGTCTGGATTTGAGACACCTGGCAGAGGTGTCCTAGAGGTGCCCAGAAGGTCTCTGGATCAGGGAATGGTGGTCTCTGTCCTGTTAGCACAGGGAAGTGCCAGCTGGGTCTGCAGCTGAGTTTCTCTGCCCCTGCTGGTGATGAAACAAAGCCTTGGTTATCTCCAGGGTGTTTGTCTCCAGCCTTGAGACAGGAAAGAGACTCGGAACCACACCCAGCCTGCAGGAGCAGAGCCATGCAGAGGAAAAGCTGCAGTGCTGAGCACTTCCCACTGCACGTGGGCGCTGCAGCTGCCCTCACCTGTCCCTGGCCAAGGCTTGGCAGAGCAGGCTCCCCACGGGGATCTTGTCCTTCCACGGGGGTCAGGGTCTGGCCACCCCACGCTGCTGGGTACCCACCCAAAACTCACCTCGGAGCAGGCTGAGCTGCCCCAGTTTGCATCACGGGGACCAGCATTTACCTGATGTGCTGTGATGTAAGGCTGGATGTGCTAAATCACGCTGGACACCGCAGTCATTGATGGAATTTTAACCATTTGTTTCCCTTCTCCAAAAGCCAGCTGTTGGCAGTGATGGCCAAGCCCTTGCTCTTGCCTGGGTGGTGCCTCGTGAAGGAGAGAGTGGGTGAGGAATGCAAATCAAAACTAAACCATGTTCTTTCCCATCTCTTTTTTTTTTTTTTCCTTTAAGAAGCTTAATATATTAGCTAATCATGTGTGTAAACAATCTCAATATGCAAACTGAAAAGTGGCATCCATCCCCCCAGCGTCAGCTGGGTTGAGCGTCCCCATTAACCTCTCCGGAGCACAAACCCCTTCCCGAACAGCCATTTCGGAGTGTGCAAAATTGATTTTGCATTCGGCCTCCGCAGTGGGAGAAGATGGCGGCGTGGAGCAGCCGGTGCCTCTTCCCGCCCTGGTCGTTTTTTTGGGATATCCTCCTTTCCTCAGCGATGGAGGATGGGCGGGTCTGGTGCCAGCGGGTCGCTCCCACTGCCTTGGCACCCAGGTCCCCCCACCCAGCTCCTTCTCCCGAGCAAAAACAATAAAACCCAAATTTACGGCGGCCCCTCCTTGGGTAATTTCCACAGCGCAAAGACCCCCTGCCTCCCGCCCCCTCCACGTGCATCTTCTCTTAATTAATTAATACTGCATTCATCACCGCTTAATTCCCGTTTCCGTAGCACCCGGGGAGGGGGGCTGCCAGCTCAGGCGGGTGCTGAGGCAGTCTGGAGCTGCTGTCTTAGTGGAGGAGCTTAATTAGCCCCCGTGACAATATGGGCTGGTTTCCACAGCCCGGGAATGGGTGGCTTCCAGTGGCTCCTGGTGCCCGGCAAACCCAGCTCCCCGTCCTGTGCCGGTCCCCGGGCAGCTGGGCTGTGTGTGCTGGGGAGGAAGGGTGATCTCCTGCAACAGCTGCCCAAATTTAAAAAAAAAAAAACCCCAAACAATTAATCACAAATTTCCCTCCTTTTGAGCTGGATGAGGGACAGGAGGCAAAGCTGCCAGCTTTGGTCTGTCTTGGTGGTTTTGGGGACCAGATCCCGTTGGGTTGCGCAGGGTCCAGGACACCCCTCACTGCTCACAGCTGTGTCTGTTGGTGCTGCAGGGGTCCTGCTCTCCTTTTCTTCATTTTTTTTCTACCTTAAACACAACTGGCTGGCACTTGTGGTGCCTCCTGTGCTGCAAACACCTTGCTTCACTGTGCTGCAGCCCTGGTGGAGAGCTCTGTGGTGCTGATGGGGCCGGACAGCAAATCAACCAGCAAACATCCACTGCTGGGGTGACTTCAGCAGAACAGAACATTTTGAGGACTGTCTGGAAGGAAAGATGATGTGCTTGGCAGTTTGTGGTTTGCATCTGCTTAGATGGGTGAGTGTATTGTTCAGGTTTTTACCTCCCACTCTTCGAGCTCTCCTCCCCTCTACAAAGAGGGAAAACCCCTTGTGCCCCCAGAGCTCGTTGGGATGGTGACCACGGGTGTGTCGTGCTCGTACCCACACAGCTCCCAACGGCCTGGGCACCACGGTTAGGGTAAGATGGAGGGATCCAGCGTGTGTATGTGTGAGGACAGAAGATGGAGAGGGAACAAAAGCAGCAGATCCACGGCGGTGCCGGGCCGGGCTCCTTGCCAAGAGCAGGAGCTCCTTGCGGCGGCAGCAGCCCCGGCCGGGGTGGTGGCTCCCTGCTGCCAACACAGCTGGAGATGGTCCCTGGTGCCCTCTCCTCTGGGGCACAGCTTGAGGGTGGGCTGGGCTGTGAAGGTGTAGAGCTCCGGGCTGGGATCAGGGGTGGTGATGTCAGGATGCTGATGTTGGTGTCAAGGCTGCGATGTCACCTCACCCGCGCCCTTCCCACGGCGTGTCCCCTGGCCACAGCACAGCCGTGCTCAGCCAGTGTGAGTACTGACACCAGGCGGGGGCTCGGGGTGTGGGGAGTGCTCGGCGTTGGCTGGGGGTGTTTTTTTGCTTGATTTTTTTTTTTTTAAATCTTTAATTTCCGTTTCCTGCCGCTCTTTTATTTTTCCGCACCGCCCGGCCCACGGCGTTGAAACTTGGCCACCTCCTTGGTGGTGGTTTCAGGAAGGCTGGGGATGTGGGGGTCAGTTGGCACAGCAATTGCTGCCTGGGGACAAAAGGAGGCTTTTTTTTTTTTCTTTTCTTTTTTTTTTTTTTTTCTGCAGCGACAGTAGCAGCTGCCAGCCAGAATAGCAAATCCGTGCGACTTGGCACCACTCCAGCTTCCTTGAGGGTTGCAGAGGGCTGGTATGTTGGAGGGTAAGACTAGCTAATTAATCTTCTGGCAGGGAACAATGTAATATCAGACAATTACAAAGACAGAATGAAATTGCTATAGTGGGAAGGCTGGCATATGAATTTCTCAAAGGGTCCGTCCCTCAGTCCGCTGCCGTGGTACTTGGTATGCGCATAAAGCACCCACCGTACATGTGCTTTTTCCTCCTGTGTAGGGGTTTTTGTGGGAATTACATCGTGGGTTTGGAGGAGGGGCGGGGGAAGGCCGGCTTGCTCACGGGAGAAGCTTTTTGAGGAGCAAAAGAGAGGAAAAAAGAGTGATTTTGAGCAGACGCGTTCCCCACCAACCAGCTGTGGCCAGAGCACAGAGCTGGTGCATCGCCGATCCTTCGGCCTCACGGGGCTGGCGGGTTTGGGGTTTTTTTTTTCGTGATTTCACTCTGGTGTCTGATGGCTACGGCTTTTGGAAGGGAAGATCTGACTACTGGGCAAAGGGGGGAGGGATTTCCTACAGCCGTTCTTCACAGAAAAGCCTTCAAAGAGGCTTTGGAGCTGCTGAAAGTTCTTGGGGGAAAACACCTCGGAGCTCGGCGGCGGTAATTGCCGATAATGAGCTGTAATCACCGCTACCTACAGTCGGGACGCGGTGATGGATAGGGCAGTGCGAGCCGCATGGTGCAGGCTCCCCGTCTGTTTATTTGCAGCGGGGAAAGAATTAGGGAAGTCTCATTTATCCTGGAGCACGGGAAAGCACCGGTGGGAGATCCGCCTGTGCGGGATTAGCAGAGGAAAGCCCTCCTCCCTCCTCCTTGTCCTCGCCAGGCTTTCGGGATGAGCTAATAATGACTCTCCTCCCTCTGCATCTCCCTCCCAGGACTAGACTTTAAAGCGGTGGGATCTCTAGAAGTGTCATTAAAAAAAAACAAAACAAAAACAACCCCGCAATACCGAACGTGGAAACGGCATCAGACAAATTCTTGTTTTTTTTTTTTTTGCGGTTTTGCGGTTTTGCGTCTGCGCGCCAGGAGCTGCTCCCAGCCAGGACGGGAATTGGAGCAGCTCCAGCTTCGTTGTTCCTTCTCCGAAGGAATTCGAGTCGGTTTTTGTTTGGTGCCTGCACACATCAGATGGTGCGGAGACGATGTTTAGAAACCACTGCAAGCCCGCCCGGCTGCCGGGCTGCGCTGCCAGTTATCGCTGGAGCTGCTGGAAGGCTTAGGCTGCATAAGTGGCTCCTTTTGAAGGAGTAGCAGTGTCAAGAGCTGGATCGGCAGGCTGGGGCCCTTCTCCAAGATGCAGATGAGGGAGGAGCTGCCCACAGCATAGTCCTTGACCGGTGCCCTGAAAGGCTCCCTGGTGGGTGCCCATCTGTGGGGGTTTGCTGCAATTTTTTTTTTCAGGTCTGGCTGCATAGCAGGAACATTTTCCATTGGGTTTTCTTAATGATGAAGGTCCCAGGGCTGGGTCCCGTCAGAAATCCCTTGGTGTGGCTCATGCAGATGCGTAGCTCCTTCTCTGGCCATGTGTGTTCCCTGTGAGACGCCACAAAATTCCCTGCACACCCAAAAGAGATGGATCCCCAAACCCAAGCCTCTGCTCCCACCGTCTGCTGCCCCCTCCCTGTGTCTGCTTTGAGCATCCCAAGCACTCAGGGAACAGCGGCTGCTCCTTCCCTGGAGGCAGAAGGGATGCATCACCTCTCTCTGGAGGATGCAGAGCTCAGCCCAGCCATCCCTTTGGTTCCTCATCCACCCACCCTCAGCCAGCCACATCTCCGGAGTTGGAGGGAAACTCTTTCAAGATCAGCCCAGCTAATGTACCTGCAGGAGAAGGCCCTGGGGACTTCCTGGCCAGACAGTCATGGCTCTAGTAATGGATGCTTATGAGCAGGAGTGCAGAAACTGAAGTTGTTTCATAAATTATTTCAGTCAGAAATGATCACGTTCAGTCCCTGTCTGCAGTCCTGCTGAGGACTCTCCCTCTTTGGTCTCGTGCCCAGGCCCAGCCTTGCCCTCGGCTCTGTACAAAGTCGGAGCCAGCAGCTCCTGCATGAAAGTGGAAGAGACAATCTGAACCTCTTCACAGTCAACAATTGA
Organism: Chamaea fasciata; assembly: GCF_029207755.1. Lineage (NCBI taxonomy): Eukaryota > Metazoa > Chordata > Aves > Passeriformes > Sylviidae > Chamaea > Chamaea fasciata. The sequence continues at coordinate 8,617,193 of NW_027094104.1, read as the reverse complement.
CACCAGGGATGTTTCTGTAAATTAATGAGTGTATCTTCCTGACTATACTTCAAAGTTTTAACTTTATGAATCTTTTATGGAATTCTCTATGCTGGGAGAAAAAAAAAAAAAAAAGAAAAGAAAAGAAAAAAAAAGAAAACAACAAATCCTTGTAGTATTGAAATTTTACCTTTGTAAATGATGCAATAATAAAAAAAAATTAAACCCCACGCTTTCACAATCAGTTGACTCGAGAAAAATCATCCAGTGGGTTGTTGTGTGCACACTCTGAGGCTGAATTTGCCTGTGAAGGTGGTTACATCCAAACAGTTGCGTGCTGAAGGGTTAATAACGGTCTGGGCACTCTGACCTGAACCTTAATGCTGCCAAAATTCTCCCCTTGCAGCCGGATATGTCCCCCCCAGGTCCCGCTGAGGCTCTCCAAGAAAACTTCTGGAGTTCAGAAATTTAATTTGTAATAAATCAGCATTACAGTACAAGTAAATCTGCTTCAGTGGCTATAAAAATTAATTCCTTATCCTAAACATTATTATATAGCTTTCAAAATGAATTGACTGTGGTTGGTAGTCTAGTATGTGCCATTATTGGTAATTAGTGTAACAAAATAACGTTGCTGTAATATTTCCTGTCTACCCCTCCCCCAGTTGGGGGCTGTTTCATATTAGAGAATCAGAATTGCAAATTCAAGGCTTGTGTGAAGCTGCTGGCTTTGATATTTTTTTTCCTTTTTTTTTTTTTTTTCCCCAATATAATTTTGTGTGTGTTGGAAGTCAGTCTGTTCCTGTCTGGGGTTTTCTGGGAGCATTTCCTTCTGCAAAAGCTTTGGAATGTCACAGGGCACCCTCAGAGCCCGATGCTGGAGGGGCTGGAGCAGCAGCCCAATGCTCTCGGATCCCCTTTTGAGCTTTTCCTCGTGTCCAGCTGCTGAGATCAGAATCCCACGGTGGGTCAGGTCGGATCAGGATCATCTAGTCCTGCCTCCCTGCTCAAGCAGGGTCATCCCAGGCACAGGATTGTGTCCAGATGCTTCTGGAATATCCCCAGTGGTCATTCACATCTCCCAGGATGTGACACTGTCTCGCCCACATCTTGCACCTCAACGGTTTTTTCCAGTGATCCACCACATCCCTGCCTTGATCCAAAGCTTGGTTCATCCAAAAACACCGATGGATCTCCCCGTGGAGACCCTGGGACAGCTCTGAGCCTGCCAGGAGGTGGAGGGACGCAGAGATTCCCTTTTTCCAGGTGAAGGATGGGCTGGGGCAGCTGGAGCTGTGTGCAGCAGGAGGAGCCCCATGCGTGGAAGGCAGAAAGATCCCGAGGAATTTCACTGGATAATCCCTCAGGAGGACCCGCACTAAACACTTCAGTGGTGCTGACCAAAACAATGCCTGCCATCAATTTGTGGAGTGTCCCCTTGGATTTCTTTTTTCCCCCACTGTCACAGTTCTGTTTTTAACTTTTTTCTCCTCAGTTTTCAGGTTTGAGTGTTGCCTTTTGAAAAAATCCTCAGCAGCTGTGGTTAGAAACTTGATTCTCCATGGAATCAGGGGAAGGTGTGGGCTGGGAGGAACCTTGAAGGTCATTTGGTTCCAACCTTCTGCTATGGGCAGGGCTCTTTCCACTAAACCAGACTGCTCCAAGCCCTGTCCAGCCTGGCTTTAGGGAAGGAAAGTTCAAATTCTCCCCTAATTTTTTTGGCTCTGGGTTTTGTGTTGTTTTGTTGTTTTTTTTTTTCCTATGAAATGACCAAATTAAAACTTACCAGCTGTGTAATGAGAACCTGGGAGCAGAGAAATGGGGAGCTGTGGGGAGACTGGATTCTTTGTGCTGTCCCCGGCACAGAGTTACTTCTTGAGTTCTGATGACATGACAGCTTCAGAAGTCTGGAGATATGCCCTGTGCTCAGCCATGCCATTTATCACAGAGCTGAAAAATGCAGAAACTAAGCAGTAAAACTGAGCAGGAGATGTATTTGCCATCCTGGAAAACATTAAAAATGTAGATACAGAAATAATAACAATATCAGTATCATTGTTGGCCCAGACAAGGCTGGTCAATCATAATTCCAAGTATCAGCAAGTTCCAGAGCGAACAGGCTGTGCCATCTGAACCCTTTGATTTGGTGCAGGCTGGGTTTGGGAGCCGAGCCTGGGGTTTGTGCTTTGGCTGGAGTTGGACAGATGCAGGCAGCTTAAGCTGCAGGATACAAATTCCCTCCAAGCTGAGGGAGGAAAATAAATTGCATGTTGGAAGCAATATACACATGATTTCAGGACTTTCTCCAACTTCTTTTCCCCCTCAGGGCAAAGGATATTGAAATGATTCAAACCAGGACTTTGTTGGGAATGAACTGATAGATTTTTTTTTCAATATAAACCCCTCACATCGGTACCAGCAGAGCTTGAAGCCTCTACCCCATTTGCAGGGTGAGAGCAATGCTTTGGGTGTTGTTGGGACTGGCCTGGAAAATCAGGATATTTTCTTCTGTCTAATTTCCTTCTTGAAAAGTCTGTATCTCAGGAGTTTGTCTGGAATTAAATGTTTCTAATCCCTCAGCCCATTCCTCCCGTTCTCCTGCTTCTGTACAGAAAGTTACTTTTCTGTGCCCTTCCTACCTGGGAGTTTGGTGGGGTTTTATTTTGCTTCCCTGTCTCTTGTCACTGGCAGTCAACTTTGCTGAAGTCTTTGTGCATAGACTTCAAAATGCTCAGATTTTTCATCAAAGTGGGAAATACCTGTTTTTCTTCACATGCATATTTCTGCATTTCTTCTTAGTTTTCTTCCTCCCAACCTCAAATCTCTCCCTCGCCGTTGCTCAGCTGTTTCAAAGGACCCCATCAAAGTTATTTCAGCTTCATCCTTGGTGTGAGACCAATATTTCTGTATCTTTTTAATGAGCCATGTAACTGTGGTGGAGAGAAATTAAATGAATGAGTCCTTACTGGAGATAGCAGAAGGCAGATCTCCTGTTTGCATGGAAACCTCTGCAAGCCTTGATTTCTCAAATGAAACCACTCTCAAAGTGGTTTAAAAAGAATTCTGAGACAATATTTTGAGTCAAATGAAATATTTAATTTCAATAAAATCAAAGTATTTCAAACAGTTTTCTTTGTCCATTGAATATTTTATGAGAGAAGCCTAAAATTAAACACACAGTTGTTTCTCTGGGGAAAAAACAGGGGTTGTTTTTGTACGCTTTAAAGAAAAAATAAATCCATCTAGTAAAAGTACTATTTTTTTCCCCAGAATACTTTTTTTTTTTTTTTTCAGCATGAGGATTTATTTCAATGTGAGGTTGTCACTACATCCTTTGCAGAAAGTTGATGCCTGTGTGGCCACCAGATCTCCTGGTGCCCCAGGGACAAAGATGAGTCTTGCTGCTGCAGTGGAGTTTGGAGAGAAATAGATTTTCTGTGGAATTATCCTTTTACGTGCGAGCAATAGATTTCCTGCAATTTATTTGCTGCTGCAATAGATTTGGGTAAACAGGAAGAATTAAGGTGTGAGAGGGGCTGTGGCATCTCCCAAAATCTGTGTGAAGGAGCTGTGGCTGCTCTGGGCTCTTGGAGGTTTTCATTTACTGCTTGGAGTGTTGGGGACAGCCCTCTCAGAAACAGCAGCATGAGGGGCAAGAAATTTCCCAATTTGTCCCATTTTCAACTGTGCAGATGTTTTTCTTTATTTTCATCGTGTGCTCAAAGGAAGAAAGGCTTCTGATAAACTCCAAAGCCCAACAAGGCGTGTTTGGGCCGTAACATCAAAATTTGTGTGTGGTTCCGATACCTCTGCCTGGCCCAGGTTTATGGATGCATAGGGTCAGGGATAGGTTTTCCTGCTTGAATATTTGATATTTAAATATTTAAAACGAGGAGGTTGTGCTTTATTATCATTATGCAGATTGCTTCCTAAGATCGTGTCAACTGATGGAACAATTCTTAGTCTCTTGTCTGGAATTTCACTGTGCTGACTGAAAATCCTGGCTTTTTGGAGCAGTAATAATGGGGCAAAGCAAAGAAGTGCAAAGAGCAGTTCTTTAATGTGGTTCATTTATGCCTGTGCTGGTCTGGTGCTATTTCTCCTCTGCCGTTTGGCATCTGTGCTGTTTATCTGTTTTCTGTGACCCTAAATCTCCCTCTCTGCACTTGGCTTCCACTTCTGCTGAGAGATTTGTAGGGGGAAGGCAGCTACACTTAACCTTTTGTTTTCTTCATCGTGTTTCTGACAATATAAATAGTTTGCTGGTTGCCAGCAAGATTGTTGTACTGGCAGAAATAATTTTGTTTCTATCGGCAGTGAATCCCCGGGCTGTTCCTGCTGTTTTCCCCTGGTCATCATTAAAATGGGTCTAGGTGTCCCAGACTCAGCAAGGATGGGAGCTCATGGACCTCTTCCCATTGCCAAGCTGAGCTTAATTTCAACAGGCACAAGGGAATGGGGATGAAATTAAAGTTATTGCAGCCCCCTGGCTTGGGAGCGCTCCAGCACCTGCTGCGGCTGCCCTGGAAAATCCAGATTTGGGGGGGAAAAGTGAGGTTCAATGCTGGTACCCTGGAAGCTGAGAATTTTAGGCTTTCTTTGCTAACAGGCGCTGACCCTCAGGAGAACACTACATTTGACCTGTGGCTGTGGAGAAGGCTTCCAAAGTAGAGTGATAGCGCTGGGATTGTGGGTGTGTAGTTTGAATAGAAGTGTGTGATATCACATGGTGGAAAACTTAAGAGTTTCAGATTTTAGACTACAGTAATGTATATAAGGCAAGATGGAAGATTTAGGGTGTAGGCTAAGTTCTTCTTTTTCACTTTCTTCTTCATGCGTTTGGGTGGAACCTTGTAATTGGGTAGAAAAATCCGCATTGCGGGCCACAGGTGGTTGGTTATTGGGTTAAAAGAAAAAATAATTTAGGTGTCATTTCATAATTGGACAATTTGTGCTTAGAAGACCTTGGAAAGAGTTTGAGCCATTTTCCACCTTGTTAGCTAGAACTCACATCTTGTGAAACTGTGCTACAGATAAGAATTAATAAATGTCTGAGCCTGAACACAAACTGTGTGTCTCGAGCATTTAATCCCAACTCTAACAGAAGAAAAGAAGATAACAAACCCACAGTTCAGCTCGTCTGTAACTTCAGACAGAACACTTGGAGTGATGCTGCCGCTGCTCCCCAAATGCAAGGGAGCAAGATGTGCATGTTCTTCCAAAGAGAAGTGATTTCCCAGGATTTTCTGCTGACATGGAGCCACCCACTGCCGATGCCTTAAGTTTTAGCTGGCATGTTTTTCGGGTTCTGTGCTGCCCAGGGGTGCAGCTCTGAGCTCACAGTCAGTGTCACTCAGCTCTGCACACAGCAGGGACACAAAACAAATCCTTCTCCTGCTGCACACCAAGGACAACGTTCAGGCCCAAAAGCACAAACAAGGGTGGGCTGGAGGGAGGAACAAGAAGGATGGGACCTCACAGCCTGGAGCTGTAATTGGAAAATTAAACCCCAATATGCAAATGGACCAAAACTTATAAAAATGCGAGATCTTGTGACTTGCCAGCCATTTTTGCAACGATTCTAAGTCCACCTTGGGTGTAGCCCTGGCCAGGCTCTTGTCCTGCCCAAGGTGTATTTTAAAGGCCTTTCAATAAATACCTACTTTATTGTCTAGCTCTGCCCAGTCTCTGTTCCAGGCCAGCCTTCCCAAGGCGTCACTGTCACCTCAGGCAGCGGCAGAGCAGATAACAGCCCCACGAGCAATACAAACAATTTACAATCCTGCTGCAAGGAGGGCCGTAAATGGCCACATAAAGGGAATCCGGGTGGGAGCTGGGAGTGCCCTGACAAACACAATTCTCCCTTAATTTAATAGAACGGTCCATTCAGCAGAGAATATATTGTAAAGCGCTCTCAGGTTGGATGGCCTCCTATTGTGTCTGGCCTTTGAAGTGCTGATTAACTGGGCTGGGAACACGCTGATAAAAAGTTAATTTCTATTTGCTGTTGCTTTGTAATTGGATGAACACGAAAGCAATTAAATATTAAAACATACAAACAAATAACGAAGTCACTGTAATTAGCCAAAGTTTGATCACTGTCATATTTATTTAGGAGGAGATGATACGTCTCAGCAGGTGACATTTTAAATACCCTTGGCTGCTTTGGTGTTGTCTTCAGAGAATGCTGAATAATGTACGGAGGATTTAATTAAACCCCATTGTAAATCAGCTGTGATGACAGGGAAGTGACAGCCACATGTTGAAGAGAGAATTAGGCTGCAGCAGGAAAGATTAATTAACTATTTTCCACAGAGTTCAACCTAGGGGTTGTGCAGGGAGTTGGTCCGAGGAGGAGAACTTGATTTTTAAGTTGTTCCACTTGAGGCTGGAGCTTGGTGTGGAGTTCTCTGTTCCCAGAGACATGACGGGCCCTTGAAGGGGTGGCTGGGATCGTTCCTGGGTCTGGAGTGGAAAATTGAGGCACACACACACAGGGCTGCAGCCCGTGGCTCTCCCTTCCCTTTGGGACCATCCCTTAGTGCAGGAAAGTTCTTCTACCCCGGTGGTGAATCACAGAAATCCTGAAACACCCTGGGAAGCCCCTTCCAGCTCTGAAGCAGGAGGGGAAGGGAGGCTCTGGGGGATTTGCTCAGGCTTGGCTGCCCCAGAAAACCCCGAAGTTTCTCACCCAGCGTTGTCTGAGCTCCCTGGGCGAGGCTGGTGCAGGACAGGATTCCTGGAGCTCCAGTTGGCTCTTGCGAGGGTCAGTAACCAGAAATGAAGTTAACCATGGTGGGACTCTCCTGCCTGCTGAGTTTTAGGTTGATTGCTCTTGCTGGCCCTTGCCTTTGGCAGCTCTTTCCTGCAGCTTGGTGGATGTGCTGCCGCTGGGAAAAGCTTCCAGTGCCTAGGAAAGCACGGGAGGAAGGTGTGGGTGTCTCTGGGAAAGGACAGGACTGGGAGAGGAGCTGTTCAGCTGGAAGGAAACAAAACCCCCCAAAACCCTCAAAAACCCTCCACAACAGCTGGAGAGGAGTCAGGAAAATGGGGGAAGCAGTGAGAGGTGGAAATAAGAGAGAAAGAGAGAACAGGGATGAGGGAATGGGAGGAGCTGAAAAGTCAGGCTGTGGGGGGAAAGGGACACTGTGTGTGGTTAATCAGCAGCATTTACATTTGGAGATTATCAAGGCTGTGGTGTGATACCCTGAACTAATTTGGACATTTCTAAAAGCACCGTTGCCTTTGCATGGGCTGTGGGGCAAGAAGGCGGCTCAGCTTTCATGCAAGGCAGGACCTGGCAAAGCATTTTATCTCTTGGCACCCCCAAGAAGATGTTGGTGTCCATAAAGCACCGGCAGACGCTTGCAGGAAGTGTTAGACCACACCGGGCAATCCTTCCTTTCTTCTCCTATCAAGCAACAATATTTCCACTGCGAGGTGAGAGAAATCCTATTCCCAGCTGCCAGCTCAGAGTGGATTTTGTCCGTGTTTATCCACTCAAGAGAAAAAAAAAAAAAAAAGGGAAAAAAAAGAAAGAAAGAAAGAAAAGAAAACAATCCTAAATGTAATAATACAGGAGGAAATTGAGCTGAAGACTCTTAAAATAGCAAATTGGGCTGAAAACCCCCAGACAGTCCCTGTGCCAGGTTTCCCTCCTGCTGTGCTTCATGTTGGGGATGTGGTTAAGAGCCTTGAGCTCGGAGGTAGAAGTTTAAAATAATAAGTGACCCGGGCAGTGGAGCTAAGGGGGGTAAATTGGCAGAGCCCTGCAAGGGCGAATCCCCCGTGCCCGTTTCTGTGGGATGCTGCTGTGCTTTGGGCAGGCACAGGGGGGTTTGGTCCCTTACTGAAGGATCCCATTTATCTCCTCAGGCAGAGGCATCGCCGATCCTCAGGGCCCCAGGGCAAGGATGAGCCGGGATGAGTCCGTGTGGGCAGGTCAGAGCTCCTTCCCTCGCAGGTGAGATGCTGCCTCACCTGGGATCGCAGCACCAGGGGAAAGCTTTTGCTGCTGGAGGTGGTGATTTGCACAGACTTTGCATTTCAAAGCCTCGGTCTCCCCTCCTCTTACCAATGAAAACTGGGAGTAATTGTACACATCGCCAGGAAAAATCCATTTTATTCCCAGGGGTGTAAATTAATTGATTCAGCCCAGGAAAAGGACCTGGGCACTGTTACAACCAGCTCCCTGAGGGCTTTCTCTTGGTGCATGGGTCTGATCAAAAATGCAAATAAGATCTTAGGAGGGGTAAGGGATGAAAAGTAAAAAGGAAATATAATAGTCATGATGTGAGTAGTTCTTCCTTCTCGAAATACAATATAAAATACTGACTTTTGGTCCCCAAAATTGTCTTGTGATTCTTCTGGGTGAAATGGAGACAGTGACCAGGGGCTGGAAAATGCTCTGTCAGGACAGAGTGGATGGCTGGGTTTGCCACGAGGAGATTCACCAGCCCTGGAGCAGGGGGACTGAGGCTCTGCCTCTGCCAGAAACGTGGGCATGTGAAGCAGCTGGGTCTGAGCTCCACTCTCGAGGGCAGTCACAGCCTGAGCTCTTCCTCTCCTGGCTGGCTGTGGTGGAGCAATAGGTGTCAAGAAGGGACTTTTCCTTTCCGCTGCCCTCTCCTGTGATGTGCTGACTCAGTTTTGGATCTCTTTTGCATCTTCTGACGCTTGGAGAGCTGCTGGGACGGTGTGACCACGTGCCCTGGCACCATTCTCTTGCTGTGGGGTTGGTGTAACTGCTCACGTGGGCTGGGTCTTGCTGCTCACTGGATTTAGAGGTGGGATAACACATTTTTCCTGCTGGCCATGGAATATGGATGAGCTTTTTGCTGTCTCGCCTAGCGCTGTTTTTATGGATTTCTCTGAATCAACAGGGACATTCTTTGGTGGCAGGGCCCCAGTCTGCCTGTGCTGCTCCTGCTCTCTCCTCCTTTGGCACATTTTTGCTGTGATCTCTGGTCTTCTTACCCAAGTTTTCAGCTTGCCAGAGGCGTGTGAGGAGATGTTTTCTGGTGGGTTGTGTTGTGGGGACGAGACGGTCTCTGGGAAGATCCGTAGTGTAAATTTGGCTGCCCCGGGTTGAGGGGATGATTTGGGCCGTGGTCAGAGATGACCATCCCAGGGGGATGTGCTGCTCCTGGAGGACTGCAGCAGTCTCAGACAAAATGTGGAGAAGCTCCATCTCAGATGAACCCAGAGCTGCTGGGTTCCCAGCTGGAGTGGGGAAAGCTGGGGACTCACAAACGGAGGTGCAGGTTGTGGATGTGGTGCCCTGAAAAGCTTTCACTTGCTCAGCTCTGAAAAATGGGTCATTTTCTGCACCTCAGGTGGAGCACCCAACCCCAGGGTACCCCTCTGGTTTTAAACTGGCCGTGCCTCAGTTCTCCATCGGCACAAGAATAATTCCACTCTCTTGCAGGGCTGCTCTCAGGCAAATTTATGTTTGCAAACCACTCGGATACTGCGATAATAAATGCTGAGAAAGCCCAGGAGAAAATTAATAGCTCATTATTTAGCCCAGGACTTCAATAGCATGCCATGCCCAGGACACAGGACTACATATTGAAGGATGAGGATAAAGAAAAATATTGAATAGCTGCTCATTAAGAGAGCACTATCCATCTGCTGTGCGAAAGGGGCTTTTTCCTGCAGGAGAAAAAGTGCTCCATGATCTTATTATTCCACTGTGTGTTGTGATGCACCTGTACAAGGGGACTGGGCTGGGGTTATCTGGATTCTGGCATTTTTCAAGTGCTTGTCTGCAACCCGAGCTCTCTTCTGACACCGGGGTTGACTTTAATTTACAGCAAAGAGATAAAAATGCCAGTAGATGGCACTCCAGAATATGGACCGTCACTGCTGGCTCCGGGAGACCGATGAAATGTGCTGCTGTGTGCCACAAATGGCTTCCCTGCACGGCTCTCCGCGTTGCCTCTTCTTCCACCTTCTCCTGGCTCCAGTTTGGTGCGCAGAGCAAAGGAAAAACGAGTGGGCGAAGAAGCAGACGTTGTTTTAGGTGGTCTCCGTGCTCTCCTTTGATCTCAGTTTTGTTTCTGCCCTTTGGGTTTAAATTACTTGTCTGGAAACCCTGGGCTCTGCTCTCCTCAGCTGACCCTTTTTTTTACGCTTTGCTTACAGCTTGTCTGTAAAATGAGATGAGAACTTAATTTGAAAGCTGCAGTTAATTGACCTAAATAAGCTAAGAACCTTCTGTTGGCTTTAATGTACAAAAAAAAAAACCAAACCTGCATAACCCTGGCTCTCCTGAAACGTCCTGTGGAGCAGAGTGGTTTTCCTGGTGCATTTGCAAGCTGCTGCTGTTTACTAACAGCGGTTTGTGGTGTGGGATTGTCTGGAGAGCCCTGCCCTGGGGAAGCTGTGGTGCTCAGTGCTGATGCGCAGAGATGGGGAGGCAGCACCAGCCTGGAACAGCTCAAGTTTGGCTGGGAAGGACAGATCAGGGCAATGATTCTAAACCAGAAAAGGGTCTGGCTGCAGACTGCGGCTGGCGGAAAGCAAATCCTAGAGCTGCAGGATGGTCTCCTCACATCTGCCTCTGTTGTTGCTGCCTCTTTCATCACAGCCAATATGACCTTCGTCTGATGCAGCTTTTCCAGCCTCTTGTCCCTCATCCTGTACGAACATCCAGGTTTGCACAGACCCAGGTGCAGAATGTGGAAATTGTTAAAAATTTAATTCAATTCCTGATTGCCCAGAGCTCTGCTGCAGCAAGATCCCTCCACAGGGCCATAAGGTCTCTCCTTTACCTTCAAGGGAATCAACTGGACCTCCTAATATAACAGAGTTGGCAGATTTACTTAGTTTGTGTTCAACTCCTCTGTCCAGGTAACTGATAAAACGCAGGAGCATGGGCTCTGAAATTGAGAGCTGGCCCCCAGCCAGATGTGACCCCGTTTGCTGTTGGGGCCTGACCCTCCACCAGCTGTTTTGCTCACATCTAGATGCCTGCTGGACACTTTGTCCAGACGGTTACTGTGAGAGACAGCACCAGGAGCTTGGCTAAAATCCCCAAAGCCCACACCCACTGCCTCCCTCTGCCCACTGCAGGGGTATATTTGTAATAAAAGGATATTCAGGGAGTGTCAGGCCTGGCTTCTCCTTCATCAACCTTGGTTTTGTCCACTGACTGAATTGTCTCTCAAGTGTTTTTCAATAACTCCTGGAATGATCTTCTCCATAATTTCACCAGGCACTGATGTGAGACTGACAGGCCTATAATTACAAGGGTTTTCATTCTTGCCCTTTTTGAAAACTGGAACAACATTTGCCAGCTTCCAGTTGACTGGGACTGCTCTGGGTTCCCAGGACCGTGGATGGATAACTGTGGGAGGCCTCACAACAACATCAGCCAACTCCTTGTGGCCCCTGGGATGAATCTTATCAGCCCCCATTGTCTCAAATGCATTGAGTTGCAGCAGTAAATCCTGTACAATTTCGAAGCTAACTTATCACTCCCTGAGTCATGATCCTCCAGTCTGGGGCTCCAGGCATCCCAGGGGACATAACGAGAGAGGTGAAGGAGTTAAAGGTCTCTGCTTTATCTCCATCCCTTTTTGTGAGGTGACCAAACACCAATGGCTGGGGTTTGGAGGGAAAAGGGGAGCACAGACCCCGAGCTGAGAGTGGTCCTGGGGCTGCCTTGAGCTAAACTGCCAGTGGGGTCACCTCAGACCTCCACTCTGCTGGGAAATCTGGCCGAGGGCTGGCACTTGTTGCTGCAGGGAGCCGTCCCTGCCGTGGTAATTGAAATAATGACAGCCCAAGGCAGCAGAGGGGAAATCGCTGGCCGGGGACGTCGCCTGAGCCAGCAGAAGGAAACAGATGTTCCCCACTACATTTACTCTCTAAGTGAGAGTACAACAGATGCAAAACAGCATTACAACGGCAGCAAGGCTGTAAATACAGCTTCTAATTGCTGCGCCAGGTAACGTCAGTCACAACAACCCAGATTTCCTCCCAGGGATGCTCCGCGAGCAGGTGGGATGTATAAAGCCCTTTAAAAACTGGATTTGTTGGGTTTTTCCTTTGCCTTTTATGGCACAGAGATAAACTTGCTCACTTAGGGCGGCAGAGCGGAGCGTCACAGCCTCTCTGCTCGGTGTATCTTTGGTACGTGGTGCTGAGAATAACCGAGGAGATGGGAACGGATCATCAAACACAGAGATTTGGGGACGGGGAGAGGTGGGTGGAGGAAGCTGCCAAGACTGGGAATAGTGTGAGCAGGAAGGGAAAGGAAGGAGCAGCAGTGAAGAGCTCTGAGAGACAGCATGAGTGACGGAGGCAGAAAATAGCTCTGAGCTGGGTGGCCCCAGCTGACTTCTTGGAAGTTACAGTGTTTGCTATGGAGAGGAGCAATTTGGGATTCTCTGGGCTCTGTCAACGCCTGAGTCACCTTGGTGGGGATGTAGTAGAAGTTAATTGATGGAAATATTCCCCCTGGTTCTCTGCTAACCACTCTGCTCACCAGTCTGCTCTGGGGTTCAGAACTGCTGAACACAGACTCAGCATCTCTGACACCTTCACAGTGCTGGAGCTTCCCCTGGACATTCTGGGCTCTCCCCCTCTACAATTTAGGACATGCAAATCCAAAGGAGTTTGGTTTGTTGTTAATTTTTTTCCCAAAACAGGATTTTTTTTTTTTTTCAGACATGACTTGGTTTAAAGGCGTCAGTAAAGATCTCTCGTGTCACAACACTATCATTTTTAAGGTGGAAAGGCCTTTCCAAAGTGGCTGACACTGCTGTTCCTGGAGCTGGGAGGGTTGTGGCTGCCCAGGTGAGCCCTGGAGTCTCAGCTGTTGGATGCTTTGCAGCTCCAGACTGGAATTTCCTGCGGCTGGGTGTTGGCTGCTGGATATTCAGCATCGGCATCATCCTGCTGGGGCTTGTGGGGGGCCCTGAGCCATGGAGCAGCCTTGGTGTGCAGCACCAGCAAAGCCATGGGGGACCCTGGAGAGGAGACGTGCATTGGCATGGGCACACCTGTGCCAGCTTCTGAAAGAGCTGACTGGTGATCCCTGCATCGCTTTAACAAGTTGGGCAGGTTCCATGGGGAAAAAAAAAAAAAATGGATTGTAGCGACATATTTGGAGTCTGGCTAGATCCTGAAAGGGAGAGGAAAATGCATTTCCTTCTCTTCCTTCCTGTGAATGCTTCTCCAGCTTTGTTACTCTCTCTGCTGTTGGTGGGAATGATGTGTGGGCACTGAAGTGAGAACCTTCAGGGTAGTCATGTATTACAGGCAAGTGCGAAGAGCAGTGCCTGCCTGGAGTTTATTTTGGATATTATCATGTATTACAGATATTTCTGGAGCTGATGCTCAGCTTTCCTTTTGCTCCAGAGCTGCCTTGCCCACCCACCTGCCCTCAGCCCTTTGTGTGGAGCTGGGGAGGCAGAAGGAACTGGCTGAGTCTGAGGGGGATGTGGGGAAGTGCTGGAATTCTAGAAACTTGGATTTGGGGATTTTAGTATATAGGAATGTGTGTGAGTCAAGATGGAGGGCTTTGGGCGTTATCAAAGTCCTCCTTCTTCACCTTCTTCTTCCTTCTTCTTCATGGGTTTGGGTGGTTTTCTGTAATTGTGCGAAAAAGATCCACATTGCAGACCTTGGGTGGTCATTATTGGGTCAAAACCAGAAATAATGTAGGTGTCAACTCGTTATTGGGGGATTATTGCTTAAATAACCTTAGAAAAAGTTAAAAGCTCTCCATTTCACCTCGTTTTCCTTGCTTGCCAGACTGAGCTCAGGGTGCCCGAGTCTGTAAATACTGTAAATAGATAAAATATACTAAACAGCCCAAGTTCGAACCCAATCCTTCATTTCCCGTGTTATTCATCCTGACCTTGGCAGGACAAAAAAGAAGCCGAAACCTCTCTAGGGAAGGATGGTCCTTCTGGCTGCCTGGAGAAGGCAGGGGACACGCAGGCCTGTCCTGCCCCTGGCTGGGACATGCCACAGCCCCGCGGGAGCAGTGAGGATGTGTCACCAGAGGCACCAACCAGCACTGACACAGAGCAGGAAACAAAATCTGCCCTCTCTCCTCCCAATCAAATTAAGAGCAGAGAGCAGCAGAAAGTGCATTAACTAATCAAACCGTGGTTTCAAATTGATTATTGCAAATTGCCAACCGTAACAATCCTCCTAATGGCGGTGATTTAAAAATAAAAAACAATAAAAATAGAGCCTGCCTTGGGCGCTGGGCTAACCCTGTCCTTGCTGTACATCCTGACCCTCCTGCAGGACTCGCTCCCTGGCTCTGGAGACTTCCATCAGCCCCTGATCGGGGCACTGTGGGAGCAGATGCTTGGCCGGCTGCTGTTTCTGCTCCTTCCAGCCTGGCCTGGCGGGGCTGGAGGCAGCAGGATCCTCGCTGGCAGCCCTGCGTTTGGTGCCCAGATGCGGGCAGCAGCCCTGTGCACTTTCCCAGCGGTTTCCCTGGCAACCAAGTCATCCTGCCAGCAGCCTGCAGTGCCAGGAAATAAAACAAGATGACACTACAGCTCCTCAAAAGAAGAAAAAAAAAATAAAAACAACACGGCAGAAGAATGCCAACAACCTGTGTCCTCTTTTCCACAGCCCACGCTGTTGGCCTCTTCTCCCTGGCTCCCAGCCTCTCTGCGTTATGCCTTTGTCCAGGAGAAGCAGAAAGCACTTTGAAGGATTTCAGTGTGCTCAGGAAGATGCTGGAGGGCTGGGAAGTGGCTCCTGTGTAAGCTGGGGTCAGAGCCCTGGTCAAATTTTGGACAAGTTCTTCCATTCTTGTTCCCTGGCCACATGACGTAGGCTGTGTGTGTTGGGAGCACCACGGGAAAAGGAGTTTGAAGGCACCTGAGCTGCCTCAGGTCCTGATTTGGGCACAGGTAACAGCAGCAACAGCCCATGCCTGCCACAAACATGTGTCCGTCACTTCCTGGGCTCCCCACTCTCCTGTTGCCATGGCCAGCCTTGCGTGGCCTTTGTGCTGCCTCCGGTGGATCCTTTGGCCTTTGGCTCACTCAGCAGTGAACTGGCTCTGTGCCTGCGGGGTTACATGGTCCTGTGTGCTGCTGGCACCATCAGGAACACCCCTGGGAGGTGTCTGAGGTAGGTCCACATGCTGGACACCCACCTGTGGTTATTTTGGACTGAACCCTGCTTGCTGTCCATAACAGTAGGTCCCAATTCTTTCTTTTGGATGAAGTGAGTTGCTCTTGTTGGGGAAGAGAGGTTGTCCTCTCACTCTGCCTCTCTCCTGCTTTCCAGCTCTTGCCTCAGAAAAGTGGTTTCGCTCCAAGAGCGTTGGTACAAAATCCAGAGCAGGTGTTTCCCACCCTGTGTTTCTCTCCAGCTTTGTGAAAGCTCCTCCAAAGACATGAGCTCCTACTCAGGTCGTGAAAAGTAACTCTGAAGGCAAAATATGACTGGTAACAAAACAAATTAAATCATTAAAATCTGTTTTCCTGTTTTTGAACAGTAGATGGGTAAGCCCTCAAGTAACATGCATGGCCTTCCTCCTTGAGGAAGGCAGAGGTAAGGCAGGGGTATTTTTTACATCCACTTCTGGATACAACTGAGTATGTAGGGCTTGGAAATATTAGAAAGTGGGATAGAGATCTCTGTAGGGGAATCTGTTGTTCCAAATAACACCTCCAGTGTGTTGAGTGTGTGGACACCTGTAGAGATGCTTTCTCCAGGTTAAAATAGGGTTGGGGGTTGTTTTGTTTCTTAGGCTGTCTTGGGTGTTTTTTCTCTCTCTTTCTCTCTTTTTTTTTTTATTTTTTGTTTGTTTGTTTTTTGGGGGGTTTTTTTGTTTGTTTTTTGTCTGTTAATACAAAACATCTGTCTGCAGGCCTGTTTGTCCGACTTTGCCCAGCCCTATGTTCCTTTTCTGAACTGCTTGGACAATTCCTGCAGATTTTACAGGAGAGTTTGCTTGTGTACCTCATCTCCTGGTGAAGCAAGACAAGACTTTCCTTATATTATAAGCTGCTATTTTGTGTAATTTAAAACTTCTGATCTCTAAGAGGGTCTCCTCCAAGGCAGCGACACTTCCAAGAGTAAAACCTCAAAACTCCTTTCTCTGGAAGACATGAGGTAAAACTGGAGAGCTCCTCAGCTGCATATGTTGAGTAAAGCATGTGCTCATCAAATTTGTTTATCTGAAGCAGTTTTGCCTGGATAGATCAAAACACTCCACTGGCAGAGTTGTGTTTGGGAACAGAGGTCCTACTTTCATTTGCTGCTGATGCCTTTGTTTATATCTAATTGGCTTTATTAGTCCAGGAGCTCATAATCATGAGTACTTGTGCCCAGGTTGCCTGATACTTGTGCTCACCCACTGGGGTCAAATATAATCACCATCTCCCTTTGATTAGCATAAACATTTGATAACCCGGCAGTTGGAGAGGTTTTATCGCTGTTCTCCAGGGAGTTTGTTCCTCTGGCTCAGGAACACCCAGCTAATGTCAAGGAGATAATTTCTATGGAGAAGCTTATCCTGTTTGTAACAGGACAAGTCTTGGGACTATAGAGTTACCAGGCAGGTTCTGTTTGTCTCTGGGTGAGCAGAATGTTTCTAAGATGGGCAGATCATTGCTGGCCTTGTCTGCTTATGTTGAGGGGCACTTGGAGGGTCCCATCCTCCTTTCCTTGTCTCTTCCCTTCACAGAGGCCTGGAGATCCCCCCTCAAGCAGGAAGAGAGGAGGCAAATAAATGGGTTTGGTGACCATCTTCTGATGCCTTAAATTTCAGCTTTCATGTTTTTCTGTGCTGCCCAGGGGTGCAGCTCTGAGCTCACAGTCAGTGTCACTCAGCTCTGCACAGAGCAGGGACACAAAACAAATCCTTCTCCTGCTGCACACCAAGGACAACTCTCAGCCCCAAAAGCACAAACAAGGGTGGGCTGGAGGGAGGAGCAAGAAGGATGGGACCTCACAGCCTGAGGCTGGAATTGGACAATTAAACCCAATATGCAAATGGACCAAAACTTATCAAAGTGTGAGACCTGGTGACCGTTTGCCCATTTTTGTGACCATTTTGGGTCCACCTTGGGTGTAGCCCTGGCCAGGCTCTTGTCCTGCCCAAGGTGTATTTTAAAGGCCTTTCAATAAATACCTACTTTATTGTCTAGCTCTGTCCAGTCTCTGTTCCAGGTCAGCCTTCCCAAGGCACCACTTCCAGTACATGTCCAGCTTTGGAAAGACCAGATGATTTTCCCAGTCGTGTCCCAGCAAAGTTGTCACTTCCTTGTCACACAGCCCATGAGTTGCGTCCTGCTCCCTGCCCTTGGGACAGAGCAAAAGGCCTGATTTGTGAGGAGCAACTACTCCTGGAAGAATGGCAATGTCATCACTGGTTGTTGTTTTTTTTTTCCCCTATTTCTTGTATTGTTTTCCTTCCGTGGCTATAGACAGAAGGGAGGAGAAAAAGTGAAGGGAAAGAGAAAAAGTGAGGTGAAAAATATGAAATAATAGATACGAATTTCTCTGAGTGTTCAGGGAAGTGTAGAAAATACTGACAGAAATAATTAAATAGTGGTTTATTCGGAATACAGGGAAAAAACCCCAGCGTCTTCATATACTCTGTGGTATTTTTTCTGTATTTCTCCTAGCTCCATTAAAGCCTCAATAATATAGAGGAATCTATTAGAGATTTCCAGGATGAAACCAAGTTTGGTCATTATCGCAAATGGCTCTTTGGTGGGCTGTGTGAGAGGAGTGAATGGTCTCGCTGTGGTTCTTAGTGGAAACGCACCCCAATTACAAACCTGTGATCTCTGCTGGCCCCACAACAGGGAGAAGAGATGCTGCAGGGAGCCAGGGCTGCGCCTGCCTCTCCTGCTGAGCTAACCCCCTGTTTCAGGACCAATTCTACCCCAGGCCCTGAGAAGGCAGCACCCCTGGAGTCCTTTTCTGGGGTTAATCCTTTCAATTTTATTTCTGGGAATCCTCAGGGAAGTCTGAACCACTCCTGCAGAGCTCTCCTGGGAGCCGGCGCCCAGCAGCTTTCATCTGCACTTAAATCAGACTATCACCACGTCTTTTTCAAGCCTGCGCATCTCTTCCCCACTCAGAGAAAGGCTGACGAATGCAGCATTTGTGGCAGCCTTTCCTCCCTTGTGCCTGCCTTGGGACTCTCTCACCTGTGGAGTGGATCAAGTGCTAAACCTTCCCTTGGTGGTGGTGATGGGACCTCCCAGCAAAACCTCAGCTGTCCTTAACTGGGCTCCCCAGGGCCAGGGTTCAAAGCCCACGTGTCTTTCTACTGGTTGAAGAGACCCCAAATGCATCTCTGGGACTGACTGATTCTCGGAGAGCCTTTTTAATCTACGAGACCAATCCCTCTGTCACTTTGCCTACTGAGAGGAAGGGAGAGCCAAATTTAGACCTGAGAATGAGGCTTCTCTATGGGATAGCAACAAAACCAACTCTGCCTCTTGGAAGTGAAAAAGAGAGGCAGCAAAAGAAGAGATTTGCTGGGATCTGGCAGTTTATACTGTCATTTTCTTTGGTCTATTGCCAAACAGCCACAGTCTGTGCTTGGGGAAAACACGGGGATGAGTCAGTTTTCCGCACTCAGGTTGTTACAGGCACTTCTCTCAGGCTCTAATTTAGACTCTGCTCAGTGGATTTGAGCGCTCAGTTCCACAATATCCTACTGCCCGTGGGAGGACAGGTCTTTGGCCACAGGGTCTGGCCACCTCCACACAGCCAAGGCTCATCAGAGAAGGGAAGTTAAAATCTCCCTCAGCTGATGTTAGGAGCTGCCCAATCGCTGAATCAAAGGAACAGCCAAATTCCCCTGCTAGGGGCAATCCCTCAGAAGGGATTTGGGTCAGTGGCAGGGGCATGCCGTGGCCCTGTGGTTCTGGGGCAGGGAGCAGGGGATGTGGATGCGCCAGGGTCAGCGCTGCTGTCCCGGGGCTCGGCTACCCGGCATCACTGACAGCCTTGGCTTGTGTCAGATCCAAAAACCCGCTGGTGGGGCAGCCAGCCCTGCCCAGCGCCTCTCTGCAACCCTGCTGCCTGTTAGGAGCAAAGTCAAGGGGAATACAATCCAGGAGGGATTTCTTAGGGCTTTTTGTGCGAGCCCCTAAGCCAGCAAGGCTGCCTAAGAAATGCAGCCTCACGGCTGAGTCACCCGGCTGCATTCAGGTCATGTTGGGCACATCTGCTGCTCTTCTCAATTGTCACCTCCACGGGCTCTGGAGGGGTCAGTGCCCACCCTTTTGTGGAGGGAGGTGCTGTCCAGGCCTTGTTCTGACAGCTGCTACAGAGTCTTTTGTGGTTTAGGTGATTCTTTTCTGGCTAAGGAGAAGGAAATTTTTTTGTTGTTGTTTTTATTACTATCCCTGTTACATTTTAATGGTAACCAGCTGGTGGAAGGGATAATGTGGACCTGTTAGGATGCTAGTTGTTTGAACCATCTGAGCCTGTCTGGAAATCCTTATGGAAAGCTCCCTGAGTAAATATCCTTGTAAATTTGGGGAGCACAAGTGGGTCTGTGTGCTCTGTGCCCCCCAAAAGCCACAGCAAAGGGTGTGCTTGGACTGCAGGGCTCTGCACGTCCGCAGCTGTGCTGGTTGCTCTGAATGAGGGAGCCAAAGTTGAGCCTGTGTGGAAATTTTCCAGACTTTTCCCTCTATTACTCATAAAGTTTTGATGAACAGATTGTGATCCAGGGAGCTGCTATTCTCTGCATCACGCCGTAAGTCAATGGACAAGGACAAAGTTCCTGCCTGGCCAACCTGCTCAGAAAATGTACCCGTTCCTTTTGTGCTTTCTCTGAGCTTTTCTTTTCTGTATGTACAATTGTAGCTGCTGTGGGTAGAAATAGGAAATTATCTCATACAGAGTATGATGAAAAATAAAAATAAAAGGAAGGGGGAAAAAAAGTTTCATTTCTCGGTTCCCAGCAGAGAACTTCATCTGGCATATTTTACTGCAAATAGCAATTCCAGTGGACTTACAAAAAATAATTTTCTGAGCTTAGTTTCTGCTAAAAAGCAGGTCTGAATGCAAGCTGGTTTTTTTAATTAACTAGGTGGTTTGTAATCAATTCTACCCTGCCAGGGACAAAAGTGGCTGATTCAGTGTCATAGCTGTGAAAATCCTAGCAGGAAAATGTCTCTATACCCAGACAAAAGAATTCTCCACAAACAAGTGCTCGTGTCCAAAGCTAATTTGAATGTTAAACACAAAAGATATTAAGAGGGGTTTGGGGTTTTTTTTATGTTTTACTCTTATTTGGACACTTGTGCAGCTTAACTCTGCAACTACCTGTTTGTTATTGGGCTGAATTAAGCCCTGCTGCATTCGTTAGCATATACAAGAGCTTAGTAATACAATCAGGCACTAATGCATTCATTTTCTACTTGACTGCTCATTCATTGAGATGTTAGTACATAGGAAGAATATGATCAGGGTGACTGTGGGATGAACTAATCAATTCATAATGAATAATCCAAAAATACAGATGTCCTCGGTACAGACTGAATTCAGCAGAGCTGGAGGAGACCACAGCAAGGGAGGGATGCTCAGCCTTGAGCTGCCACCACCTCATACCCCCCCAAAAAAAATCCAAAAAGGAGGCAGAGCTCCCTGGGAGCCAGTTCAAAAGCTGCAGACTGGAGGAGCCTTGGGCTGCACAGACCTGGCGACCTTCAATGGAGCTGCAGAGATCTTTATTTGCGAGGGCTGGTAGGGGAGACCTGCCAGGGCTTCCTCAATGACAACCACTCCTCCTTTCTGTTTGCCTCTCCTCGGTCCCAGCCCCTGCCAGGAATTGGTCATCTGTTGTTTTGTTGGTTTTTTGGGGTTTTTTGTTTTTTTTCTGGTTCTGAGCCGCTTGCTCTTACTGTTTTCTCTTTAACTTCTCTCTCGGGAGTTAATTATTACAGATAGCTCTGTGTAATCCTCCTGACTGCAAGTAAGAAAGCTGAGCTGTGGCCAGAATCCATTTTAAGCTGGGGGCAGCACAAACACTTGTACAGCAATCAGAGTGGGTGCAGGTCATTGTATCTGTGCGTCTCAAGTGACAGCAGAGCTTGGAAAGCCACTTTCTAAACTGCTTCAGCAACTCTCAGCCTGTGAATGCTGTTGTGATAGGGACTGAGCACTGCCCCTTTATCAGCACTCTTCTGTAGAAGATGTGGAGAACAGAAAGGGCTGGATGGTTTCCTGAAGGCTGCCTGGATGTTTGCTACAGCTGATCCAGGAATCAGGGGGCTTTTTTTCCCTGCTGTGTACCTGAATCCTGGCTGCCTCTCGTAGGAGTCTGAGGAGGCTGAGACTCCTGAGTCTCCTGCTCTTGCAGGAGAGTTGAAGGCGACTTTTAGAGTAAGGCTGGATGAATTATTTGCCTGTTTGCAGATTTTCATCCCTCTGCTTTGCCGACCTTGGACTTCCCCTCCACGCTCAGCCCTTCCAGTACTGCTGGTGGCTTCTTTCTCACCCTTGGGCTAGACAATGCTCCTTTTCATTTCAGCACCTCTTAGAGACAGGAAGGTCACCTGGGTTACTCTGACTGGAAAGGGGATGTGACTGGAAACATTTCCCTTCTTGAGTCTTGGCACGTCCTGGATTTCTTGGGAACAACCAAGATTAGGACCTGTGCCCCACAGACAGCTCCCATTTCTTACACCCAGCTGTGCTACACCCCAATGTGTTTGTGCAGTGCCAGAGAAGGGATGTGGCAACAAGTGAACTCCTGCCTTTGTTTCAAAACAAACCAAAATTCACTCTGGGCATGGGGCTTTTGATGCCCAGGAGCAGCTCAGTGGTGCTGGCGTGGAATGATTCCTGCTGGCAGCGATTGCTGTGGATGGTGGTGAGGTGATTCAGGTCTCTGTGATCAACCCCAAAGCGATGCGTAGGGCTGCCCTGCCCGCCCCACTGTGTGAACACACCCCATAACAGTGTGAGCACTGCACTCCTGGGTTGCTTTCCTAGAGGAATGGGATTGTGTGGATAGGATTATCCACCCGAGGAGCGAACCCACTCCTCTATGATGCTTCATTCACCTTAAACCAAGAGATTTGCAATTAAACCCCAAGAAAAACTGAAATGCTGGGGTGCATCCGTCCTGTAGGGTGGAGGCTGCAAGGTCAGGGGGATTAAAGGCTCAAGGAAAGAGAGACTGAGTCCAAACAGGGAGAGTTCAGCCAGAGCTGTGTGTGCATCTGAGCGTTCCCCACGCCTGCACCGCTCCGTGTGTGGGATTTTTCCTTCCCCTTCTCTCACCGCCCAGGGTTCTTTATTGTCTCTTGCAGGTAGATCACTCATTGCCATAAATTTTCTTATCTCTAGTGCTTTTCCAATTATGGATAACAACAGGAAAGCAGTCATTGGTTTCTAAAAGGTCATCAAGATATAGGGCCCGATTGGGAAGGGGATGACTTATGGAGTTGGCTTGTATAAATCTGGGGAAGTTTTATGCAGAAGTCAGGCACGAAATGTAAGTGAGATTCATAAAAAACAGAGATTTACGCTGGCTTCAGTTAGCAGGAATCAAAATGGTTATGAAAATTTCCCATTCTCTCTCTGCCTGTAAGCTTTAACTGTGTTTTTCAAGTGCCCGTGGTACTGGGGAAAGCCTGGCCAGAGGATGCTCAGGGTGCAGAGAGGTGGCAAATAGGAGCTTCTCCCACACCTTGCCTTGCCAATCATCCAGAGTTGACCTCCTCCTCCATGCAGGAGGGGGAATTTGGTCCTGTCCAAGTGTTGGCAGCACCCGGTGACAGTGACAGCTGGGGCAGAGCCACTTCTCAGGTGACATCAGGATTGTTGCTGCTGTCTCTCTTTGCTGTGTCTCATCTGCAGGGCTTCAGTCATTGAATCTGTCAGGCTTGTGTGGGGTCACAAACTGGAGACTCCTGGTTTTCCACCAGGTGCCAGGCTCTGGAGAGTGTTGGGGCCCTGGGGGCTGTGAGCAGAGGAGACACTTGAATCCTGAGTTGTGGCACAGTGGCATCCCAAAGGGTTTTCCTTACACATGTCCTGGCAGTGTCCATGCCCTCTGTGTCACAGGACACAAGGTGACAGCCTGTCTGCCATGGCTGCAGCAGTGGCTTCGGAGCAATCACAGCAGTGTGGAACTGCAGGGCCTGCCTCACCTCCAGTGGTGCAGCCCACAAAAACAAGAGTGAGATGTCTCTCCTGTTTTGTGCCCTGACTAGTCCCTCAGCACCCCAGAAATCAGGTTCTCCTGCTTCCCTCTGCTGCTGACCTGCCTCTCCTTGGCTTTTCTTCTGGCTGTAGGAGTTCAAAGGATGCCAAAGTGTGAAGACTTTCATGGAATATCTCCTGCAAACAATGCACTCCCAAGCTGTAAAATTATGTAGTTTGTGCACAATGCAATAAATAACAGGCAACAGTTCACGGGAGAAGGGGGAGGGCTGCTGAAAACTGAGCCTAAAACCATTTTAGGCTCTTAGCTGAGGCCCTGAAGTTGAGAACCTCATCAGCTCGGCTACTGGAGAGTCAGAGGGGAGAGAGGAAGGTCTGGCCAAGAACAACTCATCCTGCCTGGAGACCTGGATGTCCGTCTGGGGAGGGTTCTTGCTCTGTTTCCCATGGAAGGATCTTGCTCTGTGTCCCATGGATGGATTCCCATGGTCACAGCCATCTCAAGTCCCCTGGGAGAAACCTGGGCTGCTGCAGGGGTGAGGGGTGAAGGTCCCAGCCCTGCAGAGCCTCAGCAGGGCAGGACATGGGCACTCACAGCTTTTCTCAGAGGCTTTGAGGTCTGCAAAGGACAGGCCAGGTCCAGCCACAGCCCGTGGGATAAAGACCAGGCAGAAATGTTGACCTGCAGGTGCCTTTCCCAGACATGTAGTTTTCCTCTTCTCAACAAAAATGCCGTGTAGGCACAATTCCCAAAGCGGCTGACGTGGCCAGTGGCTGGAGCAAGGTGAGGAACCAGAGGTTTTGGCAGCTCTGACCTCGTGGCCTCTATGTACAACACAGCAGTTCTGCCTGCCCCCTCAAACTGCTTCCAAACCCCCAAAAAACTGCTTCCTAACACAGAAAGTGTCTCAGAGTCGGTACGGGGGGCCTGGAAGCAAAGAAAGGTGTTGGGACCTGCCATGAGCCACTTAACCTCCTGACTAATGCACAGAGTCGTTTCTGTCACAGCTGTCTGAACAAAACATTCGCCAATTAAGTTAATTCGATCAAATCCCTTGTATCCAACAGAAAGGGCAGAGCAAATCCAGGTGAGAGAGAACAGAGCCCAAATTCCCCTCTATGTCACACGAAAGCAGAGCGAAGGGAGAGAGTGTGTGTATAAATATTTATGAATAATTGCACTGTGGAGCCACAGCATAACTGACAACTCAAAAGCTGGTTCCTGGGATGTGTCCTCCCCACCTGGGAAGTGATGGAGCGACCTGGGGGACCAGCAGATGCTGGGCTGAGGGCATCACTTCAGTGGTTCAGATCCAAAAATGGTGTGCTGGAGGCTTGTTGCTCTGCTCAGCCTGTGCTCAGGGGTGACATGCCACTCCTGACTGTCTGAAGCAAATCCCTGTGGAGATGCCAGCGTCCATCTCCAGCTTGGAGGGCAGAGGGGTGGTTGTCAACAGGGGTGGCCATCAGCACTCTGGAGTTCCTGTATTTTTCAGTGTTGAGGTTCTCCAGGTACCTCCAGGTGTGTTTTCAGGCCACAGGGATGTGGCCATGAGGTGCAGCACAAGTTTCCACAGCCACTGACAGATCCAAGCAGCAAAAGGAGTCCCAAAAGAAAGGATGAGGGCTTGTGGCAAGTCTGGAATGTGCAGATTGTCAGAGCTGTGCCTGATCTGGGGGGAATGTTCAATGCACTTACTGCAGCCACTCCTTTGGAAGTAGGGCACAGCCTGCTGTGATGGGGCAGGGAAAAAACTAACGAGGCTCTTCTTCCTTGACCTGTTCAGCCCTGCTGGGGTGGCCCAAGGTCTGCCTAACTGAGGAAGTGATGCAGTCCCGAGGTGGGAGAGGTCAACAACCAGGGCCCTGCCCTTCGCTGGCGCAGCGATAATTAAACTGGGCTCTGCCAGGTTGGGTTGCAATTTGGCTCCTGCCAGCGTAAATATATCCAGAGCCATGTGGAGGTCACAGCCACATCCAGGAGATCAAGCCTCATGGAAATTACAAAGTTCGTAGTGATGCCTGAAGTTTTAGCTGAAAGATTTCAGATTCTCTATTGCCCAAGGCTGTAGCTCTGAGCCTCACAGTCAGTGTCACTCAACTCTGCACAGAGTAGGGAGACAAAACAAATCCTTTCCCAAATGGACACCAAGGACGACTTTCAGGCCCAAAAGCACAAACAAGGGTGGGCTGAAGGGAGGAACAAGAAGGATGGGACCTCACATCCTGAAGCTGGAATTGGACAAACAAACCCCAGTATGCAAATGGACCAAAACTTATCAAAGTGTGAGACCTCGTGACCATTTTGGGTCCACCTTGGGGGTAGCCCTGGCCAGGCTCTTGTCCTGCCCAAGGTGTGTCCTAAAGGCCTTTCAGTAAATATCTACTTTATTCTCTAGTTCTGTCCAGTCTCAGTTCCAGGTCAGCCTTCCCAAGGCATCAGTAGGACACTGGTGCTGGTTGCAGCATCCCCGCTCCGACCCCGGGGTTTCTGTCTCATCCCGGCAGTGGCTCTCCCCCTCCAGCGAGAGAAAAATTGTCAGTCCCTTTCTCTTTTTAATTTTTTTTTTTGCCTTTCTCCCCTGCTTTTAGGGCTTGTTGGCAGGACAAAGAATGGCAAGTGAGCGGAGATGCCTGTTCCAGATTGACACCCGGTGAATGCGGCCGCTCGTAATCACCGCCGAGGAGCATTTATCACCTCCTCAGACCGTGATGTGGGGAGCAGGTGTCTGACCTGCCACGGCAAAAGCGCCGAGTGGCGGCAGGAAGGGAGGAAATAGATAAGGTGTCATTTTTTTCAACACGATTTTTCTCTCTTTAATGTTCCCCTAGATTATGGGAAACAATCATGGGATGGGGGGACGCCGGTGTTTTATGGTGTCAGAAGGGTTTAAGGTTTTAGGTGTAAAAGAAAAAGTGATGTTGGATCTCGCTGTATTATGAGGTATTTATAGGACACACTAAGTTTGTTTTTTTTTTTTTTTTTCAATTTATTTACTTGAGTCAGGAAAGATAAATGGGTGTCTGTATCCGAGTACTTGTATCCAAAGGAAATTAAAAGAAACGGTTCTCTTGAACTTGGCCTCCTCTTAGGGGAGAAAAATGACACAGAAATGACCCCTCTTAGATTAAAGAACTGCCCACGCCTCAAACGAGGTAGTACAAATTAGTCTGTAAAATTCTTTCCTTCTCATATTGCACATTTTCTGCTTTTCTTCATCTCTGCTTTAAAGGATACAAAAATCCACCAACTTTGCTGTGGTCTTCGGGTGCCATTTCTGAGCACACTCCTCTGTGTGACCCGTGAATGCTGCTTTAATGCTGACTTCACTCCTCCATCGTTGAACGTGTTTCAAGATGGAAAATGGTTTTAACTTTCCTGATCTGCAGTTTTGGGTTTAAAACCTCATCTCTCATTTTAATAATAGTAATAATCCTGTTCTGAGCTGCTTTCATGCTTCCCATCTGAAGAGCTGGCAAATGTCCTACGCATTTAAGCATCACAACATCCTAAGGGCCAGTGAGTGCAAGCTGCCAGGATTCAGATCCAGTTCACTGCACAAATCAGAGCTGTTTGTGCTTGAAACCTTGTTCTAGACTCATTATTGCAATGCCCTGATGGGAGTGGGGGAGCTGGGAGGCAATGGGATCCTGCACTGGATAAAGGCAGAGAGTCAGGGAATCATTAAAGCTGGACAAGACCTTTAAAACCATCCAGTCCAGCTGCCAGCCCCGTCCCACCACCACGTTCACCGCTAAACCATGGCTTCAACTGCCACACCCATGTGGGTTTTCAACACTTTCAAGGAAGGCGACTCCACTGCTTCCCTGCTCAGTCCTTTCAAATGTGTTACCACCCTTTCTCTGGAAAAAGAAATAAAAATTACAATGTAAAGATGAAGGAGCATCTCTGTATCTCTGTGGGCAGGGCGAGCTGCTTGCAGGCCGGCCTGGCTGTGAGAAATGCTCTTTGGAGTAACACACATCTAACATGCACGTGAGCCACTGCGGGGCTCTCAGGGAGGGTTTGGGAGCAGTTGGTGCTGCTGTGGAGCACTAAGAGAACGGCTCCTGCAAGGAGCAATTTCCCCCTCCGTGGTTTATTTGATTGATGGAGATTGATTAGCGTTAACTAATCCTAGAGATAATTGTGAGCCAGAGGCTGCACAACACGTACGGTGGGGCTCTCTCTTCTCTTTGCTAGATGGGAACAAACCAGATTCTCTCTGGCTGCACGTTTCCAAGCAGAGAGGTCTCTGTGCACCCGTGACACACCTTGAGCCTTGCTCTTCCCCCTGCAGTTGCAGTGTCGGGGATCTGTATCAAGGTCCCTGTTAAAGAATGAGCCCATCCTTGCCTGCTGTGCCCCGTGAACACTTTCCATGTTTCCATGGAAGGAAGGAAGGAAGGAAGGAAGGAAGGAAGGAAGGAAGGAAGGAAGGAAGGAAGGAAGGAAGGAAGGAAGGAAGGAGCGAGCAGTGGCTCAGAGACAGGCACCACAATCCTCACGCTCAGGGGTGAAGAAGAATTCCATAAAACTCTGTTAGTAAAGGGGAGGGGAGGCGGGGGCCAGAAAGGAGAGGTGAATGGGGGAGACAAACCCTGCACGGGCAGCTGTCTGCGCCCAGAGCTGTTCTCTCTCCCGTGAGCAGCAGCACCCAGGTCCATCAGCACCGCTCAGCTGTGCAGGTCCTCGCCCTGCTGTGTCACACGTTGGCACCAGGAGATCGCAACGCACTCCCTGCACATCCACACCAGCCTCCAAAGCAGATCTCCGCAGCCTTGAAAGTGAACCCATCAGAACTGACGGCAGTGAGGAAGGATTTACAAGCCCACCTCTTTTTGTCCTTGATGGGGCGCTCTTTGATGGGATTGCTGCGGGACAGAGGCTTTTCCTCTTGTGCTACCAAAACTAAATAAAAACAAGGACAAAGTTTTGGAGATGATGGTAATGAAATTAAGGGGGCTGCTTGTCTCTATCAGTAACAACCTTCTGGCTCCTAATCTGAACAGAAATAATAATTTGAAAGGGAAGATAATTGAATTAAACAGACAACCAAACTGGAGGAATGAGACTTTTGATGAAGGGCAGCTGGGGGAAAAGTAGAGGAGGTGGCAGGGAGAAGAAGCACATGTCTTTAAACTGTCAATCTCTCAGGGCAAGGTTGCTGCAGACATAATGAGTGTCCTAGTGAATTATCTCCCACTTTTATTGTCTGTTGCTACCACGGAAAGATGGGGAGGTGGGGAAACTAACTTTTTTTTCCTTTTTTTTTTTTTTTGAATTTGGACAGACTTAAAGAAGTGGCATCAAATTTGAAGGGCACCCAATCAATCTGTTGTCCTAGCTGCATGAAATTGTATTTCCTTGCCACTTCATATCTTATTTGCAGCAGCTGGGCTGTAAGTCATTGGTGATAACATTCTTTATTATGCAGCCGTGTTTATGAACTGTGCCTGGAAAGAGATGATAGAAATATGCAGCAATATGCAAAGGGGGGGATGCTGGGGGGAGGGGGAATAAATGCTTGTTGCCAGGGCAACCATGGGGCTATTTTGGGCATCAAATTTTGCAGATGATGAAAAGCATTTTCATGTGATGGTTGGTCTCTCTGGGAAGAGAAGGGGAGAGAGGGCACACAATAAACGGGAAGATAATATTCAAGAAGGCAGTCGTTTAATTTTTTTTTTTCATATATAAATACATCTATAGTTTCAGCTGCACTGAAAATGCATTAAAACCAAAGGAGTCCCTGCCTCTTAGTTAGGGGGAAGGAGAGAGGTTTTAAATAACTAAATAGGAGATGGAATGCTGGTGATTTGGGAGGCTTTCCTACATCACTTGGCACAGCCTAAATCCAGCCAGTGGTCTCAGGAAGTTCCTCATGAGTCAGGCTGGTGTCTGCAGCCACTCCTGCTTGCTCCTGGTCCCTCTGGCCACAGGCAGCCAACAGCTCCTTCCCCCAAAGCTTCATCCATCTCTATCCCCATGGAAATGGAGCCAATTAATTCACAACCCCTTCTGTCACGGGTTAAAAAGCACCAAATTTTCAAAGACTGCTCTTGACTCTTGCAAGTACCTAATGATCACCCGTACTTGCGACCCATTAAAATGCTAAAATCATAAAAAATGGGAATTGCTTTCAGGCAGTTGCCCTCAATCAGAGATGTCCGTTCTGGAGGACGTGAGCTGCTCCCACCACGTGACATGGGAAGGGCTGGATGTCCCCTCCATGCACCCACCTGGGGACTCAGGGTGAGGTCACAGAGTGGGGGACAGGGTCAAATCACCAGCTCGGAGCAGGGCAGGTCCTTCTCTGCTGGTGGGAATGGAGAGGGCGGCCCCGGCCAAGGTTCTGCACCTTCACCTGTGGAGCTCTGGCAGCACTAAGAGCTCAGGAGAGCACAGTGGGGAATGTCACCGAATTGTCGTGGAAAAACAAAAACTCTCCAGCAACATTTTTTTTTTTTTTTTTTTTTTTTTTAGTGTTAGAGAATTAAGGTGTTACTTTATTCTGGCCACGACATGAAATAGAAATTGTTTTATCCACACATAGCCTGGGCTGTGCAGAGAAAATCCTCCCATCACACCCGGTTCTTTACCAGATTTCCCAGATACTCATACAGACAAAACCCAGAGGATTTCATCGGTTCAATGTTCATTGGTCCCAAGTCACAAAATTCCTAGTATTTGGTGTGCCTATTGGTTATTGATCCCTTCGCTCCCGATGCTAATTAGGTCCTCATTCTTGGTTCTCCTATCGATCTTTCCCCAGACCAGGTGTCTCCGGCTCACCAGGGGGGATGTTAGGGCGCTGACGTTCGTAAATTATCCCTTATGTCCTGTGTATCTTCTGTGCTACCCCCAGTCTGTAGATGTTAAACTCATCAGGCCTCGTCCAGGGAACAGAGTCTTTTAAAAAGAAATCTCCCTTCCCCCTGGGCCGAGGCGAGCAAAACCCCTGACTAACATTAGTTAAGGAAAAAAAAAATCAGATGTTGTATAATTTCCAGCAGGAACAGTGGAACGGGATAAGAATTTGTCCTCATTTCTCAGCTTCTGACTTTGTAGAGCATCAAGTTTTATGCTCGACACTGTCGCTGTCGCAGCGCGGCTTTTCTTAATTTGATCTGAGTGGAATTGCTCCAAGCAAGAACAAGCTCATGAGTGTTGTTTGCAGCCCCTGGATGATGACTGGTGCTCGAGCCATTCTTAAAATCCTTGGGACTCCAAATATATTGGCACATTAAGCCGGTTAAAATGAACTGCGCATGTTTACAGCAAGAAATCTATTTCAAATGCAATATAATGTGACTCTCTTATTGCTCTAAAGTTGTGTTTTTAATTAAGTAGTTATCAGTGGCAGTGAGATTCTTCTTGAATAATTAAATCAAGGTAGTTTAGTGAGTAATTGTAAAGCGAATTGCTGAGACCATCAGGCTGCTGTTGAGACAGTCTGTTTTCTTTCGGAAAATTAATTCGAGTGACGCGCGTTGCTGAGAAAGTAGCAGCACATTGTGCTGGGTAATGGGCATTTGTCTTGGAATGCTTTGTGTCTGCTTCTTTCTCATTCTGCCTTCCCAGCTTTCAGCTGTCTTCTCCAGAAACAAATGCTGATGACTTTCCGCTTTGCATCTTCTCCTTCCCCTAATCCGCCGCCGCGGGTAGTTCAGCAGAGAAGGATGAAAAGGGAGTGGGTGATAATTGAGTTACTCAGAATACAAGCACAGACCTGGTCTGGCCAGTTCTCGTGTGAACGGATCGGGACTTTCTGGGCTCAATTTCCCAACTTTGGGTCCAGGGACACCAGAGCCAGCCCCATCTTTTACACTCCCAGCATCTAATTCAGAGTTTTTCAGAAATGGGGGGTTAATGACTCTTGAATTAAATTCGGAAGAGCTGAGTGAGTCAGTGCTGCTGAACAACTGTTTTCCTAAAGGCCTTGGAAAGAGAATTTGTTCATTGCAAGTTTGGCCCTTGTCTTGTGCTCACTGACGGGCATGTGGGGTGTGCCTTTTGCACTGCTGGTGTCAAAATGTGATATTTAAGGCGTCTTGCTTGGCACGCCGTAATTCTCTGGCTGTTGGGCATTCTGAACGCAAACAGCCGGCAGATATCTTCCACCGTATCAAACTTTATTTGCCGGGAGATCAAGGGGAAAACCCCTGTGCAAAGCCGAGCACGTTCAGGTGCCTAGGGCAGGATGTCCAAACATGGCCACAAGTGAAGAAAAACTAGTGCGCACTGTAGAAACAATATTTTTGATGCTTTTTTTTTTTTAAACCTACCTCATGTTCTCTCAGCAGCTTCCCTTGCTCTGCCTGAGGAATATGTCTAACAAGTAACGCCAGCATCACACAAATTCCGAGGAAGCTGGGCTCACTCTGGAGCAGTTTGTTGACGTTTTCCTGGGCTAAAGGAAGAATTTAGCGAGGAGACTCTGGCCAAAGTCCTGACGTTATCCCCAGGCACCGTCGCTCACACAATAATTTACCAACAATTTACCTTTTTTAGGGTGTTTATTCCATCCCATCCGTGTGGGATGTGGAAAGACACATTTTAATCCAAACAGGGACAAAGGGGATGGCTTTGCCATCTAACATTTCAAACATGACCACCCGAACTTTCCTTTTTCTTTAAATAGCCTCATTTGTAACAGAGGAGTGTAAATGGGAGTAAGAAAGAGAATGCATTTTCATGTGCCAGTTTCTATCACCTCCCTTCCAAATTTAGTTTGCTGCTTTAAATCAATCCCTTTTCCCTAGCAGGCCCTTTACCTCTTCTGTCAAAGTTTGTCTCTACCCATGCATTTGTGTCTGACCAGCCTCCAATTAAAATAAAACGCACTCCCAAGGCATCTCAGAGCGTCACTTGGGGAGGTTTTAGGGGTTTTAAGGAGGGTTTTTGTGCATACATATGTTAGATGGATTCATACATATAAAATATGAAATACAAATGTATATTATTTCCATGTGTATTTTGTAGCAATCTGGATGTCAGTCCCTAATCTGTCAGTTCTCCATCCCATCTATTTCAGTCCCACCCTGGACAGGAACAGTGTGGTTACCCCTCAGCAGATGCTGTTAATTGTTGGTACCAAAGCCCACAGGAGTCCGTGGAAGTTTGGATAAGAGCTTTTGATTTGACGATAAATGAGGCAGAAAAATCAAACAAGATATCTGAAGGCTGTCCCTAGGCAACAGCAGCACAGCCAGAGCATCTGGTGCTCCCTACAGCAACAAGATGGTTCAAAAGAAAATGCAGTGAATACCAGAAATCATTACTGGAATAAGGGGCAGCTCCAGGACTTCGGTTCAAAACCAAAACAGAACGAACAACAAGGCACAAAAATACAGTCCCTCACCATTCTTGCTCAGAGAATGTTTCCTTTGCTCCAGTGATCCCCCTGCAGCCACAGGTCTCCACTGGGCAGCTGGTTCTGCCTTCATGGTCCTTCCTGCTCTGGGCTGAGCCAAACCCTCTGGTTTGGCAGAGCTGCAGGGCACAAATGGGGGGTTTAATGGCTCTCCATTCAAATTTGGAGGAGTTGAGGTGAGTCAGTGCTGCTGAAGGGCAGTTTCCCTGAAGGCCTGAGAAAGAGAAGTTGTTCGTTGAAGCTTTGGCCCCTGTCCTGTCCCCAAAAATGGTTCATTGATGAGGGTACATGTGGGGTGTGCCCTTTGCACAGGCAGGTGCAGACCTGGAGAAAGTAGAAAAACAGAAAAGTAGAAAAAGTGGAAAAAGAGCATCATGTCTAAGAGAAGCTTTAGAAGGCAGGTAGGAAAAACCTCAATGCCCAGGGGTGAAATGGGAGTGTGGCTGCTCTGGGAAGGAAGGGCAGGCGTTTAAAGCAGGACCCAGCCCTGCGGAGTAAGCAAACCCCAGCTTTATGGCCTCGTGGGTGCTCAAACCTAAAGGATATTGCGGTGTGCGCCTCATTTTTACCCAAGCCTCATCTGCACAGGGCTGGAAGGAGCCTCAAGCATCGCCAGAGCTCCCCTCCCTGCCGCAGCGATGGACCAGCTGTGCCTTTCCCTATAATTTCAGCTCCTAATGCCTTGTCCGGGGGCTCAAGGGGGCACAAACTTTTGCCTTTTCATTCTGAGCCCGAAACAATGGCTGAGCTCTCAGCCTCCCGTCGGGGTGAAGGAGGTAACCTCCCTCCTCATGGTGTCCTCATGAATAATTCCGCCGCTCGCCCACTTGATTTCAGGTTTCCCAAAATAACTGACACTCTTCGCACTGGGAGCAAGCAATCCTGGGGAAAATAAAATACATTAAACAGCTACACCACCTTGAGAGAGCCTTGAGCCAGTCTGTGATTAAAAAAAAAAAAAAATTAAAAAAAAATGCAGGAGAGGTTCTGTAGGAAATTTTGAGAGTTGATGGGGAAAACATCATATGGTTCCACGCTCCCTTTTGCAGTGAATACCTGCCTTGGTTCATTTTTTTTTTTTTTTGGGGGGGGGGGGGGAATGTGACTGCCTTCTCTCTGTGAATCCACATTTCTGGAGCTGGATCCCTGGGAAGATGGGGAGGGCTGACATGGGTGATACTCACAGCACGGCTCGATTTGCCATCGGGATCCATCCCGCCCGCCTGAGCAGCCTTTCCCCTTCAGACAATTCAGAATTTCCTTTCCGAGTGTGACTCCCCTCTTCAGATGTGCCGTACAATGTCTCTCCACTGGATACCCACCGAATGCCTAATTTTTAACCACTCCGTCTGTCAGATCCACAAAAGCTGTTAGTGGAGGTGTTTGCATAAAAGAGCTCCACTGTAGGTATCTGAGAGCAGCTGGCGATGCTCTAGACAGTCTCCAGCCGTGCTGAGCCGGGCAGGATGCTTTAGTCTCCCCGGCTTAATGGCTAAGTGCCGTTCCTTAATGTGCCCTCCCCCTCAATTGCCTCCCAAATTAGCATGCAAAACGTGTCCAGCCTCGGAAAGAAGTTTGGAACCTCCTGGATTCAGGCGAGACAGGTTGGGGGTATTATTATTGGAAATGAAACGCAGCTCCGGCAAGGAGAGGTCAGGGAATGATCAGCCCTGGGCTCGGGCAGCACAGACCGGGGCACGTGGGGAAAATGATGGTTTTGCCTTGGATAAACCCTTCTTGGCACTGTGAGCCCCGCCTGGGCTCTGCCTCTCCTGGGGTGGAGCCTGGCAGGGGGTGAAGCCCGTCCACAATGGTTTTATCTGGTTTGAGCCCCATTAAAAGCCTTCAGGAGTGGTTTGGCCCACTGGGCAGTGCTGGCGTGGGGCAGGACTCCTGTCATGCAAAACGGTGGGGAAAGGGAGAGTGCCTGGAGAAACAGCTCAGTGATGGACTGCGAAAAACGGGGTTTACTTTCCTGGTAAAATTTTAAAAAGTTTAATAAAAAGACAATAGGAGACAGAGATAAAGCAAAGGGTTAAAGTGCCGGGTGCTTGGCATTCAGCCAGGAGCACACCTACTATCTTCAGACACATTCCTTAAATCCTTTTTCTATTATATCAGCCTGTTGTACATTCACAGATTATTATGCATATTCATACTTTTCCATAAACTAATTTCCA
This sequence comes from Chamaea fasciata, assembly GCF_029207755.1. Classification (NCBI taxonomy): domain Eukaryota; kingdom Metazoa; phylum Chordata; class Aves; order Passeriformes; family Sylviidae; genus Chamaea; species Chamaea fasciata. The sequence continues at coordinate 8,582,524 of NW_027094104.1, read as the reverse complement.
TATTCTAAGAACTGTTTAGCGTGGCCGCTCCTTGGGTCCACCTTTTTAGAGCTCGCGTGTTCCTTGGTTGTGGTTTCAGTCTGTTCTCTTTATTACTTTCAGTTTGGGCCTTGGTTGGTATTTTTTTTTTCGGATGGCAGATGCTGATAATTGGTATATCAATAGCAGGGTCCTCATCGTATGTTTTACTGGAGGTTATCCCGACCAAACAGACAGTTCACTCATAACTATATCAGCTACCACTACCACTATGTTTAAGTTTTGTTAATAGCAGACACAAAAGTAAAGTTACTTTAGCATTATACATAGAGCATTCACCTTAATATTTGCAAAAAGCCAACTTTACAATGTGTATTTATAACAGGACTGAACAGTTTTGGGCCAACAGTTGGACTTGAAGATCTTAGAGGCCTTTTCCAACCAAGATGTTTCTATTTTTCAGTTGGTTGTTGCAGCTGGACATGGGACAGTGGAGCTCAAAACATTGGATCAGCCTATGTGGGTGATAAAATCTGTAGGCTCAGTGCCCACAGCCTGCTTAAAGCTCTCAGGTGCCTGTTGGGTGTGAATGAGGCTCCCTGAGAGTCCTGAGCACTGCTGAGGTCCTTCGTGGCTTCATGTCCTTTAATCCCTCATGGATTAAAGCAGACCAAGAGATGTGAGTCTCCCAAGTTACTGATGGGCTTGGTGGGAGAGGCAGAGTCAGTGTGTGCTGCCCCAACCCCTGTTCCACACCTTTGGGGGTTGCTGTGGTCCCCAGCTCTGTGATTTGAAGCTCAGATTATTCTATTCTATTCTATTCTATTCTATTCTATTCTATTCTATTCTATTCTATTCTATTCTATTCTATTCTATTCTATTCTATTCTTTCTCCATTCTATTCTATTCTTTCTCCATCAAACTTCTCTGTGTGGTTAAAGACCACATATAAAATTGCAGCAGCACTTGTGGCCTTTGAGGCTGTGTTCTCTTCTCAATCCCTTTTTCTCCTGTCCTTCACCTCTCCTGCCTTTCAGTGCTGTGCTTTTAGGTCTTAAATCAATCTGGCTTTAGGTTAAGGACGTGCAAGAGCAGAAATCACACAGGAGAGGCTGTGTTGGGCAGCAGAGCCTCAACCTGCTGCTGACACCTTTCCCCTGCTCTGCCCCGGTCTCGCTCCTGCCTCTGCTGTTCTCACCTGCGATGCTCACCAGTAACACACCAGCTCTGTGTTAAACACACAGCTGCCAAACTCCAAATGCCTGAAATCTCAGCTTTTAGAGGTGTTGGTGCCCTCAGGAGTTGGGGTGGTGGGGCAGGAGCTGTTTCCCTGGCACAGCATTCAGTCCACTGTGTGGTTTTTTTTTGCTTTGCTGGTAACCTCTGGCATTGCTGGAAACTTCCGGATGAGATGGGATAACGATGACAACAGTGGACAAACGCTAAGGGGAATTTGCTTTAATGAGTGCAGCTACCCAGGGAAGCAGGTATTGCTTTGGTCCTGTGGCTGACTGAAGGAGAACCACATAAGGGGCTGTTGGTGCTCGTGGTGCGCTCAGAGGCGCAAATAACTGATTCCAAAGTTGATATAATCAGAGAATAAAAGAAGATTGGGTGTTAGAGGTTAAGCTGTTGTAAATTAAAGCAGCTCTGCTCAGCTCATTGCAGTTGTTCTGGGTTATTGCAAATGTAAGTGAGAGGAGTTGACTCTGTTTTTCCAGCAGTGGTCGGTTGGAAAATGCCGTTTTCTGGTACGCGAGTAGAAGTGAGTGGGGCAACTCGGTCTTCATAAAACAGAATATTTCCTGTTAGGGTCTTTCTCTGTGTGCTGTAAGCCAGCCAGACCTGTTGTCCTCTCACGAGCTGCAAATTACACAGGCAAATGTAATTACCCATTCTTTGTTATTAGTGTGCAGTTGGAAGCTTCAAGCAATCCTCCCTTTCTTGGTATTTCAAAGCTGTCCTGGGTTGAAGTATATTCTATCACCATCTTCAAGAACTGTTGAAACCAGGTGAGGCAGTGCTCCCTGCCTCCTCCACTCTGGCTTATCTTCTGTTAATGGGCCATCAGCACCTTTGCTACACAGCTCACAGATAACCCCCTCCTGGACTACCTCCTGTTAATGGGCCCATCAGGCCTTATCACATGACTCACCATCCCATTGTGGGATGCTCCGCCCAGAGGGAGAAACCAAGCATTCCAGCCTGGATATAAGCTGAGACTCTGAACACCAGAGGGGCGCTTACCCACTGGATTCCCAGAGGACCCGAGCTACCAGACTTTTCTACAGGATCACTGCTTCAGGAAGACCACCTCATCTGGACTGCTTCCATCACTACGCTCAGGTTGTATTCTGACTCTGTCAGTGGTCTTTTGTATTATTGCATTGATTTTATTTTACTTTCTTTCCTTTTTTTTCTTTTTTTTTCCTATTAAATTGTATCTCTGACTTGGAGCCTCTCATTTGTTTTGCCTTCAAACTACTACATTTTTTGGCGCCCAACGTGGGGCACAAGGCACTGAGAAAAGTCAGAATTACAATTTTGTATTGAAGAAGACACCTGTTCGCTATGATGCTCAACATGCTTACATGTGTCTTATATCTATCTCTCTATATTTTTCCACAACTGGGGTACTATCTGCCAGTCTTAATGCTCCTGCGTAGACCAGGGTATGGTACTAAAATTGCTTTAGTAGTCTATTATGTCCATTGCTTGATAAACTCTGAGGCAATGAACATTATTCAGAATATACACCCAGTTTTGTTTTCTTGTTCTGGTCTAGGATGCTACATCTGGGGCCTCAACAATCTCACCCAGCCCCTGTGGGGAGGGGTGAAGAATGATTTTTTCCAGCTTTTTAGGCATGACACAGCAGTTTTTGAAAATATGGAATACCCTCTGGATGCCAAGGACAGCATGATGTTGTTGTTAGTCCTGCTTTGTCTTCTCTGCACGGCCCGCACCATGCTTAGAATCAAAACACTACATGGTGTGATACAGCGTGTTCTGAAGGAAGAGGAAGAGGGAAAAAGAAGCAGAGCAACGATATCAGTGTCTACACAGAGTGTCACAGAGGTGAAAGGAACCAAAGGCAAGGCAACAGTGTCCACATCTACGCAGACTGTCACAGAGGAGAAAGGGACTAAGGGTGCCATCAGCATCTCCACACAAACCATCACCGAACCTGAACAGCCTAAACCAGTAGCAGTTGCCCCCGTTCAGAAGAAGAAATCAAGGACCAAATCAGTCCGCATAGTGACTGATGAGAGTGCAGCAGGACCTTCACAATCAGCAGAAGAGACAGAGCCAGAAATCATCACTCGCTCTCTATCCCTGGGTGAGCTGCGTGACCTGCGAAGGGAATTCACCCGCCAGACCAACGAGTCCATCCTGACCTGGCTGCTCCGCATCTGGGACGCTGCAGCCAATGACACCATTCTGGATGGAAGTGAGGCCAGGCAACTGGGATCGTTGTCCCGGGATGTGGTCATTGACCAGGGGATTGGGAAAAGCCAAGAACCTCTCAGCCTCTGGCAGCGACTGCTAACAAGTGTGAAGGATAGATACCTTTGTAAAGAAGACCTCCAAGTGCACCAAGGAAAATGGAACACAATAGAACAAGGTATCCGATGCCTGAGGGAATTGGCTGTGTTGGAAATCATTTTTTCAGAAGATGAGAGATTTCCTAAAAACCCAGATGGTGTCCAGTGCACATCACGGATGTGGTTGAGATTTGCACGGCTTGGACCCGAGATGTACTCACGTTACCTGGCAACACTGCAATGGAGGGAAGGTGAGGACAGGGTAGGTGTCTTGGCTAATAAACTAAGAATTTACGAGGACACTGTCACTGCCCCAGTTCGTACCCATGTCTCGTCTGTGGAAACAAGACTGGCTGAGCAAGTCCGGAACTTGATTGAAGAAGGCCATCAGAAACTGAAAAAAGAACTTAAGGAAGAAATTTACCATATCCAGCCAGAGCCAATGAGAGTCTCTGCCATTAGGAGCAGGCGCTCCCCAGCCAGGGAGAGAGGATACACACCCCGAGGTAACCTCTGGTCTTTTCTTCGGGAGCATGGAGAAGACATGAGGAAGTGGGATGGAAAACCCACCTCCTCCTTAGCAGCCCGGGTACGTGAACTGAAAAGAGAAACACCTACCACAAAGAGCCCATCTAGAATCAATGTTGCTCCGGTCTCTCGTGCACAGAACTCCAGACGGTACAGGAATGACGATATGACTGATCCTCTTGAAGGAACCTCAGAAACATATTTACAAGAAGAGAGCAATGTATGCCATGACCAGGAATAGGGGGGCCCTGCCTCTAGCCAGGTAGAGGAAAGGGACAATCGGATCTACTGGACTGTGTGGATCCGATGGCCTGGAACATCTGACCCACAAAGATATACGGCTCTGGTTGATACCGGTGCTCAGTGTACTCTGATGCCATCAAGGTACGTGGGAGCAGAACCCATTTCCATTTCTGGGGTGACAGGAGGATCCCAGGAGCTGACTGTACTGGAAGCTGAAGTAAGTCTAACTGGGAAAGAATGGCAGAAACACCCCATTGTGACTGGTCCAGAGGCCCCATGCATTTTGGGCATAGACTATCTCAGAAATGGGTATTTCAAAGACCCAAGAGGATACCGCTGGGTTTTTGGCATAGCTGCTCTAGAGACAGAAGGCATCAGACAACTGAGTACCTTGCCTGGACTCTCAGACGACCCCTCTGCTGTGGGACTACTGAAAGTTGAAGAACAACAGGTGCCGATCGCCAAAGCAACAGTGCACCGTCGGCAATATCGCACCGACAGAGACTCTGTGGTCCCCATCCATAAGATGATTCGTGAGCTAGAGAGCCAAGGGGTGGTAAGCAAGGCTCGTTCACCCTTTAATAGCCCTATATGGCCCGTGCGTAAGTCCAGTGGAGAATGGAGACTGACAGTGGATTACCGTGGCCTGAATGAAGTCACACCACCACTGAGCGCTGCCGTACCAGACATGTTGGAGCTTCAGTATGAGCTGGAATCCAAGGCAGCAAAATGGTATGCGACCATTGATATTGCAAATGCCTTTTTCTCCATTCCTCTGGCAGCAGAATGCAGGCCTCAGTTTGCCTTCACCTGGAGGGGCGTGCAGTACACCTGGAACCGACTGCCCCAGGGGTGGAAGCACAGTCCCACCATTTGCCATGGACTGATCCAGGCTGCACTGGAAAAGGGTGAGGCTCCAGAACACCTGCAATACATTGACGACATTATCGTGTGGGGAAACACCGCAACAGAAGTCTTTGAGAAAGGAGAGAAGATCATTCAGATTCTCCTGAAGGCCGGCTTCGCCATCAAGAGGAGCAAAGTCAAGGGACCTGCTCGAGAGATCCAGTTCCTGGGAGTGAAGTGGCAAGATGGACGGCGTCAGATTCCCACTGAAGTCATCAATAAGATCACTGCAATGTCTCCACCGACCAACAAGAAGGAAACACAAGCTTTCCTAGGTGCCATAGGTTTCTGGAGGATGCACATTCCCGAGTATAGCCAAATTGTGAGCCCTCTCTACCTGGTCACCCGCAAGAAGAACGATTTCCACTGGGGCCCAGAACAGCAGCAAGCTTTCGCCCAGATCAAGCAGGAAATCGCTCATGCGGTAGCCCTTGGCCCAGTCAGGACGGGATCAGAGGTGAAGAATGTGCTTTACTCTGCAGCCGGGAGCCATGGTCTGTCATGGAGCCTTTGGCAGAAGGTGCCGGGTGAGACTCGGGGACGACCACTGGGATTCTGGAGCCGAAGCTACAGAGGATCCGAAGCCAACTACACTCCCACAGAGAAGGAAATCTTAGCCGCCTATGAAGGAGTCCAAGCTGCCTCAGAGGTGATTGGTACTGAAGCACAGCTGCTTCTGGCACCTCGACTACCGGTGCTGGGGTGGATGTTCAAGGGAAAGGTTCCTACCACACATCACGCCACCGACACCACGTGGAGCAAATGGATCGCCCTGATCACGCAGCGCGCCCGTATTGGAAACCTGAATCGCCCTGGGATTCTGGAAATTATAACAAACTGGCCTGAAGGTGAGACCTTTGGATTATCCTCTGAAGAAGAGGAGGAGCAAGTGACACGGGCCGAGGAAGCCCCACCATATAACGAGCTACCAGAGAGTGAGAGACGATATGCCCTTTTCACCGACGGTTCCTGCCGAATTGTAGGTGCTAACCGGAAATGGAAAGCTGCTGTATGGAGCCCCACACGACGAGTTGCACAGGCTACCGAGGGAGAAGGTGGATCGAGTCAGGTCGCAGAGCTTAAAGCTGTCCAGCTGGCTTTGGATATTGCTGAACGAGAGAAGTGGCCAAGGCTCTATCTCTACACTGACTCATGGATGGTAGCTAATGCTCTGTGGGGATGGCTGGACCGCTGGAGAAAGGCCAACTGGCAGCGCAGAGGGAAACCCATCTGGGCTGCTGAGATTTGGCAGGACATCGCCACCCGAGTAGAAAGGCTGACCGTGAAGGTTCGACACGTGGATGCGCATGTACCCAAGAGTCGGGCTAATGAAGAACATCATAACAACGAGCAGGTGGATCGAGCTGCCAAGGTGAAAGTATCTCAAGTTGATCTAGACTGGCAGCACAAAGGAAAATTATTCCTAGCTCGTTGGGCTCATGATGCCTCTGGTCATCAAGGGAGAGATGCAACATATCGATGGGCTCGTGACCGAGGGGTGGACATTACTATGGACAGCATCTCCCAGGCTATCCATGACTGCGAGACCTGTGCTGCGATCAAACAGGCCAAGCGAGTGAAGCCTCTGTGGTATGGCGGACGATGGTCAAAGTATAGGTATGGGGAAGCCTGGCAAATTGACTACATCACCCTTCCCCAAACCCGCCAAGGCAAGCGCTACGTGCTCACCATGGTGGAAGCAACCACTGGATGGCTGGAGACCTACCCTGTGCCTCATGCTACTGCCCGGAACACCATCTTGGGCCTGGAAAAGCAGGTCCTGTGGAGACATGGCACCCCTGAGAGAATTGAGTCAGACAACGGGACTCATTTCAAGAATGGCCTCATAAGCACTTGGGCCAGAGAACACGGAATCGAATGGATATACCATATCCCATACCATGCACCAGCTGCCGGGAAGGTGGAACGCTGCAATGGACTGCTTAAAACTACCCTTAAGGCACTTGGTGGAGGGACCTTCAAAAATTGGGAACAGAACTTAGCGAAGGCCACCTGGATGGTCAATACCCGAGGGTCCATCAATCGAGCTGGTCCTGCCCAGTCTGAATCCTTGCATACAGTGGATGGAGATAGGGTCCCTGTGGTACACATGAGAGGTATGTTAGGAAAGACTGTTTGGATTAATCCCACCTCGGGCAAGGGCAAACCCATCCGTGGGGTTGTCTTTGCACAAGGACCTGGTTACACTTGGTGGGTGATGCAAAAGGATGGGGACACCCACTGTGTACCACAAGGAGACCTTATTTTAAGTGAGAACTGTGTGTAGGATTTCATTATATATATATATGTGTGTGTGTGTAGCTTAAGGAAGGTATTGATTTGGGATGATGTAGATGGTAATAGAATAAGGGGTGGATAATGTCCTGGGTTGAAGTATATTCTATCACCATCTTCAAGAACTGTTGAAACCAGGTGAGGCAGTGCTCCCTGCCTCCTCCACTCTGGCTTATCTTCTGTTAATGGGCCATCAGCACCTTTGCTACACAGCTCACAGATAACCCCCTCCTGGACTACCTCCTGTTAATGGGCCCATCAGGCCTTATCACATGACTCACCATCCCATTGTGGGATGCTCCGCCCAGAGGGAGAAACCAAGCATTCCAGCCTGGATATAAGCTGAGACTCTGAACACCAGAGGGGCGCTTACCCACTGGATTCCCAGAGGACCCGAGCTACCAGACTTTTCTACAGGATCACTGCTTCAGGAAGACCACCTCATCTGGACTGCTTCCATCACTACGCTCAGGTTGTATTCTGACTCTGTCAGTGGTCTTTTGTATTATTGCATTGATTTTATTTTACTTTCTTTCCTTTTTTTTCTTTTTTTTTCCTATTAAATTGTATCTCTGACTTGGAGCCTCTCATTTGTTTTGCCTTCAAACTACTACAAAAGCTTACTCGCAAGATGCATCCTTGATATTGAACACAATGAGATGTCCTTTTTTTTTTTTTTTTTTAAATTCAATTAAACATTTGCCTACTGTGACTCTTTATTCACTGCAAATTGTCTCTGTAAATAATCTTCATCAAAAGTCAGAACCAATCCCCATTAGTTGTTTAGATTAATTAATGAGTCCCCCTGGAGCCACCCAAATGAATTCAATTTAAACGTCAACAACTTGGCTATGGAGTTTCCCAGGTTGGCATTAAGACAATATTAAACCTGCAATAAGTCACATTTAAAATGTTAATTCAAAGAAGCTCTCCATTTAGAGCATTTAATTAAATCCTTAAATAAACTGCATGGGCTCAATACCAGATGGTTCTGCATTTTCATTGCAGCAGAGAGCCTTGAAGTCATTGAGGGAAGTAATATTGGAGGCATGGTGAAGATAACCAGGATATATAGTGTAATAAAATCTAATCTTGTTTCCAGCAGGGAGATTCAGTGTATGTACACAACCTAGGCTAAAATTGTAAGTTAATTACATTAACCCCAGTGTACTCTGGTATCTGAGCAGCCAGAGATGAAATTAGTCTTTTTCCTATCATAAGATTCTTTTCAACTTCACTATATTAATTTTTAGCCAAATACTTACTCATAAGGAAAATTGAAGTTAATGTAACCAAAGACAAAGTAATGCAGTCTTAATATTCTGAAGGGATTATGGAGGGCCGTGAAAATACACTTTGCAAATGTCACTCACTTTGAATGGATTTGTGGTGGGAAGGTGGGGGAAAAAGAATTATGGCTGTGATCCGCACCATGCTGGGGTTTAATAAAAGTCATGATTTAAGAAATTTGGGTCTAGGGGGAAAAAAAAAAGCTAAAAAAATAAAGAGGAAAAGAGATAAATACCTCTGTCCAGAGGCCCAAATTGCCGAGACATGGTGAGTGTCCCCCTCTGCCAGATGACAGATCCTTGAAATCAAGTTGAAATTCTGGGAGGTGATTTGGGTTAGGACACCCCATTTAAATGTCTGCATGTTTGGGGATTTTTTGGTCCTTGTTGCAGGGAATATCCTTTTTATCCCACCCATTTGCGTAGTAAAAGTTTCTACAAACAAGTAAAGGTAAAACATTTTCCCTTGGCAGAAATCAAAATTATACTTGGACGGTAAAGTGGAGTTTTCTTTTTGTTTACTGTTTTTTTTTGTTTTCTTTAAAAGCTGCATTTTCGTGTTTTCTTTAAAAGCTTTTGGTTATTTGGGTGGTTTTTTAGTTTTTTTTTTTTTTTTGTTTTCTTTAAAAGCTGCTATTGCCATCAGTCTTTGGGTGCCAGTGAGATGATGCCGCTGGTTCAAAAATTGTCCTCCAGTTTCTCTCCTGCCTCTAAAAACCTTTCCCAGTGCCAGGTGCCTCCTCTCTGGGTGCTCCTGGAACAGCTCGAGGGGCAGATCAGCCCTCTGGGTCTCATCTCTAGGGCTGGAAACCACCACGAGAAAATTCTGTTCCCTCCCTGCCAGCTGTAAACCAGGAGTGTTATTAATGCAGCTCGGCGAAGGGAATAACTTTTGCTCTTAATATTCAAGTAACTGTAATTCAATTTCCAAAAGTATGGGTTCCCGCCTGTTGGGTAATAAAATGCATCAGGGAGGAGAAATTACTTTGCTGTCGTGGCGGGGCAGATTTGCACAGTTCGGGCTTTGCTGGGTCACCAGTGGGAGCCCAGAGAGGCACCTGAGCCACGTCAGGAGCACAGATTTCCTGTGTGGTGGCACCAAGGACTGGAGCTGGTGAGGAGTGGCCTGAGGCTGTCCCTGCTGGGGCTGAAAGGAGCCAGAAAAGTCTCCTCAAAACACTGGCACAGGGTGCCCAGAGAAGCTGTGGATGCCCCATCCCTGGAAACATTCAAGGCCGGGTTGGACAAAGCGCTTGGGCAACGCGGTCTAGTGGAGGGTGTCCCTGCCCATGGCTGGGGTTAGACTGGAGGGGCTTTAAAGGTCCCTTCCAGCCCTCAATTCTGTAGTTCTAACTCTCCATCCCGCCCCTGTCCCATCCCACCCCGTGGTGCTGGGGTGACTTGGCCCCGTGCCCACGTTCCTTTCCTGTTGTCACAGCTCTGGGTGACGCTGGTGGCACCCAGGCTCTGCAAACCAGGATGTGGTCACCCTCCTCCAGAGAGCTGAGCTCTCTGTGCCGTGCCTGGGGGATGGAAACACCAAAGCTTTGTTGCTTTGATAACCCTGAGATGGCCCCAAAATTGAAAGGATGGATTTTATACGTGGCCTTTAACCCCTCTGGTGCAGCTCCTCGTGGTCACAGATGGCACTGAAATAACCCACGACAAATTATTTTACATAACTTAAAGGCAATAAGAGAACCCCAAATGTCCTCCTGCATCCCTGCCTGGCTTCTCCTCCTCCCTTCCAAGGAAACTGGAGCTATTTGGTGACCTGCAAACAGCTGAGGACAGGGGGGGACCCAGCCTTGTGCCACTGCTTGCAGAGCCCCAGCTGTGCCAGCCTTCAGGGAGCTGCTGTGGGGTCACACCCAGCTCTCCCCTGCAGGGTCAGAGGGGACAGGGGCTGGCTGGGGTGGTTTGGGTTTAAAATGGGCCAAGTACCACGCTGGGCTCGTTTACCCACCACATGTAGGAGTGGCGAGATGAATTTGTAAAACTTTCCATCTCTTCTTTGCTTAGAGAAGCCTCAACTGAAACGCTCTGGAATTCCCCCAGAGCTTGACCGACATGAAAAGCCAGTGCAGTTTAAACAACACCCAATTTCAGAATCACTCAAACTGAAAGTTTCTGACGGCAGTGCTCTCCCCACTCAGTCCCTGTGCTGGGAATGAGGCCAGCAGCACAGAGCTTGGAGGTTGCTTTGGAAGGGATCCCCTGGAGGATTAGCTTTGCTCTTGGTGTGTGCCGTGGTAATTGGGAGATGCTCCCCACCAGGGAATGCATCAGAAAATGTTGGTGAATTTTACCTCTTTCCTTGCCTTCTCAGATCGTGTGGTTTGCTTTTTATTTTTTATTATCTGAGGGTCACTTCTTGACCATGTGTGTCCAGGTTTGAACTGGGATAATGATTTTTCTCTTAGCTGGTGCAGTGCTGTGTTTTGAATTTAGCATGAGACTAGTGTTGTTAACACAGTACTTGCCGAGTAGTGCTTACCCTAATTCAAGGATTTATCAGTGTCCTGTGCTGTGCCAGTGAGAAGTTGGACACAAAGCTGGGAGGGACACGGCCAGGACAACTGACCCAAACTGGTCAAAGGGATATTCCAGGCCAGGGAAAGTCATGCCCAGTGCATAAACTGTGGGGAGTTCCCAGTTTCTGCTCAGGGATGGGCTGGACATCATTCAGGGGGTGTTGAGCAACTCTATTGTGCGTCACTTGTTTCTCTTGGGTCCTCCCCCCATCCTTTCCATGACAATTATTATTGTTGTTTCTATTGTTAATATTATTCGTTTGTTTTATTTTGTTCCAATTATCAAACCAAGAGAAATAAAGCATGAGACTGACTTGGTTGTAGGGACTTGGTGGCTTGGTCGTTCACAGCCTGGTTTTATTTCTTGCTTAATGAGGATTCATCCAATGTTGGGCAGTTCTCCAGGTGTTAAAGACAAAACCTTGCCCATCCCTGCCTGGTGGCACTGCTGGGAACCCTCACCTCCTTGCTGGCTCTGTGTTGGCTCTGCTGCATTTTGCTTTTTAGCGCTTGGTTTGTGCTCTGGGGCTTGATTAAGTTACCTGAGGCTGTGGGGTCACAAAGCCAATGAGGAGCAGAAAATAACCCCAGAATGATGCTTCCATTACCAAGCGAGCTGTTTCCCTGGCAACACAAAGTTCTTGTGATGAGCCTGCTCTTGGGCTGCCCTCCCTGCCCTGAAATGCCCTCTCTGGGCTGCTGAGAGGGTCAGCGCTGCCCACAGGCCATGGGCAACACCACTGTTGGTCCAGACCTGGGCTGGGAAGCAAAAGGATGAGCTGGTGCAGCTGTTGGTGGATTTTTAAAGGAATTTTTTAGAGTTATTTTTCCTTTTATGAGTCCAGCTCTGCCCAATTCCTCCCTGGCAGACCTGTCATTTTTAGCCCACTCTCCTCCAGGTCCCTGCCATGGGACACACGTGCCAAACGTGTGGCAAAATGTTGTGCCAGCACGTTGGAATGGGTCCTGCAGATGCCACTCATCGTGCTGGCTGGAGGCCCGAAGAGCTGGCAGGCTCTGCATCTCCTCACACCATTTTTAAGTGTCAAAGCTGTATAAAAACCCACCCAGCACTGCAGTCTCAACGGCACAGCTCTGATTAACGAGCTGTCCTGCATTTAGCCGTGCCTTTTACAGCCCTGCTTGACCCCTGTGCCTCCCTCACCCCACGTGGAGTCACCGCGGAGCCGCCCCGGGTGTCGGGGCAGTTTTTGGAGTTTCATCCAGCTGGTATTTACCTGCAATTTCCTCTGTTTGACTCCAGCAATTATGTTTGTCCTTTCCTCTCAGCTTACCCTCCGTTCTGCTGCTCCCCTTGCTCTATGAAGTGGTAGGGTAGATTATATTTAAAGCCTCTTTTATTTCTCCAGGGCTTGCTGGGCAGGGATTTATGAGTGTCTTAATTCCACAGTACTTGAGGCAGGGGAGTGCTTGCCTGTTTCTCGGTGGCCAAAATGACTTCTGGTTTTGGATGTGTTCTTAGATTTTCCAGTTATTGGTCTTCAGGATATTTTTTTTTTAATTAATCATGCAAAAGAATCAACGTTGCGCACACAACACTGCGCCCAAATTACCAAATACAGAGGTCCCACATGAATGAAGGACCCTGCAGAGTCACTCTGTCCTGTTCCTTCACCTCCAAACAGCAATGAGGATAAAATACTAATATAATCCCAGCTTTTGGGCGTAGCTGTGGCTCTGTCAACAAGATTTCATTGGTCAAAGGGTAGGGACAGTAAATTCAGCCACCAAGTCACTTCTGCTGGCCGCCCAGCCCACCAGGCACTGATTTCGAGGGAGTTCCCAGGCTTTCCTCATGGTTTTCCTCACTCCTTAAATAAAGCTCCCTGATGCTGGTGGTTAAGGATGGCTGTGGGTGTGTAATAGTCATGTACTACAGTTGTTTCATGTAGGTGAGCTCTGAAGTCATTTCAAACGAAGTAAAAGAGGGCAGATCTCGCCTGTGGAACACTTGGCTGCCCCGTGGTTATTCTTATTTGTGCTATTATTTGTGGGAGGGGTTTGGAAGCGTTTTGCTGGCTCAGTGCCTTCCTTGGAGATGTCGGTGGCAAACCTGTGCTTGCCCTCAGGGCTAACAAGGAGCTGCTGTTTTGTCTGGCTGAAAATCCCACCCCCCGTGGGTCAAGTCAGGGTGCCTTGCTGCTGTGTCCTGGCTGTTGCCTAAACAAAACACATCCTGAGCTATTGATAGCAAATAAATATTTTAGCAAAGGCGTTTTTCTCTGCTTTGACTTTTTTTTTTCCACTCCCCCATCCCCGCTGCATTTTTCTAAAATGTAGTTGCAGCGAAATGGCAGAGAGATCCATATTCAGCTAATTTTTCCCCTGAGCAGTTACCGGAGTGGTCACAAGGAGCAGTCCCGTTCGCCTTATTCGAAAAGAGCTCCCACAGCTGCTGGAGGGAGCTCTGTGGGACGTCCAAAGGCAAATGGAAAAGTGGAGAGCATAATTCGTGCGGGGCTTGGGGGGTGCCATTGACTCGCTTTATATTCCATGTGCTCAGCTCCAAATGAGATGTAAACCCAAAGATTCTCCTCACCTGTGGTCATTAAATGCCTCATGGCATCTTTCATAAGACCGGGGGATCTTGGTGAAATCCCAGCTCGATTAATTATATCCTGCTTTCCTGAAGTTCTTCCTGCGGTTATGAGGAGACGCCGCATCTTTCCCTCCTTCCTGTGTTGTCAATTAGAGCGCGGGCTTGTTAGCTGATTTATTATCTGTTTCCTTTCTAAAAAGGCTCAGAGGTGGTTTTGTCAGCGCTGAATGAAGTACAGAGTAAACAGTTTGTATACTGGAACACTGTGCTTAGGAAAGACTTTGGGAGATCTGGGGGTGGAAATGTCTCCTGTACTGTTTTGGGGTTTTTTTTCTTCCCTTAATGAGGGCAAGCGTTGCAAAAGTATCAAAGGTATCAACCACCAAGCACCTGTGGCTGGAAAAAAACAGCCCAGGAACTCATCTGCAAGATGTGACTGACTTGTCAGCTTTCGTTTTGTCCTCCTAGGCTTGCATCCTCCCTAATCTGTGTGGTGGCAGGTAATGCCTGGCTTCCAGGGACAAATCTCAAAGGGTTCTGCCCAGCAGGCTGGAAATGGTGACCGGGGCCTGCAGCAACCACAAAGACCTCCTGTTGTAGCCTGAAAGTCCCTACACAACAATTCCGGGGCTCTCCAAAAAGTTTAGCTGGCGGTTCTGTTAAAGAAAAAAATAAAATTTCTTGTAGTTGAAGGTAAAACTGGCAATTATTGCTGTCGTGGTAGTGTGGTAGGTGTGGGCTGCCCTGTCCTAGGCAGAACAGGGTTCTTTGCTCTTGGAGTGGGAAACTGGAGCACTGGAGCCCCTCAGCCTGGGGCCGGTGCCAGCTGCCCGTGGGGGATTTTGCTCATGCAGTGCTCCCAACTGCACAGCAACAGGCAAATGTGGTGAATGGCAGTTCTGTGCTGCACCCTTCCCTCCAGACCTCTCTTCAAGTCCAAGTCCGGGAAACACAGGGTTCCGTGGCTACCTTCTCTCGTTGCCACCAAATGCTCCTGTGCTCTTGCACGTTCCCCCAGAGAAATGCATTTTTTCTGCGCTTTTCTGTTGCACCTGTCATGATCTTTCCTATGCTGGACTGGCAGCTTTGCTTCGTGGGCCGAAACAGAAGTGAGGTTTTCTCTTTGAAAGGGAGAGAACACCTCGGGGTGTGTGCTGGGTGTCCAGGAGATGCTGCTGCCCACAGGTGGGAATAAAGCTGTTTGTGGTGCTGAAATCAGAGCTCTGGGTGAAAGCCAAAGCTCTGTTCTGCTGGCATTGCCTCTGGCCCTGACCCTGTCCTTAAGCCCTGTGGTGAGGTTGTCTCCCCGTGGGGAGCCCTGGCAGCTGCACAGCCCCAGGTGGGAGTTCCAAGCTGTGCCCCTGGCCCGACTGCTCCCAAAGTTTGGGACACAGCGGTTTGGGGCAGCCTTAGGGGCTGCAGGGAGGATTTGGGAGGGCTGGTCCACACCTGTGAGCTGTCCTGGTGCCGACCTGCCCATCCAGGGGACCTGGGAAAGGGGAGCCTCTCCACACGCTTGTGGCATGTCAAGCACAGCTCAGTTCTGGTAGCTTCTCCCACCTTTGACTAATTGCTGACCTGACATCTTTCTGATAGTGACCTTGTTTCAGCTAGTAATTCAAATATCTTTCAGTGTCAGAAATAATAAGTGCCACAGTGAGATGAACAAGCAGAGCTTAAGTTGAACACAGATTAATGGGGTTTTAATATTCCTAATTTAATCACTCCTTTCTGTCTGAATGTGTGCAACATGATGTAGCAGCTAATTATTTTTTTAACCATGATGAGGATCTTTCCTAATCATTTTTATATTTAACATGAATGAAGGGAGGGCAGTGATTAATGAGGGAATAAATCTTATGAAACAGAAGCAAGCACATGATCAGTTAAAAATACAGCTGTCTGATTATTTTTTTTTCCCTTTCCCTGTACTGCAAATACTTAACCAGCTGCACCTTCTCAGCTCAATAGTGAGCTGTCTTCAGTCCTAAAGAAAGACCTGAAACTTTGCTTATCCCTCCAGTGCTTCTGTTGGCATCTCTCTGCGTGATCATCTTTGTGATGAATGCGGAATTATTTTTCTTAAAAAAAAAAAAATAAAAAATGCCCCACTAGATACATTAATGGTTGGATAGATGTCTTTTCAAATATTTGTTCCTGACAGGGTGTTTGGAATTGCAGATGAGAAGCAAACCAGCTCTCAGCATCTGTCTGTTGCTACTGTAGTTTCCATTGTGTGAAGCAGAGACAAAGCCAGGCAATTCAAAGCTTAAGTGGATGCTCTTGAGATCTTTTATTTCCCCCACTCTTCCCTCCTTTTTCCCACACTTGGCTGCATCTCTTCTGTCTAAACGCTACTCTCCCTTCCATCCCTCAATCCCCGTGTGCTGGTTTGAGGAGTCTGTCTTCTCCCTGTCAGTTCTCCCCTCCCTCCCTCCCTCCCTCCCTCCCTCCCTCCCCCTCGAGCCCCTTGGTGCACCCCCACTGATTTAGGGGTTTTTTGCTGAGCTCTCGGGCTGTAGGACAGCTCAGAGATGAAGGCTCTGATTGTCAGAAGAGGTTTTTCCTCACTGCTGGAGAGCATCTCGATGGTGTCAGTCCACGGCACCGTCTGCTCTTGGGGCTGTTGTCCCAGGGCTGTGTTGTCCCAGAGCATCCTTTTCGGGGCGAGGATCCCTGGAACTGCAGGAGCTGTGCTGGAGCCCTTGCTCGGCCAGGCAGTGGGGACTTGGCAAACTCAGCCTCGGGGTGAGGACCTGGGGTTTGCCCGTGGAAAGGTGCAGCTGTGAGCCCAGCTGTGCCCCTCTGTTCCCTGTGGCCGTGGATAACCTGTGGCACAATCCAGAAAAGGGCTGGAGGGTTTCACTGGGATGCTTTGATTTTGGATGTGTGTTTCGGGGTTTCTTTTGGTGCTGTTTGAGTGGGGACACTCTGTGCAAAGGTTCCCTTCAGCCACGGAGATAACTCACTGGGTTTCTCAGCAATGTAAGGTCGCTTTGGCTGTGTCTCTTCTCGCCAGCTGACGAGCGGAATTTTAAAGACTGATCAAGATGAGCTGTGCCCGAGCAGTGCTGGCAGCTCCCCTCTAACCCCGGCGTCTTCTGCAGATATTAAAAATTATCTAATTGGCTAGAAAAGAAAGATGGGCTTAACTGCAACTTCTGCTGCTTAACACCTTGTCATTCCTTCTTGTTGAGCAGAGAGCAACCAAGCTCAGAGAATCACTGTTTCAGGCACCAGTGACACGTACCACTGGCTTGATGGATGCTTGGGAATTTTGGGATCCCGTCATGCAGTGCAGGCAGAGTCCTGGTGGGCTCTGGGCTAATGCAGTGCGGAGGGATAGGAAGACGTGAGGATTAAACAGCAGCATGTTGGAGCAGTTCCTAAAATTAAGTTTATTTTCTTTTTTCTGGCGAGGCACTCAATTAAAATTTTGCTCTCACAGATCAGATCTGGTTCTTGCTGTGCAAATGTTACTCAGTCACAGGGACAGCAGAGGGAAGATGGTTGTTTGCAGATCCAAGATCAGTAACGTGCACTGGGAGCAGATGCTGGCTGGGGGGATCCTGTGTCGGTGCAGCCAGCAGAAAAGATCCATTCTCTTGTTGAGGGAAGAGAGACACTCAAATCAGGAGCACAAGTCTTTCCCAAATTTTTTTCTTAGGATTTTTTTTCGTGAAGTTTCCTCAGCCACTTTCCGCGACATTGCAAATGACAGTGGCATAATTACATTTGTCTTCCAAACTGCCTTTCCTTGAGGGCAAGCTCCACTTTGGCCTTGATTCGATTGTGTACTTTTAATCTCAAAGAAAAGCTAATGCATAAGTATTCATTACACAATTGCATTTTTCTATGGTCAACATCCCCTCTTATAATTACAGGTTCCAGCTGAATGTCATTTCTTTTCTCTCTACTTCAGCTCCCTCACAGCACAGGCGTCTCCTACTCCTGAAGCTTCCCTGCATTCATGTAATAAATAAATAATCACACCTTTTCTGCTGTCAAAGCTGAAAGCATGCACAGCTGTGTGCCACAAGATACACTGGGACTGCAAGGTACAACATTTCTTAATTAGACTGACCTGAGGTTGTTGGGTTTTTTTTCTTTTCCTTTTTCTAGTTTTTTTTTTTTTTTCAAAGCAGCTTCATTAGCTCAGGAGCTTAATTGCAAATGACTAGACAAGCTCTGCTCCTGGTTATTGGGAAAGGTTAGAGTATTTCTCACTGGGGATTAGATCCTGGGAGACATTTTGCAGCTTGATTTTGTGGGCAAGGTTTTAGGTGTGCTCAGAGCATCTTAGCACTAGGCTCAGAATTAGCAAAATAATTAGAAGTTCAAAGCAGAGAGGGGGGCTGGGGCAAAGCCCAGCCAACCTTTTTGATCTTAGAAGCCACATTGCCAAATCCACACGGAATTGGGAGAAACAGGCCGTGCAAAGTGAGCTCTGGAAGCAGAACTGGGGGCTGCCAGGTTTCCTCACTGCTGTGTTGTGGGATGAAGAGTGGATAAAGCCAGGCTGGGCTGTGGGACCAGCTGCCAGCAAACCAACGTGCTCCCTGCTGGGGGGCATGGCTGAGGTACCTGGTGGCCTCTGTCACTTGGTCTGTGTCACAGGGTTTGTTGGTGGCATCTCTGGAGTGATGCTGCTTTTACTGCCATCACTAATGCAGGAACTTTGCAGCTTCCACATGTTTTTGGGGTGTCTTCCTTGGCCTCATGGAGGAGTCACCTTGGCACAGGGCTCTTTAAGGAAAGGAGGGACTTGGGGCATCACAGAGAGGTGACGTTTTCCTGTTCCTACCAGGCAGTTCCCTGCCTCACAGGGACCTCCTGGGGGTCAGAAAAAATTTGAAAAAGGGTTACTTTGTGCTGACCAGCGTCTTCTGTCCTTTCGTGCTTTGTACCTGGTGCTGATACAGGTGTGCAGCCCCATCCCTGGAAGTGTCCAAGGCTGGGTTGGACAGGGCTTGGAGCAGCCTGGGATAGTGGAAGGCACCTCTGCCCGTGTGGAGTGAGATGGTCTTTACAGTCACTTCCCACCCAAACCGCTCCATGATTCCATGACACTGGAAGCATTTCAAAGACCTGTATTCAAGTGGACATTGTGATGGCTTTCCCTCCTGTAGCTCAGTTGCATAAAGCCAGGTTTGGGTGTCGGCTGACCCTCACTGCCCCTTCCTATCCCCATCCTGTACCCTGGGTGTGGAAGCAGGGCTGCTGTCTGTAGGGGGGAGCTTTGTGCTGGGGTGCCTGGAGCAAGGAGGCAGCACTTGTGGCGGGAGGCTTTGGAACCCAGCAGCTGTAAAAATGTGCTGAGAATGGCGCAGTGGATGCAGCAAAAGCTCCAACACCCCCTGCACTGCCCAGCCCTGTGCTCAGAGCAGCCTCTCCCAGGGTCACCCCTGGGGACAGGAGGGGCAGTGTCCCTTCCCACTGCTCCCTGTCCCCTGCAGACCCTCACAACAAGATGCCTGCTGGGATGGAGCACATCGTGTTTATGTTCTGGCAGGTGCAATCTCACCAGGCTCTTCGTGAGCCTCTGCAAAACTGAGCACAAAAACCAAGGCAATTTCTAATCTCCATCAGCCAGAGCCGTGTCTGTGCTGTTTGTCTGAAGGCAAGAGGATCTGTGACCTTACTTCTCCCCTCCCTCAGTCTTTTGGCTCCCAGACTGTAAGAAGGCCCCAGTAATTCATGTCCTTTATTAGTCCGTGCCGGGGAAAAGAGGGGTCTGAGTTGCTTGTGTGACACCCGAGTTCTGCTGCACAACAAATATACTTGAGAGGCTTTGTCGTATATAACCCACTTGAAGCGGGAGCATTCAGGTAAGGAAATGAAGGGCTGCAGGGCTCAGCTGTGCAAGAGGAAAATAATTAGGGCATGTTTATCTCATGCTCAAGCCTGCAGAGGTGAAAAGCAAGGGACAGGAAGGCTGCTTCAGAGGGAGCTGGGAGTGGGGAGGGCAAGGCAGAAAGGACCTGACAAGGGAGTGAATTAAACTTCTCCAAAAGACTCGGATCGTTGGGATAAATCCCCCCCTCCCTCCCTGTTTCTGCTCTAATGGAGGATGAGCTCTGCCTTGCTGGCTTTGCTTTTCAAGGTCTCAGAACCTGTTGTTTTCAAAAGGTTAAAGCCCTCGAGCTGCTGAGGGAAGGGAACACTCTTGAAAAGATGCCAGGTGAAGAACATCTAGATTTCTAGGGGTTTCAGGTTTGCTAGTATAAAAGGGAAAAATAGATTCCAAATGTGAAATAAACCTTTGGTTCTTTCATTTTCCTTCCTTCCTTTTTTTTTTTTTTTTTTTTTTTTTTTAAACACAGCTGAATTCTGACTCCAATGAGACTCCCGCCTCCCTCCCAAATATGAAGATCTGAATGCACACATGGTTAAACTGGGCTGAAGCAGCTCCAGGGAGCTATGGCGTCTGCTGTCCCAGTCCTGTCCCAGGTCAGGTGATGGAGACGGTATCAGAGCAAAGGATCATGAGCAGTGGGACATGAACTGAAGGAGGGTGAGCAGTGGGACGTGGAACTCTGCCTCTTCCTTCCCCACGTCCTCTCCCCACTCCAGAGAGGAGTGAGGAGTTTGCAGCAGCTCTCGCTCGGATCAAGACTCTTGGCACATCTTCCTCTGTGCTGTTTGCTCTCAAGCTGCCTCTCCTTTCTGGGCTTCAGACCTGGCTTTCATGATTTACACAGGCACAGATCAGAGCAAACACAGCCCTTGCCAGTCTTGCAGCTCTGATTCAGTGGCAGAACCCCAGGGAAAATATTTGCAATCCAGGCTGTGCCACGAATCTCCTGAAGCCCTGAGGGGTCCGTGGTCTCTCTCTTTCTCCTTGCCTTTGCCCCTTAGGATCCCACATCCCTCCTGCCCCCCAACACGTGCTGGTGCAGGTGGTTCCTCTGGCACCCCGTGGCTCTGCTCCTGGCTGGTCCCTGTGCCTGCAGAGGGGTGCAGGGAGAGGAGCTGCAGGGAAATGTGCTTCCTCCTGTCTTTGGATAACACTGAGAAGGTGAAGAGGAGAAGGGGATGGGATTTTTAGCTAGAAGGATTTTGCCCTGCTTCTAGAGACTTTTGCTTTGTCCCCTGCCCAGGAAACACAGATTCCATGCACAGCTCTGAGGTTCTGCCTCTTCCCCACTGCCTCCTGGGCAATAAAAGCAGAACTGGGTGTCTCTTCATTTGCACAGCTCACCTTTTTCTTTTTCTTTCTTTTTTTTTTTTCTTTTTTTTTTCTTTTTTGTGGGGGGAGCCCAAAAAGATAATCTATTTAATCCTACCATATCCTCCATGAGACGCAGCTTCCTACATCAGTTCTGTGCCCCTGAGGGTAAAGAATTATTCAAGGCATCAAGCCTGACCTGGATTTTGTGTGATGTGATCGCATCCAGAGCATGGAAATCCATGCGATCAAATGGCAAATCTCTGAGCCTTGGCAGATATGCCTCCTGCTCTGCAGAACTATGTTGCCATGGCTACATCTCAGTGTGAGCATTTCTCTCCTTATCCCAACGTCTTTTCTTCTGCCAGGGTCGCTGCCTGTGCTCCAAAGCCCACCCTGCCACGGGCAGTGCTGGGCTGGGCACAGCAGCAGCGCAGGGGCGGTGGGGAGTGGGTCACAAACTCACCCCACGTCTGAA
The DNA here is from genome assembly GCF_029207755.1 of Chamaea fasciata. NCBI lineage: Eukaryota > Metazoa > Chordata > Aves > Passeriformes > Sylviidae > Chamaea > Chamaea fasciata. The sequence continues at coordinate 8,560,999 of NW_027094104.1, read as the reverse complement.
TCTGCAGTGGGTGAACTGCTGCCAGAGACTCCTTAAATGGGGAAAAAACCGAACACAGCAAGGGCTTGAAACACCTGTCAAAAATGCTGCTTCTGTTTATGACTTGAGGAGAGAGAAAGCGAAAAGCAGAAGGGAGGGGGTTGCACGGGGAGCTGGGAAAGCTGAGCTCCAGCTCTGCCCTTCCTGGTGCTCCTCTCCCCGCTGCAGTCCCCTGCACCAAAGGGGTGACAGTCACCTGCCACCTAAAGGCAGCTCGAGATTTTCAGATGAAAGCCGCTGAAAGAACGTTTGGGGCCGTTACACTTGTCTGAGAGCTGCTCCTGTGTCACGCAACAATGGCTGTGGGTTTCTGTCACAAAAACACCCCGGATGTGTTTACAGGCTGTAAAGCAGAAATAGAGGAGCGCTGCCAGAGTGATGGGGTGTGTCTGGGGGATGTCACCGCTGGAGGGGCCTGAGCTCCCTTGGACGGAGCGTGAAAACTTCCTCTAAGACTGTGGGACCCAGAGCATGGATGTCAGGGTTGGAAAGTCCGGGGTGGCTCCTGGCTGGGGAGAACAAGAGCCCCCAGTGCTGAACTGGGAGATTCCACTGCCCTGCTTAAGACAACTGGAAGCAAAATTCAGCATCTTCACAGGATGTTTACAGTGCCAAGTTGGTCCCTGTTTGGTTCTAAGGTTGGTATTTCTCCAAGCTATCCCCACTGAGCACGTGTTATCTCATTTGGGGACATTAGGAATGAGAAGCGAGTACATCTGCTGGCCAGAGGAATTGTGCACAGAGGAGAAATCGGGCTGCCCCCGGTTAAACGCTACAAACTACATTTTAAACTGCCCTGTCCTGTGCCACACGTGCCTCAGCCATGCTGGGTGTGCCGCCAGCTGCCCATATTTTGCCAGGCAGCTTTTCAGTTCTAGGGAAAGCTCATGGCTTGTGCCCTGCACCAACCAAGTCTCTAACACAGGTCCTGCTTGTGCTGCAGCTGGAGGGGAAAGGCTTTGCATGAAGAGTCTGAGCTTCAGAAATCAGCTTTGGGCATAACTGTCCCCCAGGAAGGTGCCTGTAACCCTGACCTGCGGGAGCTGCAGAGCCAGGGGTGGCTCCTCTCCCTTTTTGGCTCAACAATCGTGGCTGCAATGACAGAGCAATGGTGGCAGTGACAGAACAGGGATGGCAGTGGAGGTGCAGTGATGGCAGTGACAGGGCAGTGGTGGCAGTGGCAGTGCAGGGATGGCAGTGGCAGTGCAGGGATGGCAGTGGAGGTGCAGGGATGGCAGTGACAGTGCAGTGATGGCAGAGCTCCCATCTCCTCTGCCAGCACCTCCTCCCCCTTGTTGTGCACAACCAGTATTTCAGGGCTGGGAATGGAAGTTCCCCAGGATCAAGGATGGAAGAAGTACAGGTGAGCGCTTTGGGTAGTTAGGATAAATCCGTTTCCCCCCACTCCCCAGATTTCTGGAGTTTCTCCTGAAATCCAGAACGGAGGTAGAAAGGATGTGTGTTTTCTTCCTCTCCTGGTTTTAATTGTGTATTCTAATAAGAAACTGCAACACAGGCTCTTATTAAGGTTGCCTTGTGCTGCCAGACTTGCTGTGTTTGATAGAAACCCCAGAAAATCCCCTGAACCGCAATGTGGGAATCCAATTCTTTTCAGTTGATGAGACTGTAAACACATTTCCTTGGATTTGCAAGAACCATAGCAGGAGTTTCAACCATATGAATAAAGCAAAAGAATATCTGATGGGGAATATTCCTGCTTTGCATATTCAAAACTTGCAGCCTTATTCTTAGGCAGCATCTTTTCAAAGGAATGAGCTGTAAAGAGGCAAAGATCCATTGCCCAGGGGATTTAGGCAAAGAGCCTCCAAAATTAGCACAGTGGGGGGGGGGGGGGGATGTTCCCTCCATCAGATTTGAAATGTCCAAGTTAGATCCTGGATTAGGAGCCCAGGTGCCACTGCTGGTGGCCAGTGGGGTCTCTGTGTTCAGCTCTGCTCCAGTTCGATGCTCAGTGACCAGAGGGATCTTCAAAATTTACCTTAAAACAGCCTCGGGTTGGGATGAAGGGTCTGTGCCCTTGAGGGTAACTCTGCCATTCATCTTGAGTTGAGCTGAGCCTCCAAATTCTGGTCCTTCCCATTTCGCTCAAACTGGGTGCATTTCCTTCTCAAGCAAACTGTCCTGGTGACTTCAGGAGAAGAGAGCTCTAAATATAAAAATAATCTGGTCCACGGTGTTTGCTTCTGAATGAGAAATCCCATAACACCAGATACCCAATGCTTCTTTTGTCCTCTTTGAACGCTAAAAACAATTGGCAGCGCCTGATTCTATAAATGAATCCTATTTTGGTGGGAAAGTTCTTACATTTCTGAGGTAATTTTCCTGTCTCTTGTGTTTATGCTCCTTTACCAGCTGGCCTTGCAGAGTCCCTGTGTGGCTGGTTGAAAACCGTGTCTAGTTACACTTCCCTTCTCTGTGCCCTTTGGGAATGCTTTCTTAGAACAAAACAACCCTTTTCCAGACTTTCACCAATTTTCTTGGTCAAAGCATACTCCAAAATCAAAGCTCTCATCTCAGCTTCTCAGAACTTTGTGAAAACAAACACTAACTCAGCTTTTCGTTTATCTGCACGCAAAAATCTGCGGCAATTTGACAACAAGTCAAAATATTTCCCTTCTTAGTACCGTGGCAAGTCCTGATGAGAGTTCTGTTTATTCCACGAAGACAATGAGCAGGGAACAGCGTGAGGAAGTCTGGCTGCTGGTGTGATAACTCCTTCCCAGATGAAGCCTCGCCTCTATCTTGGTTTGGCACTGAAATTCTGACTTCAAGGCCTGTTGGTATCTCTTGCCTTTTGCTGTACAAACTCCTTAATGCGCAGGAAATTGTACATATGCAAATGGGGAGGGGGGGGTGATAAGCAGCCGGCTGGCCCCGTGTTGATCCCCTGGCATTTTGGCTCCTTCCCACTTCCACCAGCTCTGCCCGGGCCACTCTTCTGGAATCCGCCTTGATCGGAGCATCTTACAAAGCCTTAAATGGGAGATAGTAGCATTTCTGATCTCATTTTCCAGTATTTCAGCTGTGCCATAATCTATTTACCACACAATTTGTGTCACTTTGATAAGCGGCTGCTTCAAGACTGCATTTATTAAAATCAAGAGCAGGGAGAGCTTTCAAGTCTCTCAAGTGTTGTAATAAATGTTTGAAATTAGTCATTACAGTGTTTGCCATGGTTCATATCATAGACTCTATCTAAATGACAAATGATCACAGCCTGGACATGCACTTTTTTTTATTTTTTTGGTGGTGGTGGTGCATTTGCAGTGGGATGGGATAAGGTTGGGATAACCCAACCCAAAACTTCCCAAGTTGGAGCAGGATGGAAGGGAGGAGTGGAGAAGAGAGAAGGTTTCACCGGGAAAACTTATCAGAGGCTCAGGGCAATGGCTTTGAGCAGAGAAGTGCTGGCTCAGCTCTGACTTTCTTGGCTAAAAATGAAATAAATCTGAAAAACAGCCAAAAGCCCCAGGAAGAGGCCATGTAGGTTTTGCAGAGCAGAGCAATTGCCTGGTACCGTGGTGTCTGGATTATGCAAAGTTCAGCTCTTCCCCCACCAAACAACTCCAGGATGAAAATTCACCTTGTTGCTCTGTTACAGACAGCTTCTTAATGTGCTTGCCTGGCCACGGGATGTGCTGATGTGGTCATTTAATAATGAAAAAAAACCCCAAAACCCCCTCAAAAATCAAATTAAAAATCTCTTTTCCAAGTATGGTTCTGTGTGTGAGCATGTGTATATTCACACATATATAGGCACAGACGTATTAAACACATACGGCACAGAAAAGAGACAATTATGAAGACAAATATTCTGTCTCAATTCATTTTGTTCTTCATTTTCCCATCAGGAATGTAATAGCTGAATTTATAGTGTTGAGCCTGGGCTATAAATTCCATTATTTTCAGTGACTATATCAATTACATCCCTTGAAAGGGACCCCAAGGCAAGGGGAGAAAATTGGAGACAAAAATCTTCGGAAGGGAGGATGCAGGAGGTAGAGGGGAGAATCATCCCCTCCCCTGTTTTATCCTCACTCATTACCCATAACCAGCACCTTGTCCCTACATAAAAGCTTGCTGAGCTCCCTGGTGCTCCAGCTGGCACCCACGGCAGAGCAACTCTGGTGACAAGTGTGTCACTGAGGAAATAATTGCAGTGCCACACACACACAGGTGCTGACTCAAAAGGGGAGCAGGAAATGGTCTTGCCTGAATAGAAATGGCATTTATTTTAGAGAAATTCAATTGTCAGGGAAGAAAACAAAACATCTTCTTTTTTTTTTTTTTTTTTTTAAGGAACTGAGCAAACTACTCATCTCCTGTCCTTGAGCTGAAGATGTTTTTTTTTTTTTTTTTAAATCTTGCCCTGGGACAAGCTTGGAAAAGGGAGAGCATGGTTTCAAAGAGCAGAGTGCTGAGATGAGAAGTTGTTTCTTTAGCAACTCTTGAAAGAGTTTTTACTATTTCCCCTTCTCTCTTATTGCAAGAGATTGAGTCGGCTTGTTTCGTTTCAGTGGGATTGGTTTTATTTTCACGTCCCAGAGCTGGCCTGTGAAAGGCAGAGCAGAAATTGAGGGAACACTGCAGCAGGAACCTGCCTTGTTAACACGCAGGAAAAGGAGCCTGTGCTGAAGAGCTGGGTGGTGCTGCAGACCCCATATGGTTTAAAACTTTGTCCTCGATGCATGCCAAGCTCAAACTTCTTAATGTTCCAGCAAAATATCTCGTTAATGTTTCCAAATGGCAGAGGCTGCTGGTGTTCCCTTTCACTGCAGAGCGGAGATGTGCAGGGTCCAGCTGCGTGTTTGTTTTCTGCACTGGAGCTGTATGATCTCCATGTCCATCTAATGGCCCTCAGCATTGCTCCCTAGCTCCTCACCCAGAGGTTTACACCCTCAGTACATTTATTGGCAGTTTCTTCTGTCATTTAAATGTCTGCCTCACTTTAAACTGCTTTAATCTCCCTCCCTCCTTCATAGATTTTTCCTCTTCAAGTGACTTTCTTGGGCAGAAGGGATGAGAGTTGCCCGATGTACCTTTCTGTACTGGAAATGCTAAATGATGCCTCCAGGCTTCCTATTGGTCTTCCAAGAGGTGAAATCCCCAGTTAGAAGCAGAAATTCCTGTTTATCCCCAGTGCGTCCTCTCTGTGTCTGGTCTTGACCCTGGGAGATGGGAGAGCAAATGCCTGGAGGAGGAGGAGGAGGGAGATTGTGTTCCTTGGAGATGGGAGGCTCAGGAAAGGGCAGCACAGTCTTGAAACTTGTGCTCCAGCCCCTTCTCCAGCTCCGTTCTCTTCTCTGGACACGCTCCAGCCCCTCAGTGTCCTTCTTGCTGGGGTCCACAACCAGAGTGTGAGCTGTGGCCTCACACCCAGCACGGTGGGACAGTCCCTGCCCTGCTCCTGCGGCCACATGAGTGCTCTACAGGATGCCATTGGCCTGCTTGGCCACCTGCCTGGGCGCTTATCCAGCTCTGCCCCTGGTCCTGAGCTGTCCTGGGGTGACCTGTGTCCCTTCCAGCTCTCTCCTGCCCTGGGCCCCTCTGCACCTTTCCTTGTGTGTGTTTATGCTGCGGTCAGAAGACTAAAAAAACATTGAATAAAAAGAGTTATTTGGTTTCTCCATCAATAATTCCCTTCCTCCTCGTGCCGTGCCCTTCAGTTGCTGTTGAGACTTTCACCCATGTCACAGATTCTACTAAATCCTGTCTCCTCAAGCTTAGCTAATGACAAATGCTCTATGGAAATCTGGATGAAACCTGCTGCATCTCATTTGCCTAGAAAATCTCTCAAGGAAAGACAGCAGGTTGGGGGGGGGGGGGCGGGGTGTGGAATGTTGTGCTTGTGATAAATAGTGAACTTAATGAAGATTGCTGATGGACAGCATTGTGTACTGGAGCCTTTTGTTTCCCCCAGTACAAGATGGATGGTGGTATCGGGTATTTGCTCGGTTTTTCTGCCTTGCAGGGTTGTCCACCCTGTCGTTCAGCCCTCTGCTCCTGAGCAGGAGCTGCCAATTTGTGCCAATAGCAATTTCCCACCTCCCCCATCCCTCCTTTGAGGGAGTTGATCTTGAGATATTTTTTAAATACATTAGTTTATAATTAAAGGATATTGTATTAAGAGCATTAAGATACAACCTGCCTTACCTCCATAAATACTTTTTCTTTTCCTCCCTACTTGCTGGGAAGGCTTTAAAAACATCCACTTGGAAATTCATGCAGATGATATTTAGACATGCAGATATGCACTCCTGTTTTGCATGAATGTTTGACCTTGGGCAGAGCTGTTCAATGCAGGATGGATGTGTTGTGGCTGCATTTAATCATCTGAAGCAGAGATGAAGCCTTGAAAAACCACATAGACCCAATTCCCAATTCCCAGCCTCTGGATGGTAATGAACTTCTGAGAAATAGCTAATCAATAAATTGAACAAAAGACTCAGGCAGCTAAACCACTTTGTCAGGGCCTTAATTACAATTGCAGAAATAAATCGGGAGGGGGGTGGTGGTGCTTGGGAGCCTTTGCCAGACAAAATGAGCCCTTTACTCTCTCGAGGTAACCCTTTGCAAACTGAGCAGCCTGGCTTGGTGTGAACGCTGTGCCTTTGTGTGTGTGTTCACAGAGGGGTCTGAATGGGGAAAATGATCCAAAACATGCTGCTGCAGGACGGGCTGGGCTGTCCCCGACCTCTGGAGCTGCCTCAGTGAGATTCCACTCAGCAGGAGGGTTTCTACTTCCCGCTTTCCACAGGGAGGGGATGCGGATGATCCAAAGCAGCAGGCCATGCCAGGGCGAGCTGGGCTGCTTCACTTGGGGAGAAAGCTGAAGGTTTAGGACCAGATGCAGCCAGCAGGATCAGGAAGGACACGTGAGGACAGACAGGAGAGACGGGAGCCAGGCCAGGAGCCCACCTCACCCTGCTGTGTCAGCAGTGCCATCCCTTGCCGGCAGCAGGAGTGATGGAGCTGGCGAAGCCGGAGCTGGGGCTGTCAGTGAAGCCCGGCGAGGCTCTCCCATTCCTGGCTCAATTATAGCAGCAGGCATTTCACGTGCCTGTCTCCTGGCAGCCCGTGCTGCAGAACAAAGGGATGGAGCCCTGGGGATTGCCTGGCAGACGTGGGTTTTGCCTGAAGAAATATTGCAGGATAACAGCGCAGCCGGGCTGGCGTGAGCGTGCCCGGGGTGGGTGTGTGTGCCAGGGGCTCAGAGGGCACACGGTGACCAGGGAGAACAAAGATCTTGAGGAGCTTTAAAGGGGGAACTCAGTACTCTGGGCACTGTGGTGCTCAGTTACTGTTTGGGGATCCAGAGAAGTTGGGAATGCCTCAAAGGAGCGTGTCTTTGGGAGTGTTTTGAATTGGACAGAACAGAATGTTTCATGGGGCAGATTTAAACCCTGAGCAAGGAGCAAGGGGGTGGATTGTGTCCCAGGTGAGCTGCTTTTCACCCTTGCAGGGCAGTTGGTTGGTAACAGGCTCACTGCCCTCCTCTTCCTCACCCTCCACACCTCTTGGGCTTGGCAGAAAGGAGCTTTTTTTCCCTTTCCTTAACAAAAATCCCCTGAAAGAGAGGGTTTCCCCTAGGGCTGCTCACTGCAGGTGGGTGGCTCCAGCTGCTGGGATCCTCAGGGATAAGTAGAGCTTGGCCACCTTCTACTGGAGGGCAGCCACCAGCCGCAAGAGCTCAGAGTGTACTGGGACCACAGCACCCCATTTTGCTGTTAGAGGTGCTGGGGACCCCCATCAAACAGCATCCTAGAGCCCAGGTGCTGTGCTGCGGGAGAGTTTTGAGGCAGTGGTTGTGTCCTGCAGCATCTCTGTGACTCCCAGCAGCACGAGGCCGGGAGCAGCTGTGGATGGCAGCAGTGCAGGCTGCAGGTGCTGCACCTCCAGGACGCAGTTACCCCCCAAAGCAGGGGGAGGACAGCCCATGCTCCTGCTGGAAATGGGTCAGCTTGTGCTGGCCTGCAGCGGTGAGAAACCTGGTTGTGTGTGAATACTCCTGAACTCGTAAGAGATCTCCGTGGCTGGGGGAAATGTGAATTGTATTTTCATCTCGGGAACCCCTCCCCTCAAACCTTAACACCAGGGTGTGCAAAAGAACAAACCCCAGGTGACATAAACCCCGGAGCATCTCCTGTTGTCAAACTCCAGCTCGTTTTAGGGTTTCTCTGGCTCAGGGCCTTGCTGAAGGAGCATTTAGCACTTCTGCCTCCCTGCCAGCCTGGCTCCTGTTCCCTGCCTTTCCCACGGAGCCGGGGAATGGCTCTGTAATGAGGCAGCAGGTGACATGAAGCTGCTGGGAATAAGGATGGCTTTCTGTGAGCTGCTCTGCCTTTGTGCCCAGGTTCTTCCTGAAGCAGCAGATAAATCTGCATCCCAGCACGGCAGGGATGCTCACAGAGCAGTCCCCGGGACATGAGTGAGTTGCTGCTGTCGGCGCCTGTGTTTACTGCACAGATAAAATATTTACAGCTCCATCTTTGGTGGGAGATGCGGCTCGTCCAGTCCTCACGAAGGTCAGGGGAAAGTCAGTAAAATTTATTGATGGTTTATGGCACTTGTGTGCTGCAAAGCAAGGTTACAGTGTTATACACCTACAGCTGGCAGGCAGGGAGGGCTGGAGGGAGACAGGAGGGAGAGGAGAGCAGCTCAGTGTACATCACTGGCTCGGGTCCCCAAATCTGTGTGTTATTTTTAATTAAATTATAAGCTCCAAGTAGCAGAGCACGTGCAGGGCTCCTAGCAGGCTGCAGTCCCACATTCCAGCAGCTGAGCAAATGATGGTTTTGCCGTGCTGGTGCTGAGTCCTTCAGAGGGAGCAGGGTTTGTGTTTGTGGCTCTGTGTGCGCTGGTGTTTGTGTGGGGAAGTCGAATTTTGCGTGGAAAGAGTGGGTGAGCCACGTCTGCCCCTCGCTTCTCCGTAATTCTGATTTCTGCCAATAGCCTAGAGCTAGGATTGCACTGTGCTGCGTGTGGTAGGAATAATCAGAATTATGGTGGAATCTCTCTTGGAGAGCTGGGAGCCCTCTGGACACGCGGGGACCTTTCCCTGAGAGCAGCTGGGACAGTCTTGACTTCTCTGGTGTCTGCAGCCTGCTGTGGGCAGGGAGGGCATCTTCCTTCCCTCTGGGCTGGTCCTGCACCCCAGGAACTCTTTGCTTGATCCTCCTCCTGCCCTGAAAGGCTGTGGGCAGATGGATGGGTGTTTATGCCCCTTGTGCAGGTGCAAAGGGCGCTGAGGCAGCGAGGCAGCAGCCCCTGGAAGCCCCAGGTGTGTTTTCCAGGCGAGCAGGCAGGATGTAACACCCGTGTCAGGTGTCACAGCCCACAGGGAACAGGTCGGGTGTCTGCCTGCAGCGGGGGAGAGATGGGATTTGCTTTGCACGCTCCTTGTGTTTCCATTTGGCGCCTCCTGTCCCCCCTCTCCGTGTGCTTTGCCTTCCAAATAAATGGGGAAAGATACCTGGGGGAGAGGACACGCTGTTCCAAACCTCTCCTGGAACACAGCAGCTCCCGGCTTTGTTATTTTGCAAGATGATTTGCGTTTCAATGAAGAAGGATAAAACCCAGGTGTTTGGGGCCCTCGATGCCTCTTCTCACCGGGTTCAGTGGCAGGGACAAGCTCGGAGGTGGCTCAGGCAGAGCAGGCGCTGGCCAGGCTGGTTTGGGGGTCAGGGCAGAGCAGCTACAGCAGCAGCAGACACAAAAACCTGACTTTTTCTAAGCCAAACACATCGGGCTCTGGTGGTGGCTCTGCTCCACACCACTGCCTGTCTCCTTCGAGGGCTATGAAGTGTTTATTTCTGAGCCACAGCTTTTCATTTAACAAGGAAGGCTGGAAGTCAGATCGATGAGAAACGCAGGGAGAAGCTGGGAATGAAGTGCTGCCTGTTCCTATCAGCTCCTGGGCCTGTTTATAACCTGATAATAGAAAGGCTCCTCTGTGATCTTATTGCTGAGAAGGCTGGAGTCTGAGCATGCCATAAAAACCCCAAGCAGCCCAGTGGTTGAGAACACCCCGTGCACACCAGTGTGGGAAGTTAAAACTGGCCAGGAATTCCCATTGGGATGTGGGCATATCCCTGCAAATCCCCCCTCTCTCTTTCCCTGACCTCACCCTAAAGAATCATCTGCTGGAAACCAAATGTGTCTGTCTGATCTGCTGCTGGGGAAAGGAAATCTTGAGAACATTTGACAAAGAACGCAGAGTTGAAATTAAATATCGTAATGATATAAAACAGTAAGCAGATCTGCTTGACAGCCTTGACAGCTATTTGTTATAGAAAACAGCGTTTATGATGTCAGTCCTATAAGGGAATGTGTTTGAATTAAAATAATTACAGCAGATAGTACAACAAAGACTCCCTGTAGTCAATCATCCTTCACAAATACATTGTACTAAACCTTCCCAAATGAGTGAAGGAAACGCGGGGACTGCAGCCTGGCAAATAAATACCAATAAGGGGCTGCATTACCAAGCCAAGAGGCTGCTTTCAGTCATCAAATTTCCTTCTCTTTTCAACCCTAAGGGAGACAAATGAGGATTTTTAAAAATTATTATTATTTTATATATGTGCCCTTTCAGCTTCCACCTACTTCCAGACAGGGAACTGAAAATCTTTCTGGAAGGGATGCAAAGACTCTTTCAGCTGTTGGGATATTTCTTGTGTTCCTCCTCTCCATGTGTCCACTGCATAGTTTCATGTTTTCAAGGACATCACACTGATGAGTTTTTTTGCTAAAAACAATACCTGCAAAATGCTTTTCCTTAGTACCTGCACACCTCATGCAGCAGTTTCTTGTGGGCAGAGCTGGTCAGAACAAGATAAAATTAAGATTGTCCAACAGTTCCCAATTTTGAGTATAAAATCTTGGCCTGCAGTTGTAAAGGCTCCACTTCAGGTCTCATCAGATGTGTGGGTTACCTTTAGCTTGGGGAAAACAGCTTAATTACCTTCCAGGAGACTCGGAGATGGGGGAAAAACTTTGCTCTACTCATTGAGGGAAGAAAAAAAACCCCAAAAAACCAACCAACCAACCAACCAAACAAACAAACAAAACCCAAATGGAACAAACAAACAAACAAACCACCAACTACCAAGAAAAGGCAGAATACTGCGGTGTCCAATGTCTGAAAATCTCCTGTGTCTACAACACACAGCAGAACTCAAGCCTTGCCAAGGGAGGGATGATCCTGCTGCTTGGGATGCAACTCTGATTTTTTGTTGAGGAAACCACTTGTAATTGCAGCTTTTTATTGCTTTGAAATAATGAATTTCGCAGCTTTCTCAGAGAAATATTAGCATTGAACATCTGAAGATAGAGGAGATTTTGTCCTTGCCAAACATGCTTGAGCTTTGTGTCTTGTTTTCAACTGAGTTTTGGGATGCTCTGAGTATTCATGGATGTGTATGTAGCCTAAAGTTGATGCATCAGGGGCTCTTTTGCTGAGGAGTTGAGTGTAGTTTTGATAAAACCCCCAAATTTTTAACCCGATGGGTTACATCACATGAAAATTGCCCAGCAAGCCGTACAAAATGAGCCAGCAGAGGTGCCTTTCTTCCCGGGGAATTTCGAGCGTTTTGCGGGTTTGCAACACTGGCACTTTTTGTCAGCACTTTGGAGCTGCTGCATAAAAAGCAATTACCGGCGTTCCTTTCTCTCCTTTCTTTTGTTCAGCCCTTCCCAGCAGCTCAGCTCTGAGCCCTGGGCTGCCCAGCTGGTGTTTTCACAGGTGTGTTGGGCTGGAGTGCAGAGTCCGAGGGAACAAACCAGGAGAGAACAAACGCGCCGTGAAAGGAGCAGAGATAACATCGCATTGTTTTCCTTCTGCATTCCTCACCGTCCCAAGAAATGCTGTCCCCACCTCTCTTGCCTCTGCGTGTCTCCTGCCAAATATTCTCTTTGTGGCTTAATCCTACTCTGGAGGTTTGGTGTATGAAAAGAGACACCCAGTAAAAAAAAAGAAAAAAAAATTAAAAATTGGTGCTGCCCTGTTTTCTCTGAGTGCTTTAAAGTGAGAGGGCTTCAAGTAGCGTCCTGAGGATCTTCTGGGGCTCTTCTGGTGTTTTGTTAACGAAAAGGAGGCAGCCTGTCCCTCTTTCTGCCCAGAATTTGCATGGGTGACACCTGCAATGAGGAGTTTACATCCCTGGAAGGTTGGCAATCCGCCTCCCATCTCAGCTCTGCAATAAGGAGCAGAGAGTTCCATAACCAGCAAAGATATCCTGCCTGGCTTTGCGTTTCTTGGCTGCACGTAGTTCCAGTGAAACCCTCAGTGCTATTTGAACCCTGGGTGGGTTGAGATTTTTTCCCTTTTTTCCTTTTTTTTTTTTTTTTTTTTTTGGTGCATAGTTTAATTACAGTGGGGCTGTGCACTGACTCTCCATTAATAATACAGTAAATTTCAGCCGCAGATTAAATTTCTCTAAAGTAGTAAATTGCAGGGGAAAGTGGAAGAAAGTCATGGTCGAGGAAAATAAGTACATTATAGGTCCTTTATTAGATAGAAGCCCATGGCATCAGGCAGACGGGTTCTTACAAACACACACATATGAGAAAAACAGGGGCTGCATCAATCAGCTTATCAAAATCACTTAAAAGAAATGGGCTTCTGCTGAATGTGTGGAGTGCAATAAAACATCAGTGTAACGCTGGACGTATATTAACTGGCACAGAAAGATTATGACATGTCCATTACTGAGCTTCCCCTTCCTGCTGGCTGCACACAGGGCCAGATTCCTCCATAATGTGCTCCTCAACCTCCTCCTCCCCTCCCAAATTTATTTTATTACCCTTGTTATGGGCAGGCACTCTATAAAATGACATTAGAGGCAGAACAGCCACAGAGAGATGCTGACTCTGCCCCGAACATCCAATGTACTCGGGAAAAGCTATGTAAATACTTCGCTAATCTGGCGCCATCTGAGAGCACAGAAGAAATGAAGAAGGGTGAAAGCCCTGCTCAAGCACTTCTCGTCCCCTGCTGGTCCCCTCCCAGCACCCCTGGGCTCTCCAGAGCCCATCCTGCCCTGCTCTGGGCTTTGGGGGAGCCTTGGCTTGGCCAGCAGCTGGTAGCTGGGCAAGGTTTAATGGAGATGATGGCAACCCCTAGAGCATGGGCAGGTGAAAGTTTTCCGTGGGAGCCTCCCAGTGCATTAAAACTTCAGTGAATGTCAATATTCAGTGTGATGTGTGTGCACAGAGCTGGGAGGGGAGGGAGCGGCTGGGACGCCCAGGGGTGGGGCAGCAGCTCAGGCTCTGAGCCCTCTCTCATCAAACTCATTTTACGTAGAGGTGCCAGTGCTTTCATGGATGAATAATCCAGATTATAAAACACCACTTAGGATCTTCAGCCGTTAATGGAGGTATTGAAAGGGAGAACTGCCTGGTCTACTCCAGCCAAACCGGCTGTGCCAGCAGGGACATGGGGACAGAGCTCCAGGGGCCTTGGGACAGGCAGGAACATGTGTGCTGGGGAGATGAGATACCAGAGGAGATGTGTGTGCACATACACACATATATATGGCACGAAAAAAATAATTTTAAAACCGCCTTTTGGCCCCAGCAACTGAGCTTAAAATCAAACAAGAGATGAAGGAATTTTTCAACCCAAATCATAAGAGACCCTGGGGGGGGACACGGGATTATGGACACTTATAACTAATGCAAAATAAACAAGGCAAAATTATATGTAATTACTCCTAAAGTCGTTTGCTTGTTTCAGTAATTGACCTGTGCATTCTTTAATCTTTAATGCTCCTTTAAAATTCAGCCTCAGGGACTCATAACATTTATTGACGTTTGTCATGGTTAAGGCTCTGGAGGAACTGGGCTTTATTAGAAGTCTTCAAAGAAATATCAATTTAGGGATAAAGCAGCATTAATATTTTGTACACAACATCATCTGCTTAGAAAGCTTTACTAGATTTCTTTATGTTTTAGCAAAAGATGGCCAAAAAGGGCAGTGCTGGGAGTGGCTTAGTATAGAACCCGCTGCTGCTACTTTAGAGGGTTTTATTAATAAAGGTAGGAGGTTGTGCTTTAATAAAATTAAAAAGGTTGATGCAGGAGACACTGATGTGTCTGTTCATGGTGGCAAGAGAGTTTTGTCCCACGCTGGGTGGAGAGAGGAGCATCAGGAGTGCAGCTGGGGAACCGATTCTCTCTGACACAGACTCGCTGTGTGACCTTGCCCGGTGTCACTTGCATTTCCCTTCTGCAGAAGCCACGTCCTCCTCTCCCTGTCACAGGGGGTGAAATCCACAAACCACCTTCAAATGCTCCTCAGTCTGGAGGCTCTGCACGTTTCTGAATGTCTACAGGGCTGGTGGGATGTTTTTGTTGTTGGCTCCCGCTCAAATTTTGTTGTTGCCGAATATTGAGCAAAAAAAAACCCCAACCAAACTAGGGAGCACCAGAAATTAGCAGCCTGGCTGAAACCTGTTCTTTTTGCCATTTGGGAGAGTGAAAATCCTTGGGTATTTCTCATATTTTGATAATTCTGAAATGGGGGGATATTGCAAGTAGCTCAGAAAGTTTGTGCCGTTGCTCCTTTCACGGGTGCTGCTCTTTCCCAGGCACTGCAGACCTGCCCTGTCAGGTAATGGCTCAGGAGCAGCAGGCAGTTCAGAGAATCCCAGAATGGCTTGTGTTGGAAAGGACCTTTAGGATTATCTCATTCCACCCTCTGCCATGGGCAGGGACACCTCCCACTATCCCAGGTTGTTCCAAACTCCGTCCAACTTGGCCTTGGACACCTCCAGGGATAGAGCAGCCACAGCTTCTCTGGGCACCCTGTGCCAGGCTCTCCCCACCCTCACAGGGAAGAATTTCATCCTAATATCCCATCTAACCCTGCTCTCTGTCAGTTTGAAGCCATTCCCCTTGATGAGTTTGCTCAGTCCTTAGCAGCAGCTGATATTTGTGCTTCCCTGAGGGGACAAGGGGGACACAAGGGGGAATCTTGGGATCCTCTCCAAGCAGCCACTGGACTGATCCCCCAGGAGCAGGTCCCCCAGATCCTGCCTCCTGCCCAGGGTTCTGTGGCTGCTCCTCGAAGGCCCAGATGCCAGAGGTGGGGGTGCACCAGTGTCCCACCTTCCTGAGGCTCCCTCATTGGCAAAGGCTCTTACTAAAAATGGTTCTTTTGCCATCCACTCTTGGGTTGAGCTTCCTCCAGCTTTGGCACGAAGAACCATTTTTCTCTTTCCTTCCTGGGCTCAGTCAGGCCACCCACAAACACTTGAGCTTCTTGTTGATTTTCCTTCTCTCCCTCTGTCCTTGGATTCCTTCTCTATTAACCCAGTGAAATGATTGTGGAGCCAACTGGAAACCCCTCTGATACTGAAAATAGGGCTCAGCAGAGGCCATTTCTGAGGAATTTATCCTGTTTTTCTTTGAAGCAAAAAGGATTCGAGCGTTTTGTTAAAGAAATGAGAGCTTTAACAATTGGTATATCTCTGGTGCCGTTGGAGTGAGGGACTCGTGTTTAGATAGGGGCCAGATTGGAAACTCATGTGACTGAGTAGTCATTTTCAGAAATATTTGGGTAGCCGCCAGCCAGGCTCCTGGTGGGTGTAAGGTTTGGGGACATCAGCTGCATTCTTAGGGAGCTTAAATTCGGTCTCTCTTTAGCTGTCCCCGCCTCTCCACCTGGTGTGACAGCAGATAAGCTGCCATCAGGTGATGTTTTTGAGGCGAGGTATTCTTTTCTATCTTTAAGGGAGACAGCTTTCCCCGCCCGCGCCTCAGCCGTGCCGAGGCTGCGCCGGAACAAGGCTTCCAGCAGAGTGGCAGAGTTGAGCTGCCTCTCGCATTAAACACCAGAGATTTCATTAAATGGCAGAGGAGGGAGCTTGTGTAGAGGGGAGGCTCACCCCAGAGACATTACAGATTGTCTCATGCTATTTAAGTGGGCTAAAATTAGAGGGAAAGAATCTGCGGCTAATTGGACTTGTGCATTAATCATAGTCTGCTGCTGGAGCACTTCACCCATTAGAATGTGTTAATTTGGTAATTACAAGGTGAGGGGGAGGTCTCTCTTTGTAATCCAAAGCCCTTCTTCATGCTTACTGCACATATCAGAAACAGGTACAGCGAGAGGCTGGAGGCGGGATTACGGTGTGGGGGTCCCTATTACCACCTCCCACCCCCCCTGTGAACACACACAGGCTCCCCAGCTCCAGACACCTATAATTAAGCTGGGTTAGATATTGGGAGCAGAAGGTCCTTCATTCCAGTTAACAGGTAATTAATTGTATCTCAGTTTCCATTGTAATTCCCCCCCCCCCTCCCTTGTTATAAGAAATAACATAAATGTTCAGTGGCCTCACGTGTTTGGGAGGGAGGGCCTTCTCCTTGCTCCTTTTTTCCTTGGGGCTTTTCCTTGTTCCTCTGAAGGGTTTGGGGAGCTCGAGGTGGGCCTGGAAGAGCTGTCCCTGTCTCGGTCCACACTGCAGAAGGCAGAGATTTGCAGGCATGATCCCGCAGCTGAGATGAAATGGGTTCATTTCATATATCCCGTATGTATCAGGAAGAAAGTTTTACAGTGAAGGTGGTGAGGCCCTGGAAAAGGTTGTCCAGAGAAGCTGTGGCTGCCCCATCCCCGGGAATATTCAAGGGCAGGCTGGATGGGCACTGAGCAGCCTGGTCTCATGGAAGGTGTCCCTGCCCATGGCAGGGAGATGGACTCAGGTGACCTTTAAAAATCCCATCCAACCCAAACCACTCTGTGATTCTATGACTCCAAGCCGTTCGTGGATCGACCTTGCTGGTAAGGGCTGCCTTGCCTCCCTCCTGGCAAGGTTCTGCTGCATTCAGAGGTGCTTCACGAATCAGGGCAGATGGGAAAATAGAGAAGAGAATTAACAAGACGGGGAGCAGGCAGAAAACTCAGGCAGGGAAATGTAAGAGACTAAACACTGAGACAGCTCGTGCAAAATATGGATTTTCTGAGGGATGTAAAACACTAATGAGTAAAAACACTGAGATGTATGTGCTCTAATGAGAAGCAAATCAGGCTGGAGCTTGCAAAGCAACGCTGCCTCCAGTGCCTTTATTCTGGCAGCAGGCTCCTTTCCCGGCTCTGCCCTCAGAGACGCTCGGAGAGGAGAAGCCCCTCCATGTGAGATCCCATTTGTCCCCTCTCCCTGTGGCTTTGCTGCTTTACCTGTGGGTGCAACAGCCTTTCCACCGCACCTGGAGCCTGGGCAGGGCAATGTTTGCTGGAAGGACCCTGCTGTGCCGAAACAGAGCCCTGCACAAACCCCGCTGCCGTTCCCAGCCCATTTCCCAGCCTATTTCCTCGCAATTTCAGCTGCTCCGTAATCTCTGCAAAGGTCGCAGCCGCTCGCTGTGAGTGACTTCAGCTGTGATATATTTGTGGGCAGTCGCAGGCAACCCTCACAAACAGTGACCTGGAGTAGTGACCTCCACAAACCACATCATTTTCCACTTGGGCACCTCCAGATTGGTTCTCCGGATCCGCAAGAACCAGAAGGCCAGTTCTGACTCCAGCGCAATAATTTGCTGGCTCATTAGCACTGACTCCTTAAAGGGGCACCTTTAATGTTACTAAGCCTAAAAATGTGACCTATCTCCCCCCCCACTCCTCTGTTATAGCTCCTTGCAAATTCCCTGTCGTTAATCTGTGTGTACTTCTCGTCCTTCTACACCTCCTGAAAGATCAGAAGCCTTGTGAGCAAAATAAAAAACCTCCCCTCAGATGGGTCCGCACGCTGTGTCACAGCCAAAGTGAAACCTTTCAGGATATATTTCATTTACAACGAAGGAACTGGTGGTAGAGGGACACGAAGGGGAGCTCAGCCTTCTCCTGAGGTCTGTCTGCTCTCTGGTGTCACAGTTTGGGATCATTGAGGAGCATTTTGCAGTGCAATACTTCACAATTAGACTTGTAAAGAGCTGCAATAGACTATAAGAAAAGCAATTGTGGTCAAAGCAGCCCAGTTTTTATTAAAAACGATCTGCATTTTCTGAAACCAACACTGGAAATTGAAGGTGTGAGAAGGATCTTTTTAGTACTATAAACTGTGCATGTGGGCTGCAGACTGCACCCATTGGAATAAAGTGATTACCACCCTCATTAAGTGGATAAAGAGCATTCACTGCCTTCTATTTCGGGGATGACTGATGTGAAACCACGTTCCACGCAGCGGATGCTGAAGGGATAATTTTGTTGGAACAGATCTGTAGTGCACAGTGACTAGGTGTGAAAAGGCACTTCTTCTGTGCAAGGCCCTTTGCACATCGAGGCTGAGCTTCTGGACTTAATTAGCAGCACCCAGAGCCATCCCGAGGAGCTGGTGCTGCCAGGCCTTCAGTGCACGTGTGATAATCCAGTGCTGTGCACTGTGTGATCACAGGATCATTTGGGTGGGAAAAGACCTTTAAGGTGAGTCAAACCAGTGGGCCAGCACTGCCAAGGCCACCAATAAACCACGTCCCCAAGAGCCACATTTGCACGGGTTTTAAATCATGGTGACTCCACCTCGTCCCTTGGCAGCCTCTTCTGGTGCTCGGCAGTGCTTTGGTGAAGAAATCTTTCCTGATGTCCAACCTAAACCACCCCAGTGCTACTTGAGAATATTTCCCCTTGTGCTGTTACCTGGGAGAAGAGCCTGGCCCCCACCTGGCCACCACCTCCTGTCAGATGGAGAGCAATAAATTTGTAGAGAGCAATAAATTCACTCCTCTACCTCCTTTTCTCCCCTGAGGTTCCCCCAGTCAACATCCGACACTTCACCTTAGTCTGGCTGAAGCTTTGACTCCGTATCTCACCAGAAATGGAGCTATTTCCAGATATAATTCCATTCATTTCTTCAGTGAAAAAGCTTTATTTTTCTTTTCTTTTCTTTTTTAATTGACATCCTCAGAATGATTCAGTTCGGAGAAATTTGTTTCAGAAATGAAAATGAAATTTTGGAATTCTGAACATTCAATTTGTCTTCCTTATGCTTTTATTATCCATCTCCCATATCTCCGTGTTTTATTTCATGACATCAAACTGGCAGACGTCTGTTACAAAAGGTATAACTCTTTGCAGAAGACAAAAAGTTGTTTTGATCAGTATTTAGTAGATGCCATTCAAAAATAGATGCCACTTCAAAAAACAGCAGCATTTCACCTACTCCTCACCTACTGTTTTTGGTAGGTTCACTCCAGTCACAACAGACAAACTAATGCATAATTATCATAAATAAGAGATTTAATGTGTTTCATTGACATTTGGGGCTGTTCTTGAACAGAAGGCTTTACAAAATGCCATCTTTTCATGGGGAAATAAATCAGTAATAATTTTCAGCAACTGTTTTCCTTACAAGAACTCCTACTTATTTGTTTCTCCCATAAACCTAGAGGCAGTGTGGGATGCAAGTGAGCTTGTGGGGTCCTGCAGAGCTGATCTCCCGTGTCTCTCTGGTGGCTGCTGAGAGCTCTTTGTTCCTGTTGGGTTGCAGAGCTGTTGACACACCAGAACAGTTTATTTTTAGTAAAAGCTTGCTGCCATCCCGCAGCTGAGGTTACACCGAGGGTCAGGCTCCGAGCCCGAGGCTGTTACAAACCCAGCTCTGTGGGGCTGAGCTCTGGGCTTTTCTCAGAGCAGCTCCTGAGCCCAGCCCAGCTGGTCAGAGCTGCAGGTGACCTGTCAGAGGTGCAGGTGACACTCAGAGCTGCAGGTGACCGTGCCAGCCCCTCTCACTGCCCTTCCCTTGGCCAACCACCTTTGAAAGGCACCGTGCCCAGGAGCTCTGCATTTCCACCACGCCCCATCCAGCCACCTGATCTGTTGTTGGGTGGGTGGTTTGCCATGGCTTTATGGACAATCCATGCACCACAGGGGAGGAAACTCTTCTGTAATGTCCTGGACTGGTTCATCCAGTCCTAGCTCCAGGCCAAAGGGACTGATTTGGCTTTGGCATTAAGTGGAAACCTCCACTGGGCAGGTGATAGAGGAGCTGTGCCCCCACATGAGCTGTGCCAGCCCCCCCCAGCCTCATCAGCTCCTGCAGTTTGCTCGGGGACAGGGAGAGCCTGCATGGATGAATTGGGGTGGCAGCACTTGGATGAGGGAGTTCTCTCATTGCACAGACATTCACCTGGCCCCTCAGCAGCAGTGACTCTGAATGACCCCAGCTCCTCCTGGATTCCCCTTATTCCAACACATCAGAGCTGTTTTGGGGGCTTTTCCTTCCCCAGCAGGCCCTGATATGGGCAAGGGTGAGGCAGTGCAGTGGCCAGGCTGCCCCGCAGGGCACTGTCTGCCCACGAGGAGCAGCCCTAGGACTGAGCCTGCCCTGCCCGTGGTCCCAGAGATGATGGTGACTGAGCTGGGGAGGAAACAAATGATCTTACAGAGCCATGTAGATATATCTGAAGAATATTTGCTGTTTTCATTTAGGTCAAAGATTCAAACAAATGCTAACAAAATTACTTTTACTTTTTTTTTTCCTGTTGGTATCAACAGCTGTCAGCACAGACATGTAAATTCAGTGTTTGGGTTGAGCTTACAGCAATAATAAGGTTTTGGTCGCATCGGGAAATACAGCTCACCATGGCGCTAAGAAATAGTAATGAGTGCTCAAGAAGTGTTTTTTGTGGTTTTTTCCTCCAGATAAGGTTTTTTTTAAAACTGCCTATTAAAAATGTGTTTGGGCATGTTTTCCATCCAGCCACACTGCTGAGCTGGTACTGGGTGCATGTAAGGATTTAGGGGAGGGTGTGTGTGCTCCTTTGAGCTATTGGTGTCTTTAGAGAAATGGCATTGAGAACCTGTTGTGTTCTCAGCATTTGTGCAAACACTTTGTCTTTCACAGATGTCACAGAGTGTAAATCCACAGGAAGCCAATGTTGGTGCTGCCGTGCTCCAAATGAGTCCTGAAAGCTTTTTGCTGGGAAGGCCATTGAGAATTTACTGGTGGTGCTGGATTTTTAGCTGCTCAGCACTGATGGATATTCTCAGAGGGAGCAGAGGGATGTGAAATTGTGCTGGATTTGAAACCTGTGATGATGGCTGTGGTCTGTGCTTGCCTGTGGTTCACATATAAGCATCCTCAGGACTTCAAGAGCAGATATTGGACCAGATCTTTGGGAAGTGTGGAGCACAGGCCTGTTCTGGTTTGCCCTACTTGCCTGTTCTCTCCACATTTCTGACACTAAAATGAAGCAGAAAGACTTTATTTGCTCCAACTGCAGCAGAAGGCAATGCTGGAAATGCACCACCGAGTCCTGATTCTTCCTTCTTTCCCTTAATTGTGTCCTTCGAAAGCAGAGTCCTCTAGTGCTAAAAGAAGATGATGGCAAACTGCCTTGTTAACCTATTTTAAGTAAATCTGTATTGAGTTTCCTGCTGTGCCTAAAAGCTGGAAGTCCCAGTAGAGTTTTATATTTTATCCCTGCACTAGCGTTCTCTGGACTTTAATTCCCCACTTCCTTTTTCTTCTACCCCAAAAGAAATGCAAATTTAATTTCACAGGAAATAAGGATATGCTTGAATAAGACAAGATTTTTTTTTTTTTTGGCCAATATCTCTGTATCTCCCACTGGTTAGGAGCTGATTTTGAGGGATCTAACATTTTGCCTTTCTTAAAACAAATTCTTTGCATACAGCAGCCTCCCACAGTCTCCTTTAGCATAGAAAGGCAAAAGAATTTTTAGCAGGGAAAATTCTGCATGGAAGAATAGGACAGCACAGGCCACCTGTATGGTATTAGCAGGAGATGAGCGAAAAGATATTGCTGATCTGTATTAATAATTAATTTAATTTTCTATAGCCTGCTTATAAAAGTTCCTCAACAAATTTGCAGAGTGTATAATATATGTATCACTGAATTGTAGCTATTTCTGGAGTACTTCATCTGCTCCACTGCAGACATGGGGATGGTTTTTAATAGTTTAGGTCAGTAAGTCATTATGAAAGCCTCCGCTGAAATAATACTCTTGAAATAATAATATTGGATGTGGGTTATATTGTTAAAGGGTTTTTTGGGTTTTTTTTTCTTCTTTTCTCCTTCATTATGAGTTCCTGCTTTCTTTCTGTTGTGATATGACTTGTGGGTTGCAACGATAGCCACCGGACCTATGGGGAGCACTGAGAGAATATTTAACTTTTTCTAAAGGGGATTTAACATGAGAATATGAAGAATGAGATACAGCCATGGTCTGCCAAAAGGTGTTCCAGCCCATGTGTCCTTACCAAATGAAAACATCCAGAGAGATCCTTACTGGGGATTTTTATTACTCACCACAGTGGCTCAGACACAAAGTTCTTTGGGGAAAAAAGAAAAAAAAATAAAAATAAAAGAGTGCTGTTTGTTGGTGCCACCTGTAAATTTTACTTGACACATCTGACCTGGTGTACATCCACCCTGGCTAATGCTCACCTTGGAAAGATGTTTTCTGAACCTGGTTCTGGCTCTGCTAAGCCAAACCCCAGGCTGCAGCATGGGCCTATCCTTGCCCTTCGGCTCGTGTTTAACTACTTTGCTAACTCAGGGCTGGAATCATCACCACATCCTGTGAGGTGCTTGTTTATCTTTTTTCCTTTTTCTCACCAAAGCCCCAACCTGGCTCATTCCAGGAGATCTGGCAAAGCTCTCCACCAGTGGTGTGGCTGGCAGGAAGGTCTGGGCAGTGGGATAGAGCTGGGTCTAAAATGCAAGAGCAGCAGCCCAGGGTGATGGGCGTGTGGCTAGGCAACAGCGTGGGGAGAGGAGGAATGATCTCTCTTTGTCAGACAGCAGAGCTGTTAGAGGTTATGAGATTCTTTTATTGCACTAATTTGCAGTGCAATGTGCTGACATTCTCTCCCTGTTGCACAGAGAATATATAAATTATGCCTGCAGGACGATTAACTGTTTGTCCAGGCTAATTGTCAGTATTAAATCTTGCTCAGTCACAGTTTTAAAGCTTAATTTAAACTCTCTATCTTTAAGGAATCTGCACTCCCACTCCCCCTCCCACCACGGGGAAAAAAATAATAAAGATTTAATGGTTTAAGTCAGTTCCCTTTGTAAGAGCTAAAGTTATAATTGGGTGTGTGGATGGTGGAAGCATCTGCACACGACGAGCCTGTGGAGTTCTCCTTTTGCTTTGGCCGATAATGTTCATTTCAAATCCCATTGTCTTTGCTACCCTGTATTAATTTCTGAATTATGTATTATTGTTCTGAGACCCCAGAGCCACAGCTATCCCCCACATCTATTACTGCATAAATCTTCGCTGTGTGCTTAAACCAGCAATGATTCATCCTGAAAGATGAGGAGGAACACCAGCGCTGGAGAAAAATCTCTCTCCTGGTGAAACAGGCACAGATCTGATGCTCAGACCCCGGAGGGTGGCTGGGGAGGGAGGGCAGGCAGAGCTGGCTCTGAGGAGCTGCAGCAACAGGCAGGAGAGGGATGGAGCCCACCGTGGGTTTGGGCACTGCACCCTCACACGCTGCACGCTGTCATCTGCTGCTGCAGCAGGGACAGGCCTGGCTGTGCAGGTGATGCCCTGGGGGCAATTCCTGCTCTCCTGGCAGAGCCTGTGTGAGGGGCCAGCCCTGTCGGTGAGGCCACAGCAGGTGAAGATCACTGGCTACACTGGCAGAGATTTTGGGTTTTCAATTACTCGTGTTTTCTTCTATGGTCGTTCTTAATTTAGCCTCCTGTGAAGACAGACAGATGTATGAAGTTGGCCCATCTCCTCCTCACATTTGTAGCAGCAGTGCTGAAGTGTCTGTTTCTCGTCTCTGCTTGTCCCTAGGTTTGATTTTCTGCAGCTCTGTGCCAGCAGCATGGGTTTAGCTCGTGGTTGCCCTGTCCTTGTTGGAGCCAAGAGCTGGCTGTCAGTGGGCTGTCACTGTCCCCAGCACGCCTGGGGGCCCCACTTCAGCTGTGTGTGGTGCAGCCCCAGCAAATGAAAAGGTGGCATCACACCTTGGTTTTAAATGTGCCCGATTGCATTTTTCCTGGCCTCGGTTCAGCTTCCCACCCCCAGGGTCTGCCACGAGCCTGGCACTCACCCCACAGCTCAGGGACGCCTGGCTGGGTGGGCAGCACTGAGGGTCATGGAATCACAAAATAGGTTGGAAGGGACCTTAAAGATCAGTTCATTGCACCCCCTGACATGGGCAGGGACACCTTCCACTAGCCCAGGGTGCTCCAAACCCTGTCCAACCTGGCCTTGGACACTTCCAGGGATGGGGCAGCCACAGCTTCTCTGGGCACCCTGTGCCAGGGGCTCTCCACCCTCACAGGGAAGAATTCCTTCCCAATATCCCACCTGACTCTGCCTTCTCTGAGTTTGAAGCCATTCCCCTTTGTCTTGTCCCTCCATCCCTTGTCACAAATACCCCTCCAGCTCTCCTGGAGCCCCTTTAGGCACTGGAAGGGGCTCTGAGTTCTCCTTGGATCCTTCTCCTCTCCAGGTGAGCACCCCCAGCTCTCCCAGGCCGGCCAGAGCAGAGAGGCTCCAGCCCTTGGAGTATCTCCATGGCCTCCTCTGGACTCCCTCCAGCAGCTCCACATCCTGTGCTGGCTGACCTGTCTTGTGCCAGGACTGAGGATCGAGGCTCCAAAAGGATGTCAGGGAGATTCTATTTCATGTTGTGGTTTCTGTAGGACACAGTGCCATTGGAGAACTTGGGGGCTTCAGGCTTAAGCCCTTCTGGGCTTTCCCTGATCTCTTGAAAGACTTTAACAGGACTTGGCTTTCCAGAGAAATGCAGGAGAGAAAGTGCTCCCTGTGCTGTTAATCTGTGCTGCAGGATTTGTTCTCGTGCCACAGGTCAGAGCTGAGCGCGCTCTCACCGGGTGAAAGGGGTCAAGCTCTTTTTGACCTGGGGCAGGTGCTAATTGAAAAGCAGGCAGCTGTGGGTAGAAACGAGCCTGCTGACGTGGTGACACAACCAGCCTGGCCCCGCTGTTCCTGGAAAATGACAGTGGTGACAGCCAGGAGGGAGAGGGGAGAGGATGACGCCTTGCACTGCTCGTGACCCCAGCTCTGCGCCGTGGGATGGGGATGAGGCGTGGGACTGCTGAGCACAGCACCTCTGCCTGGTGAAGGACCAGGTTTGGGATGTCCCTGCAGGTGTCACCCTGGGGCTTGTGCTGCAGAGCTGGGAAAGGTGAGCAGGTCAGTACCTGCAGGAGAAAGCGGCCACCTGGGAGCTGGGGAGGAAGCAGTTCTCACCACTCCTGCTCCTTCTGACTTCTCCCACAGAACCAAAAGGGCTCGTGCTGCTCTGGTCTGTTAGAGCTCCCTTTACCAGTGACAGCTTTCCTCACCTCTTCTCTGAAATCTGCAGAATTAGGGTGAGAGAAAGGTGGGGGGAGGAGGAGAGAGCCAGGTTAGTGTGGAAGAGGAACGCCTGACAGAAGGCCCCGGGTAGGAGAGGAGAATAAACAGGTGAGAAAGCAGGAGGGTTGATCACCAGCCAGCTCAGCAATGGGGTGGCACAGGAGAACCTGAATCCTTGGCCCATTTTGCAGAGAGAGGGAAGTAGGGGAGGATTTCAGAGCTGTGCGCAGGGCAGGGCAGCCAGTCCCTCTGCTCTGCCTCTATCCCTGTCCCAGGAGCTTTGGTGTGAGCAGAGAGATGACAGCTCCCTGCCTGGCCCAGGGACAGGGCTGCAGGACTTGTCAGTTTACTCTTATTAATAGTCAGTTACTATTATTTATAGTAATAATAATTAACTTTATCACATCTGTAACAGTAGAGGAGCCAGTCAGGCCCCATTTGCTTCCATGGTGCACAATTCCCGCTTCCAGGTCTGGCACCCCTGCACACAAGTATGGGCCCATGGGATTATTTTGGGGAAAACACTTCTTGTGGCTCCCAAGGGGAAGTGAGCATGTTTTGTTGGGAATTTGAATGGCCTACTGTAAATTTTAGCATTTTTATTAAACCAGCAGAATGGGGAGCCCCACAGTGGGAGAGGCTCTGGGGTCACTATGTAGCACAATTCCATGGCTGCCAAGAGCAGGACCAAGGCTCCTTCCAAGGAGCAGACCTTGACAAGAGATTTCTGCCTAATCCCAGCACCTAGCAGCTGGTTTGTGCCTCCCAAAAGATTGCTCGTATTTCTGGCTCTTATCCCAGCGATCATCAAAGCGAATATTCCCACCCTCCACCAGAAACCTCTCGTTCCCTTTTTTTGTAACTCAAATCTGATGTCAGCCGGGTCTGACTGCTCAGGTGTAAAAGCAGGAGACGGGGCAGCAGTGATGGCAGGGCTCGAGGTTTGCTTGAAATCCCTGACTGCCTGCACAGGACTGTGCAGTGGGAGAGGGTGAATATAGGGGAGGCAATCCCATGCTCCAGCTGGCTTGTTATTTCAGGCAGCTTTTCCACCGTGTCTCGTATTTGTCTTCCCTGTGAAGGGGGAGACAAGTTAGGGTACAGCTCTAGCTGGAATATATTTGTAAGCAGGAGGTAACAGGAGTCCTTAAAACAGTGAAAGCAGCGTGCAGGGAGGAAATAAAAATAAATACCTCTCCTAGGAGAAGAACAAAAGAGAGGGGCTGAAATACCTGGGATCACAGCCTGTGCTGGGGGAGTGCACACAGGGGGAGGGCTGCTGTGCCTAGGCAGGGGAGATGCTGTCTTTAGCATATGCTCTGCATATTTTACTGCCAGAGAAGATGTGGCGATGATTTAATATGCAAAGGTAGATGTGGCATTGATATGCATCCACACCGCATAACATGTGCATACATATTTCAGAGGCGCTACGGGAAAGTGCGTGGCTGAAAGGCAAGCATTTATCAGGCTCCCGGTCAAACGTCTGAGACCTTCACAGCCTTAGGAGATCCTGCAGGAGGAGGGGGGGAAAAAAAAATAAATAACACGGCTTGATTATTATTAGTGTTTTAAATACAAAATTGTCAGGGCGCTGGGGAGCAGGGAGGGCGGCGGGCACTTGAGATGCGTTGAGTGATGCGCTGAGGAGCAGCCGTGCGGGTAAACAAAGGCTGCAGAGGCGGCGGCGGGCAGGGATGGAGAGAGGAGCCCGAAAGAGACAATCACTCACCTGCGGCCCCAGCTTTCCACTCCTCCCTTCGTGCTCGAGCCCCAGGAAACGAGAGGAGCCCGTCCGAGAGCTCTGCAGTTGGGGCGGGTGGGTTTTGCCTGTAGGGTGTTGTTGTTGTTGTTGTTTTGTTGGCGTTCTGGGAGCAGAGCTCAGCTGCGCAGGAAAAGGGAGGTTGGGCACACACGCAGATGTGACCTGTGCTGCGGGACACAGCCGTGCCCCCCTCACCTCTCACCTGGGGCTGCCCCTCTTGTGCTCCCCTGGCTGTTTGTTTGCTCCTCCTTGGGGACAGCGGGCACCCACAGCCCGCACCAAGCTTCCTGCTGCAAGAACAAACTGGGGAACACCTGCTTGTTGAGAGCGCATCGATGTCACACTGTGCTGTGCCTCGGGTGCTGTTGTCCCCCCAGCCTGGCACGGTCCCTGGCTGCAGGAGCAGTCGGCGGGGCAGGATGCAGGGTGCTGTGCAGATGAAAGCACAGGCAGTTTGTGTTTGTTTTGCTTAGTGACAGCTCTAGATTTTAATGTTTGATCACAGCAGGCAGGGAGGTCCTGCAGGGATTTCAGGATTCTCTGAGAAGATACTCTGTCCCCATGCACCGACATGCATTTTCTTTACATTAAACATCTTGCCTACCTCGCTGGAAAAAAAAAAAACAAGAACAAAAACAACAATTTGGGCTTAATGCAAATTGGGCTCAGCGTGAGCATTTTTGCATTGGGAGGGATCTGCCTGATTCTGCTGTGTCTCCAAAGCCTCTGTCCACCAGAGAGGCACCAGAGCTCCGGTGCCAGTGCAGGGCCCTGCAGTCCCCACCGAGGCACACGGGTGTCACCCACCCACTGCCAGACTGGGTCCCATCAGGGCTGCCTGCTAGCCCAGTTTGGGGAGTTCAATTCAGCACTGGTGCAGCACTCATTTCTCTGGTGTGGCCAGCCCAGGTTTGCTCTTGTCCTTCGTGATGCCCTTTGAGAGCAGGAGACAGAGGAGGTGAGCTGGTTCAGCTCTTTGCTGGGGCCACCTGAGGTTTGGAAGCAATGCCAGCGTGACTTCCCTCACTCCAAGCCCCTGTGCCTGGCTGTGAGGAGCTGCCCACGCTCCATGGGATGGGCACAAACCAGCCCTGTGGTTCTGCAGTTTAGCAAGTTTGGGGTCCTGCCTCCTCCTGGCACCTTCGGATGGCGGGAGAGGGACGGAGCTGGGTTTGGTGGGAGCAGTCAGGGACAGCTGGGTGGCCCCCGGGGAGGAGGACAGAGCCAGCAGCGAGGTGCGGAGAGCAGAGAGGGATTCTCTGGTGCTAATGACAGCGGGCAGCACTCCCACCACCGTGGAGGCCACTGCAACTCCATCGCTCCTTAATTATCTGGAATTATAGCTCTGCTCTCGCCCTTTTTATGTTACGGTGGTAGAAATCAGGACATACATTAATTATCTAATCCGTATGTAAAGTGTCACATGTAATTTTCCCAGAGCAAAAGGTTCTAGCTTTAAGACCCGCATCGTCTCTTAATAACCATGTGCGAGGGAAGAAAATAATATCCAGATATATGATTATTGCAGTGCTGGTTGGCCACTGTTGCTCTTCTCCCTGCTTTTGGGGCAGTGTCTCTTACAGAGCCTTCCACTTGCACGGTGACCTTTAAATAGCCCCAGAGAGCAGCCTGTGGCCTGGCTGGGCTGCAGGGAATCGAGAGCACACACCCCATGCTTGATGTTGTTGTAGAAGTACAGTCTGAGTCAGAAATACCTTTGGTGTTTGTCGGTTGCCTATTTTTTTTTCCCCTTGTCTGCATATGGAAAAGAGGGGAAGACCCCACAGCATTCCTTTGACTAAGACACATGGCAGCTGAAGAAGTCGATTAAGAAAATCAGTATTGCATTTATTAGCCTCCATCTATGATGCATGGTGTTATGCTAATATGCATGAATTAATTACTGTTATTAATTCAATTGAATTAATTTGATATAACTGATGTGCGCAGTGAAGATTTGTGGCGAGAGCTGCTTTTAAAAGGTGTCTCAGGCAAGAGCTGGCTTGATGGGAGTGGGAGGAGGGGACAGGCTCTGCAGCAGCCCCGGCACATCTGTTTGCACCACCTGATGCAGCACGGGAGCCAAGAGACCTTTTTATCCCCCATCTCCTTCCCCTCCCTCTGTGGTCTGCTCGTGACTTCATCCCCTGCTGCAGTTAGGAGCATCCTAATGCTGCAGAGATTCCTGCTGGAGGCAGGTAAAGCTGATCTTTGAGTTACCTGAAAGGAGAGGAGAGAAGCAGATGATGCAGTCCCACCTGCAGGAGGGGCAGGAGCCCAGTCTCCAGCCACAAGGAGCAAAGGCAGGGAAACAGATTGAGAAGGGAAGGAGCAGAGAACAATAATTCTTCCCTCTGAGGGTGCTGAGGCCTTGGCAGGGGTTGCCCAGAGAAGCTGTGGAAACATACAAGGTCACGTTGGAACAACCTGATCTAGTGGAAGGTGTCCCTGCCCATGGCAGGAGGTTGGAACCAGGTGGTCTCGGAGGTCCCTTCCAACCCAAACCGCTCTGTGATTCTATGAACTAGCAGTTCAGAACAGGAAAGGATCCCCTTTGCCTGGTTTGGGGTCCCTCGGAGGGTTTGCTGAGAACTCTCCCCCACCCACTTTGTGCAGGAAGGCAGCAGAAGTGCTCAGCTCCTCCAAGAACACCTGCAGGACGTGAGGGTTAAGGTCGGATCACAAATACCAGCACAGGAAAACCAGCTCCCAAGTGTGAGGCAGTGAAACATCCCAGGGCCCCTGCCTGCACTCAGAATGGTGCAACACGTAGTTTGTGAACTGCTGCCAGGCTGTGCAGTATTTGCATAAATTATTAGGGGGAAAATTTAGCTCAGCTTGAGAAAGCTGCAGCTTGCAGGCTCCTCCTGAGCAGAAGTGAAACCTGTGGTGTGAATTATTTGTCAGAGATTCGCTTGCCGGTTGCGGCGCAGAAGCCACCCGTGTTGTTGGGGGAAAGGGGCCTCAATGGATCATCAGAGAGTAAAAATGATCACAAAATCAAGCTGCAGATACTGTTTAGGTTGTAAAGCCCAGACGGTGCTGGCAGGGATGGGACTCGGCATGGCACGATGTCCCCAGAAATGAAGGATGTGCTGGGGCAGGAGGCCCTGTGGCCAGCACAGGGGATGGGCTGATTACTCTGGTGATTATTTTGGTGATTATTTTGGCTGGAGCTGTGCACAAAGCCTCCCGCAGCACCTGCTCTCCACGGTGGTGCTTTAAGCCATGAAACTAACCGATGAAAGGCAAATTTAATAAAACCTCACCCCAGTCCTGCACACCCCCTGAAGCCCAGCAGAGCTCCCTCGAGCAGAGCCCAGCATCCTTGAGCTGCAGGGGCTGTGTCATGTCTCTAAAATGACTGTAATTGGTATTCCACCGAGACAAACTACAACACCCACAAAGGCCATCACTCCTCCAGATCATTCAATCATGTTGAAGCCCAAACTTGCAATTGCTCTTAATGGAAATGCAGAGCCCGGGAGTTTTTCCTTTAGGAAGGGAGAACCTGTAGTTTCCTGTGACCTCTTTTGGGTAGCAGAGTAGCAGCTAATTGCAGCTCGTAGAGTTGACAGATGTCCCTGCTTCATGCAGCAAATCGGTCACATCTCCTGATAGATAGGGGACTTTCTGCTGTTATATATGAGCCCCATGCTTTAGCCATCCTCCTAATTCATTTCTGTTCAGTTTGCCAATAGGTTGGAGATATTTTACTGAAATTTTCTCCCCCCTCCCCGCCCGCTGCCCTGGGTGGAAGTGTTTTTCTGCCATCATTTACAGTATCTTGTTCTCTATTTTAGTCACCCATCAGCTGCTGACAGTCTTTATTAGGTCCTTTGCCCGTGGCTCAGGAGAGGAGGCAGGCTGGTTTCACCCTGAGGATGACAGAGAGCTGCTGTCTCCCACTTCTCTCTGCCCTTATGGGGATTTCAGGGTCATCCCAGTCCAGGGCAGCATTTTCCCCACCTTCCAGCCCATTCCTGCTCCCACTCCTGCCCACAAAGCATCCTGTGCTCCTGCTTTGGTGGTTGCTGGTGATCCCTTCCCAGCCCTGTGGCTGGATTTGGTCCTGCCTTGGAGGGATGTAAAGTTGTTTCTCCCCAGCATCCCCATTTTCCTCCTCCTCACCCTGCAGAGAAGCCTGGGGAAGGGAATATGTCCAGTGCTGCTCCACAGCAGTGGATCAAAGAATCATAGATCATTTGTGTTGGAAGGGATCCTACAGATCATCTGATTTCACCCCCTCTCACTATCCCAGGGTGCTCCAATGCCTGTCCAGCTTGGCTTTGGACAATTCCAGGGATGGGGCAGCCACAACTTCTCTGGGCACCCTGTGCCAGGGCCTCCCCACCCTCCCAGGGAAAAAATTCCTTCCCAATATCCCACTAAACTTCCCTTCTGTCAGTGTGAAACCATCACCCCTTGTCCCATCACTGCATGCCTTTGGCAAAAGGCCCTCTGCAAGAAAACCTTTTCTCTGTGCTGTGATCTCAGCTCTCCCTGGGTCAGTTTCTCTCCTCATTTTACTTGAGGCAGATGTTTGCCCTCTCCACCATACACGGCTTTTCCCTGCCCAGCCCAACCCTGATGACCTGGCTGCAGATGATATCTGGCACTGCCACCCTTTGCTGAGGTTTGTTGGGGTTTAGGGGTTTTTTTCTTTATAAGAAAAAAATTTTAAATGGAGGGAAAAAAAGGGTCCAGGATGGGGCAGTGCTCTGCAACTTGCATTGAGCAGAATTATCCTCCAGAGATGCTCTCAGCCCTCAGAGGGGGCACTGCTGCGATGCTCTTGTCCCACCTGCTCTTAAAATCCTTCAAAGCAGCGAGTCCCACAGTTCTCCCTCCCCAGCAGCTTCTGGGACTTCGTCAGAGCCACCAGACAGAAAGGGCTTTCCTTTATGTGTACGTGTGTGTGCATGTGAAGGTGCATTAATTATACATTTATCAAATGTATTTATTATTCACCCTGAGGTATTAAGGTCCTTTATGTTTATTAATTATACAGTTAACGTATACAGGTGAAAAGGCACTGACTGTGTATATATATATTTAACATATAGGTGCAAATCTGTACCGTATATATATTTTAATTCCTTTAAGTCCTTCCTGCCAATTCAGCTGATGACTCTGTGATGCCCCTAAGGACATGAGAAACAGTTGCCTGCTGGCTTCGTTATAGAGCCTGGATTATCCCGTCCCCTCTCAGCCTTTTGCAGACCAAACCCAGCTCCTTCAGCCTTTCCCTGCAGGTGGGTCATGTTTGTACAGCTCTTATTTGTCCACCCCAGGGATGAGTGGCACCAGGTGTCCCCAGGCAGCTGCTCTCTCTTGGTGGCTTCTCCAGCAGGGTGATGCTTCCTTCAGCAGGGACATCACCAAACCCAGGTGTGATGAGACCCAAACCATCCGTGCCCTGAGCAGGGAGGAGCAGCCAGAGCCCCTTGGAGCTGCCTCGGTGCTTTCTGTGTGGGTCAGGAGCTATGAGCCCAACCAAGCTCAGCCCATGGCAGAGGCTGGATGCATAAGAGCAAGAAGAATTTTCCCCTTTTTAAGTTTTTGAAGTGTTTTGGTCGGTTGGTTTGTTTGCTTATTTGTTTTTGGTGTTGTTGTTTGCCTGGGGTGGGGGTTTTTTGTTGTTTTTTGATTAACTGACTTAGCTGGAAAAAACACAGGGTTTAGTCACATCAGCTGCTCCTCCACTCTGAAATATTTCACTCTAGGGGCCAGTTTCTGCCTCATACCCTCCTTCTGGGGGTCTCCAGGAACAACTTTAGCTCCTAAAGACTGCTTTCATACCCACAGCACCCAAGCTCAGCTCTTTGCACACCCAGACCCCAGCAGGGCCAGGAGGGTGGAATTTTATCTGTGCCTCCTCCAGAATCACTGCAGAGCAGTTCCCAAAAGTTCCCTGCAGGAAGCCACACCACGTACCCACTGCTGGGAGTACCTGCCCCTTCCTCCTTGCAGAGCAGCAGGCCAAGGTATAAACGAGCCCCCTGACACCTCATGGTAATTAGTAGTGGATTTCACCGGGTTTTTTTCCCACCTATTTCTTTCCCGTTCCTTTGTTCTTCCGCCGTGGTGTGACACGTAGGAGACTTGTAAGACTCCACTCTCTCTCACCTGGATTTGCTCTGCCCTTTCTGGTGGATAGGAGGGATTTGAGTATATTAACTTAATTGGCAAACGGATTGCTCAGACAGCTGTGACAGTGCCGCCAGCCCCGCAGGAGCCACAGGGTTAAGCAGCCCCCAGAAGTTTTCTGGCACCCCTTGTTGTGTTTTGGCACCTCCCCACCACCTCAGGGTCACCCAGCTTTGAACTGGGATTAAGGGGTGCTGCATTGAGGGCTCGAAGAAAAGGTGCTTTGGGAAAAATAAAATGGGAATAAATGGGAAAATAAGATGTTGAGGAAGCTGCGAGTTTGAGATGTGTGGGAAAACTCCCGGTGTGTGGCACAGGGGATTTGGTAGGGGTGTTGCAGAATTGGCTGTTGTGTTCCTGTCAGCATTATCAGCCATCCAAACCCAATAAATGGCTTCCTAAACCTCATCTTATTGCCATTTTGTGTTTAGAAAAATGGAGCAGTGACCTTTCGTGGCCCAGGTCCCTTCAGTTGACCCGAGGCTCTCTGGCTTACAGGGCTGGGTGGTCCCAAAAGTGACAACAAAAACAAAGATTCCAGTGTTTGGGGGTGGACCTGGCACTTTGAGGGGTGATCCTCAGGTGGTCATTTTGGTGGCAGTGATCCAGAAAACTGTCAGTTTTATCCACTGAAGGCTCTTCCTGGAGCTGCAGCAGCACTGGGATGTCTGGGGTGTGGGTGTGGGATGTTGCAGGAGTTCCCACTGGATGCAGAAATAGAGCCTGGCAGGAATTTCATAGCTGTGGTGGAGGCAGAAATGCCTCTTCTCTGATGCCTTGGCCATGGAAAAGCTCGAGTGCATGCAGTGGTATTGACATTTCTTGGTAAGGAAGCAGATTTCCAGCAGGCAGCAAGCTGTGACAAGAAAAATAGCTAAATTTGTCCGACGGTATTGATGGCTTCCCAGAGAAACTCTTGTCACTCCAAAAACGAACCGTCCCCTTCAGTCAAACGTGTCTCTAATGAAAAACACACATCCACAGACTTTCAGCCCGTGTTATTAACGTGACCTTTCCTCAACTGTTTCCCTCTCCTTTTGATTTCTGTGAATAAATGTAATTAGGAAGGTGCTGTGCTCCTCACACCACCACTTCAGGGGTGGCCAAGGAGATGGTTCCCAATTAGCTCCTTCTGCAATGCAAAGGCAGTGGCAAGTGGAGGCTTGGCCTGGGGTTTAGAATGCCCTTGAGGAGCTGGGATGGATGGTGCAAGGAGGCACAAGATGGATCTGGGAAGCAGCAGAGCTTTCGTGGCACTGGGGAGCTGCAGAGGGGAGAAAAGCATGACTGAGGGCGAAATACTTTTCCCAGAAATATTTTCCCTGGAAGTGTTCAAAGGCCAGGTTGGACAGGGCTTGGAGCAACCTGGTCCAATGGAAAGTGTCCCTGCAGGGAGGTTGGAACGAGATGATCGTGAAGTGCCCTTCCCACCAAAACTTTCTGTGATTCCACGAAATAATTTCTTTTCAACACTGCACAGAGAAGTTCTCTGGCATCGTGTAAGGTGGAGGGATGGGATTTTTGCGTTAGAAACACAAGGTTCTAAATCGTCCCAAATGTGCTGTTTGGAACAAGTTCACACCTTGCTGTAAAAGCTTTAGCAGCCTGAAAATTAATGGCCCAAAGGCAGGATGGAGGGAGAGTTTGGAACAGTCTGAGCCTGAATCCTGCTAGGAGTGTGTCTGGCTTTAAATTTAAAAAAGTATTTAAAAAAAAAAAAAAAAAAAAAGAAAAAGCAGTCAAACAACCAGCCTTCAAGGCAGCAACTTTTGCATGTTTGACTTGTCCCAGGACAGTTTCCACAGGCCAGAGGAGCATGTGGGTTTGATAAAGAGCTTGCTGAAACAGGGCAGGAATTTATGGCACTTGGCAAAGTTTAGGTAACTCACAGGAAATGGGTGGCTGTGTGTCCCCCTTGAACAACAAGCACCCGTGGCCCCTTGTAGGTGGGAATTCTTCCTTGAGCTAAGGGCACCTCCCCTCCTCTTGTTTCGGTTCCAGTCTCTCCTAGGATAAATGTCCATAATCCTTCCCTCTTCTTTGCACCGTTTTCTTCCAGGAAACAAATCTCACAGCTGAATAGGAGGAATCATCAGCCTTTCCTTTGCAAGCTGCTTTGCTGGAGCCCAGTCACATCCAGCAGTCTTTGAGGTCCTTGGGCACAAACACACCCAAAATATTTTAGCAAAGTTTCCTGGAACATGGCAGGAGCTGACTTCTGTGGAAAAGCACTGGCTGCTCTAAGTCTGAGCCTTTGGAAAATCAAAATTTGCATGACACATTGTGGAAAAGCACTGGCTGCTCGAGGTTTGAGCCTTTGGAAAATCCAAATTTGCATGACACATTTGAAGTCCCTTGGCCAAACTCTCCACTGATGGGCACTCAATTATGTGTTCCCTTTTTTTTTTTTGGCTTGGGTTGCTGGGCTCTTGGCTGGGGGATGAAGTTGGCAGGACGTGTCCCCTGGGCATGTGCACTGCTGTCTAATGCTGCTACCTACCCGGGGAAAAAAGCCAAATATCCTCATCCCAAATCCCCGATGCTTTTCCCTCCCTGGTCTTTGTTCTGTGTCTGCACAAATAAGGGCTGTGGTGTGAATGCTGCCTGTTGTGGTGGATAATAAATTCATTCATATTGCTGAAGCACTAAGTAGTGTAGTTGTAATGCTGTGGGCAGGCCTGTGAAAAATGAGTAATTCTGTCTTCAAAGCAGGGTTGATTTGTGTGAAGGCACGAGTTTGCCCATAACAATGAGAAAACAAAATACTGAGGAGCTGCTTGTTAAAGGAGCATCCTCCCCCTGCACTGAGCCTGCCCCTGGGCTGGTGGTGCACAGCCCACATCAGAGGATACCCAGCCCCTGCATACCCAAAACTCCGGATTCTGAAGGCTTGCATTCACACCCCTACATCCCTCTCATTGCTTGCAACACCTCGGGGCATAAGTTGTGAATCAAACTGGTGGGTGGTGCTAGATTTTAACATTGGGTGCACTGGCCCGGCCTGCCTGGAGCTTGTTTTCCGCAGGCTCCTGAGCAAGGGGGAATTGCTGGCAGGAGTCAACTTTTCACCTGGGCAGAAGTGGACTGGCAAAGGCAGCCCCAGCGCTCAGAGCAAGGCTTGGAATGGCAGCGTGTGCCACCCATCCCCACAGAGGGACTCGGTTACAACCCAGCGGTGTCACAGATCCCTGATAAACACCGGGAACCCGGCGGCTGTGCACGGATGGCACGGAAGGAAAAGGGGAGAGGGGCAAATCATTGCATAAATCTCTCATCACGAAGCATTTGCTGGGCTTTAACGGGTGTGGACGTGGGGCCTGTGGTGCGTGTGGGGGCTCACACTGACACCGCCGCACAGGCCACGGCT
Source organism: Chamaea fasciata (assembly GCF_029207755.1). Classification (NCBI taxonomy): domain Eukaryota; kingdom Metazoa; phylum Chordata; class Aves; order Passeriformes; family Sylviidae; genus Chamaea; species Chamaea fasciata. The sequence continues at coordinate 8,524,349 of NW_027094104.1, read as the reverse complement.
GTGTTGTGCTTTCCAGTCCTTTGGTGTAACCCGTTAGGGTATTTTTCTTGCCTTCTAGATCTAATCACAGCCAGCAATGCAGGTTGAAGCATTTCAAGTGGGTTTGTGTTTTTTTGTTGTTTTTTTTTTTTTAAATCCGGCTGCCCTTTTCCCGTTGTTATCGAGCGCGGGGCCGTGTTGATTTGCATGCCATTTTGCTTTTGATCTCCATGGCAACTGCTACCAAATGGCCTGAGAATAATAGAGGTGCTTTTTGGAGCTGTAAGCAGGCTCTGCGCGGAGCGCTGACACCGGAGGTTTGCACCAAAATAAATAAATAAATAAATAAAAATGGAAATGAAGACGATGGCTGTGGCAAGGAGCCTCAGGAGCGGGGCAGCTCGCTCCCCTCTCCCCATCCCCTCAAATCCCCGTGTATCACTGATGCTTTTGACAGCCACTCGAAAGAAATAAACACACGGGGAGAGGGATGTGGGGAGGGATGATCTAGCCCGGTGTCAGGGGCTTCTGGCAGCAGGCTGGCAGAGCATGGAATCATAGTTCAGGTTGGAAAAGCCCCATAAAATCGTTGAGTCCAACCACCTGGCCAGCGCTGCCAAGCCCTTCACTAACCCACGTCACAGGTGCCACATCGCACATCTTTTAAATCCCTCCAGGGATGGTAGATGGTGTGGTTGTGGCAGTGCCATGCAGGCCCCAAGCCCACCAGCCCCTCTGGAGAGCTCCTCCACAGCCCCCATGGAGAGGGAAAGCTCCCCCCTAGCCTGGCTCCATCCCACTGGCTGCTGCTTGGGTGCCCCTTTCCTCTGCAGGCAGCAGCTGAAGTTTGGGACTGCTTTAGTGTTCTCCTGCTATTGGATATTTTCTCCTTTAAGTCATCTTTAAGTTGCAGTTTGTTAGCTCGGGGTCTCACAGGGCTGGGAAATGGGGCACTGAGCTGTGCAGCCCTGAGCAAGCCCCTTATTTTCTCTCCTCTGTTGAGGCTTGGGCTCACCGTGTGGGTGGGAAGGTTGGAGAAGGCTCAAGGGGGACAGCAGCCTTTGGTTCTGTCGCTGTGGTCACTCAGATCCACAGCACCTGGCCTGGGCTATCTCCAGCCCCTGCACAATGTCAGCGAGAATAAAATCATCCTCATCCTCCTCCACCGCAGACCTGAGCTGGTGCTGGGCAGCCACACACCACTGAGGGGATTTGTTTCCTCTCCTGCTCTGGGTTCCCCCCATATTTTAAGGATGCTGATGGAAGTGCTCTTGCCTGTCTGACTCTTTCCCACCCCTGTTAGCCTTTGGAGGCTGTGCTGCACCGCGGCACAGGAGGATTTGTACAATTTCTTCAGGTTCTTGGACACGAGCCAGCATCAACAAACCTCAGGGCAGAAACTCTGCGAGGAGCAGGAAATGAGGGAGCTGTCGGGCTTAGTGGCTATGTTAGATCACTCTAAAGCATGACTTAAACTCAGGTTTGCAATTTCCTCCCTTTCACCTCCTCTGCCATAAGCCCCAGTGCTGCCTCAGCCTCTGCATCTAACCCAGGGCTGGGCTTGTTTTATGAGCCTGGGATTGGCCACAGTGTCCGGGGTGTTAAAAGAGAGAGGGAGGGGAGAGCTCGTGGACACAGGGAGAGATAAAGAGAGCTCCAGGGATCGGCATGACAAGAGTTTGAGATTTTTTTTTTTTTTTGCTCAAAACCTACCTCCTCTTTCTTGCTGCTTTCAAGCAGCCGAGCAGTGTCTGCTGCTGCCGGGAGCTGCCAGTGAGCGAGGCTGCCGGGAGGGGTGGAGGATGCTGGAGGAGAAACAGCCCCTGGAGCATCTTCCAGCCTCTCCAGCATGCTGCTTGGATCTGGCAGATGATGAGAGAGGTCTCTTTCCCTTCAAAGCCAAGAGAAACGCCCACCCAGGTGCCAGTCGCGGTGCCCAGCATCCCTGTGACAGGGGTGGCCCCGGAGCTGCTGTGCCAGCGAGCCCCTCCCGCTCCTCCCTCCTCAATTAACACCGCAACCACAACTTTGTTATCCTAGGCATGAAATAAGGCTAATGAATCATGTCGCACTTTGAAGCCACGTTAGATCCGGAATTTGACACAAGCTTTTACATCTATGTCACCCTGCCCCCTCCGCTCCCCGCTCCCCCCTCAAAAGCCGGGCAGGCCAGCTCAGTGTTTACCTGTCAGTCAGCGGAGGAATTTGCATGTTAGTTAAGCTGTTAGCATGAGTAATTACCGAGTGGGTCAGGGGCTCCTCCCAGCAAGCCGCTCTGAAACGCTTCGCCTTGCCAGCGACATCTCTATCGCCGGAGGACGGCGGCGGCTGCGAGGTGGATGGATGCGGGCGATGATGATGACTCGGGGCTAATTGCACACTTCCACCATCGCCCGCCGAACGCTGCAGGCTCCATCGGGGAGCATCCAGCGGGAAGGAAAGGCTGCCAAAGCCGGGTCTGGGACACGGGGAAAGAGCTGCAGCAGCCCCTGGGGGAGTTTGCCAGAGGTGGAGGTGGTCAGGCTGGAAGGAGAGGCAGCAGCTCGCCTATGGGATTCGGTGTTCCACCAGCAACGAGCAGGAGAAATGAAGGGGCTCTTTTCCACCTTCTCCTGTAGGACGGGCCATTCCTGCCCGAGCAGGGCCCTGCAGAGACCTCACGGTGTCTGCAGAGCTTCAGCCCTCAGCTCAGTGGCTGATTTCCTGGATTTTTCTTGGGATTTACCATCCTGCAAGCTCTCTTGACGCCTTTAGTGCATCCCTGTGCTCTGCATCTCTGAGAAAAGGGGGTGCTGGTCGCAGAGGGAGTAAGTGACCCACAGCATCACAGGGGAGGTGGACATCAGAGGGGAAATCGGTGAATATCAGAGGGAAGATAGACATCAGAGGGATGTAGGTGGACATCAGAGGGGAGATGAACATCAAAGGGAAGTAGGTGAATATCAGACAGGACATGGACATCAGAGGGGAGATGGACATCAGAGGGAGGTAGGTGGACATCACAGCACCTCAGGAGGGTGACCCTGTGCCAGCCGTGCTGTAACTGCTGGAGGATCTTGTCTCCAGACCCCCAGGTGCCATCACACTGGTGAGACCCCAAGTTTTGCAGAAGAGTCTGTGACCTGTCCTCAAGCACCCAGGCCCGTGTCAGGGTGCAGCTGACTGTCTGCTGACTGAAATGCCAGATTTGCCAGGATCATTCCTGGACGAAATCAACCCCCGCCTCCCCAGAGTTCACATCAGCAGAGCAGGCAGGGAAACTTTAGTTGTTCCTGATGCTCCTGCCGCCGATGTGCAGAGACATCTCAGAACAGAATAAATTCTCAGGTCACCCTGGGATCAAAAGGACTGATAAGAACTAACTGGGGACGAAACTGCCCCGGGGACTGTGATGGCAAAAGAGCAGGCAGGACTCCAGGAGTGGAAATTTTCTGTGGACGCAGATTTTCTGTGTGTTCATGCTATCCCTAGGCCACAGGTAACTCAGGTGTGGGAGCCAGGTCCTGCAGCTGCACATGGAGCCCAGAACAGGCTGCAGGAGCTTTGCACAAACACCTGCAAGAAATCTTGGGGAAACTTTTGTTTCCTTAATTTCAAGTTTGCATTGTTTTGATATGGTAAAAAAAAAATAGAGTTTATTTTTTTTCCCAGTGTGCAAAAATTCTGTGAAACAAAGCATTAGTTTGGAAAATCATGATGTTTTGTGGAGACTAACTTCACATAGAGCCACAGAATTGTTTTTCATATACATTTATGTCATGAGAGCACATTGAACAACCTCTGACTTATCACTATGTGACCTAAAACTAGGTATTTTGTTATTTTTTTAACTGTTTACTCAATTATGGGACAAAAATATTTAGTACTATTTGAAATATCTACATGTCTAAGTCAGGTTTGCTCAGTTGTATGACAGTGAGTTTGGTGAGTCCTTTCATTCACCTGATTTTCATGTTGTTTTCTTTCAATTATGACTTTTGATTGCATCACAAATGGGAATCTTGAAGAATTAGATCATAGATTTCAGTCAGAGCTGAGTAACGGATAATCTGGATGATTTAAAAAGCAAAAATACTACAGGGTTTCAAGCCTTACATTGTAATGTCATTAAAACCACTTGCTGCCACTACTTAAATGCTAAGTAGTAATGCAAAATTGTAATAGAAAAATGATAAAACAAAATTTAAGAAAACCTCTCACCTCAGCTCTTGAATGTTTTGGAAATTTTGTTAAACTCGGGGCTATTTCAGAGGGAAGATTTTGTAGGATTTTTTTTCAAATATTAAATGGGTTCCAATTACACTTTTTTTCTCCGAACATCAGCACTCGGTGAAGAACACAAATCCTGTGTTTTGACTGTCTTTGGCGCTGCCTGCACTTACCAGAAACCCACTGAACAAAGTCCATCCCTTTTACAATTCACAAAAGCTCCAGAATAAATCTTTTTCTAAGGTAATGTTTGTTCTGAGAATAAATCGCGGTTGTTTGGAATGCTTAAACTTTCAAAAGGACCTGCTCTAAAAGCCCAATTTTTAAACAATTGGATCGTGAGTGTAATATGAATGTAGTTAAGATGATAAATGCAGCTAATTTTCTCCCTCTATTAGCCCCTTTCACATGCTACTTACAAATGCCAGTCAAACTCGGCAATCCTTTCATTTTATTATGCGGTGACGAGGCGATTGGATTAAAAATACATGATGGCATTTTCTAACTTGGATTTATAAGTGCCACTGCCGCATCTAATATTGGGCTGACATTTGCTGGGCGCAGGGGGAAGTGGGGTTTGTTGGTGCAGGCTGGGGAGAGCTGCCATCCCCTCCCTGCTGAGCCAGCAGAGATGGGATCAGACCTCTCTAATCACGGTTCTTTGGGGCGGTTAAAGCCTCTGCTGAGGGAGGTGGGCTGTGGAGGTGTTGTGGGCCTTGGTGGGGTGCTTGAGGTGAGTTCTTCAACCTAGAGATCAGCCTGATATTGCAAGAAGTTTCTTTGTTTCTTGAGTCTATTTTATTTCTTGGGTTTCCACCCTAGGAAGAGTTCTCAGCCTTCTCTCAGGACAGTAGAGAGTCCCTCTGCTCCTTCACCCTCCAAGGACATCTCTCTCGGCCACTCCTTCCTGGAGATGTTTTCCTTTTGGCTCTGGAGCGGTGCAGAGGTGTTGTGTGGGGTTAAGTGTCAGGCCTGCCTGCTGTCAGGGCCTTCCCAAAAACTCCAGCTTCCATCCATCTCTTCTTCATCAGCCTGAGGCTTTGTTCCTCCAAGGTCTGTCTTGGTGTAGCATCATCCAGGTGCTGGTCTCTGACAGACAAACACCCAGCTGTGGGGGCATCTCTGGTGTGTTCATCCACTCCATCATCATCATCATCATTGTTATTATTATTATTTCTGTGCAAGTAGGGCACTTGCTATTCTGGGTTCACCCAATTACAGTCAGGTCTGTGGCTCAGGTCCCAAAGGTGAGGTGCCTGCTGTCCAGGCCATCAGCTCTCCAGATCAGCCATTGTTCCTTTAAATGAAAGGGACACTAAAGTCCAATTATTGCAATAGAATGGGCTGCTTCTTTAAACTGAAGAATTTGACTCAGCTCAAGGGATATTTGTGATTGCCTCTGGCTTCCCTGGAGCTAAAAAATTATATGCTTTCCCTCTTCACTAAATTAAAACATAGTTGGATTGGTAGTGGGACTGAAGGAAGTCCCTGTCTGAAACCCCAAGTGTCAGCCTGCTTTGCAAACTCTGAGCTAGTAATTGGTTTGGAAATACTGAGTGAATAGGTAAAGAGGCTTCGGAATGATTTGTGCTGGATAATACAGAGTGCCTGGAACAGCAGGGTTTGCCTTTCCTGGGAGATTTTGCAAACGTTGAGTTGTTAATTTCAGGTTTGTATTCGTAAACACAATTAACATTTGTACTCTGTAAACAGTAGATGTACTTCTGTTCCAACGGCACCTTATCTTCATTTAAGTTCTCAGTAAGCAATTCCTTTGTTTCTCAAATGTCAGACTCGAGGCAGAGCCACGGCTGCTGCTCTCTCCACTCACAGCCTCTAAGATGAGTCCCTCTGGCATCTGAGCTGGGACTGGGCAAGGCTTGGAGAGAGCGACTATCAGAGCTGAGAGGAGCTGGAGCTCAGGGTGATCCCAGTGGGGCCCAGGGAGCCCATCCTGCATCTGCAGGGAGCTGCTGGTGGTGAGATCCCAGCTGGCCTCTGTCAGGAGCACTGAGCACCCTTGGTCCTGCAGATCTGCAGATCTCCACGTGCAGGGTGATGGGGATGTGGTGTCCTCTGAGCAACTCCTGCTGCTGAAAACAAACGCAGACTTTATGTTTGATCCTTGGCTCGCAGCCTGAGCACCAGGTTCCTGTGGTCACCTGCCAGCTTGCAGACAAGGACACCTGGGAAAGGGACAAGTCCTCTGTGTGGCACCTTCTGGTCAGATGTGTGTGAAGCCATGACCAAAAATGAAAGCTGCTCTCCACGTGTGGTCGTGCGGCTTTGTGATTCCGGGGGTGACTGTCTGACATGTGGCCACTAAAGTATTCCCCGGAAAATCAAAAACCTCTCCCTGAACCAAAGTCACGGGGCCGGCATTTGGAGAATATGGTACAGGACCTCAAAGTTAGGGAGGTTTGCTCCAAGAGCCAGATGATGGAAAAGAAGGCTCAGAAGCTGTTTTAGATGTCTTCAGAAAGATGAAGAGAAGCTCTAAATCCTGGTCTGCAAGATTTTGCACAGGAATATTTCCACGTGGAGTCTAAAACTCTTGCTCAGAGGGTTAAATGGCACAGTTCATCTTGGCTGAACTCATCTGGAGAGGTCCTGCCCTACTTCATCCCAGCTTTGCACTCCATCCCACCATGGCCTAGCTCAGCAGGCATCATGAGATGGTTTGGGGAACGGAGGAGTTGGATTAACTCCCCCTCCAGTGCCAGTGATCTCTTCTTCATCCCCCAGCTGGGACAGTGCCCACGAGGCAGGGGGAGATGCTCCAGACAGGGATAAGGCACAAGCTGGTTTGCAAATCTGCTGGAGAGTGGATGTGGGAAGCAGCAGGAGCCCTGGTGCCGTGTCCTGCAAGCTCAAACACAGCAGCCTCTGGCTCATTGTACCATTTACCGGGGTTATAACATAATGGCTATGCAAAATAATGTCTCCTTTTCTCTTTTTTTCTTTCTTTAGTAAGTGAAAGTAAGTCTTCTAAGCCAAGGTTAACAATATATATTTATGAGTTGTAGCCAGCTGCTTCTATGTTTGCACATGTGTTTGTTAATGAAGAGTAACCTAAGGGTCAGGTTATTATGTAAATAACCATTGTCAAGGGTAAAGGTGAAGAACCCAGTAATGAGTTGTGTCTCTCTGTCTCTCTCACAAGCCACTAATGAATATTGGATATTGCCATTTGTAGGGCTTTTTACCCTCATTTTATCAGGGGGTGAGGGGCAGGGATGGCAAGAGACGAAAGAGAAAGAAGTAAATTTGTAATTAAGCTGTGACAAGTTCTTTTTTTTCCCCTCTCCCTAAACCAGCCAAAGCGAGTTATTTCTTCTCTAGGAATTATATATAACTGCCTTGGCCTGTGTTTGGGCAAGAAACCACCATCCTTCTGCTGCTCTAGGCTGCATCATCCCTTTTGAGCCTCTGCAGCGCTCACTTTAGAAGATGCCCACAAATCAACAGTCTGCATCTTTGCAGATAATACTGAACTGAGGCGAAGCCAGCGAGCCATTGAGCAGAGTTTCCATTAGGAAGGTTAACAGCAAACCTGCCTGCCCGGGATTACTGACAGAGTGTGAACAGAAGGTGCAGTCTCATTGCATATGCTTTTCACAGCGTGCCACGGAGAGGGGAGCCTTCGGCTCGCAGACACCTGACACCAGAGCTGTTGTTGGGGTAGGAGTGCACACAGGGGTCTGGATGGGTTCTGTGTCACAACAGAGGGGGCACAGCCTGGGTTTCATCATCCCCATGGCCCAATGCAAGCCTTGCCCACGAGCAGTGTGTCTTTGCCACCCTCCATGTCCCTGGTTTGAAATTAGGGATGGGAACTGGCCGCCTTGGAGTGAAAGGGTTGGTTGTGATGGGACAGGGATCCCCCCTGCACCGGGGTCACTGCTGAACCCACACACACAGAGGGAGCAGGGACCAAGAACATCACTGGCCTTGCAACAGGACCTTTACACCCAAAGCCAGAGTGATCCCAGAGATTTCCACTTGATGCCCAGCTCCCAACAACTCTGTTGGGATCTGCCCAACTGGGAAATCCCAATGGATTCTTCTCATTCCTCCATGCATCCTCTGACTCCTTGTGAAACCCGGGATTCAGAAACCTCTGGGTCAGGCAAGGATGAGTGTCAGGTCTGTAATTCAGGCACGGATAAACCCTCCAGGCAGACCCCCAGGGGGCATCTGTAAAAAAAAAACAAAACAACAACAACAAAAAAAACCCAACACAAAAAACAACAACTACTACAAATTTTTAAAAAGCAATGGTCAACAATCACCTGCTAGGCAATGAGAGCATTTGTTTTTAAACCAAGTTCTGCTCATCCTCCCCAAATGTCACAGCCAGGAGCTGGCAGTAGTGGGGGAAGCTGGGGACATGGGGGCAGCAGAGGAGCTCCAGGGTGCGAGGGGACATTCATAAAGGTGCTGGAGGAGGAGGAGGCTGCAGTGTGTGTGCAAGCCCCATTTGGTGGTTTGAGTAATGTCGTGTTGCCACTAGGGTGTCTCTGCAAACAAGATATTGCATCTCCAAAGAGTTCCTCGCACAAATAAAAAGCTAAATAGAAATGATGGGCTGACTAGCTGAGCCTGTGCTTTTTACTTTTATGATTGAGAAATAGTTGTTGAAATTGTCAATAAAAATAAATAAAATTAAGTTTCCCTAGTTAGGTGTGGAAAGGCGAGCCTACCTGTCTTTGCTGACAGGCCTTTTTGTTCTGTGTTGGCTTTTATATATGTGAAAAAAACACCATTGAGAGCTTCCAGGGAGCTGCACTGGGGCGGTTATTGCCATTTTTACATCCTTTATATGGGCTTAAATCCATTTACAGATGTGCTGTAGACAGAGAGACATTTTTTACAAGTAATTGTCATGTATACAAGGGTCCTTATGTGTCACAAAAAGATCTCACTTAAGAGAAATAAATGTGCTTTTCATCTTTTGTTGGCAGGAGCGGCGGTGGTTGGGAAGAGGGTAATTGGTGATCTTTTCCAGTCTGATAACCAGGACAAATGGGGGGGGGGGGGAGCAGAAGGTGGCGTTGCTCTCCTCCCCGTCCCCTCTCCCGGCTCGGCGCTGGGTGTCAGCAGCAGAGGTGACAAATGCCACCAGCCAGGGGCAGGGACAGGAGAGCCCCGGGCTGACCTCGGCCGCTCGACACCGCCTTCACCCCTGCGCTGCTCACCCCAGCCTGCCAGGTGTCATCGGGATGCAGAGGTCTGCCTCCTTATTGCCTTCATTTGTAGGTTAGAATTTCCCGTTTGTAATAAGTCCCGTGTGGGTTTTCTTTTTTTTTTATTATTATTTTTTTTTTTTATTTTTAAGGTTATTGCTCTTCTCAGGCTCTGAGATTGAAAAAGACTCCCCGGAGGCAGATGGAGCTTTGATAACATCCTGCATCCCCTTGTGCCCCTGGAGAGGCTGTGAGGCTGCAGATTGCTCCTTGCAGGGGCACTCACCATGGGAAGGTGCTGCTGGTCCAGGGCAGAGCTGTGCTGGGCATCCCTGATTTTTCCCTCAGGGATGCCATTCCATGATATTGCTCCAGAGGAAGATGTCAATAACGCGGTGGTGAGCACTCAGCAGCCGGTTAGGCTGGGGCGGTAACAGATGAAGGCAGCCCTCGCTGATGGAGGGTTAAAGCAGGTCACAACTCAGGCCAAATAGAAAAAGGCAGGTCCTTTATTGCATAGATTTACTTATAAATCGTTTTCCAGTCAATAAAAGGCAAAGCAGGAGCGGGGTTGGAGGCCTGAAGTTGAGAAAGGCTTAAAATGATCCCAAATCCCTGCTTCACTTTCAACAATTCCCAATCTCTGTTTAATAGTGCCAGCAGGCGCCTCATGGCCCAGGCTGGGCTGGGAGGTGCCTGGATGGAGCATGGCCTTGAAATCAGGCACAGGTGAGCAGCAAACCTGGCTTGATAAATAATGGATGAATTGTGCTCGGTTTTGCTGATGATGTAGTGACCTTTTGGGAGGCGAGAAACAAAGAAACAGCAAATGACCAGCAATACTGATGAACAGGCTAAGTGGACTGGACACATCATTAACACCAGCATACCGAAATAATTACATGCAACCGGGAGTCACACGGTCAGCAAAAAAAGTGAAACGAGGAAGTGGTTCTGTGTAAATTTGAGCTTTTCCATCTCTGAGCAGCCAGGAGAGCTCCGAGGGGATGTGGGTTTGGGGTGGTTGGTGCAGCTGGACTTCGGCCTGACTCGTTGCCAGGAGTTTGAGGCTTGCACCAGAGCAGAGATGGGGTTTGCAGGAGTCCTGAAGGCTGAAAGGATTTGTCGAGATGAGGCGTTGAAGGGAAGCCCCCACAGAGCAGGAGTTATCCTGTACTGCAGGGAGGAAAGCCCAGAGTGCCAAACGACTGGTTAACACACACCTTAAAGACAGGCACATCAAACTTTTCATCATCTCATCTTTGTAAAAGACAACAGGCCAACCCCAGAGCAGCCACCTCGGTATTTCAGGCAGTTGTGTTGTGATTCCGGTAAGAATCAAACTAGATAATTTGGTAAGGTCAAACTAGATTTTGTGAATGACCAGATATTTGGCTGTATCAAGAGTCTGATTGCTCTGCCCCATTGGAAAACATCACTGGGGATCTGTTGGCAGGAAAGTGGGGAGAGACCCTGCTTTTCACACGCTCATCTGTTTTCACACAAAAACGAGCGTGCTCATTATTGGTTGTTCATTACTACCCCAGCTAATAAACTTCCTGCCATTCAGGCAGCAGGCAGAAACAGCAACATGCTGCTTTGTGTAGCCCACCGTGCATCGAGAGCAACAGATAATGAATGGGCAAATTGAACAAGCTTCCCAAAAACTCCATCTGAAAAATCTGAAAATTACTCAGCCCAGCGAACACTCCTGAATAACAAATACATCTGCAGGAATTAAGCTGGGTTTGCAGTGGACTTGCAAACAGCATCAGGACCTGGGTTTGCAGTGAGTGATGGAAGCAGCATCACTTGGAGGTTTCATCTAAGCAGAAATCACGATAATTTTGTTTGGCACCTTCCATCTGAAGGTCTCCAAATGCTTCACAAACTCAATTAATTAGTTGCGTTGAGACCCCCTCCCCTATTAATTTTGGCAGTGCATGCACCCATTTAATGCTGGATATCAGAGTGGATTTCATACATTTGCACCCAGCAAAGCTCTGTCGGGGCTGTGGGCAAAGCCCAGCTCTCCTCACTCCTCGGCCCTCCTAGACCATATTTCTTCTCTGCTGCTTGAACTAACACAAAACTTCGTGGGAATCTTAAAATTATATCCAGTACACACCTATTAGCACTGTATTAAGCCTACAGGAAAAGAGTGCAAAATACTCCATTTTAATATTATGTATAATGTTATTATAATTGAATTATTTTATTTATCTATTTATTTATTTATCTAGCTATCCATTGTTTATGCTAATTATTGATTGGACTTGATGGTCTAAGAGATCTTTTGCAAACCAAATGATTCTATGATTCTAAATGGGCAAAACGGGAGGGGGAAGATACAGTAACTTTTAAAAAAAACAATCCCTTTCGCATGGAAGCAGCAAAAAATTTTGTGGTGGTTTGTTTGTTGTATCTTGTTTTTTTTCTTTTCGAGGCTTCCGAACTAAAAATAAGCCAAGGAATTAATACCATCAGTCGAAAAGGAGCAGAAATATTCTGTGGAAAACCAGCTTGGATTTCTTTTGATTTTTCTCCATGTTTAGAGCACAACACCGGGGTACATCCTGCTCTCTGGTCAGAGCAAACCCTCTGCTTTTCACCATCCCCATTGTGCCTAAAGCTGCACAAAAACAAGGAGCATTTTCCTGCTGCTGGACAGGGCTGGGGCTGTTGCGGGGTTGGGACGAGCACGGCTGAACAAGCAGCGCCGGCCGCCTTGCAAGAAGAGTTAATCCACGGCCATCTGTCTTTATTACGCTCCTATTGTTGGACACCGCAGCCTGGAAATCCAGCAATGAAACCCAGTTGTTCGTTGCCATTCATCATAGTTATTGCTGGAGTTGTGTAATGAAGAGGGGAAGTGCTGTTTATTGCTCTCCCCTCTTTAGAAACTATCCTTAGGGGTAGTTATGGATGGTTATTGGAATCAAGCACAGGACTCTGGGAGGTCCCCCCTTCCCTCTGTCTCTCTGTTGAACCATCAGGTTTAATGGGGTTTTACGTCTGCTTTTGCTTTGAGGCTGGTCTGCTGCCTGCTTTTGTTCTCCCAGCCCTGAAGTTGGGCTACTTCATTCCTGGCTTGAAGGTGAACTGAAGGAAAGGAGGACTATTAATATGGTAAAAAGGTGTGCCCTCCGGGGCAGGGACAGCTCAGCCACGAATAAAAGCAGCAAGTGTGCGCTGCAGCCAGAGTTCAGGCATTGTCCTGCTCAAGGAACAGAGCCCTTTGAGACTTTGAAAATAGCTGATCATAAGTACAGGTGCTTTAGGTTACGCCTCTTCTCTCCAGTGATTTCTGGGGGCTGAAAATCAGAGAAGACTCCAGCTGTGCAGGTGAGGGATGGAGCGGACAAGGGAAGGGTGCAGGAGGTGAAAGAGCCTAACATCAATTCTCACTGGGCAGTGCAAATGCTTCTCGCTGGGGATTAGAAGGATAAAAATGAGAATGCATTCAAATAGATCTACAATGGAGATCCTTCAATAAGTCATCGTGCCTCCACTGCAGCAGACAGATTTTGGGGTGAGACACACTCCCTCTGGGTTTTATGAGGACTGCAGGATGGGTGATGTCACAGAAATAATGTATTAAAAGACCAGAACTTCCATGCAGAACTCAAATTGGCTTATAATTAGCTCTTCTGTTTTGATCATTTATACTGGTTCTTGCAATTACTCTGGGAAACAAAGAGATGTGGGTGCACTGAACCTCAAAAAAAGGCACCAATTCCCCAGCTGCTCTACTTCTGCTGCCACACACCTCTGGTGGCACAGGCAGTTCACAACCTGCACAGGTGACTCCTTGCCCTGGTCACCAGCCTCAGGGAAGTTTGCAGAGCCCCAGAGCTTATGGACCAAACCGGAAGGAAAATGAGGTTCTGTGTCAGCAATAACACCTTTGGAAGGTGCCTGGTGTGCAGATAGATAGCCAGCACGGCTTCATTATCAGCAATTTATTTGTGCTGGCGACAAGGGAAGGGTGTAAGGAGCCTGTGGGATAAAAGAAACTGCGGAGGAGAAGAGCTGCCTGTCCAGGTAGCAGAGCCTGCACTCTGGCAGTGCTTCTGGGCATGATATGTAATAGGTATGAGATGAGCTTCAAGGGCTAAAGACATGGAAGGAGTTAGAGATCTCAGTTGTGTTTCCAGATAACGTATAGCCTGTGCCTGTCAAAGCTGCTGCTGATAAGGGGATTCTGCAGAAAGTAATTAAAACTCGAGCCCCTGGTATTTATTTAAAGGGGAGACTCTTGGGACTTGATAGGATTTCGTTGAAATGGACCAGGAAGCTGATTCTTAACGTGCCATGGAGAAGCGCAGAGAATTAAATCTAAAAAGAGAGGCCAAGCAAGTTTCACAGTGCCCTCACACAATCTGTGAGGCAGCAGAAGCTGTGAAGGTCTCTCTTACATGCTGAAAATGCAGGATAAGTCAAGCAAAAACAAAAAGACCCACCCTCTTGGTGACACAGGAAAAAAATTGTTCCTGGAGAAAGGTGTAGATCTGCATACGTTGACTTGGAAAGAAACGTGTGCTGTTATTTTGGACTTCAGCTCTCTTTTCCCTGAGGTGGCTTCCCTGGAAAACAGATAGATCTGAACAGACAGCTTTGCATATTAAGTACATTTCTTTTGCTAGACACTGGTTGTCTGAGAAACTAATTTGTGACAATAGACTGTGGTTTAGCAGACATTATCTTAACCAGTCTGCAGCAAAGTGTGGGTTCAGCGATATCACCCTACTGCCTGTGAGGTCTCATCAGGGCTTGGTGGAAAATTATGCCCAAGTAATGGAGTACTTATTGATGGGGTTTGCAGGCTCCGAGCCTGATGTATGGCTGGCTCTTTCAATTATGGAATGGCAGCAGTGAAGCATGGATTGTTATCTGCTGACATCTTGTACAGCAGAAAAATGAAAAGCAGGAATTCCTGTGTCAGAGTCACTCGGGACACGGAGAAGTATAAAGAAACAGATGAGGCAAAACAGGAAAAAATCAGCGTGGCTTAAGTCCCAAGAGCTGCCATCACTTCATAGTTCTCCATGGAGTGCCAGCACTGGGAAACAAGAGTTTTAAAGGAAAGTGGTGTCACCTGAATTTTCCCACAGTCGAGTGGATTTTTCTCCCCCTCTGGCAGATTTAGGAAGAGTGTCAGGTGATGCTGTCACCAGCGCCTGGGTGGGAAGAGACCTCAGTGGTGTGAAGTGGCAGAGCCAGGGAACTCTGGGCTGCTCCCAGATAATCCCAGTGCCTGTTTCAGGAGGGCAAGCCCAGAGCCAAGCCCAGAGCCAAGCATGAGCCCTGCAGGTGCTCGAAGCTCAGTGACAGCTGTGACAGCAGTGATTTCTTCTCCAGTGCTTCTGCACGTTCCAGAATGGGAGATGATGTCGGAACTGCTGCCTCTCAGGGCTGAGCTCCCTGGGTGATGACTGGCCAGGATGCTTAGGGCACTGCAGAATAATCTCATTCGGATACAGGTACAGAGGAAAAAGACCTTTTGCAAGAGATCTTTAGTTATTGGGAATATGCTGAACTTCCTGGGAAAGGCAGTTTTGAAGGCAGTTCCTGTAGGAAGGTGATACATCACAGATCCAAGTCCAAGCTGGGAAATTCTTCGTCTTATTCCTTTTTGCACCCCAATACTTCATTCTAATGAGGTACACCCCAATATGTTATTCTAGACTTCAAGTTACAGGAAAAATTCCCCAAGTGAATGGTGCAGCTTAGTAAGACTCCAGCCATGGAGGGATTTAGGTGCATGTTCACGTTCAAGTCCATATTAACCCTTGTAAACTTACAACACAAGTTGTGCTTCAGGTTGTAGCAAGATTCAGGTTTTCCTTTTAATCATCCTTCCAGGTTACTTTGAAATTAAAGAAGGAAATCTCATCAGAGATTGTTTTTAGGACAAACCCAGACAATCTGAGAATGATTTGAATACAACCTATACAGTTAGTGTAATTTCAGAGGATTTATTTGATAGAAGCCACTGGACTACAGCTTCCTGTGATCTAAATTAATAATAAAATACATTATTTCATGTAAAAGTAGAATTATCATAGAATCATAGAATGGTTTGGGTTGGAAGGGAACTTAAAGCTCAGCTCATTCCAACTCCGAGTGGTGGGCAAGGACACCTTTGAGCAGATCAGGTGTCTCAGGGCCCCATCCAACCTGACCCTGAACACTTTCAGGGATATAATATGTAAGTTTGGACCCCAGTTTAATATAACAGTTATAAGTGGGGACTTGATAATTGCAAGAAACACCCCTGGATAACACAGAGTCAGCAGCTCTACCTCGATGCGTCCTTGTCAAAAGAAATTGCTTTTCTTGTCAAGACAATGGTCCAAACTACCATTTCCAGGAGAAAATGATGGCATAATCAGCTACGGATATGGGAAGGGAAAGGCAGGATTTTTGTAGGATGTCAGGATTGAGGTCTCCGTGCCCTGTGACCAGCTCTGCCATCGGATAACAGTTCCTCCATCATTCTGCTGTTTGATCTCACCTCTCCTCAGCTTACTCATCTGCGAGATTCACTTAATTACATTAGTCAACTTCACTGAGGTGTCTTGAAGCTTAATTAAGTTCTGGAAAGCCTGTCAAGAGCCGCTGGCAGAATGCTCTGAGGAGGAGTTGGGATGAGAAATGGACATGAGGGAGGGAAATGTGTTGCACTGTGTCTGGGTGAGGAGAACGGGGTGGAGCTGTCGATTCTCTGCGACTGTCGCACTCTCAGGGCATTGCCATGAGCTCTGGGGACATCCCCGCTGGTGATTCACCAGCACAAACATTCGTTTCCCAGTTTTGTGGGGTGTGAGAGTGTGTTACCTCTGTTCTCATTCCCAAAGAGCTGATTTTGAGAGGGGAATGCCCTCCCCAGCGCTGTGCCTGGGAACGCAGCAGACACAGCTCTGTTTTGTCCCCAGGCCTTGGCAAAGCCAAGTGGCAGAGAAGTTCCCGAGATTATTTTTCCCCTTAGAACTGTTTAAACCTCTCCTAGAGTGAAAAAAACCAGACACCCAAATCTCACACCTGAGGCCCACTGGGGCCTAGACCTCAGCATTTTCCAGCACTGAAGGGACTGAAAAGAAACTGAGCAAACTGAACTAAAACCCACAGCAAAGACTTTCTAAATTTGCCATCTCACTTCAGAACAACAAGAAGTTTCATCATTTCGTATTATTCATTTTTTATGCTTGTAGGCACTTTACTTATTAAATAAACAGGTTTTTCCACTTTTTTCTCCATAAAGAGATTTTTTTCCAGACCAATTAGGGGAGGGGCCGTTCAAATTTGCCTTCCAGAGGGACCCTACTCAAAAGTTTCCTCCCAAACCAAAGACAAATACATTTATTAGCACCCAACCCGTAGCTTAAAGCTTGAGAAAGTGGACAAAAAACTTGTACTAATTGCATTTTAGTTATTCTGTGTTAGAATTATTATTATTCTACGTTAGAATAAAGCTTTTCAACCTTTCCTTTCCTTCTTCTCCTTTGAATCAGTTACGTCACTTTTTAAAAACATTCAATTTCCCCTAAATATTAAAAAAGATCTTCCTAGTATTTAATCTGGTAGACTTCCTCTGTACAATCCACAACCTGGGTGGGTGGAAGTTGGTCGGGGCACCTGTGGCTGGTCGCTGTCAGTTCTGGTTTTCACCCTCGGGAGGCTTTTTTTTCTCCTGACTCCCCCCAAGGGGTGAATTGACATTCATCGCTCCTCCAGGGGGAAGGAACATATGGAGGCTCCACCGGGACGAGCTCCGTGCTCGGAATTGCCAATCAGTGCCTGCCTGGCTGAGCCTCAGCTGGGAAAACCTCGCCACTAACAAGGCTTCACGCTCCTCCAGCTCTCCTTGCTGTCTGTCAGCTGCTAAGTGTGGTTTGAGCAGCGCTGAACAACCTTCAGCACCAGCTTATTACGGAGAGGTGGTAACCTCTGCATATTTTCGGTGCAAGCAGCTCCTATTAGCAACACCCACCAGGTATTCCCTATAACTTAGCGGAATTGGACGGCCTTAAAAATGAAATGTTTAGCTGGGAAGTAAGGAAAAAAAAAAAAAAAGAGGTTTCCGCTCTCTTTTCTGGAGGAAAAATTTCTCAGATTGTTGTATTTGGAGTGTTTAAATACACCGCCTGTTTGTTTACGCTCCTTTTGCTGGGAAATGCCTTGTTATTGTTTTCCCTGCGCTTTCCACAGGGCTCGAAATTACTGGCTGCGCAGGAGGAAATTAGTCGGTAATTAAAGGCAAGTTAATAACGATTCCCATGGAGTCTGCTTGGTCCTATTGCTGGGAGGAAGACTCTTCGCCTCCGTGGTCAGGCACGGCTGCCCAAGCAGCAGGTGTGACATCGAGGGGTGCTTGTCACGCCTGATACCTGCTTGGAACACACACAGGCAGGACTTGAAGCCTTTCAAACCCCAGCAATTAGAGATAATGGCATGATATCAAAACAAGACAAGTAATGGAGCAACCTGCAGCCAGCAGATTTTTTTTTTTTGAGTGGTTCAGAAAAGGTAACTTGAGGAAAGAAAGCTTTGGGTTCAAACTCGTGGCGTGCCAGTCTGTGCCTTTACCATGTTTGTAATTGTTTTAGGCACCATTAAAATCGGAAAATGCTTGGAAATCCTTTCTTGGAAATCGAGTTCAAGACTCTCAGCTCCTTCCAAAGTGTCCAAGGCACAGGGCTGTCTGCACAATCCGACCCCTTGGCTGGTGGACTGATCTTTGAAGGAATATGAGCGGGATGTGGTTTGGTTTTCACAGCTGGAGAAAACCTGAGCGCCTGCTCGAGGGAGTCCCTTGAATTTTCAATGTGACTTGAACATATTTCTAAGGTAGATTTTAAGATTTTGGTGCTTTCAGATGTTGAGGATGAAGTCATGAGGGCAGCTGCATGTTTTGTGCGAACACTTTGTTTTTCAAGGAAACAAACCTCAGACACTCAGGTTTCTCCTCAAGACTGCCTGTTTCACTTCTGAGACGTCAAAATCTGTTTGGTCATTTCCCAGGCACCGACTGGAAGACGTCAAATACGTGAATTCCCTGTGTGGAGCTGACCAGCAAACCCCCTTTCCCATGAGCAGAGACCACGGGCAGGGTTTAGTTACCTGAGTGTGGTGGCAGGGAGGAAGGAAGGGGAGCAAATGTCTGCTCTGAGCTCTAGACTGCAATAAAAACAGAATAAAAAGTCTCAGCAGAACCCCGGGTTCACCAGCGACCTCAGCAGCTGGCCAGAACCCAGCTCTGATGTAAGGATTTCATCTTCTCCTGGAATCAGAGGATATGGGGCATGTGAAGTAGCACCACACACTTGCAGGTCTGTGCACAGCTGGGGCTGAGAGCTCCTCTCAGGGGGTGCTCAGTTTCCTGAGTGTCCAAGTCACTTCTTGAGAACAGGATGTGGCCTGGATTCGAGAGAACCCAGAAATCTGAATATAAATGATGATACCAAAGACTTTTGCCCAGCTCCTGCTGTACCCTAAAGGCCCCCAGCTCCATAGATAACTTTTTTTATATCTTGAAACTTTGTGGAGGTACCTGCCCAACAGCGCTGAGGGGCTGGATGTTTCCGGGGGCAAAACATGTCCTGAGCCTGGAGATCTCCATACCTGGTGGGAAGATATTGCCCTGGAGGGCTTTTCCTTTTACACAGAATCATGAAACAAGCAGGGTTGTTTCACAGGGTTGGAAGGGACCTCTGGAGTTCATCTTGTCCTCTCTGCTCCTGTCCTTCTGCCCTGCCTGAGCTTTTGTCCTTCACACCACAGAGAAGCTCGTACCCAGGCTGTGGAGAACCATTTCTGACAGGCTGAGCCCTGAACAAAAGTTGTTCTGAGCTTGGTTGCAAAATAAAACCATGAGCCCTGCTCTGTGGAAGGAAGGTCCCAGGGCTCTCTCACCACCACCTTTAACATCCCGGCTGCCACAGCTTGAGGACTGCTGCCCAAAGGGGGAGAAACACCAAAAGACACTAAGAACAGAAATGAAAACTTGGAAAATTCCTCAAATGGTTAAAATAAACTCCTTAGGGGAAGAAAAAAAAAAAAAGTAGAATAAAAAGAAGAAAAAGCAGGGGAAAAAAAAGTAGAATAAAAAGAAGAAAAAGTAGGGAAAAAAAGAGTGCCTCTCCTTTTGAAAGGCTGCAATTACTGTGGATAGGATCCATCTCACCTGATGGCACCCAGGTCTCAGCATCTGCACTGAGCACTCAGATCTCATTTACCATCAATGGAGAGAAATGGGCACCTCCAGCAGGCAATTGCTCTCGTCTGGAGGTGGTTGCCTAAAATAGGTCAGACAAATCACTGTAATTTCTCTCCACTTACTCATTTAAGAGACTCACTCCAGTACAGGCACTTGTTTCGTGGACCTCTGACACCAGGTGAGATGAATCCCCCCTGAAGTGACAAGACCCATCCTCTGAAAGCGAGGAGGGAATGACTGGGGTTGTCCCCAAACCCTGCACTGAGGGCATCATGAGTCAGTGTGTACAAAAAGGTGAAAAGCTCCCCAGAACACGTCAACCTCAGCTCTGGCCATTTGGAGGATTTGGGAACAGTTGAAGGGGCGATTAGGATTAATCCATTTACCTGAGTAAGTCACTTGGAGAGCCTTAGCTGTAAAACAATATTGGTTATCAGCATCCTCCTGCGATGATGCTCTGTGAGTTCTGGAAAGGAGATTTTTTTTTTCCTCTGAAACAGCCTCTTCACATTTTCCCTGAGTGAAGTATTTTGCTACTCAGATTTGTGATTTAATAATCATAAATAATAGAGCCCTTAGTGCTATATTTTTAAATGACTGAATGGTGAGAATCTACTTTAAAAAATTGTATGAATGCCTATCACTTGTGTGCATATAAATGTATTCAATTAGCACTCAAATCTTGAGTTATCTCCTGATGGAAGGCAAAACCTTTTGAATTCAGTCCCATGCAAGAAATACTGTGTCATTTAACTCACAAAAGGATGCCATGCACTTAACAGATAATGACTGAAGAGGATTTTGCTGTATTGCCTGTTCAGCTGCTTGTGAGGACAAAGAAAATAATTCCCCTTTTAGGATCCTATGGGGTAATGAGTGAACCCTCTCCACACTGATCACACTGAGTGGGGGAAAGGAAAGAGCCCGATGGGCTAAAGGGGGCTGCAATTTCATTGTCACGGTCCCCCGTGTGCTTTCCATGTTTTGTCTGGGATGCTAAGCCAGTGGCTAACCTGTCTCTGAACCTGCCACCAGCACACAGAGATTACTCACCCTGGATACTGCACTTCAGCAAATGCAGAATTAGCCCTGGCTAAGTAATCTTGTTAGCGTGATTCAGTGTTAAATGGATCTCGATTAAATGGGCCTTTATATTGTCCCAGCTGGAGATGATAAGCCCCCACAAGGAAATGGCAGGAGACCCGAGGAAATTGCTTTACTTCAGACTGGGATGTTTAACCCCATAAAACACTTTCTGGTCCCCCTCTGCTGTTGCTTCTGCTCACTTGCATGGCACCGTTTACTCTGGCCCTTGGCTGTGGGGACAGCAGAGGCTCAGGGCTGGAGCATCTCTCCCAGACACCTGTTGGTCAGGACAAGAGCGGAGTGCTGGAGATGCTTGTGAGAGGGCGGGATGGCTCTGATGGGTGACTTGGTCCTTCTCTGTGGCTCTTTGCTGGAATTAATAATCCCTCTGTTAGCACAGTGCTTTTGTCCAACCTCCCACTCAAGATGTTGGTGCTGGGGCATCCAAAGGTCAGAGCCACTGCTGCCACCAACGATTTATTAAGCTCCAAACAGCACCCAGGGAGAATCTTCAGCCTCATCTTAAAAGAAATGGATTGCTTAAACGTGCCTCTGGGACTCGTTGGGAATGGCTTGGGGTTTATCAGTGTGAGATAGGAATCAGCCCGGTGTGTCGGTGTATCAGAACCTGACATTTCATTTCCCCTCTTGCTGTTAGATCTGGCAGTGTGCTCACAGCCTGGGGAGGAGGGAAATGGCATCAGAATCCCCCCAGGGGCTGCAAATGCAGAGGCAGACTGGGGGGCACTGGTGTGACAGGGATGGAGAGCTGGGACTCAGCAGGACCAAAGTTTCCTCCTCTGCAGTGGGAACCAGCTCTGCCCTCCAAAGGCTCCTGGTGGGCTGAAGCAAGGGCTGGGGGAGATGTGGTGTCGCAGGTGAAAGCAAGATTAGAAAGAGAAAAACAAACAAACAAACAGATAAAACACCTATGACGCCTGCTAATGGTCATTGTTAGGAAAAGGCTTCTGGAGACAGATAACAAGGTGGACATCACACTGCCCATCGTACCCACACATCCGTGCATGCTCTCCTCCTGCTTCTCTGCTCTCCTCCTGCTCTCTATTATCTAATAAATTTTCCCTCTCCATGTCTGATGTGACTTCAAAATATGGATTTATCCTCACAGAGCCAGAGACGCTAACAGGACACATGGAAAATCTCTGCTCTGTAGCAAGTCAGATGATCTGATATCTTTTTTCCCAGACCCTTGACAGAAATATGGTAAACATGCAATTATTCGAATTTTTCCATAAATTTTGCATCGGAGGTGGATTTACATGCTCGTGATATTTTCCAGCCGTGAATCCCAGCCCTGTGAAGCAGCGAATGGCTGCAGACGGGCAAGAAATGATATAATCTATTAGAGATTTCCTTCATTATCCCTCTAATCAAGGCTTCTATCAGTCTCCTTTGATGTGCTGCTGAAAAAAAAAAAAAAAAGAAAAAAAGATCTTCAAGTAAACTGATGCTGGAGATAATTAATTAACTTGCCATCCTCTCGCCTTACAGACAGAGACAGTGTAAGAAAGAAGAAGTGTCCTTTGCAATTACTGCTCTGTGCTTTTCCATCCTAGTGCTGACAGCTGGTAGGACATGAAGTGGAAAAGCATTTTACCAAACTTTGAGGCTTTGGCCATCAATTCCTTCACTTGAGAATATTTTCTCCTGCTTGTGTTTCTCATGTTGTTGGATAACACTCCGGATGGTGAAAAATGGATTTAATACTTGAACAGTTAGAGCTGGATGTATTCTAACCTGGTAATAACATCTTCTTTCTGCTTTCCTTAGAGCAAATACCCCCATCTCTCCCACCCTCAGATTATTGTACAGGAAATCCTTTGTTAGGAGGGAATAGAACATTGAGATTAAGAGCTGGGTCAGTGGGGTAATATGGGTACTGCAAGTTGCCCCAGGTATTCCCAATATTTTTTCTAAGGGCTTGGCAGGAACGGGGAATGATTTCTACCTTGGGAACCCATCTCTTACATGTGAACTCCTCTTTCCAAATATTGGTGCAACCTCAAGTCCTGTAAAGACATGGTTTTCCTTTCTAGTATTTTAAAGGATAAAATTTAAATTTCTCTGCCATCTCAGACTAAACCTGGAGCAGGAGGACGTCTTCAATCCACCAATTTTAGATGATTTTTTTCTTTCACAAATTATGCCCCTTCTTGCCAAGGTTTCCCCGTGTTTCCAGTTCCTCGAGTCCTCAGACCAGCATTTCAAATTCTAACTAGGTTAGCTCTCCTTAAATTTCTCCTTTTTGGTGCTGCATGAGCAGCTCGACAGGGGAGAGCACGGCTGAGCGGGCAGACTGACAGAGCTTTAAACACGGCGCCGCTCAGAGCTGATCCCAAACACCATCAGCAAAACACTGACAAGAGCCTCCTTCCACAGGAAATCTCTCCCCAGAAACATCAAGCAGTAAAGCAGAGTGGGGGAAAGGCACATAATAAAGGCAAGACTGAGTTTGGAGTGTTTCCTAGCAAAATCAGGGATTTTGCTGATTGTTGTGTTTTTGGATTTATGACAAGGAAAAGTTTGTTTAGTTTGGGTTTGGTCACCAGGGGCTTGCAAATTAATTAATACTTGTAAGAGTTACTAAAGCCTAAAGAAGTGAGGGTTAGTGTTGCTAATGCAGCACAAACTGGTTCTTTTTTTTCCCTGGGAAAAAGCTGCAGCCTGACAGAACCAGGTTTCCTTCTTGTGGAAACGCTGTAGAAGACCAAGGAGTGCCACCATGCATTGCGCAGAATTTGCACATCTGTGTTTTTTCATGCATTTACTCCTCTTCCAGGTGCTGGCAGGCACTGGAAGCTCCTGGGAGGCAGCACAGGGCTGAGACAATAAATAACTTTAAACAGTATTGTGGTGCTTCGCTTCCAGCAGGGAGTGGACGAACAATTTTAACTGGTGGATGAACTGCTTTAACTGGTGGACGTGTCCTCCCAAATGTTGTATCTGCTTTTTTTTTAATTTTTTTTTCTTTTCAAAATTATTAGCAAATTAACGCAAATTGTGAAATATTAATTACAAAATTGGTGTGAATTGACTCTGTAGGTTGGTGGTGGTTCTGACTGGCCCCTGATGAGGCTGGGGTGAGGGTGCCTGCTCTGGAGGGTGGGCTGTGCTGGCAGGGTGTCCACCACCTGCATGCACCTTGTGAGGGGTTATTTTTGGGGCAGAAAAGTGCAGTTCCTGGGAACCACAGGTCGAAAACCCCACTCCAAGCAAAGCTTCATTAACACTTTGCCTTTTGAGAATCATTCTGTCAAGGCCAAGAATTGAATCAATATGGGAGTAAATGTTTGAAGAGTTTTTTTTTTTTTTTTAGTGATTTGCTCAACGAGGCAGATTTCTCACCATCTCCCCATGTTTTTGGGGCAGCTGTGGCAGGTGCTGTTCCAGAACAGTCTCAGGAGTTGTCCAGGGTCAGCAGCAGTTGAGTCAGCTCTCAGTAGCTGGAGGTTGTGTGATTTGCTCATTGGAAAACCAAAGGGGACAGATGATTTTTAGCGAAAATGGTCGCATTTAGAAAATGAAAAAACCTCCCGTTTCCTGTCTTTCTGGGAAAGTTGGGAATGTTTTCATCTGCAAGCCTTTAACATTGAAATTGCCATTTTTGAAAGTGACTGTCCTGCAAACTACAAATCCTCACCTTGGCCTGTAAGCACTGAAAAGCTCCTGATGAATGTCCTTCCTCACACACTCCTTGTATGCAGAACTCTTAAAAAAAAAAATCTGCTAATTAATTTTAAGCCTCTTTGTGGCAAAGCCTAAGAACTGGATTTACCAAGAGAGCAGGGGGTCCATCTGGTGCAAAAAGCTCTCTCCTATGCCAAAGTATTTGTTTCATGCTGGGGTTTAGGTCTGGGTATCTCCTTTGGGCAGCAGGTTGGTTGTACTGACCAACTGACCACTGGCTCATTTCTCAGCATGGTGAGGGGAGGGTGGCAAAGGTCCTCAGCCAGGAGTCAGAGGGGTTTTCCTGCAGGTGTCCCATGCTTGGACATGTGCACAGTGGCTTATTCCCCAAATAATGGGATCACACCTGATGGCAGTGCTCAGTTTTAGAAGTGGGGCAAATAAAGCATGGTGTGAGCTCAGTGAATCTTTTGCAGGTTTCGTCCCGCAGGTTACCTTGAAACTCCTTTAAATAAAAACAATTAGTTGCAGCATCATTTTGCATCACCATTAATCTCCTAAGCCTGTGTGCTCTGCGTGGCTGTTCTCTGGAAGTGCCTGTAGCTGAGAGGACACACAAACCAACTTCCCACACCTCTGCCCTTCACCAGCCAAGCCAGATTCGGCCAGGAAATTCAGAGTTTGGATAACACACACACATGTTTTGCATCTCCCATTTTCTGTATCTCTCATTGTCTCAATCCTCTTTCCTCACACAGTTTTTAATTCCATTTTTTTTTTCAAGAGCATATTAAATCCATGTTAATGAAAATTTGCTTGAATTCCCCAAAAGATTTGCATTGATTTTTGGGTTGGAGAGAGGCAGGGAAAGCAACAGCATCAACAAGGAGACCTACTCATTTGACCTTAATCTCTTCCTCTATCCTAATTAGCAATACATTTGCTCATGGAGAGAGAAGATTTTGATGATTGGCAAAATAAAATAAACTGGGCGGAGAGAATTCTGCAAGTTTTTTAGTGCGTGTGACATGCAATGAGTGAAAAGAAAAAGAAATGAAAGAGACTAATGTATTAAACACAAAATGGATCTTTTCTCCCCCTGTAGGAGCATTTCATCCTTTCCAACTCAACTGCAGTTTGGCAAGCACTTGTTCTTTGTTCTTCATGTCTTCCCGCAAAGGACAAACCAGCAGCTAAGCCCTTACTGGGAAACAACCCTTGAAGGAGTCTAGAGCAGGTAGGGATTTTCCTTCTGATTATGAGAAACATTTGTTGTGTGTTTGATGCTGAGCTGCGCAGGACCTGCCTGGGAGGGCATGGGCTGGCCTGGCTTGGTTGTGGTTCAGCCAAAGCCAGAGCAGAGCCCTCAGCCAGCTCCACTGGTGCCATGAGGGACCACACGTGGCATGAGGGCTGGCAGAGCAGTTTGCAGCCTCAGGTTTATTCTCTTCTCCTTTTTTGGATGCTGCTGAAAGATTTACAGGGCAGGCAAAGATGCTCCATCCCACGTTTGTGTGTGTAAAAATCAATGCACCCACAATGTGGGTGATGTATTATTATCTGCAACCAGTGAGAGACTCCAAGTCAGATACACAATTTAACAGGAAGAAGAAAAAAAAAGGTAAAATTTTTAAAAAAATGCAATAATACAAAAGACCACTGACAGAGTCAGAATACAACCAGACACCCTGTTGGTCAGGGTGTTGGAAACAGTCCAAAGGTAAGCCCTCCTGGAGTGGCAGATGTGGTCCTGTTGGAAGTAGAGATGGTCCCGTAGAGAAAAAGGGTCCAAAGATGGGTCCGGTTTTCCTTTGGGAGTCCCGTGGGAACACTGGATGTCTGGTGACACTTGTGGCTCCTTTTCAACTACGTGGAAATGGTTTGGCTCCTCCTCCCTGGGTGGAGCATCTCACAATGGGATGATGTAAGGTATCATGTGATTGGTGAGCTTTAATGGCCCATTAGCAGAAGATATCCCCGTGGAGGAGATAAGGAACACTGGGATGATGTAATGTGTCATGTGATTGGTGAGCCTTGATGGCCCATTAACAAAAGATATCCCCAGGGAAGTAATGGGTGGGTGAAGAGAGATAAGAAACAATGCCCCACGCAGTTTTAACAGCTGGCTTGGGAGGTAATGGGTGGGTGAACAGAGATAAGAAACAATGCCCCACGCAGTTTTAACAGCTGGCTTGTTATCAGAAAGGCAGCCGCCCCCTCCCTCCTGGAGTTACAACAGATAAAGAAAAAACACCTCCCCAACCGGGTTTCAACAGATGGAATAGAATAAACTTTTTGTTGTTGTTGTTTACATAAGCCAAGACAACCTTGACCACCTGAATTAAAAGAAATCGGATGTTGTGCCCTGTGTCCTTCAAATGATTATTTCAGATATTTGCAGTCTTGACAAGGTTTTCCTGCAAAGTCGATGATATGAAATAATTTTCATTACATGCCAAAACAGTCTGCAAAGCACTGAAATCATTAGGAACCTAGTCATGCTGCTAAAATCCAACTGATTATGCTCTATTTTGTTTGAACTTTTAATTCCTCTCCTGCTATCTTCCCTTGGTTAGTGGTCAAGTGTAACTTTACCTGGAAGCTCAGCCCTGTGAGACACAGCTTGTGGCTGATTGCATCTGATGGGGGGGAAAGAGGAGCTTTTACTGGAATCTTCCTATTAATTTTTGTGCATAAATTAGGAGAAATTAAGGCTGTGTAGCTGGTCATGGCTTGGCCATGATGTGATGCTGGGTGAGCACCACACCAAAGAGTGCTGAGTGTCCAGAAAGGGTCTGGTGGCTCTGCTGGCAAACCATTCCCATGGGAACTGAGGACAACTCTTGGGAAAACCTATGGTAGTTCACAGTGGACATGGAAATAGAATAGAAAGATCAGAGTCATTGGTTTTCTGGATTTCATTGCTGGTTAAAACTTTATTGCCTGAGCTTTTCCTTCTGAAACAAAGTTAGGAGAACAAAAATCAGTTGAATACTGGGCTTGCTGAATGCAGATTCTAATGTGCTTTCCCCATATTCCAAGACATCCAGAAATGATGCAAACATGCTCTGGGCAATGCTGAGCTAATCAGCTGCTTGAAAGGCAGAGTGTTTTAACTGCAGTGGGGTGCCAAGTCATCATGTCCTCATTTCTTCAGGATGTGGGGGAAGCAGGCACATTCCTGCCTGCCAAGAGCTGGGCCAGCAGTCCTGGAATGATGGGATGGGGAGGGCATTCAGTGGCTCTGCCAAAGAAAACAAGGCAGTAGATCCACCTTGAGGAGCACAGCTGGAGAGCCACAGCTCACCCCTTTGGCTCAGCATCCCTTATTCCTCTGGGGTTGGAACCAGAAGCCTTGCTGTGCTGGATTAGATTGCTCTGCTGGATTTTCGTGTCTATGCATTACCCAGACACAGCCCTGTGCCTCATTAGCTGGAGGCTGGTTCAGCACGGGCTGGAGCTGTGCTCATGTCAGCAGGACGTGCCCAGGGGTGCCAGGCCCTGCCAGGGTGTTTGCATTTCCATGGGCCTGCCATTGCTCAGCACATCCAGGGCTAGGCACAGCTGATAAACACGTCTGATTACCGTGTTTAATAAACAGTAGCCAGGGACCAGCACACTGCAATAAACTGCTCATCTCTGGAGCTGCCACAGCATTCTCCTGGCAAATATTCTGACACTTGATCACGGTCCTGCTGTGAACTCCCAAACCGTGAGAGTGCAGAATTTCTCCAAAAACTGGTCTATTTTCTCCCACATTCCATGCCACTCATAACCCCAGGAGTTCCGTGCTTCTGGGCACCCCCAATATCTGGTCTGCCTGAGCTGAGGCTGGGGGAGCAGTGCAGACCCCCTGAAGGGCTGGGTGGCACAAGGGTCACTTCCAGAGTGTCACTTCGGGGCATGTTTAAGTATTGCCAGAGGGGCAGACTTGGCAACAGGTCATGTGAGGGCAGCCTCAGTGGGTCAGCCAGATTGCCTTGGCTGCCTTTAAAGGGTTTATCCCAAGGGGCAGCTGTCCTGTTTGAAATCCTGTGGCCAGGTAGGATCCAGCCTTCCCCCGCCGTGCACTCCCCAGTCCCAGCTCACAGCCTGCTGGAATATTCACTGCAGCTCTTGGGAATGTGGCTGGGTTTGGTGTGGGGCTGGGCTCTGCTCAGGGTCCCCCCACCCAGGCAGGGTGTGAACCTCCAGGGCTCCTTCCAGGAGGGCACTGCTGAGTTCTCAAGACCTGGAGCAGATTAGAATATGCTGAACTGTGAAGACTTGTCTTAATTAATGCTTTATAAGGTTACAGCTAGAGCCGGGGAAATAATCAATAGTGAATCATCTACTCGGCAAATTCAGCTCTTTTCTGCCGGCGAGTTATCTGTAAACAGCTTGCAGTTTTCTCCATTCATTCATTCATTATTTACAATTATTTCCCAAATAGTTCCTCCAAATTGCTTTTGGTCTGCAGCTTGTTTGCAAGCAGCGCGTGGCAGGCGCCTGCTCCTTGCTAGTCAAGCTGTGATCATTAGTTTTTGGTGGGACGAGCAGGTTATGTGGCCTCACGCTGTGTCCCCAAAAGCAGCAGCCCGGCTCTTGCCATCCTCCTTAATGAATTCAGAATAGCTGTGGGCAGATATTCCTTGCTTCTTGTGCAGCATTCCCACTCTGCCAACAGCCTCGTTAGTTAAATCCTTCGTTAGGAGAGTTGTCAGGGTGCAGCGGCTGCAGCACGGATTCAGAGCCCATCTCATCTGGATTTTTCCTGAGCTGGTCCTTATCGGCCCTGCTGGCCATATGAGTAGCAGGATCTTCAAAATAAACAAGTCTTAGTGACCGCTGGTGTTTTCAAACTCAGGAACCTGCTTGGGCCACTGGTGAGAACCCCAGAGGCCATCTCTGGGCCCAGTCTGGCCCTTAATGCCCCAAATAAACCCTGCTGGTGTCCAGGCTCACACCAAACTGGTCTCTGCAGCCAAAGACCCTCATTTAAACCTGTCACTGTGCCCAAAGCGACTGCAACCCTGGAAGAGAAAATCACCTCCAATTCCAGGGCTCTTTCCATGGCCCTGGCTTGCCATGTGCCTTCCCCTGTTAAAATCACCACACCATCGCAGCTCCAAGGCAGCCGTGGCAGTTTTGATGATTAAAAGGATTTCTCCATGATAAGAACTGGAGTGAAACTCATTTCAGGTAGCAGCCAAACAGCTGGTGGATGGTACACAGTTTCATTTACTGCTGACACGAACTGGATTGTTTTAAGCAGAGGACATAAATAGGCTCTGACATAAATCAAAGAAAACACCAGCTGCGGGTCAGCCGCACTCTGGGGATTCACTGTTGTGGATCTGGGAGGAAACCAGACAGAGGAGCCGGCTGCTCGCCCTCATCTCTCAGGGAGGGTCTGCCTGGGCTGCAGGAAGAAGGATTGCCCCATGCTGGGGAATTTTGACAGGTTGCTTCCTCTTCCAGCACTGTTACAGCTCCTAGAAGGCAGATCTTGGGATGCAGCTGTGAAAGAAAAGTGCTGGAAGTTGGATCAAGGTCCCTCCTGGCAGGGTTTTGCTGGGAAGTGTCTGGGGCTGGCATGGGAGTCTGGCCCTCTTCTCTGAGAGCCTTGGTCATCTGATAACTGAACTGTCATCTGATATCATCTTATCATCTGATAACTGAACTGGGCTGGAATTGTTGTCCCGTGGGACACACCTGTCACCATTCTGGGAAAGGATCTTTCACCCCTCTGTGGTGAATCCAGCACTCCCTCCTTCCCAACCCAGTCCCAAGGGCTCGCTGGGCCCGCCATCACCTCTGCTGCAGGTGAGGACTCAGAGAATTTCAGGAGGTTGCAGAGGAGGGCTCAGTGTATAGTGACACAGCCCAGAGACAGAGATCACTCCACTTCTTTTTTGTGGAAGAAAGACAGAAGGAAAAAGGAGTTCTGCTAAAAAAATTAACAAATCCTGACCTCAGAGGAATTGTGAGCCCAGAGCAAAAATGCACTGAGCACCTGAACAGAGCTGCCTGCAAGCTGGGAAGCATCCCCAGAGCCAGCAGTGGTATCCTGAGGCTGTGGGCTCGTTCTGCTGGGTGCAGCAAACCCTCCTGGCGTGCTGCCTCAGCCCCTCCACAACTGAGACTCGGGAAAAAAAACAGAAGCCGCCCCCTTAGCTCCCTCTTCCCTGCTCCAGGTCCCTGCAGCAGCTGTGCTTCACCACCCTGGTGCTGCTGGAGCAGGGGGAGAGGGTTGGGGGGTGGTTTTTCCCTCTCTCCTTAAGTCAAAATCAATGATGATGACAGAGTTATAAGGTGAGCGATGGGAAAGGAGAAGAAAGCACCCGGTGTCAAATTTGATGCAGGAGGCAGTTAGAGGAACCTATTACGAGTTCTGTTGCCTTAGGGTATGTTGGTGGGTACATAGGAGAGTGTAATGTCAGCGAAACAGGAGAGCAGTCTCTTTCCCCTTGAACCCTTATCATTAATGTGGAAGGCATACATTGTCAGCTATTAGTCTGGAGGGGAGGGAGAACAGCACACGAGATGTCTTAGTTTGGAAATGGAGTCTGACTCCTCGTCTGGCGTGTGAAGGATGGAGGGTTATTGCAACTGTTGTTGTTGTTGCTGTGATTACAGAGGGTATTATAGGATTTGGGAGAAGATGGGGCTCTGAGGGTTCTGCTGCCTCTCAGTGTGGTTTTTGACGAGGGACGAGTGAGAAGCACCGTGTGGTGAATGCTCTGGGTGATTGGAGCCCCGTTTCAGAGTGTGGTGGTGCTGTCAGTGACTGGGATGCGCTGTGTCACCTGGGAGGGAGCAGGTCTGCGTCCCCACCCAGCGCTCACACCGGGCTCTGCCAAGGGGGCTTGGGTGGTTGTCAGAGAGACTTTGCAAGAGAAATTAAACAAAAGAGTTTTTAAATGGTTTTAATTATTCCCATTGGTGCTGTAGTCATTGGTGGAGGATGAGGAGCTGCACCCTGTGATGTAGGGAAGATCTGCAGTCAGGGATTTGGGTCTGGAGTTTGATGCCTCCCTCCCTGGCCACGAGCACAAATCAGTCTGTCTGCTTTGCGTCTCAGCAGCAGCAGCTTCTGTCCAAACACACCAAATATTTAGTGCAACCCTGGCTGAACCTGTTCTCAAGACAGAAAAGGCTGCTGGCTCCTGCAGGCGCCGGGAGAGAGTCGCTCTCCCACACCTCAGCTCCCGGCTCTGCCTCACCCACTTGATACAGTTTCCCTCATTTAGGAAATGTAAATAATTCCTTGGGCTCCGCTAATCCCAAGATTACACGGGTAATTCCTGTTTGCATTAATGGAAGGATCTCTCTCAAATTCTCTGCATGTGAATGAGCATCACAGGACTGGCACTCTGAGCCGGGGTGAGTCTCTGGCAGCAGACGCTTCCCCTCCTCCCCTCCCCTGCGCTCAGGCAGGATCTGAGAGGAAACACAAAATTAGCTCCTTTGCCTCAGGACGTTCATTTTTTTGGAGGCACATTGCAAATGATGTCTATTATTAACTCTGGCCATTAGTCCCTTCCCTCTCCATCCAGCTCTGCCATTGTGGCTTTCAGAGTGATCTCACAGGTGCCGCTGGAGATGGAGAACAAGGTCATGCTCCATGAGGTGTGGGGAAAAGGGTTTATGAGCAAGTAAAGCAAATACATCCCCTCTGTGCCTTTTCCTGCTGGCATCCGGCGTGTGCTGACTCCCAAAATCCCAGATTTGGGACGCACATTCAAGGATGCTGCACTACCCCGAGGTTTTTATTTCCACACTCTGTCTGGGTGGGAGGAGATGAGGGTATCTGCAGCTCCCCAGCTCCATCTGCAGCTCCCCTCAAGCCCAAACCCAAAGCCAGAAAGAGCCAAAATCTCCCCCAGCACCGGGGTCACCGGGGCAGAGCAGAGCCCTGGGCTCACTGCACCACCCCCGTGCTGCTGCTCCTGACTGCACCTCCCACTGCTGCTCACTGGGGAGAATAGTTAATTAAGCCAATTAATGAAGATAAGCTGGAGTAGCAGCTCTGGAAAAATACCATTGATCAACAGCAGGCTGTTCCCTGGGCTGAGCCCTGCCCCTTCTCCTGCTGGCAGCTGCCTGGCACCGTTCACATCCCCTCCAGGAGATGCCACAGGCTGGGACAGCCACCCCAGAGCTGACAGCCAGGCTGTGGCCAGGGGCTCTGGGTGGGGATGCCGTGCTGTCAGGAGCTGGGAGCCTCCAAGGTAATAACAAAATTAAAGCAGGGAGGGGAGGGAGTTAAAAAAAAAATTT
Source organism: Chamaea fasciata (assembly GCF_029207755.1). Lineage (NCBI taxonomy): Eukaryota > Metazoa > Chordata > Aves > Passeriformes > Sylviidae > Chamaea > Chamaea fasciata. The sequence goes on along the minus strand of NW_027094104.1, from coordinate 8,491,760 downwards.
GAAGTAATCGCTAAAATACCCACCCCCAAACTGTCACACGTCCGTCCCTGTAGCTCGGCGCTGGGTCAGGCCAGCGCATGAGCGTGGCAGGGATGCTGCTGAGGCACCTCAGACCTCCTGCCTCGGGGGCTGTCACTCAGCTCCTTCATTAGGAGGGAAAAAAGTGCTGGAGAGCCCTTGCTTCCTACAGTGGTTTTATTTCAAAGCTCTTTCAAACCAGGGTAAAGAGGGACGAAGCTCAGTTTTGCACAAGGGTCGCTGAATGGTGAGGGGAAAAAAAAAAAAAAAAAAAAAAAAAAAAAAAAAGGTGTGTTCTTAATTTGGGGGATGATTTGGTAGTCGTAAAAAATGGGAAGCCAGGTGGGTTTGGGGAAGTTCTTGGGTTTGGGATGAGAGGAAGGTGGAAGAGCCAGAAAAAGCTTTATGCTGCTGTGAAATCCGTGTGCCATCAGTATGTGCTGTGGAAAAAAAAGAAAAGGCAGCAGTTAGCTGAGCAGCAAGATTGGTGTTCTTGTATTATTCCAGAAACATAGGGCTGATATTTATTTCATTAGAGTGAGCCTTCCTGTAGCCAGTAAATGAATTCCAGGAAGTGAGAGGAACCCCAGGATCAGGGACTTTACTTCATTTGGGATTGTGTGCAGCTAATATTCTGGTTAAATAAATACATTTTACTAATTGGATTACTCAGACAGTGTAATATACTGCTGGATTTCCAACACGATGCTAATAAATTGTGTGAAGAACTTAATCATGTTAGCTTCCAAAAAGCTTGTAAGAGATGAAATTAAAAAATAAGTAGAAGTTGACATCTATTGCATTTCACAGTGTCTTCATTTTCCTCATCCTTCTTAGAGTTCTCCTTTCCTCAGCATGGCTGACGTGGATTTTTTTTAATCTGCCTGTGATTAGGGAGGATGCAGGGTTAGAGAGGGACTGGGGGGGGTGCTGGCACCTGCCTTGTGCTTGGCTCTTCTCCTAACACTGATCCCGACACAGATAGAGGGAATGAGGCCTTAACATCCCCTCCTGGGGGCCAGAGAGCTGTGGGATATTTCCCTGGATGCAGCAGGGAATGAGGCCTGAGAAGCACCCGGTGCTCCCCGAAGCTGGAAAGGATGCTGAGAGTGCGCAGTGAGCGTGTGATGGGCTCTGTGCCGAGGGACAGGACGTGGCCCTGGGCTGGGAACCCCCCCAGGAGCATCCCACAGCCCAGGGCCAGCACAGGGAGGTGTTGCATGGCCTGTGCTGCGGAGGATCCGCGTTCCTCCACGTCAGCAAAATGATGGAGCGCGGGCGCTGCCGCCGCAATTCATCACCAGCGAGGCACAGCACTGCTCAATCCACCTGGGCTTCCCACCAGCGAGGGAAAAGGCAACACAGACTTCTCTTTCCTTTTTTTTCTTTTTTTTCTTGGATAGAAATATACAGTGAGAGAGTGACTGGCTCTCCCTCTCCTGCGATCTGACAAACGGACACTAAAAACAGATAACTTGTCCCTGCTGTCGATAGAACAGCCCTTGGGTCACAGAGACACCTCAGATGCGTTCTCTAAGCTGCACCCAGCTCTCAATAGGGTCTGCTCCTTACGGAGGGATAAATGCCAGGCAAAGGGAGTGGTGTGGTTTGAGCCAAGGGGAATGTGCGGATGGATGGAGCCCACTCTGAGTGTCGGGAGAGAAGGACAGTGCCTCTCACCCAGCTCCAACAACCACGGCATTTCCTGGGGTAAGGAGGCTCCCAACCTGAATTACACTCCAGCTCCTTCCCCCACGGGTCCCCTCTGTTGCTTATGAACCTGTCACAGCCTCCCAGTGCAGGAAAAAGTTTGCTGCAACATCATGTGAGCTGAATATGAGCACCTCCACAAGATGGAAATCATCAACGCGACTGTGCCTTTGTGAACAGCTCACCAAAATGAAACTCCAGCACTTGGGCCTCAGGGGTTAAAATACCCTTCCCTCGCTCGCAAGCTGCCTGTTTGGACTCCCCTAATTTTTTCAGATGTATTTGATGCATCAAATGGTGATAATTGTTGTATTAAAGGGGCACATGGGGGAATAATTTGCCTTTCTGAAGCGCTGTGAGATCTTCAGATGAAACACTCGGCTGCTGTGATTGGCACTAGAAAGAAGGAATTGCCAATTCCTGTTACAGAGTTGGCTCCCCACAAGGTTCAGACGTGTGGCTTGGTGTGTGCATTTCGGCACCCAGAAATCCTGTCCCTCATCCTCCCGGTGTCAGAGGGATGCACAAGGTGTAGGTGAAGGCAAATCTGGTGGTTTTCATGCAGGCAGGCAGGAGCCAGCTCCTCTTCCCAGCTGCCTCCCAGAGAGTCAAACCCAAACCACTCGGATCAAGCAATGCCCGGGAGCTGCAGCAACTCAGAAATCCAAAAGGCAGCTCCCAGCCTGGCATCCACAGTGGGTGCAGCCCCTGGCTGAGCAGCCCCGCGTGCAGTGCACCAAAATCTCTGCACTGCTCTGCCTTCCCCCTCTCCCCCTCGCTTCTGTATCTCCCCCTGATCAAAGTCGCCTTATTTTTTTAATTCCCCATATAAAAGGAGTATTGTCTGCATGAGGCCTCACCCCGCATTTATTTATATTTTCTCTCACAGCAGGATTTAAAAACAACAAACCAGCCCCTGAAATGGCAGCAGCTTCCCTGTAACCTGAACCTCATTGAAATACTAATAACTAGGTTTTGATGCAGCTTTGTGGGTATTAATGCAAATGTTTTTCTGACTCTCCAGGTTTAATAGCAACAGCTTATACAACTCTAATTAGCATAACAAAATTCAGTGATGAGGAGTAAAATGCTTGTCTTGTTTGATGTTTCCTGGTAATTAGCAAGAATAATGATTTATGCTGCGTTCCTGGTTCCCGGCTCACAAAAGATGGCAGAGAGCACTCTCAGCAGTTAACTCCGGGTTTGTGGGGAGGATGGAGCTGCTGGAAAACACACGTGGAGAGCCGGGCAGGCTCACACAGCGTGTGTGTCCCCACACGCCCGAGCACGGAGCACTCCGAGGGCTCCGGGATTTTCCCCGCACATCCTCCCGTGTGTCCCTGTGGAGTTGTTGCTGCCCGTGTGGAGTTGTGTGGTGTCGTGTGGGAACGTGGGCTCTCCCCCCTTGCCAAACTGCCCTGCCTTTTGCACAGGGATGGGCAGGAGAGTGTCCCCACAGTGTCCCACAGAGCCGGGACTCTGATTCTGCTTTAAAGATTGGGTTTGTGCTTTTTGGAAACACCGAGTTTTCCCGTCTGCGCGCAGCTGGCGAGGTTTCCTTCCCTTACTCCAAGTGCTGCAGCCCCTGGAGCAGATCTGTGCAGGAGAAGGGAGGTTTCTCAGTGCCACCTCGGTGCCAGCATTTCCAGGATGAGACGAGGCAAAGCTGCTGCTGCTGCTGCTGCACAGCCCACGTCTGCTCATCCCCAAAGAAACCTCTTCTCCATGCCTTGGGCTGCGCGTTTGATCCCGGCCTCTGTAAAACACAGCGGCGTGCCTGGTGTGCTCTGGTTTGGGCCAGGAGGAGTTAAAGGTCAGGAGAAAAGAGGCTGTAGCCGGCGTGTCAGACACCGGCATTTCCCAGGTTGCTCAGCCCCGTGTTTGCAGACACAACGCTCTGCATCACCTTTAATATTTCTCCCTGGCTGTGAACTCTTCTCCTTGGCTCCGCGGGGAGCTGCAGGCTCTGCCCGGCCAGGAGCCCCCTCCATCCCTCCTTTGCGTGAGAGGGGAAGGATTAAAAGCTGCTGCTGCTGCCTTCCCTGCCGGGTGCAGCCCGAAGAAGCCTCCCCGCTCCATCACCCGCTGGCAGGGCTGGTGGGAATGGCTGTGTGTGACCCTCTGGGGAATGCTCAGCAGTCCCTCTCCTCGCCTGTGCCATTAAATGTGTTATGAGTTATGGTCCTCCCGTCGGGCCGGGCGTGTGGAGCCCTGCATTAGCCACAGACTGTTATCTTTCTTCTCTGCGAGCTCCTGCCCCGCTCGCCGGCACCATCCTCTCTTTTACAAAAGCTTTCATTGTATTAACAGCTGTAAAGTAAACCGTGCAGGCCAGTAAATTCTGAAGGAGTAAAAAGAAACCCTCCTTTTATGTGGTATGCAGTCGGCTTTTATGGAGGGCAGTGCCGAAGGCACTTATTGAGATAAACGTTCTGGCTGAGTTTTTAAAAGGGCTAAATAATGTTGGCCATTTGTGGGTCTGTAAGATGACAAAATTAGGAGAGAAGTTAAACTACCTGCTACTGAGCATCAGATGAATTTTTGTGGCAATCTGGAAGCAATCTCTGGCTGTGTATGCAGCTCCCCAGGCAGGGACTTGGCCAGCACAGCCAGAGGAGGGAGAGCTGCCGTGTTTCTTAAGTGCCAGAGCTCGGATGCAGCAGCAGCAGCAGCGATGTCGGTAGCCTGATCCAACACAGCAAATCCTTTGTTTCCTTGCTAAGAAAGCTAATTTTGCAAAGCAAAAGACTGAGCGATGTATAATCTGCGAGGGCCTCTAGTCTGTGGTGCTCTTGGGAGAGGGAAATTGTCATCTGAGGAATAGGACAGAGGCAGCCAGGGCCGTTGGATCGTATTCCCTCCTTCCCTCCACCCTCCCGGTGTTTCTGAAATGGCTTCTGCCATGAGACACCCCGAGACAAGATGCATTCATTCATATTAATAACGTTTGAGTATCTGCATGGGTAAGGTGGCTCGGAGAGAGGCATTCATGATGAGAAGAATAATTTGGTCCAGCCAGTCTTTGCAAACTACTCTGGGGAAAAGCTTTCCCACCCTGGGCGCAGTGGGAAGCCTTGGCTGTGCTGTTCACATAAGAAAGCACAAGCTGATCTGACAAGCTGCAAATGCCAGCGTAGAAATGTCCCCTCCATCCCCTCCATCCCCTCCATCCCCTCCATCCCTCCCTGCTACCCTGGGCTGTGTGAGGGGCTGAGCCCTGCCAGCTGCTGGGCACACACGGCGGGGAGATCTGGGGTCACACTTTTCTAAGCAAAGCACAAATCCCCGGGCTGGCAGCGGCTCCCACTGATGCGGTCACCCCCTGAACGCCTCGGGGTGCTCCAGCCCCATCTGGCAGCCGGCTGGGGGGAAGGCTCTGCTCCAGGAGGTGGTCACAAGGCACCAGAGCGTTTTCCAGTGTCTCCCACAGAGGAAATTCCTCCGGAGTGAGATCATGCTCTCCTCTCCAAAGGAGGGCAGATCTGCTGGGGAGCAGGGAGCTGGGGATGGGGGGGGGATCCTGCCTGCAGCCTCTGAACTCACACTCACCCTGCTCCAGCAAGGTTTAACAGCATCCTGCACTTTTTACAGTGGAGATTATTTGTTAGCAGAGATCCAGCGTGCAGAGGCTCTGAGCTGCACTGTTGCTTTGCCTGTCCCAGGGGTTGCTGCGGCACATTTTTGTGTTTGTGCCCTGCTAAAGGGAAACAGCACCAGTGAGCGCAGCCCCTGTCCTTGTTCCCACTCCCTGCCCCAGGTGTGGCACCACAGAGGTGCTTTAAAGTAGAGCCTAACCTGGTGCAACAAGCTTTACACTCCATCTCACTACACAAATATTTATTTCAGGCAGAGGTTTATTTGCTGGAGAAATAACGAAATTTTCATACAATGCCTTTAAGATCTTGTTAGTGCAGAGTACAACTCTGCGGCTGGAGCCGAGGTTAATCAGGAGAGCTCAGTGCCAGCAGGGGAAGGACCCTGGCAGGCAGACAGACAGGGAAAGATGTGACCCAGCAGTGAATGCTCACACAAACATGGGTAGGTAGGATTGCCCAGGCTGGGCTGGATGGGGCATTGAGCAACCTGGCCTAGTGGGAGGTGTCTGCCCATGGTAGTGGGGATTGGAAGGAGATGAGCTTTAAAATCCCTTCCAAACCAAACTGTTCTATGAATATGAATCTGTGATTCTGTGATTCTATAATTCAGTGATCCTATGACTCTGTGATTCCATGACTATGATTCTATGACTCTGTGATTCTATGATTCTATGACTCTACAATTCCAGCTATGTGACCACGTACTGGCCAGCTTAGTGCCGCTTTCTGGGGACTTCCCACAGGGTCACACAACCTGCTGCAAAATGTATTGTGAAGCTTGTTGCTCCTCCAAATTTCAGCCACAACACCCAAGCTCCCAGGGCTGCAAGGCAGGGCTGCAGTGAGGCTCACAGGAACTGGTGCCCAGGGGTTTTGTTGAGTCTAGGGGACAGTGCAGGTTGCAGCTGCTGCTGTAACAATCCTGACAAGTCCTGTGGGTCCCACACGGTGTGTGGGGGCTGAGTCAGACTGGGTTTTACCCAAAATGATTCACCTGGTGAATCCCACACTCTTCCACGGGCTGAGCCAAGCCTTTGGCAGGATCTGTGTGTTTCAAATGCAGCTCTCAAAAAGACAAATGTGTGGTCTGTGGGCTCATCTCAGATTTCCTCCCAGGTGGACATCCTCGGATGGGGTGAGATTTCCCTGCAGACACAGACCAGCTGCCGCTTTCCTGCTGTGTTGAGCACTGCCAGGTAGCAGAGACAACCCCACTGGGAGTGTGGACCCACAGCTGAAGGGTGCCAAAGGGGCTCCTCAAGTAGATTTTGGAGAGGGGATTTACAGGAAACTCCAGCACGGCCTCAGCAAGGGCCCATCATCAGCTCAGGCGACAGCAGGAGACAAGGTGGAGGGAGGAGAGCCCCGAGCAGGTGCTGCTGTAAAACATTTCCATCCCTTTCTGCTTGGAAAGGCTCATGAAGGCTTCACAGCGCCTCTGTGTGCGGGGACGGGAATGATATAAATGTAAAATTGGCCCTCTCAGGTTCTGAAGAGCGCAGTTTGCAGCTGGAGATGGATCACCAATCTTCCAGGGAATTGTGCTCTACAAGGTTAAGCATGTTTGCAGAAGAAATATGGATAATGCTCTTATCATGTATGACCTTTACTATATGTGTAACATTGTCAGTGACAAAAATGCCATTTTTTAAATGGTTTTCACACTATGGTATCCAGCCATTAATCATGATGTATGTGAGCGACTCTATATTGTTTCTCTGAAATTGCAGCATTAGATTACTTTCCATCCCGGCTGCTCACATGAATTGTACCCCCTGTTACCATGAGCAAGGTTCCTGTTTTCCATGCCTAATGTCATTGTGGCCCTACATTTACCCAGAGGACTGGAGAGAACTTTGCAAGGCACAAAGAAAGCAGCCCTGCTCTCCTTCCCCGGCAGACAATTTGTGCATATGTGCGTATAAATGGTGCACTTACTTTAAGATGTCTCTCTAATCCAGGAGTTGATAAATGACTCTTTCAGACACCTCTGCTGATGTTGCATTTTTAATGTAGACAAACTGTAGCTCTGGCTCCAGTCTGTGCATCCCTGCCACTGCCATCCCCACTCTTGGCGGGTTAATGTTTCATCTCGCCTGGTGTAATTTGGGAGGTTTTACTTCCAGAGTGTATTTTGATTTACAGAAGGTAAAAAGCAGTTGGCAGTTTGATGTTTACTCTTTTGTGGGCTTGTTTGGGTTTTTTTTTTTCTCTTTTTTTAATGCAGCAAGCTTTCAGGTGCGAGTGCTGCTTCCTGCTGCACATAACTGATATTTATCCTTCGTGTCTGAGGGAAGGTGCTACCCTAAAGGGAGGCCAAACAAAGCCCCTCAAACCCTGCCTGAGCTGTGGTTTTGCGGACTGAGCTGCTCTAACCACTCACTGTGCTGCAGGGTGGCACATAACATCTGCCAGTGCAGGACTTGTGCAGGGATCAAAGGGAAAACAGAGCTCACAGGAAGCAGCTGAACACACAGTCAGTGTTTTCAGCCCTAGCAAACCAGTTTCTGCCATTCCCCCAGTTAGCATCATCCAGAGTCTGGGCTTGTTGGGAGCTCACCTCCCTTTGCTGCTGGAGCAGGAGTGATCAAATGAGTCAAAGGCAAGCAAAGGCTTTCAGATGGAAATAATGTGGGCATGCTGCATCCATGCAGAGCTGTGGGTATCCAAGGGGATTCGTGGTGTTTCACGTCTTCAGGGGGAACTCAATGAGGTCTAATCTTGCTCATTCTCATCAGCACCAAACCAGAGTGAGGTCACTGAGCTCACTGAGCTCTGTGGCCCAAGTGGGGAGCAGAGAATCAGTCTCTTGGGATGAAAACGTTGTCGAGTAACAAAAAGGTCTGTGTTGCTGTAGCCCATTGCTGGTTTTGAGGAACACTTCACCAAACCTCTGACATCCCGAGTGACCTTGGGAGAACAACAACCTTTGTCTCTGGGCTCAGAGGCTTTCCATCTCTTACTCCATGCATGTGTTTTGTCCAGTACAGTGGGGACTGGTTTCCTTTACAGCACTTCCACAGGGCTCTGTAATCTCATTATTCTGCTTTCTAACGTGACTCTTCAATAGTGCAGAGGCAGCAGGTCCCCAGGTACGGAACCTTCCCAAATGTGCAGCCTGTCCCCTCTGTCCGATCCCTCCTTTGTCCCCACAGACCCTTACAGGCTTTGCTGCTTTCCCCAGAAATCCCTGACGCTTCTTGATGAGTTTCTGGTGGCAGAGTGAGTGTCTGTGGCTGTAGGAGCCCTCCCTGAGCAGGATTTATGGGCTGGGAGCTCTCACCTCTCCCAGGACAGCACAGGGTTGAGTGCTGCACTCCCGGGGCAAACAGGGAAAGGTGACAACCAGACTTGGTCTGCAGCACCCTGTGACTGCCCCGAGTGCTGCCCACCCTGTTCCTGAGCCCTGGGCTCCAGCCTCCCCTGGGAGCATCCTGAGATGAGTCAATTGAGTGCATGTGGGAGCAAGTGCAAAACAAATTGCACGTGCACGCGAGAGCAGGCGCCTTGTCTCTTTGTCTCCATTTCGCTGCGCCTTTGTTCCAAACTCTTGCTTTTCTGAGGAGCTTCTCTGTGTCACATGCACTGAACTTTGAGGCTGATCATCCTGCAAGATCTTCCTGTGTGTTGGTGTCGTCTAAAGAATAAGGTGGCTGTGTTTGCCTGCCTCAAACGCATCCTAAACTAATCCTGATTTTCTCAATTTACTCTCTCTTGCTGTTTCTCTTCCCCCGTTGTCTAACTTTAATGATAAGCCCTGGAGAATGGTTTGGGATCATGGCAGGCATGCCTGCTCCGGCTGCAGTGGGTGAAAAGGCATTTTGGGGAGATGGGCTTCCCCCCTGCCTCCCTCTGTGGAAGGGTTGATGTCGCAGGCATTACCGCATGCTCCACGTCACGCAGTGAGTCAAACTCTGCTAAGTAACTAAATAAAGATGTAATTTTAATGATGATTAAATTGAAGCACCTCATTAATTTCATGTGAGAGGTGGGGAAGTACACGGCAGCTCTTTCCCTAAATTCATTGTTTGTCTGGCCGCGAGACGTCCCCTCTCAACGTCTGGTTGAGTCTAATTTAAGTATGTAAATTTAATGGTTCAGTAAGTAAAATTGCCTTTATTGTTTGGAATGGTTTGCACAGTAATTTACGAGCTAGCAAGGCTCATTTGATAGGAGTGTATGATGGAGTAGGTGACTACAGTGAAGGACATGTTTATCTTAAGGATACAGGAGAAGAACACGGATTTGCAACATCTGTAATCGAGGACCTTGGGATCACTGGGCTGCTGGAGACCGGCCCTGGGACAAAGCAGCGCTGAGGGCTCATCCTGGGGCACGCTGAGGCATGGCATGGGATGGCATCGCTGCCCCTCCGTGCCTGGGAGGGCACTGGAGATCACACCAGGGCACCAGCTGGGCTGGGACAGCTCCTCTGAAGGAGCATTGTCAGCTCCACGCCCCAGGAGGAGATTTTTATCATCAAAATGAAGGACAAGAGACCTCACAGACTGCAGGAGCCACAAGGAAATGTTTTCAGCTGCGTTCAGGTCTTTTTCCCCCCCAGAGTGCTGCTTGGAAAACCTTTCTTTCCAAGCAGGGGAAGGGAAGGGAAGGGAAGGGAAGGGAAGGGAAGGGAAGGGAAGGGAAGGGAAGGGAAGGGAAGGGAAGGGAAGGGAAGGGAAGGGAAGGGAAGGGAAGGGAAGGGAAGGGAAGGGAAGGGAAGGGAAGGGAAGGGAAGGGAAGGGAAGGGAAGGGAAGGGAAGGGAAGGGAAGGGAAGGGAAGGGAAGGGAAGGGAAGGGAAGGGAAGGGAAGGGAAGGGAAGGGAAGGGAAGGGAAGGGAAGGGAAGGGAAGGGAAGGTTTTTCCCAGCAACATGAGGAGCTCAGGTCTCACCTGGGGATGGATCCATGGGGAAGCCAGGCTGGGATGTGGGTGGTCCCAGGGAGCTCTCTAAGCCATCCTGCCACTGCCGTGTGTCACTGTCCCTCCTCCAGACTCCTTCATGCTGCAACCAGCTTGTTATTATTGTGGGTTTTAAATAAAACTGCTTGTGCTGAGGAGCCTGAAGTGCCTTCCCACTTTAATTAAACCTCACTACACACTCACAGAGCTTATCACTCTTACCTTGTCAGCTGATATGGGAGGTGGCAGGGCTCTGCCCAGGGTCACCCAGCTGGGCAGTGCCAGGGTTGGGAAGAGGACACCCCCCTCTCCAGCCCTCTGACAGCATCCTTGCTATCAGACACTGCTTCCCAAAACTGTCCTTCCAACAAGTAAGGGTAGTCTGTCCCTCCTGTCCCTGCCTGTCCCTCCTGTCCCTGCCTGTTCTCTCCCTGCAGCCACTCGAGCACAGGAGCAGGGTGGGATCTTCAGCAGGACAAAAGGGAAACTGCCAGCACTGAGGACTGCACACAGAGCCACTATCCAGGGCCTTGAGACCAATTAGTCTCTATTAATTACCTTTTGAGCTCGCCTGCAGCTTTTTGAAATTCCAGCATCATTCCCTCCACCAACACCTTTTAGATCCTTCAAGGGGCCAGGGCTGCCCAAACCCCAGGCAGGATGAAATCTCCCGAGCTGCCCACGGCTCAATTATGTCTTTCAACACAGCTCGTCACCTCTAATCCTGTGTCCCAAATACGAGGGCACTGACCTTTTCAAGTCTTGGGAAGGTTGTTCAAACGAAGATGACAACACAAAAGAAAGAGAAAGGGGAGGGAAAGGAAACTCCGTGTGACATGGAAATTTAAAAAAAAAAAATAAATCTCATGTCCATGCAAAGGGTTTTTGCTCTGCCTTCGTGTGGGTAATTTATCAGTTTTGAGATTAGTAACGTTGTACAGCCTGCAAGGAGAGGCAAACTGGGGCTTTACAAAAGCTCTGTCCTAACCACGATAGGAGAGAGGATGAACTGCCACTCCTGGACAAAGTGGTTCAGAGCCAAAAAAATTATGTCGGCTTTGGCTTTGCCTGAAATTTATCTTTTACACAATGGAATGAGGGAGATTTCCACCCGAGTCTTGAAATGGTGGTAAATATTTTTGGATTATTCATTTTAAATTTATGGGAAGGGGGAGTTATGGACATAGTGAGAGGTTAATCTTCTGTGGGAGGAGGTTGCTGTTATTTGTATTACGGTATTAGGGGGCTGAGAGGGCTGGTAGTTCAGTTGGTTTTGATGGAGAAGAGATAAAAATTTAATGCTGGAAAGCAGATATGCAAAGCAACAACAAATTATCTGCCTGAGTTGCGCTGCCTTTTCCTGGGCAAAACACAAATAAAGAAAATGCATAAATGATAATGAACTCGAATGTCAATAATGGAAGATCTGAGTCACATGGGCAGGGAAAACTTTTGTACTAATTATCCAAGTTTCAATCTCTCAGCGTGTCAGGAGCAGAGCAGCTTTAGCTGTTTGAGTCGTTTCTTGATCACGCCAACATCCATTGAAATAAATTCATTTTTCTTCCGTGCTTTTCAGCTCTTTTTCCATAGCCCTGGGATGTGACTGTCTTTATATTAATAGGAACTGCTGCCTGACAACCATTAAATGTGCATTTAAGCCTTTTGCATACCCTGAACATGCTATAGCTGTTCCATGTCATGACTGCTGACGAGCGGGGTCAGGCCCTTTCCTCAGTAGATATTGCTGAGCCTATTAGGCTCTAACGGGGTTAGAACAATTGATATTTACAGCCCTGCAGCACCAGGGGTCCCACACTGGCTCAGGGAGGGGTGCGAAGTGAGGGGGAGAAGGTGGATGGATGGATGGATGGATGGATGGATGGATGGATGGATGGATGGATGGGATGAGTATTGCTGCTTTAAGATTTATCGGCAGCACCAAGTTTTTCAAAGGAAGTCTTTGGGAAATGCCATTGTGGGAAGCTGTGGCACTGTTTGCTAGGCTGGGAAGTCTCCTCCTTGGGGTGCAAACGTGCCTTTGGCCTGGGCCCTGAGCCCTGCTCCCGTGTGGAATGCATGGGATGGCATTTCCAGGTGCATCCTGTGCTGGGATGGGCAGAAGAGGTGCTGGGCACACACCCCGTGCCCTGCCTGACCAAGGGGTTTGGTAGATCTGTGTTTGTAACATGCCTGGGGAGCTTCGGTTCATGGATGATTTTGGGGAAGGCACAGGAAGGTCAGAAACACAGCACACACAGGAGTGGTGCAACTGGAGACTGGTTAAAGGTGTTTTGAACTCACTTTGGAGTATTTTTGCTGCCCTGCTCACACCAGGCTGGTTATTCCCCAGGCCTCCCCAGAGGCTGGAGCTATTCCCACTCAGGTGCCATGGCAAAGACCCGTGGTGACACTTTGAAAAGCAATCAGTTGGAAGTCCATTACTTGAATTCATTGTGGGGTTTTGTGGGTTTTTTTTCCCTTTGGCTTCAGACAAAGTGGAAACCAGAGCAGACCCTGACCTGGTTACATAAGAGAAAATGTAAAAATAACCCATGAGCGTGAGAAGGGAAAGTGCAGGAGAAGTGAACCTGAGTGACAGTTCCCGGAGCTGTCCTGGCTCCAGCAAAGATTCTCCCTCTCCTCAGTTGGGCAGCTCTTGTGGGGTGATTATTTCAGCCTACAGAAGCCTGTTGTTGCAATTAAGCACTTAGAAAGTGCAGGAAACCGACAGGAACAGAGGGAATAGAGAGGTGAAACCGCCTTGTCATGCTGAGCATTAAAAAATTATCTGCTCTGAAATGGTTTTGCGCCCAGAGACAGAAGGGAGATGATGGATCTTGGTGCTGGGTCTTTGGAGGGTAAGAGGGCCAGATCTGTAAACCAGGGTCCAGACGGATTCTTGGGTTTCAGAGTTAGGATGAGACTCAAGAAATCACCAGCTCAGGGTATCTCTGGTTAGTGCCTCACATCTGCTGCTTTTCCCATTCAGAGAGACCACTTAAGGGAAGGGATGAGGAAAACTAAGCAGGGTCTGGTATTTCCTTTCACCTCAGGATGTTGTAGGGGTTTGCAGAGATGGGCAAGTGCTATCTGTTAAAGGGAGAGTTGGGAAATGGAGTGGGTTAAGTGACCAGGCATTTGTTTTTTAAGGTAAGAGTGAGCATTGCCTCTGAGCCGCAGGCTTCCTGACCCATCCAAGTAAACAAAAAAAAAAATAAAAATACAGAATTAAACAGACTAAAACTGATTCTTTCAGCCAGCTGCAGGTGACCGCTTTCCCAAGGTAACTCTTCCCCTCTTTTATTCCACTTGCTTTAGCATTCATGGTGCAGCAGCCGCCGGCTGGCTCCCCCTCCCCCGGCAGGATATCAATGTCAGTCAAGACAAGGAAAGTCCGAATCCCCCCTGTCACAGCGTGACAAGGAGGCCTGGATGGTGGTTAAGTGAAGAGAGCAAAGGCTGATTTAGCACTCTCCCTGCTAAGAAGGCTTTGAAGGGGCAGGGAGGTGTCAGCACAAGGTGACCCGACAACAACCCCGGTGTCCTTAGGGTGCACTTAGCGCTGCAGCAGGAGCTGCTGGTGTGCAAGGGGCTGGCTGGAAGCGCCAGGCATCCCACAGAGATGCTGGGGTCGCCGCTGCTTTTGGCTTTTTCCCTTTCAGTTTTAAAACCAAGTGCGTTTTGGAGTAGTCGCCGAGGTGGAGATGGGAAGCTGCATAAAGAAAGAGCACACAAACGGTGCTGGGAGGTGCCTGAGGCACAAGGATGTGCTGAGAGGCCCCACGTTCCCAGCGCTGCTGCTGGTGCTGCGAGGATGGGGCTGGGCTGACTTGGTGCCACCCGGACTTCCACTGCAGAGGGGAGCCCGGATTTCAGCCTCAGCCTCCTGCCGTGGTTTTGGCTGGCAGTGCAGCACCGTGCCTACAGCAGCAGGGTGGGTGTGCAGCCCTGGGCACCCACATCCCTCCCGCAGCCCCTTCCCCAGGCCGGGCATCCCCGCCCGGGCAGCGCTGCCCACCCCGGGCTGCCGGCACCGCCTGCTTTTGTCTGGCTGGCAGCGCAGGGGACGACTGGCTTTGATTAACATTAACACTGCGTCAGCGGCTCCTTCCCCGTCGTTTTAGCAGATGACTTCTCCTTCATCGCTGATCCGCCCCGCATCCACCGAGGGGGTGAGGATGCACGGGCGGAATGCGGGCGTAGCCCGCCCGCGCCTTTATTTATTCCTCCCTCTTATTTATTTATTTATTAGTTCATCTGATTTATATCCTTCCTGCCGCTTTCTACTCTACCTCAGGGCGGCCTGCTCCGGCTGGCGGGGAGGGGAGGGGTCACTCAGCCACTGGGCCACGGGGATGGGTTGTGTGTGACAAAATTGTGGGTGAAGCAGTGCAGCCCTGCATCCCACCGCCCTGCATCCCTCAGCCCTGCATCCCTCAGCCCTGCATCCCACACCCCTGCATCCCACCGCCCTGCATCCCTCAGCCCTGCATCCCACAGCCCTGAATCCCTCAGCCCTGCATCCCTGAGCCCCGTCTGCAGCCGAGCATTGTCCCTGTCCCGCTGGCATTGTCCCTGTCCCGCTGCCCGCCCGGCGCTGCCGGGCACCCCCTCCCCGCCGCAGCCCCGCTCCCCCCGCCGCCGCACGCCTCCTCTGCTCGCAGCATCTCTCCCCTCCGCATCCGCTATAATTGACATTTTCCATCTGACAGGTTCTGTTTTCCCTTCCCGCAGTTGCTAAGGAAACCGGAGAGAGGGCCCGGGAGCCATTAGCTGCCGTCATCGCCTGCCCGTCCGCAGAAATGTCACTTCTGCTAACGAACACCGGAGGGAAAAAAAAAAAATAAAAAAGGGGGAAAAAAAAAAAAAAAAAAGGGGGAATAAAAAAAAAGTTAAACCCTCGAACAGAACGCAGCACCGAGATGCTAAAGAATGGGATGGTGGAACGGCCCTGCCTCGCGTCCCCATGCACAAGTGGTGTGTCCCCAGCCTGGTGGGGATCCTCGCAGGGCTCAGCATCCTGTGCCTGCTCCAGCTTTGCCCCTGCAGAAGATCGGGATGAGGGCTCCTCCCGGTGCCCACGGGCTATCCCCAGCCACGGGGAAGGGCAAAGAGGTGCCCGTGGAGGTTTCTGGCCCCTTAAATGGAGGTACCAGAGGCCCAGGTGTCCCACCCAGGGCAGGGACTGATGGGCAGGAGCAGCCTTTTCCTGCTTGCTCTTCCCTCCCTCCCTCCCACTGCTATGTTGTGATTTTAACTTCACTTGAAGAGGCTTTTATTAAAAACCAGACAGTCGCCCTGCACCCCTTCCCGATGTGATGATGAGGACAGGGGCTGTGGCAGCCCTTACAGTTCCCTGTGGCATCAAGTTAACAAAAAGCAAACACCCACTGACCAAACCACTGTGGTTCTGCATCATGCCATGCATGGGTTCCTGAGTCGTGTGGGAGTTGGAGTTTACTGCTGACTTCATAAAGTCCTGAGGTGTTCCTTCTCCTTCTTCTTCTGTTTGGAAACTTTTATTCCCCATCACGTTCTATTCATTCCCTTCCTCTCTAATTCAGAGAAACGCCAATATTGTAGTAACTGGAAAATCAGATACAACGTGATCCAGCAGCTTGTTGGAAACCCCACACGAAATCCCTGGTGGAGATGGCAAGACAGCTGAAATTTCCATTTTGGAACATCTTGTACGATGCCATAATCCTTTGCTCAGTCATCAAGATACAAACCAAAGGAGACTCAGCTCCTTGGAGACACTTCCAGGTCCACCCCCCCCCTGGATTGTCCTCCACAAGCTGCTCCAAATGAAGATAGAAATCCTTCTCCATTCCACGAAGCCTGTGTGACCAATGTGATTACTGTAGATTCCATGAAAATGTGTTTCCTTTGCTGTGGAAGTGCTCACATCCAGCAAAGCCTGCAGGGACTTCTGCTTTATTATATGACATAACTCAGTGCACAATCACTAAACAATTATTTCAAGTATTAGTAAAAATCAGGTCTGGTTTGGGTGAGACCGTGCTTTGTCATGATTGGGAACAAGAACTGTATCTGCCAAATTTTCAAGCTTCTAGAAAAATTTGAATTAATTGGAGATTCATATGAACTCTGAAAAGTTTGAATTTCTGGTGTCTGGGGAGTTATTCTTTGTCATGTTGGGTTTTGTCCTTCTCCACTCAAGGTACTTTGTGGAGGGCACAGAAAAGCAGCCTCACAGACAAGCACCACACCTGCCCCTCTTCGTTTCTGAAAACCTGTCGGAGATGTCAAGTGAAGGGTTCCAGTCCTGAATTCCCTTTTGCAAATGTGCAGCAATGGAAAACTACAAACCAGAGCCTTTTGTAGGGTTCTCTGCCCATTCCAGCAGTGAGCTGAGGGTTCATTTGGGAGGCTCTGGCTAAAGGAAGCACCTCAGAGCTGAGCTGGGGTTTGTGGTGAGTGTTGAGAAGCAGCCAGAGATGGTGCCACCAGCATGGTGTAGTTTCTTGTCACCATCACCCAATCCGTGTTTCCAGCCTGCCCCGTGTATCTGGGTGCCACCCGCTGCAGATGCACAAGAAATAAAAGCCTCTCTAAGCTTTTCTAGGATGGGCACGGCATCCCAGTGAGGCTCTGTGGCTCTGCAGGGAGCAGGAAGGTTCGTTGTGAGGTTTTCTCCATGTTTTCACCACCATGAGACACCTCCTTGTAGGGTGGACCCTGTGCTGCTCTTGGGACCGTGGAGCCACTTGGACATGGTTACTCCTGGGTTGTGCTGTTTAGAGCAAGAAACGGACGCATTAAATGGGATCAAACACATCCCTGAGTGAGTTCGGCAGGTCCTGGCAGCTGCAGAGCTAATGGAGAGATGTGCAGGAGAAAGAGGGAGGATGGAGAGTGCCAAGCTCCACCACTCGCCTGGAGAAAAGGGATCCCAGACACAGACTGCTCAGTGTTTTGGCGCTTTGCTTCTGATTCTATTTATCTTTCCTTTGCGGGGAGTGAGCGAGCCCCAGGGATAGAGGTGGTGTGGAGAGGTTTATTCGTGCCCCCTGCCTGTTCCTGGTCTCCTTCCTCACCTCTGCGGGTAAACGCCGGCTCTTTAGTGGCAATGACTGCATCTATTATGCAAGGCTGAGGAAGTGGTGAAATAACAGCATGAGAAATGTGCTCGAATGAGTATTCAAATGTGAACATAACGAGTGCAGTCAGTGTAGCACCGAGTCCTGAGGGACGTGGGAGCTTTGGTTCGACTTTTATTTCTTTAAAAAGAAAGCCTTAACCCTCCCACCCCCTGGGTATTATTTTCAAATTAATTACTCTCATTACATTAATTGTGTGAGTGCCTGTTCCATTTTCCCCCCTTTTCAGTGGGTTAGGCTAGAACAGGGCTGCTAAAAATACAAAACCTAGGAATTACATGGCAACAATTAATCCAGAAAAAGGAATGCTATTGCTGCACACACTGTCCTTGTTTAACAGATAATAAATAACAATTAATAAATGATCCTGTGTTGGAGCACTCCCTCCCCCCAGATGTAATGCTGATAAATTTCTCCCTCGCTTGGGGGTTAGGGAACGCCGGCTGTTTAAAGGCAAACCACAAATCTAAAATGAAAATTGAGTTCTGCCTTGTCATATGGCTCAAATGCCCTCCCGTCTCAGCTGGGCTGGGCATTCATCGCCATCATGATGTATGTTTTAATTTACCTAGTATGTGTTATTAGATTAGAAGCCCCTCAGGGCAGGGATCTCATGTTTTATACCTCTAAAGCACTGCACACACCTATTGAACTATATAAATACCTTTTACAAAATGAATTTGTCCTCCTGCTGTGAAATCCTGCCATGCCTCCTGGTTTGCATAAATATCCCAGGACACGGCAGCCCGTGGTGCTTTTGACATGGGAGGGGGGTGCTGTGGAAATTCTGGTGGTGCTGATACCCCAGATGCTCTGACAAACCTGGCTGTGCCAGAGAGGGGAGAAAGGTCTGACAGATTTTAAATTGATGTGGTAGGATTTTCTAATCTGTTTTAAAGGGGGGATGCTGGAAGCCTGATAAGCTGGGAGTTCAGTGAGTATTTCATGTCTTGGCTCTGTTTCCACTTCAGTGCTGGGTTTTGTGGGGCTTCCCAGGAGAGGCTGAGTTCTCCTTCCATGGGTGCTTTCCCCTGGTTTTGCCCTCACTCTGAGACGCCACCAGCAATGGGCGACACAAGACACTGGATTTTCACTTCTCCTACATGTTTTCTTTAAAAAAAAAAAAAAAAAAAAAAAAAAAAAGTCCTGCTTCTTAAATTTGTTTTACTGCTCAAACATCCCTCTTCTGCCCTTGGTGGAGTAGAGCAGAGCCTTTTCCTTGAGCAGCTTTGTGCCGGAGCTCAGTGGAATGCAGTGGGAGATGAGCTCAGTTATTGCTCATCTTCAGGTATTTCTGCCCAATTCTGGGTGCAGTAAATGAATAAAGCGTCCTACAATCCATAGAGGTTGTTGCATGGTCTGGACTCACCTACCCTGACTCAGTCCTTACCCTCAAGGATGCCATCCTCTAATTCCTCTGCCAAGCTCACAGCTCCTGCTCCAACTACAAAATACCTCAGTGGAAAATATCCAGGCTGCAGACACTTGAGAATCTATTGTATCCCACAAGTGGATTTTCCTAGAATTGTAGAATATCCTCAATTGGAAGGGACCCAAAAGGATCATCGAGTCCAACCCCTGGCCCAATACAACCTCAAATTTAATGGGACTCTGGGGTCTTTACATTAATGTGCATCTCTGTTGTGGTCTAAATTATTGGAGGTTCTTTTTCTTTTCATCCATTTAAATTGAATTAATATGAGGAGCAGGCAGACAGATTCATGTCTCTAAACTTTATCCTCTGGCCACTGCCAGATGCAGGCATTGTGTCCCTAATATAGAAGTGCTAACTCAAAAAAGGGCATTAGTTTGTTCTCATTAAGTCAAAATATTTATCATTAAAGCAGAGGAGTCCGGAGTTAATCCCTGACTGGCGAGGAGGTGTTTGCTATTTACATTGGTTTAAATGTCATGAAACTTACCAGGTGCTCATATCTCCCTGCTCCCAGCTCCACAAGGAATGACTGATTGCCCAAACTACTCACAGGATACACAGGATTTCCTACTGTGCGAGAAGGGCAGAACAAAAGGTGAGCCAAGAGCTAAATGGGATTAGGTGGTAAAATATTATTGCTTTCTGTGCGCCCGTGGCTGTGACTCATGTGGGTTTGATATCCTGGGAGGTGTGAGCTCCCCAGGGCAGAGCTGGAGCCTGCTTCCCGTGGGTGCCTCTCGGAGGAAGGCTGAACCCCAACTGCACAGGGGTTGGAGACAGCCCTGCTCATCTCCAGCCCCCAGCAGAGCTCCTCCTGCGTCCTCACATCTTGGCGGTTCTCTGTGTTAGAGGGGAGACCTGCAGGCAGCAAGATCCCACAGTGAACTGGATAAATAATCCTTGGGACATTTTTGGGGGGAGATTTTCACAGTGGTGTTTCCTCTCTAAACTCCAGCTGCTCTTCCCATCCTGGCTGCCGTCTGGAAGGGAGCAGGAGAGGAAGCAGCACCGTGTTCTTTGCATCAACCCCAGACACGACAACCCCACAGGAACTCAGAGCCAGGATCTGTTCCCCACAATCTGACCACTTCTGCACTGGGAGGACACGGACTGGGGTGCCTGTGTGTAAGGTCAGGAGAGTGAACCTGAGTGTTCTGCTTCCCCCAGGGCTTTGTGAGGGTTTCTGTGGTCAACCCACGGTGTCACTGCTCAGCTGGAGTGGGATCAGCATCCCCACTGCTGATATGGAAGGAAAAGTGTTCCCTTTGGTGCTGGTGGAGGACAGAGCTGAGCAGGGCTCAGCAGGACACCCCACAGCTGCTGCTTTTGCTTTGGTTCCTCAAAAATGTCCCTGCTAGAGCTGGCCCTGATGCCTGCAGACACGTGTCCATGGGATGCCACTGGAGCTGCTCCTGGTGGGGCTGCTGGCTGAGGGACAGCAGGCTGGGGCCCAGCCACATCACTGCCTGGCCCTTCACATGGCACGATCCAGGCAGAAAATGATTCATTAGCTCTCGCCTGGCTCAAACCCTCTGCCCAAGCTGTGTGTGCCTTGGAAAACTGGACAGACCTGGATTGAAACCAGGGAGCCTGGAGACAAGCTGGGGAGATGGAGAAACTCAAAACAAAACACGACCCAGTAAAACAAAGGAACGTTTCCCAACTTCAGATTGTTAGAAAGGTTCACTTGGGATTCTGTTTGGCTGGGAGTGATGGTGAAGCATTTCCTCTCCAGCTTCAGGCCATGGGCAGATGTCCTCTCCTGGGTCCAGCCCTCCTCACTGGGGCTGTAGAGCTGCAGATGTTGGGGGTCCCCGCGCCTGTGGCTCTGATGGTGGGAAAGGTTTTCAGAGGGTACGTTTCTGGCTCAGTGATACCCCAAAAGCTGCCCATGGGGTTCCACCCTCCCCAGCTCGCTTCTGTCTCAGGCAGGCTGCAGCAGGGCCAGCAGCACCGACATGTGTGTGACCATTTCCAAGCGGTTTGCACTCCAGCTGCCTGGAGAGAGATTTTCCTCCTGTCCTCTGTGATCCCATTTGGATTCCTGTACAAGCATCTCCATTGCTTCCCCCAGAGAGGAAACATCAGGTGGAGTTAATGCCTCAAATCAGTTGAGGCAAGAGCCAGGGCTGGGGCAGAGACCCCTTCAGTGATGCCCCAAGTCCCTGCCCACCACAGGGCAGAGGCTTTGCACAGCACCAGTGCCTGGGCATCTCTGAGGGTCTGCTGAGACCTGCACGGTGCCCTCAGGGAGGCAGGGAGACTCCCAGGGCCACTGAGCTGCAGCCAGAGGTGGCTTCCTGATCATCCTGCATGCAGAGCAGGGTCCAGTGCTGCAGGGAACGGTCAGGCAGTCCCAAGTGCCCAGAGCCACCTCGGTTCTCCTTGGACTGCACATGAGACTGCCTTTGCTCTGTCCCTTCAAAGGGCTCCTGAGGCTGCCTCCCACCTCCCCTGCAGGAGCACTGGAGCTCAGATTGTCAGATTTTATGGAATGGGAAA
This sequence comes from Chamaea fasciata, assembly GCF_029207755.1. Classification (NCBI taxonomy): domain Eukaryota; kingdom Metazoa; phylum Chordata; class Aves; order Passeriformes; family Sylviidae; genus Chamaea; species Chamaea fasciata. Next base: position 8,470,470 of record NW_027094104.1, on the reverse strand, counting down.
GCACTGAAATTCAGGAATTTCACAGAGTGAGGAAGACCTGGCCAGGGAAGGTCACGCTCCCATCCTCCAAGCACCACCCAGCCCCTCTGGGTCTGAGAAGTGACCCGTGGCAGAGGTTCCTGCTGCCCGCAGGGCTGGCATGGAGACACCCCACACAGCACAGATCTGGGGTCAGGCTGGGTCTGCTGGCAATCCCAGCCCCAGGGGCTGGATCTCTGGCTGCAGGGACACAGAGCAGAGCTGTCCCAGGGATCCCTGAGCCGGCTGTGCTGCTCCGGACACCGCCCCACCCCTCCTTCTGGGGAGACCCCAGAGCAGCAGGGTTTGTCTCTGGGGTGTGTCTGTGCCTGGCTCTCCGTTCCCTGCACTCCTCTGACACCAGGCCGGTCCTGAGGGAGCCCACAGGGAGCTGGGATGGAGGCAGCAGGACTTGTGAGCTGATCAGCCGAGGAGACGGACGAGCACCGAAACCTCTGTGAGCTCTCACACCCTCTGTGCTTCCCTGCAGAGGTTCGGGGTGGCTTCCCACGGGCAGGAAGGTGTTTTTTTCCAGGCGAGCTGCTGTTCACCTCGGTGCTGAGTGTGGGGTTTTACCATCCCTGCCTGCCGTGGCATTCTTCCCACAGCCGGCTGCGCTCACCAACCTGCTGCAGGCTGTGCTAAAAATAGGATGTGAGCATCATCCCTCCAGCACCACCCCATCAGTGCCACAGCACACAGGGACACTCTGACGCTCTTCCCTCGGCTCCCAGGCTGCCCAGAGCTCCCGAGAGGGCCATGGTCCCTCCAGGAGGAAAGAGCTTCTCCCAGGAGCCAGGACAGAGTTGGGGTTCCCACGTGGCACTGACTCACACCAAGCTCCTCGCTGCCCCAAAGCTCTGTCCCTGCTGCTTGTGTCGGAAAAGTAGCAGGGAAAGGCCACAAGTGAAGGTGAAGAGCAAGATCATTTCCAGGGTTGTAGCCAGAGGTCTTATCTGTGGTGTCAGATTGGGTTTGGAACAAGTAAGGGCGAGGTTTGCTGCTCTCATCTGCAGGACAGCCCGTTCTTCCAACATGCTGCCACAACCTGGAGTCTCCCAGAGCTTGTTCTCTTTCCCAGGAGCATAGCTGGGAGGCCAGGTTTTGGAAAAACCAGCCAGGAGGATTTAAATTTGACAACACTCTGCTCATTTGTGCTGTTAAGCATTGCTGAGTCGCAGATCGTTTGCAGCAGCAAAGGGCAAAATCCATTTTTTTTTTCTTCCAAGAGGAGTTGATTCAAAACTGTTATTCCTCTCCCATAATTGTTCTGTCGATAGCGCTTTACAGAATATTTACAAGATCCAGTAAATGCCATAAAGCACCTATAATCTTAGACAAATACAATATACAAGCCATTGCTCCAGATGCAAGAACCTTTGCTAGAAATGTAAATCAAACCTTGCTGAGCCTCAGAATATGGGAGATAATATTTAGGCTTTATTAGGTTTCATTTCGATACCTCCTGCACTTTCTCTGGCTGGGTTAGGAGTAGATGTGCCAAAATCCTAAGGGGGAACCTGTAATTAGGAGATTCACGGGCTGTTTATTCAGGCTGATGAAACCTGACTGGGTCTGACAGCTCCTGCCTCCGCTTCCAAACTTACAACTGTATCTCCCATCCTTGGAGAGCGGGGAGTTTGATCCGCTGCTCGTGGCAGGGTGATGCTGCAGTGGTTTGCTCTGCAAGATTGTCCCCAGGCACATCTTGTCCTGTTGGTGAGGGTAGGAAAGGGCCACATTTCCTCCCTGTCCCAGTGATGGGGTGCTCCACTTGCTCTCCTTTGTCTGTGTTGTCTGGAAAGCTGTTCACAGCAACTGAAAGTGCCTCGTTTATTTATCAGTCCATACCTAAAAACTGTAGAAAAGAACTTGGGAACCGGGTTTTAAAAGCCAAGGTGAAGCAAGCAGAAGATCTTAAGAGTCAAAACTGTTGATCTTAAAATCCTTACTCTCATCAAACGAGTACTGAAACATGAGGAAAGTGTTGATTTTAAACAGAACTTTGATTTTAAAAATCACAAATTTTGTTTGAAGACCGGACTGTGAGGCTGTCCTGGCAGGCTCAGTGGATGGCTCAGAGATCAGAGCTCTGATCTCTCCCTGATCATGTGTGACATTCCCAAAACCCCCAGTGGAAGTTTGGGAATCAGCACCCCAGGAATACTCATCAAAACCAGCCAGAGCCAAGAGAGGTCAGAGGCTCCCAGAAGACTCGAGGGATATTCCCAGGTCTTTCCACGGGCCTCTTGGGTTTGTTTCAGGTGTTTTTAAGCCTTGAATGTTTTGTTGTGCGGGGAGACAAAGTGGGGAGGACAAACCCAAAGGAACTCTCGCTGACTGCCTCCAGGCAGGAATTACAGTCCGTTATAAAAGGGCCTAAAAAAGCTGCTCCTTTCTGCTAAACCCATCCTCCGTGGCCCACACCACCGCAGCTGCCAGGGCTCTCTGCCGAGATTTCGACTAGATTTGGTATTTGAAGACTTCCAGATGTCAGGACACAGCTGAGAGCTGCAGCTCCATCCCTGCAGCCTCCAGCACCAGCACCATGCTCCTGGCCCGGCTGTGAGGCGGCCACAACATTCCTGCCCGAACAGATCTGTCTGGGGAGAAAGGGACAGAATCCATCCTCGGCTGATGCTGCCAAACTTGGAGATTTTGCAATTCCCACGCGGGCAGGGCAGAGACATTTATGCTCATTGTTAGTGCCCTGAGTGGCAACGCAGCTCCTCCGCCCTTCTTCCCAGGAAATCTCTTGCTCCAAAGCCACGTCCACATTCAGCCGAGCTCTGACCCACCCAGGTACCTCCTCTGTGGCTTTCCCAGCATTTTGTTTATTTTTTTTCCCCTGGAGCAAGAGGAATCCTGCCCAACTCCATGTTGGGTGCTTTTGAAAAATCCGCGCAGGAATCCCAGCCACCCAATCCTTGCTGTTCACCAGGAAATACCTTTCACTAAACCCCTTTTCCCCGGGAAGCCTCTCCGCTCTCTAACACAGGAAATGAATATTTTTTTCCCCCCATTCCCGGGTCTTTTCCCTGCCATGCTCCAACCTTGCCCTGGGGGCCTCTTCCCTGCATTGCCCCCACCAGGGGCACAAGCAAACCCAGCTCCATCCTCTGGCCCTGCTGCTGTATCGGTATCCCGGGATGGCTCCCTGCGAGCAACAGGCTCCATCCACACGCTTTATTTCCCTCCGAGTTATGTTAGAGGTAAAATAACATTATCTCATTGCATTACATCTCACCGCGCCGGGGGCTCTGTGGCTTTTCTGTAAAGTCAGACAAGAGCCAGGGACGGGCTCGGTGCTGAGGGGAACAATGAGCGGGTTTTTTTTTTTTAAATCACCATTTCTTTTGTGTTGGCCGCATAGTTTAACAGGGTCCTTCTCACCCTTTTAAAAACACTTAATTCCTTGCGGAGCAATCAACATTCCCCAAACGACAAAAGGTGCGGGTTGAATCTGTGGAAATGGATGCCGGTGGAAAAGACGTATTATGCTAAAAGGTTGGTTTGGTGGTTGTTTTTTAAAGGGAGGATGTTTTCTATTAATTATCTTTTATATACTCAAACAGTGTCTCCCATTACTCTTCCAAGTCAGAGACAGTGAGAGATGTGTCAGGGCTGGGGAACAACACACAAGCTGTAAGATTAATTGACACTTAGGAATCAGATTGTGATGAATAGATCTCAGCTTCTCGAGGAGATCCATCTTCTTTAGGGTGCATTTAGGGCTCGGGCTGCCTTTAATATATGCAATGAAGCATCTTTACCTTGCCTATGATACTGCTGCTAACCCCATGGCATGACATCCTCGCTGCGTATGGCTGGCTGGTGATAGGATATTTTACAGTCCACCGGGTAGCAATACCTTGCTTTTTTAGGCACTTTTTAAAGCACTAAAGGCACAGTGTACATGAATCCAGTGGCCAACAGCCTAAGGGCTTCTGAACCTCCGCAGGGGCCAAAGTTTTTTCTCTTTTCTTTCCCACTCTTCAACACGGATATATTTCATTTCAAGTACAAGAGACGTTGTCACCCTCAGGCAAAGTGCCCCCTCCCCAAAGTACTTTTTAATCAGGCTGTTTCCTGATGGCCTGCTCTCAGTTCCACCCTCAAAGCCCCGCAGATGCTGCGGTGGAAGCGATTACAGTTTCATTAGTTGGACAAGCCAGGCAGGAGGGGCTGGGGGCAGGAAGGACACACGGGGTACGGCTGTCAAGGAGAACACGGCAAAATATGTGCCCTGGACGTGCAAACCCACACGGGCTCCGAGCAGCGCAGAGAGAGGAGCCTGCAGGAATAAAGCCCGGGGGAGAGGCTGGCATGGGGCACACCTTGCTGACCTGCCCTGGCACCCTCAGCTCGTGTCCCTGTGACACATCCTTTGTGTCTCCGGAGCTGTCCCCAGCCCTCCCTGGCTGCGAAGTCGGGGATGGAAAGGAGGATGGAAGCCACACTGGTGCCATCTGCCTCCTCTCCACGGGGACACAGCGCTTCTCCCATCCTCTCCCAGCTCTGCACCAATTACTTATTCCGCTGTGTACTTTCCTGTAACTACCCCTTCGAAAAACAAATAAGCTCTTGAAAACAAACACATTTAGCCAGCCGTTTACATGGCACTTGACAAACACAGATTACAGCCTGTTCCTGCCCCCAAAGACTTTACAGTCTGAGGAAGGCAACACAAACAGAAAACAGCAGAGCCTGGGAGGAAGAACGAGGCAGCTGATGATGATGAGGGAGAGAGGATGGAAAGGGAGAGGTTTTTCCTGGCGTTTTGGAAATGCCGGGATGGAGCCCGTGCCAGCCCAGTCTGTGCAGGGTCAGCACCATCACCTCACCCCAGCTGTGCCTCAGCAGCTTTAGAGCACTTTGGGTTTCAAGCATTTTTTTGGATATTTTCAAGTGTGTGAAGGTGACCTGACTTTCTGTGCCGTCACCCTCCGAGGGACACACCACCATCCTGTCGTGCCCCGGGGAGGGAAAAGCAGAAACCTTGGAGAAAGACGGGGCAGGAAATGCCCAGGAGAAGGAGGCTGGAAAAGCCTCCCCTCAGCCCTGGCTGTGCAAACCCGAGGGGGTCTCTCCACACGCAGGGATTGCTGCTGGAAGGGGATGGTGCATCCCCAGCACATATTTTCTTTTTTAATAACGTTGTGCTTTAAAATCCAGCGGTGACAAGGAGGGAGGAGAAGGGGATAGAGCATTTCAGCATTAACACTGCTCTTCTGTTCGTAATAACATGCTGGTACTTTTAGGAGTGTCTCGGAGCTTAAGGGGTCAAAGGTGAAGTTATCTTTCAAGAACAGCACTAACACTACAGAGCTACTTAATTCGAGCTGGGAATAATACAGGGCTGGGAGTTTAACCGGACGATGTTGTACTGGGCTGGTTTCATCCTGCCTGCGTTGGATTGCAGTGTTTTTCCCATTGACTCGGGGCTTCGGTATTTTTCCCCCCCTCTTCCTTTCTTCGCTCCTCTCCCTCCTCCCTTCTCTTATACGTAATTAGCATCTCTGTTCTGGGCGGATGCAGCCGTGGCTCCTGCTGCTGGCGGGAGGAGCATCAGGCTGTCCTGCTGGGGCCGCAGTGTCCTTCTGCCACCTCCTGAGCGCCAGTGGGTGCCCGGAGCACGGCCCTTGCTCGGGGGGTGTGTGCCTGCCTGCATCATTCCCACCCCTGCTGCCTCTTTTCCTCTGGGAGAGCACGGGAGAGCACAGGCAGTGGCTGCTGCGAGGGCTTTGGTACAGCAGAGAAACTCTGCAAGTGTTTCCCCTGTTTATCATTTCCCCCTTGTTTGTCATGGTGTGGTGCACAGAAAACCTCCAGAAGGTCTCTTTCCCTCTCCTGCAGCCCTGGTGAGGCTGGTGGCTGTCAGCAGAGTCCCTGAGTTGTCCCAAAGCGCTGCTCTGGGATTTTGCTCTTCTCTCTTGCAGTGGAGGATTCATCTGCACCAGCCATCACTGCCTGGGCCGACTGAGTCGCTGCTTTTGTAACCAGCCTCATGTTTCTAAGGGTTGGGGCAGGTCAAAATCTTGGGAATATTTCCAGCTCCCTGCCCAGGACACGAAGGAAGTGAAGGAAAAGCCCAATGGTGCTGCCTTCCTCTTACAATGCTCCTTTTCTCATTTTTATTTTGCACCTGGGCAGGTCAGAGGAAGCGCCACGCTGTGACACAGCCTGGATGCAGTGGAATTTGTTAAAATGGACGAGGCTTTCCACGAAAAAACAAGGGCTCTGTTTTCAAACTTGGGACCATATTTAAAGCTGCAGGCTCTGGGCAGTGGAAAACAAGCTGTTCCTTGAGCTGGAGCTTGCCACAGACATTGGAATTTCCTCGGCTGCTGCCAGCAGCTGGCAAAGCAGAGTGGTCATGGCTGGGAGAGGTGAGGGCTGGTGGGGAATGTCGGCATTTCAGGAGATCAAGAGCAAGGATTCACATCAGGATTACACTTGTTTCACCCTAAAAAACACTAGAGCTCCAATTCCAACACATTTTCTGTGGTTTTTTTTTTTTTTAGACTGGCTCCTAAAGAAGCGTGGCTTAGGTGATTGCACTCCTTGTGCTCAGCTGAGAGTGGTTGTCAAGCCTTCCCTATTCCCTGCTCAGCTCAGGGCTTTGCTCCACTGGGATGTGATTGAAAGAGTCAGATCTCAGTGATTTTAACTACACATTTCATAAAGGCTGCAGAGCAGGTAAAGGAAAGAGATCTGAACAGTGAAAAACCCCACTGAGCAGGGCTGCAGAGTGGATTCTGGCATTGTGAAACATCAGAGCACCTCCCTAAGGAAACAGATCTCAAATCCAAGGAGAAAATAGAGCCACGTTATGAAATACTGGGCACCAGAGCATCGACTCCTGACCAAGGTTTCTCTAAGTGCAGTGACTGATGGATGGAGCAGAATGCTCTCACAAGTTTCCCAAGTGTCAGGACATTCACATCCTTCCCCTTGTGGATTCTTCAGTGCCTGCCAAGGGGCTGAACCCACAAACTGCCCTGGATAAAATGCCAAGCAATGAGACACGAGAGGAGATCAGTCCTCCTCCTGCTGGAGGAATTACTTTCCTGAGCCAGGGGGCAATGTGCGTTCAGCAGGTGACCTGGCTGGTCTGCAGGTGTCCCCTCTGCCCTGTGCTCCAGATGTGACCCAAGACACACTTTGAGAACAGTCCTGGCACTTCTGGAGTGGGTGTAAAACCAATAGTGCTGAGAGAAAAAGCAGTTGGCACAACTTTCAGTGTCCTGGAGCAGCAAGGGAGGAGCTGGCTGATTTATTACTCAGCAGTTTGGCTTTGTGCGCCCTGAAACCACCTCCTTCCCCTGGTTCTCTTGGCTCCTTCTATAGAAAACGAGACCAAACACTGGGAAGTTACCAAGCTACCACAATTTCGGCGTGTGGGCAGCACCAGTGGGCTGAGTTTTACTGGAAAGCTGGGCTTTTGCTTCTTCAGACTCTCTGTGCTAGAAAGCAGGGTAGCCAGGCAAATATTTGTTCACTGCCTCCCTTCCTCCTCTTCTCTGTGCAGCAGGGCCTGTGTGGTTTGGATTTCAGTGTGTTTTGGGAACGTGCCTTTCCCACTGGCAGCCTGCAGCAGCATCCCAAGGCCGGGAGGTGGTGAAGAGTCAAACTGCTCTGTGGCACGGAGCTGAGCTCGCAGTGCTGGAGGAGGAACAGCTGCAAAGGTCCCCCTGAGCAGCCAGGCTGCAGTGGCAGTGTCACCGAAACTGCGGGGAAAACAAAAAACCTCCAACAACGTTTTTAAATTAGAGAGTCGAGGCATTACATTATGATCTGGCCGGGATGTTGTCCTGGCCAGGATGTACCACAGAAATCATCTCATTCACACATAGGCCGGGTGTGCAGAGCATATCCTTCCATGACACGCGGCTTTTACTAGATTTTCCAGATCTTTATAAATTACAGAGTCAAAACTGATAGAAACTAATCGGGTCAGTGTTCTCTGGTCCCAAGTTGTGTAGTTCTTAGCAGCTGGTCTCCTATTGGATTCGAATTTCCTCTCTTCTGATGTGAATTAGATCTTCATTCTTCGTTTTTCTTATCAGTCTTTTCCAGAGGAGATGCCTCCACCTCTGCCAGAGGCACAGCCTGGGGTAGATGTTCGTGGATGGCCGCTGATGTTCCGTTAATGGCCGCTGATGGCCGTTTATTTTTTGGGCTACTCCCAGTCTGTTGATACGTTGAGTTCATCAGGCCCCACCTGGTGGAACAACGCCCTGGAAAGAAACTTAAAATTCTTTTTCCCGGGGCAAAGGCAATCAAAATCCATTGACTAAAGTTACACGAATTTTTTTTACACTGGTATGTTTTCCAACAGCAAGAGATTGCTCCCAGGTGGAAGAAATAATGAAGGAAAACATCACGGAGTTTTACAGCTCTGAGCTTCCAAACTGACCACTCGCTGTGGGAGGAGCACAAGGCAGGCACACAGAACTGCCCCTCGCCATCCCCTCTGGTTATGGGTGTTCCTTTCCTGCCCTGTGCCAAATTTCTGCCCTGACAGCCAAGGGATTGTGCACCTGGTGCCGGCTGGAATCTGGCTGGGATGGAAGTGCCCTGGAGGAAGCACAAAACCCTCCCAGTGCCAGTGTCCATCGGGCAGGGATGTCCAGTGTGGCCTCCTGTGGCACCACTGACTCCCTGAAAGGCTTCCCGTGTCCCAGGGGTCAGCATGGAAATCCCGACCCCATTCCTCACCAGAATGCCTTTGGCAGGCTCAAGGTCAGACGGGCTTTTCCCTTGCCTGTGCCCTGGGATTTTCCAAAGCCCCGGGCACAGCCTTGCCCTGGGCTGTGGTACCTCCCGGGTGCCATAAATGCCATTAAAAGAGAAGAGGAGCACATTTGAGAAGAGGCTCCCAGGTGATGCTGCAGGATCACCGTGTCCTCACTGCGAGGATTTTCCAAGGAGCAAGAAGAGATTTTGGGTCTTGTTCCTGCTGCTGCTGCTGCGAGAGATCAGATCTCCTCACACAGCAGCGCTTTGGAGAATCCCTCTGTGGGAAAACGAGTTTTATTTCTTTTGGTAAAATTTAAAAAGTTTAATAAAATACAATAGGAGATAGAGGAAAGGGTTAAAGGCGGGGTGCTTGGCACTTAGCTAAGAGTACACTTACTATCTTTGGAAATACTCTTTAAACACTTTTTTATTACCTCAGCTTGGCACATATTTATAGACTATTATGCATATTTATACTTTTTTCTACAAACTAGTTTAAATGCTTTAGGAACTTTAGTATGGCTTTTTTGGGGGTCTGCTTTTTTAGAGTATGGGTGTTCTTTGGTTGTGGTTTTAGTATTACTTTTAGTTTGGGCTTTTGTTTATACTTTTTTTAGACAGCAGGTGTTGATGGTATATTAGTAGTAGGGTTTTTATTATATGTCTATTGAATGTTATCTCGATTAAACAGACAGTTCACACATAACCATATCACTTACCACTACTACCGTGTTTAAGTTTTGTTAACAGCAGAAATAAAAGTAAAGTTATTTTAGGATTATACGTAGAGCCTTTATTTTAATATTTGCGAAAAGCTGGGTTTATAATATTTATAACACCTCTGATGCTTCCTTTTCCCTGCAGCTGGCTTTTAATGAGCCGAGGAGACAGCAAACTACATAACGAAGGGCAAAGTCTAACTGAGGCTTGATCTTTACCTTGCCAGCCTCTGTTTTGTGGCTGTGAATCCCACGCCAGGCTCTTGCTCTGCCTCATCTGCCGGTCCTCAGGAGCTGCTGCCTCAGGAGGGCCCGTGGCAGGGCTGAGCATCTTAAGGCGGATTAGGATCTTAATTCTTCAGAGAGTGATCTTCTGATCTCCTTCCCTCCCTGCCAGCCAGCAGCGGCTCTGCAGCCCCACATCTCAGTTTCCTGCCTGCAGAGGAGGTGACAGCTGAGCTGTGCTGGCAGGGGGGTTAGGAACCCGTGGTTTGGGAGGTCGTTCCCAAATCCAGGGGTGCTCGGGTGCCCCGTGGTGTTGGTGGCCCACTGGAGGTGGTGGGCGGTGGGTTTTGCCCTCCCAGCAGGGCACCAGCCTGGCTGAGTTACCCCTTCCACCCACCCTGCTCCTCCTTCCTTTGGAGGTGCCTCACACACCAAAGAGGAGAAACACCAGACCTTGAGCCAAGGAATGCGTGGCTGGGGCTGGGATGAGGGCTGGGAGCTCCTGCTGCCTGCACCAGCTCTCTCTGCTGGCATCTCAGCTCCGAGGAGCTCAGCGGAGCAAAAAACTGCCACACGTGGAACAGGAAAATGGCAGAAGGTTCTGGAGACAGCAGAGTGCAAATCGGTGAAAAGGGTTTTGATGGGAAAAGGTACCTGGAAGGAGTTTTAGGGAGTAAATTCAGCATGAAGTGCTCTGTAGGAAAGTCACAGCACACGGCTGGGATGTTGCTGTTCATGTCCCAGGAAAGGTTTGGCCTCTGAGGCAGCTGGGGGGGCTCACCCTGGAGAACAAGAGGTTCAAGGGGGACGTTCTCACTTTGACAGCTCCCTGACAGGAGGCTGTAGACAAGTGGAGGATGATCTCTTCTCCAAGGGAAAGGGACAGGGCAAGAGAGGAAATTACCTGGGGAGGTTTATCTTGGATAGTATGAAAAATTTCTTCACAGAAAGGGTGGCCTGGGCCCGGCACAGGCTGCCCAGGCAAGTGGTGGAGTCCCCATCCCTGGAGGGATTGAAAGGATGTGTCGCTGTGGTGCTTAGAGACATGGCGGCAGATTTGTCAGTGCTGGGATAACAGTTGGGAGTGAGGATTTTAGAGATCTATTCCAACCCTAATGATTCCACGAGGTTTTTTCCCCCTCTTTTTTCTGAGCCCCAGACCAGCATAGTGGTATCTGCATAATCCCACCGTGGGCACGGGGAGGTCTGGGGTTGAGAGGGCAGAGCGCTGTGATGACATTTAAAGCTGTCCCCAGCTGCCTGGGGGATGTGACCATCATTCTTGTGTCCTGGCAGCTGCTGGGTCCTTGCTGTGAACCCAAAGCAAAATGAATAGGCTGCTTCCCCCATCCCTCTGCTGCTTGGATCACAACTTTTGATTTTGTCATAAAGCTGCTTGACTTGATTGAGAGCACCATAATAATGATACTTACTGAGGAGGTTTCATGCAGCATTCTGAAATTGAGGTTCAACGATCCTCATTAATGAGCCTTTTATTGCACCCATCTGGCAGCGGCAGGGACATCCCTGTCACTGCTGCTGGAGCTGCTCCTTGCTGCCACATCACTGCACCCCACTCACCCCAGCACGGCCCTGCGGGGCCCCAAAATCCTCTGGAGCCTGGGGTCTGTGTGACCTGGGCATGGGGCTCTGTCTGCTTTTGTTGAGACTGAGCTGTGAGGTGGGAAATACTGCCAGGACTTCCCCAGGGAAGGATGCTGTGGGTGTTACTGTCACTGCACCAGCTGGATTAACATGTATTTAAAAAAAGACAAGAAAAAACACCCTCCTTGTCACTCTTGTAAGTCGCAGACATCCTCACTCTCCTTACAAGCTGGCAGCAGCAGGGCTGGGGTTTCATTTTGAGGCTGCTGTGCCGGATATTTCAGACACTGAGGAATCTCTTTTGTTTTATAAACTATCCAGGAGTTTTTTTTTTTGTATTCCTGCTGCTAGTCCTCCCAGCTCCCTAGGGACTGCACACCAAGGAAAGTATCTCCTGTTCAGCAAATTAATTGGTATTATTCCTTTAATCCTTGTCCACCACAGTGGGGTGGCACCTCGGCGTGCATCACCTTGCTGGGGACATGGGTGACCCCATGGCAGGGTTCCATGTGCCATCGAGGACCAGGGACCCAAAATACAAGTGTGAGGGTTGGATGGTGAGCAGAGGTGGGAGCTGCTGAGGAGGGACAGCTGCCAACAGGAGAGTGTGAAACCTGTGAGTGCTGCTGAGGGGAAGGAGCAAACAAAGAGGAAATAAAAAAGCAAAGGGAGGCAGGAATGGCTTTCCTTTATGCTGCTGGACTGGACGCTGAGAGGGGTGGTGGAGATGGTTCCTGTCACCCCCAACACGGTGGGCTGAGGGTCCCTGCTCAGCCACAGCAGCTCTGGGGGATGCTGGACAGAACTTCGCAGTGCTGCTGGCCTCGGCTGACACATGGGTGTGGCACATCCAGCCATCCGGGCTGTTTTCTGAGCTCATCCCTGTGGCCCTTGGGAGTTCCCCCGGGTGAGGAATCAGCTTTTGTGCACTCCCAGGCCTTGGAGTTGTGCTGGTCGTGAGTCATGTGCAAAAAAGCCCCAAACTGTGCTTGTGCTCTGCTTTCTCTGCGTTTCCAGCTCTCCATTTCTCCCATGTTTGCCAGGCCCAAAACAGAGTTGGGTGAAGCCATGGAGACTTTGACTCAACCCCTCAGAAGGAGAGCTCTGAACCAAACTGAGACATCAGGGTTGTTGCTGTGGTCTTGTCCTGAGCTTTGGTAAATTCCCATTCTCACTCCTCTGGTTCCATTTTTTCCACACCATGTCCTTGAGGGACTGCAGGGTTAACCCAAATCCACTCCTTTTAGGCTCAGGGTGTTCCATACCCCCGGATCCGGCTGGCAGAGAGGACACCACGGAGCTGAGGGTGACACAGAGGCCGTGGAGGTGCTACACACAAAACCCGCCAGCTCCCACTGGGCACAGGACACACCTCTGAGGTGACCACGCTCCTGGCTGGCATCTTTGCCCAGACACGCACTGTACCAGCCACCGTGACAGCCTGATGGCCATGTGGCATTATAATAGGATTTGCTCCATGTCTATAAACTGTTATCCTAAATATCATCCCAAATCCTTTGATGCCCAGTGACAACCTGTCTCTTTAAATCTTTTCCCCCCTCCTGAATAAAGCAGCGTGCTCTGAAATCATCGGGAATTCCACGTATCCGCCGTATAATTGGATTATATTTCATATGTCTGCTAAAATAATGATATAGCTACATCTCACTCTGACAATGAGGAGACTGGGCCGGAGCAGGGGCTCACCCTGGCTGTGTTATAAATAATGCTGCCAAGCTGGTCGGGATTATCAGCAGAAGAACTTGTTAGCTTCTTGCAGAGCAGATGCTTAATTAGAGCTGGGGGACACAGATGGGTGCCTAATAAGGGGGAAAGACCCATTTTGGGCTTTGAAAAGTACTGGGGCCAGTTGGGATGGCTTTTTACAACCTTTTACTTTACGGTTTGTCCAGCTACTTCTCTCCCCTCTAGTTAGGAGCCCCAGGCCCAACTCCAGCATTGTTTTTCATGGTGGATATCAGATATTAGGTGAGATGAATGTCAGGCTGAGGTTGTTACCCAAATCCTCCATAATCGCTGGGATTATAAAAAAATAAAACTCCCTAAACTGTCTTTTTAGTGTTGGGGAGTAGGGTATTACTTTTCTTGGCCAAGAGGGTGTGTGTGGCTGACAAGGTTTTGCCTCTCCACACAGATGATACAAAATTTTTCACTCATTTATGCATTTTTAACAAATAAAGAAATAAATGTTCACTGGTTCTAAGTTACATCATTACCTTCATTAATTAGTATTTTATCCTCTACTGGTTATTGATTTCTCACTTTTCATGCTACTTTGCTCCGCATTCTTTCATGGTTTTATCACCTTTTTCTCACATGGGGAGCCTCCAACTTTCCATGCCTTCATCTCCTCTGTATCTTCTGGTTACTCCAACGTCCTTGAAGTGCCATAAATTTAAGATCTCAGATGTCCAATCTTCAACTCACTTTGGCTTTGTTTACTGAAGCTTGTCAGTGATAGTTTTAAATAAGTAAGGTTTTGGTGATTTAATAATCAAAATAACGATAAAGAGCCTGTAAACGAACTTCACTAGTACTGGCTTAAGGTGGGTACTGCCCACAATTAATTAAACCAACTAATTAAAAATTAGTTAGCAAAAATACATCATTTCCAGATATGCATTTTGTATTTCCAGAAGCCTATTAATGTTTTGGGAATAACTCTCCCAAAGGCCACATGCAGTGGATTATGGTTGGGACATGACAGAGCTGAAGGGGTCTCTGGGGGAATTGGAAAAAAACACATTTTAAGACTACCCAAGGAGGGCTTTTCTTTGATCTGGTTTGGTTATTCCTATAGAGGACGTCCGCAGGAAGTGAAGTTAAAGACCTGTCAAAATTTGAGGTGCTTAGTGAGAGATTTAGGGTGTTCACATGATGGTGGGAGACAGGACTTGAGGTTTTGGGGTTTTTTCAGATTTAAAACCCCTCTTTCAGCCTCTTTGTGTCCATTTTGGGTCTCTAGTTTCTAGTTACCTGCAGAGGGTGGAGGTTTGTGGTGTTTGGGGCAGCTAATAGTTGATTTCTCTCAGCTCATCTGATTCCACCCTTGATCCCTTTGGCCTGCCATGAGAACCAGCCCTCTCCTCATTTCTGTCTGCTGGGCAGCACCAGTGCGCAGCACAGGGCTGGACATCGGTGGCCTGGGCTGCAGGACCCCAAAACGTCCCCATCAGTGGGGTGCTGGGAGTGCTCTGCACTTCCAAAAACCAAACTCCTTCTCTCCTGGGATGACCCCAAGTGGAGGCAGTCAAAATTCAGGGTTCAGCTATGGAAATGGTGATCCAACAGCACTTCCATGCTTGAAATCCTGATGTTCCGTCCAGATCCCAGATGTTTCCCCCTAACCCTGCTCTTTTGGAAGCTCAGGGCGGCTCTGTGCGGCTGTTTGCGCTGGGCAAGGATCCCAAATTTTAAATAATTGGCAGGAACGAAGCAGGGGCCAGAGAGAGATCCCCTCTGTGCCATCCGTCCCGCTCTGTGTCAGGAGGGAGCAGATGGGTGACGGAGGGCAAATGAGGACTGGTAGGATGAGAGGTGTGAAGTGACAACGAGGTGACAAAGTGTCCCCCGGCCCAGCCACACTGGAGGAGAGCGGAGGATCTGTCCCAGCCCACGTAACTCGGTTTCACACCTTTTTGGTTGGTGCCTTCTTAGAGCAACAAATCGCTCCTTGGTGCCGCTCTGCTCTGCTTAGAAACAGATCAGAACTTTCCCCTTCTACGGATAAATTTGTGCTGAAATCCTTCACAAAGGTCTGCAGAATCTGGAGCGTGTAATGTCAGTCTTTTGGAAAATGCTGGCCCCGGTCTTCCTGCTTTTAGAGTAACCTGACAAGCCTGATTATCTCTGCAAGGGTCTAAATTTTGCTCGGGCCTTGATTGAGAGGCGAGGAGTGACTTTTGGCTCTCTAGTGAACAATCTGGAGACACAGAAATAAAATCCTCCAAGCACTTTTATCTGCGTGTGTTTTAAAAGTAGGGCTTTAGGAATCACAAAAAGCAAAATAAAATCAAAACATATTTTCAGGAGTTTGTAGTACAAATTACCCCATTAAAAAGTATCCTGTTTATACAACGGGGAAAAAAAAGACATCACCGGTTTGAGGGAAGAAATGAGGAAAGTATTCAGCAGTGAGTGATCTTCACTGAATATATTTTCTCTGGGCCACTGTAACTGCAGGAACTTATCAAAAGAAATGGTTATTTTGATCATAAGTGTAGTGGGTGGCAGGTTTTTCTTGGCATTTATTTGGCTTTAAGATGAACAAAATTTTCCAGTGTGAAAAAAAATATATAAAAGCCCAAACCCAGAAAGGGAGATAATTAGCGTGCAGTAGTTAACGGAGAATCTCAAAGTAAATGAACAGAGCTCATCCCTCCATTCTGAACGGTGTCTGTTTTAGCTGAACGCATTTTCTGTTTCTGAACAGAATTTTGCTGCCTAATTCTCACGTCTGCGGGGCTCACTGGGTCCAAGGCATCCCCGACGTCCCTGGCTGGTCACTGTGATGCCGGTCACTCTCCTGTGGGGTTGTTTTGCAGAACCTCGACGCGGTTTGCCCCCATGCCCGTCCCTTTGCCGCACTAAACCCACGGAAACCATTTGGTTTCCCTACCAAAATGACCACGTAGAGGTGTTGCTTGGTAAATCGGGGGCATTTTGCGAAACCAGATCGGCAGAGGAGCCTCGTTTCCTGCGGCTAACGCGCCGCAAGGAGGAAATTCCGACTTTAACTCCCTGAAAAGCCCTATTATCTCCCCGACTTTAGGTCTGGAGAGGCTGGTTTTCCTTTGACGGCCTCGGGACGAGGGTCGCTTTGCATCTGTATTCAGACCCATCTGTTTCTTCTGGAGGGAGATTTCCTATTCATCGCCGCCCCGCAGCCCGGCGCTGCGGAGCCCCCACCCCGGGCTGCCCCCGGCCTTTGTCACGGGCTTGCTCGGCACTGGGAACACAATGGCCCCGATGGGGCTCTTTACCCTGCGAGCTGCAGGCTGAGCTGCCCTTTGGGCTTTTGAAAAGCCTCTTTATCTTCAAACAGCCTGGATTTCCTCTGCCCCGCGGTCCTCCCCCCATGGCACCTCCAAGGACAAGCGGGCGGAACAGGGTCATCAACTCCCGCACGGCCCCGAGGGCCGCTCGCCTTTATGCTGTTGACTTTTCAGTGTATAAATAGCAGAACAATGGAGTCCGGAGTTATTTTTATCTATCGCCCCTTAACATCACAAGAGAGTCTGGGAGCACAATCGGGGCCGGTCTCGCCGGAGAAGTGGAAATTTCAGGGCCGGCCCCGCTGAGATGGGCTCGTTGCGTCAGGGTTTGTGGTGGGAAAAGGGGGGGGAAGGTTTGGGGCAGTGCTGCGGAATGAGAGCTGTAATTGGCATTAAAATGCCTCCCAAGGTGGTACTGCTGGCCATTAAAAAGCGTATTGTCTTTAAACATGGGAACGATTAAATCTTCGCTATCAATGTTTTTCTTCCTGGGTATCTTGGGTGGAGACAGAGCGAAACTGTTCCGAGGCAAATGCTGAATGCTCTGGCAAATAAGCCCTACCTATTTCCTATGTTTGCTGGCAGGCCTGAGCGCTTAAAAACCATGGATTGTTTTATCGGCTCGAACTCAAACCGTGCAAATGTTATCACGAAGACAACAGGAGACCTGCCCGAGCTGCCTGCAGCAGGAATGACTGCAGGACCCCCGTGTCAGGGCGACAGGATCCCCCGGGGCACACCGAAATCTGGTTTCTCTGGGCCACATCTGGCTGGGCTGGAGGAAAACGCCTCCACCAGCTCCAGAAAGTTCTCCTGGGAAGGAGGATGGATACACTGTCTTTGGAAGGACGCAGCCAGGGTCATCCACCCCCTCTGTAACCAGCTGGTGGGCAGCTTCCCTGTACCCTGGCAGGGTGAAGGTGGAATTCAACCGAGTCTCCACTTTGGAGGTAAATTCTCTGTGTTAGGTGAATCACAGAATGACGAGGTTGGAACAAACCTCCAATCCTTACTCCTCTTCCTCTCTGTTGCAAGCCAAAGGCTGCAAAGCTTTATTCTGATGGGCTCTTGCCCTTTGAGACCCTCCTTGCAGGCACTGGTGGGGCTGAGTTGACTCTTCTGCTTCTTTCCATGGGAGTCCAGTCCCAGAAGGAGCTGAGGGGGTGTGTGGAGGAGGAAGAGGACACAGCACAGCAGCTGATCCCTGCAGGGCTGCTGGAGACCAGGCTTGCTCTCCTGATCTTGTTCCCCAGGCATGGACTGAGTTCCTCTGCCTGTAATGCGACCAGGAGAAGGATCTGTCCCTTCCACTGATCCTGTACACGAAAATAATGTTTGAGGGCAGGAAGCCAGGAGGGGAAAAAAACAACCCACCAACCAATAATAAAAATTTAAAAAACTAACCAAAAACCCCAAACCCAAGGCTGTCGAGGTGGGTCTGAGAAAAATATTCCTCCAAGGACTGGCCCAGGTGCTGTGAGCAGAGGAGCTCTGCCCCTCTGCCTATGGCCAGGCTCCAGAGCTGCAGCTGCTCCTTCAGGGAGCTCAGCTGTTGGAACAGCTTCCAGGGGAAAAGGTTGTTTCAATTCACCTGGAGTTTTCCATAGAATTACACTGAGCTCAGCGAAATCTCGTTGCAAAATGGTTGGCAAAAGTTTTCTCTGAAGCGAGGAGGAACAACATCTGTTCTGACATTTTTAGCCCACTCCAGATTTTTTTTTTTCCTTACAGTCAGATTTTAAATATATTATAGTTATGTTCAGAAAGCTTACAAAGGCTCTCATTAGCAATACTATTTGCTGTTTGCTGTCCTCTCCGGTTTTAAATTTTATTTTACACACAAAACTGTAGCTTTGGCTTTTTTCTCCATTTGAGCATTTTTGGTAGGACGGAGAAGCACCTTCCTGAGCAGACCAGCTGATGCTGCTGGGTTAGTCCTGCTTTTCTCAGAATAAACAGGGGGAAAAAAAAATCAGGCCTTTGGTATCCAAACCAAAATGTACAACCGTAGACCCTTCCTGCACCATTGAAGATGTCAAGTGTCTGTTGACTCCTGAAGTATTTCCTCGCTGTTAGAGAGCACTGGGGCTGCTGCAATGGATCCTTTCAGCTGCTGATCCCTGTGGGCAGGGACCCTGCAGCCGGGGCTGATGTCACATCCACACTGTGCACTGAGTCCTTTGCTGTCCCCTTCCACTTTGTGCCAAATCCTCTGTGCTCAGGCACCAGCCTTGCTGATTCCACGGCTGCAGAGCAGCCCCTGGGCCAACGTGAGGGGCTCTTTGGTGTCCCCCCCATCTCAGCCTCCCCAGAGGCTTCTGCATGAGCAGCAAGCCAGGAGAAGCAAACAAAATTTCGTATCAGGAGGCTGAAAACATGAGCTGGGCTTTCTCATGCCATGAAATTGCACTTTCCTTCAGAAGATCCCCCTCTTTGGAGTTGCCTGGGTGCTGCAACAGCAACTGTGCCAGACACAGCTCTGATTATGCTTTCAAGGACGTTTTAATTTTCATCATCTCTGGGATCCACTGCCAGAACTCCTGCTGATGCTTTGGATTGCCAGATGAGCATCAGCCCGTGCTTTCCTTGCTCTCTGAAAATAACATCTTAAACCACATTTGCTGAAGCTGCTCTTCAACAGCTTCGCTCGAATGCCACCGGGGCAGCCCTCTCGGAAGCAATGTGGTGATGACACAGTACTGAGTTTCTCAAGGCCTCTGAGGGTGTCCAGCACCTCACAGAAAATGGCTTAAATCAATAGCATGGTCGAGTATGTCTTGAAAAAGCAAAAAGGTTATAAGAAAAGAAGAAAACAATACAAAACCAAACAAACAAAGAACAAAGCCAAACACGGTGTAGGGACAGGTCCCACACACCTGCTAGAACACCTTGAAAATGCACTGAGGAGCCTCGTGCTCTTCTTTAAGTACTGGACAAATTAGGTGGATTTTTTTTTTTTTTGGCTAATTGCCCAATATAGAATAGCTACTTTTCCGAGGAACACGGAAACAGACCTATCAGTGTTTTTGTCTTGGCACTGAGCCAATTACTGTCAGGAGACCAAAGAAACTTCTAGTGTTCTTCCCTTAAAAGGTTTTGGGGGTGAATCTGAAACCCTTCCCTATATGGAGACAACTGCCTGGATGTGGGGTGCATTCCTACAACACAGCAGCAGCTGCTGTGGTGCCAGAAGGGTTGTCCTGGCAGGGTGGATCCCAAAAACGCTGTCCTGGCAGGGAGGATCCCAGCTCCAGGGCTGCTGAGAGGGGGAAGATCCCCCCTGCCAGAGGAGCCCTCCCTGATGAGAAGTGTTTGGCCTGTGAGCTCAGCTCACGGTGCTCAGCTCAGGGGGGTTTGTGCCCTCGAACTGCGAGTTGCCAAGCCCCTTGTCCACAGGATTTGGGGTATTTCTGAGTATCATCCCATGGATTGCTTTGATGAGGGATGAACTTGGCTCCAGGCCAACAGCCCTCACGTCAGGTTTGGCCACCACAGTGGGTGGGTCCCCAGGGAGCAGAGGAAATGCTGGGGAGCAGCACTTTTCTGCTGGTGCAGGTGGGGTGCCGCAGCAGGAAGGCTCCTGGCACTGTGGTTGCCCCAGCACATGGCCCAGGAGGATCATCCACACCTCCCAGCTCCCACCCAACCCCATTTCCAACCCCTTTTTGGCAGAGTTCCTCACTCTCACTGAGGGACAGCATTGCAAGCGTTTGTGCAGACCTTGAGTTAACTGCAAGGAGTGTCCTGGCAGAGCAGAGGGCTGGAGAGATGCAAAGTTAATGTATAATCAAACAGACAAATCAAGTGAGCTGCATATGCTTTCCTTGCATCCTTCTCTGCAGTAGTTCTGAGATTTAATTACCAGCTCTAAAGCACTTAAAGATTTTCAGGTGGAAACTACCACACAGAGGAAGGAGAGAGCACAAAAGCAGCCTACATAATTAAGTGCTGCTTTTTTTTAATTTAATTTTCTCCTTCATTTGATCCTCTCCTAGAATCTTGAAAACAACAGTCTCAATACCAGCT
Organism: Chamaea fasciata; assembly: GCF_029207755.1. Lineage (NCBI taxonomy): Eukaryota > Metazoa > Chordata > Aves > Passeriformes > Sylviidae > Chamaea > Chamaea fasciata. Next base: position 8,450,120 of record NW_027094104.1, on the reverse strand, counting down.
GTGTTCTTTTGCATTCGTGCTGCATTCACAGGATGATCACAACAAGAGGAGCAAACAATAGTTCAGGAGTGTGATGGTGCCAGAGAGGGATGGGCTCTGTGCCCTGACACTGTAAAGGTGATGGTGCCCACCCAGATCTTGGAGGGACACTCGCCTTTCGAAGTAAGACCAAGAGAGGGGTGCAGCCCCTTAGCTGAAAAACTGGGATTTTGGAAGGAATCTCACATCCCAGCGCACTAAAAGGGTTTGCCAATAAAATATCATAAATAATTTGCATCTGGTAATCCAGAAGAGAGCTGTAAAGAGAAAATACAAACGGGTTAAGCTGTAAATTACTGCTGTTCCTCTCTTCCCTCTCTCCCTATTCCCTGGGAAATTAGCTAGTTGCTCTCTGGAATCACTAATTCTTACAAGCTGCCCGTGCCAGTCTAGCATCAGAAAAACAAGGAGGTTTATTTGGTATTTGTTTCTTTGTTTAACCGTCTCTTCTTTCCAAATATTTTTAAATTAAAAAAAAAAAAGAATAAAGTACAGACATTCCAAGAGACAGAGGGATTCCTCACAATGCCGCCTCTTTTACAACCCCAACCCCATTTGGACAGAAAAATGAGAGTGTCATAGGCTGGGCTATTGTGATTATTTGTCAGAAACCACCGTGGGACAAGGCAAGGCAGCTGGGGTGATGCTTGGGGTCCTACAAGCCTGCTCTGATAGTGCTCTTAGCGCATTAAAACACCAAACATCCTGCCTGGGCCTCTCCAGAGAGGCACTGCGCACTCTGGCAGTAGCTGGGAGCTCTGTTTTTGGCCCAGATCACATTTGTATGACTTGGATTTTGTGTTTTTAATCACTCACCCTGAGGGAGAGGTGCAGCTTTGGGATGGATGTGGTGCTGCTGCGTTGAGCGCACAGAGCTGGGAGTTGGATTTGCGATGCCAAGCCAATGTCAGCAGGCTGGCCAGGAGCAGGGGAGGGCACCAGGGGCTCTGGGAGGCTGGAAATGTTCTTTGGAACCTCTCTGGGTTTGGATGGCAAGAGAAATTTTCACAGAAATACCAGAATAGTTTGGGTTGGAAGGGGCCTTAAAGGTCAGCTGGTCCCAACCCTCACTGCCGGTCCAGAGGAGGGCATGGAGATGATTAAAAATTCCCTCCTGGAATGCAAGGGACCTGAACTGGGATGAGAAAGGCAGTTCTGGAGGGGTATCCCTGGGTGTGAATCCTTTGAGGTTTTCCTGTCTCATCCCCCTTGGGGGTTCAGAAATCTCAATCCTGGAACGTGATCACGTCGTGGTTTCTCAGGGGTATGAGACCACCGGAGTTGTATGCAGAGAATTAGTGTTAATTAAGAGTAATAGGAGAGAAGAATGGGCTGGAGAAAAGTTGGGAATAGGCTGAATTTTCAGCTGACTCCATCTGTAATTTGGAACACAATTCCTACAGCTCCAGCACAGGCCTTGCACTTGAACCACACCTCCAGCTGTGGCTGCTCTGACCAACACAGGGGTCACCACATCTGCCCGGGGTCAGACCCATGAAGCCACCCAGGTTCCCTCCATCCACTGTGTGCATTCCCATTAAACATTGCTTCCCAGCTGTGATACACCAGTGTTCAGCACGATTCAGAGTTGTTATTGGTTTAAACTCAAGGATATTGGGAGCTTTGGCTTCCAAGGTTTGGGTTGCTTTAGAGGAGACCATGCACATGCGGGTGGGCTCCAATCCTCACCCATCTCGTGGTCTCCAGGGCAGGTTTCAGGCTGGTGCTCCCACCCAAAATGCTGCAGGGACTGGGAGAGACAGGCTCAGGGCTTCCCCAAAACTGCTGTGAGGGCTGGAAAACGCTGCCTGGAAGCTAGAGGAAAGCTGGCCCTTTCAGGTGGATATTCTGAAGGTTCATATCCCGTTTTGCTGATCAGAAAAAGCCTCAGACAAGAAATGTGTGGCTGCAGGCGTCCCCCATCCGATGGCCCAGCACTGACAGGGCCAAGCTCACCAGCATGGACAGGGAGGGACAGCTGTGTCCCTCTGATCCTTCCTGACAGGTAAAGCAGCTCTGATGGTGGGGTTTTCCTCGTCCCAGCCTCTCTTTTCCTTCTTTTTTTCCCTTTTGCAGTGAAGTACGGAGATCTGGGACCGTGTCCATGTGGAATTGAACCCTGCTGGGAGCTGGAGGGGAGGGGAGCAGGTCCTGCTGGAAACCCAGACCTGTGCTGGCAGCTCAGGGCTGGCACAGAGCAGATCCCCCCTTGGCCATGCCCATCCTCCTTGGAGCTGAGCAGGAACACGCTTTTCCCCCCACAACAGCTCACATTTCCCTGTAGATGTATTTATTTGCTTTAAAAAAAAAAAAAAAAAAAAAAAAAAAAAAAAAAAAGCTGAGATGCACAGGATGAGAAAATGGCTCTTCTCTCCCTTTTTCCTCCTTCTCCTTTCTCGACTCGCTGAGCCAGCTGGGGCAATGCCACAATTCAAGGCGTCTGGAGACAGAATCCAGCTCGCTGCCTTGTGATCTGCATGTCAAGGTGAAACTGCAATAAGATAATAATGTCAGTATCCCCAGAAGGCAGGCGGTAAAAGATACTAATTGCATTTCACTGAAGGCTTCAGAAACACTCAGCAGCTGGAAAGCTGAGGAGAATTTTGATGCTATTCTTATAAGGGAAGATTTTCTTTCCCCCCTTACACTGTTTGTAAATCTATTACAGAACATGGGGAGTGGAAGAGGGGGAAGGGAATGTATAAAACCAGTTAAAGGCTTAATGTTTCCCATTATATTTTGTGAGCTGTAGGTGGTCTAGAGCTTATAAAAATGTAGCACATTCCCTTGTAATCAACCATAATAATTTATTATTATTATTTATTATGATTTGCTGTTATTTTGCACACATAAGGGCCCCTGCCAAGGCAATGAGAGCTCTGCACAAATAGTTAACATTTATTATAGCAGTAGTAATGTTTAAAAATATTAACTAAATAAAATAAAAACACCAGCTCTAAAAAGCTGAGGACAGCTTTGTTATTGGGAAATAAATGCAGGAAGGCAAATATCTCGCAGAATGGCTGATACTGATTTGAATAGAAACATGTCTGGCGAGGGGGGAAAACACATTTCCAATTCTTGGAAGAACGAGGAGAGCTTGGAGTGGAGATCTGCCTCCCGCAGCCAGTTCTGCTCCCAGCTTTGCCCAGCAGGAACGGGGACCCCCTTGCTGGCCAGGATTGTGGGTGGAAGTGTGGACACGCATCTGCTGCCCGGGCTTGGATGCAGACAAGGGATGGGTGGGTGCACTTTCCATGGAGAGTGGTTTTATTCAGCCCCAGGTGCTCGGGATCCTTTCCCCTGTGCTTTATTGCTGTGGTGGTGCTCTCCAGGGAAGCTGGAGCCCAAATTCAGGGTCTTGTATCAGTGTTCCCCACCCTCTTCCCCATCCTTTGTCTTTGTTCTGTCTCAAATCTTTAATCCCAGGGAGGACGGAAAAGCTTTCAGCCTCTCCTTTGTGGCCTCATCAGGGGAATCCTTCGTGCTCCTTTGTGCCGCTTGGGCTGAAAATGGGAAATTGGGAGCACTGGGAGAAGGGGAGGCCACTGGTGAGGGGAGAAACCACCTGAAAGGCAACGGGAAAAAGATTTTAGCTGCAAGTTTACCTGTGGTAAACTTGGTGCTGTGTAATACAGTTGTTTATGAGCTGGGGAAAAAAAAAGGGAATGGGTGAATAGGAAAACTTGCAAGTGCCTTTGGTTTGTCAAGAGATGAGGTGGAAAACCTCTCAAGGTTTTTCCCTGATAAAGCTGGAGGGCTGGGCAGCGTGCTGATGAGCAGAGTGATGAATGCAAAGCATGCTGCGGGTGGGAAGGAGCACACGATGAGGTCTCAATTAGCTGTAAATGTTTGGGAAGAGGGGAGAAGCATCAACAGAGACATCCATGTGCAAATCTCCACCCTCCCCGCGCAGCCACCACCAGACAAACAAAGGAAATTTGAGGGAGAATGGGGTTAAAAAGATTGCTGAGAGTATTCTAATGCCAGCACATAAATCAGTGCTGTGGTCCTGCCCGGGATGGCATGTTCGCTTCCAGTCAATCCATCTCCAAAAGATACAGCAGGAATAGAAGGGGTCAAGAGATAGGCAACAAAAATTATTGGAGACACGGCAAGACTTGCAGATGAGCAGAGACTGAAGGATGAGGGGGAACATTTATTTTGAAGATGAGATAAATATGCGGGGATATGATCCATGCGCATGAAAAAGGAGGCAGTAAGTGGCACAGAGAAGGTAAATCAGGGGCTGGAAGTCACCCTTGTCTTGTGAGACAGAAACCAGAAACCAGGGGCTGGAAGTCACCCTTGTCTTGTGAGACAGAAACCAGGGAGCACCTGAGGGGACTGGACAGGAGGGCTTTGAATGTTGCCCGAGGGACAACGTGCAGCACCGCTGGGGGGGCCAAGAGCACAAAGAGAACCCCGAAAGGACAGCTGGGTGCCCAGAACATCCAGCTCCACACCTGGAGAGGAGATACAATCCGGGAGGGTACAAACACCTCGGACCCTCTCCCTCAGCGGGGCTTTTAGCATTTCCCCGGCACCCCAGAGCCACATTAAACAAAGGAGGGGCCCCCACAAAGACATCGCCCCCTCTCCCCAGGGCACCAGCACCTCTCTGGGGCGAGAGCCATCTGCCAGGTGGTGCTGGTGTTGTTTTGGGTGGTGCAGCGATGCTGCAGGACAGATGCAGGGGATGCAGGGGATACCCTGAGGTGCTGCATCTCCAACATGCCCGGAACCACCAGTGGTTCATGCCTGGACCCAGGTGGTCTCTGCTTGAGGATGAGGAGGTGGGGAAGCTCGGGCTGGAGGCTCGGTGCTGGGGCGATGGCAGGCGGCTGCACGCTCCCGATGAGGGATGAAAGGCAGGAGGATTATGGGGCTGGTGGAGCTCTTGCTGAGGTTATCTGATCTCCTCGCTGCCCTGCCAGCTCTCCCCCGTGCTCCGGGGCTGCCTTGGGGCTGATGCTGTGAGCACCCGCCCTGCCATCCCCACCCAGCTGCGGGCAGCTTCAAAGGCCGGGTGTGACTTCTCCGAGCCCAAACTCGGTGTGACCTCTTTGCTGTGCTGGGCATGATGAGGTTTGCTCAGATAAGGGTCTGCTCCTGCCCCGAGGAGCTCCAAGGAGTCAGCAGGACGCTGAGTGCATCCCTGCCCCTCTGCGAGGGGGGCTGCAGCTCCTGCAGTCCTGAACGATGTGCTCTGAACAGGCTGGGTGTGCCTCCAGGGATGTTCAAATCCCGGCGTGTTGGCTCAGCGTGGCAGCTGTGGGATGGCTCAGCTCAGGCCATCACAGCCCCTTCCTGCAGCAGCACCCTGAGCAGAGTGGCCAGCAGCACTCACACGGGTTTATTTTGGTGTTTTCATCATCTCACAGGGAGAGAAATGCGTGCAATGGAGTGTCTTTTTGGGTACAAGTCAGGTTAGGTTATTTTAGTTTGGGATTTTTTTTTTTTTCAATGCTTTAAATATCCTGCTTATTTGTTTCTGTCAGAGAAAGCCAGGGCAGGGCTGTGCTGAGCCTCTGAAGCAGAAGTAGTGGGTTTTGCAGTGAGTCTCACTTTCTAGTTTGCTCTACGTTTGGGCTCCCTCAGATTGTCTCCCCTACAGAGAATCTTTGCTTTCAGCGTGAGAATTTCTGTTTCAGAGGGGAAAAAAGTTGTGAAATGCTGAGCAGTCTGAGTTTTGTTCCCTTGGGAGCACAGCTGGGCTGGTGTCACAGCTTTCCCCAGGGACAGTGAGGGGAGCAGGGCTGCAGGGAGGGCAGGGCTGGATGTGGGGCCAGGTGGGAATGCACACCCAGTGCCGTGGGGTAACGATGTGGCAGAGCCTCGGCAGCCACAACCACGGCAGGGTCTGAACATAAAGAGAAAACACCCTGGGGTGACAGGAGAGGCTGCCAGAGGGCAATGCTCCCTGAAAATGAGTGTCAGCAAAGTGCCAGGGTCACTCCAGCGCTCTGAGCCGGGCAGGACCTTCCATCCTTGGAAATCCCCCGATGCTCAGAGCTGAGAACAGTTCCCCCTGTCCTGATGGAGGTCACCTCACCCATTCTCCATGCCCAGCTCCTGCAGACCCATTTGGGCAGCAGCACGGTGATCCCTGGGAGCACTGGGATCTCCCAGATCCCTGTCTCTGTGATCCCATGGGAGCACTGCCTGTCTCTGCATCTTTGCTGGATCACCCGATGCCCTCCGGTGATCCCAGTGCCAGGTGAAGGTCACAGGGACCATGCAGGGATCTGCTCACCCAGCAAGGCCAGGGGTGCTGCAAATCCAGGCATCTGATAAATGACGTTTCATAAAGCACCACTGGAAGGTCGCGAAAACCTGCCAGACCTCTGGGACTCAGGTTTCTGAGGCAGAATAGCACAGTGGAGCATCTTTGATGCACTCAAAGAATACAAAACAGAGACTCCCAAGTGGAGGCCCACACAGGCTCCTGGTCTGGAGACTGTCTGCACTAAAACCACTCTCCACAGATTCATTCCAGGCTGGGGTAATGTCCCTTTTTGACTCCTTAGTCTGAATCCACCTGCCTTGACCTAGCAACACGGCCGTTAAGGTGAGCTGGTTGTGTAGAATGCCTTTAGACACTGGGAAGAGCAGGGCAATTCACCCCAGTCTGTGATAAATCAAATGATTACTCTGGAGGGATTCTTTTTTCTCTTTATTTTAGACCGAGCTTTCGAGTCCAGATTTAAATTAAGCCTCTAACTTTTGAAACTCATAGCACAACATCTCCCTGTGAAGGTGGACACCATTTAGGTGTTTATCCACTGCACAACCCCTGGGGGAAAATGGCCTTCAGAGGATCAGGCTCCATTTCATCAGAGGAAAATTCTGGAGGTCAGAATCTGCTAGCCAGGCTAACGGGGATGTTCCTCAGGGCAACGTCCTGGGTCTCAGTGGCTGTGTCTTATTTGGCCAAGTGTGACCTGAAAATGCTGAGCACCCACAGTGACCATGACCAGCCTCAGGCCAGGCTCTCCACGTGTCCATCTGCACCTGAGAGTCAGCCCTGGAGGTGTGTCCAGGAAACTGCCACACCTGGGATTTCAGCTCCGTGCACAGGCAGATTTTCAGAGGTATTTATTTGCCTCAAGTTGCAAAATGCCATTCGTTTGTACAAGCTTTGGAGGAATTCACAGAAATACCTCAGCTGTTTGATTCTGGAGCCTGAATTCCTTAGGGATGTTGTAACCTTGTGTAGGAGCCCTCTTACAGCTCTAGGTACCTTCGGGAATTTTCTGCTCAACGACAAGTCATTGTCCTGGTGAAAACGTTAGCATTTGGTTTAACAGTGGAGGGTCTTTTGTGGTCTGAATTACAGCAAATTTACTTACAGTTTTCATTATTGGAAAGTTCAGGAGAAGGAATTATCCCACCAGGGAGTGCTGTTTAATTTCTGAGAAATCATTTTCTTGTCCTGATATAAATTTGATTGTAATGACAGGTAATTGTAGCAATAGTATAACAATGATAAACCGTTGTGGAAATGGCAGTATTTTCTGTGCAACTTGGTGAAAATCCTTCAGAATGTAAACTAAATTAAACCAGAGATCCAGCTAATAATGGACTTAGTGTTTTATGCCACGTTTTGTTCACTTTTTACTCAATAAAAGCTGAGATAAAAGAGGAGGGGCGCTGATTCTGGGTCATGGCTGGTGCAGTGTTTGAACTTGGACAAAAACTGAGTATTTGGTCTCAACCTTCTCTTTCGTTAGGGTGACTATAATCCATTTAGAGATTATAGAGAGATCTTAAAATGTCAGGAATTGCCTTTTCCTGTGTACAGCAGAGCAAGAATGGGGCAAGAAAGGGTTGAGGGCTGTTGCATTGTGGCTTCACAGACCTGAACCCTACCTGTGGTCTGCTCTCTAAAAAAGTGGGAGTACTGCCATTTTAGATTAAAAAAAACACACTTAGTTTTTTTTTTAATCCAGAGCCCTTGGTGCTTTGAATCCCTGGTTTTCAGCCCTTTTTTTCCCTAGAAGAGTCCAGGTTCTTTCTATCTGATTTGGATGCCGTTCGGGCCACAGATATCATCATGTTTTATTTGGACCGAGTGAATACTCTGCTAATCCCTTTCTTTTAGCTTGGGCTTTGCAGCATCATTTCCACCAACTGTTCCCCTTGCTGTGCCCTGAGAACGCTGCCATTGCCTGCATTTAAATTTCACACTGGTCTAAATGTCGGAGGCTGAGTTCTGGCGTGCAGAATGGAGCGGAGATTCACATTTTTAAATTAGCAGACAGTGCAAATGAATGACTGGCTCTTCCCTGGGGAAATATTCTGGATCTGCTCAGTACAACAGCCCTGAAAAGGGGGCTGCTGCTGGTAATGACACAGTCTTGGCTGGGCCCTCTGCAGCACAGGGAGCTGGAGGTGTTTGCCAGGGCAGGGGGAATGAGCTCTGAGCGCTCCCCCGGGAGAGAAGCGCCGATGTTTGCAGTCGCTCCAGATCTCGTCTCCCAAGGAAACAATGCAAAAGCCAGACCTGTCTCCAGCTCTCACCCCTTGGTTTCTGTCTCACAGTGGGCTCTTCCCATTTTCTAGGTCGGAAAATAGAGCATTTGAGGAGCACGACGAGCAGCAGTGCCCCAGCTCCTGGCCGGATGCGCTCCCGTGCCGCCGTGGCTCGGGCACACACGGAGCCAAGCACAGCACCAGGATGTGCTTCCCTCTTCTCGAGGGAAGATTGCTTCTCTCTCCCCGTTCTGCTGAACATGGCTGTCTTGGTGGCAGCTGGCCAAGCTGGGAAAGCAGACCTGTAAAAGAGGTATACATATATATATATACACACATATACATACCATATATACATATATATATATACATACATACATATATATATATATTTATATACGTATATGTACTTTGTCAGCCTGTGTAAGCATTGGTCAGGTCCCTTCTGCCACCCTTGTGTTAAAGTCACCATCCCTGTGTCACGGCTCTTGGTAGGACACAGCCCCATGGTCTCCTCTACGCTGCATCCTCCAGGGCAGCCCAGTAAAAAATGAGGAGGTCGGGAAGAGACTTTGCAGATTGCTGGAGCAGGAAATCTCTGTTAGAGGTTTTTGGTCTCCAGCTTAGAGAGGAAAACTGAGAAAAGCTGAATTTTTGGAGAGGGGATGGCACATCCAAGGCATGAGAAATTGACAGGGAATTATCCGATCAACCCCTTTGATGGGATTAAATAAAAAGTGGAAAAATAAATGCTTTTCTCTATGTTTCTTTGTCACTATTACTAAAATATTGAAGTTTAAACAAGGAGGCTTTTAATGGAGGGTTGTCTCACAGGGTGTATTGTATTCACTGGAGTTTGCTCTCTCCTTGGCTAATTATATATATTTATCCATCTTATTGAAAGCTTCTCCAGGGCAAAGAGATGCTGGTTTATTTCTTTATTTAACAGAGGAAATGCATAGTGGAGAGAGATCTGTTAAATATCAAGGCAGTTCAGTCTCTGATTCTCCTGCTCTGGCAGGGGCTGGGAGGGGACAGTGCAGAGGGGACACTGGCAGGAGCAAGGAACTCCCACCTCCAGAGGCGTGGCTGACGGCAGGAGGGAGGGAGAGCTGGACTAGGACATCTCATTTGTGGTTTGGGCTGAGACTCCCTTGAGGATTTTGGGGGGATCTCCCATTTCCTTAGGATCCATTGGTGAGTCAGGCCCAGCCCCTTTCCTGCTCACTGCCTGCTCCAGGTGATTGCACTGTAGCTGTTGTTTCCCTCCTCCTTCCAACCAAAACTCCTCTTCCTGTGCTCAGATTTCAGTAAACATCCTGTCTCCCCTAAAAACGTGATAAAGGTGCGATCTCCTGTGTAATGTCCCAGGACTCGCAGCATTTTTGGGCAAAAGGCTCCGAAACAGAACCACCTGGTGCAGGCAGGACCAGCTCCTTCTGATGCTTCCCCCTGTGCCATTTGCAAGGCTCATTTGAAACCCATCAGAGGAGGAAGAGACCTCAAACATCCCTTCCCCAGGTAAATCTGTGCGAGCTTGCAGGCTCTGCACCTTCCCCAGCTGCTCCCTGCCCAGGCTGGCCGGTGTCACCCCTGTACTTGAGTGATGCTGGTGTCACACCCCACTGGGGACAGAGGGTGGGCTCAGGGTTTGTTGGGAAGATCCCAACATCCAGCAAACATTGCTCTGGGGGTCACCAGCTGCCTTGCACGACGGGCTGCATTCAGCCAGGATGCTCTGGGCATGAGCAGAAATCCTTCTTGCAGTGCTGGAGGGGCACACCAGGGCTGTGCCGGGCTGTGCTCCCAATCTCAGGGACCTCAGTGCACCCAAAGCACCCTCAGATCTTCCACAGCAGCAGCCTCGGCTCCTTCCTGTTGGATGAAAGCATTTCAGACACAAACCTGCTGTAGCAAATGCGTAGCTGTTCCATTAGTGCCTATTTTAATCACAGAAATGTAACGCTGTGAGAAAAATCACAGCACTGCACAGACGGGGACTGGCCCGGGCAGGAAGGCGTCCGTGTGACATGGTCACAGCGAAGTGTCATTATGGCCTGCCAGGGAGCAGCACTCATTTTCCTGCCAGGAAGGGTTGTTTCTCTGCTTGCAACTGTCAGACTCATGAATCCATGGAAATGGCACAAATACCGGGGGGGGCGCGCGTTATTTTCTATCTTATCAATTTTGTTTTGAAGCTTGGTGAAAAAATGTGAGATCTTCATTTGAAGCTGCTGCTGCCAGACAGCGATGTGCTGGCTCCTTGGTCTTTTTTACATCCTAATGATGCTGCTTTATTTATTTTTGCTTAGCTACCCAGCCGAGCATCATATGTTTTCTTCTGCAGGAAGACGAGCTCTCGGGAGTGTCTTCTGCTTTATGGCTTCATGCAGATTCTGCAGCTCTGGGCTGTCACTGTCACTTAATGCATTTGCTTTTTGAATCAGAGAGGGCTGTGGTCCTCATGCCTGAAGTGTTTATTTGGGGAATAACTGCTCTAGGTCAGGGTAACTGCTAAAGGGCTGCGCTGCTCTTTGGATTCACGTTCTGGACTGGCAGCACCAGCACAGGGATGACATCATATGAGGTGATGTGGCTCCAGGCTTGGATTCCATCATCCATCCCCCCTCCCAGCTCTCTCTCTCTCTCTCTCGTCCTGGCCAGCCACCCTCGAGGCGTGCTTTGTCTTTAGGCATCACCTTCATCCCACGTGAGAAGCAGGCGAGTGGAGTGGTGCAAGGTGAGACAGCTGGATTTTAGCAGAGGAGCACAAATGCAATAAACAAAATTTTGGCACTTGCTTCTGTGTGGAAGCTGAGATGGATCCCTGGGTTACAACACCGGATCCTCAGCTGAGCTGTCCCTCCAGATTCCCCGTGCAGCTGCTAGGCAGTGCTAGAGCACAACTCAGCTCCTCCTAAGGTGCATGTCAGAAAATAGGTCAGATGGATTGTGCTTTAAAATGTGCTCATTTTCCTACAGGCGGTTGTGCTGATGAGCACAGATGCAGATCCTTCTGCGTGTCTGGAGTGGGGGGAGCACCCACCCTGGGAATCCAGGGCCATTGTTTGGTGGGAAAGGATGCTGGTATCATTCCTGTTTTCCCAGGTAGCATCAGTCTCCCACACCCACAGCTGTCTCGGGGTTTAGTGCCCGTAACAAGCCCCAAAACAGTGTCAGGTACCCTGAGCACACTGAGCTGCCGGGGTGCAGCTCCTGCCATGCTGACCTGTGTCCCCAGGGCCTCCTGGTGCCTGAGCATCGAGCCCCCTGCTGCCCCTCTTCCCTCCTGGAGCAGCAAACTCTTTTATGAAGGTTTTTCGGAGAAAACAGCACCTTGTGCCCTGCTCACCCCTGCCAACGATTGGGCTGGTTGCAGGGGCACTGCTAAGGAGCTCCTGTGAGAGAGGAGGGGTGGGGAAGCCTCTTTTAGGGGAAATGTCAGCACCCAGCCCCAGCCCCAGTGGCCCCTTCCCGGCAGCTGGAAGTGTGGGGTGCATGTCCTCAGTTTCAATATTTGGAAATTAGGTTGCCATCTGATGGGGACAGGAAGCACAGAGAGCTGTGCAGCAGTTTAGTATTGCTGGTCAGGAGGGGTAATAACCAACACAGGGAGATGATAGTGGCCAGAGACAGTGTAAATTTAAGAGGAGGTAAGCAGTGTTTTTAGTTTAGAGCCTTTCCCTGTGTCCTGTCACTCCAGGCCCTGGTCCTGAGTCCCTCCGCAGCTCTCCTGGAGCCCCTTTAGGCCCTGGAAGGGGCTCTGAGTTCTCCCTGGAGCTTCTCCTCTCCAGGTGAGCACCTCCAACTCTCCTAGCCTGGCCAGAGCAGAGGGAGCATTTCCATGGCCTCCTCTGGACCCTCTCCAGCAGCTCCACATCCTTTTGATGCTGGGAGCCCCAGAGCTGGAAGCAGCTCCAGCTGGGAGGCCAGAAGCAGAAATCCTCACTCCTGGGCACAAGAGAGCAGAAGCACCGACCCAGCAGCTGAGCAGAACCCGCAACCTTCCAACCTGCAGCCAAAGCTCCGGCTGTGCTCCCTTCAACCTGCGGGCCCCTGCCCCCTGGGATGGGAAGGGGGAAGCTTCCAAATCCAGGGATGTGTGTGTGAGTTTGTGTCTCTGTGTGTGTGTGTGCGTGTGCGCGCAGCCAGCCCCGCCCCGCATCGCCCCCGCATCGCCGGCACCGCCTCGGGCTGCCGGGAGCGGCGTCTGCGGAGAGAGAGAGAGCCGGGCGGACGGGAATTTGGGGAGACAGGGAAAAGAGGGAGGGCGCGGCGGCCTGATGGAAACCCCGGCAGCACCTTGAGCCCGTCAGCGGCGCCTGGCATCGCCCGCCGCGCTGATGGGAAGTGGCAAGGGAAGGAAGGAGATGCTTTATCGGCGCTGGGTTATGGAAGGGGCAGGCGGCTGAAGGCGACGGGCTATTGTCTGAGAGAGGAAATTTATTGCAGGGCACCACACAAAGCCGAAATTAGGCTACCCAGGAAAAGGAAGAAAAAAAAAAACAAAAACAACAAAACAACCCCAACCCAAACCAAACCAAACCAAAAAACCCCCTTTGGTGTGTGTGATATGTATGCAGAGCTTGTCATATCGAGTAATGTAGTGCAATAAGGCTGAACCAGGCAGTAATGGGCTGTGTGGCTGCTGCTCTGCCTCTCTCCCTCTCTCTCTTTCTCTGTGTTTTTGTTGTTGTTGCTGCAGCGGGACCTTAATGGTGTTCTTTAAACAGATGCTTGAGGAGTCTTGTACTCCAGCGAGCAGTGATTAAATTAAAAAAAAATCAAAAAAGAAAAGAGGGAAGAAAAAGAGGAGAGAGAGAAAAAAAAAGGAGGGGGGGAATGCTAAAAGCACAAGATTGGCAGAAATCATTTTTCAAAAGAAAAGAGCTTGGGGGTGGGGACGAGCTGGGAGAAGACTGTCAGGCTGTGGAAAAGTTTAATAAATTCCATGTCACTCTAAAGACCGTCATGTGCAGAGTTGCCCAAGGCCAATAAAACCCGATAAACCTCTGATAGGCTGGCTCTGCTGCACGGGCACGCGTTATTGCTTTGATACCTTACACAAAAATAGGGTGCGTTTTTTTTGTTGTTTTTGATATGGTAAGAGGCCTTGCAGTGTGCTGTTCTTTATAAAAGATATATATAAAATCCATGATAAAAACACCAAAGGATTGAAGTGTGTAGCTGTCATCAGTTACTATTTAACTGAGCGAAACATGTTAAAAGCAGCAACAATACAATATAGCAGTGAACGCATGAGAGCTCAGGCAATCTTCCTCCCACATTTAAGAGAAAGTGCTTTTTAAAACCGTAATCTTGGTCGGATTCATGGGGAGGGGGAGAAGGCAAGATGAAGAAAGCGGGGAGAAACATCTCTTATTTTTGTTTAACTTCAGCGAGTCGTTTATTTGCTTGATGTGGCAAGCATTTGCCTAATTTTTCTCCCAGGAACGGCTGAAGGAAGGTGGCGAGGCTGAGGCCAGCCCGGTTCTCAGCACAGCATGGGGGTCTCAGGTGCCAGCCTGGGGAGCAGCAGCCTCACCTGTGCTCCCACCTTTGGGTGGTTCAGCTGAACTCTCCCAGCCTTTATTTCCCCCTGTGGGAGCACAGGGATGATGATCAGGGCACGTTGGTATGGTGCACCTTTGCACGCTGGAAAAGGGTTCCTGGAGCAGCGAATTTCTTGCTGGGAATCAGGGTGATGTTTTCACCAGCCTTGAGGCAGGTTCAGGTTCTTGCCTGTGGTCCCTGAGCTTTGAAAGGACCTGGGAATCCCCATGAAAAACGGGGTGAAGCTGCCTTGCTCCTGGCCAGTGGTGCAGCACCCAGCTGCCGCCCAGGGCTGGCCCAGGTTCCTTGGTGTCCCTCTGAACATCAGCAAAAGTAAAGGATGTGGAGAGGGCAGGGAAAACAACCCAGATGGGCAGCGTGGGGCCGTGCTGGTGGGACAGGCTGGCTCCAGGGTTTCTGTGCCAGTTTTCCAAGCCCTTTTCCTTGCCCTGGAGAAGTTGGATGGCAGAGCTGGATCCCCAGTGTCCCACAGTGCAGCACCACCACTTCTCTATTTATTATCCATTTTTTTCTCCCCTTTGCTCCTATTTGTTGTGCTGGTACCTGGAAGGCAAATAGGTCACGGTTCAAACAGGCCCAGTGCCAAACTGGTTGAGATTTGGGCTTTAATGGTTGCCTCTCTTAGGAGCTGGAAGTCACAACCACAGGTTTGGATCAAGTGCAGGAGCCTGCGGAGAGCTGGGAGTGCCTGGACAGGGGAGCAGCTCCCCCCAAGCCCTGCTCTGAATTTCCACACATTTATCTCCTGGGCAAGCTGAAGTTTTGCAGGTTTTGGGTGTCTCCACAAAGCTGAATAGTTGGGATATCAGGGCAAGGGCAGTTTGGTTGGCTGCAGCAGGCAAGGCAGTGTAAGAAACCCTTTTTTTTCTATTGTTATATGAGAAGTACTTGCAGGGTGTCATTTCCAAAGATGAAATTTGGCCCGGGAAGAGCTGCTGTTGAGAAGAGCTTCTCATTGTTCTGCAAGAAATTGGATTTGATTCGTCTGAGTTATGAACCTTTGATAATCTTAAGCTTACCATAGCCAATACATTTTTCTCCTAAACTCACAGCTGTTTTCTGTAATTTTCTCCCTCATCCAGACACACATTTCACAGGGAAAAACACAATTCCAGAAAAATCCTCCTCTTCCCTCAGTGCCACAGTAGGCAGGAAGGTGCTCATTTACAGGCTTTGCCAAACACACACAAATACAGGCTCACTAAACGAGGGGGGTTTGCCTATTTTCCCCCTCTGGAAAGTACAGCTGATCATCTTTCAGAAGGATCTTTGGAGCAAAAGTTACTGAGCTTGAAATTTAGTTCCAGCCGTTTGGAAGATCCAAGCTGACACTCCCGTTCTGCTGGGGAGCTTTGCGTGAGTCACTCAACCTCTTGGCCTTTCCCTGGCCAAACAGAGCCAAAGGACTTTGCCTTTTTTTTTCCACAACTCCCTGCCTTTGCCTATTAAAATACAAAATCCCTTGGGTCTGGAAGATGCAGTGCTGGATGGTCCCTCTCTCTTTTATTTTATTTGTGGCATCTGTCTGTGGAAGGACAAGCCATGGGCACGCCAGCAGAATTTTACAGAGGGAGAAAATGTGCCTTTACCCAACATGTTGTTTCTGGTGAGATTAAACAGGCAAAACTCCTGTTTGCACAAAGCCTTTCCTCATCTCTCCTCTGGCTTCTTTCAAGAGGCCACAGCTCAGCTGAGTGCAAGGAGGATGTGCTTACACAGATACCTGCCGAAGGGAGAGGCAAAGAAAAGAACCTGGCAATGTTTAATGTTGTCCACATATCAGCAGAGTTCTCTCTGTTCATCATAATCCCATTTTCTGCCTCAGACGTGTCATTACTGCCCACCGGATTTGGGGAGATAGCAGCAGGAAATGAGCTGGAAAAACATCAGACAGTTTTGGGTCTTTTTTTTAAAAAGTCATTAACACCTTTAATATATTTAATGAACTGCAAGCAGCTCTCCCGAGTGGAGAAGGATAAATTCTCTGCGGGTGAGACAGTGAAGGGAGGCTCTGCTGGAAGGCAGGAGGAGAGTGCTGGGTTTATTTGGGCTGGAGGACGAGGAGAGCTGAGCGCAGGCCCTGTCCAAATGGCAAAGAGAAGAAGGGCGATGAAAACGGCAGGAGAGTGTGGCTCCCTCTCCTCAGGGCCCTCCCTGGGCAGATAGAGGTGTGCAAGTGGCTCCCACCCGTGCTGCCCTACCAGCAGTATTGTAGTGCTTGCAGAGGTGTTGTCACCATGGAGGTGCACCTTCACCTGCCTGTGTGCACCCCTGAGAGAGACACCATCACCTGTGTGCACCCCTGGAGAGGCACAGCCTCACCTGTGTGCACCCCTGAGAGAGGCACACCATCACCTGTGTGCACCCCTGGAGAGGCACAGCCTCACCTGTGTGCACCCCTGAGAGAGGCACAGCCTCACCTGTGTGCACCCCTGAGAGAGGCACAGCCTCACCTGTGTGCACCCCTGAGAGAGGCACCATCACCTGTGTGCACCCCTGAGAGAGGCACCATCACCTGTGTGCACCCCTGGAGAGGCACACCATCACCTGTGTGCACCCCTGGAGAGGCACAGCCTCACCTGTGTGCACCCCTGAGAGAGGCACAGCCTCACCTGTGTGCACCCCTGAGAGAGGCACACCATCACCTGTGTGCACCCCTGAGAGAGGCACAGCCTCACCTGTGTGCACCCCTGAGAGAGGCACAGCCTCACCTGTGTGCACCCCTGGAGAGGCACAACCTCGCCTGCCCATGGCTCACAGCAGCCAGGCTCAGCTGAGGAGCCCACGCCTGTTTCTGCTCTCAGTTTCCTGAGGCAGACCAGAAAAGGGAGGTGAAGCCAAGGTGTTGCCCCAGGCTGAGCCCAGTTCCTCCCTGCCCACAGTGCTCCAAAGTGGCAACTGTAAAACTCAACCCATTTAACCATTGTTAGGCTGGGGCAGCACATCCCGGGGGAGCCCCTGCTGCAGCTTCCTGCCAGCCAAACTCCAGCACTTCTGTCCTGGCACCACCAGCTACGACCTGTGACCAGCCCAGAGCCCTGGGAGCTGCACACAGGCTCTGCCACTGCCCTCTCCTGCTGGCTCCAGCCTTCTCAGATGGTGATAAAGCACTGGAGATATTGTTCTTCCCACGTACCAGCGGTGCTGTCTGCACACCCATGAGCAGATCTAATTTGCAGCACATGTCTCGGGTGGGGAGAGGAATTTATCCTTCTGACAGGCAGAGAGGGGCCAAGTGCCTTGTCCAAAGCGTGGAGCGAGTGAGTGAATGAACAGGGGCTCAACCCAGACCTGAACTGGTGCCCCAGCTCCTGGCACACGCACCCTGCCTGCTGGCAGCTGCTGGAGCGTGAGGGGACAGCGGAGCAATTTGTTTTGCAGGCTGCTCATTTATAAGGACAGGCCCTTTTTGGGTTTTGCAGCACTTTATAATTTAAAATCGTCTGGGCTGTCATGTCCCCTGTGCTCAGGGCTCCCGTGGCGGGCAGAGGTGGAAGCTGGGATGGAGCTGGGATGAAGAGGTGTCCCAGGCTGTGAGGGGCAGTGCTGGGGGCTCTGCTGCACAGCCCTGCTGGCACTGAGTGCTGGCTCCAGGCACCAGCCCTGGGCTCCCTTCCAGGCCGAGGAGAGCTTACAGGATTTAGCAGGCATGAGCTACAGTGCCACTTCCCTGCTCTCTTGACCCTTCCCATACTGACCCTGGCAGCCTGGTACAAATTTGTCAATTCCCAGTTTGTCCCAGACACAGCATCTCCTGCCCCATCTCTGTCCAGTCGTTGTCCCTTGGGCTTCTCAGCCCGGATCCTCCCTTCCCTGACCTCCGTCCCCTTCTCCCCTTCCCCATCCCCCCTGCCAGGCTCAGTCCTCCCTTCCCTGGCCCTTTCCCAACCCCTTCTCTGAACCAGGGCAGTCTCCAGCACCCAGGGGACAGCCCTGCCTCTCTCCTCACCTTTGTGCAGCAGTGAAAAGCACCTGGCAAAGGTAAGGCCTCGGACAGCACGCTCTGAATTTCAAGTTCCTCCTCTGAAGCCTGCAAAATTGTCCAAAAATTTCCTGCCAACGCAATTGTCCCCATGCTCCCCACAGAACCTGTGATGGTTTGGGTTGTTTTTTTTTTCTCTGCTAAGGTCGGGATTAATACACAGGAGCTGCAGTTTTTGAGTCTGGATTTGGATGTTTATTAACTCTTATCTATGTACAGACTCGGGAGCTGTGAACTCTAACTAGGAAGTTAGAAAACAAAGGTAAAATGGAGCACCTCTAACTCTTTCCAAGGTTATTTAAGCAATAATTACCCAATAACGAGGTGACACCTATATTTTTTTATATTTCCGACCCAACAATGACCACCCAAGGCCCGCAGTGTGGAACCTTTTTCACCCAATTACAGAAAACCGCCCAAACCCATGAAGAAGGAGGAAGAAGAAGTTGAGGAAGAAGAAGTTGAAGAAGAAGGACTCGGACAACACCTCAAATCCTCCATATTGCTTCACACACATTACTATGTACTAGAATTTTTAAATCTAAGTTTCCAGAATTCCAGAAAAAACCTCTCCTGGGCTGCAGAGGCTGGAGATGGTGCTGGGACAGCTGGAGAGGCACACAGTGGCTGCAGAAAGTTTCAACCCAAACAATTAAATCCCTGAAAGAATTTCCAAAAGCACCTAAGCAGGTTACACGCCTAATTCTCAGAGCCCAATGGGACTTGGACACCTAATCTTCTTAGCTGCTTTTGAAAATCTTTGCCAGGTGCCCGTTTGCATGTTTAGGTGCTCTAAAACCTTTGCGAGTCTGAGCTGCGGAGTGTGGTCAGTTTGGGTCAGAGCAGAATCGCAGCAAATCCCATCTGGAGAGGGTTATTTGGGCTTAAATCTGAGCTGGGCAACCAGCAGGGTCCCCAGCCCTGCTGAGGGACGCCATATGTCCTTCGTCATTTTGCTTTATTCTACTTTTGGCAGATTTACCAGGGGGAAGGCAGAAAGGCAGAGCCTTCCCTGCCCAGAGAGCCTCAGCTCTGCCAGGTACCACAGAAAGAGACCCTGCTGTCAAAACCCTCCCTGTGCTGTGGGGTTTTTTGGCAGATCTGACCCATAATGACCATTGCTGTGTGTGACTGAAGGTCCAGGGCAGCAGGAGCAAAGGCAAAGCCACTAAGGAAGAGCGTTGCCTGGCTGGAACTGGGGCAGAGCAGCTCTTTGTGGGACAGCAATGTCTCCGTCCTTACAGTGCTGCTGAAAATCAGGAACTGACCGTGCAAAACGCTGAGCTGCTGCCCAATGCCTCTGGTGGAAGGAGAAACACGGACTTTGGGGAGCTTTGGGAAATCAGGCCGCATGTTTTGAGGGTGAAACACAGACCCGAATGAAAATCTTGGCTGTAGGACAGCAAGGACAACCCCAACCTGTGGGAACAGAGATGCTCCAGCTGACAGCAGGAGAAGAAGGACTCAGAAGTCCTGTGTGCTGGCTCCTGGAAAGCTCAACCCTGGGGGATGCCCACTCTGCCACATCCACCAGCCCCAAGCCCTGACAACCTCTGCACGCTGGGACTCTGACCCCCCACCTTATCCAAGCCTACCCCACCCCCCAAAAGTGACCCCATTTTCTGGGAAATTATTTCCAGTGCAGTAATTGCGGGCTGGAAATTAGACCCCAGCCTTCAAAGAGCGGGCTCTGAAGTGCACATTAGCTCTCTGCTGGGATGAGCCATCTTACCAGTCCCTGCTCGTCTCCTGCCTGAAATTATGTTTGACTACAGGGCATGAAATGTTATTCATCCTTCCCCATCTCCCTCCCATCCGTTTCTATTCAGATTCAGCACTGAGTGGTAGCAGCAGCAGGTATATGAAAAGGATTTTCAGGTGTTCGTGTGTCTTTTCTTTCTTTTTTTTTCCCCCCGGTTCCCCTTTTATACATGAGAAAGCAGCATGAAAGGCAAAGCAAATGAGAATGGGGAAGAAAGTGCCGGATTTAAAGCAATCTGTGAGCACGGGGGTGTTGATTATCTGCGAGGATGGGGCCGCGGTGTGCGGGGCGAGTGGCAGCGTGGGCCCAAGAGCCACCTCTCCGATGGCCCTGGTCAAGGCTGGCGTGGAAAGGGTGGTGCCGAGGCAGCTGATGGGCACGAGGTTAATTCTCATTTCACTCCCTGGCAGCAGCAATTTCACGGATCTCGTCATCTGCGGACAGTTGCAGAAAGGGGAGATCAGAAATGACAAATATCTACATTACCTTTGGAGATTAAAATGCCACCAAATGGTCTTTTAATATGAAACCGCTGGTGGTTGTGGGATTTGGTTGGTGGAAGGGACCATTGTCAGTTTGGGATTTATTTTATTTTATTTAAAGAACGAAACACACTGAGAAAAACATTAAAAAATTGCAGAGGTAGCTGGAATTTGGAGGCTACCATGGAAAGCAGACTGGATATCTAGGCTGGACATCTCCCATCTGCATGGATAATTGACAGTCGCGTGGTTTTCCCACCAGTCAAAACCAGAGGTAGTTTTAAACAGATAGAACTGGCTCTTGCCGTTTTCTTGTCAGTGTTATCTCATTAGGATCAATACTTTTCTTTGCTTTTCTATAAGCCTGGGAAAATCAGGGGGATGGATTTCCTCTAACAGGAGAAAATCCTTGCGAAGGACTTTGGAGAGGGGAGATAAGAAATTAACATTAAGAAACGTGATCGCTATCGTGTGCAGAGGTTTTGCTGCCGAACCCCACCTGAAGCTTGTTTTCCAGCACATTTACATTTCCAACAAGCTACAGCTCTTGCTGATTTGAAGCTGCGGGGTGTAAAAACCCCCCGGGGTTCTGCTGGGCTGAGAATTGCCTATCTCTGCACGTAGGGAAGGAATCCGGTGTGATGCCGACCTTGAGGCTCCAGCAGGACACGGGGAGAGGGGCAGGAGGGTGCAGGGGACGTGCAGATGTTGTGTGCTTGTGATCCTGCTCAGGGCAAATTAAAGCGGAGCTCTGCAAGGTTTTATTTCGGTTTTTTTTTTCTCTGCTGGGGCCCAGCAGTGGAGGTCCCTGATGGAAGAGCCATCCCTGCTCCTGGCTGACCAGAGGGTGCTTTGGGTTGTTTTCCCTCGTGTCATTTCTTCCCTCCCCTCATCCCTGCTCCTCTGTGGCTGCCACTAAGTCTCTCCTTGTGCTGTGAGAGGAGAGGAGAAGGGGAGGGAAGGAACCAGTGTGGGGCCTGGATGAGGCTCTTGGGTGCTCAGGTGAGGAAGGAAGAGGTGGCTGGCACAGCAGCATCCCCTCCCGGCTCTGTCCCAGCTCCTATTACGAGCTGCTGTTCACTGCTGGAGGCCGGGACAAGCCATGAACCAAAAGCTCCTTGTGCCCTTTGATTAATGCCCAAGGAGGTGTGCGGTGGCACTGTTGGTGTCCTCAGCCTGGGAGGGGTGGCAGAGATGGATCTGGGGGGCTGCTGCAATCAGCCTTTGTGGGGCAGCGTGGGCACGGCCAGGGCAGGACAGAGGAGGCTGTTCTCTCCCCTCTGCCAGATCACCAGCCTGCATCACGTCTTTGGAGGTGCCCCGGGCGAGGGAAATTTGAGGCGTTTAAAGAGAAGAGACAGGGTGACTCTCCGGGTATTTAAGGAGAGTCCCTCTGGTTTGGCTCAGAGAGAAAGCCGGGGATGGGAAATGAGATGGGAGGGTGATGGAAGCTGGCTGATGGGGGTGGGAGCTGACAGCTCAGGAGCAAATGAGACATGACAGAAAGGGGGGAGATAATTTAACAGGCTTGGCCTGATATTGTCCTTCATTGTCACGTCTTGATTTTCTCTTGCTTTAGGTTTGTCAGATGTGATTTTGCAGAGGGGATGCAGGGGGACTGCTCTGCCCCTCACGTGCCGCACGGAGGTGCCCACACAGCCGCCTGTTGCTCCTCCAAGCCACCAGCATGCAAGAAACATTTGGTTTCAAATGCCTGGAAGTATTTTCACGTTTTTAAAATGACCTCTTCTTCACCATGTGCCTCCTTGAGAGCTGTTGTGCTATTTTTGCTCCAAATTTCAAAACAAATCCCACCCCCTAAGGCAGAAACCAAGAGCAGGAACCATCAGGAACTGTCAGCTTTGCTGAACTAACCAAAAACTGCGATTTCCAGCAAGAGCCTTTGACTTCTGGTGTTCACCTCGAAGCAACAGGCTGCAAGCCCTGCACCTTCACCCTGCCCCTGAGGCTTGGCAGCTCCCCCACTGCAGGAGGTGTTTGTGGTGGAGCAGGGGGAAGGTTTGGGGGGATTTATGTTCTGCTGGAGCCTCAGGCAGGCCCAGCCTGGCTTCACGCCACAGCCCACCAGGCTCCTGCAGCAGCTCTTGGTAGGGTCTTGAGGTTGAGGTACAAATCTGTGCCCTGAAAGCTGCTGGACACCAACTTTTCCAGCGAGAGGGGATGTCATGAGTTCCCCTTCAGGGCAGTAAATCTCCTGTCATTCCCTGTGGCTGCTGGGCTCACCCTCGCTGGTTTTGCCTGCCGTGACACTTTGGTGGGGACGGGACACAGGGATGGCTGTGAGGACAAGTCACAGCCCCTGGGCCCTGCAGTCGGAGCCTCAAGGGCTGGGAGAACCAGCTGAGCTCCAGGAGCCCAGAGGGATCCTGCTCCCAGCCCTGCCCTGTGCAGGTGGGTCCTTGTGCTGCTCCACGAGGACCTCCCAGGCCTTGAGGGGTCAAGGGTTGTCCCTAAGGATGGTGCAGACAGTCCCCAGGGTCACTGCAGGTTGGGTGCCCCTCTTCCAGCTCCTAAAAATAATAAGAATAGTTGATAGTTGAGTGCCCCTCTTCCAGTTTCACATATAGCAATCATCATCGTGCCGATTTTTAACCAAAAATAATTTCTTAAGCCCTGTGCCCCTGGCAAATGCCTTTAGAAGGGCAGAAAAGACAAGCTCTCATTTTCCTCCCTGGCCTTTTTTCTGGCAGTTGCCTGGCACAGCTCCCGAGGCACGGGTTCTGGGAGCTTTGGAGGCTGGTCTTTCCCCGGAGGGCAGGTAGGATGTGCCTACACCCTGGGCAAAGCTGGAGGCAGCCAGGAGCTCCCAGCAAAGGGCTGCCGCGGGGAGAGGTTCTAATTGCCATTCCCCTGCAGGAGTTTGCTGTGGTCTCCTCAGGACGGGCTCTCCCGGGCTCCTGCTGGGCTGTGAAGGGCACGGCCAGAGCTGCAGCAATTTAAAAACCATCCCTCAAACCCCAGCCTCCCGGGCCGAGCCAGATGGGGATTAGAAGGGGTTTGCCACATAAAGTAAAATCCCAAGGCATGTCCTGGTGGTGAGTTTAGCCATCACAGGGGTTGGTAATCACAGGGAGGGGGTGAATCTTGGCTCGGGAGATGCCCTGCAGTGCTGGGGTGCTCAGGGTGACACTGCGGGTGACACGGCCCAGGTCACGGCTCACTGCAGGCTCAGGGGGTCCTGGGGGTGATGTCACAGCCCTGATGAGCTCTCCTGGGAGCTGGCACTGGGGGACAGCTCGGTGGCTGTGTCCCAGTCTCCCTGCTGAGCCCTGGGTGTGTTGTCAGCGGCCTGCCCCTCCCTGGCGTTTCCTGCAGAAACGATGGAAAAACGCCTGTCCTTGCTTGGGAAAATCCCAGCTCATCTTTCCCAGGCTGGGGAGGGGGCTGGCCCTCCACCCCAGCTCGGAGCTGCCCTGTTGGGGGCACAGAGTGAGAGGCTCTGCCCAAATGCAGGAGCCAGTGCTGTACGCAAATGTTCTGACTGGGAAAACCCTGCGCGGCTTGAACCCAACCTGAACTCCTCTGTGGCTCTCTGTAGGAGTTACACAATGCTCTCTGTGTGTTTAACACTGCACAGCCATGACCAGAGCTGCAAAAAGGGCACCAGCACCCCGAAATCCATGCCCAGGCAGGCTCAAACCCTGTTTGCTGACCCTGGGTCTGCACTAAGCCCCCTGTACATAATGCAGGGATCAGGTGCTGAGGCTCAGACCTTTCTCCTCAGGTGTTTCTTGCTGGGGCAAACCATGGAGAAAGGAGCTCCGCGGTGCCCAGGGCAGGGATGGACACCACCAGCCAGCCCTGCCATGCTGCCTTCTCCTGTGGCAGCCACTCGGTTTATCAGCAGCCTGGTCCAAGGGAAATTTTAATTGCCCACGTCCCTCTGATGCCCACTTCAATAGGCTGGGTAGGCTGCCCCAGGATCCAGCACGTGAGGAAGGTGAGACGATCGTCTCTTAAAAGGACGTTGCCCGGCGATTTTTCACAAGGCTTTGAACAGTTTTGCTGATTCTTTTATTTTTAATTGGTTCCCCTTGGAAAACTCGTGCTGGAATCTGTGTCCTTTCATCATTTTGTGCCGTTGATGCCAGCAGCGTGCTCGGAACCACGCGAGGGGCTGGGGTCGCCTCAGACATCCTGTCCATAAACTAGGTCAGCCCCCGACAAAGGGATTTCAGCTGGTGCTGCCGTCCCAGAGCAAAGCCAGCAGGGGTGGTTATGGGGAGGTTTGATTTGGAGAGCCCCATGGAAAGGTTTTCCTTGCCCTAAGCAGCGTCCTTCACCTCCGGGGCAGGCGGTGTGGGGTCGTGGGGGTCTGCAGCCACTCCCTGGGACCAAACCCCGGCCTGAAATGACTGTGTGGGTCTGCTGTGTGCTGGGGAAGGGGAAAGGCAGAACTGCCAGCCTGGTGCTGGGGTTAGATGGGGCTGCAGCTGGGACAGCAGCACCTGGCACCCACCACCCCCTGACAGGACCCTCCAGACCAGGGAAAGCCCTTGAGCAGCATTTTGGGGTCTCACTGGGTCTCGTTACTCCTGGGCTGCACACTGGCCCCTTTGGGAAGTCCTGCAGCATCCTGTCAGCCAAGGGGTGAGACCTGGCCACTGCCACCATCCCAGCTCCCACCACAACAGCCCCAGTGTGGCACCCACCACCATCCTCACCAGCCTCAGTCGTGGCCTCAGGGCCACAGGTTGAGGATTCCTGTCCCCTGCCAGGCAGGAGGGTCACCCATGAGAGCAGCTGGAGTCTGGCACAGAAGGAGGGAGGGGAAAAAAATACAAGGAGATAGAAATTTGGGGGTTTAAAATTATTTTTTGAAAACAATGATACACAAAATGCCTGATTTCCTTCACTCGTGGTGGGGTTAGTGCAATGTGGGTATGCGTGGCTCAGCAGTGATATCTCCATTACCTGAGCGGGTGCAATGAGGCACCCCCCACACACCAGCGCTGCCACTTTTGCCTTTCCATGAGCTGAGAAGCCCACCTGGGCAGTGCTTCCCTCAGCCCCTTCCCCTCCTTGCTTCCCCTTTGCCTGTTTCTTGCTCCTAAGAGTCCTCCTCTTACTTAACCTCCCACCCTTTGAACGTCACCTTTCTCTGACCAAAGGGTTCAGTGTCCTGGGGAGCAGCTAGAAGGGACACATGTGAAAGGGGGTGTTGGGGTTTTGGAATAGAATCACAGAGATCCCGGAACTGTTTGGGTTGGAAAGGACTTAAACCATCTTGTTCCACCCCCCTGCCATGGGCAGGGACTCCTTCCACCAGGCCAGGTTGTTCGGGGCCACATCCAACCTGGCCTTGAACACTTTCAGGGAGGGGGACAGCCTTAATAAATGTAATAAAATATTGCTGGCAGTCAGGAGTGCACCAGTGGAGAGACCTGGGCGGTGCTGCCCCTGCACAAGAGCACAGCTGGTGTCCCACACCCTGCCCAGCCTCAGAGAGGAGGCTGATGTGAGGCTGTGCCAGGGCAGGGGTGGTTCCTCTCCTCCTGTCAGCTCAGCCCTGCCCATGTGATGGGCTGGGGACACAAACCTTCACCCCGACCTCTGCTTGGGGCACCGGGGTTGTCACCACCTTTGAAAAGTTTCATCCTCCTCATTCATTCCTCAGAATAAATTGGTTTGTGGCTTTTTGGAGTCCATTTAGGGAAGCTGTAGATGTTGTCCAGCACAGTGCAGGGTCACAGCAGTGCCACATCCATTGGTGTGTCCAGGGATGCTGCTCAGAGCTCAGGAATTAAACTGGGGTCAAACCCAGGGGGCTCAGCAGCAGCTGCTGTGACCAGGGACAGGTCTGGAGAGGCAGCAGCAGGGAGCAGAGCACCCCCAGCACCTCTCAGCAGGGCTGGGAAGCAGGAACCCATCGAGGGAAAGTGCTGGCCCCACAGGCACCACCCCAGCTGAGAGAGAGTAGGTGACTGTGCTGCTCGGGATGGCAGCTGGCAGCCTGGAGCGGAGGGAAGAGCGTTCTAAAACGCAGCAGGAAAAGAGAAATCCTCTGCACAGCAAACTGCCTCCACTTCCAGCCTCGCTCCCCTGGCTGTGCTTCCCTCGGTAGCTGAAGACAAAGGGGACGGTGACACTTGTCACTTTTTTCAGCTGCTGCGCTCACCAAGGCTTCTCCTTGCTTGGGGCAAGAGGAGGTGATGGGTGTTCCAGCAGCAGCTCTGGAGCTGGCTGGGGATGGAGCCTGGAGCCAGAAACATCTCCGTGCCCCTCCACCTCCCCCAGGTAGGCTGCCTGCCTCCGTTCTTCCTGCTGCCACAGACCTGCCTTTTACGAGTCTTTAAAGATAATGAAAGGACTTACAAAGCTTAATATGAGTCAAAGTGTTTTCAAGAAATGTCAGCTGCCACATGTCTCTATTTAAATAGGGAAAGGGTTGGGTTTTTCTTTTTTTTTTTTCCCCCATCTGTAAAGCACAAAACCACACCGCTGCGTTAATTCATGAAAATGCCACGGAACGTGGCGGTGAGAAGTAAAAAGGGAAAAATGACCAGGTCAGCTCCACTGCCAAGGATGAGTGAAGTGCTGAAAGGCTGAACAGAAAACGTGGTGTTTGAAGAGATTTGGTGCCTGATTTAATGCCGTCCTTCCCTCTGTAGTTCCTGTGCTATTGTATCGCACACGATGGGCCCTGGAGCAGAGGCTGTGCTCCAGCCGGCACTTTTGTACCTTCTGCAGGAAAGAAATATGCAAAAAAGGATTTTTTTTTTCTTTTTTTGGGGGTTGAGTTTATTTTCCTTTAATAGCCTTTATCTCCTGTCCTTGTGCAACAAATCATCTTGTGTCCAGCTCAGACCTGCCCCTGAACTCTGCAGCCTCCAGGTGTTTCCCAGCGCAGACCCCAGGCCACAGGGCTCCCTCCGGTTTTGTTTGCATGTGGAAAAGGGCCTTGCATCTCCCTGCAGGGAGCCTGGATGTTCCTGTGAGCAAGAAAACTCCCTCTCTGTGGCAGGAAGGACCCCCAGTCCCCACCAGCTGTGTGCTCTGGCATTGCTGCACACAGGCCATGCCAAGAGCCAGGGGCTGGGATCCAGGAGCTGGGAGCAGGAGCTGGGAGCAGGAGCGGGGATCCAGGAGCTGGGAGCAGGAGCGGGGATCCAGGAGCTGGGAGCAGGAGCTGGGATCCAGGAGCTGGGAGCAGGAGCTGGGAGCAGGAGCTGGGAGCAGGAGCTGGGATCCAGGAGCTGGGAGCAGGAGCTGG
Organism: Chamaea fasciata; assembly: GCF_029207755.1. NCBI lineage: Eukaryota > Metazoa > Chordata > Aves > Passeriformes > Sylviidae > Chamaea > Chamaea fasciata. The sequence continues at coordinate 8,422,572 of NW_027094104.1, read as the reverse complement.
GAGCAGGAGCCTGCAGCCCAGTGGCTGCTTGCACAGTGCGATTCTATTAGCTGAGTTACTGCTGTAATTTCCTAATGGGACGGGGAGCACGCAGGAAATGATAGAAGTGTGTAATTAAACCAAGCCTATCTGAGGATCTTCCATTACGCCATGGTAATTTCTGGGTCTTGGCGTCCTTCCCTCCCTTTTTCAGAAGTGGGAGAGGAGGGAGGTGTGAGCGTGGCGCTTTTCCCTTGAAGCCGTAGGTAGCGCACCTTTATGGTCATAAATCCCTGCTTATTTATGAGCCAGGGAAGTTAACCTTCCAAATCAGATTGCACAGATAATTCTGTGCCTGGTCTTTGCCTGGCTGGCAGGAAGAAGAACTGCCAGGGAAGAGGCACTTATTCCAGCAGTGGAATCTGTTGTGTGTGGGAATTTAGCAACATCTTTCTGAATAAATGGAGAGCTCTCCTTTGGGACTCACAGTTTTTTATTGCAGGAGCTATTAAAACACTATGAGAGCAGCAGGGATCAGGGCAGCAGGTTTGGTCTATTTGCAGAGGGTACTTAACCTGGTTATTTAAGAGTCCAGCTGTAGATGTTCCTCCATATTCCTGAGCTGCGAAGAGTAAAAGCCACAGCAGTTTGCAGATTCTCCTTCCATGCTCCACTTCCAGGACTTGCTGTTCTCTGCTCAGGGACCTGCTCCTGACACTCAGGGCAGGTCTGCCAGTACCTGGAGTGATCAAACACTGCCAGACCCAGCAAAACAGCACAGCACAGATGCACGATTCCCACTGAAGCAGGCAGGAGCCAACATTTTAAACACAAAGCCAGCCAGCCCGGGGTTTGCCCCAGAAAAAGCCCCACTGGAAGACAGAGATGTCTCCTTTAGGGTTATTCTGGGCACAAGCCTTCAGGTGATCAATGTCTGACACCTTCAGTGCAAGGTTCCTCTTCACTGGGTCTGGCTTTTGACAATGCAGCCCCTTTGCTCTCGAGGAGAGCATAGACTTTGCCCATCCAGGCAGCTCAGAATAAAGCACTGAGGAAAGTGCATCTGCACTGGGAGAAAAAAACCCACCTTTGCCCGGCCTTTTTAGTGAGCCTGATCTTCAAACTGCTGCATTAACACAGTCCCGTCCTCACTGGGAATATCAGCTTGTCTTACATCCTTGTCCAGCTTGCAGTGTTATTGTTGGGACAGGGTAAACAGTTACTTAATGCAAACAGATATTTTTTGTCAAGGAGGGATCTGAGATGCAAAATTTAGACTGGCAAGAAAGCAAAAGGTCCCCAGAGCTGCACTGAATTGCATTTAAGGCTCCTGGGGTTATAGTGGGACAAGAAGAATGGCAGATTCACAGAGCCCTTCTTCTCCTGTCAAGTATTTCATCATTTTGATGCAAATAAGTGATCTGTGACCAACTTGCTGAGATGTGAGCATCTCACTGGCAGCTGGCAGAGTTCTTTATTATCCCATAACTCTTGCACCAACATCCCACACCCTCTTCTTCACTTCCTTTGAAAACTTTGGCTCTCCTTTTAATTAAATGGCTCTGCCCTAGCATCAGCATCCTTTGGCGGGGCCAGACTCAGCAGTCATGTGAAAGGTAAAAGCTGGAGTGTCTTTTTTAAGGAGATATTTGGCACACTGGCAATTTGGGGTGAATTTCCCCCTCTCTGCCCTGTGTTAGTTTCAGACAGGTTGGAGCACAAGGAGAAATGCAGAATCTCTTCCTCCAGAGACGGACAGCGCAACTACCCAGCAGGTCAGACACAAAAATCTGGATCTGTGGTGTTCATCACAGCCTGATAATATTGGCTAAGGGTGGCAGAGAGGATATTCCTCATACAGCTTCTGTGAGTCAGTTCTGGAAAGGAGCAGATCTTGATGCCTGGAATATCCTGGGCAGAGGATGCAACCTGCCAGATTTTACCACAGAGACAGTCCAACCACCAGGAACTGGTTTAAGTCCAACAAACAAGATCCTCAAGTGATCTAAGAGCCATTGGGGTGTGGCCCTCCAGAGATGATAATGGAATAATTTAGGTCAGAAAAGACCTTTAAGATCATCAAGTCCAACCATTAACCCAAGGGCAAGGCCACCACTACCCCATGTCCCCAAGTGCCACGTCTAGGGATGGCAACTCCACCACTTCCCTGGTGAGGGTAGAGCACATGACAGGAAAGGTGGGAATCTGACAAAAACACCTCCCTGCTACACGGAATGGGTGTCACTGCATGAAATGAGTGTCACCAGCGCTAAGAAGGATGGGAGACATAAAAAGAAAACAACCCAAACATGCAGAAGTCTGGGAGGTCTCTGGAATCCCACAACTACTTCAGGCCTGCCCGAGATGCTGAGTACTTGGCAAAGACAAGATGCAGGCAAGCAGGATGTTATTCTGCATTCCTATCAGAACATTCAGAGGTTTGTATCCTTAGGTTATTGGCATCCTGGGACTGTGGATTATGGAGCTATAAATTACCACCATTAACTGTCACAGACGTGACTGAAGTGCCCAGCTGGAGACAGCACACCCCAGGACCTGTTCATCCAAGAAAAGACATCAGCAAGTGGACCCATCTAATCACTTGGATTAAAGGTTTTGAAACGAAGACCCCTGGCCTTTCAGCAAAGGGTCCCAGCTGGAGGTTTGATGGTGGCAGGAGCTGTGCAAAGGGGCACCTTCCCCACTGCTCAGGTGCCTGTGGATTCACCCGCTGTTGCTTTCTTAGAGATGTGCTGTGAAGCCTGTAAGCAAAACAAGCCTGGAGTTCAGTGGTTGTCCGTGGTTGCTCTGCAAAGACACTGCAGGTCCTCATGGTCCTCTGTCGTTGTAGGACACGAAAGAAAGATGAGAGACTCCAGATATTTCAGAAGGCAAAGAGCATAGAAAAAAGGCTTTATTGTCTAATTCTTACTACTTTTTACAAGGTGTTCCCATACAGACTTAACATGATCAGTGAATAGGAACAACACCTCTCTGACACCATTGGTTAAACCAGAGAAAGAGCAAAACACCACCTGGAGAAAGATTGTTTTGAGAAAGGAGAGTTGTTCGCCACGATTGTTTTGAGAAGAAGCTTTCTTGAGAAATGTTTCCTTGGGGAAAAAGTTAGCAGCTGCTAGCAGGCTAAAAATCTCTCAGACCCAGAAATATCAGGCCCACAGTCCTCCCCTCCCTACGTGTCTCCAAATCGTGCTCATGCTAATGAGTGTGATCCTGGCCCCTACAAAAGGAGTATCCATTGCACGGACTCCATTAGGCTGTTGGGCAGCAGTGAGGTCAGGGAGGCTGGTGGGAGGTGAAGCTCCTTCATTTAAAAATGCCCAAGGAAGGGTGACCCCGGCAGCGCCGCTCTGCTCCGCGATTGCTCCAAGGACGGCGGCGAGGTAGAGACGAGCAAATCAGCTATGAAAATTATACCCTTGCCTTCCCACTTAGGAGAACATTATCCCTGCACCCTGGCAGAGAGGTCTGGCTGATGATAAATGGGTGCTAATGGGAAGGAGGGAGTAGATCTGCCAGTCATGGTTTGTGTTACCCATCCCTTCCCCAGCTGTGCGGGGAACCTCCGTCCTCTCCATCACCCGGGTGAGGAGAATGAGAGGCACACCTGGGCACACAAGGCCCCCTCTCATTCCCAGGGAGCTCCTGACACCACGGATTTTGAGACCTGCGTTTTGGATGCAGCTCACCTAAGCGCAATTAAGCTTTTTAATTAGTAAAAGCTCATAAGCAGCAGTGAAGGAACATGTCTTTGGCATTTGCTCGCAGCGTGGTTTGTGTGTCTGTGCTTTGCAGCTCAGCCTCGCTGGGGTTTTGGTTCCCTTTCTCTGCATGACTACAGCAGTATCTTTCTGCAAATTAATCTATTTTAGTGCTTTTTTTTTTTTTTTTCTGGAGAAATTCTCAGCATCAAAACAAACGTGGTGTGTGGGTAAGGGAGTGATGAGGAGTGAGTTCTCTCAGATGATCCTCACCGTGAGCAGAAAATGCCTGAATTTTTGTACAGTTTTGGTCCAAATCTGCATCTCACTTTGGATGGGATTAGCCAAACCAATCCCTCCAATTCCAGGACAAGTCGTAACTCACTGAAAAAAAGAAAAAAGGAGCAGTTACTTTTTTCCTTTCTCCTTCACTAAGCATGCAAACCCCATTCTTTTAACAATTAGTCTCAAACATGTTTTTTCTCTTCCCATCTATTATTCCTTACCTGAGTAATCTCCATCTGCTGTGTGGTGCTTCTTAGATCAGACATTAATGTATTTCTCAAAGGTAATCTTTAAATACCCAGGCAGATTTTTGTAAAGGGGAAGATGTTACTGGTCTTTTCTAAATAATTTGTTTTGAGAGAGGAAAGGTTGTATGTATTTATTTTGAAAATGCAATAACATTTTAATGAGAAAATACAGCGTTAAATATATTTCACATGTGTTTGTTTCTCAGAAAACTCATATTGTTCAGTCCTTGGGTGGAAGCCAAGCACTTGTAACAGTTACCTGGCATGATGTGGCCCCGTGACAGAAAGTCTAATGAAGACTTTCTTGATAGGAATGTAATTGTAAAGAAAAAAAAATGATTAAAAAATTGGTTCCAGTGCTCTGTGATCCAAGAGTTCATTTGTTTCCTCATTCATGCACTAAACAAGTCCCTAATTAATCTTGAACCTTGGAGAAAGGAGACTAGATTGGCATCTTCTGAATACGAACGTACTTCTCATTTTGGAAAGTTTGAAGAGGCTCTTAAGCATTCTCTTTTAATGGTATTTTTGCAAGGGTTTAAAGTGGCTTCATTAGCCTGCCAAAGCCACTAATTGCATTACCATATTTTTAAACTTAGGAGATTCCTTTAAAAAAAAAAAATTAGATTAATTTGCTGGCTGAAAGCGCCTGAAGTGTTCAGCGACTGTCACGGTCCTCAGCTGGAACCAGCATGGCACTGAGCAGTGTGTGGCTGCTGGGGCTGTCCCCAGAGGTGCCACCCCTGCTGTCCCTCCTGGGCAGTTCAGGCAGCAGGATCTCTCACCCCGGACACGGTTCTGCCCATGGAAACCTGTCTGAATTCCTGCCAACCTCGGCACCCGAGCTGGGCAGGAGGAAATGCTTGTGCAGGGGCAAAGCTGTGCTGGATCTGTTTGGGGTAGAAACGCAGAACCAACTGATCCCTTCTCCCACATCAGCTTTAGATGGGGAATAAAGATCTGATTGTGTTTTAACCATCTCTTTTCCATCAATGGGGGATTCTCAGCAAAAGCCCCCCCAGCTCTGGGGGTGCAGCCCACTGCTGAGCGCTCACCCTTCCATGTCCAGTGGCCAAAACCCTCCTGTAAATCCCTTTTGGAGGGAAAGTGGCGGCGCTGATTAACTCCGGCCCCTCCGTTCCTCTGTGCTCTGAAGTGTGAAAGGGATCGAGTCAAAGCCTCAGATGGAAAGTGCCAGCCAAGTTCAAAGTGTGGCTGTGTTAGTCCAGCTGTTCTTATTACAGTAAATAGGCACCTGAACTGTAATGAGGTCACTCCCCTGGATCTTGCTTGTGTGCGGCCCCAGGTGGCTTATCTAAGGTAATATGAATAATACGAACAAGATAAGATAAGGCTGTTAGCCCCAAACAATATTATCAGCCTGTGATTTTAGCTGCCTACCTACTCCATCCTGACAGCGAGGGATAAAAGAAAACCTAAAACCGCAGCCTTGGAGACTTACAAAAGCCTTGTTAAAGCCCGTACAAGAGCGAGAGCTCCGAGAAGAAATATTACCCTGTCTGGGGGAAGGGGGTGGAGGAGAATCAAGGGCACCAAGAAGGAAATACAGCTCACGGTTGAGGGAGTTGGGTTTTTTTTGTTGGGTTTTTTTTTTTTCTTCCTTTGCAAATGTGTTCTTGCTCATTTCATTGTGAGCACCACAATATATTATCAGCTTTCGCGGAAGTGAAGAGTCGCCGAGGTTTCATTAGTTATGTTTATGCCAATAGAAATAAATCTCTGCAGTCATCAGAGCAGGTTTGTTCATACACCCGGGCCTGGCTGGGGAATTTCACTGGCCACATCCCCGTTGTGCTGGTGGAGCAGATATAGTTTGAGATATACTTTGGCCTTATTGATTTGAAGGCTTCTTCATTACTTCTCCAGCACTGCAGATCAATAGCCATGCCTAGAGCAGCATAATAGATTTTTTTAAAAAATCAATTAAACAGAATATTTTTAACAGGACCTAGTGCAAAATTCTGTTGCATTTCGATATGTGTGTTTTAAGCCTTGCTGCGTTCACCTGCAGACCCTGATGCCTTGCTAAGGAATGGGAGTCTTTGTTCCAGCATCCCTGTGCTGTGGTGTTCAGCCTCCAAAGGAGGAGGAATGACTCAAGATTAGAAACAAGAACCACCCAGCTTTTCTCCTTTGAAACCCATATTCATCACTGCAGCCTCACCAGAAAGTGAAATAATGTTTGTGGTCTTGGCTCAATCCCCAGTGGACAATAATTCAGTTAAAATATACCAAAATCTGTCATGCTTTTTCCTTGCTCCGTGTCTCTGAACACCAGGAGATGAGCTCCTCTTAAATTAGCTTTCATGCTCGAGGGGTTTCCTTGCGCATGCAGAGCCTGATCCTGTCCCCGCTGGGGCTGGTGACAAATTCCCTATTGATTTTGGTGGCCCAGGACTGGGGTCAGGAAGCAGAGGGGCCGAGGGCAGCCCTGGGTCTTGCTGCCATCCCCGAGCTGGGAAAAGCAGCTGCTTCTGTCCTGGGGGACTGTGGAGGTGCTGCCTGGCCCTGGGACTGGCTGGGAATCTTCTGTGGCAGATTTTTGCAGCAGTGCAAGTGGTTAACACGGTATAACAGAGGCAGGTAAATCCTTACAGGAAGGAAAACACTCGTATTTCAGAGTCTTTTCCCCAGCTGAAGGATGCAATGAAGGATTCCGGTGATGTTCTGAATGGTGATGCTCAATAAGAGCTTTTCCCAGTCACAGGTCCCTCAGATGGGGACACTTACGGTCACCTCCCAGGCAGCCAAAACCAAATCTCCCCATCGTTATTCCTCCTTCTCCCTCCTTCCCACATTTTCCAGCTCCACACCAGCTGCTCTGGGCTGCCTCAGCCACTGGCCACTCTCCCACCGTTTCTCCCTAAACCCCAGGTTGAATTATTTCTTCTAATCATTTGCATGGCAAATGACACAGGTGGGTATTTTCAGAACTGGCCTTGTCACATCCCAGCACAGCAGCTGCAGCCACATTGGGTTGGTTTGGTTGGAGCCTTTTTCCTTTGAAAAATGCAAATATTTGTGGCCATGACCCCTGATGCACTTGGAGCCGCAAGCTGTGAGGGTTTCTCAGCGATCCAAGCCAGGTCTGCGCATCGTGGACACTGAGGGCGAGGTGCAGATCCCCCTCCCAATGCCTGAGTCCATCACCAAGCCAGGCTGCTCCAGCCCCATTCCCAGGGGATGATTTGGAGGAGGCAGAGTACTCTGCACTGCTGTTACAGGAACAGCTTGTTGGCCAGGCAGGGAGCTGAGAGAGGCCCATCGGATCCAGCCAACTCCTCGGATGTCTGCAGCTGGGAGGTCTGGAAGCCTCCTGGTTTTCTTCTTCCTGTCATCCACTCGTGTGGGGGATGTGAGAACCACTTCCAGAAAGCCGTGTCTTTCCCTCTGCTCCCATGGCTTTTGAGTTTAAACATCTCATGCAGTCCAATCAGCTTAAAAACACTGTTTAAACCTGGAAAGGGGAGAGAGGCAGACCCTGAGCACAGGGGTTGGATCCCACCCAGCCCATCACAGCCCAGACAGCTCCAGTGGAAAGGCCAGGGAGGTGTTTTCTGTGTGGATGTGAGCTGGGGAAGAGGCAACAGGGACAGGGAGCTGCCTGGGGCAGTGGTGGTGGCCTGGGGGCTGCGGCAGGGCTGGGCTGTGCCAGGTCTGGGCGGCAGCGCTCGCACACGCACTCTGTTCATTCATTTTTCATGCCTCATTTTCAGACCTGCCTGATTTATGGACCTCATTCTTCCTTCCCCTTGGTTTAAATTTATCTTCGGAAAACAAAGCCGGCGTTTAGAGCAGACCTTCCCTTCCCTTGAGATGGAGAAGCCTGAGCTGGTTTAAGGCCACCAGCTTTAACCAGGGCACGAGGGATGTCCTGGGGACCTGGAGCCTCCTGGGTGAGCAGCTGCCCCCAGAAGTGATGATGGCCCTGCTCCAGGTCCAGAGCAGAAAGCCACCCCGTTTGCCAGCAGCTGGGCTTCCCTGGGAAGCACCAGAGCTGGAATCTGCGGTGGGCTGGGAAACCAGGCAAGGAAAGGCAGTGAGACAGGGAACACGGAGACAAGGGGGGTGGCTGGGTGTTGTGGGGATGAGAAGTCTCCTGCCCCACCTCTGACGCTGCTCCCGCTGTCCCGCCAGCCTCTGCTGTCCCCACTGACCCTCAATAACCCAGCAGGGACATCGCAGGGGCTGCCCCGGCCCTTCCCTCCCACCGCCAGCAGGGCAGCTCCAATTCCTGGCCGGTGCCAGCAGCTCACTTGGATATCCCGCCCTGGCACAGCTCCTCTGGAATTGCCCCATCAGCCCCTGGACTGGGAACAGGCACACATCACCCACCTTTAGCCCTCATGTATGTCACACAGACATCCAGGGAGCAGAGTGAGGAGCCGAAGGGCTCTGGATTAGAGGGAAAACACAGCCCGTGGGGCTGGGAGGGGACTTGCAGCCAGTCTGTGATGGTGGCATTGCTGGCGCTGAGCTGCTCCCTGGGCAGCCTTTCCCTGATGGCTCAGGGCCACCTGGGGTTTGCCTTTTCCACGCTGCAGGGCTGAGTGAAGTCTCCGGCCCTTCCAAGGGTCACCGTGATCCCACAGCATCCTCCTCTGCCGCCAGCTGCAAAGGTGTCAGAGCTGGGGACAGCAACTCCCACGGTGGCACTGCCCTGGCACAGGTCCTGGCGTGCCCGTGCATCTTCCGCCGGGCATCACTGACCTTCCCGTGGCCTCAGCAGCGCCAGCACTGTGGGTAATTACTCAGAGAGCTAAGAAAAGACCTTGTTATTAGGAAGATTTTTTTTTTTTCCCTCTCCCAGTTATCTTTCAGCTAATTTTTCCCCAGTTCTTAATTTGCGCCTGGCTCCTCGGAGCCGTTTCAGATCTGTCAAGTGCTCTCGGTGAAACGCTTGTTTTTGTTTGACTAACACGTTCTGGGGGAGGGGGCCGGCGCTGCTTTGGAAGAGCCGGTCTGTTTGCTTTGGTGATAGCAGTGATATTTGGGAGAGACAGATGGAAGGCACTTTTTATTTTCTGCAGACACTTTATGATCCAAGCTGCTCATATTGTATAAGAGAGGCCAGATGCCTTGTTAATTCATAGACATGTTTACAGCATGGAGCTTCTAATAGGTGAATATGAATACTAAATAGTGATTAGTGCTTGTCTGACAGACGTCTCCCTCCTGACTGAAATTGGATCTAAGTTTGACCTTTGGTGAGGGAGGAAGGTATTCTGGTATATTACAAGCCTTTTTTTTTTTAATATAAATATCTCTTCTCTGCATGTAGAAAGACAAATCCTTCACAGACAAATCCTTTTTCTTCCCACTGAAGGATGTATTTGCCCTAAAGACACGCCAGGCTGCCAAGCTGGCCGTGCCCCCTGTCCCCTTGTCACTGTGGAAATGGAGGGGGAACCCTCTGGTTGAGTGTTAGGAAACTGTGTTAAGTGGAGGGCGTGAGTCCAGCGGTGCTTTAGTGCCCTTGGGTGACACTTTGGCTTTCTGAGAGGGACTGAGGAGCACCATGGCTTTCCTCCTGCACTACCAGGCTTTTCTGGGATGCTCCTGGTTGGACAAAAGCTGGTGCAACCCCGTTGATGTCTGTGCAGGAGGAGAGGCTGGAGCAGCAAACCAAACACACAGGATGGAAGGGTTATAGACAGGAGAAGGGAAGGGCAACGGGGAGAGCAAATGATTAGCCAAGAGACTTATTTTAAGAACAACCCCATCACTGCTGGTGGAAGGGGCCACCAACTCTTTCAGAGTATGGACCAGGGTGCCAGGACTCTGTTCACCTCATCCAGGGAGCTTCAAAGCACCTCCCTGCAGGACCCAGAGCTTCATGCACAGGGAAAACCCTTTGAGGAGCAGCACCCTATGTATGTTAAACTGTCCTGGATGTGATGTGACATCCAAAAACAAGAGGGTGGCCAGCACCCCAGAATGGGAGCGATGCTCTGGCATGTGGCTGGGCTGCTCCGGAGGCAGCAGAGGTGGGGGAGTGGAAGAGAAAGCAAGGAAAGAAGAAACAGGTCTCAAAAGCAGGTATTATTTTGGTGAACTGCTCTTTAAAGACAAGCAAGCACAGACTTCTCCTCTTTCCTTGAGGAATCGCCCCCGTTTGGGGAATTGCAGACTGTCTATGGGAGGACTGCAAAGCTGAGGGAGAGCTGCAAGGGGCTGCCAGCAAGGTCCCCACACTCCGGGGCTGTGTCCCTTCTCCCTGGGGACTGCTGCAGTGGCACCAAACCCACGGGACCTGGGGGACACAGCAGGGCACCTGCACAGCCCCAGGAATGCCCCAGGTGACCCGTCCAGGGCTTCCCAGGAGCACCCCCTTGACTACCCCGCCTCTGTTACAGGGACCAGGCACTTCCCAGCCTGCTTTGGCTGGAAGAGCTTTGTGATGCTCAGAAACCTGGTGGGGCTTCGGGAAGAGGTGAGGGTGCTGGGGGAAAGCTGGGTGTGCAGCAACACAGCTTCCAGGCTTTATGGCTGTGCTGAGCAGCCGTGGTGAGGGGCACTCCTGTGTCACCAGCTGGGCGCATCCAGCTGGAGAGATGGTCCTGAGCCAGCAGGAGAGCAGAGGGAGCCTGGAGAGCAGCCAGAGTGTGGAGTCAGGGAAGAGGGGTCAGGCCCTACATTCCCAGCCCGGCTTCCCACCCCCAGCCTGGATCGCTTCAGTATGGTGTCCCTGCATCACCAGAGCATCCTTTAATTGATGTAAAATCATCTCATGGCCAGTCAAGGCACTTTTAAGGCTACTTTGGGACAGAGGGACCGGGTATGGATTATCACCCAGGAGCCACCCCACTAATCTGAGTGGGGCTGCACCCAAGATAAGGGAGACTGAGCTCAGTCCCTCAGTCACCCAGGGTGCTCCAGCTCCTCCCAGCACACAGCAGATCCCAGCTGGGGCTGCTCATTGTTTTCCACGGTTTCCCAGGTTCTGGTGGTGGCAGGCACGGGCTCCCACTGGCTGTGTGGGGCAGAGAAGGGCCTGACTCCTGCCACAGCCCCACTGACTGAGAGCACATCAAGGCAGAGCTGCTGCTTCCTCTGGAGATGCAGCCCCAGCCTGCTGCCTGTGATCACGGCTGGGCGCAGCGCTTGCCTCGACTTGCTTTCATCCCTTTCCTTTTCACTTCACCCTTAAAATTAGATATTAAGTTTATTCCCCAATTAGACCAGGAGAGGATAAAATGTTTGGTTTGGGGGATTTTTAGTTTTATTTTTTCTTTTAAAAGCTTGCTCTTGCTGTGAATTTATTGGGTATTGCTGACAGCAGAGGAAATCCTGCGGTTTTTGCTTTCCCTGCTTGTTGTTCAGATGTGAAGGTACAGAGGATGCCTCAACCCTTGAGTGAGCTCAGCTCTCACACGAGGCAGAGAGAGCACAAGCGACTGAGCAAAATCAGTCCCTGACTCTCCTTTCTGATCTCAGCCTCCCCTCTGCCTGGACTGGGAGCTGAAGCAGGAGTGTGGTTTCGGCAAACAACCTTAAAAAGTAAATTGCTTGCTCTGTGGACTGAAAATCACACTCCTTCTCCTCTAACCAGCTTCTCTCTGCAGGGAAACAAACTGATAAATGAACAAGGGAAGAGACCTGGCTTCGAGAGCTTAGCAAAGCAAGAAAGTAGCAGGTCATGGAAGCTGTTCCTGCAGGTTGGTGGGGCTGATGCTCCTGCCCTGCTCTCACCCCAGAACCAGCCTCTGTCTCTGGAGAGGAGGAGAAAAGGGATTTACCACATAAACCACCATTAAGGACTTTGCTTTAGGTACCAGCTGAGTGCACTTTGGTGGCCATAAGCCAAATGATGTCTATCTATTATGTGTGCATGTATGGAACACAGATAAGCTTGTTGCAGGTTCTCTCAAGGCAGGCTCTGCCTCCTCCCAGCTGGAAGGGAGGGAAGGAACCCACAGCCTCTTGCACTGACATTAGTGCCTGTCCCAGAGCAGGCTCCGTGGGCTGGTGTGGGGCTGGTGCTGCCAGCTCAGGAAGGTCATGCTGCCTGCTCCCATCCCAGAGCTGCTTTGGGTCCAACCCACACCCCTTCCCAAAATGATGGTCTGGCAAATTCCAGCACTCAGCTGGATGGGACAAGGAGGGTCTGGCTCCAGGGCAGAGGTGGCAAAGGGGCTGCAGGTCTCGCAGTGATGCCCTGCATGTATTTAAACCCCCCCAGTCAGCAGGCAGGAGGAATATCCTTTGCCTTACCAAAGCTCAAAGTGACTCCTCCATTCTCTGCCTGTGACATTTCCAGGGGGGCCCTGGCTGCCACGCAGGGCTCTGGCTCTCAACTCTGCCAGAAAAAATGATGGTGTTTGGAGCTGGGGGTTTGGCTCAGACCCATCTTGAGCAATATTGTTTCTCTTGTTTTCGAAACCATAATGCACTGCACTTGGTGGTGATGTCAGGTACTTGTGGATTGTAATTACTGTGTAACCCAGCAGCCTGGAGAGGGATGTCTCAGGAGGGGCAGCCTGAGGGGAAGGAAACTTAGTCCTTTATGAAATGCAGATGTTTTTAAAGGGCTATAATTAACTGGACTAGATGCAGAGTATTGCAGACATAAAAGTTTAACAGGCTTTTGATTTTAAATATTTGCTGTGCACTTCCAGGGGTCACAGCTCTGTAGTGCACGAATTCAGTCCTGTCCGCGCTGCCCTCAGAGTCACCCTTGTGCTTCAGGTTCAGACCTTGCCATGGTGGTTTTTCTCTTCCACCCAAAAACTGAGGAGCACCTAAACTCTCTGTGCAGGGCTGTGTCCCTCAGCTCCATCCCTCGACATGGCACAGGCTGGAAACTGCCTTCAGGATGATGCAGAGAACCAGGCAAGACGGGCAGCATGGAGAAGAAAAACAAAACCCCCCAGCGCTCGTAGCTGAATAGGAGCGAGCTCTCCAACCCCAAGTTATGAATTTTGTCAATGAAATTAGCCAACAATGTTTGGGAAAGAATAAAAATAAAGCAGTGAGGGCTCAAAGAAAAACTAGCCGAGCCCTGGGAGTGAATGGGGGCTTTGTTCGGGCTCTGGTCCCTTCAATAGGCAGCCTGAAAGCCGGTGAGTCACGGCACTGCTGCCCGGGCGCGGGGCCTCCCGGAACGGCCAGGGGGAAAATCCGCCTCGCTCCCATCCCACAGGCTGACCAGCAGCAGAATAAAGTTAATTTACTGTTAAAGTTAATTTGTTGGGCGAGAGAAGGGAAACGAGAAGCGCGTTATAATAAACGCAGCAGCAGAGAGGCTGCGGGAAGTGTGTCCGAGCGAGGGCTGTCCCTCGTGCCCGGATAACGGGGTCCCTTTGTGGCTTTGGGTGTCACTGTGCTCCAGGGCACAGCCCAGAGATCCCAGGAACACTCTCCGCAGGGAGAAACCACCTGAACACGGGAACGCCCTGGCACAGCAGCGGCGTGATGCCGGGGAAGGGACGCGTGTGAGCCCGGCCACATCCACGGCTGCGCTTCCTGGTGACAGCCCCGAGCCTGGCACCCGAGCCCCAGCCCCGTGTCAGCCCCAGCCCCGTGTCAGCCCCAGCCCCGTGTCAGCCCCAGCCCCGTGTCAGCCCCAGCTGGCCGCCAGCCCCGAGCGTGTTTTGGGGGCTGCAGCGCAGGCAGGGGCCGGCAGCACCTTCGGCCACGGCAGCTGGGTGGGCTCTGTGGGGCTGCGCCAAGGGGCGCATTCCCAGGCTGTGGTTTCATCCCCGTCCCTGGCCACACACCCCAGCCTTTGGAGAGCCAGGATGTGCTCCCTGCACAGAGCTGTGAGGGCGAGGATAGCACGGGGAGGGGGGGAGCAGGGACCATTTTGTGCCAAACCGCTCCTGCACATAACGTGGGGTTCTGCAGCGCGGAGCCCTGCGCGTGGTTTGGTGGGAGTAGCTGCTGTTTCCAAACAAAGGGCTCCTTTCTTCCCAGCAAGCAGAGGTAGCTGGTGTGAGCTGAATACAACCTGCCTCCAGCCTTTGTTCCGTGCTACCTCGCCCATCCCAGCACTTGGTGCTTGGAATTGGAGAAATGTAGAGCAGGAAAGAGACGGTCCATCCCCCACGGGGCTCAGAGGAGCTGTCTGGCTTTGTCCCATCACTTCATCCGTGGCCTTTCCCAGAGCCAGGGATGTCCCAGCTGAGGGTGGTGGCCTTGCAGGGTGAAGGACTTCCCCCCTGGCACTGGCTTGCTGTGCCGGCAGCCGTGCGAGCACCTGCCCTCAAGCTCCTGCCCTCCCCCCGTCGTGGCCCTGGGCACGCCGCCACGCTGCCGTGCTCTCAGACAGGCACAGCTTGTCTTGGGAGGCGGCTGCTGAGCAGGGGAATTAGGGCATTGCTGGGGCTGCCCGGCTGGAGACCGGGGCTGCAGCGGGGGGAGCGCGGCAGCGGCACCGCTCAGCCCTCGGAGGTGGAAAGTGGTGCCAAGAGTCAGTGCCATGGGCTGGTGTGGATGTCCAGGCTGTGACCCTGTGCCATGGACTCGTGTGGATGTCCAGGCTGTGAGCAGTGCCACGGACTGGTGTGGATGTCCAGGCTGTGACCCTGTGCCATGGACTGGTGTGGATCTCTGTGCTGTGAGCAGTGCCACGGACTGGTGTGGATGTCCAGGTTGTGACCCTGTGCCATGGACTGGTGTGGATGTCCAGGCTGTGACCCTGTGCCATGGACTGGTGTGGATGTCCAGGCTGTGACCCTGTGCCATGGGCTGGTGTGGATGTCCAGGCTGTGACCCTGTGCCATGGGCTGGTGTGGATGTCCAGGCTGTGACCCTGTGCCATGGACTGGTGTGGATGTCCAGGCTGTGACCCTGTGCCATGGACTGGTGTGGATGTCCAGGCTGTGACCCTGTGCCATGGACTGGTGTGGATGTCCAGGTTGTGACCCTGTGCCATGGGCTGGTGTGGATGTCCAGGCTGTGACCCTGTGCCATGGACTGGTGTGGATGTCCAGGCTGTGACCCTGTGCCATGGACTGGTGTGGATGTCCAGGCTGTGACCCTGTGCCATGGACTGGTGTGGATGTCCAGGCTGTGACCCTGTGCCATGGACTGGTGTGGATGTCCAGGCTGTGACCCTGTGCCATGGACTGGTGTGGATGTCCAGGTTGTGACCCTGTGCCATGGGCTGGTGTGGATGTCCAGGCTGTGACCCTGTGCCATGGGCTGGTGTGGATGTCCAGGCTGTGAGCAGTGCCATGGACTGGTGTGGATGTCCAGGCTGTGACCCTGTGCCATGGACTGGTGTGGATGTCCAGGTTGTGACCCTGTGCCATGGGCTGGTGTGGATGTCCAGGCTGTGACCCTGTGCCATGGACTGGTGTGGATGTCCAGGCTGTGACCCTGTGCCATGGACTGGTGTGGATGTCCAGGCTGTGACCCTGTGCCATGGACTGGTGTGGATGTCCAGGCTGTGAGCAGTGCCATGGGCTGGTGTGGATGTCCAGGCTGTGAGCAGTGCCATGGACTGGTGTGGATCTCTATGCTGTGAGCAGTGCCACAGACTGGTGCAGATGTCCAATGCTGTGAGCAGTGCCACGGACTGATGCAGATATCCAGGCTGTGACCCTGTGACCCAGTGCAGACTTCCAGCTTTGACAGGGCTCTCCTGTGGTCCAAAACTCAGGTGTCCATATTGCTTCCTCACCATGCCAGCCAGTATCTAATGAAGCAGAGAGGCACCAAGATCGTTTCTGGCTGACACATCACTTGGGAGGAAATTTTAATGGTTTGTTACAGTGTTTTAAAATCTGGGTTAAGCCCAGAAATGGCACAGCAGAGGTAGATGTCAAGCAGCAACAAAACGGTGCCATCTCCCCTTCCCAGCTGCACAAGGCCATGTTGTGACCAAAGCAATCCTCCTTTCTGCTCCAACCACCTTTCCGGATTTATCATTTTAATGTTCTCTGGGCCACCAAGCCCCACAGCTGTAAATTAATTTTTAAAGTAATACAGGTTTTAAAACTTCCATCTGCTTTAATGAGCTTGGGGGAATCCTGTTGTATTAAAAAACATGCATGCAATTATTTTTCCATCTTGGGTTTCACCCGTTCCCAGCACCACTCGGTGATGACATCTTCTTCCCCTCTCCAAAGTGTTTTCTTGTGATAATGTGGCATTGTATCCTGATGGTGTGTGTGTTTTGCTGCACGTGGGCAAGGCTAGAGAGGACTTCTCTAAGGACGAAGCAGTATCATTAGCAGGTCCCTCGGTGGCTTCCCAGTCACCTTTCCATTAATCCAGTTCTGCATCACAGAATTACGCAGCGGCTAATGAACAGCTCCAGCGCCGGGAGCCTGGAGGTACCGCATTAACCGGACGTCTCTTTGAACTGCCTGATTTCTGGTGGGAAAACTTCATGGAAAAACGAGACTGTGTTTGTTTTCACAGCCTTCTGCATCTGTTTTTAAATATTTGCTCACAGTAGTTCTGGGCTTTTCTCTCTCTCTCTCTCTCTCTTTTATTTTTTTTATTAGCAATTAGCCTAATAAGGCACCTTTTCATTGCTTTGCATGTAGATTAACCACTTCAGAGAGTACAAAATAAACATTTTGCAGTGCATGCATGTATCTTCTGGAAAAGATGAGTAACTTGCTTCCACTGAGACAAAGTCCTCTTAACATCAGGGTTTTGCTCTGATCATTAGTGCCCGAGATTTTTTTGTTGTTGTTGTTTGTTCCCCTTTATTTCCCCTAAGACAATTCCTTACAGCGCCTGTTAACCTGAATTTTTAACACAATTAATTCTTATTTAGCCAGTGCATTCAAAATTATGTTCTTTATAAGTAAAAAATAAGTAGCCTGAGATTGTGCAACTTCCTTCTGGTATTTGAGCATTTAGAAGATGCACCTCGATCAGCCTGGCTGGCTCTCAATCGAACCAGGAGCACAACCAGTGAGTTGCTTTGCACTTTGTGGAGACCCTCCTCTAGTCCTTCTCCCCCGTATTTGTAGGATCTAAACCTTTTCCTGGTTTCTCTGTAGATGTGCCCCCTAAGGATGTGTCCCCAGGATGTCCCCCAGGATGTGCTTCCAGGATCTCCCCCAGGATGCCACCCCAGTATGTACCCCCAGGCTTGTCCCTAGGATGTCCCCCAGGATTGTCCCCAGGATATCCCCCATAATATGCCCCAGCATGTCCCCCAGGATTGTCCCCAGGATGTCCCCCAGGATTGTCCCCAGGATGTCCCCCAGGGTGTGCTGGCGGCCGCCGGCTCCTCGGGCTGCCCCGGGCACGGCCCCAGCTCTAATAAGATCAGTGCCACGGCGCGTTCCCCGAGCAGCGGGAACAATGAGCCTCTGTCCCACACGCCGCCACAGTGAGAACGAGAACCAGGCCAAAAAACAGAGAGAAAAAAAAACAGGAGGAGGGGAGGAGAAAGATCTTCATTTCTGAGCGAAGCTGTGCCCGTGTTCGCCTCCTGCCTGGGCGAAGCTGAGCAGCTCAGTGCCGCAGCCACACCATCACTTAGCAGGGCCAGTGTGGGCTTTTCCATTAGCCACCCCTCTCCAGGGACCCTCCGCTCCTCTCGTGCCCACGTGGCCCCTTTCCAGAGCGGGTGACAAATTCCACATCATTGCAATGGAATTTGCTTTCGCTTCCAGAGATCCTGGGCAAGGCTGGGTGCAGCAGGGTGGTCTCTTCTCTGCTGGCATCTCCCGAGGGGGGTTTGCTGTGCTGCCCCGGGGGACAGGGAATGCCTCCTCCTCCTCTTCCTCGTCCCACGAGCAAATGGGGTCAGTGGTCCAAACATGGAGGATAACCAAGCTGTGAAATGGAGGTGGATACATGGACACCACACTATCCTAAATCGTGAAGTCACAGAATGGTTTGGGTTGGAAGGGAATTTTAAAGGTCTCCCATGGGGGGGTTGGAACTACTTTTGCTGTTGTTCCATTTAGGCTTTTGCCTAGATGACAGCTGCAGGTTCTTGGGGAATTTGATCTTCCTCCCACTCTCAGGGCCGGGACAGGCCCAAGGTTTCCTGCCGAGCTCCTGGCCCTGCTCCAGGCTGGCTCCCCTGAACACTCCTCACCCTCCAGGAGCGAGGCCACAGCAGAGCCCAAGGCTCTCAGTGGGACAGCAATGACCTTGGACCAGCCAGGCTGTGCCAGCCCCACAGGATTAACAGAAAATCCACTATGGATTTTCTTTGGAAAGGGTTTTAGGGGAGAAGCTCTCAGGATAAGGTCCTTCCAACCGGCAGGAATCGTGCTCTTCCCTGCTGCTTTTTTGCCTAAATCTTTCCCCTGGGCCAAGCAATTAGTTGGTGTGACTCAGTGCCTTTGATGGAGCACTGCTGATTTACACCAGTTGATGAGCTGCTCTGATTTTCTTACAGAAAATCACAGTTAGGCTGTTACACTTAACCTGTACTAAACTGTGCATGAATGATTTATTGTGAACTTCTCATGCAAATAGCATTAATAGACTCTGTCATACATAGGAGAAGATGCTAGAAGATTACTAAAAGCTGCTGCACTTAAAAAATGTTTCAGAAGAAAATAATGTCTTACATTGTATTACCTGAGAAATCCATCTGATCTCCCCTTGAAACACGGACATGTGAGAGCAGTGTGAAGGTTGTGCTGCATCGTGTGCAGTACCTTGAGGCTGTAACAGAAAAACTACAAGAAGTATTTTAAAGGAATATATATCGATACCCAGAGCTGCATTACGAGCAGGGAGAGAGCTGTTTTCCTCACGCACAGCGTTCAAGCCGCCTCGTGATCCAGGAGTGTTTGATGACTTCAGGATCAGACTGCAGAGAAGAAACGAACCAAAAGCGGTCCTGTCTAATTAACTGAACATATTTACATGTGTAAAACTCTCCTGTAGTCCTCGTAATGACTAATGCATAATTATGCGCAGACAAATCCCCACAGTAAACACAAATATTTTTGTTTGTGATTATTTATCTCAGGAGAGCTTGGCAATTTGTCAGGGCTTTGCTGAGCTTCTCAGCTGAGCTGAGTGAGGTGTGGGCAGCAAGTGACTGCTGTGGTCACGCCGGGAGCCCTTCCAGCCAGGCAGCAATAAAGGAGGGCAGCTTTGGGCTCACAAAACGCCTCTGCATTGAGAAATGTAGATTTATGGAGTCACAGAATTGTTTAGGTTGGAAAGGACCTTTAAGGTCGAGTCCAAGCATTAGCCCAGCGCTGCCAAAACCACCACTAGGCCCTCGGCACCACAGCTACACATCTTTTAAATACCTCCAGGGACGGTTTGGATCAAAACAAAGTATTTTGGGAGTTTCATTCCAGTTCCATGGAAATACTGTGATTTCTCCCAATTTTAGGCAACACTCACAACCTTTTCATTCGACAACCCTCTCGCTTTCGTGCTGTCTCCCTCAGTCTGCTGGGATGGAACAGGCTCATGTGTGCTCATCTTGTCTAGATGTTACCAGGTGACGTCTGCCCACAGGGAAAAGCCACGTCCTGGTGGCTCTTTCCTCTGTCCACATTCACTTATCTGAGCTGCAGGAACCAAGAGGGTTTTGTACTTTGACTTCAGATTTTGCTGTCCTGGCTCACCCCAGGGCATTTCAAAGCTCAGCTGCGGGGACAGCCATAGCTGAAATGTCCTCTACTCAGCCCATGACCAGGGCCAGTTTGATCAGCCCTGATGCCCCTGATTTCAGTGGGCACCTGTACCAGAAAATCCATCATGTTTTGAGTGTACACAGCACATTGCGGTGGTCTGGAAGGCTGTGGGAAGGAGAGCATGGGGCACCATCCCCAAGCCAGCACTGCAGCAGGGTACAGGCAGCTGTGGGAGTGCCTGCCCCGTGCCCTGAGCGTGTGTGGGAGCTCTGTTCCACCCCACTGGTGTCACGTCTCCTCCTTGACCTGCCATCCCTCTGCCTGGGAGCTGTGTCACATCTCACCCCTGCTCAGTGCCTGCTCCTGCCTGAACCCTCCCCCAGGGCCACCAGGTCTGCTCTCGGAGCCCTCTGTGCCATGTCATCCTAAGCCATCGAGCCAAGCAACCCCCAGTGATAAATTCATCACTTAGTCACTGGCTTTCCTCCTAAAATCCTCTTCAGGGAACAATTCTCTCATGTCTGATACAGTGACTAATTGATAACTTTCTTTAAGGGGACTGCACGATAACTTTCTTTAAAGCAGTATATTATGATCAGTGGGTTTTCCGAGGAGTGTGCTGCTCTCTTAATTCTCACCTTCATTATTTTAATACCTCTGTAAAATGGATTTCTAATGGATCTCTATTGCCATAAAACTTTAGGGATGGTGGGTGGGTGTCAATAAATTCTTTGCAATTTGAGCAGCTCCGCCAGCCGGGTAGGGAGCAGAGTGACAGGCTCTGGGGAAAAACCAGGTCTTGACTCAGGATTGCAGCTTCCAGCGGTGTGACCTTCCCTGATTTGACCCCGTCCTGCTGTTTCTGAACACCTTGCAAAACTTCATTAAGCAACATGACTAGTATCTGTCACAAGCAATTCTTTCTCTCCCACCTCCTCACCCCAGGGATAAGTCAAATCAGCTCTGTCAGGAATACAGAAGCTGCCCCAGGTACAATCCAACCCCAAGTGTTGATACCTGGTGAGTCTGTGCAGAGCAGCAGTCATCACATCACAGCGTTTTCACCCAAAGTTCCCAAGGCAGGCAATTAAAGTACATTATATTGGCATCAATCCCCTTCAAAATGTCCTCTGCCACCGACAGAGGAGGAAGGCAGCAGCCAGGATGCCCAGCTTAACCAAAGAAAGAAGTGGATGTTATGGCCCTCTAAAGGTTTTACAGAGGTCAAATTATTCCCATGTGTATTACCCAGAACACTGGGAAAAACTCTTTTACCACTGAGCCCATCACCTGGTCTCATAAAAACTGCCCAAGAATCTTCTTTCTGTCTCATCCATATGGGCTATCACAACTCATTTTTACCTTGAACACTGAAGCTGCTGGCCCAGCAACTGCTCAGAAAGGAGCTGCAGCTGTAAGCATTCTGCCATCCTTTACCCTGAAGAGCTCCCAGGATTAGGAGGTGATGCCCACACTCGGCACGTGTGGAGTAAAGAAATTCTCTAACAAAAATGTTGGAGGCTGAAATCCGTTCTGTTGCTCCACTGCCAGCACTGGATGACTGACACGTATTATAAAGTCCAGCTGCAAAACCCCACCAAAGGCTGGTTTGTCCTAAGGAAACGGTGTTGGGCTGCCACAGGCACTGCACAAACCAGTGTGGGAGCAGTGCCTGGCCCAAGGGCTGGGGTTTGGTTTTGAATTTAAGTGTTTGCAAGTTCTTTCACCACTGCTTTGATAGCTGGTGGGGTGCTAGAAGGTATTCTCCCTAGCCCTGGTTTCAGAAGGATTTTCATCCCTTAGGTGTTTCTTGGGTGCAGCTGTTTGAGCTGCCAAAAAAGGTCAGGTAAATACAGCAAATTAACCCTTTTGTGGCCTGGCCCCAACTCTGCTTTTTTTTTCCATTGGGGTGAGAGACTTGCAAACAGGTAGGAAAACTAAAAGCACCTTGACTTTTGAGCCCATCAAGAAAACAGCTCCAGTGCTTCCCATACGTGCAGGAGGCTCTGTGTGGGGTGAAGATAAAAATCTGCAAGCTGAAGGAGACTTGGAAAAACCTTTTTGGGAAGGGTTCTATTCAGCAAAGAAGCACTGGCAGCTTCCTCCCAGTTTATTGAAATGTTGGGTAATCAGGGGTTTTTCCCTTTCTGCTGCAGGATTTTTATTACAAACACTTGGCTTGGTGCCCCTGTCAGTGCCAGAGGTGACAACTCCAGTATTTCACTGGGGGTTTGCGTGCTCAGCAAGGGTTTTCTGTACAAAACCAGGGTTTTCTGTTACATTTGCAGCCGTGCCTGGATGATGAGCACTGTCTGTGCCACTGGAACACTCTGTGTCTTCCCTCTGCTTGTTCCAGCCCCCATATACCAATAAGTGATGACCTAAAAAACAGAGGAAGAGAGGCTGATTAATGGCAATACTTTTATTCTCAGAAGCACAATGGGAAAATTGGATCTTGGCACATTCCTCCAGCCTACAGACTTTAACTCGAGGTGCCACGTTCACAGGTTTCAACCTCTAAACCATTGCTTCCTCTCCCCCAAAATAAGCTATGGGGTGAGCTATGGGGTGGGCTATGGGGTGAGCTATGGGGTAAGCAAACCCTGGGCTCTGAGCCTCTGTTCAGGGCAGATTATGTATTTATTGTAAAACAGCTATTGATAATAAGCAGAACATGTTATCACTGCTGCTGTGGCAGGCAGGGTAGGCAGTCATGTGCTCCTTGCTCGCTTTTTGGCCTCGGGACACTTGTGTTCCTGTTTGTACAATAGCTCCGCTTGGAGAGAAAGAATAAAAAATACCATGTTTTCCCCCCCTGCCAGATTGCTGTTTAGCATCGTGCTACATCTCTCTCGTGGGAAATACAGGTTAGAGACTCTCGGGCTGGGGAGGGAATCAAATCCAGATGTTGTGCTTTCTGGGCAAATGTTTCAAGTATTTGGTTGTTACACACAAAAAAAAGGGGAACCAGCTCATCCAACACAGGAAAAGACATGAACTGTCAGACTCCTGTGATGATGCTCACCACAGTGGGTTTGTGAAATGTCTGTGCCAGACATCAGGAGTACCAGGTTTTCAGGAGCCATTTCCACTTTGGGCCAGTGCCATGGAGAGGACATGTCATAGCTGGGTACAACCACTCTGATGTGGAGGTGTCACAGCAGGGCATGGTCCCAGCAAGTGGGAGGAAAATGTGGGGAAAGAAACATAAGTCATGAAAGTGAGTTTTTCCAATAAAAAAATGATGTATAAGTCCAGTGCAGTTCATTAATGTTTGAATCAAAGACCTTTGAGGTCTTTTCCAATTTAACAATTCTATCATTCTATTTAAGTGTCCACCCTCAAGACATAATTGTGGTAGAGTGGCCAGGAGGGATGTGCTTGCATCTTTCCGAGCCGTAGTAAAAAATGCCTTGCACATTCGTATTTTCTTTGGAAAACTTGGGAAGAGCCTGTGTTATCCTGGATCCTGGTTTCCTAGAGTGAGCCTGCCCTTCCGACCTACGAGCATCACCTCAGACAAGGGAGAGCCTTGTAGCATCACTTTGCGTGGGCTCTGGGAAATCCTGTTCTGCACCAGAGACCAGATTCTCCTGAAGGAATGAGGTTGTTTCTGTCACTGGGGCATGGCCAGTGCTCGAGTCAGGCTTTGACATTAATTTTGTGTGCGCTTGTTATTGCCAGGTAAGAAATGCAAGAAGTGCTTGGTGATGATTTTCCACTCGGTTGGATGATACAAAACCAAGCAAGAGGTGTCAAGTCTACGGTGGGGGAATATTTTGCCCAGGTGTGGTTGAGCCACCCCAACACAGCCCTGAATGTGTGAAGACCTTTGCTTAGCTCAGCTTTGTCACCCTCAGCTGTATCTGTGTGAGTGCCTGGCTCTTTGTGCTCAAAGCCACCCACCCAGCACACCCTGGGAACACTTTGGTCACAGCCCTTTGCCCCAGACACAGGCACACTGGGCAAAGTGGAGGTTCACAAGGCAGCAGCAGAATTCCTCCTGCTCTGCGAGCACTGAACCGCTGGCATCATCTGTCCCTTTTCTTCCCCTTCACACCAGCTCACATCTGTTCTTACTCACGTGTGACAAAAAGCCACTACCTGAGCGCTGGGGGGAAGGAGAGGCTTCAAAGGCAGCAGCGGCCGCCGGGAGCGATGGCTCCTGTGCTGGAGCAGCTCTGGAAAAACACAGCTCAAGGAGAAGCCTGTGCCCTGCCAGGGTCCTGTCAGCTCAGGGCAATTAGGGGACAGATGTACCATGCGTGGTGACAGCAGCCACCAGCTGGTACAGAGCCTCAGCTCATGGTGTTGGGGGGGCAAACCCACCCGGATCTGTGCAAGCCCCCAAGGAGAACAAGCAGGGGAGTGGGAGGGCAAAACCCCAGTGGGAGACCAAAGTAAGGGGGAAAAAAATTACACTGGATAAAGCCCTGTATTCAATGGTAAAAGAGCTCAGGTAAGACAGGAAAAGTTTACTGGAATGTTGTTTGTATCTGTTAAGGACAGTATTTTAGAACAGGGGTGTCAAGCACAACGGGCTCTCTGTGTCTGTGGGGCTGTGATTATATCACGCTTTTGATGGTAATTTCTCCAGGGCCAAGGAAACAGATTAGTACACAAATCACTTTCAGTTTTATTCCATTTTGACATTTCAGGGTCTCCAGCAACTTGGCATCACTCTGCGAAAGCCAGAAATATTTGTGTGCTAAAAGTGTGGTTTGAATTACAAATATTTCAACATTCACAACACATAATTTAGGGAACCAGGAACATTCCTCGGCACAATTGCCAAGCAGAGCTTTTGGTGCAGGGCAGCCTCCTGTAGGTGCATGATGAGGATGTTGTAGCACAAGCATGGCATGTGGCTTCTTCTGCTCTGCCTCTGGAGTGGCTGGCTTATCAGGAGAGCAAAATCTCCTTGGAAAGCAGCAGCGTGAGCTGCTACAGCTCCGGGCCGGGTTGGGAAGGAGTCTATAGGTGCTGACCTACATTTAAGTCAGGAGAGTGAGGGGAAGCTGAGCTGGCCCTTGGGATGACACGAGGGCATTTTCCCTCCAAGCCAGGTCTGCCACCATCCTGGCGTATGAATTCACTCCCTGTGAAAGGTGCCAGACTGACATTCAAAATATGGGGGTGGGGGTGGGGGGGTGGAAACCTTGTTCTTAATAATTCTCTCTCTTCTTTGTGCTGATGAAGTACAATGGGACATTTAAATCTGATTTTTATAACATTTTGCATTGCTATAGATCACAGTCTGACCTGGAGAAGACACTTTGTTCTGACTACAATGATCTGATATTTCATATTTTAGTAATTTTTTTTCTTTTTTTTTTTTTTTGTCTTCCCCGTAGTGTTTCTGTTGCATTCTGGCACAATATGGGCTCCCTCCAGTGGTCAAGGGGCTCCGGGCTCCTGGCGTCGCTTGCCCAGGGGCTGGCACTGGGCGGCTTTAAGGCTGGCATCACAAATGCCAACGGGAATGATACCGGGGCTGTGCTTCTTTCACCCCAAATCCCGGGCTGTGTGCCATCCCACCATGCCAGCCCTGCTCTCCAACCCATGCTCCATTCAGATTTAAGTGAAACGGGCTGAGCAAAGAAAGATTCAGACTCTGAGTTTCCTTGCAGTTCCCAAAACGTTCGCTGCAGAAGGGGGAGAGGAAACGGGAGAGGAGAGAGAACCGGAGATCTGAGGAAAGACCCAGACACAACAACTTTGAACAAAAAATTACTCATTTTTTGCATTCCCGTGGTGTTTTGAGACCAGATCCTGACTTTCTCCTGACAGAAACAGTCACTGTGGTTATTGTGGGGGACAAGTCAACCGCTTCCACTTTGGAATGTGACGTTTCCATCTCCCCTCCCCGACGTGCACAATTCTCGGCGGCTCCCCGGGCTTGCTCAGTCACAGGCGCATTTAAAATACCGGGATTATTTTGGAGGCACTTGGGTAGGATGGGGATCCCCTCTGATGGCCAAGAGCCCAGCAGGGCTGTGCGGGAAGGTGTCCTGGAGGGCTGGGATACCCCGAGAGTGTAACCCAGGTGTGTCCCTGCAGGTGTGTGCTCACACCTGGGTGTGCGTGCTCGGATACTCACAGCCGTGCACACCACACGTGCCGGGCTACGGATGGATCCAGAGGGATGGATGTTTAAGGCAAGGGGTGCTGTCAGATGGGGGGCTCTTGGCAACTCGGGGTGCAGCAGGAATGTGTTTAAGCCCCCTTTTCCACCCCCGCAGAGCCCCAGTCCGCGAAGGTGTGTGAGGAGGGGTGAAGGCACCGACCCCCATTTGCACGGAGGGGGGGTGAGCCCCTCTGCACCCCTTTATAGCCCTTTGGGGGGTACACCTCTGCTGCCACCCCCACGCCCATGGGATGTGAGGAAGGGGTAATGCCGTTTGCCCGGTGTGTGTGTGAATGCACCGACACTCATTTGCACGGGGCTGGGGGTGAAGCCCCTCTGTACCGATTTCGGGGGTGGGGTGGGGTGGGGGGGCACAGCTCTCCCGTCCCCTCCACCTCCCCGCGGGGGTGCGCTACGGAGGGGTGAATGCTCCGACGCCCCTACGCTCGGCTGTGTTTGTGTGCGGGCGTGTGAAGCCCTTTCGCAGCCCTTCCGGGGGGGGCACAGCCCCTCTACACCCCTTTGGGGGGACACATCTCTCTCGCCCTCTCTCCCCCTACCCACGGGGGGCGGGTTGCGGGTTGCGAGGGAGGGGCTGCTCGCCCCTGCCGTTGGCACGGGGGGGCTGTGCGTGTGTGAAAGCACCGGCACCCATGTGCCCGGGGTGGCGGTGACCCCCCCGCACCCCTTTGGGCTGGGTTGGGGGTGGGGGAGCACAGCCCACTGCCCCCTCCCCCCCGCGGGGCGCGGGCTGCGCGCGCGGCGGTGGCGGGAGGGCGCGCGCCTCCGCGGGGGGGGCGGGGAGGGGGGGGAGAGGGAGCAGGGGGCGTGGCCCGCGGCGCGCGCGCGCGCGGCCTCGCCGCTTGTTTGGCTGCGGCCGCCGCGCTCATTTGCATATCGGCGGGGGGCTCCCCCCGCCCTCTCCCCGCCCGCGTCACGTGGTCGGAGGGGAGGGGGGAGCGCGGCACTTCCTGTTCGCGGCCAGCGCGGGAGGGGGCGCGCGCGGATCCGCCCCGCGGTCTCGCGCTGCCTGGCGGGGCTCTGTCAGTCAGCGACAAAATGGCCGCGGCGGCGGCAGCGGCGGCAGCGGCTCCTCTGCTCCCCAGGGCGGCACCGGCGGCAGCGGCGGCGGCGCGGAGGAGCGGGGGACCGGCCCGGCAGCACTGAGCCCGGCACCCGCCTGCACTGCGAGCGGACGAGGCGAAGAGCGAGCGGGAGAGACGGCGAGAGGCGCTGCGTCCCCCCCCCCCTCCCCCTCGGCACCCCGGCGGAACCGACCGACCCTTCCCGAGGCGCTGCTGCGGCTCCCCGGGGACGCGCCGCCGCCTCGGCTGCCCCGCTCCCCGCCGACGCCCGGGTCCCAGCTCCTCCCGCCGTACGCCCGGGTCCCCGCCGGATCCCTGCGGAGGACACGGAGAGAGCCGCGGGATCCTCCCCCCGCCTGCCCGCGGATCCCGCTGCGAGCCAGGCACACAGACTGTCGGGTTTCCCCGCTCCCTCCTCCCTCCGTGAAAAGACTTTGCTGGATCCTCCTCCCCGGATCCCCTCCCCGCCGCTCGCTCCTTCCTGCGGGAGCGGCTGCTGGATCCTCCTCCCGCCCCGGATCGCCCGCGGGGTCCCTGCGGAGCCGCGGACCCTCCTCCCCTGGCAGAGACAGCGCTGGATCCTCCGCCCCCCCGGAGCTCCCGGCGGGATCCTCCTCCTGCCCGCAGCCCCATGTGAGACTCCGCATCCCCCCGTGCCTCCGCGCTGGTGTTTTATTTTGTTTTTTCGCCCTCCTCCTCCTTTTATTTTGAAGGGGGGATCCATCTTAAAACTCTTTTTCTGGATCCCAGTTTCTCTCTTTTTTTTTGGGTTTTTTTTTTTTTTTTGATTTGCACTTTTTTTGAAAAACCCTCAGATGCTCCTCCATGTGGACTGAGAACCCATCAAGGCACACACACGAGAACTCATCCCGATCAACTCCAAATCCTGGCTTTTCGTGGGTTTTGCTGCAACACATAAAAGCAAACTTGTATTTAAGACACACTCGTGCAGAAATTTAGCTGGGGACTTGAACGTGTATTTTGTCTTGGTTTCTTGGTCTTGGTTATTTTTTTTTGTTGGTTTTTTCTTTTTTTTTTTTAATTTTTGCTTCACTGGAAATCAAAAGCTTGTTTTGGAATTGGACCTGCTTTTGCTGCACTTCTCTGGGCTGGATAACACTGAAGCTCTTTGCTTTTCGACTTGGATAGTGTTTTCCTGTTGATCTGTTGGGTTTGGTTTTTTTTTTCATCTCCTGTGTGGCAGACTTTTTTTTTTTTTTTTTTTTCCCTGAGGGGGGTAAACAAACGACGAAACAACAACAACAAAAACTTAATTTTTTTGGCCGTGTGAGATTTTTTTCGTATTCATATTCGTGAAATTACGGGTACATTTACAAAAAATTAAAAAAAAAAAAAAAGAAAAAATAAAACTAAGAAAGGAACACGTCAGAAAGACCCCTACACGATAGACAAAATAGTCACTTGTTTCCTTACAGCAAGACTGAATCGAAAGCTGCCAAAGAGCCCCATAAAGAAAAGACTAAAAGGTAAGAAGGGGTAAGAGCCTCTTAATGCAGGCACGGGAGAAGTTAACAGGGGAAGAGACCTGCAGAGCCGGTGCATTCCTCCTTTTTCATAAGTCTAAACTAGGTTGTTATTATTATTATTAAACTGTTTATTAGTCAGCGAAGCAAGAAACACCCCAAAACACTTCAAAATCCAGTTTGTTTGTGTACGATTTTTCGAAAATGTAAACAACCTCCTTTTTTTGTTGTTGTTATGGTGGAATTAATTCGCTGTTTTTTCTCCCTCCGGAATCGCTGTTTGGCCGCGAACAGCGAGCAGAAAGTGCCATTTGCGAGCGTGTTGTGCCGCTCAGACATGACATGAAGGGAGCTCCTGCTGCAAGGCACGGCCGTGTGCTCTTGCTTTAGAACTTACACGTGTGAAAATGATCGCGGAGCGGCTTGGAAATTATCCCAGGGCTGGAAAATTGTGGGCATGGCCAGCAGTGCTGCCCTGTGGGCGAGCGCATGAGCTCCAGCTTTGTCCTTCATGGCTGCTTTCTCTTAAATGTTAAAATATCTAAGAATTGGGTTGTTCTTCCCCTTCCCCGAGTAATGAGGTTGTGGGGATCGGCAGTAATTTTCTCCTGAGTGTTCACAGAGAGATCTTCCTCTGAACCTGGAATGTCCAGGGGGAGAGAGAATATTAAACAGAGTTTATTCCTTTAACTGCGGTGCAGAAGGGGAGGAAAATGGGGAGGGCTCAGTTGTTAACCTGAGAAATCTTGAAACGCTGGAAGTTTATTAATTGTTCGAGGCTTCTTTGTTTGTATCACAAGTTTGTGTCAAAGGTTAATCTTCTTAATATGTAATTAGTTGAAGGTTCAATTATGGGATTTATCGAACTCAGTTGGGTTTTCCCCCCTCTTTTCCCCTTAAAAATAATACTGCAGGTCTTTGTGGCCAGTTTATTTTCTGCTACAACTCGAGTGTATCTGCGAGAAGAGATTTATTCAATTATTCTAACAGCCAGTTTAAATTTAGAAATAATCTTTGGGACGTCATACCCGTGTCTGTTGCATATTTTTTCCCTCTCGTTTGCATATGTATGTATCTGGCGAATTATGCTAATTTATGTACAGAAATTTGCCGTGGACATTAGGCCGGTTAAGGTAATTAAAATTCCAATAAATCCCGCTGTTATTGGGCTGGCCGGTGGTGCAGAGCTTTAAATCAGGTGGTGCCGTGGACCTGAGGACAATGCCGGAGCGGAGGAGCAGGAGAACATCTGCACTGCTGCTGGGAGAGAGAGAGGCATGGCTTCCAAACCCTGCCCTCCTTCCCTGCGGTGGGTGGGTTTGGTTTTTTGTTTTTTTTTTTTGGATTCCCCAACGAGAATTTAAATGGAGTTTCCTCTCGGATATTACAATTTATTTTTTTAAATAATAATTTGGAGAAGGTGGTGAGGAAGGTACACGCAGCTTCTCCCTGCTTCCCCTGGTGTTTTCCAAGGAAATGGAAGAGGTGACTTGCAGTGGGTGCAGCCTGTGCTTAACGCCTCGCAGGGTTTCCCAGGGCCGCGGTTCCTCGGGCTCAGGAATCCCGGGGATGTCTGGCTGGCTGCTCCCGTGTGTTAATTCGTCAGCTCAAAATGGTGTGCTGAGGAACTGCCCTCGGATGCGCTGGCGTCCTTGCTCTGGCTTCTGGAATTCTTTCCAGAACGTGAAAGCATCAGTGGATTACCCCAGTGAGGGAACTCTTTGAGCCTTTTTGAGCTCGGTCTGCCCTTGGTAGCACTGTGGTGCGTTTTTGGGTGAGATTGCCGAAGCCCAGCTGGTGGATAACCTCACCTGGCTGCTTCCTGCAGCCCGGGACTCAAGTCTGGGATAAAAAGCAGTAGTAAATCAGATTAATTCGAACTTTTCCTTTTTTTTTTTTTTTTTTTTTTTTTTAGGGAAAATCGGTGCTTAAGGGCACCAGCAATAGTGTAAAATAATGCCTTGTGTGTGCCTTTACCCTCATCTTCAAAGGGGAACGGATCATTTCTGACTGGAAGTGATCTGCCTGGCTTCAGAGATGAGGAATGTTCATTACAGTCCAGCCCCCGGAGAACAGGTGCTGCCACAGGGAAAACTGCTGCAGCCAGGACTTGCTCCAGGCTCAGAGGGATGGGGATTAGTAGTAGGGGCTGTATTTTAAGCAATATTTGGTACTTTTGTCTAAAGGTTTTGTTTGTAGCAATGAAAGAAACAAGGCAAACAAACCTTTTTGTTGAGGGCTCCTCTGGATTGCAGCAGGAAATATTTAGGATGTATTAACGTCCCTGTTCTGTGTGTAGATTCCCATATTGACAGTTGTGAGTCTGGGTCTCCATCAGACCGAGAACTGTTGTGTTACACGTGGGTGGTTTATGTGTGCTGTACATCAGCTTCGCAGCACATGGATTATTTTGGAGCTGTCAGTGGTGCAGGGCGTCAGTCCCAGTGCCTGGGAATGTCCCTGTGGGCAGTTTTGGGCTGTGCCACTTCCCCGCTGGCCACGGCAGAGTGGAGTTTGCTTTAGGACACTGCCCTTGGGATAAAAAACATCTGCGGACTTGGAGGTTCACCCTCAGCCACAAAATCTGTCTCTGATCACCTGTGAGTGGATGGGTTTGCCCGTTTCAAAGCCTGCTGGACCTTGCTGGGATCAATGAAAACCCCATCTCTGCCTTAATTTCTGGTTTCTTTTCCAGGATTTGTCTTTTCTAATAAGACAACACACTCTGCTTTTGATGAGTTGAGATCTTTCACTGATGTTTGAGGGAAGTAAGGTGATTTTGTACTCTTTTCGCTTGAAAGAAGTTTTTGGGAAAAAAAAAACGAGATGAAATTTCCTTAAAATGAGAAAAACGTAATTGGGTTTAAGACTACTTTTAATCTGAGGATTCTTTGTTGAAGTTCTCAAAGCTCCCATGTTCCATACCTTGCCAAGTATGGATTAACAATAAAGCAAGATAAAGTGAAAGGTTTTGCCAAGCAGGAGCTTATGGTCTGCTTGTGTAGTGGAGCAAACTGTTGCTGAGTGGCAAAAGCATAGCTTTAAATTAGTCTCGAAATAAACCCGCTTCTTTTTCAGTTTTTCATTCACTTGATTCAGAAAGGCCGGGAATTTTACTGACTGAGTTACTGCCTGCTGTTCACTCCAAATGACCTACACTTGTGATGCTCCGTGCCGCGGAGACTCCTTTTCTCTTTCGTCTTCCATTTACTAAAAGCCCAAAGGCAGCGTTTACTTTCAGTTTTAGCTGGGAAGACTTAACCAAGAGCGGGGGATGTGGGAACGGGTAATATGTTAACTTAGCAGCTGGCCTCGCCGAGATAAACATGCGCTTTTCCAAATGCTGTCATCTGGCCCCTTTCCAAAACAAGCTGAAGGAGGAGGTCAGGGGTGGAGCCATTCGCTGCTTCAGTAAAAAGAGGCTTTCATTTGGAAAGAATTGCCAGAACGTATTGACTAAAAGGACTGCAGATTTAAAATGAAATGACCAAACCTTTCCTGACTGAACTAAATGGTCTCTCTTGATGACTTGAATTTAAGTGCCTTGTTGCGGTGCTGCTTCTCTGTGAAGGTTCAGCAGCTTCAATGCAGAGTGCATATTTCTGCTTTTTTTATTTTTTTTGAAAAAAAAAAAATATCAGTGCTTTATGTAAGATTTTGAACATGACAACTGATGAAAAAATGTATCGTCTTTGGTTACAGTAGAGACCTGCAACACAAAAGTGCTATTGTTTTAATTGTTTAAAATTCAGATTACAAGATAATGGTAATACCATTAGAAGGTTTCCCCTTGGCCTAGAAGCTGCAGGTAGGAGTGTGTCGATCCCTCAGTATTAAAGATGAATGATAAGGAAACCTCTTAAATGCCTGTGACGCTGCAGTCTAGCCAATTTAGGATCAGCTGATGCCTTCTAGTGATAATGGCTTGAGGTTTTCAGCTGTATTATGAAGATATCAGCCAGGGCAAATAGTGTTTAGAAGAGAAGTATACTTTATTGAATGGGGAGATGATCTAGAAGTGACAGTAAATTGCATTGCTAAATGATCTATGTGCTCTCCGCCGTCTCTTCACTGGCAAATGCTGTTGGTAAAATGAAAGATGGTTGTTCTTAATGTATGAAAGCACAGGAATCAAAGTATTATTTGATCTCCCTGTAGGAATCTGGGCTAGTTAGGAAAATTGTCAACCGAAAGCACGGCTAAGTTGTACATCTTAAATGCCAGAAGTAGATGGATTTAGGCTTATTTTATCATTACTTAAACATGGTTAACCTCACTGTGGATTCCCAAATACAGTTACAGCTGTGTACTTCTGCAACTTCATTTGTGCACCTTCTTACCTTGTCACTGATGTGTTTTAAAATCTCCCGCCCCAGATAAAAGTGTCTGGATTTGATGACAAACAAACTGCCTGTTCTTGCACAGAGCAGCCACTGTGCTCTTCGAGGTCGTGTCAAAGATGGTGGAAAATGCAGCACTACTCTAAAATATGCGTCTGATTCTTTTGTCTTTTTTTTTTTTTTTTTTGGAAGAGCAGCATGTCTCTCTCTTCCTCCCAATAAAAAGGCTTCTGTCAACTGTAGGCATCTGTAAAATAACTGTGGCTGTTCTTGCATCTCAGGGTTCAGGGTACCAGGCAAATCTGAGTGAGTTTTGGTCTCAACCCCGGGTGTGAATCAGCGCTGTGATTTTTCAGCACCGAGGTCTTGAGCGTAGTTGTAATTCAAGTTCCTAAAATATTAGAAGCCCTGACGGTGCTGAGGTCTGGTTTCTGGAGCTCTTCCCCGTGGGTTTGCAGCCAAGGATGGCTGAGAGAGAGAGCAGTTATCTGTGCTGCAGCAGTGATGGTTTATGGCTGGGTGCCCAGATTGTCTGGCTTTGCACACAGCTTTATAGTTTGCCTTTGAGGGCTGTGGAGGAGGTGGAAGTCATTTGTAATAAACAGCTATCTGCAGCCTGCTTTTTCTGGGGTTTGAAATGTACAGCCATTTAAAAAATCGCAAACTAGATGTACATTTACTTAGATAGCAGCCTGAAACTTCTATGTTTTAGGAACTCAGTTATGAGAAATGGAAACAATTGCTTATTGCTTTGTATAAAAAATACCGAATATTTATCCCTTGGATGTTTGGGCTGGTTTTTAAGCTCTGCATTGCTGGGCAATGAGGATTTTCAGGTGGTTTTGGGTTTTTTTGTGGTTATTTTGTTTTTTTTTGTTGTTTTATTTGAGAGAAAAATTGACTTGTCAAATCGGTTGGCATCCTTTGTGGTAATTAAGCCCCAGAGAAAAATATGTGTATATATCTCAAAATAGTTATCATGCAGCTACCAGCTATAGGCTCATTTAGGAAAAGATAACAGCCAGCCCCCCCTTCCACTGCAAGGAAAACAACCACCCTGGGCTGTGTTTAGTGGCTGCCCATGGGTGTTTTCGGAGGGAGATCCATTCTTCCCTCCATTTCTCTCCCCCCCAGCTTCTTGTTCATGGGGTCTGTGCGTGTTTTCCCCATGCTGATTTTTCTGAAGGGATGGTGGTGCTGCCTTTGTTAAGGTCTTGCCCAAGAGAAGTCTCTTAGAATGGCATTACCTGATACTTCTTAGCTGTGCTGTTTTCCCTCCTGCTCCTTTCTTCCCTTCCTGTGTTCTGCGTGCACAAAGTCTACAGTTTTCTCTCTCCTCCTGCATTTCCCAGGTTTCCTGATGGGAAGTGGGAGAGCTTTTTGTTTTGCTGGAGGGATAGCACTTGGATGGCTTGGATACATTCTGGGTGGTCACTACGTCCACAGATCGATTGTTAGTCCGGGCTGACTTCTGCCAAGTCTATTTTAAGCTCAGCCAGAGATATCTGTGTTGTGTCAGTCCGATTTCAGTCCTGCTCGAGCCTCCGACTCGCAGGTCTCTCAGTTCTTCAGAATCGCAGAGTGTTTTCATGGCTGATGCTCACGTCATTCATTGGTGCTGACAATGGAGATCCTTGTTTTTAAACAGTGGCTGGTTAGTGGTAAACAAAAGAGCATCAGCCCAGTGCTTTAACACAAACCGTTCTAGAAAAAAGGGGCAGTTCAGGGAGAATGCCAAGGAAGAGAAAAAAATCAGCTGTACAGATGCATAATGTGCTGACTGCCATTTTCCTGTGCTCTTACAAGGTCATTAATAGACCATAGAAGGTGGTCTTGGGGGTGTTGGTGATGTTTTTGCGGGAACTCAGTTTATGTTCTCAGTAGCCTTGAGGATGATCCTGCACATGAAATACGAAGCTGAAAACTTTAGTGGCACTGCAGGCATAACCTAACGGAGGGTGTGTGTTAATCAAGTAACTCTCTTTACACAAGTGTGTTACCAAAGTCAGGGGCAGGATTCCTCATTATCCCTCTGCCAACGTCGTTCTGTTGATCTGCAGGTCTCGACTTCCCTCTTCCCTCAGTGTTTTTAATTGCGCTTACCAAGTGCACAAACTTACTTAACAGAGGAGAATTGCTTGCAGTGTTTGTGTTGTCTGAGTTTTTACCACATCATCAGCTTTGAAATGGGTGCTGCTCTTGAAATTCTTTCTCTTACAAAAGATGCCCCGTCTCTGCAAATCTCATCATCCTCGTCTCCTTGTGCTGTCATGGCTGGAATGCTGTAAGTGCCCAGCACTGTACCTCATTCCTGTTTTGTGATGCAGAAAAAATTGCTCTTAGTTAAAAATAACCTGTTGGCATATGTGTGCTGTTCACATCTTCCTGCCTGGGAAATTATTTGGTTTCTCTTTGCTGATGTAAACAATAATGAAGTACATGTTTATCCTGAATCATTCAAAAATAAATTAATATGGAAGATGCAGCATCCTCTGATGAGGAAGGAGGAGAGCCTAGTGGCAGCAAACTAAATGCTATTTAATGTTTTCTAGTATGATCATAATAAAAATATGTGTCTGATCCAGTTGTGGAGCTAAATTTGGTCTCCCACAGTAACAGAACTGCTGTTGAGGAGCAGAGTCTCTGTATAAATAGCACTGTTTCAGGTGAAAGATTTATTATCTGGGAATTAGTGGAGCTTGGTGAATGTGTAATTTTTACTATTTCAATTCTTCTGATCAATCTCATGGAACTCAGCCTCTTCACTTGAGAAAAGAATGGTCCGAGTCAGTCTCATTACACCAGCAGTGCATTAGAGATGTCAGTCTTTATACTCTGCTGCCACATTTACATGTAATAATTGAATAAAGCAATGGTTGGCTTAGTGGATGGGTGTTTACATAATGATTTGCTTAAAAAAAACCCCACTCAACTTTAATTTTTTCTTACATTTGTGAGAACGAAATGTGCTTCAATGAAATGTCTAGGTGAAATACTGCAGTGATGACAAAACTCATTGCTTTTGAAGCCAACAACCCAGACTGATAGATGTAATCTATTTTATCTGGGTGATATTGCGACACTGATAGTCCCAACTGCACTGAAACTGTGCTTCCATCCTCCCCCATCCCCAATCCCTCAGTCAGCATGAGCAAGAGCTGCTCTTTCTGGAATTCTGTCTGCCTCTTCTGATCAGATAACATACTTTGAGACGTATTGGATGCATTTCTGAGAATATTTGCTCCCCTGGGTATTTCATGCACTAAATGAAGGCATAAAATAGTTACTGCTAAGATCATAATTGACCATAAATTGATTTCCAAAGTGGTATTTACTGCAACTAGTTTTCCTGTCCTGGAAGATCATTTATGGCTATTTCCTTTCCCCATCTCTCCCCCACCCTGTCTCTCCTCCCCCCTGGAGCTGCTATTCATTTGCTAAGTTGAGAAATGGGTGATGGCCCATTCTGATGCTGGGTCTGATATTCTAATTTATGCTTTTACTATGGAAAGTGGAGAGGAACAGAGAAGTTTATTTATTTCCTTTAAGTTCATCAGGTTTTAAGGATTACCCTTTCAGCAGTGCAGAGTTAATCTTTTAAACTCTGGTGGGTTTGTAGAAGGAAAGGTGCTAGCATGGATTATGCTGTTTCCTTAGTTTTGGGTGATAGGATAAATCTTTAACTGAATCCAGTTTCCAGCCTAAAGATAGGTACAGAGTAATTGTTTCTTATCTTACTCAGATTATGTTGCCATCTTAATTTTCAGAACAGCCTTGCAGCTGAAGATGCAGTGGAACAAAAGCTTAAAAGCTTCAAAATGTATTAAAAGCTTCAAAAAGTATTTTCTTTAAGTTAGATGATGTGATTATGGTGAACAGCGTGTTTTGATTTTTGTGGTGAAATACTAGGAGCGCATAAAGTGCACAAACCGGGTAGATTTTCTTCATTTGTGTTTAAACTTTCACGAATTTGCAGTGCACAACTTTTAGTACAGTTTATTAGTCTATAGCGTGTTTTGTCTTCCTTGACTGGGATCAAATTTGGTGTTAACCTCCTGCCGGGAATTCCAGGACCCCTGACATTTTATTGTGACTCTTGATTAGCTCACCAGGGTTCCTGCTAAGAATTCTTCTTTCATTCATTTGATAAATTGAATTCCCTATTCACAGTGCCTTTAAATAGAATGGTATTTGGAAAACTTGGAGACCAACAGCTTGAATGTTCAATGAGCTCACTCAGCAAATTTAAAAATGCAGAAGAAGGAAATGATGGCTTTGTGTATTCTTAAATCTTCTAAAAGAATAAACATCTTACAAAAACTTAGATCTCCATCATCATACTTGCTTTAAGTGTGTGGGGGTGTTATTTCCCTTTTGGTTTCTAAGACAAGGAGCTCTTTTGACATCTCTTTTCCCTTTTTCACCTTGTTTTGCCTTGTTGTGTCAGGAGCTGTGCATTCACCGTAGCCGTCCACGTGGGAGCAGGTGCGATGAGGTGACACAGGCAGAGCTTCCCAAGGCACTGTGTGTGTGGTGTGGTGTGGAGAGAGCACCTCATCCATCCCACCCTGGGCTCTGCAGCATGAGGAACGGTGATGTTATTTTTTTCTGACTGTAGATCTCGACACAGCTCTTCCCCATGAGGCTGCTGTCCTTTGATTCCCCCATCCAGGTCTCTCCTTGAGCTTCCTGGGGTCGGGGCTGCAGCAGTGTCCCAGCACTTGTGTCTCCTCAGGTGACACCTGGGGATCTCATTGCTGTGCTAACAGAGGCCCACCCTCTGTCTTCCTAGAGATTGGCTTCTGCAGCTTCTGCCACACGTCTGGGAAGTGATTTTAGTGTCACAGGAAAGCGTGGGCTGAAGGGGACCTCAGGTTATCCCAGGTGGCAGATGAGTGTCCAGGTCCAGTGACACATGTGTGTCTGGGTCACTGCTGCTCCTCACTGTCTGCTGCTGTGTGTTGGTGTTATTCTTGGCCGTGCCCGGTGCAGTTTCCCTGCCTGTGGGTAGGAATGAGGGCAGTGTGTGTGCGTTTTTCCACTGTGCCTGTGGCAGGAAGTCTGCCTGAGGAGAGGTGTTGCTCACCTTCCTGGGCCTGTTTAATCACACTAGAACCACTCATGAACGTGGACATGTGTGTGCCTGTGGCTGCTGTAAACTGGAGGTCTTTTGCTGAGGATGTCAGCACTGCCTTATTCCCAGAACAAGCACAAGAGTAGCGCAATAACATGCCTGTCTTCAGGGGAAATTCTGTTTCCTGCCTTGTGATGCTGTAGGTTGTGTTGTCCAGCCCCACCTGTGTGAGAGCACCAACCTGATCTTCAGCTCTGGCAATAAATAAGTTCACTGTGCTTTCACCTGCTGCCGCCAAAGTGATGGGCTCAGAAATAATGGAGTCCTGGCACCTAACTGATGGAAGGGAGAGAGGAGGATTAGGTGTATTGGAAATCCCTACAGGCAAAACGGTGCATGGCTGTAGTTACACAAACTTACTTTTCAGTTTTTTTCAACAGAGGAGCATAAAGGCTTTTCGCTGTGCTTGCTGGAGGGCTCTGAAGTTTTACTGCACAGTGCTGCCAGCTGTGGCCTGTCCCTTCTGACCCCACTGTCCCTCCAGGATGACAGGTGCCTGACTGGCTCCACCAGCCTCTGTCCCTGGGAGTGGTCAGCTCTGAGCCTGCGTGGCAAAACATCCTGTGGAGCTGCTGCTCCTGTTCCAATTTCCTGGCCTCCTACATTGCAGTGTCCCTGTGCAGCTGCCCCAGGAAGCAGTGCTCCTCTAAAGTGTGCTTGGAGTTCAGCTAAACAGAGCCAGCAGCTTGACTGTGGGTTCCTTCTGCTCCTGGGTCAGCTGAAGCGACACTTGGTCAGTGAGGGGGACTGGCACAGGGCTCTCATCCTCTGAAGTATTTACAGAAACCAAAATAGCCAGCAGTATCTGGAGAGACAAACACGCCGTGCCCTTGCTGAGCTGCTGGATTCCAAAGCTGTTTTCCTTTGTGCATTATGTCCCAGGAAGACTGGGGCCGAGCTGTGGAGCGGATGCCAGATCAACTGCTGGTAACTATCATCAGGCCTGGGAGGGAGGCAGTGCTGGGAAAGTAAATCTGGTTATCTGCACTCTTCACAGTGTGTAGCTTAATTTTTCCATCAGTCCGTGTTTGCTGGGGGGGGAGAGTTGTTTTTCATAGTGTGTTTCTTGCTGGTTTTAGCCTGCTTTGAGTGATGAATTTAATGCAGGTTTTTTTGTGTGTGGGGCTTTTTTTCTCTTGGTCCTTGCATAGCCTGGCAGGTGCCCATGGTGGAGTGCTTAAGGTCTGCTGGGGTGTTGTCAGCAGATTGAGGGAGCAAATTCTGGGATGGTTCATGCCTGAAATGCATGAATGAGTGAGGTTGGGTGTACAGCATTTTAGTCCCTGCCCAGATTTACCTGCTGACTCCTTGAGCTGCCCTACACCGGAGCTTGTATGCTCACTAATAGGCCTGCACTGTGGAGAGCAACACCTTCACAGGAGAGGGGATGTAACTGTGTGGTGGCATCCCTGTGGGATTATCTACGTGAACCTTTTCATGTGGATTGGAGCTTCCATGATTGATCAAGTGATTGTCCTCCCTTGCTGTGCTTTGATTGGCGTCCTGTGTCTTGGAGTGCAGTTATCAGATTCCTCTTAAATAAAACGTGGCTGGATGATGAGTTCCAAGGGTGCAGTTAATGCTTTCCTGCTGCATGGGAGCAGACTGGAGCCAGGCTCCACCTGAGGCAGGGGATGGTGTGAGTAGGAAATCCTCTGCAGTGACAGTTCAGCTCTGCAGATCCTCTCTGGTGTGCACTGCTTAGAAATGAAGGGGAAACACAGATCTGAAACATTCCTGCTTGTACTCCAGTGCTCTCGTCAGTGCCCATCCCTCTCAGCTAACACACCAGGGGAAACTGGAGTGTTAAACAAAACCAAAAGGAAGTCTCTAGATGAAAAATAAAAACTGCAAGCCCTGCAAACATTTCCTAGGGCTTGGCAGTGCTCAAATAAGGGCTCTTCAAACTGCTGGCTTACCAGTCATAATTCATCTGCATCCTTAGTTTATAAAACTTCTTCTTCTCTGGAATTTCCTCCCTCTTCTAGTCATTGGTAATAACCAGTAGAAGCTGAAACAAGGTCAAGTCAGTGTGCTTTTGAAAAATATCTTGAATTGAATGATAGTAACTGCCTGTTCTGCTTTATTTTTGTTCTAATCTAATCTGCTCGAGTGGTTATTTACCTTACCTGTACAGAAAGGAGGGTCACAGTAAGTTAGTACTGGGTGAACTGGAAACTTCCAGTGGGAGCCCAGGTCCTGCAGCACACACCAGCTGGAATTCTCCTTTTCTCTCCGTGGGATCCTGCCAGGATTTTATTGCTCTTCAACCAATATTCCAGAGTGGCATCTTAGAAACGGCCTGTGCTACTGCTGGAAACGCAGCCTTGAGACAGAGCGTGGAACACAGAAGCCCTTTCTGATCCTGGAATTTCTGTTTCACACGTTGTAGGAGCAGGATTTTTAATTTAATCTCTTGGACAACCTAAAATCTGCCTCTGCTTTGACCAATTTTAATTGAATGTGTTGCTTTTCACACCACGTTCTCAGCCAGTGCTGTAATGTTCCTGGTTGGTTTTGAACGGCAGCTACGCTCTGCTCCTGCAGAGTCTCCAAATTTGGTGGAATTTCTAAGTGACTGCAGGAATCCCGCTGCTGCCCCTGTTCAGGGGATCAGTTTTCTGCTAC
This sequence comes from Chamaea fasciata, assembly GCF_029207755.1. Lineage (NCBI taxonomy): Eukaryota > Metazoa > Chordata > Aves > Passeriformes > Sylviidae > Chamaea > Chamaea fasciata. Next base: position 8,381,995 of record NW_027094104.1, on the reverse strand, counting down.
ACACTTCAAGACAAGTTCACCAGCAACTGGAGGTATCAAAGTCCCAGCCCACATCTCTTAGCAATGGATGATATCTTGATGTTTCAGAGGAAGGAATCCCTTGTCAAGGCAAATGATCTTTTAAGGAGGGTTAATTGCAGGACAGGGACATAACTGGACAGTGAGAAGCCCCAAAACATGGGACCAGGAAATCATAAATGGAGGTCAAACGAAAACTCTCACTGAATTTCATCTATGACTCCCCACAGGAGCAAATTTTGCATCCAGACTTTTAAATCACAGGGTGTAGTTTCAAGCTGTGTGCTCACAGCTGTATGTGGAACTGTCCCATGGACTTATCTTGTCCCTAGTGGTGTGGCTGGAGGCTTTTCCCCCACTAATTCCCTGGAAAGGAGATTGTAGGATTTCACTTCGTAGAAGCCTCCAGTTCCCTGTCTAATTGTTTTTGTGTCTAGGAGTCGCTGTGGCCTTGTAGCAGTGTTGCTTGATAAAAAAGAAATCTTCTTTTCTTTTTGTTTTTTTTCCTCTTGTCTTCTCCAAATGTCTATTTATGAAGACTTGGTATGCATGTTAATGTTGGGGTTTTTTTAAAATGCTTCGGTGTGGAGGATTTTTCTTTACGCCTAATCCAAATCTTCTTTGTTGCAGTTTAAATTCAGTGCAACTTCCCACAGCTCAAGGAGGAAGATTTTACTCCGTGCTTCTCTACCTCTGTCTTTAACACCTTTTTGAATAACAGGGTTGCCATCTCTTTAAATTAAGTGAATCCAAGTCTGAGGATTTTTCCAAGGGCCTGTGGTTTTTTTTTATTTCCTTGGTGCTGTTTTCTGGGTTCTCTCCAGCTAACCTGTGTCTCTCTTGCTGTAGATAGTCCCAAACTGGACACAGGGCAGCAGCTGATGAATTTCTGACCATCTGTGACATTGTTGCTTTGCTTTTGGAGTGAAATCTGCTGGAGCACCTGCTTTTTTTCCTCCCTAAAACTGGTGTTCTGCCACTTGTTCCCCGTGCTGTATTGATGTAGGATTTTTCCTGCCAAACGTGGTACCCTGCACTTTTTCTCACTGATCCTCTACCTTTTTTTTTTTCCTGCATTTTGAGTTCATCAGGGTGTTCTGAATATTGTCCCTCCTTAATCATTTTGTGGCTGTATGACTTGATATATTCTGGAAACTAAGTAAGTGGACACATTTTTCCAGCAGCAAAGTGGTTAATAAAAATTTTACTGCCGAACATGTGGCACACTGCAGTGAAAATTCCTGGTCAGGTCCCTGCCTTGTGGGAGGGGTTTTGTGGGATTTTATTGTAATTTTGTTATGTACCTTAAAACTATTAAATAATAGTTCTTAAAACTATTAAATAGTAAAGCAATCATATTCTTATTAACAAAAATCTCCATGTGGATTGAAAAGTCAGTTATGTGGTTTGCTTGCATCTCTTTCATATTTTTCAAAAATACCTGGGACTGTGCTGTAGGAAAAAAAAGCAGGCTTCTTTTCTCCTCCACAAATCCTTGTTAGCTCTTGCTGATGTTTTTCTCTCTTCCCTTTTAAGTTATATGCCCAGTCTTTGCCCTCTGCTGCTCTTCCAGAGTGCCATCCATCCACCTGCTCGTGCTTTAAGGTAACCCGCAGTGACTGAGACACGGTTGTTCCTGTGGTCAGGCCCAGCCAGTGGGGAAACATCCCATTTCTCTCAGGAGTTTTTAAGCTGTTCTTGCCTTTGCTGGCCTGATTTCCTCTTTGGAGCGGTAGCAAGATGTTGAGCTCCATCTCATTTTTTTTTCCCCTGCCATTTCATGTGAGTTTTCATCTCAAATTTTGGGAAAAGGGACTTTTAAACACATTTCGGGTGTCTTGCCTGGAGCTACGTTCAGCAGCCCTTTGGGAAGGAAGCCAGAACGGACCATTGCAGTGCTGGAGGTGGAGATCCTGGGGCAGGAGCAGCCTGGCTCTGGGTGCTTTGCTGCCCCAGCTTGGCCAGAGCCCCCTGAAATCCCTGGGAGAGAGAAATCCCTGGGAGAAAGAAATCCCTGGGAGCAGTGTTGTCATCCGCGGGCTCCGCACCAGTGCCGGCGGTTGTTGGCCATCTGTTCCCCGCTGACCTCTTTAGGGAGGGCTGGAGCAGAAAGAAAAGTCCTGTCACTTCAGCCCTCACAGGGTCATCTGTCACTGCTCCCCCTCTTCCCACCCACAATCAAAAACTAATATTTCCTCTTGCATATTAATGAGGCACTTGAAGGTTGGTTTGTTGTTTGCTTTTTACACGCATGGTGCTCATATTTTTCTGGCCTTTCTCAATTTGTCCCCTTGTGTTTGTGCTGCTTTGTTTTGTTGGTTTTTTTTTTTCATATTTCCTTCTTATTTATTTGACCTAGTTTTGCATGCTGCTTTCTTTTTTGAGGTGATTGGAGAGCTTGTAATTAGGGACCAGCTTGACTCTTCTTGATTAATGACTGAGCCTGGATATCAAGGGAACAAAGCTGGCACTTTAACAGTCACACCAGCTCCTTCCCTTCACCCATATTTACTCTGGAAAGGTCACAGGGCCGGGCCCCGTAAAGATGAAGCAGGAAACAAAATTAGCAATAGGCAAATAGAGAGTTTTAGTTTCTCTGTTCCATCTCTTGTGAAAACAGGGATTGCTGATGCTCTGTGAGCTCTTGCCTTGTGCAGGATTTCTGCCATGCATGTGGGTATCTGCATTGTTGTTTAGATTCCTGGTGATTTCCAGGAAACAGCAGCTGCCTCTTCGTACGGGACAGTGTTGCAGGTGTCCTTGAAGGAATCAAAGCCTGCCTTTCCAGAGTCTGATGCTCTTTTTTTGATGTTAATTTTTGATCCCATTTCATCACCACCCTCCAAACTGTTTTCTGCCTTCAAGATTTCAGAAATTTCTTTCTTACAAACAGATCTTGAAGAATGTCCTAAGTAGTAATTTTCTTTCTTTCTGTTTGAAACTGTCTGATACCAGATTTGGAGAACTTGTCTTTGAGAGCTCATGTCTGTGCTGTCCAAACCCTCTGTTACCACCTGGAACAATGCATGGATCTGTTAATTCCTTCCCCAAAGCCTCCACAGCCTGCATTTGGATGATTATTTGCCAGTCCCAATTTTAATTTAAAGATTTTCTTTTTGTCCCTTTTTTTTTTTTTCTCCCCTCCCATCATCACTGTTAGGAAAAATGCCTGTGCAGGGATGCACAATGGCCTCTTCTATGGTGAGGGAAGACAAAACCAGAGCAGTGCTTGAGCAGTTGTGTGTAAGTTGTAGGATTCTTCTGTCAGTAAGAGCAACTTCCACAAGTGTCAAGGGAGTTTGTTCCAGCATAAAGTAGGATTTAAGGTACAAGAGGTATCTTGGAATTAAAGTGTGGTGGCTAAACCTGACAAAGGCATCTGTAGTCAAAGATCAGGAATGCTGTGCTGAAAAGGCAGTTTTCCTGTGTTATTAAATAAACCTTTAGGATATTGCATATACAACAGAATTAATGAGGTTGTTGAGGTTTGGAGCAGGGTGACATAGAATGATGGCAGAGACAGGTCTCTGTTCAGCCCTCAATTACTCTAAAACACTGTGTGGGCAATAATACAAATAGACTCTACCTGCAGGTTGCTGAAGACTGTTCCCAAAAGGAATATTGCAAAATGCTGTCAGAATGTCCCCTCAGTGCTGACCCACAATACCAGCTGTGCCTTAAGCTGTGGAAGCAGTCCAGCTAGAAAACTCAAGTTCTAACTTAGCTTAAAAAATAAATCAGCCTAGATGTGTTAATTTTTGAAAGGGATTAATAAACCTTTCAGCAGCAGCAGCAGTGACAGGCCAGAGGCACAGCGCTGGAGTTGTTGTGCCTGTGACCTGCGGCTCCTCTTGCTTTCCTGTTCAGAGCGAGCTCTTTAAAGATAACCTTGGGTTAGGCTTGGATTTCATAAGCGATTTGCAATCTGTGAAAACGCCGCTTCGTGCTGTAGTAAAACTCCTCGCTCATAAAAATCCCTCCCGACTCAGATCCATATGTAAGAACAAGGCAAACTCCTACAGGGATATTCTGAGCCACTCCTGCTTTAGAACATGAGCTTTGTATTCAGAAATGTTTTAGCGTGTTTCCTGCAATAAAGATTAAATTGTCGCTCAGGAAGTAAAGCTGCAGCATGTGCCTTTGACAACGTAATCAAACTTTATATAGCCATGTTTTTATTGTTTTCCTTTTGTTTTGCTCTTAGATGACTAATTCGTGCCTAAAAGTGACAGCGAGAGTTACCATCTGAGAGGCCGCTTGGAGCTTTATTTCTATTTTAAGCATATTTAAGGCACATGTATTCAGAAAGTGTCATTATGTAAATCAGTTTGGAAAATTGAGCTCCATTAAAAATTACAAGGATCATTTTCTGAGCTAATCCGAGGCTATTTTAATCTCAGAAATGAAAAAAAAATAACCCCACAACCGAACCTCAGGTTTTTTGTGAGGAGTGGTGCTTCTACCTCTGACGTTGCAATTGCTGTGCTAGTACGGTAAGAAAATCCTTCGTGTTCTTAGCGGAGCAAAATGTTTGCTCTTCTTGGATTTGGAAAATCCACTGACGTGATGCATTGCCTGGAAACAAAAATTGATAGTGGAGTCCAGTGTAAGGAATGATTTTGGCAGTGGTGAAAGTTGACCCCCAGGGTTGGACACTTGAAAGGTTTGGTTGGACCAGATGATCCTTAAAATCCCTTTCAACCTGGTATTTTAGGAAAAGAACTTGATATTAAAAAGAGATGAGGCCTGACAAGGAAGATGGGTAGTTTGTGCTTTTATAGCTGAAAGAAAACTCTGCATGTTAAGCAAAGTGGTGGTGGTGGTTTGTTTCTGTGTGTGGTTGATTTTTATTTCTGTTTTTAAATACTGCCCTGAGTATTGAGGGGGATTTAAATATAACTGTGGTGTTGTGGAATTGCCGTAATGGTGTGGGGTTTCTTAAGTACTAGCGAGAGGAAACCAAAAAAGTTTCTCATTTTACATGGACTTGTTTCATTCACCTGCTTTCAAAAACGAAAAAAGGCTGAACTTCCTCTGGCAATAGCGTGGCAGCTTGGGGGAGTTCACTGGAACAGGCCCTTTGTAGAGTCTGCTGTGACTTGGGTAGGGAGCGCTGCAAATGAAGGGACTGGATGTTGTTTCTTTGTAGTTACTGAGGTCCTGGGGACTTCTGTTCTCCTCCGAGCTAACGGGAATAAAGGCAAACCTATTACAGTTTCGACTCCGTTTCTTTTGGCAGCCTAAGTCGTCACTTTTCGCAAAGTCCTAGAAGAGGCCGTTTAAAAGTAGAGTTTTTCAAGCACCTTTGTCTTAGGCGCAGTTTACCCAGAAATGCAAATCCCCAGCTGCAGTTGCAGGGGGCAGATGTTTCCCAAACCTCACCTTACAGTACGGGGTTTACAAGGGTGGCCCTTCGGAACTGGCATTAGCTGAGCAGGTGGTGAATTTTGGGTCGTGACAGAAGGCGGATCAGTATTTAAAAAACAGATCCCCGATGGCATTTCAGCTGGCTGGGCCTCCAGTGGTGCACCCGGAGCTCCCAGATGTGCCCAACCTCTGGCTGCTATTCCAGACCCCGGCTCTTGCCTTATCTCACTCCTGTAAATAATCTGAGCGCTGTAAAGTGGCTAAAAAAAAGGCACTAACACCTAAGTTTAGAGCTGTGAACTGCTTGCTGTGGCGTTTATAGTTTGGGGTGAGACAAGGGAAGGGAATCTGCTTTTAATTTAGCCTGGAGCTCCGTGCAGGATCTGTGTAAGCGTTAAAGCATCTGCAGTGGCCAGGATCAGTCTTTTCAGGCAAGTAAAAAAGCCAAATCCCAGAACGCCCCTCAGCACCGAAATATCAAAAGGCTACAATGTTCCTTTTGTTAGAAGAAAGGGAAACTATGTAGGAAAACGCAAACTTGTTAAGAGGCAAAATGTTTCACGGTGAATGTCTGAAGACACAATGTGCAAAATCTGAAGGGAGCAGTCTAACACATTGTGGCCGAAAGAGAGAGAAAAAAAAGTTTTGTAACTAAAAAACTCTTTTTTTAACAACAAACAAAAAAAAGATCCAAATAAAGAAATGGGAGAGGGGGCTGCAGGCTTTGGGAAGGTAAATGTAAAGCAATAGTAAATTAGGCTAAAAGTGGTCTTGAGGAGTAATAGGACGACTTTGAATCTAATAATAGTGATGGTCATGGCTTCAGCCCATCAGAAACAGCCTTCTCGGAAGATCTGTAAGGCTGATAAATGATCAGGACCTGAAGAGCTGTCAAGGAAGATAAAGTAGTGATAGAGAAGTAAATGAATTATTTGCATTGGTATTTATTGAAAAGGATGTTGGGGAGGGTCATTGCTGTAACCATTTATTTCAGTGATGGACATAGGAAGCGGAGAGAAGAAGGTTTCAAGTAGGTTTTCTTCTCGGTTTGGAATGATTCAGGTTAATTTTTAATCAAGGTGATACTGGAACAATCTTGTTTTGCATTAATGCAAATTCTTCAGCTAGAATTTATAGGATGAACACAAAATATGATTATTGGAATTCATCTGGGCCTTAGTTTACAACTCTAGAGAACAAAATTGACGTGTGTGGAAAATTAATGCAGCATGTGTTTGACCGAGAAGAGAAAAATAGTTGCAAAGTAATGTACTTGCTCATGATATTCAAGGTGTGTTGTGAATCACAGCTGCTGAAAGCCAGCAGAACTTGCATTAATTACTTGGGTTTGTTCCTTTTTTTTTTTTTTTCTAGTTTCAAACTTTCTTTCCCTAAAATATGCTAATGTTGAGCAGTACTTATGAGTGATTGTAGAACGAGGTTCCAAATAAAAATCTATCCTTTCTCTGAATTCTTCCTGCCTGCTATTTTATTTGTTGTGAGTTTCAATTTTGGAACAACTCTTTTTTAGTGCTTTTATTGCAGCATTAGTGGCAGCCTGTTTTAGACACAAGATGGAGAAAGTTAGCAATGCAAATATGGATTATTCACCTTCCTAGAGAACCTTCATCTCACTTAAAAGCTCTTCCTAACCTTTGTTTTTATCAGGGAGAAAGAACAAGAAACACAAGAAGAGGAACATTTGATGGAAGAAAAGAAAAAGAAAAAGCAGGAAGAAAAGAAAAAGAAGGAAGGTGCTCAGAAAAAGGTTTGTTCATGTTCCTGTTGGAATTGATCAGTTTTAAATGTGAGTGTGGGCACTGATGGTGCAGCTTCACTTGTGGGAGTGAGCCTGATAACCAGGTCTGCTGTGAAAGCTGATAGTGTGGGGGGATTCAAAGGGATGCTGGACAAAGTCACAGAAATTAATTCTGCTGGGTGCTCCAGGGTCCACAGGCACAGTGAGGGCCCAGAAAGCCTCTGACCCTCCGGAGAGGGAAGGCTGGGTGGGTGGATGGGGCTGCTGCCCTCTCTTGTCATTCTTTGCACTGCCCCTTTGGCATCTGCTTCTGGCTTCAGTCAGACAGAGGTTTCCATTCCCACATTCCTGTCCCATGGAGTTAAACTGACATTCTCTAGTCCTCAAATGAAATGAATACCTAATTTATGTAAGCAGTTTCTGCAAAAAGTTAGGCCTGCAGCCCTGTAATTATTAGGTATAGTTTGCAGTATTGACAAGTTGTTGATTTGTTTTGTTCTTCTCTTCTTTCAGGCTGCTGAACAAAAAACCAAAGGTAAATCCATGTTTATTCTTTGTGAAATGTTTGATACTTTTATAAGCTTGTTTAAAAAAGCGTGCTTGTACTTTTGATTCATTGTGACTGTTTAATGAAGGGTGTATGTCTTACTAGGATTGTTATGTTCCTAAAGTTTTATTGGGATTCTCAGCATAAGCTTTGGCTTATCTTGCTGGGTATTCTACAGCAGCCTTTTGACAAGAATATATGGATTAATTTTCTGTGAACCATAACACAGCATGTGTCATCTCTTTTGTCAAGACAGATGCAGTTTTCCATTTAGTTGTTAGTAGTTATTTATCTGTTTCAAAGACAAGTAATTGCCCCTTTCCCCTTGCACAATTCCAACTCAATTTAATGTGTAAACTCAATTCATGGAGCTTGGGAGAAATGACTTCCCCCGCTGCCACCACTGCCTGTTTTTCTTTCTGTGTGGGTTTTCTGCCTGGGAAGTGAGTGGAGCTGGTTTGCAGCAGAGGTAAGGGATGCCTTCGCCTTTGGGGGCAGTGGGCTGCCAGGTTCCCTAGGAGAAAACTTAGTGAAGCTGTGGCTTTCAGAAAGGTGAGGAAGAGAGGCAAGGTAATGGCTCTCTTCTGCAGCCGATGGCTTACAGATCTTTTTGTGTCATCTGTCCTTTGATTTGAAGAGTTCTGAACCAGCTCAAGTGCACTGTCATTTATTGGTGGGTAATTGGGTGACAGGCAGGCAAGTGAAGCTTCCCAGAGACCCAAAGACTGAGAGTTAGAGAAGAGCCAAGCTTAACATAAGGGGGGGACTAAACAGCTTACTGTTCAAACACTTCTTGTGATTTATACAGCAGAAATTAAATATTACTTCAGTGATATGAATTCAGAAAAAGAAGTAATAACTGCACGATGAAGGTACTGTAATGGTAATTTATTGAAACTCTGTTATTTTCTTTCTAAGTTTTTCCTGTGTAGAAAGTGAGAGGTCAGAAGGTTTTAATTTGGATTCTATAGCATCTGCACTGTGTGATGTCATGTAGTTTATAATACTGGATTTTACTTTCAGGAGAAGGGAGCAGAGGTATGTGTGTCCCACCAAAACTTAGGTACATACAAGACTTTTGGAATTAAGATGCATGAGAGCAATTTCTATCTAAATGGAATATTTCTGTTTTCACAGGATTGCTTGTTTTGTTCTCTGTATCAGCTCGCTTCTGTGTGAAAAGGTTTCACTGTTCTATAATGGATTATAATGACTTTTTAATATCACAATTCAGCAGCAGATGTTTTTGCTGTCAGGGTAACTAAATTCATTTTCACGTGTTAATGCAGTGGCTCTTCATTTCTGTTACTAGTGAGACACGGAGCCTTCTGCTTTCCCTCTGTGGGATGTTACTATTTCTGTCTCTGTTGTGACAGCTTTGCTTTTAATTGCTTGAAACTGCCACGTTTAAGTTTCTAGTTAACAACTTCAGTTTTTCAGGTATGCTTGTGAGTTTGTTCCTTTCAAATTTAGGAACTACATTTCTCCATCTGTTGGATTTTTTTGGTTCGCTATCCATGTATTTAAGCATCTTTTATCGCTATAAAATATGAACCAGGAAGAAGACAGCAGTGAATGAGGATAGTTATGTTAGAGATTGAGCAGCTTTGGCATTTATTGTTTCATCTGCCAGATGCAGCGATGCAGCTTTTTGTTGTTCAGCATCGTTGGAAGGGGGGATCTGTCCTACAGAGATCCCAAACCTCCTGTTCCTGCTCAGGGTTATTTACAGTCCTGTGAGTGACCCTTCTTTGAATTTCCTTTGTCTTTTCAGGCTGCTCTGCGGAAATTATTTATTTCCACTTTATAGTGCAGATCCTTACATTTATCTTCAGAAGGGATGTGCGTGAGCTTATGAGAAGTAGCAGGAAATTTCTTAGAATACAGAAAATATTAATGGGAGGAAAAATCTGACTGAACTGTTTTCCTACAATATTCAGAGTTGACTGTAAATTTTATTGCAGTGCTGCACCGAGTGCTTTATTTGGATACATTTTCAAGGTTGAGTGACACATGCTACTAGAACTGAAAGGTAACACAGGGATTATCGTTGAATTTAGTTAATTTATTTCCTATCTGGGACACAGCAATTGATTTAGTTGTGATGACAGGATGGCACAGTAAAACTGAGTGAATGGACTGTGGGCAGGATGTATTAAATCAGAGATTAATGCTGAACTGGAACTGGATATGTTGTAAAATGTGGATTTTGGTAGGTGAGATCTTGATAAATACGACTTAACAGAGCTGTTTGTGGTAACTTTAAAAAAATTGCTTAATTTTATGTGTGTGTCACTGAGTTCTGCAATTGGGTTGCCATGGCAGTGAGAGGTGCTTGCACCAGTTGGGTCCTAGCGGAGAAAAAGAAATCAGACGAGTGCAGGTGGGATCTGGAAGGGGTTTTCAGTTTGTTTTTCAGCTGCCTGGGGCAGGCTGCTTGTACAACCCCTTGTTTGCTCTCAGCAGCGTTTGTGGAGGAGAAGGCACTTTGCTGAAGTGGGTAGAAAGGGCCAGGTGTGGGGCTTGAGAAGGGAGGGAGGGTTTTTCCTTTCCTCATGTGCTAGAAACCTGCGCTCTCTGTCACAGAGGTGTGGCCTTGCTGTCCTGGCCAGTAATAAACTCGTGTGTTTTGTGCATCAGCTCTGAGCTGCTCTGGGCTGCTGCAGGTTCAGTCACTGGTGAGGCCTCAGGAAAGAGAAGGGAAGCAAGAGGAAGGAGGTTTCCTGTGGGGGTGTGTTTGTGGTGTGCTGTCAGCTCAGTCTTGCTCCGAGGCCTCAGCCCCAGCTGAATGTTTCCATTTGTGATGTGGAGCACAAACCCCTTCCAAAACAAACACACGTTTCCACCCTTAGGGGAAAGGTATGTGGCTGCTGCTGGAGTCCGGGGCTGGGAAGTGCTCCCTCGCACAGCTCTTGCATCCACTGAAATAAACTATTTTTTCTGTTCAAACAACGATTCCAACCCTTTAAGTCTTCTCTACATAACAGCTCCTTCAGTTTCTGGTTTTTTTCTTCCCCTGCAACATTGTTTGCCTGAGTATTTTTGTGTGGCTGAATCTTTTATAAATACCCCGTTGGCAACAATTCTAGGGGATGTGTGAAAGGAAGAAAGATGGGTGAGCTGATAAAGACCTGAAATGTTTCTCAATTACTTGAAAACAAATGAAAGCAGTCTTCCTGTTCAGCCGGAGAGAAGCACTGCAGAATTAGATGAGGTGGGAAACGAGCAGGTTTTTATTGCACATTGAAGTAGTTGTTCTTTTATGGTAATTCTTTTGTGAGCAGAACTGTGGAGCACAGGCTATTAGTGTTTATTTTACATGTGTAAACTCTTGCCAGTTTATGTGCACTTGATCAAGAAACTTTGTGTAGGAAGGCTTTTCTAATGAAAACATTCGGCTGTAATTGTGAGCTCTGTTCTGGATGGTAAAGGGTCACTAGTATGGGAATGGCTGTTATTTAATAACTACAGGGGCTTTAAGGGAGCTGTGCCTGTCATAAATACTACCAGGGTGTGTTTTGCTGCCTGCTTCTCTTCTAGCCAGCCTCCTGCAGGTTTATGATCAGCACAGGTGATCAGTGCCCTGCCACCTCAGCTGAATGCTTTTGTTTAAAGCTGAAATAAAAAGCTCAAGTGGTTTGTTACTCAAACATCTACCCTGGTAATTGAAAGGCAAAGTACCCATCCAACCCTCCAGCACTAGCTGCAATAAAGGTAAGTGCTAAATCTGCAAACAGAGAAGTAAAAGCAGTTAAGTCTATATACCACAGTTAGTCTAACATAGGAAGTATTTTGGTAAATGTTTTGATTAGAATGTTAACTGGAAAATATTTTTATCCCTTTACTGTAAGGCAGAGATGGTCAATCTGTGCCTCTTGGACCTCCATGATCCTTGTAGGTGTGTCTGGCCTGGGCCCAGGAAGGGAGAGATGGGCTTTCCAGGGGGAAAATGGGAATTTCAGCTCACTGCTGGGGGTTGATGAAGCCGGATTGCAGAAGCTGGAGTGGCTGCAGTGATCCTGGATTCAGCAGCCTGTCCAGCAGTGCCCTTCCTCTGTTCCAGTGGTGCAGCGGCTCCTGAGCTGAGCATCATTCCCTTCCATCTGTGGTCTGCTGTGGAGCTGTCCCCTCCCCCGGGCTGTCTGGGCTGTGTGCCTTGGGGCTCCGCGGAGTGTGATGGTTTTAATATGCAGCTCGCAGAGTCACGGAGGTTGTCTGCAGCCTGGGAGAGGATTCTGCCAAGGTTGACGCTTTCACACGTTTTATTTTGGGGGACTGAACAGAAAACATTTCACAGTGTGCTGGGTAAACCATTGTGGTGTCACAAATGTTGGCACACTCCCCTCAGTTTATCTGTTATCCCACAGATGTGGTATCTGTATTTTTTACCTGGAAGAGCATGGTCCACTCTTATTAGAAAGGGGAGTTAAAAGGTAAAAAAGAATGGATGAAAATATCTGAGATCCCATCCCCTGCTCTGGCATTTCTGTTGGGATGACAGGAGTAGCAGCATACCTGTTTCCAAAGTTGAGTTATTTTCATTTCCATATCAGCCACGTAGATTATTGCATATTTTTAAATTGATTCTTCACTTACCCTGCCCAAATGGGCTGTTAGAATGTTCTCTGCCTGTGCTCGTGTGTGCGTGAATCACCTTCCCGTAACCTCCATTCTGCTCATACAGAAATGGAGGTTGTGTATATTGATAATGTGCTCCTTCTGGCTGTGGTAGATGTTACTGATGTTTAGTGGTAGTTCCAGAGGAAAGAAGGGAAAATGAAACTTCTTAGAGAATCTCATCAGGGTTTTAAGTAGAATTACAACAGCGTGTAACACAGTCAGTCTTTTCTAAAAAGGAAAGTCTTGAGTTTTTCTGGTTCGTGTCATATTGTTGTAGGAACCAGCAGAGGCTTTTTCCATAAGATTAGAAAATGTGTTCCAGCCTACAAATCAGGTATGATTTACAACAGATTTACAACCTCTGACTCATTTGAGTATTTATAGCTTGTGCTTGAATATCTGCCTCTGTCATCTTGTTAGTTAAGTGCTGTGTTTGTACTGAACTGCTGCACATTGTAGTGACAAAATGTGCCATAAATCATCATTGCAGAAGGAGGGGGAGCACTGCAATAAGTTCTTCAATTAGATCTTAATATGCAGTCACTTGATAACTTAATGATAACCTGTGGCCATACGTTAAGGCTTTGTAATACAAAAATGTTTTCTTTTTGATAAACGTTATCATGGGGGTGTTTTGCTATTATAAGTATATTTAAACAAACATGAATTTGTTCATAAAACCCACTGAGATATCACTTCTCTGATAGAGGAGTAATTACCACTTTACAGCCTGCACAGAATAGAGGGTGGAGGTAATTTGTGAGTCCAGTACTGGGTGCAGAGGAGTAGGAAATGCAAAAAGATTGGAGCAGACAGGAGGAGCAATTTGCACAGTCAAGGAGACAAAGCAAGAAGGATGAGCTGGGAGAGCTGGAGTTAAATACTAGAGAAAAAAACTTTGATTTCCTACCTGCTTTTCTTTCAAGTGAAGTGACTGTGACAGGCAGCAGTTCAGTGGTATTTAATAGGCTTTTTGCTCTCACAAGTGCAAGGAATATTCTGAGTATCTTCAGCATTACCATTGTGAAGTGAAGGAGGAAAGGTAAACAGTAAATGTATGAATAATCTTAGGTAAACTTTATTTGGGTTTGTAGCTCTTTCTGTGTGTGTCTTGCTGGTTTGCAAGTCAAAGGTGTCCAAGGAGAGATTTGCATTGAGAATTGGTGTCAATTTGCAGGGGAGAGGGTTTGTCAGGGCTGGACACCCTGAGCCCTGCAAGCAAACACTGACAGCTCTGAAGGTTTAAACCTTCTGTAGCTCCTGGGAAGCCAGAGATTCCCCAGATTTCAAAAAAATGGTCTTTTTAGACAACACGCCAAAGCAATTAGTACAGGTTTTTTGGGAAAAAAAAATATCTCTTAAAGAAAAACAAACATATAACACTGGGGTTATTTGGAAATGTAAGAAGTAACCATGAAATATATTCTTCCTAATGTGCTGCAAGCCTGAGCTGGATTTTAAGCTGCCCCCTCTGAGGTGCTTCCATGTCCTTGCCTGGAGCTGCTGCTGTTTTGCTCCAGTAGAGCACCTCCAGTCCTGGTCGGTGCTTGCCTTGTCAGCTTTGCAAATTCCTCACCTGGGAATGGAAAAGTAGGTAAGGGCTCAAGGAGATCCTCCTGGTGCTCCTCAGGTAGTTTTAATTCTCCTTAGAGAAGGTCTGATGTAGTTTGCTGTTAGGCAAATTTTATGTGTTCATAATATAAATATAGGCAGAATATTGCTTTTTCTGTTTCCTCAGGTAGGATTGATATGGGTTTATTAGGTTGAGGATGGCAAAAGCCTGACCTGTAAATATTTAGTTCTAGAATTAGATAAAAATAGGAGCTTTCCAGCACAAGACACAGTTGGTTAAAAGCACTTGTCAGATGCTCTAGGTTATGAGGGTTGATGCTCTGCTTGAAGGCAGCAGGACAACATGTGCATCATCAGATTTCTCTTTACATTGGCCATTGTCAAATGCATTTCTAGCCTAGGACACTATCTCTCCAAGAATACCCTTTGAAGAGACTGGGTAACACCAGCGAGGCTTTTCTGCTCCACACTAATTGTCAGGGTGCCCCTTGGTGGGAAGTGCTCTCAGATAAATCCCAGTTTGCTTTCTCAGCAACTAAACTGCCAATACAGCTGTTGACAACTGGGTATTTTAGAAGATAAATTTTAACCCAGCTGCACAGTGATAATGGTGTTGGTTATGATCAGGCTGCACGCTGGGTTATGGGTATTCATCTGCCCACAGTGGGTTCTTTCCTCCCTGCTGCTGTTCCCCAGTGCAGTGTGTGGAGCACGTGGGCTGTGAAATGGCCAGAGTGCTGCTCTTTTGGCATTGCAGCAGCTCAGGCATTGGCTAACGCTCGATTCTTCTGCCAGCCTGCTTGTAAAACAACCGTTTTCCAATTATCAATAGAGTGTTGTCTGATACTTGCCCTCCATCAGAGCATATATACCCCGGTGTTTCCTTTGTAAGATGCCATTTTTATATCTACTGATAGCAACAAACACTCATCCCGCAGCTCCTCCCCTCCCAGCAGAGTCTGAGATCTGTTTCCTTGGAAGTGACTTTTTAGCACAGCTCACCTGTTCATCAGTGTGCTTCTTTGTCCCTTTACTTTCTGAACTAAAGTCTGTTGTTCGCTTTTATTCTTCTTCTAAAGAAACATGTCCACAAAGGCAGTTTCTTCTCTGTCTTGAGGCCTGGCTCACGCAGGTTTTCATGGAGAAGGCAGCTAACAATTTCCCATGAAAAAAATGACCTATCAGCTTTGATTTATCTGCAGCGTGCTGACCACTTTCCATTATTAGATTATCATCTTGCTACCTGGAGGAGGCTTGTAAGGCATATAAATATAGTGTAGATAAGATCTGCAAACTGTGAGCTGGAGGAGAGGTTCATCAGGAAATGTATTAGCTCACGTTGGTGATGATTGTTTTGAGATACGTGCCGGGTTTCTAAGGTTACCTGATCCCTTCCTTGGGAAGGATGAAATCCACTTTGAACTGTAACGCTAGTTACATGCTCCTGGAATAGTTACTGTACAAATGCTGGAGAGGGTTATCTTGGGAAGAGGAAGGGAATGAAAACGTGTTTTTGATTCCTTTACACTGTGTGTGAAGCGTTTGGCCTGAGGGACCTTGTGTTCTCTTGTTGACTGTCTGGTGTTGACATTCCTCTACCCTGAGAACCCTTGGATTCCCTGTGTTTTGCTAGATTATTTTAATGTTTTTCCTGAGTTGTTAAAGGTGGTAGCCCATACTTTACAAATCCTACAGGACTACTTAAAATGTCTGTTTAACCAGCTCACGCTCTGGTAAACGCTCTGGAGCTTCTGCTCAGGTGTGCATCGTGCACCTGATCCTTCAGGTTATTCCTGAACTGGTTGAGGCAGTGCAGTGTGCATTAGCATCCAGAGAGGAGGTGATTTTCCCTGCGGGCGTCCTGCCCATGCTGAGCTGGCTTGTGGGACCTGTGTTTAGCAGCACCACCAAATGCCTCAGAAGCTCCTCAGCCACCCCAAGCGTGGCACCCACTGTTATTACTGCTTGCCCAATGGGAACGGCTGTACCTGGTGTGACTCAGGCTCCTGGTGGCCTCTTCCCATGCTAATTCCCATGCTAACAGGAGTTGTTCTCTGTTTTATCATAGTCTTCTGAAGACCTGCCCTCCTGTGTCCAGGATGCTATTAACGTTTCAGGCATCATCTCTGATTTGGCTGCTGTTGCTTTTTTTCATCAGTTTTTATGGTGACTTTGCACCTTTAGGAGGCCAGACAGGCTCTCATCAACTTCAGCTTTCAACCACATATTATTAGTTACTAATCTAGAGAACTGATGATTCTTCAACGCTCAAAAATTCAAATGCCACCTTGAGGTCTTACTATCACAGGGCTAGATATATCCCTTTGGATGAGCAAAAAGGGATGGTCTTAACCCTCTCCCCTCTCTCAGACAGGCCCAACACATGTTCTTGCAAGATGCTTTGATTATTGTTGGAAGGGCATCTACATATTCAGCCTGAAATTTTTTTCCTATAACTTCAGCCCCTTCTTTGTTGGCTGCTTGGCCCAGGAGAGCTGATCTTCCCTTCCACTGCAGAGGCCTTTTTGTGTCTCCTGGGTTTTATCTAACAGCCTGTCTGGTTTTCCCCTGTGCTAGTGTTTCCAGGCTGTTTTTCAAACTATGATAAATTATGTTTTTCTTCTTTGGAAGTCCTTCCAGTTAGTGCAGAACTATTTTTTAAACGCAACATCTGTATGTTGTGGTTTAAGCCCAGGCGGGAGCTCAGCCCCTCGTTCGCTCCCCCCGGCAGGATGTGGAGACAACTGGAGCAGTAAAAGTGAGAAAACTCGTGGGTTGAGATAAAAATAGTTTAATAAGTAAAGCAAAAGTCACACACACAGGCAGAGCAAAACAGGGAGTTGATTCCCCACCTCCCATGGCAGGCAGGTGTTCAGCCATCCCTGACAGCAGGGCTCCATCACAGGGAGCAGTGCCTGGGGAGGACAAACACCATCACTCCAAACATCCCCATCTCTCCCCTTCTCCCCCAGCTTTATGTGGTGATCGTGACACCATCTGGTGTGGCATATTCCCTGGGGTCAGCTGTCCTGGCTGTGTCCCCTCCCAGCTCCCTGTGTCCCCCCAGCCTCCTGGCTGGCACTGTGGGGTGAGGGGCACAGACCTTGGCTCTCTGTGAGCGCCCTCAGCAGTGATGAAAACACCCTGGGTTATCAGCACAAATCCAAACCACAGCCGCACTCCAGCTACTGTAAGAAAATTAACTCTGTCCCAGCCAAAACCAGCACACTGTGATTAGAGAATTATTAAGTAGCCTTTGGGTTAATCTGTTAACCTGCTGCTGTGTACAAGTAAAACCTAAGGCTCATTTATTTTCTGTGCCTTTCAGGCTCACCCCATTTCGTAGCTCTGTAATCCAGGCTGTTGAGAGCAGTGCTAATTCTTCTCTTTCACTTTTCTGTCCCTAAACTCAGCTTGCTATGAGAAAATCCCAAATTTCAGATACCTTATTCTGCAAAGACCTCAAATTGATCATGTGCAGTTTCTTCTTCACTCCCCATTTCTCTTGTTTAATCACTAGCCAGTTTCCCCCTGCAGGCAGTCCCCCGAAGAATACATTTAAACCTATTCCTTGCTTTAATTTCCCCCGAGTTTCCACTGCAGTTGTTGAGGCTTGATTGGCAAACCATGAGAGCCCTTCCTGCAGGTGCTGGGGGTGCCAGGCTGTCCTGTCCTGCACTGGCAGTTCTCTCCTGCTGTACATGTGAGCACCCAGCATTTCCTTTCTCTACAGGAGAAAGTCTTCAGTGTGAAACAGGAAGAAAATAATGTGTTCAGTGCCACCTTTCTGACATGGGCTCCATGGTAATTCATATCTTGCTTACAGCTTCCATATCTTGCTGCCAGTTTCCAAAAGTAATAAACTAGTTTTTTTTTTTCTTCATTGTATAGTTCTCTCTAATCTTGTCCGGTGATCACTGTGAGAAATCAAATGAGAGGTCACCTTCAGCCTCCTCAGTCGTTCAGCTCTTCCATTCCAGAAAAGATCTGTGGAAGACTTTGTGATTCGGTGCCTTATTATGGCTGCTAAGACTTGAAAAAAAATTCTAACTTAAAATCTGTGGATAGTGACTTGGATGTGTAGTAACATTGAACACTTAAATCCATAATCCCATTTTACTGCTACCTGGAATGTAGGTGGGATGTTGAAGCTCATCTTGTTCCACCCCACGAAGTTGTCACAGCATTAACTCACATTTGCTGGAGATTCAGGGAATGTTTTAATCCTTATTTATCATATTCTTTTCGTGGCAGTGCTGCCTTTCCCCTGGGTGCTGAGCTGGTGCTGGGGCTGACGTCATTGTCACCCTGTGGCCAGTGGCAGATGTGACAGCTCCGTGTGCTCCCTCTGCTGTCGCCAGCTGCCTTCTGAGCACAACCACTGCTTCTTCCTGGAAACTGGATAATGGATAAAACTGCATAATGGGGTTTGTGAGTCTGGGAAGTGATTTTTGTTAAATAGCCCCCGTTTTTGCCCAAAGTGTCCTGGTGTGTTATGAGTTAAAGTCAGGGTCGTGGGGACAGCACAAACACCATCAGCTGGCAAATTTAACTTTTTATTTACGTGAGCAACTGGGAGCATCTTAAATTTACCTCCGAGCTGTTCTGTCCTCCACAGTGCAAGAATCTACTTTGAAAAACAAACTTAATAATGCATTGTTAGATAGATCTGCAAAGCCATTAGAGGGTTGTTATTTTTGTACCCTGCCTAGGCACACAGGGTGTTTTCCTCTGTTGGCAATTGGCATCACTACAAGATATTTTCATTTTTTTTTTCTGCAAAAAGCAGAAAGGAAGCTCTGTGGAAACTGGACGTACTCACTGAAAGTGTGGAGTTTCCCCATAGTGTGAGGGAAGGAAGGATCTTAGGTTATCACTTATTAAACCAAACTGTATTTCTCCTTAAAATGCTGGTGTTACTTCTTTTAGCTAAGTCTAAGCCCATTTCTATGAAATAACTGTGTGCAATGCATGGGGAGTAATTAGTTATTCCTTCCTAGTGAGGGGAAGACATGTGTCTAAAATAAACTGAGCAGAATTTTTGAATTAAAATGAAGTAATAATATTAAGTTATTATTAGTAATCTTTATTAAAACATCTTTAATTTCTTTTAACATTCATGTAATAGAATCTGATTTACTGGGAGTGGCATTTAATTAATTTAATTCAATTTAGGGAGTTAACTCTATTACATATTAGTACAGAAAATTACCTCTGAACAGTCATTTCTCACTGGTGACATGCAATAAGTTAATTTAGCTCCGAGTTCGTTTGGGTGCATTGTGAGTTCTTGGTGAAAGTTGCTATGGTGACAGCCCCATCACCCAGGGCTGTCACTGGGAGAACAACCCCTCTGGAAATGTGGGATGGATCCTCTGGGCTTGTTCTTCTGCTCAGTGTGGGTGCTGGAATGTTGGGGAGAGCTTCCCTGGGCTTCCCTGGTGTCCTGCACAATGTGCTCAGCAAATGAACTCGCTCTGGGTTTTCTGTGGTTCCACCTTACCTGCAGGGAAATGGTTGCTGAACCCCCATCCAGTTTTACTCTGCTTTTCTTTAAGGAGTTTTCCTGAAGAACCTTAGTAGGAGAAGGTCTGTAAACTGCTGGAACTGCTTTCTTCGCGTTTTTGAATAATTTAAATCGTGTATTTCAAATGTGGCATTAATGCACGGCGGCACTGGAGACATAAAAAATCTGTTCAGCTTAAACTGAATTAATGAAGAGTTTGCTTCAGATTCGGTGTTGAATCAGAAATGAGGAGTTTGCTTCAGACTCTCCAGATTTGACTGTCAGGTGGATGAACTCAAACTTCCAAACAAAAACCTTCCAGGAAAGAGGCCAGCATTGAGAAGCTCATTCAGAAAAACACTATTGCATATGAAATGTCATGTTTAGGTTTAAAAGGACATATTAAAAAACCTGAAATATAATTTTAAAGTTCAGTGTATTTTCTTCCTCCCCTCCCTGCAGATCTGTATGCAGACTTAAACACTGCTTGGTTTGTTTTATCTCTAGAGCATGACTTTAATTTAATTGTGTTTAGCTGAATAAGGGATCACTCTTCACTTTGGGCTTCAAGTTCTTCTCAGCTGCTCCTTTCTGAAGGCAAGAATGACATTTTCATGCCTTTCAAATGCTAGGAACTGCATCCAAAGAAGGATGTAGAACCCCAAACAGGTTTTTATTATAGAAAATCTGTGAAATTTTATTAGTGCAGTCCCCTAAAGTGATAACAATGTCTGTATGTTAAAGACCTACTTGCTCAAAGCAATGATTTTCAAAATAATTTAGTGAAATATAAACGAACACATCTTCAGTTATCCTAACAAGGACACAAGATTTTAACACCTAAGGCCAAAATATTTCTGGATTGCCTTTCATTGAGTTGGCTCCTTGCACAATTTCTCAGAGTGATGCTACCTGAAACTTGGAATAAATCCACACTGCCCAGGAGTGGGGGAGGCTGGTCCATGCTGGACACTCTGTTGGCTCTGCTTCAGTTTTTCCTGCTGACAGATTTAGTGTGATAGCTCAGATAGCTCTACCCTATCTTTAGAGCTGTAGTATAAACATATTAAGTCTTCTTTTGAGCCAGAATGTGAACTGGAAGGGTTCTGCCAAAATTACAGAGGCCTGTTACTGGTTGCTCACAAAATTGTTGCTATTTTAGTGTCGCACATAAAATATTCATTTGGTACCATAAATGTCCATGACAGGAGGGCCGAGGCTTTGTGTTTGCACAGGCCTTTAGTCGGTGTGACATGTGTGCCCAGTCCCATGATCCCAGCAGCACAGGCAGTGTCACGCAGCATTACGCTTCCTCTCTGAGCAGCAGCCCTGTCATCTGCGGGCAGTCACAGCGTGCTTCCATGGATATGTCTGAAAGGAGTTAAACATCACTGCAGCCTGCTCCTCCAAACCAGAAATGGAATACCTGGAGGAGCTGTGTTTCTGGTTTCCAGGAGAAAAATGTGCCTGTGCGTAGTGATGTGATGTGTCTGGGCTGTTTGGCCTAGGGTTTGTCCATACTCTCCGGGCCTGGGGCTCCCTGGGCACTGATTTAGGGCACACAAAATCACACAGGCTGCCTGCACACCTGGCAGCTCAGAGGTGTCCTGCACACACTGATCTCCCTACCCGTGTTAGATAGTGATCTCTAAATACACACTGCCAATTTCCAGGCATTCCAGAAAACAGCCAGAGTGTCAAAGTGGGAAAAAAAGGTTGTACCTGCTGTAGCATGAGTGCTTAGCATTCCCAGTTGTTCTGGGTAGGATGCCAGCACTGACTGTGCCCTGGGACACCCTGAAAACTCCAGGAACATCCACCCTTCATGGACAGACCGCGGGTACAGACATACTCCAGGTGTGATAGAATCTGTGCACTGTGTGCCAGCCCAGAGAGATTTCTGGCAACCCCAGGTAGAAATGCTGGGGATGTGGGGTATCTTTACAGTGCCCAACCACATCTGTATGAAACTGGGAGCATTTATACTGGGATTCACTCTCCAAGCCCCACTGTAGATCCATCACTGTTCAAGGTGAAGGAAATTCCAGGCTCTTGTATCCAGTAAATCAGTGGATACTGAGGCTATCCTCATTTTCAATTTCTCAGCAATGTACTATTTATTGGGGATTTGCATATTTATCTGTTTGTGTGCGTGGTTCAATGATTGAGTTTCTGTTGTTTAGAATATTTTCTCCTCAGTCTGTGCCTGGAAGTGGTCTGTGGAAAAGAGGAAGAACACGTCTGGTGTGATGGCTGTGCCATTTGTAAATTTGTTTTGAAAAAACTCTTTTGCATGTGAAAACTGTGTAAAACATTGTCTAATGAGATTAAATGCACAGAGTCGGTTTAAAATTGAGGGATTTACTTCCTGGCTCTGCCCAGACTTCTTCTGTGGCTCTGTATGAAGTTATTTAATCTGTTATTGTATGCTTGAATTTTCACACTTGTGGTGCTTGTGGTGATGATGGTGTTGGTTTTGTGTAATTTAACTTTAAGCTGTTTCCTGTCTTCTCTTTTATTGTGTAGTTCCTGCTGGGGGTACCTTGCCTGGAGGGTTTGGAGGGTGAGATGGGGGTGAAGGGGGGAGCACATGCCCATGGCTGGCACCTGACATCCTTTGCCGTGTTCCCGAGTTGTTGGGGTCGTGTTTGTGGTGTTCTCTTGTCCTGTTGGCGGGACAGAACTTACTATGTTTCCCTAGTGGGTCTTTATGCAATTAGTTGGTGGAGTTCAGATGTTCCTAAATACTCTGGGAAGGAATACAAGATGTGGTTTCTCTGTGAAGAGTTCTGAACATTCTGTAGGAAAGTCTTACAAAACCTAAAAATATTCTGCCAGGATTTCTAACCTCTCGCTGAGAATCCCTCCCTTAATTCTGAGCTGCCCTCTCACTTAAATTTTACAGTAGTAATTTTCCTGCACCAATTAATTCATCTCAGCAATGACTTTATCTCCCTCCTGTCCTTTTCAGACAGTTGTTAATGCTGTTGTTTCTTAACATTATTAATAGGAATGATTAAAAGCTTCTAATAGTTTCATTATTTTCCTTTAGAATAGCCAAGATCTCTTCCTAAGGCCAGTGTGCTTCCCTGCTCTGGAGGTGGGAATTGGCTTTGCAGGAATCTGAGTTCCAAGTTAAATATGTGAGGATGTGTTAAAGGAAATACGCCTGTGCTGAGATGTCAGAGGCTTCAGGAGTGAGAGCAGCTTCTAGTTAGGTGAATTCCTTTATTTATTTATCTGTTGCTGTACAAGGGGCAGCACTTGGGCAGGTGTGTGTGCAGGGGGATGCACAGGATGAATCCCGGTCCTGGCGTTCCCAGTGTCGGAGAGCCCTCGCTTGAGAGGAACCAGATGAATTGTTAAGTCTTGAAAGTTACCATCTGTCATCAGTTCACGTCCTGCAGGAATGCCGCTCTGTGAATTTATAACTGTTCCGTTGCCCACAGACCTGGTCCCTAGCTTGGGCTGCTGAGTTTGAGGCCTGATGTGTGCAGTCCAAGTTCTGCTCATCAATTAGCTGATGGCAAACCCCATGTGTGTGCACTCAGAGCTTTCAATAAACATGAGAGAGTTTGGCTTGCAGTGGGAGAGCGTCGTATTTGCTTTGGATTATCAATCTATTGTTGATGACAACCTATCAACCTAATTAGCTGTACCATTTTTAATGGCACAGCTAATTAATTGTGAATTTAAAATTAAAATTATAATCAGTGCTAACATGGAGGAAAGCAGTGAGGAAAATATTAGAACTGTTAAAAAGTGTAAGTATTCTTCACAAGGTTGCTGCGTGTGAAACCAACCTGAATAGTGTAGAATAGGACTGAAAAAAACCATAAAAATATATGTTGAGTCACCCAAAACAGGTTTTGTTTCTTTCTGTCAAAAGAAGTATTTGTCACCCTCTCTGCTGACAGATCTGAAAGAACAAAATGTAGATGCTGTTCCAGAAAGGGAAACAAAATCTTGTGTCAGAGCTCTGAAGCCCTCAAGAATCTGTGTTTTTTGTTAGGAACTTCTCCAGCTCTTAAGAGAAAAGTTCAGTTTGTGAGTAGAGCTGGGCTCTGACCCTGCACAGAAGTTCTGCCTCGGGGTGGGCTGTGCTGGGCTTACACTGAGGATTCGCCGTAGTGGTGAAGGGATAAAACGTCACTCAGGATCGATACCGTTTCAAATTTACATTAATCAAGGACAAAATGAAGAGGATCTGCAAGTTGGGCTGGTGAAGAGAGGCCACATCTGAAACTTACTTAAAAACCAGCAGAAGCTGGGGGATGTGCTGTGACTATCAACCTGAGGGAAAAAGGATTTCTTTGTCATGGCTGAGGGAAGTGGGAGAACTGAGTAAGATGGATTTGGAGCTCTGCTTTACATGTAGAGTGGTAGAAAATGTGCTCTAAAGGTTCTTGAAAGGTCATTTATTCCATCCTCTTGCCCTGAGACAAGATCACCAAACCTGTATCATGTCTGCAGATAATCCTTAATCATCCTTATTGTTGGAAATGTAAGTCTAAATCTCCCTGACTGCCATTTAAACCCAGCAAGTCTTGTCTTATTCACTGTGGGGTGGAGCAAATTATTTCATCCTCTTTCTTTGTATTTTTTTTAAATTTGTGTACCCAGTGTCTTGTAGACAGACTATTCCCTTATCTCTGACTGCTGTGGTAGTTCCCATTTCCAGATTCTCCTTTCCTTTGTGCCCTTTTCAGGTGCTCCAGCTCCATCTGGAAGGGAGATGCTCAGCTGTACAGACAGGGAAGGCTTTGTGATGCCAGGCTCGACTAGATGGCTTGCTGGGTGTTTATCCCATTCCACTGCTTGGCTCTTTACAATCTTCTTGATTATCTTTTCCTCCTCTTTGGTTTGTGATCTGCTAAAACATTGCTTCTTTTTCTGCAGAACTGCTGTGAGGCGAGTTGTTTGCTCTTCTGCATTTAATTCCTCCTGCCTAACGCCGTGACTTTCCTTATTGAATTGTAGTAGTTTTGTCACATCTCTCCTCCAGTTCCTCACTGCTGAGCTCTGATCCTGTCACACAGCGATCTGACCACCCCCATCTTCCTTCTCCCATCTTGGTGTCATTTGCAGATTTAATAAGGATATTCTCTAGTCCATCATCCAGCTGTTAACGAAATATTGAACAGCGTAGGCTCGGATCAAGTCCCCGTGGAATCTCTTCTGAAACATATTCTGTTTTGACAGCAAGCCATTGATTCTCCCAGAGAACATTTCAACCAATTTTACATTTTGCTCACATTTCCCCACTTTGCTTATGACAATATCAAGTAAGAATGTCATTTCAGCAGCCATTACATAGTTAGGATACATCGAGTGAGCTTTGGCTGGTGGGACATGGGTGGGAAATGTGAGCGAACAGACAGAACCTGTTTGAACTGAGGTGAATGACTGGGTCTGAGGGGAGGGAGGAACAAAGGAGTGTCTGGGTAGGAGCCAGGGGTCAGCTGGGTTTGTGGATGCATTGCTTTAGAGTCAAAGTGGAGGTGGGGAGTGAAGCCCTCAATGCTTCTCTATTTCATATCTTTGCAGAAAGCCAGCAGTTAAGAAGGTGAGACCTTCTATTGCTGAGAAATCCTAATAACTGATTTGGAAGTTTTCCATGAACTTTGCAGCTTCCCATCAATTCCTACTCTGACTTCCAGTTGCCTGGCAAAAAAAAAAAACAAAAAAAAAGTGTAGTAAGTACGAGTTGGTAGAAGTGAGAAGTCTGTTAGGAGAAGTGGGTTATAGATGAGATTTTAGAACTGGGGTGGTGAAAGACCAAGGAAGGAAATGTTGTAAAAGACAAGAGAAGAAAGTGCAGAGGGAACATCAGGAAAAGGAAGCAGAAGATGCTGGACCATGGTCAGCTGCGAGGGGGGAAAATGAATTTAAACCAGGAGAAGACTTTATTTGTTCTGAGTGTTAGATAAATGATATCATCAGGAATTGGCCCAAAGTCAAGGCATTTCTTTAAATAAATGGTGACAAAGTTCTAAAGCCACCATAACATGTGTATTTTTACTTTTATCACTCACTGTGGGCTTTGATGTCAAACAGCAGCTTCTGGTTACGTTATTAAAGCCGTTATAAGTTCTGGGATTATCTTGGCATTAGAGTGCAGGGGGTTTTTTTCCCCCAGAAGTTCATTATTTTGGGGGAAGGGATGATCCAGGCAGAAAACTTGGCATTTTATGTGTAAAAACATTAGAAGTGGGTTTTATGCAATAGCTCTGAGCACCTTTGCTGTTGCCAGCAGATGTCACTGTGGATAGCAAATCCCAGCACTTAGGAGACAAAGGAGGTAATTTGCTAAATGAAAATTCAGCCTTTGAAAGTAGATTTTGGGAGGGGGGGGGGCTGTCAAGATTTTTTTTTCCTGCAACAGACTTCTGTGAGCAAATAAAAAATGGGTTTCTCCCTAATGAGGACTTGTGGTTTTGCCCACTCTAATGCTGTGTTTTGTGGCTGTCTTCCCCCGACTTGGGTAAGTTCCTGGCGCTCTGTGTGACCTCGGAGGGGGTGTCTGTGGGATTGTGCTCCTCTGCTTTATTTGGAAAGCCTTTAGTGTTTGCAGGGAGCTTTAACCAGCAGTGGATGTGCTGCAGTGCGTGTGTGTGCGTGCAGGGAACTGGCCGTGGAGGAAGTGGCTTCATTAAGGTTGATTTGGAGGGGGGAGCGAGATGAAGAAAAAAAATTGCCCATATGATTGGCTGGGAGAATAGCTCTGAATTATGGGATCCATCTGTTTCCTGTAATGAATTCATAAACCCATCAAACAATGACCTGAACGAATTGCTGAAGGAAAAAAATAATACACTGGCATGATATGTTTAACGCAGTGAGGCATTGGCATTGTATAATCAAAAATTCTCCTCACATCCAGCACTTTGTAATGGAGCTGCTGTGTTTAATAGAAGCTGTAAATAAATCCTGTCACAGTAGCAGCCAAGAATGCGTTTCTGGGTTTAACTGTTTCTCTTCTGGAATGTCTGGTCCTCGAAGGCTTTAGAAATGCAAGTTTTATAGAGCTGGAGTGGGGGATTCTGAAATAGCGAGAAATGTTAATGAGGTGAATGAAAGGAAAAAGCTGCCATAAATCAGTATTATGTGGCTTAACCAGTTTCTTTCATTTATGCATGTTCTTTCCTTATGTCATAGAAATGTACTTAAAAGCTATTGTTGTAATTGAAATCTGTTAGACTGATCCTATTCATTATATTAATAAAATCCACCTACAATTGCTCGTAACACTTTTTTATGCAGTTGGGATTCCCGAGATTGTAATCATCAAAAAGCATATGGAGTAATTATTGGATTTGTTTGGGTAAAATTGGATTAAGAAGTTTAGATACCATTAAGTACTGATAATTATTACAAGCAAGCTCATTGTTTAGTGTATGTACGGCTCGGAGTGGAGAGTAAGCAGATACCCATCACAAACATCTTAAGAGCAAGAAATCGCGAGGCTTTCATTTTACGCCTTTTAATTGTATTTTTGCAAGAGGCTTTCCACTTAAATGTTTTTGCTTTAGCTCTTTAATCACGTGCTGGTTATGAGAATCACTGGGTGTTAAATCCTTCCCCCCCCCTCTCACGATTTAAACAACATTTATCGCGCTCAGGCAGATCTAGCCGTAAGAGCTGTGTTTTAATTCCCGGCTCTGCAGCAGCTGCCCACATGCCATTAGCCGTGCCAGTGGATTCCTTGCAGGTGAAAGGGTGGACAGGGCTGTTCCTGGGGGCTGCCGGGGCTCTCTGTGGGTCGGCAGCTCTGATTAAAGGCAGAGCTGGGGCACTGCCTGCGGTCAGCTCCGGCTGCTCTGCCTTTGTAGCCCGAGTGTTCTGCGAGGGGCACCCATCGAGTCCGGGTGCAGCCCTGCAGGGAGGGGAATGGCTCAGGGCTTTGGAAAGATGCTCTTATTGCCAAGATCACCAGGCAGTTCATGATTAGGACATCCGGGGCAGACACTTGGAACATTTGGTATTTCTCACAGTGCGTAACGAGTGAAAATTGCCGGTTAAACATTGCTGAGGATGGCTTATGGAACGCAGTCCGTATTGTCTTTGTAACGTATATCCTCTAAGTATTGTTGCTGTGTTTGAAGTGTAAATTCCAGCCTGGTATGAAGCTGGAATTTAGGGCTCAAGCCCATTCGTGTTACGTTGTTCACTCTTCTTGCTTTATTCCCTGTCACTGGTGTAATTAAACAGTTCTTTTCCAGCCACTGTGATTTGTAGACACGGTATTCTTGCAAGAGCTTCCATTTAAGTAGTCTTTAAAGAGATTTTGATGTACAAAATAAAAATTACTCCGCTGTGTTGATTAGAGAAAGGACAGTAGCATGAATATGCAGAAATATTTTAATTCTAAAGTACAGTGGTATTTTGATTTCTTTGTTCTTTTCTCTCATCTGTGATTCAGATATGTGCAGGGAACATTGTCTCAAACACTGGGAAAATGGGTTTCTCTGGCCTCACCTCTCTGATGAAACACCTTCGTTAGTTTACATTAAACTGAAAAGTGTTGCCTATTCTATGACTTGCAGTAGTGATTTTTTTTAAAAATAAACATATCTATATGCACACCTTTGGAAGTATTAGATGTGATTTATATGTGCACAATATTGAGAATATAATGCTTTTTAAAAAGCTGCCTGTCATGCTCTCTGAAATACGTTTCCAATTAATTAATATTCCTCATGAAAATCTTTGGGCCAGACAAATCCCGGCTCTGCTGGCATTGTGCCAGTGAGTGGCTTCCATTCTCTTGTCCTTTTCCTCCTCTTCCCTGGCATTCCCTGTCATCTGCTGGCACCGGGGGGTGTGTGCCTGGCCTGTCAGCTGAGCTGGAGAACCTCCCTGGCTGCCATGGTGGGTTATTTTTGGTTGATCAGCCTGTGTCTGCAGTGCTTTGGGTGAACCTTGTGGTAAATGACTTTGCAGAAATCCTGAGTCCTTCAGATCTCACTGTTTGTAAATGTTTGCGTCTCTGTGATGGTAGTGGTAGTAGAGGTAAATGCTTACGTTGCTGTAACAGTAGTAGCAGAAGCAATAGGAGCTAAAATAAACCCATTACAACGAAGTCGGGCTTATTTTCTATCACGTGAACAACAGATCTATTTGTATTGTGGAAACAGAATAGTTTTCACATCCATGTTGAATGCGCAGGTTTGATGTTTGAAAATAATTATTCCGCATTCCATGACACTTTCTATCTACCTTTTACATTTCAAGGTAAGGATAAACTGTTTGTTTCCAAAGGTGATTGTGTATTTTGAAAAGCTAAGGAAGGTTTATCCTCTGCTCTTCAGGTAATTGTGGTACTTCAAATTTTTTAATATACTCAGAGTTCCTTTTTTTGTTCAGGCAGAATCACAGGTGAAATAATTTAGGTTTCCAAAACAAAGATCTTGGAGAAGTGGAGTGCTGATGGTTCTGTCAGATTTTTTGGCATATTTTTTGCTTGGTCAAGTCCCTGCTTGCTTTGAACCCACCCTCGGCATTCCCTTGGTGCTGTTCACTGCTGCAGCTGTAGAAGTTGTTGTGTTTTCTGGGTGTGTCAGAGCCTGGAGAGAGGCTGAGTGTGGATTTATAGTGTCTGTGACAGAGTTCAAGCCACATTTGAACAGTGTTCTTGGGCACAAGGTGTCTGTGACTCTTGGGGAGGGTCCTGTGCCAGGCCAGCACCTGGGTGATGATCCTAGTGTCCCTTCCCACTCAGCATATTCTGTGACTGTGGATCAGCTGGAATTTTGCACTTACTGGACGTGGCTGGTGGTGAGCTGGAGCAGTGCTTGGTTCTGTTCATCCCAGAAGCTCAGGAAGTTTCTCTGGGTGACCTAAGAGCTCTGGCAGCTGCTGCCAGGTGAGCTGAGCCAGGGCTGCCCTCCCCTAGCACTCCCTCCTGCCTGTCCCAAAAGGACCTGGCAGTGCTGGTCACTCGTGCCGGGTGTGCAGGCACATTCCAGGGTGGCCTGGCTGGCTCAGTGCAGGCTGGGTTAGTGTGGGGGGTGTCAGATCTATGCCTGGAGTGCAGCTGGTGACTGGGATGCCCCAAGAGTTTGATGCAAAGGGTTGGATAAAGACCACGAGAAACGCAAAGTTTGTGTGAGTGCTGAACAAGCTGGTGGATCAGGTCTTTTGGCTTGTTTTTTTGGGAGCTTATCAGAAGCCTGAAAATGTTTGTTTTCATGTCTGTAGACCCTGGGATTTGATGTTAATATTCCCAGGTTGCCCCCAAAACTGCTGAACTCAAAAGGCAGTGGGGGCTCAAGGTAGGTGCAGCAGGGTGCCACACACTTTAAATTCTGTTCAATACTGAATTTTGAAAGCTTTCTTTCGTCCTCCCTCCTGTTTTAAACCATACAGATGATATGTTTCAGTAGGGCACAAAAGCTTCCAGTACCATCACAGAAAGTGAACCCACACAAAAAGTAACACACTCTGCCAACTTCTCGGTGGCTGCAAAACATCCGTTCACCAGTTACAGCAAAAAAAAAAAACCAACAAAAAAATCCCAACAAAACCGACAACCCAGATCGTTTTTCAGATCCTAACCCAATGATTATTGTTTTCTTTTTACCCTAGTGCCAGAACCTATTAAGACCAGTTTAAGCCAGCCCCAACCTGCCGGTACCGGTACCAGTACTTCCACCAGCACTCTCACCAACAGCAGCAATGGCAAGCGCGCGTCTGCTAACGGGCAGCAGCCCGCGGCGTCCCGATACCTGCCCCGAGAGGTGCCTCCCCGCTTCCGCCAGCAGGAACAGAAGCAGCTCCTAAAGCGGGGGCAGCCACTGCCCGCCGGGGCTCTGAGTGCCCCCGGCCCGGCGCCGGGCACGGCAGCAGCAGCGGGAGCCAGCCCTCCTCCTCCTCCTCCTCCTCCTCCTCAGCAGGGAGCAGCGGGGCAGCAGCATCCCGGCAAGGCTCAGCCAGGTAAGGGCGGTGGGGCTGCCTCCTCCATCCACTGCCAAGGTTGTTTTAAACTTCTATTCTCAAATTCCAATCCTCAGCTATGACTCATATTCTGGCACAATGTGCTATTTCCAGCATCCACTTGTTAAAGATTTTGTTGTTTTGTTCACGTGCTTGGAGCTATGGGGTCTTGCTCCAGTTTGGTTTTTTCCATCCCCCCACCCCGTGTTTCTTTGGTGGATCTTCAGGAAGTGTAAATGTTTACTGATGATTCTTACATAAGTATTTTAAAATTCCATTTTTACTATTACTCATATTCTGGCACAACGTGCTATTTCCAGCATCCACTTGTTAAAGATTTTATTGTTTGCTCACGTGCTCGGAGCGGTGGGGTCTTTCCTCCAGTTTGTATTTTTTCTCCCCCCTCTAGTGTTTCTTTGGTAGCTATAATGGATCTTCAGGAAGTGTAAATATTTAGTGATGATTCTTACAGAAGCATTGGTAATTTGGGTATTTACAAGTTGTATCTATCATTCTGATAATTTTAATGCTCCTCGAACAGTGTTTTGCATGTTTGTAAATAAGGAATAGGAACTTAGCTTATGTTCTGTTGTGACATTTTTATACCTTTGCTTGCTTATGTTCTCAATTATTATTTTCACCTTAGAAAAGAATACTGTGGGGAAAGTAGTTGAGTGTCTTAGGCCTTTCTACCACTTCATTCTGTCCTTTGCGGGTCACAGAATGGTTTGAGTTGGAAGGGACATTAGGGAACATCTATTTCCAGCCTCCTGCCATGGGCAGGGACACCTTCCACTAACCCAGGTTGCTCCAAGCCCCGTCCACCCTGGCCTTGGACACCTCCAGAAATCCAGGGGCAGCCACAGCTGCTCTGCGCACCCTGTGCCAGGGCCTCACCACCCTCACAGGGAAGAATTCAATCCCAATAACCCATTTAATGCTGCCCTGTGCCAGTGAGAAGCCATTCCCCCACGTTCTGTCACTTCAGGCCCTTATCCCAAGTCCCTCTCCAGCTGTCCTGGAGCCCTTTTAGACACTGGAAGGGGCTCTGAGCTCTCCCTGGAGCCTTCTCCAGGTGAGCACTCCCAGCTCTGCCAGCCTGGCCAGAGCAGAGGGGCTCCAGCCCTTGGAGCATCTCCATGGCCCCCTGGACTCTCCTGCTGGACACTGTCCTGCTCTCCACCCTTGTGATGTTGGGAGCCCTAAAGCTGGACACAGCACTGGAGGTGGGAGCTCAGACAGACACACAACCCTTCTTTGGATGTTGAGGAATAAGTCTCTTAGCTAACTTCATTTTCCTGCTGGTGTGAAATAAGCAGCTCTCTTCTTATTTGCCCTTCTGTGCTAGAGACGGTTTGAGTTTTGCAGTGGAGATGAGCTCAGTGGTGCACATCCCCTTTTCCATCTCTGTCTGCTTTGTGTGGATGTCAGGCAAAGCAGGGACTGTTCTGGCATACCCATGGCTTGAAAAAAGTGATCTGGACTAAATCATAAAGGAGGGGTTTGATATCTTGTATATTAGTCATTTCTGTGTGATCTCAAGTGTTGCTCATTATCACTCATTAGCGCTGTCAAACATCACAAAATTTGGATCTGAACTGTCTGCAGTTTTTCCCTTTGGGCGTTAGCAAATCTTTCACTGTTTTTGCTGCTGAGCAGAACTACAACAGAGAAAATTCTTTGGTGTTGTCCTTAGAAGTTTTAGTTAGATAAGAGAATAATCTCTCTCTGAAATTACAGCCTCTATGGTTGTTGAAATACATTTGAAAATATCACTCAGCTACTCCCCAGAAACCCAAAACTGAACATACAAAATGAAACAATTGATTATTTATTAAAATGGTTCTTTTTTAGAGAGGGAAGAGGTTCTGCTTCTGTATTCTCAAGTATTTGGCTTTAGTGAGATGGAAAGTAATCATTTCCCAGCCATTCTCTAACTTTTCTAACAGCAATCCTCATTGCAAATCTCAGTTCATCAGAGATGGTTCTGACAATCTTGGCTTCTTCTGGATTGGGAAATGTTTGTTAACTGTCAGACTAGTGTTCTGTGTCAGAGATCTGTTTATTATTTTATTTTCAGAACTCTGGCACCATAGAAATCACAGCATATCCTGAGCTGGAAGGACCCACAGGGATCACCCAATGCAGCTCCTGTCCCTGCACAGACCCCCAACAATCCCACCCTGGGCATCCCTGGCAGTGCTGTCCAAAGGCTCCTGGAGCTCTGGAGCAGTGCCAGCACCCTCTGAAGGAAGAACCTTTCCCAAAATCCAACCCAAACCTCTCCTGGCACAGCTCCAGCCATTCCCTCAGGTCCTGGGGAGCAGAGATTGGAGCTGCCCCTCTCATCTTTATTTATGTGGGACACACAGAGCAGGCAGCTGAAGTGGCTCAGGCTGCCTGAGGGTCAGGAGGTTTCTTGCAGGCATCGTTGTAGATGCATCTGAAGCATCTGTGTTTGAGTCTAATGAAACAAAGGCCACTGTAAATCATAACATAACTCATAAAAGAACTTTGCTTGTAAGAGTGTAGTACAAGCTGTCTGACTTTGATCTTGCCAGATGCATTTCTACCTTGAGGCTTTGGGTTTTTTTCCCCAATTCCTATTTTAACTTGCTGTATGTGTAGTATATCAGGCAGTCTGGCGACCCTCAGCAGATGTTTTACACTGTTGAATTAATTCGGGTTTTTTTTCTATTTTTTTGCTTCTTTTATGTTACCATTGGAAAAGTTCAGAGTACAGTAAAAGTTAGTAGAAATTAGAGGAAAAGAAACAGTTCAGCAGCTTTTCAGCTTCATTTGATATTATTGCCCCAAACAAGTTAACCCAGATCAAACTCTTAGCAGGAGTGTTACTTAGCATCATAATCATGGAATGGTTTGGGCTGAAGTAACCTTAAAGCTCATCTCATTCCACCCCCCTGCCATGGGCTGGGACTCCTTCCACCCGACCAGGCTGCTCCAAGCCCCGTCCAGCTTGGCACCAGTGTCTCACCACCTTCAAAGCGGAGAATTTCTTCCTAATATTTCATCTAGACCTACCCTTCTTCAGCTTACAGCCATTCCCTGTGTCCTGTTCCTCCATCCCTAGTCCCAAGTCCTCCTCCAGCTCTCCTGGAGCCCCTTCAGGCACTGGGAGGGACCTGAAGTCTCCCTGCAGCCTTCTCTTCCCCAGGCTGGCCATTCCCACGTCTCCCAGCCTGGCTCCAGGGCAGAGTGGCTTCAACCCTTGAAACCCATGGCCTCCTCTGGCCTTACTACCCTCTGAGTAAATCATTTCGTCCTCACTTCAAATCTAAACCTGCAGTTTTAATGACTCAGTAGTAGTTTGTCCATAGAGTCAGGATTGTCCTGTTGCTCTTTACTCTGTAAATTCAAAACAAAAGGTTTCAAAGGCACCACGAGATCCGCACGCTGACCAGACCCCTTGGAACAGGATCTTAAACAAGCTAAATCTTGGTTCCCTTTTTGTCTGCTGACACGAGGTGATGTTTTGAGATCTCAGTGATAGCCTTTTCCACACAGAAAGAACTTGCTGAATTCTGGAGCTCACGTAGTTCTTTCCAGCAGGTGGAGCATCAGCTCATTTACTGACTGCAGGCACGGGAGGAAAAAAATAAATGTCCAGCTTGGCTTCTAACAACAGCAGCTCTGTGCCTGGCTGCCCTGGGAGGCCAAGGGAGGAGTATGTCTCTCCTGAGAGACCTTTGTAGCCATGAATTGCACATATTCACAGCCTTGCTCAGTCTCTCATACAGGCTTTTGTTTTCCTCTTGTCGAGCATAAAGAGCAAAGAAGTAGGAGAGTACCCAGGGAAGGCCAAAGCCTTTTCCTTTCAGCTGTTGGGATTTGAGTGACTGTTAGATTTAGGAAAAAAAAACAGGGAATTATGGTTTTTTGTGAATATGAAAATGAAGAATTTTAAACTGGAGGATTCTCACTAAGAAATACTACATTGAAAGGAAGCTTTTTGCCATCCTCCCCTTAGCATCAGTAGGAGTTGTTTTCCTTTAAATGTCTGTCTCTGGTTCCCTGGGTATTTCATTTACTAAAGAGTCTTTGCAGGTAAAAGTTCTCTGGGGAAAGGATGGGAAGGAACAAAAAAAAAAATCAAACCTGTCCAGAAGAGTCGGTGCTCTAGGCACCTGAGCCACATGTTAAGAGGAATTTTGTCTGCCTGAACAGCACCTGCACTGTGGGAGAGGGATCCCTGCAGGGGCATTATTGGGCATCCTCAAGGTGTAAAGGCAGTGATGCAGCTGTGCTCAGGTTCCCTCCGTGTCCTGCCCTGTCCAGAGCCCCTCAGACCTGGGCTGGCTTCTTTAGGCTCATCATGAATCACAGCAACACCTTTTTTAAGGATGACCTGGTGGAATCAGAGAGTCAGGATTGTCCTACATGGGCATCTTGTATCCAGAAGATGTTTGATGTGAATTCATGTCTGTAGCATTTCTTCTTACAGTGTCATATCCCTTCAGATTTAACTTGTAATTTATGCATCCATGCTCCTTTCAGGCCTTATTTATAACTACCTGGGTGCAAGGAATACTGTTAGAGAGTCACTGCCAGTCTCTCCACTCTAAAAATCACACTATTTTATCTCTTTATTCTCTTATCAGCAGCCCCTGTTATCTACTGCCTTGGCCTATCCAAAACACTTATCAGAACTTAACTGCAATGTCATGAATTAAAAAGGATGTTCTGCCAATGTAAGGCAAGTGGGAATTAATGGCCACTAATATATTCTTTGTCAGGTTTATCACCTAGAAATATCAGTGAAGTGGATGAGAGTAGGGATTTTTTTGTTTCTCTCTTAAGGTAATCTCTAAAACATTAACCAGGCAAACTGTTTTGAAATTAAAACACTTCAAAATGCATAAAGTATTTTAGAAATCTTACCCCTTGAAAACAGTCTTTTATTCATTGTTAACTATAATGGAGCTGTTTTCTGAGGTACTTTAGAGTAGAATAGTTATTTGTCTGGAACGTCTGTCTTGAGCTACAGAGCTTGTTCTTGACCTGCCCCCTCTCTAATCCTTTCCAGGATTACACTGAAGGAAAGCTGTATCTCTAATTTATGAGCAGTATTCTATTATCTGGTCTAGTGTGTTATTTTTAAAGATGGGACTCTTTATCTTTTCCCTCCCCAGTTTAACTCTACTAAACAGGTGAGTAGTTACCTTCCCTCATTAAGGTGTGAGGCATTTTCCCATTAATTGAATTATTGGAATGATCCTTTGCCACGTAATCTAAAAGAATTAGGATGATTTCTGGAAGCTACCATGGGAGGTTAAAAATAACAAGTAAAAGAGATTTCTTAGTTTCTTTACAAACGATGAATTTTATATAGGAGTCTCCAGGCAACCAGTGTGTTTGATGATTATTAGAACAGAGATCAAAAGGAGTAATCAGTTCTCCTCCAAGATGCCTTTGACTTCCCTGAAATTCAGCAATGTGAAACCACCATCTGTCAACTCAAAAACAACCTACCACGTTCTGCAGGAGTCAGGGTGGAACCTGGGCCCATCTTTCTATTGGCAAGTAGAGTATTTTGCGGAACGGATCCATATTATCTGTTTCCAAAGTCCAGAAAGAAATGAGGGCAAGTAACTCCTGCAGTAATCAGAATGAGTAAACACACCAGCATTGTGGGAACTCGAGTTACACTTTTTTTGTTCTGTCTGTTGTTTGTTGTGAAGTGAGAATTTGACAGCAGTTACAAACAGAGATTTGTTTCTCGCGTGTGGGCTGATGCCAGATTTTTGTGCTGAACTTTATTCTTCTTTTCTCTGGAGCTGGAAGGTTTATTTTGCATTTGAAGGTTTCTTTAGCTGCAGTTGAGGGATTCATGCTCATGAACATGGTGTGGTGTGCACCTCGAAGTGGGCAGCTGGCAGTTGCTGTGGGCTCTTCTGTGACAGGGCAGCTCTGCTTATAATCCCTTTGTATTAACTTTGGGTTTGCTAATTTTTTAGGAAGCAAGATTAAAATAGGCTGGTTACTGTTAAAATCATGTCTGACAATACTCATTCCAAACATCCAATCCTTTAGCTGCAATTCCTTCAGAATTCCCTCAGACTGGGCAATTTTATATGGTTGTAAAGTCAAATTTGGAGAAAAGTTTTAGGGAGAGATTATCATGCCTTCTAAAGCCAGTCAATAGAGCTGGAAAACGCTGATAAGCTTTGACATACAGTTGTTCCATCAGATCCAGCAAAGTAATAGAGAGCCTCCTGCTAAAGTCATGCTTGAAGAATTCAGCTTGAGCTCATTGTGATTTGTGATGGCTGTAGGTAAGGCGTGCATATGTGCCAAGGCAGTTCTGAAATATATTAATAAAGTTTAATTTCAAAAATCTGAAATAAGATTTAGCTTGATCTCCTGGAGGCATTGCAAACAGGCTGAGCTTTGACAAACAAAGCACATGTGAAAAGTGCTTTTATGGAAATGATTTGCTGAACTTCACCTCTTTGGGCCCATATTCTGCAATTCCATTAGCAGCATATCTTTGCTGGCAAGACATTACTGTGTTTTTGCTTTTAGTTGGAAAGTTACACAATTAAAACCAGAAACTTTTAAAATGGATTTATTCTGGATCTCCCAGAGCAGGGTTTTTAATATGTAATAGTTAAAACACTAAAATCTTTAAAGTAGAATTTACGTAATATTTATTTATTGTGTTTGCACACATCCTATGTATATAATTTCACACTTTATATAGAAAATACACTTAAAAAAATTGTTCTCCATAATACCTGGATGATGTGCTTTATGGTGTCATGGCTGTTGCTCTCAAATGAAGAAAGCAGCATGGAAACACAGGAATTGGCTCTTCATGCTGCTTCAGTGGAAGGTGACTGTATATGACAAACACACAATTCCATCCTGCCAAGAAACTCCTGACAGCTTCAATCCTTACTCAGCTCTGTTGGCCACGATTTGCAGAGCAATCCACTGCACAGCTCATCACTCTACACACATTTCTGTAGCGTGGCTGTGGAAGAGTTTTCCTACTACTGGGGTCAAAACATGGGAAAAATCACCAGAATTTGGCTTGGTTACATTTTTTGCCACTTGTCTCACTCGATTAGTGCTGTAAGGGGATGTTCAGGTGTAAGGGGTTATTGTGTTTCTGTCTCCTTGTGTTGTTTCTCGGGGTTTTGTTTAGCATTTGGCAGCACTTGATGTGTGATCTGTGGCCCTGGAAATCAGGCAGCGTTCCCAAAGGTCACGGGTGCTTTAGACAAAAGTTAAAGCATCACACAAGGCCATAAATGCAGCGAATAATACAGAGAAGGGATCTAACCCATGGTTCTGTCTCTTGGATGATGAACATTTTCTGAACTGCAATGTCAGGGAAGTTGTGGGAAGTGAATCTCAGCTAGTTTAGAGTTTGTGTCCCATCAAAATTTTCAAAACCCCCTTACAATGCTTTGAATACAAGGCAGTGGCAGTCTCTGTGTAGCCCAAATATAGGCATTAGGAATGAAAAAATATGGTAAAAACTCATCAGTAAACTAATCTTTGGAACGAATTTTTCTGTATTGTGGATGTTATCTGACATCAGGCAGCAGAGCATGAAAAATAAATCTGCCGCTTCAAATCTCTTTGACAGTGATTAGAATTTTGCACGGGGAGAAAGAGAAATAGGAATCTGTGGAAGGATAAATAACTGAGGTGCTTTAGTAGTTTTGCTGTTCTCACTTTCAAAGAGTGGGGCTGTGCAAAAACTCGATGGCTCAAGGGTGGCTGCTTTTGCTTCAGGAGCTGCAGAGCTTTGTCCCTTCTCCTGCTTCACTGTGGATGGCTGTGCTGCAGGGACAGCCAGGGACAGGAACTGCCCAGGTGTCTGTGAGGAAAGAAGGGTCAGGAAACAGCCTGGCAAGGTGGTCAGATGTGCAGGGGGCAATTTTCTGACAAAGTATGTGAAGAGACCAAGTAGCAGGACCTGTCCTGATGGTGGAGAAGTAAAAGGTAGAAAGTAACTAAGGTCAAAGTGACCTGGGAATAGGTTTGAGTTTAGTCCTTGGGAAGAGGAGAATGTCCCAGATTCACACTTAATGTCATGTGCAAATTACAGGAAAGCTGAATTTGTACAGCTCAGGAATCGTATATAATGCTGTGAGAAAGAAATAAAGACATTTGTAGCAGTTTGGAGGGAAAAAAGCCCCAAAGAACAAAAAGCTAACTCTTTCATAAGTCAGTCGGTAGTAAAAACAAGGTCAGTGAGACAGAGGGAACTGATGGATGGCATCAGGAACACTTTAAATACCTTTCCTCTTCATCTGTAAACTCAGAACTAAAGCTACAGCAAGTTAGAGCACTTCAGGAAATAGAGTTTCCATTTGTCTGGAAATGATGACATTCATGGTAGGCCAAGCAGAGGATGGATTGGAGCAATGTGGTCACTTCAAGAGTATGAAAACTACAAAAGAGAAAAAAGCCAACCAATGTTAAGAGGTGAGAAAGTTAGAACTGAGGAAGTGTAAATCAGTCAGAGTAACTGTTAGAATGATTCTAGGGGGAAAAAACCCCAAAGCAGCCATTTCTGTGCATGTTTTACTTTTCAGGAGAGAAACTCAGAGTCACTGAGGTTTGTGGAGAGCAGGTTATGCCAAAAGGGATAGTTAAACAACAGCCTTCAATAAATTTTTGATCGAGACCAACTGGAAAAGAGTTCTAGGCAGCTCTTAGAAGGGCAAAATTACAGTATGGAATAGTGGTGACACAACTGTGTAATTGGATAAGAAATAAAGAGCTAGGAGAGTTTATCTTGGCCAGAGCAGCTCTGTACCCAGAGAGGGGTGTGTGGGTCTCACACTGCAAAAAGAGGGATCTGGTCGCAGGGTAAACCTGATGAATGTGGTAAGAGGAGAACAGTCACTGAGGGGTAGGGGCAGCACTGATTCCTGTGGGGCGTGTGGGATAAGGCCTGTGAACATTCCAGCTGGAGGTCCTGTGCTTCAGAAGGAACTTGGAAGAAGCAGAGCAACGCAACAGGAATGGGTAGAGATCGTGGAGGAAAGCCTTGCCAAGAAGGAAAGAATCAGAGCTCCTGAGTGAAAGGAAGATTGGAATTATAAATGCTGAGATACCTAAATCTTGCTGCAGGGAAGGAACTGATACCTTCTGTGTGCCTGTGATGGATCAGATAAGAAATTATGGGCTTAAATTTCAACAAGGAAGATTGAGGGTGAGCATTAGGAAAATCGTGCCGGTATGAAAGCTGTCTTGAGAAGTGAGATAGAGCACTTGGGAATGCGCAGGCTCCATTGCTGGAGGCCTTCCTTGCTGAGCTGGGATAATTTCACCTCGTGTGTGTCAGGAATAGTTCCTTAGACCGGGTGAGTGGGCTTCATCACCTCTCAGCTCTCTATTTTTAGTCTTCAGGTATTATTAATTGGGAATTTCAAATTTATGAGACGCATTCCCCATCAGAGTTGGTCCAAGATAGGATGGGAATGGATGTGCTCCGCCAGCACAGTTGGTTGGAAGCTGCACTTGATTTGGCTCCCAAGCTTTTTTAGTGGGCTCTGACTCATTTCTTGGGGTTCTTTGCCTTTCTATGTACCCTGCTGGTATAAAAAAAGTCCTTTCAATAGGTGCCCTATATAAGTACTTGCCTTGATAAATTGAAGTTGACTATAGGAAGTTTGTGTTCTTTGTAGGAAAAATACAAGGAGCCCAGTTTTGATGTATCATTTTAACTAATGGAAATTTCGATCATCTGTAGTTAGTTATAGAGGAATACAATATACCACAACAATGGTTCCACTTAAAACTGTTCTTGCAAAATTGTCTCTCGAGCCTAGTTCCTGGGTGCATTTGAAATCATTTTCTGAATAGAAACAAAACCAAACAGGTTTGATTTCCATTTACCTGTTGTTTCTGAAACGAGGTAGAACCCGACCGGTATCCAGCGACTATTGCAGTGAGAGAGAGAGAGAGAATAAAAGTCTTCAGGAGGAAACCAACTATTTTCAGGAGTCCTTCAGTGGAGCAGTTCTTGAGCCAAGAATAGCAGCAGCGATTTGTGCCTCGGTGGTGGAGTGGCAGCGACCCTGAGAGTGTGGCCGAAGGTTTAAAGAGCCACCGGCGTGAGATCCAGCACCGAGGGGCAGCACCGCTCCCACGAGCCCCTGGCAGGAACCGAAACAGCAAAGTTGAAACGTGCCCCATTTCCCACGTCATTAATATGTATTTGGGGCAGGTAGGAGGGGAAATAATCGTAAAGGAGTGTATTAGACGTGCTGGAAGTTTGTGCGAATTAGCCTTCGAGATTTGCCTGCGGGCACGGATAAAAAAGCCCTCTACGCGCAATCTCTGAATTTATGACGATCTTCAGGCCCTAAAAACGTAAAGCTGACCCCATTCTGCTCACTCTCCGTGCTGCTGTGCCTTGGAGGGAGCCGAGGCTCCCGGCCCAGGGTATTCCAAGATGGTCGGTCCCGCTGTGCAGGCGCAGCCAGCGCCCGCTCCTGCCGCATTGTTCGGGCAGCTCTTCCCTGCCTCTATAAACAACTGCGCTGCTGATTAATGCGCTCGCGTTTGCCACTTAGAGCTGGTTTAGATAGAGGCAGGGAAGTCATTAAGGGCTTGGCAGCAGTCCAGGGTACATCTGGGACTTGGGAGCTGCCGCTGGGGCAGGGAGGAGGGCGGCAGGCGGGAGCTGGGGCAGGGGAGAGGACGCTTGGCACTGGAAGGAGCCGGGGCGCAGGGAGAACGAGGAGCTGGCACTGGAGCAGGGAGGAGGGCGATGGGCAGGAGATGGGGCTGGGAGAGGGAGGAGGACACCAGGCAGGAGGCAGGAGATGGGGCTGGGAAAAGGAGGAGAACACCAGGCAGGAGGCAGGAGATGGGGCAGGGAAATGGAGAAGGACACCGGGCAGGAGGCAGGAGCTGGGGCAGGAAGAAGCAGGAGGATGCCAGGCAGGAGCTGGGGCAGGAGGAAAGAGGAGGACTCCAGACAGGAGGCAGGAGCCGGGGCAGGCGTTCAGCAGCGCCCGCGTCTTCTCTTGGCTGACTTTCAAAAGCGGCAGAAAAGCAGCTACGGGCGCTAATTGTAGCTGGGTCCTGAAGTGAAAATGTTTTGTGACAGTTGAAAGAATTTAAAGAGGAAGGAAGATCGGTTTAGTGTCAGCTGCAATTAGATAATCAAAGCTTAAAAATCCTGCTCTGTTGATACCTTCACCTAGAGCCGGGGAGCGGAGCTCGGGGAAGGGGGAGGAGGGCTGTGCGTGGAAAGGGCATTTCCATAGCCAGTGCAGCCGAGGCCCGGCCGGGCTCGCAGGTTGTCTGGGCGCGCGCTCGCACAGAGAGATTTTCTTGGCAGCTCTACAGGATGAGGCTTACACTGTACACAGCCGACATATTGAAGCCGGGAGCCCTGGAGAACGTAGAGGCAGGAGTAGAAACAGCTCTGCACACAATGTAGCGTCTCCTAGGATGGTTGGGCGGCTCCTTTCTTCAGGTATTTTATTACCCATCAGCCCTTTTTAGAGCCAAAAAAAGAGAGAAAGTAACCCTAACCCTGAGAAAATAGCATCTGCTTCTGTTAAATCAATTTATTACATAACATTTCAGCGAGAGAGCAGCAGCACAGCGTCCTGAGCTTTTGGCTGCGTTTCAGGTTTGATAAAATGGCGTCTTCGCAGCAAGCTGCTTGTAAAGATATGTTGCACTGAGCAGAAAAATGCAATGATTTGGTTGTTTTCTACTGCTGCTTTTGTGTCGGAGAGGTTAGCATTTAGTGGAATCTCTGCTAATAATGAAAAACCTTGTTTTATTTTTGCTTGTTTTCTTAATGCATTTGAAAGCTTTCAGCATCAGAGGGAAGGAACTACGTTTGAATGTCGTAGTGCAGAAAATGGAAAGGGGATAACAGGCTTTTCCCCTGTGTGGGCTTAGCTATGGTTTAGTTTTAAAATAAATAAAGCTGCTTTATTCGATGCTTCCATCTCTTTTCTGCTTTTCCACATTATGTGTGCTGTGCAAGATTTCAGCTTCCTCAATCCATGAGACTTGTTGTCAGTGAGCTTTGTAGGGGCTTCAGACAGATACCAGTTTTCAAATTTGTCTCTATGCCTAGAGCTGGATGCAGCAGGTAACCTGAAATGTTAACACTACAGTGCCCATATTCTCTGCTTTTATTATATTTTGTGCTTCAGAATAGATGTTTATGTCATGGTTTCTTTGTGGAATTAGGCTACATTTGATTTAGCACTTAAAACGTTCCCGGCGATTCCTATTTAATTTAGATTTGGAAAAACTCACAGTGTTTTAAAGATCTACTCAGGTTGAATTGAAAACTATATTATGAAGGGGGGGATAGAAAGTAATTTGCCCTTTTTTCCCTCATATTCTGACTCAGGATCACTAACCTTTGTGTGCCAAGGAAAATCCCCAGTGGGACTGTCAGTGGCCCTTGGGATTTTTCTGTGTTCCGCAAGTCAGAGCGGGGAGCACCGTCTGTCATCTGTCCTTTGGGCAGCACAGGGCGAGCCAGGGGGTCTGGCTGTTGTTACGTGACGGACGTGGGCTGAAAAACAAAACGGGCAATAAGAGAGGAGTCACTGTTAGATCTGATTTAAAATGGGGTGAGCACAGTTTATTACTAATGTTCCATTAAAAGTGTCCCAGGCGTTGCCATTTCGTACCCGGTCTGTGCTTTGGTTCCAAAGTCAGCTGAATGTTGTGTTACAGTTGGGGAGACAGGCTTTTACTGCCCAGCATTTGAACTAATTACTGCAATGGAAGCTGTGAAGATACAGTTGCTTTGAACTCAGCTGAATAAAAAAAATTAAATACAATTGTAAAGGAGATTTTCAAAGGAGGAGGGAAGTTTGGGGTCAGTTGCTCGTGCAGGCAAAGTATTTTACTTTTCTAAGAAATGCATGCAACAGCTTCTCCCATTTCACTCTACTCACATTTTGCATTTGTAATCTATGTAAGCACTAAACTGATTTTGCAACTAATTATTCATTACCCAACACAGCCAAAAATGTTTTCTGTTTTTAATAAGTACTGAATTGAAGCTGGTCAAGTATGTTGGCTACAGTACGTAATAACACCGGCAATCTCCTCCCACCCTATTAAGGATATTATTTAAAAAAAAAACCAGCAACCCAAAACAAAACAACCCCCTCATGCTATTGCTTATGCTGATCAGAGCT
Organism: Chamaea fasciata; assembly: GCF_029207755.1. Classification (NCBI taxonomy): domain Eukaryota; kingdom Metazoa; phylum Chordata; class Aves; order Passeriformes; family Sylviidae; genus Chamaea; species Chamaea fasciata. Next base: position 8,338,499 of record NW_027094104.1, on the reverse strand, counting down.
GTGCATTTTTCAGGTCATGTGTATGGTTGCTGTTGGACAGAAGTTCTGTGCTTGTTAAAAACGAATTTGAGCCATTATCCTCAAATTAATATTTCCTTCTTGATGGCTGAAGGAATGTTGTTGATCAGGGGAACGATATTTTTTTAAAAGATGCATAATTAAGATTTTGAAGCACAAAGTATTAATTTAAAAATGGTTTTCACTTTGTGGTGTCCCAGCACTAGGTTTGCTAACAGGGAATACCTGTGGTTCCTGTTTCTTGTGCCTTGTTTACAGTCTTTGCTCAGCTCACAGAGGAGGGATAAAAATGCTTCTGGTGGACTCAGTGCTTTTATTTCATATCTTTGCATAAATAAAGAGGAACCAATTCTTAAGAATTTTTAAAATGGGTTTCCCATTTCAGTCTTAACAACTTTGAAAAGGAAAGAAAATACTGGGAATTTCTGTGAAGAATTAGTTTCCTAGAAAGTTGGAGGAAATTTGCATTTCCAAAAAAAAAAAAAAACCAACCCAAACAGAAAAGTTCTCTAGATTTAGTTATATAAAATATTTTGCATTCATTATTTATCCAGAATGTTTAAGGTCTTTACAGATTAAGTAAGACTGTCTTACTCGTTATTTATTTCATAGCAGAAAGCCCTTTTTACTTAAAAGAAAATGGAAAAATGCCCTTTTGTTATTTGCTTCCAGAGACAAGAATATAAAACTTTCTTCAGGATCTGTATTTAAACTCTTGGTTTGTCTGACAGCAAAGCCCCGGTTTTTGCAGGTTTCTGCTCATTTTGTGAATTTTTTCCCCGTTCTCTTCACCTGTCCTTTTTCTTAGGAGCTTTATGGCAGCAGCCTTTGGTGTCAGAACTGATTGTTCCAGTGGCTGTTAGACACTCCGAGGTTGTGGCATAGCTTTTTCTCTGATTTTTGAATCCGTGACTTGAGGATCCCGCTGCCTCCGGAGCAGGGAAGGCACAGCACAGGATCGCTGATTTCACATCCTCTACACGGAATTATTGTAATCCCTGCCAAAGTCACCACTTTCAGATCAGCCCGTGGTTATTGGTGAGCAAATCGTCTGAACCTGGGGAAGAGCGACTGTGCCCATGGGACAGGAAAGGGAGCACCTGGGTTTGCAAAGCCTCGGGAAACCCAGGGGTTGGAGCTGTGTGTTCCTGGCAGGTTCCTGCCTGGAATAGCTGTGCTCGGCCGAGCCCAGGCCTTTGGCCGTTTTCTACTCTTAATATGGACATCTCTTGGGTTTTATAGTTCTTCTCCATCATAATTCTCTTTCCTTCTTGGTTTCTCTTACTGCTCCTCAAGATCTGGTCTCTTATTTAACAAATTGTTCTGCTCCCTACTCTCAGCAATCATTCTAAGCTATTTTGTCATCTTCAATCCCACCCCTTCCCTTTATTCTGTCTCCTAAGTGCTCTCAAATTTGAGCGCTGCTTTAACCACCATCTTTGGGGGAGACGAGAAAGGAGCTGATTAAACAAGCAGCTCCCTTTCATCTCATCTCATCTCATCTCATCAGCCATGGCGCTGTTCCTGTGAGTGTGGAGACGTCCTGGTGCTCTCCTGATCCTCCTTGCCCAGCACAGCTCTGCTCAGGCAGCACCATTGCTCCCCCAGCACCCGCACACGGAGCTGAGCTTTGGGCTTTGAGGAGACCTTTCACTGGAACAATGTATTTCCAGCCACTTTCAAATCCTTCTGTCAAGGCTCAAACGCAGCCCTGAGCTGCACCACCCACAGGGTTGAAAAAAATCTCGTATAACTCCTCTTATCTGATTTCTTGGTTGCCTCAACTTCTTATCTTCTGGCCTGGCCTGCTGCTGCTTTTTTCCCTTTGTTCGTTCCTACTCTGCTAAGAATGTTCCTCGGCTCATTTCTCTGACCCTGCTGACCCTTTTTTAAGTCCTTTCACAGCCTGCCTTCCCCTTCCATGTCTTATCTGGGATTCTGGTCTCTGTTTAACACCTGTGTAGCAAATCTAGATCGTCAGGTAAATGTTCAACCTGCTTCCTCAGCTCTGTGCTGTAGCAGTGGCTGTATCCAGGAATAACAGGATGCTTTCTTCCTTTCCCCATTGCATATAGAAGAAGGAGTCCAGGTAAATCCAAGTGGTTCTGCTCATTCTTTGAGATTTGGTCGTGCACTCGTCAATTATTATGGAAGAAATTATTCCCTGTGAGGGTGGTGAGGCACAGGGTGCCCAGAGAAGCTGTGGCTGCCCCATCCCTGGAAGGGTCCAAGGCCAGGTTGGACAGGGTTTGAAGCAACCTGGAGTAGTGGGAGGTGTCCCCTGGAATGAGATGGTTTTTAGGGTCCCTTCAAACCCAAGCAATTCAATTTTATCTGATTATTTAAGCCTTTCCCTGGTATCATGAGAAGATAGGTGATGAACTAAGAAAGTTTTCCCTTCCTTTCGCTAAAATTCTTTCTTCTGCTTCAATTAATTTAAATTTAAAAAAGGAAAAAGCAATCTGGGTCGGTTCAGCATGTATTTCTTCATCTTGCAAAATCTTCATAAGGCAACCAAGTAATGACCTTATAAAGCTACAGGTGAAATGTGTGAACAAGACTTCGTCAGAGAGAGCTTTTTCTCATCTTGGGAGTAATTTCTGCAATATCAGAACACCTCTAATTAGGGGAGCTAGTTGCACCAACATATTTGTGATTTAAATTAATTCATATTAGGCATTCATTGTTAACAACTTGTTTGGGGAGATTTGTTGCATCCATCTTCCCCACAAAAATATTCATTTTATTCACAAAGAGTAGAAGCCATTTTTCAGCAGATTTAAAGCAAGTAAAAATAATTGACATCCAAAATTTTTTACTTTGATATCTGCAAGCAGTTGAGAGGAGCTCTTCTGCAGATTGTTTCCCGTACAGATCTCTTGGATCAGACTGAAATACTTGTCAAATTCCTGTCAAAAGAAAGTAAGAGAAATTATCTACAGAGCAATTGGGATGGAAAGTAAATGCAAAACCTTGCCCAAAGCTTGTGTTCTTAACATGAGACATGTTGTGCCTTCCAGTTTATCATCATACTGTGGCGAGCAAGCAGGTGCTCAAGAGCTTTTGGTGAATTTTTTGGGTTAGTGTCTGTGTTTGAGGATGTGACAGTGCTGAAAAGGGACAGCATCACTTTTCATTGGCTTGGGGACACAGGGGATTGTGTGTACAGATGCAAAATGATGTTTAAACCACAAGTAAAGCCTGTGAGAGGTAAGTTTCCTGACAGAACTGTCAGTTATTTAGAGATGCCCAAGTTCTCTGCTAAAATATACATTAGTGGTGTTTATAATTGGCACCTTACAATAAAGGTTGCTGTCTGTATTTGTTTCTTTATTTCCAGGAAGGTTTACAAACCTAAATGCAGTATGAATTTAGTGTGTTGTGACGTGGGTCTGTATGTAATATCTCAGGGCAGACAGACATTTTACATTTCTTCATTGGATGCTTTTTCTTTGTGTTTCTCTGAAGAATGAGAATTGAGTCAAAAGAAATGGTAAGAGTCTGCTAGATACTCTTCTGTGTTTTCTCCAAATTTGCTTTTGGACTTTTCACGTAGAGTAGTATATTTGTTCTTCTTATTTATTGCCTGCTTATTATTTTTACTGGTACACTGGGGGCTAAAAAATACTTGCTCTGTTCTAAAATGAAATTGTTTAGTTATTTTAATTGAGAGTCTCGCCAGATTAAAAGAAAAACCTCAAACAAATTAATATGAGCATCGTGCTCCATTGTAGTGAGGAAAATTGCTGTATTATGTTGGAGAATGTACTCTAAATTTGAGCAGAATGTAGTGTTGTAACTAGTGATGTAAAACAGTGCTTAATAGAGGGCTTTTGCAGTGCTTGAACAGTGGACTCATTTTTAACCTTGGATCCTTTCAGATCTCAGCCACAGTGGATTGGGAGACCATTATGAGAATTCCCACTGGGGACAGCAGCCCGCTTTCAGGAGTGAAGGCAACTGCAGCTGGGATAAAGTGATAATAGACAGGACTGACAAGGAAGCGTGGCCTTCCATTACCGGAGCTGAGACTGAGTCTGCCTCAGAATGTACTACAGACACTGACTCTGCCTCCAACTGTGGCTCAGAGAACAGTAGCATGGCTACAGGGAGTGCCCAAGGCAACTTCACTGGACATACAAAGAAAACTAATGGCAATAATGGCGCCAACGGAGCACTCGTCCAAAGCACTTCTAACCAGAGTGCCCTTGGAGCTGGTGGAGCAAACGGCAACGGCAGCTCGGCCAGGGTGTGGGGGGTGGCTGCGGGCTCCAGCTCTGGCCTAGCTCACTGCTCTGCCAGTGGTGGGGATGGAAAGATGGACAACATGATGGGAGACGGTAGAAGTCAGAACTGCTGGGGTGCTTCCAACTCGAATGCTGGCATGAATCTTAACCTTAACCCTAATGCCAATCCAGCTGCCTGGCCTGTACTTGGACATGAAGGAACTGTGGGAGCAGGCAACCCTTCCAGTATTTGCAGTCCAGTCAGTGCCATAGGTCAGAACATGGGCAACCAGAATGGGAACCCAACAGGCACCTTAGGTGCTTGGGGAAACTTGCTGCCGCAAGAGAGCACAGAACCACAAACGTCCACTTCTCAGAATGTGTCTTTCAGCGTACAACCTCAGAACCTTAACACTGATGGACCAAATAACACTAACCCCATGAACTCTTCACCAAACCCTATCAATGCAATGCAGACAAACGGACTGCCGAACTGGGGGATGGCCGTGGGCATGGGGGCCATCATCCCGCCCCACCTGCAAGGCCTTCCTGGTGCTAACGGAACAGCGGTTTCTCAAGTCAGCGGGGGCAGTGGTGAAGGAATGGGCAGTTCAGTATGGGGGATGTCCCCGGGTAATCCTGCCACAGGAAACAGCAATTCTGGGTTCAGTCAGGGGAATGGAGACACTGTGAACTCAGCATTAAGTGCTAAACAAAACGGATCCAGCAGTGCTGTGCAGAAGGAAGGAAACGGAGCGAACGCGTGGGACTCGGGGCCTCCCTCCGGCCCCGGGGTCCTGGCGTGGGGCAGGGGCGGTGGCGGGGTTGGCAGTGTGCATTCTGGAGCCTGGGGCCACCCCAACCGCGGCGCCAGCAACGGTGTCAACGGCGAGTGGGGCAAGCCCCCAAACCAGCATTCCAATAGCGACATCAATGGGAAAGGATCAACAGGGTGGGATAGCTCGAGCGTTACCAGTCCGAATCCTGCCATGCAGCAGGGCAATGAACAAATGAACTCTTGGGCCAAAGCTGCAGCGTCTGGCACCACGGCTAGTGAAGGAAGCAATGACAGCGGTGGGAGTCAAAATGAAGGCAGTACTGGGAGGGAGGGGGCTGGAGAGGGCAGAAGGAGAGACAAAGGGATGATAGACCAAGGGCAAGTTCAGTTGCCAAGAAATGACCTTGACCCCAGGGTCCTGTCCAATACGGGGTGGGGACAGACCCCTGTGAAGCAAAACACTGCCTGGGAATTTGAAGAGTCCCCAAGGTCTGAACGGAAGAATGACAATGGAACTGAGGCCTGGGGTTGTGCAGCTACTCAATCTTCAAACTCAGGGGGGAAGAACGATGGGTCCATCATGAACAGTACAAATACCTCTTCAGTATCTGGGTGGGTCAACTCTCCACCGGCAGCTGTTCCAACAAATACAGGTTGGGGAGACAATAACAACAAAGCACCAAATGGCCCAGGGGGGTGGGGAGAGTCAGCAAGCTCTACTACTGTTAATAATGCTGCTGCTGCCAAAAGCGGCCACGCGTGGAGTGGGACCGCAAATCAGGAGGACAAATCACCTACCTGGGGTGAACCTCAGAAACCCAAATCTCAAAACTGGGGAGATGGACAGAAATCAAATCCGAGCTGGACTTCGGGAGGTGGAGACTGGACAGATTCATCATCTGTTCCTGGACACTTGGGTGATGGGAAGAAGAATGGATCTGGATGGGATTCTGATAATAGGTCGGGGTCTGGCTGGAATGATTCCACAAAGTCTGGGACCAGTGGGTGGGGGAATGGCACAAACAGCAAGGCTAATACAGGTACAAGTTGGGGGGAATCTTTAAAGCCAGGCCCCCAACAAAACTGGGCTAATAAACCCCAGGACAACAATGTGAGTAACTGGGGAGGAGCTGCTTCTGTAAAACAGACGGGGTCAGGGTGGGTTGGTGGGCCAGTGCCAGCCAAACAAAAAGAGAACTGTGAGGCAACTGGCTGGGAAGAGCCATCTCCACCGTCCATTCGCCGCAAGATGGAAATTGATGATGGTACCTCAGCTTGGGGCGACCCAAATTACAACAACAACAAGACTGTAAACATGTGGGATAGAAATAATCCTATAATTCAGAGCAGTACCACAACCAACACCACCACCACTAGCACCATTATCAGCACCAACATGGTTGAACCTCAGCCATCGCACCAGTCAAGTGCCCAGCCGAACCGGTCCCCGCTGCTTGGCCCAGGTATGACAACAGTTTTGTGAAGTACTTCATAGAAAAAGGGTTTATGAGATGCTTTCTACCTGTAGCAATTGCTGAATGCTGTCTGTCCTGTCGCTGTCTTGGGTAGAAATCTTGTGTCTATGTCCAGAACAGATTTATTCCTTTACTCCGAAGCAGTTCTGTCTTGAGGACAGAATCCATGGAACCTCACGCAAATTTCCATAATACAAATGAATGTAAGAAAAGTTTGAAACAGTATTTGGTCAATAGCATGGTAGGTTCTTAGATTGCGGATCCGTATTTATTTTAACGTCTCTTCCATAGTTACTTAACACCTTTTAATTCAGCCTCTGAGAGGCCGGGGGGTTTTGGCAAACCTTTCTTCTGTTATTTGTCTACTGTCCCACACTGCACAGGCTCAGTGTGTGTTTAGACAGTCTGCATCTGTTTCTTTTCTGCAAAACATCTCTTGGCAACAGATGTTTGTTAACAATTGCATTAATTTAGGCTGCTGCCGTTTCTCTGTCCAGTTTGTTGTCTTTTCTGAAGAAACAGTTCTCAGGGGTCAGGCACGGGCAGCACCCTGGATTTTGTGTGGTTCTCAAGAAGCAGGACTGGTTCAAGATGTTAATATCCAGGGTGGTGGTGTTTCAAAGACAAGGTTTTAGGCATTTAGGAATTTTTCTAATGAAAGGCAAGGTGCTGTTGTAGGCAAGCAGTATAAATAAAAATGCATAAAAATAGGAAAAATGCTTAAAAGAGAGGCATTTAAATAAAAGTTTCACTAGCAGCCCGTATCTATATCATGACCACAGACCTCTCCAAAATAAATCTAATCATGCAGTACTCTTTCAAATTCTCCACCTGAGTTTTATTTCCAAGTTTTTGTTTCATCGTGATCATGGCTAAGTACTGACTTTTTACCCATGTTTTTCTCCAAGTGGGATTTGTTCTCACATTCCCATCCTTTTTCTCTTTGATGTTTTGTAATGATTCAGATTTGCTTTAATGTCTGTGTAAAAATAGTCTTAACGTTCCCCACTCTGGTCAGATATCTTAACAGTAGAGGGTACCTATTTTAATAAAATAACATGCTCCAGAAGGAGAAATCTTTAAATGGCTTTGGACTTGGTCAGCCCAACATATGTGACTAGCTTATTTAATCCATATTTAAAACTTCACCCATGAAACAAGAATTCAGATTCCTGAATTGCGATGCAAGTATGAAAGTGGATTTTCGGTTGTTTGGATGAGGTTTTGTTTTTCGTTAAGGTGATTTTTGGAGAGGATTACATTGGTGCTTGTAAAACTGTTCATACATACACAGCAATGCATTGTTAATGTTTTTCAAATAATTAACACCTTTTAGAGGAAAACTTAACAGTCCCGAGCTCTTCAGATTTTGAAAACGGATTTTAAGAGCTGGTGTTAATCTGCAGTGATTCCTCTGGAGAATGGACAGTAGCAAAGGAAGGGTTCCTTTGAAGCAATGTGTTTACATATTCAGAAAGCTGCCTATGAACACATGACCAACCTGCTCAAGCTGCCCCCTGACCAGGTTAAAGTGAGTGTTGGGCTTCTTGAAAAATGCGAGCTAGAAACATTCTAAGACCTTTTAAGATAAGTAAATCTTTTATCATCTCTTTCGTTGTTTTGTTTTTTTTTTTAATTTTCCAAGATAAGCAAAGCCAGTTCTCAGAATATACTTAAGTCAGCATGCAAGAAAGTATGAAATGAGTAAAAGTGAAGACAATTTAAAATATGGTTCTGATATTAAAATTTAGATCCAGTTGTAGCAGGCATAAATCAAACCCTATTTTATGTATTTTTGCTCCGTACACCTAATACAGTACTAGTATAAAGGCCAAACGTGGAAATATTTTGAAGGATTTTTGTCTAAATGGAAGCAAGGAGCAGCCAGTCCCTTGTGTCTTGAGCTCTGCCCGTGTTTACTTGTGACTGTGCCAGGGAGGGACCATTCCTGTGCTTATCTCACACGCCGGGCAGCCGTGCAATTCCGAGTGATCCCGGTGACTTCCCTTCCGAGCGCAGGAGGCCCCGTTTTCCCAGTGCAGGCAGCACATGGCAGCTGCACAGCAACATCCTCATGGTCTGGGTGGAAATGTACACAGACCTGAAACGTCTACAAATCTTCTCCCATCTGGGACTGCCAAAACACGGGAAGCAAGTAGTGAGTGTCTTCCCTCCCACGCAGACAGGGCTCTGCACTTTGGAGCTGTGCTGTTTAACTCTTTTTTTCCTACTCCAATCCCCTCTCCACTTGGCTGTGCATTTCCAGCCTCTGCAGTGAGGGAGACAAGAATCCTGTGAGCAGGAGACTTCTGCAGTCCACAGCCCAAGTTCATCCAGCAGCAGCTCCTTTCCATGCAAAGCATGGTTGTGCTATTGGAGCCACAGTTAAGTGCTCATCTAAAATCATACAACTCTCAAGCTCCGTAGTTACCATGGGCATTTTGTCACCTGCGTGGGTCATGACGTGCTCTGCCAGTCACATTCAGGGTATATAATGAACAAGGAATCGTGGATTTCATTCCTCTGTGAGCAGGGAAGAGTGGTGCAGATGGAAGTTGTCACAGTCACGCGTCCTGCGAGCAAACAAGTGGGTTTTAATTTTACTGCACAGCACCAGTTTAGGGGTTCACAAAGGAATAACAGTCCCTTGTAGGATTGAAGTTTATGCTTTATTAGTTTGGAAATAGAGGCCAAGTCGCAGTCTTGTTATTCAAGTTGTCACCCATCCCCAGAAGTTCTCCAGATCCTTTGAAGGCAGAACTGAAAAGCCGTTGATGGGAAGCAGATGTTGGTAAACACTTGCTGAAAATGAAGAACGCTCCTTGGAGTTTCATTTTCCATTGGAGAAGAAGGGGTAAAAAAGAGGGGGGAAAGGGACAGATAATGTGGTAGATACAGTTCTTCCTGTATCTGCTCTTTCTTGTTCACAGGGCAGTGGTGAATTGCTTAGAAAGAGGAGCAGAAAGCTGGTGGGTTTGAGTTAGATGGGAGTTTAAATTACTTGTGCATAATTCTTCCTAGCACTTCTAACTCAGGCAGCTTTGATATGAGGGGAATAAGAAGTGAGAAAAGGTTTTGGAAACAAAAATGATTAAAAGAGATTTTTGGATCCCAAACAGCATCAGATCCTCCCTCCAAGTGCTGAGGAGTGGGCTTGATGCTTTCCTGTTCTCAATACATCAGGAGAGCCTGGCAGGGTTCCAGCATCCTCCAGCTGAGGAAAGAAACAACAGGAGATAACACAGGCTTCCCTGTGGGGATTGTAGGTCACAAATTAAGGTCTTTGTGGTTAGTAGAGAGCGAGGAGCTTTAGTTTTAAAAACCTGAACGGAGTCTAAGTTCTGAAAGCTCCAAACATCTCTGTCCCTTTTATAATCCTGTGCCACTAAGCGGCAGCTCGCGTGACAGTGTTTTTCTTGCTTTGAACTTCCATCAGAATGGATTTGAAAGCTGCTCAGCTTTGGGCTCCTTTAGGGTGCTGATGTGAAAACCTAAAACCCTCGGGTGGGTGCTCAGCCCGTGAGCAGCCAGGTTTCAGGGGGCAGCCAAGTGATGCTGAGAGAGCTGCCCTCGATTTTCACACGAGGCTGATGTCGCTGCCGAAACCCAAATTGGAGCTTTCTGAATGCTCAGTGATGAGCTGGAATCCCTGTCAGAACTTGAGGATTTGAAAGATTAAGGGTTGTAGGTGGCTCTTAAATGTACATATAAAACCCAGAATAACGAGAGTGTAATTAGTAAACAACCTCTTTTCTGCCTAATATCTTCTTTTTTTAATCTATATAAGATTCTAATATTTTGGTTTGCCTGTATTGTACTCATGTGCTCTGGTATTTATCACGGACCAACAACTTGAAGGAAAACAATTTCTGCCATCCAAATAGCTATAGGGTTATTTTGAGGGAAAACAACTGCATCCTGCCACAGCTTAGTTAACATTTCACTTTCCCTTGAGGATTTCCTGTTGGCTGTGGCCCAATGTTAATTATGTTTTTATTTCTATAAAACAAAGCTCTGCCAGTGTGTCCATGTTTATTACTCACTGTGATCTTTTAATTTCTTGCAATTCTAACAGTGTTTAAAAACTTCAGTACTAAAACCTGACTTTTTTTGCCAAAGAAGCCTTTAAATGGAGCAGGTTCTGTTGTGAAACAACATTCGTGCAGGTCAGGGTGGGTTTTAAGGAACTTTTTTACCAGGAGAGCATAAATCTGTATTATTTTCATCAGAAGATAGGAAGTTTTCTCCAAGCAGAACTTTTTGAAAACGTTTGGTAGCGTCAGGTTTTGAGACCACTCAAAGGTCTTGGTTCACCTTCCCAACAGCTGTGGAGAGTTTTGCATTATTCATTCAAAAATGTAACTTTATTCACCTTTAAACTTTCTAAAACAGAATTATCTGGAGTCATAAAAAGATAGCTAGAGACAGTAGCATTGGGACAGCAATATTTACACAGAGGGAAAACAGGTTTGCAATTGAGAAGTGCTCCAGAATTTACAGACAGGGTAGTTTTTGCAGTGCACAGGTTATTTCTCCAGCAGCCTTCAGCTTTTATTTACTCATTTCCCGCACTTAATTTTAGCTGTTAAGATAGTTTGGAAAACGTTTTTTTTGAAATTTATTTTGTTTGCTTTTACGTACTCGTATTATTTTCTGTTAATAAAGGCTGGTTCCCTCATTCTTTGTAATCCTATAAGATTTCCTGCTTACTGCATTTAAAAGCACTTAAAATAATTTGGACACTACACGTCTGTGGCCTTTAGTGGAAGTTGTTGAATTTATAAGAGCAACAGAGGAACCAGGTGTTTTTGAGGTTTTTATTCTATAACATAGCACACTTGGGCTTTTTAATATATGAATTGTGTTTTAAGGATAATTTTATAAATTGAATTAAGTAGTTTCCAATAGAGGTTGCATGAAGTCAGGGAGAATTTGTAGTCTGCACTGTCCCTGTTTGCAGTCTGGTTGGTGCTGGAGAGATGTTTTGTTTTCTGCAGTTAATCTTTTTCAGCTGCCAATATGATTAAATACACACACTTGTCTGCCAGTTGCCTCCTGAGTAGTGAGGCAGAAATTCAAATAAAGCCTCCCTTAGATAAAGTTGGCTTGAAGATACAAGCAGGAACCTTGAAATGAGCATTTCAGGTGCAACACCAAGGAAGCTGTCATGTTAAGTACAGGTTCATTTAGGTGCATCTCTGGATCTGCCAGTTTATCTTCTTTACACACCTTAAAATAACCAGAAACGTAAGGTGCGTTGCTCGAGCCTAAAGCACGGTATTTTTGCTTCAAATGGAAATCACTTGAATGAAACAGTGACATTTTGAATTGTTTCAGGAGCTTGCTTTAAATTCAGTGCCTCTTGCTGGTAGAGAAGGAGTTTTATGAAGCTCCAGCACACCAGTGGAGAGTTTGGCCCTGGGTTGTGCCATCTGCACTTGCATGAGAGAGAGCTGCGGTGTCTGAGAGAGCTGCAGTGGCTGTAAGGAATAGAGCCTAAAGTAAATATGTAATGCAGGAACACACAGCTCTGGGCCCATCTATTTGATTGTTTTCTCTGCCAGGCAGTGTTTGAGTTGTTGGCAATGGATGTTGCTGCAGGTTCTGGTTACAGGAATTCAGTGGAACTCGGTGAGTTCTGCAAGGACTTGTTGCTATTGTTTGGTTATTCCAATGTATTTCAAGGTACTGTTGGACACTCCCTTGCCATTGCCTACCTATTCTGGGTGTCAATTTGTGGAGAAAATGCTGTTCCTGCTTTTTGAAACCTTTCCAGAGTATTTTTACAGATACCATTGTGGAGCGAAAGAAAAGGAAATAGTGCTGTGGCAAAGCAGCATCTGGTCATTCACTTACAAAATACTCGTCTTAATAAAATTCATCTCCAATGAGGAGAGAACAAGTTCCTGATTTAGCAGCCTAATTACCAGTGGAAGTTTTAAGCAGACTGAATTCTACAATATTGGTTGAGATCTCAACTGTCATTTAATGGGATGTAATTTTATTTTACAATTGTAGAAAAATAGGTTAGTGTCGGGTGCCTGTAAGAATTTTGTCTTCTTGCTCGTTGTGCATGTTTACAAAGTACCTTGAGCTCCATCTGTGATCCAAGTCCTCTCTCCAGAAAACCTCTGCTAACGGTGGTTGTGAATTCAGTTTCCCCTTTTGCTGTGTTGGTCAGTGTTGCTGTGTAGGCTCAGGAGCCCCGTGGCTGTTCCTGCCACGTTCAGCTGCAGGGCTAAAATCGTGTCAGATGGATTTAAGCGCATTACATCCAAGCCGAGCCAGACTAAGGCTGTTTCTTTGGAGTAGCTTACGTCTTCCAGCGAGCTAATGTAATACTCTGTAGGAAAACAATGCCTTCTACCTGTGGTTTTATTATGGATCCTAATTGCAGTCTTGATTAGTTCCCCTTAAAATAATATTTATTATAATGTAGGGGTTCAGTGGTGACAGATGGGGAGGTAACCATGAGCTGTAGTAAAAGCTTTAAGGGATGCATTCAGCACAGATAATCTTCACTCAAAGTGGGAACAGTCAAACAGCACCTTACTGCCAGGGCAGGAGAAAAGAGATTTTATAGTTTGTAAACAGTGAAAAGGAATTAAAATAGGTTAAAATCTTTCAGTTAAAGCAAGGCCCAGTTCAGACAGGGGTCCTGGTCTCTGGAATGGCCCGGGGCAGGTGGGAGCAGCTGCTCCTTGGGGGGTGCTCACTTTGCAGCCTGGTTGCTTCTGGCTGTGGAGAAAAACCCTTTTTCTGTGTTGACAACTTGGCAGTAGTATTGAATTAAGAAAAGACTCTTGAGACCAAATTCAAGGGATTTTTTAAAACATACTTAACTACAATCACTGTATGTACTTACTGGTTCATGTTCTTTCCAGAGAAACTCTTGAGTAAAATTTGAAGTTTTTTGGCATGATTTGATGGAGAAACCTTTCCTCTCATCACTGTTCTCCTTGCCTTGCTCCAGCAGGCTGGGGAGAGATGCCTGCTGTCCACACCAAGAGCGAAGCTTCCTGGGGAGAGCCCTCCTCCCCTTCTGCTGCAGTTGATAATGGCACTTCGGCGTGGGGGAAGCCCCCCAGCAGTGGGACCGGGTGGGGAGAGAATCCTGCCGAGCCAGCAGGGACCTATGGAAGAACAAACGCTCCAGCTGCTGCCCCAGCACTGTGCAAACCAGGTACACACAGGGCTGCCACTGTCCTGGCAGGTTTGCTTCTGCCACTCCTGCTTTTCTGTGCATTTCAGTCACAGGCTGCCTTCATGGTTTCATCCTCAAAACTGTGTTAGCTGTGCCAAGGCCACGTTAATCCAAACACCCAATTAATTCGAAAACATGAGTATAGTGCATGTGTCTGTAAATTTAAAGGAGAGGGTAGTTTTGTGTCTTTGGAAAGCAGCAGAGCTACAGGTGCAGGAAACTGTGAAACTGCAGAAGAACATGACTAAGACTTAAACCCTTGATGTCTAAAAGAGACCTGTATTGGGATGAGAAGCAGTGGAGAACAGCCAAGATAGAATTGATTCTGGTAGGAAAAGCAACACCTGAGAACCACTAATCATAACAACCTCCTGTGGGGTTAACCTGAGTGAGTGGGTGTTTTCTTCAGCCATTAAAACTGTTGCCAGGTTCAGGAACATCCTGAACTATTTCCTGCTTCGTGATTCCTACCCCGTGGTATTTGATAAATATCCTCCGTCTCTGAATGTCCTGAGGGCCACAATGATTGCTTTTAGACTCTTCTTTTGGCTGTTGAGGTTGCCTGGAGTTTTGCTCCTGCAAAATACCATAGTGAGATGTAGTTAGAAGTCCCAGAAAACATAAAAAGGAGGAGTAAGAGCTCTTAAGATGAGTAATCCCAGTTTTAAGCAGAGTAAACAGAATAAAATGGACTGAGGTGACACAACCTCGTCACTGGATATGAAGCATTCCCTGCAGCCCACGAGCTCCTTTCAGATTCCATTCTTCGAGATGGGAATGAGTTTCTGAGCATTAATGACCTGGAAATTTGGTTTGTTCTTGGAAGAATGCGGTAGGTAAAATGGCGAGATTCCTTGAAAGCAAAATAACACTTAACAAGTGTGTGCTCATACTTCGGTCCCTTGTTCCTAGGAGAGTGAAGTGGCCATGACCACAGATCTTACTGGTTCTGGGAAAAGCAGGACTTGCAGTTGCTGGGTATTTTCTTCTCTAAGTACTTAGAGAACTTTCTTTTCTCTTGCTAGCTTCAAATAAGACATTCTTATCATTTTAATGCCAATTAAGCTATTTGATGAACCTCTTTATCTCTTGAAAATACTCATGTTAGCACATTGGATGTGGCACAAAAGGCTACTTCTGTGAAATTTGCAGGAAACTGAATAAGATTTTTCTTCTCCCACTTTCCCTCCAGCTTCAAAATCTATGCAAGAAGGCTGGGGCAGTGGTGGGGATGAAGTGAATCTCAGTACTAGTCAGTGGGAAGATGAAGAAGGAGATATGTGGAATAATACTGCTTCACAAGAGAGCAGCTCCTCCTGTAACTCCTGGGGGAATGCCCCGAAGAAAGGACTTCAAAAGGTAAGACCAAAATAAAGACACTCTCCAGCAAGAGCGGAATTAGTGTAACGTTTGCAGAATAAGTTTTCACAAATTTGCTGGTGCATTACACCTGAAATTAAACCTCTGACACCTGAACAGAAGCACAGCTTGCCACTACAGTGGTTCAAGTACAGCCTACCTTGTTTCCAGGGGAAAAATGGGAGATCTTTTAATTTAAGCATGTCAGATGCTTCGGGAGTTTTGTTGTTGTTGCCTTTGTTTTCTCTAAGTTTTATAAGCTTCCATGTATTCTAAAGAAATGATAATATATTAAAAGAAAGAGGAGAAGGTGTTAAGGGGGTTTTCACTCTTCCCATGCTGGTAGAAAAGCAAACAGTAGTTTGTGATGGAGTTCTTTAACAAAAAAAGCTGTTTTCTATTTGTGAGGACGGTGTGTGTGTGTGTGAGAACAAAGCGAACTTGTGTTAATGCTGCGCTCAACCGAGAACATAGACAATTGTGTGAGGAAATTTTCCACTGCACAGTCTTTATTTCAGGACAAGGCCAGGCTGTAACTTAAAGGAATTGGGAATGCATTTAGCCACTTTGTTTGTTATTCCATTAGCCAACAGTTAGGCCGGTGATTTGATCAAGTATGGTTGTTTCTTGTACTGTCCGCAGCCCAAAACAAATCCGCGCTTGTCCCTTGGTACTTTCTGGAGAACTGAAAGGAAGAGACTTCTTAAGGATTTTGTGATAGAAAAGCTGCACAGAGATCTTTTAAAGGTGTTTATCTAGACGCTCTTGTTTGTTTTTAAGAAAATACACTGAGTAACATTCTTAACTTCAAGGTTGCAAACTTGTTTTTGGGAATGTTTTTCAGGAAGTGTTGTACTATTTCAGCTTTATTTCGTTACATTTTTCTGCCAAGGATTAAAATGAAATACGTAAATTCAAAGGTGGCTTTAATTCCGTGGCCAGCAAATCAAATACTAAATAGTACACTGAACACCTATTCAGCTGAGATAAAATTTTACACTTTTGGGGGAAGAGAATCGTAGTCGCGTTACTCGGAGGGTTCTTCAATACTTTCTGAATTAATGTACTAATACATCTTTCAGTAGCATGTGTTATTAATAAAAACCACTTACCATTTCTTTTATGTACATCTCACTACAATGAACGTGGCAACCAGCCCATTAATGGAATCTCCCATTTATTTACTAAGGGCATGAAGACATCTAGCAAGCAGGATGAGGCCTGGATCATGAACCGTCTGATAAAACAGCTCACAGACATGGGCTTCCCTGTGAGTAGTGCTCAGCCAGCACACTGTGCCTTAGCTTTTAGCTTGTCCTTCTGACTGTGGCTGTTTCAGACTGTAGCTACACCAAGATCTTCAGTCTCCAGGCCGGGAAGTAGGTCTGACCTGCCTTTAAACACACACTGTGATTTCAGAAATCTGCTGTAAACCTATGCAATGCTCTGAGGTCAACTGGGGTTATCCTTTCCATGAGGACATTTATAGTGTTTTGAAGTTCATAGTTTTATAACAACAGGTCTTACTTTGAACTGCAGTAATAATCCCCTCCCATTCCTCTTTTTTTTTATAAAACAGGTGAAATGTGAGTATAGCTGGGTTGTTTCTTAGAGAAAGTCGTATCATTGTGGTATGTGAGTTGTTCATGGAAAACAGGAAGACATTTAAACAGAACAGTGTGTTTCACCTTGTAGAGCCAGTACTTCCTTGACAAACTGAAATACCTGAATTGTGGGAATTGCTGAAAGCAGAAAAAAACACACAGAGACATTATTTAGGCTGCTGAGTAAACATTAAACCCAGTATTTAAGAGTTGTGTGTGTTTTCTCAGGTTACTTTGAAACCATATGAATGTGATTACTTTTCCTCTTAACAAATTCCTGTTTTTGACAGAGAGAGCCAGCGGAAGAGGCCTTGAAGAGCAACAGTATGAATCTCGATCAGGCCATGAGTAAGTATCTGTGTAAGTAACTTTTTTGTCTTTAAAGCAACACAGGAACCCTGCATGATTCTGAGCATTTGATTCTATTCAGACCAATTGGATTATATTTATTTCCTTGCCTTGCTTTTGTAAGCAAGGCATATTTCTCTGAACTGCCGTTGGCAACTTCACTCTCTCTGCCTCACCTTTCCCAATATATTTCCCTTCTCTGTGCAGGTGCTCTGCTGGAAAAGAAGGTGGAAATGGACAAGCGTGGAATGGGAGTGACCGACTATAATGGAATGGTCACCAAACCCCTTGGCTGCCGCCCACCACCAATCTCCAAAGAGTCTTCCATGGACCGCCCCACCTTCCTTGACAAGGTGAGCTCAGCCAAAGGAACGTGCTGCACAAGTCAGAGTGTGCACAGTGTAGAAATATTGATGATTCTCACTGTCTGCTCAGAAAGTGTAGAAAGAAATTCGATAGATACGGCTTTATTCCTTTTATTGTCTTTCTTCAATCTTGGGGGAAATTCAGTCCTTGTGGAAAGGATCAATGATTTGATTCTCACATAGAAATAAAGAATGATCGTCTCCAGTTTTACACTTGAAAGGAATCGGTAACACAATGGAACTAGAAATTATAAAAAAAGGAAAAAGAAAAAATGAAGCACAGGAACCTTGTTACTCTGTGAGAGTCCAGTCAGTGACCCCTGCCCAAATTCACAATCAGGCAAGACCTAGCCCAAAATTTTCCCAGAATTAGGCTCTTAATTTCTCTTCTTTTAGTTTTGAACTTCGTAGAAATTTCAGTGAAAGTTCTGTACCTAAATAGGAAGGAGGAGCTCAGGTGTTTTTGTTGTCTCCGAGTAGACAATGCACAGTCATAAATAGCTCCTCCAATGAGCTTCCCTTTCTGTGGTCACATATGACACATTTTACAGTACTGTTTAAAAAGGCTTCAGTAGTTTGTGGTGTCCAGGATTCAAAGTGACTAAAGAAAAGAATATATGGAGAAGTGCAGCCAGGTCTTCAGTTGGAAATGAGATCTACAGCCTTGACAGAAAGTCCTGCAGAAACCTACCAAATCACCTAAGACTCCCCCTGAAAATTATTGATAAGTAAAGAAGAACCTCAGATGTCATTCTGTGTTTCCCAGGTTATTTAAAGGTTCATACAGATGGGTGGTGGAGGATTCTGAACACAGAAATTGGTGTTTTTGACAAACTGTGCTGAAACCAATTCATTTCACATGAGCTGTGTACAGGCTGTGAGGCAGTAATGATATCCACTCATATGAAGTTCATTCTTAGCCATGGCAGACTTTAATGAATGTGTTAATTGAAGCCCACAAAAGATGCATGCATGGCAGTTAGCCTTTCCTTTTCTTGGATAACAATACCTTCAGCAGTAAAATTCTTGCTGGAGAGAGAGGTGCAGCATGATGCATAATTCTGGAAACATATGTTAAACACAACTATTGAGAAGGGAGTACTAAAATCATTAATATTCATACAGCAAGTAAAATCTATCAGTCTAGGCATAATCTGTCACAGTGACTTGGCTCTAACAAAGGAAATAATCCCACACTGTATTTGTTAGCTATCACAGTGTTGAGCAACTTGCTAAGTGAATTAAATAAATATCGTTTCTACTCTAAGAACACGGAGGGGTTTTTTTTTCCCTCAAAGAAATTCTTTTCCAGATTTACAGCTCACGCTGTAGTAGAGCAACTTCTCCAAAACCTTTTTGCCCTTGGAGGTCCCGTTTCAGAGTATAAGTCTGGAGCTGTCTTGTTTCTGCTTAGGTCATCCTCAGTGAGGAACAAGCTCTCTACACAGCTGGACAGAGCACTCCAGCCAACAGTCCTCGTTTCACTTATTGCTTTAGCAAGTCATCATCCTTTTGTTGGCTTTGCTGAGTCTTCAATAAGTTCTGCAAGGTTCCTTTTCATGAAGTTGTAGTTTGGGTTGGTGTGCTCATTGTTACCACTCTCTCAGCCCACCTGAGCATTGAGACTCCATCATTTTTCTCTGAACAGTTGAAGCCAGCACTTAGTATTTTTTAAACTTTATACATTTGAGGAGGGAAAATTTCCAACCCTGACATTTGCTTTTGGACCCACTGAACTCCCTGTTCTCTCTGGATCAGGAGTGGTCTGTGCAATTCAACATCACCTTTGAGTGTTTGCTTTCTCTGCTTGCTGCAGGTGCCCTTTATTCCGTGTCACACCGAGTCAATCTTGGGCACTCGGTGCTTTGTTAATTTATTTTTTCTCAGGATGTTATCTTGACCTGTAGCACCATAAAAAGACGAGGGAGAAAATCCAGTGGCCTTGAGGGAATGAAGATGCAGCCCTGATACGTGATCTCTCACACTTGGTGGCAGCTGTGCTGTGCTTAGGTGTCAGGTTTGCCTGAAGATGTTACCTGGTGTCTTGTGAAGCCATCGGATTTGTACGAAAAACATGTCAGATTTTCCTGGAAGCATCCTTAAAATACCAGAAATAAGCCTAGAGAAGGGGTCTTTTTATCAAGTGTAGAGTTTGGCATGGAACTCCGAAATTCTCACCTTGCAAATGAAGTCTCCTTTTCCCTACGCTCATGATCAGTGATCAGCTCCTCTTCTCTACTACTGCAAAATTCAGGTCTACAAGCCTTGATGCCTCTTAGCTGCAATCCTGTTCTTCCAAAAATCTTCTCACTAGACCTTTTTCCTTGTTTCTGATTTGAACATAGTGTTTGTCGGGTTTTTTCAGCCTCATCCTTCACATTCTGAGCCCAGTAATCTCTGGGGACTGTGATTGGTTTTTGTCTTTGGGACTACAAGTAGGATATTGTATTAATATGGAGAAACTTCTTTTAGATGTCGCAGTTAGATAATGATCACTATAACTTCAAAGTTATAGTTTAAATTCTTCTTTCCTGCATCTCTGCTACCTGTGATCCAGTGACTGAAACCATTTTCATCACCCCTTGTGTGATGAGCGCTTCTTTTAGTATTGCATTTCCTCCAGGTTTTTTTGTGCCTAATTCCTGTTTGATTTGAAGGTAACTTTTTTTAAAATGAGAATTTATTACTTTAACTTCCTCTTTTAGGAAAGGATTTTTTTTTTTTTAAGAAGTCAGTGTGTATTTTCTGCCAGCTACTTCTGACTTTGTATATAAAGACCTCTGGCAGATTCATCAGCCTCTCTTCTGTCTGTTGAGACATTTTGATTCATGAAGTGGCAGTTGTTGGCAGGTGACTGCCAAAGTGTCCAGGCATCTTCTGCTAAATTGTCCATGTCTCATAGGGCTAAAAACCTTAGAGTAATTCTGCTTGCATTCTGTCACGTTTGGTATATGAAACTATTGTTGGAGACTTCCCAAAATCCTAAAAACCATCAGTGTGGTGCTTTGTGTTAGATAACTATAGCAGGAAACACTGCTACCAGTAGGATTTTATGGTTGTGTCAATTCCCTTCAAAAAAGTTCAAAGCAGCGCTGGATTGAGCATTAATGTGATGATTCAATTTTTAATTGAGTAGCCTGAGGAAGAAGTGTAACTTAAATTTGTAAGAAAATCACTGAAGAGGAAAGGTTAGGTAGAAAAGATTGTTCTTCAGGAAACAATTATTACATAAAGGATCCTGAGAAATAATGGGTCAGAAACCACTGTGAGCAGTAAAATTGTCCTCTAGTCTGGCTTGAAAATGGCTAAAGGGTGCTTTAATTTGACCAACTAAAATACTTCATGTTAAATGAATTGAGTTCAGTTATAGAGCACAGCTGTGTGCAGCACAATGCAACAAGTTCCAATTAGATAAAATAGAACCAGGTGAATATGAACAAAGTGTTATAGACTTAGACAAAGCCATTTGCTGCAATTCAGCCAAGGAACACACTTGTGAAGGAGTCTGGAAATGAAATGCCTGAGTCTCCAGTGTGGCTTGTCCTCCGCCATCCTTGGCACTGCCTCTTTCCAAATTGAGAAAAAATAATGCCAGTAAGGCAAGACTTGAATAAATTTGGGGGGCAGGGAGGGTCTTTCATGGTCAGTAGGTCTGTTCATGTTGCGAACAATGGCATCTGAAGGGGAGAACGAGCACAGAGTTTGAAATTATTTTCCCTTTGAAGGGGGAAGGGTAGAATTGTAAACATGTGTCTGTGATCTAAAGAGAAATCCTTGAACCTGTTACTGTCATGCAAGCTGCAGTTGTTTGTGGAGTGTGACTGATGTCCAGTAGAATGTAAAATATCTCGAGCTGAAAGGCCTTGGGGATATCATTAGAAAATGTCAGTGTCCCCCTCAGGATAGTCAGATAGGATGTCAAGTGTCACTTTGCCTGATAGTAAAGAAACTTTTCCTTTGCATCAAAGGAGAGCTGTAGAAAATGCGTTTTTCAGGATTAACTTAAAACATATAATTCACTGAGCATGCTTGCTGCATTAGGTCATCAGTTTGGGGATGTGGTAAGCAGACCGGGCTGCTTTTTGAACAAAGGAAGTTCACCAGTATCTCACAGTCTTCTGGGGCATTGAATTTATTGTTTGAAATAACCTAGTTCCTCACCTCTTTAAAAAGCCTTTCTTTACAATGAAAATACTGCCTGAAAAACAGCAGCCCAGCACATTGCAAATTAAAGCTTTTTCTCTCTGCCTGTTTTTTTGGAGCCCTACTTTGTACACAGTGTTATTTGATCATGCTTACCGCAGGCTTCCCAGACATCAAAGCACAGTTTGAGACAGAACTCAGAGCCCCACTGAAACGCCAGCAGAGATCTACCTGTTTGATTTGGGGCTTCTGTAATTTATTTTATTTTCTGCCTTGCTGTTTGCCCCCCGTGGGGGCTGCCTCCTGTGCAGCCCAGTTAGCGGAGGGGGCTCCTCCTGCCTTGCTAAAATCTGCCTCCTCCTGGGCATGTTCAGGAAGGCTGTCCAGCCCATATTGTCATTGCTGGGTTTGATGGTTTGTGTTCACTGGCTGCCTTGCAGGGTAATGTTTCAGAGTGGGGTATTAATAACTCAGCGCTGTGTGAATATTGAAAGAGGCTCGTGTGTCTCCGTCAGGAGAGGGGATTAATGGAAAAATGGTTTTTTTAAGAGCAGAGCTATGATGTGGGACCAAATCCAGGCTGCTGTCTAATAAGCTGATGTGGCCTTTCCCAAGTTTTGGGTTTGTTAAAGCGCTGGTTTATGTCTGTGCTCCGCTGCTGGAGTTTTCCAGACGGACAGAGGGCTTCCCTGAAATGTGCTGGGCCTCTCCCCCTTCCACCTTTCAGTCTGGTGGAGAAGAAAGGAGGAAACCCAAGTGGGGAGGAAACAATGGCCACATGATAGCTCTGCAGTCAGCTGCTAAAATCCTTCCTTTCCTCTGGAAAGGTGGGTGAGGGTGATTGTGCATTTGGGGATTAAGTGCAACGCAGTTACAAAAAACAGTACCTTAATCCTGTTTCTCTCTTTCTTCTCCCTTCACTCCATGCTTTCCATTCCCTCTTATTCATCCTTTTTTTTTCTCTCTCTCTTTTTATTCATCC
This sequence comes from Chamaea fasciata, assembly GCF_029207755.1. Lineage (NCBI taxonomy): Eukaryota > Metazoa > Chordata > Aves > Passeriformes > Sylviidae > Chamaea > Chamaea fasciata. The sequence goes on along the minus strand of NW_027094104.1, from coordinate 8,315,997 downwards.
ACTCCCTTTTCTGTCTCCATGGGACACTGTTTTGTGCGCCGTGGGCTCCTGGCACGGCACACAGCTCACCCTTTCTTTCTCCAATCAGGATGGCGGCCTAGTGGAAGAGCCCACTACTTCACCATTTTTGCCTTCACCAAGCCTGAAGCTCCCCCTTTCAAACAGTGCACTCCCTAATCAGACCCTGGGCGGGATTGCCTCAGGGCTGGGCATGCAAAACTTGAATTCTTCTAGACAGGTAAGGCTGTTGGGGGAGATCCCGAGGGGAATTTCGGCTCTCTTGGAGTAGCTGCTAGTGCCTGTCAGCCTCTTCCCCAGGAAAAACGGGTTTAAACTGGAAGTGCAGCAGCTTTGTTCATGTGAAGTGTCAGAGGAGGAGCTACCTGCAGTGTAAACATTTCACCTTACAGGACATAAAAGCACTGCCTGGTTGGAATTAGCCTGCTGATGACACTTACCCATCCAGAGGAGACTGTAGTGTTGTGGATTTATACTCCTGAACCCTGGTGTGGCTCTGCCCTCACTGAGGGGAAATCTCTTTTTTTGAGGCATTGCTAATTGTCACAAGACTGCAAGGTAGTGAGATTGCTCCCATTCATCTTTCCTGGCTGGTGTAATTATTTTTTGATGCGATGGGGACTCTTATTCCTGCTCCAAGCGTCAAGGCATCTCACAGTTTTAACAGGTGTCAAGAAAGAAACTGGGCTTAGAGTATCAAGTTAAGGGGGTGTTTTGGCCCCTGGGTAGAACAGGCTGAGGGGGAAAGAAAAGGAGAGGAGATGAAGGGTGGGGGGGAGCTGGTAATCACCATGAGAGTGAGAAGCCATAAAGTACTGTTGATTATGACAAGGTTATTTTTTGCCATCAAACTGAAGTCCCGGCAAAGATGCTAAATGAGAACACAGAGAAACCATCATTCTGTTGTGGCTCTTTATTATGTATATTCTTTTTAAGTCAGTTTTCTTAAGGCAATACTTGTCCAGCACTCACAGCCCATTAAGCACATCCTTCCAAAGCAGTCTCTACTAATAGCATGTCCATTATCAGTAGCTTTGTAAAATGACTAAGTAAAAAAACTGCTTAGCCAGCTGGAGAATGGGGTTATTGGGAGTTTAATGCCTCCATTCTCCTGTCCCTTGCTATACAAATACGAACATTTTTGGCGAGTACTTTTGATTGTTCATCTTGTGACCCTCCAGGGTTCTGCATCCTTACAAAAGCCATCTTCAACTTTCAGCTGCCTTTTGTTCAGGCATCTGTGCAAGGTTTTTGGGGTTTGGGATGTTGGGTGCACGGCAATCTTTGCCCTGCCTGATTCTAAACCTGGTTTCCACAGTTTGTATGTGCTGGTCTCTTGATTCGTGCCTGTCATAATCACTAAGAATAAAGCCTGCACAGACAATTAACACCCAGGGTATGTGCTGAGGGGAGTCATTAAGTGCCTGTGTCCCTGTTGTCCTGCTGCAGATACCGAGTGGCAATCTGGGTATGTTTGGCAATAGCGGAGCAGCACAAGCCAGGACCATGCAACAGCCGCAGCAACCGCCAGTGCAACCTCTTAATTCATCCCAGCCTAGTCTTCGTGCTCAAGTGCCTCAGTTTCTATCCCCTCAGGTCAGACAACACCTCACTCAGATGTTTTCCCTTTCTCTGGAACTCTTCCCATGTGCTCTGTCACGCTTCGCAGCCTGGCTGTGTCTGTGGTATTTGTTTCCTAGGCAGGAAGATGTGACATGGCTGAGGTGTTCTCACATGCATATCATATAATTGTTTCTGAGAGCACTTTGTCGTGCTCCTTTTTGCACAGTGGTGTTCCTGAGGAGTTTGTTCTCATCTCTTTTTTTATAATTGAGCACTTGAGTATGGTTATTATGATTGTATTAGAGCCTCTTGCTAATTTTTTTGATAGTTCATGGTATTGCTTCTGGTGATAGTGGCATTTTCCAGCTGATGTGACTCTTCTTAATGGCTCACGTAGTTGCCACTGCTAAAAGTAAATGTACAGTGTATTTTATTTTAACACTCTTCTCTTCTTTAGGTTCAAGCACAGCTTTTGCAGTTTGCAGCAAAAAACATTGGTCTCAGCCCTGCACAGTTAACCTCGCCAATTAATAATCCTCAGCATATGACGATGTTGAACCAGCTCTATCAGCTGCAGCTGGTAAGTTAAAAGACATGGCAGATAAGCTCTAAATCAGAATTGAAGGCATGAAGATAAAATAGGAGGATGACTAAATTTTTAAATGACATGACAGATCTTCAAAACAATCAGCTGCTGATTTCTTTGGTGAAGTTTCTTTTTAAAGAAACACAAATCTTTTTCTTTTTTTTCTTTTTTTTTCTTTTTTTTTTTGCCTTGGGCTTTATAAATAGTCGTTTGTGGAATAATTATCCTTTACAGCTGATCAGTGGAACTAAAAGTCAGTTGTCTTCCTACTGGTACGAATAACACAGTGTGTTCTCAAACAGCACTGGGCTGTGTGTTACATGTCAGTCGAAAGATTAAACTGGACACGTGTGTCACACCATAGTGAGAGAAATCGTGGCAGTGCTCATCACCTGAGTGAAGAACTTCTTCACTTGCCTCACTGAAAAATAAAGTGTAGGGTGAATTTCCTTTCATTTAATGGAGCGTATATTAAACAGGTCATGTGATAAGAACTACTTCTGTGTACTTTTGCCGTGTTTGCAAATTTTATATCTATATTTTTAAATGCATATGAAAATACTTAATTGGATTTTAAGAATATTTTAAAAAGAGATACTGTGAACTCACTATTGGTGAGGGTTGAACACGTGGCAGACTAGTTCAGTTGCTGGTCTCAGCATGCTAGTCAAACTCTTTTATTAGTAACAGTGTTTGATAGTGTTACTCATTTCTGATTATTTTCTCTAGTTTTGAGGAGCACAGCATTATTCTCATAATAATTGGACAGTACCCAACCACTTGAAAAATACCTGTACAGAATTCCTTTGGATTTTGAATTCATGTGTTTCAGAGCGACTGACTCTGAAACAAAAAAATTTACTGCCAAGCCAGCTACTTGAAAATTGTGGATTTTTTTCAGGAATAAAGCAGCACAAGTGATTTAACTGCAGAGTGTTGGCAGAACTCAAAATGGCCAAACCAAAAATAACAATTAGTATTTATACTATTTGTTTAATATTATAAACCACCATTTTAATTTTTGCTTTGCTATAGTTATTTCAGAAAAAAATAAAGTAGGCTCCTATCTTTGATGATCATCTTTTGCCACGTGGACTTACTACCTTTTTTAAGAAAATGAGCGTGGGACTTAAATAAATGTATTATAAAATACATTTGCGACCAATTATTGCTGTTGCTTCATGGAGTGTTTTGAGAACATTGCAGAGCTTGCCTTTTCTGTGTTGTGGTGCAGCAGAGCAGCTGAAGGGTGCGTGGTGAGCTTGCTGTGTGTGCCGTGTCTGACCTGTCCCTGTCCCCGCAGGCGTACCAACGTTTACAAATCCAGCAGCAGATGTTACAGGCTCAGCGTAACGTTTCCGGACCCATGAGACAACAGGAGCAGCAAGTAGGTGTCCCTGCCAGCTCAATCTCTCCTTTAGGGTTTGCTTTCAGTAGCTTGGAGAGGCTCAGTGACGTTACACTAAAGCAGCTAAAGCATCCTTAAATCAGGGATGCAGTTGGTGGCTTGAGTGCTGGACAGGGAAGGTGCTGAGTGATAAAGCTGATCCACAGCCTTGCTGGAGGAAAGCTTTTCAGCCCTTTAATGCAGCCGGTTTGTGTTTGTAGGGAGATGCAATGTGTTACTTCACTGTAGAGACAGGCAAAGAAGTGCAGTGTGTGTTTTGTGGGTTGACCACTGACAGTGTTTGTTGCTCTCTCCCTGCAGGTTGCACGTACAATCAATAACATGCAGCAGCAGATCCAGCAGCACCAGCGCCAGCTGGCCCAGGCCCTGCTTATGAAGCAGCAGCCTCCCCCTCCACATCTATCTTTGCACCCCTCTGCAGGCAAATCAGCCATGGATAGCTTTTCACCCCATCCCCAGGCTCCCGGCCTTCCTGACCTGCAGACCAAAGAGCAACAGTCTTCACCGAACACCTTTGCTCCTTACCCTCCACTTGGTGAGTGTCCTCCTGCAGCAGCTGCACACAGGGACTCCATCTCCTTCATTCACATCTCAGGATTTTGCTCCACAGTCTAACAAATACAGATTATATATATATATATTTATATATATGTTTATTTACATACATTTATTTATTTATTACATAGCACTAAAATGACCTAACAAAACCATGCATATGTGGTAGCTGTATCTGCTCACCTGTGTTCTGCCTGCAAATATCAGAAGATTTACCTAATTAACTACTTAGATATGTTGCTATTTATGAACTAAATGTGAATCAACAGCATCACATTGTAAAATAGACAAATGTCATATTGATAAACAGGAAAATCATCCGGGAAAAAGTCGTGCAAAGTCATCTTTCTGCTGTAGTCAGCTCTGGTGAGGCATCAGTCTTGGTCAATGTATTTCAAGAAATACATGGATCACTTTGAAAGAATGCAGAAAGATTGTAGGGGAGGTGATTAAACGTTTCAAAAACACAACTGTTAAAGAAAAAAATGAAATCCTCTGCTCAGTAGTCTAAAAAGAAGATTTAAGAGACATGCAAGAATCTTCAAAAATGTAAAGGAGAGCTAAAAAGACGTTTTCTTGCATTTCCTAATGCAAGAGGTAATAAATTTGAGTTGCATAAAAGGAGATCTCGTTAGACATTAAGGATCACTTGGTTTAAGCAGAGTGTAGAGTACTGGAATAAATTATTTAGGAAGTTCCTGAAATCTTCTTCACCGGCATTTTGTGCTGGGTTAGACGTAGATCTGTCAAATATGATTGAAGTCAAAATAATTGGTAGGGCCTGGATACAGAGTGAACAGAGCAACCTTTCAGACCTGTTTGCTGTGTGATTGTTTGATGTATTCTACAGACTTCCTTTATGACATAAAGGAATTAATTTAATCTCTTTGTGCCTCTCTTTATGCTGGGTACAATAGTATTGCCAAGCTTTATCTGCCATGCAGCAGTTAAGAAGGTAATTCTGACTGCTGTGGTGAGCTGTTGTGGCTGGGAGCATCAGAAGGCAAAAAAGATTTGTGAATTAAAGGCCTAAGTCTGAGAGGTTCTTATGATATCTCAGCTTTCTGTGATCTGCTAACATTCAGGATTATATATCAAAAAAGACCCAGATTCATGTCACAGAAACATGTCAAAATTATTCTCTAAATAACCGTCTGAGTGATTTTGTTCTGTGTATACAAAATAGAAGCCCAGTTAGTGCAGAACCTGCTCTGATGAACAGCAGCTGTTTGTCTGACCTTTAATTGGTTCCTTTTTTGGGGGATTTTTAGCAAAATGAAGTGGCAGACATTGGGGGGGGGGGGTTGCTGAGGAGACATTAGGAATATTTTGCCTTAGCCATGGAATGGTGCCAACTGGTTTAAACACAACATTCCAGAGCATTCTTCCGAGACAAGTGAAGAGACTGCAAGTAGAAACACTGACGGCTTTAAAATATTATCCCTACATCTTGGTTCCCCCCTTTTTAGCAAAGTTTTAGCTTTTTCTGAATTCATGGGAGTTCTTTTGGTGTTCCATAAAACCAAAAGCTCTTGAAAATGCGTGTTGAAAATGCCACACGCGCATACAGATATCTGAAAATCGGTGTTGAGCGATTCCTGCAGCTGGATTTCAAACACAGCTTTTCAATCCCTCAGTATAGGATGGATGTCTAAGGATCTCTTTCCCCCCCTCACAGCTGGACTGAACCCGAACATGAATGTAAATAACATGGACATTACTGGTGGTTTGTCAGTGAAGGACACTTCTCAGTCCCAGTCTCGCCTTCCTCAGTGGACACACCCCAACTCAATGGATAATCTGTCCAGTGCTGCTTCTTCGCTTGACCAGAACTCCAGCAAGCACGGTAATGTCCCCTGGCACCCCCTGCCAGCCTGGCTTTTGGTGATTTCCAGCCACAAGGCAGTTGGGATTATTTCTCTCATGTTCCCTTTTTTGTGTATGTGCTCACAAGTGGTTGGGACCGAGCACCTCTGAGCCCGTGAGATTTTATAAATGATTTCTGCAGTGAAGGGCTTGCAGCTGTCACTCCCTGCATGCAGTGTAGGAATGGTTCTTTCACTTGTTGGATTTTGTTGGTGGGGTCATGGAGTCCAAGAAAAACAAGCCTTTAGTGTTGGTGAAACAAGTCCCACAGTCTTCTCCCTATTCCAGACCTGCAGTACCTTCAATCCAAAAATACTTTACACTGGCTTTCTCCCACAATTTTTCATCAACCTTTCCCTTAACAAAGGTATGATAGAGGACACAGTTAGTCAGCCTAGAGTTAGGGACACAAACTTCTTACTTTTCCAGAAGTAATTGCTAATCTTTTTGAACACCAGTATCCCTAATGCCTCCAGTATCCTGAGCCAGTTATTCCTTTATTTCCTGTACCAGATTTATTCATTTAGAACATAGGGTTCTGTTAACTTTATTATATCCTGGATTTTATTATGGGCAGCATGAATTATTTCTTCTGCAGCAGTTTTTTATTCTGCAAGTAGCTGCACTGCTGATGCCAAATTGTTGTTTGATAGTTTGTAGGAACATGAGAACAGCCATTTCAAATCATCCATCCTGTCAGCACTGAATGCCTAAGGAAGGATGAGATGAGATGAGGGATATTCCTTGGTATGCTGTCTCAGCAAGTTCCTATTTACCATCAGTGTGATGATTTGAATTACTTAGTCTTTTTTGGCAGGAATTTAATGCTGAATTCTTTAACTTGGATGTCTAGATTGTACCAGCAGTGTGTCTCTCAGCTGTAACCCCTGCTAAGGCTTCAGATGCCATTAAGCTTGGCTTACTGAGATTGCATTTTAGTTTTTTTTTTATCTTTGTAATACAGAAAGAAAAAGAAAATAATAACAAAATATATCCTGATGTAATTCCATTCCCACAATCCCCATTTCACTCCTTGCAGGTGCTATCCCTGGAGGTTTGAGTATTGGTCCTCCGGGAAAGTCCTCCCTCGATGACTCCTACGGCCGCTATGATCTGATCCAGAACAGTGAATCTCCTGCCAGCCCACCTGTAGCTGTTCCTCACAGCTGGTCACGTGCCAAATCCGATAGTGATAAGATTTCCAATGGCTCCAGCATAAACTGGCCACCAGGTAACACTCTCCAGAGCCTTGGTGTTGGACTGATGTCCCTAAAACGCGTCGTTGGGTGGGTTTGTTGAGTCCTGCTGCTGCCCAGGAGCTTTGGAGAATTATGACTTCACATATTTCTCTTTTTATTGTGTTTGGAACAGAGTTTCACCCAGGAGTGCCATGGAAAGGACTGCAGAATATTGATCCTGAAAATGACCCTGATGTTACTCCTGGCAGTGTTCCAACTGGGCCCACCATCAACACCACGATCCAGGATGTGAATCGCTATCTGCTCAAGAGTGGAGGTAAACACACAACTGGCTTCCACATCTGTGCATACTTTCTTTTCCCCTTCCAAAAAAGGATTGACCTCATTTGTTGTAATAAAACATATTTTTTGCATGTGCTCCTAATCTAATAATGCTTCTGCTCGGAACTGTCACTGACTATCCAGAAATAATTGTTTTAGAAGAAGGGATTAAGAAGTTTCTTGTTTTCCATGGGAATGTAAATATTTTTATATTGGAAAAGGATGTGAGATGTAATTTAAATTTCTGTGGTCACTGGAAGTTTTTCTAACCTGTATCTCACATGGTTTTGATCGAGATTTTGCTCTCCACACTGCCCACCCTCTTCCATACACTTTGTGAAATTCTCGGAAGACTCAATACTAAAGTTCCACAGTTGTTGCTGAGACAGCAGGCTCCTGGTACACTAATTAACTGTAGCTTTGTTAGAAGATCAATAAACAAAATAAATTAGAACTGTTTTATCTCCAAAACCATAAAAGAAAAAGACTGGGAATTGAGTCGTAAACTAGTATTTCCCAGTGCTATTTCCATTCCTTTTGTCTTGGCAGTGCTTACTTCAGAATAAGAAGGGAATTCTCTAAAACAAGAAAGCATTGTGACTGTGCTGCTTGTTAGCTACATGTGCTGGAAGTTGATCAAGGGAAAGGTGGCTTGGTTAATTGTGATCTGGGTGCCAAAATAGCCAAGTTATCTGCACTCTGTCAAAACACTGCAGTTGGCACAGGAATAGCATCGTCAGGCTGTCCAGAAGGACCTGTCAGGAGTAAAAATGTGGGGTTTGTTTGAACAGTTACATCTGTGATACCAGCACAGATTGTAAATCAGGCCTGTCCTTGAAGTGGGGGTCCAGCTCTGGGCTTGTTACCTCAGGCAAGGGATGTGAAACAATGAGGGAAAGGAATCCAGAGTGTTCATTGCCTGCAGTGGTTTTGGTTGCCTCCTAGCAGTTCTTTGAACTGAAACATGAAGTATTTAACATCTGATGACTCCAAAGTGCTTCCAAGGGGAAGGGCAGGTTTGAAGTTACAGAAAGAAAAGCTGTAAGATGTAATTCAGTGACATTTCAGATACAGTGTACCCACGAAGTGCTCCTCGGGCCAGAAGCCTAAACCTACAGAGCTGTCCCTGTAAAATCAGATGATCCCCAGTGCAGGTCTTGCTGCTTTAGAGAAGGAACTTTAGCTCTGTTGGTGCATAATCTGCCTGTGGAATGAAGAAGTAACTCCTCTCCTTAGACAGGCTCAGCAGAGATGGTCTTTGCAGAAGTAAACAGGCCCTCAAGAGGTCAGACCTTCTGAAAAGCAGTGCCTGGGGGGGTCAGTGTGTGCTTCTTTCCCCCATTAGCTTTTTAGCTTGGTAATAATAGAATTTTAATTAAAAACTTCAGTTGCAGAATCAGTTTCTTTATGTTTGTGTAACTGCAGCCTGAAGCACAGAGCTTGTGCTGACAGAGCTGCTCCCCACTTAGGGGGTCAGGCTGTGTGGTGTGCTGTCCTTGCCCTGTGCACTTAAAAACAGGCAAAACTTAAGCTTTTGGGTCAATTTTTGCTTTGCCCTGTTTGCAAATGAAGCTTTGGAGGGTCAGCTTCCATGAGCTGAGTTGTAGCCACGAGGAATCAGGACCGTTTTCAGCTCTGTGGGCCTTTGAATCTGCTATAATTCTATAGTTCCTGCCTGGGGAATAGATTATTTCCAGACAGGGCCTGATACAGAGTTCTGTTGCTTGAGGCTGATGTCTGTATTGGTGTCCCTTGGAGCACAGAGAGTCTGGTTGAGGTAAAGTGTGGTTGGTTGCTATCCCAGTTAAAAACAAAGCCTGTGATTTTTATTGAGCTGTGAGGGATGAGGTTGTCCTTTTACTTCCTCCCTTCTACCTCAACACAGTGCTCTTTGCTACAGAGCTCACCTATTTTTATGAAACAGTTAAAGATGTTTCGGTATCACAGCCCATCTCTGTGTGTCAGCAATGTTAAGTCACCCAGGATACACACTTGGTTTTGTTGGTGGCTGGAGAGAATACTTTCAGCTCTCCTGGTCTTTGCAATGAAGATTTTTGATTTTGTGTTCAGTTTCTTTCATTTGCTGCCAGTAAGGAAATTGTACATATGCTTAGACAGCTGCTCAGATTGCAAATGATTTACTGAGGTGGTTTTGTGCTATTTCATTTATGTTATCAGTTTGAGAAGAGATTGCTGAAATATATCTTTGCTTTTACTGAAAGTCTGCAAAAATTTCAAGATACTTGTGGGCATTAGGATGTAGGGGAAGTGTTTACGTTGGGTAATTTAGGACAGATCACCTGTGGTAAGAGGATAGTTTATCATACACATCTCTGCTCATCTACAGTTGCCATTGCCCAAGTCAGCTGGCAGAGGACCTTTCTAAATGAAGCCTGTTCCTCTGAGATTAAACACTTTTAACACTAATTTTTTGAGTCACGTCTCATAAAAGAAATGCAGAATTTCCCTTCTGCACTACAGTTGTTCCTGTGCCAGCTTTCTTCTCTTTCCTTCTAAAGACTTCTGCCTCACTTTCTCACGCTTCCAGTAACATTTCATTCCTAGACTTCAGAGCCCAGTCTAATTAAGGAGAATGCCTTGCATGGTTTGTATTTGCACACAAAACAGATTTGCTTATGTCACACCAAACTTCATTATGCCCATCTTTCTTAGTTGCTTCTCTGCTGGTTCTGCAGGGTCATCCCCAACATCATCTCAGAATGCCACGCTGCCTTCATCGAGTGCCTGGCCGCTTAGTGCCTCCGGCTACAGTAGCTCTTTCAGCAGCATTGCATCTGCACCTAGCATTGCAGGTACGGCCTTTCTGCTTCCACAGCTTCTGCATTCCCAGGAGAAGGCCCTAGGGAGTGCTGTCCCAGTGCTCCCAGGAGTGCTGCCCCAGGCAGGAGTGTGTTTGCAGCCCTGTGCTAGGTGGCAGCTCTCCTGTCAGCTCTGCGGTGGGGACGTGGTGGATGGTGTGCCGGGGATTGTGCTGAAAATTTGATTGATTCCGCTTGGTGTCACTCAGTGCTGGCATCGAGATCTTTAGGGGGAGGAACACTGTCCAGAGCCTCAGCACAAACAGACCTTTCTGGGAAGAGCTGACGTGAAATTTGTGATGTTTAAGATCTCGCTGTTAAAAGTGAAATATCTTCAGCTCAGAAAAAGCTTCAGTTGTACCTCCAAGGGGTACTTTTTGCGTGGCTCTGGGAGGTTTGGGGCTCTTCAGTGTCTTTTAATAGTCAAGCCAAAGCTTGATGCTCCCCTATATGGCTGAGCTTTTAAGTGAGCTAAATAATTACCCCATTTCCTTTACTGAGCTCTAAATTCTGGGGCTTCTTTTTGCAAAACATGGAAACTTTGCTTGCAAACTAGCTACCTAATTATGCAGTTTGTCTCATTATGAAATTGTGTTGGGCTGTGTAGATGGATTAGATAAGAAAACGCTGATCCACTGAAACCCCTCCACTTCTCTGAAGGTGCAGCCCCTGGGTCAGGCTGCAGAATGCAAAACAAAAAGGGCTTGTTTGGGATGTTTTCCTCCAGTGAAAGGAAAAGAAAGGAGCGGCTTGCTTTTCTTTATCTGCCATGCATTTCTGCTTTATTTGCTGCGTTTTGTTTTGTGTTGTTTTTTCGGTTTTTGCAGTGTCATCTAATGTTTGTGTCACCCCCACGAGAAGCAGTGTCATAGCAACACCTGGTCTGTGGTGCTGTGCCTGTATTTTGTGTCCCATCACAGGCTGGGCAGCTCTGAGCTCTCAAACTCAGACTTGCTCCTCTCCTCTCACCATTTTACACTCATTAATGTCTTCATTGTCATTGTCAAATTATTTTTGTCGCTGCGGTTTGCCAGAAGATGGGAGAGCGGTTGCCCTTTCACTTAAATTGTTATGATCCAATATGAAATAATTGAATTAAACGATTTAGATAAATGGAGGCAATTTAGGGAATGTGTGTGTATGTAACTGAGTCCGTGATTTTGCAACTGCTAAATTCGGCTTCGGGACTCTAAAAATTACTCAGTGCCTGCCTCATGTCTTACTTAAAGGACTGATCCAGTATAAAGTTAAATCTGCCAGTTGTAGTTCTATAAAAATTCACGAGATCTTTGCGTCTTGGACTTTATCAGACCAAATATTTTCTTGTCCTCTGCAATCAGCATCGAAGCATTAGGGCAGCACAGTCAGAGCATCATTTGCTGGGGCAGAAGATGCAGGGTTGTGTCCCTTTCAGTCCGTTCCAGCCCTACATGTGCTGCCAGTGTTGGTAACAGCAGGACTGTGCTGTGACAGGGAAATTGGGCTCTAATTGCACAGCACGTGTTGGTATCAGGAGGAAAAGGCAGGGATGTGTAAGTCTAAAGGTCAATAAAGATTTGTTTTGTCATCCATTATTTAAATCAATTCAGTCTGCCTCTCCGGATGCTCTACTGTGTCTGCTGTTCTTGGGTTTGTGTTATTTTATAAAACTTTGAATTGGCAGGAACAGCAGTAAGAGTTTGCAAATTGATCAGGGAAAGAACAACCAACAGCAGGAAGTTATAAAGACTGACAGGTTGTGGTGTGGTCTGATCTTCTGAAGACTTAGTTTTTCTCAAAGATACTTGGGAAAAAAGCTACAGGTTGCTTCCAACATTCAGAAATAAAGTTTTTGTTGGTCTTTGATCTTTAGAATTTTAATAATGCATCAGAAGAATATGGATATACTGAATTCTTTATATTAGGTAAAATGAGTTGTGTAAGAAAAAGTGTTTAAGTCCTGTTAAACCTTTGAGAGAGACAATCTGGAAGTGTTTGATTATAATTTTTGGTGAAATCAGATTTCAAATATCCATTTTCTGGACTTTTTTTTCCTTGTATTATCTTCTACAAAAAAACTAAACAATAGATTTTTCAAAAGGGAACTTGGATGTCGCAGGTAGTGTGAGGTTCACTAAACACAAAAGTACTGGAAATTGTGAATAGCGGTTTAAGTAGGTTCAAAAAATACAGGTTTTATAGCACTGGATGGTACAGAAAGTTGTTCTTTTCCGCTGAGAAGCTGGGAGGATGTAGCCCATGACACCCATTACGTGAGGAATACCCAAATGTTCTGTTTTCCTGTTGCAGGTAAACTGTCAGACATCAAGTCCACGTGGTCCTCTGGCCCGATCTCTCACACCCAAGCCTCTCTGTCCCACGAACTCTGGAAGGTACCCAGAAACACTACAGCTCCAACAAGACCTCCTCCAGGCTTAACCAACACCAAGCCATCCTCCACGTGGGGTGCCAGTCCCCTGGGCTGGACCAGCTCTTCTTACTCCTCTGGTACTCACAGCTCTCTCTTCTGCCTTCTTTTTAGCACTCTTTGCTTCTACTCTGCCTGTGAGGCTCCAGAAGCCAGAGCTTTAGCACAGCTGGAGCGCTTCTGTTCTGGGGGTGCATCTGCTGTCTCTTTATTTCACTTTGAATAAGCTGTAAATGAAGCATCTTTCAGCTGGTGATGGTAGGGATTTTACATAGGAACTGCCCAATTTGTTTAACTCCCAGCTAGGATTTTTTTCCCCCCAGTTCCTTAATTTCTAAAAATGTCTTTGTAACATGCGTCCTGTTCTGTGGTGTGATCTAAGACTTTAGGGGCAGCCCCTGGATTTATTATGGAACACAGGGGTGTGGAGCATTCAGCACCTGATGGCGTTGCAGGGCCCTCAGGGAATGCCTGTATTTTTTCATGCAGGCTCCTTTTTTTATAAGCCTTTGTTTGCTTTAATTCAAATGTGAGAAGCCATAGATCTGGCTATATATTTTTATATATATATTTAGATATCTCTATCTATATAAATATAGATCTATGTGCAGGTATTACTCCTATTTTATAAAGCTGTTTTAATAATCTTCTTACACTAAGTTGAGAATTAAATGTACTTCCCTCTTCCTGCCATTTATTTTGGATGTTTCTTCACCAAACCCTCACCTGGAAGGGCAGATGAAGCTCCTCCCAGGATTCTCTCTGGAGCACCCACAGGATCCACTGTGATTCTCAAATGCCACTCATAAATATCAAGCTTGTACAGCTTCTTACTGTAAACCACCAGGCTGTAAAGCACCAGGCTGAGGTTGTTAGAGCAGGTTTTGTTGGTTATGTCCTTGTATCTTCAATCAGGGCATTGTCAGTGCAGAAATACCTGTTTTGAATAAGTCATACACATTAATCTGTCGTTGGCAGGAAAGCAGAGTGCTGCAGTGCTATAAAAATCTTTATTAGCAAGCAGCAATCCGAGCTTGGACATCAGAACTGCTTTTAAAATGTGTCTTCCAGATTAATTCTAATGCATCCCGAGGATCCAGTTTGTTGCAGTGCCATACCTGCATCTGTTAGTTCCCTAATAGTTACTGTGGGAGTATGAAAAATGCCACAGATCTTTGAAATGTAACGAGAGCAGCTTTTCATTCAGCAACCTTTCCCTTCCAGGGGAGGCAGTAAATCAAGATGTGAGGAAACTGCTGTAGGATTTGTTTTCAGCAGCACTGAGGCTTGTTAGTGTGTTGTGATTCCAGATCAATTTGCCTGTAAGGTGCTCTCCAGAGGCCGTGATCAAATGTTTTGTTGTGGAATTTGTGTTGCAGGTTCTGCATGGAGTACTGACAGCTCAGGGAGAACAAGCAGCTGGCTGGTTCTTCGGAACCTCACCCCCCAGGTAACTGGAACTGTACAAAACTGGGCAGCAAAAGACACCTGAATTTAAGAGACGATGAGAGCAACATTTAGCAGCTGTGACCGTTTGATTAATTTGAAAGAAGAGTAATTATTCTGCATTTATTACAAGTATCTGTCTTCTGCAGGGAATCTGTTAAGTTTTCAAAGTGCTGTCAAATCGAGTTATGAACTTTCAAGCCTGTAATTAGTCATTCAGTGGGCACCATTTGTGTGTGTGTAAGTTTGGAGGTGAATGATGTTGGAAAGCACATACAGACATGTAAAATCTGATTTTCCTATGGGTTTTTTGGGTTCTTCTCATACATCTGTCACATCCTCTACTTGTCCTTCACGGTGTCATTCCAAAGGAAGAACATAAACCACAACAAAGCCTTGGATGCAGACATCCAAATTAATCTTGGGGAAAATTTAATTACATTTATGAAGTGTGTTTTCCCTTTGACTCATTTCTGGATTTCTATGGACATCTAATGATAAATATAATTTGTATAACCAAATTAGGGAAAATTTGTGCACTGGACTGTAGGGAATTCTTAAAAAGACAGGATGTCTCCCTCAATGCAGAGAGCAGTAAGTGTATAATTAAGTGCTTCTTTTTTCCTCTCACTTGTACTCACTCTTTAGCTTTTAAACCCCTGTTAATGAAGCATTTAAGGTGAGATCACAGTAGCAGAGGTAACCTTTGCTGCCCTTGCCTCCCCCCAGATCGATGGTTCCACACTGCGGACACTGTGTTTGCAACACGGCCCTCTCATCACATTCCACTTGAACCTGACCCAAGGGAATGCTGTGGTCCGATACAGTTCCAAGGAGGAAGCAGCCAAGGCCCAGAAGTCTCTGCACATGTACGTTTCTGCTCCCTCTGCCTTTTGTTACAGAGCCGCTTCTAGCTCAGAAAATATTTTCTTGGGCATAACTGATCGCTGGTTACTTCAGTCTTGATTTTCAAGATTACGTAATAAGAGAGATAAAAAGTTAATCAGGGCTAGATACTGAATAAGAGGGCATTACAAAACTTTATTCAGCATAAATAATATCCTTAGGACTCAGCTGTAAGGCCACAAAGACATGATGAGGATTCCAAAGGAAGCTCAGGGAGAGCACAGGACAAGGTTTTAGCTTTAGAAAGAAACAGAGAGGGTAAAACAGTGCTAAATAAGGAATGTGTTCGTGGTGGTCACCTTTTTTTTAAGGAGTTATGAGAGAAGTGTATGACAACAAAACCTCCTTTTTAGGAGTTTTAAACTCCAAGGTGCTAATTGGCATGGAGGCTGGAGAATTGGAGTGATGGAATCAGTGCCATTGGGAAGAATGAAGAGTACAGAAAGTGATGTTTCAGGAGAATTACTTGGGTATTTCGAGTTGGAAAGCAATATTGCATGAGCATAATAGAAGTACTGAGGCAGTGGGAGCATCGTTTGGCTGGAGAGCTTCTGTCCTTATTCCTGAGGAGGATTGAGGCTCCAGGATGTGTCAGTTAGAGGAGGTGGTCTCCACATGTGTGGATTTGGGTGTTTGTGGGTGTAGAAAGGTGGATAGAAAACAGGACAGAGCGGGCTTGGTTGAAGAGACAGGGATTGCTCAAAGTGAGTGGATGTGGTAGGAATTTTCACTTTGATTTCAGAATTGTCACAGAATTGCTTGGGTTGGGAGGGACCTTAAAGCTCATCCAGACCCACCCCTGCCATGGGCAGGGACACCTTCCACGATCCCAGGCTGCTCCAAGTCCTGTCCAGCCTGGCCTTGGACAATTCCAGGGATCCAGCTTCTCTGGGGACCCTGTGCCAGGGCTTCACCACCCTCACAGCAGAGAATATTTTCCTGCTATCCCATGTAACCCTGCTCTGTGTCAGTGTGAAGCCATTCCCCTCTGTCCCCAGTCTCCATGTTCCCTGGAAGGCTGCAGTTGGGTCCGGCCGAACAACCCCAACTCCCTCAGCCCTTTCCCGACAGAACATCCACCAGAAGCGCTTTCTGCCCCCCATACCTAACATTTTTCCTGTTCCCTCAGGTGTGTCCTGGGCAACACCACCATCCTGGCGGAGTTTGCTGGTGAGGAAGAAGTGAACCGTTTCCTGGCGCAGGGGCAGGCGCTGCCGCCCACCTCCAGCTGGCAGTCCAACACTGGATCCACGCCCAGCCGCCTGGGCTCCTCGGGCAGCTCCCACGGGCTGGTGCGCCCCGACGCCGGCCACTGGAACCCCCCGTGCCTGGGGGGCAAGGGCAGCAGCGACCTGCTCTGGGGAGGGGTCCCCCAATACTCCAGCAGCCTTTGGGGTCCCCCCAGCGCCGACGACGGCAGAGTCATCGGGAGCCCCACGCCCCTCAACACCCTCCTGCCGGGGGATCTGCTCAGCGGAGAGTCCATCTAGGAGACCAGAGAGAGAAAAAAACGGAATGGAAATAACAATCATCAGCACTAAAGGAAAACAAAAACAAAAACAAAAAAATTTAAAAAAAAAAAAAATAAAAGAAAAATTTAAAAAAAAAATTTAAAAAATGGTAACCCTTTCCAGTCCCGGGCTTGATGAAGAATCCAGCTTTAACCCATGAGACTGGCAGCCCTCCTTAGTACCTCTGTCCAATATCGAATCCGAAACTGCAGAAGTCCTTGTGAACTGTTCCCTGAAACAGTATGGGCTCCTTTGGTCAGTGTCACATGCTAATGACAGGTTTTACTTTTTTCATGGCTTTTTTTTGTTGTTGTTGTTGTTGTTGTTGTTGTTTGTTTATGTCGTCTTTTTATGTTTGTATGGTGATTTTTCAAAACCAAGTATAAAAGCTGCTTAGAATAGGTCTATCATGAAGGGCACTTTTCAGAATTTGGGCTGGAAAGGGTTATTTTATCAACTGGGGGTGGGGTGGGAAGGGGAAATGAAAGCCTATTTAAATGAGCCTGTGACTATTATGCACATTACAGAGGCGGACCCAATAATCAGAAAGGGTGAAGTGTGATATTTTACCATTGGTACAGAAAAGTGACGAATCCCAGTGGCAACTCTGGACTGTACAGGTTGAGGGGGGGGGAGGGAGGGCAGGGTTGGGGTATCTCTGTGTCCACTACTCCCATGGATCTGCCTATGCACATTACCCTTGTTTCATTACTTTTTCATGTCATTTTTTTAATCCCAAAAAATATAAAAAAGTTTAAAAAAAAGGATAAAAAAAAATCAACAAAGAAACAAAACAAAAAAAAAAAACTTTAAAAAAAAAAAGCAACAAACCATATCAACATGCAAATACTTGAATCCAGCAGGCCAATAACAAAATGTGAACACTTTCTAAGTTGAATTATTACACTTCCAGGTCAGCATCAGTACACAAAAAACAGGCTCTAAGAATTTTTTTTTTAAAAAAGTTCAGACTCTATGTTTTTGTTGGGACAGATGTGAGTGAGTGTGTGTGTGTGTGTGTGTGTGTGCTCACGTGTGGTTTAACTCAACGTGTGAAGTTTATTTCCTTTGGTTCAGTATAATGCTTTTTATTTGCTCATTGGTCAAATGTTTAATTGTTATTAGCTTCTAACTTTGCACTGAGTGTCCGCAGCCCTTCTTGTAGCTAATCCTGTAATGGTAAAAACACACACAAAAAAAAAAAAAAAAAAAAAAAAAAAGAACAAAAAATTAAAAAAAAAAAAAAGAACAAAAAAAAAAAAAAAAAAAAGAGGAAAAAATTAAAAAAAAGGAAAGAAACTGATAGAAGGGGCCGGCGACAATTCACGTGTAAATGTTTACTCAAGGACTCTTATTGCATTTTAAAAATTACAGTGTGTATCTCTGGAGAATAATATGTATATCTACCTTTAGCGGCTTTTTATTGTGGACTAATGCAAGAAAATTATTACCGGAGTATTGCACCATTTTTCCATTCGGAATATAAAGTTTAAAAAAAAAAAAAATACTCTTGTTGAACTGTGGCCATAGATAATTGTAAAGAGTTGATAGTTCCCTTGCAAGCAGGAACAGAAACAAGCACTTGGACATAAGTTTTGACTGCTTTTGGAGGAGCCAGGAGTTTTGGCTCCCACCTGTTTACAGACCTTTTTTTCTCCTTCAAACTTTAAAATAAAAAAAAGGAATTTAAAAAAAAAAAAAAAAAAAAGAGAAAAAACAAAACAAACAAAAAAAAAAAAAGACTTCCATCGTAAAGAAAACTATTTTCAGAATGAAGATATGCTACTTCAGAGCTCTGGGATTGAACAGTGTTGTTGTATTATCCTTTTCTTTGGCCATTGCTGTGTACTATTTTTGTTGTTGTTTTCCTCCTCTTCGTCAAAGTGGCGAAAACTTTGTGATCACTATCTTGCACATGGTGGAAGATGTCTCAGGAAAGCCGGGTTTCCCGAGGAGCAACTCCACACCATTTCATGTATTTTTAAAAACCCAACTCCTAGCACTGAAGATATTATTAAAAAACAAAATAAAATAAAAAAAAAGACAGTAAGAAAGAAGAAAATACCTAATCTAATGTGTAGCAGTTACATATTTACCAAATAATGGACTCAAAAGAAATAGATGTTTGAAGAGTGCTTTATATATTAAAAAATCGCTTTATGTTTAAAAAAAGATCAATGTTTTTGATTGTTTTGAAAGGAAGAAAGACAATGGAATAACATACACTTCAAGTATGTTTTAAAAATTATATGAACATTGTGCTCCCTGCCTGCTTGGATCAGGAAACTTGTGCATTACATTTTTTTTTTTTTTTGGAAGATTAGCTTTTTAATGGTTTTATCAGATTTAAAGGGTCCTGCAAGATTGCAAATTAACAAAAGCTGGTTTTATAGAGGATCATGAACTATGCACAAACTGGGTTCAAGACTTGTTTGTTTTGTTTTGTTTTGTTTTTTTTCCTCAAGTTTTAGTAGTGTATTTAGCTGAATAACCTTTCCTCAGAGTAATTGCATCTCATTGCCATTACACGCCTCCTACATATATATTTTATATATATATATATACACACACACACTTATATAAAATATGTATGTGTGTATGTGCGTGTTTACATACAATTTTCCATGCTGAAGTTTAGCATTGAGTTGTAGAAAAACTCCTGATATTTTCAAATTGGGAATGAAAATTTCTGTTGGAGGGGTTGGGGAGGGGGGGGAAGACAATGGGTGGGTTTTGTTTTTAGGGGCTTTTTTTTTTTTTTCTTTTGCCTTTTCCTTTTGAATTAAAAGATGTCTGTAACTCTGAGATTAAAAAGAAAACCAACAATTGTGGCTTTTAATGTTTATTCTCCTCATAGAATGTGATTGTTAAAAGAACATGCACCGAAAGTTGCTTTCAAGAGTACGAAGATTCTTTGAAACTTAATAAATTGCAGTTTTTTCTTGGCTGTTGAAATAATGTGTATTTTTCTTTTATGCAGGGGATACTAAATATATATATATATATTGTTAAATCTGTGGAGGTATTTCATGGAAGGAGTTTTAATTTTGAATGAGAATGACATGTACAGCCAGGCAAACCCCTCCTGTTGTGGTCACCCCTCTGCTCTCTGCTGGTGACACTCATGAGCTTTTCCATCAACGCTTTGCACATCTCATCCAGGAGCAGCAGAACCCATTTTTTTTGTGTGTGTTCAGATTCTGTTTTTCTCATTTCTCCATGCCTTCAGGAACGCAGTTGGTGAGTTTGTTCCCCCCTCCAGCCAGGCTGGAGGCTCCCCCAGCTCCACCCCAATTTCTGGCCCTCGATGTCTCTATAAAGTGCTTCTGATCTTTTTGAGGTGCGCAATAGCCCCTAAAAAGGGGAGAAACGGCAAACAGTTTTCATGTTGGTTTGAGTTTAGGAAGATGCTCACCGCTTGAAGGTTCTTTTTCCCTGAGGCACAGGAGGTGCAGGGCTGGGGGTTCCTGGGGAGCTCCCAGCCTTGCTCCGTTCCCTGGGGGTGATGCTCAGCAGGGCTGCCCCCAGCCCTCAGGGGTGTGAGTGTGTCCAGAGGAGCTCATTCCCCCAATCCCTTTGGGGAGGAAAATCTGGCACGACCAGCTGGATTATTGAGAGTTGTTCCCAGCCCTGAACCACCACGCACGCTGGAACTGGGATTTGTCCATGAGCCACAATTCCATAGGAAAGACCCCGTGGGGCAGTTGGGTCTGAGTTGTGCTGGGAGATATGATACAGCTTAAAACACTCAAATACCACTTTTGGGGGTAACTTCTGTTCTGGAAACAGCGAAAATTCCCAGTCTGGAGCCTGTTCTGCCAATCTGATTGATCTGGCCCCAAAATCACACAGCTGTTTTTCACTGGAAGCTGCTTTCCCCCTTCCACCTCCTTTTTTCTTTTCTTTTTTCTTTTTTTTTCCTCTTCCAGCTGTTTGTAATGAAACTTAAAAGAGAGTTGCCTTTTCCTTCTCTGATTCTTTCTTCGGTTTGTGTTTTGTTGGGCATTTTGTCCTTGGCAAGGAGGGCTTTCAGGTTTGGTGTCTCTGGGCTTCGTTGCTAAGACATTGAGGTCCCTTGTGGAGTCAGAAGTTTTATTCTTCCATGAGGTTGGCAGCAACATCTTTTTGTAAATCAGATGTACTCTTAAAATTCAGACACATCCCCCCGTGATGCATTAAAGGAAATTTCAGCTTTTGGCCAAAATCAATCTTCTAGTGTTTGTGTAGCTCTTCTTTTTTTTTTTTTTTCAGTGTCATTTTGCTGCTTCGATGCTCTCCAGTATTTCTTAAATTGTAAAAGGAATCTCCTGATGATCAGGATTCACCCTCTGGCTGCAGAATCTCTCCAAGGAAACATTTTTAACACTGTGTTTTTCCTGTTGTGTTCGCTTTACCCTCCATGGCACCTTCACTGCATGGCTCCCTGTCTTTAGGCCAAGAGAATTTCTCTTTCCTAAGTGGTCTGAAACTGTCAGATTTCTTAGTTCTTTGTCTAGTTTGTGGGTGGCACTGGCAGAGCAGATGTTTTGCTATTCTCCAAGGAATATATTATTGTTCTTGCTAATTCAATATATGATTGTGTATGTGAAGGAGCTTTTTAATTAAAAACACAAACAAAAAAAAAAATGTACGTGGCTATCTGTATATGTTAAGAATGACTGGAGTTGGAAGAGTCTGGAATTGGAAGACGTTTTAGGATTTGGGTTGCGGGCAGCTACAGCGTGGAGCTCAGGTGAGCTGAGCATCCCCTGAACTGCTGCCGAGCCCCGTCCGGCTGTGCTGCTCTCGGAATGTCCCACCCCGGGCCCGGGGACTTTGCAAGGAGCTCCAGGAACTCTCGGTGTCACCTGCGCGGGGAATCGCGGCTCCGGCAGCGCTGGAAGCGCCCGCGGCTCCCGGCACCGTCCTTGTGTCGCCTCGGCGGCGGCAGCGCACCCGCGAAACCTCAAGAGCGGCAGCAGCCGGCTGTGCTGTGCCCCCAGCTCCCCCCTGCCCCAGCCCCTGTGCCGGGAACGCCCTCCGTGTGCCCTGCAATCCGGGACTGACCCCAGCACCCGGCCCTCCGTAGCTTTCCCGAGGGAGGACGGACTCACGCCCGTGTTCTCGTGGGCTCCAGGTGTCTTTCATCCATCGCTCAGGTTACTCTGCCAGCTCCATCCCGCGGTGACCCTGGTGTCCCCACTGCTCCCCTCTCCCTCCCTGGAGGATGTTCCATGGATAGGAGATGACATTTTGTCCTCTGTGTGCCCCCCGTGTTCGTTTTTTTTAACTGTCCCATGTGCTGGAAACGAGTCGCTTGTAAATTTTACTCTGATGAAAACGTGGTCCCGGTGCAGTCGTGATTTCAGGGTTATTCAAGTGGTATAAAACACAAAAAGGTGGGACATCGCTCTGCTTTCAATAAATGTGGTTGTTAGTAAAGGAGGTTTGCCTTGACCTACCTGTGGGGCTGCTGACTCCTGGGAGAGGCGTGTGTCCCCCAGCTCTCTGTCCTAATGCTTTATGATTTTAAATGTTCATTTCGTTCAAGGGGTGGTCTTGCTAATATTCACAGCTGTGGCAGATTCCTCTGTAATTTTTTCTGTTGTTCCACCTCCTGGATCCTTTGCCCGCTTCTTAATTTAAATGAATTTGTTCTTCATTTATGCTGAAAACACGCTGAGGCAGGCTGCAGGCTTGTGTGACTGATGCTGCTGGAAAAGAGCAGATTCTCTGTCCAGTTTTGCGGTAGGCCTCCTTGTTTTGGTTGCAATATTCAGGCTTTACAGTAATGTTTTAATCACAGGAGAACCTCACAAGAGCAGGAGAAGCTCGTGTTTTTGCATTATTTTATCCGATTTCACGCAGGACCCACTTTTTCTGCCTTCTCCTGCCTCTTGTCTGTGTCCCTCCCATCTCTTCCCTCCCTACAGATGACAGGGCGCTTCTGATAAAGGCAGAGGAAGTGATTATTCCGCAGGTAAGGAGCGGCAGCCTCTGCCTGTGTGAGGTCTGTAAATTGCCTAATTAGAACTGTAATCCCAGTGGGAGACTGAGCAGGAGCAGAAAATACCTGAAAGACAGAGGAGGGGACAGACACCAGCCCCCACCGCTAAGCTGCCCTCCCCTCTTTGCTGGGATAATCACAAATCCTGAAGGAAAAGATTGCAAACAGCTTAGATCACCCTGTGATGCCTTTACCGATAAGTATTTTCCAAAAAACTGCCGGGATTGTGTTTCCCAGCACAGTTCCCCAGCTGCCTGAGCCTGCAGCATCCAAGGTGGGATGCAGCTGGTGTGGGGAGGGTGCTGGAGCCCAGGGACAGGGCTGGAAGGAATTGCACAGGGACCTGCCTGATTTACAGGGGAGTCTCATTTCTGAAAGCTAAAAGTGACTCAAATTTAAAAAAAAAAAAAAAAAGTTTTCCCTGCTGGCTCAGTGATGCATTTCTCTACATCACTGTGTAAACATGGACATGCAGTGAGGAGCTTCTGGAGCTGTGTCCAGCTCACTGTGTTGAACTCTCATCCTTTATTTCTTGCTCCTCAGCTTTCTCTGCCTCTTGGATTGTGAATTGTGGGTTCCACAGTAACCTGGCTGAGATCACAACTGGGAGTAGTTTCAAAATCATTTCCCAGGCTGCTTCAGCACCTTTCTTGGAAAAATCCCTTTTCTGGGGGTTCTTCTGAAACACAAGACATGACACTGACCCCTTGGGACAGCAGAGGAACCCAGTGACTCCGGCCTGGGACAAGTCTTTGGACACCCCTTGGTGCCGCTTTTGAGCACAGACATTCAGAAACTCAGACTGGGCTTAATGGAGAATAAAGCTTCAAAACTCTGTCTGCAGCACAAAAGTATTTTTTGTTATTTAGTGAAAGTTAAGCAGAAAACACTAACACCTCACAATATGAAATTTAAAACACAGTGTAGGTAATTTTTCTTCTGTCCTTAATTGGGGTGGGACAGCAGGAAAAACAAAGTATTAAAAAAAATAACTCAGTTATCAGGAGTCAGTAAAAGGTGAAGTCTAGTTACAGACATCTCACAGCAGAGAGAGTGATCCTCATGCCCTTACAGCTCAAACACTGATTTTTGATCTGTTTTAGAAAATTCAGGTATTCTAGGACATTGGAACCCGCTGTGGGCACCGGCTTTTGATGAGAAAGGAAAACTTTCTGAAGCAAGTCTAAAGGGAATTGGTTGAAGTCTCCTTTTCTACTTGGACCTTCAACAAAGTTAGGAGGCCAAATATCACATTTTTCAAATGGGGTTATTCTTAGAGTTCATCTAAGGTGCAGCATTCCCCTGAAAGAGCAGAAATTGATGCATTCTTAAAAGGGGTCTGCTGGTTTCATTGTCAGTGGGACCACAGAGAGATCAGCTGTGTGTCCAGCTTCTGTCCTGACCTAAGAGCAGAAATACCAAATCAGAGCATTTATCAAGTCTTTTACGTTTTTCTTTTTACGTATTTCTCACGAAAACCTCTGAAAGTTCAGGGTCTGCAAAACAAGAAATGGTTATCAGCACCTTGGCATCTCCCCATGGGTTACAAGACTGCACTATAAGGGACATCAGGGTTTCTACAGCACAGACAACACCGGATTCGGCTGCCCTGGGATTAAGGCCAGAGCCAGAATGGGGATGATCAACTCTGCAGTGAAAAGCTGGGAAGTCACTGCTTAGAGCGGAGCTTCCCGCGTTTTTGAAGGAGCCACTCTGCTCTCCAAGGCTCAGGGGGAACACTGCCCTTCCACGGCTCGAGGCACAACTTTGTGCCAGGGGAACAAACCCCACTTTTCTTCTCCTTTTCTGCAGCAGCCCTGTTCTAGGAAGGCACGACCACGAGCCAGAGGGTCAGAGCTCTCCCGAGGGCTGCCCTGGATCCTCTGAAGGATGCAGGGCATGAGCAGAGGTGTTTGCAGAGCAGCTGGGGCTCCTCACTGGAGCCTCTCGATTTTGAAAAGCCTTTGTACCAAGCAAAGCTCAGCGCGCTGAGCTTTGAGCTGTCAATTAAAAGGCAAAGGACTGTAAATCCGCTTGCAAACACTTGGAGCCCTGCAGTGGGAGGTTCCTTGAGCTCCTGCAATCTGTTCTGTCCGGGGAAGAAACCTGCGGTGGCCCCATGCCTGAGGCACAGGGGCTGGTGGTCACAGGGGTCAGTGGTCACACGGGTCAGTGCTCCCAGGGGTTGGTGGTCTCATGGTCAGCGGCGGCAGGGGTGGTTGATGAGGGGGGTCGGTGGTCCCGGGGGATCGATGGTCGCGGGGATCGGTGGTGGCAGGGGTCATTGATCAAAGGGGCGGTGGTCTCAGCGGTCGGTGGCCACAGGAACCAGTGGCCGCAGAGGTCAGGGTCAGAGCAGCCCACTGTCGCAGGGGCCGGGGGTCCCAGCGGGCACCGAGTCCCCCGCCCCTGTCCCCGCCTGCAATTCCCGGTGTCCCCACAGGGTGGCGCCAGAAAGCCGCTCCGAGCCCCGGCCCGGTTGTTTTTTTAGGGGAGTTCTTTATAAAATTCTTTGTTTGGACACAATTCCAGGAGGATTTTGTGTCGCGGGGGTTCTGTGTGCTGGAGGCTGCTCTGCCGCAGGGGTGCAGAGCAGGGGGGCTGGGGCCGTGGCAAGCAGAGGGTGAGCTGAGGAGAGTGGGGCCAGCCAGGCCCATGGGCTGTGTATGGGCTCAGTCATGGAATCACCAGGGCTGGAAAAGACCTCCAAGGCCATGAAGTCCAACTGCCAAGCCCACTGCTAAGCCGTGTCCCCATGTGCCGCATCCACACGTCTTTTAAATCTCCCCAGCGATGGATCAATGGTGACTGCACGACTGCACCACTGCCCTGAGCTGCACAAACCTTTTGGAGAAGAAATCTTTCCCAATATCCCATCTAAACCTCTCCTGGGCAAACTTGAGGCTGTTCCCTCTCATCCTGTCACTTGTTAAGGGGGTGAAGAGAGCGATTCCCCCCCAGGCTCCAACCTCTTTTGGGGTTTTTCTCAGCCTGAAGCTGGAGGGTGCTGCCTGTCCCGGGTGCAGCCCTGAGGATGCTCCCGCCGCCCTCTCCAGCGCGGGGAACTCGGCGACCTTCCAGGTCTTTTCCAACCTAAACAACCCCACGATTCTCCGAATCCCAGCCTGCCGGGAGAGCCCTAATGGGGCTCATGTGATGAGGTTTGCTCTCTCCAGAGCACTCAGCGTTTCCCCGGCGCTGCGCGCCTCGCTCGGCCAAAGCTCCTGTAGACAAACACCCTTAATTACCCCCTCAACGAGTAAGCGCCGCTTTTGGGTTTTAAAATGTTTTGCTGCGCCGTGTCGGGTGTCCTCGGCGGGGGTGTCGGTGCCTCCCATCAATCAGGGCCTGAGCAAACGGCGGCGGCCAGCGCCGATTAGGCACGGCCGGGGCGGCAGCTGCTGCTCCTGCCCGCGGCCGGCGCTGGTGCCGCTCCCGGCCCCGCTCCCCGCGATTGTTTGTGCACACGCAAATTAAGCGCCTGCATCCCGCGGCCGTTGGATGGGATGTGCTACGTGATGTGGAACAGAACAGGAGGGGTCACACGGAGCTCTGCTCCCCGGGTGACGCGGGTGAGCCTGGGGACAGCGCTGGAGGCCGGTCTGGAGTGAAGGGGTCCAGGCGGGGGAAGGCGAAGGAGAGTGACAACGGGAAGGTGTTCCAGATCTTTCTGGTGTTTTGAGAACGGGAAGAGCAGTGAGTTCACTGCGATGTCTTTTGT
The DNA here is from genome assembly GCF_029207755.1 of Chamaea fasciata. Taxonomy (NCBI): domain Eukaryota; kingdom Metazoa; phylum Chordata; class Aves; order Passeriformes; family Sylviidae; genus Chamaea; species Chamaea fasciata. Next base: position 8,289,685 of record NW_027094104.1, on the reverse strand, counting down.
GGAGAAAACGGCACCAGAGACCTCAGCAGCAGCCAGGGCAGCCCTGGGGTGCCGGGTGTGTCCTGGCTGCTGTGCGGGGCCTGGGATTTCCAGAGCACCCCAGTGCTCTCCCAGGAGAGCAACAGTCACCCCGCAGAGGCAGAGCCTTTGTCCCCTTGTCTCCTGTCCCAGGCCCCTCTACACATGGACACAACAACAGCTGGAAAACAAAAGCTTAAAGCTCAGCTGATCCCCGAGAGCCCAGGCAATGAAAGGCCCCCAGGCCCAGAGATGGGATCAGGAGAGCAGCCTCTGCTGCCTGGGCTGCCGCACCAGGGCAGCTGGGTGGACAGGGCTCACTGCAGGCGGATTTTCCCTGGACAGTGCACAGCCCTGGGGCCAAACCCATGGAGTCTTGCCCTCTACACGCTGGATCTCCTGTGCACTGGAGGCCTCAAGCAGCTGCTCTGGTGGCCAGAGCTCCTCCACCTGCTGCTCCCCTGAGCCGCAGGAGCTGTGAGTACCCAGGGTTACACTTAACTCCTCTGGACAACCGAGTGCTGCAGGGCAGAGCTGAGCCAGGGGGAGCCTGGAGCTCTGAATGGATCCTGCTCTCCCCCGACTTTCCCCAAAAGCCCAGCTGCCCTCTCCTCCCGGCAGGGCAAGCAGAAGGGCCAGTATTGCTCCTCTCTTAGGCCTGTGGCTGTGTGAGGTTTGCAGGGACAGCTGCAGCACCCGTGTGTGCAGGGCTCAGCTCCCACCCCTCCGTGCCCTGGGCTGCAGCTGTGCTGGGCACCGTGTCTGGGGAGGAAAAGCCATTTCACCTGTTGCCATTTGTTGAAAGGAAAGGAGCTGTGGATGTTCAGCCCTTCAGCTGAACAGACACAGGGGCACAGCTGGCTCCACACCCCGAGGGGCTTCACCCTCCCTGTGTGACCCCGGGGCCTCCCTGACCTGCATTTTCCTGCTAAAGCCGAGGCTGAGCACAGGTCACACACAGACCCCTCAGGCCAGGAGACATCAGACCTGCATATTCTGAACCCCACTCCGCAGGGTCACCTCTGTCACCAAGACATGCACTGCCGGAGGCCCAGCACTGCGGTGGGCACAGGGGCAGGGCTGACACTCGCTGTGCCTGGCACAGATCCTCTGGTGCATTGTGATATTGGAGCTGCTCTGCAACCCCCCTGCAGCCCAGCACGGCCCCTGCTCTGCCCCGCCCTGCAGCTCCACACAGCCTTGGGGACAGGCATCCCGAGGCTCCTGTCCTGCCAGAGCCCCTGCACGGCCAGCCCCAGCCCCACACCACGGCCAGGGCTGCCTGACCACGAGGGCCAAGCAAGGTGACCACAGGTCCGGTAGAGGCAGTGATGCAGCCCCCCAAATCCACAATAGCCAGAGAGGAGCTGTGCAGGTGGGGCCTGAAGCGCTGGGGATCCCTGCATCTCAACCCCACCCCTGCCCGCTCCCTCCAGCCCCTGCCCTGCCCGGCCGGGGGAAACGGGGCTGGGGGCGGCCCCGGGGGGCGGCAGGGGGCTGTACAAGGCTGGCAGGCGTTGGACGAGGGGCAATTGGTGCTGGAGGGTTCCTCCAGTGGCTCCGCTCTTTGCTGGAGCCCGGCGCTGCAGGGGCAGGAGGTGGACGAGTGGAGAGGGTCCGGCACCACCGTGAGAAGCTCCTGCACCTTCAACCTCTCCCTCCGCAGCTCCTGTGCATCCTGCATCTCCCTCAGCAGCTCCATCAGCTCCTCCTGCAGCTCCGACACCTCCTGGTGCATCTCCTGCACCTCCAGCGTCTCGGTTCCTGCATCTGTTGCAGCTGCAGCATCTCGGTCGGGTTCTCATCCGCAGAGCAGCGGCTGCTGTACCCCGCAGGTCTTGGGCTGGGGCTGGCTCGGAGTCGGGGTCCTGGAGCCGCCGGGGGTTCCTGCTCTGCCCAGGGAAGGCAGAGATGGGGCTCAGGGGAGAAGCTCGGGGGGCTCTGCCCGCCTGAGCCTGGGGAGGCTGCTGGGACCCCCAGGAGGAGCTGTTTTCCAGGCCGTACCGTGGATGCCGAGCCCATCCCACCCATCCCACCTTCCCCTTCTCACACTGCAGAGAGGTTTTCCTTCTGCTTTTAGCACAGTGCTGTGAACCACAGGGCCTGGTGCTCCTGACTCTGCATCACCCAACCCCAAACCCGCCCTGGGAGGTGCGGGACTCCTGCAGGGCCGGCTGGGCACTGAGAGGTGGGGTCGTGGAGGGGGCACGGCTGGGGCAGGGACAGCCCTGGCAGGTGTCTCCTGGTGGGCACATCCAGCCCCGCGGCGGGCAGGGGGCACCACGTGGGGTGAGCTGCCCAAAGTGAGCTGTTTCTGTTCATGCCCTGCAGGCAGCAGCCCCCTCTTCCCCAGGGGACTCCATCCTGAGCAGCTCTGCGTGTCCCCGAGGCGCTGGGTGAGGGACAGCCACACACCTGGGCAGAGCGTCGTGATGGCAGCACGAGGCTGGGAGACAGAGGTGAGGGCAACCTGAGCCACCACTGCAGGTCCTGGTGGCACCTGCCTGTCCCCCCTGCTGCCTGTCCCCCCATCTGTCCCCAGCCTCGCCCCACACCAGACTCTGGGAGGAGGATTTTGCATGTCTGGAGGTCGCTGTCGTGGCTCCAGTGCCCGCAGGAGAGGTGGCAGCAGGGTGCCCCAGCAAGTGATGCCCACGGGGAGGCTGGGCTCTCCCTGGTCCTCTGGGAAGGGGCTGGAATCCCCAGGTGCCTTCCCAACTGCTCAGGGCACCATCCTGTAGGGCTGGGCTTCTGCAAGCTGCAGACCCCAAACTGCCCGTCTCCCTTGGGTCTGGGGGGTGACTCTTTAATCCACCAAGCTTTGATATCTCTGTTTCTGGTGTGTGTGTGTGGCTGCTGAGCAGGTTAAGTGCTCGTTACAGCCAGGCTGGGCTGTGTGAGGGGAGAGTACATCGGTTCAGGGCACGCTCAGCACAGCAAACACGGCTCTTCTGTGCCTCCCCCCGTGCTGTTTATCATCTCCTTTTTACATGTTTGTGTTTGTATTCCAGTGCATCAGCTGTCTTTTAATGGCTCGTTTCTATTTTCTGTGCTCGGAGTTGAGAAGGTGTTTTTTATTGTTGGCCTCTGCTGCTTGGTAAAAACTTCAGTGGGGGTAAATTATCAGAAAAATCATAACTCTGAATGTCCTGACAGTGCCAGGGGAGGCTGGAGAGCTGGGCAGGCTCCCCCAGTGCCAGGACACTCCACAGGAGGCTGGAGCACAGAGGAGGGAAGGCAAAATGCAGTGAAAAGAGCATAAAACACTGATAGCGGGCACTGCAGCACCTGAGTGAAATACAGGAGAAAGAAACGGAGACATTTTCCAGCTCCACTTTGCAACAGTTTATTTATTGGGAATGCTTTAAAAAAAAAAACCAAACAGAGAATAGAGAAAACCAAACTGATGCACAGACCACCCTATCACATGCTCTACACCAGGTACAGACTCAGGACTGCTGGGACACTGGATGTGCAGTGGGTGCCAGAGCCCTGCCAGGAGGTTGTGGGTGCTTGGGACGAGGTGACACCGGACCTGAGTGCCCTGGGACAGCGGCACCGGCAGGGCTGATGCAGCTGCAGGTGCCCACATCTGCCAGAGCCCCGGCCTTTGTCCCCCCCTGCCTGTGCCCGCCAGCTCCCCCACAGCGCCCTGGCTGACCCACGGCTGCTCCCCAGGTGAGTCTCCTGCTTTTCTGGGAATTCCCCCTCTCCCCACACCCATCCAGCAACCAGCGTCCCTGCCAGCTCCCTGTCACCTCCAGCCCTCTCTGCTCCTGTGGGCTGGGTGGGGAAGAGGAGGGAAGGCGGGGGGAGGCAGCAGGGGAAGTTTTGGCCGAGGCAGCTCCTCTCCCCACCCAGCCCACCTGAGTTTCCAGCCGGCGCCTTCCCTGGAGCCGGCTCAGCACACGGAGCAGCTGTTGGTCTTGTTCATGGGCGGCCGGAGCGCCTGCTCCTTGGGCAGCGTCTCCCTCCTCTTGCAGAGCGCGGGGCTGAGCCTGCTGGGCAGGTTCACCTGCTGCAGCAGCTCCCTGAACACCTCCAGGACGTTCTCGTTGTCCTTGGCCGAGGCCTCCACGAAGCGGCTGTTCCAGTCCAGCTCCACCAGCGACAGCGCGTCCTCCACGGGCACCTGCCGCCGGCCGCCGCTCTCCGCCTTGTTGCCGACCACCACCATGGGGGGGGACTTGTCCTCCTTCACCTCCAGGATCTCCTCCCGCAGGCTCTTGACGCTCTCGAAGGACTCGGCGTCATCCACGGCGTAGACCAGGGCGAAGGCGTCGCTGTTCTGGATGGAGAGCTTCCTCATGGCCGGGAAGGAGTAGCTGCCGCTGGTGTCCAGGATCTCCACCCTGACCGTGGCCCCGCACACCTCGTACTCCTTGCTGTGCAGCTCCTCCACCGTGCGCCGGTGCTTGGGCTCGAAGGTGTCCAGCAGGAAGCGCCGGATGAGCGACGTCTTGCCCACGCCGGCAGCTCCCAGGAAAACCAGCCGGACGTGGTTCTTCTCCTTCACCACCAGTGACATGGCTGGCACGGAGGGGACGGGATGCTGCGCAGCTGGTGCTCACCCCACAGGTGTGTCCCTGGGTGGCCGCAGCCCCCGGTGTGTCCGTCTGTCCGTCCTCCCTGCACCGACTCAGCGCAGCCAGGGAATGCCCAGAGTGGCGTCCAAGGTGCCTCCGCTCCGCAAACTTCTCCCGTCTGCCTCGCCGCCGACTCTACAACCCCCGAGCCCAGCTCATTTTTTTATCCTGGCTCCTCTCTGCCATGTGGCACCGAGCTGTCCAATCTCTGTGGGCTGTGGGTGCCGGAGGAGGGAGGGCAGGGAGGGAGGAGAGCGGGGTGCTCCGGGCCAATCCACGGAGTTCAGCCCTGGGAAGCCGCTCCAGCCCCGGAGCACGGCAGCGCTGCATTGCTGCCGGTAGCCCTGCAGCACCTCCAGCTCCCCAAGGGCACCAGGAGCTGCCTGGTGAGGGCTGCTGGCAGCGGGGACACTCAGTGGCCATCCCCACCCTGGTGTGGCTCAAGGCCAGGGGCTGGACAGCGGCACCCGCAGCGTTTCCTGCCTGCACCCAGGGATGGGGACTCGCTTGCAGCCGGAGTCGCTGCGAACGTGCCCAAGTCTGCAGTGAAGCCATGAAATGTTTGGCTGGAGGGGGAAAATAAGCTCTCCCGTCTGTCATAACCTCCTCATTCAGCTGTCAGTTAGCCGGTGATTTTTGTGAAATATTTAACCGGAGGGGGAAATAAAATCTCCGTGAAGACAATGCAGGGCGCTCTCGGGAGCAGATGCCAGGAGCCGTGGGGAGGAACGGCCCTGACCCAGGAGTGGGGTTGCTCTGGAGGTGCAGGCTGCCCCAGCCAGGTGTGTTTGCTCAGCACTCACCTTCCATCCCACTCTGGAGCTGTCTCAGAAGCTGATTTATGCAAAGTGCAAACACAAAAGTTCAAATAAGTTTCTTCGCTAAATTTTTTTCACGTGTGGTTTGGTTTTTTTTTTTTGAGCTTTAATGCGGTTGGTTTTCTTTCCATGGCCAAGTACCATTTCCAGCATTTAGTTCTGGATGAATTTGTTCTGTCGATCCCAAAACCCTTTTCACTAGAATTATTCCTGCCTTTTAATTCTCCAGTTATTGTCACATTTTAGCCAGGTTAGGAGCTTTCCCTGCTGATCTTATTATCAGGAGAACCAAGAGATAGTATCAGGATGGGCGGAGTCCTGTCCTGCTGTCAGCCTGCCCTGGGAGAAGGGAAAGTTGGGTCCCCACCAGGACTGAGAGTGGAATTGGTGCCCAGTGCCCATCACCTGGTGATGCACCTTCCCTCACCAACATGAAGCTCTTTCTGGGGACACTTCCTGAGCCATGAGGAGATCCCAAATGTCGAGGACTGAGCCCTGGGAGTGGGAAGGAGCTGGGGATGCAGAAGATTTGATGGCAGGCTGAAAACCAGGAGAAGGGGTGGATGAACAGAGGGTGCATGAAGGAAGCAGTGATGGGGGTTTGGTGCCTGGTGTGACATTGGCACCAGTGGAAACGAGGAACTGAAGACAGCAGGGCAGGACCAGTAATCTCAAGGCAGTCTTTGGAAGCTGTTTCAAGCCAAACCCCTGGGTTTTTTAAATAGGAAAGAATTTGGTTAATACCTCTTTGTGTTTGGCTTTCGAGAGATGGAAAGGGTTTCCCACAGTCCCTCCCAGCTGCGACAGGAAAACCCTGCAGGCTCTCAGGATGTGCTGGGGGGCTGTGGTGCCCTTGCTGCTGCTCATTTTCCCAGCCTTTCATTCCCAAGGGCCTCAAACATGGATCTGTTCCATCTCAGAACAGCACCTCACTCACAGGTGCAGAAACGATGCCCAGGGTGAAGGAGGAACCCGTGGCAGGAGGGAATGGGAACCCCAAGCTGCAAGCAGCCCATCCTGGCTCTAAATCATCCCCTTTGTTGCTGGCACCCAGGGATGGAGCCAGCACGGAGATGCTGGCAAACGCCAGGCAACAGTGCCATCCATGGAGGGCTTCCATGGCTGGGCTTGGGAAGGGGACCCTGGTGCCGTGGGAGCCAGGACTGGGTCGTGTCACCGCTGCTGTCCTTGGTCTGGGTCATTTCTGCTGAGGTGGAAGTGTCCTGCTGGGTGTGGGCAGGGTGAAGGGGCAGCCTGCGGGGCTCTGAGACAAAGAGCGGTGGGCACACACCCACAGTCACACAGAGCCGGGCTCCGCATCCCCAATGATTTCTCACATCACTTGTCTCCCCTCAGTTCTCACATCTGCGCTGCTATGGTTACCGAGAGCCTGAGAGGTTTTAAATCTCCCTCAGAGCAATGGAGGATTTCAGGGTAATCTTGTTAGGAGATGAGCAATGAATATTTCCAAAGGCCTTTTGCATGGATAGCTCGTTCCCTATGAGCTTATGGCCCCTGACAGCAGGGAAGGGAAGAGACAGGGAAGGATGAGCACAGCGACTTGTTTTCCACTGCAGCCCATTGTGCTCCGAGTAACGTCCCTAAATTCTGAGTTTTTCAAGGCTGGCCAGCTTGGGTCAAGTATTATCCAAAAAAATAATTTATTTCAGTGTGTGTTTCCCTCAGGGAAGGTCTCACAGGGCCTTTATGGGCACTTGGACATGGGGCCAGCGATGGCTGAGCCCTACAGAAAAGCCCTGTAGTGACCAGGATCCATCCCCTGCGGGATTTTGTAATCCAGGTTTGGATCCTACAGCCAGGGAACGTGCTGCACCCACAGGAACTGGAGCGTGGCAGGGGCAAAGCCTCTGCCAGTGCTGAGGCAGAGCGTGCCCTGGGCTGTCCCCACAGGAGAGGGGACCGTGACGCCCCAGGGACAGAGGGAATGAGGGAATGAGGGAGGGAGGGAGGGAGGGAGGCAGCAACCTGCCTGCAAGGGAGGGAAAAGAGCCCAGAGCAGGGCAGGGAGGAGGGCAGGCAGCAGGAGGAAGGCTGAAGGGAAGACAGCAGTGCTGGGCAGGAGCTGGGATGGGGCAGGAGTGAGATGTGCGGTGGGTTTGGGGCAGGTGGGGCAGTCACATCCCCACGTTCACAGGCAGGTCTGGAGCAAGGGGCGCCTGGAGATGTTTGTGGTGTCCTTACCCCAAAGCCAACCCTCTGTGGGGCAGTGGGGTACCCCGTGGGAGGTGAGGGATGGTCCCCAGGGTCCCAGTCAGTGCCAGGGCTCAGGCAGAGCCGTCAGCCAGGCCTGGGGTGCTGGGTGGTCCCTGCCTGAGCGAAGCCCCCATGGGCTGGGCAGCCTTTGGCAGTCAGGAAAGGGCAGCTTGGGTCAAGACGCTGGAAAATGGTGTGTGGGCTGCTGCTTCCACCGTGTGCTGCTGGGGGAGAGCTGCTGCAGGGGCCAGGGAGCACAGGGACTGAACCCCTGCTCCTGGGAAAAGCCAAGAGCACTCAGCACCTGGGACCTGCTCCCCTCACAGGGCGGTTTGCCACCAGGAATGTGGGACAACGTGGTGCCTCTTCTGTCCCTGAGCCAGCCCACAGAGCTGCACTGCTGGACGGCTGAGTGGAGCTCTCCCAAAAAACCATCCTGATGTCCTGATGAGATTTGTGACATCTTTTACAAAGATTTGTTTTTGTTTCTCCTTTAGGCTTATGTCTGGTGCCTGAAAGTGAGAGGGGGAAAGGCAGAGGAGCACAGCACCCCTTCCCACCGGCCACGTGCTCCCCAGCTCTGCTGCTGCTCCCAGATGGGAGAAAGACAACTTGCACCTTCGGGAACAGCCTGTGCCGTGCCTGGCTGTGCTCTGGGGAGCTCCTATCTCAGTGCTGGGCTGTCAGAGGGAACGTGGCTCCGATGCTCTCGGCTGCTGGAGCTGGGCACTGCTCCAGTCCTGGCCACGGTGCCCCAGGTCAGCCTGCTGGTCACACACGGGGTGACAGGATGTGCCCTGGGCCTGGCCCGTCGCTCACAGGCAGTGGAGCATCACTGTGAGCGTGGTGCTGAGCAGTCTGCAGCACCGTGACACGTTCCAGGAGCCTGAGCCAGCTCCTGGAGGCTGCAGGAGCTGCTGCAGTGCTGGCTCCTGCAATGGGCACCCTCAGCACCCCTTTGCACCCCCCAGCAGGACACGGGCAGCAAGCACAGCCTGGGTGGGTGCTCCCACCCCAAACCACCCACTCGTGCCCCTGCCTCTGCTTCTGCCCACGGATAAATCCATGGTGGACGCGAGGTTGCGTTTCCAGCTGGGTTTCCCAGTGTCCCAGCTGAGGAACGAGATGAGAAGGAAGTGGGCAGGAATGAGGAACCCCACCCGGAGTGCCTGGTGTGCCCCCAGCTGCTGCCCCTCACCGCTGGCAGTGGCCAAGCAACAGCCTCGTGGGGCTGGTCATCGCTTCTCCCACCCGGAATGAGCCCAGGTGAGAACAGGAGAGGGAGGAGAAGCTGCTGCCGGTGTGGGCAGAGCAAAGGGCCAGCCTGGGCTGTGTGAGACAGAGCCGGGGCCAGCGAGGCCGGTCCTCCTCACGGCGTGGGGACAAGCTGCACCCCAGAGGGTTAAACCTGCCTCTCCCGGAGATTAAATCCCAAATGGCCTTTGATTTAGCGACAGGTGAGAGGCGAAATCCGACCCCTCCAGCTCCCAGCCCCCTTCGGAGGGGGCTGCAGCCCTCCCGGATGCATAGATGGATCAGCCACACGTGCTGATCCCGTCTGGAACAGCCTGGCACAGCACGGATCCTGTTCCCGGCCCCGCTGGGGCCACCCCGAGGGGAAAAGCCCGGCTTGGGGGGTACCCGGGGGTGCTGGCCCCAGAGAGGGTCACACAAATCCTGCTGGTGACCCCCAGTGCCAGCTGGGGTCAGAGGCAGGAGCTGGTTGAGGGCTGAGGTTTGCCCACAGCCCCGGGCCGGGGGAGAGGAGCGGGGCTGGGTTTGGGGTCCTCCGGTGGAAGGACGAGGGGGAGGAGATCCCCGCTGCCATCACTCATCGCTTCGGGCGAACTGCATCCTCATGGCACATCCGGCTGATGGGGCTCGCGGAAACCGGTGTCACCTGTGCGGCCACCAGCCCCGGGGTCACAGCTGTGGCGCCCACTTTTAGGCACAAGGGCGCTGGGAGCTGACCCTGGAATGGATGCTGTCCCCGTCATCCCTCCCCCAGATGAACTCCTCCATGGCAAAGGGATCATCTGGGGTTTGAAACCCTCCCCTGACGCCAGGCCCTTTCCTGTGACAGCCCCCGTTCCCCCCGGGGAGGGCGGGGAACCACGGACAGCCTGTACTGAGCCACCTCGGGTAACAAAATCCAGTTCTCCCGTAAACAAATATCTCACCAGGGACTAAAGGGATTTAGTGTAGCTGTTCTCGGGCTCAGAGGAGTTTCTATAACATCTCTTATCTCGCTCTGGCTGGATTATTGGCTGGAGCAAAGAGCTCGCCGCTCTTCGGGCCACCAGCACGGCGTTTCCTTGGGGGACATGGGGTGGCCCAGCGGAGCTCTCAGGTCATCAGGAGAGGACATGTGTGATGCTGAGGTCTCCTGCATCCAACCCTGAGGTGCCAAGGGGGAGCAGAGCCCCAGAGCACCCCATTCTGCAGCAGGCTGCACTGGTCCCAGTGCCTGACTCTGCCTGGCTTTGCCCACTGCAGTGGCATCGAGGAGGGAAACCCAGACCTGGCAAGTGCCTTAACCTCTCTAGACACAAAATAGGGCTAAATATTAGTGCTGGTCTGCTTGGAGGGCCAGAAAAGCCAGTAAAGGTTGATGGGGCGTTACCAGGTACATGGGCAGCCAGTTTAAACTGATTTTCTGCACTCTGGTCTGAGCTGGACTGAGCCTCCGCCATGAGGGATTGAACCCTGAGCCTCCTTCATGTGGGTTTGAGCCTCCTCCGTGTGGAATTGAGCCCTGAGCCTCGTCCAAGTGGGACAGAACCCTGAACCTCCTCCTCATGGGGTTGAGTCTCCTCCTCTCGTGGGCTGCAGCCCCAAGGCAGTGGTGCACCCCTCCATTCACCCTGAGCGCTGAGATCAAACCAGTGCACTAACACAAAGTGCAGGGGGGGTCTGGTGCTGGCAGGAGATGCCCAGCACCCCAGGTTTAGGTGACAGGAGCACAGAAGAGGTTCATCATCCATCCAAGGTGCTCCTGCAGCCCAGACTGAGCCGGGATCCTCTCTGCCAGGCTGTCACCGAGGCTGTCGGGACACTGTGCCCATCACCACAGCTCAGCTCAGCTCCCAGCAGCCGGGCTGTGCTCCCGCCTGGAGCAGTGCTGGCAGCCAAGCCTCCCCTACCCATGTCCTGCTGGCAGCACTGCTCCATGCCATGCAAAGCCAGGCAGACACGATGCTCTCACCCTGAAAACAAACTGCTGCTTTTCCTTTTTTTCCTTTCCAGAGTGCATGGAAATGTCATTTTGTAAACATCCCCCAGTGCTCTGCCTGCCCGGGGCCGCCTGTCACTGCCCGTGGGGGCCCTTCCCCACTCACTGCACAGCCTTGACTCCCTGGGCTTTCATGCCACGGTTCCCAACTCTTTCCCCAGTGACTTCTTGTCCTTAAATAACCAAATAAACTTCACATGATGGGGCAGAAGTGACCTCGGTGTTGTCCTGGATCTGAGCTGATTATTGCCGTAGACACATTTATGGTCAAACTGCTCCTTCCTTCCCAGGGCAGGAGCAAAGGACGGATCTAGCCAAAAGCAAGGTTAAAATAAAATGAGGTTTGAACGAGATTCATTCATTTTACAGGGGAGTTTGATGCTCCCTGTGACTGTGCCAGGCCCCACAGTGTGGGCTGCATGACCTGTGAGCTGGGGGACGGGGTGGCAGCTCCTTGACCGAGCCTTCAGCTGTGGAGTCTCAGCATTTTGGTCTGGCTGCCCCCAAAACCTCCCATCCTTTGGGTTCAGAAGAGGAAACCTCTGCCCACCCCCAGTCCCTGCCAGCCCCTCTCTAGAGCCACTGTCACCCTAAGAGCTCCTGACAGCCCCGCCTGGGCAGAGCCGGCGCGGCTCCGCAGCCTCTGCCGGGGGCTCCGGCAGCCGCCGCCTGTCAGGACATGTCACGTTGGTGACATATTCCCTGTCGGGGAGGATCAGCAGCAGCCAGGCCCGGCCGTGCCCGGGGGCACCGCCCTGCTGAGCCCCTGCACGCCCGGCTCCAAGCTGGCTCCCGACTTCTGGTGTCCACGCAGCTTCTCGAGCTTTTGGTTCGCCCAGGTTTTTGCTTGGGAGGAATCAAAGTGGTGGTGAACCATAAAGAGCGCCTTGTCCTGGCTGCCTGTGGTTGGAGTCTGCCGTGCTGGGGCTGTCCCTGCCCTGAAGGATGAGCTGTGCCGTGTCTCAGGTTTGCAGGACACTGCTGTCACGTGTAGACCTGCTCCAGTCCCCTCCTGTAGCTGAGCAAGGGTGTCCCTCTGTGAGCAGAGACATTGGGGACTGTCCCCAGCAGGACAGGCTGCCAGCTGAGCCAGGAGGAGTGACCACAGAACCATGGCATCATGGAACCCTGGGGTCACAGAATGGGTTGGGCAGGTAGGAACCTCACAGACCATCTCGTTCCAACCTCCTGCCCTGGGCACCTGCGAGATCAGGGTGCGCAGGTGATGCTCTGGGACTAAAAGATGAAGAACCCAAAGTCACATTTGCAGGAGGGGACTGGACGGCAGGGGACACTGCCAGCCTGGGGACATTGCAGGAAATGGGGGCTCAGTGTCCCCTCCCTGCAAGGCTGGAGGGAATGGCTGCCAGCTGTGGTGGCTCCTGGCATCAGAGCTGACCCCCTGTGCCTCTTCCCTGGCTCTGAGGATGGGGAATGTGTGCACTTCCATCAGCCTTCTCCAGCAATGGAGTGGGACAGAGAGAAGCTGACTGGGGTGAGTTACCCTGGGCAGCTGCTTTGTGCTCAAATTGAGGTCTCATTTCTGTCGAGGCCAGCATGGCCCCAAGTGGCACCACGAGAGGAGGAGATGCTGCTCTAACACCGGGACCTGGATACCTCTTCCCATCTCCCAGGCAGGGCCAGGGGTCAGCCAGGCCCTCCCAGCCCCCTGCCTGTGTTTTCCTGGTGCAGTGACCCATGTGGGTGCTCCAGTGCTCCCCTCCCGTCCCTGTCTGCACTGCTGGGAACAATCGGCTCTATTTACCCAGCTCTGATGGATGTGGCTCCTTGTGCTGGCGCTGGCCAAGTTCCTTCTGCTCTCACAGCAGGAATGTGGGGTGGGAAAATCCCAGCCTTCAGCCCACAGCTCCAATTCCTCAGCTCCATCCCTCTGGCCGAGTGCTGCAGGCTGGGCAGGGAGCTGCTAAAAACATCTGCAGGAGCCAGGGCAAACCTCAGCATGGGCAGAGAGCTGAGATTTGTTTTCGCAAGGTGAACTGAGGCAAGGAGGGTGAAGCACGGCTGTGTCCCCCTCCACTGGAGCAGCTTCTCTGAAGGTAAAACAGCAAAGCTGCAAAATGGCAACAGTTCTCTGGGCTGCAGTGGAGAGATGTCCCCAGGAGCTGGATCCCACTGCCCCCCAACATCCCTTGACCTGCTGGGGGGAGCAGGGGTGACCTGCTGGACCAGCTCTGGACTGGTCCCCTGGTCCACATTCAGCACTGGGACCCCTGGAAAGTCTGTCCCAGCTTGGGAAGGATCAGAGAGGCAAATTCCAGGAGTAACCTCTGAGTAACCTGGTCTGTGGAAGGTGTCCCTGCCCTTGGCAGAAGATCCAGATGAACTTTGAGATTCCTTCCCACCCAAACCAGTCTGTGATTCCAGAAACCAGGCTCACACTGGTGAGGCACTTTCTTGGTATGGACGGGGAGAAAGAACCCCATGAGCAAAATAAATACAGATACGGGGGGCAGAAACCCCCAGGATTTCATTTCCTGGCTGACTCTGCCGTTCCAGCCTGCCCATGGCACGGAGAGGAGCAACCCAGATCCTTCCGGAATCATCCCGTTTCCCTGGGCGGTGTGCTGCGAGTCACTGGAGCCCGGGAGGGGGACAGGCAGCAGCATCCCGGGGATGTGGAGTTGTGAAGGGAGCATCCCGGGATGTGGATGAGGGAAGGGAGCATCCCGGGATGTGGATGAGGACAGGGAGCATCCCGGGGATGTGGATGAGGGCAGGGAACATCCCGGGATGTGGAGGAGGACAGGGAACATCCCGGGATGTGGAGGAGGACAGGGAGCATCCCGGGGATGTGGATGAGGACAGGGAGCATCCCGGGATGTGGAGGAGGACAGGGAGCATCCCGGGGATGTGGATGAGGACAGGGAGCATCCCGGGATGTGGAGGAGGACAGGGAGCATCCCGGGGATGTGGATGAGGACAGGGAGCATCCCGGGATGTGGAGGAGGACAGGGAGCATCCCGGGAGGGCGGCAGGGCAGGATCCCGCCGCACTTGCCGGGTTTGACGCCGAGCTGTGACAGCCCCAGCCTTGCTCTGGGATTCAGGAGCACGTCCCAGTGACCGAGGCTGTGTCAGGAAAGCTCACAGCAGGTTCCCATCACCACGGCCACCTCCACGGGCGGCCGCGGCTCCTGCAGAGTCACGGTGACTGGCTCAGCCCAGCCCAGCCCAGCTCACTCTCGTTTTAGAGAAGAGCCACGCAGACTGAGCCGTTCCTTCAAGGATGCTGCTGTTTGTCACTCTGTCACATCCGCGCGGCGCTGAGGCAGCGCCGTGAAGCAGAAATGACACGTTCTGGCAGCTGACATCTCCAGGAAGGGTTTTAGCATGAAGACAAACCGAGCCTACGGTGAGCTCATGCTCCCGAGCTGCCACCCCCCAGTGCCCAGGCCGCTCCTGATGCCCGAATCGCAGCGAACAAAGGCGAGGCTTTGTCCCGGACCCGTGTGACAGCGCCAGCGGTGCGGGGTGACCTGACACGGCCAGATGTGTTTGGCAATCCACTGGCTCATAAATTGGACTCGCTGCCGCCGTGTCACGCTCCAGCTGGCACGGAACGTGTGCCCCGGTGCCGGGCAGGGGGGTCGGCTGCGGGGTGAGCTTCAGGCGAGGGCTGGCATCTGCTCCTGCCTCCAGGCGGGCTGGGATGAAGGGGGGTCTTGGGGCTGTGCTCACCTGTGAGTGAGGGGCTCGCACACGCATCGGGGTGTTTGTGAACACAGGGTTTGCAGAATAAAACCGTGATGGCAAAGCGCTGAGCAAAGGCGGGGCAAGGCACCCCGCTGAGGTCGGGCTGCAGGGATGTCCTCCAGCCAGCTTCCAGCCACTCCTCACTACTGCCTGCTCCATCCTGCTCCAGCCTAAAGCCCACTCCCTCTGTTCTCCCCCTATATAAATCCATGGGGCAGATACAGGAGCTCTCATGTTTGAAGATGTGGCTGCAGTCCTCCCCCAGGCAGCACAGAGGAGGCAGCCTGGCTGCAGGGCTGGGGAGGGATGTTCTACCCAGGGTGGGATGATGCCCTGCCCAGGGTGGGATGCTCTGCCCAGGGAGAGATGGTGCTCCAAGGCTGGTGGAACCTCACCGCCTGAGCCCCTGGGAACCTGCACTCTGGAAAGCATTAAGTCCTTGCAAAATTCCTAATAAAGCAGAGCAGGAAAAGCACTCACATTGTCAAGGGGTTACCCCAGTCAGCTCTGCTGCAGCCTGGCACTGGTTCAGCTCCAGCATCTTTCTGTCCTCAGCTCCAAGCTGAAAACACTTTCTTTTGGAAGCAATTCCCATGGAGCTGCAGATCACAGACAGCTGAAATGTATGACTTTGCCCTCTCTGAACCAGGAGACCAAAACCAGTGGGATGAAGGCAGCAGCTTTTCCCCTTGCTCTGCCGGGTTTGGGCTCTGCAGGTGCTGCCCAGCAGTTTTCCCTCGGCCTCTCCCAGGGATCAGTGACCCGGCAGCATCTCCGGGCTGCCGTGGGGGCTCTCTGGGGCACTGCAGGAGCTGGCAGCTTGTGACATCCCTGGCCTGACTCAGAGCCCCGAGGCCCCGCCTGCTCCATCCCCACCCGGCCCTCCTGGGGAAGGCTGGTGTGTGTGTGTGTGTGCCAGATGTCACCACGGCTCCCCACGGCCTTCATCTTCACCCCCAATGGGCTCTTTGGACTGCTTTGTCACCCAGGCAGTTCATCCTCGGGGGTGGGTTAGCGCTGCTCTTGGGGCAGGCCTGGAGGAGGGGGTGATGGTGTCTCCTGACCTCTCTCCACAGCCCTGGGGTGGCTGCAGGCACCGCCAGCTCCCCAACATGACACAAACTCCAGCAGCTTTCCAAGAGCCTGGCGCTGTGCGTTTTCCCCTGACCTGCCTCATTCCCACTCTCCCTCGCTAATTAACACTCATCCCCTCCTCGTTATCCAGCAGCTCCACATCAGGTCCTGTGCCAGGGTCTGGGCAGGTCCCAGCAGTCCATCCCTGGCCCCCAGGGCAGAGCCCTGCTCCCCCAGGAGGGGCCCAGTACTGAAATTCTTGCTGAGCCAGATGGTTTTAGCTCCACGAGGGTTCAATGCACTCTGAGGGTGTCCAGCACCTCAAAGAAATGGCTTAAAATAATTTTCGAGACGACGTGATAGAACGTGTCTTGAAAAAGCAAAAACGTTTTAATTAAAGAAGAAAATAATACAAAACAAAAGAACAAAACGCACACACAGTGTAGGGAGAGGCCCCATACACCTGCTACAACACACAGAAAACGTGCCCAGAAGCCTCGTGCTCTTCCTTAAGTATTGAACGATTTAGGTGGGGGTTTTGGCAAACAGCCCCAAGGGAAATATTTACATTTCTGAGGAACAGCTGAAGAGGCCTATCAGTGTTTTTGTCTTGGCATTGAGCCAATTACTGCCAGGAGGGCATAGAACTTTCTGGCGTTTTCCCTTTAAAAGTCCTGGGGTTGAGCTGAAACCCTTTTCCTTATGTAGAAAACATCTGCCAGGTCGTGGGGGGTGCAGTACGACAGGCCGGCACCTTTCCCGGGAATGCTATCCCAGACCCTCTGCCCTAACTCACTCCCAGGGGCTCCTCACTGCCCCCAGCCAGGGCAACCTCAGAGGGCGAAGCAGAACAAACCTGGAGCAGCATCGCAGCCCTTGACCCTGAACAGGTTTGCTCTTCTTCTTTGGGAGGCAAAGGCCCAGCAGTGCTGATGCTCACACTCTGGGATCCAGTGGAATGCTCTGGGATCCCTCCCCACCTCTCCCCAGCAGCACCAGTGGCCCATGAGGGAATGGCAGAGGGCTCAGTGGGGTTTGGGACATTGCACAGGTTGGTGTCACTGCTCCGTGTCCCCCAGGGGAAGGGCCTGGAGAGGTGTGTGCCAAGTCCTGCAGGACAACTGCCACGGTGCCAGGAGGGGTGGCTGGGCCAGTCTGGTGTGTCTGCCCTCACACCAGTGCCCTGCTGGTGCCAGTGTGGATGGGCCTGGTGGTGCCTGCTGCTGTCACTGAGTGCCAGCCACAGGGCCACCACGGGGGGTTGGGATGCTCCAGCTCCAGCCTCCTGCTGAGTCCTGGGCAGCAGCTCCAGCCACTGCTTACCAAGATCCTGCCTCATTCCAGGTGGGCAGAGCTGCTGCTTGGTTCTGGAGGGGTCTCCTTGTCCCGGTGAAGGGATTCGCCATTCCTCCTCATCCTCCTCGTCCTCAGTGCTCTGCAGCTCCTCTCAGCAGCATCCAGGGCCCAGCAGAGCCGGAGAGGCAGCTGCAGAACAGGCCCCCTCCTCTCTGAGGCACAGCACAGCATCAGATATCTTCAAAGAGAATTGCTCAGGCGGCTGCACTCCTCGGATGCTGCCGGTTCAGTGGGGCCCCAGAGCTGCAGCTCTGTTGGGCTGAGCAGGGGAGAGTTACTGGGTGGACTGGAGGGGCCCGGTGACCTTGCCCTGGGTGATGTCCCTGGCAGTGCTGGGCAGTGCCAGCCCTCCTCGAGGGGAGCTCACATGTTCCTTCCCTGCTGCCTTCCTTTCCGAGTTCTTGTGCAGGATGAATAAACACCCGGGAGCGTGGCCGCCCGAGGCGGGCTCAGGCCAGCAGTGTCATCGTGCCAGTGTGTCCCGGCTGCTCCTGGGGGAGGGATGCAGGCAGGGCTGTGGAGGGACTGCTGGAATGGGGGATGGAGAAATGGGTCAGGAAATAAAGCTTTTGAGGGGAAACACTCTGGAGGGCAGCCTCCATCTGCAGCTGGCTCCTCTGTGGGGTCAGAGCTGCCCTGGGAGCTTCATCCCCAGACTGACTCAGCAAGAAAAATCTTCAGGCTGCTTTGCTTGGGTCTGCTCTGGGTGCCGATGGGTGCTGGCGTCCTGCAGGGCCCCCCACCCCCAGATGTGCCAGCTCTGTGGCGGGGCTGAGCCCGGGGTGGGCACATGGCATTGGGCTGATGCCAGGGGCCAAGGGACATCGCCACAGCCTGGCCTGGGAACCTTGTCCTGGCAGGATCCTGGGGAGCCTCACCCCTGGGGACAGCGAGCTCTGGAGCCAGGCAGGGGCTGCACACACAGCTGGGGCGTGGGGAGCCTGGCAATGCTCCCCTGGCACAAACGGTGATGGGAGGAGGTCTCTGGGAGCTGTTATCCGTCAGTTCCTGGTGAGGGATTTCAGGGAAATCCCTGGAGCAAGCACAGCCCGTTCAGGAGCATTCACAGCCCCTGTCCCGCACAAAGGCTTCAAAAAAGAGCTTCAAGGCTTTTTTTTTGGGGAGGGAGAACTTGCACTTTTCAGTTTCTATCTTTTTCGCTGGCCTGTTCCTCTTCTCATCTCCCTGTCCCTGGTGAAACCCTGCTCATAATTAAAATTCAATGTTTGGACACAGCCCAAACTGCAGCTCCTGGGCCAATCCATCCTGGAGCCAAGAAATAGGCAGGATGTTTTTTTCACTTCTACAGCTTTTCTCCCAGCAGATCCTCACGGGTTTTCTCCAGTGGTGATTAGGTTTCCCAGGACTCTCAGGAGATGGTGACTGCTCAGGAAGATTCTCAGCAGCGGGAGGGCAAACCCACAGCCAGGACAGTGCCTGGAGGTCAGTGGAGCATCCTCGGATGTGCAGAGCACGGGGAGAGGGGCTGGGGGGGCTGGGGGTGTCCCAGCCCAGCCACCCCGGGGGTCTGGAGTGGTGGCCGCTCCATCAGCAATGTCCTGTCCTTGCTGGGAGCGTCGGGGTGTCACCCGGGGGTCCCCTGCCCTGTTTGTGGCTCCCGGTATTGAGCAGTGCTCCAGCCCCAGCTCCACGCCGAGCCTGTAGCACAAGGACAGTGTAGCAGGGACAGTGTCCCCTCCTTGGTACGAGGGACAGTGTCCCCCCAGGAGCAGGGACATTGGGGACAGTGTCCCCCCCCGGCAGCAGGGACAGTGGGGACAGTGGGGACAGTGGGGACAGTGGGGACAGTGGGGACAGTGGCCCTCCCCTGGCAGCGCGGTGCCCGGGGCCGTGCGCGGGCTGCTGGCACCATCTAGTGGGGTTTGTGCGGGGACCCGCCGTGCCGCGGCCACCCGTGTCCCTGCCCTGTCCCTGGGGCACCGGCGTCCCCCTCGGGAATCTCCCCCAGCCCTTTATCCTCAATCCTACACGCCGGGCTCGGGTGGGTGGGTTTGTGCCCGGGGCATCACACCGGGCACCGGGTGCTGGTGGCATCGCAGTGGGTGCCCCACGGTCCCAGAGGTGACAGACGGTGGGTTTGGGGGCACAGGGGCTGCCTGCAGAGGTGGGACACCCCTGCCCTGGCTCGGCATCGCCCTGGCCTGGGGCTGGGAACCCCCACGGGGTCAGTGGGGGACACTGGGCTGTGGGGTGACATCTGGGTGAGCCACTAACCCCACAGAGTGGATCCAGACCCCGATCCTGAGCTGTGGATCTTCCCCAGCACAGCCTGGATTGGGGTGTTCACACAGGGCCCCCCCTGCACTTGCTCTTCCACACCCAGTTGGATGTTTCCCGCACAAAATGCCATTAGGAGAAGTGGGAATGTGCAAACCAGGGGCTGGGGGCACAGCTGGGGGCTGGGGCTGTGCTGCACCTTTTTTGTCGCAGGGTGTGTGACATTAATTCCTTTCTCCTTTTTTCTTTCCCTTTTTCTTCCCCTTCTCCTTCTTTCTCCTCCTTCCTCTCCCTCCTCCTTCCTTTCCTTCATTTCCCCTTTTCTTTGCAAGCACTTCAAAGCACAGTCCCCGGGTGTGGTGGGGCACTGCTGGGGTCACCACAAATTCCAAGCCCCACCTGAGGAATGTTGGGGTCCAGGACCTCCCTCAGGCTGCCCAGCCTGAGAGAACTGCCCCACTAAGGTCACCCCACAAGGGAAGGCTCCACCAGCACCAAGAAAAGCTTGAGGTTTATTTATTTTTTGGATTTGTTAGGCCAGGAGGAGGGCTGGGGAAGGCCCAGCTCTGTGTCCCCTAGCCCCTGGTTCTCCTCTCGTGCACAGGGGAAAGGACCCCAAATCCAGGGTCCCTTCCCCGCTCCCCTTGGCCTGTGGCTGCCAGGGGACCACAGGGGACCAAGGCTGATGGCACAGAGTGGGAGGAGCTCAGCAGTGGTCATAGGGAATAAAACAAGTTGCAAAATCCTGACCTTTTATTTCTCAGCGTCCAAACTCTTACACCAGCATGAGTTAGCGAAATAAAAGAAGTGCCTTCCTACCCTTCCAAGAAAACCCAGGAGATGGCAAAGTTTGTTTGGTTTTTTTTAAGAGCCTGTATAACAGAGCTGGCTGCTGATGACTGTGGAAAGTCAGCCAAAACCGAACGCTTCCTCCCAAGGATTTGTCTCTCCCGGCAGCATCAAGCAGCCTCCGCCCTGGGAAGCAACTTCCAGGGATGCTGTGCCGGCTTTTCCCGGGGCTGTGGGAGGGCAGTGGGATGCAGGATGGGGCCAGCACGGCGGGGAGGGCTCCCGGACCCCGCACTGCGCGTCCTGCACTGCCCGGGCACTCCCAGGCTCACAGGATTCTTCTTTCCATCACCATTTTACCTTGCCTGCCTACACCGAGCACGGAATCGGCTCAGCCTGCGAAGGGATGGAAGAGCAAACAGCGCTGGCTGCTCCTGCAGGGACGGGGTGCTGCTGTTTGGGCAGCGAGCCGGGGGCAGCTCCTGCTCCTGCGGGAGAGACTCGGGAATGGCAGTTCAGGATCCTTCACTGGGAATTGACAGGCTCGCTGGCAAGCCGAGGTTGCAATTGTAGAGACTTGCACAACAGGGAGCCCTCAGCTTTGTGGGGAGGCAGGGGATGCTGGTGGGGAAGAAGAACAGGTGAAATTTCTTCCAGGAATTTTGCTATGTCTCATAAAAATCCACATTAAAAAAAAAAAAAACCCAAAAAAAACAAACAAAACCAAACAAACCTCAACCACACACTTCAACCAGACTGATGCCTCTCCCAGAGGAGCTGTTTGATGCAGCCCTGGCCTGCACCATTATCACCTGCCCAGCTCAAGCAGGGGCTGAGGCTCGGGTTTATTTAATTCCCATTTCAGAGAGGGGCACTGGCCACAAAGGCAGCTCCCCCACGTCTCCCACGTCTGACTAGCCAAGCCACCTCCTTGCACAACAGCTTCTCAAGGACTGCTGCACTCAGCAAGGTCCTGAGCAGCAGAGAGCCGGTCCATTATTATGTGCTGGCATAGAAATATTGGCCACATGTTAAAGCTTGAAGTAGGTCAGGCAGCCATCTGGTCCTGCTGACAGACCTCCACGACCATGGTTGAAGATTCTCATTTAGAGAAACTTCACAGCTTGGACCAAATTTGAAAGACCCACCAGAAACAAGTTGCAGCCTCTGCTCCAGGAGTTAGAAAACCCACAGTTTGATGTTTATTGGCTCCTGTTTTAAAATAGCTGAAGCTTAGTCTACTTCTCCTAATTAAAACCCATCATTTCCTGAGTGTGACTGTCTCAGCCTCCTGCCTGAGGTGTCAGTGGTGGGGGAAGCCAGAGCCCCTCCCTCACCCAGCACTGGCAGACCTGAATCCAGCACATAAAATAACCTGGAAGCTTTGCAGCAGATGAATGAAATAAAGACACTGCCCCCTTTTTTTTTTTTTTTTCCAAACAGTTCACATTTATTGATAACAATAAAAAAATCTTTTAAAGACTATCTGTATTTTATTACCAAGAATGAGGTATTATGTATACAAAACATTTACAGATTTCGATATGCAGTTCATGAGGAGGGAGAGGGAAGTGAAGGACACTGTTAACAGGAAAGGTGCCAACAGAAGAGTCACTGAGAGAAGGGAGAGCAGTATCACACAAAGAGAGACCAGGGTATGGGAAATTAATTAGACTGCAGTGATCAAGTCATATTGCCACAGCACTTTGCTCAGAGGAAGATTAACTCTTGTTTTTCTGGAATTTTATCCCCCCGGCTGTCTGTGCTGTCATGTGCTTTGAGCTCTAAAAGGTGTGTTAAGATCAACAGCAGGAAAAACTCAAAGTGCCACTTTTGAGCCAGCTCAAGTGAAAAACAGAAAAGATAGATCTTCAGACTTGAAAAGGGACTGCAACTCAAAAAGGTCTACAAAGCCAGACACCTGGACAGATGTGGAGTGTTGAATGGAGCAGATTCTTTACAGTTGTCAGCAAAATCGCCATCTGAGAGAGAGAGAGAGAGAGAGAGAGAAAGGGACCATCTTCAGCCCTTACAGCCTGGTGAATGGGAAGAAATGCCATGAGTGTCAGCAGGTGAACCTCACTGTGCTCCAGCTGCACTCCCTGTGCTGGGAATCCTGGCTCCTGATGTCAGGAATTCAGGCAGAGCTCAGTAAGCAGCCCCCGAGCCACGGTCTGTGCAGACACTGGGTGGGAGCTGTGTGACACCAAAGCAGTGACCTGTGTCACTCTGGCAGCCTAAACAACAGCCTAACCTCCACCTTCAGCTTCTCAGCCCTAAAAGAGCTCCAGAACAGATCATTTTGGTTCAGTTTAAGGAGGTTGGTCTCTAAACACCTGTTACTAAAATATCTTGTCAGCTCTGCCACGTGCCACAGCCAGAACGGGGCTGTAGCAGAGCTGCTGTCAGGGTCTGGCACCTGCCTCTCCAGAGCTCTGCAGGCATAAAAAAGCTTCACACCGAGTTCAGAACCAGCTTTCCTCAGGCAGGGGATCCAGAATCTCCAGTGAGTTCTGCTTTCCAAGTGCAACACCTCTGTAAGCTCCTCCACCACTTACCTGAGCCAGACCCTATCCCACTGCCTAGCAGGGACTGCAGCCAGCACAGAAGCTCCTTGTGCCTGCGTGGACAATTTAGCTCTACCAAGGGTAAGGAAAGATCAAAGGTCTAACTGTGCAAATCCTGCTGCATTTCAGACCAAAATCTTCTCTGCTCCACTGCTAGGTGTGGTCTGTATCTGCCTGACAGTTCAGTCTCTGGAGCCTTTTGCTGTGCATAGAGAGAGGGCTCGGGAAGGAAGAACACTTAAACAGAGTTCAGCAAGGGTCCAACCTGGGCCTGGCAAACAGGGACAGAATCCCAAATGGCAGATCACCTCTGGCAGTGGCAGTAGTGAAAATGGAGAAAATCCTTAGAGTATCTTCTCATACATACTCAGAGGGAAGATCCCTGTGCTCCCTGCCCACACAAAGGCTGACCAGAACTGAGGTGCTCTATTTCTGCCAGGCACAGGGAAGGACAGGAGGCCCCAGGGAGGGAGAAGTGCTCAGGAAGGATGGAAGCCACACCTCCTTCAGACTGGTTTAAGAAGCAAGCTGAAGCTCTGCATAAATTCCTGACAAGAAGAGAATCTCAGTCAAATCCATTTGCTTGGAATGCACTGAGGAAGCAGAGTGAAGCTGCAGCACAGAGCTGGGAACAAAAGCTCAGGGCAGCCCTGGATGAGCCCAGAGTGACACAGTGAGGGAGAGCCTGCTCTCTGCCTCTCTCTCCGCAATGCTCCACACGCAAATCCAAGGAAAGAACAAAT
The DNA here is from genome assembly GCF_029207755.1 of Chamaea fasciata. Lineage (NCBI taxonomy): Eukaryota > Metazoa > Chordata > Aves > Passeriformes > Sylviidae > Chamaea > Chamaea fasciata. The sequence continues at coordinate 8,266,337 of NW_027094104.1, read as the reverse complement.
TGCTTTAACCCAGCAAGACCCAGAGCTCAATTTCCCCAGAAATGTGCTCATACAAAAGGTATATTCAGTGTTACAGCCTGGCCACAGCTCTGTGGGCATGCTTTGAAAAAAATGGACTCACAAAGTCAAGTATCCAGCAACTGCTGTTCTTTGTCTTGGACATCATTAGTGGCAAGGGGAGAACAGTTTGCAGCACTGGAAGATCACAGGGGATTTCTCAGGATGGCAAGGAATGTCCTGACAGGAGACTTGCAGTTGATCCCTAATGCACTACGGAGCATTTTTGGTAGGGTTTTTCTTTTTTGCTTTTTAACATCTACACAGTTAAAAAAAAAAAAAAATCGTTCTTAACTGATGCACTGGTTGTTTTTCCTTTTCAGTAAGAGCCCTTGTGTTCAGAGTTAAGATTTGTGCAAGCCCACTTGCAAAAATATTTATGGCTGAGTTAGGAAAAAGGGTTAAAGTTAAGAGACAAGCTGTTGGATCTAACAAAGACCAAAACCACTAAGTGTAAAATTCAAACAGCTACTTTACTATCTATAAAAGGGTTTTTTGGGGTGGGTTTTTTTGCACAATTGCCAGTTGAATATGCTGTATTGCAGTCAGCTGCCACGGGCGAGGGTCCAGCCATCACATCCATTTGCTTTTCAGCTGTTGTGGCACTACCTGGAAATCATGGAGCTGGAATGGGACTGGCTAGAGGAGGTGGTGGCAGCACTGAGCTGGGAGAACCCACTGTGGCTTGATTCAAGGCTGGTCATAGATCCCCTGCAGAAAAAAAAGCAGTTTTAAGCTTCAGAACACACAAAGATTTTGATTTCTTCTCAGTATCTATACCGTATTTTTTTGCACACTGATTAAAAAGCAAGTAACAGCTTTGGTGCAGATACTCAAAAGCTTTTCTGTCTCACCACATAAAGTAATGAGGACACTGCACCTCTTTCAAAAACAAGATGCTGTCCAAAGAGACAGAGATTTCATTTCAGTCAAGTTTATCCACTGACAGAAAATGAAATTCAACAACAGGAATTTGAATTGCACTCCCTTCTACAGAACAACCGGCCAAGCCCAAGAAGCTCTTAAAGCAGAGCCAAGTGACCAGTGATATTACCAGGAGAGAACTAATCAACCCCTTTTATGCACTACTTGCCCTCAGTGCAACTTTTTAAGGCCTTCACAATTTAGTTGTATTTAAGTGCAGTTGACATTGACTTGATCATCCAAACAATCAGAAAGGTTTGACATTGGCTGCCCATGGCCAGACATACCTGAAATCTTCAGATCCTATCACTTCTGTATAGTACATCACTTTACATTTGTGAGAGGACACCTGTAGAGATGCCAGCACATCATCCACACGAGGCAGGTTGGTTGTAGCACAGGCAGGCATGCTGTGGAATTTCCACTGTAAAATGTAGAAGCCAGGCCACCTGGTCACATGGGAGCCCTGCAAGCAGATACAAAAAAACCTAAAAATTAACTTGGTTAAACAGAGATTTGTAGGCTTGACATTTCTTTTCTGAGTTCAGAAGTGCCCACATGCCCAGAATTTTTGCCCAGTGTCAATATTTCAGCTCCTCAGGCAAATGGCAGTGCTGTGAGACTCTCCCCACACAACATCCTTATCAAATCTGGGATGGAACACCAGCAGTTCCCCCAGCTTTTCAAAAGTGTTGAGGGGCTAGGATTTAATATGCTGAAAGGACAAGTTCTGCTTTTAAACAATATCCATTTTTCCATTTTTTTTCTCATTCACAGCTGTCCTGTGAGACCATGAAAAGAGCAGTCAAGGCTTCTGCCTCACAGTTCAAGAGTTCACTGTCCATATTTCCAGTTTAACACTTCCATCTTGGTGACTTAAGGAGCTGCTTTTTCAGAGGCTGTTTGACTCCTTTCCAGTCAACAGGAACAGCAGTGGCAGTGTGTGACTATAACCATGCTGCATGTTATATCAAACTTGGAATTAAAGGACAGGTTTGTAAATGGCATAAAAAACCCCTTCAGGAGCTTTGGCCATCAGGAGCTCTTACACTGCCCATTAGAGGGCAAACACACAGAAGCTCAGACTTGATTTCCAGCCTTCTCTTATTACTGACAGCAGGCACTGTGATATTCCTCAAACACAGAATATTTGCTACAGTAAATAACTGTCAGAATTACAGCACAAAGCATGATTTTTACTTTCTGGGCGTGCATTTTAGGTGGCCTCACCATGTTCCATGCTGATCCATCTCAGTCACTGGGGACTGATGCAACTTCCCCTCCCAGCAGATCCCATGTAAATCCCATCCCTGCTCCCCTGCAGCAGCCAGCCTGGAACAGCAGCTGAAATGCTGGCCAAAAGCAAGCAGGCAGCCCAGCACTGAGTCACCACTCAGTCGTCAGTGCTGTGAGTAAGAACAGGCAGCTTGGGCTCCCTCTGCCCCCGCAGAGGCTCTGCCTGCCTCACCTGCACACTCTCCCCTTCTTTGCAGATCAGGGGAGACTCCACCATGCTGTAGTCACGCCCCAGCTGCCAGACTTTGTCTATCAACTGGACGTTGTTGCCACCAGGAGATGTAATACTGTGAGCTCCCAGAGAGTCCTTTTTGGGAGGCTGTGGGGCTCTTTTGGAGTGGAAGATGTTAAAAACAATGTCGCCCTTGCACACATCAAAATCCCACGTGATCACAGACGAGGCGTCCACAATCTGGATGAGAACCTGAGACAGGAAGGACACATTAGACAACAGCAATCTGCTCAGTAAAGGCAAACTCCTACAGGAAAAAAAGACAAGGACAGAGCTTTTTTTGTTGCTGGGTTTAGTTTCTACTATTAAAAAGGCATTTTAATAGTAAAAAAAAGGCATTGCAGATATAAATTCCCCAACCTGATGGGGTGTCTATTCTAACACAAGACTTTCAGAAGATTTCAAGCAGCTTCTGAGAATTTTGCTTGCTCTGCTTAGAAGAATAGGGCTTTGAATAGGATGAACACCAGTGATACCCCCTAAATGGCAACAAAATAACAGGAGGCACAATCACAAACTTCAGCTTCTAAAGCATCACCATGCACCAGCTCCAGAAGGTGGAAGCACAGGAACTAAATAAACAAGCAATAAACCATTCCTAGGCCAAGAGACCAAGGAGCAGAGGGCTGAGATGAAAATGAAAACAAAGGGCAGCTGGAGCTGTACCTCATGTGGAGCTCCTTTGAAGACACTTGCAGACTGGTAGATTGTTTCAGTCCAGAGCTTGATGTCTTCATTTTCCAACTCTTCTGCTGTCCGGTAGAGGGACTTGGGAACCAGCCCACCCTCTGGTACTTCACACTAAAACCAAAAATAGTGTTAAAATTATCTCCTGTGATCACCCCATCATGTTCTCTGCCTTCCAGCTTCAGAAACAAGCATTCAGCAATGCTCTGCAGAAAGGAACAGTCTGAAAGCAATTTGATAGCTTGTACATGATACATATGTAATTCTTTTTACAATGATCTGGGTGAGGCGGTTGCAGAACTGCACACAGGGGGAGCAGGTCTTGTGCATACATAACAGGAGCACCCCAGAAAGGGACTGTGCAAAGGCTGTAATTACCATTTACACCACCTTACACTGAAGAACGATGGGAAGCAATTCAGAATCCTGAGGGAAGTGGCAAGAGTGACTAAGTCTGAAAATTAGAATTACAGAGACCTGAAAGAACAAGGGTAGCTAAATTTAAGGATGGATAGTGAGGAGATACAGAAAGTTTCCAAGCAGGTAAAAGGACACTGCAGCCAGGAAAGTTAACAGTTTTGAAGTTACAGCTGTCTGACAGCTCAGTACTGGAAGTGATTACACAACTTCCCTAAGCAAACTTCTGTTTTAGGAAGCCTGTAGCAATGAAGTTGACAACAGGTTCTACAGAAGTGTCTGGGAAAATAGAAGTGCTGGTAACTGAATTACAACAGAGAATTGAAAAGATCTCAGGGAAGTAATTTTTGTTCAAATACTCAGAAGTAAAGAAGAAGAGAGAGACTGCCACTGGCTGTCACTGGCAGGAAGTATTGTAGCAATTTGCTTTCTGGTAACATTCACTTTTGCTTACTTAAGCAGTGGATTTTGCCAGCTTTAAGCTCCAAATCAGATAACACTGAAAGCTACTGCTGCAACAAAAAAAACAGCTCACTGGAGATAAACACATGCTGTACTCCAACACATCTAACTGTACTTCATCATCATTCGAGACTCTGTTGGAACTGACACAGATGAATTTTCAAGACTAGAGAGTGTACAGGGGCTGAAAACACACCCAGGCTGTGTTATCAAAAGCATTACAGATGAAACAAACTTTACATTATCAGTGAGATGTTAAAATGCCAGATCCAACTGACACCCAAGGTCCAGGCAGGAAACAACTACCAAGGCACGTGACAAGGGACTGAGAAATTACAGTGTCCTGCAGTAAAACCACTTTTCTGGTTTGTTGAGGGTAACTGCAGACTCTCTGTGGGGGGACTGGGCTGTTTGCTGAGCCCTGTTAGCAGATGTGCCACAGATGTGCCACATGTCCCTCAGGCTTCTTATGGGATCAGTTTTTTAGGTGAGACAGACTCTCTGGATCAGCTGATGGTGACAGCTCTTGCTCAGAGCTCTCCTACCATGTTTGCCTGAACTTTCCAGGGAACAGACTATGGCTTTTAGCTGTGCTTGGCTGTTTTGATAAGGTATTTGATACTCTTCAAGAGAAGCAGTGTACTGTTCTTTTTAAAGTGGATCCAGAAAACAGCACTGAGCCTGGAATCCTACACCACAGCCCCCACCTCCAAACTACACCAAGAATCACTCTGTGCTTCTTTGCTTAGAGGAGAGGGAAAAATTAAAAAAAAACACAAATAAGTTGCTATATGCAATAGTTTATATTCATACCATGCACTCTCCACCAAGGAAATCAGGGATAATTTCTTTATCGATGTAATCCAGCAGTCCCCCAGGACCCTGGTAGTCATTCCCAGCATAAATAAGGAATTTCTTCCTAGTGTTGTCATCAATGAATGGACTAACCTACAAAGAAAGAAAAACAGAACAGATCAGGCCCTCACGTTTTTCTCAAGTCAATTTACATTGTTTTCAAGTCAATTTTGAAGGAATCAGTTTAGATCACACTGACTGTTGCCATCCTGGTTGTGCAAAGTCCACACCACAAAGAAGCCAAATCAACCAACAGTGTAATCAGGTTCTCAGGTGGTGTTTTATACAGGAACCCTGTATAAAGGACATGCTTCCAAATGACCTGATCTCAAATGCTTTTACAGACTGAGAGAACTGAGGAACACCTTGGACTGCACACATACCAGCGTCCAGAGAACTGGGAATACTCGAGGTGCTCTTAGGATGAGTAGACGGCCCAAGGTCTCAGGGTAATTAGCTTCAACCACCTCGATGATTCTCAGCAAGGCCTTGACACCAGGTCTCCATAAATGCCTCATGTTCAAGCCTTCCAGATCTACTAGACACGTCCAAGAGCTGAATTTGAGAGAGACAAAAAGAAAAACAAAAATCTCAATAACATCAAAATTCTATTTGTTTATGCAAGTACCCAACACAGTGAAATGTGGAGCCCCTCTGCATGTTTTGGTTTCTTCTGCTTTACCTCCTTGCTTTGTGCAGCCTGTAAACACTGGAGTTTAAGGGGTGTGCAATGATCACTCTGCACACTCCCCCACAGACATTTTAGATTCCAGATAAAAGTTCAGTTCATATGAAGCCAAAAAAAATCCTGTCAACAGTCAGCCCAAACATTAAGCCATTGCTTTTACTGGGAGATCAATTAAGTGGCCACGCTGCTGCTCTGAAGCAATTTAACATTCACAGTGCAGATTTCCTAACACAGAGCACAATGGTGCCAATACACATCAAAGCTAATTCTGTTGTCAGATCTCAGTGAGGAAAGCCTTTTCTATAGGAAGAGATATGTTCTTAATACTAACTACTGAGCTGCAGCATGTGTTTCAGTTTCTTTCCAAGCTCAGGTCTCGGCCTGGGCAGGAATTCAAGATTTACAGCTGTGCTGCACCAGCCAGCAGCCATTACATTATGCATAAGGCTTCTATGAAACACCAAACCCTTCTTTGTTTCACTTTAAATGTTTAATATGCAGCCCTTTGGGATTATGGCTACAAATGAAGATCCAGCAGGCAGCACCATTCCACTGTTACACATGAGACCTCTCCCTTGGATTTGACCTCGCTCAGAGAGGTCAGGCAGGAAGTTCTGTAACAGGGAAAGGATAAGCAGAGGCACACCCCACATCTCTGGACCTTACAGATTAGGGGAAGGAGGAGGAAACTGGAGACAGTCCAAGAAACATGGCATCTTTTCAGGGCTGGTTCTGCCTTCACTCCACGCCCTTAAATCCATTTTGCAGTTACCACTTTCACAGGTGACCCCTACAATGACTTAAAGATGGGCTAGCAAACCACTTTCGACTGAACTTCACATGAAGTCATGCCAGAACCTGGAAAACTAGACGCCAGGTTCCACAGGAGCCTCATGACCTCACCTTGGATCAACAGCTGAGTGGCCACACATAATAAATGGAGAATGCAAAGCAGAACTGAGCGTAATGAGTCTTGGAGTGGACTATGGATGAACAAGCGACATGGGAGCCACACCTTAAACTACTGGAAATGTTACTCATAATACTATCATGGCCTGATTTTTTGGCAGCCCGCACCCACTGCCTGTAAAATCCAACCCCCAAAGAGATTTGGGAGTTAGGCTGCACTGCTCTGCAGATATCCAGCAGTAGAAGGGAGCAGAAGAGAAACAGCCCTAACAGAACCATTTTGAGCACAAGACCAAGGCTGCTGGGGCAGGCTTTGTGGGTCCCTCAGGCTTCCCCAGGCACATTCCCTCTAGCCCCACTAACTGGGGAGGCTCTTAATTAACTGTATGATTGTACCTGCATATGAGACACAGCTTGTTCCACTGCCTGACATCCCTCCCCACGCCCCATGAAAGCAGCTAATTCCCACAGAGCAGACTTTACCTTATGGGCCTGCCAAATACTTTTGTATTCTCCTCACATCGCCTCAGCCCTTCTTCATTTATTGAAAGAACCTGCACAAGAAAGAGTGGGGTTCAGAAAAGACAGTCTCAAACTCAGTAGGTGGGATAAAGAAAATATGTTTATATCCAAAGGCTAATTGAAACTACAAGATCAAACCAACATAAACTTTTCCCCCTGCCAAAGAATGAACTAGAAATCACAATTACCCTTAATTACTCAGAAAGTAAAGCCCCTTTTGAAAACCCGGAAAGAAACCTTGAAACAGAATTAGGGCAAGCAAACAAAAGTTAGTGTCTGCTGGGAAATGCCAAGAGAAAAATAAAATCCAGTCCCTGTTTTTAATAGTCACTATGGCTACTCCTGTCATTACTAAGAGTCAAAAAAAGTTAGTGCAAACCTGGAATTCTGCCAGCTTTCTGCTTGGAAGCTGAGCAGATCCACAGTAACAGTCTGAGTGATGTCTTTAGAGAAAGCAGAACTACAGGCAAGCACTTCTTTAAAATTACATGATTCTTATCCTTGGAGTGCAGGCTTGACAAAATCCTGAGCGTGGCATCTTCTCTTCTGCACAAGAGCAGAGGCTGGAGCGTGAGGCCCTGCACAAGTGCAGAAGAATCTATGCAAATGCCAATCAATAACCACGGCAGAGCTGCCAGGAGCTCTGCCTTTCCATCAGCCTGCAGAACGCACCAGGAACAGCTACCAGGGGCTTTCAGATGTGCTCCAACCAAAAACTGATGGCCAGAGAGCCCATCAGAACGCCCTGAGGGGTGGCTGCTGTGGCAGAGGGGCGTCCTGAATGAACACCCGCTGTTGTTAGGAGCTGTCCGGAACACTCACGTAGCGCAGCAAGGCCTCCTCCCCCAGCGCTCGCACCAGGCCCTTGGTGTCCATCTGGCCCAGCCTCAGCACGTACAGCGGGCGCCCGTCTGCACAGAGACACAAACCACACAGCAAGGGGCATTTCAGAGAGCTGCTTCGAAAACTTTCAGATGGAAACAAACCATAACAGTTAAACCTCCCCTGCAAGAGGAAGAATCAAGAGCAGATGGCAACGTAAACATCACTCTGTGCAGCCACGCCAACAGACTACCTGTAAACGAGCTGCAAAAATGGAGATATCCTGATTCAGAAATAGCTCCCTGACCTTCATGGAAAGTTCAAAGGACTGTGAGTACATCAGTACACTCCAGACCTTGGTATACACAATTAATGACACAGACTATTCTTAGCTTCCAGGACAGCTCAGGTACAGCAATGAACTGAAGCTTTTCCTGTAACTGCAGAGCTGCAAGGGAAGGCTGTGAGGTTTTTATCACACGTGATGCAATAGTGCTCTGGAGAGTTTACAGCAACCTTTCTGGAAAAACAGCCATCCTGACATCTGGGAATTAATGAAACCAAGTGTTAACCCAGAGCCTGCCCTCTGCAGAGTCTGCTGGATGGAGCCACACTCCAGCTCTGTCACTGCACACTGCGCAGGACTGGCACACAGCCCTGCTAAGGCAGGTTAAGCCTGGTGAGAACAGACCCTGCTCCAGAGACCAGCTTCAGCTGGACCCTCTGCATCAGAGCCCTGCCTTTCCACGGACAGCCTGCACACTGGGGCAGCCTGACACTGGCAGGATACTCAGGCATTAAGGTGAATTACTGTGTTGGCTGAAATTGAGAATCAAAGTTTGCATTTCTGGCTCTTAGTTGAACAAAACAGCTCCCAGGCTCCTCCTAAAGCTGTGATGCACTTGTTAGGCTTTGCTTCATCTATTCTAAACAATCACCAGCTTATAAAAGTGAGTATGTTAGCATACAATATAAAAAGAAGAAAGGAAGCTTTCTACATAAAAATCTCCCTCAAGTCTTGTTGTCTGTGCAGTTTCACTCCCCTCCAACAGCTGCAAGAGAGGTTATCAAATTATCAAAGTCCTTTGGGACATAAGGAGAGAAACTGTAACAAACACACTATAAAAAAAAAAAACAACAAACAACCAAAACTGCAGAGTCAAGGCAAGTTATTTATTTGGCAAAGACACTGCCCCCATGGAAGTTCACAGTGGTTTATGTTTTATCAGGTGGACTAAAAGAAAATGTTGTTTTAATATCGACACACAGTTATCTTGGAATGTCGTGTTTAGCTTTTGAAACACTAAACAAAAACTGCTATTAAGCTTCATAGCAGGTCTCCCTCCCTCACACATATGCCTCCAAACCCAAACTAATAGCTCAGTTAACCCTGGTCCACCCAAATGACACTGAAGGAGAGTCTCAGCTTGACAGTGCTTTGTTATCACCGTACAATTTATATTCCATTAGAGTTTTGTGGATTTAAAAAGGCATTAGATTGAAGCATTCCTGTCAAAATAAAAGCCATTCAGATGTATAGAAATCTGTGCTAATTGCAAGCCAAAATAATTACTTCTTTTCTTTAGCACAGATAGCTCATTCTAGACAACACACTTCATTATCACTGCTGCCTTTGCTGTAGCACTAAAAGCCACACAGCATTCAGCCAGCTTAAGTTTGGCACATTTAGCATATGTAGGAGGAAAGGAGCAATACTAGAAAAGAAGACTTAAAAAAGAACCTACCACTGTAAAGTTTTAAATTATAGAGAAGTGCTCAGCTCTGAAATGGTGTTTCCATTATTGACAAAGCCACGCTTTACTCGTGGGCATGCTGCAAGAGAGATCAAAGGAACTGCAGGGGAAGGGAGGGGGCATGAAGTTCACCACAAGACTGCAGAACTTCTCAGAAGAACATTAAACAAGCCTTTGATGCATTCTGCACCTTTCTGCTCACTGGCAGGACCCAGTTGTGTGCTATTGACAGAGGAAGTCTTTGCAAAGGACAGGCAAGGAACAGGCTGAAAGGGAGAACTTATTAACAGGTCTTTTTCCCTACAATCTTTACAAGCACATTCTCATTTTCCATTCTCTCAGTTTGAGGTCTGTCAAACCCAGAGCAGCAGGGAAGAGCCATTCAAGCTCTGCGATTAAGCTTCTGCTGCATCCTCCCTGTCTCCTGGCCACTACTGCTGACAGCATCCTGCCCTGTTTCATATGCTGCTTGAAAAAGTAAGAGCTGAGCAGAAACAATGGTGCCTGGTGGGAAAAGACTCAATCAGAGCACAGATCGCTCACAGTAAGAGATCATTTCCTTATCTAAAGAGCCCAGCTTGCCTCAAGCCACAAATTCCAACATGTTTCATTTCTATGTATGTATTAGCACGAGATCAGTGCACGATAAAGCAGAGGGACAGGGGACTGTGTCAGGCTGTGGCTCACAGCACAAAGGGAATTCAGCCAAAGCTGCTTCTCTTCTTAAACAAACCTGCTCTATTTGATGTTTTTGCAACATTCCACTTCTCATCATTAAGCTGACTGTAATGCCAAATAAATATTCATTTATGCCATCAGCAGACTTATGCAACATCAGAAATAAATTGATTACAAAGATATTCTTATTTACAAACACCTTTTAATCACTGAAAGAGCACACTCAGCATTTGCCTGACACCCTTCTAAGCATCTCCGAGTACTATGGAAGTGCAATTAATCACTTTTTTTAAGCTCCTGGCAAAGCAAATTTAAGGATGTCAGTATTAGTCAGGAAGACTCTGATCCAGAACTCTGCCTCCAGCAGCTAAGGGCTGCCAAAGGCACTGAACAGGCTGCCCAGAGAAGCTCTAGAAGCCCCTGGAAGTGTTCAAGGCCAGGTTCGACAGGGCTCTGAGCAACTTGGTCTAGTGGAAGGTGTACCTGCCCATGGCAGGGAGATGGAACAAGATTATTTTAAATTCCCTTTCAACCCAAAACATTCTATCAGTTTAAGTGTCTTTAGTACATAACAACTGAGAAGTTCTCAACGGCCACCTCTAGTTAACAGAGGGACAACTATCACCTTTGATTCAAAAGGTAAAAATGCTGTTCAGTGCACATTTTGTACTGAAACCATACCTTTGTCATGGTGATGCCAGCCTCCTGCATAGTAATCCTGGAGCACTTGGGGAGGATTCCAGGTGTCCAGAATATAATCCACCTGGTGCTGCTTACGCCACGTCAGGGACTGGCAAAGGATCTCTCTTGCTTTGTCGATGTTGAAGTCCCGGGCACGCAGGAATCTTAAAATGTGCTCATCCTTTGGGATCTATTAACAAAACCAAACCCAATTCTGTATTCAAGGTTTGAAACAAGAACAGAAACCCAAACAATAGAAACTGAAAAATGTGCAGCCCTGCACCAACTCAAGAGGAGTTACTCAAGAAAATCAGCCTTTGTTTGAAACAAAATCATGAGCCCTGTCAGGCACTCCAGCTACCTTCATAAGGGATATAAAAACTTCATGAACTCTAATGCAATCATTTCCACCTGTATGACCATACCAAGCCAGTCCAATTTAAATAAATCCGGACAAGACCGTGTTTTATTTTAAAGTTAGAGGAAGCTGAGACACATATGCAAATCAAAAGGCCCTGGAAAAACCCCAGCCTTGCTATCAGTGCTGCACTGCTACCACTGTTTCAGTGTTTAAGACTGTGATGTTTGGCCAAAACAAACAAATGTAAAAATAAGGTCACTGTAGAAACCAGGAAGACTTATAAATCTGGTGTTATTCCCCAGTGGCAGTTTAACTCACAGTCCGAGAGGCTTTCAGGCTAATTATTGAAGCACAAAGTCAGGTGGACAGTCACAATGAACTCCTCCTATTGCCACTGCTTAAATTTAAGTTTCGATCATGAAGAGCCGCTTAGCAGAAAGAGCCAGCCCCAGGAGGTGTGGCAGGACGCCTCCTCAGGCCCACCTTGTGTCACACACCCTGAGGCAGGGGACAACCCCAGGAACTCACTTTGCCTTTGTGCGTCTCCTGGAGCCACTGCCGCAGGCGGATGAGGCAGCTCTCCTGCATCGGGGTCAGGTCCCCCAGGTACCTCTTGATGTAGTCTGCATCCAACTTATCTAAAAAGAGATTGCAGGTGATCAGAGTGGTCCTGACCTAGGCCAAGCACCAAGTGATCTGGTTTGCTGCTGTCTCAAAGTGGCCGCTGTGTTCAGCACAGTCAGGACTGAATAAATTTCCTTCAAATCAATGAAAAGATGAGCAAGGCAACAAACACAGTCATCTTCATGAAGAAGATAAAATTCTCCTTCTGCAGCTAAGGAAGGAATGAAAGCAGACGTTTGTAAAAGCATTTTGCCAGTATACTCAGATTCATCAATCCACAGCACCACTGGGCTTGCTGCTTCTAGAATTCCTTAGAGAAGCTTTGGTCTCCCAGTGCAAGAATTTTCCCAAATTCCCAGAAGACTGTGAGTAGGAAAGTTTCACCTGTTTTCTCCCCATCATTTCTACAGTGATACCCATCCCTGAATTTCAGGGTAAGAGCAGACTGTTCATTTGCAACTCAACGAACAGCAAAGAGTTTTTCTGCTCATACCTGGTTTCCACTCAAAGCCCAGCCCGTAACAGCTCAGCTCTGCCATGTGTCACTGCTTGGTGAGCCCAGACTTTAACACTGCATGTCACCAACTCAGGAGCCAGCGTGGAGCTCCTCAGCTGCCCAGGGGAAGCTGCCCAGTGCTGAGAGCCTCTCCAGTACAAAGTTTCCCAGTAACGCCCATCAGACCCCCATACCATCGGGCGTTCCAGCGGTGGGCTCCGAGGGGCTGCTGGAGGTGTTGAGGATCTCCTTGTTGCTCAAGCCCTCCTTTGTGGCAGACTCTGGGATATTAATGGCAGGTGACACTGGTCTCCTTGGGTGGGATGTGCTGCTCTCTGATTTACATGCAACAGGAGGAGTCCAGCGAGGGACAAAAGTTATTCCTTCTTCCTCCAGCTGTTTCAGGTAGTACTCTATTATTTCTTTTCCCTTCAAGAAAGAAAATTCACTTCAGCTGCTGAAAAACCCACACATTTAGACACAGAAAGGACTGGGCTGAAAATTAAGTGATCAGATCTCTAAAGATTTCACTTGAAACAGCCCTACACAGACACACTGCCCCAGGCCTTTAGCAAAGCAGCCCAGCTTTCTGAGCAGAGCAGCCTGTTACTTAGCAGCAGCCTCATTGTCTTTTGGTAACTTGGAGCCAGGCACATGCTTCCCAATTGCAGGCTCACCTTTTTAATATTGCTGGTGTATTGCTTCATGGCAATCTTTTCCACTGTGCTTTCAAAGCCAAAAAAAGATTTGATATCCAGACTTGCTGACTGTTCAAAACAGGTCCAATCTTCATTGTCAGGATGAACCTGCAAGTCAAAAGATCATTCAGCTCAGTTATCCATTTAGGGTTTGGTCCTCTCTCAAAATATTTGAAATGTTTCTTGTGTTACAGGTTCACACTGTCAAAAACATTCAAATGGAATTTGAGGTGTCTTTCTTCAGTTGGGAAGAGGCAACACCAAAGGACAAAAAGCTGAGAAGCTCTTCCATGGTCCCACAGTCCGTTTGGTTGTTTTTTGTCTTAACAAGAAAGGGGAAAGTGGAGAAATGCCAAGTGCACCAGGCAAGAGCCAGAGGACTGCACATTTCTACACTGCCTCAGTCTAGATAAGGGCTGGGACTGCAGGGTGTGTGTGGAACAGGGTAAAACTCCACAGGGATATCCAGAACTCTGCTGTGGCTGATAGCACAGGGCCAGCTCAGCCAGGCTGAGCCCTGCAGCAAGGGCAGGGGCAGCATGCCCAACGTGTTTCCAAGAGACAACCAAAACACTGTTCCCTCATTGACCTAGGAGGTACTTCAGCATTCTGTAGAATGAAAACTGTTTTAGTTTGTTCTCCCATGATAACGCCACAGACAGAAGGGCACACTCCTCACTCAGCTGACACCTTCCCTCTTAGCTTATCTCTTGTTTTACTGACATGATGCTGAAACAAGACTTTTAGTTGGACTCGATCTTAAAGGGCTTTTCCAACCTAAACAATTCTACAATTGATGCTGATACTATTACAAAAAGCTGTTTTTCAAACTCTCTTCAGCTAAAATAGATTTGTTCAAGAAATTTCTAGGCCGGGCTCTGAATTTGTCATTATAAAAACATCACAAAAGGCTGGATTTCTGAGCATGTAGCTGGCCAGATGCCTTAGGGTTCCCTTCCCCCTCAAAACATGCTAAATTTGGCTAAGAACAGGATCAACACTCTATAAGGAGACAGCTACAGAAAAAAAAAGAAACCTTTTCCCTTCATTTTCTGTTTCTGCATTAGGGAATGGGTGGTACAAGAATAGCTTGGTACAGCCTCAGTAAGTTCAACTCATAATAACAGCATTTAAGAATCTTCCTGTATTTTTATAAATTCAATTATAAGTTACCCTTAATAAAAATGAACTTTTAGGAACAATTTATTCTTCCATTAAAAACCTGGTTTTGTATTTACCTAATTTCTTGACTGAGTAGAGCAAATGGGCATAGAGGAGTACTGTGTTTTGTACATATTTACTTTTGTACATATTTATTATTTCTATACAGCATTTCCCCCATTTAAACAGAGCTTTCACATAAAAACTGCAGGTAAGTGGAGGAGTATTCTTAAATTCTTAAATTTACCCTAGAAGTTACAGCAGAAATAACTATAAAAAGATAAGATAATAGTGTCAAGTGGGTTTGGCACCCGGTGACCTTTTAACCACAGGTTAAACACAACAGAAAATGTTATGACCTAAAGAGAGTGCTACAATACAGATAAATCAGTCACATTTGTTAGCTCTGATCTGACCTTTAGCATCAATTTGAAGTTCTACTGCTACAGTACGTGCTGTAAGAGCCCATGAGGACGGGCTGAGCCATTCAGAAATAAACCATGACCAGAGCAGAGCAGCAGGCCTGCCACCAGACTCCCCTGCATCAACATTTGCACTGAAGACCAAGAAAAATGAAAAAAGGTTAAAGCATAGCTGACTCAGTGAACTTCTGCCTGAGCTGAGCAGAAGGCAAATCAGCTGAACTTTCCTCTGGCAGTTCTGTCAGGGTGTCATCAGCCTCACCAAGTCCCACACTGCTGCTACAAAGCACAGATTTGCCTAAACAGAGCTGTCAAACGCAGCAAATTATGTTGTGTTCTGCTCTCTGAGAAGATGCTCAAGCAAGAGGGTGCCAAACGTGTCTCAGTTCTTGAGGCAAGTGTGTTACATTTAACGCTAACAATTATCCCTCAGGGCCCTGCGTTGGTTATTTTTTCTTGCAAGGCAAAAGGCAGGAACAAGCCCAAGCTCTGTTTGAGTCCTGAGATCTGAACACTGCCTCAGCTCCATCTGCAGCCCCAGCAAAGGCCTGCTGTTACTCACTGTGTAGGAACAGTGCTCATTAATGATGACTCTGTTAGAGAAGGTTTCATTGTAGGCTTCTATATGCAGAGTCCTTTCTCGCCTGTTCAGAGAGTTCTTCTGGACAAAGTAGACGTAGTCCACTCCTGCAATCTGGGGAAGAGGGATAGATCCTGTTTAGGTACAGCATTCAGGTGAAGGGATATCCAGAAGTACAAACCAGGCACATCAAAGCTCATCACCTTTTTCAGCAGCCGTGGTGCATCGATGTCCAGCTTGCAGCGCCGCTCGATCACGTGGACGGCCCCGTCCTCACTCTTGTACTCGTTTACAGTGTCACTGGCTACAAACATGGGGATCAGAGGGCACGTGGGAAACCTTCTCTCATATGCCTGTCACGATGGAAAGAGAACAAACAGTCACCACCATTAATTCCTCAGGGTGTGCAGAGTTCCTGCACTGGCAGCACCAGCATTTGGAGGCTCGATGCCCTTCAGAGCTTCCCTGGAAGGGGCTGAGCCTTCCTGAATCCACATTACAGCTGAGAGAGTCACAATGCATTCCAAACAATCCATTTATTAATATGTTCCTTGCCGGTAAGGCAGTTTTTAAACCATGCAAAAGAATCCATTCCTCCCCTCCCTCTGAAAAGGAAGTTATTCATTCTGTACCATGACAACCCCGCTGATAACAGGAAAATCAGACCCTCCAGTTCTAAAATACCACAAGACAAAACAATTATGTCTTGGATTAAAAAAACCCACTTACTAATTACCGGTGTTTCACCAAGCTGTCTAGAGGGACTTCATACAGCTCCCCAAGGTCTAACAAAAACATTTCAAAAGCTATTTCTTAAGCTAATAGAGCTCTCAAGCTCCCTGGGCACAGAGTGTTCCTAATGATTTCACTGCAGTTTATCAGTTCACAGTTTTGTCCAACAACAGTCAGCCTAATACAATGAGCTCATTTCACACTTCTGAAAACGTAAAACTTCTTGCAATAATGCAGAGCTAGCAACAGCTTTGATTTTGGTTAAAGAACACAGTCATGTAAATAACTTTATCTCTTAAATAACTGACACACAGAGAAGATGGTATTAAATCAGACACAGGATAGTTAAGGATTTGGGATCAGTAAAACAAGTAAGAGGGTGTTATCCCCACTAGTTAACTTGTTGGATTTTGGTTCTAAAACCACTGTGGCTGGAGAATACAAGACAGCTCTTTTTTTTTCCCTTTTCTTTCACAATCTCTAATATATCTCTGCTTCTCTATGGCTTTTTGGTTTTTTTCTTTCCTTATGGGGTAGCAGTGAAGCAACTAATTCTTTAGCCTGCTTTCCAGATTTTGAATTCCTTCATTTTTGCTACTATCAGAACCTCATTTGCTTTGGTGAAGAGGTGGGATTTTGCAAGATGTCCCAGTGCAGAAGCTTAGATAAAGTAAATCTGAGAGAACATCATGAAATAACTCTTTAAAAGAGGTAAAATATCCACTCTGTCCTTGTAGATGATTTCAACTACTCGGAAAACAGCTGGGCTGCAGCACCAAGAGGGAGAGGGTGGGGAACAAAACAAGCAGCAGCTGCACAAAGTATGCAATGGTGGGGCTGGAACAGAAAAGGTCTCTTAATTCTCCCTTTAGAACAATTAAAATACTTCAGTTTATTACCAGTGTTCAAACCTAGTTTGAAGGCAGTGTTACTATGGTGACAGTGGTGTAAGGCACTGAAACAGTGTCAGCTTTTTTCCCTTTGTGCATATTTTTAAACCATTTTTGTAGCATGACTGTCCCGAGTTCATAAAGCTGCTCTGTAAGGCAGCAGAAGCGCAGCCAGAGAAGGGGTCACACACACTCCCTGCTCCAGACCTCATCTGTGCACAGCTGGTTGGGTTTGAGTGAAGAACAGCAATAATGCCTGGGCTCAGAGATGTGCGCACAACAGCAGGGACAGAGTATTAGTGTTGGAACACAATAGTCAGCACCGGCGGAGAAAATCTTACACAGCTCCGAGACAAAGGGAGGATGGGTCCTATTAACATGGAGTAAGAAGTTTCTTTTGTCCAACTGGTATGACAAAGAAGTTCTATTTCTTTTACCAGGCTCTTGCTCTGGACAGAAGGCTGTACATTTCAGTTGCTCACGAGTATCTCAACCCTCTCCCTGAAAAACTCTCAGCATTCTTTCTAAATTAATCTCTATTTTAACTGGAATGACTGTAGTTCAATGCTGTTAAAGCCAGGAAAGGAAAACATTACTAGAAGAAGCAGATTTTAGAAGTATTTCTGACTTTCAGATTGCTTTATCTAATACTTTTACTTTGAGGACCTTATGCTACAATTATTTTATAGACAGGAGAGCAGGGGCAGTAGGAATCTAATATTTTTCTCACTTTTTTCAAAGTCTTTTTTACATTTGGATGACAAGTTTTCCCCATCTGAACACCCCCCTCTATGCCAAAGCTTTTGCAATTCCCCTTCATTGCACATATTGACGCTTTTCTCATCTTAGTCCTCCAAACACTTCATGTTTGCGCTGTGAACACTTGCAATTCAAAGCATTACCTGCTCATGAGTGTTTGCTGAACTGTGAACAAAAAAATGTCCAAGAAGAATGTGTTGTTTTAAATGGCAAGACTGAATTGAATGTGTTCAGTTTGGAAGAGAATAAAATAATTATCTGCCAAAAGCTGGCAAGCTGAATGCTCATAGCAAAGCACTTGAGGGTTTCCAAGGAACTAACAGCGAGCCAGGATTCTTTCTCCCTAAAGAACATACACACAGAAAACTGTTCAGTCAATTTTACTGGGCTCTTAAACCAGGCTGGTTTTATTTCTTTATGTCCCACTGCCAATATATCCTTGTAATGCACCATTTCTCAGCACAGCCCAGTCTGAAGAAAAAGTGATTAGAGCAAACCATGGCCACATCAAAATATTTAATCTGATTCGGGCACGACTGTGTCTTCCACAAGGGACAAACTGCTCCCTTTCACAGAGCAGAGGGGGCAGGAAAAAGCTGCTGGAGGCTACAGGACACTGACACATCTTCCACCATGAGCCAACACAGCACAGGAATAAAACCTGTAATTTGTGGTACAACACAGCAAGAGCCACGTGAGTCAGAGCAGCACATGCATGGCCCAGACTGGAGCTATTCAAGGAGCACGAGAAGATTCAAGAAAGATCAAACGCTGCTTTTATTTTTCAAGAGAACTGAAGGGATTTTGCTGCGTTATTGAAGTGTTTTTGAACCAGAAATTTTGTCTCAAATCCAGCTTTGCAGACAGGAAATAACTGAACTGCATTATGCAGTATTCCTCCAGCAGGTTGATAATGCAGAGTTTATTATAAAATGTTGCCCTTTCCTTGTATGACAGCGTTGTGGTCAAAATTGAACAGATAAGTCTCTCTTCACAAATAAAATCAGATATTCCACACTCTTGTCTCAGTGTT
This sequence comes from Chamaea fasciata, assembly GCF_029207755.1. Classification (NCBI taxonomy): domain Eukaryota; kingdom Metazoa; phylum Chordata; class Aves; order Passeriformes; family Sylviidae; genus Chamaea; species Chamaea fasciata. The sequence goes on along the minus strand of NW_027094104.1, from coordinate 8,247,597 downwards.
CCGATTTCACTGTACAGATACAATCAAAGACAATTAGTTCCTCAAAAGAGAAGCAGCTGCAGAAAATCCTCAAGGGCTCCAGGCAGGAGTGAAAAGCTGCTGCTGTAGCACTAAATGCACCCAGCAATGGTGTATCGAGGAGGCGACACTGTTCCTGTTTTCCCCCTCACATTTAACACACAGGGTGTGACACGGAGCACAAGCCAAAAGCACAGATGTGCTCATCCTCAAAACTCTGCAGCTGCTGCTGGGCGTGACATGAAGTCACAACACCTCCGTGGCTGAGGCACCTGTGTACGGATCTTTCAAACAGTGATTCTGAGCCTGCATTTCTGCAGTTCCTCCGTAATGTTCGTTTACATTCCCCACGAGCCTCTGGAACATTTGTGTACTCTGATCCATTAGAAGCTGCATTGTGCATCAAGAAAAACACAGTCTGGTGAAGCAGCTTGAACCGCAAATTTAACTTTCTTAATGCATGTTAACAGCAAGAGCACTGACAAGCACAATTTCAACCAAAATAGCACTGTAATAAAGCTGCTTTTCCAACTGCTTCCCTTAGCAACTCAAGCTCAGAGTAGAGTCAAAATAACAGGATTTATTCCACTTCTATCCTTGCTAGTATTTCAGCTGAGTGTGAAGACATGAAAGCAATTCAGAAGTCAGACTATTTTAAACCCATTGCAGTCGTTTTTCATAGCCAAGGGAATTGTACTTGCTGCCGTAGCCCTTAAATTTTGGAATTCTAGTATCAGTATCAGGAAAAACAAGTTCCATTTAAAATACCACCTTTAAAACGGCACTTAGGTATGATCCCCAACCCGGTTTTCAAAGATTTCTGGATTTTTTTTGCTTCTCAAACCATGCCTAGGGCTAATAAAATACCTTGATAATAAGCATGTGCTCAGTCCTCAGTAGGGAGAGTCATGCATGCAAATAAATTACTCAGCTTCTCTGGCCAGATTAATATATTCCCAGTCTCCTGCCTTCAAGGACAGGGATTATTTAGTTCATTAAATGACTCAAAACTAACTTCTACACTTAAAAGAGGAAAAAAAAAATATTCCAAGCAATCTTATGCTGTGCTGTTCTAGTAGGTGAATCCTCCAAACAGAAATTCTAACCTGGTGAAATACAGAGGAATTTCAATTACCATTTGGAAAACGAAGCATACTGAGTGCTTTAACAGCTTAATGGCATGAATCAAGCTGTTAAAATGTTTTATTTCTTTTTGATGTTTTCAGTCTGAAACTGCTGGCAGAGCAGCATTCCAAGAGCAGCACCACATCCTCCAAGGACACCTCAAGAGAACCCATGAACAGATTCATCCTGGCAGTCCAATCTTGTCTGCAGCACTCGGTGCTAACTTTAATTTCTGCCTGCAGTGCCTGACCATGTGTGGGTAACAAAGTGCAAGTGCATCCCAAAGTTCACTGCGCTCCCCTATCCACTTCCAGCATGTGGGATTTCTGAATTTTTCATAAACACAAGAAACAAGAAGGGTCACTCAAGCAGGATGCTGCCCTGGCTCCACAGGCTGCATTCCAGCAGCCTGATCATTCCTGCAGAGCACTGTATCCCTCCCTCCCCTTGCATTAGAGCACTGCAGATCAATTGGAAAAGCAGAGACTCATGGCAGAGTATAACCAAGAGATTTCAAATTCTTGGCAGCTGAACTTGGAAAGAAACAATTCTCGATGAACTCTCACAGATCAGCAAATAACTTTTCATGCCCTGTATTCTGCTGTTCAGAGCTCCCTTTGCCATCCATGCATATGTATAAAAATCATGACACTTGTTCAAAGCAGTATAAAAATCGTGAGACTTGAACAAAGCAGTGTGGTCTCGGTGCCAGTGTCTCTGAGGGATCTTAGCTCACATGGGAGTGATCAGCCCGGGGGCGTGTGTGCAAGAGAGCAGCAGATGGTTACAGTGGATACACCTCAAAAAGCTCCAGAAATAGGGTTTATGATAAGGTAACACTCCCAGGCACTGGGAAAAGGGAACGTGAAGCAAACTGCACGTTGGAGAAGCACAAACATGTTTAGCACTCAGGTAGTCAGCTCTCTGGGAAGAACAAGTCTCTGGAAGGACAAGTCCTCCAAGGACACGCTCAGGGTCCCAGCCAGGCCCTGCTCCCAGCAGCACAGTCCCCTTGGCTTTGTGCAGTGACCTTCCCCTCAGAGCAGCTCTTCCCTTGCTCAGGAGGCTTAAGTGGTTTTTCTCTCCACAGTGTTTCCACTTCATTAAATGCTCTCATTTACAAAGATAGGAGTTATTCTCTTATTGCTGGGAAACAAAGGCTGCTTGGCAGGCACTCGGTTCTAGAACTCTCTCTGGAAAAGATGGAGAAGGCTTTAGTTACACAGACCACAGCTGAGGCTTGTGGGGACTACAGACAAGCCAGCAGGAGAGGCAGGGTCAGACCTGTCAGTGAGTGGCTGTGTATCATCTAAACAAAAATTTCCTTTGTGTACCATCTCTGGTCCTTGACAAATACGAGGTTGTTAAACAGTCCTCTGACTTCTCTGTAAATCTGAGCAGTCTATGCCAACAAAATATGACTAGTCAGAGAGTAAAGAACACTACAACTTACCTTAAAAGGGGAAAAAAAAAAAGAGTTTAAACCTTCCATTGCAATTTCTACCTTAAAAAAGTGTTTAAAAGTGTCCTATTTGAACCCTATTAGAACAAATATATCACAGCTTTTCCAGCAAGATTCACCAGTGGTGAACCTGCTGGCTATCAGAGCAAGATCAACAAACAAAATGTTTGCTTAACAATTTATCGCTGAACTGGATTAAGCAATTAGAAAGTTCATTGGGAAATATCCTGTGTAAAAGCAATTTGAATTAAAAATTATAACCTGAAAGAGAGCTACTGCAGAGATTTTAAATATTAAGACAAATGAAGGAAGCAGCAAGCATTCATTAAAAAGGAAGGCTCTGTTTCATCTTGGTTTGTTAAAAAAAAAAACCTCAATCACAATGCCCCACATTCAAATATACCTTTGTTTAAATACATTCATTTTGCAACAGGAAAAAGCTCTTCCACTCCATGCAGAGTAGAATTCCACAGAAGAGAGGAAAATCCTGCCTTTCCAAGCAGTGCTGTACTTGGGCAGGCTGTGAAGAGCAGAGCAGGCGCCATCCAGCCGTGCAGGCAGCTCTGAGGGCAGGGCTGCATTCCCAAGGATTCCCAAAACGAGAGCTGATATTCACCTGGCAAATGCAAGTGGTCCCTTAATCTAAGCTACAGGAAAAAAAATGCACAATTCTCCTTTCTCCCCATCACACTTCCCTACAACTGTGTCCTGACCTTATTTAATGTGTCCCTCTTGTATCCTCCCTCCATTACAGTCCAAAAAAGCATTTTACCCTGGAGTGGCAGGAGTCATTCTGAAACACAATAGATTGTCTTCACTCTTTGTTCCCTGGTACAATGAAACTTGGCAATCTAAGTATTAATGATGGCTATTAAGTGTATCCAAGATAAAATAAATAACCCTTCTGTAAGTTACACCAAAAAATCAATAGGACAAGTCGATATCCGTAAGACAAACATTCTGCTCCATTTTAGAGACTAAAGAGTTCCTGTGGTAAACAGGAGTGTAAGAAGTGACCTGGAACTTTCTAATTAAATGATCTTTAGTGCATTAAGAGTGTAAGTTTACAGTACTGTTCATATCCAGTCTTCCAAAGTAAAGCATTCCCAAGTAATTGTCCAAAATGGCCCAACTCCTTCTACTTCGCAGAAATACAATCCTGCCTGAAAGTTCATAAACAATGGAGTCAGTCTAGAATTTTCATAAAGAGGCTGTGAAAGTTTTATATAATTATGCATCAAATCCTTGGACTACAATTACAATGGCTTTTTTGTTTTTGAAGTTCTGGGGTTTGTCCTTTTTTTTTCTTTTAATAGACCACACAAACACATTATTATAAAATCAGACAAGTCCTAACAAGAATCTACTTTGCACAGATGTTGTTCATGAGTTGTAATTGAAGGTTAATTATTTCTCAAACAGCAAGAGAAGCAATCTTAAAAAACAGCCTTGGATGTTCTCCAAGACAAGAGATCAGAGCTTTCAGGTGGAGTATCTGGGAAGAGAAATTGTCAGGGGTTCAAAAACTTACTGCAGCATGATATTCAGATTCCTCAAATGCTTTATTTATGATACTGCACTGAAGTGGTGCTCAGATTTACAGCCCAGGTCTACATCTATTCTTCTCAGAAGATCCAGGAGAGACTTCCCACACTGGATGAGTCCTGACCTCCCAGACATTACAGGGCCCTGCACAGTCTCTAGGCACTCCCTGGACTTCCAACACCCCCGGCTGTTAAATAACCCGTGCTCTAAGCTGCCCTTACACTCTACAAACACTGAAGGTCACTGCAGAAACCTTTGCATTTACACCACCAGGGCTTCCCTGGGCCTTGTTCAATCATGGAGTGATACAAGGACTTGTTCTTTCCAGTATCCTTCTCTCAAGAAAGCATCTGAAAGCAGAACTGGCTTAGCAGCCAGCAAACTGAGCTTCCTCAGCTGACCTCTCCTTCTGTGGAATGGAAATGAAATTCCTGAGAAATTCTCTATGAAAGCAGGAGCTGAGGAAAATGAAGCCATCTGTAAGCAGAGGTGAATAAGAAAACATTTCTTTTCCTGGCATTTACCAAAGCCATTAAATCTTGCCCTCAACAGCTCCTCTGTCACTCAGGAGTCCTGCATGGAAGAAAAGGTTTTATTAAGTGTACAGAAGAGCATAATCCCTGCTTGTCTTTCTCTTCTCTTGGTGCCTATACTTGTTTAAGGAGTTCTCTTGATTTAGTCAGGTTTCACTGAAAAGGATTTCAGGCTCTACACTGCCATGAACAACCCACTTGTGCCTTGCAAAAGTCTATAAAGAACGAGGAAGAAAGGATGAGCAGATTTATTCCAATACATTTAAATTTACCCCAAGCTTAACTCTATAAAGCCTCAGATTTTATTGCTTCCTATAAAAAGAAGAGGGCAAGACTGCTCTGTCCATTTTTACATTTAGCTGTATTAGAAGCCCACAGTACTTTCAAGTTAAGTAAATACCCAGCTAAGTTTCTTGCACATTTCAAATAGACTCTACCTGTTAAAGTGATCTTGTCTTCAGTGGATGTCAGGGCTGAACAAACAATACCTATTTGCTCTACCAAATAGGTTAACAGCCCTGCCACATGCCAAGCAGGCAATTTGCTGCTCAAACCCTAGAAACCCAGCAAGAAACCTCCCAGCTTCACATCCATTCTGCAAATTCCTGAAAACAATGAGGACATTGCCCATAACCACTAAAAAATAACCCAGCATACAGACCAAACTCAAATTCAATAACTGCTTTGTGATCTTGTATGAACGGCTTTGATTCAGTAAATTAAAAATCTCTATGGAGACAGGAAACAGCAGAGAAGTTATTCTTGTGCTTTGGCTCCACTCAGTTACTCTGAGACCATTAAAATTTAGAGACAATTTTTCTTCTTGGTTCCTCGCTTCAAACAGCACTTACCACCACTCATCCAGAACATCAGGGATGTGCATGGGGAAGCAAAACAACCTTTCAGAACAGAGACAGAACAGAGCTTTATCTCCACACAGCTCTGCAGACACAATCCAGGCTACTTCACACCTATTTAATCTCTTCCAAGTCTTTCTTCTGCAGTGCAAAAGCAACAGCTTCATGTTAATTTTTAGGCATAACCATAGTTGGTACACACAGCCAATCACAAAAATCATGAAATACCACTGACATGGTGTTATAAAGGAAGCTGGAGCTCACAGAGTGCTGCTTACACGGCACATCACACACCACCTTGGATTTCTGAGAGCAGGACCTTCCATGTGTTAAACTGCTACAAAGCACTTCCATGCAAAAGGAACTGCATCAACACACAAATATGGCATTTCTGTTCCTCTCTGTGGTTCAGGCAGCATTTCCATGGTTACAGTGTTGATCACTTACTGGCGTTAATTACATTACAGATCCAGACCTAATGCATAGCTTGGCATTTTAAACAGTCCCAAAGGCAACCCTGCAGGCCAGTTCTTGTAACCTGGCTTTGAGTCCCGACCATTGAACCAAACCATCAACCCAGCACTGCCCAGCCCACCCCTGAAAATACCACACTACTCATTACATCCTCCAGGTCATTGCAAAATGTCACTGAAACCGGGCAGATCTCCAAGGAAACTCAGCACAGCATCCACACCATCTTCCCAAACTTTGGTACCCATTTGAGTTTGTCTTGCTTGAGTTTAAACTTCTTTCCTTTGAGGCCATCACACAGAGAAAGCATCAAGAATCTACCAAAACCAAAACATTCTTACTGCACAAAACACGACCCCAAACCACGTGGGCTTTGGGACATCATTTCAGTTGTCAATCAAAGGACACTGCAACAAATTCACCGGGCGGTGTTGCACAGAATCCTTTGGAGAAATTCAGGCTAAGAATCAACTAGATAGGATTATACATATTAGTATCACTTTCATGAACAGAATTTAAAACTAATTTTCTGTTGCTGTTAAGTTACAGCAGACATCAAACCCTGCCTACTATCAAAAAGATAGTAACAATTTCAGGGGGAAAAAAAAAATCCTTGTAGTGATTTAAAAAGTTTACACGCATTTCAGCGTTTTAGATTACATTCTCTGCAAAGTAAATGCCAAGCAAAGAAGGGTTTATTTTTCTACCAGCACACAAACCAGAAATCAAAAGGATTTCACAGGCAGCTTATTGAAAGAATGCTTCATTTAGACAGCACCTACAACTAACTATTAGTAAAACACTCGGCTTATCCAGGGAAATACTTGACAATATATGTCCATTAAACATTCTTGACAAATCTGAGTTATACTAAAAAAAGCATAGCTTCACTTAAGAGTGCTCAAAAGCATAAGCAAGGAAGGGGACAGAAGAAAAGTCAAAAAGCAAGAGCAAAAAAAAAGAAGTTTCTGGGAGACAGGAAGGTCTGCAGCAAACTTCCTCTGTATGGCAGCATAAATGTGTTGGCTACAGAGCTAAGGAATCTCAGCCTCAGTGTTCAGGGTTTTCAAGCATGCATAAAATTACTTTAATACTTTAATATTTAATTAAAATAATTTAGGCCTTATAAATAAAGCAGGAGATTCAGAACAGGTTATGAAGCAATCTTCTAGATAAGTGGAATTTTACTGGTAGTTCACTGCTGAGTTATTCAGCTGTGGTCACCAACTTAGCAAAGCAAGCAAAGAGCCTCTTTCTGCACCACAAAGAAACAGCCAGACACAGAAACCTTAATTCTCATCAGGGCTGTGACCAGTCAATCCACCCATGCAGGCTCTTTCTACACAGATCACTACTCTATCCCCCTCAGTGCACCCTTCCTATGCCACATCTGGGCATTTTCCTTTCACAAAAGTGCTCAGAGAGAAGTCTTACCAGCAAAATTACAGTGGCCTGATGTTGCATGGAATGACACTGGAAGGGAACTGGCTCCTAACTACTTAAGAACCACTCTGCTGCACACAGAGATTCCATCTTCTTCCAGATAAAAAAATTAAAATTTTGATGATTTAATGCAATTTTATTCAAAGTTTTGATGCAAAAGGAACACAAATTCAGTAAGTGGAACAAACCAGGGATAAAGGATGAGACCTGAAGAAAAGGGCTAACATTCTGTCTTCCATCTGTAAAAGACGATCTTCAATAACCACAGACACGCCTCAATATAACTTCAATTTGAAGAGTGGTTACTTTAAGACAGATCTGAGTCATCTGTGGTTTGCTTAAATAAATTTGCACAGGTGGAATTGTGTAATAATTGATTCTTGTATGGCAGCCTAAATGTCCATCTTCAGAGGGCACCTTAATATGAGGGAGGAGAAAGTGGACAGCCTGTGGAGGAGCTTGAGTTACATCTGCTTTGCCTTCCAGGCACACACAAGAGAATCATTAATTCTCTTCCTCCCTTTGGGAAGTCCAGAGAGGCCAAAGTGCCCAAGTGCCACTCCGCTAAAGAGTGAGCAAGCCAAACTTCAACTGCAGCCTCTGCACAATCTCGAGACACGAATCTCTAAAATGAGAAGCTGGAATAGAGAAGCTGGGCAAGTAGCAGTCCTTCCTCAAGAAAAACCAAAGGTTAAGGACAGAAAACCCAACAACCATGCTGAATGCAAATAATTTTAATCTTCCTTTCCTTTGGAGTGAGGTAGGAAAGCCTGATCATTCAGGTTAGGCTGGCTTATGACTGAGAGACCAAAATCAAATTGCTGGTTAGAAAACAACTGACATTGCTCTGGTCTAGACTGAAGGTGGGTGCTCCAAGCTGCTCTTCAGATCACACAGTTCCTACCTGGCCTCGTGGGGGCAACAGCAATACCAGATGGACTTGCAATGTCACTGTAACTTGTTTGTATCAAAGGCATTTGCAAAACTATTCTACATTCAGAGAAAAATGCCTGCCCTGCCCCTGTTCCAAGCAAGACAGATGGAAATCAGTCTGGCCCAGAAGCCACGTAGCTCCGGGCACAACACTTTGTTTGACAGAATGCGCCCTGCAATTAAAGTCAACTTCAGTAGTTCCTACGAGAGGAAACTTGGCTTCTGACCCCAATTGCACAGGACACGACTGTTTTGGCTCAAGGTTAAAGCACTCTGGAGAAGAGGCTGACCTCCAAAAGAGCATCACAGCAAAGGCTGGCGACAGGCCAGGGAAAGCTTAAATGCCTGGAGACCGACATGTGATTACGGAGGAATGGGAGCTATTCCCGAGCACTTCCTATTTCTCTTCGACACTGGCAATACACAGCCCTTTACATAACACAGGAACATATCTTCCTGTGAATTTTTTAAGAGACACACATAAAACCAACAGTAAATCATTAAGCTTGTCCTACCGTTTCTTCTAATTACCATTCCTTGTCTTACAGCAGCTGAACAATCACAAGCATGCTCCGTGTTGCCAACAGGCATTTCACAGGCACGGGGTATTGTCACACTGAAAGCAGAACTTGGTGCTTGGCTTCCCTTTTCCTTTTCCAGTTAACGAAATTGCATGCCTGGTTCCTCTGCAGTCAGTTTTTTAAAATTCAGCTGCAATCCCACTGTGTCCACTGAGGATCTATTTTTAGAGCAGTCAGATATTCCTTGCTGCTCTATTGTACCACGCTCAAGTCTCACTTTTATGAGTCCTATAATTAGTATTCGTCACTTGTTTGGTCTTAGAATCACAGACACTTTCAATAAGAAGGTCTGTTACAACATGTTTAACATCTGGAATATGTTAGGCTATTTTAAATAAAATTATTACTGCGCAGACAAAATCTAATTTATGAGTGGAGGAGGACAGGATGACTACAGCAGTGCTACAGTGTGGGCTCAGAATACCTCATTAAACCATTGCCTGAGAGGTTAAAGACTTGTACTACCACAAGGAAAAAAAGTCTCCAGATTTCCCCCTCCCCGCCATGAAGGTTCAGTGGAACAGGTTTGACTTCATTGCCTCAGACTTCACCCACCAGGTTTTCATATGGCCCAGAGGCAACTGGCCTCTAAGCACTGCACCAGTGATTTCACTCTTCCATGACTATCATTAGGACAGTGAGCTTCACCAGAAGAACACAAAATTCAAGATAAATAGCAAGGCCTTGGTTTGGCTTTTGGACCAGGAAAATAGCAACTTCCAGGTAGAGAGCAGCCCTATTCTGTTAAGCAAACCAATTTAGAAGTTTTAAGTACATCGTTTAAAGTCTTGACCATTGACAAATGACAACGGAATGCCATCGAAATGCAGCATGGTAGGTTCTGGAGCCTGCACACTTTTTTATCTCAAGCTAGAAAGTGTAACAAAAAAATACCTTTAACATCCATGTCTGAAGTATCAGGAGACCCTCAAAATGGTAAAAAACTGATGGTGGAAAACCAAGAGTACAGAGCAGCAGTTCCTCATGTGAAATCAAACTACCGAACTAAGACTAACCACCACCATGAAAATGAGTCATTTAAGACCTGAGGGAGGAACCTGCCAGATCTAAGAGGGCAGGCAGCACAGAGAGCCTGAGCCAGGCTGTGCTGCCTCTCCTGACACAAGGAGCAGGAGGCGTGAGGCTGAGCAAGCTCTGCCAGGCTCAAGGGAAAGGATCCATCTCGTGTCATGAAGCACCAGCTCCTGCTGGAGAGTGTCACCACAGAGTTCTCTGGGCTCCAGAAAGGAATTGGGAGCACAAGAAATCAAGCACATGAGATGTTATTCCTGACAACGGCACATTCTGGACCAGAAGGGCTGTCAAGACACATTGCTGGAGGATGAGAGAGTATCCTAAGAGAGTGTTACCATATGTTTGTCTCATTCCTGTCCTCCCCCCTGCAGGCAGATACTGCCCTTGGCCCCTGCCTGAAAGGCAGCACAAGCTAGAGAGGCCTCATGGTGCAATCCAGTTCTGTGCTTCTCATCAAGAGACAGAACAAAAATCCAAATTCATCATCCAGATATCAATAACAAGGTAATACCAGTGCAAGGTTCATCACTGGCATGGTACAACTTCTGCACTGCACCCCAATAAAACGTAGACAGAAAGCACAACCTAGCTTCAAAAGATAAGCCAATTAAAAAAAACTCAAAAAATAAAATTAAACTAATAGATCAGACAATCACTTCTTTGTTCTTCACCCTCCTTTAGAGCAAAGAAAGGCAAACAAAAGCATGAATCAGTTTAGTCAACACAGAACAAACAAGTTCAAGTGAAATTGCTTTAAATCCTGTTCATTACAACTTCAGTGGCTGCACCATGCACACCATGAAACACTTCAATAGAAATATGTAATTTCATAGAGCCTTGAATTTCATAATGAAGAACTTATCTACAAGCCAGTGAATTGCACAGCAAAGAGAGTTTTGCAAATTATACAGTATAATTTACACATTGAATGAAATAGCCTGAAAAGACCATCCTCTGGAAAGGTTCCTGGTATGCTTTAACTGGACAGAATGTCTGTGGCATTCGAATTTTACACTCAATGAAGGGACACAATGCACACAAGAAAGGAAGTGCTCTCATCAGGAAGCTGTTCCCTTCTGCTGTGCCATAAACAACTCGAAATGGCACAGTGCCACCCTGACCATCACCAGGGAAATACTCATTTTCACAAAATGAGATCTCTTATTGTCACAGTGATATGATCTGATATTACAGCAGCAGTAGGCACGGCAGAAAGATCTCAGGCTGAGATGGGGAGGTTTGCAGTGTAGTTTTCAACTCCTGCACAAATTCATCTGCATAAATTCCAAAAAGCATCCGTACTCAAGTTATGAGAGTATCAATACCAACAAAATGAAAGCAGTTGCAATTATCCAGTAATCCATAACCCCACAGATTTAGATATTTAACTTCATCAATCTGACCATGACAAAACCTTGAAACAATAACTTAATAGAGCCCAAACATGTATAATTAGGAATTAAAATGGTTCAAATAAAAATTCATTTTTTCTGCAGAAGAGTAGCTTCTCTTCGCTCCCTCCCACGATCCCTCTGCTGTCGCCAGAGCTAAAGCTGGTAGCCCAGTGATATTTTTATTTTCATATTTCCTGATATATAGAACCCAAAAACTAATTATAATAAAGTAAAACCCAAGAGAAGTCCAAGATAGAAAATGCTCAAATGTGAAGTTTTATGCATGAATACAAAGCAAGGCAGGCAGCCAGGCCATCCACGTGTGACTGTGCTCCAGCACACAACACAGAAATTTTTAATTTTCATTTTTCTGAAGCAAGGAGAGAGCCCCCTTTATGCCAGAGCAACTCACAGAATCCATAACTCCAAGCCATTAAGTGCAATTTGCAAGTACTTTGCACTGCTAAATAATACCTGAACACTGCTGAATCAGGTTTCTAATGGCCCCTTCACTTACTGCTAGAGCAAGCTGGCTTCTGCATTTTTCAAACTGCAGATCCCTAATTATTTCCCAAGGGAATCCAGGGCTCTCGGAGTGCAACCCCAGTGACAGATGCCCTGCTGACTCCTCTTCCCTGCAGGCAGCTGCCAGCAGCTCACCCACAGCACGGGGGGACCAGCACCTGCTCCCACAGGGGTGCTCAGCAGCCTCAAGGGAGCCCAGCGAGGAAATCGGGCTGACAAGGAATTTACCTTCCTCTTTTTCCAAGGCAGCTCGGGCCCAGACGTGTGTTTGCAATTCAGCAAGAGCAGCAGCCTGCTGCATCAGCTTAGCTACGATGGGAAACCACGTATTGGTGCTATTTCTCTGACCCTGAGGAGGCAGAGGCCGTGAACCACAAGCTGAAAACCTCAGTGGACTGGGCTGCAGTCAGCATGACTCAAGCAAAAGCTGTGCAGAGAAAAGGCAAGAGCTTGAGAGCTGATCTCCAGTTGTGACGGCTCAGTGCTGGCCTGTGCTCCTTTGGCGGTGCCACCCCAGGCTGCAGTGGAGCCCGGGGGATGCCAGGCAGCCCTTCCAGCCACGCTGCCACCAGCGTGGGGCCTTGGCAGGGCTCTGATCTCAGACACCACTGACTGGCTGGTGATGCCTGAAACCAGCTGCAGTTTGATTGTGAGAAAGTCAAATTATTAAACTACCTGTAATAGGCCTTGCTTAACATTTTACACGAGCTGCTAACCTGACCTGTCTTAACTCTACCTCAAAAATGAAATTAAGTGTTAAATAATTCAGCTTAACATCCTAGTTCTTCACTTAGAATATATGCACAGTATTTTTAAAGTACATGAAAAACTACATGAAGACTAATTCACTTGGGAGAAAAGGAAATAGACCATTTAAGACCAACCTGTAATTAATTTCAACTTGAGCTAATTAACAGCTTTTCTTGCTTATTCTCGGAAGATTCGTTCTACATTCAGAATGCAACAGTTTAAAGATTCCATTGCTGGCCTCCTGCCAGGAGCACACCGACTCCAAAAGAAGCTCACAGCAAAAGCAATCCTGGTTACAACAAATAGCCCCTCAATTCTGGGTTCCACATTCTGAAGGTGCTTTATGGGAAGTCCTTGGGCAGCACAGACTGCCCAAGAAATATGGAAACACCTCATCCTGATCTCTAAGCATACATATCACTGGATATGTGGTTTTAATCAATGCCAAAAAAGTTCATCCATCTGTTTCCCGCAAAGTTTTGAAGGCTTTTACACACGTTTCTTACTATCTAAGCACACATTAGACCATGAGCATGACCTTATACCTTCTCTAGACTGTAACTGTAGAACCCTGAGTGTCCAGGACTCTGCAGGATGTGAAACCACCTCTTTCCTTCCAGATCCCCACATATTTCAGAGTTTTGTCTCAAAGACAACATCCCCTGGCTGGATCAACAGATCCGGAGCAGCACTTCACACCAGAGCTAAAACACCTGCAAAGGGTGAAAAGCTTGGAGTGCTTTCAGAACAAAACAGGGGAACTGTTTTGATACATATTTTCCTTCTTCTGACACCTTTCAGAGTGTGACAGTAGTGGTGGCTTAGCTTTTAAAGTGCAAAGGACTTGTTAAAAACTGACTCAAAGCTTTCAGAGCGAACAACAGAACTGCAGCTGTCAGCTACAGTCAGGTCATGTGTTTGCCCAAAAAAAAAAAAAAAAAACCAAACACGAAAAAAAAACAAAAAAAAAAAAAACGAACAAAAAAAAAACCCCCAAAAAATAAAAAAAAAAAAAAAAAAAAAGAAAAAAATCCAAAAAACAAACAAAGAAAAAAAAACAAACCCACCCACAACCAGGAAACCAAGCATGGAAATAGCTAAGCAGGTCATGAAATAACACAAAATAACACATAAATTGCACTGTTAGCAGGCTGCGAAGTCAATATTTTTCCCCTAGTGCTTAAGTGAAGTCTCCCATTTGTTACCCACAGCTCATTCCAAACAAGTGGTCAAATAATCATTTGTTCTTACACCATGTGTTAACACAGGAACCACCACCACCATCAACCAGCAGTGAAACTGCAGGCATTTAATATAAATTCAAAAATTCCACACAAAGCTCTGCTCCACCAGAGCTTTACCAACACATTTCCAACAGCAAATAAGGCTAAGTTTTCAACCAAGACAGGAAGCAAAGCAGATGAGACTCTGGGAGTTCTACAACAGAAGGGAAAAGAGCTCAGAAGTTTTGGGAGCAGACACTCAAGTTTATTCCCTTCCCCAGGATTTAAGTATCTGAGACAAATTCTCAGCAAAGTGCACTGCACCAGGGGAATAAAATACTTCTCTATACATTTAAAGCCTACTTTGTGGTTTCAAAAGCACTTGCAGAAGAGCTTCCTTTTTCTCACCAGTCTCTCAGCCCCTCTCCACATGATGTGTGAAATGCATTTTTTCCAGGAAAACAAAATGAGACTGAAAGGAATGAAAATGGCGAGTATTTATGAGCAGGTGTGGCACTTAGCTTGATACAGTTTGAATTTTTTTTAAAATTACTTTTCAAAGTAATAACTTTTATAGTGAAATAATAATGTACTGATGATCAAGAAGGTCATTACAATCTAGACCAAGAGATTATACTTTGATTTGTCAATCTGCAAGAACAGATAATTTTTTTTCTAATCGACTCTTATCACTGAAGCGTATTTTTCCCATTTACAAAGTTACTACTTACCTGTAATTTAGGGATACTTTAATTCATGAGATACACCTTAAAAACTATTTTTTAGATCTATAAAGATGAAGAGAGTCAGTCAGCCTGATGTCCAAAAGCAGCAAATTTGAGCCATTAAAATGATAATATAATCAAAGGCACTACACATTATACTTGCTAGGAAAGATTCATGCTTGAGATACTTCAGATATTCCATCAGAACAGTGGCAAAATGTGAGATCGATTTTTTAAAATTCACATTATTTCTGAAACTAAGCAATTTGTGACTGTAAATAGGACATTTTCTAAATGGGCTGAAGAGCAATACATTTTCCACAGAGCTTTCAGAAACTTAAAAAGAAGAATCCCGCTGGTCAATGGTTCAATCCAATGTGTGCTTTTTCAGACATCTTATTTATTTTCCATTTGCATAAATTCCACCCTTGAAATGCCATTGCAACTGATTATTCATTATTTAAATTTACTTTGGAAATTAAACTCAAGGGGAATTATCTAAAGTATGTCAGACTGAAAATGAGCTGCAAATCTCCAAAGTTAATTTTAGCTTCATGTGTGTTAAGGAAGATTCAAGTTCTTAACTGCCTTTTAATATTAAGAACTACTTATTCAGCAAAGTCCCTGTATTACTTTAAATGTAAACCTCTTTAAGCTAATATTAAAAAAAAAATGAATCTGTAATCTTTAGAAGTTTTCTAAAAGCAGCCTCTCAGTTTTTCTCCAGTATATTTAACCTTGGTAACTTGACAAGTGAGTCTAAGTAAACAGCCATTTTTCCACATTTCAGCTGCTTCCAGCATTACGTAAACGCTGAACAGGAGGAGAAGCAAGATTCTGTTCTGTCTCCTGAACAGCTGTGCAAGCTGCTGCTCTGCTCTGGGTGCTTTTTTAAATACATAACCACTAACACACAGAGATTCCAAGAAGTTAATTATGACAGATATTCCACAGAGCAGCCAAAAACCATCATGTCAGCTTTGGAAACTATTTGGTGAAATCATGTGGCCTGTGTTAGGTGTGTCAGACTAAAGTGCTGTAATTTCTAGTCTATGATTCTAGAATCTGTTCAAGTTTAGGAAATAGTTTCATTAAAAGATTTGCATCTTAAACATTATCTGAAACCACACAATTTGCCAGTGGAAGGAAATCTTCAAGGGAAGTCGCTTGTATTAGATTTTACACAGCTGGACTTCAATGATGAGGAAAGGGAGGAAGCTTTGAAGCAATGGATGTCACCACTCCCTCCCAGCCTGAGCTCCTCACCAATTCCCAGTTGGAGATAAGGGGTCATGCCTTAAGGATATTGTCATAGAGATATCTTAGGGTACAACAGATGAGTTTTAGATGTCAGTAGAGGAAGCTTAACAGAGAAACTTATTTTCAACACAAATTCAACCTAGGAGAAGAATTTTGACTCTTGTCTATTTCAGAAGTCTCTGTATCATAACTGCCTGCAAAACACTTTTGTCTTGACAATCCTGGCTTAGATCAAAGTAAGTGGAATTAAATTCAGGTTTTTTGTCTTAATATAGAGCTGCAGTCACCCTTCCCAGAGAGCAAAGTTCCCTGGGAACACACTAGAGCTGCATGAATGGAATGCTGATTGTGCTCCATTCTCCCTCAAGCACCTCTTGGAAACCCAGGAAGGGGAAAGTGGGCAACTCGGAAGTTTGCACTGTAAATGACCCACTCTGCAAGTGGCATTCACTCAGTGGCCTCTAGAAAAGAAGAATTCATGCTGATTTCTCTATCTGAAGGCTAATTACTAAGTTTGATTTAATGAGTTCCAATTTGGAATTGCAACACGTATCATCCAGGGAATCTTCCTAGTGCACAAGGGCTTCATTGACACTGCTGAACTTCAATACTGCTCCGGAGAAAGAATTACCTCTGGAGTTCCACAGAACACCCAGGGAAGAGAGGACAATTGGCCAAATAAAAATTTTAAAAGCACTCAGCACCTGAACACAAAGATGAGATCTCACACAAGAGCCAGGCTAGAAACAGTGATTTTTGTTGAGACAATTCAGCACACAGAACATTGCTGCCATGCTGACCAAAGTTTTCTCCAGAGATTTTTTACTGACAGATGAGTATCTCTGCATTTTTTTACTGACAGATGAGTATCTCAGGGTGTGGGTTTAAACCTCTGAGGACACATTCTCCCAAGGGCTTGGTGCAAATAAAAGAGTGACAAAGGAAAATCAAACACAACACATAAGTCATTTATTGGGTGCTTTAAATCCAAGCCTGGTACACGCCTGGTTTCAGAAGAGCTGCTGGCACTGTTAAAATAACATTATAGCACTTTTTTGGTTGAGAATATGCAACATAGTGCTTCCACTTTAGCGAGCATAGAACTTGACACAAGTATTCCTTCCAGAAATACTTCATCAACTTATGCAATCACTGTTCAACCAAGGGGAAACAGTAACAAAAACAGTAGCAAAAAGCATCAAGCTTGCATATACTGTTTATATTCCTCACAGAATTTGGCTCAGAGACTCTTGTAGGCACTTCAGAAAGTGCATGGACAGTTTGATGGATCACCAGCAGGAATTTTACAAGTTTTAAAAATCAGTAACAGCAGCAACATGGCAGGGAGAGGATGTTCATCCAGCGCTCACATTCTGAACGAGTACAAGTGATAACCCACTGTTCTGACACAGACTAAATAAATCAGATGCATTATTGCTCAGCTAAACTCCCAGTCTCAGAAAGGATCCTGTTTGGCCGTTTCCTTTTGTAAGCATTCTTCTCCTCTTCGTTAATTTTTAACTATTATTTGCAACTTAGTTGCATACCTACTACAGCCTCTTGCTCTCTAAAGAAAAGCTTTAAAGTAAGGGAAGACTTTATATTTGCTAAATATCCTTCAGATATTACTCCCAAGACACAGAACAGTTTGGGAACACTCAGTTAATACTAATAGTCAAAAGTGTTTTTAATTATACCCAGCAAAGCATGGTGGACAATTCTGATGTCAGCATTTTGACTCAAAATATCCTTGAACAAATAACTCAGGGGAAGAATTTTTGCCTTCAATTCAGCAGCAAGGTAAAGGCTCATCAGTTTAGCAAACAGCCAGGGAATTTCATTTAAGAAATTAATTTTGGCCGATTGATCTAAGAGCCAGTATAACTCCCCTGAAGGCTAAAGTTACAGACACCATCAAATTTCACTGGGAGATCACCTGAAGCCCAGCTGTCAGAGTTACTGAAGTCATAAAAGACCTTACACATATCACAGTTGGCTTCTTCACTGCTCAGCAAAATCACAACTCTACCTTGAAGTGTCTACAAGAGCAAGACCTAATGTGTAACACTGGAGGCAGCCTTAGGAATGAAATAAAAAGAAAAGCAAGTATTCCCTGTAGAGTGATCTAATCCTTTTTTTTTGACCTGTGACGGCAAAGAATCACTTCTGGAAGGAACCCTGCACTCCAAACCACGTGATCTATCTAAATATTTACACTCTGAGCACTATTAAAACTCTCCTCTGAAGCCATTAAACATAGTATTTTCAGCAAGCGAAATCAAACAATTATTATGTAGATTACAGTTCACTTTTAACTGTTTTTTATCAAGGAAAAGCTCCTTAATTGCTCTTTCTAACTTGTAAGAGCCCCACAGCTGTAGTTTCAATTGAGTATACTTTAAAATGTCAAATACCTACTTCCATTCTGTTTTCTAAAAGGAAAGAAAAGAGAGGGAGAAGAGGAGAGAGAGTAAAAAAAGGGAACCTAATTAAATTTCCTTCTTTTCATTACTATTTGTACCACTATCACACCAATTAGCAACATGTACCCAAAAGGCTTTTTGTCCATCCCTCTGGCCACCCTACCATGCTTTTTCCTCCCTTCCCTCAAAATGTTTCCAGTGTCCTTTTTCTCCCTTTTCATTCAGGAATATCCTTGCTTTCATGGCTTTCTCTGTGCTCTCAAATCCTGTAAACTCTACAGCAATGAAAACACAACCATAGCAATGTTTTAATCAGCATACATGACATTTCCTCCTGATCTAGAAGAGTCTGCCCCCACTAACCAACTTCCAGTACACTTCAATCCTACTTTTGCTCTAAACTTTCAAATACATCTGTAAACACTATCTAAACTTCGGCAGAAAAGGAGACCACATCATGTTAAACAAAAAACCACTCAGGCCAGAAAAGAAATCATTGAAACGTACAACTCTCATAGTTTACATTTTATTTTCAGCTTTGTATGTTCTACTGTATCTATCAAACAAAGCCCAGCCAGTACTCAGCAAGACAAGGAACTATCAAGAAGGAAATTACAGCAAAAAATTAATACTTACAGCCATAATTAACTCAAAAGGGTGTTTATACACCCGTACGGGGGACTGGTACTTCTGCACCATGGTGGCAGTTTAGTGAGATCAACTCAAACCTGAAAAAGAAAATTTTTAAAACCATCTGTCAGACGTAGGAAGCCATTTTCAATTTTCTCTTACAATTAGTCTGTGCGTGGTACCACGCTAGCAATTCCACAGGAAATCCTTCACAATTCCTTGACAACCTTTTTTAAGACCCAACAGGGGCCCTGAAAAGCTATATATATATATAGATATGTATTTCTGTCAGAACTGACTTATCATTTCTTCCAAGGACAACATAAAATTAGCACATTTTTAGTCCACTTTTAGTAACAACTCTTCAACATATTTTATGACTCTTTGTCAGGATGGTGACACTTCCTGTGCTGCTGCTGAGAACCAAACACTGACACATCCCAGCGACAGGCACAGAAGCATTACCCAGTCCCCCAGCATAGTATGTGGGCTGCCCTACTCAGAGCAGGGACTGGGCAGGAAAAAAAAAATACAGAAAGCACAAAAAGAGGTTTAAAAATAAGTGTTAAAAATGCTTGCTTGCAGAAAGAAGAAAAAAAAAAAAAGGATTACTAAAGCACACTGATGGATCAACTTGATCATCTTCCAGAAAATTGAAACTTTTGAGAGAGAAACTTAGGAGATAGATGGGGGAAAAAAACTTAGAGAGAAATTCCACTGTACAGCCAGAAAAGATTCACTGGCAGCACGGAGGGGAATTACTCCAAAGGCTTCGTGCCTGCTCTGTCCAGCAAAGTGCTTGACCCGAACTCTCCCGACCGCAATTTACGTTTATTGAAAAATTCTGGCAATAGCACTTCGCATATGAATCTCGGGCTGCGAGCCAGCCTCATTTTAGCGAGAAATGGGTTTGCTAGAGCAAGTTGGCTTCACTTTTCTGCCCGTAAGGCGCTGCGGGAGCGCTCCCGGCCCCGGAGCTGGGGCAGCGCGGCTCGGCGGCTCCGGCCGGAGCCAAGAACAACCCCCCGAGCCGCAGGAAAGTTCTCCGACATCCCAGCCCCGAGAAGAATTCACCCGTGACTACCCCGCTTTTTTTTTTTTTTTTTAAACCCACCCGAATCAGCACAAACAGCCGCAAACCCTCTCTAATCCCCGGACAAAAAGAGTTACACAACAAAGAAACTCCGCGTTCCTCCCGCCGCGGCGGAACCGGGACACCCCGGGAGGGGACGGGATGGGGGGACACCTGTGACAGCCCTGAGCGCTCCCGGAGGGATCCGGGACACTCCGGGACGGGACACCGGTGACAGCCCCGCAGCGACGGCGACACCCCGAGAGAGGAAGGGACACCTGTGACAGCTCCGCGCTGCTCCGGAGGGATCCAGGACACCCCGAGAGGGGACGGGATGGAGGGACACCGGTGACAGCCCTGAGCGCTCCCGGAGGGTTCCGGGACACTCCGGGAGGGGACGGGACACCTGTGACAGCCCCGCGCTGCCCCGGAGGGACCCGGCCACAGCCGCCCGCCCGGGGCGGCCGGAGCGCAGCGGCAGCGGCGCCGCCGTGACCTGCCCGAGGACCGCGACCCTCGCCCCACCATCACCACCACTACCACCACCACCATGACCATCACCATCATTACCACCACCACCCCCCCCCTCTACCAGGGCAGCGCCGACCGCTCCTCGGGGCTTCCCCGCAGCCAGCGCTGAGGAGCCGGCGGGGAGCGGGCGGACAATGGGAAAGTTGCCGCGGGGCAGGGCGACGGGGCTGAGGGACGCGGGGCGCGGGCGGGAGCCCCGGGAGGCTCCGCGCCGCTCTTACCGCTCGGAGCCGGCCGCGCTCTCCCCTCATGCCGCCGGGGCAGCGCCGTCCTGCGCGGGAGGGGCGCGCGCGCCGCCGCCCGTCGTTCGCGGTGCCGGGCGGGGGCGGGCCCCGCGCCTGCGCGCTGCCGGGGGCGGGGACGGGCGGGGCGCATGCGCGGTGGGAGGCGCGGGGTGGCCGGGCGGCCGTGAGGGGAGAGGCGATGGTGGAGGCGATGGTGGAGGTATGGTTGGGGTGGGAAAGGATCGGAGAGGGCGTCCAGTTTTACACCCTGCCGTGAGGAGGGACAGCTTGCACTAGATCAGATTGCTTCGGGCACTGTCCAGCTTGGCCTTGATACACTTCCAGCGATGGGGCAGCCACAGCTGCTCCGTTCCACTACCTCGCCACCCTCACAAAGAAGGATTTTTTTCAGATCTCTGATCACAGGATCAGTTAGGAGAAAAAGACCCTTTCACCGAGTCCAGCCTATGACCTAACCCCACCTTGCCACTTGGACCATGGCACTACGTGCCGCATCCAGTCTTTTCTTTAAACTTTCCAGGAATGGTGACTAAACAAATCTACACCTCCTCTCTGTCATTGTGAAGCCATTCCCCGTTGTCCTGTCACTACATGCCCTGGTAAATACTCTTCCCCCCATCTTTCCTGTAATCTGGGATGCCTCAAAGAGCTCTGTCTCACACCGTGTGTGGCTTAACTGTGATGTACTAAAAGTAAGAAATACAATTGTGGTTTTTACAGTACCAGAGTATCACAAACCCTGTTGAAATAAGGACTTGAAAGATAGGAACCCACGTCTCTGCTCCCTTCAGCAGCACTACTGAGACATTTTGTTTACCCACAATAGCTTTTATTAATGGCTCACTCCCTCAGAATATAAATCTGCTAAAATTCGGAGTCATGTCCTGACATTTTGATGCAATGCTTTCCCTAGGAAAGCTGAATTTGTGGTTACCACTAATGAGGGATTAAGCTACCATTCTTTCTTTTAGAAACCTTGTGTCTTTTAAAGTTAGTCAAGCATAGCCTCTTGTCTGATCTGAACTAGTCCTTACAAGAAGCTGTTTGATGTGTTGAGAAATTGTTCCTCTGAATCTCATTTCTGTTGTGGCACTTGGCCAGTTGCCTCCATGTAGCAGGAGTTAACTGGTTAACTGTAATTAGATTTAGTTATCTGATTGATATTCCGTGCCATTATGCCTGCAACATCCTTTTCCTGCTCTGAAAGCCTGAGATATAATCCTACCGGCATAGCAGGGTGAGGAATTTACGCCCACTCAGATTCCTCTTTGTTCATAACATTTCCCTCTTTAGATTCTGAAAATGTTCTAATTCTTACTGACGCCTCTATTCTACTTCACCAAATGGCCAGGTAACCAGAGAAGCTTTCTTTGGACTTTTAAAGGTATTTGGAGTTTATTGACAGAGTGAAAATCCATAATTTATTGTCTAAATCAGTCATAGTCTCAGCTGTTTTCTGCAGAAACAACAATCTTAGCAAGATAGATGAAGAAGAGGAAAGTAATATTTTTCTACTGTTGTAGATTTTTCTACTGTTGTTTATTTTCCTGTTATATCTTCTCTCACGGAAGCTCCAGCTTCCATCGTTAGGAGGAATATAACGTGAATAAATGTGTGGGTGAAATGTTTCAGGAAAGCTGTGAGGCATGCTGGAGACTGAAGCCCCGAGGACACGGGCTGAAAGTGCAAACCGTTCCATATTTTCGGAAAATTAGGAACACAGCCTGCTAGATATGAAGGGAAGCTTGGCCTTAGGGAGGTTATGCAAGGTCGGTCACTTCTCTCCATCTGAGCACTTTCCCAGGATTGCATTCCTTCACGTTATGAACTTCAGTTACACAACTCGAAGCAACTGTTATCTTGATTCAGGCAATATTGCCATGGAAATTAATGAGAACTATTGGTAGTCAATCCTTTACTATTAATAATAACTAACTGAAAGTGCAGTTGCTTGGGAGCAGTTCAGGGCTGATGCATATGAGAAAAGATTCAAAACGCCTCTCAGCAGTGCTGGAATGCAGCTCAAGCTCCTGGAATTTCAACAGGCAGGAACTTGCTCTGGTTTCCTTTGTTTGCATTCCAGGCCATGAAGAAAAGTGAAGCGATCCTGACTCCTTACTGTCCATCAGGTCTCATCTTCAGTGCTGTTGTGCTAAGGAGAGGAGATTGTCAGCAGTTCATGACAAGACAGAACGTGTTCACTCGAGGTCTTGCTGCTAAGCCGTACGTTTATCAAAGTATGTGGAAGAGGGATGAGAGTTTGGGTTCAGACACACTGAAATGCTTCAAGAGCTGTTCCCTAACAAATCAGTCCTGTCTGAGTCAGTGGATTTTTTTTATGTACAACTAGCTGCATTGAAACAAATACCTGCTTCCTAAACCTTTAAAGCCATGGAAATGGTCCCAAGTGACAACACTGCCAGCATGATGGAAATAATAATAAGCATGATGAGTGACAAACAGTTAATGGAACACAGTTGTGCCCTGGGGACATTGATTCTGGTTTGCACAGTTTTTATTTAATGTATTTCACCATGTGTCACTGTTTCTGCTTTCCCTCATTAGTCTAGGGAGAGATAAACAGGTAAAGCTGGGTGTGAGGATGTGTGAACTCCTTCATCCCTCTTTTCTTAAGAGTAACTGTGACCCCTAAGTTCAGCCCTCCAGACACAGACCTGAATGTGCCCATCCATTACAGCTGTATGTATTTTTGTAAGCTCCCTGGACAGCCTGTACTGGGGAAACAGTGAACAGGAGGAAAAATTTCTCCACATATCTCTGGAGATCTTAAAGCCCTTCATAGTGGCAGGGAAGACACTAGTAACCCCAATATGCAGTATAAATACTGAGGCTCACAAAATGCCGTAGGAAAAGTCACACAGTAAGTCAGTATGAGAAAGGAGAGCAGAGCTCCTCACTTCCTGGGTGGTTCCCTTATTTGCAGGTATTCCTGCCTTTTAGCTCTGCAGTAGTTTTCCACTAATCACAAGATTGGAATAAGGGTAAAATATCTCCAGGCTGGCCTGTGTTCAGAGAGGGGATGTTAATGTATGATACCTAGAAGGTGTTACACTCTGTGATGAGATTTTTATTCAGGATTAAACCAGCCTTAGTTTACTGTAGTTTATTGCACCATAAGTGAAGGTGTATTAACTTTATACCACTATTTAATTTATCTGAGCTTCTCCCATCGAAAAGCCTTAAATGACCTTGTAGACTGGAGCCCTTTATGTCTTGATGCCACAAACAGGCAGAAACATGTTTTTTCCTGTCTTCCCAAGTGACTGGTAGGAAAATTGAATTGTAGGCTGGGAGCTAGCCAGGCACACCAGCTGCCAGCGCTCGGAGTCCAGCAGCTGACATCAGAGCACCGGCCCCATTGACAGCAAAGGTTACGCAGACAAACATTAGCAAATAGGACCAAGTCCTGATTCATAAAATAGATGAGTCAGGATGAGCTTGTGGCACGTGTCCCAGCCCTTATTCCCATTCTCTCCCTGCAAAGCCTGTACCCATCCAAGGCTCCCTGCCTTGAGTTCCGTGTCGCTGCTCAGGAGCCGTGCAATGCTAAAACAAAAGTGAGCAGGTGGTGCAGGGGGGGCTGCTTGTACAGAGATAATTAAATGTGAGGAGCTGGTGGAGTGGATATTCTGGTTGAAGAATAGGATCCAACATTTATTGCAATACCTGTGTTGGATGTTTGTAGCACCTAAAAGCCTGATGGCACTGTTTTCTCGGGGGACTGTGAGGAGCAGGGGACACCCTCTGGGGCTCCCACTGGGTTATTTTATCCCTCAGACATCAGGAGGTGGCACAGGTTAAAGAGAACTCACCCCCATGACCTTTTTTCCAGTAAAGGAAATAAAGGTAAAGGGAATAAAGGGAAAAACACTTGGATAGTAACTAATTTGCTGAGGTGTTTTATTGATGCTGAAGATGTCAAGCTCATAATACAGGGAGCTGGAGTTGTGAGTGAGGAAGGCTTCTCTGGGCTGTTGGAATGCCCAGCTTTTCTACTTGCCTTTGGAAACAGCCCATGTGTCCGTGTGCCACTGCCTGGGAGCTGCCTGGTACCTGCCTCCCAGGGAACAGCCTGTTTCCAGTTGTCTCTTTAAATGACTTAAAACACTGCCAGGATCTGATCACTCATTCCTTAGAAAAATAGGACTCTCAGCCAAAGGCTCAGCAGAAACGATGAGTAAATTTCCTATAAAAATAAAAACAAAGGCTGTTTACCATCCCTCCTTTTAATGAATCTGACAGTACAAATACTCTCAGCTGCTTCAACAAGCACTGAATCAAGCTGCTGGGTCACTCACCGGGTAGAGACTTTGTCCCTATTTGCCTCTAACATGTTGACAATTAGGGGGGTTTTTTAAATACAAGAGGAGCAATAAGAAACACTCACTATTAAAAGTATTGCACAAATCCATCTCCTTTTAAAGGACGCACTGACTCCACTAGAGCTGGGTCTGCACCCTGTGGGCAAACACAGCACCTTTCAGTGGAGCTCTGTCAGGACAAGTTCCCTTTGTGACTGTTGCTCCTCCAGCATCACAGTGCCTATGTCTGTACAGCTTATTCCTGTGCCTGGAGGAAAACGAGGCATTATGAGGCACTTGCACACCAAAATAACTGCCAGTATTGCTATTTTAGGGGTTATTTTTTAACTTGCAGTCTGTGGAGCAGGCCTGCGCTGGCAGCCTTCGTCCCTGCGTGTCTCAGAACTTGAGAAACGCAAGTTTCGTGACGCTGTTTGCAGACCCCAGAAATGCTGCTTATCGTCTCCGATCAGCATCATGCTTTGCATGAATTCCGGTCCTGTATCCAAGGCAATCTCATTATTTGCTGTACACGCTCGATCTGCTGGCTAGTTTCTTTCTCCTTCTCACGGGGGAGGAACCTTCCTGTGCTCCACAGGCGTGCCTGTGTTTAGGAGATTAAAGAAAGCAGGCAAGACGCATGAAAAATGTCACCCCGTCGCGGCAGCGGCAGCCTGAATGGGAGCACAATTCCGAGACAGATGTTCCTTTCAATTGAATTGTCTGTGTCAGTGATTGCAGAGTTCAGCGCTCCGGAGAGGTGTGAGGCGGAGGGCACGGCTGAGCAGAGGGCTGGCTGCAGCCGGGGAGCTGACACAGTGCAGGCAGCGGCTCTGCTGATTCTGCCACGGCTGCAGCATTAATCTGTCTCGGCCTCGAGCACCGCTGGCTGTCTGTCCCGGAATTAATTTGGCTAATGTAGCGCGTGATGGAAAGCCACGTTTGCAATCTCTTTGCCAGGCAAGGCTGGACGGATTGATAGCATCCTCTGTCCCTGGATAAGAGAACTCATAGCAGAGCTCCACTGAAGGTACATCCTCTGAGAGTGTGGCTCCATCCCACAAGGGCTGAGAGAGATGTTTAACACCTCCTGGCTCTGGTGATTGTCAGAGGAGACAGGGAAGAGGTGGCATTGTCACAGGGGTGGCTCTGCAACCCCTGTGCAAGTGGGAGGTGTCAGAGTTTTTTCTGAGGGCAGGTTTCAGTATCCGTCTCCAAATAACTTGTTTTGACAGAGGGGGTGGTCTTCAGCACAGGAAGCCTATTTGCAGCCAAAGTTTCAAACTGGTGGCTACAGACTCATGTATGACCACTAAGTATTTAAGTTATCTAATGAACAGCTGTTTGATTTGCTTTCGGTCACAATCAGGCTGAGCCTGAATTAAACAGGAGCCTAGTGATGGAAAGGACTGAAACGCCCCCAGACAACCCCCTGGGCAGAGACTGGAAACGAGCCCAATGCTTTCCTTGTGCCCCATCCCCAACACCCCCCATGCACCTGGGCCCTTGTGGGCCTTTGCTGCACCACTTTTGTGCAGAGAAAGAAAAGAGAGTGTTCTGGAGCACCGAGGAGGAGCAAGAGGCAGGTGAATATGGCAGTGGTGGGAGTTGAGGCAGAACCAGCCCAGCAGAGGCTCCAGAGTAGCAGAGGATAAGTTTGCCCAGCAGTTCACCCAGAGATGACATTCAGCTTGGAAAGCAGATGAGGGTGTGCAACATACAGGATGATACGAGAGGGAGACCATCACCTATCCACCAGAGCCCCAGCTAAATTAATTTTGTGTCACAGTCAACAAGAAAAGGACTTTTTGAGGGAGGCTGAGCACCCCTTCACCACCAACCACTCTGTGAGATGCCCTGGGTGAGCAGCTGTGTGCCTCCCCTCCCCACCACCGCACTGGCACATTCAGGAGCACAGAGAGAACTGGAGCTGATTGCAATAAACCCATTAGCACATGGATGTGAGCCACAACACGGCACTGTGCAAACTAACCCAGAAGGAGGCTTGCAATGCAGGCAAGTTAATTGCCCAAAATAACCCCCAACCCACCCTGGCTGCCGTGCTTTGCCATGGGAACAATATTGTGCATGTGATCACATTCAGCAGGACACAAGCAGCCTAAGGGTCTTTTTACATTTGGCTTGAAAAGGCTAAAAATAGACCCCAAACTACATTCCTTTTTTGCATTGCCATCTCCTCTGCCTCTTCCTATTCACTGGCACTTTTACATGCAAAGCAGGATTTGGGATTCAAGGCCCCATAATTAGACTCCAGCCTGGCAGCTGCAAGTGGAACAGCTGGAGGTGTTATTTTTACGGGTTATTAATTGACTGCAAGAAAGCCCAGCAAACAGAGCCAGTGAGCTGCAGTCCACAGCCACATGACAAGGTCTTAGTGACAGAAAAAGATAAAATAAAAGAGAGAATGCAGAATCCTAAAGCCGATTAGTTATAGCAATTTCTCCAAAGCTAAATATAGGGAAAAAATCCTCTCCCATCTTCAGCTCCGTTGGCGGAGATGAGAAAGCACAAGGAAGGAGATAGACAGAAATTTCATTTTTCACATAAGCCCCCATGGGTTGCAGAGAGAAACTGCTGCTCTGGTGACACTTCCAACACTTAAATCCAACTGTCCCTGGCAGCTCCCCTCTGACCAGCCCTTTGCTCAGCACTCACAAGTGCAACTGCACTTGCTCCAACTTCACTGCACCAGACAGGGGGATGACACAGGGAAGCTCCTGGTGCTGTCCCAGCACCCAGTCATGGCCAGGCGGGCACAGTCCTGGTTCCTCTCTGCCAGCCACGGATGGGTGAGCCTGCAGAGCCTCCCCTCAGAGGGGCTGGACCACCCACACTGCCCCAAAACAAAGCAGGACAGAGCCAGGAGACTTCCTGCCTCCAACTCTCCTTCCTCCCTGCCTTTCCTGCAGCTGGGGACAGATGGGGCTTGGGGACAGCTGAAGCCACCTGGGGCCACAAGAGAAACACCTCATCAAGTGCTGGAATAAGGAAAGGCTCTGGGTGCTGACAGCATGAGGGGAGGGGATTGGGTCATCAACTCTGCAACACCTATTGTACATCTAAGACCTCAGGGAAATCAAAACCAGGTGACTCCAGCAGAGATGCTGAGAAACTGGCAGAGCATTTCAGATTTATGGGAAATTAATTTAGCCCTAGTCTAGATGCTGACAGCCAGCAAGGCCCTCTCCCCAGGACAGCCCATATTGGTGGCCCAAGCTGTGGGGCCTTTGTCAGACTCAGGTTTAACTTCTGAAAATGAATCACAGTTGTACAGCAGAGGTGAAGCAGCACCTCTCCCAGAGCAGGGGACAGCCAGGATCCTGGCCCTCAGCATGCCCTGAGCTGGCAGTCAAAGGGGAAGGGAAGGCAGTGGAAAGGCTGCTGCTGCTTGGAGGCCAAAACTCAGCCCAAGAAAGCCCCTTCCTCATCAGGAGGCAGGACAGTCCCGTGTTCCACAGCTCCAAGACAGGGATTTCTTCCCACTTTCATCACCCACACAGCAAGAGAAGCACCAACCCCCCCTCCACTGTGAAGATGTGTCTTCATAATGTTCAGTCATAGACAGTGGTTAGAAGAGAGGGATATTTCTCTCCAGCCTCCATCCTTGACACCCCTCTGGGTGGGTTTGGGGTATTTCCAGTCCCTCTCATATTCCCATCTGCACAGGCTCTGTATCTGGAGACAGCTGAGGGAAACCCATGTTTTGTAATCTCCCTCTTTGGAGACCATTTCTGTGATAACCAATCCCCTCAGACATCCCTTCAACACCAGCATGCCCTCCTGGCCCAAACCCACACCTGGACTTGCTTCCAGGGCTGTTTTCCAGACCAGCCTGGCAGTGCTGGGACTGCCCTCGAGCAGGAAAGCTCCTCTTCAAAAGCCAGCTCTGCCTCATGCTGTGAGCTGGGAAGAGCTGTCAGAGCTCCTGCCGGGTGCCAGCACTTCATTCCTGTAGGATGGGGTTGTGGGTTAGGCCTTTATTTCCAGCACACTCTGCCTGCTCCACGCCCAGTGCCAGGGCTGCCCAATCCCTCAAGCCACAGCAAGGCCATGGGGCTCCCAAAACTTGGGTTTCAGACTGTCACAGGGCCTTTCCCCAAGCTGGGGGTCCCCACGGGAGCAGAAGTGCCAGGGGCAGAGGGACAGCCCCAGAATAGGGTTCCCATGGGCCAGGCAGGGCTGGGTATCCAACCTCAGGGCTACAGGGACACACCACCTTCCCCTCACCCAGTAATTCAGCCCAACCAGACAATTGCTCCGTGTCTGACAACATGGGAGCTGAACCCCCCACTGCAGGAGAGAAACCAAACATGTAACAGAGACAGCTGTGGTTCTGCACCAGCCCTGTGTCCCTGTGGTGCTGCACAGAGCCCCCCTCTACTCCCTTTAACCCCAAACACACTGCCACTGCTCAGCATCACCTGTGTGACCCTGCTCAGGCCTGGGGAGGTGCATGTTGCTCCTGCATCCACAGGTGTGGCAGTCCCACATGTCCCCAGGCTATTTTCCCTGGTAAGGCTCAGTCTGTGCCATCTGTGCTACCATCACACCTCTCCACGAGATCCAAAGCCGTGGTTGCACAGGGATAGACATCACTTTGGGGACAGCAGGAGGGGAGGAGGCTTTTTCCAGGGGGTGTCAGAACCACAGGTGACGGTGCTGGAGAGCAGAGAGCTGCTTGCAGCTCCCAGGGTTGTGAAAGTCTTTGGCCTTCATGGCGTGGGATGGGGATTTGGGAGCAAAGCACAGCAAGCGAGCTGAAGAGAGTGACATTTTCCTTCCCAGCTGCTCCATCCATGCCCACACAGGCGGTGGGATGACTCCGTGCAACTAATGATGCAACGTGATTAGTAAACAAATGGTGCATTTGCACCAGGAAACAAAAAAGCAAAAAGAGGAAGAGGAGAGAAAAGAAAGAAAACGAGTCACATTTTGGGCTGGCAGCACACAGCAGTGAGCTCTTTAAAAATCTGCTGAGGAATGCACTTGCACAGCACATGGTTTGGGCATATCAATGAAGCTGCAAAGCAGGCTGGCAGGCACACAAATCCACTTTCTAATGAAATTTACAGCAAGTGGAATTTAGGTCACTACTCGGAAGCATTCAGTTTATTCCAGGCAGCTTTTAAAATATTTAAGAAATAGCTGTCAAATTAAGCCTGCTCACCTCTGACTGCAAGGTCCAACTTGGAGCCATGGCAGATTTCTTAGCTATGGCTTAAAAATATTTTTTAAGCTTTCTTTGATTGCCCCCTCCCCTCATCACCACAGCACAGTGATTGGCATCAATTCCTGCCGTGCAAACCTGGCTCTGGTGGGAGCTGTGAGTTCCAAGGATGCCCAGGCTGTGCCCAGCCCAGCCTCATCCTTCCCCAGGGTCAGAGCAGTGAGACACCAGACATGTCCTTTCTGCAGCATGTGCCCTGAGGACTTCAGCTGCTGTTGAAGGAAGAGCAGTGGTACAGCCAGACCTAAAAACAGCTCTCGAGGGAACAGCTAAAAGCTGCCTCTTTGCAGAGGTGAGCCTTCACCAAGGCTGAGCGATGCTGAGTGGAAGGGTCTGGGCTGCACTGCGGGTTGCCAGTGCTATTCCCAGATGTCACACTCCAAAAGAGCTGCCAGAGCATCTTCAGTGGGCGGTGGAGGGAGAGGAAAGGTGGCAAACAGGCAGTTCTCTGGCTGTTTACCCAGCAGAAGTGGCCAGAGCCCCTAATCTCCACACTCGCAATTCCTGCAGAGATCAGAGCAGGCCAGACACTTCCACTTCCAACAAGGCAAAGTTCAAGCCCTTACATAACACCAACAGTGTGAGCTGATTGCTGTCCCAGCTCAAGGTCCAGCCAGGCACAGAGCTCAAAGCTCTTCCAGCCTCAGCACAAACTATGAGCAGAGCAGGGGAGAGCAGAAAGCAGCCCTGGAGCGGGGCTGAGAGGGGAGACTCCACAGGCACAGCCAGGGTGTGCTTTGGAGGACAAAGCATTTTCCCATTGCTCACCACCCTGCCCCACCTTGGCAGCTGCCCTCAGCTTGTTCCCCACTGCCTGGGCATCTCCCCTGCCCACACGGGACCTGCTCCCCTTCCACAGGGTCTGCCCAGATCCCAGCACAGCCCCAGCACTCGGGATCTGGCCTGGCTGCAGCTGAGGTGTAACACAGGTGCCTGTGCAAACACCTCTGCCTCCTTCCTCATCAACACATAAATATCCATGTCACGCTCAGCTGGTGGAGGATTTGTTTGGCTGGGTTATGATCCTGGCTGCTGCTCCACAGCTGGCTCTGTACCAGGATCTGGCACTGGGGGACACGGTCTCTGACCTCCCTCCCATCAGCACTCCTGGCCATGGATGAGCACACCAGGGCACACTCAGACACCATCCACAGGTTCATCCTGGGTAGCCTGGCCCTTCTTCCACCTCACTGTCTCTCCTGATAGAGTTCCATATCCATCCCTGCAGCTCTCTTGCCCCTTTTGTTCCATTCCTTGCCAACAGGGATGTTATTGAGTCTGAAGGAAGCGATCCTTGGATATTACCCAGCTCTCTGTGACCCCTCTTCCCTCTAGGACATTTTCCATAGGATCCCTCCAAGGTCCCTGGATGGGCCTGTTGGCTCTTCCCATGCCCAGAGCTCTGACTGGACATCCCTGGCAGCACAGAGGCCTCAGACCCTCCTGACCCCACAGAGCTACACATCCCACCCACCTGTGGAGCTGACCCCCTCCCACATGGATCCAACTCCAAAACATCTGCAGATCCACACGGTACCAGCAGCTGGAGAGGAGCCTGCACTCCTCCCCATCCCCAGCCACAGCATCACCTGCTCACCCAGACACCAGCTCTCCTCTGGCAGTGCTGGAGCAAAGGCAGCACTGCTGGGTCCACTTCTGCTCAGGATTTCATTCTTAACGAGAGACTCGGAGGCAGAATTCAGCAAGGAAGAAATCCTGTAGGAAGCAGCCGATGTGGCCACCTGGAGCTGAGCAGCACACCTTGCAAGCACAAGGGAGCACACACAGCCCACTAAACCGCACGGGCTTATGGAATTTCACAGCACACTGGTGTTGGGCTTGGCTTGGGAGCGCTGCAGACCAAGTGGAAATTTTCTCCAGGAAGGGGAATCTAGGAGCCAGGCTATTGTGCAAGTGAAACATTTGTCCCTGCTGTTTAGATACAGTTTGCTCCCCAAGAGGAAGCAGAGGGAACCTGGAATGTGCAAGTTATCAAGTTATCCCTCCAGGAAACCTTGTCCAGGAGCTGGGCACCACCTGATCCAACCTACAGCACAGCTGCCTCCCCTGCACACTCCAGCTGCCCTCCTGGCTGCAGGCTGCCCGGCTGGCAGTTGTGTAACGCACAAGCAGCCTGGGCTGCTGCCAGGGTGCAGAGCAGGGATGTCCCGAGGGACGTAATCCTGCCATGGCCTCGCTGCCCGCGCAGCCGTTAACAGAAAGACTCCCGGTTCTCTCATTTCCATCCTTTGTGAGAACAAAGGATTCTGCGGAGCTCCACACCCTCTAGTGGAGCTGGGAGCTCGGCACACCGAGACACTCCTGAATCCCACAGCACTGCTGAGCTCAATTCGGGATCCCATTGCCCAAGCAGGGCTGGGGACTGCACATCTGCAGGGTGTGACAGCCCCGGGGTCAGTGCAGCTGGCAGTTCCCTGCTGCCTGCACAGCCCCCTGCAGCACTGAAACACCTGCCTGCTGTGTTCAGGCACAAAAGTATTAAATAAGAAGAATGTCAACTTTGAAAAATGGATTTTATTCATGTTCACCATCCAATTAGGCACAACTACCTTCTAAAACCTACAGGAAAGGTGGAGGGGGACTTTTCACAAGAGCATGGAGTGCCAGGACAAGGGGGAATGGTTTCAAGAGGCACAGGGATGGGTTAGATGGGGTATTAGGGAATTAGTGAGAGTGGGGAGGCCCTGGCATAGGGTGCCCAGAGCAGCTGTGGCTGCCCCAT
The DNA here is from genome assembly GCF_029207755.1 of Chamaea fasciata. Lineage (NCBI taxonomy): Eukaryota > Metazoa > Chordata > Aves > Passeriformes > Sylviidae > Chamaea > Chamaea fasciata. The sequence continues at coordinate 8,214,503 of NW_027094104.1, read as the reverse complement.
CCCTGGACATGTTCAAGGCCAGGCTGGACAGGGCCTGGGGCAACCTGGGACAGTGGAAGGTGTCCCTGCCCATGGCAGGGGGTGGAAGGAGATGGTCTTTATGGTCCTTTCCAGCCCAGACCCTTCTATGATTCTGTGATAACCCAAAAAGACCACACAGGTATAACCAAACTGCAAGAGCAGCTCTCACCATCCTGCAGAATCACCTCTTAGTCCAGCCACCTGAAAATAAATAACCAGGACGTTCAGCCAGGAATGCACCTAAAAGCCAGAGTCCCCATCCTACAGAGACCCATCTTCTCTGGATCAGTGTTAACTGCAGCACCATCCCACCCCAGCTCTCCCCAAAATCCTTCCCAAGAGCACACCAGAGTCAGGTCACCCATCCCCCCAGCAACAACAAACAGGAAAAGGACTTCTTATTTTGGCAAGGAGTTTTTGCCAGGAGCAGGGGTCACTGTGGTGCCAGGATCCCAGCACAGGCCTTCCCCTTTCCCTTCCCACACTTGCCAGGGCACACAGCCCCCTGAGCTGTCCCCAGGTGAAACCAAACATGTAACAAGAGCAAAGTACACAACTTCCAACAGAGCTTTACATTTGCTCAAGTGCAGAAACCAACCTTATCACTACTCCCCGCTATGTGGAGAACAAAGTTGCAACTGGAACAGTATCCAGTGATAAATCAAGTACCCAGGCTCTCATTTCCACACTTAGAGAGCACCAGTTTGACTTGGCAAAACATTTTCAAAGGAAGACTCGTTATACATTAAGAAAACCCCAATCTAACCAGTTTTCCCCTGGATCAAGGGTGCAGCAGATGTATGCAGTATCATACATGACCATCAAAATGCTTCATGAATGTTCACACCTGTTACTGCACAGGTGAGGCCCAGCACGGAGCCCACCTGGGAGCTGCTCTCGGGCACGGGTGAGGCTGGCTGGTACCAGCCAGCAGCCCTTCCCCAGCCCACAGACCTCAGAGCCCTGCCCAGGAGGGGCACACAGGGCTCCCACGACTCACCTGGTGTTCCCTCACCTCAGGAATGGAAGCACCGAGTCCCAGCCGTGTCACCATCTGGGGGAAATCCTGTGACACACAAAGTGCTGGGACACTCACAGTAAAAACAAAGCCCTGCTCTGGCTGCTGGCCCTGGGGCTGGCCCTGCAGCCCCCTCCCCACCACACGGCTCACTCCTAACACCCCACGGGCCCCACTCAGCTCTGCCCCTGCTCCCCCACTCTGCTGTGGGTCCAACACCGCCTCAAGGAGCAGCCGCACCCCAGGACTGTCCTTGCACAGCACCCCAGCCTTCCTACCGACCTCCCACACAGTCCCCAAGCCCCCACAGAGACCCCAAACCCTGCGGCCCCCAATGCTCCAGCCCCCCACGGAACTCTGACCCCCACAGCTGCCTCCCCCAGCCCACCACAGAGCCCCACACCGTGTCCCCAGGCTGGCACTAGCCCCCTTCATTGCCCCCCAAGCCCCCCGCACGCCCCCCAGCACTCCAGCCCCCCACACCACCCTCCAGCCCCGCGGCAGCACCCCCCACAACCCCACACCCTCCCAACCGTACCTCAATATCCGCCACCCTGCATCCCAAACCCCCTCTGCACCCCTAAATCCTGCCGCCCCCAGCTTCCCCCAAACATCCATTTCCCGCACTCCAGCCCCCCAAAAACCGAGACCCCCCACCTCCCACACCGCCCCCAGCCCCTGCTTACCCGGAGCCCCCATTACAGCCCCTCCTGCACCGCACACTCTGCCCCCCCGGACCTTCACTACCACCAGCGCTCCAGATCCACCCCCCACTCCACCTTCCCCGCACCCAACACCCCACTGATCCCCAGCCCCCATCAGGCCCCTCAGTTCCCCGACCCTCCCTCAGCCCGCCCGTACCCGCCATGCCCCCGACCCTCCCTCAGCGCCTCGTGGCCCGGAAGCGCGGCCGGAAAGGCAGCGAGAGCACCCGCGGGCCAGAGCGCCGCGCGGGGCACGGTCCGCCAGGGACAGCGCCCTCGTGTGGCGCCGGCCGGCACTGCAGCGGCGCCCGGAATCCTCCGGGAATTGCCGGGAGCGGGGAACGGGGAACGGGACGGGAACTGCCGGGAGCGGAGAACGGGGAACGGGACGGGAACTGCCGGGAGCGGGGAACGGGGAACGGGACGGGAACTGCCGGGAGCGGGGAATGGGGATCGGGCTGGGAACTGCCGGGAGCGGGGAACGGGGAACGGGACGGGAACTGCCGGGAGCGGGGAACGGGGAACGGGACGGGAACTGCCGGGAGCGGGGAACGGGGAACGGGACGGGAACTGCCGGGAGCGGAGAACGGGGAACGGGACGGGAACTGCCGGGAGCGGGGAACGGGGAACGGGACGGGAACTGCCGGGAGCGGGGAATGGGGATCGGGCTGGGAACTGCCGGGAGCGGGGAACGGGGAACGGGACGGGAACTGCCGGGAGCGGGGAACGGGGAACGGGACGGGAACTGCCGGGAGCGGGGAACGGGGAACGGGGAACGGGACGGGAACTGCCGGGAGCGGGGAATGGGGAACGGGACGGGAACTGCCGGGAGCGGGGAATGGGGATCGGGCTGGGAACTGCCGGGAGCGGAGCCCAGCGCCGTGGGGCTCGGGACCGGCAGAGAACAGGAGCCCTCGCAGGCCGGGAACGGCCCGACCGGGCGGGGTTTGGTTTTGGAGCTGCTGGTGCAGAGAGAGTCACGGAGATGCTCCAGGGGCTGGAGCCCCTCTGCTCTGGAGCCAGGCTGGGAGAGCTGGGGGTGCTCACCTGGAGATGAGAAGACTCCAGGGAAACCTCAGAGCCCCTTCCAGGGCCTAAAGGCGGCATATACAAAGATGGAAAGTGACTTTTTACACAGCGCTAGGACAAGACAGAATAATTTTACACTAAAAGAAGTGAGGAAGGAATTCCTCCCTGGGAGAGTGCTGACGCGCTGGCACAGGCTGCCCAGAGAAGCCACATCCCTGGAAGTGCCCAAGGCCTGGTTGTCCCACCTGGGACAGTGAAGGTTGTCCCTGCCCATGGCAGGGGTGGAATGAGATGGACTTTTAGGTCCTTTCCAACCCAAATCATTCCATGATTCCATTATTATAATCCCCCCAAAAGGCAAAATCTCTGCACGCTGAGAGTTCAGAGGCCGTTCTTGACTGGAGCTGAAACCACTGGGCAGTTAATAGAGAGTAAATCAGTATTTTGATTTAATATTCTGCTGATGGTTCTTAAGGCCTCCTGTTTATGTTGAATTGTGCTTCACTTTCAGTGACTCTGACAGCCCCGCTCCTGGCTGAGAGAGAGGCTTTCATCACAAATACAGGTATCTCTCAAGAAATTTAATCACAATATTCCCTCCAAGACATTTTGGTATAAACAGCCTGGGAGCAGAAAACCACTCCAACACACAAGCAATAACCTGCTCCCTGATGCCTCATTAAAAATGAAGCAGCGTTTAGTTTTATTTCTGCAATAACACATTTTAGCAGACCTCTTATGAAATATACATACAGGTCCAAGCCGTGCAAAACCTGGATGGGAGGAACAGCTGGGGAAGCCAAGCACCACATCACCAGTGAACAAAATCTCACTTTTGCCCATTAAAGCTTAGCGTGGGTTCTGGGTGCTGGCACATCCAAACACGGGGACTGAGTGACACAGGGGCAGGTTTGTGCCACCAGCCCAGCCCCACCCTGAGCCAGCTGAGCAGGTAATTCCACGCTCAGGTTCCCCAGGAGTGGGTGCCTGCGCTGCTCAGAGCCTGCTCTGAATACTAAACTCTTCATTTCCTTGTGATTTTCCTTCTGCCGCTTGTAAATACACAGCAGGAGTGTTCTACAAATACCGGGGAACATCTTCCCAGTCCCTGTGAAAGCAGAGGGCGTGATCCCTACTTTGCACAAAGAATTGTGATGCGGGGGGGGGGGGATGAATGAAAACACAAATTGCCCGCAGATCTGAGGAGCTGACTTTGCAAAAGCTGCTTTTGTGCTTCTCAGAGCACAAAGCCCTTCCCTGCTGCCCCCTGACCAGCGCTTACAAACCGAGGGATATCCCCTCTCCCAACACAGCCCCGCTTTCCAGGCCTTGCTGGTTTAATGCTGAAGACATAATGCTCGGCGTTCTTTTCTTCCTTACAGATTCATAGAATCCTTGAGGTTGGAAAAGACCTCCAAGATCATCAAATCCTACTGTGGTTGCAGTGAAATCCTTTAGGGGTGCTGGGTAGCCAGGGAGAGCCCTGGAGGCAGATGTCCCGTGGCCAGATGAGCTGGCCAGGCTGTGCTGGCTCCCCAGGCACTTTCAGGAGAGAGAAGGACTTTAACAACTGAGCCCGAGGGGATCCGACACCTCACAGCCTTGTTTGCCACCAGCCTGGCAGGGAGGTGGAGGCACAATCCCCACACCCCACTGTGGGCAGGACAGCCACCCATCCCCTCCAGGGCGGCCCGGGGCAGGTGTGTGCAGAACAAAAGCATTTCACACCCTTCCACGAGTTTAATTTGTGAAGGTAAAAGCATTTCACGAGTACCCTGCTGATCCCTCTGTGCCCCCCTCAGACTCTGTCTTTTGCCTCCAAGGGAGCCAGGGGCTGGCCAGCTGCCGCACCCCGCAGGATTTCATCCCTCCTGGGTGCAATTCTGCCCAGCTCTGGCAGCAAACGTTGTGTATCTCATTTGTACAGCCGAGCTCGGGCTGCCTGCCTGATGGCAGGGACCGCGCTGAAAACAAACATTCCTTTTTTTTTTTTTTTTTTTTTCCTTTTTGATAAGAGAAAACATTACTTCTCCGAGATTTCCACAGCAGATCAAGCACAAGCCTGAATTATCTCGCTCTTCTCTTTCTCCAGGGAGCAGATAATAGGTGGATGTCTCCATCCCTCTCCTTTGTTACTCGTCACCCAGCTTGGCAGCGTTTTGGTTGCTATTAAACCACACTCACCCCCCTTGACATTTAAAGGGCTGTTGTTTGATTGCTGTCACAGTCCTGTACGTGGATCCTTCAACCAGTTCCCTCCTCCTCTTCCCACCAGTGATGGATTTTCTCGTTTACTCCACAGTAATTTGCTTTCCTCTCCTCATGCTGTGCTCCAGCAGAATGTTTTCACTGTCAGACTTGGGGTTTGGTACTTGCCCACGGTGCCACGTCACACCTGAGCAGCTCTGGGCACATTGGAGCTGCCCTGGATTTCAAACTGTGTTAGAAAAACTGAACGTGGGTCTGGGAGCTACCCTGGCCCTTCTCCCACTTGGAAAACACATCCAGCAGAGAGCAAAAAGCAGGTGTCCTCCCTCGGGATAGACTGCCGTGGCTGGTCATGTCACCTGGACGTCACCTGGACACCTGAGCCCAAGGCAGTCAAAGAGCACGAGTCCCTCCCACCACAGTGATGAGCTGAAAGCTCAGGGATCTCTGCCTTCCCCTGAAAAACTAAGTGAAAATTCCCTGCTCCACAGAGCTCAGTTGTATCTGGAATTACTCCCATCAGCATCTCCTCTGTCCCCAGCCCCCTGCTGCAGAGAAGGTTGAAGAGGTTTGTGTATCTAATAAATCGTTATTCAAACACACTTGCTTGACTTGCTTGTAGAGAAACATCCCTGACCCAATCCAGCTGTGCTGGGGAGAGATGTTTTCTCTCTCAGGCACTTGTCACTGGCCCCAGCTGGAGGTTCCTCTCCTCTCAGCCTGCCAGCTGGGCAGTTTGTGTGCACAAGGCAGTGGAGCCAGCTGGGCTGGTGTCCTCCACGCCAAAGATGACAAATCCAAGAGGTGGTGACCTGCCGAGGAGCACTGCTGTGGCCAGGAGTGTGCTGATTGCGGCACGGCCCCACTGCTGCCTCCCACCTACCAGGGGCTTTTTTTTTTTTTTTTTTTTGTGAAGAATAACTCATTGTGGCAAAATTTCTTCCAGATCCAGCTCTGTGTGGCTGCGCTGCCCTTACATCAGCTGTTCCAGGTGTGATTTGTCCTCTCCACAGCCAGCAGCAGGCACTGTGTCATGGAGTTGGAAAAAATCCTCAGTCACAGACCAGCCCTGAGCTCCTCTCTGCTGTCAGGCACATGAATTAACACCTGCACTGCATCATCCTCAGGCCTCTCCATGGAGCTGGAACCCACCCCAGAGTGGGATGGAGACTCCCCCGCCCCTCCCCAAACCAGCACACCTGCAAGGGTAGCATTGTCCTTGTCACAGGGTGCTGGTTGCTGGGATCTCTAGATGACATTTGCTGGCTCTGTTTGTGCCTGCAGGACGGTCCTCAGCACCAGCAGCCACTCAGTTGCTCCTCCCATGACACCTGTGGGATGGGGACAGCTCTGGGCTGGCAGTGAGGTGTTCAGGGGTCAGTATCCAATTCCAAGCACAGCAGACCCCGAGCAAGGGGAAGGCTGGGCACTGCAGAGGTGACTCAACAAAGGGCCACGGCAATCTCTTTTTATTCCGTGCTCAGGCAGCTTCACTCTGAAACACTCCAAAGCACTTGGGAGCTTCCTGTACCCTTCAGAGCGAGGCCAAGGCACAGCCAGAGCTCTGGCTGCTGAAATGATCCCAAGGAAATGCCTCTATTGTATCCTGGGGATCAGCTCTGAGGTGGTTTGCCCTTACACCCTTGTTCCACCAAACCCACGTCCCTAAAGATCCCACAGCCCCAGCCAGGCATTGGCACTACTCACAGAGCCCCCACACCCCCGGCTGCCTCCCCACCACCCCAAAAATCTGCTTAACAGGGCCACAGATGCACGGGAGACGCTTCCAACACAGACGTCAAGGATGAGTTGGTGCCCTTTGCAATCTCCTTCTGCTGCATTCCTATAGAGTGTGGCCAATTTGCATAATAAATATGAGCTATAAATGTCAAAATCGGCCACATCCATATCTTATTTTCAGTTCAGGCTCTGATTGCATCTTTTTTGACTCTCACTTGCCTTTGCAAATAGCTGGAGCCTGGCACTCTGTGACTGCTGCCTCCCTGGATCCGTGGGGCTGGGCTGCCAGAGCCCAACATCCAACTTCCTTACGGCCGCCCCAGAGCTTCTGCCTTCCCTGCAGGTGCAATTTTAGTGGCTCTGTCACTGCTGCCTGGCACAAGGGGGCCCAGGGAGGAAAGTGTTGAGGCAGGAGGCAGAGGAGTACAGCATCCTGGGGAGGTGGAGGGCCTCCTCTGCATGCCAAGAGGGAAACTGAGGCAGGGGATCAGGCTCTCCATGGCAGATCCACGCTGCAGATCAGGGTCCCCAGTGCCACCACTGTCTCACCTCGCTTTGCACCGTGTCAAGAGCAACGAGAATGGAAACATGTGGATGGTGTTTTCACAGGTGCAGGGTGAGGAGAGACGGCTTCAAATCCTGGCGTCTTCCAGACTTACCCGTGCACTCCGTTCCTCGTCCTGCTGAGCTGTGGATAAACCTCATACAAATCCCATGTAAACCCACCTGCTGCTCTCCGTGACGGCCCCACTGCCTGCATCCCACGGCTCCTGCGGGACACATTTGAGCCTTGTGCCTAAACATTTCCAGATCCCTCTACAGCACCGCTCTTCATTGCACTCTTCAAATGCAAATGAGGATTTGCAGAAAACCATTTGATTCACGGGTTCATCCTTTATTTTGGCAGATAGCATCAGTTAAACGCCTGCTTATTTCTGCTTTCTGAGAACAATATAAACCACTTAAGTACACATGCAAGACAGACTGAGCCCTAAGTGCTTATGAGCTGTTTGATTTACCGAGGTGCCTTTATCTTTGCCGAGTATCTCGCAAAATCATTTATTATTTAGCAGTAAATTAAAGTAGAGGGTCTGTGATTTTCAACAACAGAAATTAATATCCCAGCACTCCTTTGTACCATATATATCTAAAATTTACAGCGCTGGAACCGGCCAGACAGCGCTGCAAAGCCATCCGTTTTCTTTCTCCCTTGTTACCTGCTGATCACTGCTGCATAGCAGGAATAAAAAATGGACTGGCAGGAGAGACACTCCAAGAGGAAAAGGTAGTTTTAAATTAAAAGTCCAGGTTTTTTGTGGTACTCAAGAGGCGCCCTTTGCTTCCCACTGCCCTCCTGCACACATCGCTTATGGATAATAAAGTGAACAGGCAGCAATCTCGCCTTGAGACAGCTGAGTTTTAACCTCACTGGTTCTGTGCTTGGCTAATAATAATAATAATAATAATAATAATAATAATAATAATAATAATAATAACAACTACTATTACTGCTGCTACTACTACACCTGCAAGCCTTGGAGACACACACTGTTGTGTTCTTTGCCCACCTGCCCACAGTGGAGGGGTGGCCAGGGGTGGTACGGAATCAGAAATCCAGAACAGTCAGGGTTGGAAGGGCTCTCTGGAGATCCCCCAGTCCAACCCTGCTGCCAAGGCAGGGTCAGCTGGAGCAGGGGACATGGAAACACATCCAGGTGGGTTTGGAATGCCTCCAGAGTTGGAGATTCCATAACGTCCCTGGGCAGCTGTTCCAGGGCTCTGCTCCCTCCACGGAAACAGTTCTTCCTCATGTTGGGGTGGGATTCCTTTCATTTTTCAGCTCATGGCCACTGCTCCTCATCGTGTCACTGGGCACCGCTGAGCAGAGTCTGGGAGCTTTCCCAGCACCATCCCCTGCAGAGCTGGAGCAAACGTGGCTATTCAGAGGCACAAGTGACAGCAAGGACAGAGCTCTTCCTTCTGAGCCTCCATGGACTCCTAAAGCCCATGGGTGACTTCAGGAACAAGGCTGGGGGTGTCACATTGGAGAACAACACATCCCCAGAGCTCCAACCCCTTCCTTTGGCTCTCTGCCAGCCCACCACCAGCAGCCTGGTGCAAGAGCAATATCATGGCCAGAGAGTTTTATGGGCTGTGTCGGGCTCTGGCTGACACAAAGCAGCCAATAATTTATAGCAATCTCATGTACTACAAAGGCAAAACATGTCCCTCTTGGATGGAGCTCTGCGAGCTGGAGGGATAAATCAGCTCCAGCAGGGAGCAAAGACGAGAAAAGCAGAAAAAAGACCCAAAATGTTCCATTTGGATCCTTTGGAAGGAGGAGAGAGAAGGGGCCCTGCAAATGCCCTCCTGGTGTTGGTTGTGTGGGCTGGCCTGGACAGGCACCGGGGCTGTGCTGTGGTTTCTGAGCCCTGCCTGGACAATCCCCTCCCACATCTCCTTCCATCCCCCTTTGTCCATGCCCACATGAGTCCCCTTGTCCTCCTGGAGCTGCAGAATGAGGAGGTTTTGTCCCCCAGGGCTGTGGAGGGGCTGGGGGCTGCCATCTGGGTGGTGGCAGGGGTGCACTCAGCAGCCACTCCTCATTCCTGCATAGAGAGGAGGCACGGCCAGACAGACCTCTGTCCTCAGGTCTGGCACAAGGTTTGTGCTTTTGGCCAACAAACCCATCCTCTGGAATAACCCCAGGGAACTCAGCTCTTCCTTAGATGCTGCCAGGAGGAACAGCACCCATGGGTGCTTTCTCCAAGTGTCACCTCAGCCCACGCGGAGCAGCACAACCCAACCTCCCAGCACCTGCAGAGGTGTTCCACTGCACCAGTGACCAGAGTTCCCCCGCACCAGGACCAGTGCCACTCCTGCCATGATGGTTCTGCCGCAAGGACCGGCCTCCCTGGCCTGCTGATCCCTCATTTCCACCACGCTTTGCCCACCACGGTCCCACAGGCTGGGTCATTCCCAAATTACACGTGTGCCCTTCCATTTCTCAGCTTAATTAAGAGAGTCGTTTCTCTTACAGCCAGCCAGATAAAAACATGGGAAGACATCAGGAAACTCAGCCTGTAACAAGTCACACTTTCCCTCTCTCTTCTCCTCAATGTGGAGAAATTTCCAAGGAGAAACTGTGGCAGAGTTATTTGTCTTTGTTTTCGGGAAGAAAAGCCAGCTGGTAAAAAGCAAACAAAAAGCAGGAGCTTGTGGAGTCCCAGAGGCTCCCTTGCAGGAGTTCAAAGGAAAAAAAAAGGAATAAAAAGCTGGAAACGTTAGAGCAAGACATTTCAGCTTTGAAGGCCATATCAGCTATGGATGAATTAAAACACACAATAATTAGCACTGAAAGCTCCAATACCTGAGGAGATGGGGGAAATGGGTTTCTTCATGCTCATCAAGCCTTTCCAGGGATGCTCCTGGCAGGATGGGTTTAGGGGCCAGGCTCTGTGTTGTCCCTGGCAGTGTTTGCACGTGGTGGCTGGGCTGGGATGAAGGTTATCACCGGGAAACACGCTGCTGCCTGCGTGGCTTGGGATTGCAGCCCACCCTGGGAGCCCTGCCCGGAGCAGGGATGGGACAGCAGCCTCTGCGCTCCCCCAGGAGCTCTGCTAATCCCCGGGATGATGCGACCTGCAGGTGGAGATAAGGAGGGAGGACAAAACTCCTCCAGGAGCCTCGGGAGACACCTGAAGTTTATCTGCTCGGACTCTGCCAGCTGGAGATTACAGGCTTTCATTTTCTTCTTTCCAATGGCAAGAGAGAAAAAAAAACCCCAGTAAACAGGAAAAAAGCCCATCCTGCATGCAAAGCATGATGCTCAAATAAATACCACGGCTATGTTATCCCATTAAAAAAGCATTTAGCATCGAGCTTTGAACACCTCGAGCCACAGGATGCCGGGCTCTGGCTGTGGTGAGCGAGGGGGATCCGTGCCTGCCAACTGCTCCTGCCTCCTGCCTCCTTGGCAAACCCTTTCCTCGTGGGACAGAAATTATTTAGCAGAGCCACTCGGCTACAGACCTGCCCAGGAGTTAATTTACTTGAAAACCAACAGATCAGAGTAGGTAGCTGTGTAGATCAGGAGTCCTGAGCGGGGAGGGGAGTCCAGCTCTCCAAGAGTTCCACCTGACCCTCTATAACCGTGTCAGGCTCCCCTTGCTCTGCCCCTCCCGCCGTGGAGCTGGGAACGGAGCTGCTTCTGAGCTGCTAATTCCTCTCCTGGTTCTGCAGAAAAGGGATGACTGGACCACTGTGCTCTGATGATCCTCCGGGGGCAGCGAATCGGACACAATCTGCAGCAGGTGAATGGGAAGGAAGCGCTTCCCTGTGCGTGGACACAACACCGGGGCAGCGATAAGGATGCTCAGTGGGAAGGGAAAAAAAAAAATACCAGGGAGATCTCTATCAAATAATGTGTTCCTGTACGAGCGATTCTCAGCAGTGGGGAGGCTGTGCTGGGCTCCGTGGCGCTTTGGGAGGGAAATTCGGAACGGTGGAGATTACACGCAGCATAAAATTCTGTTTGCACTGCAACAAAGTCTGTCGAGTTGCATTTTTTTTTTTTGGAGGCGGTGGTAAAATGAGGCAGCAAGGGCCAGCTCCATCCCTTCCACCCGAGTGGGTTGCACTGGTGGCTGCACCAGCTCAGGTTTTACAAACTGGGTTTGCAGGTGCATCCCTTGACCTTGGTGGGGTGACAAGACCAGGGGATGTGTCACCCACCTCCATCCCCCCTCTATGGAGCCCCTTTGTCCTCAACATCCCCAACTCTTCACAGGTCCCTCTCCTGCTACTACTTCTTTTTTTTTTTACCCATCCCCCCTCCCATTTTACAGCTTTTATCTCCATTCCAGCAGATCAAAGCTGACCCATCCTGCCAAAACTTTCATTCCTTTAGATGGGAAAGATGTGAGACACGACCGATGCCTCCAGCAGCACGTTTCAAACCCTCACGCAGGAGAGCGAGCAGCCGTGCTCCCACTGCTGAGGAGCTGGAAAAAGGGCAGCACAGCAGGCGAACTGCAGCCAGCAAGGGTTTGCTGTGGTTATTTATTTATTTAAAAAGCTCTGCACCAAGCGTTTCCGTCCTGGACCATAAATTTGAAAAGCCTTTTCACCCTGGAGTATTTAATCCTCCTGCTGAGTGGCTCAGATGAGCAAACATCCTTTGCAGGAGGGAGTTTGAGGCTTCTCCTCCCATCATTTCCCCCTAATCTTGGGATGAGAGGACGGAATGAGGCAGGTACAGGGCTCGAAGCCACGCTCCCCCTCCCTATCCAATGTCCCCATCGGCAGAGCCCAGGTGAAGGCAGGGACGCTGTTTCCAAGGTCCCCACGCGGTGTGTGCGAGGGGCTGGCTTTCCCCGGGCCAGGTGACATCCCAGCCGGGATGGGAGCCCGCGGGAAAGGCTGAGCCCTCCTTGTGGCACTGCCACTAGATGTCAGCGGAGACTGGAGCTGAGGATGGCTTGGGAAGGGCTGATCTGTGCTGGGAAGGAGGGAGGGAAGGAGGGAGGGAAGGAGGGAAGGAGGGAGGGAAGGAGGGAGGGAAGGAGGGAAGGAGGGAGGGAAGGAGGGAGGGAGGGAAGGAAGGAAGGAAGGAAGGAAGGAAGGAAGGAAGGAAGGAAGGAAGGAAGGAAGGAAGGAAGGAAGGAAGGAAGGAAGGAAGGAAGGAAGGAAGGAAGGAAGGAAGGAAGGAAGGAAGGAAGGAAGGAAGGAAGGAAGGAAGGAAGGAAGGAAGGAAGGAAGGAAGGAAGGAAGGAAGGAAGGAAGGAAGGAAGGAAGGAAGGATACCACTGTACACCTTCCTGCAGTGCTTGGGGACACTTCGTGTGACCTGCCACCCCCAGGAATTGGTTTGGAGGTTCAGGAGTCCCAACTCCCCATCCCTGGCACTGAGCAGGGTGCATCCCTCATCCGAGCAGGCAACTGCTCCTGGTTAGGCAACAAACGGGGTGTGGAAAAATCAGGGGAAAGAAATCAGGGCCTTTCTTTGAAGGGTGTGCTACAGGCACCTTGTTGGTGTGCAAGGGGACCACCCTGTGGCATGGAGTGAGCTGGAGGGTCAGCTGGAGCTCTGCACTGTCCCCAAAACCCTGTCACCAGCAAGAATGCACTGGCCATTTAACCTCCCCCTAAAATCACCCACCCCTGTTTAACGCCCTCCTAAAATCCTCTGAGCCTGCCAGATCCTTTGCTTTCCTTTGCAGTAGGCTTTGCCCCACACGTGAAGGAATTATTTTGGTTTCTCGCAGAGGATGAGACACCGAGCCAGGCTGGGATGCCCCAGGACAGAGGGCAGCCCCATCCTGACCCCTCCAAGCTGAACCTGCATCCTTCCTCTCCTCAGGTCTGCACCAGGAACTTTGCTGCTGCCCTCACTGCAACGTCCACCTGGGACCAGACCCCTCTCCAACCGGCTGGGCTCCCTCACAGCATTGACACGTAACAAAATAAACAGCAAACGCCTTATTTTCATGGAAAATGAGGAATGGGGATGTTACCAAGCAGAGAGATTCGATTTTGTGCTCACTGAATTATGACACATCAGTGGCAACCTCCCAATGAGATGCAGTTTCACATCACCAGTGGACGACAATTTAGACAGTTTGAAGTAAATTCCCCAGCTTTCCTCAGCAAAACACTTCAGGATCACCTTTTCCCAGCAAACATCCCCTGAAATTTCCATTTCCTAGTAAAAAAAAAAAGTGTTTTGCATCAAATTCTCAACTATTTCTTGTTGTAGGCTGAAGGTTCACAGATATTAAATGGTACAGGAAGGTAAAACTCCCATTCTCTTGCCAGTCTGGGGCTCCCTTTGTCCTCCCTGTTTCCAGACCTGGCATCCATCCCTCAAATACAAAAAGTTCAACTCCCAGTTCCGTTTCAGTTCTTCCAAATATGTTCCAAGACTCAGAGGGAAGAGCAGCCACTGTTGTGCAGAGCCCACATCCCGAAATCCTCCTGAAAGCCCACCCTGATTAAAAGATTTCAGTTTCTTTAAGCTTATTTTTTAAATTTTGGTTCAGTTTGAGTTTTCTTTTTCAGTTTGATTTTTTTTTTCCCCATGGTTTATTGGCTGAAGAGGTTCTTACAGACAAAGGTTGTCTTGCACCCACGGGGGGTGGATGGAGAGAGATTTGCTGGGCTGGAATCACCTGTAGCCAGCTGGGGGCAGAGTGAGGGGGTTGTTCTGCCAGATTTCCCAGGATTTTGGGCAGCACATGCATGGGTTGGGGTTTTGGTGACTCTGAGCTCTGGGCTGCTGTCTTTGTTTGGAAATAAAGGCATCTGCCACGGAAAGTCGGAGCTTCCCTTGGAATAGAGAGTGTAAACCCCCTCCCTCCAAATTATTCTAATTTTGCAATTAAGGGGCTTTCAGGCAAAGATATGGGAACAGGAATAACAGTTTGTTACTAGGAATATTAAAAATAAAAATGTAGTATTACAAAAAAACCCAAGCAAATAAAATACCCCAGAAACCCTGACAGTCCGAACACGACCTGACCCCCTGTTGATCAGGGAGTTGGCAGAGGTCCAATCCAGTCCTCCTGCAGTGCCAGATGTGGCTCTGTTGGAGCAGAGATGATCCTGGAGAAGGCTCCAGTGGTGTTGAGATGGGTCTGATCTCCCTCTGGGAATCCAGTGCACACAGGCTGTGCTGGTGTTCTGGATGCCAGGTGTGATCCAGGTGGGAATGCTGGGCTCCTCCCCCTGGGTGGAGCCTCTCCCCATGGAATGATGGGATTGTATCAGCCCTGCAGTGAGCCTGGATGGCCCATGAACAGCAGATATCCCCTGGGGGGAGGATGGGTCCTGGAAGGGATAAAGAACACTGCCCCACCTGGTTTAACAGCTGGGCCATGAACAGAAGGCACCCGCCCCCTCCTCCCTGGGGTCATGAGGAGTGGGTTGTACAAGAGATAAAGAAAACACCTCCCCAACTGGTTTCAACAGGTGGGAATAGAATACACGCTGTTGGTTACATATTGCAACCCAAGAAAGCTGCCAGGGTAAAACCAGCCCTGAGCAGCTCTGCCACGTCCACAGCCAGGCCTGGAGGTGCCCACAGGGATGCCGGAAACCCTGAGGGGCATTTGCAGTGCATTAACTCCCTCCTCAAGGTGCTTTTGGAGCCACAGGGACCAGGGGAGGCTTTAAGAGACACTCTTGGCCAAGCCCTGGCTGGCGCATTTCAGGGTGGCCCCGTGGCAGGGGGACAGAGCCAGGCCACCCCTGAGCCCCCCTGGCAGAGCAGTCCAGCCTGAATAATGCATAAAGCACCAGGAATAACAGCTCCATCCCAGCTGCCCTGCTCCAGGCTCCAATTCCACCCTTTCTTGGGAAGGGCTGATAAAAATCCAGCCACCATCCCGGGATCCACAGAGTCTGGGCGGGCTGGGGGCAGCCTCAGAGCTCCCAGCAAGCAGGAAAACAGCTATTAGGCTTTTTGAAGCCTTCTGAAGGGAATTTAAGGGAATTAAGTTGCTCACTTCAGCTTAGTCAGTACAAATAAACCTTCAGCTGTTGGATTAGCAATGCCAGAGCAGGAGTGGTGGCTGCTGGAATTTCTTTCTTTCCATTTTTTTCTCCTCTCCCCCCCCCCTTTTTTTTTTTTTCTCCCTCTCTTTTTAATTTCATTCTTGTCATTCAGGGCACCAGAGTGTCAAAGCATGCTGGATTTTCTCCAAGCAAGCTCTGCCTTTGCAGCCACAGTGCTACTGCTGTCATCCCTCGTGGAAATAAAGGAAGAAGCAAAACCAACCAAACCAAAACCTTAATCCCAATTCACACCGGTGCCTTTCACGCCCACAAGAGCCCCGTGCAGATCTCATTTTTCTTATATTGGAGAATACTTGGGAGATAAATGAGCAGTTTGCTCTGAAATGCAGAGCACAAAGGCAGACAGAGTGACCCATCCCTGAATTACTGAATTAATGTGATTTCTTCACTGATTTCTTCAGGCCCATGACAGCCAGCTTGGGCCTCAGTTTCCCCTCCTGCAAAATCCCACTGCTATTTTCTTCGGTGCAGGGATGCACAGAATCATTTAGGTTGGAAAAGACCTTTAAAATCAAGCGCAGCCATTAACCCAGCACAGCATGACTGGGTGTCATCTTGTAACTGTGCTTATTTAAATCAATACAGATACATGGATATAGATAGATATATAGATATAGATATAGATATAGATATAGATATAGATATAGATATAGATATAGATATAGATATAGATATAGATAGATATAGATTTAATCATGGAAGCAGAGAATCATTTATGTTGGGAAGGACCTTTAAGATCATTGAGTGCAACTGTTAACCCAGCACTGCAGGATTGGATATCAGCTTGCAAATCAATTTTATTTCTCTAAAAATGTATATAATTATGGAAGCACAGAAAAGTTAAGGCTGGAAAGGACCTTAAAGATCATCGAGTCCAACTGCTAACCCAGCACTGCAGGATTTGGTATCAGCTTGCAAGGCTGTCTCTATATCTATAAATGCACACACACACATAAATGCTATTTATAATGGGGAAAAATGGGATGATGCAGGAGAGACACACTCAGAAGGGGTCACAGCACTGCAGCCTGGAGCTGCATTTCCTGAGTTAAACCCAAGCAGGAGGCAGGACAAACAGCCAGGAAAGGGACTGGTTTGAGGCCAAAGTGGGTGCTGGATCCGGGTGGGATCTGTGAGCCCCAGGGTTTTCCATCACTCCACCCGGACTGGGTGCTTCATTTGTGCTCTCTCCGTGTGTAGGACACCAGCTGGGGGCACTTAAGCTGAGTTTTGGTGGTTTCCCTCAGAGGGGTTTTAAGCAGGGGTTTGAACCCCAGCAGCACTGGTAAAGCCCGTGGTGCTGGTCAGGTTTATCCACCTCCCGTCCTCTCCCAGCAGGATCCAGCTGCACCACAGAGCCAAAACCCACCCGCAAACCAGTCCTGCTGACACTCAGCTCCCACTCCCTGCTGCTGGATGGGGGTCTGGGCCTAACTAAGGGTGTGTGGGGTGAAGAGGTGGGTTTTTGGGACAGGGAATTGTCAGCATGCCCGAGCATCCTGGCTGAGCAGTGCCCTGACACCTCACCCCCTGTGGGCCAGATCTGCCCAAGGGTGGAGCAAGAGCTCAGCGAGCTTGTGCACACCAGGCTGGCTTTTATCACCTCAGGCCTGGGGTGGTCTTTTGGGTGGTCTCAGGGAGACCCCTGGCTGCTATTCCAGAGCAGAGGGAGCTCACCTCTGCAGATTCCGTACCTGCTGCGACACACGGGGAGCCCACACACCACAGACCCTCCCTGCCTCTGAGTCAGCACCAAACACGGGCACAGCTGAGCAAATACCAGCACCACACGCAGCTACTAATTGGGCAAACCTCATCTTTTGCTGTTTGCAGAGCTCTCTCAGGGAAGGCTCAGCAGCTGGGAGGTTGTTCCTCCTGACCCAGCTGCTCCGGGTGCTGCAAGCCCTGTGGGGACCTTGCTGCCCCAGGAACTGAAGGAACGAAGGGTCCCCATGACCCTGCCAGGCTGCATCCTGCTATCCCCAGCATCCCAGTTCTCCCAGGCCCTTTCCCACAGGGCTGCTCCAGCCACTTCCAGTGCTGCTCCCTGCTCATGTCCCTGTTTGCCCAGCGTGTTTTCCCGAGCACCAGCCCAAAGGAGAGGTGCAAAGGCAGCTGCAGCAAACACATTTCAAAGGCTCAGGGAGACATTTACAGCCCTGAGCGTTTGCTCTGAACGCAGCACCCGGTACAGGCCCTGCCTGTGCTCCCAGGAACCCTCCTGCTCTTCTCTCTGCCCCCACTCCCTCTCCCTCCTGAGAGCCCCTCATGCCGCAAAAAGATGGACAGCGGGTTGAGAGCTGGATGAACCACAGAGAAAACCCTTTAAAAGGTTCATGTGGCAGGTCAAACCCCGTGGCACAGCCTGGACTGGACTCTGACGCTGCCCGTGAATGCCCCACAGCACCTCAGAGCTGGCAGGGGAAGGTTGCCCTGACTGTGAGGGGACATTGGACAGTGGGAGAGGCAGGAGCAATGCTCAGATGAAGCAGGAAAGGAGGGGGATTCTCTCACACGTGGCACAATGAGGCACAGATAAGGATGGGCTCAGGTCAGCACTCCCAGCCCTGATCCTGGGCCCTAGAGTACTTTCACTGAATTGTTTTGGCTTCAAAAGACCTCCAAGATCATTAAATCCAACCTTTGCCTGATCTGCACGCTGCCAACCAGACCACACCACCGTGTGCCACGTCCAGTTGTTTTTTATACATCTCCAGGGGTGGTGAACCCATCGGCTCCCTGGGCAGCCCATTCCAATGCTTGAGCACTTTTTCCATTAAAACACTCTTCCTGATGATCAACCTGAGCCATGGTCCCAACGGTAAACAAAACCATTTGCTGTTAGCACTGAGCTGCTGGAGCTGAGGGCTGAGCTATGGAACCATTCTGTCCTTGCAGAGCCTGGAGATGAGGAGGGGGATCAGGAATTTCCACCCCAGTGTGCCCAGGGAGCGGGCTGGGAGGGGGTGAGGGTGGCAGAGCAAAGGGGAGAGACAGATCCCACTTGGAACACCTTTGCTGCGCCAAAAAGTGCTGTGATTGCTGTGACTAACACCGAGGAAAGTGTTCAAATGGGGTTAAAAGTTTCCCCCCTGGCAGCCTGGGGCTGGCGTCACTCTAGATCAGGGCAGGGACTGCCTGGCTGCAGCAGGAGCGTCACCCCAGGGCTTGAACAGAAGGATTCCCTCCAGGGAGAAGAGCATTCACCCAATGCTGACCTCTTACCAAGGCTTTACACTTCTCTTGTTTTCCAAATTTCTGCTTCCCTGAGTGTGAACAACACTCACCTCCTCCACACTGCTCCCACAGAGGGAGGACGTGTCACACACCTGGGGACAAAGCCCAGAGCTGCCACTTCCTTCTGCAGCCCAAGAAGGAGCTGATCCTGCCAGGCTGCAGGCCTTGCCTCACTCCTGCACCCCAGGATTAAACATCCCTCCAACACTCCCCAAAATCAGTGGGAACTGACCTGCCAAAACACGAGTGAAGGAGCAGCAGCTCCTTCAAAGCAAGACCTTGCTGCTGCTACCAAGATGCCAAGCCCCTGTGCCTCTCCCTCTGATGCTATTCAGCTTGACAATGTCTTTTCCAATAAATTCTCTGGCTTTCCAGCCCTTGTGCTGTCTGTATTTAATACTTAGGTTGTTAAAAGGATGTCTCAGCCCCCTTTTTCCTCTCCTGCTGCTCACCTCAGGGCAATACTGAGGTCCATGTGTGCTCCTTCCCCGTGTGGCTCCTCCAGGCAGTCAGGGTCAGGATGGGAGCAGCAGGGCCCTCGTGGGGGCTCTGAAGTGACTCGGGCTCCTTTGAGGGTGGGAAAAGACCAAAACTGCTTTGTATGAGCCCTCTGGGTTGCGTGGTGCAGGAAGAAAAGCACGAAACATACCTGGGGAGGTTCCCGCCCCTGTGGGTCCAGCCAGCCCTGCTGACACCCCCGAGTGGGTTTTGTCTTTGCCTTGGCTCTGTGTGCAGGGAAAGTACAGCCTGAGCTGGCTCTACCTTCAGACACACATTTCCGTTGCTGCTGGGGCCACGGAGAGCATGCAAAGCCTCTGGACATCTGGGCACGAGCCTTGTCCCTGCAGAGTCCAGAGCATCCCTGTGCACGGGCAGGATCCCTCCCAGGCTGGGGAAATCCAGCCCAATAACTCCTGTGACAGCTCCCACGGGCCCTGGCTCGGGGGTTTGCCTGGACAAGATGTGCTGGGACACAGAGTGGACAAAGGGACAGTGGCAGATGGGGCAGGGAACAGGCCAGGCAGTGTGGGATCAGCTTGTTCCCCACAGGAACCCGCTCGGTTTGCAAGCATCCCCTCCACGTTCCCAGCAAATGCACAGGCACGGCCGCAGAGCTGCCTGACAAGTGATGAATTTGGCCCTGGCCTAAAAATGTCAGTTGATGTTCTCCTTCCCCATGACAAACGTGCTGGGGTTTGATGGTAATCAAACTGGGGGCAGGACTCAGGGAAGCTCCAAACACAGACACAGCAACCAAACTGTCCAAGAAAATCTTAACCCTTGATCATCCTCTCCTTAGATAGATCATTTACATTTTTCCAAGACAGAGGAAATAGGAATTCCTTCATTTCAAGCAGCTGCTGTGTGGCTCAGGCCATTGGTGAAGCAGAGGCAGCTCAGAAGCTCTGGGGAGGGTGGACAGGGCTGGAACACCTGGAGCAAAGAGCATCCAACCCCTCTGGAGCACCAACCTGCTGCCCCAGCCTGGAGCCAGTGCGTGGAGTCACCAGGATGAGCCCGGTCCTGCTAATGAAATAATTGAACACGACTGCCTGCCCTACTCGGATCGTGGCCAATACCCATCACACAAACATCATCCACAAGGAGATTTATTTGATAATGGGGGAGGGAAAAGAACAGCTCGGTTCTGCTGCCAAAAACGGCCCTGGAGCTCGTGGGGGTTTGCATGGAGTGAACTGGGACCAGAGGGCACAGGGAGCTGCCCTGGGAGGATCAGGCTCCTGCTGGACTGGGGCTGGTGGTTTGTTCCGGGCTGATGCAGCACTGAGGATTTAAAAGAGGCTGAATGGACAATGTCCCTGTTCCCATTCTCCAGCTCTGATTAATGGGGTTTGCTCCCTGCACCTCATTACCTGATCAGGGGGGGACAGCTCAGCCACTCCTAAGGAAAAACAATGAGCAAGCAGAAAGAGAAAAATGCCTACAATAGACCTTTGCTAATAAAATCCATGACAAGGATAATAAATGAATCTTTCCTCGGCTGTCCCTCCTGTCCCAGAAACCATCCCTTCCTCTAAAGCACCAGTGATTTTTTTTTTCTCTTTTCCAACACTGAGAAGGTTCAGCTGCCTGGCACTGCAGGATTTTTTTCCCAGCTTGGAGAATCTGAATCTGATCTCAGGGAGGAGATCATCATAAAGGGTGGAAATCTTGGAGCAGCTGCCACTCCTCACTGGGACATCCAGGCTGAAAAGAAACTGTTCTGAGGGATTTAGATTTTGATATTGTGCATTAATTCTTCCTGGATGTTATCAAAGTGATAACAGTGAGCTCAGATCCAGAAGCACATCCCACATCCCTGAGCTGCAGGGGGAAAATCCCTGTGTTCTTACACAAACAAAGTGAAAACCACAAGTTTTGCTTGGATGTGTGCAAAATCTTCTGTTTCAGTCGCTGAGCACTGGGCAAAACCTGGATTTGGTGGAGGTGTGGGCCAGCATCCCAGGGATGTCACTCCTGGGGCTCCTGGGATGGGCCACAAACCCCACAGACAGCAAACCCCGCGTCTGCCATGCATTGATCAAGATATTCAGGATATCTCTACGGAAATTAATCAGCTCATCAGCCATTTGCTGATGGAGCAAGGGCCAAACTCCCCCAATAACTGCAGCAAACTCTTTTCCCCAGCCTAGGTGTTTTACACATCCCCCATTCCACAAGCACCCCGGGCTTTGTCCCTGTTGGCACTGCAGGCACACATCCCTCCTCCAGCCCCAGCACACTGGTTCCTAAACAGGTTTGAAGCACCAAACCAGACCTTTCCCTTTCCCAGGGCCCAGGCAGCTCCACAAGGGAATCCATGCTGGTGCTGCAGCCCTGTGTCCCCAGCTCCCCTCGTTCCCCATCACTGCTGACACTGAGACCAAAGGCAAAACCTGCCCAGGACCATTTCCCCCTCTTATTTTCCACGTTCACATTTCTGCCCAGCCCTCCTCTCTGACAATGTGCTCCCACCGAAGCGAATTTGGAGGATCAGAGCGTTTAAATCCATTTCCACAGGACAGATTTAACTGGACAGGTTTTGCTTTAAACTCAAGTACCCTCCTGAGGATTCATTACCCAAATCCATCCGCTTGCCACTCGTTGCTAATGGGAGGGAAGATGAGTTTTGAATAATTAAAACGTGGCTCCTCTCTGCCTGCTGCTGGACAGAGCACAGGATGTGCTGCTGCTCTGCCCCTGCTCCAGGATCCCAGCCCTGCAACTTTCCTAAACTATTTACCAACCCTGCAACCTCCTTAAATATTTACTGAGGCTCCTCTAAACTATTTAGGAACCATACAAAACCCCAAACTCTTTACAGAAATACAAAATGTGCCAGTGTTTCGCCACCCTCGCCATAAATAAATTTCTTCCTTATATCTAGTCTGAACCAACCCTCTTTTAGTTAAGAAACATCGCTCCTGTCCCGTCACAAGCCCTGCTCAAAACTCTGAATCCCACAGCCTCCCAGCCAGCTCCTGTTTGCAGGACACAAGCAGGATCCTGGCTGGGACATGAGCTCCCAGTGTGGATTCTGGGCTTTGCAATGCATCAGGTACACATCAGAGACCTCAAACAAAAAACAAAATCACGGCTTAAAGCTCTTCCACATCCCGGTCTGGAACTGCTGCTCTCAGGAGGGCTGGGTTGCCCAGGCACATCGGATGGCATTTGCTTCCCCTCGCAAGGGCAGGGGGGAAAGTGATGACAAATCCCTCCAGTTAATTAAAAAGCCCCACTTCAACAACCTAGCAGAGCTTTTGAACTAATTTATGAGCATTTATCCATTTTGTCCCAGCACAGTCTCTGTGGAAATGTGAAATTCAGCTCCTGCATGATTTTTTTTCTTCGCGTTGACTGGAAGGAGAGAGAACGAATAGATTCTGCTAAATTAATTATCAGCATTGATTTCTTGCCTTTTTTATATTTTTATCCCAAGACAGAGCCCTCAGTAACTTTGAAGAATCTCCAGCACTCAAGCTTGGAAAATTGATCTAGCAGTTTCTGTGAAGCAGCATTTCCAAGCTCCCCTTCCTCAAAACACACTCTAAATGTTAATTTGCATGCTCGGAAGGAACCAGGTGATTTGTCATTATATTTGCCTCCTCTCCCAGATGTAGCTACTCGTCCCCTTCTTAATTGATTTTCATATTTAGATTCAGTTCTCGGGAAAGTAATTTGGGGACTGAATTGGGGAGAGAATTAATAGCTGACAACAAATGGGAACTTGGATGGGACTTCATTAGGGCCATCCGAGTGCCCAGACCGGGCCTCTCTTCCTCCAGCACTTTCATTTTCGTCATCTATTATAAATCATTATGGTGAAAAATAGCTACAGAATAAGAGAATAGAGACTCCTCGCTGCTTCTGCAAGGCTGAGGCGAAAGCTGCCGGATGAGGGGGAAGAATTTGCAAATGTCCATTGGAATAAAAGGCCTGGAGGGTCCTCCCTGCCTCCATTGCTGCTGGGAGATCAGGTGTGCAGCCCCAGGGAATCCCTGCAGCCACACCCAAAGGCCGTGGGGACCACCCCCAGCAAGGTGTGATGTGTGTCCCCAGCCGGGTGTCACCCTGGGATGTGTCCCTGCCTCTGGCTGCAGCGATCAGGGGCTGAGAGGAGGGGACAGCAGCCCGAGGAGGTGCCAGGACTTTCACAGCAGAGATCCCCTGGCCCAAGGGCACCCAGGGAAGTGCAGCTCCAAAAGGCAGCTTAGAAATCTCCTGGGATAATGGCATCCCAGGCCTTTTACAGCTCCCACCTGTGACAGTTCTGGCTTCTTCTTCTCCAGCAAGGTTGTGATTGATACACAGGAGTCGCAGTTTGTGTTTGGACTTGGGTGCTTATTAATTCTCATCTATTTACAGACTCACAAGCCGTGAGGTCTAACTAGCAAGTTAGAGAAACGAGGTAAAATGGATGCCTCTAACTCTTTCTAAGGTTATTTAAGTGATGATTACCCAATAATGAGATGACACCTATATTATTTATATTTCTGACCCAACAATGACCACCCAAGGCCTGGAATGTGAACCTTTTTCACCCGATTACAGAAAACCATCCAAACCCATGAAGAAGAAGGAAGACGAAGGTGAAGAAGAAGGACCCAGACAATGCCCTAAATCCTCCATCTTGCTCCATACGTTACAATACACGAAAAAAATCTAAGTTTTTCCCCCTGTGAGATCACACAATGCTATTCAAACCACACACCCACAACCCCAGTGCCATCGCTCAATTTCAGAAGCCTGTTCCCAGGCCTCAAGTCAAATCCGGTGCTTGCTTGAGGGTCAGCACCTTTTAGCACAGAAAGGCTGGAATTTTCAGCCTCCGGGGTTCCAACAGGCACCCACAGCCTGCAGCTCCCTTTGCACACACAGGGCACAGAGCAGTGCTCGTGTCCCCTCCCTGCTCAGGGACCTCAATGGGATGCTCGTGGTGGCCAAATTCCTGTAAACCTTGGCTGAGAGACACCTGAAGCCCAGGAGCCCCTGGTGGTGCTGAGCCCTCCTGCCCCTGAGACTGCTCTGAGCATCCCAGGGCAGCTCCACGGGGATGCCACAGCCCAGGAAAGGCTTTGACAGCCTCGCCCATCCCAGAGCTCTCCTTAGCATCACTCAGTTGGCAGCCAGGAGGGTACCAGGGAGGGCAGCAGCTGATGGGAATCAGGAAAACAGCAGAAGAAGTTCCCCAGCTCAATCAGCACTTCCACTCCACTCACACTTCTGGCACCTGAACTTTTAAAAAACTAAAAACATGCCCAAACCAACCCATCTTTTAAGGAAGAACTGGTTGGTTGTTTTTTTTTTTTTCCTACCAGTACATTTCATTTTAGGGTTTCTCCAACCCTGGCTGACTGGAGAGAGTTTCATCCTCCTTCTAAACACAGTTAATTCTCTTATAAATTAACTTACCCAGTGTCACAGTACATTACCTCACCCTGGAATATTTTCATTCTGAACTTGCCGTGGCTGATGAATGGAACAATGCATGGATTTTCTCTGGGGGTATTTTACCCACAATGTAACTTATTAAAATACAGCTGACTACAGAAGAAATAGCACTTCTTCAGCAGGGCCCGGGCCATCCAGTGAAACCCAGATAATGAAGAAGGGTTTGTGGCAAAACTGTTAAACCAGCAGCTCTTGTGTGGACCGGCTCTGGGATTTCCTGTCACCGTTGGGAGTTGCCAGACAAGGTGCCATGGGCCACCAGCGGGATGGAGGGCAGGGGGCCCCCAGGAGAATGGCACCAAGCCACCCCAAGGGGTGACAACTCGGCTGAGCCCTGACAGTGACGATGACCCTGCCCACCTGCTGTGGCCAGGGAGCTGTGCCCGCTCTGGTGGCTGCTGGGATTTATTCCAGCCTTTTATCCCTGCCTGTGAAATGCCGTTTGTTTGCAGAAGGGGCCACGAGGCAGAGCAAAGCGCCTTCACTTCTGTGCGTGTTTGCTTCCTCCCCCTGTGCCTGTGCCATCAGCGTGGCTCTGGGGTTTTTCCATGTTTCCAGAGAGAGGTTTCCACATTTCCAGAGGCAGACGAGTGCCAGGGACAGCGGTGGCTCCAGCTGAAGGCACCAGGGTGCCTCCAGCAGCACCAAAGCTCCTCGGGAACGTGGGGCTGGGGAAAGCCCTGGGCAGGGGGGATATAACTAAGGGAGAGCCCTTAACCCTGCCCTGCTCACCAGCAGCACCTGCCTTCGGCCTCCTCCCTCTCCCAAAACAGACAGGAGATGCAAACCCCATTTCCCTCCCTTTTACAGCTCCCTGAGTCAGGGAGGGGCCATTAACCCTTCCCCACCCGGACACCCTCCCCTGTAGCCCAGCTGCCTCCCCCAGCTGGTGTTTCCATGTTGGTCCCACCCCAATTCTTCCCTTTGCGGCCCCCCCCATCCCTTCCCTGGGTGTTGTTTGGCTGCTGCAGGCAGGGATGAGGAAAAGCAGGTGGTAAATGGAGTCGTTTTCCAGAGCAAGGTTGGCCGGAGAACGAACATCGGAGGAGCAAAGGGAGCTGCCTAAAGGACCGAGGAGCTGTGGGAGACGCGATGGGCAGGGAGGGAGGGAACAGCATCCCTCGGGGGGAAGAGGAGCAGTCCTGGGTCACCCTCTCCCGCCAGCAGGATGTCACCCAGCAGCCAGACTGCCCTGTGCCCAAGGCTTGGGCTGGCCTTGGGGACACCCAGGGATTGCTGACACCCACGAGCCCCTGAGACTGCTCTGAGCATCCCGGGCCAGCTCCACGGGGATGCCGCAGCCCAGGAAAGGCTTTGGCAGCCTCGCCCATCCCAGAGCTCTCCTTAGCATCGCTTTATGTGGCCCACAGCCACCGGCTCCGCTGGGTCACGCCAAGGTGCCGCTGCAGTGCCGTGCCTCAGTTTCCCAGCTCGGCCCCCGCGGCCGCTCTGCGCTGTCACAGCCTCGGCGGTGACTTGTCACCCGTCCGAAGTTCAGCGGGATGTAAATCCGAGTCAAACTCTTCCTCTCCGTGTTCTCCTGGGGAGAGCGGGCGCTGCTGAGCTCTGGAGCAGAGCCGCTCCCGGCCCGGAGCATCCCGGTGTCACCCGTGTCACCTGGGCTGGGGGAAGCCCAGGGTCTGCAGGTGCGGGCTGTGCTCGCTGTTCAGCCGAGCTGAGCTATTCCTCCTCGCTCTCCCTGCAGCGAGCCGGGGCGCGAGGAGGAGGAGGAGGAGGAGGGTGGTCGGAGGTGCCGGGCTGCTGGAGGAGAGAGGGAAGCTGCCCCAAGGATTTCACGGAAATTCGTCCCGCCGGAGGCAGCACAGCCCTTTAACCTTCATCCCGCCTGCCCCGGCAACGCCTGGCTTGAACCACCCCTGACCCCATCCAAAACTTTCCCCTGTACTGATTATCTCTGCCTACAGCTCCCTGGGACCATCCCTCCCATCTTCAATAAACACTTTTTTTTCCTCCAGATCTGTGCCAAATCTGCCCAGAGTCCCCCCAGGCCCGACGGCAGGAGCTCCCGGGACAGGGCAGTGCCAGGCAGTGGGGCAGCAGCCGCTGCTTCCCAAATCCCTTCTTAATTATGAACGATGAACACTTGAAAATCTGACCCGAGGTGGCTGCTGTTGAGTCATCCTCTCTTTAATTGCTCGCAAATATTGCACTGTCTCACAGTGTGGGCTGTAAATTACCAGCAAATAAAGTGTGGAAGCTGTTTTACAGCTAATAGGTTGTTTCTTAGGAAAGTTTGGGATTAAATGGCTCTTCCTGCTGAGCTAACAGCCCTTTTCCCTGGGATTTGGGCAGTGTGAGGGCTGGGATGGAGGTTGCTGACCTCTTGCTGGACCTTGCCTGCCCCTTGCAGGTAGGAAGAGCCATAGAGGGTGGGAAAACAAAACCAGGAGGCATCCGGTCCATCTGCTGTGACAGTGTCGGTGCCAGACTCTGAGAGCCCCAGGAGTGCCAAACACTATTTATCAATATTTCCCAATACCCCCTAAGGTGAGTCTTTCCGAAGATTTCAGCATGAGGGTTCATTAAGTGACTTCAAGTGAAAAAAGAAAAAAATAATAAAAGATGCTGTTCAGCAGTAGAGATTTCCCCAGAGGCTTCTGTTATTATCGTCTTCCCAGTTATGAGTGATTTATTCTTAATGTTCCTGGCTTGGCATACGCTGCGAATCATTTCTCCAGCTGTGAATCCACTCCAGCTCTCCTGGGACGAGGGGACACAGCCACCACAGGTGCCAGCATCCCTCTGCCTTCCCCAGGAGAGCACCTGGACTGTCCCTCCGCCGCCCACAAGCCCAGGGCATCAACCCTTGGTGTCTCTCGAGCCCCAGTCCTGGGGGATTAAAAGTTGTGCAGGGATTTTGGAGATGGGGATGGGATTTGGAGGTCTTTGCTGTGGGGCAGCTTGGCTGGTGCCATGTGCATCACCACATCCACAGATGGTGGTGACCCGAGTCAGGCAGGATTCCTGCCAGCAGCCAGCCCTGCCAGGAAAATCTCTAAGAAAAGACTGTTAGAATTTCCCCCAGATTTAACCTCGTTTATTAAATCCCAGCTCCGGACTCTGAGGGAGTCTGTCCATCACCAAAAATATATCTTAAATTAATCCCCATCTCTGGACTCCAAGGATATCTATCCATCACCAAAATGCACCTCCCAGGAGAAGGCAGTGGGAATCCTTTGGGAATCTGAGGAAAGGGGAGAAAAAGCAGAAAACAGCAGCCACCTCTCCAGAGAGGTGCAGAGCACCTTGCAAAACAGATGGTGGCCAAGCAAAAGAAGAGGTGCCTCCCCTCCATGCCTTGAGCTGTTGGTTTCTTTTCCAGACACAGGATGGGATGAATTGCAGGGTTGCAGGGTTGCAGCCACTGCTGCAAAAGTCCCAGCAAGGATTTGGCCCTGGCACCAGCAGGTGACAGCTCAGAACTGCAGCAGGATCTCCAGTCACATTAAAATGACAAATTTCCAAGCATGAAGCGATGACTTGGATGTGCTTTGTGTATGACTAACAGAAAATTAGATTTCACATTGTTTCTAGATCGTTCTCATCGTCACCCTGGGAGGAAACGGAAGGAATTCTTTGAAGCAAAGCATCCTGGTCCAAGAAATCAAGGTTATTTCAGGGATTTATAATTTCCCATTGGCCATCAGAAAACAGGAGGCAAAATCCACAGCAACCCCAATCAAACATTCCCTAAGCCACTGTGTCCCTCTGATTATCTGGGAAAGGCAAATTAAGAGTTAAGAAGCGCTACAGCTTTTTTCCCAACCTTCCTCCGTAACTCCACGATGATGGATAATTAATTGATGAAAGCTCTGCAAACTAAAATTAGCACTTTTTTTTTTCTTTCAGTGTGTGCAACCTGCAAATTCTCAGGGGCTGCTGCAGGGGGCTGGATCCTGGGCAGCTGTTGGGCAGGGGTCAGTCCTTCAGGCCTTTCCACAGCAGCTCATGGAACAAAGGAGGATTTTTCAGGATCAGCCAGTGAGTTTTGCTGCATTTCAACTCCAAGTGCTCTACAACTCCCTGAAAGGAGGTTGTGGACAAGTGGGGTCAGTCTCTTCTCCCACATAACAAGCACTAGGACAAAAAGGAAAAAAGCTCCAAGTTACACCTGGGAAGCTTTATTTCAGCACTAGGAACAATTTCAATGGAAAAGGGTTGTCAGGCGCAGGAACAGGCTGCCCAGGGCTGCGGTGGAATCACCATCCCTGCAAGAGCTCCAAAAATGTGCAGCTGTGACGCTAAGGGACGTGGGTTAGTGGTGAGCTGGCAGTGCATGGTTGGACTCCGTGGGTTTAGAGACCTTTTCCAACTTTAACAGTTCTGTGATTCCACCCCAAGCATCACCCTGAGGCAGAAGGAAGGAAGAAGTGTCCCCGGTCTGTCCTGCATCGCTGACAGCTTCGAAAAACCCTGCACATTCCCCCTCCTCCCCGTCTGCTGCAGACTGCAGGGGGAAACCACAGCTCCTGAGACACACAGGGGTGAATGGGATGTGTGTTTATCACAGCAAGGATGATGGATGGAGAGGCTGTGGTGGTTTTCTGGGGGTGCCCAGTCGGGCTGTTCCTCACCCAGCGTCTCCTGCAGAGCAGTCCCCTCACCAGGCACTCACAGCACTGCTTGGAAAACATTACCCACCCATCAGGAAAAGCCTGGTGCAGTCAGCAAGCCATTTCCTCCACCAGAAATACCTGGAAGAGAGTAAAAGAAGTGGAGAGGAAGGAAGCTGTAAAGCAGAGGAAGCTGGAAGGCATTCCCAACCTCGGCAGGGTGATGCTCAGGAGCTGGAAAGGCATAAAAGAGTGTCTGGTCTTTGTTCACCCTGCAGCTACAGTGCTGGCAAAGATGAGCAAGAACAATAAAAATTCCACCAGCCTGAGGTTTTCCTGAATGAGTGTTAAGGCTTTTATAAGTAAGAACTCTGAATAGTGTGAAAATAGTAACAGAAAACATTTTTGTTGTCTCCAGGGAAGGAAGATGCATATAAAGGGGGTTTTCCTGGCCGGGTTGTGCTGGCTGCAGCCCTGGGTACAAAGAGCTGCCACCCTGATTCCAAGAGCCACCTTGAAGGAACGTTGGAAGGAAATGTGTCCTTCCCTCCTTCCCTCTCTCCTTCAGCTAATTTTGTATTTCTCTTTCTGGCTGTGCTGCAGAGTAATGAACGTGGGTGATTTGCCATCAGATAAATTGCACACCATTAGCTGCCTGTTTAGAGACCATATTTCCTCTTTGTGATGAGAGCTCAATATCTTTCCAATGAGTTATGACTTGGAGATCTTCTAGACCTGGACTGTAAGTACCAAGCAATTACTGTGCCGTAATTCCAGGGCATAATTCCAGGGCTGCTCGCCTCCCTGCTACACAGAGTCTCTTAAGCCTCCTCAGGTGGGCTGGAGGAAGCTTCTCCAGGTTTAAAAGAATGGTTTTAATGGCAGCTGTTTCCAGCAGCTCCCTTTTCCCTCCTCCTTCTCCATCCCCTGCCCAGGGATGCTCAGCGTGCTCCAGGGTTGCACTTTGCAATAGGAGCGGGTTGGAAATCACAGGAAAGTGGCCAGAATCTTGTGCCTACGCACAAACTAAACCCCGGTGCTGCTGTCCCATCGTGCCCAAGCTGCACTGGAGGGCTGACACAAACATCCCAGCCCAGCATCCCCAGGGATGCACCCCTCCCTGCCCTGCTCCCACCAGTGCTGGGTGCTCCAGGTCCTCGGGCAAACACCTCCCTGCTCAGGGCCACCTTCCCTGTTAGCCTTGGAGTGGCCACCTAGAACAGAGGCTGGACAAGATTAAGAGAATAAAAGTGGGGATTTATTAAGGGCCTTCAGCAGAAGCAGCTTGGGCAGCGAAAAGCCCCCCAGAAGCTACACCCAAGATGGTCACGAGTTTTTCAGACAATTATGTTTGGTCCACTTACGTATCAGGGGTTAATTCTCCAATTACAGCTTCAGGTAAGGAAGTCACATTCCCCCAGTTTGCTCCTCCCCGCACCTCACTTTTGTTTGTACTTGTCAGGTCCTGAGGCAGAGTGTCCTTGAATGTCAGGCCTAGAGGGATTGTTCTGTCTGACCAAAATGTGAAGACAATAACTAACACTCTGTATGGAGTTCAGAGTTAGGCACTAACGCAGTACAGGATCTGGAAAATATAAAAGCTGAAATCCTAAGGCATCAGCCCAGCAGAAAGAAAACCCCTCCTTCCCTTTAGGAAAATCTCTGTGCCCTGAGACATGAGTGCAGAGTCACATTTGCACCTTTAATAGAAGTGATTGTTGAGCTCTGAGCCCCCAGTCAAGGCTGGAGCTTCCCAAACCTTCCCAAACCCTGCGGGGAGCAGAGTCAGGAGCCCAGCTCTGGCAGCTCCCAGCTCTGGCAGCACCAGCTCCCAGCAAACAGCCTCATTCAGGGATGATGGATAATATTAATTAAGGAAGAACATTCCTGATGAGCAATGAAACACCAGAGTAATCTCGGATGGATGAATGGACAGATGGGTGGTGAGCACCACAAACCCCTGAATTACCAGAGCTTCCCTTTCAGTAAAAATTATAAAAATGAGCTAAGCAGGAAACTTCTTGATTTTCTGTCTTTTTTATTTTTAACAGCTTTTCTCACTCCTGACATCACTGTACCATCAGGCCTTGGAAACTCTCCCAATTCATTCCCAAAAGGATCAAGTTCCTGACAGGCTCGGCGGGGTGACCCCAGCTCTTCTTGGCCGGGGAGCTGCTTGTTTGAATCAAAATTGTTCCGTTCTTCCTCGTACTTTAATCCCAGGTAAAGGACCCCATCCTGAGACAAACCGGGTTCAGATTTGTCTCTCTGTTTCCCTTCTTCAGGAAAAAGAAAAAAAGAGAGAGGATTATCCTTCGCAATGAATTTTTCTTCAATGATAAGGAACTGCACAAACCTACAGGAGATATTTCAGCCTCCCAAACTGCTGACGTTGAAATGTATCCAGGAGACCATACCACGAGTATTTTAAATAGATCAAATAACGCTCGCTTTGCAAAGCCAGATTTTTCTGTCCCAGGCCCCAGGCAGGTGGAGTTCAAGTGCGTTTTGATGGAGCATTAATCGTGTGTTAATGAAGCCTCGCCCGCCGCTGCAATCTTCAAAGGCACTCTTGTTTTTGAACTGTAATTGTCCACTGAGAAATGACAAAACAAACAGCAATTACTCTGGAAGAGGGATTTAAAAAAAAACCGATGCCAGTAGGACTGGAGCCCATAAAGCAGCACCAGTGATAGATACGCACGGAACTGCTGCCAGTCGCTGGAGAACTGGAAGCACAGAAGCGCCTTGTTTTCCTGTTTTCCTTCTTTCGCCTTTCCTCATTATTAAATTTCTGCAGCGGGAGCGATGCCCAGGGAGGGAGGCAGATGGTGCCTCTGCAGCCAGACCCACGAGGAGCTCCCAAAACATCCCCAGCCTGCCATGGGGAGCGGGGCTGCTCCTCTGGCATCCCGGAATTGCATCCCTGGAAATGCCAGATAATTCCCCCTCGGCCAGAGGACCATTCCAGCATCAGCCACCGCAGGATGTGCCCTGAAAACAGCCGCAGCCGCTCCAAACAGGAGATCTCACCCACCCCGGGGGCGTTTTTATTGGCACGACGCACATAATCCGTTATCTTTATTAGGATGGCCCTGTCCCTGTTTATGTGCAATCCGTGGGATTCTTTTCCTGGAGATAACAAAAGCTCCCCGGATCTGCTGGGCAGGAAACTGCTGATAACAGCACACGGCCATTTATTTGGTGCGGGATTGTTACGGCTAGAACCCCGAGCAGGCAGTAGTGGGCAATTACTGTCGGCTCTGACCTGCAAATGGGGAAAAATTCCCCTTCCCGGGAAGGAGAACGAGAAGTTATGGACTGGACTCAGTGCTGTGGCAAGGCAAATAATAATAATTCTCTGTTCCTGAAAAGATTGGGGGCTGGAGTGCTCCCTGCCTGCTCTGCCACAGCTCTCTACCTTCATTTTTGGAGGGTTTCCAGTTAAGGAGTGGTTTCTCTTCACCTGAAATACGCTTTTTTTTAAATTTTAAATTAAAAATTGAGTTTATTGTTGAGATGTACCCTCCTGTGATTTAAGTAGCTTGTATAAAAACACCAGGCAGCACATGGGTGCTGTCAGCTTTATAAAGAAGCTCTAAAACCATGGAACTTTTGGTAACTGAAGGGGTGGATGCAGCACCTCCCAGCATCCCTACCCTCCGAAACTGCAGGCAAAATAAATTCCTTCTGCATTAATATTTCCCAGTGATTTAATCATTCCAAACCCTAGGAATTTGGGATGAGGAAAAGTGGCAAAGCTCCTTTGCCTTTTCCTGCCTGCGAATAAATCCTAAGTACTATATTAATTTTAAACCTATAAAGAATATGAAAAGTGGGAACAAAGCACTCAGCTCCCTCCTGGCAGAGAGTGCTTATCTTGTTTAGGAAATCAGCTTTAAATGAACGCTCAGATAAGCTAATTTTTTCATCTGTGGCTAGCACATTTTAAATGGTTTTATTTAACTAATAAAAACCCATTTTTGATCCTGGTTTTGGGGCATCTTAAATTGAAAACCAATTTCCATCCAAATAGACCATGGCACACGGTGTGAGTCCAAACTTAATAACCATCTCATAAAGAAGAAATGCATCATTCCCTATATTATAACACAATAAAATGCAAACACAAGGAATTGCTGTAAATGTACATTAAGCTACATAATTGCTCAAGTAGCCTCCCACATACAAAGTGTTTTCTTCTGTTTAGCAAAACAGAGGAGTTTTAGGAGAATCAAAGCTGCAGGTCGGTGGTTACCAATAAAGAATCAAATTATGGGAACAAATAAAACACACAAATGAGAAACGAGATTAAAAGCTGGTAATTTAAGCCAAGCTTTCTGCTCTGCTCATTGAGATCATAATTAAAAGAGGTTGGTTGAAATAAATAATCTTTGGAGTTTTCGGCTTTCAACTCCTTCCACCCCAGGAAAAGCTTGGGAAGGGTGAGAAGGAGCCCTGGCACGCTGAGGGCTGCAGCTGGAAGTGGTGGGACAGTGGGAAGGGGACTTCAGGATGGTGCTGAACTCTCATGGATTAAAAAAAAACCAAACTAAATGACAAACGCCTAGAATGGATAAAAAAATCCAAATGGCAAGAGCCCAAAGCTGACCGGGTCACTCAGTCCTCCCCAGCCCCGTCAAACACCACAGCCTTGGAAAGACCCTTGTCCCCCAGCTGTCCCAGAATCCCAGGGTCCGGGAGAGAAAGCTGGCATCTGGGGAGAGCCAGGGGCACAGAAAATCAGCAGACTCGTGGTTGATGCTCCATTTTGCTGCTTGTTCAGGCACTGATGGGTGGCCCAGAGCCCTGGAGTGGGGAGATGGGATCCTGGCTCCCTGCAGCCACCAAATCCAGCCCTTCCCAAGGTTTTTATGGGTAGGATATGCAAGTTTTGCAGGAAAATGTTCACAGGGATCCTCCCAAGTAGGCATCCCAGGGGCAGGATGAGGCGAGAAGGGTCAGCAGTTGTGTGCCAGCCCCACAGCAGTGTCCCAGCTGGAAATCCATCCCCACTGGAGGGGAGGCGGATCCACCTTCCTGCTGCCATCGCCGGTGGGATGCTGTGGGGAGCCCAGGGATGCAGGATCCCAAAGTCCCACAGAACCACTCACCCCAAGACCCTCCCGGCTCCTGGATTTGCCACCACCTGGGGGTTTCCCACAACTGTGAGGCAGTGAAGGCTTCACATCCCTCCACGTCAGGCTCCTGTGTTCCCTCCAACTGCTCTTGAGGAAGAGGAGTCCCTTTGGAGTGGATGGAGAGAAGTCTGAGGAGAGAATTTTGGATTTGAGCGGATCTGGGGCAGCCCAGAGGGCATGCAGGGTCGTGGTGGGGCACCTCCCCACTGGCTGTGGCAGCATCCTGGGAAGACACTCAGGAAAAAAATCCAAATTCTTCCTGGCATCTCTGGCTTTGAGTCTCTTCCAGAGCACACCCAGCGCTGCCCAGCAAGCCAGAGCATCTTTCTTTCCTATGAAACAGAGAAGCTCAGCAAAATGTAGCAATAATGTGTTGTTTTCTATTCCACTGCTCAGTGAGGAGCCTCTGGGGATGGCAGGGAAGGAAAGGAACCTCAAAATAGCGGCAGACACTCTGTGCAGTTGGAGAAGCTTCCCGGAGCACAGAAATCCTGAAATAGAGCAAACATTCCCCTTCCCTGTTCCTGTTCCAAGGAAAGGGCTCTGGTGAGAGCACTGTGAGCTGCCCTATGCTTTTGTTTGTTTGGGAAGAGCTCCCAGCACCTGCTGGGAAGAGGCAGGAGGACTCAGAGAGGCATCTCCCATCGTCAGCCAGCTGAGAGACCCCCGGGCCTCCCTGGTCACATCCAGCTGGGGAGTGGGGACACTTCAGCTCCCCCACCCACACGTGGCACAGCCTCCTGCCTTGGCATCGCCTGCTGCATCTGAACAGGGCTTTGGCAGATGCTGGGCACGGGGGAGAGGCAATCTCTGAGCAAGTCACCCGGGCCAGAGAGAGAAATCCCAAAACCGCCGCCGTCTCCTCTGGGAGAGGCACCCACGTTCCAACAGCCAGGCTGGCTCCGGGGGCCGAGCATCTGCTGGGTTAACTTTGGGACACGAGGGTCTCAGAGGTCTCTTCCAACCTTGATGACTGGCACAGGACTGCTCCAGGCCCTCCCTGCTCGGGGACAGCCAGGTGACAGGGCCACCCTTGCCCACAGCAGTCACCGTGTGCCCAGGCTCTGTGCTGACCCCCAGGGGAGCCTGCAGTGTCACCACACAGAGCCCGCCCTGTCCCTTCCATCTGTCCCTTGTCATGGTTCCCGAAGGAGACCTGGGCATCTGAGCTTCATCCCTTGTCCCCATCATCCTCCTGCCCCCAGGAGAGAGAGGAGATGCCTCCAGCCAGCACAGGGAAAGGTGCCCGGTAGCCAGGGCTGTGGGTGGGATAATGGAAGCATGAGGAGAGTTGTGGGGAAATCGTGGGAACTGAAAAAGCAGAGGACTTTCACAGCGTTGCAATAAGCTTACACAGACAGAGGTTTGAAACAGAGCCGAATTTTAGGCCTTGAAATATTTAGAACATAGAAAGTTTCTGAGCTGCAAAAAATATAAAACAAACAACTATTGTATGCTGTAAGGTGTACGGTAGTGTTTAGTGATTGGCTTAAGTAGACATTTGTAAAATTTTAGCATCAGCCTATTGGCTAAAAAACTTTTAAAAGGCCTTCTAACAAAGAGAACCTTGGCTTCTGTTTTTATGGGATGAGGTTTACCATCTTTGACGTCTCCACCTTCCGTGAGACTGACAATAGAATAAAAAACTCATAGAACACCTCTCGGCTGCCCCGCCCCATTGTTAGATCCAACAGAGAGTCTAATTCCTTCTGCTGGAGCAGCCAGACAGAGATTTGGTGTCCGGGAGGGGCCAGAGGCCCCTTTGCACCTGCTGGTGCCACATCCCAGCTCAGGCACTTCCAAATTCTTCCCATGGCCTTGTTAAACCAAACTGGGCACCAGCTGAAAGCAGCAGCACCAGCACCAGGTGTCCCAGGTCCCACATGAGCCTTGTTTGCCATATGAGGCACCAGCTCCAGGTTTCCTTGTCTTGCCAAGAACAAGTGCAGAGGCAGAGCGCGGCCCTCCCTCGTGCTGCCAGGAGGTACAAATCGGCCCCTTTCAGGCATCCCCAAAATAACCCAAACTTGTTTGTCACAACAAGGTGATTAAATCAGCCTGAGAAACCCTGCTGCTCGAAGCCAACAGGACACTGTGACATAAAACGAGTTTCAAATCCCAGCTCAGTTAGGGGAGAGCTGCAGAGGGTTTTGGGGAGGGGGGACACCTGCGTGGGCTTCCCAGAGCTCACTGTGCCATGCCAGCAGTGCCAGGCTGGGGCAGACAGGGGGGCTGCATTTACCCACAGCTCCGAGGGCTGGGAAAACACCAAGATTGCCTGATATGCCTGATTCCACCCATTTGCAGCCCTCATTTTCAACTCGTTAGGGCGTGCGAGGACACTGCTGCCATGGCTCAGTGACCTGCCACCCACACCCACTGCCCACGTGTTCTCCGGCTGCCACACTCTTGCAGTAAAAACTGGGTGTGTTCAAGATGCTGTTAACACAGACGGCTTGGGCTCTGTCAGCCAAGAACATTTTGGCAGAGAGATTTTGCTTCCACCTCACCAGGCAAGGGGGGGGGGAAAAGCCAGGAAGATGCTGCGCAGCACATGGATCTGGTGTGGAAGGGATTTGCCAGGACGGTGGGAAGCACCCACACAGGGTCCCAGGCTGGAGCAGGAGAGCAGCTCCTCAGTGCAGGAGAACATCAGCCAAGCATGAGCACATGGGTGAGAGCTCCAGAATCCGATCTGCTCCCAACATCAGCTGACCCAGGAGCTCCCCAGGATCCCAGGGGACATCCCAGACCCCCCAGCCCTGCACTGCTTGGGGAGACCTTCAGGGACCTGCAGAGCTCACCCAGGCCATCTGCCCCCATCCCCCTGGGCTGACACTTCCAGCAGACTCTTGACGACCTTCACAGGGTTGTCTCTGCTTGGCTAGCTCTCATCCCTGATGATTTGGAGCCTCTCTGGTTCCTGCCATGCAAATGGAGGGAATGGTAAATCTTTGGCCAGCAGTAATTCACAGCCAGGCAGCGCAGGGACTGAAGATAATGAAGGGGGTTTGAAATCCAGTAGGCCCTAAACACTTTCAGGTGCTGCCTTTGCCTTTCTATCTTCAGGCTTCAGGGACAAATAATTCCTTACAATGTGTGTTCCCGGCTCCTCTCGCCTGAACTCCGGAGAAGGATTTCAGTCAGGTCTAGCACGCTGCGTGGCCATTCGTCATAAAACTATTTTCATTCATTTATCTCCATCCTGCCTTTTCAAGTCCTTTCCTTGCGTGCTCCTTCGGCCAAACTCCCAATTCCCTGAATTTATTATCACTATAAAATGGTTGCCTGCTCCACAGCATGACCTAGACACGCACCCCACTGCGATGCTTTAAAGGCCTCCGTCTGTTCCTATGGCAACTGCAAAAGGAGGCAAGCGCTGCAGCCAGCACTGGGATGGATCCTGCATGGATGCTGGCATCCCTTCCTGCCTGCCAGGAGGCCACAACGACGCTGGGGGATGCACAGTGCTGGAACAAGCAGGGCAGGAACACGTTTTCCTGGTGTTTTCTGTCCCCTGCTCACCTCGCGGCAGCTCTGCCGCACGTGGCCGGGAGGATGTGGCGATGCTGGAAGGAGCTCAGCTTGTGCAGAGGGGCACAGGCTGGAGCTGGGGTGGAGATGCAGGCACGGGGAGCTGGCGGCTCATGGTGACATCCAGCTGTGGCCCCGCTGGGCTGGTCACTCTGATGTCCACTCTGTGCTCCAGGTGGAACACCTCACACAAACCCGCTCCCTCCAAAGCAGCCAGCTCAGCCCTGAAAATCTGCTTCTGCAAATCCTCCTGCCTTCAACCTGTTGATAGACACTGTGGCCTTTCCTTTCATTAACTGGTGTTATTCTCTTTTAATTCTTTATTAATCAATTCCCACATCAGCCACTCCATCAGTTTGCCCGGGATCGAAGTGGAGCTGACAGGCCTGTAATTATCCAGGTCGTCTCATTTATCCTTTTTAAACACTGGCAGAGATCTCACCTGGGAAATCAGCGGAACAGCTCCAGTTCTTGCTTTTGACACAGACATGATTTTGTTTTTCCTCCTGTGATGGGTCCCAGCCCTCTAGCTGGGGATCCTGTGGGAGCTGCCAAACCAGCACTGTGCACACTGCCATAGGCACCATCACTGTCTGCTGCAGCATCCCAGCTTTCCTTTAAAACGGGGGAAACAGCAGGGAAGGGCTCCCCATCCTCTGTGCAGCACAGGGGCTGCTTCCTCTGCTGCTCACAGAGCACCAGCTGAACTCCAGGGAAGGCAGCTCTCAGCTTTCACCACGTTACACAGAGCATTTCCTGAGCACCCCCTACTCTGGGAAAGCTCAGGATGCTTTCCCCCTGTTTTCCAGTTTGAAAAAAAGCTGTGCTAAAATGAATCAAATTTTAACAAGTGGAGCAAATTGGATTATTTCCGTCTGGGCTACAGATTTCCCTATTCTGGGTTGTCCTGACCTGTTGCCCTCATGTTCAGGGGGACAGCACATGGGAACATCCCCCCAGCTGGCCGTGGGCTCAGCCCCAAGGGGAAGGTGATGGGCAGGATCCCTCTGTGTCCCCTTCCTTCTGAAGGCAGTGGCCACCAGCCATCCAACAAGGATTCACTGCTGCTGAGCTTCCCCTGGTCCATCAAAATCCTGTGAGACTGCAAGAGCCTCCAAGAAAATGAGTGAATCAGCTTTTGCAGGCAGCAAACATCCGTGCAGCAGGTAACTTACAGCACCTACAAATCTACATGCAGCGTCTTCTGAGGCCAGGCTGCTTTCAACACCCACCAAAAGACACTGGGAAAAGGAGCTGGAGAAGAGAGGCAATCCCCTGGCTGCATGCAGGGGAGGCAGCACATTCACACACCCCCGTTGCCTCTGATCAAGCTCCCCTTTGCTTCCAATTTTACACTTAGCAAGGATGCTGCTTATTCAGGCAGAGCCTTGAGCAACTGGCCCAGCCCCTGGGCTCGTGCTGCAGATGGTGCAGAGCACTGGAGAGAGGCTGGGGAAAAGCTTCCCCTCCTCTGGCAGCCGTGACACTCTGGCAGCAGAGAGGGGCCGAAAAGCCTCTGCTCGCTGCCATCTGGCAGCCAGAGCTCGGGGAGCCAGGGCTGGAGGTGGAGGAGAGAAGAGTTTCTCTGTTTACTCGCTTGTAGGGAGGAGGAGGAGGTTAAACTGGGAGCAAGAGCCCGTTTGCCAGCCTGGCAGGGAGCACTGGTGACCTGTGCTCACCCCTGCCGGAGCTGCTCCCTGAGGGCAGAGGAAAACACGGGGTTCTCCGGTGCTGGGATGCACTGGGAGCGAGAGCAGGCAGCACCAGGCTCCATCCAGTGTTTGTTAAACCCCCTCTGGGAAGCAGCTTTGTACCAAAGGATTTGTGTGGGATTGCTGCTCAGCAGCAGAAGGGTTTGTTCTGAGCAGGGGGATACCAGGGGATGAGAAAACGCGGCATTTTAAAGCCCAAGGCTGCCCGGGGCTCCCTGGCATTTCCCTCTCGCTGCTGCTTTGTTATCCTGGTTTGTGCCTCCCAGCAGGTCCCAAAAGCACGGAGCCAAAGGGCAGCCGGATGTGTGGAGGAGGTGATCCCTCTGTGAGGATGCTCTGCAGGGACTGCTCAGCCTTGCTGCAAGGAGGGAGGGAAGCAGCAGCAGCAAACCCCACAGCAGCGTTTTCCAGCCAGGAAAGCCTGGAAATGACAACAGCCTCCAAGGAAGTGTTTGTGTGCATGGCCTCACAGGGCACTGCCCCAGGGAGGCTGGAATTTGGGTCAAAGAGGAGAGAAGTCAGCTGCCTGCCTTCCCCCCACCTGAGGGCAGATTCGGAGGGTCCCTGGGCACAGGAAGGGATCCTTGTTCCAGGGCAGCTTGTGGAACACCTGGGATGTTCCCATGTGTTGGATGGGACCATCTGAGCCCCAGGTGTGCAGAGCCCACTCCGAGCTGGCAGGTGAGCGGCACCACTGCCAAAGCAACAGAGACATCTCCCACCGAGACTTCTGAACGTGACATTCCTGCCCATGCTCAGGCTGCTTCATTTCTCACCTCTCCTGGCTCTGAGCTGCTTTCCAGCTGACCCTGGGGGCTCCTCTCCATTTCCTGCCTTCCCTGTCCTTTCACCACAGCCCTGGGCTGCTCTCTCTGCAGCATCACGAGGGGATGGCCGGAGGCAGCAGGGACACAGAGGTGAGGGAAGCCCACCAGGATCCTCCTTGGCAGAGCCCTCAGCAGGGGAGGGAGTGCAGGACCACAGCCCAGAGCAGCTCCAGCAGTGCCACAGTGTTGTAATTCTCCCTTCTGACCCCCTGGAGTTTCCTTACCACACAGAACGACCCTTCCCTCCTTCTCTGACCCCACTGGCTGTGGTCCAACTATCTTTTCCCTGAGCAGGGGGCTATATGATGCCTCGCCTTTCCTTGTTCTTCCTCTTTTCCCCCCTGGAATTTCAAAGAATAAACACCTGGGACAAAGCTCCTGGGGAAAGGGCCTCTTCTGATATCTTTATCTCGTCCCTGGTAAAAATTCCTTCCAAATAACTGAGTAATCTCAAGCCCCTGGAGGTGGGCAGGGGGGATTTTTACACCACAGCCCCAGCTCACAGCGCAGTTTGGAGAGGTGCCCTGGACACAGCGAGGACAAACACCAAACAGGCACTTCCACAGGTCCCCATTGCCAGCACAGCAAACCCCAACACATCACACAGAGGGAGCCCAGAGCTGCCTGCAAGGCCCTCAAAGAGCTTTGTTCAATACCTGTGTGGTTGTTAAAAAGCCTGGCATCGATTCTCTTTGCACATCCCCACCAGCCCATCCCTCCCCGACCTCCCAAAGCCTCTGGGATCCCTCTGTGCAGTTTATGTAACACACTCCGTGCACCAAAACCGTGCAGAAAGGCCTTCTGAGCACACCTAAAGCTGCTTGTTCACCAGGTGGGAGACACAGGGCACAGACTACTCACAGGGACGTTACAGCGTGTGCTCTTTGCTCGCAGGCCCTGGCACTACCCAGCAAACTTCCCAGGAGTTCAGGAGCGCCGAGGATTTAATGGCTGCAGGGATGAGGCTGTGAAAAACAAATGGGCTTTGTTTGGCAGCTTCCTGCCACTTGTGGGAAGCAAAGTGGTTTCGAACACCACGGCTTTTAAAGCTGGGTATTTTCAAGATAAAGAAGCGAAGGAGAGTTCCAGCTGACATGGGAGAGGCAAGATGAGCTGGGGAAGAGCTGGGGAAGGAGATGGAGGCTTTGGAAATGCTCGGCCTTTCTTCCCTCCCACAGCAGCGCTGGGAGAGAGTGGAAGAGCCTTCAGCCTCACAGGATGTGCCTCACACAGCTCTGTGCTGGCCCTGGGTGGGATGTGACCCCCGTGAACGTCACCTCTCTGAGGTGCCGAGGTTTTGTGTAGGAGCATTAAAGATTTTGGGCAGGAGCAGAGAGGAGTGTGGGGTGAGCATCACCCCACTCAGCTCAGGCTGGGCTTTGGGGCAGGATGAAGAGCCTCGACCCCCAGCAGGCAGCAGCTCACCGGTGGATACACAGCCCAGCAGCTGGAGGAGCATTTCCCTCACTTACAGCAACTTCCCAGGACCCCAGGGCAGAACTGAAAAGTGGTTGCTTTTTTTGAGAAGCTATTTAGACCTCCACAGAGGAGCACACACCATCTCCACAAATTCCAGCTATGGCGAGGGCAGCAGGATCAGAGAGTATGTCCTGACCGCGAATCCATCAATCTCTTCAGGAAAGAATCAATTTTTATGTCCTCGTAGCTGTGGGGATTATTGTTGACCTTGTGAGATCATAAATAGAAGGCACTTTTGGCACAGCCCCTGCTTTCATCTGGCTCCTCTTTATCTTCCTCTCTCTCTCTCTCTCTCCACTTCCCCATTTTTGGAAGGTAGCTGCCTACTTTGCACCTGCCTACAGCAATCTCCTTTGGAAACATCCATGCATTTTTATCTGCTAAAGGCAGAATCCTATCAGAGAATCAGAGTGGTTTGGAAGGGAGCCTAAAGCTCAGCTCACTCCACCCCCCTGCCATGGGCAGGGACACCTTCCCCTGTCCC
Organism: Chamaea fasciata; assembly: GCF_029207755.1. Taxonomy (NCBI): domain Eukaryota; kingdom Metazoa; phylum Chordata; class Aves; order Passeriformes; family Sylviidae; genus Chamaea; species Chamaea fasciata. Next base: position 8,172,266 of record NW_027094104.1, on the reverse strand, counting down.
AGGCTGCTCCAAGCCCTGTCCAGTCTGGCCTTGGACAGCTCCAGGGATCCAGGGGAAGCCACAGCTGCCCTGGGCACCTGTGCCAGGGCCTGCCCACCCTCCCAGGGAACAACTCCTTCCCAATATCCCATCCAACCCTGCCCTCTGTCAGTGAAGCCATTCCCCCTTGTCCTGTCACTCCATGCCATTGTCAAAGTCCCCTTGGTGCTCCTGGGCTCCATCTCCATCAGGGAACACCGTGTTTGGATTCCCATGAGAAGGACACAGCCCAGGCTGGGGAGTGGGGCACAGAGCAGCCTGGGCCATGCCCCCAGACCCTCCCCATGGCCATTTACACCTCCCCACAGCTGAGCTTTTGACCACTCCGTACCCCCAGATGGATGCCCCCGGGCCGAGCGGGGCTGTTCACCTGGGGGTGTTGGAATGGCTCCCACAGCTCCCCCTCCTCCATCCATCCCCCACAGCACCCCGGGACCATCAGCCAGATCCCTTCACTGTCATCATCAACTCGTGGAAATGGGGACAGCCATGGTGAGGCTCTTGGAGCAGAAATCCTGTGAGGAGCAGCTGGGGGAGCTGGGGTTGTTCAGCCTGGAGAAAAGGAGACTCAGAGGTGACCTGATCACTCTCCACAACTCCCTGAAAGGTGGCTGTGCTCAGCTGGGGCTGGTCTCTTTCTCCAGGCAGCACTGACAGAGCGAGAGGACACAGCCTCAAGCTGTGCCAAGGGAAATACAGGCTGGATATTAGGAAAAGTTTTTCACAGAAAGAGTGATAAAGCACCGGAATGATCTGCCCAGGGAGGTGGTGGAGTCACCATCCCTGGGTGTGTTTAAAGCAGACTGGACGTGGCACTGGGTGCCGTGGTTTAGTTGAGGTGTCGGGGTTGGACTCGATGATCTTGGAGGTCTCTTCCAACCTGGTGAATCTGCGATTCTGTGAGCCAGGGCAGTGGGCAGCACGGCTCCCAGCCAGCCCTGCTTGTTCTCTGGGTGCTCAGCCCAGGGCTGCCTTTTCCTCCTTCTCCAGCACCCAACCAATCAACTGAATAGACAAGGAAGCAGCAATTAACCCGGCGTCTCCCAAATGGAAGCTCACAGCCCTCCCTGCCACCCCAGGCAACCTCAGAGTACACGATCAACAATTATTGTTCATCCTCTGCTCATCTCCACCCACACCTGAGTCAGCCTGAGCTTCCCAAAAACCAAGGACAGGCTCCTCCACAAGGCAGCTGGGGCAGGGCTTTGCTGTCACACCCGGCTGCGATCCGGGTTTTTTTCATTCTTCCCACACAGGAGGACACTCTGCAGCCTCTCCCCAGAGCATCTCACCTCATTCCTGGGAGCATCACAGCAGCTTTCAGCTCTGGGATGAGCCACGAGGCTGGATCGTGTTTCCCACAAAGCTTCACGCCCTTAAGGATCCCACAGGAATGAGGCAAGGCACAGGTTCTGTGAAATTACTGATGGGGAAAGGAAAAAAAAAATATATATATATATATATTTTACAGACCCATCTCCTGCACAGGCAGGAAGGTCTTTGAAAGGAGTGCCTTGTAAAATCTGGGTCAGTTTTGTGAGATTATTTGGAAGGAGTGGAAAATCATTCTGACAACATCAAACCACCCCATTTTGGCTTTTTTTTTTTTTTCCCCTCTGAATGAAGTGCCTTGGAATGACTTTTAGTTCTTTATAATCTAGTGAAGTTAAATCAAAGTTAGACCCGAATAAAATGCCCCAAATGATTGGTGACAGAGCAGTGAACTCTCTCTGTGGAGCTGGCAGGGAGCAGCCGGGTCTCTCAGCAGGCCAGCACTGCCACAACTCATCAAGAGAACTAAATCACCCCTTCCCTCTCCCCTGCTCCTCCTTTAAGCCCAATTCCCTTCTCCTTCCAGGCCAGCGGACATCACCCTGAGAAACAGAGACCAGGGAGTTCTGTTCCCATCTGGGAGCCACTGACGGACTCTTTACGGGATGGGAATGAGAAAACATTTGCATTATGGCAGAGCAGCACGCCCAGCTCGGGGAGGAGGCTGGTTACACCCTGTCCCTAGCAGGGGGCACTGCCCTGTGCCCCAAGGGAAGGTCCTGCTGCCCCCCACATTCCCAGCACGTGCCAAAGCCACCACCCCACGTGGTGAGACCCACTTGGGGACGTGAATCTGTGTGACAGCACAGTGTGAGAGCCCTGGATTCCCTGCTTCACTGGACATCCCACCTGGAGCAGCAGCATCTCCTCACCTTACCCACCACCCCTCTTCCAGGAGGGACTGACCCCCATTCCCTGCTGTGACCTCCCCTAAATACAGCCTGAGCAGGGCAAGGTGAGGCTCCGGGCAGAGCGGTGACAAAGGGGACAACAAGGCCTCACCGTGGGCAGTGGGTCACCCCAGACCCTTCAGGGAGGGCAGGGGGAGCACCCCAGACCCCTCAGGGGGCTGCAGCTGCCCCACCTGTGTGTGGCCCTGCTCCTGCAGAGAGGGTCCCCAGCCCAGGTGCTCTCATGGCCGCCACCTCCAGCCCCCTCCCGGCACAGCTCATCAGGCTCTGCGCTGTGAGGACAGCAGAGCAGGTGATAATTTCATTTCCCTTGCAAATGAGCCCACGTTCCTTCCCCGTCCCCACCGCCTCATCAGCAGAGCCATCATCCCCACTCACTTCAGCTCATCCCCCAGCCCTGACAAAGGCATTCCCATCTCCGAGGATCCCTCGCTGTCTCCTCACCCTCTCACTGCAGACAGGTTTGCTTACCAATGAAGTTATTACCGTTAACCATTAATATTAACAAGAACAACTTGCTTCTCCAGCAGAGGTTCCCTAAATCATAATCCAGCAGCAGCTCCTGGAGTCCATCCCCGTGTGGATACGTGCCTTAGGATGGGATAACACAAGAGGTGCCTTATATGGAAAAGGGGCTTTGTGGAAGTGGGAAAAGGGCTGAGGTGTGGGATGTGGGTGCAAGAAACTGGAAAAGCCCAGCAGGTCCCATCCCAGCACAAGGACCCTCCAAATCCCCACCACTCCTCACAGGGAGTATTTTATCCCTGTTTCCCCATCCTTCCATGGAGGCTTTCCCAGCCCCACTGCAGGGTGGGGGTCCAAGATCAGCCCAATCCCACAAGCTCTGCTGAAGTTCCAGCTGCTTTTCTGTATTTCAGCATCCCTGGGAGCTCTCCTGGTCCCCACAGACCATTCCCCTTCACACGTGCTTTAAACTACACCGTGCTGGAGCAGAGCAATTAAAAGCAAGCCTGAAACCTTCCCAGGGAACTCAGAGCAAAACTCAGGCTGCAGAAAACTGCAGAAAACAAAGACTGGGAGCTCCTGAGTCCCCTCCTGGTCAGGGATGGGGGCAGGCAGTGGAGGGGGGTCACAGGGGGCAGCCACCGGGTGATGGTGTCACCTCCTGAGGTGCCACCTGCCCCGGGACCCCCACTGGGGTTATTGCACAGACCCCAACGGCATCAATTCGGATCCCAGCAGTCACCAGCCTCCCAGAGAGCTGTGATCCTGCCCTGCCTTGGCTGGAAATCCTGCAGGGAATAGAGAAGGAGACATTTAGAGGGGGATTCCCTCTGCCCCCCAGAGCTCTCCTCACCCTGTCCCAGCCCAGCCCATTGGTGCCCCCCTACACCTCTGCCCTGGATTTTTAAGGCGCTGGGGAGCCCTGACACACCAGAGATGGGCTCCTCCCTGCAAAACAGATGGGGACCAGGAAAAGTCAAGAGAGCCAGCAGGATCCAGCCCCACTTTCCTTAATTTCTGTTGAATAATTAAACCCTGGGAAGTTAATACTTTCCGCGTAAAAAAACACACCAATTCCAGTGTTTGTAATTACTGTTTTATTGAAGCATTAAAAATTAAAGGGCATCCTGAGGTTACAGTGAACACGAGGGCTGCGTTCAGCCCCAGCAAGGGCAAGCTGAGCTCTTGGGCAGCAGCCCAGCACTGCGGTGGGCACAGCCCCTCAATCTACCCCCAAAACCTGGGGTTCTGTGCCCTGCCCAGCCCAGGCTGCCTCCCTGAGGAGAGAGCCCCCAAACCATGCTCAGCCCTGCTCTGGGACGTCAGACCATCCCGGCCATCCCACGCCACGTGGATCACCATCCCCACCACCTGTGACCAGTGGGATGCCTCCATAAAATCCCAAATTCCACGGCAGACAGTTTCCGACTCCCTCACCGGTCTCCATGGCAATAACTCTTCTCCCTCCCCATCCGGGGTGGTGGGGCACTGCCAGGGGTTCCCAGTTCCCCCCAGCAGATCCCCCCAGTTCCCGCCAGCAGCTCTGCCCTGCCAGCAAAGCAGCACAACCAGTGCAGCTCACCCCACCTGCACAGACGGGCCCCGTGGGCTACCTGAGCAGCCGCATGAGGCACGACCTTCCTGCAAACTCCACAAGAATCCCATTTCCTTCCCTGTGCCCACCCGTCACCCCCATCCCTGCTGGCTCCCCACTGCTGTCAGCTGTTCTGGGGCTGCCTGGCAGGTACTTGGCGCTCTCCCAAGCCGAGGGTTGCAAACCATCCCCGCAGTAGCAGAAGGAGACGAGCTTTGTAAAAGTGACGCACGGCAGATGCAGATTAATTTTATTTTACAGTCCTGCTGAGGGCTTTTGAGCGAGTCACCGATACGGGACTAAAAATACCACCGGGGGCCTCGAGTTTTTATTTTTCCTGTTCGACAACACTTACAACAAAAACACGCAGCCAAAATAGCAGCTACAAAACCGGCTGAGCCCCTGGTGGGCGATGGAGGAGCTGGGGGTGGGCAGGTGAGAAGGCTCTGCCTGTGCTGGGGCAGCCAGAGGAGGAGGAGGAGGATGAGGAGGAGGATGCTGAGGAGCACTGCCCTTCCTCTGCAGCAGAACAGGTTTCCAAGAAAGATAACCCCGGGATCTGTGGTGCACAATTCTCTGCAGCTTTGGATGATGCTGAGCCAAATGTAAGGAGCATAATCCTCTATTTTCTGTGCTGCTGAATACTGCCAGTGTGATTTTGTCAGCGAATTTGTCCTTTCTGGGGGTATTTAATGGAGCTTTGTCTGACTGCTTTAATGCATCCAGGGCACTGGGCATCCCAGATTCCCTTGTGGCCATGCTGGGAGCCAGCCTTTGGGGAGAAGCCTCTGCAAGAGTTCATCCTTCAGCCTCCTGGCCAGTTTTCAATAGAGCACTGGCAGCATCTTTCCCAGTGCCTGGGGAGGAGTCAGGCAGGGGTGCGGGTTTTACATCCCATGGCTCCGGGAGCAAATTCCCCAAGGTAACAGCAAAGGTGCGCTGGGATGCTCCCACAGGAGCTTCATGAGCAGGACAGGGGTGCAGGGAAGAGGTTTAGGTTTTGCTGGCTGGGATTGAAGCAAGGAGGGTTTGGAGGCAGGGCCGGACACAATCCTGAGCTGCCTCTGGGATCTGAGGGGTCCAGAGCCCCTCCTGTGATCCAGAACAAAGCAGGAGGAAAGGGCTGCTCCATATCCCTGCTGAGGCCACCTGGCACTGCTCGGTTGACGTGCCCAGGAAAAGAAGGACAAGCAGATGTTTTCAGTCAGGCTCTTTGCAGCACAGAGCAGCAGCAGTGGGGGAGTCCCTGAAATGCCCCCGCACTTCGGCTTTCTGGTGGGAACCTGCTCAAACAGGAGCACGAGCGGCCGAATTCACAGCTTTCTCGGAAAAGTGGTGATGATGAAATCCAGTCAGGGAGTCACTGGGTCACACAGAGGTGTCCCCTCACCTGTCCCCCACCCTGGGGAGCAGCAGGTTGAGGGGCCCGGACCCAATTCCCTCCCCCCGGGGGATGCCCGGGTGGCAGCTCTGGTGTCATGGACAGGTCACTGCATGTTCTCCCCTTTCTTATGTAGCAAGAGCTGTTGTGGTAAGACAAGGGGTGATGGTTTAAAACTAAAACGGGGTCATTTCAGACTGAATATAAGGGAAAAAATTATTTATAGTGAGAGTGGGGAGGCCCTGGCACAGGTTTCTCAGAGAAGCCGTGGCTGCCCCATCCCTGGACATGCTCAAGGCCAGGTTGGACGAGCTTTGGAGCAACCTGGGATAGTGGAAGATGCCCCTGCTCATGGGAGAGGTTGGAATGAGATGAGCTTTAAATGTCCCTTCCAACCCAAACCATTCCCTGATTTCCATGACTCCCATCTGTCCCAGCACTGTCCAGGCCTGCTGTGCTCCCTGTTCCATGGATGGATCCTGCCCTGCTCCCACTGCTGCACACAGCCAGACAGCTGGCAGAGCTGCTGAAGCTCCCTATTATTTTTCTCAGCACTCTCCTGAAAATTAATTAATTTAATTAATTCATTAAATAAACACTCCTCCATGCTCGGTGGCTCTGAGCCAGCTGTGCACGGTGTCAAGCTGCAAGAACATCACTCATTCCCAGGCTGACTTTCCAGGTCCCAGTCCCAGTGACGGCAAACCGGGGGAATTTGGGAAGGAATCAGGGCTGGCAAGTGAGGGGCTGCAAGGCAACATTCAGCCGAAAGCTGCACACAAAGCTCTGGAGTGGCTGCATTTCCATGCAGGTTGTGAAGTCTTCCCTTATTTCTTAGTGATGCTGTCAGATGCTTTGAATCCTTAGATGAAAGGCACTAAATTAGGACAGATCGTTATTTCCTGTTTTCTGGTTTGTATTTAGAGAAAAAGCTGATACCTCTGGCAGCTCACTCTAAAACTAAAAACAAACTTCTCTCCTGTTTCTAACTGGTCTCTACTGGAACCTCAGTTCCAGAGGGTGAAGGGTGGTGGGAACGCTCTGAGAGATGGAGAGGAGATGGGCTGAGCACCCTCCAGCCCCTTTCCTCTGGCATTCCAGAGCCAGCAGCCAGGGGCTGGGAATGGACACTTCAATTCATTTATTTTTGCCATCCTGATGCCCTTTGCAGGCAGCAGTGGCACCTGTGCCAAGGAGCTCTGGCTGGATGCCAAACCCCACAGAGCCACCAAATCCCCCTGGACATCCCCCGTTCTCCCGATCCTCCCCAAATTTAATTCCTCCCTCCCTCTCCAGAGGACCTGGATGCTGAGGGCTGGGTCCTGGCTCAGCTTCCACACTCCCGGGGCTGGGGGATGTCCCATCCTGTCCCCTCCTCAGGCACAGGCAGGAGAAGCTGCTCCCTCAGCATTTCTGCTCTGGTCTGAGGATGGCTCCTGGTATTTCTCTGCCCGCCTCGGGGAATTATATTGAATGGGCCTTATCTCTCCCGAGAAAATATCGATCTCCAGTTTTAATGGCTTTCCACTAACAAGCCACAATGAGTGTCGCTGGGCACCGCTGCCGGGGCTGATAAAAACGGGAATGCTCAGCCCCACGGCTCGGAGAAGGACTTTCACCCCCAGTCCACGTCCCTTCCACAAGATAAAATAAAATAAAGGATGAAAAAGACAGAGAAAGGAAAAAAAAAAAAAAAAAAAAAAAAAAAAAAAAAAAAAAAAAAAAAAAAAAAAAAAAAAGAGGCAGAAGATTTTGCTGCTCTTTTCACCCAGTAAGTCTGAGGACAGATTTTCAATTTGTTCGCTTTCTTTACAGCCCTGGATTTGCCACAGGGAGGGAGAGATGAGGGAAGGGGACAGGAGATTAAATGCATTCGTTTATTTTGGGAAAGTCATCCTAAAGGGGGAAAAATAATATTAAAAAAAAGAAGGAAAAAAGTAGGAAAAAACCCTTGACATCAGTGAGACAGGACTCAATTAAAGCAAGACCTTGAAATACATGAGGCAGCAGCGCCGAGCACGGGTCCATCAGCCATCCCTGTCAGGCTCCCGGAGGCTGTGGAGCAGCAAGATCCATCACCTGGGGAAATAACCGCGGTGCTTACATCTTCAGCAGCTCCTTGATCTGCTGATAAACCCGTTAGGGGAAATAAATGGGTTTCTCCTGCCCGGACCGTCCACATCAGGGATGCGATTCACCGTTTTACCCAGCCGCTGATAAGCAGAGGATCAGGAGGGAAAAGCCACTTTAACGATTTGCTAATAAAGCCTCAGATAAGAGCGGAGCAGCGCCGTGACCTCCCCCGGCTGGGATTTACAGCCCCGATCGCTGCTCCGGGCTGCCTCCGCAGGGCAGGGAGCTGCTGCAGGGACAGGTGCCCTGGGATGCTGCGAGGGGACACCAGGGCAGGGACCATCCATCCTCTCCCCACAGCCCCCCGCTGCACTGGCACGGGAAGGGTTTGATGCCAGCAACATTAAAAACAGGGGGGGGTGGTAAAAACCCTCCAAAACTCCAGAAAGAAAGTTCTGGGTGGAATTACTTAGAAGAGGAGTGAGGCTCAGAAACATAAATCGCCCCTGGCTTCATTTCTAGGTAAGGAAAATGGATTTCCAGAACAATATCATTCTTTTGACACGCCTGTCCTGGTTTCGCGGCTGCCAGAAAACAGGTTAGGAAAAAAAAAATCCAAGACATCCCTGAAGGCTCTGCTGGCTGGATGCCACCAGAGATGCCATCAAAGGGTCCAACCCCACCCTGAGGGGACCCCAGGAGCTCCCCACACACCCACTCTGGCTGTTAAACAAACTGTCCCATCCAGCAGCATCGGAAAGTGCAGCTGACAGCTCCTCATTTCATTTTGTTTGGATTTATTCATAGTTTTGACACCATTTCCCCTTCTTTTTCCCCTCCCGACTGGGGATTTATTCTTTGCAATTAGCTGTGGGAATTAGAACCTCTTTCATACGGCAGTGGCTCTGCTTCCCTTCAAATCTCTTTCATGCTCCTGTTTAATAAATTGTGAGTTTGATGCTTGTATCCTCAGATCTCCCTTCCAAACTGAAATGTGTCCTGGCCACGGAGACCAGGCTGGAAATCTGCTCGGGAAAGAGCTTGGGAAGGCAGCTGGGATGCCCCAGTGATCACAGGCACAGCCAGGGCAGAGAAAAGCATTTCCAGGTGACAAAGTTCCTTCTGGGACTGCCGACCCAGCAGCTCCATTCCTTGGTGCCACTATGCCCCGGGCACACACCCCCCACATAACAAATATTTTGATGCCAATTCTGCACCCAAAATTGAAGTCAACACCCAGCACTGGCATTCCCAAAGCTGCCCAGCCCCCAGCTTGCCCCGCCATGGGATTTTACAGACCAAGGCATGTGGGATGTGGCAGCAGGGGCTGCCCCAGCAGCCACACTCTGGTCCCTGTCACATCCAACATCCGTGAGTGACGCTCCATCACCAACAGGCCAAAGGAGAAGCTTTCTCCCCAGGCAGCCCCTGAGCAGGACTCGGTGCCCACTGATGGGGCAGAGACATGACAGAGCCTCACTCAGCCCCATCACCCAAATTTACAGGCTGACTTGAGATCCAACAAGGTTCCAGACAGATCATTATTTCCCATGACAGCAGCGAAGGTGACCCAGCCACCTTTTATTTCAGCCTGGAGAAAAATGCTCCTGCCGGGGGATAATTTGGGCTCTCTGCAGTGGGAGGCAGCGCTGCACTGCTGAAAGGTGAAGGCTATTTTAAAAGCAGCTGAGCAGAAACGGTGGAAAAGGCTGCCCAGGGAGCTGATGTGTAACAAGCGCTGCCTCACGAGGCATCCCGAGCCTCTTGGTCTTTAAAACTTGCTTCGACCTCCTATAAAATCCGGCTTTATTTGGTTTTTACAACCCTGGGAAGTGAACTGCTGGTGGTTCCTGCTGGCAGACCCCCCGTGCCTCTCCCAGGCCAGCTCCTGCCCACCCAGCAGTGGCAGCAGTGTGTGCCAGGGGCCGCTTTGAGGCTGAGATGAAAGGCGTTGCTGCAAAGAGAAGCTTGCGCTGCTTTTATTTAGACACACGCTGGCTGCAAGACACAAAAATTACTTAATCAATCCTTCCCCTGGGCTGGCGTCACAGGCAGGATGGAGGCTGCCCACGCAGTTTGGAGCTGAAGATGATAAATTGCTCTGGGATAATGGCAGCGTCTCCAGCTCATCCAGGGCAGGATGTGGCCAGGCTCACACGGGGGGTGCCCAGGGGACACGGCACCCTGCGGTGACACGGCAGGGATGTGGTGAGGGCCAGCTGAACTGCAGCACAGCTGAAGGAATGGGAGTTTCTCCCAAAAGCTGGCACGGGGAGGACAGGCTGGAGGTGCCAGGGGGGTGGTGGCACGGCTCCAGGGAGTGGCTGGGTCACAGGGCAGACAGACCTCATGCTCTCATCCTGCCACTGCTCTCCATCAGTCACTGTGAGCCAGAGGGGACAATTCTGCCAGGGATCCTGCAGTGACAGTGCCAGTTCAGGCTGCCGCCTCAGCAGCCGGGCCAGGAGCAATTCCATTCAGGGAAGGGCTGGCAAGGAGTTTCCAGCCCCTGATTTTCCAGCCACACCTTTTATGGCATGCAGGAATCTCCCCATTCTACCTTGCAAACAGCAGCAGGGCTGAGCACCAACCTTACAGCAACACCTTGCCCTGCTGAACAACCCTACAAAAACAAACCAGGTGACCCCAGCCAGCACCAGCCCAGCCAGGGGACGTGCCAGGAGGGGAAACATTGGCAGCAGGGGGAAAAGCACCCCCAAAGCAAGAGGAACAGCACTAAGGAAAGCTGAAGAAGCAGAGTTCTCTGGAAGATGGTTGCTTGGAGCTCACCTCTTGCTGTGCTGGCAACATCTGGGGCACACAGAGTCAGGATGTTGCTCTTCAGCTGCTGTGCCCTCGGTCAGTGCCCACCAGGAATTCCTTTCGGGGTCTGCAGCACATCCTCCCCTCTGCCCACTCACCTGAATCCCGAGCAGCCCCTGTGCCCTCACCACCACCTCCAGCCATCCCTGGGGAGGATGTTCAGCTCCCTGCACGGCCCAGCAGGGTGAAGAGCAGCCTGGAGGCCGGGGGGATCACTTTGGGCCCCTCTGCCCTGCCCAGGGACCAGCAGCTTCCCCAGGAGCCCACCCCAGCCCCATCCCACCCTTCACTGTCCAGCCCACACTGGCTCTTCCTGGGGGCTCCAGGGGTGCAGGCCCCAATGTGTCCATCTTATCCCAGCCACTCTCCTTGTGCTTTGTCCTCCCACATCCACAACAGCCACCAGCATCACCCCTGTCCCCTCAAATGCACCTCTGCCCAAGAACTCCCACAGAAGGGCTGGGTGTGGATTTCCCTTTAATTTACCACTTGTCAGGGGGAGGGTTAAAAAAAAAATCAATAAATAAAACAACTTGGGATGCTTGAAGAAGATGAGAACCCTGAAACTGCAGTCTGCTGGTGGCTTGTCCCATTGCCAGAGGAGGGGAAGGGTGTCCCCAGCCCCTCTCTCCCCACCACCCCATCCCAGCGCCACCCGGTCTGTCCAGGTGGGTTCGGATGCGGTCGGACGACGCTCCTCGGGAAGAAAATGACTCCAAAGTTCAGGACATGGTCATTCACAGCTGGCTGGGTGGATGAAACAACCCCCAGAGTCCGACAGCCGCGGCTCACCCGCCGGGAGGGAGCTGTCCCAGCTGCTGGGCTGCCGCAGAGCTCGGAGGAAAAGCCACCCGGTGTCACCACGGCGGCGGGGACGCCCCGGTCACAAGCAGTCCCTGCACAAAGCCACCTGTCCTGGGCGGAAATCGCGGCAGGGGCAGAGGCGCCGGTACTTGGGGTTGTAGCCGGCGCAGCTGAAGAGCAGCGGCTCCTTCTGGAGGTAGCACTCGCGGACGTTCTCGGCCACCGCGGGGTACAGGTGGTTCATCTCGTACTCGGTGCTGTCGCAGGCGATGCTGAGCCTGGGGGACAAGGAAAGGTGGTCAGGACAGGTGAGCGGCTTCCTGGGTGGGGCAGATCTTTGCTGATCTGTGCTCACCACCCCTCGGCTACACGCGAGTGAGTGCTTGTCTCCAGCCCAACGCGCCACGCAGGAAAGGGAGACCCTGGCAACTCAACCCTGCAGTCCAGAGGTTGCCCCAATCCACAGGTGGCTCAGAATCACCCACAAAATCCCACATAAATCTTAGGAGTTGGACTCATTGATCCTCCCTTCCAGCTCATGATGGCTCTCTTACAGCCCCTTGCTGACCAACAGCTCTGCCCACTCTCCATGCACACCTCCTACTGCAGATGACATTCCCTGGAAGGGACAAGTGATCAATGAATGCCCACATGCTCCCTGTTAGCTGGAATTAGCCAGAAAAACTGGGGTGGGCATCAGCAAAAGCCCCGAGGAGCAGCAGAAATGCCCAGTGTGGATTTCAACACCCCTCCTCGCCCAGACGGAACAGCAGCACCGGCATTGCCCTCCCACCAACCCTTCCCAGCTGACGAGTCCCTGAGTTAGCTCATTTTAAGGTCTGGAGGAGGATGTGCAGGGGGGGAAAAGAGCGAAAGCCAGGCCCCAGCTCTAATTTATCATATAAAAATGTCAGCGGGACGCGCGGCGCCTGCCTGACCAGCGTGACAGCACCGGCAACGCTCACATTTTAATTGCCCAGAGAGCAGCACAGAGCCCGGTGGCAGATTTATTCTCTATTAAAACTTCACCGCTGTGTGTTCAAAATGCAGTTTTATTGAGAGAGACATTAAAAAGGAGAGGAAGGGAGAGAGCAGGCGGGAGGTGGCGAGGAATGGGGTTGGGAAGAGGCAGAACCATGCTTGGAAACGCTGTTGTTGCCTGCTGAAGAGTGAAGCCGAGCCCTGCCTTGGGCATGAAGGCTCATCACTGGGTTTTTGGGAGCGGGGAGCATGAGGAAAATGGGTGCAGGGGATAGAGGGAGCAAAGGGAACACGGTGTGGCTGGTGGCCCCCCACAAGCTCCCTGAGAAGGCCCCAACTCACTGGAGAAACACCTCCTCCTTGTTGAGGAACCTGAAGAAGGTGGGCTCGCAGACCAGGCCGTGCCGCCGGCACGTCTCCGTGCACGTGTGCTGGGGCTCCGACACCCACACCTGCAGCGAGGCCACCGGGGGCCACGCCTGGGGGGCCCGCCCGGCGCTGGGGGACCACACCAGGTGCGTGGAGTTGGGGGACAGGGCCAGTGGGCTCGGAGCGCTTTGCATAGCAGGACTCTTGGTCTTGGGAGATGGAGGAAGAGATGGTGCGGCGCAGAAATCCTGGTGGCAGAGAAGGTAAAGGGTCAGTGCCCTGAGAGGTTAACAGTGGGGAAGGGAGGCCGCTGGTGGGACAGGAGGACGCTTGGGATGACGAATTTGCTCGTCAGGTTGAGGTCGCCTGCATGCATAGATGACATCTCCTGCTGTGGGGGACGAACTTTTTCTCACCTCTTCTTCTCCCAGTGCTGCCTTATTCTGTGCAGCAGAAAGGCCCTGACCCAGGCCCAGCACCCCCAGGCGTCCTCCACCAACCCCCAGCACCTCTGGCCCATGACAAACCTCCCCCAGCCCCATCCCCTGGTGCTCTCTGCAATCAGAGCACTGGTTGCACAACACCCATGGGAGAACAGGGATGCTCCCCAGGGAGAAGAGGGAAAGTTGGCCACGAGGACAGAGATAGTTCCCCAGGGAGGACAGCGATTCTCCCCAACCTGGTGCTGAATGTAGGCGTGGATCCGCTCCAGCATCCCCTCGCAGGTGTACTCGTAAGGCAGGTAAGGGTCCACCTGTGAAGGGCAAGAGCAGAGCACAGGCAGCAGGTGGGGACGGCCTTGTCCTGCCCCTGAGACAGCAGAACCCTGGGCATGGCTCTCCCACCCACCAAAGCCCACGACTCGTGTCTGTCCACCAGAGCAAGCAGGGAAGAATCCTAGGGCTGGAGAAACCTCACAAGCCATAAAGTGATAAAGACAGAGGAGGACTTTGGGTTCAACCTATTAGCAAAAATGAAATCACCCTGTTCCACTTTAGTCTCCCTTTTCTCCACTTCTAGTAAGTTATAAAATCAAATCAGTTTTCATCCAATAGGTCACTTTATGCTAAAGCATGAACTATTCCAGCCCTAGAAATGCTCTGCAGCTGTGGGCAAGAGAGGAGCAATCTTAGAACACAGGGGAAGGGGTAGACCTGGAAAAGATGCCAAGCTAATCTAGAGCAAGAGCATCTCGGTGCTGCCCCAGGTCTGGTCTGGCACCCTCTGTTCCCCTGACCTCAGCACACCCCTGAACTCAGAGAGGAAGGTCCATGCTCAGACCCACAAAACTGGCCAGGAAAGGGCAGGGCTGGGAGCAGCTGTGCACAATCCAGGGAAAAACATCTCCCTTTTCCCACTGCCATGCCACCGAGGGTTTGCTGCCCAGCGCAGGTGGCTGTGATGGGGTGGAAGGGGTTGTCTCTGCCAGTCCCAGGGGCTTGGTGGTCCCTGCTGGCACTGGCTGGGATGGGGCAGGGAGGCAGGAGCTGGGTGGGCACTGGGATGGAGCAAACACCGGTGCCCACATGGACGTCAGTGCTGTCCCTGCACCTCCACGTCCAGGACTGCTATTTATAGAGTCAGCAGTGTCCAAACCGTGGGATATTTTCAGTGTGGGTTACAAAATGCTCCTGGTCTCCAGGAGACTCTGCCTGCCCTCCCTGTTCTGGGAGCCACCTCAGGTCCTGGCAGGGCAAACTCCCTCCTCTGCACGGTGGCTCAGCAGTGTCCCCACATGGGCTTGTCCCTGGCAGTGTGGTGGCACAGGTTCCAGGGCAGGCAGGAACAGCCAGGGACAGCCTGGAACAGGCAGCCAGGCTCCCTGCCCTCAGCAGGATCAGTGCCTGACCATTGCCCCCAGGTCTGTAGTAATTTTCCCCAGGGGAAGAGCACTGTGACTGATTCCTCCCTCCCCTCTGGAATAAATTATTTTTAAGGAACTTCCTGCCCTGAGAAGACATATTATTTTCCCAGAGAGGGGTTACATGAGGTGCAAGAGGTTGGCGCATGGAAGGGGCCAGTCCTGGGACCTCCTTCTCCCTTGTGTATCTCTGCCGAGCTTTATTCAAAAGGATTATAAGCAAAACCACCCGAAGATAATTAATCCAGAAAACACTGCTGCTTTTCTGAGCTCTGCACCTCCAAAATAGCTATTTCCTTTTGAAGTACCTGTCAAAACCAAGCTCAAAGGCTCAGTCTGCTGAGAACCCTCTAAGCATCTCCCTGCCATAAATATCCCACCTGAGATCTCAGCCAGGCTGGAAATCACAGCTGCTTCATCTAATTACAGATGTGCACGCTAATCAGGGCTGACACAGTGACAGGCACCAATCCTGCCTCTGAATTCCTGATGGGCTCTCAGTTAACTGGGGCAGAGTCCTCTCAAAGCAAAACTGCCTGTCTCGGTTTCAGAGCCAGGCTGGGGCTGCCTGGCACCAGTTTGGAGGAGACAAACGACCCCTTGCTCAGCATCACCGGTGCTCAGTGTCATCTCACCACTGCTTTCCTGGGGGGTTTTCCCAGGACCCCCTTTTGCCAGGCATAATTCCAGAAACACCTTGATCCCCCAAAACGCTGCAGCACATGACACAGACCCTCCTTGTGCCTGCACACGTACCCAGAGGTGATGCTCCAGGTGCAAGCCCACCTCTCCAGGCTCCCAGGGGCCCTGTGGGATCCCTGGGCATCAGGAGTGGGCTGGAGCCCACTGCAGCCCCTGCTCCTCCAGCCCCTCTCCCTCTCAGGGGGTCCCCCAAAGGCTCTCACTTCCCTCTCCAGGTTTTGTTGGGATTCAGCTCGTGCACTCAGGACTGAGAAAATGCCAATTTCGAGAAGATAATTGTTTAATTAAAATCTGACAGGCTCGGCCTCTTCTCAACAGCCACGTTGTTAATGGCACTCCTCACATCCGGAGCTCAGGATGTCCCCAGAGCCCTGGGAGGGAGGGGGAGGAGGAAGGGGATTCTGAGGTGGGGATCACTGCATCCCACTGCAGAATGGCATGGGAGGGAACGGAAGGGTTGGTAAGATGGACTTTGCCATCCTTTCCTCAGGTGGGGAGCACAGAGGCAGAGCTCCCCAGCCCCAGTGCTCTCTCCGTCAGCCAAGCAGGGAGTCACTGGTGTCCCATGGGGATGCCACCACGAGAGGCCTGGGTTTAGAGCCTCCAGCTGGAAGGGAGTGTGAAGTGTCCTTCATTCAAAAGGAAAAGAAAGCGGGGCGGAAAAATATCTGCACGTCATCAGACAAATAAGTAGAAAAATAATGCAATTCTGTGCTGGCACGTAACAGCAGGCTGGAACATTTTAACCAGCTATTTTCACTGTGATGTTTAATGTGCCGCTCTTTCAGGCATAGTCTGAAATGTATAATTTTCCATTATAGTCCTGTATGTTTGACTTTAATATAATGAAGCCTTCTCCCTTCACTACACCAGAATATTGGGTCTATTAAATTGCGTGTGTGAGGACTGGTTTTGACAACGGGAAAAGCTGAAGGCCCAGAAAATGGTGGTGCTTGCAAACCTCTCTCTTCATCCAGCCTCTAAGCCCGGATAAAAGATGGAATCCATCACTGGGACAAGCCTCCAGCATCACCTTTCCCAGGGGGACACCACTTTTCCCTCTGCCCCCTGTCCCTGCGCTGAGATTTGATCTCTGGGATAGAGGGGTTTGGTGCTTCCCTGGTTTTGATTTTCCCTATAAATAGGCCAGGGATGCAAACCATCAGGGAAACCCAGAACTGCTCCAAGTGAGATGAATGTCAGAGACACAGCCTGCCAAAAACCTTGCCCAGCAGCTGGAGGGTGACCTGGAACGAGTGTCACCTCCGAAAGGATGAGAGAGGGCAGCACAAGGGCTGTTCTTGGGGGAAAAAAGACCACAGATTGCAAACCCAAGCCACATCCCAGGCATGATTCAGCTCTGCCTCCAGAAGGAAGAAGTTTCTTTCAGGCAGAACTAGGTTGGGAGGGATGCCTGCTGCATCCCAACTGCTCTGCTTGCACAAAGCCAGCAGCCAGCTCTGTGCCTGGGGAGCGCTGCCAGCCCAGCAGGGGCTGTGGGATGGCACAGCCTGCCCCGAGCTGCAGCCCTGGGTGTCAGCAGGAGAAACTGGGGTGCTGCAGTGACACTAAAATATTGCTGAGAATCAGCAAATCCCCCTCCGACCAAAGCAGGGCAAGCTTGTTGTCAGCTCAGCCACACCAGGATTACTGCCAGGTTCATGAACCAGCTCCCAGATTCCCAGACAGGCTCCCAGCATTCTTGGTCCCCAGCACAGCTTCCACCTGATGGCAGAGCCAGGTTTCCCACAAGATCCCCTATCCTCAAAAATGTCTTACCGAGTTCTGGCCTAGAAGATGCAAAACATCTGTGGGATATGTAATTTTTCGGTCATAGGACAACAAAAAAAAAAATCCCTAAATACAATCAATTTCAGGACAGTTTTCAATTTCCAATGTTTTCCTCCCGTCAGGGAGGGGGAAAATGTTGTGTTTCAGGTTCAATCTGTCTGAGTTGGTGAAGCAAAGGGAAATGCATCATTTCAGATCCAGCATTCCTTTCAATAAATTGGCAGGGTATTTCCAAACAAAGGCAGGCAGATGGGAAACAAAACCGTAGTATTTCATTCCAGTAATTTTGAAATGAAATGTTTTGACAGGAAAAAAAAATAAATTGATGGTGGTTATTCTGAAACACAGACAAATTTATTAGATATTCCAATAACAGAACAGCCCATTTTTGCCTTCACGGGGGAAAAAAAGGAGTCAGTAAAATAATTTCTCCAAACTCCAGTTACTGGCTGGGAACAGGAACACTAAATTGCCCAGCTACCATCCTTCTGCAGCTCCTCCTGCTAATGCCCTTGTTTTCAATTCCTGCTGTAACAAACAGTATTTTAAAGACAAGACACCCATGGACTCCTGGAGCTAAAGCCCATAATAAGGCTTTTAAACCTGTAAGGTAGGTCAATTTTTAGGCTTAATTGCCTTGACAGCATCTCTAATAAAGCAGACCTTTCTGTTTAAAAGATAAAAAGGCGTGTGGGGGGGAAAAGAGGCTGCTGTAAGTTATTCACACTCACTCCCTGCTCTGCTCTGCGAGGATTTGTACAATGTCTCCAAAACCCCAGAGAGGTGAGTTGTGGATTAACTCCTTGGTGGGAAGGAATCCCTCCTCTCCAGAGCCACCTCCTGTCACAGTGCAAATGAGGCCTCAGTGACTGGAGTTGTTAATTTGAGGCAAATTTAGGACTTCCAGCAGCTAAGGGTAATTCCAGAGGCTGGGATGCTTTGTGGGAGGGCACCGCAGAGTGGGGTCCTGATCCCAGAGTGGGGATGAGGAGAAGAGCTGAGACAGGAGCTTGGTTTGGGGGTTTTGCCCAGACCTTTTGCAGGGATGGGCACAGCAGCAGCACAGTCCAGTCAGTGCCCAGTTCTGGACACCAGCTCCTCCTGCCCAGTGCCTATCATACCACCAAACCCCATCCCTAAAATCCTTTTTAGTTCTTTAATTTTTAACCAGACCATTAAGCACCTAAATGACCTGGTGCACATCCAGTCAACCACTGCAGCAACACAACACACCTGCCCAGGAACCAGCACAGCCCTTTCCTCCATCTCAATCTCACCATTCTTTAATTATTTTAACAGCACAGCAGCACCAGGCTTCACTATTTTCTTTCTTCTCTTCTGGAAAAAAAACTGAAAAAATTCCTTCTCTCCCCCAGAACAGCTCCCAGCATTCCGCCCACAGCAATTCCTTCACTTCAGGGCTGTCTCCAGCCCAGATGGTGGAGGGTCAAGCTCTGACAGCTGGCCTGGCAGCGCAGCAGCAGCAGGGATGTCATTATTTTTAATTTAATTCCAATCGAGATACGGGAATGAATGTGCAAAACAACAACTGTTTTCCTAAGTCGGGTTTGATCAGTCTTTACAAACTCACAGAGAAAATGAGCGTGAGGTGAAGAGCTGCAGTAATCACCCTCGAGGAGGTGAGACACAGGGTGATGGCATGGCCACAGTTACCTGAATCAGGTCCCAGATTGCCACAGGCACCCACCTCTGCAGCTTCTGATGCAGGGAAAAGCAAGGATGAGCCTTCTCTGACCAGCATCACACCTGTGCCCCCCAAATCCCACCCAACACCGTGAGCCCTGAGCCCGGGTTCCTCGGCACATCCCTGTCCCCGAGAGAGGAGGGCTCATCCCAGGTGAAGCAAATTGCCAGCAAAATGGCCATCAGCACTTTCCTCCCCTCCAGGAAAATTGACTTTAATAATTTGGACAACTTGAAAGGCTTCTGCCACAGGGTGGGAGGTAAATATTAATGAGGGAGCATTTCCAGAGTGGGCACAGCAGGAGTGCTGCCTTCCCTGGGGTTCTCCCCTTTCCTTACATCCCTCACAGAGGCAACTCCTGAAGTTATTCCCATCGATTTGCTCCATCCAAAGGTAATGATCAGTGAAACGGGGGAAAGGCAGATGCAGAGGGCTGCGGCTCTCTGCGTTTATCTTTGTTATCACACCAGCTCCCAGAACTGCTCTACACCTCCAGCAACCTCATCCTCCTGCTCCCAAACCTGACCTCAGCCTCCCCTTGCTCCAGGCCTACCCACAGGATTCCCAAGGGATCCCTCAAAGGCACAGCTCTGCCCTGGGGGAACACCTACAATGCTCAGTGCCAAAGCAAGGTGGGAGCACGTGTGCCCCTGGGGCCGCAGGAAAGGATGAAAAAATCCAAAGGAGAAAGGAAAAGAAACTAATGTCTGAAAAGGACAGCCAGGCTCCAACATCTGCTGCTGCTTGTCCAAACCCAGCAGCCGGGAGGTCACCCCAAAACTGCTCCAAGCCATACCTGTGTCCTCATGATGGTTTTGATGGCAGCTTCGAACTCTTCGGAGTTGTTGTAGTCAACAGTCCACACGTGGGGCTTCCCAATGAAGTCTTCAGCATATGGGTGTTGGGAGGACACCTGAAACACAGCGGTGCCAGCTGGATTTTGCGATCCCTGCTGGAATGGCTGCTGCTTTCCTGCTCACAGCTGGACGGCAGAGAGGAGCAGCAGCCTCACAGACACAGTGGGGTTTAACCCACTGCAACAGGGAGTGCTGGAAGAAGGTTTCCTCTGAATCCAGCTGCTCCCCAGCCTCAGGATGATGTGCTATAATTCCCACTGGGCTGGGATGCCCCATTCCCAACAACACTGAATTCCTTTTGCAGCTTGGAATATCTCCATCTCTGTAACACAGGAACAATTTAACCTTGACCTGAGCCGTTCTGTGGGTCTGGATGGTAAAACCACACCAAAGCAGGGAAGGTGTGTGAAGGCACCACATCTGCCAGGTTTGCCAGCTCTAGAAACAAGGCAGGGAGAAAACTGACTGCCACTGAAGGCTGGGAGAGTCTGGCACTGGGAGAGAGCAGTGCTGGAAGCTGCACCACCCTGATGCCACAGGCAGCCCACACCCTGATACTCCACAGGTACTGACATCCTTGCTTTTCCCTGGGCTGCCCACCCGGGTGATTTTTGAGGATCAAAACTCAAAAATCTTTGCTCTGCCTCTTTTGTCTCAGCCCTGAGGTGCCTTTTCAGCCCTGATCTCCTCTGGGAAGGGATGAGAGAGGTTGCCGAGCAGAGGAGGTGTTTTGGGGGCACCACAAAAACTCACAGAGGGGCCTGAACCAGCTGGAGAAGAAGAGCTGTACGGTTTATCCTCCTCACTGCTGTCCTTCCTCATTTCTTTCCCGGCAGATTGATCACCTCTTTTCCCTCCGGCACATAAACACCCTGAGGCATTTCACAGCCCTCGCCCCGGGCTGCCACCCCGGCTCCAGGCTGAGGTACAGCCCCAGCCTCACCCGAATGGGTTTTAACCCCTAATTCCGGAGGTGCATGGGTGCTAACACGTCATTTGGGGGGTGCACGGGTGTTAACACCTAATTCAGGGGGTGCATGGGGCAGTCAGGGGGGGCAGGACAGCGCAGTCCGGCTGCACAGCCCTCCCCAGCTCGCTCCCTGCTCGGCCAGGGAGCCTTGCACTGCATTATCCACTTTATTAATAATAAAAGAGGCAATTTTCTCAAGCCTTTAAGTTTTAAAGAGTTCCTGCTCTACTTAGATTGAATTCCCAGCGATGGGCAAGCCTGGGGAGGGATTTCATAGCCCTGCCACACTGTGCAGGTCCCGGTGTCCCTCTGGGGGGACAAAGGGATGGGCAGCATCGCCCTGGGTTGGGAGCAGGGTGGGGATCTGGGTGGGGAAGGAGCTGGGGGTCTGCAGACAGCTCCTGCACAACCTTCCCCTTGGAAACCCCAAACCTCCAGCACCCAAGGCCAATCCCCCAACGGGGGACCCCATCTGCAGACATCCACGGAGGAAATCGTGATTAATAAAAAAGCAACTTCGGCGTAGCAGCTGCTCCTCCCCAGGCTGCCCCAAAAAGGCTCCAAGCAGCCCCCACAGCACACTTTTACCTCTCTGGACGTGGGCTTGCCGCGGAAGAACTCGTGGTTGAGGGAGCTGTGGGGAGGGTTGAAGCGGGCCTGCAGGAACACGCAGCCGTTGGCGATGGCCTCCAGCGGGGCCGGGCCCTCGTAGGGGAACCCAAAGCCAATGAAGAGCTGCAAGGCAGAAACACAGAGCTGCTGAGGGATTTTTCCCCCGCAGGGAAACTGTCGCTCGAGGACACGAACGAACCACGCTCACCCGTCAGGATGTGAGATGAGAAAGAAGGAAGTTTATTATGATTTGGGGTTTTTATAGGGTTTGGAATCTGCTCAGGGGTTGGGGGCCAAGAGTGACATCTCTCTGACCCTCGCGGACAACTTAGAAGTCCATCAATTTGTCCTTCCCCTTGGAAGGAATGTGTTGCTTACAAAAACATCAGTCTTTGTTTTTGTCACAAGCCTGAGAAAGCTCCAGTAGAAATGAAAACAATCAGAAGGCTGAAAAATCAGGGCAACAGGAAACCTCCCAGATGAACCCACCGGCATCCCCTCTCTGCTGCTCTGCTCCTGCACGCCGAGCCTCTAACGGGGTTCAACAAACTGGGCTCAAAATTCCCCTTTTTCCATCAAGCACAGCCCACTTTGCTCAGCCGTGGAGTGTCCAGGGGCTGCAAGCCCCTCCATGGCGCTCACAACCCTCACTCTGGCCCTGCACGGAGCAACATTGCTTTGCCAAAGCTGTTCGGGCTGGTAAATCTGGAATATTTCCCCCAGGCACCAGCTGAAGGCGACAGGGATGCGTCCACACCCACACACTCCAAGAATCTCCAAGTTTATTTTTATCACAGCTATAAGGTGAAAAAAAAAACCCAAAAAAAAAGCCAAACCCCACCCCACTCAGCAATAAGTGAGTTAATGAGGAAACTTTGCCTTCTGCCTGTGGACAGTGTGCAAGGAGAAACTCATCAGACACATCTTGATCTGAAATGTGCTCTGCTCCGTTCCTGCCTAATTATCCCGGCTGAGAGGCTCGTGGTTAATTATCCCAGCTGGGAGTGCCTGCAAGCCTGGGAGGAGCAGGGGACGGGGTCCTGGGGTGCCCTCACCCACCTTTGCCTTCCTCAGCAGCTGCTGGAACTCGTGCTGGGGCAGCAGCCCGTGGTTCTTCACGAAGGCCGGCACCTCGGGCGGCCTCTGTGTCTCGTAATAAACCGTGCCGTGGATCTCCATGTACTTGTTGAGGATGGCCAGGAACTTCTCCTTGCCCTGGGGAGGAAGGCAGACGTGAACTACACCAAAGGATGGGGTCTGATCTCCCCCCCACATGGTTTTGGGGGGGTTAACTCTCAAACTGCTGTCCCGGAGCACCTGCCATGCTTCAGGCAGACCCACAGCAGTGCAAAATCCCCACCCGCCCCTCCTCATTCCTTGGAAACACATCCTGGACTGCCCCAGGCTCCTGGAGAGCCCGAATGGCTGCGGGATCCATCACTCTGATCATCAAGTTCCTGCCTTCCCTGTCCCCTCCAACGGCAACTTCCACTCTGGATCTGCTGAATTAAAGGCTTCAGAGAGTTCAGAAGGAAGTCTGCAAAGACCAGAGCTTCCTAATTGCCTCTTATTCCAAGTAACAAGTTCCTAGGATTTTCTTATTCAGAATTAATCCTGTTTCACTACCTGGAGAATGAAGGAGGTCATCAATTTTCTTCTCTTGGAGGCTTCCCTCCTTTTGTTCCAAAGCAGCCTTTCATTTTAAGAATTTCTCTACTGCAGAATGGTTTTTTTTTTTCGCTTGAAAAAACCCACAAAGGGCCCATCCTTTGGATGCTGGATTTTCCAGTGCTGCAACAGCCCCAAAAGAGCAAAGACCAGGGGGAATAAGGAGTTATAAATGGGGAATTTGAGAAAACTCTCTATGTTGCCTTAAAGCCTCCTCAAATGCTGTATTTCTGCCCTCGGCCATGGATCCCTGGAATTCTCCAAGGCTTTCCTAGCTTATTAAAACTTCAGCTCCTTTTGTGAGCCAGAGGCAAGAAGTTCAGAGGGGTAGGAGATGAGAAATAAAAGGAAGGGAGGTTTAATGAAATGTTTCTAAATGTCAAAAACATTCTGCTCTGGAGAGGGTGTTTGGTCCGAGGCTGATAAATAAGCACCTGGCTCCAGAAGATGGAGGTGGTCCTTGCCTTTCTAGACCTCAAAATCACTCAAAATAAGGAAAAAAAAAAAAAACAACAACTTTATTCCCTTTTTTATGTACCATGGAGTGGTACAAGATGGGACGCAAAGGCCAGGCAGCCTGGCCTCAAGGAGCCAGCAAGGCCCAGCCCCAGCCTCTTCACCCAGGAATAAATGACCTCAAATTTGCAGTTTGGGGAAAACTGATGTTGTTTGTGAGTTCTGACTCATAGCAGCAAATGCCTGTAGCACCCGGGGTGGAGGGAAATGTCCATTCCGGGGTTTGAACTCTCTTTAGTGCCTTCCCAAATTACCTTAACTAAGCTCCGAGGAAACTTCTGGATAAGAAAGGGCAGGGGAATGGTAGAAAAATAAGACAAGATGTTGCAGTTCTCCTAAAAGGAGATATAGGAGCTTTCAGCAGGGCTTTTAGGGAGCCCCCGAGCCAGGCAGAGGCAGGGAGGATTTGCTCTCAGACCTGGGCAGTGATGGAAAACCCACAAACACCAGTAAAGAGGAGATGTCCTGGCTGGATCCTGGCTCACCACAAGCATCCCTGCTAATTAGCAGCTGCTAATCAGGAAAGCCGGGAAGGGGAGGAGGCACAGCCCCCACTGCATCAACCCACATCAATCCCAGCAGCTCCAGAGGACCAAGCCCACATCAAGGCAAAGTCGACTCTGACAAAAACATTTTCTCTTCCCGAGAAGAGGCGCAGGGGAAAGCCCAGCAGCAGCTGGTGTGGTACAGTACCTGCAACTGGAGCAGCCCCAGGCGGTGCACAGAGGGAAAAATAGAAATAAATCAACAGACAATGAGAATTAGCTCCTTTTTACAGCCCTGGAAGGAAAAGCAGCTTGCTAGCTCTGGATCAGATGGGGGGAGCACGCACATCTGGGGATGTTTTGGGGGCTGGAGGGGCTGTCCCCATGCAGTGACCCACCCCTCTCCCCGAGGTGTTCCAGGCTTGGGGAGCACGACCCCTTTTCACAGACTGCTTGAAAGCAGACACAAACTATCCCCATCATAATGCAGCAATCACTGCAATTAATTAGTGGCAATCATTATAATTAATTACATAAAATCATCAATACGAAATCCTCAGCCTCAGAGCCTGCTGGGAGGAAGCATCCCCCAGAGCAAGGAGCGTCCCACCAGCCTCTCCCTGTTTGTGGGAGGCTCTGGATGTGCCACGTCCCTCCCCCAGGCCCGGGACAAGGATGATCCTCCACAAACACACCCAGATCTGCATCTCCACAGCTCGGGGTGAGAGCCAGAGGCTGTCTATGCCCCCCCTGCTGCCTGGCTTGTCCCCAGCAGCCCCAGGACACTCACCTTCCAGATGCTGGCCTCCTTGCCATACACCACGGCCATGCTGCTCACTTTGTTGGCCTTGATGAGCTGCCTCTCGGTCTGGTTGAGCTCCTCCGACACGAAGCCCATGAAGGAGTTGTCAGGTGTGTGAGCTGTGGGCACCAAGGGAAGGAGACACGTGGCTGGAGGGATGTTTTTTGGGATGTCACCAAGGTTGGGGATACAGCCTAAGATGAGCCCGGCTCCAGAGCCTTGCTGGAGCGTGGAGGAAAATGGAGCTTGAATCCCTATCCAAGCAGCTGATGGAATGCAGGGCTCAGGACCCACCTGAGCAGCTCTTCACACAGTGAGGCGTTTTTAAGGCTGCCAGAGGGGCTTTATCCAGCCAGGAAAAAGCAATGCTTGAGTCACCCAGCAGCCAGTGGGACACTGGGCTCCTTTCAGACATGGACTTCTCCCATCCATGGCACAGGCAAATCCCAATCACTGAGCTGCTCTCACCTTCAGAATGCCAGCTGAAAGCAAACCAGGCTCTGCAACCAGCACCACCCCAGCTGGAAGCTGCTGACTGTGCCCTGGCTGTGCTGGACCAGTGGAAGGAGCCTGCTCTCTCTCCCTGGATCATTCTGTAGCCCAAGAGGTGGCCCAGCAGGAGCTCCTTGCCGGCAGGGGGAAGCAGGAGCGGAGCCGGGGAGGACAACACTGCCCAAGCATCACCTCATGGAGGATCTCAGAACCCCAGAACCACCCTGGCAAGCCCCCACTGATGCCTTTTGTTTTTAGCTTTTATGTTTTTCAGACCTTGTACTGCATTAGTGTATAACTCTGAACTCCATATGGAGTGTTAGTAAGTTCTCTTCACATTTTGGTCAGACAAAACAATCCTTCCAGGCCTGAGAACCAGGGTCACCATCACTGCCTCGGGCCCCCAAAAGTACAGACAAAAGTGAATTGGGGGGAGCAAACTGAGGGAACATGGCTTCATTACCTGAAGCTGTAATTGGAGAATTAACTCGGGATATGCAAATAGACCAATGTTACATCTGTCTGAGAAACTCATGACTGTTGTCCATCTTGGACCTCTGCAAGGCTTTGCACTGCCCAAGGTGTAACTATTGAAGGCCTTTAATAAATACCCACTTTATCCTTTTAACTCTGTCTAGCCTCTGTTCTAGTGATGCCTTGGGAAGGCGGACCTGAAACAGAGACTGGACAGAGCTGGAGAATAAAGTAGGTATTTATTGAAAGGCCTTTAGGATACACCTTGGGCAGGACAAGAGCCTGGCCAGGGCTACACCCAAGGTAGACTCAAAGTGGTTACAAAATGGACCCAAAATGGTCACAAAATGCACAAACAGTCACGAGGTCTCACACTTTGATAAGTTTTGGTCCATTTGCATATTGGGGTTTAATTTTCCAATTACAGCTCCAGGCTGTGAGGTCCCATCCTTCTTGTTCCTCCCTTCAGCCCACCCTTGTTTGTGCTTTTGGGCCTGAACGTTGTCCTTGATGTGCAGCAGGAGAAGGATTTGTTTTGTGTCCCTGCTCTGTGCAGAGCTGAGTGACACTGACTGTGAGCTCAGAGCTGCACCCCTGGGCAGCACAGAACCTGAAATACATCAAAGCTCAAACCTGAGGCATCACCAGGCAGCCGCCCCAGGCAGCACCACTTACGGAACATGGTCATGAACTGTGTGGGCTGCAGGTTCCAGTAGCCCCAGTTGGTGCGGTACCCGCGCAGCGTGGCGTACTCCTCGTGGTTGTAGGCCGGCTCTGTCCCAAACGTGTCGATGACCCGGACACGGCACCTGCGGGGCAGACACCGCCTGAGCACACCTGCTGTCCTCAGGAACCTTGTCCCCTGTCTGCGCCCCGAGCAGAGGGTGCAGCAGCATCCCGAGGAGCCCTTCCCAACACTGCTTGACAGGGCAGTTTCCCTTTGCGGGACCCTCAGCTCCCTGACAGCTGTGAGAGTGATGAGCCTCCCCCAAAGGCTTATTAAAGCCTTTCCCAATATCCTGGGAATGCTGAGGCAGGCACTACCAGCACAAGGCTGAGGAGAGAAGAGGAACAACAAGCAAGGGAAGAACAAAACAAGCTGAATGCAGGAGCAAATGCATTTATAATAAAAGCAATAACGCAGCTTGTCATTTTTCTCTCTAATAAAATTGTGTAGGATAGTGGAAGAGATGGGAAAAAATGTAATAAATAGCAGGTCTATCAGCACTAAATTAAATTGCAGATTTCCCTGCCTGGTGATGTACCAGGGGATGATGACATTCGTCTTGATGCTCAAGGAGCTAGGGACAGGGCTCCCTACAAATTCCCAAGGCTCACACTCCCTTCCATGCTGTGCCCACCCCTGGCCGCAGGAATGGAACGGAAGCACACATTGCAGGGTTTGGTCTTTCCCCAACTTTCTCTCTTTTAATGAGGTTTTATCCTAAATATGTGAGGCTCAGAATGCCTCGTGCCGAGGCAGCAGGGGACACAACAAGGCACAAGGCAGGCAAAAATCAAACGTAAAATCAAAGGGTCTGGCTCCTCGGATTGGTCATTAGCATTAGTCTTTGCTTGCTAATTAATGAAATGGAGAACAAGAGCAGGCAGTGGCTTTGCTTACCTGTATTTCTTAAAGGAGAGCCCCATGTGCTGCTTCATCTGCTGGAGGCCGTGGTAGTCGGTGTAAATCAGGTCGAAAGGCAGAGGGCTGGTCAAGGGGCAGTTCCCCCGTCCTGGAGGAACCCCTAAGTGACTGGGGAGAAGCAGGAGGGATCAGCCCCCAGCACCACCAAAGCCCTGCACTCAAACACTCCTCTCCCTGCTGGGCATTGAGCAGGAGCCATCAAACAGCTTCTCTTTGATGGAGAGGGAGGCAGATCGTTCTCCTCACCCCAGTTTTTATTTCCCAGGCCAAAGATCTGGAGAGTTCTGGTCCCTCCCCATCTTTGCACCTGCTGCAGCTGAGTTCCTGCTCTTCCCATATGGACTGTGAGGCACAGCATTCCCAGCCAGGGCTCACCAGCATCCCAGTCACCACACACCCTCTCTTGGACCTCTCTTGTTGAAGACACCAGATTTCGTTTACTTTCACTGCAGTCACACCAGTGAGACTTGTAAAGCCACATCTTTCCTCTCCTCTCTGCCTGCAAGGCTCCCAGCTGAGCCCAAAGCTCCCTGTTCCCTGCTCCACATCCCGCTCAGCACACCCTGGAATGTTTTTCTTATTCCAGTCCTTACCCACCACATCCCAGAGCACTCTCAGCTTCTCCTTGACTCTGCTGGCACTGCCTGTCCTTGGATATTGGCCATGTTTCATTCATGTTTCTCACTTTTCGTCCCATTTATGAAATAATTCCATAAAACAGGGGCAGCTGGGCCCTGGGTCTCACTCAGGGGGTTTCCAGGCAGTTCCTTACAAAGAGCCACACAGCCCCTCTTCCCTCCTCCAGTGGATAACATGCGTTATGGAAATCCAGATAAACTCCACTGACAGCAATCTCTTTATCAAGACCATCAGTTACCTCGCTGCCAGGGCGAGATGTGATTAATCCAGCACGACACAGGGCTGGTAAACCTGTGGCGTGTCTCCTTCCATTTCCAATTACCTCTGTGAACTGATGAATCCCTCTCTCCAAAGCTGTTCCACCAAGTGTACCACTGATGTCAGCCTGACAGCCCATCTGCTTGTCTGGACCATGTTTCCTCCTTCTCAGAAAAAAAAAAAACAAACCCTGTGACACCTTCCAGCTTCAGCAGGTTTCTCAAAAATCCATGTTGCTTGTACTTGCGATTTCCCAGTGCCAGTTTGCTCAGAGGCTGATTCACTCTGCGGTTTTAATGCTCTTGTATTTTGTTTTTCTTCCTAAAGATGATAATTTTCCATCTTCATAACTCCACTCACACCCAAAAAGCAACAGCATCCTCATGGGAAACCAAACTGCTGAGCTGATTTGGTCCACCCAGGCTGTCTCACTCCCACCACGCAGTTGTCCCGTTTCATTCTCAGTCCTTCCAACAAGGCTGAGGAATTCCTGTTTTATTTCACAAGTCTGAGCTCAGACACTGTGAAATCTCACCCTTAGCTCCTGCCTGCCAGGACGTCTGTCTTTGTTTTCTTCTGGGCTCTTCACTTACTCCTAACCCCTATTTGGAGATGGGAATTTATCCCAGCCCTGCCTGTAGGTATTATCTCTTCTTTAAGGAATAAAATTCTGGTCAGGTTTTAGACTTTCAGGCTTTGAATCTTCCCTTCTCTGTGACCTCTCTGACTGGTTCTCTTAATTTCTCTGCATTTTCCCCTCTGAACGTGAGAATTCCCTTTCCAGCCCTACCTGGGGTTTATCTGTTCCTCAGCTGAAGCTCAGACGGACCCAGGGCCCCAGGGTCCATCCTCTGAGGAGCACTTCCATAAGTCCTCACCCCTTGCAGCCCTTCAGCATTTCATCTATCAATCCCATTGCTGTTTCCAGAGGAAACCAATGGCTTTCCCATCCAGGGAAAGCCAAGGGACACAATTATCACAAGTATTTGCTCTCCAGTCTCTCACTAACATCAGAAAGAGCCACACAGAGCCAGAAATTAGTTGGCCACTAGAAATATGATAAAAGGCTCTTGGTTGGCTCCTGGCCACACTTCACTTTTCTTCTGAACCTGATCTGGTGGAAAATGCACCTGCTCATTGCAGGGGTTTGGACAAGAAGACCTTTAAAAGGTCCCCCTGAACTCAGACTTTTCTATGATTCTGATGTGGCTCCAAGTCCTTGAGCACCAAGATCCTTCTTCCAGCTCCATCCCAACCTGACACCGGTGAAGGGTCACCCCAAGCTCCTGACCATGACAAGGACTCCAGAAAATGTGTAAATGTGGAACAACCTCGCTGGCCAAAGCCAGGAAAAAAAAAGAGAATTTCAATTTAAGATGAAGAGCTGCTTTTGCAGCTGCTTCATTGCTCTTGTCACAAGGAATCTCAGCATCAGCTCAGGGCAGCCTGGCCGGGGATGCCGCAGGAAGAACAGGTTGCAGTTTTGTCACTTTTATGCACAATTTTACACGACAGGACTGATTGGGGAGATGGCAGGAATAGAAAGGCTCTCACCTCCCACAGCCACCTCGGTACAATAAATAGGGCACCAAGGAGGCTCAACCTCCCAGGAAGGCTGGAGAGGAATTTTTAAGCCCGGATTTTGTAGAGATGGAATTCTAAACAACACATTGGCTCACACGGTGCTGCTTTTTCCTCAGCCATCAGACAAACAGTGATTTACACCAACCTGCACTGTGGTGGAACCAATCCATAAACCTTGTATTTAACTAAAAATCCCCAAACCATTACACTGCGCTTGCAGCGCACACCATCCTCTAGCTGGTACGTGTCACACAAGCCACTGCACTACAAAATAATCTGTAATTTAAGGAAGCCCTAACCAAGCTTGACGAGGGGCTGCAGGAGGCAGCAATTATTGTAACTCATACTGAAGCCTCCAAAAAAGTTCCCACCAGTTGGCAAGAGCAGGTCTGACTCTCTCAGCTCCCATCAAGCACCGCAATCTGCCACACATCCCCTCTCCAGGTGCTCAGGACTCGCCACATCCATTTATACTCCCTGTGCCATGGCTACGTGGCTGGAATAGCTCTGAGAGCAGGAGCAGTGGCTTTGAGCAGAACATCTCTTCATTTAGCCCCCTTATCCTCCCTAAACACTTTATAACCACTGATTTTAATATTCCGCTCATGCAAATCCAGCCTGCACCTCGGAGATGGGGGTGGGGGGAGAATTTTTTTTTTTTTTATTCCTCCTTATTTAAACATTCTTTATTCAGGCTTTCATCATTTGCCAGTTAAGTCAACTAATTTTCTACTAAACCCAATTTCACTCATGGTTGGAGTGCAATTTCCCTGATTTTTCCTTGTGCCATGTACTATTAATGGCGCTTGAAATTACGCAAATAAAATTGATGAGCGCAGACGCCGCCTTCGCCGCCAGCACAGCCCAGGGACCTGCTGTGGAAATCACCCCATCCCAGGCCCTGGGGAAACCTCCCAGATCAGCCATGGGTGGTGACCAGCTCAGCACCTCTGGCTGGTGACCCAGGGGCTCAGCCCATCCCAAATCCCGGATCAGAGCCCTGGCTCCTCTCTGGGAGGAAGCAGCCGGAGCGGCCCCGATCCAAGTGGATGCCGAGCTCTTCTCTCTGCCAGCTGCCTCCACCAGCTGTGCCTACTCCAGAATAAATCTCCAGCAGCTTCTTGTCCTGCTATTTTCCTCTCAGAGGTACTTCAATCAACCAGGGGACTGTCCCCTCCCTGGGCACGGTGCAGGCGCTCTGGAGTCAGATGACTGCGGGGTTATCTTTACATCCCATTGACCTATTTTCAAATTAGCCCAACGTTTCTTTCCACGTTATCACTCCTGGTGCTGAGGAGTCCAGCACTAAATGGATCTCCTGGGCATCTCCTGGTAGCCTGGGCCAATATTCTGTATTATATTTAATTGCATCTTCTCTGCCCACATCTGCTGCCATCAGCACAGCTGAGAGCAGAGCAGGGATCCTGTCCTCGCTGTTCCCTCGTCTTCTCCATGGCTGCAAGAGCCCAGCAGGAACTGGGATGTTACCCAGGGATCAAAGGTGCCAGAGCCAGGCCTGAGCAGCTTCCAGGGATCTGTGACAACCACATCACAATCAACAAGTGCAAATCTAAGCCCACAAAATGAACATCCTGCTGCCCGGCCTCTGCTCTCAGCTCTTCCCCCTGCTGGAACAAACACTGGAAATGAGGATTTCCAAGCAATTTCAGCACCTGCAATGGTTTCACTTTTGCAAGGTGCACCTGGACTGTTTCTCTGGTCCTTCGTTGATCTTCTGTGACACAGCCCTGCCCATCCAGTGGGTAAGTTCAGTAATCCATTTATTTATTTCCAAGACCTGGAGATGCACAGGACGGTGCCAGAACAAACACTTCTTTCTGGTCGCAGATTCAGCAAGTCTGAAGGAACTTCCCGGGTAAGGAGAAATCAGTACTTGGATTCCTGCGGGGAGCAGCAGAAACGGAGCACTCACGTGCTGGTGGTGCCTGGGCAGACCCTGGGACAGATGAGCTGCTCTCCTGCTGTCCCAGCTGCTCCACCAGCTCCAAAAAAAAGAAGAAATGCTCCTCTGTGAGGGTGGTGAGGCCCTGGCAGAGGCTGCCCAG
The DNA here is from genome assembly GCF_029207755.1 of Chamaea fasciata. NCBI lineage: Eukaryota > Metazoa > Chordata > Aves > Passeriformes > Sylviidae > Chamaea > Chamaea fasciata. The sequence goes on along the minus strand of NW_027094104.1, from coordinate 8,140,364 downwards.
AGAAGCTGTGGCTGCCCCATCCATGGGTGTGTCCAAGGCTAGGTTGGATTTGAGCACCTGATGCTCCATTAAAGGCTGAAGATTCCTCCCCACTGGTGCACAGCTGATCAATCCACAGCCTTTCCATGCAGCTCCATCAGGATCACATGGAACTGGCCACTTCTGGCTGTTTCCACGAGCAGTTCCTTTCTCTCCCACACAACAGCAGGACTGGTTTTGCCAGCTGGCGAGGGGAGCGAAGCCAGAGCCTGGGCATGGCGCAGGTTTTCATGTGAACAGATGCAAGACAGAAAGATGGCTTTTATCTGCCAGGAGACAATTAGAAATGTGCTTTCTGGACATGGTGTTTCCATCTGAATGGCCCTTTTTGCAGCCTGAGCGCACCTCGGTGAGCATGGAAAGCGCAGGAAAATCGCAGCTCTCGCTGTGTGCCAGGCACTGAGAGGAGAGTGGGAGCAGTGGGAGCAGAGCCTTGTCCCACCCCAGGGCTCCGTTCACCCCACCCCAGCACAGAAAGGGTGGCTCAGCACCCAAATGACACACTGGACACAGCAGGGAGGTGGCTGCCAGCACAGGATACAGACACGTGCTTCAAATCCAGCGCTTTGCCAGGACCAGAATTAAGAGCCCAGAACTTGACACAGGAGCAATTAAGCTCCGGGAACACTTTGTAAAGCCCTGACCCCAAGAGGCATCAAATCCCATTTTCTTCGACTTTCTGTCCTGCTTTATGAGCAGTTAATTTCGAGGGGACCATTGAGAAAAGCACCTTTCAGTGCTTTGCTGAACTCCCCAGCAGCTCATGGCTCTGCAGCCCCTTCTCCCCCAGCCTCCCCCCTAGTCCCAGAAAAGCAGTTGGACATGCCAAGATGACCACTCCCATGGCTCAAGGATGAGAGTAGGAGCTGGAGCATCCAGGAGTGACCCTTGTGCTGCTTCTCCCAGGGAAAAAGGCTGAGAGGATCCTTCCTGCCTGACCCCAGGGCACGGGTGCTCCAGAGGAAAAGCCTCCGCTTATTAAAGGTTTTGTTTGGGGTTTTTTTGCGGGCACAGCCATTGCTCCAAAATGCTGCTTGTAATTTTCCAGCATCTACTCATGAGCTGCCTCATTAACAACCCAACTCAGAGCTTTCAGGCACTTCCCACTCCTCCCCTAGCAAGCAACAACACCAACACTGGCCTGGATTCTCACCTCCCTGAAAGCACTTTTGGGCTACCAACACAGCACCAGGGGTCTTCGGCAAGAATCAAGCGTTGGCATTCAAATTTCGGATGTTTCTTCCCTCCCTGCTTCAAGACAAGGCTCAAAATGCTGCTGGCTGCCCACCCAGTACAAATCTCAGAGAGAAAACAGCTCCTGGCTGGCTGCTCCAGCTCAGCAGTTCGTTTTCCTCCTGGGAAGATGCACATAGGAACACGGAATGGTTTGGGTTGGAAGGGAACAGATAACCCCGTGTTTCACCCCTTGCCTCTCCAGAGGCACCAGAAGCAGCTCACAAATTCACTGGGAGTTCAAAGGAGAACAAACACCTGCACTTAGCTCTACTACAGGAGAAAAAACAGCCCCTGGTAGGACTCAGCAGTGGAATTCACAGATCTTTAAAGTCTGTAGTGGGTAAAAGATAACCCAAATAAACTGGTGCTGTAAAACCAGGGCTGAGCTCCACGGCTGTGACCTCAGACCTCACAGGGACATTTGGACAGCACCAAGCTGATGAAGCCTGCAGATTCCCTGAGCTCCTTATCTTTGTTCCAGATTGGCATCGGTCCCTAAACCAGAGGTAGAACCATTTGACACCCCTGCCCCTCACTGCTGGGCAGGGAGAGGTGTCCAGCACACATTGTCACACTCCCAACATGTTTTCACCCCCAGCCCTCCATCACCAGCTTTTTTGACTTCTTCACTTTTCTGATCCTCAGCACTCCTGACCCAATCCAGCCCCAATCCACGCACTGCTGCATTGCAATCAATACAGATGCTAATCATGAACAGCTCTTCAGATAACCACTGGCTGAAGTGTATGCAGGCAAATCTTCCAGTGATCCCTTGCCAATGATCAATACATGCAGAAAAAGCAGCTCAGAAATTTGAAGAGACAAAAAAAAAAAAAAAAAAAAAATCAGGAGAGAGGTTAATCTGTGCTGAATAATTTATGGGCTCCAGTGAAGGCTTTGCTGGGCTGGAGCAGCTACAGCTCCCAGCCATGAAAAGAGAAAAGAGCAGGGGTTGCCAAAGAAAAATACACAAGGATGGATTCAACGTTTCACAGTGCTGGAGCAAAATACCCCCAAACCCAGCTCAACACTGCTGCCTGTCCTGATGCAAGGTCAGCAAGAGACAGCCAGGATGGGAGAGGAGAAATTCAGGCCCAGTCTACAGAGGTGCAAAGCTTTGCTGCTTCAGGACGGTGCAGGAGGGATAAGGAATCAGAGTGCCTGGGCTGTCACTTCCCCAGTGACAGGGATTTAGCTTTGCTGCATCCCTGCAGCCCAGCCCTGGCCCTTTGTGCATCCCTGGCTCTCTGCAACCCCTCCCCAAAGCTGTGGCTACAGGTAAAACCCCCTCCAAGGCTGGAAGAGCCCAAGATTAACTCTTAGCACACCTCGGGACTAATTACACATGTTCTGCTAAGCCTCCCACTGGCTCCTGGTGAGGCAAAAGCTCTCCCCAGCACTCCTCAGAGGCAGCAGCCCAGCAGCAGGGATGTTACTGAGGGATCTGCAGGCAGGACCAGGATTGCTGGCACCACCCGATCCTCCCCTGGCACTGAACCTCTGCCCCCCTCGTGCCACCCACATTTACTCATCTCTTGATGGGCTGCACGAAGGTGCCGGGGTGACCCTCCAAGCGCTGGGCTTGGTCTCCAAAGGGACAGAGGGGACGCGATTACATCCCCAGGTCCTGCCTCCACTCACCCCAGCTCATTAATATGAAAGTGAGCGCTTGATGTGGGTGTCCAGCATTTAAAACATCACCGAAGCCAGGCACAGGACACGAGCTCAGGGAGATGGGGACAGTTTCTGGGGCACAGAGAAGATGTGCAGCCCCAGCCCGGCTCGCTCGCTTCACTACAAAAGGGAAGAGACGGAGCTGCCGTTCCCAGGCATCCCAAGGGACACATCCAGACCCGTGTCAGAAGAGAAGCTCTCATCGCTGCCAAGTGACGTGGGAGCTCCCAGGCTTCTGGCAAAGGCAAAATACTACGGGCAGCAGGGCAGCTCTCGCCGGAGTCACTCGCGGAGGGAAACGGGGCTGCAAAACCACCCCCCGAGACGCCGGCAGCTCCTTCCCCTCCCTGAACAACCACCGTGAGGTTCGTCATTAAAAAACACAAACAAGAGCCACACAACAACAACAACACAACACAACCCTCCCAGCCATTAACGCCTTTCATCCTTGAGCACACGGGTATTATTTAGCACGTCATTCCCACCTCTTTGAGGAGATGCCTACCTCTTGCATTAGGGCCGGCAGTTTTTCGGTTTGGTTTTGTTTTGGTTTTGTTTGTCGGGGTTTTTTTGAGTTAATTAGTTAGGAGTTAATTGCATTCATTAATTCTGAATGCTGGAGGGGCTGGGTTGGGGGGTTTTCTTGTTTTTCTCCAGGATTGTTGGGGTTTTTTCACTCCTTTTTCCACATGGCTCATTATGTGGCCAGTGCTGGCTTAGCATCTCCCAAAGCCTGCCCAACCCCGAGGCAGCTTCAAGGCTCTTCTTGATTTATAACCCGTCTAATTTGCAATTTCCCTGGTACTCGCCCTCCGCTCGGGATGTCTCAGAGGAGGCAAGCACGCCATAGGAGGTGACAGAAGGCAGCAGTGTCAGCCCAGTAACAACAGAACGGCGTCAGCAGAGAGGAACAGGGCCCACTGTTAGCTTCTCCCTCTTTGGCCGCCTCATGTTGGTCCCTCTTGGAGACTCTCACCCCGTGTTGCCCCATGTCCCACGGCAGAAAGAGCCAATCCCTCTCTGGGAAGTGCCTCCAGCAGCAGCAAATCTCCCCACAGGTCCCCAAGTCACCTCCAGCACCTCCTGAGGAGGGACAACTTGGAGGCCAGCACCCTCTGCAAGGGATGCAGCTTCCACTAGGCAGCCACGGCAGCTGCTTGCCTTGTGGTGGAGCCGGGAGGGAGGGAAAGAAAGGGAGGGAGGGAGGGAGGGAGGAAGCACACTCACTGCTCAAACAACACCAGCAAAGCCCCGGGGCTTGAGTGCAGCCATGCATGGTGGGAAGAGCCAGCGACCTGCAGCGCATCCTGAAGCCACATGGCCACTAGCCCAGCAGAGAGCATCCCTGGGCAATGGGGTGGGAAAGGGAGCTTTGCCCTGGCCAGCTCCAGGCAGGTGTCAGGGGACACAGGTGATGCTGTGTGCTGGCAGCAGGGAACCATTCTGCTCACACCCAGCCCTGAAGCCACAGGGCAGAGCCCTGCTCCAGATATGTCCCCATCGGCTCCATGCAAAGCATCGCTTTTTACACCAGTCCCTCCCACTTTCCTGGGATATAGAAGGATGGGATCTCTCCTAGCCACGGGGCTGGTGGTACAGTACAGCACCAGCACTCTCTGAGGTGCAGGTGGGCAAAGAGCCTCCCCCAGCCTTTTCAGAGCTGGTGCTTCCACCCAAGACGTCGATGCAACCCAGCACCCACCTCTGCAGCTCCTTCAGGGAGACCGTGACCCTCAGGCTGTGTCCCAGCATGAAGAGGGCAGCCAGGATGTCAGCCCACTGCACCATCTCACCCAGGGGGCCTCCCTTCAGCACCCGCGGGCTGAAAACGTCCCCGGACTCCTCCGTCAGGAAGCCAATGTGGATCAAGATCTGCAGAGACAAGGACAGGGGTCAGCACTGGGGAAAAGGACAATTTGGGTTTTCCAGCCCAGAATGACTTGTGGTCCCTGATTCCCTCCAGCTCCTGTGCAAGCTGTAATTACTCAGGAAGCTCAGTCAGGTGTGCAGACAAATGATCTATGTCTAATTAGCAGAGACCCAGTGGTCAGAGCTTGGCAGCTCCCTTTGACGGCCACTCTGTGTCCCGGGGCCTGGCTCGTGTTCTCCATGTCTGAACCATGGGCTGGGGCTGGATTTCCCAGGACACAGGGGCCAAAGGAAAAGGCACAACAAAAACACCAACACGAGGGCCAGGAACCTCAGCTTATCCTCAGAGGAGACCTGTCAGACTCCAATGGCAGCTGGACACCATCTCCACCCACCAGGACCTGTTTCCAAAATCTACCCCACTGCTCAGCAACAGCAGTCCTGCCACATCCCAAATGCCTGCGTGTGGAGGCCCAGGGGCCTGACACCAAAGTTATTGTGCCTCAGCCACGGAGGGACGGAGGCAGACACCAGGAGAAACACCGCTCTAGATTAGGGTGAGGAAAACCTTCCTCCCACGGGCCTTTGAAGCCACATGTTAGTATCTCTCAGGTTTGGTTGTTCTGTTGGTTTGTTAAGTTTGTGTCACCCTGTTCAGCCCCTGTTCACCATCTATGCACCCCTCCTAGAATGTTCTTCCTTCCCTTGAACCCCAGTGGCTCTATTGCCACAGTACTCCACCCCTGTGATTCCATTAGTGCCCCTGGATCCTATTTACCCCTCTGCACCACTCTTCCCCATCCCTATCGGACCCTGACCCTCAGAACTGCCCAATGTGTCTCGTTTATAACCCTGTGCCCTCAGCCCGATCTCCGTTCTCATTCTTGGTCTACACTGGAGGCTGTTTCTCTGCCCTGGAATAAAGCAGCACCGGGATCTCACCTTTATGACCAGACTTTAACTGGGGGAGCGCTGCGGGCCCACAGAGAGCAGGCCACTCTCAGGGACACGCCCGTTGTGTGCACAACACCACACAACACCTCTGGAGTCCTGTCCATGGAGAGCAGACCAACCCTCCAGACCCACACGCTTCCATAAATGAATTTTCCTCCCACCCCAGCTGACCCCGGGCTCAGCTCCCCGGTCTGCTCCCCGTACGTGTTTCTGGTCCCGCTGCCGTCCCGCCAGCTTCTCCTCGAGGCGCCGCGCCGCCCGCAGCCACTGCTGGGCCAGGTGCCGGATCCTCTTCTTCATGAAGCTCAGGGACTCCTTGCCCGTGCCGATGAGCTCCAGCAGGCGAGCCAGGTCCCTCCGGAAAGCTGCCTAGGGAAGGAGCACGCTCTGCACGGTGAGTGTAGGGAAAGCGGCTGCCAGAGGAGCCCCTGGGCTGCCCCGCCGCCTGGGGGAGGTTTGTCCATCCAGCAGAGGGGATGTGAGTCCTTCCTGCTCCCCTGGAGCCGTCACAGCCCCTCCACTTCGTGCCCCAAATCCCAGAGGGATCCCACTGCACCCAGGGCTTCTCATGAGAGCCCAGATTCCTCAGCAGAGGAAAGGCATGGATGTCTTGGAGTGGGTCCAGAGGAGGCCACAAAGGTGATGGGAGGGATGAAGCATCTCGGCTGTGGAGACAGACTGAGGGAGCTGGGGGTGTCCAGCCTGGACAAGAGAAGGCTCCGGAGAGATCTTCTTGCAACCTTTCAGTACTTATAGGGGCTTATAAAAAGACAGGGGCAGACTTTTTAGCAGGGCCTGTTGCAACAGGACAAGGAACGATGGCTTTAGACTAAGAGAATTGACTCAGATTAGATGTACAGAGGAAACTTTTCATGGTGAGGGTGATAAAACACTGGCACAGCTTGCAAAGAGAGGTGGGGGATGCTCCATCCCTTGAAACATTCACAACCAGGTCGGGCAGGGCTTGGAACAGCCTGTCCTACTGCAACGTGTCCCTGTGCCCATAAAGATCCCTTCCAACCCCAACCATCCTGTGGCTCTGTGAAAACCCACCAGAGGCATCAAGGCTGACACTGAACGTTTATTTCCAGCAGCTTCCACGCTGATGCCTCCCCCCAAAAATCCCCTGGCCCAGCAGAAGCCATGCTGGGCCCACCTTACCTGTGCCCGTGGTGGCGGCGGCGGCGAGGGCACGGCCACCGTCCTGTTTCTCCAGGGCAGGGGGGGACAGAACCACTCGACCTCGCTGAGGTAGATGAGGAAGGAGCACTCGGTGCCATCCACGCCAAAAAACGCATAGCAGGGGTCAGAGGTCCAGCGGGCCCTCATCCACTGCAAGGGGCAAAGAAACACGTGGGGCTCGCAGAGGAGACGTGCCAGCCCTGCCAGCTGCCCCTGCTGTGGGAAAGTTCTGTTCTCCGTCCCCTTTTTTCTGTCTGGGAGATAAAGATGAAGGGCAGATCGTGGAGAAAGGGCTGCAAACCCAGCCCCAGTGGCACGGGGCTGATGTTCGCCCACTCGGTGCCTCCAGGGGATGCCGGGCAGAGGAAGGGCCAGGAGGGTTTGCTGAGGGCTCCCTGGGTTTCTGGCACTGGTTCCAGCCTTCCCTGGGGGCACAGCCATTAATCCCCAGGAAGTGATGAACCACAGGGATTTCTTCTGGCTGGCTTTGCTGGGGAGCTACTGATCTCACCGCCCCTGGAGCAGCAGGGCAGGGAGATAGATCTGCCAGCAGTCCCCAGGGATGATTTCACACCGAGGAGAATAACCAGGGACCAGAGCAGCGATTTATCATCCCCCCACAACGGCTCTTGCCAGCCTCTTCCTAATTCAACTACAAAAACAAATCTGCTCAGGGACAGGTTGCTGTGCCCAAGCTGTAAAGCGCAGCAATCACCAGGAGGGGAGATGGGATTACAGCCTTCCACAATTGCATTACATCCTGAATTTACTCAAATCGTGGAAGGAAAGGATGGCTAACACCCGTGGAAGTGGAAAATCCAGCCCCCCCATATAATTTTCTTATACCCTTCAACATCTTTTCAGGGAGACTCAGCCCTGGAGAAGCCTGAGCTTGAAGCAGGCTGGGAAGAGGAGGGAAAAGGGTGATGCTTTTAATTAGTTGATGTAAATATGCTCTCTGACAAAGCCATCATGCTCTGGGCCAAGTGCCAGGCTGCGTTCCGGTGTGAAGAGCAGGTTGGGTCAGGCAGGACATCAAATCTGAGATGGAGGTCCTGGCCACCTGAACAAGGTGCTGCTGCTCTGGGCAGTGCTGGGTTTATTCCCCAGGCACCAGGGAATGCTCCAGATAATCAGAGATGATGTGACAGAGCTTCCTCCTCACCGCGCTTCTGGCACTAAGCACACAAACTGCAGGCAGGGAGGGCTGCAGGCAGAGGTGGTGTCACTGCTGATTCTGCTGCAGTCTGTGGCTTCAGTGCCTTGTACCACTGCAGCTAAAGGTACATTTGGGGAGGGTATTATTGGGTGCAAACAGCCCCATTTCTGTAGCAAAGGCTGCCAGAGAAGGTTGGACACTTCCCTTGTGTTTTCTCTTCAAAGCAGAGCCCTGCTTTGCTTTCCACACTTTGGCTCTGCTCCTCCTCCTTCCATGGGCTGCACCTTTCCAATATTAACAATCACTTTCTTCTGGAGAACATCCCATTCCCCATTGCCCTTCCCAGTTTAAGCCCCAGGGTCACTGCTTTGGGCCCTTCCCCTCCCAGCAGCTTCCATCCCAGCTGGAGACCCTCTCCCAGACAGGGAACCCCGACTCACCTCCACCTTCCCAGCACAGTCGGGGTACTTGGGATCCCTGGGCACCTCACACTGATCCCTCCTGCCTTCCATCACTGCAGAGAGACAATTTGGGCATGAGGAGAGCTGGGGCATGACAGAGGAGCAGCTAGAAATGCCGTGAGGGGATGGGATGGGATGGGATGGGATGGGATGGGATGGGATGGGATGGGATGGGATGGGATGGGATGGGATGGGGTGGGGCTGGCAGCCCCCAGGCATGTTCATTGGTGCCACAGCTGGGCTGGCAGACAGCCCCATGCCACTGGATGGAGCAGGACATCGAGATGTGAAGTATCTCCAGCATCCTTCCCAAATCAGGGAGGAAAGAGAGGAAACCACCCTGCTCCAATGCCAGGAATATCCCCCTTCCCTAAATCTCAGCAAGTCCATTTCCAGCACTTCTCTGTGTCCTCTGCCTGGCCCAGACCCCAAGTTCCACCTCTCCCCACTGTTGTAAGCAGGCTGCAGGATCTAGGGAAGTACTTGACAGCCTTTACACTGTAAACTTGCAATAACAACTGTCCTGCTGAGCTGCTGGAAGAAGACTCAGCCCCCAAGGTGAGTTCTAGAATGAGCCATAAAATGCTTAAAAAGGCATCAGGATCTTTTCTCCCTCTGTGGTTGGGTCAATAAAAGCCACCTACCCCTCCTCTGCCCATAATTGAAAAGCATGAGGTGCAAGAGGCAGTGGAATAATCTTCTGCTTAAACCCCAAGGACCACGCAGGCATGTGGGGAAACATCTGCAGAGCCCAGCTGCACTCCCAGCAGTGCCACAGTGGGATGGGAATGTCTCTCCTGGTGTTGAATCCCAGCCCCTGTGAATTTGGATCCAAACCACCAAATTTTTCTATCCAGGTGCTTGTGCTGGCACTGCTCCTCACTTTTAATTTTGCATTTAATTTCCTGGCATTTATTCCTGTCAACCACTCAGATTTGTCACCACTCTTCCCCCTGGCAGGCACGAGTTTCCCAAGGAAGGCAGCCTCAAGACCAGCCTCCATTTCTGAGATTTTTACCAAACTTGTCATGGTCGGATCTTCCCACGGGCACGGGAAAACACAGAGGGGGTTTGGAGCAGGGGGACCCCCAGGACCACTCACCTTTCCCATTCAGGAGGCTGTTCCGGAGGATCTGATCCACCTTCACTGCAATGTCCGACACGTTCTGAGCTATGGCCTGGATCCTCTCCATCAACCCAGCTGCTGGCTGGAACCTGGGAAAGAGAGCAAAACACCCCTGAGAACTTGGTGTCTCCCCCGTGGTGACACTAAAAACTAAATCCATGCTCTTGGAAGCTGCCAGCAGGTTGAACTTAGCCTCAGGATGAAACATGGGAATGCCTGGCTCAGCATTTAACAGGCAAAGAAGTCATTGCCTTCCAGGAGGTTTGATTGAAAACCTATTTAAATCTGTATTTTGTACATATTCCGCCTTTTTTTGCAGCGTGCTGTTAAACGTGGATCCACCTGTGCATTTTATGCAGGGAAAATATTAAATAGACTGGGGGGAAAATAAAAATTTTTTCTTATTTCAGATGCGCTGTGTTTGAAAATCCTCTGCTGTGATTGTTGGCCTTGCAGTGGGAAGCTGTGCTCGGGGGGGGGAGGAAAAAAAAAAAAGAGGAAAAGAATAAAAAAACAGAGAAAAGAGGGTCAAACTGAGGAGGGCTGAGGAAGTTTGTGGGCTTGGAGCAGAGTGATGAAAAACACACAGGACACGTGGATGTCCTGAGCCAGCCCACCCAGCCAAGGTGGGGATCAGTTTCTCCTCCCAAGGAACAAGTGATAGGACAAGACAAAACAGCCTCACGTTGCACCTGGGGAGGTTTAGTTTGGATATCAGGAAAAATTCCTTCACTGAAAGTGAGGCCAGGCACTGGAAGAGTCTGCCCAGGGAAGCAGTGGAATCATCATCCCTGGAAGTGTCCCCAGAATACCCAGATGTGGTTCAGCGATGAACTTGGCAGTGCAGGGTTAACTGCTTGGACTCGATGATAGCAGAGGTGTTTTCCAACCTCAGTGACTCTGAGATTCAGGTGAGTGGACTTCCAGGACCCCAGCAAGGAGCAGCAGCCAGGGCTGTGCAGGGACAGGGACAAAGCCCACAGGCACCTTCCCCCAAGGCTTGAGGTCAGATCCCACCAGCTTGGATAGCTGCCCGTGCTTCCATGGAATCAAACTTGGAATCAACAGTGTCCTGGGTGAACAGCCCCATTGAACTCATGTAAACAGGAAAACAGACCCTGTAAAGAGGCTGAGGACAAGGAGCAAGCCCTCCCACTCCAATGCCTCTCCTGCCACCTCCACCACAAGCAGCCACCACGTCCCAGTGAGTTATCCCAGTGAATAATTTCCCCTTCTGCAGCTTTTGGGTCGTAAGTTTTCCCTCCCGCCGCCGCCGAGGTCGTTATAATACAAGGGAATGTCACACGCAGTGAGCAAAACCAAAAGGGCTACCTTGAACACTCGTGGCACAAAAAATATGTGCTGATGTCAGGTCCTTCATGGCGAAGTTTTATGTTTGTTCTCCAGCGGATCAGTGAACCCAAAGGCTGGGATTTAAAGTACCTCTGTCCTCAAGGCTAAAAAAATCCTGGTTTTATGAACCGACACTGCCTCGGCTGTTGATTTAAAGTTCATTTGCCAGCAGCGAGCAGCCCGCATTTTTCCTTCTGGCATGGTTTACGACCATCAATATTCAGGCTGCATATCTCCACAGGGAGCCACTGATCTTGGGCTTTTAAGAAATAATAATTAAATGCAGAGGACACCATTGCCCCCGAGTCACTTCCAACCTTTGCAGAGAATAAACCCCAGGTATCCTGCTGTAACCGCTGCAGCAGGGAGGCTGCTCGTGAGGCCCTGGGAAAACATGGGCACAAAAATAACCTGAGATAAGCTCTGCTTGTCAGCATGGCTCCGAGGAGATAAAATTGTCCTGGTCTGAAAGCTCGCAAACCCCCGTTTCTGCAACCCTTTTTCCACCAGCAAGCAGCCATCAGACCCTACAGGTGATGCAGAGGCACTCAGTAAACACCTGGGATGGGCAATTTAGGATGAAACGTGACGTGGATGCAGTGAATTTAGAGCCAGTGAGCCCAAACTCCTGTTTTCAACAGGAAAAGGAGGTGGGCTTGGTGAAGATGCTCCCCAGGTTTCTCCATCACTCGTGGCAAGGAGAGAGGATGACCACAGCCACGGCAGCACTGCTCTCACCCCTCAGAGCACTGAGGTTAGCTCACAGTCTGGCTTCTGCCTCTTCCCAGAAGCTATCCCAGTTCTCACTTGCTCCCAAACACCCAAGGAACCAGGTGAGCTTCAAAAATCAACAACAACCTCAGCCCCCACCTCCTCACTGATGACCTCCAGGCCTCAGCTCAGCCAGGGCTGAGCGCTGGGCAGCCACAAAAACGCTCCAAACAAAAATCAGGATCGTTGTCATAAATAAATGGCTTTCTTCCAGCTCAGCCTTGTCCTGCCTGGCAGCCGCAGTGCTGGGTGATGGAGCTGGCCCAGCCTCTGTGCCAGCTTTTGTGAAGCTACAACTGCTCCCCAAACACAACGGTTTCACCTCAAAGCCCTTAGATGCAAAATGGGCTTCTGAGCATCACACTCCAGTCCTCCGAACAAGCCAGGCATCGCGTGAGCATCACAAGGCTTTCCCCAAAACACGGAGGATTACTGGAAAACGACACTAAAAAGGCCCACCGCGACTCTTGGAGCACGAGAAAGGAGAGGGAGAAAGGTAGAAAAGTAGAAAACACAGAACCAGGCTCGGCTCTCCCACGCTCCCCACCCTTGCATGTCAATCTGGCTGCCTCCAAACCCTGGTGACTCTGAGCCAGGGATTTCACGCCCGGGGAGAAGAGCCACGCTCCCAGCTGAGAGCACTGACAGGTCCCAGTGTTTGTGTCTGCTGGGTAACAAGGCCATCACGGGAGCAGCAAATTTCGTGCGAGGCATTAAGGAGGTGACAAGCAGGTTAAGCGTAAGTTACACCAACTATCAGCGCGGCAATTTGTCACCCAGGCAGGGGACAAGAAAATAAGGTGTTTAAAGGTGTATCTCCAACGCGAAAAGGTTCTGTGTGCCTCGTAGGAGTCTGATGCCTTGTTGGTAGTAACTGGAGGCACCAGGAAGGACAAGGTAAGTGGTTTATTCTGCGCAAGGATAGCTCAGCAGAGCAGGAATATCCCACCGGGTACCCAAGCCAGGATGCCAGCACAGCCCTTGCCAGCCCAGCAGAAAAAAAAAATCTCCTTTCTTCCAGCATCACCACTGCCCGGGGAGCAGCTTTTTGCCTTTTCCCTTCTTGCTTCTTAAATTTTTCCATAGCGACACGCTAAATGTCACCAAAATGTGCTGGCACTGTGCCAGCAATTGAAACTACACTAAATTATCATGGCTTTTCTAGAACAATTTTTTCCCTGGGACCTTAAAACCGTTTACTACAGCAAATACAGTACTTTTACTCCTAACCATCAATATTGATTTCGTCTTTATTATTCTCAGATTTATATTTCCCCCGTTGATTAAGATTCAGATCACACTGTGCCTTATAATGCTCTGTATACAGTATTCATCTCCTCTCAAAAACTGCTATTAAGATGTATCTTTCCCCACTGACAGATCATTTGCCATAGAATATAGCTGGAGGTTGGGTTTTCCGACACTTTTTTTATGCATTAATTTGGTTCCCTTCACTTTGCTCTTGTCCCCAACTCTGCAGCACCAGCTCGGATTCAGCCTGTTTATCCCTTTACAAGCCACTGTATTTTTATTGCCTTTTATAAAAGTGGCATTATGAAAAGATGAATCTCTTTCTCTTTGTGTGTTGTCTTCATAATACAAGCCCTAAACATATTTGCTTGCTCGTCCAATATTTCTTGTTATTAACTTGTGAAAGCCATGGCTTTGGGAAGACCAACACAGATGGAGAAAAGCAGATGTTCTGAAGATAATACATCAACAAATTCAGCATTTGCACAGAGCAGTTTACCAAAGGATTTCCACTTGCTCACATCCAGTGTCTCTGCTGCCATTTGCCTCTTTAAATATTTTTTTTTTTAAGTTTTTGCCCAAAGACCTAAAGCAGAGCAGAAAGAACCAGGGCTGGTGCTGTTTCACTGCTCTGGGGAGACAAATCACACCCAGCCCCACAACAGCCTCAGTCTCCAGGACAGGGAGCTGAAATCCCACAGGCAGCACTGATGGCCAAGGGAAAAGGATCTTTCCCTCCCTCCTGGTTCCTGCTGCAGCCTGTGAGGTGTTAAAACAGCTGGGGTATCTCCAGGAGAAATGAGCCCCAAGGGCATCTCCAGCGGGTCACCCTCAGGGCTCAGGCTGCTCTTCCATCCATCCATCTGCCCCTTCATCCCCAACCCCCTCCAATGGAAAAGGCTCAGAGTCACCCAACTCTGTGAAGTCACCAACTCGGTGGCTGGAAAGCTGAGGGGTCTCAGGGATGTGGGGAAATGCCCTCATCCCAGTGCTGGACTGTGGGAACTGAAAAAGCAGAGGACTTTCACAGTGTTGCAATAGGCTTACATGGATAGAGGTTTGAAACAGAGTTGAAATTTAGGCCTTGAAATATTTGGAGCATAGAAAGTTTCTGAGCTGCAAAAAATATAAAACAAACAACTATTGTATGCTGTAAGGTGTACGGTAGTGTTTAGTGATTGACTTAAGTAGATGCTTGTAAGCTTTTAGCATCAGCCTATTGGCTAAAAAACTTTTAAAAGGCCTTGTAACAAAGAGAACTTTGGCTTCTGTTGTTATGACATGAGTTTTACCATCTTTGACGTCTCTGCCTTCACTGAGACTGATAATGAAATAAAAAACTCATGGAACGCCTCTGGGTTGCCCCGTCCCGTTAATGGTGATTAGATCCAACACTGGGTAACTGAAAAAAGTCATGTAAGTGTCCAGGAAGATGGAGAAATGGAAAGCTTTGCTCCACTAACATAAGAGAATACAAGTAAAACTCATCCATGCTGGAGGAAAACCACTTTTGGGAGATCCATGCCTTTGTGGGTATCTCCACATCCTCTCTGAGATGGGTTGTATCCAAAAATCCAGAAGCCAGGGCTGCCCATGTGGGAGAAGGCAGGACACAGACCCAGGGGGGTCATTGGGTGGCTGATGCTCTGTCTAAAATTTGTGTCACAGCCCCCTGACAGACAACCCCAGCGCGGGGGGTGTAGCAGCAGAGGCAGCAGTGGCCAGGGCAGGTGCCCAGCTCAGGAGGCTCAGCTGTGCTGTTTGTATTTATTGGCCTTGTAATCCTGGATTTAATCCTCATCACTCCAGTGCTGTTCCCCTGAGCTTGGATGAGCAGCTTTGCCTTGGACTGAGCTGCTGGTCCTTGTGGTGGGAGGGCAGCACATCCTGCCCCGCTTGGGAAGGGCTCCGACCCCCAGGGAGCAGAGCAAAAGCCCAAAGCTCAGCTTGTGATCAGCATGGTAGAAATTTAGAGTAGCATTAGAGGGGGGAAAAGTGCAGGGGCTGAGGCACAGGGCTCGCTGCTTTGCTCCCCCCTGGCGTGGGCTCTGCCAGGTCACTCAGCACCTCGGTGCCTTTCCTGACACCAGACAAGGACAGGGATGTGGCACCTGGCTTTGCACGTGTGAGAAGGCCCACGTCACTGAGGAGTGGGTTTATTCTTCACAGGCTGCTCCTGCCAGTCAACTGGATGAGAAATTAAAATGAAATAGAAATATTTTTTAATAAATCGGAGGGCAGTGTTTGCTCCCAGTGTAATTTCTGGGGTCTCTGTGCCTCCCAATGTTTTCCACCTCAGGGTGACACAAACAGCTCAGTCTCCCCTCCATGAACACCGGAGTAAAGAGCTGAGTTCACTCTGGCCATGTTTGTGCTCACTGGGAATTCACCCTGGGAAAATATCCCAGAGAACATGACTTGGGATGGGAGAATTCCTTAGAAACTCATTTGAAGCAAATACCAGATGATGCTTGGGCAGAGCCCTGATTGAACTGCCCCAACACCACGTTACATAATAAATCACTTAATAAATACAGGAGCATTTAACTCCCTAAACTACCTCCATTTGTTTTCATGTCAGCTGATTGTGGGTGATATTTCTCACACAAATACTTTTCTAAGAGACCCTGAGCCAACCCAAAGCCCACAGCTGCACACCCCAGGGGAGGACACTGACATTTCAGTGAGCTGGCAACAAAATTTATGAAAAAAATGATGGAAACCAGCTTTCCGACCAAACCCTGTAGGTCACTGGAACAGTCAGCAAAGTATAACCAGCAACAGTAATTAAAATATTTTATCAATGCTATCAAGTGCTTTGAGATCTTCCCCAAGCAGAGCACGAAGCTGAAGCCACAAGCCCAAACCTTCATTTTCCTCCTGACCCTCAGAGCCACAGGGCCAGGCAGCTGTGGGTTTATTTATGGGAGCACAAGGGATCAGGGAAAAGGAGGGTTACAGGATCACCACTTTGTTGGGGCATAAATCAGACATATTTATCTACAGGCTTGAGTAGCCTGATGCAGCCTGGGAGAAACCACCTTCAGAGAGCTGGGAACGCACTGCCAGCCTCACAGTCTTGACTAAGAGGGACCTGCCTAAAAGTGAGACCAAAACCACCAGTTTTGATCAGAATCCTTGGGGCAGAGGATCACCTGGGGCAAGATACATTCCCCAGCCCCCCATTTCCTTTGCCAGCTGTGTGTTTGGTGCTCATGCTCTGTTTAATTTTAGCAGGGGTATTTTGGCAGGCTGTGTTTCCACGAGCCCAACCTTCTGTTTGCTCCCAGCTGCCCCAAAATCAGGGAATCTGATGGAGGTTAACAGGCTCTGATTTACCCTGTAGGGTAAAGCAGACACACAGTTGGGTAAAGGCAGCCCCACATCACCAGTGCCCCAGCCCTGCCCCTGTACAGTCACCCAGGGCAAAACCAGCCACAGCACAAAACCACCAGTGACCGCAGGTCTCAATCACCAAGAAACCTCATTTGCCAGCCCTGTGATAGAGGAGCCCCTGGTGTGTCGATGATTCGGCATGACATAAAATAAAAAATAAGTGTAATAAATAAAAATTAAATTAAAATAAACCAAATAAGCAGAAGGCAAAGCCTATTGCAGGATTAGTTTCAGAATATTGAGCAGGAGGTGCTGGGGGAGGTGAAAGCCTGGGAGCAGGAGGGGAGGGTGTGAGTGACCTGGGCACACCTTGGCACCTGCCCTATCCCCATGCTGGTGCTGCTCAGCACCATTGGGCTGTGGGGCTCTTCCATGAGCCCACAGCCCCTCTGGAAATGTGGGATGCACGGGTGGATCCTGCTCTGCCTTCCAGAGAAAAGCGATTTATCTCAGCTGCCCAGGCCTGAATTCCCCCATTTACATCCTCTCCTGATCCTGATGGGGACTCCAGACAGGCAGTGAGTCCCACACTGTGCCCAAGCAGCAT
The DNA here is from genome assembly GCF_029207755.1 of Chamaea fasciata. Taxonomy (NCBI): domain Eukaryota; kingdom Metazoa; phylum Chordata; class Aves; order Passeriformes; family Sylviidae; genus Chamaea; species Chamaea fasciata. Next base: position 8,123,346 of record NW_027094104.1, on the reverse strand, counting down.
TGAAATCACCCAGGGCCAGGCTGGAGACATCCTCAGGAGCTGGCAAGAAACAACTCCTCACCTCTGCCAGGACGGAATGGGCCCTGGGACCTGTGAGGAAGGCGAGTCAGGGAGAGGAAGGCGCCTGTCTTCTGATGCACCCCTGCTCCCGCAGCAGAGCTCAGCTCAGCAGAACAACACCCAGCAAAGCCAGGCTGGACCACAGAATGGGTCTTACCTTCCCTGGGCTGCTCTGAACAGCTTTCACCCCCTCCCCTTGCAGCAGCCCCCTCAGTTTGCCGAGGAGATGGGGAGGCCACTCACAGAGGGGTCCAAGACTGCCCCAGGTTCACCTGGGCAGCAGGAGACCACAGCATCTGGCAGTGATTTCACTGCAGCCAGCTCACCACCAGCAACAATTCAGGAATTAATAGAGCCAGGCTGGCAGGATGCAGGAACATCATCCATTTAGTGTCATATTGCGAGACTTTTAATTACTGGGGGAATATGGAGTCATGTAATGATTACAAGAACAAATACTTAAAGTGTGTGGAAATTAACTGAGCCTTGGCAGTAATTAAGCTTGAAGATTAATCAGTCGTTAGCAAATAACACCCTTTGCAGGATAACCACCATGTGGGGGAGAGGGATGACCGGGGATGCCAGTGCTGCACACCCCAGCCTTCTCCTCTGGCGTGTCCCTGTGGGATGAGGTGGGCAGGGGCGGCCCAGCTCCTGGAAAAGCGCTTCTCCAAGCCCCAGCACTGCTGGGTTACAGTGCCAGCTTGGGTCAGCCACTCCAGACCCCCTCCTCCCCTCCCTCCCAAACACTTTTCAGCAAGAGATCAACACTTCCCCTGCAAACTAATGTTTCCCTTGCCCAGTAAACAGCTCTCCGGGAGGCTTCCATAAGTACTCCTAATTTCCTTCCCCTCTGATGATTTACGAGGGTTGCATTCAATTAACAGCAGTATTGATTTTCCCGCAGCTGACTGGCAGGCTGCTCGCCCTCGTTAGGGAATCCATCCTTCCCTTCCCAGCATGGGCAGGGTGCGGGCAGGATGCAGGCAGCAGGGAGCCCAGGCAGGGCTGGAGAAGGGATCCAGCACCACCTGGGGTTCACAGGTGCAGCCTGTGCCCTTGTCCCAGCGTGACAGCCCACAAAACCTTTGGGCAGCTCTTCTAAGGGGAAGAAACTTGGAGTGGGACATTCGGGTTTTCCGAGAGTTTCCACAGGGCTGGAGGGCTAGGAATGGAGGCGCCTGTGGAATATTCAATCGGACAGCCCCTATGGAGCAAGAAAGATTTTGGAGCAACATTCAGTTTGGAAAGCTGAGGCTTTCTAAGGCAGGACATTAATTCCACCCCGTGCATACAGACTTTTCCTTGCACTTTCCAAGGGGTAAAGCCACCCCAAGCCTCTTCTGGAGCGGTGCTGTGCTCGCAGGTTATTCCATAAAGCTCAGCAAAGCCTTCACCTCCTCCCCCTCAGCCTGGGCTCTGCAAAACCCAGCCCTCCTGAATCCATTGGAGATCCAGCCTTAAGCAGGAGAACACTTTGTAAAAACAAGACTGAATCCACTTTTGGGCAGCTGGAACCGCAAAGCCCACGCTGGCAGCTGTGCTGAGCGGGGAGAAGACGAGGGCGGCAGCCGTGCCAAGCAGGAACGCTTTGAAGACTGAAATCCCTTTGAAATTAGCACCCTTTAATTGTATTATCTTTCCCTGACAGCCTCAAGTCGGTCACTGGTGATCAAAGAGACAGAGGCAGGGAGGGAAGGAGACAAGCCCGTGGTGGAATCCCGGGATCCCACTGAGGAGCAGCACCCGGCTGTCTCCGTGGGGCTGATCTGGATCCGGGAGTCATTGCTGGGTCCTGGTGCAGCTGGAGGTGCCCAATCCCACCTCACCCCAATCCCCAGGGCTGCAGCTGGTTCCCCTCAAAGGGACAGGGACCTCAGCACACAGACTCCACAGGGTTTCACACCAGCCGCTTCTGGATTCCCCCCGGGATGCTCTGCTCAGCTCCAGAGAGCACCCAAAGCTGTGGGATCAGCACAGAGCCAGGCTCTGCTCAGACCCTTCCAGCTGCCTCGTGCACCCCTCAAAGGGCAGCAGGGACCAGGACAAGCCAAGAAAGGCCACCCTGGATGTGGCAGCAGAGGTGGAGCCACTCGAACCTGCTGAGACCCAGAACAGCTGTAACACTTCCTACACTTCCACATCCCCACTGGCCACAGCCCTCAGGCAGACCCAGGGCTGCAGGGAAGGAAGGGAGAGCTCAGGAAATGCTTCCCAAGTGTTGGCAAATGCTGCCAGTGCTTCATTAGGGACTGTCACAGCAAAATCCCACCCATGAGAAACTCCCCCATGGTGGCTGCTTCACCTGGAGATGCTCTGCCCCATGACCAGAACCGGATCTTCAGAGGCCAGGTGAGAACAGGAGAGGAGACAGATGGGTTTGGCTGCAGAATCAAGTGAAGAGAATTGATTTCTCTTTAGGGGTGATTTATAAGGGGCAAAAGGTGATAAACTCATCGCCCCTGACTTTGCGGTTCCTGAAAATTAGGACATCTGTAATCTCAACCCCTCAGGCCCATCTGAGCACACGCACAAAACATGAGGCTCATTTGATGAGGGTCCATCAGCTCCCATCCTCTCTGGTCTCTCCAAGTGATGGTCCCGGAGTCATCACTCACACAGCAGATCTCAAACACCACACGTCCATCTGCAGCCATTGCTGCCAGCCCACAGAAACACTTTTGAGTTTATCTCTTGGCTGCTGGTGTGGAGAAACAACCATCACCTGAAATTACCAGTTCTTTTTAACACAAGATTGGCCAAGAAAATCGTTAAATGTGAGCAAGGGCCTTCCAGTGGCTGGCTGTAATAGCCCTGTCCACTCCTCTCTGGGATTATAGCTGATCTCATTTGCTTGGGTACCAGCCAGCCTCGGAATGACAAAATCCCCAGCACCTACCATGGCTGAGGCAAATTATATTTTCTCAGTGCTGGAAATGATGCTACATAAAAGGCAGGACCACGCACTCCACGGCTGCCTGTGCAGCTCCAGCTCAGGTGTGCAGGTACTGTGGCAGAGCTCAGCCTTTAATTACAGGCTCACTTACTCTGTTTTCCACTATAGGCACAAAAGAGGCTCGTGAGGAAAGCGAGGGAGAGGGATGGAAATGCTCATGGGAGCAGGGAAAAGCGCAGTGATGGCGGGAAGTGGAGGTGGGAATGTTATGTGGGATCCAGCAGGATGCACCACAGCTCCTGTCAGCACAGAACAGGGCAGGGGTGACCCCTGCATGTCACATCCCTGCCATCCACCTCTCCTGTGTCACCCGAGGCTCCACCTGAGCAAAATCCACTCTGGCATCTTTTCCACACTGTCAGGTTTGTCTCAAGTGCTGCCCCTGTGGTTTCTCATCTCTGCTCCCCCACCACCAGTTACCATTGGTGCAGCTCCTGGCCTGACACTCAAATTAGTATCAGTGGATGTTTAAAGGCTCCCAGAGCACGGGAAAATGTCTCTTTAGCAAATCAGTGTGCCATGACAGGAAGGCCTGATGGCATCTCTCACGCTGCCAGCTGAGATGTGCATCACAGGGAGCCAGGGCATCATTTTAAGCCCTTCTGCACGTTTTAAACCTTGCCCAACTCCAAGGCTGAGCACATCAGCCCTGGATTCCAAACAACCACCAGCTCCACAGCTACCCAAGGAGTACAGGCACAGAGCAAGTGTCCCTGAGCTCAGGGAGCACATCCCACACACCAGGTGCTGCTCCAGCCCTCGGCAAGTCCCACCTCCAGCTGCACCACAGCACAGCAGTGCAGGCACTGCCACACCTGCGGTCGAGACTGCTGCTTCAGGAAATCATGGAATCGTAGAACACACCAAGTTAGAAGAGACCCATAAGGATCAGTGAGTCCAGCTCCTGGCCCTGCACAGGACAGCCCCAAAAATCACACAGTGTGCCTGAGAGCATAGTGCAAATGCTTCTTGAACCCTGGAGAGCATGGGGCTGTGACCACTAACCCTAAAAATCACAGTCAGTTCAGAAATCCCAAAAGAAAAGGTTCCAGACGTGGCAAATGACACTAAAAAAGATCTCCCCAAGCCCCACATCCCTTTGAGCACCGCCACCCTCTCAGAGCAGCTCGGCACATCGGGTTATTCTGCTCCTGCAAAGCCCCCACGCCCAGCGCTGCTCCACAGGGTCTGACTGACCTGTCCAGAGGGAATCGTGCTTCATCCCCTTTGTGGAAGTCAGTGCTGTTCTCCAGCCTGGCCAGGATGTCCATCCTCTTCATCAGCAGCTCCAGCATGTCGCTCATCCTCCGCAGCACCCCTCGGGACTCGAGCGCGCCCATCACTGCAGCACACAGAGAGCAGCTGAGACACGGCCACGGCTGGCACTGACAGAGCCCACCCACGGCACCCCCTGCCCACAGCTCCAGCCCCACAGCTGCCCGTGCTCCTGTGCTCCCCAGCCCCACGGGTGGGCTCGGTGGTGTATGGGCCATCTCCGTGCCCTGCTGTCCCCAGTGTCCCCTCCCTGGCTCTGCCCCACAGCCCCATCGTCCTGCCCAAGCAGGGTAAATCCCTGCCCAAATCCAACTGAGCTCCTCCAGCTCAGGGTAGCCAGTGGTTGTCTCAGCCCTGGATCCAGCCCCTTCACCAGGCGTGAACTCCTGACTTACCCACCTGATCCAGCCTGTCCCGAGGGCTTGTGGCAAACTGACTTTAGCCCCAAGCACCAACCAAACAACCTTTCATTTGACACTTCTATTTCTCACTCTCCACCTAGCCCAGCATCCTGCCTTTGACAGTAGCCTGCAGGGGATGCTTAAGGACAAACATGAGAAACTAAGCAAAGAGGTGATCCTCCCCCAGCACATCCTCCCAGCAGCACCAGATTTTCCTGCTACAGAAAGGAAAAAAAATTCTGCCCAAATCTGCAGTGGACTGGGTGACCCAGCACTGGAATGCAGCCCGGCTCAAGTGCTGCATCTCAGAACCACCTGCAGCAGGGAAGGCCCCCAATTCCCAGCCCTATTTAACACGGTTTCCTATGGGTCTGCATGGCACTGACCTGCTGCCACATGGAAAGCACAGGGGAGATCCAGGAGCTCCTGGTTCCCAGCTTGATTTGCCATCTACTGACAGGCAGCCTGAGCCCGGAGCCAGGGAACAGAAAATAAAGCTCCTGTTTCATCTCAGCTCGGTTCATTTCACGTTGGTAATAACTTAATCAGTGCATAATCCCCTGAACCTCTCCCGTTTAGCTTATCTCTGCCGTTCCACTCACATGTGCTTTCCAAGAGGCAGCACATATTTAATTTAGGGAGCAGCAGGAGCCAGGGGGGCGGCACTGGGAAGGAGAGCGGCTGCCAGACGTCCTTGGGTGGCCATCAGGTGGCTGTCAGGTCTTAGGGACACCTCATGCACCTCCAAACAGATGCACGGCTGGTCTTGCAAAGCCAGAGGGAGTTTGGGATCCCTTCCCCTGGCACTGCCAGGGCAGTGGGATGGATCGGGGCATCCCAATGTCATTGTGTGCCAGGGACAGCCCTGGCATGGGCTTCTCCTCGCCACAGGAGCTGTCTGAGCACGTTGAACAGCACAGGGGGCTCAGTGTGGGGTCTGGGTGGTTTGGGTGCTCAGATGAGAGCAAGGTATGGCCGTGGTGGGATCAGGGGCACCGTGACAGCTCCTGCTGCTGCAGAGCTGCAGCCCCGGCTCCATCCCCACTCCCCTGGAATTTATCCAGCCGCTCTTCAGCCACAGCTCCCAGGGGTTGGGGAAGCTGCTTCCCAGGGAAGGCTGCACTGGCACTGCAGCTGAACTGGAGGCTCCAGCCCCTCGCACTCCCCTGGCAGGTTCTCACCCCGGCGGGCGCTGGGATAACATCGGATCGCCGCGGCTCCGTCGGACGCACGGCACACGAGCACAGGGTTGTGAGCCAACCCTTAACCCCTCCAAGGAGCTGACTCTGGGCCAGCCAGACCTCGCCAAAGGCTGCCTTCCACGCTCAGCTGAGATTATCAGCAGCACATTATTTTTCCTGACGCTATCTAACAAAACAGAAGAAACATTGAGAGCGAAAGCAATTCCTCAAAAAAAAAAAAAAAAAAAAAAAGAGGACAAACCACCATTCATGGAGATTGAAACTGGGCTCTTCCCCAAACATTCCCTCAGTTCTATGGCAAGAAGTCAGTGATTTCTGCTTGAATCAGTGGGTGCCTGAGGTCTTGCGCAGCCCCGACCTTCCTGGGTGGGTTTGGGAACACAGGAGCCACCTGTGCCCATCCCAGCAGGAAGGTCACCCTGTCCCCTGGGTGACAGAAAAGTCACAGCCTGTCCCACTGAAAAGCAGCAGCACTAAATGAGCCTGCAATTAAATGATGCTCTGGGGGTAAAAGAGTGGAATCTTGGAACCCGGAGCTCCGTTCTGACAAGGGCCGCCCTAAACACAGCAGAGCAAATCAGGAAAAGGCACAGCCAAGGGAATAGAACAGCTCTGACATGGGCTTAAATCAGAACATCCACTTTAGTTATTTGTCCATAGACTGAGCCCATTCCAGTGACGTCCCTCCCGCATCTGGGCTGTGTTCATGGGTTGCAGCCCCAAACACCCTCTTGTCCATCCCAGGACTGACCATCCCCCAAATGGGGATTTCTACTCAGAATTTGCTCCGGCTGTGACGTCCCAGCATGGTCAGGAGGTCAGAGCTTAGACCTTCGACTCAGTTCTTGAGTGAGACAGGGATTACCAATCCCTCTTGGATGCTCCTGTGCTGCAGCAGGTGAGGCTGGAGGTCAGGAAAAGGACCTGACCCAACCCCTACAGCTGGCCAGAAAGGCTGAAACCACAACCACCAGATTCCCATGGGAAGAGTCCATCCCGGCCTGGGGGTTTGGATCCCAGCTTGTTTGGGGGTTCAGGTTGTGATGGTTTGCCAGGAAGACACAAGGATTGTGCCCGGGAAGGCAATGGAGGTGGAGATTTCCTGGCAGTCCAGGCAAGGATGCTTGCTCCAAGCCTTCATCACAGAAGCACAGCTGACAAGTCAGCTCTGCTCCCAAATCACTAACGAGGAACAATGATATCCCCACCAGGCACAAATCCACTTCCCTGTGGATCCCAGAAAAGCCAGCAGCAACTGGAGCCACAGGCCCCAGCTCTGCACCTCACCACCAGCCTGGCCCCTGACATTCCCACTGGCTCCCCTGAATTTCCCTGAGATCTCCCCACCTGTCCCTGCCACCATCCAATTCCCAGCTGGTTTTGAGCCATTGCAGGATGCTTTCCAACAGCAGAGCTCTGAGCTTTGCTGTCAACAGTGAGCCGAGATATTCCTTCTCAAAGAAATTAAAAAAAAAAAATCCCAAATACTAACTAAAAATAGTAAAAAAAATCCCAGCTTTCCCTGCATTATCTTTTGGGGCAGCCTGCCAGAGAGCAGAGCTGTGGCAGGACACATCTCCCCCAGCCCTCCCCTGGCACTTGGAGATGAAGCCGAAGCTCTTCCGCATCAACACCTCTCTCTTTCTGTTCCTGGTCTTTGTTGTTGTTGTTGTTGTTGTTGTTTTTCCAGCAGCTTAAGGAAGCTAACAACGGCCTGACATTTTTGGCAATGATTATTACATCTCTTGGAAAGTGTGTCTCATTAAAACCAGAAGAAAGGAGGAAAAGTGCTGAAGCGACTCTTTTAAAAATGCAAGAGCCAGGATTAATTTGTTAACCTGAAACAGAGACTCAGACTTCCACCCAGGGCTGCTCAGCTGCCTGAGCCAGGGATGGGATCCAGAGGATGGAGGAGATCCTGGCCAGGACCTCAGGCTTCTCCCTAAAGTCAATGATGAAGATCCCCAAGGAGACTTTACCCACAGCACTGCAGGCAGCCAGGATAAACCCAAACCCACCTCAACGGCACAAAACCCCAGCAAAACACTTCTGAAAAATTAAACACCCCTGAAAACCACTTTCTTTCAAAAAACAAAGCCAACTTTCTGCTAATTAGAAAGGAAAAATATTCTAATTTCCCCTGATAACCAGCAATGATGGGACAGCAAATACAAGTAAACCCAACCGACAGATTAATTGGAGTTTGTTAAAGTATGACAGGGTTTTGACAGTTTTCCTGAGTGGCAGCCACGCTTTCCAGGCAATCACTGAACTGACAGAGGTTTTCATAGCAGCACTAGGAAATAATGATTGCAATCAATCATATCTTACCGGATTTCATGAGACACGCTGGTAAACACAGCAGAGGGAGGAGAATTATTTATGGGGCTTCTGAAGAGCACACAGCTAAGTAATTGGATGAAATCAGGGGAAAAAAAGGAAAGCTACCCCTAAGGGTGATGTCTTGTGGAAGAAGGAATAGCTGCTCTGTGAAACCAGTGGAATAGTCAACAGCCAATATGCTCAAATTTGGATGGGTTGAAACCCAAGGGAATTCACTAATGATGCACTTGTCTTTAAAACACCTCCTTGGAGTGAAGGCAGCCGTGAGCAGGTGTCACCCCCTGCCAGCACCTCCCCCTGGAACCTCCAGAACGGGAGCCAGGATGAGCATTCAGGGGAGTTTTGTTGTGTGTGCCAACCTGAATTCAAAGGTGAAGTTCAGTGGAGCTCAACGATCCTTGTGGATCCCTCCCAACGCAGAATATTCTGTGTTTCTCTGACCATGCAGGAGTGGAGAAAGGAGAAAGGAGCATCTCTAGTGCAGGGGACACCCTGCTGGGCAGTCCAGCACAGGGCTGGCACCAGTGGGGCTGGTGTGAAGTGGTGCTGGCAAAGCCCAGGTTGTGCCACAGGGACAGGAGCAGACGGGAAGGAGTTTCCTTGTGCTTTCCACATTTTTGGGATCCTGAGCATCCTCCGCCACTGCCCACGTTGGGAGCCCTCTCCACCCAGCACTTCCCAAGCACAGATGGGGCGTGGAGGATGTCACCCTGTCACACAGGCCCTGGGATGCTTGGGCTGAGCTGCTCAAAGGGAGTTAAACCCCTCGGGAAAATAAAGAGAGCATTTTGGGGCATATCCCCAAGTGCTGGTTTCAGCTGGGGTAGAGTTAATTTTTTTTTCCCAGTGGCTGTGTTTTGGAATTGTGCTGAGCACAGGGTTGATTTTACAGAGATGTTTTTGTTGTTGCTGAGCAGGGCTCACACAGAGCCAAGGCTTTTGCTGCTTTTCACTCTGCCAGGCTGGTGAGGAAGCTGGGGGTGCTTGGGAGATGACACAGCCAGGACAGGGGACCCAAAGGGGTATCCCACACCATGTTTAAAGGCTCCCAGAGCACAGGGAAATGTCTCCACAGGGTATAAAGTGGGGGAAGAAGGAGGAAGGGGGTTCTGGCATTAGTCAGTGGGTGGTGAGCAATTGCACTGTGCATCACTTGTTTGTTTCCTTTTTGTTATCATTGTAATTTATAATGTATTTTACTTTATTTTCAATGCATAAACTTTTCTCAACATACAAGTTTTACTCCAGTGTTCCTCCCTGTTCCACAGGGATGGGGGAGGAGGGTTGACAGAGTGGCCTCGTGGGGCTTCATTTCCACCTGGGCTTAAACCACATCATCCCTTTAGCCACTTGGAGTGACTGAAACCTCCCTGATGGCAGCTCCCATCCCTGGGTCACTCAGCCCCATCCTGCTCGGGGAGCCTCACACTTCTCACCGACAGCTTCATGCTGAGATGAGGGGAAAAAAACCCCAGATTTCCACCCAAACCCAAGTTATTTCAAGGGCAGCAAAAGCCTCCCTTGCCCTCCTGTGGGGAGACCAAGGCACAGCCTCAAGCCACATCTCCACAGACCCATGTGAGCAGCACCAAAGCATCTCCCTGACATTCCAAACACAGTATTTCCCACACTGTATTCCCAATGTGGGTCCCCTCCCTTCTCAGCCCTGTCACACCCTGCCTGGCCATCCCACAACAGCAAACCCCCGGCTTGTACTGCAGCTCAGAGATAGTGAGATATTACCCGTGTCCATTGAAAACACCAGCTGCATTAATTTCAATCTAGATCATCGTTTGCTTTGGTTTTCTCCTTTAAAGGACAACTCCAGGCTACTTAAACCCCTCAAAAGGGCAGCACAGCCTTGAAAGATTTATTGCAGAGGGAACCAGGGGATCTCCGGTGGGGTTGAGGCAGACCCAGATCTCACTGCCCAGCTCCTCGGGGTAGCATCCAGGGCTGTCCTGGGGGTCCCATCCTCCCACGGCGACACTCACCCTGGCGTTTTCCCAGCAAGCAAAGCCCCAGCCCTTTGATTGTCTGTCCCTCTGATGTTCCTCTATTTACTTTCACTATCGATTTCGATTCAAGCAGATTAAAAGACCAAAGAGCCAACTAGCCAAGGACTAACTCTGACACATAATCCATTGCAATCACAGCCCAGAGACCCAGCACTAACTGGAAACAAGAGAGCCCAAGGCCAGGCTCAGCTTGGCAGCAGTGGCCACCTCCTGTCTCCAACCCTTTGGGGAAGCTGCTCCAGGGATGGACAAGGTCCCACGGAGTGGCCGCATCCCTTAAGGGCTCCCAGCCAGTTACTGCTGCCAGCAAATCCACCCCCATCTGCCACTGAACTGCTACAGATTGATTAATCTAAGTTAGACAGGGAAAATACAGACCTGCTTAGCCAGTGCCCCAAAGGAAGAGAGCGCCGGGAGCCACACGGGGAGCTGCCACACAGGTGGAGGTGTGTTGGTTGGGTTGGGTTTTTTTCCCTTCGTGTTAGAGCTGGGATTAATTCATGGGAGTCACTGTTTTGTGTTCGGACTCGATGTTTATTAATTCTTATCTACAGTACAGCCCCACGAGTTGTGAGCTCTAACCAGTAAGTTAGAAAATGAAGGCAAAACGGATGCCTCTAATGCTTTCGAAGGTTATTTAAGTGCTAATCGCCCAATAACGAGATGACACAGAAATATAATATAATATAATATAATATAATATAATATAATATAATATAATATAATATAATATAATATAATATAATATAATATAATATATTATATTATATTATATTATATTATATTATATTACCTAATAATGACTACCTAAGGCCCGTAATGTGAACCCTTTTTCACCCAATTAGAAAAAAACCACCTGAAACCATGAAGAAGAAGGAAGAAGAAGGTGAAGAAGAAAGACTCAGACAACACCTAAAATCCTCTATCCCACCCTATATATATTACTCTACACTAAAACCTTAAATTCAAGTTTTTCCCCCTGTGAGATCACACAATACTATTCAAGCTACACACCCACAACCCCAGTGCCGTCGCTCAATTTCGGGAGCCTGTTCCACGGCCTCAGGTCAGATGCAGCGCCTGCCTGAGGGTCAGTGCTCCTTGGCACAGAAAGGCTGAGATTTTCAGCCTCCGGAGTTCCAGCAGAGGTGCCCACGAAGCAGCTCAGGGGCTGCCGGTGGAGCGGACACCTCAGCAGAGCTCCAGCTGCAGCATCGATCTGCTGCTGAGCCCTGGCAGCCCAGCAGCTCCCTGGTAATCAGCCAAATTAAGCAGCCTTAAGTCACTGGCTGGTAAAGTAGATTATGTCCCACCTTCCTGCTATCACCTCCTCCTGGATCTATCCCTCCCGTGTTGTCCTGTGTAAATGTGCAGCCTCGGGGGTGTTTTCCCTCACTCTCTCAGACCCTCTGGACTTCAGGACTGGTTCCAGCACTGCCACAACCCGGCCAGGCAGGACCTGAGCCGGGGCTCTGCTGTGTGACAGCAGCAGTTACAACCTTTCCCCGGGCTCAGGAGACCCCCCTGCTTTCCTGCAGCCCCTCACACATGGCAGCAGGGGGACAAATGTGCTGCGGGATTTCCCTGCTGGGAGCCAGACCCGGCCGGGCTGTGCTGCCCAAAGCAGCACCAGCAGGTGGGAAATAACCCCGCCGAGCCCCAGAAATCTCTGCTGGAGGCCTCACGCCACCCCTACAGCCAGGCACCGCTCTGCCCAGGCTGTCACAGCAAAGCCACATCCTTGGGATCCACGGCCAACAGCTTCAGGAGCAAGGAGCTGCATCTCTGCTTCCCTCCTGCAGCCCCTGCCCCACACCCTGCACGTTCTCCCGCTGGCTTGAGGCCCCAGGAGCGTTCCTGGAGGAGGCTGGTGACAGGAAAACACCCTGAGGTGTCCCTGTCCCAGCCCTGCTGGCTCTGGGGTCTCGTTCCTCCCTCCCTCAGCTGCAGGACCCCAAGCTGAGCCTGCAGAAGAGGGTCCTGATGCTTTTCCACCCATCCAGCTCCCCCTGTCCCTCCCCTCCCAAAGGAAACCCTGTAGGAACAGCCTGCAGCTCCACCCAAACACATCCGCTCCCTATTTCCATACAAATGAGAAAAGGCAGGAAAACGAACAATACCAACACTCGCACTCCCAGTCAGGAGCGTTTCATTGCAGCAAGGGAGAGCCCAGGGCTGTTCCCCCCAGCTTGCATTACTTCTTACCCCACCATACACACACCGGAGACCTGATGTCCCCTCTGGGACATGGGGACATCCCAGAAATCCTGCCATGAGCCATCACTGCAGGAAAAAGGAGCTGGATCATCTCCTGTCCCCCACAGCCCCTAGAGATGGGCTGGGGGAGTTGGGAACCTGGGGAAGAAGAGATGAATACACACAACCCCAACACAAGCTGCAGTTCAGCTTTTATTTGTTTTACTATCTTTTTAAACACATCTTTCTTCCTCCTTCTCATCCCCCTTTCACTTTTTCTTTTAAAAAAGCAGCAGCAGGGAGTTTTCAGCTGGCTCTCTATTGCCAGCCAGCACTGTTTTAAATTGCATTTTAAGGTGTTGTGCAGCGCTTCAAACACCTCACACTGCAGGACAGGCTTCCAAATTACAAGATTAACATTGGTTTTAAATTTAATTTTATATTTAAAAACCTTCCTAAAACATGAGGGCTCCAGCACAGGGATGGATCAAGGGCAGCTGCTGTAGCAAAGCCCAAAGGACACCAGAGCTCCTTGGACATGGCTGGACCCCACACTGGGGTGGATGCTGTTGAGACTGGGGGCAAAGCTGGACCCTGAATTTGCAGCTGAGACCTCCAGTTTCTGGTGAAAAGCAGCACACACGGGTCCCACGGGACAGAGACAGCTCCAGAGTGACTCCACAGACCCACAAACCCAACCTTCATTTGGGTTTGTGGTGTTTAAAGAAGTGTCTCTCCAAGGTCAGCAGCATTTAACTCAACTGGATCTCCCCCTAATGGTCCCCATTGCTCATCCAGGGAAAATTGTACTACCAGGAGCCAGTGCAGGAAAGGAAGGATTGCACCCAGCCCTTGCACAGCCCCAAACCAGCCAGTGGAAGGTTCCAGAAGGCTCAGCACCACCATCAACCCTCCAGCACTCAAGCCCACGGCCACGCTCACAGCTGCCCCAAAAGGTTCAGCCTCAGAAACAGCAGAACTCGCTCCTTTAACACTTCTAAAATGATCAGCCTTTCTCCTTCAGCCAAAAAAGATTGGCCAAACAGTGCTGGGCATCCCGCCACTCTGCTTCCAGGAGCAAATAAATCATCTCCTTCCTCCAAACCCATCAATCTCCAGCAAGCCCAGGGGCCAGATCCTCCAAGCAGCAGCAGAGCCCAGAGCAGGGCCCCCAGAGTTGGGGGGCCTTGGCAGAGCTGCAGGATGAGCCTCAGCTAATCTCTGCTCGAGCTGAACCGAGCCCTGCTCTCTCCTTTAAGCCAGAGAAACAAATAAATCAGTGGGAAAACCCAGCTTTTACAGAGGCTGCTATGGTTCCCACTGTGCTAGTTTTATTTTCTGAAGTACCTGCTGCCTCCCGGGCACAGGATGAATTTTGATTTAGGAGTGAAAAAGGGGTAATAAAAGCATAAAGAGCCATTAACATTCCTCCTGGCCATGGTGGGGTGTTGGCTCATCACGAGTTGACGGAAAAGCCGTTTGACTTCCTTATGAGCTATAGAAAATCAATTAATTGATTTAATCATTCCCCGGGCGTCCCTGCTTATGGAGATAACAGAGTGCCAGGGCAACAGGATGCTGCTCCTGTCTCTTCTCACGTAGGGCCAGCAGGGAAGGGGCCAGCACGCATCCCTGCTCCGAGGTCCTCATCACCGCTGCCCCAGTTGAAGATGTGTGAATTCACACTTCCATTTTCCAATAACTTTGGTGGCATCATTTTTTTCTTTCTTCTCCTTAAGCCTGCAGGCATTCAATTCTGAGCAGTAATTGCATGAAACAGGCGCTTCTTCAGGAAGAGACATTTTCCCCGGGTGGATTAAGCCTCAACCACTACAACAGCAGGCCCTGACACCTCTCTTTACCCCTCTGTGCCCTGCAAAGCCCCAATCTGCGTTTTGCTCCCCACAGAAGTGGGCAGGAACCCCCAGTGTCATGTGGAAGCCCAGGGATGCCTTTATTTTCATTATTTCAACAGCTCTCATTCCAATTTAATAAGGACAGTAAAGTTTTACACTTCCACTTTAAACTCCCCTTCCACGAGTGGGTTGAGGATGGGAGCACAGAGCACGTGACAATGGATGCAGAGTTTGGGGCTGAAGGGAGGACACCAGCAGGAGGAGAGGCTTTTTATCAACTCTCATTTCCTCCACCCATGCAAAACAATGGCCTGCTCCTAAAAATCTGCAGATTAAGGACACCATGTGTTGGCCATGGGGCTGCGACCCCAGCACAGTGGAGCTGATGGCACTGCTGGGTGTTGTGTCACCTGCTTCCAAGAGCCCTTGGAGCAGCCGAGTGTGAAGGTTCTGGCTTCTTTTTTTCCTTGCCAAGGTTGGGATTAATACACGGGAAACGTAGGTTTCGAGTTCGGAGTTGGATGTTTATTATCTGGGGATGTTAAATCCCAAATTCTAAGTTTCCAGAATTCCAACAGCTGAGCGTCCAGCAGGAGCTGGCGAAAGGCAATGTTTGGGGCAGAAAGCCCCCACCCTGCACCCTGGGCTCTACCTGGTTTTGGTGTCTCCCTTAACTCCTTTCTCCCCACCAATGCCTGGACAAGGGAGGAAGAGAATGGTGGGAGCTGCCGGAGCTCATCATTTCCAGGGGAGCCCGAGAGCCAACCCCGCTCCTCCAGGAGAAATCAAAAGCCCATCAGCTCCCAGCAAAGCTCCTCACCAAGGAGATGCTCCCAGCAACAGCCAGCTCCACTTGGCACCAACCAGACAACTTCTTACGGCATCAGCTGGCTGCTCCAGCCTCCGAGGAGTCGTGGAGTGGCTTTGGAAGGGATGGATGCAGAGAGGCTGGAAGTGAGCCCCAAGCACTGAAGAGCTGCCCAGCTTGCTCCTCCACATGGCTTCCCCCTGGCTGGCACCCACAGGCTCCAGGAGAGTCGAATCCAGCTCAGGATGCAGCAGCAGGGAGATGAAGCGCTGGGGACGTGCAGGATCTGCAGGTCCCAGCTGGCGCTGAGGAGGTGACACCACGCTCTGACCCACACCCGGCACCTGGGAAAACAGCCTGGATAACAGCCGCACACCAGTGCAGGAAGAGGGGAACTTCTTGTCTTTTGAGGGAGTTTTACAGGAGCAAACTCTGGATTCAGACCCTGAGAAGAGTCTCATCCCTCCTCCTGGAGCAGCATCCCGGGCACTGCCGGCAAGACACGCTCCAGCATCTACTGATCCTGACAAGCTGCTTACAAGAGCTGCAGTTATCCGGGGCTGCTCAGCAGACAACATCAAAACATGACACCAGCAGCCCGGGAGAGGGTTATAACTCACTCAGGAAGAAACTGGGAATAATTAGCGCCAAGTTTGCTGAGCAGAGCCCGCCCGGCTCCCTCCCTCTCCTGCCCGTGTCTCCTGTCACTGTCACTTGCTTACACGAGTCTTCACAACTGGTTCTGCTGTCGCCTCTGCTGAGCGTTAAAGGCAGCAAGATAAATTTATAACTCACATGACTCCTTGAAAGCACAGGGAACACGAACATCCCTGGAACCACACGTCTGTGGGCTGCGTCTCAAGGAGGCAGCAGCCCAAGCTCTCGCTCCCGGGTTCTCTCTCCAGCCAGAGCAGGTAAGAAAAGGGATTCCCAAAGCCACAAAGCAACTTTTAGGTATTCTGCCCAACGCAAGCTCCTGTCAGAAGAACTGTGTGCTCTGCCCAGGAGCAGACTGATGTGGGAACTGCAAGACTTATCGAAACAAGAAATAGAAATCACTACAGGATTTGACTTACATCCTTAGAGCGGACCGGATTTTTGCAGCGTTAGAATTGCTGTGGTTGAAAATAAAAATGCTTAAAGCAAACAGAAAAGGTGCCTTATAAAAGCAAAATATATGTTTAGTAGGGTAGTGAAAGATTTTAAGGTTTGGCAATGTGACTTTGTGCAGAAAACTTGTAGAGCTCTTTTATTAGATAAGAAAAGACACGCTATGGTAGAACTATGCAACCCAGTGTAGTTAATAATTGACAGAGATATCAACAATGGGGGTTTTTGTTGTATCGAGAGGGGGAATTGTGGGAACTGAAAAAGCAGAGGACTTTCACAGTGTTGCAATAAGCTTACGCAGACAGAGGTTTGAAACAGAGTCGAATTTTAGGCCTTGAAATATTTGGAGCATAGAAAGTTTCTGAACTGCAAAAAAAATTATAAAACAAGCAACTATTGTATGCTGTAAAGTGTACATGTAGTGTTTACTGACTGGCTTAAGTAGATGCTTGTAAGCTTTTAGCATCAGCCTATTGGCTAAAATCTTTTTAAAGGCCTAAAAAATCTTTCAAAAGGTAACAAAGAGAACTTTGGCTTCTGCTGGTATGACATGAGCTTTACCATCTTTGACGTCTCTGCCTCCACTGAGACTGATAATGAAATAAAAAACTCGTGGAACGCCTCTGGGTCACCCCATCCCGTTATTGGTAATTAGATCCAACAAACTGGGATCTGTCACAAGTGGCAACGACCCAAATCTGCAAATGAGCCCTGAAAATCACCTTTCCTGAGAGAGAGGGAGGGTGAACACCCCTGCGTGTTATTTTAAAGCTCTCTTGGGCTGAGCAGCGTCTCAGTGCAGCCAGGACAGAGCTGAACCGAGCTGTGCCCTGCTCTGCTGTCAGCCCTCACAAGGAGAGAGTACACAGAGGGCCAGGATCATGGACACAGACCTCCTCCTCCTCCTCCTCCTCCCCTCTGGCACAGCTGACAGCAAGGGGGGATGACAGAGTTACTCAAGCTCACTCTGATCGTTAGCAAATCCGAGCCTGACCTTTCTGCATCCTCTGTGAGAACAAATGGTGATGTTACCTGGCCATGCTAACCCAGCTGGGACGCTGCTGGAGCAGAAGGAAAAGCAGCAGAGCCGGGAGCAGGAGCAAAGGACCCCTCTGAGGAGATCATGTAGGTTCTCACATTTCTATTTAGCCTCTCTGCTCCGCTCCTCAGGGAGCAAACCAAGGCATTGAAATAACATGAGATCCCGTTGCTTCACGGTGCTGTGGCTCTGAAATGGTGAAAATGCCCTACAAAACCCCGAGCAACCTTCAGCATTATCATCTGCAGCACAATTCCCACCCCTCCACAACGTCTCTGCTCTGGAGAGAATCAGAAGCCGCAAACACCGAAGCGTACAGCTGTGCTGCACAGCCCTGAACAGCTCCCTCTCTCCTCTTCTCTGTGCACTGATGGAAGAAATCGCTTTAAGCAGGTGAGACTCCAGGAACTGGAGCATACGACAGAGCAGAGAGGCAGAGCACTGCAGGAGCTGGAATACTGAGAGGGTTGGAGGAGAACAGGGCAGGATTCCTGCCAGGTGATGTTAAACACCATCTCCAGCACAACGTGCCTTGGCTGTTGGCTCTGGATCTCTGCTGGGAGTCCTGTAGCCCAGCATGGCAAACCAGAGCCACTGTGACCCCACAAGGAAGCCCCAGTGCTCAGCTTCCCCATGGTCTGCACGTGGGACAAGACACCCCAAACCAGCAAGGGGAGGCTTCCACTTTTTTTTTTTTCCCTTTTCCACATTTATTTTTATTCCCTCCAAAATGAACGTAAATGACCAAATCTTTTAGCAGCCGAAGCTGCTCCTTGGTGACCTGCAATTCTGCTGGGTCACAGACCACGGGAGGTCCCTGCAGGGGCTGGTGCACTGCCCGGCTCCAGACAGATTCCAGTCGAGTTACCATTGCCCAGCTGCAATGTCCCAGTGCTGCAGGACTGGGAAAACCTCTGTTCTAGCCCACAGGCTGCTTATCACCCCATCAGGGTCCATATCCTACAGCCCTGAGATCAGACCCCAAAACACATCTCAGCAACCTAAGACAAGGTGCAACAGCCTTGTAGAGGCTGAGCTTCATCCCTGCTTACTTCTGTTTTCCAGCTTGTGCCTTCAAGTCAGCTCTTCCCCACCCTTGTCCTTCCTTCATCCCATTCCCACTGGTCCTGCTGCCAAAGCAGTGGAGGAAACACAACACAGGAGCCCAGTTGTGGTCAGCCACAGGAAACCAGCTGGAGATGCTGCTGGGAGCTCCCTTTCCCACTTCCCAAAGGCAGCAGCATTCGAGGACCTCAGCACCAGAACCAGTGCTGCAGCAGCGACCCCAAGCACCTGTGAACCACTTCAAATGCTTCTATCAAAGCCCCGGCAAGGTCAGCTGAAATCAAATCAGACTCCTCTTGCCGGAGCCAGCAGCCCAGCACGAGGGCAGAGCTCAGCCCCAGCCGTTTCAGGATATCAGCCCTGTCCTACACCTCCCCTGGGTTTGCAGCAAATTCCTCCAGCACCTCTTGGCCAACCCTGCAGGAATCAACAGCGAGAGGAGCCCAAAGGCTTTTGATTCTTTGAACCAGCTACAGCAGTTGCAGGCAATATTCCAGCCACATCTAATCGCGTTTTAACACTTAATAACCTATTTTCCCCCGCTAATCCCCTGCAGCAGCAAGCTCCACCAGCGGGATGTACATCCCACCAAATCCAGCCTGGGGCACAGCCACGGGCTGAGGGACTGCAGCCAAACCCCTCCCAGCACCATGATTACAGAACTTGGTATTTTTCAGCATCAGCCTCCTGCCCCCTGACTCCAGCAGTAAAACAGCCGCAGGAAAGACGCTTGGGGGGGAAAAAAGGATCATCAAACATATTAAATTCTAAATAAGAGGAGAGAAGAGGACACGGAAAACTCAATCTCTTGAGTCTAGACCTCTTCCCAAAGCATCTCCCACATTCAAAATTTATAGACTTCTCTGTTTCCTTTTTTTATCTACATCTTTGCAGAACAAATTCTCTCAGTGGCCATTTCAAAACAAAGGAATCTTTGTCTGTGTTTACTTGACAGCAGCGGATTAGGATAAAATAACTTGCATTTCAGAAGGGTTTTTTTTTTTTTATTTATTGTTAAGATGCAAAGCCTCTACTGCAGCGAATCATCAAGCAGAGAATCCATCTGAGGAATGATTTCTGGCACACACCGAGAAACTTGGCTTTTGGAGAGAACCTCCGAGAAAGGTATTCACATACAAAAATCAAATTTTAAATGGGATTAACTTCTGGACTGTGACATTATCCATTTCTCCTTTTCATGCTCCCGCCTCACATCTATGTTTATTTTGGTTATGATGAGCTGCTGGCACAGTTCAGGAGCCAGGAAAGCTCTGGGCAGCGCTGGGGCATTTTCATGTCTCCCTTTGAATTGCAATAGCTGAGGCTCAAGGCTGGGCTGGGCAGGTCACTCAGGGAGAAACAGGAGCAGCCCCAGCCTAAACTGGACCAGGGACCACGAACTTTAGCATTCATCCACAACCCAAAGGATTTTTTTTGGATGCAGGTGATTTTAAAGCAAATGATTTTTTGACATTCCCCCAGCTCTCCGCAGCCACCCCAACCCCGCAGGCACTGAAGGGCATGGGCAGCTTCCCCTGCACAGCTGAGTCTGGCAGGACACAGTGGGAACAAGGAGCAGCACAAAGAGCCACAAAAGCTGGGAGCAGCCCCAGGAGGGACTGCAGGACACTCCCTCACCACCAGCCCACCCCATTTATCCTCCAGCTCCACTGCAGAGCAGCCCACCCCAGGGCACATAGAGGAGGGTGTTGGCAGCTTCCCTGCAACATCCATCAATTAATGAATAATGCTCCAAAGGGCACTTCCAGGAATCCAGGTGGAGCAGGGAACAGCAGCAGGGACCAGGCTCCCTCCCCACCAGGAGCCCATTCCCAGGAAACACTCAGGCCTGGGCATGGCAAAGCTGAGGCCACACACCCAGGAACTCTTCCCAAGCCCCTGGCCACAAACCTGTCCAGGTTTGTGCAGACTCCCGTTCCTCATCAGGCCAAGAGCTCATCAGCCCTGCACAATTAACCCGCTCCTCTGAGCTCGCCTCCAGCCCAGCACTGTGCTTAACAGCAGCCGTAACCGCCAGGAATATTTCCTGGCTTTCCCTGGGATCCAGAACACATGTTAATTAAATGCCAGTTTGTTATTCAAACAGACCTTCGGAGACTTCACAGCGTTAATAAGCGGCACATCCATTCCTGCTCACACCCTCCCCTGCCTGGATGTTCATTCCACGCTCCTGCATGCGAGTTCTGCCTGCCCTCAGCCAGGAGAGCCCTCTGGAGTGCCCTCCTCAGCCTCCTGCTCCAGACAGCGGGGTCAGAGGTGCCCCCAGCCCCAGCTGGGTGTGCTCTCAGGGGTGGAGTTTCCCCATCTCCCCGTTTCCCAGTGAGCCAGGGAGGCTGCCCAGCATCCGTCACCCTTCCTGCCTTTTCCATGGCTGGGATAGCTGGTTCTTCTGGCCACCAGATCCTGCCCCCAACAGCCACAGCCTTTCACAGGTGACGGAGGGAGGTCTGCAGTGACACTGGCCAGCTCATTCCCTGAGGCCTTGGTCCCACTCTGCTTCGGGGGTTACTCACTGCTGGGAACAGCTGCATCACCCTGGGCCACAGCCAGTCCCTACAAACCAGCGTGACAGGAAAGGCTGAACCCCAAAAGCCTGAACCAGGTGTTAAAGAGTGAGAAAAAGCCTCTCAGGTCGTGCCTGTTGAGCTCTGGGGACAAAGAACACAACCTGCCTCCAGCATCTTTCTCCAGAGACAGGAGAGAGGAGGTTTTGTGTTTAAAACCAGCGTGTGAGGCCATGAATGAAGCTCATCTTCCCCATTAAGAAGCACAGCAACAGCCAAATGTGCAGCAATTCATCTGGAAGCAATAGTTTGTTTGGCAAAGCCACTGAATATACGAAAGAAATTGGATTTGCATCGAGTTTTTGAGCTTTCTAACAAAGCGGGACTTGCCTTACCCAGTTAGAAAGCTAAGGGACTAAAATCTTGAAAAATTAGAGGACCTGGGCCATAATTTACTTCTTTTGTTCTTTAAATGAGACCAGCCAGGCGTTACCAGAAGCAGCATTCAATCTGCACCACCTCGGAGCAAAGCAGCATCTCTCCCAGCCAGCAGGGCCGGTGCTCACAGCCCTCAGCAGAGCCAAAGAGAGTCAGGCAGGAGGGTGAGCCCATTTACACACCTTGATTTAATCACCTGAACCCCTGAGCGTGGAGGATCTGAGGTGTGAGGGCCTCAAAGAAGGAGAATTGTTTTGGCCCAGCTCCAGGGCTGTGCTGACACTGCTCCCAGTGAACAAGGGACAGGCAGGGATGCAGTCAGTGGATTCACAGCTCTGGGTTCAATTGATGACAAGGATAAGGATGGGAAAAGCCACTCCAAGGCATCCAGAAAGGGGGTAAAGAGCTGAGTAATGGGCTTTTCCCCATTATTTCACCCCAACTTTAGAGCCCCCTGGGGTGACCCCAGGTGCTTCTGGAGGTTTCTGGAAACCTTTGCTGCTCTTTGCAGCACAACCTGAGCCACACCTCAGCTGGCCCCACAGTTAATCAGTGTCTCTGCCTTTCTTTCAGCTCTCTACAAACTTTTCAGGGACACTGGGGCTCCTCTGGGGCAGAGGGCAGCTGTAACAGTGACACCTTTAATTTCAAACTCAGCAATCTTTTCAGACCCCATCTCCTCAAAAGCCAGGTCAGGAGAAGGTTTGGAGAAGGCCGTGGTCTGGGGGCTTCTGCCCACTCTCCTTGTGCTGTTTCTTATCCCAAGAAGGAAGAAAACCCCTAAAACCGGATTTCACTCACCAGCCATCCTGGAATGTGTGCTTGGCTTGGGGACAGGAACACAAAACACACCTTCCCCATGGGGACACGTACCCTGACCAAGTGCAGAAACGCTGAAAAGCACTGACCCTCCCTCCTGCTCCAGGCTGAGAGCACCAGGAAAACACCAGTCCTCAGCAAAGGGGTTTAACGGAGCTGGTGGTGGGAACAGTTAGGAGAGCAGAGGGGGAGGAACATCAGCCACGTGCTCCATCCGTAGGGAGAGAACAAATCCAGCTGCCACAGGCTGCAAATCCATCTCTAGGAAAGTCAACTACGCGGTTTTACACCATCCAACTTCTGGAAAACACCGCTTTATCCATCTCCTCCTGCAGGGGAGCAGTTGGCACTTCTTCCAGCACCTCCAGGAAAGGATTTGATGCTCCAAAATCACATCCTAGGTGAGGCTGTGGAGCTCAGATCCCTCCGTGGTTTTGGTACGGAGGAGAAGATCACAGTGGCCCGACCAAGCCCACCTCACCCTGCTCGGGGGAGTTCAAGCTGGGCAGTTCCCTCTGTGCATTTCAGTTGACTGGAATCTTAGAGAAAAGGTCGGGGGAAGCTCAATCCATGGCAGCAGCGTCCTCCCAGAGCAAGGGCAGGACATGACTGTCCCACCCCAGAGCTGTCTCCTGAGCTCACCAAAAGAGGTGTTAAATGCAACATAACACACACTCGCTAAAAGTTAGAATATTTCTCTTCTACATTTCAGTACCTGCACAAAACCACAACGGTCTTTAATTTTCCCTTCCCCAAGGAGCAATTTCCACTCCCTGCAGACCACAAGTGCCCAAACCCACGGAGACCTCCAAGCACCTGAGCCAAACCCTCCACGAGTCAGACCAGGGGCAGCCCACACAACCCCCACTGAGGGCCTGGTCCCGCTGCTCCCCCAATTTCTGCTGAAATTCAGGGTCAGCATCCACGCTCCAGCATTCACCCCCACCCTGTCACACCTCTGGGTGCCAGCACAGCCGGGTTTGAGCCACGCAGCAAAGCCTCCCTGCTGTGGGAAAAGAAGCCAACAGGACCCTGAGCCATGCTGATCATCCCAAAAAGGGCCAGGAAGGACCTGTGGGAATGGAAGATCCAAGCAGCATCCTCCTGCATCCTCGGCACCCATCAGCTCAGCTGGGCCGTGGGGCACCAGGAGGAACAGGCTGGACACAGGGCTCACCTTCGGTGCGGATGGTGAAGGGAGAGTCCCCGAGGCGCTTGGCTGAGAACTGCCCTCCCAGGGATGTCATCAGGAAGCACAGCGTGAAAAATCCAATGCCCAGCACGAAAATCCTGCGGGAGAGAAAGCAGAGCTGGAGCAAGGCGCGATGAGGAGCCCGCTCCTCCCTCCTGGGCCAGCCCCACCACCCTCTGCCCCTGGGGTACAGCAGCAGGAGAGGCTTTGGGGGTCTGGGACAACCCTGGCACTGAACAGCGGGGTTTTTGCCTGAGAACCCCTCTGAAATGCCTGCAGCCTGCTCCAACGAGCAGACCTTGAGGGATCCTCCACTGCACTCAGGGGGGAGTGGTGGATTTGCATCTTCAGGGGGGAAGCTGAGCCAGACCCAACAACCCAGACCACAGGAACCACTACAATAAACAATACCTGTGCTCCTCTGGGAGAGAGGAGTAAAGAGAGACCTTTACCTTCCCTTCCTCCCAGAGGATCTAAAAAAAAAAACCCTTTTAGTTTTTTTAAATAAAGCCTTTTGTTCCCCTGTAACTAGGCCACCGGCATTGTCATTGTGTCCCCTGTGCACAAGGGGACAAGGAGGGACCTGCACAGTGGCCTGGGGCCATGCCATCGCTGCTTTGGGAAGTGGTTCCCAGGGGACACACCGGGCAGGATGTCATCTGCACCATCACTCCCATCCCAGCTCACGGTCACCTCCAGCGAGGAGCTCCCAGCGCTGCTCCTGCTCAGGCCAAATTCAGGCCAGTCCCTCTTTTGGGAAGGGCTGAAGGCAAGAGCTCCGTGCCAGCCTGGCTGCTGTGCACCAGGGAGCGTAAAGCAGAGCGCTCTGTGCCAAGGGATGGATGTCTGGCCTCCTTCCACTGCTCAGCCTCGCTGCCATCACCCCCGAGACTCTGCGGAGATGCAGCAGCCTCCAGCAGACACACGGGAAAAGCCCTGGCAGAGCCACTGCCAGGTGTCAGTGTGACAGCTCCCAGAGCAGCAGTGTGAGCTCAGCCACCAAACCCAGGGGAAATCTCCAGGAGGAAAAAAAAAAGAGAAAAGGCAACCCCCAGCCAGCCTCGTGGAACAACAGGTTTGCCTTCCAACAGGTCAATGCTGTGTGGGACAGGAGCTGAGGGAGCCCTCGAGGTGCCCGCTGGCATCGCTGCCTCTCAGCATCCCCGAGCCAAAGGGAAGCAAACCACAGAGGACAGGAGCCCCCAGCTCTCCTTTACAAGCTCACAGCATCCTCCACGGGGCTCGGGAGCTGCACACAGACACAGCACAGCCACCCAGGCTTTTCCAGGAGCAAAGGAGCCCGCAGCCCTGCACCTAAGCAATCCTACACAGCTAAAGGCAGAGGAGTAGGAACCAGCGTTCAGCTCTGGGCCACAGCACGCCAGCACTGCAATTATCTGCTGCTGGAAAGGGCTAACAAAGAAAGTGACCTGCTTCAAAGCCCTTGTTAGTGACTGGAGATGTTGTGGAGAGCTCAAGTACCGGGTCAAGCACCTCGGGAAGGGCTGGGCTTCCCCAGGGAGATCTAGTGGAGGAGCTCCCAGGGCAGCTCCCTACTGTCCCAGCACAGCATGGCCAGGCTTTGCTTGCCTGGAAAGGCTCCTGGGCAAGACATGGCACTTAGAGGGGATCCCACGAGCTCCCTGCCTCCATCCAGGGGATCCCACGAGCTCCCTGCCTCCATCCAGGCATCCAGGGGATCCCACGAGCTCCCTGCCTCCATCCAGGCATCCAGGGGATCCCACGAGCTCCCTGCTTCCACGCAGGCAGCTCTGATGCTGCTGTCACACAGACAGAACACACCTGAGCCCCAGATCCAGGGCAGCCTCACTCTCAGCAGCAGCCAGCACAAGAACAAAGGGTTTCCTTTGCCTGCTCCGAGGAGGATCAGCCTTGCTCACGGCAGACAGGCCCCTGAGTGCTGCCCATCCCCACGGATCAGCCCTGCCCCATGCCCACGGATCAGCCCTGCCCCATGCCCAGGCACCTGGCCATGGGCTCTGGACATCAGCCCAGCACAGCTCCCCATCCCCTTCTCACCTCCCACCTAATCAAAGGGGAAAACAACACCCTGGGCTTGTCAGCACTGGTGAGCCCAGCCAGCAGCACACTCAGCGCCAGCACAAACACTGCCTGACAGCCAGGCCAGAGCTGGCCTGGGAGAGCTCACCCACCACGGAGAGGGGATGCTCAGGTGCATCACTAAAACTGCCTGACATCCCTGTGCAGGCCTGGACCAGCTCAGCTCCCTTTGATTTCCAAACGAGCCGCCCCTGGAGGGGTGGAAAGCAGTTTCTACAAGATCTATAAAGCACTGTGCACTCAGTAACCCAGGTTCCCATCCCTAGAGGCCTGGCCACAGGCACAGCTGGTGAGCCCCACCAGCAGTAACCACTGGAGCAGAGCCCCCCCCTTCCCCAGCAGATGCTGATGAACCACCAAGCTGTGGAATCTGCACACAGACACGACACAGACCTCAGCCCCTCCCCAAAGCAGACCTGGGAGAAGGGGCTCCAGAGAGCCGTGGTCCAGCTCCAGCAGGGAGGTGATTGTGGAGGCAGCAGAGCGTCCCTGATGCTGCAAAGCAACGTGGTGTCCCAGAAATAGCTTGGAGAGGGGGTGATCCGGGGACATTAGTGCACTGCCATTAGCACAGCCTGAGCCCAGTGCAGTGCTGGCTCTGGGAAAGGCTCTCGGGAACACACTGGAGGGGATTGCTGCACCCAGCTTGGCTTTGGAGGGCTGAATTTGCCCTTAGGGAACGCTGTCTGCCACGGCACTTCCCTGGCAGGAGAGGACAGCAGCAGGCTGGAGAAGAAACCAGCCGAAGGGGGTCACAGCCCAGCCAAGTCCGGCACCCCAGGTCCTCCCTGGGAGCACATCCTGGTACAAAACCCACCCATGGCCCTGTCCTGGTATCCTCTCCCCCAAGGAGCATTTTAACAAAGCATCACCTGAATAAATACTCAGACCTGATCCTGCTCTCACACCTCCTATTGACAACATCTTCATCATTATGCAAGACCTTGTTGACGCTTTTTAATCTTCATAATTATAGTCTGGCAAGGAGGGATCGTTAAACACTGAGCAGAAAGAAAAAGGGGAAGGGAAGAAAAAGATACAAAGGTGATCCGTGCTCTACCATCTCCCTAGGAAACAAAACCTTTTTCATTTTGACTGGATTACAGAGAGAGTAGGGTAGGGGAGATGCAAGATGCTTTTTTTCCCAAATTAAAAAAAAAAAAAAAAAAAAAAAAAAAAAAAAGAAGAAAAGGAATTGGAGCCTTACTGGGATTGCTGTCCTTGGGAGATCAGTGGATCCAGCCCAGAGCAGTGCTCCAGGGCTGGACTCTCAGGCTGAGAACCCCAACTCCCTTACTTTTGCTGATGTTCTCCTGGTGAATTAAAATGCCTGGCCCAGCCTCAGGTGAGTGGAAACTCCTTATAGAGAAAACAAATTTACCACGAAGCAGGTAAAACATACCAGATCCCAGATGGCCCAAATGCACTGGGTCCTCTTCCCCAAAATCAAGACTAACTCCCTGAAGACTGCAGAGTTCCAAGGACCGAATAACATCTATCCTGCATGCTGGCTCTGCCTCTCATCCAAAGTCACGTTTAATTCATTGCTCAGGCACAGTTCTGGTGCCAAATCCCTCTCCACATCCTCCCCAAACTGAAATGTTCACAGTTCTAGGCTCTGGCTCAGTGCCCAAAAGAGAAGAAAGCAAAATTCCTCGAGTCTTAAGTGAAAATTGGAAGTGATGCCCCAGTCATGGAGGATTTCATGGAACTGAGAGCTGGATGTGACCAGGAGGGTCTGAGTGCTGAGCTGGGATGTAGTGGGGGGAGGAAGGCCAGCAGCACCCAGCAGGATGGGACTGTGACACTGGGACTGTGCCCATGGTGCCACATCACCCAGCCGGGAGCCACAGGGAGAATTCTACACAGGTGCAGGGGGGAACCAGAGGCTACAGAGTCAGGGAACGTCTTTTATTAGACAAGTTTTCAGCTCCCAAAAGCTGAGCCACCATTCCTGCCAGCATAAGCCAGGCTAATAAATGATCCCTCTCCCTCAAACCCTTTTTGCTCGGAGCCTGACAGGGTTGTGGTGCTGTCAAACTGATGCTCAGCCATGGGCACCGTGATCCCTGCAGGAGACCAGGGTGAACCCTCTCAGTGACCACTGTCACATCCCATGGAAAGCCGGGCTTTGGTTTCCAGCGGGCAAACTGAGCTACAGAGCCAAGAGCTGGGCGAGCTGGACCTGGGCTCCTCGGTGAATTCTTGTCTGGAACCAGCACCATCCCAAATGAGACCCCCTTTGGCTGCTGAGATGAAGTCAGAGCCACCCTTGGACATTCCTCTGGTTTTCCAGACTGATCTGCTCCCTCTCTCCTCCCTGCAGGCGCTCTCCCAGCTCAGGGCTCTGCATTGCTTTGCTAAGCATGTCTGGAGGGCGGCTAATGAAATGTTTTGGTGCACAGGATCAGGTTTCCTGCGAGCTGTTTGCCGATGGCAAGGCTCCTCCGATGGCGACAATCCACACCAGGCAGGGGATCGCACCACGGGATTCCCTGGGGCAGCCAGGCTTTGCCCAGCCAGCAGCAGGGCACCGATTTACAGGACCCCTCCTGACTGCCAGGACCTTCTCCCACTCCTGGGGGTTTTCCCTGACCCACAGCAGCTGAGGATGGGGGGTGCTGATGTTAGGGGAGCAGAGCTGATGTGCATCGGGTTACGGCTGGAGCAGGGCAGTGCCAGCACCCACCCACGCTGGGCTGGGAACAAGGTGACACAGGACTGTGGCGGGGGGTGTCACACTCAGCCTCACAGCAGCACAGAGGAGGTGCAGAGGTCCTGGACACTGTGGGACAGTAAGGAAAGGGGTCTTGGGCATTCCTGCTCTTGCACGGGGATGACTGTTAACAGCAAGGTAACCCCGCTGGCTCCAGTGGCACCAGTACCGGTCTGTACTGGTTGGAGAGCAGAAGCCAGCCCAGGGCACACGGCCAGGACGGTGCAATTTCTCCACCTGGACACCAGAGACCATCCAGCCATCACAAACCCCTCATCCACACACACCCTCATCCCTAACGGGACTTGGTGATCACCCTGAACTGCACTCCCTGTGCTCTCCCACCCTGAGCCCAGGTCACTGCTGGAGATGGGGCTCTCCTGTCCCTGGGGTGATGCCCAAGGCGCAGGGATGCTGCAGCCGGTCACTTCCTCACTGTGGAATTCAGGAAAGCAAACAGCCAGGCAAAGAGCACTCCCCGGGGTGAGCGTGCCCTTCTCGTGTCTCTCGCAGTCACTCCCTGCTCCACTCGGAGCAAGCCTGAGCTGCGGGAGCCCTCACACCTCTGCCACGGCTCTGTGGCGTCCCCTCGGCCAAGTTCCCCATCCCAGGGCAGTGCCGCGGGATCCAGCAGCACAAATCGCTCCAGGCAAGCAGAGCCAAGCAGCTCCCGAGGAGAGGCAGCCAGCCTCTCCACACCTGAGTGCAAGCGAGCGGTGCAAGCACAGCCTGTCCTCCCGCACGTCGGGCTAAGCAAAAAGGCAGCGAGCAGATCCCCCCCGTGACCCCAGACCTCCAAACGCAGCGGGGAGCGCTGGAAACCGCTGGGCTGGGCTCAGCCCACCTTCAGCTTCATCCCCTCGATCTCTTAGGGGGTTTGGTCCCTCTCCCCATCGAAAAACCACCTAAGTGCAAACATCTCCCGTGAGTCTCAAGCCCGGGAGCAGCCCAAGCTCATCTCCAGTGAAGCAAAGAAGCCGGAGAGCAGGGGCTGGAGAGGGGGAGCGAATGTATGGAAGCAAAAATGGGGAGCTACAGCAAGGAGAAAAGCAGTGGGTGGGTACGGGTGTGCGGGAGGCAGAGGGGTTCAGGTTTGGACATCCACCCCAGCCCCACTGCCACTTCAGGGTGGGTTTCGAAAATCCCCAGCTGCACCGACAGGCTTAAACCAGAGGAACGGAATCCCCCCGAGTATCAACATCTCCGAGGACGGTGCTTTAAGAAGCCGGCGGCGAGCAGCCCCGCGATAACCCCGGAGACAGCGGCGGTGGGGCGAGCCGGGAGCCGGCGGCCAGCGGGAGCAGCAGGAGCCGCACGCTGCCCCGCGGGCAGACCCGCCTGGATCCCGGCCATCCCCAGCCGGGCTCCAGCCGCACACACGCACACCCCACACCGACACACGGGGCCCGGCCAGCCGCATCCCCCCCGCACCAAACGCGCTCCGCCGGCCGCTCCCCACCCGCAGGAGCCGGGCGAGGCGGCAGCGGCCGGGAGGAAGCACCAACTTTACCTAAAGGGTCTCAAGGTGACGAGGCATCTTCTGACCATTATCTTGCCATCCGCGTTGACAGTGATCATCGTTCAAAGTTGCGGGCAGGGGGCGGCCCCGCACCCCCCCCCCAGAGAGGCAGCGAGGGCGGCAGCGAGCGGGGCTCAGCGGGCGGGGCGCGGGGCTGCGCGGGGGCGCATGGCGGGGCCACCGGGGGGACACGTCCCCCGCCGCCCTACCCTTGCCCCTGCCCGCTGCCGGCCGAGCCCATGGCCGGGCCCCTCGGCTCCGCTCCGCTCCGCTCCGCGCACCCCGCGCTGCGGCTCCGCTCCGCCCCGCACCGCCCCGCGGAGCCTCCGCCGGGCTGCGCCGGGCTCCGCGTGCCATCTAGCGGCAACCCGGCCCCGCCGAGGGGGCTCGGGGCACGGGGGTCGGGGACATGGGGGTGCGGCAGCCCCCCGAGGGCAGGGGATGGCGGGTTTGGGGGGAGCACGGCCGCGGTGGGGAGGAGAGGGCGGCGGCGTCGCCGCGCAGGTGACAGCCCCCGGCGTGGGGACCTCGGCAGGCAGGGATGGCTCTTTGGCGGGGGCGCTCAGACCAGAAATGCCACCGAGCACCGTGCCCGGGTGTTGTTTGATTTTTTGGGGGTGGTTAGGAGCAGGGCAAAGCTCCCATGTGGGGAAAGGTGGGTCCGGAGTCTCTGACAGCACCAGGCTGCAGCTCTCCGGCCCCATCACTCTGTTTTCTCTCGGGGGGGCACAGTCACGGCCCACGATGTGGCTCCCCAAAGCCCCCGGGTGTTCCAGGGTGCTGCCAAAAGGACCAGGGCGGTGTCCTTGGGAAGACAAAGAAAGGGCCGTGAGAGCTGAGGCGGGAGAAGCGGTGCTGAGCTCAGCAGAGGTGTTTCTGGCTCTCCTGTGAAAGGTGACAAGCACAAAAAGCCTCCCAAAAGTTAGAACTTGAAGGAGCCAGGTGTGCACAGAGCCCAGAGATGCCCCATTTCCAACCCCAGCCAGGATGGGTGCACCCCACTGGGGGTGAGGAAGGGATGCAGCAGCCCGGGGTGAGGACAGAATGGCTGGAAAGATAACAGTGTCCCCCATGTGCACCCTTGACCAGGATACAGGACAGGGCCAGGCCGTGGTTTGGGGGACTGTGGTGCCACGCTGGCCCCACGGCTGGCACTGGATACCACCACGGGTACCATAAAGGACAGGGTGACACTGGGGACAGCTGTCCCATTGCCTTTCCCACAGTGGGATATCCTCCCCCATGGTCTTCTCCATCCCATTTTCCTCCAGAGAGAGAAACCTCCCTTCACTCCAGCCCCTGCCTGGCCTGGTTTAGTGATCTGCTCCTCAAGTGCTGAGCAATTCCAATGCCCTCCCAGCACCAGCCACTCACTCCTCTACAAACTAACCCTGGCTGTGCACAATGCCAGGGTTTTCCCGTGGGGCTGATGAGGAATTGCTCATTTTGTGACACTGCATTTCCATAGGCATCCCAGATGCTCACACTGCTTCCCTGTCCCCCAGTGGAGACCAGGGGTGGCCTTGGCCAGCAAAGCTCCAGGAAGCATAAACCACAACAGCACCAGTGAGCTCAGGGACGGCAGCTGGAAATTTACCCCAAACCCAGAATTTTTGCTCATAAAACCCAAGCAGAAGTGAGAGGCAAAACCATAATCTCCAGGACTTCTTAAATGCAGAAGGATTTTTGTGTTCCTCCACACTTTTCATGCGCAGGTGACAGGGAAGGATTCGTTGCCACACCAGGTCTGGGGACGATCACGGCAGGATGCAGGTGGATGCAGAGACAGGATTTGCAGGAAGGGTGGCTCAGGAGCAGCAGTCAAGCCAAACCCTCAGGTCATCTTGGCCCTTCTCTGAAGCCCATCCTGTGGGGACCTTATGGACACACCCAGGCAGCCCCAGGGCATGGACAGACCCTAAACATCAGCTGGGTGCTCAGTCCGTGCTGTTTTAGGGGCAGCTGGGAGCATCTGGCCTCCTCTGGAAAAACCACCTGGTGCTCTTCACCTGCCCACTGGGCAAGGAGGGGAGCAGCAGCCTAGTGAAGGTGTGTGGAGACCCTGCCACCCCTGATTTCCTGCCTGCTCACTCCATTCCCAGCTCCTGCTGCCCTGACAGGAATTCTTAATCCTCACCTGAGCTGTAAAACCACCTCAAAATCTGATGCTGCCCTCCAGAGCCCAGCTCCAGCCGGCAGCAGGAGGCACAGCCCTTCGTTCTAAGAATTTTTTTCCAAGATCAGCTCAGCTCCATGGGGCTGGAAACCTTCCTAATGCACATAAACACTGCCTGGAGTGGGTGGTGGAGCAGCCAAGCCACTGCCTGGCGTGTGCCAGGATCCAGCTGTGCCTTCCTGAGAGCCCGGGAGGAATAGGGAACATCTCACCCAGGAGTGCAGAGCAAGGGGGATCAGAGTTCCAGTGAGGGGTGAATTCTGTGGGATGGGACCCTCTGACCTCCGTAAGGATAACACCAAGGTCCTTCTGTGCATCCCACAAGCTCTGGATGGTGCCAGTCCAGCTCTTCCCTGAGGCCAATGGTGGCAGCTCCCCAGCAGGAAAAGTCTGCGGTGTGGTGACGCATTATTTATTTAAGAATAATTAATTTAATTAATTAATTAATTAATTATTAGGGGTGAGTGACATTGAGGGAAGAAGGGACCAGGGAGGAGATGGTGTCCTCCCATTTCTCCTTCCAGAGCTGATCCTGGAAGCTGGAAAATGCCCCCAAAGGGTTTGGCTGTTTCTTGGGCAGGCAGAAGGCAGCTCAGCCACCTTGGCTTCCTCCTGGTGCCTCCTGCAGCACTGACCAGGAAATATAAAATAAAATAAAATAAAATAAAATAAAATAAAATAAAATAAAATAAAATAAAATAAAATAAAATAAAATAAAATAAAATAAAATAAAATAAAATAAAATAAAATATAGAAATCTGCTCTTGTCAATCTCCATGCACATCCTGGCAGGGTGCTGGGGTCAGCAGGGAGCAACAGTCAGAGTTACTTCTGCGGCTCCCAATTCCCACCAGAATCAGCTGTGAAGGATCCATCCCCCCAGGGATGGGAATGTGGCATTCCCCACCCCCCCAGGGCCCTCATCCCTGAGGAGAAGTGCTGCAGCAGCCAGTCCTTTCCCTGTGCTGCTGCTGCTTGAAACAAAAGCTTAATTAACTACCAGCTCGCTGTCTGTTTAGAGGGATAAATCTAAAATCCAAGGATGGTAATAAAGCAGTGAATTATCTTCTTCGGCAGCTGAGAAGCCATAGCCCCAAAAATCAATATGCTGAAGTTATACTGCACACACACACACAGATTTGTTTGTTATTCTGAATTCTGCAGCAACAGGGAATGGAGAGAACCAACTCAGCAGCCAGCTGGCCCCAAAGAAACCAGTTTTGCACCAGTTAGAGCCCCTGCCCACCCAAAGGTAGACATGGAGCATCTCCAGGGCAGGCTTCAGGCTGCCCCTCCACAGCTCTGCCTGTAGCTGGGGCTGGGCCAAAGTTCCAACTCTGACGCCAGAGCAACCTCTGGGAGATGGGACTCACCCTGCACCACTGGCCCAGTGTCCTGGTTTAGGGCAAATTTGGGAGGAGACCTCTGAATGGGGTCCCTGTAGAAAGCAAATTCAAGCAGCCCCTCTCTCGACCTGTTTGGGAGACATAAACCTCCTTCGAGAGAAGTGGAAAAAACTGTTTATTTAACAAGCAAAGTACTCACAAACATGGAAAATTATTAATATGAAACAATAAAACCTCTCGCTGTTCTGAAGAGACGGCAAATTCAGAAAGTCCTCATCGTGGGTGTGGCTGGGCTGGCTCAGTCTCTTATCAGTCCCTCCTGTGCTGGAAAACGCTGTCCTGGGCCCTGGTGGGCCACAGGTGTGAGCTCCTGGTCTTTTTCTGGGTTTTCCCAGAGCAGGGACAATCAGTTCCAAGAAAAAGAAAAGCCGCAGCCTGTGGAACTTCTCTGCCTCCGCCAGCTAAAAACTAACTGAAAGCACAGGAGATCTCTGTCCCGCTGTCTGTCCGTGCTGCAGACAGCACAGTCCACGAGGAGGAATGTGGAGGACTGAGTGCAGTTTCTGCAAACAAACCCCAACCAGTCCTAAACATGCAGAACTTAATACCCAGCATGAACAGAGCAGACAACTGGGGATACAGGCATCATAAAGTCACCCTATAGGACACCCAGCAAAAGACCTTGGGAATTTTCAACTGATCCCTGGTAACTGTGCAACCCCGAGTCCCAGAGCTCCCTAACCAGCCATGGCTGCACAGAACATCATGGTTCGGGTCACCACAACTGCAGGAAAGGCGTTATAAATGCAGGGGGGCTGTAACCCACCAGAAATAAAGCTTAAAATACTTTTCCTGCAAAGGTCACAGACACACACTCATCACTGCTCAGCTGGGGCCACCTCCAGAGAGGCCACAGTGACAGGATTTATCGGGGCTTTTGGTGAGCGGTGCCCATCTGCTGGGGCTCCAAAAGCATGCCAGGACCCTCCAGAGACTCCCCACTCCAGCCCAGGACCCTCCTTCAGTGCTTTCCAAAGCCTGGGGGTTGGATCTGCCCGTGTTTCATCTTGGAGCCTCCTCTCCAGCCTCAAGCTACCGGGTCTTCATGGAAAAATAATGATCCCAGAGGGGAAGAATCACAGCAAACTGTGGAGCTGTAATGTGCTATGACAAGCCACTTCCTTAAGTTCTCCCGGCGCACAGTCTTGCCCTTGAGATAAGAGCGATAATTTGATTGCAGGAGCTGCAATGCCCAAATGCTTTGGGCATAAGGATCACTTAGTCACCGTCACTTCTCTGCTCCCCCCGCCCCAGGCGACATTGCTGGGGACAGGGAGCTCCTTTATTGACATGAAACAACTCTGCTTCACCACTGGCTCAGCCCCAATTGCTGCATTCACACCTCTGCCCATCTCTGTACCAACAAGGCAGAAAGGCTCTGACCTCCTGTGCCACTGAGCATCACCAGCCAGGGGCAGCAAAACCCCCAAATTTGCCCCTCTGTTGGTGTTTGGAGAGAACGCTGGGCAAAGAGCAGGGAGGGGATGGCAGTGTCCTAAAGCCACCTTGGGCATCCCCACGCATGGGATGCTCAGGAGCTCCCCGAGACTGCTGAAAGGGACCAAGAGGAACCAGCAAAGATCCAGGGGACAGGTGGCCTTGCTGCTGCCAGAGCAGTAAATGCGGGTGCTGAAGATTCATGCACCAGCTTAAAGCCCCTTCGACTGTAGCCAGCAGGAAAATGCAACATTTCCCTTCAACACTTGAAATCCAGAAACACTGCTCGGGTAACAGGCAGCAGTGGGAGGGCACCTGGCACTGCCCTGGGGGGATTTACCAATCACGAGGGTCCCAGAATTTGTTTTCTGGTCCATGAGGCTGCTCTCTGTTCCCCAGGGCTGTTCTCTGGGGCAGTTCTCCAGTTCACAGGGCTGTTCTCTGACCCCTGGGACTGTTCTCTGGTCCCTGGAGCTGTTCTCGATGTTTTCTGGTCCCCGGGGATGTTCTCTGGTCCCCAGAGCTGTTCTCTGGAGCTGCTCTCTGGTCTCTGACTCTGTTTTCGGTCCCTGGAGCTGTTCACTGGGGCTGTTCTCCGTTCCCTGGAGCTATCTGTACGGCTGAGGTCTCAGTGGGGTGCAAGGTACCACCAGGCAGACACTGATCTCTGTCCCCTCCTTCCCTGGGACAGCAGCTGGGATCCCAACGGTGACGTTCAGCACTTCTGCACTGCCTGAAGGCAGAGCCAGCAGCACCCCCAAGGGCAGACCCGGCTCCCTCAGCCCACTGGGGAGCAGGAGGAGCATCCCAGCCCTTGGATCCCCGGGGATGCTGCAGCCCCCAGCGCTGGCAGCACAGCCCAGGACACGTCCCGTGTCCCGCCTGGCTCAGGCACCTGCTGGAGGTGCACAGCCAGGTCAGGTGTAAAACGCAGGATTCTCCAGCTCCCGTCAGCACAGGGCTGTCAGCACTGCCTTGCACAGGGAATTTGGGAAGCTCCTGCTCCTCCAGCCTGTCAGCACTGTGAATCCTTCACTTCCATTAGCTGCTAATTCACTAATTCAGAAGAGGAAAATAATCGAAGCACCGATCACTCCTCAGCTCCCAACAGGATTATCTGTTCTGAGAGCAGCGGGGAAGCTGAATTTCCCTTTCTCTTCCTGCTTAAATAAACTCACGCATTTTTTCTCACTATGTTAATTAAACCCAGCAACGACCCCGGCTTCACCGAGAAGCAAACACAAAAGGCGAAAGGAAAACCTGAACCAGCTTTATCGGTCAGGAAGGGCTCCTGGCTCCCCGGCTGCAAAGGGAGATGCTCAGAGGAAACACGAGCAGCAATTAAAAATTAAAGAGAGAGGAAGATGTGTGCGGCAGAGAAGGGAGGTGCATTTGGATCGCTGCAGTGCATTAAGGGGCAGCTCCTGACCCCCCCGGGAACACAATTCCCTCCCTGGGCGGCTCTGCCCAGCTCCATCCAGGCAGGGAAGAGGCAACAAAGAAGGGACCGAGCCCAGGGTGAAGGAGAGCAGCAGGGCAGGGTGGGAAATGCTGAACCACTGCTCCCGAAGGGGAGAGAGCGTCCTTCCTCCCTTTGGGTGAGGTTATTTGAGGCTAAACGCCCCAGAGAGCCCTCACCGGGAAGAGGACCAGCAAAAAAAGTCAGGGAAAGAGTCAGCCCCGAGGGCTGGATGTGTCCCTTTGCCGGGAAGACTTCTCAGAGCTGCCAGTTCAGGTTTGCCTCCCCCCGTGCCTGTCACACTCAGCTGAGCACATTTCCCAGCCCGGTGCGGTCCCAGGAGGACGATACATTGCTCAGCCATTGGATTAGCATCGAAAGGACAAGGAAAATCCTCTGGAGGAGCCTCCCAGGCTTGTTAGCACGTTATCCTGAGCTCCTGCAGCAAGTGCTGCCTCCCTGGCCCGGGAGAGTCCGTAAGCCCCAGCCATCCTAGAGGACGAGGATGGATTGTATCCCCTGCGGGACAAGCCCTCTGACCCGGCGGCACCACCATGCACAGTGTGGAGACGAGTTGGAGCTCAAGGTGAAAAGTGCTTCACGCAGGGCTGGGAAGAACAGAGGATTTAAACCACCCCCAACAGGCTCCTGCATCCACAAGGACTGACCCAGCCACCCAGGGCTCACATCAACACCCCAAAATGAGCCCTGCAAGGGGCTGGGGAGTGCCAGAGCTGGGAGTCACTGCAGGGAGCAGCGGGGTGCTGGAGCAGGAGGAAGGTTTAGCCAAATTAACAGGGACAAGATGTATCAAGCTTCGGCTGTAATTAAAATCAAGTCAGGGGTGAGAAGAGCAAGAGCTCTCCAGCCTTTTAATGACTGTGGGAGGGTCGAGGCTGCTGCACAGCACTCACAGCCCTCCCTGGCAGGGTCTGTGAGCAGTTTGTGTCTCTGCCCCGCGGGCAGGGTGTCCCTGAGCCCGGCAGCCACAGCCCAAGCCCCCAGAGGGGCGCTGAGGGTGGCCCACCCCATCCCTTGGGGCCCATCAGAGGGGACAGAAGCGCCGTTGTCCCTCAGGCGAACCCTGCTCCTGTTGGCTCGCAAGTCCAATCCTACAGCCGGGCAGTGGAGTGGTGCCCAGCTGGTGGAGCAGATACAGGACCTGGGCACAGGAGGGTTTTGTTCCCAGGATCCTGGGAGCCTCCAGCACCTTCCTCACCCTGCCAGCCCCATTCAGAAGGTGGTGGCAGCTCCAGGCACAGCCCCAGGAGCTGGTGGTGCTGGGCGTTAGTTGGGGATGGAGCTACTGGGGGCTGAGGAGGAGACACCAGCCCGCAGAGCTCTCCAGCTCAAGGCAACTCTCTTGGGTGCCCGCCGGCCCCAGCTGTGTTAAAAGTTGCTGTATCAGGAGGCTGAAAGTGGGAGAAGTCTCGTTCTGCAGCCCCATCTCTGCCAAAAGGCTTCAAAATTAACCCAGGAAATCCTAAACTTGTCCTGAAGTATTCAAATCCATGATGAAACAAATGGAAAGCCCCCAGCTGTGGGCTGGGATCGTGCAATTAGACTGGTAGAAAATAAACCTCTGAAGCCCTCAGACATTCAAACCTGAGGGACTACATGAAGAAAAATGTTCGCTTTTCACATACAATAAGTGGAAATAATTTTAGATTTTTATTATTATTATTTTAGAAAGGAAATAAGCATATTTCAATCCAGTCAAGAGTGAAATTGACTTTAACAACAAAGCAATTTCTATTAGTGGAGACAGAGGGGAAAAAATACGGATGAATAGGAAACTCACAAAAAAATGTGTCAGACAATGGTGGAATTAGGAATTAAGAGACTTTGCTTTACTGCTGATAATATAAGCACATAATGATCTACCTCATCCCTAATGTGCTCCCTTCCTGTAACAGCACTGTAAAATCACAACAGTGGAAAAGATTGGGGTTTAATTCTGCCTTCCATCCAGCAGGGGAAGGAAAGGGGTGCTGTGCTTTGCATTAGCCCCATTAGGGCTGGTCCCTTCTCCTACAGAGCTTCCCATCCCATTCCTCTTCACCTTCTCCACTCACTGCTGGAGCTTTTGGGGACAGGCAGCATCCAGCTGTCCCCTGTCCCTCCTCCCATCCCCAGTCACACAGACACACCACAGGTTCCCTCCCAAGGTGTCGCTGCTCCTCATCTTGAATCATCTCCATTGCCAAAGATCCAGGTCCTTTGGTTAAAAATCTTAAGTTTGAATAGTCTTAAGCATCAAATCTTAAAGCAATTATGCTGCCCTAAATCTTTATTGGCTTTAAAGATTAACTTCTCAACTCCAACAAGGCAGCTCCACTTGTTTCTGCTCAGCAGGATCACAATTTGAATATGGAGACAAAGGAATATTGATCACTCTCTATTATTGCTAAATGGAATTTTTTGGTGCCTCTTTCCTTCATTTTTGTTTCTTTTCCATAGTTCTCCTCCTCCAGACAAGCCAGTGAAGGTGAACTGCTGCAGGAGCTGAGGCTGGAGCTGCCAGGTGCTCTGTCACAAAGGCAGGGAGGAATGCAAAACTCAATTTCCAGCAAGTCCTGTTCCCTTTGAAATCAATTAGGCGGCTCCCGAAGCCTGGGTTGAAAAGAGACGGACGGAGGCAATCAAGGGGAGCAGCACTTGAGTAAAAGAACAGGAAAAGCACAGAGCAGTTCCCTAAAATGCTGCTGATCCATCAGCTAAGAGGGTCTGTGAAGGATTGGAGCAGCTGGTTTTGTACCAACCCTCCTGCCCAGGGCATGGCTGGGACACATGGCCAAAGCCCCCCCAGTGCCGTGGGAGAGCTGGGACACAGCACCTGGTGGGTTTTCCCTGGGCTTGGATCCAGCCCGGGCTTAGGGACCCAGATGTGGCCATTAGGGACAAGACCTCATCCCCAAAGGGCATTTGGGCCCATCATGGGGAGGTTCCACTCCTTCAGGCTCAGCGTCCTCCACAACAGGCATCCAGAAAGTGGCACCACAAGGAGCACACAGTGTGGCATTTGTGTGACCCAGAGGAGCCCTGGCAGGGGGAAAAGCCAACAGAGAACAGCCAGTTCCAAAGGGAAGGATGGTTTAAGGTTTTCCCCTCTCCGTTTCCTTGCTCAGGGGGGAAGAGCACACTGCTGGCAGAGCTTGTTCCCACATTTACCCACATCAAAGCTCCCTCAGAGCCTCTATCTTCTGAATTTCTGAAAGGAAGAGGAGAAAATCAGGATCAGCAAACAGAGGGGCAGTGTGAGCTGCACTTGGTCTTAAAGGAATTGATAAGTCTCCTTCACACCAGTAAATAACCAGACTTTCCTCCTTGCCCAGAGGTGGGAGCACCCCCTCTCCAAACACCTGCAATAAGACACTTGCAATTACTGCTTTGTCTCCTGGAAACTAGTAAATAATTCAAACAACCCTGCCTTTTCTTTTTTTTCCCCTTTTGTTTTTCATTTTAATTAATCCACATAGAATTTTGTCCTCCAAACACAATCACAGCAGCCCAGGAACAGCCAGCAGAGGATCTCATTACGCAGCTTCCCAGCCAGATCCTGCAGCCATTATTAATAGAGACTTCACCGAGCCAGGAATTAATAAACCCTGATGGCAAGGGGGGAGGGAAGCACTCCTGGAGCACATCAGCCTCTCCACCTCGTCCCTGGGATGGCTGGTTAGAGGTGCCAGGGGGCTGCCATGCTTTAGGGACAGCCAAATCGTGCCTCCTGCAGCCGAGTGCCACCATCCTGTGTCAGTGCCGGTGGCACAGGAGGAGATGCCGGGTTCAGACCAAGTGAGGGAGTCAGGAAAGCTGGCTCAGCACACACAGGTCACTGCACAGCCTGGTGTGCAGCCACTGGCAGAGTCCAAGGGTGTGTTTTCACGGAGCTGTGCTGATCCTGCCTGTCTCTGCTCGCACCAGGAGCAGCCGCATGCCTGCAGCGCTGCCGCAGCACCAGGAACTGCCCCAGCTGGGGGTGGTTTATGGAGTGCAGACACACAGGGCCCTCCAAGTCCCTGCCCCGGGAGGAGGGAGCAGGATTGTGATTGGGAGCACCTCAGTGCAGGGTAAAACCCTGTGTGCAGCTGGTTTTGGGGGTGTGGATCCTGCCCCAATGCTCAAAACCACATGGTTCCTGTATTCATGAGTGTCCTGTGGTGAGCATCCATCCATCCATCCATCCATCCATCCATCCATCCATCCATCCATCCATCCATCCATCCAACCATCCATCCATCCATCCATCATCTGCTCTGGTTGACCCCTCAGGAAGAAGAAAACACCTCCTCCTTGGAGAACCCCCTGTTCCAGTGGGGCTTTCCTGACACAAGGCAGTCTGGATGGGACAACGCTGGCTGCAGGCAGGGACACAAGGGACACCCTTCTCCTGCAGGAAAATGCCAGCGTTACCTGGAGTAACTCGCCCAGGGACCAGGCCCAGCCACGGCAGGCTGGCACCACACCCTTGTTATGCCCTGCTTTTCCCTATCTGGATTTTTCTCTCCTCTCCTCGTCCCCCAGCCCCGGGAAGCGCCGTGCGGGCCGTGCAGGCTGCAGGAGGGTGTGATTC
The DNA here is from genome assembly GCF_029207755.1 of Chamaea fasciata. Lineage (NCBI taxonomy): Eukaryota > Metazoa > Chordata > Aves > Passeriformes > Sylviidae > Chamaea > Chamaea fasciata. The sequence continues at coordinate 8,082,672 of NW_027094104.1, read as the reverse complement.
GCTTCAGCTCCACAGCTCCTCTGCCTTGATCAGCTGCACTTAGATAAACAGCAGTACATCAATAAGCAGCTCTAATTAGAAGTGTTAATAGCGCTGGGAGCTGGGGGAAAGCACATGGAGGCAGGAGGGAGAGCAGTTGGCAATCTGAGGAGAGCAAGGGGAGGAGCTGGGAGACTTGGGATGCTCAGGACTTTCCCTTTCTGCCTCGGGGGGAGGGCTTGGCACACACCCCGCAGGTGGGACAATCAAGCTCCAGGAGCCCCCATGAAATTGCCAGGGAAATATCCCCCGTCCTGATTATCTTGAATAATTTATGCAGATGCTTTCATGCATTCATATTTTATGGAAGTCTTGCAAAGCCAGGGGTATTAGCAACAATTTGCTCCCTTCTGGAAATCTCCGTCAGTGAGGGGTGCTGGGAGCTGGAGTGGACATGACACCTCAGGGACCTCAGCTCCCCGTGACACTGGGGACAGGGCATGGAGCTGATGAGGGCAGCTGCATTCCCAAGGCCGGGTTGTGCCCCTCCATCCCAGCATCCATCCCCCAGTACATCCTGGGGACAGCCACCTGGGGGCAGAGGGGACAGGGGACACTGGCACAGCTGCACTGCTCCCACCGCGACCCCACTCCTGCACCCACCAGCACACAGCCCTCGCCAGCCCTGATTGCCCAGAGCAAAGAGGCTCTGTGGCCCCATGGAGGGACTTTGGAAAGGGCCAGTTCCCACAGCACCATTCCCTGTGCCCAGGAAACTGCCACACAGTGATGCTGAGCAGGACAAACGGGCAGGAGCTGCACCCAGGGCCCCTCTGTCCCCTGATGGGTGGGATACAGACCCCAGTTTCCTCTGGGCTGCCAGTACCTGATGTTGGGCTGGGCATTCCTGCCAGCTCCAGCACTTCCAGTGCTTTTCCCCCAGCTGTCTCCCTGGAAACTGGAAGCAGGAAAGGGCATCACTTCCCTTTAGGAAAGGTGGGTGGACAAGCTGTGCAGCAATTCCTTCCAGGAAGGAGGGTGGATGAAAGGCTGTGGGTCCTCTGCTGCCCAGCTCCAGACATGTCAGACAGGATCTTTCCTTCCCAGGGATCCTCCAGGCTGTGGAGGGGCACAAGCCATTCCCACACCTTCCCAGTGCTCCACATCTCCACCCGCTTTGGGGTCAGGAAGGATCAGTGCCTGGATTCAAGCCCACAAGAGGGGCTGACAGTCACTGCAGGAAAAGCAAAGGACTTTGTGGAGAGTCAACAGAGCAGGAGGAAGAAGGAACAGGTGGTGGATAGGGAGGAGGAGAACAGATGGGAGTAAGGGGGAAATTTGAGGAAACCAAGAAGTGCTCAGAGCATGCTGGAGGAGGATGTGGCCTCAGGGGAGCCTTCCAGGACCCAGCAGAGCAGAAAGCCAATGATACTAAAGCAAAGACACTGGATATTTTCATTCCCTGCAGCTCCTGCTCCTCAGAGGAGAGCGAGGATGTCTGAAACACAGGCAGAAATTCAACCAGAGGCACTTCAGTCTGCTTGTTCAGCCTGTAAAACATTGGGGAGCAGAGCAGGGACATGCTCAGAGGGGACAGAAAGGACTGGCACGTGTCCCCCAGCCAGCCCCTGTGTCACACACCCCCCACACTCTGGTTCTGCTGTTTGCTTTCCCTTCAGGAACACCCCAGGAAGTCTTTGCTCAAGCCCAGCTGCCTCTGCCTGCAGCAACTCCCATCTATCTCAATTAGAGAACCTTCCTCAGAAATGGAGCGGAGGCCTCAGCTGCTGTGGGCAGAGCAGGGGGACGCAGACAAACAGCCCCGGCCACGCTCAGGGCAGCTCCGAGCCCCATCCATCACACTCCGACCACGGGCACGTCCAGCCTCCCCACGCCGGGCTGGGCACCAGCAGCACCCCGGCACCAGCAGCATCTCCCAGCCCAGGGAAGGAGCAGGCTGTGGATCCAAAGGCAAGCAGGAGCCTGGGGGCTCACCCCGGGCCCGGTTTCCTCCAGAAGCTCGCATCAAGCGCAGAGCACTGGTGATTTATTAGGAGAGCTCCTCCTAGGAGCAGCTGTGAGGCTGCAGAACAGTCTCCTGCTGCACCACGGAGCAGCACAGGGAGATTTGGGGGGCAAAAGCTGCTGGTTTAACTCCGGGTGTTCAGCACAGGGTCACCCTCAGGACTTGTAGCAGGAGGCTACAAGCCCTGCTGGCAGCAAGTTGAGAAACAGGAGGTGGGGAGACCACAGCTCACCTCCAAACCCACAAATGAGCATCTCTATTTAATCTTTTCCAGGGAAATGGCGTCTCCCGTTTTTGTCTGGAGCAGCCAATCAAACCCAAGGAGTTGCATCCAACTGTGAGGGGAAAAAGGAAATCCAGGTCTATTAAAAATTATGAAAGACACCTTGACAGTGTCCCTTTAATGTAATTAAAAACCTATTTAAAGGCACGCCAAATGTTTACTAATTAAACAACCACTTCATTCTGTAGCCATAATGAAAAAAGTAATTGGGATACTATGAGCAAATCCCAGGTTTTTAAAGAAATAATTACTTTATAGAAAATTAGTTACTAAATTAAACCATTCTTTACCTGCTGTTACTTTGGCTCTTTTTCTCATTTTTGTGCAGCCGAATCCTGAAATTACCTGGGACAGATTTTTATCCTGGATAATGAATATTTCAAAGGACACAGGAAAAAAGAGGAAGAGTTGGAAATGCTAGCAGGAGCCCGAGTGTCGGCATGGGGCTGGTGGACAAAGCACGGCTTGGTTGGCACAAACTGAAACGTGCCCTCGTGTCTGCACACCCGGCGCTCTGCTGACAGATCTCCATCCCACCACCCCTCTGCTGCCCCAGCACTGCCACCGAGGCAAACCAGGGCCACCAGCTCGGGTACAAACATGGGCCAGCCCCCTGAGCCCAACTGCTGTGCTGTGCAGGGAGTGAACCAGCCCCTGAAGGGAGACGGGTGGTGTTTGCCGTCCTTGGAGATGTCTAAAATCCAACTGGAATAGTCCTGGGACACCTGCTGGCGGTGGCCTGGCTCGAGCAGGGGGTTGGACCAGACACACCCAGAGGACCTTTCCAGCCTCAGCCCCTCTGGGGTTCTGCGATGTTGTCTTGGGTTCAATGCAAGATGAATTCTACTCCCATCTGCTGAAACTGGTCGGGGAGGTGTTTATTTTCTTTCTCTTCTATGACCCATTCCTCATGGCTCCCGGGGCAGGTGCCTTCTGTTCATGGCCCAGCTGTTAAACCAGGTGGGGCAGTGTTCTTTATCCCTTCCAGGACCCATCCTCCCTCCAGGGGATATCTGCTGTTCATGGGCCATCGAGGCTCACTGCAGGGCTGATACAATCCCATCATCCCATGGGGAGAGGCCCCACCCAGGGGGAGGAGCCCAGCATTCCTGCCTGGATAAAACCTGGCATTCAGAACAGCAGCACAGCCTGTGTGCACTGGATTCCCAGAGGAACATGGACTCATCTCAGCACCACTGGAGCCTTCTACAGGATCATCTCTGCTCCAACAGAGCCACATCTGGCACTGCAGGAGGACTGGATTGGACTGACACCAACACCCCGACCAACAGGGGGTCAGGTCATGTTCTGACTCTGTCAGTGTTTTCTTTTTCGTTTGCTGCTTTTTTTGTACTACTGCATTTTTATTTTTAATATTCCATGTAAAGAACTGTTATTCCTATTCCCATATCTTCACCTGAAAGCCCCTTAATTTCAAAATTATAATCATTCAGAGGGAGGGAGTTTACATTCTCCATTCCAAGGGAAGCTCTGGCTTTTTCCCTGGCAGACACCTGTATTTCCAAACAAAAACAGATGTCCAGCCTAAGGAGCAGGAGGTGTAGGACCACACCACAGCCCTGCCTGCAAACCTGGGCTCCACGCTCAGGTGCCATCAGGTCACATCTTTGTGCCTTCCTTGCAAAGAAGGGTCCCCAGCTTAGATCACAGATTCCCCCGAGGCAGGACTGTCCCCATGGTGACCATCTACAGACCTGACACACATCCTGAGGTTTCCCAGATGCTGCCAGTGCTCCACTGTGAACAGGCCTGAGGTCAATGTCCAAGGATAGACTGGATGGGATTCTGTACAACCTGGTCTGGTGGAGGTGTCCCTGCCCTGGCAGGAATGAGATCTTTAAGATCCCTTCCAACCCAAATCATTCTGTGATTCAGAGGCAGGGGGAGGAAAACCAAGCACTCCCACCTGTGTCCTGAATAAACATCCATCACAAGAGGTTCTTTCTGTCTCCTCCTCCTCCTGCAGACTCTCTCCAACGCAATCCTGGCCAAGACAAGGCCCTCATTTGCACACTGGAGCACACAGCACTAAATTTAACGTGGCTCCATGAACCACCCGGCTCTTGTTTCCCAGCCAAGGTGTGCTTGCCTCAGCCTGTCAGCTTTACCTGCCTCTTCCTGAGGGCAGGCACAGGCTCTGAGCACGAGCCCACTAATCTGAGATGACGCCAGGCTGAATCCAGGGAGAGGCACACGGTGACCAAACATCTGTGCAGGAGGCAGCGGGGGCTGGCTCCCAGTTGTGGGACTGCAGGAGCCTGGGATAGCAGATGGAGAGTCTGATTGCATTTGCTGATAATGGATTAAGAGGCTTTTCTTGGATCTCCACTTTCTCCTGGTTAGCCAGGTCCTTGAGGGGCTCTGCAGGGAGGTGTTTCAAGAGATTTATGAACAAGATGAAGTGCAATGCCAGAAAAAGCTACTCCCTGAAAAATGCACTTTCCCTCTCGTGTGCACAGGCTGAAACCCACCCCATGTGAAAGCGCTCAGCATCCTTCTTCCTCCAGCAGATCTGCTCCTTCCCTCCCAGCTGGTGTTTCACCCCAGCAATGGGAAAATGCTGCTGTCCTTCCTCAGCCACCCAACAGCCTCCAAAACGTCCTTATGTGCCAACAACAGCATATATAAGCACCTTAAAAGCAAGGAAAAAGAACCTGTGGGGAGGTGCAGCTTGTCCCCAGGACCCCCAGCACTGTCACAGCCTTTCCCCAGGGCCAAACTCCTCTTGGCTGCTCTGGCAACGGGGCACAGGCTCCCAGCTCTTCACGGGGCTGGAGAGGAGACAGTAACTCCAAAGGTGTCTGTGTAAGGGGTTAAGATTGGGTTTAACACCCCCAGGGAGGCGTTGGGGAGCTGGGTCTGACTGGCAGGGCAGCCTTTGGCACAGCTTCTGGAGAGGAACTGACAGCCTCCAAAAGTAACTGAGAGCTTCCAGCAGCATCACCTGCTCCCAGCTGTCCATCGGGGTACAGACACACAGTCCCCTCCTGGGTGCAAAGCAGATTATTTGGGCTGCTTGGAGCCAGGGGTCACATCTGGAAGCCCTACCTGGCCCCCCGTGTATCCATCTGCAGCCTAAAGCCTGGCTGTTGCTGCAGGGATTGCTCCCAGCCCAGGGAAGGTACTGAAACTGAAGGTACATGTTGCTGGCCAGCAAGTCTGAGTAATCCATTTTAACCTGTTTTCCCTTGAATCCTCCAAGCACTGATCCACCTCACGCTGCCCCAGACATGGGCTGTTTTACCAACAATCCCACCCTGCAGGTGAGGAAGCCCAAACCTGTCCTAAGGCACCTAAGGCCAGCAAACGAGCCAGGATTGGAAATCCAAAGCTCAGATCACCAGACTGACTCACCTGGACCACACATGGACACAACCATGATAAGGTGACACTGCTGAACCTTTGAGACAGAGCTGACCACAGCTCCCTGCCAAGCAGGAGCTCCAGGGGAAGGAAAGGTGAGGAAAAAAGAGATAAAGTGAATGGGGAGGCAGACAAGAGGCAAGGAAAATAAAGGAGAGAGAGACAGAGCAAGGCAGGTGAGCACAGAGGTACAGGAACAGAAGCCTCCTGGTGCATCGTCATGCTTCTCTACCGGTGAAATAAATCAGCTTTTTCTGAGAGGAAGGATACAGAGCACACCATCACCATGTGTGGGAGCCTGACAGCACCTCAGAACCCATGTTCAAGGAGAGCTGAGACATTCACCAAGTGCTAGGTCAGATCAGAGCAGCTGTGCTGCCTTTTAGCAGCTCCCTGAGAATTAACCCCTTGTCTTGTAACCTTACCTCCCCTGAGGAGTGGTGTTGGACTGTCAGGTCTCTGAATGCCATTGCAGAACCCCAGCACAGGGAGGAGTCACACCAGGCTGCACAGGAGCTCTTCCTGCGTCTGCTGTCAGACCCAAGGATGAAAAATGAATTGGGCGACTAAGCCACAATTCATCTGAGCTGGCTGAGGGCTGCCTCTGCAGCCCAGATCCAGGCACAGGCACCACTTAGCCTGGCCAATTTCCTGTGCTGATACTTCACCCCAGACCCCGGCAGGACAGAGTCATTAATTACGGAGGCTGGAATTGTCTTTCCTGTAGATAAGGGGGAACCAAATGCAGGTCAGGAGCTGTACGTGCCCAACAGGGGAATGAACTCTGCCAGCAAGTGCTGCTGAAGCCAGCAGTGCATGGAGGACACGAGTGCTGCCTGCTCAGCCAGCCCAGCCACGGGTCTGGCTTGGGTGGAATACAATTCCTTGGGGACCAGAGACGCTGCCTCGCTCAGGATTTAACTGCCAGGAGTAGCCAGTGAGAAGAGGCTTCCCTGCTCCCCCCAGGCTCCTTGGGGCTGCTGATCCCCACCCACTCAGCTGCAGGTGCTTTGCTAAGGAGGTCAGGAGCTCCCAGGAGCTCTGTGCCCATGGTCAGTCAGCAGCCACAGGGACAGGACCGACTGCCACCGTGCAGCTGTGACATCCCCACGCAGGGCAGGGAGCTGGGACCTCACCTCCTGCATCCCAGCCCCTGTACCTCCCTTGCTCCTGGGCTGGCTGTGCCATCACACTGGGAGGGTCGAAGAGATACAGAGGTCACACACAACAACCCCAGCCAGGCTTCTGATGACTCACTTAAATACAAAAATAGCACAAAGTGCCTCCTGTTCCACCCAACATCCTCAGAGGTTAATGCTTAAGAGACTCACCTTCCTGAACCAGCAGCACGAAGCTGCCACACCATAAAGAGAGGAAATTTCCAGGATGAGCCTCATCCTCAAATGCCCAGTCAGACCAGTATTGTGCCCACTAAGCCCCTTCCAGCAAAGCCACAACATCTCCCCATCCTGTTCTTTCATTTTTCCTCTCCAAACACGTCCTCCACAGCTGGGAGGATTTGCTCCTAAATCCAGTCCTTCCCTGCAGACAACAGGTCAGCCCCACAGCTCTTCCACCTCCTCCCTTGGTTTTCCGCCCGAACTGACCCCAAATCCAGGACCTGCAGTCTCCACCACCATTCAGACAGGGACAGCAGCTCCTGCTGGCTCTTAGCTGGAGGAAGGAGTTACCTTCACACACCTGGGTGCTGCTGCAGCTGCATTTGCTGGTTTGCTCCTCACAGGGGCTCCCCCCAGCAGCAATTCCTGGTCTGTGCCCTGTCACAGCGGAACAGGACTGTTCACACCTAGTGCCTAAAGCAAATAACATCACTTCGTTCCTTTCCTTTTGCTCTGTACAAAACACACCAGAGAGGACTCAACTACAAACTAAACCCATCTTCCATCTCTGCTGTGCCACACCAAACAACTTATAATGAAGAACAATTTTAATTATTGACACAGAGGTAACTTCAGAAACACCACCAGAGCAGCTCGTATTTGGGAGCTACAAATCATCCCGTCCCGGGCACTTCAGGAGGATGCAAGACACCCTTTGCACACACACAGGACAATCTGCCTTCCCTCAAGCCTCTCCCTGGTTTCCAGTACTGAGGAATTGGCTCACATCCCTCAGCACAAGGTCTAAGAGCCCTTCTGCTATTTCTGTGGTCATTAATTACGACAACTGGGTCTCTATCAGGGTTTTACAAGCTGGAAGGTACAACAGCTAATTGACCTTGTGCTCTTGGTCCCCACAACCTCTCAGCTGAGGCACAGCTCTGCCAAAAGACTTGCTGGAGAGAAGGAAGGGGGAGAGAGGAAAAAAAAATATTAAGAAAGACAGAAAATCATCTTGGCTCCCAGCCCAAACCTTTCTCTTTTTAAGATGCATTTCAAGAATCTGCTGGCTGGTACCCTCCCCGAGTTACAAGGGAGGCTGCTTGTCAAGAGCTGACCTGAGCTGGATTTAATTTGGAGCCAGTTGGAACGAGATCCAAAGGGCACCTTGGGGAGGCAGAGGATGGGAACAGCCACCACACGAGCAGAGAGCACCCTCTGCAGCCACAGCCTGACCTGCAGTGGGCTCCGGGTTTGGGTTGGAGAGCCCCGGGCTGTTCACAGCTCCAAGCAGCTCCCAGGACAGCGGCGCTGACTGGGGATTTACAAACTGCATTTGCTGGGAGCAACCAGCTGCTAATCCAGCTCCTCCTCTGTCTGTTGCCTTAGGCACAACCACTGCCTTTCTGCTTCAAAATTCTCCCGTTCTGCAATATTTATTTCCCGCATGAAGTTGTTTTTGGAGGGGAAGGAATGTATTAATAGAGGAAAAACAAAGCAAATACTCTCCAGCAGTACTTCCCAGTAGAAAATATTGACCAGTTTCCACATCTAAGTATTATCAATATCTTAAGCCTTTAATTCCACCAGAAACAAAACAAGTTCATTTGAGAGTTTCAGTCAATGACTTGGGAACATTATCATTCTTGCTAAATGTAGCCCCTCAGGAAAATATTGACCATCAAACTGCACTTTCAGCTGTTTAAAACTACCCACGGCATTCTCACTCCTTTATTCCACAGCCTGAGCACCTGCCACCTTACGGCTTCATCACCAGCTGAAAAGAAGTTTAATTTTTAATGGAGCAACATGACCTTTCTTTCCCCTCCAAATGAAGTGACACGTGTTCACACAGAGGAAAACCAAACCACACCACGACACGCTGCGAGTTCAAAAGGCAGTGAAGACACAGAGAGCTCTTTCTGTGCTCTGCACGGGGCTGGCTCACGGGTTCATCCTCACAGACAAGCAGAGCCCAAGCTTTGCTGATCCCTCAGTGTTGCTACCTATCAACACATCATCATTTCAAAACTCCTGGTTGCCTGAATATGAAGAAATAATCCTCTTGTTTTCCTCCCACATATTTTAGCACTCCCCTCTGCTTCCCACCTGGCTCGTTACCAACCTCTCCTGACCACATGTTGTTACAGCCTTCGGCTCCCTCACAAACTGAAATCTTTGGCTTTGATCCTGCAGTGGATCCAGACTCACAGTGGGGATGAGCTGGCGTTGGAAAGCCAAGGAAGACCATGTATATATTTTCTCCCCCCACAGTTCAGACTGGGGTGTGTAAAACTGCCCACTTTATGCCCTCAGAACCCTTTCACCAGCCCAGTCACCAAGCAAAACCTCCCCTGTCTGGTGAAAGAAAAAGCTCATGGTGGGTAAAAAATGGGTCTGGTTGTCCATGGCCTTGTGACAGCCTCAGGAATGCATCCATCAGCCTGGAGTTCCATCCACAGCAGACCCACCCCTGGTTAACCAGGCAGGTTGAGCTGCCCAACACCTGAGGCAGTGCCACCGCCAGCGAGGGCACAGGCTCAGGGTACCCAAACAAGCACCTTCACCACCAGCATTACAAACACACCAGGATGTCCCTCGGCACAAAGATGTTTTATCCAGGAAAGAAGAAGTCTTGACCATGAACTTTCCAGCCTAGAAGCAATTGAAGCCATCCTCCCCTCACAATCCACCCCCCCAGGTGATTTGTTTGCTGCACAACATCACAAACATTTCTACCAGCTAGCAAACTTCAAATCCAATTGCTTTCTGCATGAAGTGAAGCCCAGCATGCATAATGCCCTCTCCTTGCCTTGGAGTCATTTTCCCTCCCGTGCCTGTGGAACTGGGAGCGTGGGCAGGCGCCGTCCCACGCTGATCCCGCTCAACGCCCGGGGGTGCTCAGCCCTGTGCCTGCCCCTCCGTGCCAAGGGCAGCGCTTCGTGTCTCACTGACACGTCTGAGAATCAGCAGAATTAAGCTCTTGTGAAGTGAAATTATTATAATTATTCATAAATGTCATCAAGATGTGCCTGTGATCGCTGCTCTCTCTCTCTCTCACTTTGCAGCGGGGTGAGGGTGGCAGATGAATGCAAGCGCTGGAACACTCATTTTTCAGGCTCAGTCGTGTCCTATTTTCTCCAGGACTTCCAATTACAGCACAAGTGCCTGTTGAATCCCAGCCCTGCAGGGAGGAAGAGCAACCACTTCCATGGCTGGGTGACCTACACACAGAGAAAACACTGAAATTCAGTTCAGCACCAGCTGAACGTGTTGGGTTTGCCCTGTGTCGAGCTGAGCGCAGGAATAGACCACGGCAGCCACTTGTATCCTTTACAGATACTTCACAGGGAAAGGTATAATGGGAACAAAGGCAGTTTAAAAAGTTTGGCCTGCAAATTTCAGACGAGCATTTGGAGAAATTCCAGTGAGGGAAAAGGCTGAGCACTCCCTGCTGTCCTCCACCTGCACTTTCCTCCATCAGTCACTCACTGGGAACAGAGCAGGGACACTCCAGCAGCTTCTGATTCTCTCCACGGCCTCTGCTTTCAGCCCCCCAACACTCAGCTCAGAGGTATTCCAAATGAGGAAATGCCTCCTCAGCACCATCACTCAGCTCTGGAGCCGTGAAGCAAATGCTCTGTCAGTCACAATTTTGTGAGCACAAAACAAATGATGATATATGGTAGCAAAGCTCCTTTCAACAGCTGATTACACAGATAGTAACTTGTTTGCTTTTAGGTGTTTTAGGGGTTTTTTTACACAGATTAATAATCATAAACTCAGCGGGTCAGGCATTACCAAAAGATGAGTGGCTCTGACAAAAAGCACTGCATTTAGAAAGGATGCTTAATTGAAGCTAATTTCACTAAGTGACCTTAAATAGCAATTTCCTTTTCATATGACAGAATGACTAATTTTTTTTTTTCATTTAAGGCACAAACCTTGTATTTTTTTCCTCCCTTCATGAATAACTTTGAAGTGCAAACTCCTGAATGTCCTTTTATCCAAGACTCAAAGGGCTGTGCACAGCAAAAGTTAACCTGCAAGGTTCTTTTCTATTTGTTCACATAAAAGATTGTACAGTCAGGTACTGAATACAGATTCTTTTCCTCAGAAATCAGAATGCCAAGGCCATCCAAAGATCACACTGGTGAAAGCACAGTGGATTTTGGCCCATCTGCAAATTACTGAATCTCGAGGGAAAACTGCAGCAGGCAGAATTCATCTGTACTGGCCTCCTCCTTGTTACCCTGAGCATCTTCACCTCTGCAACTGAATTATTTCATGTATTATCCAGCCAAATGAGAGGCAGCAGAGCTGTTCCCTGCTGCTCCCTCCATTCCCCTCAGTTGCAGATGGAGCCTCCACTGAATCCTGACTTTTAGCCTGGACAAAGCCCTCCACAGCCACATCTAAATTTAGATAAACAGGACACAAGCACTCCACGATTCTGATTGATTTTCTGGAGTCTTTCAGACAAGACCACTTGCGTTAAAAGGAAAGTAACTGAAATCGTGGGAAAGGACACTGGAAAAGGAAGCAAATAAACAAAAAAAAAAGCCCCCAAACGACATTTAGACACTTCTCTCAACAGCATCGGTTTCCTTAAGATGGGCTCTCAAACAGGACAAGGGAACAGGCTAAGGCTGAAGCAGCCACTGATTTCCCTGAGACACTTCACTGGTGTCTAAACCAGAATGAAGCATTTCCAAAGGACTACTTAGCCCTAAACCAAACACTTCCATTTCCCTAAGGCGGCTCTCACAAAGCACTTCCAAGTCCCATCGGTTCAGACTGTGACTCCCTCTCCTAAAACAGTGACAAGAGCAATCCCGACAATTTAACGAGCCTGTTAACAGAAACAATGTGTGTAATTCGCTTTTATTTGCATGGCTGTGACCATGAAAGGAAGAGTCGGTACACTCACTTGAAATCAGCGTTTCCATTAGGGATAATCATTGAGTGAGCCTGCTCTCAATTACCACCAATTCCAACCCAAGGACACCTTTTAGAGGTAAAAAAGTGTCCATGGTTTAGACTTCTGCAGTGTCAAAATGTAAATAAAAGAGAAAGGAGAGCTTGGAGGAAGACTCTCAACAGCTGAGATAACCAATTTAACAGAGGCAGTACGAACTAAACAGAAATCTCAATTTCCAATGCACAAATTCAAGTGAATTCATGTGCCCACTGAGACTAATTCTCACTTCCAGATTTGCTCTTTATTGCATTTGAAGGATGTTTTCCCCACTCGTATTGGCGCTTCTCCGTGCTTCTACTAACACCACCTCTGAAAATAAATTTATCAAGGCACCATTCTGAATTTCACATGAAAATCACAACAGTCTCAATCTTGCTTTTGAACCAGCATGGTCGTATCAGAAGGGCAAGATCCCTGTAAAGCAGCAAACTTCCCAGTTCAGCTCCATCTCTAAATTATCCTGTCTTTTTTCTGCCTGCATGTTAGACAGGGATCAAGGAAAACATGGTATTAACTGCTGCTGCCATTCAATTAACGTTTGGTGGTCTACAAGGAAAACAGAGGTGTGGATAAAGCCTTCAAACATGTGTTTCACCAGGAAAATGAATGGTTGTGATTGTAAGGTCGTGCCTTGACTAACACACTTGCACAGTTTGGGTCCAAGGTGGGTGTTGTGGCTCCTGGCATTGCATTTCCTATTTACACTGACAGCAAACCACTAATGTTTGCCCTGAAATACAGAATTTAGTTCACACAGCCCTCTGTGCATTAATTACTGGCACTAAGGTTGGAGTCCAGGGAACCACATTCCTCAGCTGAAGTAAACCTGTGGAATTCAAAGAAGGTCCAGAGGAACTTTGTCTGCTTTACTGAACTTATGGCCTTCTGCACTTAAATGATGTTTCCATAAAGTCACAGCAAACCCCACCAGGAAGTTCTCTCTCCAGTGTATTTTAAAATGGTCACAAACATTCGAAGAACTTACCAGCACAAGATTTCTTGTTTTTCACAACAGCACCATAGGAGGGTTTCTGCTAAGATAGGGACCTTGGTTAAGGATTTCTGGGGGTTCTGGTTGTTTGGGATTTTTTTTTAATATCCCTGAAGAGTTTAGAGGTACCTACAGAAAATTTGGATTTTTTTTTTAATGTTTTTATAAATGGTTCTCTTCCTTATCCCAACTAATACCTTGTACCTAAACAAACTAACAAACAGAAGTAAAACCACATCATTGATTAGGAAGGAAGTCCACAGTTGTAGAAATTCTCAGTCCATGCATTCATGTATCAAAATGAAAACCAACTGGCAAGACAAGATACAGATATGTTTATATGAGCTTCATTAAAGACTAAATTGTAGCAGCTTATTTGGCACTCAGCTGTCATGAAAAGCAGTTTTCATTTCCTGTTTAGCATTTGTTTGAAAAACTTGAGGATGTGATATGTCAAAATATTAAACCTTAGTAATACCCTCAAAGAAGAAGGGGAAAAAATGAAAGAGGATTTTTTAATAAACCAAAGCAACTTCATGTATAATTTTGCTTATAAATATGAAATCTCTAATATAAAACAAACCCACAGATAAAGCAAAAGCCTTTTTTTTTTCAAACCTCTCTTAATTTAACCGTGAGCTCCCAATTCAGATTACATGAAATTGTCCAAAGGTCACTGAGGTGAAATGAAGGGGATGGTTGGTAAATGCTGATTAACAAATTAAGAGATGGAATCATAAATGGATGTCACTGTCCTTTATCTTGCTACACCAAAACTTTCAACCAAATGAACAACTGTGTACACTGGAGAGGATTTTTCACCTCTTGGCAAATCAAAGAAATAAGAACAAGTGAAAAGCAATCATATGTCATCAGCAGCCTGAATAACTCAGGCCTCTCTCTTCAGATCAAATGTCAAAAGCAATACTTACACATTTAATAGTAAAAAAGAATAGCTACCCATGATCCAGCTTAAAGATTTCTTGCAAAACTTGTCACAGCACAATAATACTTCCCTTTAATGACCCTATAAATAGTTCTGAGCACCCTTCTAAGATTATCTGATACTGAGTCAGACAAGAACAGAGAAAAAGAAAAAAAAGCAAAGCATCAGATTCACAGAGGTAGTGAAAACCCACAAGTCCTTGTTCATTAGTATCCCTCTGAGTTGGTTTCAAAATGCTTTTTGAAGCTACATGAACTTAGCACTTTGAATTTCTAATAAAATAGTTCATATAATTCTTATATGGCAAACGTACATCACAGAAGTGCATCATTAAAAGGGATCAATTTAAAAAGCAACCTCATGAGAGCCATAACCTACTTACAATTAAATTACATTGTTTAAAAAGCACTTAAAAGTTACTCATCTCCACAAGACCCAAGAATCTTTTTTTTCCCCAAACGCACTGTAAGAAAAAACTGCTCCTTGTGAACTTTCAAGTGTTTCTGCTCTCATTAATGTGATGGGGAAAACAGGGCCCCAAAAGGGTTTGGAGGAAAAAAAAATACAGTAATTCCCTATCTGGAAAAAAAAAAAAAAAAAGCTCTTTATCCCTTTTGGTACTCTGGAGAAAATACAAATGTGTAGCAACAAGAGAATTTTAAACACTGGCAGCGTCCTTTAATCCACACCTTTGTAGTGCTCAGTATATAAAAATCGTAGGCTTCAAATTGCAGGATAACAGGAGTGGGTGAGAGAGGCTTTGCAGCACTGCTGGTCCCATTAATCACATATTGATTGAACACTGAATGCTTTTTCAGGCTGCCTGACAAATTGGAATGGCTCTGGTAACCCCTCACTCAAATACATGTTCTGCCTCATTCTCTTTTACATCATTCATTAAATCTCCTGGGAATGCACACAAGCCTCCCTCTCCTGGTTGTCCTCACAGATTTCTCAGCTTGCTGGATGTTCAGGTGCCCTCTGATCCCCCTATTAACACCTTGCTGATCTCACAGCAAAAAACCTGCCTTGAATTTAAAAATCCCTTTCTCTATCGCTGTAAAAAGATCCCACTCGACTCTCTGGCTGTGCACAACGAGGGATGTGCTCCACGGGGGTTGTGACAGTCGCTCCTGGAGAGCGAAAGTGACAGCAAATGTCACAGGAGACGCCACCCTCCCTCTCCAGGGTTAACCCTGGGAGTTCCTACACGGTTACAACACGTGGGAGCTACTGACACGTAACCACTCGAGTCTTTTTTGACTTGTCTTTAAAGACAAGACATTAACGTTCTGACTGGGCATAAAAGAAGGTTGGTGAACAGTGCTCTTCTAAAAATAGCTCCAGAGAGTGTCTAAAAACACCTCAGCAGTGTTCCCTGCCTGCTCTCTGCCCACCAGACAAACACAACTGCAAGTACTTCAGAGTTTATGTAGGCAGATAAAGTTAAGGTGAGCTGCAGTCACTACCTGTTACATCATCTGTAACAGTTCTGGATTAAAATTTAGTTACTATGCCAGGAATAGTAACTAAATATGCTTTCCTATTTGGTGGAGTAAGATTACAGTTCAATTTTCCCAAAATAGATGGAATAAAACAACTTAGGACGAGTGTTTCAGGTTATGCAGTAGAATAAACACTGCAATATTATTCTGACACTTCACATTCTGAGACTATTTATATTTTTAAAAGTTGTCTTAGTGCTCCCATCACAGATTTTCATCATTTTATGATGAAAATGCCATTGAACTCAAAAGAACTATTTGGGATTCTGGGAGGGAAGCCGTGGATTATGGTCCTTCATAAAGCACTACCCTGAGGAAGGTTCAGCACCTTTCCCAACACACTTCAATTCTGAGATGCTGAGCCAGAAGCTGTTTTCCACCATCAATATTTCACAGGCCTTGGGATCCCATCTTTAAGATGGCCAAAGGTGATTTCTTCAAATTCTTGTCAAATCTATCATGTCACACTATAACCTGATTGACTTCCTTACAAAAAGATTAGAAACACCAAACCCAAAAATGCCTAAAACAGAAAAAACCCCAACCAACCAAAAAAAACCCCATGGATCTGACAACTCAAGCACATGAAATAGATTAATAAACAAATGGTTGGGAAACAAGGAGCTGAGGGACACAGAATAAGGCAACATTTCTCCCAGAAATACTTCCTCACATCTCATTGTTGAAAAATTCAATGCCAAATTGATTTCTCAGCTGTGCAGACACGATCTGCAATATAATCTACCTTATAAAAATATCACTCATTCAATACAGGAATTCAAATGTCTGCAGAACTAGAATATAGGAAAAATAATTTAAGCGACAAAAACCCCCAAACTAATTCTGTAGTGCATGGTAGAGTGAAATTAGGCAATTACATTCTGAAAGGGACATCTCAGAAGAGAACTGTTCGATACATGGGTCCCTACATTTCCTTCCATCACCAATACCAGATTTTTAACAACACAACCCCACGCTCAGTTGATCAAAGCAAGGAAAAAAAATCCTCTAAATGTGGCAATTTTTTTTTTCCTCCTGTTTCACATTCAGTTGGACTGAAGTAGCAGCTTCCTCCGCCTCAACTTCTGCATCAACTTGACCTCTTTGACCTTTTCACACCTCCCAAAAACCGTGCCTGTGCTGTTCCTCCCGGCAGAGCAGGCCTGGCACAGGGATCAGATGCTGCTGTAGTCTGAGCCACGGGCAGCCAGGGCTGCTGCTGCTCCCCACTCCACGGTGAAGAATGTGATTGTCCCAAAGAAACCCACGAGCACCATGATCAGCAGCTGCCACTGCAGCAGGAAGTAGTTGCTGTAGAAATAGGCGACTGCAGCACAGATGGACTGACAGGAAAAACCAAAAGTGAGAAGATTATCAGTGGAGATTTCCAGGCTGGTGCTGCTACAGAAGGATTATCAAACTGACATAGACACAGTTTAATATGAGGCTCTCAGAATGCTTTTGTAGTAGACAGAGAATCTTAAGGCTTCATTATACCTCAACATATGTCTCGGCGTGTCCCGCAACAGATTTAGTTTTTACTTGTTATTTAAACAGCATTCAACTGTAGAAAATTAACACCAAACTCCAAAGTGCTTGTAGCATTGCAAGCTGGTATTTCAAACTGGTAAAATCACTGATATTTCAAACCACTTGGTCTAGAAACAAAGCTTTAAGATCATAGCCCAGGAAACTGTTTCCAGCTTCACAAAACCGTTTTACACCAAAATTCAGGATGAACTAATTTGCAGAAACATTCTTCTCAGCTCATTAAAAAGACCAACCCAGTATTTCTGTTATATCCAAACAATCCCACTTCCAAAAGGCTGTGTTAGGCAATACCTGAACAAACTTAAAGATGGCAAAGGCAGGAGCACTGTCCTCTGAATACAGGAATCCCAAAATACTGAGGAGCTGGGTGTTGAAGCAGCTGTCCCCCAGCCCCAGCAGGAAGCTACAAAGCATGGCCACCTCCTTGCTGAAGGAGAAAGCAATTCCAGTTTAAAAGCCATTCATTCAAACAGCTCACACATCTATAAACTGTTTCTGGCAGACTTATTTGGAAACTGAGAATGGAAGAAAGCTATCACACTTTTATTTTCCCTAGAAAAGAACTGGGAATGCCTGACTTGGCAAAAGGAGTCATTTCATCAGTTTGAATGCCAAGACTTCTGTAACTGTTACCTGAAGTCAATTCTACACTGAATTAGAATCACTAAAATAACTCATTTTAGTGCTTGGAGCCATGAAACCCACACAGCAGTGATTAAAAGCTGAGACACATGGTGAGTTCACAAAATCTGCAGGAATGTTAGAGAAATACCAGTTTCATTTGACAGAAAAATACTCCAGCTAAGACCAGTCACCTGCACAGGCACAAATGCTTAGAATTGCAAGTTAACAGCTGTGTCTGCAAAACTGACAGTACGAGATTTTCACACAAATTGGTTAAAATACAGCCCAAAAGGAAGTTGCAAAGATGAGATAAGAAAGCTTTCTGTATTCTTCCCCCAAACACTGAGTGCTGTAAGGGACAGGCTGCAGTCAGACCAAGTGGAATTTGACAAATAGCACTGGAAGACTTTGGAAACCAGTGCACCAGGGCAAGGCTGGTGCTCCCTGATGTAAAACTGAGCCCAAGACTGTTTTAAAATAAACTGAATTCTTAGCAGCTACTACAATAGATGCTGGTCTTGCTATTGTGCTACATGTCAGAAACATCAGTTGTCAAGTGACACAACTGCTATTATTCATCCCCAGGCTTTTTGTTCTTATGCCATTCAAGTTCCTAAATTGGGTGCAGACTGGTGGAATATCTACCTCTGATAAAAACAGAATTCCTGAAAGCTTTTTCTAGGGAGTTAGTCACTACACAGAAAAAAAAAAATTCAAGAAATTTTCTGTAGAGAAACAAGCTCTTTATGCACATCCTGAGTTACAGCAGCCAAAGGCAAAAAAAAAATTCCACATACCTTGGAACCATATAAGCAACTTGATCTGTTCCTTCCATAGGAGCAATGGGGGCATCATTTGGCATGTTGAAAAAAATTAAATAAAAGGCTATGAAGTGGACAAGGATGCCCAGCATCACCACTGGGTTCCTGCCAGAGCGATTCTTCTTGCTCAGCAAGCCAAAAAGTCCTCCCCCTGCAGGAGCAGAAAAGAAAGAATTGAATCAGAAGTGAAGATTTAAATACTGACAATTTAAATTATAAACATTCCCATGTTGGATAACAAAGACTGACTGACAAGCAAAGAGCCCCAAGGAGTTTGTCAGGGAAATGGGGCAGGAGATTGATCAGATGGCTGCTGATGAACATATTTCACCTTTTGGCAAGTATTTAACCAGCAGCCAGTCTCCTTCAGTATTGCAACAGCACTAAGTGAAAATGGACAGGCTTGTGCTCAGCTCTTAATTGGAAAACCTTGCAATTCAATGGATCTGAGCTGCTAATGAACATTGGTATTTTGTTAAACACCTCAGTACTTGAGTCTACAGAAAAAAAGAAGTATTTATTTAATGAATATTACCTGTATCCAAATTTATTCAAATATCACATCTCATTTAACACAAGCAAACTTTTTAAAGAAAGAAATCCTTAGTGTAAGCATTTATTCAAAAATTTAAAAATTATATCACTCAAGAAGTAATAAAAATGCAAACATACTACTATTTCAAAATAGCATTTAAAATAGCAAAATGGTGTCAATTCCCTAATAACAGTGTTTCTCACATTTGAAATCTGTGTATTGCTCCACATTAATCCAAAGAGAATGCAGAGCATTAGAACTGGTCTACATCCACTTTCACAGTGTAAGGTATAATTCACACTGTAGTAAGGAACCACAGTGCCAATTATATTTCTGTTTCATTTTGTGTTCACATAATGATTGCTGGGAGCTCAAAGCACACTATTGAGTTAAACACAAAAAAAATAACCCAAACAATTTTGAATTACTACATCACCCTAATCCTTTTTGTTGTCAAAAGGCAGCAAATTCAGACTCACCCAAGATTTCTCCAACACCAATAAAAATACCAGAGAGACCAATCAGGCTTTTCTCTTCACTGCCAAACCTATTCACAGCACCAATGCACGTTCCATACACTCCAGAAAAGAATGTCAACACCAAACCTTGGAAGGAAACCAAACAGAACTGATAGATGCACTCTCATAAAAATCAGGAGAAAATCTTTATGTCTAAAAGCTCTTTTCCTCTCAGGTATCTTTCAAATCATGTATTTAAATGAGACGTGGGTAATAAAAGCAAAGAGGGAATTTTAAACTATGTAATTATTATATCAGGTGCAGTGCTGCTACTCTTGACCCAACACCTTTATACAGTTTACATTTCTACTTCTCAAAAAATTTGGAATTTTATCAAATGAAAAATGCCACATGAAATAACACAAAGCAACTGAAGAAATAAAGCACAATTTCATTTAAGGATCCCCCCTCCCTTCAAGTTATGGCACTCCTAAAAGTCCCTGCAGCCCCAAATACCAATAAGGAGCTAAGAATGCTAAAATGAACTTTTTTAGTTCATACATTTAGTTCATACATTCATTTTAGTTCATACATTAAATTCATAATGAATTCAAGCTGAGAAAGAACAACTGCTATTTGTTTTAAATCCTTTTTTTTTTCCATTACCATTAGTGTGAGGAAAGGTGACACAGCTGACCCAGCTAATGTGACCATGAGCAACCACTAGTATAAAAATACCAAGTCAATAAAAAAGTGTATTTAAAACAACGCAAAATGTTATTCCTAAGCAGAGAAAAACAGCTTAAAATAAAACTTTCTAATTTATATCCTTTGCTTTTTGGCTACAGCCAAACACTGGCACAGCACACCCTGCCCTGCCTGGATGAACTGCATGGCTTCAAAAACAGGGGTGCACTTGGAGCATCTTAACCTGATCAGTGATTCTGGAATAAAAGCCCTTCTTGGCCTTAGGGAATTTTCTGTTTCCCTTCAGAAAGTAGCAACACCAACCCAGATCCAGAAGATGGCAGTAGATATTTTTTTCCCCAGTCTGGACTGATTTTTTTTTTTAATGCCACCTGTAAACCAAAATTTCAGGATATTCAGGCAAAACCTGACTGACTCCCTTCCCTTGTTATCTTGCTCCACATTCCCCTCCTCTGAGGAATTCATGTGAGTTAATCTGGGTTAACACAACACTGGAGATGCTCTGAAGTAATTTGTAACTCAGATTAGTGGCTGGAGCAACCCAACCCCAGAGCTACTCCTGCTATTTCTCTACCAGGAGCTGCTGTAAACTGCAACGTTTATATTTTGTTCACAGCTAACTTTTTCTTTTCATATAACAATAATTCTTCCTAATGGTGACTCAGAGCTTAGGTTCTGAAAGTGCATCTATTTTATAAAAAAAAATAATTTGATCATGAACAAAACTACAAGTGAAGCCAAATAAGGAGCAAGAAACCCACCAAAAAACAACTCAAGGGTTTTATTGGGGGTTTTTTTTGGTGGACGAATCACTTATATGGCAAAACTACATTTTTATTTTACAACTCATACATTGGTCCAAAGATGGCAGACTAAGTTTAATGAAAAGCTGCTAAAGAGAGTGAGAACTCTTGCCATAGCAAATCCTATTGATAAAAGCAGTTGAAAATGACAAGCTGATCCCCAGTAGGACCAAGACTAAAATGAAGAGCATTAGGAATCTCCCATGCCTTAATGAAGGTGTGATTTACAATGTTCCTTTAATTCAAATGCAATACAACTGCATTAAACAATCTCCAAACTCTTGATGGCGGAATATCAAATCCCATAAAAGCCAGCTCTGTAAATTTTGCCTCTCACTTTGGGACCCAGAACTTTACTGAATCAGCACCTGCAGATTTGGATGCACCCCTCCTCCTGTACAGAAACACTCCCCAGGACACAGAAACATCACAAGTAACCCAAAATTAATTAAAATATCCAAATAATGTTTGCAGGGATATGGGTCAAAATCCCAAACAATGCCCTGGCACTGATCAATGGTGAAACTCTGCTGGTTTCATACCTGTGTAGGCTGTGGTAACACTGAGAAGCAGCATCTCTTTGGTGAAGCTCAGTGTAATTGATTTCTCTGTAAAGAAATAATAAAGAAAATTAATAAAACTTCTGAGAACACTAAGATAATCTACACTTACTTTTGCTCTTTGCTTAAAGCAGAAATTGGTTATTATACAAAAAGTGCATTAAAGTTTTATTTATTGTTTATTACAGCAGGGTGCTAAATAATCCAACCCCAACCTGCCCTCTAGAAATGTGCCATCCAGAAATTATATTGTGTAAGAAATGCAGTGGGGGAAATATTAAGGAGGAGAGACACAGTTTCCAATTATCAGACAATTTTCTGCTTGCCGTATTTTTGTACTCTAAATTCATGGCAACTGTCTCCTGAAAGGATAAACAGATTTTCAGTGAAGATCCCCACATCCTCACAACAAACTTAACAGTCTCAGGCAGTACACATCAAGCTTCAAAGGGAACTGCAGATGCTTCAGTTCTAAATCGTTAACTGGTATCAATCAACTGGTGACAAAATCAAACAACCTGTGACTTCTTTTTATCTTCATATGTTTGTTGGTTTTTATTTTTCAATCTCACTGCCTTTCCCAAGTAGTAACCTGCTCCTTTTGTGCTCATCTGTACAAGGACGCTGTTGTAAAGCAGTTTGGATCTGAAATCACATCAAAGGAGGAACACACCAAGTCTCTCCTGGACTGCTCAAGTTGCGTGATTAAAGTGGTTTGTACATGATCACATCATCAGCACAAACACAATGAGCTGGCAAGGAGATGCCAGGTTTTGCTGAAGCAACTCTTACTGAAATTGTACTTACTGAAGGCAGCCACTGCTCTCATCATTTTGTTCCGTGCAGACCTGGGTAAACAAATGACTTGGTCAAAATGGAAGAGAATAACCACACTTAATTGCTGTGCTGGAAGGCATCTTCATTTTTCAAACCTTCTGTACATTTTAGAGCCCTGCACTATGTACTGGAATATGCCAATGTATTTTTTTAAGTTTCTGAGATCTAAAGTAACCACAAAATCTATTTGCTGCCTGCACTAGTGAATGCTTGCTTAACAGAATCTTTCTTTTGAACATTTTTAGCTTTCAGTATTTTTTCCACAGGCACGCTCACAGATGTTTTTCTAACATTTTCATTGTTCTTTAAATAAAGCAAAAATATTCAAGCTGATGCCTCAGGCAAAACTGCACTGAATCTGTGTAACTGTGCATTTCTAATGTATTTATCAGGGTGGCATATATATTTAGAGAAGATAGGAAAAACATGTTCCAGTTTGTAAAACAACCTATAAAAAAGGAGTATTTTCTGTTTATTCCAGCCTTTCAAATGGGCTGATGAGGGTAAGATAAAACACAGAAGTGTGTAATAATAATCAGGGGAGAAGAGGAGAAGGGTATCTTTTGCAAGGCACTTGCTTACCAAAGGAAAAACTTCATGTGCAGTACTGAACTTCACCCCTGAGAATATGCCATATCAAGAACATTATTTCTCATATATTTTCACTATTAAAATGCAGACACTTTTCTGTTAAATCTGTGAATCCTCCAGGTTGTTGATAACATTCATGTTTTAGAAACGAGGAGAAGTGAATGTGCAATGTTCCTCTTCGGAGCAGCAGCACAAACAAGGAGATGTGACAATATGTTATTGCCATCAACACTTACGAGCTCTCCCCCAGGATTTCATTAGTGGAATCATCATCCCCTGGAGCTTTTGTGTCCTCTTGTTTCCTAATCAGAAAGAACAGAACTGTGCCCACAAGACTGATAACAGTCAGAGCAATGAAGACAGTTCTGCGATCGCTCTCTGTGGAAAAACAAACAAGAGCCATAACCAGATGTGCAGGAGATATCCAAACCAATCCAGCTACCTTCAAACAACTAACACAGACACGCTACAGTGTTTAACACACACTAATTTTCTAGCTTACCTTCCACATGGAGCTGCTGGCAAACTCCTGTCTCAGTTTTATGGTGCTAACAAAATATCGGCAAATTAAAGAGGTTCCTCACATTCTCTGCCATGCAAAGGCTATGACCGAGGAGCAGCCAATTAAAGGAAGTGCATAAATTATTAGCAGGAGAAATTACATCTTTGAAGACTTACATAATTCAGAGTGGACATAAACTGCCCCAAACCCCTTCAGATTTCTAAGAGAATCTCTCGACCAGCATCAGAACCATGAGCACCATGACATCATGAACTGTAGGCTGGGAAACTACAAAGGCATTAAAGCCACCAAAACCTCAGTAACTGCCACAGCAGCTGGAGGGGGAAACTCTGCTAAACAAGTTGGTTACTACAGCAGAGCACAGACACATCTAACACAAAAGCCACTCCCATTTACCAGTATTAAGCAGGGGAAAAAGCCAGTAACAGCAAACAGTTGTGACTGAACTAATGCATGGCCCTGAAGACACTACTTGTGTTTGTATTTACTTCCCCCTTCGCTCAACAGCAAAGGCAAACTTGTCCTAAAAATAACTTGTGTATCATCACAGAACCAAAAAGAGAAGGTGTGCTTCACAGCTTGAAATGCCTGTGCTATTTTTATATAGGTAGTAAAATAAGATTTGATTTTGAAATGCTGTTAGGGTTTGATATAAAATTTGCTAATAAAGAGGGATCTCAAGACACTTAAAATGGAGGGAAATGTAACAGCAGAACTGCCTCACAGTTAATTGCTCTATTCCGTGGTTAGCAGAGCAGTGAAGTTTGGAATGCACAGAATTTGAGACCCCCACCAGGTTCAAAGTGTTTCCAATATTACCAATAACACTTAAACCTTTGTGTTACAGGTGAGGGAATGCAGAAAATGACCTTTAAACTTAGCCAGTGTTTCATTACCAAACCTGTATCTGCGGAGAACCTGAAAAGATGGAGCTAACAGAAACAAGAAGTGAATTGTTCTTTCTGTTCTGTTATTTCTGAAGCCTGATAATTATCATTTAAAAGTCAACATCTCATTCCTGATTGACTAGAGCAGAATTAAATCATCTCTTAAAGGTTAAAAGAATTGACCACTCCAGTAGATATTCAACATTAGCACTAAACAAGGAAAATTATCAGTAATTATAGAACAGGAAAATCAACTTACCTATTTACAGAACACTGACTTCCCAGCAGCATTCTTTTTTTGTTATTAAAATATATTTTCACCACTTTTCTTAGTGAATCCCCCACACACACTTTGCCTGGCTTAAACAGTTGACAGAAATCTTTGCTTTAAAAACAGAATCTCGACACTGTCTAGCTCAAGAACGATAATAAAGTCTACTGTTCTCCAGTTCCTGCTCTTTGCCAGTCTAGCACAACATCAAATGGAAAAAAATACAGCATTACTAACAATCCCATCAGGAAGTTCATCTCTTAAACTTACGCCAAGAAAGGAAGAGAGTTCTTTCTCCACTCTCCCAGCAGTGCTGCCCCATCTGAGCCTCTGCCTCCTACACTGCTTTGTGCCAGCACAACTAGTGCGGACATGAAGTAAACTGGGATGGTTTTCCTTTATTTTCCTTTATTTCATAGCTTTATCAATCTCCAAGATGATTTAGAAGAACACTCCATACCAGGAGCTTATTTTGGAAGGGGAGAGTGTGCATAATATTCAAATAGGTGTATTTTTGGCACAAATGTGTCTGTACAGGGAAAATCCCAGAGTAGCTATTGTGGAAAATCTCCAAGAAGAGATTATCTACAATAAATTGGAAGGGAAAAAAAACAACCTAAAAGTCTGCTTTTGTATAAGTTTCCTGCCACTTTGGAGTTTATTATTTCATCTGTTAATTCATGCTACTATATTTAAAGGTTGGCCATATAAACAAGCAGTACCCACCTGATATGTGAGTTTTTCCTTGCCAAGCAAAGTATATATACAGATTTCCAAAAATCAAGCTGCAAACAAAAAGAACAAAGGTCAACAATACGTTCTATGAAAAAATTAGGGTTGTAGCACCACAGTAGTACAATTCTATACAAAAAAAAAAAAAAAATCCCAAGGCTGTGCAATTGTGAAAGAAATAAAGACATGCGTCACTTTCCATGTCAGCTGCTTCTATATAAAACTCAAACAAATTTTTAAGGGTTCTGCCCCAAAATGCTGGCTATTCATTTTCATCAATCAAGACACAAGGTGGTGGCAAAAGTGAGGAAATCTGCATCTAAGTTGCTTCTAATTTTGGAATGGTATAGGTTAGAAAGCTGACATATTTCTGGAGGTGATTTTGTAATACTTCCTTTGCAGGGTCATGTGTCTAGTCTGAAGTATTGCTTCAACTCAAGGAAATTCTGTGTCCTTAACTACCATTTCTCAAAATATACTCATTCTAAATGAATGATTTAAAACAGCTTTAGAGACAATTTTCCTCTTATTAACCCATGCTTCTTACTCACTGTGAAACACACAGTCAGCTGGGTTTGTGGAAATTGCTACTCTGATAACATACTAAGGGGTTAATTCTGGAACTGGAAACTTTAGAAACATAAGCATGCCCCTGCTGCAGGCTGATGTTCTCCCATCCCCACAGCAGCATTAGCAATGCAGGCTCAGCACCCTCAGCATTTCTGCAATTCACTCCCCTGGTTATCTCCCAGATATATGTTCTGGTAGAATATTCAGAACTGCTGCATTACAGGTGGTAACAGGATCTCTCTTCAGGAACCATTTGTGCACCTGTCTCCCGTGAATTTGTTTGATTCCTTTTCAGTCCTGCTCACACCATCCAACTCTACACACTCCCATGGCTGCAAGCTCCAAAAGTTTAAGCACCCCCTGTACAAAGCACTTTATCTGTTCCAAACCAGTCCTCCTCAACTCCCATCCAGTGACCCCAGTTCCAGCACAGCAGCATTTGGTGAGCAAAAGTTCTACACTGAGCTCCCCTGATGCCCTCATTTTGGGTAACACATTGGTTTAATCCTCCTCAGCTGCTGTTCCTCCACAGGAAAGAGTCCCAACCTTTTCAGTCTCTCTTCAAGCCATCAGCTCTATCTTCTTGCACATTTTCATCATTTTCCTCTACATCCTAATTGCATTTCACTCTCAGGAGAGGCATTAACTATCTCTGCACAAAACACTTAACAGCCGCAACACAGCCTTCACTGCCTTGTTCTCACTGCCCTTCTTGATGCTGAGCCTTTTGTTAGGTTTTTTTTCCAGTCGAGTAGCACTCAGAGTTTAATATCAGAGAGCCATCAAAAACAAGATTTCTTTTCTGCCTTCTGACTGCCAGGTCCAATTTCAGTGCCTTCACCTTGGCAGCAAGAACCAGCTCCTCCCTCAACAAAGGACACAAATTGGCACAGCCCTGTACAACCAACAAGATTGCTGTTACATCCCTCAAATGCTCCCCTAACAGAAATGTATCTTTTTTAGCAGCTCAAGAGCTGAGATTGCAATATTCAACTTACTTTTATTCCCTGTTCTCTAATGCACAACACCAATAAAAATATTGTTTCCATCTCTCCTTCCAACTGACTGCAAGGCTCCAGGAGAGTATTTTTCGATGCAGTCTCCCACTTATAAAAAGATGTAAAAAGCAGAATGTGTACACAACAACAACGACAACAACAAAAAAATTAACAAATAAAGCTTACCTGCACTGTAGGAGTGCCCAAAATATTCCACTGTTCCTCCCAATGGTGTTTTCATCAGAATTTTCAGTCAAGCAATTTCCCTGGGCCGTCCAGAGGACTGAAACAAACAGAATATATTGCTCAGGAAATAAAAATATTTAAAAGGTACATTCAAATCTCATAAAAAACAGTCAGCAGAGTAAGAACAATGCTTACCAGCAGCTGCAATGCCAATAAGCACAGAGGCAGTGTAGAAAGCCCATGTAGCTGGTTGGATAAAGACTGCAATGTATAGGCTAGAACAGAACACATCAGTTCATTGAATACCAGCCTAAAGTGGACAATGCTCTTTAACAATCAGATACCTCACTTAGGTGCTTTTAAATCAGCTACTCTCTCCTAAGAGATGTTGAAAAACGGGTTGTATGTGAAAAATCTTTTCACCCTTCTAAGCACATAGAAATTTTTTTATATGGTTTTTAATCTGAGATCATAACCTCAATTCCACAGGCAGCAAAGTCTGGAAATGATGTGGAAAAAATGTGTTGATTCCAGTAGGCTGAAGTACTCTGCAGTTACACAACTACAGTATCTCTATGAGAGGCTTTTCTTAGCCAGGACAATTTCATGCATGGCACAGGAGCCTGAGATGTGAAAAAATTAAAGAAATATTTCTAAGGAAGCAGTCAAAACCTCAAAATTAATACTCACCTATAAAACACACCACTAACAACCATGGAGAACTGAGGTCCCACTACTGCAACCAGTGAAGGTGATATAAGATTTGAGGCAGACAATACTCCATAAATAATGGACATGCTACAAAAATAAAAAACAAAAGACAATTAAATACTTAAAATAAAATATAGGCTATCATTGCAACTGATTTAAGAGTCATCACTGGATTTCAAAATATCCACTTAAGTGTATACACAACTTAACAGCAAAACTTTGATGGTCAAACATTTCCCTACCTTCTTCTGTTCCCTTCACCCATGGCACTCCACGTGGGAATACAGGAGTGTGCAGTATTCCCTGGATTGCTGAGTAGAGTCCCAAACTATTGCAGGCAGTGACATCTTGTAATTTACAGCATGCATCTGTCAAACTGCCTGAACAGCAGTTATTGTATTTTGTACCCTGTACATCTCGAGGAGGATGTTCTAGAACCTCATTTATCTGTCAGTGAGGTTTTCATCTTCTGCCAAATACACCACAGAAATTTTACAGACATATTTTGTGCCAGTGGCATTTTTAGACCCTTCAAAGGTGCAATCTGATTTTCCTACATGACAGATTATTTTGGCATGCAAAAGGTCCCTGATCATGCCTGGCGAGTTTGACTCTGCCAGTGCAACCAAGAGAATGGCTTTTTGTGGCTTTGCTTGTCTTTCTGACTGCTCCTTTCACATTTATGTTTTATTTCCTGAGAGCTGATCCACACCACCTGTCCTACACAAACACAGTGTACAAAGGCAAACAACCAAGGGCCTGAGTAAGCAGTTTTATTTATTTATAAACTTCCACCTTCTTTGCCTCCTAAAGTAAAATGCTGAGAATGTGATGATAGAGGTTTTTCTCCCCACAAAGAAAACATGCAAACCAGATATGTAGTTCAACTGGAAATAATTCAGGGCAGAACTGTGAGAAGAAGCCTGTTTTAAACTGCTTTAAGTGTGTCAATAAATTGTGAAGTCAGCAGAACACTGCAATCCCTTGAGAGTGTCCCTCTACTGGATGAAACTGTAACTAAGTTCACCCTGCAAGGAGCAAAGTAAGAAGAAAATCCGTGTAATTACCTCGTGTAGCCACTGCCATGAAAGTCTGTGTTGTTTAGGTTCGTGATAACAGTTTGCTGTGAGGGGAAGATCATACATTGTAATGTGTTAGAATCTATCTTGTATTTTGAGAACACCTGCATTGGCTTGAAGTCAGTATCAAACATTAGAATTATTCATTAATAGACACTACAAAGTACTTAAAAGAATTTAAAATGTTAATTACAACTCACACCACCTCCACAACAAAGATGCAGGAGATACTTGGCAGGGAAACATCTACGTTTGAAGAAGAAATTAGTACTTTATTATTAAACCATGATTTCACAAGAGACCTAAAATACTTCACAGAAGTTTTGTTTCACTTACACCCCTCTTATGTAGATAGATATGACTATCTTAATTTTAAAAGTGGGAAAAAAGAAGTTTCCAAATAATCTTAACTTGACCTAACTATGAATCTCTGATAAGAGTTTCCATTCCGTTCAGCTTCCTGTTATTTCCCTGTTCCATTTTTTCCCCTTGAATCAGCTTTAGTGATCATGAGACCATGTAGTTAGCTGGACTGGCGGGTAGATCTGATTGAAAGTCACTTGTAGAGACTTTTATGACAATGAATTACATGATTACAAGATCACAAAGTCCAATTCAGTGAGGTGCTGAATTCATTGCAGAATTTCTGAGATCGCTGGACCGCACTTAAGAGCTCACAGAAAGTATCACACTGCACTAGGACTTACAAACACTACCTAAAGTAGTTATTTCTATAAAGCAGCGAAGGACATTGAGCCGTCTGAGCCCAGCAAGGATCCTTCTTGCATGCAAGAAAAGAGCTGTAAGACCTGTGGGCTCAAGGGGATGTTGAAATCTAACTGCCCTGCAGGAACAGAACGAATAGTACTGAAAGCAGCTCAGGAAGTTAAAGGGCTAAACCTGGCAGTAGCAGCAGTCTAAAAATTTAAATAGTAACAGTAAATTTGGATTATGCTGTGCTCAATTTTTGCTCTGCAAAGAGATACTGAATAGCAGCAAATAACTCCTTCAGCTGGAAGGTGACTTGGCAGTTTAGCAACTCTAGAAATCTATTTGTCAAGTGTTATCCTCATACTCCCCCTCAATATCTAGTTCGTTATATTATGAAAATCTAGTTAATAATAGCATGGTGAATAATAACTTAGGCAAATATTTTGAAAGGGAGTATACAGAATATAGACTATGCAAGGTTCAGTGTCATTCAGCTATCCAACATTGCAAGTGTCAAAGCAGACACTGTTTTAAAGTTCAAGCATTTTATAAGATTAATCTTCTACTTTCTAAGCAGTCAGGCTCAGTTTTAGATGTAGCTATGCTATCTTAAAGAATCTGCTGAATTATTTGGTTAAACACATTAATCTACTTAAAACTAAACCAAAAGAAGATAAATGTCAAAGTATCTTGACTTAGAAAATCCCAAATAAAACAACATTAGAGCAGACAAAAGACAAGCCAGGATAAATAACTGAGATAGAAATGTGGCACGTTTAGAAAGTCACACCTACCGCGATATTGCCACAGGATTGGAAAGCAGTGAATATAAACATAAATGAGACTCCCAAAATAATGATGTTGAAAAGCTTTTTTCCTTCCGAAGACATTTTGTGTGTTCTTCCCAAGTCCTCCGCTTCAGTCTGGAAAAACTCTTCTTTCTTTTAAAAGTTTCCTCTTAATCTCTCTGCTAAAAAAAAAAATAGAAAAAAGGCAAAAAGAATAAAAGAAAGCAAGCTTCAAAAATAATGATTACTTAGGGCTACTTATCAGCTGCTAGAAAATATCAATTAATCAAGATTCCTGGTCACCCCTTTTAAATAATGTGCAACAAAATCGGTACCTTGGGAAAAAAAAGGAATGGTACAAAAGGTAAAGCCTAAGATTCCCTGTACCTGTTCCCATGAAGTTACCAGGGCTGACTGCAGTGTGTTACTTCATGACATCCCTTTCTCCCGAAGGAGCAGCTTTCCCAATGCCGAGCAGGTTAATCGCCTCCGCTTCTTGTCATGGTCGAAATCAGAATTGCGCTCCCCGGCCTCTCTCAATCACCTGACGAAGGAAAGATGAGCCACCCGCACATCTCCATGCACTGCACAGGAAATAAGGAACAGTTCAACGTCTCGATCAGCTGACCCAGCCCCGAGAGCCCTTGTGCACTATGGGAAATGCAGTTTTATCGAGGCAACCTTTTCCTGTCTGAAGCGGTGAAAATCTCCCAGTCCTTAAAATAAAGTTATTTGTATCGGTTTTTGAAAATTGTAGTTTCTAGCCACTAAATAACACCTGGCAAGATTTAAAAAACAAAACACCCAGACATACAAAAACCCCGCTCACAAACCAAAAAATAAAAACCGCCACACAACTACAGAATCATGGAATCACAGAGTGGTTTTGATTGAAAGGGACCTTAAGCCCATCTCATCCCACCCCTGTCATGGGCAAGGGACATCTTCCAGTAGACCAGGTTGCTCCAAGCTTCCTCCAACCTGGCCTTGAACACCTCCAGGGATGGAAGTGATACCATTAATCTTCTACTTCACAGTATTTCTAAATAATTTCTAAATTAATCGAGCCATGAAGATCTCTGTTAAAACATCAGCAAAACTGAGAGAGGATCAGACAATGACTAAATGGCAGCTTTTTCCTGTTACCATCCTTTGTTCTGTTGGGCCTCTGGGACTGGAGAATTCAACTAAATCAGTTCTACTTTAATGTTGGCAAAAAGGGCAGAGAAGGAAATGCAGAACTGATTGAAGTAAATGACAAATCACCACCTTTTACCTCTGCTGTCTACAGTAAAGGGTTTAAAGAAACAGATCTCAAAGGGAGAAAAGGATATTAGCCCAGGAGTTCAAAGGGCTCGTTGAGAGGGTTTAAATTGAATCTGAAGTGGGATAAGGTTTGCTTGATGAACATGATCACCTTCTATGATGAAACAACTGCATGGATGGATGAGGAGAGGGCAGCGGATAGTGTCCATCTTCACTCCAGCAAGGTTTTTGACACTGCGTTTCACAACACCCTCCTGGGGAAACTCAGGATGTGCAGGTGGGACGAGTGGGCAGTGAGGTGATTGAGAACCGGCCGAATGGAAAATCCCAGTCCCAATCAGTGGCACTGGGTCTGTTTGGAGGCCTCTCACTGGTGTCCCCCAGGGTGGTTTAACTTCCTCATCAATGACTTGGATGAGGGGTCGATGCCTCCTCAGCAAGTTCGTTGGTGACACAAAGCTGGTGGGGGCGGCCGGTAGCCCAGAGTGCTGTGAGCCCTTCAGAGGGACCTGGACAGGCCGGGGAGAAGGGCAGAGAGGAATTGTCTGAAGTTCAGCAAAGGCAAGTGCCGGGTCCTTCACTGAGGAGGAGCAACCCCAGGCACCAGCACAGGCTGGGACTGACCGGCTGGAAATCAAAAAAACACCAAAGTGAGGGGTCTTAACACAAGAAAAGCTCTCTTCTTACTTTTTAATATTATTAATTTGTAGTAGCAGAATTTTAAGATCCTCTAGGAACAGTGTGCCGTTCACATCTCCTCTGACTAGTGCCAGTACGAGCTCATATCCTGCAGGAAACTGGGCTGGTGGGCTGGAACAATTCCTTTGGCAACAGCAGCAACGTGTGTTGAAATGAATGAAACCTGGAGGAAGGGGCATAGGAAACTTCCTCTGTCATTTCAGGGGAATCACTGTAAAGATAAACTTCAAATTTCTCCTTTGAAAAAGGGTTTCAGCAGATGAAACACTGAGGGTTTTTTAATCAAAATTCTCTGGTGGAAAAAATAGAACAAACATGAAGCAGCACAAAATGTCAAACCAGTATCAGTTTATTTGATTTCTGAAGTCATTTGTAGCAGGAAACAAACTGTTGCTTCTAGATTTGTATCCATGCTTATTTTTATACTTCTTCAGTGAAAAAAAAAAAAAGTTAAACACAACTATAGTAAAACCAAGAATTTAAAACCAAGAATTTAAATTCGAATACTGATTTTTTTTTTTTTTCATATCGATATTGCCATTGGATTAAACAGATCAGTAGAAAACAGTCTAATTTCAATTCTTTTTTAAACACAATGTTATGGAACAGCTGCATAGAAACTTTTAACACTGTTTTGAGATGAGAACCAGGTATTGCAGTTCAGGAGTTTGGGCATTTTATTAGTGCCTGAGGTGACGGAGCGACAACTTTTGGGGTGGAAGAGCAGCTTTCACGGAATTCTCTTAGGCTCTGAGAAGTTGCTTGTCACCCTTACACAGCACGAACTTGCACAGGGGGCCGGTGTGAGGATGATTTTAGTATTTCCTCGCTCAGCTCTCCCAGGCACCGAGGAGCCGGCGGGGGCCGCCTGGGCTGCGGCGCGGATCCATCGCGGCACGTCCAGAGCCGGCGGGGCCGAGGCGGCGTCCCCGGGCACCGCTGCCCGCAGGGATGAAGGAGAGCCCGCTCCGGGCTGCCCGGCCCCTCACAGCCGCCACAGGCACACAGCGGAGCGCGGGCAGGAAAGGCAGGGAGGTCTCACAGCGGCTGCTCCGGGAGGACCGGTCTGGCAGAACCCGGGCCGAGCGCCGGTCCCCTCACGGCTCCCCCCTCCACGGCCGCCATTTTAAACCGCGCCCGCCCGCCCGCGCCACAAGCGAGTCACTTCACCATCGCTTTTATTTCCGCGCGGCGGGGGTTTGTCGCCCCTCTCCCTCCCCCACACGCACTGCTCTGCCCTCGTTTCTTTTTTTTTTTTTTTTTTTTTTTTAAATTGCTATTGCTAATGTTTGGGGGTTTTTTTTACGGTTTTCAACACACATTGTTCAAAAATTTCCCTGCCTCCTCCGAGCTCTTCCGGGTCACGGCGGCGACGTTTTAACAGCCACTTTCCAACCGCGGGACGAATTATTAATTTAGAGGGGGATTCCCCGCGCTCCCCCCGGCACCACCTCGGGGCAAAGTAGGAAAAAGGGATCGGGGGTCGTTCCCGCGGCGCCGCGGGCGGGGCGGTGCCGCATTCCCTTCCGGGGCGCCGGCGGCCATTTTGTGGCGTTAAGCCGCGCGCGCGGGCGGTTCCCCCTCATTTCCTCGTCGCGGCGGGACGGGGCGGCTGCTCCTGGCGCTTTCCTCCGGCCTCGGGCCGCCCCTCGGAGCCTGAGGTGGGTGCTGCTCCCTGCGGACCCCGCGGCTTTCCCCTATCCGCTGTAGCTCTCCTCCGTTTTGGACTTGCCCTGCGGTGTGAGGCGCGTCGCCCTCAGGGCCGCGCCGGCTGCTGACTCCCTTCAACCCCTCAGGTTTATTCTCTTCGGCCGCCGCCGCCCCTCAGGGGCTCCTGCCCGCCATGAGCTACGGCCGCCCGCCGCCCGATGTGGAGGGCATGACGTCCCTCAAGGTGGACAACCTGACCTACCGCACCTCCCCGGACACTCTCCGGAGGGTCTTTGAGAAGTACGGCCGCGTGGGCGACGTTTACATCCCCCGGGACCGCTACACTAAGGAGAGCCGCGGCTTCGCTTTCGTGCGCTTCCACGACAAGCGGGACGCGGAGGACGCGATGGACGCGATGGACGGGGCGGTGCTGGACGGCCGGGAGCTCCGCGTGCAGATGGCCCGCTACGGCCGCCCGCCCGACTCGCACCACAGCCGCCGCGGGCCGCCGCCCCGCCGGTACAGCAGCAGCGGCTACGGCCGCCGCAGCCGCAGGTGAGCGCCGCGGAACGGGCAGCGGAGTTTGGGCAGTGAATGAGATGATCCTGAGCTGTGCGCCTGTGCAGTGGGACCCGTTTGTTTTCGTGTTGGTTGCCTAGAGAGGTAGCGAGGTGTCCGTCAGTGAACAGAATTGAGCCATGTGCTTTAGGCCCACCCTGCTTAAGCAGGGAGGTTGGACCAAATGACCGACTGTTGCCCCTTCCAACCGGACCGATTCTGGCATTCTGTGTTCTTTTCCCAGTGAGTTTCGCGGCGGGGCTGGGAAGAGGAGGGGGGGATCTACTAGAGGCTTAATTGCAAAGGCGCGTGTGTTCCCTCGGAGTTGGAAGGGTTTCGCCCTATAGTAGATTTAGCCCCCGGCCACTCACTCTGAACAATGGCGCCCTCGGAACGCTCATTTTCTTGCCCACGTGCGTCCTGTTCCGCCTTCCCTGTCCCGCAGCACTCGCTCCAGTCCGTGCGTCACTCGTGAGCAACTTTTAACGCGCCTTTTTTTTTTCCTTTTTTTTTATTTCCCCCCCCCTTCCTGGTGTGTTTTAGCCCTAGAAGACGCCGTCGCAGCCGATCTAGAAGCAGGAGCCGCTCTAGGTCCCGCAGTCGGTCCCGCTACAGTCGATCCAAATCCCGGTCTCGCACACGCTCTCGGTCTCGCTCCACCTCCAAGTCCAGGTCTGCCAGGAGATCCAAGTCAAAGTCCTCATCTGTCTCCAGATCCCGGTCCAGGTCAAGATCCCGGTCTAGATCTAGAAGCCCTCCCCCTGCCTCAAAGAGGGAATCCAACTCTAGATCCAGGTCTAAGAGCCCTCCCAAGTCTCCGGAAGAAGAAGGAGCTGTATCTTCCTAGGAACATGGTAATGTACCTCGGGATCAGCACAGGATGCATGTTAATTTGTTAGAGCACTTAGGTGGGGTGTTGGGTAGTTCTTGGAACATTAATAGCCTGAACCAAGTGAATCCTAGTGGGGCACATTGTTAGTTGTTGGTTTTGGTTTTTTTTTTCTTGAGCAGTGGTTTTTTGGTTATTGGTTTAGGGAAATAATTACTGAAGGGTTTTCTACAGAGATTTTTTTTTTTAAACAGAGAAAATGTTTTATTGCAAGATTAATGCCTTGGTTTTAATAAAATATTGTATGAGACGCAACCTATGATGAAAATGACTATTTCTTACTGTATTTATCCAACATCTGCATTTTCCCCTTTAAAGCTGCGGTCTCCTGTTTGCTAAAAGAATATTGGCCAGTATTGCAGATTTTAACTGATTTGGCTGATCCTCCAGGGACCAGTTTCTGTGGGCGTGTGTTGGAGCAGGTTTGTCTTACGCTGTTAAAGATACACTATCCTTTTAGAACGGAAGATCGGTTCAGTGGCCATTGTACTGACTGGAGGTAATAACTGTCCTAGAAAAGGTGGCAAATTCCTTGCAAGGAGAAAACCACGGAAACTTAGTTTTTCCTCAAGTGGACATCTTGAAGAGGCATCTAAGGATACACCGGGTGGGGAAAGGATAGTGTGTCTTTAACCCTTCAAACTGTTTGGTCCTATTTTTTTAAAAGGAAA
Organism: Chamaea fasciata; assembly: GCF_029207755.1. NCBI lineage: Eukaryota > Metazoa > Chordata > Aves > Passeriformes > Sylviidae > Chamaea > Chamaea fasciata. The sequence continues at coordinate 8,046,560 of NW_027094104.1, read as the reverse complement.
GGGCCTGAGCTAGCTCTGGAGTTAGGTAATTGTAGCAAAATTAGTCACATTTTCGGTTTTGAATGCTAATTAGAGCTTAGTTAAGTATTTATGAAAAAGTATTAGTTTTGTAACTTTATAGAGCTCTGAATAATTGAGTGGTGAACAGGCTGAATTGAAGTTAATGGCGGCTTGATCTACAGCCTGGTGCTTATTCTACTTTGTAACTAAATATTTTGACCAAACCTTACATTTGGCCTCTGAAGTGAAGCAACACACACTGGGGGGAGGTGGAACACTGTGGAAACTCTTTAAAACTTAAATAGGCAAAGCCAGTTGAAACACAACTAGAAGTATCACTGAAGTCATCCACACCCAAAATAAACAAGGTAGAAACCCAGCTGAACTTTTCTCTCTTCAAACCTAGATGCTTCAGCTAAATGAGAACCCAGATAAAGGACGCCTTTGGGGGGAAAGGATCGCTTGAGTCTTCAGCCCGTTGGAGAGACCCTGGCCGTGCAACCAGCTGTTGAAAAGGTTATTTTGTAACATTTTGTCTAACTTTTTACTTGTTTAAGTTGCGCCTCAAGTGGCAGATTTTACATTTTATGTGCCATTTTGTTGCTGTTATTCAAATTTCTTGTAATTTAGTGAAGTGAACGACTACCGATTTCATTATTGGCTTGGATATTTGAGGTAAAACTTCATTTTTGTTTATACAGTGCTGACTTCTATTGGAAATTAAAATCGATGGTAACTTGCTGCCTCCAGTTTCATACTGAGGAATCATGCAGCCATTATATGCTGATAGCTAACTGTCAAAAAGTTCTCTCAATTTTATCTTGATTCCTTAAATAAGATTCCACAAAACTTCAACAACTTGAAACTTACTGTAAATGCTTTTCTTTAAGGAAAAAAAAAAAAAAAGAAAGAATAACTTTGACTTAAAATAGCCTCTTCAAATTTCAAATTGGTAGAAATCTTTTCAGGTGACAGTTGATATTTGCAAGGATTGTTTTACCAGACTCAATTCTAATCTCTTCTCTTATGTATTTTTGTGCACTAGGCGCAGTTGTGTAGCAGTTGAGTAATGCTGGTTAGCTGTTAAGGTGGCGTGTTGCAGTGCAGAGTGCTTGGCTGTTTCCTGTTGTCTCCTGATTGCTCCTGTGTAACGATGCCTTGTCGTGCAGAAACAAATGGCTGTCCAGTTAATTAAAATGCCTGACAACTGCACTTCCAGTCACCCGGGCCTTGCGTAAAAAAAATGGAGCATACAGTGAGCACATCTAGCTGATGATATACACACCTTATTTTTTCCAGAATGGTAAAACTTACCAACCTACATATATGAACTTACATATGAGAATTGTAATGTTAAGCAAAGAAATGGTTCATTCCTTTGTAAGTACTGATTGGTGTATCTTTTGCTTAAGACATTCTGTACTATACCCACTGTCTCTGTAGTTCATATTAAACATTTTTTCTGTGTTAACTTTTCTCAACTTAATGTCTTGGGTCAGCTTATTTTTAGCTTGAAAAGATTTCTGCAATTATGCTGTCAATGTTTAACTTCTATATAGTAACTGAATGCATTCTACTGCTTATAAATTTTATCCACTGGGGTTGCTTTTAAATTACTGTGGGCAAACTTTAAGTAGTATTGTTACTAACCCAGTGTTGTGTGGCAAGTGGTAACATACACCAGGCCACAAACACAGAACCAGCCAGGGCCTGGGATGGTGTTGTGGGAGGTCCAAAGTGAGCAGTACTAATAATTGCATTGCTGTGTGCTTGCCCTGGCTCACCAGGCTGCTGCTTGACAGGGGCTGATCTTTACAGTGATGATTTCTCTTGATTTGGTACCAAATGACTTGTAACTTCAAACATCTTGTGTCAAGGGTTATTGTAATGCCTTGTTTTATCTTATGCATGTATGTTAAATGGGAATGGAAACATCTGAACACTGGCAGTATGGCTTTGTTGAGGATTAAAAGTACTTTTCTACAAACTGAGGAGTTTGTATGTTCCAGGTTAGCACAGTCTCCATACGCTCATGTACCAACAGGATGGCTTTTGTATGTGGATCTTTGGGAAGTATTCTCAGTCCTGGGAAAGGGATCTTATGGGGATGTGTTTTATTTTAAGCGTGCAGTTACCTTTTCATAGTTGAAGTTGTGGATTTAGGTTGGATCTTGTGGGTTTCCAGGTTAAACTCTGTTGTGTAGTGGCTCAGATGATGGATTTGAGGCTCTGAACTATTTCACGGACATGGGGGAGGAACACAAATTTCTCAAAAGCCATAGCTGGAAAACCAAACAGCTTTATTTTTACAATGCATGTTTTAAGAATTGCTGCTTCCCCAAAATATCCATGAGGTTTGTAACCAGGACTGTTCTCTGCAGCTCTGTGCTGCAGTGAACAGCTGAGTATCACCTTGTACTGCAATATAAAGTGGAATAAACTGAAGTGCCCTCTGACTGTGCTAGTGAGATGATCATCATTTCAATTGTGTGTCTTCCTGGCAGAGAGGAGCTGGCCAAGTGCTCTTTGTCTGCCCCAAAGGAATGCAAGGGAATGTGGATGCTCTTCAGGTTCCATTTGTAGAGCAGAGCCTCGATAGACCAGTCAGCACTGAGGGGAGGAAAGGAGTGAAAATCTAACCCCGGGTTATCACTGCTACAATAACTCCAGCAGGCTGTCACCAAACTAGTACAACACAGCTGGGTTTGTAACAGTCTTCTGCTTAACAGCAAATTGGTGGTTCTTGGATTATTTTCAGATTTTGTTACCTCCAGGGTTTACTGGGCAAACAGCAGCTTGACTCACAGCAAGAGCTTTTCTGAGTCAGAGTGGTGGTGCCACAGAGAAGTTAATGCTCATTCACAGCTGGGACAGAAGCTAAGATTTGAGTTAAAAATTTACCTTCGGACTTGGTAAGTTGTCCAGAATTGAGCCTGTGGGTTCTTCTCCAACAAGAAGTAAATTGTAGTTAAAATATCCTCGAAGTCTGTGTAGTTGGGGGAGATAAAGCAGTTTGGGTTAGTCTCTGGATTGCAGGTGTGGATAAATCTGCCTGGTTCTATGAAATGGTAGTTACAAATCAATGCAAGCCCAGCGTATCTGTATGAGAGACCCAAGCATGGCATGAAGGGACTTAGTTATTTAATTTATCTTCTATTCCCACACCCTCAGCTGCATTTATGACAGCTCTAAACTAGAATTACCCCAGAGTAACAAGGTCAGTAGCACAGTGTCACCTGACCTATTGACACTGTTCCCAGCACTACTTGGACACAGACTCCTCGCAGTTATAAACCAAAGATACCTAAGAGCCTTAACGTACCTTTGGGGTCAAAAAAGACATCTGAGCCTAAAATAATGTCTATGGGAGCAAGAGAGAGCAGCTCTGGTGACAGGCGGCCCCAGGTGAGACCGAGGACGGGCACGTGGGGCAGGCGGTTCATGAGGCAGCTGCTGCGGCACCTCTGCAGGCACTGGGGCAGCTCCTCGCTGTCCGACAGGATCACCTGGGCACCGCACTTGGCGGCCACCACGCCGGGGAGACTCACACCGGCCCCGATCTGAAACCACAGCGTGTTGGTGGAGACCGCGGGCGGAGCCTGACCCGCGGGTCACGGGCGGGGAGCGGGCGGTACCTCCAGCACTCGCTTGCCGGGCAGGCTCCGCCTGTGCGCCCACAGGTACTGGGCCAGGACCACGGCGCAGGGCCACACGTACATGCCGTACTGCGAGTCCAGCACCTGCAAGACACGGGGCGAGGCTCTGTGCCGGGGTCCCGGGAGCTCCCGCTACTCCCGGTGTCCCGGCCGCCCCCGGTACCTCGGGCACGCGCACGGCCAGCGCCGCCGGGCCCTCCTCGAACCGGTACCACCGCGCGCGCTGCCGCCGCTCCGCCATGGGCCAATCGCGGGCCGACACGTGTTGGCGCCGGGTCGCGCCGGCCAATCGGCACCTCCTCCCGGCGTGACGTCACGCGGAGCGCCGCCGCGGGCGCTGATGGCGATGAGCCGCTCGTCCAGCCACCGCCTCCCCCGGGGGCCGCGGTTAAACCGGGCCGCTCCCACCCGCGCCGCTGCCCCGGCAGGGCGGGGCGGGCGCCTCGGCGGGCCGCTTCCCGGAGAATGGAGGAAACCGGGTGACACGCGGTCGGCCTGCCACTGTCAGGAGAGCAGCAAGCGCGGAGCGCGGGCCCGCCGCGGGAAGGGCAGCGGCGGCGGTGGGTTCCCGGGGCGGCCGCGGGATTGCGCGGCCAAGGGCGCTCGGCGCCCGCGCTACCTCCGTGCCGCCCGCGCTGCCCTTCCTCAACATGGCGGCGTGGGGGCGCCGCTTCCCCAGCCTCGGCCAATCAGCGCCGAGGCGTGGCGGAAGCCGGGGCGCAGCCGGCCAATGGGAGCGCGGCGAGGGCGGGGCCGCGGCGACAGCGGCGGCACGGGGTGAAATTTCTGGAAGGTGCGGCCGGAGCGGGGCCGGGATCAGGATCGGGATCGGGGTCAGGCCGGGGGCGGCGGGCGGTGACGGCCCCCAGCGCCGCCGCCATGAATCACAAGAGCAAGAAGCGGATCCGTGAGGCGAAGCGCAGCGCCCGGCCCGAGCTGAAAGACTCGCTGGACTGGACCCGTCACAACTACTGCGAGACCTTCCCCCTCAGCCCCACCGCCTGCAAGGTGCGTCGGGCGGAGGGGAACGCGGGGCGTGAGGAATGAAAGGGTGGGAATGGGGAATGGAGAGGGGATGAAATTGGGAACGGAGGGGCGCGCGACTGTCTGAGCGAGTCCTGCGGGGAATAGGGAAGAGACCTGAGGGGAATCGGGGGGGGGGGGGGGGGGGGGCTGAGGGAAGTGGGGTAGGGACACGACTTTGGGGAGCCCTGAGGGGACAGAGATGGAGGAGGCGACTGAGGGGATTGGGAATGCCGGAGGTGAAGGGGGAGCTGCGGGACGTCTGATGGGAAATGGGATGGGGCCCTGTCTGAGGTTGCCTCAGAGCTGGCGGCAGGGAGAGGTTTGGTGAGGGAGAGGACTTTTCTCCCTCCACGTGGCGAGGCGTGTGGGAAGGTCAGGGCCCGCCGGGATGGAACGGGCTCCCGCAGAATTCCCAGGAGCGCTTCCCGGGTCCCGAGGGAGTGAAATGCTGCAGGGGATGTGGCAGCCGAAAGGGCAGGGTGGCCTCTCCTCCCGGGAGAGTGCGGAGCAGTGCCAAAGGCTCCGGGCAGCGGGTGTCACCGATGTGTGCAGGGAGCGGGCCAGGAGAAATGGGGCTGCAGCCTCGAGGAGCTTAAAATAACACAGAGGCAGCTCCGTACCCTCGTGGTGTGTGGAGCAGAGGATATGTGTTAAGCTCCCCCACAGGCGAGCACAGTCCTAGGACGTCAGTCTGTCCTGATATCTGTCCTGCTTTCCTCCCTTGGTTTCACAGGATAATGTGGAGAGGGCAGATGCACTGCAGTTAACAGTGGAGGAGTTTGTGGAGCGTTATGAAAAGCCTTACAAGCCCGTGGTGTTGCTGAACGCTCAGGTGGGCTGGTCTGCCCAGGAGAAGTGGACACTGGAGCGGCTGAAACGCAAGTACAGGAACCAGAAGTTCAAATGTGGGGAGGACAATGACGGTTACTCTGTGAAGATGAAGATGAAATACTACATAGAGTACATGGAAACTACACGTGATGACAGCCCCCTCTACATCTTTGACAGCAGCTATGGAGAGCATCCCAAGCGAAGGAAACTCCTGGAGGACTACAAGGTCCCCAAATTCTTCACTGATGATCTCTTTCAGTATGCAGGGGAGAAACGGCGGCCACCTTACAGGTAGAGTGACAGCAAGGCAAAACTGGGTATTTTCCAGCTCATTGGTTGTTCCTAAATACCTGGGGTTGTCTCACATGAAAAAGGGATATTTTTACATCATCTCTGAAACGAGCGTCCATCTGTAATCCTGTGGGAGAGAAGATTTGTATCATAATTTCTCCTTCTGCCAGCAGTGTTGCTACGGATTTATGGCATATGGTTTTGGGGTATTTTTATTAAGTCAGTTTCAATCACTTCTTAGATTTTTCAAAAATTACGTAGATACTGAGAGCTGTGCAGATCAGTTTCTTGCTGTGTGTGCCTTCTGGTGTTCAAATTTTAAATACCTCAGGAACAGCTCCTGGGTTTTGCACCAGTGGCTTATGTACAGTGTGGAATTTTGTTTAATTATGAGTCCCTCCTTTTAAGGTAAAGATCTTAAGCTAGATTAGGATCTAATGTAGGCACTAGTTCTTAGCTCCCCTTCAGATGGTTTTGAGGGAGAACCATATTTCACATCTACGTGGTCTTTTCAACCTTTTATTTTTGCTTCAGCTTGGAAGAGGGCGAAATGACATTTCATTCATAAATTCAAGTGCAGCAACCTTGTATTTGGGTTTCTAGATAAAAAAAGCCATTTTTATCTATGTTGCTATGACATTTCAGAGCAGTGTGAGCCCTTAAGTTGAACCCTCCCAAATAATTAAGGTCTTTATAGCACCATTATAATTGTCAGACAATGCCTGTTGCCCTTTGAGTGACATGAGTCTGTGATGTGGTTTATTTAAATTAGATTGAGCAAGAGTTCATCAGTAATGACACTTCCCTCTGCACCCTCTCGTGTGTCTGTAGTCAAGTTGTGCTTTTGCAGGAGTGAAGCAAGAACCTGATTCCATCTGAGATCACTGAAGGAGGTGTTTTTACAGTGCTTTTCATAATTCTCTTCTAAGAACATAAAACGCTGTGGTCAAACATAAAACAGGTGTAGTAGAAACTGAATACATTCAATGAACTAGAGATCATTAACCCAAGTTAGAGGTAAATGAGAGAATCTGGTTGTGACTCATTTATTTTGCTGTCTGTGTCCCCCACGCCCTCCCCACCTACAGGCACATGCTGAGCTCCTTGCTCATGATCTTGGTATCCAACTTCTTGTCTTTTGTTTTGGAAAATGTGGGCATTTTTCAGGCTGTTGAGGTTTTTTTGAGGGCTGAGTGATGCACGAGAGCACAGTAATGTCTCCTGGAGTTGAAAGGTTCATCTCAGTACAGGAATGAGTGTGCAGTACTTCTAGAGCATAATTGAAAATGTGACAGGAAGTGGTGCTGGTTATATGAGGAGGATACAACCTGTACAGGTCGATCTGTGGATTGAGAGGGGTGTGGTAGTGTGTAGACCTTAAAAGAAGAATTGGATCTGTTCAGGTCATTTTTGTTGGCATTGTTCCTCTTTGAAATAAAGACAACAATTTTTGGAAGCCATTTACTGAGGCAGTTATTTTAATCGGGGGAGGGGGGCTGGGGTTTATTTTCAGATTAAATTTAGGAGTTGTGAAATTTTTAATGGTAAATTTAATGTCTTGGGGAAAACTGTTTTGTTCTTTGGAAGTTAAGTATTTGAAAGAAGGTGCTGGTAAATGACAGTGTTGCTAAATAAGGATTTTAAAACCTTCTGTGTGTGTGTAGATTCAGGTTATTGTCAGAAAAAGGGTTTTGAACAGTGCATCTGTCTGTGCCAGACAGATCTTCACATGTATGATTTCTTCATGAAAGCCTTGACTGTTCTACCTGTAGTTGAATCAGCTTTCTAAGGCTAATATGAATCTAAATATTGAATTGGCATTAGAAATGGCAAGCACCTGCTTATTTACAGCTCCTTTGTGAAGCCGGAAAAAACCAGCATGATAATCAAACTTTAGTGTCCTACAATTGACGCTGGCAAATGATCCTTCAAAAGCAGCTTGATTTACACCTGCACTGGAAAGGGGAGATGGAGAACTTGCTGTATTTTCTGAACCTTTGCATTCCTCTTGCTGGGCATCTCATGGCTGTCACCACACCATGGAGGGATTGTCTTGGTGCTTTAGTTTCTGCACTCTCTGCTGCCAGTTAAACAATTAATGTCATTTTTTCCTCTTGATGCCTGGTATGAAGTCACCTCACACTGCTTTTTTTTGGTGTGGTTGGTCTTACTGCTCTGTTCCAGGGGAAATGAGCAGTTGAAGGTGCTGCTGCAGTTAAACATGTACAGTAAATAAAGTTCTCCACTGGGAGAAATAAACCTTGTAAATGGGCAGTGGGAATATAAACCTCAAATCCTGAATGGTCACTGGAGAATAAGCTCCATGTAGTTAAGTGTTGGAATGAAAAACCTCTTGTGAATGAACAGAAGGAGCAGAGAGAGGCCAGGGTTGCATAACTTGCTCTGTTCCTTGTTGTTGCCTTTTGTTCCTCTTTGTTCTGCAGTTCTGAGCTGTTTGAGCAGCAAATTTTAGAAAACCATAGGAGAATCCCCCTGTCTAGGAAGAGTTCCAGCACAGGCTGTCGGGATTTAATCATGCTCATAAACTTTGAAATCACCTTTTTATTGAAGAACTGTTTAAAAAAAATACAGCTATGACATATAAAAAGTCATCTTCACTAATTATCCCACAGTCATTCCTGTCCCAATTCATATTGGATTTTAGGTTAAACTCCTGTTACATCCTTTTACAGTAGTGTGAACTTAACAAAATCAATAATTTAAATGAAGGAACTGTAGTTACTTTAGTTTCTAACTGAATGTGCAATGAGCTGCTGTAATTCTCTGTCTGACATGAGGAAAGGGAACTACCTGCCTGCTCTGTGACTAAAGCACTTTTCTTTCCCCTCCATGCAGATGGTTTGTGATGGGCCCACCTCGTTCTGGAACAGGAATTCACATCGATCCCTTGGGAACTAGTGCCTGGAATGCCTTAGTCCAGGGCCATAAGCGTTGGTGCCTGTTCCCAACCAGCACTCCCAGGGAGCTGATCAAAGTGACACGGGAGGAGGGAGGGAACCAGCAGGACGAGGCCATCACCTGGTTCAATGTCATCTACCCTCGGACACAGCTTCCCACCTGGCCCCCCGAGTTCAAACCCCTGGAAGTCTTACAGAAACCAGGAGAGACAGTCTTTGTGCCAGGTATGTGCAGATCTCTCCAGGAAGGAAATCCGAGAGAAAAAAAAAGCATATTTGTAACATTCCTGAAGGGAACATTTCAGCTTTCCTATATGGCCCATTTCTTACAAAGCAAACTGAGCTCGTTTTGAGACTATTCAGTTACTTCCTGAATGTCACAAAATGTGTATGACCTATAGCATAGGGTTGCATGTGATATAGATGGCAAAATAAGTGGGATTTAAATTGCAGGATCACAGGAATGTAATGTGAACTAAACTGCGGTAATAGAAAGCTGTCAGAGCATAAAATAATAAAGGGGGTTGAGCCCCAGTAACTCTTAGACAAAAATGTTTGAGTTTATACACGCTGGTGCAAATTCATGGCTGAATTTTGCATATGAATTTTTCTTTGCTGTGGGAAATGAACTACTTAAAAGCACTGACACCTTCCACCCACTGCTCTGTGGTTATGCTTCATCTTGCATTTAAAATCAAAAGCTAAATAAAGCTTTGCTAAAGATGCCATTCCCTCTGAGTGACTGCACACTGTGTGCCCATTGTAAGTGGGGGGTGAGGTGAGTTCAGCACCGGATTCTAACCTCTGAATCTTGCATCATTTTTGTGCAGCACAGCCCATAGTTTCTGTCCACATTGCTTGTCTGTAACATCCAGCTGACTTGGTGTGTGAAGGGTGCCTTGTGATTGTCTTGGCACTTATTAGTGACTCCTGGGTGTACCTTCTGTTAAGAGTTTGTAGCTGTCGGGTTCCATTAAACTGTTCCCTCAGTCTTTTCTGAGCCTCTAAGTGGGTTGTAAGAGCTCCACTACTTTTATCCCGTGTGGAGAAACAATTTTGCATCTATTTTTAAATGAAAGGTTAGTCTGTAGTCATAAGAACCTTGCAAAATCAGCGTGGAAAGTCCTCTCCAGCTGAAGAGAAAGGGCTCTGTGCAGCCTGGGTTACAATGGCTGTCGCTGTTAAGTAAACCGTCAGCAGCCAGCGTGGTGCTGTCAGGTCACGTCTTCAGCCCTGTGTGTGTGAGCTGCGAAATTTGCTCAGAGTGTGGAGCTGCCTTCTGTAACAAGAACCTGTCAGGCACTGGGTGAAAGCTGAAATAAGAGAGGAAGGATGTTGTGTTGGAAAACTCATCTAGGTTTGGAGATAAGGTGCAGTTCCACCTGCACTGTGGGAAAAGTGTTCTTGGCTGTCCTTGAACTTGCTCTCTGCCATGCAGCCACCAATGGTCACTGGTGTTGTGTTTTAGGTGGCTGGTGGCACGTAGTCCTCAATCTTGACACAACTATTGCCATCACACAAAACTTTGCCAGCTGTACCAACTTCCCAGTGGTGTGGCACAAGACAGTAAGAGGGAGACCTAAATTGTCACGGAAATGGTACAGGTAAGAGATTTAGTAGCTTTCTTTGTATATTCTCCGTTGGAAACAAAACCTAAAAGTATTCATTAATGTGCAGTGTAACAATTCAAAGGCTAACCCTGAAATTTCAACTGTATTTAGGATCCTAAAGCAGGAACATCCTGAATTGGCAGCCTTGGCTGATTCAGTTGACCTGCAGGAATCTACTGGTATTGCTTCTGACAGTTCTAGTGATTCTTCCAGTTCATCAAGTTCCAGCTCGTCGGACTCAGATTCAGAGGTAATGCTTTTTAAGGCAATAGGTGATCCATATTCTGCAATTACATTGTTTTTCTATACCTGATCATGTGCCTTCATCCTTATATTCATGCCCTATGGAATAAATTAATAGAAAGCAGCCAAACCAATCTACATGGTGGAGGAGCCTGTGATCTTAGCAGGTTCTGTTTGCTGAAGCTTCTCTTCACATTGCTAAATGGATTAATTCTGTTTGTTCCATATCTGTATTATATAGGAATCTGTCACTCATTTAGCTTGTGGAAAATGGCTGCAAAATGAATGTTCTAAAAATTGGGAGAGGGAAAAAAAATCCAAAACAGGTCAATTACAACATGGGACTCTTCTTGACACCTAAATCCTTCAGAAGCCAGAGTCTTCTCTCAGAAGATGAGGTGCTTCTAGGGACCAAAAGACACACATTTATTGTCTTGCCTCAAGTCAGCTTCAGCCAGTGATGAAATCCAAGAATGTTTCTGTTCCTGATTTTTAAACACTTAATTTGAAATTTCCTTGATGTGTCTAGTCTAAAACAGCACATTCTTTGAGCTCAGGGCTGCTGAGTAGCTCTTGTGGTGAGTTGCACAGCACAGGCCGTTCATGAGATTCCTCTGAATTGTGGTTTCACCTTTCCATCCCACAGTGTGACTCTGGCTCCGAGACAGAGGGGATGATGCACCGCAGGAAAAAGCGGAGGACGTGCGGAATGATGGGGAACGGGGACACAACTTCCCAGGACGACTGCGTGAGCAAAGAGCGCAGCTCCTCCAGGTGACCCCAGGGCAGCTCTTGGTTTTAAACAAGCACAGGACAATACAAAGCTGGCACACTTCAGATAGGGCATTCCTCAGCAGAGAGGGATGGAGGGCAAAGGATTCCTTTTCCTTCCGTAAAGCAGTTAACCAGTGGTATCTTCCCTCCATTAATTATTTTAATTGTTCCAAGCAGAAAACTAAGATTATTGATGTTTTTAAAAAAAATCAGGGGTTTTATTTAATAAACAGTCTTATTACTTTTCCTAGTTGTCTCTTTTAATAGATGAAAGGATTTGATTTTTTTCTTTGTTTAATGGGAGAGGTGGGATGTTTTAACTGCTCTTTAGAGAGCACAAATGAAGAGTGAACAGTTAAAAATGAGGAATGATCAGGCAGCACTCAGGTTTCAATGTCTTGTTCAAACAGAAAACCTTCAAGTAGTTGTATGGTTTCTCTTACTGCTGCCTGGACTATTTCAATTTGTTCCACTGCTTTATCTGTTAGAGGCAAAATTCATCCTAAATTCCAGATGTCTGTGTTTACGTTTAAAATAAACAAATACCTAAATATCAAGCAAGTTTCAGTCAGTGTGGAAGGAGGCAACATTATATTGCAAAATCAAGGATAGATATGCTTAGGGCAAAGTTGCTGAGGAAAGCAGTTCTCTGGACAGGCCAGGTTAAAAACAGTAGAACACTGGGAATCTGGGAGAATACTGCAGGGAAGAACTTAAACATTCTTTGTTAAATGAAGCATTTTTCTCATATAGCAGAGGCTTGCCAAAATTCTTAAGCAAATTCCTTGCAGCTTGGTTAACCAGTGCTGCTGGATTGGCTGCCTGCCTGCATTAAGAGTGCTGGCCAGCTCTTGAGCTCTTGGATGCTCCAGGTTTGGCATGGATGCAAGTGCTGTGGTGGCTTGGTGTGTGGCTTGCTTAAGGTGTGCAGCAGTAGTTTACCTGAGGAAGCCCATATTCCAGCATGATTCCAGCCTGACTTCCCAGTGTGGGGACTGCCTGAAGACCTGTGTGCTTCTGTAGATTGCTTTCTCGTTTCCAGCAGTTGCTCATAACTGAATGTAATTGAATTACAAGTACAGAGCATCATTAAAAGTTGGGGACAACTGTACTGACTGCTTATTTTGCCCTGGAAGTTTCCACAATTTGCTTGTTATGACATTGTCAAATCCCATTTTGGCAGCCACTGTGACTTCAGGCAGGGAATGAGCAGCCGGAAAGAACAAACTTTAGTGCAGACCCTGGTTTAAAAAGAAAGCTGTAAAAATGCAGATCACAATGCAGATCTGTTCTTCTGAAAAAGCCTTGCATTTTTAAATTATTTGCCATTCAAATTTTGAAGATAACACCCTAAATATTAAAAATCTGCACTTTGCCTTTCACATTTGCTTTCTGGGTTTCACTGTTCTTCCTCCTGTGTATTGATTGTTTCACTCTCTGAGGGTGGTGGGTGTTCTCTTCCAGCTGTGTGATGGCTTAGCTGCTAGAAACGCTTCCAGAGATGAAATCTTAACCCTGCTTGTACAATGCTGGGGGAAAGATAAGCCTGAGATTGAATCTGCATGCTGGGATCTTGTGCCCTGATACAAGGGGAATGCTCAAAGGCAGTTGTACCTTCTTTTGACAGGATTAGGGAATCTTGTGGAGGCCGCAGCTATCCCTGAGGGATAACACCACCTGCCCAGAGGCAGCTGCCCATCGAAACTCCGTTAGCAGCCAGCCAGCTCTGTTCTACCCCCTTCTGCTTCTGTTTCTCACACTCCTTAAGTTTTTGTCACTCTTCCTCGATCCAGACATCTTTGTTACTGTGCTGTCCAAGATTGGCTCCTGAATAACCAGCAGGGGAATGCCCTGACCGCGTCCTTTGTGCAATGCTTTGTCCCCTCTGCGCCCCGGGTGAGTGCACTATAACCCAGCTCTGGGTAAGGACATGCCAAGTATTTAATGGGTCACGGAACTGGCAAGGGAAGACAACGGTCGGTTTTTAAAGAACTCTTTTTAAAACCAGCAGGTAAATGTAAAAACCTGCCTTGCTTTGACACTGTCATATGTTTACATGTCCTGTACACTTGAGGAAAGGAACACCAGCCCTTTTGGCCTGGGGGAACGTCCGGTGGATCTCACACTAGAATTTCAGGAAGAACAAGGAAGAAATGAGCCTCTGCAAGAACTGAGCTGTGGAAAATGAGTCCTTGGATCTTACCCTGCTGTCAGGGCTGGCGCTTCCAAGTGTGTGTCTCATAAAATCCTGGAATACGGGCACTTGGAAAGAACCCACCGGGATCATCGAGTTCAACTCCTTGCCCTGCACAGAAACCGAGAGCATTGTCCAAACACTTCATGAACTCACACAGGCTCAGTGCTGTGACCATTGCCTTGGGGAGCCTGTTCCAGTGCCCAGCCACCCTCTGGGTGAAAAACATTTTCATGATATCCGACCTAAACCTGCCCTCACTCAGCTCCAGCCATTTCCTTGAGTCCTGTCACTGGTCACAAGAGTGAAGAGATTGGTACCTGCCTCTCTGCTGTCCCTTACGAGGATGCTGAAGACCCAAATGAGGTGTGACCTCAGTCTCCTCCAGGCTGAACAGACCAAGTGACCTCAGCCACTCCTCATACAGCTTCCCCTCCAGACCCTTCACCATCCTCATGGCCTCCTTTGGACGCTCTCCAATGGCTTAATGTCTGTTAGATGCTGTGGTTCCCAAAACTGCCCCCAGCACTGAAGGTGAGGCCGCCTCAGTGCAGAGCAGAGCAGGACAATCCCCTCCCTTGCCTGGCTGGCAATGCTGGGCCTGATGCCCCCAGGACGTGGTTTGCCCTCTGGCCTCCAGGGCACTGCTGACTCAGATCCAACTTGCCACCATCCAGGGGCCCCAGGTCCCTTTCCACAGCTCTGCTCTCCATCCTCTCGTTCCCCACTCTGTCCACACAACCAGGAGTGCCCGCGCCCCAGTGCAGAATCCTCTTATTTATTGAGCCTTCTCTACCCTCGAGGGAGTTGACAGCTCCTTCCAATTTAGTGTTGTTGGCAAACTTAATATTCCTTCCAGTCATGCGTCCACGTCATTAATGAGGATGTTGAAGAGCACGGGGATGTGGATAGAGCCCCGCAGCGCTCCAGTAGTGACCAGTGCCAGCCTGGTGTCGCCCCAGTCACTGTCACCCTTTGTGTCCAACCTGTGAGCCAGTTGCTCACCCATCCATGTAACACGATTAACCAGCTGTGGGCAGGACAGTTTGTCCAGAAGGTCACTGGGAGAGACAAAATCCAAAGCTTTGCCGAAGTCCAAAAGGTGACATCTCCTGGCTTTCCCAGATCAGCCAGGTGGGTCACCTTGTCACAGAAAGAGATCAGATTCAACAAGCAGGACTTTCCCTTCATGAAGCTGTGCTGGCTATGACTGATGCCTGCATTGTCCTCCAGGTGTTTTTCAATACTTCCCAGAATCATCTCTTCCATGATTTGGCCGGGCACTGAAGTGAGACTGACAGGCCTGTGGTTTCCAGGGTCCTCCTTCTTGTTCTTTTAAATTGGGACATTTGCCAGCTTCAGTCAGCTGGAACTCCTCCGGATTCCCAAGACTGCTCAAAAATCAAGCAGTTTTGTAATGACAGCAGCAGCATCCTGAGGATTCTTAGATGAATCCCATGAGGCCCCGTGGATTTGTAGGCATCCATCTGGAGCAGCAGATCTGCAGCTTGGGGGTCGACTGGGAGTTGAACATTCTCACAGTCACAGTCCTCCAGCTCAGGGGACTGAGAGCCCCTTGGTCCATCATCTGTGCTGGAGACCAGAGGCAAAGAAACATTAAACACCCCTGCCATGTCCCTGTTTGTGAGGTGACCATCCTCATCCTGGAATGAGACAGTGTTATTTCTAATTTGCCTTTTGCCCTTAATGTATTTGAAAAAACTCTATTTTATTTCCCCCATGGTTCTGGCCGGTTTCATCTCCACTTGAGCTTTGGCCACATGGATTTTTTCCCTACAGTGGCAGCAGCATTTCTGTATTCTTCCCATATCACCAGACCTTGCTTCTGCTGGGCAAACACCTTCCTTTTTATCTAACTTCTGCGAGAAGATCCCTGTTCAGCCAAGGATGGGAAGGTGGTGTGAATGCCCCAAGCACTGAAGCAACTTAAGCAGAGGTGCCCACCAACCTGAAGCATCTTTTGTGTCTGAATCTGCGTGCTCCATGCACACACCTGAGGTGCAACACCTGAACCAGCAACAGTCCATCTACTTCCACTCTGTGTCTGTCAAGGTGACAGGTAACTAAGCTGCACTAGCACCTTGTGATGGGAAGCTCGATGGAGCAGGAGAATCCTGGAGTCTCTTGCACAGCAAAAACTGGAGGGGAAAAAGTCAGCATTTGCCAATAATGCCATCCTTCAGGTGCAGGTGTGGTGTTTAGCACAAAGCTGCTGCTGACAAAGTCTCCCTCTGGCACGATCACATTTGCTGGGCTTGAAACACCAAACGGTTCTGGGGCCATGGGCTCGCTCAGGCCAGTGCAGCTGACATCTCTAAATGGCTTTTCTTTGAGGTTCCGCATTTCTGAAAGTTGCAGTGCCAATTTTAAAGGACCGAGGAGGGGGACGTGTTGTTGTTTTATGCTTTTTAAAAATGCAATGTGTTGCTTAAGTCTGTGTAGATGCATTTGTATTATGCCAGGTAAAGCTCTTGTCCCCGAGGGATCTTTTGGAGCTGCTGGTTTGTTATATTAGCAGGGGCTTGTGCTGGTGGTGTCTCTGTGTGGCTGAAGGTGCTGCCAGGAAATCTGAACTTCCCATGGGCTGCTTCAGTGGGTGCTCTTCTGAGCCCTAGGAGGTGGGTATAGAACTCACTTCAGCCGTTCTTTGGGAGAGGAAACTTGTCAGCAGAAGTGCTGTACATGTAGTGAACACACAGCAAGGCCCAGGCACTGATGAAAGAGCAAATTAAAGAGAGATTAAAGCCTCAACTGTGACTTTCTTAAACGTGTTGGGTTTGGTGGAACCTGGATTGTTGCTTTTCTGGGTTCTCTGATCCGTTTTTTACCTTGTCTATTCCTTATTTAAACACTCCTGGGCCATATCCTTTTGTACAAAGGAACCCTAAATATGTTTGTTGGGATCTCTGTTTTTTGACTCTTTTGTGCCAGTCAGTTTGTGTAAGAGCAGTGTGGTGGTGGGGAAATGGAGAGAGGGAAGGTTTATTGATACATTCTTTAGCTGTCCAGACTCCCGAATTTCCTGTGATGAATAACCAGGCATAAGCAAGCACACTTGATCTGTAGCCACTGCGGATTCTTCCACGACATCACTTAAAACATCCTCCAACTTCTCCAGCTCCTGGCATTTGTGGCCAAGGCTGAACAGCCTGGGAGCCTGCGCAGTCCGTGTGTGTCCTGTCAGAGCAGGCTGCAGCTGCTGCCTTTTGGAAGAATGTGGGGCTTGGAGAGGCAAAGGCTCACAGGACTCAGTTCTGTCACGGTGAGGGGAGTCCTTGGAGAGCTGTCCCTGCCCTCTCTGATGGCTGGGCAGCACCTCAGTGAGATGCAGCTGCATTTGGCACATGTGGTTCAGTTTGCACAGTCTTAAAATCTAATGTGAAAGCCTGATTGCTGTGCTGGGAAAGCCACGCCTCTGCCTCCAGAAGCACTGTGGGAAGATCCAGTGTGCAGAACATTCTTCTACACCTGTGAACTCTTCCATGGTGTGAAATAAAGCAATTCCAGGTGAAGCCTGTGTTGGTGTGACACCCCTCACAGAAAAGCAGTGTGTTTACAACAGGCTGCAGACATCATGATACCAGGAACCCTCTCCTGACTGCTCCACAGGGCACTTCCTGCTGTGAAACAGTGTCTGTGCAGGCTACCTGGGAATCAGGACTCTGGGATCTCCAGTTCTTCCACTTCTGGCTTTTGCCTCAGCCGCTTTGGTGAGTCTTTGAGCAGTGAGGAGAATCCCTACCTCGCAGGGCTGTTGTGAGGCTGAACTGTAATTGCTGTGTGAGATGCTTTGAAGCCATCCACCCACAAAAAGTGTTTCATTCATCCTGAGCAACCTGAGACTTTCGAGCCCGGTGGGAGCTTTTTGTAGCAGAAAACATTGGGGATGTTGTTCAACACTCTTGGCCACGTGGTGGTCTGTGGTGGCCCTTCCTGTGTGGTATATAAATTGTAGCAGAACAAGACTTTCTGTTTTCACCAGGGTTGAACTGTTGCTGTTCCATGGTCTGCTCCAAAGAGGAGGTCCTGCTAGAGCAGGATCTGTTTTTAAATAGGACCAGATGCAATTCTCCCATCAAGGGAGTCAGCTTCACTGGCCTTACAGGAATGGGGGGAGCTGGTGCTTCCCAGGCCCTCATTTCAGGCTGGGTGAGTGAGGAGCAGTTAAAAACTGCTGCTCCCTTTGTGCCTCGCTCTGTGCTTGAGGGAAGCTGGCTGGGGAGAGTGGGCTCTGTGCTCTCATTTCTCCAGGCTTGTACTTCTTCTCTGGGGACATCCTTGTCTCTTGTTCCAGCCCTGCTGCTTTTGTCCTCTGGAGGCCCTGGATGCAGCTGGTCCAGCACGCTGTGGGCCCCTTGAGCCCCAGAGCAGCAGCACAGCTTTGCCTCACCTCCCTGAGGCTTTGGGGGCTGCCCTGTTCCCCAGGGATGGGCAGAGAGCCTCCGGCTGGGTGTCACTGTCACAATCCTGCCTGCTCTGGGAAAGGTGATGGGATTTGGGAGCTCTGGCTGTGCTTTAGGGGCCAGTGACAGACAGAGGCTGTGAGAGTTCAGGAGGAAACGACCCAACACTCCATCAGAACCACAAATGTGGACGAGAGGCACCAGTCCCAGCGCCTTCTCCCTGCACAAGTGCTGTGGGAGCAGGTGAGGCCGAGGAGCCTCTGACAGACCTTCCTCCCCTTTCCAGCTCCTGTGTGCTGGCTCCAGTTTGTCTCCTCAGTTACATCAAACCTCTCTAAATGCTTCAAGGAAAGACAGCACCCTCTTTCATAGTTAACTTCTACTCTCCTCCCTAAGTCCCCAGGAACTGTGGGCTGGGAAGCCAGACTGTTGGCTGAATCCAGTCTGAAATGCCTGTGTGGGCACATTGTAACGGGAGGTTTTTGGCATCCCCCTTGTAAAGGGGGGGAAAGAAAGTGTTACCCTTTTGTGTGACAGTCCCACTGTCAGCTCCAAGCCCTGCCACTGCCCTTAGCTGCTTTTATCACCAATCCAGCAGAGCTGGTTGTTTTGTTTGGATGATTGTGGTTTTGCTTTTTATTTTAAATAAAATCAATTATTTTGCATTATCCTGTCACTTTTTTTTTTTTTTTTTCATACTGTGATCTGAAAAAACCTTACAGGTGTGCACCTCTGTTTCCCAAAGTGCTAAATGTGTCAGGAACAACTCTGGGGGGTGCTTGAGGGTTTGCCCATCTGTGCTGGGGTGTGGTTTGGGAGCTGCTGGTGTTGCACTGGCTTTGGGAGGTGAGTTTTGTTGGTAGGTTTGTTACCAGACTGCCCCAGCTGCTCTTTGGCCCTGCCCAGTCTGTCACAAAAGGTTTCTGTGTCGTGTTTCTGGTGCCACCTCGCACTGGTGACAGGGGTTTCATCTTCCAGCTGTCATGTGCTGCTTTGGGAAGGCCACCATGGTAATCAGAGGGATGGAGCACTTCTCCCATGAAGAATGGCTGAGAGGAATGGGATTGTTCTGCCTGGAGATGAGAAGCCTCCAGGGGGATCTAACTGTAGCTTTCTGCTCCCTGGAGGGAACCTGCAAGAAAACTGGAGAGAGACATTTTACAGGGGCCTGGAGTGACATGACAAAGGGGAATGGCTTCAAACTGACAGGAAGTAGGTTTAGCTTGGATATTAGGATGAAATTCTTCCCTGTGAGGGTGGTGGGGCCCTGGCACAGGGTGCCCAGAGCAGCTGTGGCTGCCCCTGGATCCCTGGAAGTGTTCAAAGCCAGGCTGGATGGGGCTTGGAGCAGCCTGGGATCATGGAAGGTGTCCCTGCCAATGGCAGGGGTGGAACAAGATGAGCTTTAAGGTCCCTGCCAAGCCAACCCATTCTGTGATTCCATGATTCTGAATATGCCCCACAGTACAGTCTTTGGAAGGGCTGCACTCCAAGCAGAGGGGTTTGGGGCAGAGCTGTGAGGTGAACAAGGACTGGGAAGGTGGGAAAACTTATATATTTTGTCAGTGAGCATAGTTGAAAACAGTACCTGTAGGTAAATAAGCTGGAACAGAGTGTGAGACAGCAGCCCTGAGGCTTTTGAAATATTTATAGCAATATGTTGTAAAATGAAACACCTGGAAGAGTAAATGGCTTTGTGGCAGCAGACAGGCAATTCACTCATTTCCACATAAACCTCTGTCCTCCCCTTCCCAGACACTGCTGGAAACATTCTTCTTCTTTAATGTCACCTATAAAGCCATTTCTTTTTCTCCTTTCCAGTTGCCCTCCAGCAGCTCTCTCCGTGCCCAGCTCACCTCCCCTGCTCCATGCACAATTAGCAGATGAGCCCCTCCTCTCCTTGTGGATGATCCGGGTGTGTCTGTGCCTGGCATTTAACAAGCCCCAATTCCAGAAAATGCTGTGAGTTAATGGTGCCTGAAAACTGTTAACAGCCACTGTGGAAATGCTTTTATAACTGTTGTCTCTTGCTTTTCAGTCTGGAGAGGCAATTTAGGTGCTTCAAGACAGCCTCACCATTCCTCATTTGCAGGTATTGGTGATACCTCCTGCAGTCCCTCTGTGGCCCTTGCAGTCAGGACTTGATTCATTTTTATTCCTGTTGATTTATCTACACATCTTCCTTTTCGTGACAGTTGCAGTCATTTCAATGAGGAGGATGACACACTGATATTTTAATTTCTGCTGGGGAGCCTGTGCTGCACCTTTGCCAATGTTCCAGCTCCCTCCTTTTCTCCAGTCTGATGCAGAAGCAAATAACTCCTGCTTTTTCTTTTGTTGCAGTTGAAAAGCAAGTCATGGAGCAGGGCTGTGTCCCTCCTGCAGTGCCAGTCATGAGGGCACGGAGCAGCTGCATGTTTTAAAACTGGTTTGGGGTTGAATGAACAGGCTTGCAGCACATTTTTTTTTCCTTCAAGGCACATAAAAACTCCTCTGTGGGGCTTCACCTCCTCTGGTTCTGGAGAAGTGTGGATCAAGGCAGGTAGAGCTGGTGGGGAGTGTGTTCAGAGGGAAATAATCATTCCATGTCCCTTGTGGTCTGAGACCTGGTGGCTCCCACCTGTGTGTGATGCCTGTGTCCGTGTGTGTCCTGTCCTTCAGCAGAGGGGCCTGGAACTGGGGCTGCCACTGGAACAAATCCCTGCAGCCTGCCCGGAGCAGGAGGAGGAGCAGGGCAGCTGGAGCAGCAGCCACGTCCTGCCTGTCCCAGCTGTGCTGACAGGGAGAGGTGGACCAGGGCTGCAGGGGATTTCCAGAATTGCTGTTCTGCTGCAGCACTGCCTTGTTTAGACCCAAGGCTGTGTCATTTCTCGGCTGTTCACTGCAGCTGGGGCTGGAATGGCTGCCAGTATCCAGGAGCTTTTGGAATATCAGCTTGGATCAGTGTGCTGTCAAAGGCAAGGCCCATTGTACTGGTTTAAGTCTTTGAAGACCCTCAACAGGAACTCAGAGCCTGCCCTGGGTCAGGGCTTAGATTGTAAAATTAATTAAGTTGTTGGAAGAGCTGTATGGGTGAGAGCAGACGTCTCACAAGCAGAGGGGGTAGTGACAGGAGCTTAGGGAGAAGGTCTAGAAACAAATACTTCCAGGAGAGCTCTTGGATTGGATCATTTCTTTTGCTGGAAGCATGGTACATCCATCCCCACCCCTGGGCTGAGCTCTGCCATTTGTGGATTGAACCCAAATATCCCTGAGCCAGCACACAGCCAGATGTCAAAAGGCAAATGAGAAGCCAGCAAGGTAGGGGAGTGACCTCCAAGCCTGAAGAACAGCAAGTACAGGACTGTTTCTTGGGATAGCTTCTCATTTCTGGCATCAAGACACAGAGGGCTGTGTTCTTTGCAAGGAAAAAGTGGCATCCATGACTGGGAGAGTGACTGGGGCGTGCAGAAATAATCCGAGTTTGTAGCAGTTGTAAGACTGGTCTGTGCTCAAACTTTATGTGAGGGGAAAATGGGTTCTGGGAGGATCTGGGAATATAAAATCCTGTCTTTTCCCCTTGAAAACCGGCATGCATCTGTGAACCTCACTGCACAGGGGCTTGTGGAGCTACACTGGGGTTATGGCTGGGATGCAGAGGCGGGTGCTGGAGCTCAGTGGCCTCCTTGCCTTGGGTGGGAGGTAAGCAGAGGACCTTGGAACAGCACCTGCCTGTACAGCTCACAGGCTGCCGAACACTGAGAACGTGTGGTGTGTTAGATCAGAACTTTTTTGTGCCTGTCGAAGGCTCTCCCGATGGTCCCACACCCCATTCCTGCATCCCGGGAGCGCTGCCACCGGCACTGGCGGGGGCAGCAGGAGCCAACCCGGCTCTGTCCCTCCCGCAGGCAGATTTGCAGCGCAGCATTTTCCGTGCCGGGGCTGTTTCCCGGAGCAGTTGTCACCGCGGCTGTCCTGAATCCCCCTTTGTTGGCAAAGCTCTTCAGCTGCTGCCGCCCTTGGCTCCCCCGCCGGGGCCCGGAGCTGGCGGGTTTGTGAAAGCGGCTTCTGTGCGGGGCCGGGGCTCTGGGGACCGTACCCGGCCAGGCACTCCCGCCCGGGGCTCCTGGGGACCACTCCCTGCCCGCCCGCAGCTCTCGGGGACCGTTCCCGGCCATCCCTTACCCGTCCCGGGATCTTGGGGTTTAAACCCTGCTCTGGGGACTGTCCCCAGCCATCCGCTGCTCTCCCGGGCGCTGCAGGGCTGTTCTCCTCCCGAGAGAGGGCAGCGCACTGCAGCTGCTGCTGCCCCGCTCCGGGCTCAGCCCAGGCCCGGGCTGGGGCTTGGGTGCCGTGCCCAGGCGATCCCCTTCCCGAGCCCCCCTGCCAGCAGACTCCGAGCTCGTCTCTCCTGGGGCTGGCGGGCAGCCCCAGGGCGGAGATCCCTGGCTGGGAGCCTGCCTGGCTGACCCGGTGTGTGAATCCATCCCCTCCCATCCCGCAGCGTGCGTGATGAAACCAGAGGCATCAATCGTGCCTTGTAAGTTGATAAGAGAGCCCCAGAGACACTTCTGTTCCTCTCAGTGGGAGCTCTGGCCAGGGACCAGGCCGAGTTTACTCCATCAGTTCCCTCTGGAGAGCCATGGAGGGGATAAGTCGGCATCACACGGGACCTGCTGAGCCCAAATTCTGCTTGGGGGATCGTCCCCATGAGATCACATTCTGCAGGAGCTCTCGCCCCAAGTCTGGACATGGGGAGCTGAGCTCTGTTGCTGATCCTGTTACCTCGTTACTGCAGGAGTCTGGCTCAGTTAGAGTGGCTCCTCTGGCAGATGTGGCCTTGCTGCTCCTGGCTGTTGCTCTCAAGACCAGGAATGTTGTTTTTCACAGACATCCAAACCCTGCAGCTCTCACAACTCCTGTGAGTGCCACAGGTTCCAGCAACCTGAGAGGGAATCACTGCAGGTCCAGAGTCAGGGGCTGCTGCTACTGAGCATCTCTGAAGGAATCTGTTGTTTCCCTTGTCAGGGATTCCAGCCTCAGGAGAAGCTGTCAAGACCAGCTTCTATTATTTTAAGGCAGTGATAAATCCTGCTTGGGAGGTTGCTGGCTGAAGTGCTCTGTCTGTCTCCATGCTGGGTTAATGCAAGCCACATGCTGCTGCATTCCTGAGCGGGCAAACATCCTCCAACACACTTCCAGCCCAGAGCCGTGGAAAATTTGTACTGCCAGGAGAAAGAGCAGGAGGTGTCCTGGGTGTTGGCTGTAATCAAGGGCACTGTGACAATTGGAAATGTGTGTAACACCAAAACACCCCATGACACCCTATTAGCAGCTCCCAGTGGCCAGTTTCTCTCAGTCTCACCCAGAATTCCTCCTTGTGCCCAAAACTGACAGTCCACGTGAGCACAGGAGCGAGGACCCAGACCCTGGATCTTCCCCACCCTGGTTCTGTCTCTGGCCAGGAGCAACTTCCAGGGCTCAGAGGAAGCCTCCGAAAGCAAGTGATGCACTCGACTCAGGATGATGCCTTCATGGCTACTGGGGTTAGGGCAAGTAAGGGGAAGAAGGGAGCAAATACACATCGAAAAAGCTGCTGAACCAAAGAGCTCTGTGACGCTGCCAATCTCCAGGCGATTTGGCTGAGCTCTAGAGCAGCTCTGAGGATCGGGACCCAGGAAATGCAAAGCTCTCCGGGAGAAGGGGAGATAAGTACCGTGGTTGATTGTTGCTAAGAATACAATTATCCATAGCTAACGATTGCCTGCCTGATAGGATTACCAATAATGACAAACGCAGTGAGGATCATGGCTTCACTTCCTTCCTCCCACCCGGAGGATTTAATCCCATCTTTGTTTGAGTTTTGTCTTTGGTCAGTCAATAAAAAAAACTCTGCTCCTGGTGGTATCTCCGGAGCCTTTGCCCTGGAGGAAACTTTCCAGGGTGCATTCCCATGTCTGCTCCCCTCGTATGCATCCTGCTCCGTGCTGGTTTCACCCTGGCAGCTGAGGCCTTCTGATTTCAGCCTGCTTTCTATAAGGTTGGCTAATCCTCCCAGCAGTCTCGAGAGGCAGGAAATCCTCAGTGGCAGAGTCCGGAGGGACCTGACAACTCCTTGGCCACTGCTTGCCAGTTTGTGATGGCTTTTGGACACATCCTGGATTTTGAGTCTCCTGTTTTTCAGACCTCCCAGCCGAAAAATGCTCGTGGGGAGGCTCTGGCAGCGCAGCTGCTCTCGGCACCAACTTTACCTGATGGGTATAACAGCAGTTTGTGCACTGATATCCCCTGCAGCTCCTGGGGAAGGTGGAGTGATGCTCTGGAGCTTGGCATGGATGTGCTGCCAGATGCTGCTCACCCAGGGGAGTCAGGCCAACCTTCCTGGCCCTGCCAGCCCCTCCGCTACCCAGCCAAGGGCTAACAAGGTGCAAATGTTCATTAAACACTGGCCCAGTGTGTCAGGGCTCACCAAGCCCTGTGCAGGGGGCATCCCGGGAGGCTGACACCTTCCCTTTGTTCGAATGGGATCCTTTAAGGAGTGACAGCACAAGAGAAAATGTCTCCTCAGGTTGCGCCCGGGGAGCTTTAGATTGGGTATTAGGAACAATTTCTTCACTGAAAGGGGTTATGATCTTAGAAGTCTTTTCCAATGTAAATGATTCCAGGATTTGACGATGCAAGCCACTGCCGAGCAGTCTGGGAATGACTTTATGGATATAAAGCAGTGTCTAATGAAAGATCCCGTTGTCCCAAGCTGGACTCTCGCATCAAGCAGAGCCGGGTTGCTCGCAGCCCAAGCCTTCCTCTCCCGGTCACCCCTTCCCAAATCCCACCCCTGGGTGCGGGTGGATGCGGGCGCGCATCCCCGGCGGGCGGGGAGCGGGGCCTGGCTCTGGCTGCCGGCTCGGAGGGGGAGGTGGGTGCCGGGGCCGGGGGGGCCGGGGCGGTGGGCAGGGCCGGCGGATGACGCCGGGTAAAGCCGGCCGAGAGCTGGCCCAGCCCCGCCGCCGGCCGAGCGCTGCCCGCGCACCCCCCGCGGCCGCGCAGTCGGGTCGGGCGGGCTCCGGCGGCAGGGCAGGATGGACCTGGCCGTGGACTTGTACCTGGCCGTCCCGCTGCTCTTCACCGTCCTGGCCCTCGTCCTCGCCTCCGTCTTCCTGAGGCTGCGGGGAGGCGGCGGCGAGCGGGCGGCGGAGGGGCCCCGGGAGCCCGCGGCGGAGCCGGCTCGGGAGGGCGGCCCCGGGGGCGAAGCGGCGGCAGCGGCCGCGGGGCCGGAGGACGAGGGGAGCCGGGTGCCGGTGGAGGAGGTCGGGGTGGGCGACGAGGAGAAGGAGGCGGTCGCCGAGCAGCGGGACGCGGCGGCGGAGCCGGGCCCCGCGGCCAAGCCCAGCCCCGCGGCGGCTGAGAGCATCCCCCGGCAGGCGCCCCAGGAGCCCCGGCAGCCGCCCCAGGAGCCCCGGCAGCCGCCCCAGGAGCCCCGGCAGCCGCCCCAGGAGCCCCGGCAGCCGCCCCAGGAGCCCCGGCAGCCGCCCCAGGAGCCCCGGCAGCCCGGGCACCGGGAGGATGCGGAGAGCAAGGTAAGGCCGGCTCCCCGAGGAGCCTCACCCGGGACCGCCGGGGTCCCCCAGCCTCCCCGCCGTGTCCCTTCTCCACCCCTCCGTCCCCGCGGGTGGCGGGGAGGGAGCAGCGCTCGGGGTTTTCTCCTGAAATAAGAGAGGTCCCGGCAAACCGCGTGTTTTGTCTTCGGCTGGGAGCAAGCCCGTTGTCCCCGAGGGAGGCAGCGTTTTGGGAGGGGTGTTTCTGGCTCCTTCCCTCCCCCGTTCCCCAAGGAATGCCCCTAAAAATAATCAAGAAAGTGAAGATTTAAGGGAAGAGGAGCGTGTGTCTCTCCTGTGTGCACATCTAACCCCTGGGAGTCTTCTCCTTTCCCCAAGAGCTTATCCAGGTGCCGGGGTATGTGCATGTGTTTATTCTTCCCGTCCGCATCCCTTTTCTGTGGGTTTCAAAAACTGTTCCGTGCGCTGTCCCTGCCTGCCCCAGGGAAGGAACCGCCCCACTCCTTCCCAGCCCCAGCAGGATGCTGGCCCCGAGCTCTGACCCCTGGCTGAACTGGGGGGGGCTGGGGGCAGCAGTGATGCCTATAAACACCCGGTAAATCCTCCTCCTCCACCGGATCTTGTTTAAAAATAAAAGGGTGGCTCAGTGTCCATGGCAAGGTCTTGTTCTGCTCTTGCCCAGCCTGGATGAGACCCGGTGACAACCTGAGGCACCTGAACTCCCTGCCTTGGTGGCTTTCTCCCATGTGGCCGCTTGTCCAAAGGCCGGGAAGGGAGCACTGGGGTGGGCCGGGAATGTGGGAGCGTCGCCGAGTGCCGGCAGCGTGTTTGGGCCGGGGCGCACAGGGCTGGGGCCCAGTCACCTCCTGCCTATTATTAGCAGCATTTGTAATCCTCAGCAACTGTCTCCAGGCTGCCGTTGACAGCCCTTGCCTTGGAAAGCATCTCCACTGACTCACCGGATAGCCTTGGGCAGGTCCCGGGGGCTTGCACACCCTGCTCTGTGCTGTCGTGCTCTGCAACACCCAGGGGTGACCTGCTCTCGGGCTCTACCTCCCTGTGCTCCTCAGCACGTCCCTTGGTGGTTTTTGAGCCCCGGAGCTCTCCCTGTCCCCTTCCTGGTGCCCCTTGCCCATGCATACAGCTCTCGAGCAGCCTCATCCCTTGTCCCAGCGTCCTGGAAACCACATCTGTTTCTCTGTCGTGTGATTTATCAGTGCCTGTGAGTGCCAGGATCTCTGGAGAGCTCCGGGGCCACCTTTTGCCAGCTGGGTCCTGGCTGGGCCAGCTCAGCACCGAAGTTGGCCACTCAGCTTGAGCTGCTCTCTGGTCAAGTGCAGCACCCATCAGGACAGATGGCCAGATCCAGGGCTGCCGGAGGCCACAGGTTCCTCTGCTGCTAGCTCACATCTTGGGAATGTTTTCCTCCCCTCTGGCTGCTCTTCAGCCCTGATGTCTTTGAACAAGCACTGCTGCAATTCTTGTTGCCTTCAGAGAAGGGCTCAGCTCCTTTATCCCCCTCGGCACAGGTGCAGTAACAGGGTTTTGTGTGCCTGGAATGACTCAAGAAACGGGGAGTTCTGTGTCCTCCAGAAGCCTGGATGGGCTCTATGGGATTGGGGCTCCTCACTGCCCTCAGCCCCTCTTACAGCAAAAGGATCACTGGAGCTGTGTAGGGTCCTGGCCAGCTTTTCCTGCTGGGAAATTGTTCCCTCACTGTGTGAGCAAGGCTGAACAAGTCACCCTGGGCCTGAGCAGCATCCCTTTGGGAAGGACAGGGACCAGGCACGTGTGATCTGGGGGGTGGTGGGGAGCAGTGGGAGGGGGAGTGATGCTTCTCACTGCTGAGTAAGTGTTTGGGAGCCGTGCCCCCGCGCATGATCCCGCAGCTGCCAGCGCTGCCTGGCCGGGCTGGGCGGCCCCGGGGCTGGGTGGCACGGCCGAGGGACCACGAGGGACTACGTGCACTTCCAGCAGGCGCCACACACGTGTGGCAGTGCCCAGCCTGCTGATCCAAGGGTTGGTCCTGTGGGCAGAGTGGGGGAGACCATCCACAGCTCTGCAGCACCTCCCTGGATTCCCTGGTTTGGCTCCCTACAAACATCCTCAAAGTTGCTTCATCCTTCCCCTCCTCCAGCACCACTAAGACCCAGCAGATATTACAGGCAGGGATGGGACGGGCCCTGGGCAGAGCACTGAGTGCTTTGCAGGTGGCTGATGGAATCATTCCCTTTCCAGCCTGTCTTGGCTCGGCCGAGGGCTGCGGTCCCCTGATGTGACTCAGCAGAGGAGGCTCCCAGACCCTGTCCGGCTGCTGGCTCCTGCAGCCTCAGGGCTTCTCAGTACATCAGCAGGCTGTGCTTGGCACTCGGAGAGCTTTCTTTCCTTATTTATTTTCTTTCCTTATTTATTTTCTTTCCTTATTTTCGTTCCCTCCTGTTTGCTTAGCACGCACAGTGCCAGGCTGGCTCGGATTGCCCGCAGCCATTAACCACTCGACCAAAATGCTGATGGATGAACCCGCCCAGGGAGAGCAGCCTCGGTGTGTTAATGATGGGCTGGAGCCGTGCATCCTGCTGCCTTCTCCTTCCCTGCTCCCTGCCTATGCAAACTGGGATCCGCTGGGGCAGCTGCGTGTCTCAGCCTCCCTCCTGCTTCCACCTCCTGCAAGGCTGGTAAAATCGCTAAAACTGAAGCCTCCTGCCCTTCTCTGCAGTGACCAGTTCATTGCAGCATCGCGCTCAGGGCTACAAAATGAACCAGTGGCAGAGCAGGGAAAGAAGCCCAGGAGTCCTTGTTTCCCTTAACTGCTTGTAGTTCCCCCTGTCTCTGCTGGCTCCCATCACTGAAAAAAAAAAACTTAATTAGTCTGTCGTTGTCTGTTCTCATCCCCATCCCCAGCTCGTTAATGGATGAGGCAGTGCTGTCAAAGCAATCCCCTAATGAAAAGCTGCTGGGTGGGAACGGCAGCGACGCTGGGGCTGTGGAGCGTGGTTCTTGTGAGAAACGGTCAGAAACTTCAATTCTCTAATGAGCCATTCTGTCCTGGAAGTGGCAGGTGGCAGGGACCGGGCAGGGTTTTCAGTGTTGGACCAGAGCCACTGCTGGGATGCTTTCCTGGCCAAAATATTCTGGAGATGGGGAGGGTGAGAGGGCAGTGCCAGGGCACAGCAGCCTGGCTGGTTTGCCAAGGGTTAATTGGAGCTGAGGGCTTCAAACAGAGCAGGAGCAAGTGGGTGACAGTGGGGAGAGGGGACACGCAAACCCTGCCTGAGCAGGGCAGCCTGTGGGGCTGTCACCTGGATAGCAGAGGCACAAAGGCTTCATCTGTCTCTTCTGCCAAGCTCGTGGTGCTTGTTCCCTGTTCCCTCCACCCCAATCTGTCCCTCCCCTGCGGGCTCCCTGTGCCTCTGGGCACAGCAGGCAGCACAAGGCACTCAACTCCCACCAGGAGCCCTCTTTATATTTAAAAAGTCATCATTTCCCCCTCTAATACCTCCTGCCTGCCCTCCCTGTGCTGGAGGGGAGAGGGTGCCTAATTAAGTCTGGCTGTAATTGGCAGCTGTTCAGGCTGTGTCTGCACTGCCAGCAGGCTGGGACAGGAGCTCCAGTGCCCCACAGTGCACTGGGGAGGGATGCGGTGATGTGCTACCCCCGTCACAGCCTTGGCAGCAGCATTGCCAGGGAATGCAGGGCTCCCCACCCAGATCCCTGACTGCTCAGATGTGCCCAGCTCTCACCCCGAGCACTCTGTGCCAGGGTCAAATGCCTCATCTCTTGCAGTGGCTGGAAACTGGGAAGTGAGACAGGACGTGTGTCACCCCCCAGGGAGCCTGTGCACGTGTCGTGCCCGCCTTGAGTCCCAGCCATGGGGCTAGTGTGGGGCACGGTGGCACTGGGGTCTGCGTTGTGTTCCCTACACGGGCTGAGGAGGTTGAGCTCCTGCCCAGGTCCCTGTGGGCTGGCTACAGCCTTGGGAGCTGTGCCAGAGCCAGAAAACTGCTGGAGCAGAGGCCACAAGGACTCTTTGCCTCCTGATGTGCCCACCTGTGGGAAGGGCTGCCAGGCGAGGGCCAGCTTTGGCTGCCACTGCTCCCAAGGATGGCATCCAGCTCACCTGGGCAGCAGAGGACGTCCTGGTGAGTGGTGTTGGCGTTCCAGAGGCTGGATGTGATCCTGGGGGAGCCACGCTGGGGTGTGATGGTGCCTGCAGGGATGGGTGCTGCTGAGCTGGGCTCCTCAGCCTGCTGTGGGACACACCAGTGCTCTCCTCACCAGCCCTGGCACTGCCTGATCCTCGTTAAGGGCTGGGTGGTCCCAGAGCTCCAGAAATGCTCTGCCTGCCCAGTGGCTTGTTCTTGCCCATAGCAGTGACAGGGGAAGGAGCAGGAGCAGATGCTCCTACACTCTGGGAGGCTCAGACATGCAAAACGCCATCTCCACATGAGGGACATCCTCTCCAGCACCCCAGAGCTGGCAGGACCATCACCAGGGCTGGAAAACTGCTCTTCTTGTGCAGCTGCTTCTCTGGCCAGCGGGAGGATGGAGAGCCCCTGTGGTGGGTGAAAGGGAGCTGCTGACAGAGCAGCTGCTTTGCTCTGCTAAACTCTGCCCAATATTATTATTATTTAGCCTTTTTTTAAAGGTTTCTTCCTTCCCCTTTTCTCTTGGCTTTTTCTCTTTCTGGCTGGCTCTCTCTGTCTGCTCTCTTTCCCTCTTGCAATGTCTTGCATCAGGCTTGGAGCAGAAAGTGCAGCCATAAATGGCAACACACAGGGCCCAGGAGTTTAATCCAAGATAATTTTCTCCTCTTGCTTTGCAGCCTGGGATCTTCTCTTTTCCTGAAGCTGGAGCAGGGAACTTACTTGTCCCCTGCCTGCCCATAAGTGCCAGGGCTGCCCCTGAAGAAAGGGTGAGGGACGCGCCACCCCCAAAGTCTCCTTTTTTCCTTTCTGAGAAAAAAGCCCATTGCTCGGAGGGGTTTGCACTGGGGATGGAGGAAGTGGGGAGGAAATGGCCAGAAATGAGCTGAAAACCAGATGATGCTGTAGTGGGAAGCCTGGCTCCCATCTCCCACAGGCTGGGAGAGGGTTCAGTGGTGGCAGAGCCTCGAGGGGCATTTTGAGGTCACGATGCCAAGCTCCCCTCTCTGAGCCATCCTCCCCTGGAGACTCAGGGCTGCCCGCGGTCAGTGCTGACTGTGTCCAAAATGCCCCTGAAGCCTTGTCCTCGCCCTGCTTTGGTCCAAACCCTGCTGCCACAGTCAGCCTCACGCGCGGGCGTCTCGCTCGTGGCCATGGAGCGAAAGGGCAGCAGCACATTTGGGATGATCCAACAAATGCTTCGGCTCCGCAGCCAGGAGCTGCCAACCGCCGAGGCAGATGGATCGCTGCCTTGTTATTTAAGGTGGATGACTTGCTGGATTTTAACCCTGCGCTTTCCAAGAGCCCCGGGCAAGCTGTGCCCAGGTATGATTCAGACGTCCCGGGGTACGGGATGTGCTGCGGCTGGGCTGGGTCCGCGCCGCCCGCAGGCAGGAGCGGGCAGGGAGCGTCCCCAGCCCTGCGTGGCCCCGGGGCCAGGCAGCTGCCGCCCAACGCGTCCCCTCGGCTCGGCAATGAGATCTTTGTTTGCCGCAGCAGCTGGTCGGAGCGGCCCGTGTTAAGTCTCCTCCAGATGCTCCCGGATAATGACATGCACCGCTCCCTGCAGGGCTGCTTCTCGCTTTTTTTTTTTTTTTTCTTTTTTTTTTTCCTCTGCAGGGAGGTTTGCATGGCCAGTGTGCACCGGAGAGGTGCTGATTTGTGGGCTGTTGGGCAGAGGACTAGGGTCCTTTCTTCTCCAGTTATTCCTTCCTCACTGCCAGCTGCTCCAAACTCTCCCTGCATTCTCCCTGGGCTGTGCTTCCTACAGACGAGCAGTCGCTGGGGTGCCATCGCGTCCTCTTTGCTGTCCAAGTCTCCCGGTGTTGTCCCAACGCCTCCCTCCTCCCTGCTTTGGCTGCAGGATGCCAGGACAGCAGCACCCACTGGCCATGACAGGGCTGAGAGCTCTCAAATTCGGGGCTGCTCCAGGCAGAGAGGGCTCTCCCCTCCTCTCTGGCTCTCAGGGGCTGTAGGCACAGCCAGGCTCCAGGTGGGGCTTTGTCCTTGCTGGTATTTCCAGCCAGCCCAGAGGCTGCTCCCAGCCCTACGCTGGTATTTCACTGCAAGGCCAAGGGACACTGTGTCCCTGCCCACGCATCTCCTCCTCCACAGCCCTGCAGGCAGAGCCGGGAAACCTTCATCTCTGAAGGTTTTGGACAGGGAAGGCTGGCTCTGCACGGGGCTGAGAGGGCTGGGAAGCCCCAGCCCCAGGGTTGCAGGATGGGACGGGGAGGTTTCCAGGGGCTATTTGCTGTGATGGAGAAGGCAGCTGGCAGAGCATTAACAAACCGAGCATGTCCTCTCCCTTCCTGCTGCTCCTGAGCTGCTGCATCAGCATCCTGGGAAGCTGCCTGAACCCTGCCAGGAAACACGGGCCTGGTGCTGGCAGAGCCTGGCCCCCTCACTGATGGCTCCTTGCACTGCTCCCATCCCAGGGGCTGGGGCTGCCACAGAAATCAGCTCGTGAGCTCCAAACCCTGCCTGCAGGGCTGGGCACTGGAGGTCTCTGGTGCTCCTCACTCCGGCAGCCACGTCGTGGATCAAAGGCAGCACGGGCTCGGGCATGGGGCAAGGTGGGCTACTGGCCACATTCAGGGTTTGTCCCTGTGTGCTGAAGCTGCCAGGGCTGGTTGGTTGAGCACAGGGAGGGCTCGAGGGTGTTTGTGCTCAAAGCTTTTGCCCTTTTCCAGATACCACCACTGGGTGCCTCGCCTGGATCCAGCCTTGGGCACACAGGACAAGCAGAGGACACGAGTGGCCACGCAGCACTTTCCAGCCATGAAGAGGTGTGTGGGAGGGAGAGCCAGCCTGGGGAGGGCGGCACGGCACACAGTGTACCAGTGTCCCTGAATGGGTGGGTGGCAGTGGCCACTGGGGAGGGGGGCAAAGCTTGCCTGTTCTCCCCTGTTGGGGTTGGGTGGTCTCTTAATGACTTGGCCCATCTAAAACAGAAAGAAATCGTGTTCCAGCTGCAGGTTTGCTTCTTGGAGGTGGAGGGGGTGGGGGTCAGTGAGGCGGGTCCCTCTGAGACAGCAGGACCACAATGGCTGCGGGAGGGCAGCCCCAGGAAGGCACAGGGACAGAGGGACGGGGATGTAGAGGCTGGGGCCATAGCAGGGGAGGAAGGGAGATGCTGGCATCTGCCTCCAAGCCATCCGAGCAGAAAAGCGTTGTGCTGTAGGGAGCTCCTGGCTGCCACAAGCAGGGGTTCCCAGATGGCCCCAGCACGCTGCTGTTGCCCCTGCCTGTCATCCCTGCCTGTTCCCTCTCTGCTCCAGTCAAGTGTCTCTTCCTCTGTGTCGGAGCAGATCTATTTTCCTTCCTTGGAGGTTTGCCACCCAAATTTCCTGCTCGTTCTCATTGTTAAATGCTCAGTTCCTTATGCCCAGGCAAGGAAGAGGCTAAAATCTCCCTCCTTGTGTCTGCTGCTGCAGGGTTGGGTCTCCCAGGGGATGTCCCAGCTCACAGGGAGAGATGGATATGATGGGGACCTGCTGCCCCGGGCCTGTGGCCGAGCCACCAGAGCTGAGTGTCCCCTCCCTGAGGCCACTCCTTTGGGTACCTCCCCAGCCATCCTCAGGGGAAGTCCGGTTGTCCAGTGGGAAGTGCCCATGTTTGGAAGTGTGGCCCAAAATAGCCATTGCTGCAGGGGGTGGGGGTCTGGGTGGCATCTCCTTCTGGGGAACAGAGTGGCCAGAGGAAGCCAAGGGGCTGTGAACAATGCACATTCCTCCCCCATGACAAATGAACTCCAGTTCTGGGCCGGGGCTGAGCTCCAAAGCTCTGCACTGCAAAGGTAGCACTCCACTCTGTGCATGGTCCTTCTTGGCTCAGCATCGTTCCCCTTGGGCCTCCTTCACCCCAGCTTTTCTCATGTGTCCCTTAATAATGAGGGGCTTGGCAGCCTCCCTCCATGCTCCTCCTCTCTGCTGGGTGCTTTGCCTTTTTGCCAGCCCATGGGATGCACGGGGCCAGGAGGCTGCAGGAGGACACCCCAGGGTGCTGGTGACCCCTGGGCTTGGCTCACAGGGGTTTGCAGCTGGAGCACAGGGCTGTGCAGGAGGGAATCCCTCATGCAGGCTCTCTGCCACGTGTACTTGTCTTATCTCCAGAGCTGGAGTGCTCCCTTCTCTCCCTGCTTGGAGTTTCTGCACAGGACAAGGAATCTGGGCTTTATGAAGTTTGTTGTTCCTTGTAGAAAGGAACGCCCAAACTTCCAAAATTGCTTTGCCTTTAAAAAAACCCCAAAATATGCTGTTACTGCTCCCACCTGTGCTCCAGACACCAGCTGTGGATGGCTCCTGGAGGGGTCCCAGCACAAACCCCCAGTGCTGCCTTTGACCCCTGGGCCCAACTGGTGAATGCCCCCGTGCTTCAGAGCAGCTGCTTGGCCCATGGCTGCAAGGTGGCTTTGGCTGGGGATCCACCATTTCCTAGTTCCAGGACAGTCTGCCCAAGCCTGGCCTGGGGGCACACAGAAGCCCCTGAGGCTCTTGGCTCAGTCCCCTGCGTGTCCCTGGGCAGGAGGCGTGGCAGGGGTGCAGCTGGGAGGAAGGTGCTCAGGCACAAGGCTCTTATTAAAAACCTTAATATCTCTTCAGTTATGGGGAGGCACTTGCATTTCACAGCCTTTGGGTGGGCCAGATCACCGTGACTGGGCAGCAAGAGGAAAGCAGACTAATAAACCTCACTCATTAGCGAGCATCCTTTTGTCCTGTTCCTTGGAGGAAGCAGGGAAGGGGTGCCCAGCCCTCTCACTGGAGCTCCGGGCTCTGCATCCCAGCCCTGCCCCAACCAAACATGGGTTATTCAGCACAGCACCTTCTCCTCACGGCTGTTCTGTTTTTAACCCCTCCAGGAGGAAGAGGTGGACTCAGAAAATGAGAAGCTGGTGGTGAGAGAGCCGGAGGATGAGGATGGTGAGTGCAAAGCAAGCCAGAAAGAACTCTGCAGGGAGATTATGGACAGGTCTGGGGCCCTGAGTGCCTGGGGATGGTCTCCTTCCTCCAGGAAATTCCTACCCCTTCCCCAGATGCCCTTGGGCTGTTTGCCATGGGGTAGCTTTGTGATGCAGCTGCTTCAAAAGCTCCTTGCAGCATCCAGGACAATCTCCAGGAGCTTTAGTTAGAGCCACGTTTAACTGATTAGCCAATTAGTTGACTGGAAAATGATTAATTGACTAATTGGGGTGACAACTGCTGCACTCCTAAGAAAATGAAACAGATGGTGCCGAGTGGAATGTGTGTCTGAAGGGGACTGTGCTCTCCTGAGCAGCCCTGGAGGTGCTGGGATGTCCCCAGGAGTCCTGGCGTGGGGTGGCTGGGGCAGCAGGAGGCCTCGGGGTGTTCTCCCTGCCCTGCCCCACTTTCTGCCTGGCTGTTTGAAGGTGCTGTGTGGCAATCCCCCGGCTCAGGAGGATTATGCCTAATGCCACAGAGAATCAGATTTTAATCCTGGTGCCATTCCTGCAAGGCGGGGCAAGAGCCTTTGGAGAGGGGGTTCCCAAAATACACTCGTTCCACCCCGTTAGGCTTCCTCAGAGCACAGGGGGCTGGGGATGTCACCATGGAGGGCTGTGGGAGGTCTGGTTTGAGGATTGATGGTCTTATCCTGCCAAACAGATGCTCTGGCAGTGTCTGGTTCTGTGGGCTCAGCTCTGTTTCAGAGTGCTCTGGCATCACAGGGCATCGCTCCAAATTGGCTGCTGCTTCGGACTGGGAGAAGGTGATGGCCCCTGGCTGTGAGTCCACTGTGTCCTCCCTAAGCACCTCCTGCAGGCAGCCCCTGGCTCCTCTCCTGAATTTTTCACACCATTTCTGAAATATTTCCTAATGGGGCTGGGCAAAGCAATGGCCCGGGCTGCTGAGGAGACAGTGGGATGCAGCTGGGAACACCAGCAGTGCCCTGGGATCAGCCCTGCTCCTCCTTCACTGTCCTGGCCCCACTCACCCCACGAGCACAGATTCCCCATGGGCATGTGGGGATCCTGCAGGCATCTGTCACCAGCCTGGGATGCTGCCCTGTGACCAAAACCACCAGAGCAGCTTTCCCTCCACTTCAGGCAGGGAGCTGGCAGGGATAACACGTGGATCATGCCAGAGCAAGCATGTTCAGGGGAGAGGTGCTCTCTTGGGGCTGCTCTCTCTCTGCCAGCTCAGGGTCACAGCACTGGCAACGCAAGGGCAGAGAGATGAAAGACAAATGTTTTCTTTAATACCAACTCATGGAGGCTCTCAGTAAGTAGGTCACCTCCTATTCCTGAAGTGTTTTCCCTGTCTACATGAAAACCCAGCCTCCCTTTTTCTGTGTGTTTCCTGAAGTTTGTTTTCAATCTGCAAAGAAAGTTCCTGAGCTCAAAAAACAGCCAGAGGTTTCCAAAGCCACACACTGTCTCCTTTTTTTAATCACACCATGTGGGCAGGGAGATGGGCACCTTCCTTGCCTCCTTCCCCCCTTATAATTTTCTGGTGAGGTGGCAACTAAACAGCTCTTTTTGGGCCAGTCTGAATCCCAAATCTCACTTGATTTGGCAGAAAACCCACTTGAGGGAAACAATTGTCCTTGAAATCAGTCAGGCTTTACAAAGGTAATGAACAGCTCCTGCTCTGCACCAGCATAAGGAACAGGATGTTACACCCTCTTTTTAATTTTTTTTTCTCTCTCCTAATATCTCCCAAAGCAGCAGCCAGCTGAATTTTCTTTCCATGCACTTTTATGGTCACCCAAATTGCTGATAAGCTGCAGCATTACCACTTGTTTCCAGCTGGCCAGGTTTGTTTGTTTGCCACGGGGAGGGTTTCCCACCAAGGGAAGTGGAATATGGTCAAGCTGACTGTTTAGGGCTGCAAACCAGAGCTCTGGGCTGCTTGTGTTCAGACATTTGTATCGAAGCTGGATGAAGGGTTTGCATCCCTTGGGAGCCCCGATGGCATTTAGGGATTAGAGGAACACTCCAGGTCAGTAATTGAGCAGTAACCCACCTGGGAAGCTCCCCAAGATCAGGAGATGTAAAGAAGTGAGGAAATGTGGGCATTAGCAGGGGGGAGGTCTCTGTGAAATTCCCATCCCACTCCCATTGCTCCAGGCACGGTCACTCCAGTGAAGCCTTGCACTCCTTGTTTCTGACATCTCTGGTTTCCCCACCTACAAAATCAGGCTCTGACTTGCTTTTTACAAGGGAGTCCCCAAGGTCTGGCAGCAGCTGAACGTGGGCATGAATGTGGGTTGGAGAAATGTCAAAATCAAGGTATTGGACAGAAGAAGAAAAATCCTTAAGGGCAGTATTGATTGGAAAATAGAGGGAAGCTGGTGCTGAATCCTGCCTGTGAGGAAGGCGAGGGAGGGGCTGCGAGGGGTTTTTTCACTTGGTTGGGTGAGGAGGAGAGACAATCATGAATATGGCCACAGTAGCAGTGGAAGGGGCTTCCTGCATTCCTGGGGACAGAGGATGTGTCCATGTGTTGTGCACAAGTCGGGGCTTTCTCTCCTGCCAGGGGAGTTTCACCCCTTTAGGGGTCCTGCTGGTGCTGCTTGGTGTCATCCTGGATACTGGTTTGTGGATAATGTGCAATTTTTCAGGGCCATGCAGATAATGAAGTAACATCTTTTTGTGCACCCCTTGGAAGCATCCCCAGGGCTCTGGGGGTCGGGGGAAGCAGCAGATGTTTCTGGGAATGTGGAAGCAGCAGTGCTGGATGGTTGGACGTGAAGCAGCCAAGTCCTGCAGTCCTTGGGAGATAAAGGCTCTCAGATAAGCAGCCCATGGATAACCCACAGCAGCAGCTCCTCCTGGGCTGCCTTTTGGATTGACCTCCCCTCCTGTTGTTTTCTCCCATCTGTAGGAAGATAAAGCATGGGAGAGGTTTTTAAAAGCAAATAGCGCTCGAACAAAATCCGATTGGAAAGGGATCGGCTTTGGCTCAGAGTCTGAGCTTTGGTGCTCTAATTAGCACAGGGCTGAGGCTGGCGAGCCGGGTGGGAGAGCACCCAGGAGAAGGAGATGTTGGTTTCCTCTTCAGGGCTGGTGACAGAGGGACTTGGACCCAGCTGTGTTGGTGCTCCCGGGGCTGCCTTGGCTCAGTGCTGTTTGCAGCCCTGGGATTTGCCGTGGGGCAACTTCTTTTCATAGGCTTTGTCAAGGGCTGCAGGAGAGCTGCAGGCCTGTGTGGCCTGGGACAGCTCTGCTTGTGGCACCATCCATGAGCCCCAAGCCTGGGAAAGGGCCCCTGGCTGAGGGGAGGGAGGGAGGGAGAAGGAATGCAGGTCTGGAGAGGGGAAGCGGAAAATGCTGTGAGTTAATCAGGGCAGGATTAGCATGTCTTGATAAGCCAAGATGGGCCTGCAAAGCTTTGAATCCAGGGAGAACAATGGCATATGGTTCCTGTGCTGTGGGATTTACTTGGATCTGCTTCCAGCAGGCTGCTCGCTCACAGCAGTCCTCGCTGTTTCCAGTGCTGGCCGCTGCCAGGCTCCTGCCATCCTCTGGCCAGCAGCACCTGGGCTCTCCTCTGGGATCCACACTGCCTCCCTGACAG
Organism: Chamaea fasciata; assembly: GCF_029207755.1. NCBI lineage: Eukaryota > Metazoa > Chordata > Aves > Passeriformes > Sylviidae > Chamaea > Chamaea fasciata. The sequence continues at coordinate 8,008,379 of NW_027094104.1, read as the reverse complement.
TGCTCAGGCTTTCTGGAGATTGCAGCTGACTCAGGAAATGTGCTGGGGCGGCCAGAGCACCCCAAATGCTCTGGCCACTGCTGTGGGTTGTGCCTCTCGAGAGGTTTCTGGTTCACAGATCTCTTGCTCTTTTTTTTCTTTCTCCCCTCTCCAGCTGCAGATGAGACATTTTCTTTTAAATACAGTCCTGGAAAGCTAAGGGGAAACCAGTACAAGTCAATGATGTCCAAAGAAGAACTAGAGGAAGAACAAAGGTAAGTTGAGCTTCTTTTTTCTTCTTGCCCAAGCCCACCTGGCTGACAGGCCCTTGGAGCAAGCTGGGTGTGCTCAGACCTCTCTCTCCCCACACTGCCCGCAGTGTCTCATTGCTCTGGAGTTCCAGACCTCTCCCATCCAGGAAGATATGAGAACAAATAAAGTCACACTGATTGAGGAGATGGAGGCACTGTGCCCCTAATTACCTCTGGATGCTTAGACCAAATTTTCCAGCTGATGCAGCTGGTGTATTTGCCCTGATCCCATTAGTTCTGTGCTGATCTTGGCTGATCTGCCTGATCTTTGGTTACTGCCCCTCCCTTGGCCCTGTGCATGGTGTCCCAACCAAGGACATGGGCACAGCTCAAAAACACTGAGGCAAAGTGAGGGAGCGTGAGGTTCTAGAGCTCACTGAGATGGGGCTGACACTGGAAGTGCCCATCCCCAGGGCTGTCTCCTCAGCTGGACGTGGTGGGGATTCACCAAGTGGTGGGCCTGGTGGAGATGGAGAATTGTCCATCTTGCACTTTTTGCTGAGGTATGCCCCTGAGCCCTGCATGAAGAAAGGTGGAACCTGTCCTGTCACTTCAAACAAACTTTCTGGCTCGAGATTCCCCAGCCTATACAAGGAATAACCCCAGAGCTGAGGGCTCTGCTGCAGGCTGCTCCATTGCAGGTGTCTGCAGCTCACACCCTTCCCTGAGAGTGAACTCCAAGGAACTGATTTCCCAGTGGTGGCTCAACAAGCCTGGGGGATGGTATTCTCTCCATTGCTGTCCCAAGGGTTGTGGGACCCAATTCTCCTCCCAGAGGTTTGCAGGGAGTGATTTAGGGGTATCTGTCACCCCTTGCCTGACAAATCGTGGTCTAAGTACCACCACAGCTGGCCTGGTGGAAAGAACCAAGCAGAAACTTGGGCGCAGCAAGGAAGGCAGGGATGGGAGGATCACACCTCTCCCCTGGCTCAGGCATCTCCTGCTGGCAAACCTTGCCTTGAGGCTCTTGGGCAGCATCTTTGTGATGCCACCAGCTGGGCTGGCTGAGGTCTATCTGTGTGAGGTGAGCAGGGCACTGTGGTAGGCAGAGTAAATCCAGAGACCTGCCCTGCTCTGGGGTCAGCCACAGAAACGAGCTCCAGTTTCCTCTGGCACGGGGTTGATTCTGCATTGATGGCATCAGGAAAAAACGTTTGCTTTCTTCTTTTCCATGTATCCTTGTTGTGCCTGAAGCCCCCACCCTGTAAACTGCTGAGCAGGGCTGTGAGTGTCACTGTATTTTTCACCTGGGGAGGGTGGTGGGGGATGAACCGAGTGAATCTCAGGGACACCCCTGGGGCTAGATGGGATTTGCTTTTCAGGATCCTGCTAAACACCAATGCAAAAATCTACCTGCAGCTGGCAAATTCAAACCCTTTGCAATCAGTGCTCGAGTTTTCAGGGCCAGGAGTCCTGCAGGGCCTTGGGCTGGTTCCTGTGTGGCAAAAAATGCCCTTGTTGTCAGCTGGGGACACTGAGAGGACGTTGCCTAATGTGGGGTGAGGGTTTTGTACTCAGGACTGTAGAACATGCTCCAGGGGGTGATGGACCTGTCCTGGGCACATGGCACCGCTCAGGCACCGCTGCTCTTGTCTGGAGCAGTCCCAGGGCAGGACAGTGCACCCAGAACTGATGGACAGTGCCTGGGCTTCGTGTCCCTTGGAGGTTCTCAGCAGCCTTCCCCACTGAGGGCCACTGGCAGACATGTTTTTCCTACTGCTCCTTTATTTTCTTCTCTTCCGTATTTGTGTTGTTCATTTCTTTAAGGCAGCTTTGTGAATTTTTTTTTTTTTTTTGTCTCGCTTTGTTGCTGGCTTACTTTTCCCCCCCTCAAATCTTCACTGCGGCATCAGCAGCTTTTCATTGCAGGCCTCGCAGGTGGTGCAAGGGGGCAGGGCTGCTGCCAGGTAAGCTGGGTGAGCTGAGCACAGCGGCTCAGCCTTGTCCTGCATCCTTCTCCTTGCCCTTCCACCCCTCTCCCCCTTTCCATGCACCCCGACCGTGCTGCTGACCTGCTGTGACCCGGGTTTGCCACCTTTATGTTGCAGGATTGAGCTGACCTCTGATCTCACATCTCTGTAGCAAGTACCTTAGGTCCTCGGCCACAAACATTCTTGCAAATCTTTTTGGTAAGGACACGCTGTTGCTTAGAGGTAGTGGTACCACCGATAACACCTGCTCGTGTCTTGGGTTATTTTTGCTGTTGGGTTATTTTCCAGGGGAGGGGCTGTTTTGAGCTGCAGTTGGTTGCCTGTCCCACCTCCCTCCCCACCTGCCTCCCCTTCCCTCCTCATAACAGATTAATGAGTCCACTCCCCTCTGCCTCCATCTCACTTTCCATGAGCACTCCAGGGCGAATGGGGGCTCTCACGTTTGGATGCTCACCTCTTCCATCTTGGATGCCTGAAGCTGGACATCCCACAGCCACTTCTTTGCACTGTTTTGGGAAACTGGGGCTGCTGCAGAGTGGGTGGTTAGTCCTAAGGCGTGTTATCAAAACTGAGACAGGTTTAGTGTTTGCTTTTAGCTCTCCAGTCACTCCTCCAGCTTTCCCATGGACCAACAGGTTCCCATGTGAAGCAGCTGGTAAGCAACATCCCAAAAATGCAAGTTTGTCCTCAGAGGCTACTTGTTGTGTAGTTCACAAGTTTGAATTTTGGGACTCCTTTATTTTGGAGATGCCATTGAAAATATTCCTCCTGTTCCAGGAGGAGCTGTAGGACTTCAGACAGGAGAGTACAGGCGTGCAATAGATCAGGTTATTTAAGCAAAAAAACCCACTTCTGTTCTAACCTGCATCCCTGCAGAAGCTGTGGTTGTCCTGCCTACAATTCTCTAGAGTCTTGTGGCTTCCAACTGGTGCTAAATCTGGACCAAAAGGGGAAGGAATGTGACCTCTACTAAGTGATGCAACTTCCTGCTTCTGGTGACTTCAGCCTTAAGAATTAGAGTGCTCAGTGAAGGAGGAGAACAGTAAATCCTGTTGGCAAATACATCTGTTGGGGTGGTGGCTGTGCTTGATCACACCTGGTGGGTCACCAGTCCTTCTGGAACAGAAGCACGTAGCCTTTGCCCCCCTGGGGGAGAAAAACAGTCTGGGCAGGAAGGGGAAGAGTGCAGGGGAAGGATGCAGCCCTTGGTCCAGCCAGCACAGCTTATTCCCAAATCCTTGTCTTCTGCACCTGAGGCTTTTGGCCATCTGTTGCCAGCTGTAGCTGCCACGGTGCAAAGCTGCAGCTCAGGAAATGTGAGCTGTGGTGATGCAGCTGCCCCTGCTCAGACAGGGCTGAGGTGTGTGGCTGTGAGACACAGACAGGCTGCATGAGAGGTGTTGCTGTCCTGGCTGGGCAGCTCCTGTGGAGGAGGGAGGAAGAGCTCCCCAGCGTGCCTGCACTCATGGATGGCTTGGAGTGGTCTCTGCCAGATCCTCTTCAAACCTCCCTTAAGGCTGAAAGATGTTAGTGGGGATTTTTTTTCTGTTAGAAATTACTATGCTCGGGACTCTGCTGAGTGTTGACAGCTGCAGCAAGGCTCCACTCCTAAGAAAAGAGCACACCATAGGAGAAATGGCCCTCTTGGGGCTCTGCTTTCAGTTCTCTCTTTCCATGAGGCAAAACAGGTCCCAGCCAAGCCTTGGTTGACCTCAGTGCTGTTAAAGCGTTGAGCTGTCTGTGCTCTCTCGTCATTCTTGGCTAGGTGTGCTGGTGGAAGAAAGGAGAGCAGATCCCACCTGACAGGCTCTAGAAAGGTCTCTCCTCTCTGTCCTCTGTCTGGGATTGAGGAAGAGGTGGGGGTGAAGAGACAGATGCTGCCCCATGGCAGACCCATAGATCAGGGTCTGATGACTGGCACCAAACTGCTCTTGGCAGGGGAACTCCTGGATGGAGCAGGAGATCCCCCAGACCACTGTCAACCTCTGGAAGAGTGCAGGAAAAACAGGGATCTATAATAGCTGTCCAGTTTCCCTGGCTATTGGGCTCAGTTCCCACAGCCAGGTGACCCTTTCAAGGAGCAAAATCTCCTCCTATCTCTCAGTCCTCTCCTTTCACCTCCTGGCCAGCCACAGATGGGTTGAGGTGACACTGTTTGAATATAGACTGGGTTTAAGCCTAGGGCTCAACTGCAAATTGGAATTCATGCAAGCGGAATTGGATGGCTGTAAATATCAAGCTCAGCCCTTCTCTTAGTGGTAATTTAGCAATGGAAACCTGCCTCCTCCTCAGCTGGGTTCAGAGTGCCTCCTGGTTATGGGGCACTGAAAGAAACTGGGCTTGGAGCCTGGAATTTCAGCCAGGCAGGGTAGACCTTGGTTCTAGGGAGCATCAGAGGGCAGAGACCTTTCCCTGCTCTGCAAGGCGTCCTGAATGAAAGTGGGATGCAGCTGTGGCTTGAGGGACAACGGTGCTGAAGACTGAATTTTGAATGAGACAATGCTGGTGATGACAGCTCTGGAGCACACAAGGGCAGGAAGCAGCTGCAGGAGTTTAATGACTGTGTTGACAGACCTTGACCTATTTCAAACATCTCCACTAGCAGCCATCCAAAAATAGGTGGGTGGACAGGGCTAGGGGAGGTTGCATTTTGGAAGAGCTGTCCATTGGCATCTGTCCCTGTTCACCCCCTGCATTGCCATCACATAACCCTGGCCTGCCTGCTCGCTCCCCTCTCTGTACAGCATGGGAACTGGGCCTCCTTCTCCTCCCTCTCTTTTGCTAACCTTCCCCCCACCTAGTGGCTTTGCTGTCCTGTCCTGTCCTGTCCTGTCCAGCATGGTGCTTCTTTTGGATGAGGGAAGCTGGTAAGTTTGGGCTTTTGGTGGTGGCGGTGGGGTTTTTATTTGTTTGCTTCTCATCTTCTGCAGCACGATAGTCGTCCTGGGCTGGGCTGAGGGAGGAGGAGTAGCAGCAAAAGGTGCAGAGCCCAGGGCCATGGCACTCTGCAGGGCAGGGTGGCCACTGCTTTACTGCAGCCACCAGCCACGGGGATGGCACCAGCCATGGGCAAGGTTGCTTTCAGCTGCTAAATACCCAGGGCATGAGGTGTGTTTGCTCCCCACCCACCTCTTGCAGTAAAGGGCACTGTATCTTTGGGGATCCCTGCTGAGCTTCCCCTCGTGCTCCCTCTGTAGGTGCCCAACTACACTTGGATGAGGAGGAAGTCTGCTGGTGGCCTGGTGCTGTTCCCTGCCTCCATATCCCCTGGGAAAACGTCCTCTGCCCTAAGAGATGTCAGTGGACTGGAGCCCTGGCCCTAATTATAGTCATGATTGAGTCATGAATCCCCAAAAGCTTTAAAAACAGAGCAACTCAGGATGCCTCCCTCAGAAAGCCAGGGAAGGGGAGGCCAGGAAGCCCCTTCCCATCTCCTCCTCTCCCATCCCAGAGAGGAAACCCTTGCAAACTCCCCTATAGCCTTTGCAGGGTGTGAGTCTGTGACCCTGCCTTGGCATGAGATTTTAGTTCAGACAGCAACTCTGCTTGAGCTCCTGGGGTTTTCTTTTTTTGGCTCAGGTCCTGAATTGTCCTGGCTTGTGGCTGCTTCTCTGTCTCCCTCACCCAGCGCTCATGATTTGTCTTCATCTGCTTCTGCTTAACCTTGTGCAGCATGGGCAGCTGGCTGTTCTCTGCCTGCTAACTCCCTGGGAGCCTTGCTCTACCTGTCCTGGGCTCCCCTGCAGCTGGGAGAGGCCCAGGGATGCAGGGAATTGGGATATCTCATCAGGCTGGAGCAAACTGGTGTTCAGTGAGCTGGAGAACAAACATTGAGTGATGGAGAAAAGCACAGCCTGGCCTGTCTGTGGCTTTTCCCACCGCTGTGGTGTTGGCTGGGGTGGTCAGGAGTGTTGCAAGGGAATGGGCACACGACTGATGGATGAGCTGGTCAGGAGCCCAAGCCACCTTCCTGGCTGTGCTCTGGCCTTTTCAGCTGTTGCTGCTCTGGCTGGGAAATGTGGGAAGCTTCTGCCTCAAAACAGTTGTGGGCAAGGTCTTCTGGGGGTGATACAGCCCCTGATCCCACTGACTCCTCACCAGCCCCTGTCCTAAAGCCAATGAGGGTTGTGCTCCCTGGTCATGCTGGTTCTGGCAGCCTCGAGGCACAGCAGATATTTCCCAAAGCCCAGTGCACCTTTCAACTTCTCTGTCCCAGCGGAGGAATTTCAGATTTGTGTTGATGAAGCTCCTTTTGGTACCTTTCACTCAATCCCTTTTCTCTTTTCTAAGCACTGTCTCCCTGTTCTGCACTTAAGTCCTCTCTGTATTTTGCTAATTGGCTGAAGCAACGGGCTCACACTTTTGGGATCACCATGAAAGCTTAGATTTAGGGTGTCATTCCTCATATTCTTCCTGCAGTACCTCAAGACTGGGTTAGTCACCACCAGAAATGAGATGGTAAAGAAATGGGGACAGTGGTGATGGGACCATCCCCAGCAGTGAGATGGGAGGGAACTTATTGGGAAGATCTCGACCACCCATTGCCAGGTCTCCCCAGCACTAGGGGCTTTTATTCCCTGCTCCTCATCCTCAAGGTTCAATCCTAGTTTGGAGTGAGAAGAGTCTGGAGCCAGGTTGCTGTCCACCTTCCTTGCCAGGATTTCAGAGCAGAGGACTGATGGTCCTGACAAGGTCCTGAGCCAGTGAAAAGAGCTGGGAATGCTCTGTGCTTCTGAAAATCATCTTTTTGAGATGATTCATCTCTTTGAAACTATTCCTGAAAAGGGCACAAGTAGTAACCAGACATGGTAACAGCTGGATGCTCTGGGCTCTCCTTAGAGTGAGTCAGGACTCCTTTGGAAAGCTGAAGTCTGTGAGTGGGCTATAGATTTCCTGACTGTTGTGGATTTTTGCACACATGAGAGATAGATGCACATGGGAATGCCCCCAGTAACCCCTGGTTTTCAGGGCTGAGGTGCAGTCTTCTCTCAAAAGCAAGAAGCCTTGTATCAGTGCTGTGGGTGAGCTGGAGTGAAGGGAGTGCTCCTGAGGCCACCAGAAGGACAGGTAGTCTCCATGCTTCTTTGAGATCTTCAGTCCCCGAGCTGCCCTCATATTCCAGGACCTGCATTTTTCTGGGCTCTTTGTTCTCCAGCTTTTCCTTGCACAGAACCATGTCCAGCTGACAAATCACACGATTCAGTGACTCGGCCATTGGCTTGGGCAAGAACAAAGATACCTGGATAATCTTTATCTGAAGAAAGGATACAGCTTCTGGCAAAAGATGACCCTAACCTGGTTTGATTGATGAGCTGCTGGGGGCAAGCATGCTGATGTAAGGAGAGTGGAAAGGAGGGAAAGAGCCAAGGATAAGCACTGGCTCAAATCTCTGGGCCTCCATTCCAAGCTAATTAAGACTTTCAGGTTCTATGGCTGAAATGCCAGAGCTTCTCAGCCTTAGGGGTCATATGGCCCCAACGTCCCAGAGAGGGACTCCCTCATGCTCTTTAGTCCAATTCCCCTCACAGCTCGCTCCAGGACCAGAAAAAGGTATCCCTTTTGTGCAGGTGGGAATTTCTGGCTCTGATGTACACCCTCCATTAGAGTCATGCTGGTTTCGAGATCTCTCCCCAGCTGTCAGCCTGGCCCTGTGGAGATGAGTATGCCTGTGAGGGACTCATCCACCCTCTGTGACATCCCCCATCCCTCCCCACTCCAACTGTGGAACGCTGGAGGGGACCTCCCCTCCTGGGCCCCCATGGCAACGAGCTTATGCCCTCACACGTGAAATCTGATTAGGCTTGTGTGACTTGAGTGGGATGATCCGCTCCTCAGCACCGCGAATCCCGCAGAGCGATTATCCACTCCGGAAAATTTCCTTTCTTTGTCCTAATGGGACGGCCACTGAGCCTCAGCAACGTTGCTCCAGTAACCCCAGCCCCATCTCCCATCCGGGATCCGGGTCACCGGCTGTGCTCAGAAGGCTGCTGGAGAAGGCAAGATTTTGTAGAAGACCGAGGAAGAAATGAGGCTGTTTCTCACTCTCACACCATGGCTGGCAGGAGGAGGGGATATCCAAATGTGGCTCAGATGTGTGGACCGTGAATTGAATCCAGGAGGAATAGGCTGGGGTGTGTCTGTATGTGTTTGTAGGGTAGGTGATGTGTGTTGTAGCTTCCCCCTACCGCAGTGCAGGTCTCTGTGTCTGTGGGCAGCTGTCCAGCCTCTGTCGGGTGTTTCCTGATGTGGATGGCTCACCCATGAGAGATGCTGGGGCAGTAGGGGCAGAATGTCTGGAAGATTTCAGCTGAGAACAAGGGACCATGTTTTTTAGAGCCTGGCTCTGCTAAGAAGATGTGCAGGGAGTGCCTGGATGTCCCCACACATTAAACACATCTCTCTTTCCCTGGGACACTGGGAGAGCTTCCCACCAAAAGGAGGGACCTGCAGGGAGTCTGGGGATTTTACCTCCTTCCCTCGAACAGAATCTGTAGAAAGATTGAGAAAGGTCGAGCAGTTCATTGCCCTGTGAAATCAGCCCTTGTTCCTGGCTCATCTGGCTACAGGTGGGAAGAGGAATCTGGGCTGGCCAAGGGTACCAGCTGCCCCAGGAGGCTCTGCACAGGACAGTGAGGCAGTAACCCCTGAAGTTAACTAGTTTGGCTTCTCCAGTTCTTATTAGTAGTCAGAAGGGCTGTAACTTAGCTTGGTGCCAGACAAGAGGATTTGCACTTCCGATTGGGTTTCGACCATCCTGCTGCAGTTGATGAAGCAAAGTCCTTCTTACAGGCATGAGGTTTGGAAACAGCAGCTTGTCCTGCCCTGAGGGGGAAGAAGCTGCCTTGCCTTCCCCCCAACACACACACACACCGAGGGCTCTCCCTGCTCATTTATGTGAATAATAATGAACCAGCCTGAGGGGTGAAATGACTGAAATGATTTCTCTCCCTGTTTCTCTTTGCAGACCTGAAGACTATATGAAGTTGTCCCTAGCCTCCTCCTAAAGGCATCCCTTGGCATCATTAAAGGCTTGAGAGAAATACCAAAACCAACCAAACACACCCATAAGAGAAATCCATAAACCCTCAAAACTTGGGATTCCCTCTTGGTCTGAAGTTGAGTTCTTCAAAAACTCCCGTCAAGTTTGAGGATATCCTGTTGTGTGGCTCCACGGACGGGGGCTGGGCCCAAGCAGTGACTTGAGTTGTGTTTGGGGGACTGGGAAGATCTTCCTCCCTCTCCCCAAACAGAACCCAAAGTGAACACTAAATATGCAACGAGTCTATTAGTTGTGTTTGCTACATATATTAGACCATGAAATCCATGTTGTTCCTTTTCTGGGGTGAGCAAACCATAGCTCTGCTCTCAGACCAGCTGGGACCTTGTACCAGAATCTCAAGTTGTTTTGTCCTGGGGCCAAACTCCTCTTTATTGCTGGGGGGTGGTGGTAACTGCCTGTGATTTCCAATGTTGTCCAAAGCTGCTTCACTCCGAGGGGTGGAGGGACAAAGTGAGGTCCATGTGAGGGATGGCAGACGATGGCTGGGCTGACTCAAATCTTGCTTCTGTAGTTATTTTAGCAGAGAGCTGACCCTGTAGGTAGACAGGAGACTCAAGAAGTGACAAAGTTTGATAGTTTAGCTGTTCCACTTGTGGTGGAGAGACCACACTTTGGCTGCTGTTATTATCTGCATCCTCACTTTTCCCTACTCCAGTTCCCAAGAGGAGAGACCCAAGGAGGCAGTTATGGCATCGGGGGTTCCTTCTGGCTCAGGATGAGATAGTGGAGGTCCTGGGAGAGACACACTCCCCATTCCTCTGCCTGCTTGCTGTTCCAGTGCCCTCTTCTCTTGTTGGTCCATGGGAGCCAGAGCTCAGCATTGCCCCTCTGCTCTGTCACACAGAGCAGATGAATTTGGCTGGTCACATACTCGGTTTTAAATCAAACCCAGCTGGTTTTTGAGAGAGAGAAGAGGGTCCAAGTCGTTTAGTGATGTTGTAGAAACACCAGGCTGGGTGGGGATGTGTCCTCCAAAGCTTCTCTGTCACTGCCTCTTGGCTAACACTGCAAACATATCAGGAACCCAACAGGCTGCTTTTTTTCTCCCCTTTTAATTCCTATGCAGACAATACTTGAAACCTTGTACACAGTTGTCCTTTCCAGCGCCTGGGGTTGGCAAATTCTTTATAAACTGGCTCGTTTAAAGAACAGCAGGAGGCTTCAGCTTTAGAAGAGGCTGGGCTGCCCCTTCCCAGCCGACAACTGCAAGCGTGTTCAGTGGTTTGCATATGAATTCAGGCACATCTGGACCCTCTGCTTCAACATCCCGCTGGTACAGCCGCTGTCTCCCCTCGGTGCTGGCTGGCTGACTGTGTCCCAAGCACCCAACTATGCAAAGAATGCCTTATATCCGTTGTGTTTGAGTTACATGGCAATATGTACATCCAGCAAAGTCGGTAGTTAAGTCCAGATTTTTGCTAGTGGCAGCAAGTCAAACTCTTTTCTTCAACTCAAATGGCTGTCTGGGTATTTTTTACTTTTGTTTGTTTTTGTTTGTTTTGTATCTGATGGTGGCTCTTATACAAAGGACTGTAATTCTAGTGGCTTGAATCTGTAAAAATTGCCTTCGTTTGGTCCAATAAACCTTTGAATAGTTTATTTGGTTTGTGCTTGTTCTCCCTACCTCCAGCAACTTGTAACCTCTTCCTCAATAGATTTGTGTTGAAAATCTGGATTTTAGGTTAGAGGTACATTCTGGCCTCCGATGACTTTTATCCCATAAATGATTACATTCCCATGAATGATCAGAGGGAAAATCAGGGATATTCCCCTATTTCTGCTGAAGCAATGCAGTGTTGCAGCAAGATCCTGGTCTTCCTTGGCTGCAGAGCAATTAACAACATTCCCAAAGCAGAGCTCTGCCCAGGATTTCAGCTGCTGTGGACACTTGTGGTGCTTAGCAGTTCCTAAACCCCAGATCTCTAACATACCTATGGCTCACTGCCCCAAACCTCCAGCTAACTGAAAAAGTCTGGGACTGAAATGTCTAAAAAGAGCCTAAGGGAGCTAAGTATGCAAATATAATTGCCTATGACGAAGAATTAGGCTGCTTTGAAAATCCTTAATTAATCTATTTTGTTAGCAATAAGTAAAATCCTGTTTGATATCCTGAATCCAAGTAGTTTTGAGGACAGCATTTATGAGAAGAGAGCATGATTTTATTTACGAATGGGGTATGTTTGATCTGAACTCATCCAAAAAAATACCCCAAACCCAGCTGAAGCACTACAAGGTTGTTTCGCACGGTTGCCTCTGATAGGAGAAACTCCTCTTCAAAGACAGTTTCATGTTTGTGGTGCCTTACTCTTCCTTCCTAGGCTCTTTTCTCTCTTTATCTTTGTTTTGCTGTCCCTTTCTAGTAGATTATGTAGTGCAAAGAAGTAACAGCAGTAACAGCTCATTTTTCTATTTTCCAAACGCACAGTTGTGATATTTAAAGTTGAGGGGAGAGCCAAAATGCATCGATGTTGTGCTTCAAAAAAAGAGAGTGAATATTGTCTGTGATCCTGATTTTGGAGACAAGGAAATGGGCCTTTGAGAGGTTTCAGCAGTGCTGATGTCTGTGAAATAAGGAGTGAGGGATGCAGACCTGTGTGAGTACTCCCATCTGGGATACACTGCAGACACAGGAGGCCGAGCTGCGTATTGAATTTCTCCACACCAGACTGGCAACGTGCCCTCTGGTGCCCAGCGGTGATCTAAAATAAAATATTGATCACTGATGACCCTGCTTCCCTCCCTGCTGTCTGGAAAGGGCAGTTGGATGCTCTTCCTGTGACCACAAAACATTACAGAAGAGACAGACAAATCCAGGCTTCCATAAGCAAGAGACCCCACATCATTATCAGGGTATGTTTGGCTGTAGGACAATTGCATTTTAATTGCAATAGAAAAGAACTGGCAAATGAGCCTGCTTTAACCAGGATCTGCTTTTTTCCTGCCCTGTTTGCTTCAGCAGTGCTGAGAGGACAGGCTGCTGTTCCTGCTCCTGCTGGGGCTTAGCCCAGGAGAGGGGAAAATGCAAAGCAGGAGCTCAGGAGCAGGGGAAGAAGGTTCCTCTGCTCATTCTCGGCTGTCTTCCTCTGATCTTGTTTGTGGTGTGGTGGCTGCTGGTGCCTTGATGATCTCCTTTCTTTCAAGCAAAGATTGTGCCCTGGTTTTTCCTGTCAATAGTTATTACTGCCCCTCCTGTTACTGGAACAGCTGATAGCTCGTCCACATAGGCCTTGCAGGAAGACTACCCCAGGTTATCCAGTGGCGTGCATTTAAATGGATTAATTGAATGGTTTAAAGTCCTGTGTGGGAAGCTGGTTGTGGCAGGAAAGAGGACTCTTGACAACATGACCACGTGGGAGTAAAAGCCAGATTCTCTGCTTATAGCCCACAGGAGGTCTAAGGGCGCTGAACAAGTGGGAGGAGCTGGGATTGTGGCAGGTCTGTGCTCTGAGCTGTCACTGAGTTCTGGCCTCACACTCATGCAGGGACAAAATGAGCCCTGAAGTAACAGGAACTACATCTGACTTGTTAGAGCCATAAAGCACCACATCCCCATTAGCTCTTTTCATCTCCCACAGGAGAGTCAGGAATGAGATGTGCTAGGCAATAGGGCAGCCTGATCCCAATCAGGTAGGAGTCTGGCAGTGGGAACATTCCATCCCTCAGCCAGCCCTGTCTGGAGCCACGTGCACATTCATCTTGCCCCAAAAGGGAATTTTGTACAGTTGAATCGGTTCATGAGCTACCTGCAAACAAATGGCATTCCTGTGCTGCCCACCCTCCTGCATCCCTCAGTGATGAGCAGTATAAGTCCTCCTATAAATAAAGCCCTCTCTCAGATACCAATCTTCATGGGGTGCACCATGGTTAACTGATTCAGGGTAGGGAAAAATCAAGATGTCTTCTGTTAGGGGGAGAACGGTGTTAATAATCTACTATGGGACTGCCTGGGGATTAAAAATCTGAGCTGGGTGGTCCACTGGTCAGCTTCTGCCTACACAGTGACCACCTCACTGCTGGGCTGGTTACCTGGGTCCATCTCACCACTGGACACTGGCATACAAACTCAAATCAAAGCAAATTCCTATCTGTGATCTTATCTTCCAGTGGCTGATTAAAGTGATGTCCACACTGGGAGGAAGTCTGCTCTCTAGTTTTAAGTTAGGATATGCATTTAAAATTTAATAGCTACTCCTGAATTACTCTGTATCTACATCCTCTCATTACAGAAGGAAAGCACACTGGGCTGTTGAATCTTAATCCAGGTTCATTATGGAGTCTGCTAAGTTGGGACATGTTGGTTTTATAAAATTCCACATGCCGAGTTATCTTGAAAGTTTGAGCATAGATAAGCCCTAAGGAACTCCAAAGCCAATGCAGAAGCAGGCTGGTTTATCTCCACGTTTAAGGAGTTGCAGAGAGACATGCAGGATGGTGGGATAGATGGGAAGGGGGAGGAAAGAGAACCAGAGGTTATCTCTGCCTTATCTCACAGGGACAGACTTCCTGCAGCCAGTAAGGTTTGTACAGTGGCCTGCCTTTGGCTCTGTGTTTCATTTGTCAGTGGTGTTCTTGCTCCTGGACCGGCTATTCCTACTTCTCCTTTTCTTCTCGACAGGGTTCAGAGAGAGCAGCTGGCTGCCATCTTCAGACTGATGAAGGAAAAAAGTGACACGTTTGGAGAGATGTCTGAAGGAGACATGAAGGAGCAGCTCAGACTGTACGATATATAACCCTGCAGCCAGGGGAGGCTGTGCCCAAAAGCCATCTCAGCCCTTGTTCTGCAGGACACTGGAGGCTGTAGTGCTTTAAAAGTATCTCAGTAGTTATTTTGCAGTCCCAGTTTGTTTTGCGAACACATATAGGCCTGTGATATGTATTTCAAAAGACTTGTAATTCCTCAGCCTTTTAATATTTTTTCTTTGCAGAGCTATCATCTCGTACAGCGATTTTTTTACCTCTTTCTGGCTGGGTCATATGTCTCAGTCCTACAAAGCAGTTAAACTCGCAACTTTTTTTCTGGCTATGCTTTATGCAAATGAACTTTCAAACCTAATCTTTCTCAATTTGACATCTGAAGGAAGCCAAAGATGATAGGTGCAAAATGGATTAAAATAATAGAATAACTCAGGTTGAAGGGTCCTGTAGTCTAACCTCCTGCTAAAAGCAGCATCAGTTGTGAGACCAAGGTGGGTTACTCAGGGTTTTATCCTGTTGGGTCTTGAAAAGCTCCGCAGATGGAGACTGCACAGCCTCTCTTTCAGGGAGGCTTCCAACCCTACAGTTAGACAACAAACAGCCAAAAGCAAGGCATCAGTGCTCTGATCAGGGGCATGTTGCCCCTCATCTCCCTGCAAGGAACACTTCATCCTCCTTCATGATGGGTTTTGAAACCAATCCAGGCTGGTTCTGGCTGACCTCATTGAGATCATCCTCGTGCCTGAGGAAGCAGCAGCAAACTCCAACCTGGAAACACAAACACCTCCTCGCCTCCTGACACCGGTGAAAGGACCACAGAAAAGCTGCTGGGTTTATCACAAGGATGGTAGTGTCCACCACAGATCCTGCTCTTCTCGTGCAAAATTATGTGGGAAACTACATAATTAGGGAATCTCTGTGATTTTATCAAGTATTTTGAACAGCCTTGATCAACCCTTGGTGGTTTGAATAGAGTAAATCAATGAGCATTCCTAATTATACCTAAATGTCTTCTGGTGTGATTATCTCTCCTATGAAATCCTGTTAAATACTTCCTTATCAGGAAGGATTTTCTTGGTTTTAGTAACTGCTCACAAAGGGAGGCAACATTTTCTGACCCAGTTTTAGGGAATGATCACTTAAAAAATTAGTTTTGCTTTATTCTGTGTAATCCTCTTCAGGCTGAGAAACCTAATATCTCGTTATCTGGTCACTGTCTCCTAGTACAGTGTGTTCTGTAACATCAGACACTTAGACTTTTAACAATCATTTTATCTTCTAATTGTTTTCACATAGGTCAAGGCATATTTATAATGAGATTAAGCTGGTTTTATTACCAATCATTACTTAAATTTAATGTCTGAAAATTACCTCTTCTTATTCAACATGAATGAATTAAGTCAAAAAACTAGTCTCATCATGTGAAATATTACGCTGGCTCGTTTCCTTTGTCAAGCAGTGCAAAGGGAGAAATGGAGAAAATTTGTATATGGGGCTTGTCCCTGTCTCAAAACTCTTTGTGAAAGCAAGCAAAGGAGAGATAAGGTGTAGTTGATTTTTAGTCTTTGTCCTGCAGGCTTCACAGTTTATTCCCAAAATACTTTTACAATTCTTACATTACTGTTGGGTCTTCTCTGAATAGGAACATTTCTGGGGCAGAAAAAAAAAATCCTCAAACCTTTCAGCTTCAGAGTATGCCAGCAATGATAACACTGTACAAGGGACAGCAGCTGGAATGAAACCTGTCCTGTCCATCTCCAAGCATCGTCACCAAAATGTTCAGATGCTGCTGACAACAGGACAGTGGGGAAAAACCTGGTGTTTACTAGGCTCAAATTTACGAAAGAAATGAAGATAAATAAAAAAGCCTCCGCCCAAGATATGAAACGAAGGGGTGTCAAGATGCAAACCCTTGGGCACCTCTCATGAGGGGATGGTGGTACTGGGGGTCCCCATGACAGGATTTTGGCAATGAGGGGTCCTCACAAGGGGACAGCCACACTGGGGGAAAAACAAAAACCCTCCAACAACACTTTTAAATTAGAGAGTCGAGGCGTTACATTATGATCTGGCCGGGATGTTGTCCTGGCCAGGATGTACCACAGAAATCATCTCATTCACACACAGGCCGGGTGTGCAGAGCGTATCCTTCCGTGACACGCGGCTTTTACTAGATTTTTCAGATCTTTTATACAGTCAAAACTGATAGAAACTAATCGGGGCAGTGTTCATTGGTGCCAACCTGTGCAGTTCTTAGCAGCTGGTCTCCGATTGGATCTGGATTTCTTCTCTTCTGATGTGAACTAGATCTTCATTCTTTGATTTTCTTATCAGTCTTTCTTACCACCACTGCCACAGGCACAGTCTGGGGTCGATGTACGTGGACGGCCGCTGATGGCCGTTTATTTTTTGGGCTACTCCCAGTCTGTAGATATGTTGAGTTCATCAGGCCCCACCTGGTGGAACAACGCCCTGGAAAGAAACTTAAAATACGTTTTTCCCGGGGCGAAGGCAAACAAAACCCCTTGACTAAAGTTATACAAAAAAAAATTTCAAACTAGTATGTTTTCCAACAGTACTGGGGGGCACGGTGCAGTGCCTTGACAGGATACTGGCACTGCGGGGTCCCCGTGAGGGGACAGCGCTACTGAGGGCTCCCCGCGGCCCCGCGCTGCCATGGCAACAAGTGACGACCGCCATTAGACTGACATGTCCCCATCGGGCTCCCGTACCCCACCGCCTCGGGGGCGGGGCTGGCTGGAGACGCGCCGGGACGGCCGTTACTGGCAGCGCGCGTGCGCGACGCTGACGTTGCGCGCTGCGTATGACGTCATGCGCTACGTATGACGCCACTCACGGCGATGGCGGCGCTGAGCGCCCTGTGGAGGGTTTGGGGACTCCCTGAGGGCTCCGAGCTTCGGAGCTCTCTAATCCCGCGCACAGAGTCTGCCGGAGAAGGGCCGCGTTGTTCGTCCTGCGCACAGCGCACGAGGGGAGGTTTCCACAAATCCAACCGCCCACCGGGTGAAAAGTCGCCTCTTTTATATAGTAAAATTGGCATGAATCCGCCGGTGTTGAGCGTGGAACACGGAAGTTCTTTTGTTCACTAGGCAACTTCCGTTGTCGAAATTGTTTGATGACATCAGTTAGATTTACAAGACGTGAGAAGATTCAGCCTGTGGACGGATAATCCAACTTGAATTAATCAGGGAGACTCAGTTTATTGTCCGCAGGGTGTTAGGTGGGGGTGTCCACGAATGGAGCACACCAAAGGACAAAAAGTCACCTCTTCTATGCAGTAGATTGTTTAAATGAGCTTTTTGCATGGGTTGCTTCGGGAATTGGTGAACCTTGTGCTCTGTGATGGGTCTGCAGGTGTTTCCCCTCTGGAGCTGGTGTCACTTCAGGGAGTTGGGCTTGTCCCAGCACATCCCTGCTGTTAAAACTCTCTGCAAGAGAAGAGGTGGGTTTGCACTGTCCTTTTCTTGGAAAAAAACGAGAATTGTTATAGATGGGAAACAGTGTGGCCTCCCCCACACACCATGAACCCTCTGCTTTTTGCATCTACGAGGTTTTTTACCACCTTGTGTTGCCTCCTGTGCTATTCAGGGGCATTCTGGGATTTTTTTTTCAAGCTATGTCAAATATTTTGAATAAATTCCTCAGGGGTATTTCTCAGAATAACCAAAGGCAAAATTCTTCACTAATACCTGCCAGAGGAGAGCAAGCAGAAGTTTCCAGGCCAGGTTTGGAGTTAGAACACTAAAAAACACTCCACTCCTTCCTTCCTGCCTCACCCTTCCAGTCCCTCATGTCTCTTAAACACTGTTGCCAGGCAGGGAATTAATTTTAAACAGTCAGGATTTATCCCCATAAGAACAAAGGAACAAAGTTCAAAAGTCATGTGGGTAACAATCCATTTTAGATGATAAAATTTCCCCCTGGAAGGTGAAATAAATCGGTCTGAAATTTGTTGTACCTGGTGCCTGTGGGGAATTTGGGCAGATATCAAGCAATGAGTGTGGCCACAAGCAGCTCCTGTTTTAAGAGAGCAGCTTCACCTTTACTGCCTTTGCTTTTGTTGGTGAATCACATTTTTTCTCTGGAAGTTTCCTGCCCAACATAACCTCAGAGGTGGTGAAAAATGTGCAGTTGTGCCCTCTACCTTATGGTTGTGGCAGCTGAGTGGTATTTTGGTTTTTTAATTCTTTCTCCATAATATGACTGAAGTTTTTCTCACAAAAATGAGTGTTTGTGGGGATTGTCACATGTCCTAGGAGTCATCTTTCTTGTGAGTCCTGTCTAAATATCAAATGAAGCAGCAGCAGATGGTAAGAATTCTTAAAGATGGGGAGAGAGTGCCAGTGCCATGGGTTTGAATCTGACTTTGTGCTAGGACAGGGATAGAGGAAAACATGGAAGGCCCTGCTTTGTTTTGTTGTTTCTTTTTATTTTTTTTTTTTTTAACTTTGAATAGATCCTGTTCTGCTCATCCAGTCACTGGAGCCCAGCCAACACTTCTGGAGTAGCTGTAACACCTTTTTTTTTTTTTTTTTTTTTTTGACCTAAAGGGGAAATTCTCCTGTCTGAAATACTTTCTTAATTCCCAAAGTAGGTCAGGAATGCAGCCATTGAGGTTTGTGAGTCACGGTGTGCTCAGCTGTTGGGAATGCTCCCGTTTGTCAACTGCTAAATTGCGCTGGGAACAATAAACACAAAGTGGGAAGTATTTCATCGTTTGTTTCATCTTAATTTGTCTCGAAGGGAGGGGATAATTGATTTTGTTTTCCATGAGGAGCTGGTGCCAAACCTGCCGTGGGGATTGTGACTTTTCAGGCGTTGAAGCGAGTCGTTAGCGATGCTGCCGCGGGGAGAGATGAGCCAGCCAGCCGACATCACCCCGGGGAAGCACAAACAGCCTCAGCACATCTCCAAAATCGGCAGCGGGGCTGCAGGGAGGCCGCGAGCCCCGGGGACTCACCGCGCCACCGCTGTGCCTGTGATAAATCAAGGTGCAGGATGATGAGCCCTTCCAGCGCCGTCAGTTTTTCCTCCCCTGCGCTGGTGAGGAGATCGCAGCCCCGCAGGAAGGAGAGAGCTGCTGCTGCCTGGCAGTGGAAAGTGCGGCTCTCTCTGGAGATCTTTGTTACTGCCCTCCTGCAAGGGCTCGCGCTTGCTTACCCAAGGGTAACTGGAACGCAGCCCTGCAGTGCTCCCAGTTGCGATAAAGCGCGTATCCTGCAAATGTGGGGAAAGGGAACGTGGTGGGAGAGGCAGAGCTAGCGGTGTTTCTCCTCTGGATGGTGCTGTTGTGTTGTACAAACAGCAGGGAGCTCCGACTGAACATTTCAGGTGCTGTTTGCTCCGCGCAGGGTTAAGGATGTGCTCAGTCCTTTTCTATTCGCAAATCTCTCACAAATCCTGCCAGTTGTGATCCACACGTTGCCCAGCATTCCTGAGACTGGCTAACCTTAGCTAATGACTACTGATAAGAAAACTCATCTTTTCTGAGCAATTCCTCCTGCTCAGGACCAGGAGGTTTTTTCAGCATCTTATTTAAGACTTCCCTCGAGTTTTTAAGAGTTAAGCTCTGTTTCACCCATGGAATGAGTATTTGTTGGCTCAAGGGAGTGCACTGAGTTGGCCTGGAGTCACGAGGGGGGAAAAAAAGTTTATTTTCAGTCTTGATTAAACTTCCCTGTGGGGGAAGAGAAGGCACATACCTCTGAGGAAGCCGGCGTTCCAGAGGCCAGGACTCTGCTGTTTGAATGTTGTTTGTCTTCATAGCTCCAGATAAGATCTGAAATAGGTATTTCCTACTGTAATGTGTATGACCTTTTTCTAATGGTCTTGGAACTTTATTGTTTTGTTTTATAACTCTTGTCATAAAGATATAACTGCAATCCTTACAGGAGGAGAGGACGTTGTGGATCATTGCCTCTGTCATTTGTCTTTCTTGTCAGCGCTGTTAGAACCCTTTTATCAGAGAGAAAGCCAGCAGCCTGTGTGGTGTAAGATACTGTTTTGCAACTGCCTGTGACTCAGTTCTACTCCTGATAATTGATGGAGGTAGAAATTAACTCAAAATGCTTTTTTTTTAATGGAAATGGGAGGGTGGTAAAGGAGTGGTGGAAGTGTTTAGCTTGTAGCAAGCAAGGAAAGTCTCACTGGCTCAGTAACTCTCCTGAAAGGTGGTGCTTTGACTTCATAGTGCCTTCCAGCATCAGAGAGCTGGCTGGCAGCTTCTTTCTTTGCAGATACCCAAACTGTGGTAGCAGAGCATTGCAGAGAAAGCTGCAGCCTGCTGGCAGTAGCTGTTTCTGACGAGCACTGCAAGTCCATGGGGTACAGGTAGAACCCCCTGTGTGACAGCTCAGAGCTGTGTGTGGTGTCCCTGGCCAGGCTTGCAGCAGCTGTGTGAGCTAAGCAAGAGCTGGTGTCCAGGATGTGTGCAGGGTGTGCCTGAGCAGAGACTGGCTGCTCCCAGCATGGGGGAAAGCAGAGCTCAGCAGAGGGAGTGTCTGACTCTGAGATGCCAGCGGTTCAGACGTGAAGCAAGTCCTGACTTCAGATGAATAACAGCATCAGATTCATGCTTTAAATCCTCACCTTACTGTAACCTGTTTGAACACAGTGGTGGTTCCCCACTGAAGCACAGGATCTTTTTAATGGCACCTGTCACCCTGAATTCCCTTTAGCTGCCACTGTTTATGTGGAGCGTGTCCTTTTGTGTCAGCAAGGACCACTGAAAAATCCAGCTGTTTAACTTTGAAGGAGAAACAGCCCAGCAGCTAAAGGAGATGACCATGACCTTTGGTGGGAGGAGACAGTGAAGATGGGACTGGAGGGATAAACCAGGTGGCCTGGGGAAACAGATTTTCAAGGAGATGGAATGACTGATGGCTCAGGCTTCTCCCAGCATCTGACTCTTTACTAAAAGTTAGAGCTAAAATGGAAGAGTTAGAGTTTCTGGATACTTCCAAGATGTGGTCAAAATGGCTGGGAGGGAGACTCACACCTGCTGATTTCTGAACTTTCTGTTTGTTTTGGCTTTTTGTCAGAAGCTCTCCTCTCTGTGTGCTTACGTACCTCAGTTTTGAAGGGTCTGACCAGATATTGTCTGTTCCTCTTTCATGCTCTTTGCTCTTGTTTGTTTTTCCACTGTGATGTGAAGCCCGTGGATGAGTTACAAAGGGTGTTATCTGCATGGCAGCAGTAGAAACACCAGCAGAAACCAAATGGAGAAAATAGAAACCCCAGCTTCCCTCTGTACAAACTACACTGAAATTTTCACACCCACACACTTAAATCAACTTTATAGTGGTGAAGTTTGATTTTTGGCATGAGCAAGAAAACTTCTATTTCAGGCAGCATGACATGAAAATTTTAGGTTGGGTTTGCCAGTTCTTTCTCCTCTGTGGGCTGTGTTTTTGTCCTGCAGTAAAGGATTCCTGTGCCTCATCTGCTGTCCTTGTGGCAGGAAAGAGCTGGATGACCTTAGTGAAGAAGGGGACTGCCGCTGTGTCTGAACCCAGTGACCTTGAGATAGGAACAGAGGCATTCTGAAAACTTGTTTTTAGGGGGAAGGTTATCTTCTACCTATTTTCAAGCTGCCCGTGAGCAGCCAAGAGTCTTGGGCCTCATTTTTTGTGTGTAGACCATGACAGTTTCAACAGCCCTACAGTGGCACTGTTAAATTGGCAGTGCTGTGAGTGGGTTGATGGGATGGTTCCCTGAATTTCCTGAGGAAATGGCACTCTGTCCTACATACTTCCTTTGCTTTCTAAACTCTGCTGGCAGCACAGCTGATGTAGGCTCCTCAGGGAAGTGGTCACAGCCCCAAGGCTGACAGAGCTCAAGCAGTGTTTGGACAACAATTTCAGGCACAGGGTGGGATTTCTGGAGCTGTACTGTGCAGGGCCAGGAGTTGCACTTGATGATCCTTGTGGGTTGTGTTGGGTTTGCATGGCCAGATTTTGGTAGCAGGGTGGCTACAGGGTTGGCTTCTGTGAGAAGCTGCCAGAAGTTTCTTCCAGGTCCAGCAAAGCCAACTCCATCTGGCTCCAGGGTGGACCTGCCACTGTCCAGTGCCAACCAATCAGTGATGGCAGTATCACTCTGTGATAACGTATTTAAGAAGGAATAAAAAAATTATTGCACAGAGGTAATTGCACTCAGAGAAGAGAGGGATCAGAATATGTGAGAGGAACAAGCCTGCAGACTGCAAGGTCAGTGGAGAACTAGGGGGAGGACATGCTTCAGGCACCTGAGTGAGGTTCCCCTGCAGCCTGTGGTGCAGAGCGTGGTGAAGCAGCTGTGCCCCTGCAGCCCATGGAGGTTCATGTGGGTGCAGAGATCCACCTGCAGCACCTGCAGGAGCCCACAGAGGAGCAGGGAGATGCCTGAAAGAAGGCTGTCAACTCCTGGGAATCCTGAGCTGGAGCAGAGTCCGGGCAGGGAGCTGTGGAGAGAAGAGCCCATGCATGTGACATGTGGAGGATCCACACTAGAGCAGCCTGTTTGTAAAATGTTTGAGTGCCCAGGCAAAGAAGGTGTTGGACCTGCATCCAGTACCTGCTTCTTTATGTAGGTGTCCAGATGCAGTGCTATCTTGGATGCTCCCTCCATTCCCATACTGCTTCATAACAAAAGTCTGTCTTTGCCAGCCAGCCAGCCAGCTCCTCCTATGGCCTTTTGTGGCAAATAGTTTCTTCCGAAAGGGTGGATTATCCTTGTTTGTACATGGATGTACTGCACCCAGGAGTGATCTCCATCGTGCATGGCAGTTTGGTGATATTTGTACTGACAAGCCCGGGATGGTGGGGCTGATGTCCCCGCTCACCTTTCTGCAGCAGGAAATGAGGCAGAGAGCCTCAAAATGCTGTGAGCTTTATCCTGCTCTCTGCACTCATAGCAGCTGACTCAGCTGAGGAAAAGTGATTGTTGCAATGTCTGTGGGGGCACAGATGTGCAGACCTTTTGGGGTTGGGATCTGGGAGCCCAGGACTCAGCCACTGTGATGTTGTGAGGTAGGAGAGCATGTGGTGATGGTAGTGGCAGGGTTCTGTCCCAGCAACCTTGGGGTCATCAGCAAGGTGGCATTATCCAAGACCCCTTGTACAAACCTTCTTTCTTTAAACAACCCTACCAGAGGACTGGAGAGCTTTTTCTTTCTTTGTGAGTGCAAAATAGGCCAAAATTATCCACATGTACCTACTTTTGGACAAAAAGTTGGCTGGACTGCTGAGTGTCCACAGTCACTTACCATGTTTATTTGCAGTCATGTTTAGGTGCATGTAGGAAGGGATGTAAGGATGATCTGCTCATCTCTTCTCCAGGTATGAATTCCACTTGCCAGTTGCAGTGTTTAAACACAATTTGATCCCCTTGGCCCTGCTCCACGTCAAACCAGGTTAATAAAACTGGTGACCAAGTGTCTGCAGGCATGAATGTGTCTCAGTTTGGCCTACAGGAAGCCCTGGCAGTGCTGGTGACCACCAAGTCCTTTGTAATGAAGCATGCACTGATCAATGGAGCTGCAGGCTTCTGCTTTACTTGAAGTTGTAAGGCCAGACCTTACAAATTTTGGTATTAGTAGAAGCATAAGTCTGGCTTGAATACAGTATTGTACAGGGAACAGTAAACAACTCAAGGAAGTGGCCTTCTAGGAAAACTGACCTTCAATTCAGCTGCAATCCCTAGACAAGAAATTGTTTCACAGGATAACACAAAACCCAAATACTGACCACGTGACAAGACAGGAAGTTTTTATTCCTGGATGGATTAGATAGCAAACCACGTGAAATTCTACAAGTAAGATGCCACCTATTTATCTTCAAAGAGGAAGAGACAGATGTGCATTTTGTAGATGTGTGGTAAAGCTAATTCTCAAATCAAATTGTATATGAACTTCCACCAATCAAACAGTGCAGTTATTTTAATGTGTTTGTAGGTTACTTGACATATCAAGTATTTGTTAGATTGTTTTCCTTAGATTGGTCTCCTGAACAATGTTGAAAGATTTTGGCGGTGGCAAAATAAATAACCCACCTTTGACTTGTGGGCTGCAGGAGCCTGGTGGCTTCAGCCGTCAGGGCTCTGAGGATGTGGTGGAGCCACAGAAGATAAAAGCTGACAGATAAAGCTGAAAGCAAAAAGATATCTGTGTAGTTTTGGGAAAAGGCAGAACTGTTGGCACCATCCTGGTTAAATTCTGATGTGATTAACTGCCTTTACTGCTCTGTCTCCTTTCTGTTTATTTCAGAGATCTTCTGTCTGGAAAAGTGTAGGGTGCTGTAGGATGGCTCCTCATCCTTCTGGCAGCCAGGACTGCCTTTCAACATCAACTGAAGGACTCACAGTAAGATAATTTGCAAGTGCTTTAGGGTAAATTACACAAAGTTTGTCAACCCAAGGGCTTGTTATTTCTCGGTGATTCTCAGAGCACTTTACCATATGGTTTCACAGATAGCACAGTTAAACAGAGTTAAACAACTAGCAGAATAACTTTTCATAGTTCTCATTTTAATACATAGCAATGTATCTCCTTGCTCGTGATTATTTTATGCATTTAAGATGTTATCTTAGCTAACTGAGCTTGTGTTTACTTATGGTTACAATATGAAGGGGTAAATATCAACTTAGAGCTGCCATGTGGGGTGGAGCAAAGGGGATCAGCAGGGTGTGGTGGAGATTGCTTAGGGAGAGAAAAGAGGGAAAGCTCAGGCACTGAAAGATAGACAGGACCCAGCTGACATCTGCTTGGAATCATGGGGTTGGTAATGGCAGGTCAACAGAGACTTACACAAGGGCTGGACAGCACCCACATTTGACATGGTGTGTAACAACACTCCTTCTGTTGTCGGCCTGATTGTTCTCAGTTGATAACTGCAAATGGGGACCCAAGGCTTGGGGTGCAAGCTGCAGAGCTGGGAAAAACCACACTCAGTGTGTGTCCTGCCTGACTTCTCCGTGGCACACGTTTTGGAAGTGCAGCTCATGGAGGAGATGATGAATGTCATTGCACATCAGTAGTAGAAACAGGCTGGCTCGTTCTTTAGACTCTGGCTGAGACTGCGACAGAGGTGTCCCTCCTGGAATCTCTGAGACAAACCCAGACTGAGCAGATATTAAAGACCTCCCAGGGAATCAGGAGAGAATGTGTGGCCCTTCCTGAGCACCAGGATCTCACATTTCCACTACAGTAGCACAGTGCTGCTCTCCTGCCCAGCAATTAGTTTGCCTGGGGATTTCCAAGTATGAGGTTGATAGGTGGTTGTGTATCTGCTATGGCAAAGGTTTCCCTTTTCTCCATGGCTGACAAAAGGCTCTGTCAAGTTAACAGAAGGATGGAGATAAATAGCACCAGATATGTATCTAAATAAAGCAGGAGAAGAACTGTTACAGAGAAGTCAAAACACAAAAAGGGGAGAAGGGAAAAGAAGCATCTGATTTTCAGCAGCTCCTCATAGGACCCTGTGGCTGTCCCACTCTTGCAGCTAAAAATGTGACTGTACTTCTCTGATGCTTCTGTCAGTCAGAAACAGAGAGGAAAGCACTATGAGGCCACATTTTCCCAAGTGTAAGACAGGAACAGGATGATTTATACCACTCAAGAAGCAGGCTTACGTCTTGCATTCCCTGCAGCACTTTTCACCCCAGAGGATGCCAAATGGCACATTTGTCCTGCCAGAGATGTCAAGAGCAATGGTTTCTGATGTTAAGGCAGTGGGGAGAGTATGGGAAAGACCTTTACCCAGAAATATTTCACTTCTGGCTCTAAAATGAGTAGATCCCCATGGAGTTGTGATTCTGTAATTCCTGTCTGTGCAGGGCCTGAGTTTTGCTGCCAGATGTGATGTGCTGATATAATATGCCTACTCTTTTTTTTTTTTTTTTTTTTTTTTTTTTTTTTGTCAGGGGTGTGGAGAGGAATTTGGACTTTGTGATTCCTGTATTTCTTTCTCTGGGGCAGTGCAGAGTCCTTGAATACTCCTATTCCCAGCAGCTGTCAGGGGCAGAGGCTGGAGAAGCTGCTTTTCTGATGGGAGGCCAACTAGCCATGAGTTTAATGGAATTACCTCTTCACCTGTCTGTAGTGCTGCCCTGGTCCTTGGAGGACCAGCTCTCTGAGAGATTCCCAGTCAAGGAACAGAATTTTTTCTTTCTTTCCATCAAACAGATTTTAAAAGCGGGGAAAAAACTCCACAACCCATCTTAGCTGTGAAGTGGTGTCAGTTTGTCTCTCTGTCTGTCAGCTCTGGGGTGATGTGCTAGGCTTCCTGCTGGGATGGCACAGACAAAAGGCTGCTGAGGGAGGCATTTGGATAAAGGATTCCTGGTTCTTTCCAGCCTGTGTAACTCCAGTTGATGTTTCCAGCCATTGTTGCTGGGAGTGTATTTTTCTGTGGTTTTTAAAAATTCTCACAAATGAAGAGGCTCATCAGTCTTCTCAGCATTGTGTGTCTGAGGAAGGAATGCTGGGAGCAGAGCATTTCAGTGGGATGGGGTGAATGTGAAGAGCTTAAGGAGCAGAAAGGCTGTGTGATGTCAGACTTGGTCTGCTCCACTCTGTTCAGGGAGGTTAATTATCACCCAGAGCTGTGGCCATAGGGTGTAGCTCAAAAGCTGAGTCCTCACTATGCTTACAGAAAGAACTAAAACAAATTCCAGCAACCAGAGCCTGTAATAGCACCAGAATCAGAGCATTTTCCCCCCAGCTCCCAGTGATTGCTCCAGGCAAGGACATTCCATGGTGTGTGGGCACTGGCTGGGAGAACTTGCCCATGGTGCCATTACCAAGTGGGAGAGGGAGAAATATTCTAGGTTGGACCCATGTCATCTGCTGTCCCTACACAGATCCAAGGCAGTTTCTTTATTGGGGGGGCATGAACTGGCTGGGGCTGGACGCCAAGCACACAAATCAGCACTAATTAAAACCTTACAGGGTTTGCAATCTATGCAGCTCTGCTCCGTGGACACTGAGCAGCCACTTGTTCATTCTATCATCAAAACCACTGTGTCTTTCCCTCCTGGAGCATTTTAACCCATGAGAACACAGATCAGCTGGCTCACTAAGCTGTTCCCTCACTGCTGGCACAGTTTATTGGGGCTTTGCTCTGTGACAGAACTCTGGGTATTCTTGAAAGTGCCACTGTATAAGATGTGGGGGGTTTGCTGCAACAAATGCTGTTGTCTCCGAGTGCTTGTTTAGTTTTTGAGAGAAGGTTTGGTGCAGAAAGGAAGGAACTAGCTGGAAAATGGCCAGTGAGTGTGGAATTATGGCAACCTTGGGAGTTTCTGGGCTATCAGTTTCATTTGGTGAAAAACAAGAACCTAAGGTTGCCAAGCCAAGCCTTTGCTAGCCCCAAGGCACGACCACTGAGCAGGTGCACGCTGCAATGTAATTCTTTTTCTCGCCCACTTATAACTCAGTTCTTAAATCATCAAATAATACTGTGAACATGTCCAAACATCCCCAGCTGCTTTAGCAGCTTTATTCCACTGGCTTTCAGTCAAACACTGGTTTTGGTAGATTGTAGAGATCACTGAAAGACAAGTTTGTCCTGCAGCAAAGATGCATTGATCTGTAGAACAGTTCTGCTCTTAGAGCACATCTTGTGATGCTCTGTTCTGTAGACCAGAGACACGGGAGAGTGGAAAGCACACAGGGCACAGGCAAGTAAACAGGATTTGATACACAGCTCTGTGAAGAACGTGCACATAGATAAGTTTATGGCATGATCCATGTGCCAGCTGGCACCCTCAAATACACACAGTGTAAGATCTAATGACGATCAAGTTTGTTAATGAATTAAAAAAAAAAAAAAAAAGAAACCAAACCCAGAATAAAACTAGGCAAATCTGCCCTTTATTTGTCCAGGATGTAATTAAGGATGTAGTGAAGTAAATGTGGAATTAAATGGACTACTGGAGATCTAGAAGGGCTGACAGAAAACCATCTTCACTCGATGATCCCAGGCACAGTTTGCTTAAATGAAAAAGTTATCTTGTTTTTACAGAACTGAAGAATAGAAGAACTTCTGCTGTGGGCACTGATGCTGAGACTGGACACACCAGCAGTGCTGGGCTTGGAGTCTCTACGCCACAAAAGCAGCAGCATCTCCTGGGATTGCAGGTGGGATTGCAGGTAGGACTGCAGAGGAACATGCATTTGGAAAAGGATGCTGTGGCCCTTGAGAGGCCAGGCCCTGTGCATTGTGCAGTCTTTGCTTTGTGTCTTCCTGCCTGTGGTCTGGGAGCCCTGTGTATCCCAAGAATCTTACTTCTGATAGAGCTGTTTAGAGACCAGCTCTGTTCTTGGTCTCAGTCTCCACCAGGTCATCCCTGGAGTGTTCCAAAACATCCCCATTTCCCAATCTGACCTCATGTTTGAGCAAACCAGCCTGGTGCCTCAGTTCTGACAGACTGATCTCAGCAGTGGGGGTGGATTGTGAGGAAATGATGCTCCGAGGAAGTCCGTACTCTGACAGGGGGGTAGGTTTCTTTTTCTTACATCAAGAAGGTGAAAAGCCCTGCTTTTCATATAGCAAGCCTGCTTTTGGCTAATGTGCTTGTCAGAGATTTGGATATTCCCCCAAGCACAATCCCTCCTGAACAGAGAGTGCCACAGACAAGTTCTCCACAATCATCAGCACAGATCCTTAAAAGCAAAGAAATCCATATTTTTCTGCTTGTAGGAGTTTTTCTATCCCCGGTGGTTCTTGGTTTCACAGTAATGTTACACAGAGGAGATTAAAGGAAAACATTTCCTGCCTCCAGAATTTCCCTTTGGAATCCCTATTAACAAAAAAAGTCTTGTAGTTGTGAAACCTGTTGACTGGTTTTGCTGTGACATAAAACAGGCACTTTCAGTTCTCTGGGTATTCAGTAACAGTGTGAGTGTTTCTGAGATTTCAGATACTGTCAGCAAAAGCTTTTTTTTTTATATATCTGAGCTTCATTGTTTTATAAGAGCTGTGCAAAAGCAGCCTATGCATAAGAAGCAATATGGCCATCTCCCCTTGAACTTTCAGGGTTAATGTTTAATAAACTATAAAGCTATAAAAAGTTACAGTAGCCCTTTGCTATAAAGCTGCATCCCTGGTAGAAATAAATATTTCTCTGGCTGTGGCGTCCGTCTTTGCAAATCTTTCCCTCTGCTGGTGGGGTGATGTACTCTGGACTGACAAAGATTGATTTCCCACTGGCTGGGGATTTTCATAACACAAACTCCTCTTTCTGTGGTGGATTTGCACCAAGTCTTGTTTTGATTTGTTTCAAACCAGACACAAGAAAAAATGGATGTGTATCTAGCCATCATCAAGGGGGGCAGGGACTGCTTCTGGATCGGAGCTGCAAGCAATTAGTGCATGAAGAATATGTTTATGGTTATGTCTAAAACTTTGGGCAAGGTGGTGTTATGAAAGCTTCTTGGACTGTAACTATGGCCACTTCGGTAGTTTACATGTGTTTCCAGTGATACTTCTTCCAGGTTAGAGATAAAGGGTTCCCATTTTAGGGCAGATCAACATGATTAAGAAAAATACAGGAAACTTCCGTTGTTTGCAGTAAAAAGTGTTTCGTTTCCCACTCTTTGTTAAATAAGCTTCTGGTGATAGATGGGAACAGTACAAAACTGAAATCTTGCCTGAGAAATTGGATCTGTGTGCAGAGCGTCTGGGAATGCTGGGAGACAGGGTGTGCACGTTGGTATAGGGAGATCCAGAGGCAAGACCAGCCCAGTCCTTCCACACCCCTTGGCGAGGCAGTACCTGGTGAGCACCTCTGGGCAGCAGCGCCTCTGACACTCACTCACGGGTATCTCACCATGCGCTGCTACAGGATAAGGCTCCCAAAAATTGCCAAAGCCCTGATTTGCCTCATGGTTGTAACACAGTTCTGCCTCTTCATTTTCAATTCCAGCTCGTTTGACTTGGCAAAGACAAAGGTTTTCAGGTAAGGGTCCTATTCCTTCATGGCATGCACTGTCTGGTGTGGGGGCTTGTGCTCGTTTCTCTGTTATAAGTGTATATTGTAAAACTGGCTTTTTGCAAGATGTGTGCTATATGATTAATAACTTTGTGGTAAGGACATTTGTTTTTATTTCTGCTATTAGTAAAGAAAACTAGGCATGATGGTAGTAGTTGATATAGTAGTTGCTTGAACTGTTTGGTCAGGATAACATCCAGTGAACATGTAAAGAAGACCATGCTGTTCAGATACCAACTATCAGCATCTGAAGAAAGCATGGACCAAGGCCCAAACTGGAGGTGATAATGAGGAATATAGCCAAGAAACACACATGCTGTAAAGAGGTGGACCCAAGGAGGGACCATGCTAAACAGTTCCTGGAATATGGAAACTAGTTTATGGAAAAATATGAATATTCAACAGATTGATACAATAGAAAGGGCATTTAAAGAAAGCCTCTGAAGTAGCAGGTTGTGGACTTGGTTGAATGTCAAGTCACCCAGCCGGCTGTACTTCTTTTTGCTTAATTTGTTTCCTAATTGTCTTCATTTTTATTATTAAACCTATTTCTTAAAATTTACCAGGAAAGTGAACTCTGGTTTTTACATTCTCTCTTTCTCTGTCTGTCTTTTTTATCCTGCAGCTTGCACTTCTGACCTGAGTTAGGTGACCACTTTACTTTAGCAGAGCATGGTGCTGGAAGATCCACAGTCAAAAACCTGCTTCTCTTGGGTCACTGTTTTCCAGGGCTTCCTTTTGTAGATCTCTGAAGCAGATTTTGCCTCACTAATCCTACCTGTTTTCATACTTTGGCACTACATAGTATTTGCTTTTCCTGTTGGCCCCCAGAAGGACCTTATTCAGCCCTAATCCAAATTGCATTGGTGGACAGTGAATTTGGTGGGATAGCTTTGAATTTATGGCGAGTTCAGTAGCTGATTCCTAACACAAAATACGCTGTATACTGGGACACCAGTGTCATGTAGAGATGATATCTTGATATCTATTTTATATAAATGGTCAAGTAAATCCTACAGGAATGGGTGTGGAGGGAATTACAGTGAAATATCTCCAGCATCACTGGCTGGGAGCACTGCTCCTTGCTTCAGCCCTTGCAGACACTTGAGCCTTTCCCAGTACAGGAATGGCTCGTGGATGTGTTGGTGCTGTGTATAGGACACACCACTCCCCAGCCGTCCCACCACCCTCATCTGGTCCCAGCTCTCCCAGTGAACTCATCTGGCTTGGCTTGGTTCTCAGCTGAAGGTCTGGGCTGGTGCTGTGGGGGCAGGCAGGAGGAGTGAGGCTGGGAACATCTGCAGCTCTTCTGGAGGTGACTGGAACTCAGCTCTAGCAGCTTGAGACCATGCTTTGAGGACAGCTGTCAACTGGGAGAGGTTGGAATGTGCACAAGGGAGGTGGGAGGGAAAGGAGTGAAGGAGGAGGTGTAGAGAAGTGAAGTGAGTTGTCCTTGATCCCAGAGCCCATCAGTGGCAGAGTCGGAACAAGAAGGGGCTCTCCATGTTCATCTGCTTGAAGCCATTTCCTCCTGCTGTAGTTTCAGAGAATGGAAATGCCTGTATTTATACAACTTAAGTAAAACACAACGAGGTATGAGCTGTGTGTGGTTGTCTGTGTGGCAGATCTATTTCTGTACCTTGTATGTCACGTAGAATACACGAAGCAGCATTTTCATGGCTTTATCCTCTATTTGTCCTTGGGCTTTGTAAAAGGGGAGGAAAATGACAGTAAATGTCATTGAGCTTCTGCAGTTGTTTGCCAGCTGGACTCTAGAGCCTGAAATTCACGGAGCTGCTTTGACCATTTGTCTGGATTTAAAATGCTGGTCAGGAGAGCAGGGTCCTGTGTAAGCACGAGTGCTTGGCCATGTGGGCCTGACTGCAGGGAGCAAGGTTTGGGATGTGAAGACCCCTTGGTTTTACATTTTGTCTCTGGTGCAGCATTTGAAGTGAAATAGACTGAGGTGGAATCTGCCCTGCAAGACTGCACACAGGGAAAGCCTGGAGCGGGGGGGATGGTTTCTCATACTGAAACTTCTGTTTCATTTGTTCTCTGCACTTTAATTTCAAAGTTTGAAACATCATCTTAAAAATACAACAGAAATTCACCAAGAGATTTAAGATCTGCCTGAGCGACCTTACCAAATTTCTCTTTTTTTAGAGTGTCTGTATAAAATCTTTCCTCCTATAGGGCAGTAAACAGTAACAGTGAGTTTATACATGAAGCACTATGATAGAAAGCACATGCTGCACACTTGGTTGAAACTGGCTAATGATTATGAGAGAGGCAGAGCTGATAGGCCATTTGCTACAACCACTCCTTTTTAGCCTTGCAAAGGTTCATGTATTTGTCTGATACGAAATGATTTTTAAAAGCCTCCTTTGTTGATAATATCCTGAACACTTTCAGAGTGGTATGACATTCATCAAATTTTAGCAGCAACTGGGCCGCTATCTGCAGCCTGTTATCTGCAGAAGTGCTTTTTCTCCCATTATCACTTCCGAAGCAATCCACAACGTTCTGAAACAAGTGCGTCATGCAACGGCTGAACATGAGTGTGGAATCAGCCACAACCATGCTGGTTTATGCTGAAAAGCTTTGCTGTACATAAAAGCTCAGCTGCAGATACTGTTCACCTTCCTTTTTCCTGTTCTACCCTCCAGCCATGTGCAGAGAAGAGGGATTGTTTAGGACAAAACCCCACCACTTCTGCCTTGATTTTTTTTTCTGGGTTTCAGCACAGTCTTGTTGCAGGTGGCTCTTCTGCTGTCAGCAGATGTGTCCTCCCGTGATAACCTTGTACCTGCCTGTGCCTCTGAATCAGGCAACAGGGCAGCTGCAATATTAAAGGCAAGGGCTAAAAATGTAGAGATTTTGCATTTTAATGGCTTCACAGTGTCTGCCTTCAGACACATGTGCCTGGTGAGTGCTGTGTGATGCCCTTGCATTGCCTGACCAAGGCGGAGGAGGAGAGAGAGAAGTGCCCTGTGGCCCCAAAAGCTCAAAGAGGTGATGTAGGGTAAAGAAGTGAGTTTCACTTCTTCTTAGACTTCCCTTCCTGAATTCTGGAAGATCTTCATGCTCTGTTGCTGAAGCACAGGGCTCTGCTGGCAGTGGAGAGAGGCAGATGGCTGCCTCCATGGTGTGTGCCGTGTCCTGAGCCCAGGATCTCCAAACCAACCCCGCAGTGCTCCGGGGACATTGCCAGGGGGCCTGCCCAGTGCGTGGCAGAGCTGAGCTGTAGTGGTTGGCTGTTACTGCCAGTGTGAATGTTTCATGTGCCAAGTGCTGAGGAGAGAATGTGTGCTGCTGGGATTTGCCTAGTGGGGAGATAAGCAATATTCAGGCTAGAGCGGTGTAGGAAGTTGAACAACATTTTGGCAAAGTTTAAAATGAAATTGCTCTAAAGCACAGAGAGAGGCTCAGAGTCAAGAGCACTAGAAATGGGCTGAAGGGTGTTCAGTGTTAAGTGTGTGTGATGCATCTGCTTTTCCTTTGATTGCATTCAGGAAACTGAACATTTTCCAACATGCCCCAGAGACACAACAAGTGGACACCCGAGAGCAACAGGGTTTAAATTATTCTGGTAATGGGAACTCCAAGAGCATTTTAAAGGTGACTTTGGGAGGACACATCACAGGACTCAAAGATGTGGTGGAGAAGACACCAAGCTGGAAAGGGAAGGAGGAGCAGAAGGAAACAATGAAACCAGTTATGAGGGTTAAGGAAGCCAAGGAGAACATGACTGTGAAACCACCACCCCAGCTGGAGGGAATCAAGAAGACAGCAGTGAAAACAACCCCTATAGTGCAGGAAAACAAGGGGAAAACAACAGTGAGGCCAGCTCTACGGGTGGAAGAAGCCAAGGAAAAGACAACAGTGAAACCACTTCCCAGGGAGAAGGGAGGCAAGGAGAAGGCAACAGTGAAACCATCCTCTGGGGTGAAGGGAGCCCCTGAGAACAACACATCCATAGACCAAGCAAAACCCAAAGCACCTCCTGCATCAATGAAAACTGTAAGACCAGCTCCTCAGACTGCTGCAGTGACACGGAAGAGGAAACTGAGCGCTGCTAACTTTACAACTGAGCCACACTGGGATTTTGAGGACGAGTACCTGCTGGATAAATCATCCCCCCCCTCGGTAGGTGGGATGGTGTGGATGGTCACCAAGAATGGTGCCTCTCCATTGACCTCCTCCTCCTCTGCTGGCCCCTGGGCATGTGTGCCCTTTGCAGCTGGGGATGATTTCAGAGCTGGTAGGTCACTCATTGGTATATGCAGATGCTGATGGGACCCAGACAGGAAGACCTCAATATACAACATCTGCATTCACATGAAGACTCAGGTTAATTAAATTTGAGCTTCTCATAATTACTAATGTCCAGGAACAGGGCCTTTAGGAAAGGAGTAAATTATAGCAAAGTTCTCAGCAAGCAGATGAGACAGGTTGTGGTGTCTCATACTGTCTCTGTCCCTCATCCTATGCTGGTCACTCTTTGTAAAGCTTACCCAGAGCAGTTTTCCCTGGCACCCCTGTTTCTGGAAGGCTTGGAATAGGTGGGTCACCTTCTCACATGTTGAGTCTCACTCCCAAACCTGATCTATAATTCTGCAGAGAGAGGGGGTGACTAGAAACATTCCCCCCTTCTTTATTTCCTGCATGATCAGAGTTTTTCCTTGTTGCTCTGGCACTGATCCAGTCTAGCTCTGGAGGCACAAGAAGCCCCAAGCCTTGGACAGAACCGGCTTGAGCAGGAATGTCCCTGTTTCTGGACATGAAATATGCTGTGAGTGAAATGATGCCACCATGAAACCCTTGACAAGGTTGTCCTCAGTGCTCTCCTGTGGGTACAGGCAGAATGAGGGCTGTCACCTCAGGCTGTGACACGGTTGTCATCGTCATCCACGGCAGAGAGCCCAGCTCAGCCAGGGAGCACTCAGCCAGGCTTTGCCAATGCAGCCATTGCTGGGGATTTGAGCTGGGCATGAGGGTCCATTTGGTCTCTGTTTTTTTCTTTCAGTAGGTGTTTGGGGGAGGTGTCTAAGAAAGTAGAGCCCAAATTGACTCAGCAGAAAATTCAGTGTAGTGGAGCTGTTTGCTTTCCATCTGCACACACAGCCTCACACTTGCCAGCTGCAGTGAGATCCCCCTTGCAGGATAAGCTGGCTTGGATTCCCTTCTCAGCTGCACATTTCACTGATTTGTTTATGACATTGAACAAGTTGTTGCACATTTTTTCTTACCCTTAAAGGGAGTGGCAATGGTGATCTGATTTCATTTGTTCGACAGTGTTTCCTCGGGTGCGCTCAGGACCTTGTGAGGTGTGTTGCCAACAGGGACTGTTCATTATAGCATGTATATATTATTGTAGTGTATTCTTAGTGCTTACAGCCTTATTTGATGCATTGAGGTTAGACCTATTACAAGTGTTAATTTGCATCAGCTAATGAGGCCCAAAAGCCAGTAAAAAAAGACAGAGGAAAGTCTCAGAGACTTGGAGTCATCCTGGTTCCCTTGTCTGACTTTTCACCAGCTGGTTATGGATGTAGTTAAAATTGTGCTTCATGTTCCTGGTGATGGGGATCATGAGAGGAGTGGATGAGGTACCACTGGAGTTCCTGTGTTTCTCTTTGGTCCTGCCACAGACAGGCACAGAAGCACCGGCACTCAGTCAGGTTTATCCCCTCTGCTCATCAGTCATTATTGTTTCCTTTTTGTTTTTCAAGACCTGCTCTGAATCAGTAAGGGCCAGGGCTGCCAAGTCTGACTGGCTGCGGAATCTTTTTCTGCCCAACATCACACTCTTCATAGACAAGAGATACTTCAATGACAGTGAATGGAACCGCCTGGAGCATTTCATACCCCCCTATGGCTTCATGGACCTGAATTATTCATGTGAGTCCCTCAGGGTGGGACTTTCAGACTCCTAACACGAACCTTATGCTGAGTAACTGGAGGTTTGCAGCACCTCTCCATCAAAGGCATCAGTCTAGGAGGATCTCATGGTGGTTTCACTGTGTTCATCCCAAAAGCTCTTGATAACTCACCACTGTGTTTGCTTCACAGTGGTAAAGGAGGTCATATCCCTGCTGCCCCCAAAGCCCCACCAGCAGCTGCTCCTGGCCAACCACAACAGCAGCGTGCCCACGTGCATCAGCTGTGCTGTTGTGGGCAATGGAGGAATACTGAATAACTCCGGAATGGGCCAGGAGATTGACTCCCATGACTACGTCTTCAGGTAAGGCAGCCTCCCTTCTCAAAGATGCACAGCTAGCTTAGTGTGGCTAGCCCCTAACTGTGGCTGGATCACTTCATCTCTTCTAGTATTCCACTCCTTCCCAGGTGCCAAAAATGATGGATGGCAGGAGACAAATAGTCCAAAAGTAATTGAAAAGTTATTAAATATCCAAAACCTGTGGTCACAAATGAGCCATAAAGAGCCATCTCCACAGCAGGGGCTCTCCTGCAGATCAGGGTGCCAATCAGAATGGGCCTAGTCTGCCCTTCCTCCAGGCTAACACTGTCTTTTCCTGTTAGGAATGTGCATGTGAGGGGTTTCAGTGGTCACCTAACTCTGCTCCTCTGTTTGATTTCCTTGGCCAGGGTGAGCGGGGCTGTAACCAAGGGTTATGAAAAAGATGTGGGAACAAAAACCTCCTTTTATGGATTCACAGCCTACTCCCTGGTTTCCTCTCTTCAGATCTTGGGACACAGAGGGTTCAGCCACATCCCACAGGATAAAGTAAGTGAGGTCCCTGCTATGTGCACGCACACCTTTGACAGGATGCTGTTTGTCTGTGTGCTTCCGTTCTGCTCTTGCCACGAGGAGCAGAGGGGCTGGGGCAGCCCTTTAGCATTACCCTCAGAGAGGGGACCTGCACTGCCTTAGCTCAGTGAGTGTTTACAGTGGCAAGTTGTGTCAATGCCACCCCAGCCTTGAGGCATGTAGAAGGAGCTGCACATCAGATGTTATCTCCATTCTGCTGCTGTGGGCTGGTTGGGAGCTGCAGACTGAAGATGTGTGTCCAAGAAACTCAGTGAGCCAAGATGTCTGCCTGCATTTTTCTCAAAGTGCTGTTCACTAATGCTCCTTTGTTTTCTTAGCATGTCAGATACATTCACTTCCTGGAGGGAGCAAGAGACTATGAGTGGCTGGAGGCTCTTCTGTTCAACAAGGACATCAGGAAAGGATTCTTGAACCTCACCGGGTAAAACAAACTACAGCCCCCTCTGCCCCTCCAGTGATGAGCTCTCTGTTGTGCTCTTTTCCTCTCCCACTGCTCAACCCTATGGAGGACCAGGCCAGGGTAAAGCCAGGGTAAAGCCTCCTTCCCCTGTCAGACTTGCAGGCAGAAATCTTTCATTTCCTCCACAGAACTGAGCACTGCTGTAGTCAATACACCTCCTTCCCAGAGGTAGCTGGTCTCAATGATGTGTGGCCAGAGCTTAGAGAAAACTTTGTGGCTTTTAGGGATGAACACGTGCTGCTGGCTGGTCTGGTGCGGCTTGCTCATGGATGAAGGCCTGGTTTCACCAATTATTGCCTGTACAAACACATGCTTTTGATTCTCCTGTCTCCTTCTGTTGCCTCTCCTCCCTGATCAATTCCTCTGCAATGCACACAGGCTATGGAGGCTTTGTCATAACGTGGGAAATGATACAGAATACCTTGACAGTGTTTGTGGTTATTCTCTTACCACCAAGTGCATTAA
The DNA here is from genome assembly GCF_029207755.1 of Chamaea fasciata. Taxonomy (NCBI): domain Eukaryota; kingdom Metazoa; phylum Chordata; class Aves; order Passeriformes; family Sylviidae; genus Chamaea; species Chamaea fasciata. Next base: position 7,970,695 of record NW_027094104.1, on the reverse strand, counting down.
GTGCATCAGGGCTGATCCTTTCCAGCTGTGATGAGGTCTAAGTGCTTTTCCTGAGTCTCCCCATTCCTGTCCTTAGGCAGAAGCCCCGGCAGAAATTCGATGAAGATTTCACAATGGACAAATACCTGGTGGTTCACCCTGATTTCCTCAGATACATGAAAAACAGGTGAGCTGCAGGTTGTGTGCTCTAACAGGCTTGTTCTTCCTGGCCAGCACCATCTCTCTCTGTCTCTGGCCTCTCCTTCACTGTAACCACAGTTCAGCCTCACCAGCAGCCTGGGGATAAGTGTCAGCCAGCGTGAGCTCAGCTGAAACTCTTTGTGGTGCTGCACTGGGACACTAGTGGTGGGTAAACATCCAGAATCTGGGAGCTGGAGAAGCAACAGCCATCAGACAGTTTGGTTTTCTACATCCAAAAGAGATCCAGGGTCAATTGCAACTTTAGGTGTAGGAAGAATGTTGCTGAAGTGCCAGAATAGTTCATCTCTAGCTCAGGACCAGCCCTTCATGTTCCCTCTGTAACAGACCTTTTCTCCAGAGATTCCTTCTAGACTCAGGAGATTGGTTGTGCCCTCAAACACGACAACAGGCTCTTCTTCAGCATCCCCTTTGCCTGGCCTGGCCGCTGCTCTTCTGTGCCTCTCCAACCCTTTCCACAAGCCTGTTGGCCACTGTCACCATAGGATCTGCCCATCATGGGCCACACATGACTGGGAGATGGAGGAACAGGAGCTCCTGTTGTGCCCTACTTTGGCTGCCTTTACCCTTCAGTCTCCTTGAGGGCTGCTGCCTTTCCTGGAGCCAGATGGCCGGCACTCCCTGCCTGCTCTGACGTCCCCCCTCTGACTTGGGTCCTTTCCAAGGCCAAGAGGACTCCATGCTATTTTTTCCCAGTGTTTACTCCTACTTTCCTAACAACTCCTGGCACGCACAGTGCAGCTCCTGGCAGGTTTTATGACACTCCTCTGCACCTTCCCTATGTCTCGTTTCACTCCCAGATGTAGATGGGGAGCAGGATTTACCAGGGAGCTTCAAAGCCACCTCTGCACTGCAAAGCAAAGGACAGATTTAAGAGTGGTGGGCTTAAACCTACGAGATCCTTTAATCCATCCCCTCTTTACCCCTACTGCCTCAAGACCTACCACTTCCACAAAGCTGGGGCAGAGCTGGGCTTAGGTTGCAGTGCAGGTGGTGGAGAGTTCTGGGCACACTCGTGGCTTCTCTGAAATGCCTCGTATGGCCCCAAGCTGCTGCAAGGAGGGAAGATGCCTCATGGGCCACAGGGGGACAAGATGTGCCCTGCTTGAACCATCACAGCCAGCAGCTCCTCAGTGCTTTCCTCTCTCCTGCTGCAGGTTTTTAAAGTCTAAAAATTTGGAAAAGCACTACTGGAGGCTGTACAGACCCACAACAGGGGCTTTCCTGCTGCTGACTGCCCTCCATCTCTGTGACCGGGTAAGGGTACAGTGATTCTTACACCCAGAACTGTCCGGAAATGGGAACAGGGGACAGAGGAGAGAGCAGGGGTGGCTGCTGTCTGCCTCGAGAGTATATGGGCTCATGTCAGCTGTGGAGGAGCAGACTGAAGATGAGAGACAGCCCCAAAATAGCTCCCATAGAGGTGGTGAAGCCTGCTGTGACCTAGAGCACATGATCTCTCAGGGAGGCAGTGAGGGGACGGCAGGATCTCTGGAGCCAGTGCTCACAGTGTGGTCCTTCTGGACCCCCACATAGGGTCACCAGAGAAGCCCCAGATGGCATCTCTGTCCTGTGCTCACTCCCTGTTTGGGAGCTGTGTCCTGTATTTCACCTGCTCCCTCCACCCCTGGCACCCCTGCCCAGTGAGTCCTGCCTCTTTCCCAGGTCAGTGCCTACGGCTACATCACGGAGGGCCACGAGAAGTACTCCGATCACTACTATGACAAGGACCGGAAACATCTGGTTTTCTACATTAACCATGACTTCAACCTGGAGAAGCAGGTGTGGAAAAGGCTTCATGATGAGAATATCATGAAACTTTACCAGAGGACCTGACTGTGGCAAGGGCCATTTCCTGGGAAATCTCAACAACACCTCACTGGGAACAGAAGACCACCAGAGCCAAGGTTAGCTCTGGACTGCCAGGCACATTTCATCCCCACAAAGACATTTCCCCTCCTTCAGCACCTCTGTTATTTCACAACCCTTCAACAAATGTGTGAATGCTGCAGACCCAAAGGCCAACAAGAAAATGCAGCGCGACAACAAAGTCTCATCTGGTTGTGCTGCAGGACTCTTGCTGGTTATCGTAGGAACGGGTATTATGAGAGCAGAATCCAGGATGGATATGGTCCTGTGTCCTTTGTGTAATCCAGGTTTTCACTCTTTGCAAGGAGATGCTCCTCAGGCTGGGGCCACTTCTCTTCTGGGGGGGTCCTCTCCATTAGCAATGCCCATTTTGGAGCTGGGTATTGTCTAAACAAACTCCCTGAGGAGCTGGAATGGATGGAGGTGAAAACATAGATTCTGTTTCAGGTTGACTTAATTTCTGTGGAGGGGGTGCTGCACTCACTGTGCTCCCTGCAGATGAAAAGGATGGCCTGGACACTTTCAGGTGACCAATCTGAGAATGAGTTTCACCTCTGCTCCCCAGTGTGGCCTTGCTATGACACCTCCAGAGGGGCACTGCCATCAACTCAACAGCAGGTAGCTGCACTCCATGGTGCAACAGACCTTCTGTACCTCGTGCCTCTTGCCCCAGGGCTCCCCTGGCTGCACTAAAATGTGAATTTTGTGGCACGGACCTGATGTGGCAAAGCTGACAAAGCTGGACTTTGTCATGCTCGGCTCCCAGCTGTGCCCAGAGCGCTGTGTTTGTCCTGTTGCCAGGAGAAGTGGGGCTCTCCAAGTCCAGGGATGGATGCTATCTGTCCTTGGTGCTGGCTGAAGTGCCTGTCCCCCGTGGTGCTGAGAGGGGCCCAGCTTCAGCCAGCAAACCTGGAGTGTGCTGGCTTCCTGGAAGGGGTTTTGTAAGCGAAATAAATGGCACGACTTTGGCCAAGCCGATCTTTCGTGCGGCCCTGTGGGCTGTGGTTATTTAGTGCACCCGGAACTGAGGCTGTAAAGGCTGAGATACAGCAGATGGCAAAGGCAGGACAGGGCAGGGCTGAGGGGTAACGAGATTACCTCCACCTCTGCAGCTTGTGTGGACACGCCTGAGCGTCCCACACCTGTTCACCTTGCAGGACAGGGATCAGCACCGGCCAAACACCTCCCTGAGGAAGTGGATGAACACTGGTGAGTTTGTCCTTGTCCCAGCAACTGCTCTCCAAGTATGTCAGATACTCAAGGCAAATGCATGAAGGGCTGGATGTTTCCCCCATGACACTATGCAGGCAAAAAGCCACCTCCGGTGTCCCAGCAGGTCCAGTGCATCTCTCTGGGCATAACCAGCTGCACACTCACTGGACCTGCTTTGGTTGTGAGTGTTTTTCCATTTCTGCAGCATTTTTGTTGGGGGCAGCAGCGTCTCCAGGGACTCTCTGGGCTCCAAGGAAGGCATTTCAGCCGGGACTGTCAGCAGGGTTTGTCAGGATTGATTTTCTTTGTCCGTTTTCCCTTGTGCTGCAGAGAGGCCAGGCAGTTTCTCATGTCTCACTGAGCTTGTTTGTGAAGGACAACCTCCCACACTGAGAATCTAAAAGCAGAATTCAGCTTCTCTGGATAGGGTGTAGCCTGTTCCTGGCTGCTCTGCCCATATGAGCCCGCAGTGTCTGTGGGAGCAGGGAGTTGTCCAAAATGCATGGTGCCTCTGCTGGGAATGATGCAGCCCTGTGGGAACACCCAGCCCATAGGGAGCCACGGGCTTTGGAACAGACCAGAAATCCTTCCTGTGCAGCAAACAGGGAAGCCTGAGTGAGGTTGGTCACTGAGGAGAAACTCCTGCACCCAGGAGTTCTGGACATGCTGGATGCCTCAGCCCCTCATGGTGGCTGTGCACCCTGTCCCCAGGTGGCCCTGGTGGTGTCCCCTGTCCCCAGGCCCTGCAGGCTCTCCCAGATGGGCTGTGGGTGGGCAGTGAGGCAGTTTTGTTCCTTGCCTGTCCCTCAGGTCGTACCACATTGCTGTGGGTTGCTTAGTGACCAGCTCCACCGGGTATTCTTCCTGCCTGAATAGGGCTTTTCTCTTCCCAGAAATTGGAAGAAGTTTCTCTTAGACCTTTCCCCTCCCCCTCCTCCTCTTTTGTTCCTCTGTCCTTTGGGAAGCAGGAAGGGGCTGAGGATTCCCCAGTGGGTGAGGGGGCTTTGGGGATGGGCTGGCAGCCCCCAGCCCACGCTTCTCCCCAGGACTGAGGCTTCCCAGAGTGAAGGGAAGGAAACTTCCCAGGAGGCTTTCCCCAGAGCCTGTTCCCTCCAGGCTTTTCTCTCAACGCAGCTGACTACGTTTGATATTATCAGGGATAATCTTGGCTGCAGAAGGGCCTTTGCTGCGGTCTGGAGTTTCCCAGCAAGCTCAAAGCCACATCCTTCCCAACGCCAGAAAAGTGACTCTGACCTGATGGTCCCCCTCACCTCCTCACTTTGCTCCTGTCCCCCTGCACCAAGGCATCCTGACCCTCTGTGGGCTGGCCGAGGTGTGGCACACCCTGGGACACATTCCCAGCTGGAGGATGTCCAGCTGTGCACAAATCCAGCTGTGCCTCACCAGAGCCACCTGATCTTGTGGCATCGGGCCCGGAGTGGCCACAGGAAACTGAGCAGGGTTGGAGGTGGCATTTCCCAGCCAACTTCCAGCCTGGCACAAACTAATGGAACGAAGCCTGTGGAGAGCAGCTACAGCTGGAGTACCCTTGGCAAGAGCCAGGATTCAGGACTGGGCAAGCTCCCAGCAGGGTGAGTCCCAGGGTGAAAGCAGCCCTGCCAGGCTGTGCTGTAGTAGCCCCAGCCTGCTCAGTGCCACTGGGCAGAGCCAGTGCCACGGTCAGGTGGCCAGGGCCACGCCAAAATCCAGGTCTCTGTGGTTGGCACGACATCAAGATTGTCCCTGTGCCACCAGGTGGCAGCTCCCGTTCAGAGATCCGTCGTCGTGCCGGGTCTGGCACATCCTGATCTGCCACCGTGTCCTGGTGCTGGGCACCGCCCTGCAGCTGCCTGCGATTTGTGTCCCGGGGGCTGCCTGGGCTGTGCAGAGACACCGGGAGCAGAGGTTCGGTACCTTGGAGCGCAAGGTGAGTGCAAAGGTGTGGCCTCTGCTCCTGCAGCACGGCATGGAGCTGAGGGCAGCGCAAGCAGAGGGACTGATGGTGGGATCAGGTTTGTCATCCTGAGGGATGCTCAGATACAGCAGCTCCTCCTCCTGCACGGACACAAGACCCAGTGCCAGCGACCAGTGGATTCCTCGCTGCCAGCCACGAGCTCTGGGAGCTGCAGGATTTAAACAGAGGCATTTGATTTGGGGAATACATACACCACTGTGCCTCAGCATGTCCAGAAGTTGCTGTTTTGTCAGCCCTGCTTTTTTCAAAAGCTCTTGGAGAATACCATGAACTGTATTACAGCTGTGCCAGACTCCTCCTAGGGTTCCTCAAGAGTTAACAGCCTTTAAATTCCCCACCAGATTGCAGAAACTAAAACCGCTTGTCACCCAGAAGCTCTCGTGGTGTCACCTTCCTGCAGAGCTTCCAATTCTTTGCATCATTTCCACCTTTTCCCTCTTTCAGTGTGGCTGCTCACGTGGATAGCAGAAGCAGAGACCACCCTGCCGATGAAGCAGGAGGAAGACAGGGACTGCTTGGGGACAGGGGTGCATCTTGGGGACAAGTGAGTGGTGCAGAGCCCACCTCATCCCTGCCCCTGGTCAGTGCAGCCCTGCTCTCTGGATCCTGTCTGGGTTTGGCCTTACCAGGAGCAGGGACAAGGCAGGCTCTGCACCATGTCCTGGGGTCTGAGGTACCTTCTAAAGGTGGCAGCCAACCCCAAACCCAACCAGGTGCTGGAGGGAGCCACTGTGTGTGCCACACAAGGCAACCTTGTGCCATGGTGGCACATCCATATTGTCACTCCTGTCTCTTTCCTTCCCAGGCAAGGAACTGAGGCACAGAGCAGCCAGAGCAGGATAACAGCACCCAGCTTCCCAGCATGGAGTTGCTCCCTCTGGATGTGTTACTCTCGAGCTTCTGTGGCTGACTGGATGCTGTGGGAGTGTGGCAGAGCTATGTGCCTGCTCCAGGTCAGCACACAAAGCTCTGTGTTGGGGACTTAGCAGGTGCTGTTAATGTTGCTCAGTTGCTGAGAGGTTTGGAGCAGGCCTTGGGGGCAGACGGTGGGAGTTTTCCCCTCCTCCCCTCCTCTGTGTGGACCTTCTCCCTTTCTTGGGGATGTGGGAGCAGGTAAATCCAGTTGGACCAGAAGAACTATTGATAATAGGGGAGGGAGAACAAGATAAAGGAGCAGCCCATGGCTTTGTTGTGCAAAAAGGACCAGGTGAGCTGCCAGGAGCCCTCACCTCCAGGTGCTGGAGCAGGGCCCTGCAGGTAAACAGCTCCAGGGGGTGCAGCAGGGCTCCTCTGCCAGGCTGAGCAACAGGACCTTGGCAGCTGCAGGGCTTTCCCAGATCAGCCCGACCAGCCCTTGGGTAGTAAATTCTGGAAAGACACTTCCTGAATCCTGGGGACATCCCAAGGCTCCCTCCATCCCTCCCATGGCAGCCAAGCAGTGTCCAGTGGGACCACACAGGTGGTGAACAAGGGGCTGGCTCACCCACCCACACTCAAACATGGTGTCCCCTCTCCCCAGCTTTGGGGACAGAGCCTGGCCTGACCCCAGGGACATGTGGCTTTGAGCAGACCTCAGGGACTGGTTACCCTGCCAAGATCAGGGCAGGATCAGCCCAGATCTGCTCTGCCTGGTCCAGAGCTGGCAAGAAAAGGGAGGGCAGTTGTTTGCATCGTCACCCTAATTTCTCAGAGGTGTTTCCCATCTCTGCACCCCTCCAGGCACAGCTCAGAGCCTTCCAGGTTGCCTCATGCCAGGGGAGAGGGGGTGGCCTTTGAACTGTGTGTTTGGCTTATCTGGGCCCTGCTCAGCGGTTTGGGGCTGGCCAAGGGCTCTGCCATGAACAGGCACCTGCGATAAGAGCCGGGCTGGGCCAGCAGGGCCACGGGGAGGCAGCCAACAGGAGCCAGCCTGAGCCAAATCCTGCCACTGCTCGGGAGGTCCTGAGCTGCCACCTCCGCCTGTGGCTTACCCCAACAACCTTCCTGCTTTGGGGAAGAGCAGGGTGTGTTTTCCCGATGGGCCACATCCTGCCACACTGGCACAAAGATCACAGAGTCACAGAATCCATTTGGTTGGAAAAGGCCTCTGAGATCACTGAGTCCAACCTTTGGCTGAACTAGACTGAACTTTGACTGAACTTATCAACTAGACACGGTCATTGAGTGCCACATCCAGCCTCTCCTTGAACACCTTCAGGGACAGTGACTCCACTGCCTCCCTGGGCAGCCCATTCCAAAGCCTGACAACCCCTTCTGTGAAGAATTTCCTTCTAATGTCCAACCTAGACCTCCCCTGGCACAGGACTATGTCCTCTCATCCTTTCACTCGTTGCTGGGGAGAAGACACCAATCCCCAGCCGGCTACACCCTCCTGTCAGGGAGCTGTAGGGTGATAAGTCCTCTGCTTCTACAGGCTAAACAACTCCTGCTCCCTCAGCCTCTCCTCATGGGATTTGTGTTCCATACCCTTTGCCAGCTTTGCTGCCCTTCTCTGAGCAGTTTTGCTGCATCCCCAAGGCCCTTTCCCCACCTGCAGCCTGCGGGTGTGGCAGAAGGGCAGAGCAAAACCCTGAGCATCTCTGGTCCCGCAGCCAAGCGCAGCCACCGCCCTGCTGCCACCATCTCCAGGCATCCTCCGTGTGATCACTTCTCCTGACTCTGGTTGTAGTAACACCTACAAATCCAACAGAAAGCCAAGCAGAGTGGGTCAGGGAGCACCTTCAGTGGGCGCTTTGCCTGACCCCGTTTTTCCCCGGGCCTGGCGAGAGGAGCTGTGGCCGAGCTGCTCCCGCTGCCCTCCCCGCCCCGCCAGGCAGGGGCCGTGCGTCAGCCTCCCGGGACATCTGCTGATGAATTTTTCATGCTGCCGTGGCCGTGCCTCCGCAGGCAGCCATATGGCCCCGCGTTCTCGGGGGGTGACACCGCCACCCGCCCCGCGACCAGGCTCTGCATTTCAGGGACCTGCTCTACGAGCGGATTTTTGACACTTTGTTAAATGTACCTCTGACCCGTGCTGAATGAATTTGGATATATAAATCCTCCAGGAGATTTTTGGAGATCTCGTTCTCCCACCTGCACGGTTCATCACGGCAAAGACCACGAGATTTTCCTCCACCAAACTGTGGCTGGCAGCCAGCTGGTGCAAAATATGTTTATTCTCCTCTTGTGCTCTCTAGCCATGGGGAGGGATTGGGTTCTGTTTCCAAGAAGTAATCACTGGAATAAAAAGCCCAGGCTAAAAATGATACTTGCTGGTTTCCATTGTAATTTCTTTTATGTTCTTTTCCTAATCTTTTTTTGGCAACTACCATCCTAAAAGGTTTTTTGCACTTATTTAACTTCTAAATTAAGCACTACTTAATTTTGGGGCATAGTCCAAAATGCATTGTAGCACAAAACAAGTAGAGCAGATGAAGAACTGTGCATCTCATTTTCACCCCGCTGAAAATAAAACCAACAGTAGAAAACCATATATCATGGAAACAGAGAGATGTGAAGAAACCAGCTCCTCCAGCCCTTGAGGCTGCCACTCCACCAGCGTTTGCATCATTGGGCCATAAATGTTTCCAAATGGCAAATTCCTGACTTTCCCCAGGTCACTTCCTCTGGACCATTGGTCATCCATCTGGAGCCAAGACTTGTTATGTCCCTTGTGACTTACTCGAGCAGTTGGTAATAATTAGCTGTGGTTAATGAAGGGCCAGAGTCAAGAGCACGTGAGCCAAGGCACCAGACCACAGGGAGCAAATCCAGCGGGTCAGAGGAACAAGGCAGACCCTGAGTCACACCAGTGGGGACAGCTCCAGGCTGGGGGACCCCTGAGCAGGACCCCAGACTCAACCCCGTTGTGCTGGCTCTGAGTCTTCCAGAAAATGCCTATACTTCTGAGGACTGGGAGCAGCTTTCAGTGACAGAGGCAAAAAGCATCAAATCCCTCCATCAATGGACCCCCATTTCTGTGAGCTGCCTTTTGCACTGGGGTACATGGGACCCCCTCTTCCTGCCCATCCCTCTGCAGCTCTAGCTCCAGCTGGGCTTTACCGATTTCATCCCTCTGTGTGCCAGTGGTCATGGTCTGCCCTGTCCTTCCAGCTTCTTGACTGCTCTCTCCTTCCCTGAGAAAACCTTTGCCCAGCCAACCTTCCTGCCACAGCTCCAGTGCACAACAACAGGGTTCCCTGCAAGTTTGCTTTAAAATCAGCCTGGCCACTTTTCCTTTGTGGTGTCCCAGGTCCAGTCTCCACTTTCCCAGTGGGGCAAGGCCAGCAGTGGCATCACTGCCAGCCTCAGGCACAGAGCTGCTCCCATGTTCACACCACAGCACTTTGTGGATGCCAATGTGGTGCCATCCCCACAAAGCCAAAATTCCCAGAGGATGGCAATGGAGGAGTCTGTAGTAAAGGAAGCAAGTGGAGATTGAAGCAAACTCTTGTTAAAATGTGTTTTGCTTTTCTCTTCCTTTCAACCTGTCTGGGCAGGCCGGGGAAAAAAAAGCAGGAATTGGTTGGATCTGAGGGGATAAAGGAGTGTTGGGGAAAATGCAGCCACAGTGGGACTCAGGAACAGGCATGGGGTTTGGGCCCAGGTTTTGGGGCTGAATAATGAAAGAGGGTATTTGTGGAGGGGCTGGAGGTGTGTGACAGCTTGGAACAACACATGAGTGCTCGGGGAACCACGGGCACAGGGTTTGGATGGAGCAGGGCTCACCATCGTGCTGCTCCCTGAGTGACTTCCTAAAGATCCAATCCCCCCAAATCCCTACAGTTCAACTGAAAAGGCTTGTTTGCATGCCGAGTCCCTTCCCCCGCTGCAACAAACATTTTGGTATGCATATCCTTCAGTTCACAGGCTGGTTCTTTCTGAGCTGATCTAAAATAACACCGAGATATTCTTTCAAAAAAGAAACTGGAGCACATCCTCTCTGAAAATACCAAAATAATTCACGCCAATATTCCCCCAAACCCGTTTCTCCTTTCCTCCAACCCAAACTCTTTGTCGAGCTTGCCACAAACCCCCAAAGGTGTGGTTTGCTGCAAATGCACGTGATCCATTCAGCCAGAATGTGGCCGGGGGACTCGGGGGCCGCACCCCAACCGCGTCCCCCCTTTTCCCCCACTTCTGCTCCCTCCTGGCGGGTTCACCGGGTGGCTGCGGGTATGTGAGAGGGCGCTGCTATCAGGCACCTCAAGGTCCATCTGGATTTCAGAGCCTGCAGTTTGTGATAAGCACAAACGAACCGGCAGGCGCCCGCTCAAGGGTGGCACCGTGGGGCCGCTGGATGCCCTGTGGGCGCAGCCCAAACACGCACGTGTTTGAGTCGTACAAGAAAGTAATAAAAAGGGGAACCCGGTTTATGAGCCGTGGGTGGGTGGCATGAAAAGGAGGTTAAAAAAAAATTTAAAAAAAAAAAAAAAAAAAAAAAAAAAAGGAGAAGAAGAAGAAAAATAGAAAAATCTTAGTCCCCTTCTGCTCTGGGTAAATGTTTAATCCCCAGCTCGGAGAAAAAGCAGCTCAAAAGTGCCTTTTTTTCTCAGCAAGTCTGAACCAGTCAGCCTGGTGCCTCCTCCCTCCGGCTCACACCCTCCCTCCCACCGCTCCCGAGGAATATCCCAGCCTGCTCCAAAGTGCAGCTGGGCACCCGGGGCAGGACGGAGCCGGCCCACAGCGGCGTCCGCGCCCACGGGGCTGGGAGAGCAGAGGGGCCGGGAAGTTTGTGTGCCCGGGGCCGCTTACCACGCTCCCGCTGGCCTGCACGGCTCCAGTGGCTGAATTGCCCGGGATGGGCTCTCCGCACTGGAAAAGGCTCTGCCTTCTGCTCCTGGCAGGTTTAACATCCTCCCTGCTCCTCTACAGTCACTACCACGCTACGGTGGAGGCGCCCACCAGCCAGAGGATCATAGCCAAGTAAGGGGGGACGGGGATGGGAGAGGGGTGGGAGGCAGGGCTCTGTAAATCCAGCGCGAGGTACCGTGCGCTGGCATGGGGAGGGGGAATCGGGGTGCCGGTGTGGGCACCAGCCGAGCCCAGAGCTGCCCAGAGCGGGACCCTGAGGCCATCGGGGGGGGGGTCTCCAGAGGTCCCCGCGTGGGTTCAGCGCATCCCGGTGCAAAGAAACCATTGCTGAGTGCAGGGACGGCTGAGCGTGAGGATCAAACCCGTTTCAGCTGCCGGCCGGAGCCGCCGCGTGTTCCCGCCGGGCTGGAGCGGGACCGGAGCCCGCTGATTGTCCTGGGGGAGGTTTGGGACCCATGGAGCTGCACTGACCAGCCCTTGCAGACCCCTGGTCTCGGATACCCCGGGCTGCCCACACCGCTCGCGAACTCAGGACCGCAGCGTTTTCCAAACTCCAGCAATTTGCAACTCCCCCTTCGTCTGCCTTCCCTGCATCCTCCCAACCTCCCGAAGCCCCTTCCTGAGCCTCCCCCGTGGCCAGCGGGAGGGGGTGCTGGGGTGCCCCGGGGAGCTCCGCCGAGGGCGGAGGAGAGGGCGGGGGAAGGAGCCCGCACAGCGCTTGGGCTGCGCGACCAGCTGCGAGCATCAGGTGCTGGGCCAGGAGAGCGCTGTGGGCGTCCCCCAGCTCCTCCTGGGTGCTTTTGGGTGCCGTCGGTGTGACCGAGCCCAACTGCCTGGGCGCTGCTCGGGAATGGGGGATGCTGTGGGGACCGGAGCCCGTCCTGCAGAGGGTGAGATTTGCAGTGGGATTTGCTGAGGATGCAGCCGGCTGAGCTGCCCGCGAGTTCAGACCTTCTCTCCTCCCCAGCTGGGAGCTCTCCTTCCCGATCTCATCGTGCCAAAGGCAGAGGTCCCCTCTCCTGCCGGGCTGGTGGATCAGGACTGTCTGCAGCAGCCCGGGCTGGTTGTTGGCTCTTTCCACCCTCGCCGTTCCAGGTGCGCAGTGGTGCCAGCGGCAGCGTTACCTGGAACCGCTCAGGGCAGTCAAACACCCCGCAAAGGGCTTGATGTCCACGAGAGGGGAAACTGGGGCCCATGAGGGCGGCAGACTGTGCCCATGGACCACACTGGAGCTGGGAATGGAAACCCTGACACAGGGTCTACGGCCCAGCGAGAGCAGGGTGTGGAGAAAGCCCATGGGATGGAAGCAGGGAGCAGGTTCCCCCCACCACATGTCAGGCTAACCCTGCCTGGACCTGCCACAGCCCCAGGTCACCTTCCTTGGAAAGCCAGCCCAGGCTGCAGCCCCTTGACCGATGGGACCAAGGGTCAGCCTGTCCAGCCCCAGAGAGGGGCTCAGGTGAGGTGGCACAGAGCTGACCTGTCCTCCAAAGCTCTCCTGGACTCTCCTCTTGGCTTTAATTCAACCCCTAAAGCTAAACCCAAACCAGAGTGCAGTCTGTTGGCTTCGGTTCCCTGTGTTTACAAACATGGCACACCATGAGTGCTGCTCGTCCCAACAGAGCTGTGTCCCTGGAGGAACTGGAGCTGGAACTGCGCTGGCCATTTCACATGGCTGAGCTGCCATCGCAGAGCACTCGTTTCCTGCTCTGCCAGTGGGGATGGGAGGGTCAGGGTCCTCACCTGTGGGTGCAGGTGACTCAGTTTCAGCAGGTTAGTGTGAGCAGTGTCTCCATGCGGAGGTACAGGGGGACGAAGGGGATCAGGAGGAAGCTGATCCCCTGATGGATGGTGGCTGCAGCCAGCACCAGGTCACCTCAGGACCAGATCCCCACAGCAATGCCAAGTGCCCCTCCGGTTCTGCACAAAGCTGGTGGCCCTATGGAAGTGGGCGAATGCCCTGTTCCCTGCAGAGCTGGCATGGAGGGAGCCAAATCCTCTGGGGTTCAGCTGGGCACAGCCCTGTCCCACTCCCTGCTAGTCCATCTCTCCCATACCCCACTGGTGAGCTGCTGGCTGCCCTCGTGGCTTTATTATTAGGGCAGATGGGATGAGCACAGAGCTCTGCCCAGCCTCTGTGCCACCCCTGCTCTGCAGCAGGGAAAGATGCTTCTGGAGCTCAGCCCTTCATGGTGAGATGGAGCAAGAGCGGGTTCTTGTTGCTGTTTTGGCTCCCTCAAATATCTCCGTGGGGCCCTGGGAGTATTTGCTGAAGATAAGGCTGGAGTGTGTGCTCGCAACACTCACACACAGCGTTATCTTCAGGAAATGAGGGATGGCCTTGGACCAGGAACGTCATATTTATGAATGTCACGATGGTGAGGGAGCGCACCCAGGCTTGGCCGGCTCTGCTGCCACCGCCGGTGCCCGGGCAGCCCCAGCCACTCCTTCCTGCAGCCCCATTGTGCATCTGTCGGTCCCGGGCAGGATTGTCATCTTCTGAGTCAACCAAGCAGCACGAGGTGCTTCACCACATCCTGGCAGGTGACGTCAAAGCGCTTGGCTCCCCATCCCGCCACCGAGCTGCTGTCTGGTGGGGGGCCGGCTGCCCCACGCCCTTCCCGGCAGGGTTTGGGCAGCAGCAATGCTGGAGAGCTGACTCCAGCACCCACAGCTGGCAAGTGAGTGCAGGGAGGTGCTGGCACTGGTTTATCAGTTCAGCACAAAGCTCGGAAGAAATGATGAGCAGGTGCCACCCACCGTGTCCGGCCATGGGTGGAGGTGGGGCCCAGCTCCCATAGAAGGTCGGCAGGAGCCACCTCCTTCCATGCTGGGCACAGCCAGGCTGAGCCCCCTGGGGCTCCCACAGACCCCTGGCAGCTCAGAAAGTAGTGCAGCACCCTCCCACTGCCACTGCCCAGGGCGTTGCCTTGTGCTGCAGGCACTGGGATCAGCTGGGGAAGGGGAAGGGAAGAAACAGGAGAGCTGAGGAGGAGCTGGGTGGGCAAAGATGTGCAGCAGGGGCTTGTGAACCTGGTGGGAAGGGCCGTGGAGGTGGGGAGGCTGGGAGAGGTTCCTTGGATGCGGCTCAAGCCTGGACCTGGTGGGTGGTGGTAAAGGCCTTGGGGTTTGGTGGGGGGCTGCGCCTCTGTGGCCAGAAAATGGATGGTTGGCCAGCCCAGGGGCACTGCCCGCAGGGACTTCAGTGCTTTGCAGTTGGAGCAGGGAGGTTTCCCCAGTCCCTGGTCCATCAGTCGGGTGGTGGAGGTGTTGATAAGCTCTGCCGTTGAGGCACGTGGGCTGGGGGTCACCTGCACTGTGAGATGGAGGCAGCAAATGGGGCTGGGCAGCTCCCTGGGGCGAGCTCCCTGCACCCCAGGGCAGTTCACTGGGGCTGAGCCCACTCGGGGTCCAGAGCTCCTGGCTGTGGATAGACAAGTTTGCTCAGACTGGGATTAGTTGGTTGCTTGCAGGGGTAACACCAGAAAGGCCCTGCAGAAAGCTGCAGCTCTGCATCTCTCTGGGATGGCTCAGTCCCATCTTGGTGGACTTTCTTGGGGATTTGCCCTCCCTCCTCTCTGCCTGCTCAGGTGATCTCAGGATGAGCCTCAGGGGTGAGCTGGTGGGGGCCAGGCTGTGCTGACCCCTGGGCTGTCGCGTTGTGTTTGAGGTGGTGGGGGCTTTGCAGGGCTCTGCTCCTGCTGGGAACCTGACTTCCCGCGGGATGCCAAGGCGAGACACACAGGCTTGATTTAAAAGCTGCCCTGCTCCACTGTTGGGGCTCAGCCTGCTGCACCCTCAGCATCCCCTGCCAAGAGCTGGCAGCGCTGGCACGGTGCAAGGAAGGTGCTGGGGCAAAGCCTGCTTGGTGCTGCCTTTCCATCCATGCCTGGGGACATGCTCCAGCCCCAGTTCCAGCCCCCAGGCAGGGCACTGGGCTGTCCCCCCGTGTCATGCCATGCCCCCAGAGTGGCACGGAGCAGGGTTTGGGTGGCAAACGGGTTTGGATCTGCTCCTGGGCAGGGCTGTGGGTGCTGCCGGTGTTGACAGGGGCCGCGGCAGGGACAGAAACCCAACGCCCGCTGTGCCCCTGTGCCAGGCAGCGTCACGCCAGCGGGGGCTGGGGGGGGTGAAGCTCCGCTCCCCACCTGCCTCTACCTGTCCCCAGGCTCCCAGGCAGAGATCCCGTAACAAGGAGCCCTTGTCTCCTCCACAATAGCCCCGTTCTGGCCGCAGCACCTGCCGCCCGCGCTGCCGGCGGGGCCGGGGGCTCTGAAGGGCCTTTCTGTGCAGGGATGAATGGGAGCCTGTTCCCCTCCGGTGGGCTCCCACCTCCTGCTCGCCTGCCCACCCCCGGCCCCAGTGCCCCCCCAGCGGTCAGGTCAGCTCAGCCCGGCCCCGTGGGACTCAGGGCACCCCAAGTTGCTCGGGGTGGGCAGCCCCTGCTAGAAATGAAGGATCAGGGCATGCCCCAGCCGCCCCCATGGCAGAGGGGGTCCCATGCGCCCTGAGAGCCTCCAGACCCCAGCTGCTGATTGCTTCTTCTGTATAACAACGAAACGTGTCCTGCTGGCCTGTCCAGCTTATTCCAGCCAGGTCCCCTTCGGACTCAGGAATGGTGGGATGGTGGGAAGAGCCAGGGAGGTCTCAGCAGGATTCCCCCAGCCCTGCAGGCTGGGCTGGGTGTGGGTTTTGGTGCCTCGGAGTCCTGGAGATGGGACTCACCAGGAGATGTTGGCTGCACAAACCCTGTATTTCACAAATCCTCTCTCCATCCACTTGCAGATGGGGCTGGGTGGGCGCAGGCAGTGGTGGAGAGATGATAAATGGAGAGGTCGTGGTCCTGCCCTGCCTGTGGCTCTCAGGATGTCAGGATGCTCAGTGTCACCTCCTCAGCTGAGCCCTCACTTGTCTTCTCCCAGCTTGCTGCAGCCGGAGCCGCTGATCCTGGCTCCCTCAGGGACACCACACGGAGCCGGCAGCCGGGGCTGGCCACTTGGAGGCAGCTTGGAGTGGTAAGGAGGGAAGACGCTCAGCCATCCTGGCAGGAACCGGGAGGCCCCTGCCCACTGTGGGCTTTCCCAGTGCCCAAGTGATGGATTTTTAACTCTGCCATGTGTTTCCCCCATCCCAGTGGGAATTCCTTCAAGCCCTCTGCCAAACTGGAGGAGCCAGAGCCCAGCAGAAAGCAGGTAATCATTAACACAGCACAGTAATGTCCATGCTGCCCCTCCGTGCTGGGTTTTGTTGCTTGAAGGGCTGTGTGGGGAGGCTGAGGAGGAGCAGCACCCTCTGGAAGGGGTTTACAGAGGAGCAACCTTGTCCATCCACACGAGTGGTTCTCCCCAGGCCTCCCTGCTGCCATTGTCCCGTGTGGAGGCTGGAGCCAGCATCACCACCCCCCTCCAACCCTCTGACTCCCGGGCCAGAAGTGCAGGCTGGAGATTCATGGGGACGGACCCAGGCCCAGGGGGGGCTGTCACTGTTCTGTTCCCATAGAGCAGAGCTCTAATGGGGCCCACACGTGTAACAGGGTGCCCACACCTGAAGGTGCTGAATCTTTCACGCCCTCAGGTGACTCTGTAAGCCCTGGGTCTCCCAGCCTCACTGAGCTGGGTGCCAAAGGCTGTTTTGCAGGACAAAACCAAGGCATGAGGCAGTGCCCTGCCTGGGTGATCCAACACGTGATGCACAAGGAGCATTTCTGTCCCTGGGTTTGTTCTCACCTTGGTGCCTGCTGAGGGGTGCAGGTGTCACAGGGAAGGCAGACCCAGGCTGGAGATTGAGCAGGGATCCTCCTTCCTCCCTCCCAGCCCAGCCCCTGCCTCCACTCGGTGATGTCCAGAGCAAAGGCAGACCCCAAGTTTCGGGAGATCTTCCGCTTCAACACCCCTGTGCTGATGTGGGACCAGCACTTCACCCTGGAGACCTGGAACAGGCTGAAGACACGACACGTCCCCTATGGCTGGCAAGGCTTGTCCCTCGCAGGTACAGACCCAGCTGGGATGTGGGGCAGCTTGAGAGGACTGGGAGGCCCAGCAGAAGGGGCTGGAGATGTGGGACAGGCAAGGAGCCCTGCGGAGGAGCCAGGAATGTTGATCTCTTCCCACCCCACCTCCCGGGGCACAGGGCGGAGGGTGCAGCTTTGCAAACACTGCTTGCTGCATCTTATGACATTTTCCCTGAATAAAAGCTGCAGTGTGTCCGTGATTATTAACTGGGGCCGGAGGAGCTCGGACAAGCAGCTCCATTGTTGCTCACAGAGATTGTTTCCTTTCCCACCCCAAACCCACTCTCTGTTCTCCCTGGCAGCCGCTGGCTTCAATTCCTGGGCTGGGAAGTCCTGGGAACAGCGAGCAGAAGAGAACCAGTGGCAGTTGCAGAGACGTTGTCAGGAGGGGACGTGGCTGGGCACAGGCAGCAGCATCTGCAGGACTGGGGCTGGAGATGTCTGGATGCATCCCTGTGCCCTGCACAGCCTTGGGTGGCTGCTGTTTGTAGCAGGGTTGGGAGCATGGGGACATAAGAGATAAGAGGAGGTGACACCAAGCTGGGAGAGGAGGGTCTGTTCCCACCTGCAGACCGCTCTCCCCCACGGCAGTGGTGTGAGTTTTCTCGTGCTGTGCCAGCTCTGTGCGTGCCGTTACACGTGCTCACGTGGGCTGACACACACCCTTTTTTCCCTGCTGACTGGTCACATCCTGCTCCCTTCCAGTGGTGGGAAGCACCCTCCAGCTCCTCAACGCCTCGGCCAACCGGCACCTCTTCTCCAGGGCCGCCTTCCCCGAGGGCTGCGTCCGCTGCGCCGTGGTGGGCAACGGCGGCATCCTCAACGGCTCGCGGCAGGGCAAGGCCATCGACAGCCACGACCTGGTCTTCAGGTGAGCGTGAACCCCAGGCAGGATGGGGCCCCGGGTGCTGGGAGATGCCAGCCCTGGACACGTGTTCCCCGCTTTTCCTGCAGGCTCAACGGTGCCGTGATCAAAGGCTTCGAGGAGGATGTCGGCACCAAGGTCTCCTTCTACGGCTTCACGGTGAACACCATGAAGAACTCCCTCGTCTCCTACGAGGAGTACGGTTTCACCCGCATCCCCCAGGGCAAGGTGAGACCCTGAGGGCTTGTTGGGGAGTTGAATCAAATTGTCGCTTCTGGCTGGCCTTGCTTCTGAGACCTTCTCCCCATCTCGGGAGCCCTCAGTCTTCACCTGCAAGTGTGGGCCATGTCCTCAAACCCCCCTCCAAGTGCCCTGTCTGTGTCCCTGCTGCAGGACCTGAAGTACATCTTCATCCCCTCGGATTTCCGTGACTACGTCATGCTGAAATCGGCCATCCAGGGCCGCCCAGTGCCTGAGGGCTCGGACAAGGGGGACGAGTGAGTAGCTCCCCAAGATCCCCCCAGCACCCCTGGTGCTGACTCACCTGTCCTCACCCCACATCTGTCCCTACCGGGATAGACCCCAAGGAGCTCCAGGACTCCCATGACAAAGTTCTGCCCTGCTCCTTGCCTTGCTGCAGGCCACAGAAGTATTTTGGACCGGAGGCATCTGCAGAGAAGTTCAAGCTGCTGCATCCTGATTTCTTGCAGTACCTGACAACAAGGTGAGAGTAATGAGCACTGTGGCTGCTGTCTGGCTCTGCTCCAGGCTGGGCTAAGACCACTTCCCTCCCCTCTCTGTTCATTCCAGTATAGACCAGTAGCTGCCCAGCATCAAAGTGCAGTCCCAGTCTCCCCCAGGCACTGGACCACCCCTGGCCTGCTGCCTGCACACAAGGCAGAGGCATCTCTCTCCTGCCATTCCTGCTCACTGCAGCACAGCTCACATCCCTTGCTCCCATTCCCCAAGATAAATTACATTTTGTCGCAGTCTAACAGGAGCAAAGGTAGGGCCCAACAGGATGGTCTTTTGCTGCCTTTCATGAAAGCAGGTGCCTGGGTTGGGGTGGTTCCAAACAGCAGAGAGGTGCCTTTTGCCAATCTCTGAGCAAATGAGAGCAGCCATCAGAGAACCCACCTGAGCCCTGTGTTTCACTCAGTGCTCCTCCTGCCTTACTGGGCATCAGCACCACTGGAGAGGGCTGTGTAGGTGTGGGTCTGGGGGCTGTAGGGCTGTGCCAGCCCTGAGCCCCCACAGCCACCGTGTCCCCATCAGGTTCCTGCGGTCGGAGCTCCTCAACACCCAGTACAGCTCCCTCTACATGCCCAGCACCGGCGCCCTCATGCTCCTCACTGCACTCCACACCTGCGACCAGGTAAGGGGCCACAGGGCCACCGTTCCCCTGGGGAGAAGGGAATCCCCCCTTTGGCTGCTGTGGGGTTCCAGCGTATCCTGGTGGCTGTCCTACGTGTCCCCTGTCCCTGAAGGGAGTGGTGGTGATGACGGACCACCCGAGGTGAAGCCCTGTCCTCTCTGCCCCGCCTCCTTCCCCACAGGTCAGTGCCTACGGGTTCATCACGGCCAACTACGAGCAGTTCTCAGACCACTACTACGAGGTGGAGAAGAAACCTCTGGTGTTTTATGCCAACCACGACATGATGCTGGAGGCAGCGCTGTGGAGGAGCCTGCACCGCGCCGGGATCATCACCCTCTACCAGCGCTGAGGCCGGGAGGTCGCCCACAGGGGCAAGTCCAAGGACTCTTGTGGCTCTTCTCCTTTCTCCTGAGGGTCACCTTCTCCCTCCTGAGGGCTCTTCCCAGCTGCCCAGCCAGCCCACGGAGCAGACTTGCTGCGCCACAGCCAGCAGGGATGTGAGGATACTGGGGGAGCTGAAGCTGGTGGAGGAACGTTGTGTTTTGTCAGGGATCAGTGTGATTGAACACGACCTTTGGGGCAGCCAGAAGCACCACAGCACGTGGCTGTGCCCTGCCAGCCCCGTGAACGTGGCTATGGGGCAGCAGTGGCCCCTGTGGAGCACAGGAAGGGCAGGGTGATGCTGGAAGAGGATGCTGGAGATGCTGGAAAAGGATGCTGGAGATGCTGGAAAATGCCCTTCACCTAAAATGCTCATCACCATGGTGGGACTGCAGCAGGCAGGATAAATCCTTGCACTGGAGAGCAGGTGACAGGAGGTGACATTTCTGGAGAACACCTCCCTCCAGGAAGACTGTAGAAAATCCCAGCTCCAGCCAGCTGTGTGTGGATGTGTGCCACGTTTCAGAAGGATCTTTGCCTCCCTGGTCAGCGGGCACAGACAGCAGGACAGACACAGTGGGCCCTGTTACTGTCCCCTTCTTGAAGTCTGGTGTTTTCTGACAAGGAAGGGGCTCAAAAGCCATCAGCTGACAAGGAGGGCAGCGCAGCTCAGCCAGGACACCGGGAACAGCTCCAGGCTCTGAGCAGCCCGGAGGTGACACTGTCACCTCAGCCATGTGTGTGTGGCACTGAAGGTTTGTCAGCCTTTCCTTGCACAGGGACTCTGTGGTGCCCTCTGAGAGGCAGCCCCACACCAGGTGATGGTCACACACCAAAGTGATAGTCACTCTTTTAATTTCCTTCCCCAAACCCCAAGGGAGGGGAGGGTCCTGAACCCTTCAGCTGTCCCTCGTACACCAGCACTGCTCAGGGAGACCCACCTGGGGAGGCTTCTCCAGCTGGTGGGGGCTGGACACAGAGCAGTGTAATCCAAGACACTCTCCCACTTTGTGTAATTACATAAATGTTGAATGGTTGTTTTCCTTATGCCTGTTTCTGTTGTTTTGATGAACTGGGTGGTGTGAGACACCCCTTTACCTCCCACAGCAGAGGAGCAGTAACAGGGAGTAGAGACAACTGGGGAACAGCTCCAGAAACCAGTTTAAATCATGGAGACTCAGACTGGGAGACCTGTTAGCTCTTGAGCACAGTCCTTTTCCACTTGAAATGCTATTTGCTGTATGAGGTTGGTGTACAGAGATGGCAAAAGATACCCTGGCCCTGAGCCAGGGAACCTCTAAACCCCCTGAAGCTCCCAGCAGGCTGCTTCCAGCCGGTTCACAGGCTCCAAGCCTGTTCCAGATGTAATCTCTAGCTTGGGGCCCATCTTGTGTTCCCACGTCTCAAATTAACCTTTGTTCCCATCAGAGCCACCTTACACTGGTACCACGGCAGCCTGTCAGGCCTGTTTTGTGTTCCCAAACACTCAGCAAAACCTTTCATGACATGAACAAGCCTATCCTCACATCCCCTGGCCAAGACACTCTGAAACCTCCCCAAACCAGCTCTGGCCAAGCCTCAGGTGACACCAGCAGCACAGTGACACTCAGGGCAAGATGAGCAGGACGGGGCTGTCATGGTGCTGCAGTCCTGCCTGGATCATCCAGCTCACAGGCACCACATCAGGGGCTAAACACTGGGAACCACCACGTGCACCTTCCTTTCCCCTCTCGCCAAGGGTGGAGCTTGGTGCTGGAGTTAATTCCATTTTAAGGACCTGAACTCATGGCTGTACTCCCAAGCACACCACAAGAACAGTTTGGCACCAGACCTTAGCCATAAGTTAGTTTTGTCACACTTGTTCCCCGTGAATTACTTCTGGGACAGAATCTGCAGACACTGAAGTCTTTGTGTTACCAGGTTTGCTATGAAGGGTAAACTCACAACTGCTGTTTCAGGAAGGGTTTTAATCCAAAATCCTTCCTACCTGCACAAAACCACTTCTGTGCAAGAAGAATCAGAATCACTACAGCTGGAAAACACCTTTAAGAGCATGGACTCCAACCTTTGCAGAAACAACCAAATAAGACCCAACTTCAACTCATAAAATTTTCCACAACTTATTTTATTCTGGAACAGAAGAAAGCATGGAACCACTTTTTCCTCCAGCCAACTGTTGATCAGGTCCTGGTGAAAAAAAAAAAAAAAACCAACACCAAAAAACAATAGTATCAGAGCAGCTGAGAAGTTCCTGATTTGCACTATTTAATCAGGAGTACAGGTCTCAGGAGACAAAACATTGCTCCCACCCAGGCCAATGGCACTAGTAGCCAAATCCTTTTTGGGTTCAGTGGTCCCTTACCCATGGTGTGGCTGCAGCAACCACTGAGCAGTGAGGAGGAGCCTGTGGCTACACACAGGTGGCCATTTCACATATCAGCAGTCACTTGTGGCACTCAGTCCAGAACAATCTTCCTTCCAGATCTGTGAAAAACCACAAACCAAGGCTGTAACTGCTTTCCTAAAAAAGTCCATTCTGAAACAATTCCTGCCCCTCTGGTCTCAGCACTGAGTAGCTTTTACTGTTCCCATTTATCATCAGGTTGCCTCTCCACTTTATTTCCCATTACACCTTGGAAACCAAAAGCTCCAGGTGCTTGTCCCAGTGCCTGATCCTGCCTGGAAGACACCTGCGCTGTCAGAGCACCCAATGTGCCTGATTTGTGGTGCCACTCCCTCCCCTTTCACAAACCAACCTTGACTCCTGACGACACTCCCTGTCATCAGCTCTGCCGGGCAGCCTGTCAGAAGCTGTTATTGACCTTCTGCAAACAAAGCCAAATTCTGTTCAATAAAGCATAAAATCATTTAGCAGAAAGCAGCTGTCAGCTGCCCAAGACAAAGTGCTGTTCCAGCCTGTGTGTTCAGTGACTGTACATCAGGCAAGATAAAAAATGCATTTCTTATCTGCCCTTCAACCTGTCACTGTTTGCACAATGAACTTGAAAGCTCTTTGCAGCTCTAAACTGTGCTATGACAACGGCAGCTCTGCTCAGCTCTGCAGCTGTGCCTGGGACACACCTGGCTGCTGTCACAGGGCACAGGGTGGCAGGACAGGGGACAGGTTCTGTCACACTGGTGCCACCCACACCTGTGGACTCTTTGCAAGGGGCAGAGGACCCACTAAAGGAAGTACCTGAGCCTCAGTGGACATTTTCCTCCTCAAGCTGAGTGTCAGACAGGGATAACAGCACATCACAGGCTCACTGTCTGTCCCACCCCTGCCTACACAAGCCCCTCATGTCCCCCAAAACCACACACAGCTGCTCTCCCTGGGATTTTTCCAGGTAAACCTTCAGAGATTAGGCTCACCAGGTCACTCAATGTGCCTACAGGCCTGGCATATAACTAATGAATTAAAAACAAACAAAACACACAATACTGAAGAATTCAATTCTCTTACCAGCCTGAAGCCCAACATAGGAGCTGCCCTCTGGCCAAAGCTGTCTTTGGGCAACAGCAGCACCAGGATTCTGCAGGACCATTTCCTCCTAAGTACAAGTTGCAAGGAACACTGTTAGCAAAAGTACTTTATTTAAAGTTTGTCCTCTTTTCCTCACCTCTCCTGAAAAAAACTCCAGCACTGGATCACAGAGCAAGAATTAGACAGAAATTCTCCAAAGACAGGCAACGTTTGTCTCACAAACTGAGCAGAGCAGAAACCTGTCCCTCAAGACACAGAGGAGCATTTTTTCCAGGGGGCTGTCTCATTCACAGACAAGAAACTTTGGGAGATGGATGCTATTTAAATCCTTGCTTAGGGAAAAACCCCACCAGCTCTGAGATGTTGGTGGTTTGGACCCTTTAAAGCTGTTTCAACCTGACATTCTCCCCCTTATCTCCCAGAAACCTCCCAATCCAACTCATTCCCTGCACACGAGAATAATCCATCCATCCATGGTGTCACTTGTCTGTGGGTTAATCTCAAGAAACGCATTCATCAGACCTAGGACAGCCACATCCCCTGAGGTGAAGGGTTCCTCAGGGTGTGTCCTTCACAGGATGACCCTTTGGGGCAGCTGAGCTGCACCTCCCCACCCCCAGCAACCTGATGCAAGTTTGACACTGTCCCAGAGCACCTCCAGGCAGGCAAACAGAGCAATTACTCTGTCACTAGGTCTATTTCTGTGACACGCACAGTTATGAGATGAGCTGTGTCAAGTGTCTCCATAATGGGCTGTCATCCAATCCCTCCTACCTCTAATCCTTCTACTCTGGCTCATCTCTGACCACGCTGACAAGCAGGTGCTCTGCTGGGCATCAACACCAGTAAAATCCCCATTCAATCCACGCTGCCTTTCAGCTTGTGCTCCATGGCAGCAAAGGGCAGCACACTCGGGTGGCAGCTGTGACAAAGCTACGGCCTTGATTGGCTTAATTACATTCATTAAGCGGTTGGGGTTTTACATCCCCCCCCAGGAGGCCCAGGAATGCAGAAGGGTACAATTTGAGACAGCAGAGCAAGTTTTTCTACCATAACCCCCCCAAGAGGAGAAAAAACCACAGGCTATACCGAGCCAGATGCTGCTGTTTCTCACCATTGTGCAGATGCACTGAGGGTGAATCAGCTCCCCAGCCAGGGCAGTGCTTTTACCCCTTCTTGACACGGTGTCATGCTCTGAAACCGAGAAAGGGGACAGAGTTAGTCCAGGTAACAAAACATCCCTTTACCTTTGTGTCTCTAACACTGAGCCTCAGAATTACGCTTCCACAGAGGAAAGATGAAATTCAGACAGGGATAACTTTTATCATCACTAGCTCAGCTTCTAGATCAGCTAAAGAGTGGAGGACCATCCCAAATGGCAAATCTGTTCTTGCCCTCGCGGCCGTCACGCTCCTCACCCGGGTGCCACCGACGCCCTGCGGGTACAACGTGGCTCCCGGGCCCGCTGAACCCCCGCCTCGGGGTGCTGGGGGACAGCCCCGACAGCAGCGCCCCGGCTGAGCCGCACCCGCTGCCCACAGAACGCTGAGCATCGCTGGGGCCAGCCCGCCGTTCCTGGCGCAGCCTCGTCACGGCAGGGCCGGAGCCCGCGGGACACAGAGCCCCCGGCCTTGCTCTCTCCATCCACCATGGCGGGGAGAGGGGCCACTATCACACCCCATGCAGCCCTCGAGCCCTCGCCGCAGCCCTACGGGCGGTTCCGGCAGCCTACGGGAGTTGCCCGCACACCGTCCCGCCGGCCCCGCGCCCCTCGAGGCCGCCGTGCCCGCGGATGGCGGCCGATGGCGGCCGGGCCCACTCACCACAGCGAGCTCCGCAGCCATGCCGTCCCAGAAACCGCGGGGAGAGAGGGCGCCGCGGGGGCTCATGGGAGCTGTAGTCCTGTTCCGTGAGGGCGGATGGGAACTGTAGTCCGGCCCCCTGAGGAGCGCGGGGCTGACGGGAAGTGTAGTCCCGGCCCCCAGGAATAAAGGGCGCGCCTGCCCCCCTCAACACTCCTTAACCGTGTTTACTAATTATTTATTAATTCTTTATGCCCCCTGCTCACTAGGGAGACACGTATAATTGTTCTTAGTAGGCCAAATGCTTCAAAATGCTGAACATGCGTTAGCTCATGGAGGAAGGGGCTAATTAGCTGGATGCCAACATGCTGTTATAAATAAGCTGCTTCCAACACAAGCAGCTGGCCGTGGTGCTCCCCAGCCCTCTGTGCCCCCCACTGGATACAGGAACCCCAAATGCTGTCCTGGCTGGGAAGAGCAGCCTGCAGAGAGTCCTGGGCTCTGAGAATATGACACAAGAGTCTCCCTGCCCCACAGGAGCCTGTGGAACGAGTGTTTGGCCTGCTAGAAAGGCAGATGATGCTACAGAACACAGCAGTAATTAACACAGCCTTCGCTGAAGCAGCCTTTGCTCCATGAAGATTTGGCTGGCAATCTTCCTGGCTGCTTTTAGCTTCCTAAATAAGCAAATGTAACCCATCTAATTCAACTAGAACTGGCCCTTTAAGGCCCCAAGGGAGGTGAGTTTTAAAAAACAAAACAACTAAAATCCTCCTTGATCAGAGTTCAGATCCCGGAAGGAGTAACTTGGATGTGCTGAGGGATTTGCCACTGTCTTGATTTTTGGGAGGAAGCCGCTCAGCCTGCAGAGCTCGTGTGTGCCTATAAAAGGATAAGCTCTGCCAGGTACCACGTAATGAATGGACTCAACAATTAAAACTTGGGAGAACAGCATGAGCTAAGCGTGCAGTCGATTGGATGTAATAATTTATGGTTGCAGTGCACGGATAATGTTTCCAAGGATATCTTGGAGTCAGAACAAAGACTCTGGTGAAGAGGGACAGCCATCGCCTCGCCCGTGCCCACGCTTTCCTAATTCTCTGCAACTTTGCCTGTGTGGGAATTAACCGAGTTTTCTCAGCTCTTCCCTTTAGAGGGCGACCATGCCCCACAGATCTCCGCCATGGAACCGACACCGGGAGCTGCAGGACACGGCAGAACCTCCCCGAGATCAGCAGGATGTGGTGGCTTTTCTGAGGGTCTGTGAACCTTCCGAGATGTGAAGGAAGTTACAGCCTGGTCTGAGGGTTGTGTTTGAACATACACTCCTTCCTCAGGTAGCTGCAGTGCTGCTCCCAAGGGCAGTTTGGACATAATTTGGATAGATTTCCAGTGGCCAATCTCCATCAGTTATGGTATTTTCTTGCTCCAGTCTCTGAAAGGTTGAACAAGTAAGAAAAGCTATGAAAAGGGCACATAGATCTTCTACACGTGAATTCTTGGGGGCTGCTCTCAATTTCCCTGCAGAGGATTTGGAGGGGATTGCTTCCTCCCACAAATCATATGAGAGATCAGTATCTAACAGAGGAGGGAAGGATGGAAAAACAAATGGAAATCAATGACAGAACCACTCCATCTTCAGCTGGCATTGATCCCATGCTCAGATTGAAGGACAAGGTCATCTCTCAGTTTTTCCACCCATTTCTTCTCCCAGCTGCCTGTAAATCCCTCGAGGGAGAAACTCTCCATGCTTATTGACAGTAATTTGATTTCCTCCTGATTTCCCCTCTGCCTGCCCGGGTCCCACCCCGCAGATAGGGCTCCACAAAGCCTGGAGAAACAAAACATCTGCGGGTTCAGAGATGCTTTGCTGTGGTTATCTTCGACATATGGCCAGGGGGAAGCAGCCAGGGTGTTTGAACCCATTAAAAGGCCAGTTGCCCCCGGCAGACCCCAGCCCCTTGCCAGGCTTCCGTGTACAGAGCACGAGGAGATGCTGAGGTGCAGGGATTGATGCTTGTTTCTGTCAGAAATGCTGGGTGCCCAACAAAAAACAGTCCCTTCGGATAAGGCTGGAGCTTGCTTGCTGGTATTTCAGGTGCCAGACTTCTGAGAGAAAAGATCTGTACTATTTAAAAAAAAAAAAAAACAAAACAACAAACCTGCCACAAAGTCCTAGATCCTGGTGTCAGCTGCTTCAAATCAGTCCCCTGAAATGGCAGAAAGAGCTCAGCAGCAGACAAGCAACGTCTTCCCACACAGGACAAGGCACACTGCAAACCAAACATCCTTCCCTGCTCCTGGCAGCAAAGCTCTTAAGCCTTCATTTAATATTAAATACACGTTTAAACCTAAGCCCATTCCTCAGCATGTCTCGTGTGCTTATGTAGAACTTCAGCAGGCTCAGGAATGCTCTGCTGTAACTGGAGGCCTGTGCACTGAATAACAAGAGCTTTATGCTTACAGAATATCTGTGCAAAGAAGGGATGGCTTCTCTGGGATGGATTCCGCAGGTTTAGAAGAGAAAATGTTCCCCTTTCTTGTGATGGTGCAGAAGAAATTGCAGCTCCAGCCACTCAGCTGTTCCTCCTGCTTCTTTCTCTTTTTGTCAACTGAGCTTTGGGCACAGTGCAATAAAGCCAGTCTCAAGGTACCGTTTTTTCAGTGCAACACAGAATGGATCTCGAGGAGATTGTGTCAGTGGGATGGAGACAAGCTGATCAACACTTCAGGTCTGTGTCCCAGCCAGGCAAAGTGACCATTTCATTAGATTCCATTCCCAGGTCCTTGGAGGAGTGACCAGAACAGAGAACACACACAAAATGTTCCAACGGCAGTGCATGCACAGATAAATCCTGGGGCCAGACTGATGCATTTGTTGAACAGTAGCAGCAGGAATTCATCTTCTTGGTGGATGAGCATGTTTAATTGAAATACACACCCTCTGAACACACCCGGAGATGGGAGATGTGTCACATCAAATGCACAAATGCACCCAAAGGTAGCAGGAAAACTTCAACATTGTAAAGCTACTGAGACCAGGAGAGAGATTTCCTTTTAGGCCGAGTTAGATGAGCAAGGAAAGGAGGGTTGTCCTTGCTTTGGGCAAAGAGATGGATCCTCTCTCTGTTTTCTGTGTCAGCCTGAGTGATTACAGCACGGTAAGCAGAAAGGGAGTGAGTTGGAATAAAAATACCTAGGTGATATTAATGGGAAACTTCTCAGGCCCTCTTTTATCACAGTGCTTCTGTTTGCTTGGATTACTCGGCCAACCAGCCATTGGTTCAGCCATCCCCATCTGCACTGTGCTATAAGCAATATTTCATCTATCAGGCTCAGATACCAGAAATATGCTGGGCACACAAGGAACAAAACAAGAATTTTCTTGCAAGTAATTAGCATAAGCTGCACCGAGGTCAAGCAGTTGTGTCAGGGCACAATGCAAATCAACATTTCTTCCCACTGCAGATGGAAAGTGGAGAATTGCAAATGCCATATCTCTGGCTCACCTCTTGCTTCCTACTATTTACTCCAGAGGAAGAAAATAATTGTTTTGAGGTACTTTTGAGAATAGCATCTCTGCTGCTTTCATTGCTTAATGGGAAAAAACATGCTTAAATGATGGAAGGACATATTATTTCAGGACCTTGTGGATAATTTTTCTTGCCCTTGTGCAGGGAAAGCAGGTCAAATGCCTAATTTGACCAAGTCTGAAGGTAAACTGAGGCTTTTCAAGATGACAGGGGGCAGCTGGTTAAAGGACAGTGGTTATTCCTCCTGCTGCCTGTAAAAAGGTTTCTTGGGAACAGTTTCCCAGTGACATCTGCTTGAAGGAGCCCTGCTGCAGGGCATCAGACCAAGGGCCACCCAGACTCACGTCATTTTTCCAAGAGATGACCACAATGAATGCCCAGGGAATGCAGGAGCAGCGATTACTTACGGTACATCTCCCAGCACCTTTCCAGCCACCAGCCGTTTGAGGGGTGCAGATTCTGAGAGCTAGAGGTCAGTTCACTGCCCCGCTACTGAGTGTTCTCTGGAAGGGAGATTCCAGTAACTTTGTTTTCCCTGGACTTGCTCAGTGAATCTGTAACAGCCATCCCCTCCTGTGGGGAGGAGAGGGACCAGCTTCCTTTTGTTTGCTGCATGTCTGGCTCCTGGTGGTTTTGTTTGGTGGCCCCAAGTTCCTGTACAGGAAGAGACCATAAATGGCCTTTTCTATCAACCCTCACTGTATGGATAGAACTCATGGATCTACTGATCCTAGCCTTGTCTTCAGGCTCATAAGCGTGGTCTCTTCAGAGTAGATCAAAGAGACTAGTACTGTTTTAAACCATTGTTTTCCTCCAGAATGTGATCTATCCACTTGCAGATGGCTTTTATGGTCTCTAAAGCCTCCCATGGATTAGCCTGAGTTTGACTGCATAAACATTTTCTCTATCCCACATCCTGCTTCCACAGCATGTCTCATATTCACTTCTCCGTCCTTTCACTCAATCCAAACATCCTGCAGAAAGCCTCCAGGTCTCCTGGACAGCCTTCCTCGTTCCCTTTCCCCACAGGTTGCGAATAAAACTCAGTCAGCCCAACCCAACGCCCAGATTCCTGGAGACCTGCCTAACAAGGGAGAGGCTCGCATGCCTTTCTTTCTGACCAAGCTAGCACCTCACTGCTGCGGTGCTGTTGCTGCAAGGTCGGTCTGTCTTCAGCCATCTCCCCCCCCCCACCCTGCTCTTCTCGAGTGCTCTCCTCTCTTCCCTCAGCTGTCATCTCCTCGCTGCTGAAGGAGGTGGGCGGGAGAACACGCACCGCGGGAGATGGCTAATCTTCCGTAGCGCTTGTGCTCGGCGATGGGAGCGCTCAGCTGCTCCGGCATCCTCCTCCACCTCTCCTCCCAAGGTCAGGGGGAGGAAGCCCCACCGTGGCTGCCTGGGAAGTGCTGCTGGGGGGCTTGGGGTGTGTGTGGGGAGCTGGACATGCACCCCTTTATCCCACAAACCGGGGGCTGCACCCAGCGCACTGCAGAGGAGGGAGCTGCTGCAGCAGGTCTCAGGGTAACCCCGTCTTCTGGCGGGGGAGGACAGGACTGAGGCTTGGGGGGATCACGGGGGTCCCTTCTGCTGGAGCAGCTGTGGGGCAGGCAAGGTGAGGCAGGGGGGGCCAGGACAGCGTGGGTGGTACTGTCACAAACCGCAGCACCTGCTTTTCCAGAAGTTGCATGCGGAGCGCTGCTGACTTGGAGCAGCTGGCAAAAAAAACCCAAAAACTGGAAACAATCCCCCTCCACCCCAATCATTATTTAAACAGTATAAAGGTCTCTGTAAATGTTTAAAACAACGTGGTTGTGAGGGGAAGGAGGAAAGACAAACAAGTTTGCTGTTTCAGCTTTGCAGAAACAGATCTTAATTTTTGGCAGGGTTTTATTCATCCAGAAGATCCAGCTGCTAGCCTGCTTCGGGAGGCTCCAAATTCATAATCACTTCCCAAACTTCTTCTTCCAAGAGGCTGCAGTTTGGCATGGGCACCACCTTTGATGTCTGTCTTTGGTCAGGGCCTCATGCCATTGGATCCCAGTTCATGGCCAGGACACCTCTGCTAGGAGTGAGTGGCTGTGAGTGCTCACTCCCAGTGGTGTTTTGCTTTCCCAGACCAAAGATTTATGGTGGCCAAAGCTCAGCAGGAGCCAGGGAGCTCAAAGGAGCAAGGTGTTATGGGCTGGCTGACTGCTGGGGTACCTTTCCTACATGTGAGCAGGGCAAGAATCAAGAGCCCCCCTATTCCCTGAGCACCTCTCCTAGTTCCAGCCCACTGCCCTTCCTTCCTCATCTGTCCTAGCAGCACTGCCAGCACCTGCTGCACTGCCACAGCAGAAACCCTATGTAATTCCTGTTTAAATACACAGCTGGCACCATGACTTCAACTAATTCAGCTTTTTTGCTGTTGAAGAGCTGGAGCTGCATCCTGGTTTGGCTCCAGGCTGAGAGGGAATAGATCTGAAGCACTGGGCATTGCAGGCTGCTGGAGATCCATGGCTGCTCTGCAACCTCCATGCAGAACTGATGCCCTGGGTCCCACATCCCAAACCCTGGAGCATCAGCCCTGGAGCAGGACCGTCATTTGTGTGGGCTCTCAGGGAAAGGAGGGCATCCTGCTCAGCATGAAGGAGATTTTGGACTGGGAAAAAGAGGGTTCGTCCATGAGGAAGACAGATGAGAAATAGGTCCCTGGGGAGCAGAGGAGAACTATACTCCCCACCAACTTGCCCAAGGTCTCAGTTGGTCCCCAGCCCCTAGTCAGGTTTTGCTTCTGCTCAGTCCTACCTGCTCTGCTCCTGTCCAGCCAGGGAAGGAGTTGGTGTTCCTGCTCGGTCTTGTGTTGCCCTGGTGTCCTTCTGGCCCAGTCCTGCTCAGCCCCATGCCCAGCTGTGGGCCACTGATCCCCTCAGCACCCAGGGCTGGGTGGCCGCTCTCTGCTCTGAGTTGTTTTGCCCACTGTGTGCAGTCTGTAATGCTACAGAAATATGTTCTGATCTCCTGTATTTGCTCTACAGCCTCTAGAAAGACATTCCTGCCTCAGCTGTTCAGTCTGACAATGGTGCTGGGCCGTGGTCTGAAGATGCTGTTTCCAGAGAAGCTCAAGTACCTGTTGGGTGGCTAAAGAAGCCTTGCTGCTGCTGAGGTGTGTGTGTGGCTGTTCCTCTGTAGATATGGGAGGAGGATGTAAATGATGGTTCCTCATACAGCCAGTCCCAGCCTGGCTCTTGCTGCTTTTCTTTCTGGAGTGACCTGATCCAAAACAGAAAGACTGAGATCAGCTGGGCTGGCTTAGCTCTTGAGCAGGGCTGCTCCTCTTGCCTGGCACTTTGTGTAGTTTGGGGGGGGGAAACTCTGATGCTATTTTCAACCAAAGCCTGAAGAGTGATGTGATGGACCAGCTGCTTGTGTGCTGTCCTTCCTCCTTGGAGTCCTCTTCTACTCAAATCAGTAACTGCCCACAGACAGCACCAGGAAAAGCTGTTGCTGGGGTCTCCTTTGCTTTTCTAACTTCAGCCAGCTCCTGTGCAGAGCCTACACTGAGATGAAAGAGACTGACACAGTGTGAAACCTTCCTCCTCTTCAGCAGATGGTGTTTGTGACAGTGGACTTTGCTTGTGTTGTTGTAGCAGAACGGCCTGGGCTAGCCAAGAAACAGGAGGAGAAGCTGCAGCCTAGGCTTGCTGGAACTGGCTTGTTGTGTAAACCTGGCCTGAAAGCCTGGATCACAAAGGAATTCTTGATCTTTCAAGGCTTGGCCTTCTCTGTCATCTCCAGCTCACAAGCTAAAGCACTGTCGTGACTTGCCTGCAGTCAGCAGCTCCAGTCACTGTGAAGCACTCTCGGCAATCTCCCGGGAATCTCAGTGAGCAGGGAGGTGATGCGTGTTGCAATGTGAACTTCACGTTACCTTCACAGAAAACCTTAATGCATCTTAAGTGGGGCTAACCTGGTGTTGCTGCTGCCTTAGGCTTTAGCAGATCAGTGCTGCACCTGTCCTAGCTGTGAACTCTACGTGCTTCCTGCTTAAAAATCCTCATGGTTAGAGAAACTGCCCTGACATGAGTGAACCAGAGGTGCTGCTGACTGAGCCTGTTCCTGCATATCCTGCTAAAATGATCACTGAGAAGGTGAAGCTGAACCTCCATCAGACCCATTTCTGTCAGACTGAGACTTCTGAGCACTTACTGCAGTGGATGATTTCAAGATAAGCCTCAGTCTCAATCAGGGGGAACAAGAAAAACATATTGCCTTCATATTGTCTGAAGGCTGCCTTCTGCACCATGGCTGAGGGTGGAACCCTGTTATCAGCAAGGAGCAGGTGTCAGCTGGCATAAGCCCTCCAAGAAACTGGCTTGCCAATATTTCTGTCCTTATTCTATCTATCACATTCAAGATGTGAGTGAACACAGAGCAAGTGTTGTTCCTTCAGCTGAAAGGGGCAAGAAGCCACATGCTTTGAGCCTGCTTGTGTGTCTCAGCAGGTTCCAGGCCTCCAGAAACATTTTCCTCAATTTTCTTCTGGCTATCTCTGACTCTCTCCCTGCTTCCAACCCTGCCAAACCACAGCAGCGTATGAAGAAATTGGTGAGCATGGCAGGGAGACTATTGCAGGCTCCGTCCTACATTTGGTTAATACCTGGGAGAGAAACTAACCTTCATGGGAAAAGGGTGATGTTCATCTGGGAGCTCTGCTGTTCAAGCACACAGAAACCCCATGGACACAGATACCTCCTCGTGCAATCCACGCTCACCCCATGCAACCCCTTCTGTACTTCCCTCCTCACCAGTCTGACTCTGATAGCACCAGATTTCCTCACAGCACCTGGGGACAAACCTCTCTTAGCCCTGACAAGCCTCAAGAACTCTTTCACAGCAAGTCATGTGTGAACTTAATGTGCTCCATATCAGCACCACCTACCTGTCTGTACTCTCCCCAGTTACAACAGTGACAACAGGCCTGAGCAGGTAGGAGGACACCGGACACAGCTGGCCTTGGATGCTGGGGGGTTCAGCCAGAGTGCACTGTTCCCCACAGCACTGCTTTCAGCTAAAGATCAGATCTTTCTTCACCTCCTCTTTGACTCAAAGCTCTCAAAGTGGTGCCGTATGGATGTGATCACGACGTTCATTAGTCTCTGTCTGAGGCCCCTCATGCTGCAAAATCCCTGGAGGGGATGGGCTGGAGTGGGATGGGGTTTGCTGCTGCTGAGATCTGGTGGGTTTTCCCTTGGGGTTTCAAGAAGTTTTGTTCCACTGAAAAGTGCCAGGCATCAGGGGAAGATTTGTTTTTTGGCAGCTGGTCCCGTTTTGCTCCAGAAAACCGATGCTGTGCTAGGAATGCACCATGACTAAAATGCCTCTGGGCTGCTCAGGTCAAATAGCAGCAATAGGGGAAACAGGGGACAGGAGAGCAGTTCTGAGCTCTCTCAGCAGAGACCAAACAGGAGGGCCGAGCCCTTTCATTCCTCTTTCATCCTTCCCTGAGCCAAATACCTCAGGAGCTGAGTGGCTTGAGGGAAAGGAGGAAGCTGGGGGTTAGCAGGCTGCTTCCTCCCACCTCTGGCAGCCCTGGAGCACAGGCATGCACGCTTGGCTCTGTCTGTTCCTGCTCTGGGAAGCTTTGACACTGTCAGTCTCATTGCTTTTTGAGGTGGTGTCTGATCCCTGTGGAGAACAGACCATGCTCCCTCCATTTGTTTTGCTGAGGGCTCAGGAAAGATTTCGGGATCAGAGGTTTAAACAAAGGGTGTGACAAGCAACGACAGTTTGGGAAAAACACAAGCAGCAAAAGGTTTTGGTACTGTCAGAGAACATGACAGGCAAGTTCACAGCCCCTGTGGGCCTTTGGCTTCCTGTTTTCTTTTGCCAAACTGAGAAAGCAATCCTGTGTGGTGACAGAATTGCAGGTGGTGACCCTGTGGCAGGCAGGGCAGAGCTGGAGATGCTGAGAACAAAGCAGAGAGCCTAGGCTGGGACTGGGGTGGGGAGATGTTCTGAAGGGCTGGAGAGGATGCTGTGAGGCATCTGGAAATTCAGCTCCTCCAGCACGCTCAGCTGTGTCCTCTGCACTGTGGATGCTGAAATTGCTCTCAAGGCATCTCTTCCTGCTGCTCAGAGGCTGCCAGGGTTGATAGGAACATCTGGGGCTGGAGAGTGGGGGTGAGAGGAGCCCAGAACTTGTCTCCTTGCCCTCCAGCAGCTGAAGATGCCAGTACTGGCAATAGGGCCAGCGAGCCTTGGGTGGGTGCAGTGTGGGAGCACAGCCCTGATGCTCCAGCCCCTCAGCACCACTGCAAAATGGGTCGTCCCATCAAAACAGATCTTGCCTTGTTCCCAGACTAAAAGAAGGGGGTTTGTGATAAAAAGCTGCAGCTGGTCTTTCTAATCTTCCACCAGCATCTGCATTAACTGTCAAGACAGTGATTTCCTTGATGCTGAGCAATTTTTTTCTGTGCACGCATCCAGCTAATCAATTAAGTTTCTCAGCAGCTTCCTCCAGCATTCAGGCTTGGAGGGTGGAAGGAATTTGTTATTCTAGGCACTGTTGGAGAGGCATGAACTGTACTAAAAGCAAATTGGTTGCGCTTTCCAAGCACTGACACTCTTCACTCACATCTTGTCTTGCTGATCCTCCCCTCTCTGCCTCCTCCCCGCTCTCCTGAGCCGCTCTGGGTGCAGCCCTGGTCCCAGCAGCTCACACAGGACTGGTCTGAGGCAGCACAAGCTGTGCCCAGCTGTGATGGGGCTGGGTTTTTGAGACACTCAGTGTCCCAGGCAGAGGCATGGGTGTCTTCCTTGGGGAAGGGTCTTCCTACAGCAGGTCAGTTTGGCTGTCCAAGGGCTGAATGGTGGTGGTTTGTCTCTCACCTGCTTTCTCAGCTGCAGCTGGTACAAGGTGGCAAGGCTGGGTACCACACCACACCGCCATGGGGACGTGCCAGGGTGTAGGTTGATTTGTCCCTCAGCTTTTCCCTCCGCTAAAAAAAATATTCTCTCTTGATGATTTTTGTTCTTTTTCCCTTCTTGTTTTCCTCTTTCTTTTGTTGCTCCTTGCCCTGCCTAGGTGTGGTCCTCTGCATATGGGAGGCAGATGCCATGGGATTCACATCCATCCCAGGAACCTTGGGCTTCGACGAGCTGAGCACTCGGGAAGTGCAAGGATCCAGCAGCGTGGGTGGAGGCACCAAGGAATATGGGGCATTTGGGGTGACCTGAGGAAGATTTATGGATGGTTGAGAAGAATCTCCTGCCAGATCAGATACACCCTGGCTCTCTTCTAGTGGGAATGGGGATGTTTTTTATGAGTGTTTAGCAATGCAATGGCTCAAACATGGGAGCGGCGGGGTTGCCGGGGTCAGGAGGGCTGCAGAGGTTTCTCAGGAGCACAGCCAGTTGTGTGAAACTCCTCACTCCCCACTCTCTGGCCTGTCAGGACATATGCACGCATCCTCCTGGGCCAAGGAAAACTTGGCCCCAGCGGAGCAGAGCAGGGTGGCTGGCAAGTAGGGATGGCCACAGCCTGAGCCCAGCCTGGCCTGGAGGTGGGCAATTTTCCATGAAGTGCAGCCTAGCAGCCTCAGGAATGCCTGCTCAAAGGCTTCCCCCCAGATTTGTTGCCCAACATGTCATCCTGCTTGGAAACAGCACAGAGGATAAGGAGGAACTGGGTGAAGAAAATGAGCCATGCCTTCAAAGGGTTGTCTTTATGAGCGAGAGGATTTCAGCCACCTTCAGTCCTGTTGCTGTTAATGACATTCCTTCTGTAGGTGAAATCCCATAGATGTTCTTCTTGGGAAGTGATTTGGTGAACAAGGAAAGACAACCCAGGACCCCTGCTGCCAGTCTTCTTTCCAAGCTGTTACACAATACTATTCTGGGGTTAACAAACCAAAAACATCTGGGAATAATCAAAGCTATTTAGGCTCTGAGAAAGCATGGCTGGAGAAAGTTTGAAGGAAGCAACTTGAAAGCTCAGCACTGTTAAAAACAGTCTGGAAGCCCTGAAAATTAAAACTAGGGTAACATCTACAAAGAGTGAGGAAGTATCAAAAGAAGGATCTAATATCCTCCGAGGAGCAGAGAGGAGCTGGAATGAATTGTAATGCTTGAGCTTCTAAGCTACAGGGTATTAAAAAATTGCTTCGGAACAAACAGATCTGCCTTTCCTGCGGTTTCCCCTGGCATGAGAGCAGAGGGAAAGACCAGGGGTCTGGCTTAAAAGCAGCTTGGGTATTGGAAGCGTGATTTAAAGACAAATAATTGCAATCTCCAAAAGCCTGGTGATGGTGGTGCAGAGCCCACAGCCAGATGTATCTGCCAGGGCTGGGTCAGGGGGGACTCAGGGCACACTGCAGAGATTCAGGGCCCAACAACATCCCTGGCAGGGGGCCAGCAGCCAGAGCACAGCTGGGTAAAGGAGGAATGTAACCTGCAGGCTTTGCTTTGCAAGTGGCAGGATGTGTGCTTGGGCTGACTGATGGCATCGCCACCACAGGTTGTGATTCCTGGGGGATGTTCCTCATGGAGGGTGGCAGTGCTTCGCTGTCTCACTGCAGGAAATATGCTCAGGTCTCTCCTAGCATGGGAGCTCAGATGATCCTGGGGTAATCCTGGTGGATAACCAAGGGCTGGCAGCAGGAAACAATGTCCGTGGGGTGTCCAGCTGGCAGCGAGGACTGTGGTGCCCTGTGGGCTTGCTGAGCTACCTGCAGCACTGACCCTGCTCCTTCTGCAGGAGCCTGGAGGCTGCTTCCCTGGAGTGACTCAGGGAGTCAGCCCTCCTCATTGATGGAAATCCCCTCTTTTAGCATCACAGGAATCAGTCTGTCCCTGGGAAATCTCACTGCTGCTGATTTATAGACGCTTTAATCTTGGAAGGCCACTCTCAGTGCTTTCCGTTCCCTCTCATATCACTTTACATCTGCTATTCCTGCCTCTGGCTGGGTGTGGGGTACAAGCCCCCAGCATCTCCAAGAGATGGAAAAGTAGCCTGGGTGTGGGGAGAGTGAAAACACTGCAGGAAGGACAATGGCACAGCCAGCCACCACAGGAGCTGAGGAAATTGCTAAAGATTTGGGGAATCCAGATTTACTGCATCCTCTGTGGCAATCTGGCCTCCCCAGCATCCCTGTAAATGAGAAACCACATAAGCCTCACACTCTATTATTGCTTCAGAGCATCAGAGTCCCTCACTTAGGATAAACATTCTCATCTCCAGCAGAGCATGAATAACATTAAATGAGATAGTTAAAATGTTTCAGCCCAATTATAGCCCTGGTGTAACTTCAGCAGAGTTACACCAGGGATTAATTTGATCGGGAGAGCTCTGCCTCCTGTTCCAAACTGGGATTCCAGCATGGGTAATTACATCCTGCCTCTCTGCACTTCCTCTGGAGTTTTAATTGGGTTGAATGGACTCGGCTTCTGCTCTTTTCTCCAGAAAGCCATGAAATTTCCAAACTGCTAGATGAGCTGAGGGAGCTGTGTGCTGCCTCTCTGCCGTGCTAGTGCGGGCCAGGTCTTCCCTGGGTGTGGGTGCACAGCAGCCTGCACCCTGCTGTACCTCCTGCTGGTAAACCCACCACCCCAAGCTTATGTGGGGGGTCCAGCTCTCCCATTCCAGCCTAGATCCCAGACCAGGACCCCTGGAGACACAGGAGACACATCCCAGATCTCTTCCCCACCATCAGCCTCTCTCCTTCCCCTACTCCTGTGGCTGCTGGAGGTGGCTGGCTCTCAGAAGGAGCAAACAACCTGTGTTGGGTGCAAACTGGGTATGTTTGACACTGAAAATTCATGCCAGCACAACTGTGCCCATGGAAAAGGTTCAGCTTGTGACTGCTTCACTCACCAAAAAACCAGAGACCAGTCTCCTTCTGTCTAATATCTATTTGCAAAAGCTTTGAGAGCTGCTTTTCCAGTTAGGTTGAAGCTGATGTTTGCGAGCCCACCACTCCCAGTGACTGATCAGCACACCCTGAGACTGCACTGAGACAGGCAGCTGGACTGTCTCCCCCTTCCACTTCCCAGCCCTCTTAGTAAATCAGCGTTAATGAGGGACATTTGACCCTCTCTTTCCCTGAACAGCCTCGTGAAACATTTTTGTTCCATGAGATATTTAAGAAACTGGAAGCAATTTCCTCTTCTTGCTTCTACTGCAATTTTTGGTGGGGGTTTTTTCTTTTTTTTTTTAAGGAAGAATTATAGGCTACACAGGATGCCTCAAGAGTGGGAGCAGAGGAGAGACAGCAGGGTCTGATGTGGAGGGGATGGAGCAGACAGGGCAGTTGAGATGAGGTGACCCCAGTCCTGGTCCACTTGGTTTGTCAGAGAGACCACGTCTGCAACTGAGAGAAGAGGGTCAGAGCTGGGAAAGTGCACATGCTGGCTGTGATTAGGAATTTCATTGGGAAGGAACTGAATTCCGAGTCGTGATCTCACTGAGTTGGAGCAATACAGAGCCATACATCCTCCATGGCCAACTGTATACAGGGGCAACAGCAGAGGGAAGGGTGCTGGGAACAGTCTCCCTTGCAGATTTCCAGGACTGCTGTGTGGTCCACTTCCCGACTCAGAGAGAAGTGATGAAAACAGACAGTCTGATAAACCCTGGGCCAGGCAAAGTCCCACAGCTTCAGCCCCTCCTCCAGACTGTGTGGGACTGTTGGTCCCACACCACCTCCACCCCCCAGCTGGAGGTAGCCCACTCAATGTTTCATTTCCCTTTTTAGTTTTTCCCAAACTCTACTGTAGTGGGGACAGAGATGGAAAGAAGAAGAGCAGAGATGTCACAATCCTTCCTTCCTCCTCAAACAAACAGCATCTCCTCAGTGGGGTCACGACAGTGGGACCACGGTGGGGGGACCATGTCCGTCAACATCCCTCGGAAAAACACTGGTGACACCATTGCTGACCTGTGAGGGCTGCCATCACCCCTTCTGTGTTTCTCATGAAGTGGAGGGTGGTTTTGGCCAGCAGAGAGGCCACAATGAACAAATTAAGCGAATTCCCACTCCCACCCACCAACAGCAAACACCTCGCCATGGCCAGCAAGGCTTGCACAGCCGCTGGCTACAGGCACTCACCCGCTCTGAGCTCAGCTGCTGGCTGCGGCTGGCTGAGTAAATAAAGAATGTTTCTCACGAAATCCACCCTCTCAGAGGTCCCCAGGCAAAAAGCTGGCCTTTCCATGGCTCAGGAAACCTTTATTCCACCAAATCTGCAATACTCCCCTGCAGCTGATTTAGCAAGCGCTGTTTGCACACCCAGGTTTGCAGGGCAGTGACCCTGTCCCAGCAGCACTGTGACATTTGCAGGCACCCTTTCCATCTGGCCCCGTGTTGTCCTTTCTGGGAGTTTTTGAGTGCTAGTCCAGAAGGCGAGAAAGGTCAGAGTTATTGATGGAAAGGTCCAGATTGAAATCTGGATTGTCACTGAGACCAAAATGACTGTGCCTGGGCTAACCCTGGAGATCGGGGCTCCAGTGGGCTCCCCTCAGCGAGCCTCTGCTCCAGTCTTTGGGGGTCTCGTAGCCCCAGCATGCACCCATTGTTCTTGGGACTCCTCTCCATCCTCTTTCTGACCTTGCAGATCCTCCTTGTTGCTCATTTCTGCCCACCCAGACTGAACAGCACCTCTGCAACTAAGCCCTTGACCTTTATTTTCTCTTAAATCAATACATAAAAGCCATTCTACAGCAATACCAGCATGTCAGGAGAATCCAGGTGATTCATATCATCAGAGGAGCTGATTCTGCTTTTGAGGCTCAATCCTGGCAAGCTTTTGTCTTTTCAGATTCCAATCTTCTCTGTGCTGCCTCCAGCACAGCATTGAATTCATCCCCTGACCCCCCCCTTCCTGGCACTATTGACTCAGTATCTTGCTTCTAATCTGCTATAAAATGAAGGTAGCTCCAGGTAAAACCAGTTTTATTCCTCCTGATCATAATACCTCTTCTGCCAAAAAGAAAAAAAAAAAAAAAAAAAAAAAAAAAGAAAAAAAAGAAAAATGTTTAACATAAGTTGAGGCTTAAGAAGCTTAATTTAAAAACTTAGAAGGAAAAAAAAATCCATTAGGAAAACTCCATAGACATTTGTGAAATTCTCAGTATGAAGAACTAAGCTGCTGGGAGCTCTTGCCCATATGTTTGGCCTTACCTCCGAGGCAGGGAGGTGACCCCACAGCCACAGGATGGGGAGAGGGTGGTGACATCAACCAGGAGCATCCTGGGCAGGAGACACATCCCAGATCTCTTCCCCACCAGCAGCCTCTCTCCTTCCCCTACTCCTGTGGCTGCCGGAGGTGGCTGGCTCTCAGAAGGAGCAAACAACCTGTGTTGGGTGCAAACTGGGTATGTTTGGCACTGAAAATTCATGCCAGCCATGGTGAGGCCAGCACAACTGTGCCCATGGAAAAGGTTCAGCCTGTGACTACTTCACTCACCAAAAAACCAGAGACCAGTCTCCTTCTGTCTAGTATCTATTTGCAAAAAGCTTTGGGAGCTGCTTTTCCAGTTAGGTTGAAGCTGATGTTTGCGAGCCCACCACTCCC
Source organism: Chamaea fasciata (assembly GCF_029207755.1). Classification (NCBI taxonomy): domain Eukaryota; kingdom Metazoa; phylum Chordata; class Aves; order Passeriformes; family Sylviidae; genus Chamaea; species Chamaea fasciata. The sequence goes on along the minus strand of NW_027094104.1, from coordinate 7,929,646 downwards.
AGTGACTGATCAGCACACCCCGATGGACATTTCCCATCAGAACATTTATTTTTACAACAGGACACCGAGTCCTCAAACAAACGAAGGCTTGCACAAGAAATCGTCCGCCTCAGTTTGGCAGCAAACAGGAATATTTCTCTTTATTCTAAACCCAAATTTTTGTGGCTGAATAGAGCCAAAAATATATTTCACCCCGCTACCTCTCCCAGACACAAGACATCTCTGAATGCCGCAAGCAACTCTTCCCCTGCCACAGATGAACCAAATAAACCCAGCACGAGACTGGTGCTTAGGAGAAGCCAATGTGCCTCTAATGCTGTCATCTACAGTGGGCTGTGCCTGCAAACTGATCTTTTATTAATGCATTTATATCCACGGGAAAGCTGCAGGGCACGTGGGAACCCCATGACTGGGAGCAAGACCCCCAATTTCTCCGTGCCCGCAGCTGGGGCTGCTGGTCACAACCCAGGGCTCAGCCTCAGAAAGACAAATTTCCTTCCTGGCCCAGCATTTAGCCCAGAGCCTGGTCGTCCCTGAGCTGTGGGAAGGCAGCTGGGTGATGTGGGTTTGTTGCTGTCCTGGGTTGTTTTGCCGAGGGTTGCAGCAGGTGCTGAGGCTGCGATGTGCTCGTTTCTGGCTGCAGAGCACAGGGGAGCTGCAGGACGAGGAGGAGTCGTGGTTAATTGGTGAATTGACTTCACAGCCTCACCAACAAGCAGGAAAACCAATAAATCCTGGGTGAAACACAAAAAAAATCACCATTAAAATACTTGAAGGTGAAGACCAGGCTTTTTGCACGTCCTTCCCCCCAGTTTCCTCAGAGCTGCATCATCCCAGATAACTGCTGCTTCCCACCTGGCCTTTACTCCAGAGCGCTGTTACGTGGTGTGAGAGTCAGAGCCAGCTTCTCTCCCGATCTCTTCCTCTCCCTCGGAGTGCCTGGGGACAAAGGAGATGGGGTGAGCTGTGGGCAGTGGTGATGACTGCAGCCCCTGTCTAAAGGGAAGTGATAACTTGCTCCAGTAAGGGGAATTCTTGCACTAAAGAGCAGAACCCTCACTAACAGCAAACCCTTCTTTTCCCCACATCCCCCCCCGGCTCTGCAGAGCATCATGCAGCAGCAGGGATGAATCTCCCTTACAGGGGACCAAGAAGCTCAGCTCCAGCCCCACAAGGAATTGCTGCAGCACAGCTTAGCCTAAAGTATGCTGATTTTATCCAACAATTCTTTTCTTCTTCTTTTTTATTTCCCAGGAAATAAATAAATCATGCAAGTCTTCCATCACCCACTCTCCAAGCAGCTGTCCCCGTACCACGGCCCATGCTTCCCCTGAGCTTTGGAACTGGGTCAGTGAGCTACATCCAGCACTGGTTCTTCCCACTGAAATTCATAGAAAGCAGATATGGCCCCTGGCTGCATTGGAGCAACTTTGCCTTTTTAGCACAAATTTCAGCCAGCCTGGGGTGGGCTGGAGGAGCAGGCCATGTCCAAGCACAACCCTCAGAGGGAGCAGGGGATGTGCCAGCAGCACTTCCCTGCATCCCTCTGCCACATTGGTGCTCCTGGCTTTGCATGCTTGCTACCTGGTGGGGAATGAATGTCTTTGAACTTCTATCCCCTGCCAAACTTGCCAGAGCTCAAAAGCAGGCTCAAAAGCCATCTGGGGGAGCAGGCAGGGACACAAACAGAGCACAGCACTCACTGCTGGGGAAACCAGGCAAAAGAGGGAGTAGCTTCATCCTGTGATTGTGGCCCTGCTCTTCTGACAGCTTATTCTCTGACCTGTTGTGCCCCGTGGTAAAAGGGAATTTGTTCTCAATGGGTTGTGGACGAGATCTTGGGACAAAGCTTGTCTCATGATCAGGAACGTGGCTGAAACAAGTCCAGGGACCTCCTTAAACTGCCAAAGCAGCCCTGCAGAGACCAGAAGGGTGTGTACAACCTATTCCTACCTCCAGATACCACTGGCTTTTCCACTTGTGCTCCTTTGCAGTGCTAGAATTTGGGGTCACTTTCAGTAACTCGCTCCAAAATCAGAAGGAAAAGCCAGAGACACTCTCTGAGTCACTGGCATGTTGTTACCAAGGACACTAAGGTTCCTGATTTTGAAGAAGAGATTAATTACATTCTACAAATAGACATTTTATCTGCGCTGAAGAGCAGCAAGAGCAAGTTCTTTTAGCGTGGCTCATTATGTATCAGCAGGTAGTATTGTGACAGATGTAGGAATGCAGTCGTATTGTCACTGGGGTTTAATCATCAGAGAGCTGTCTTCCCCAGGTCAGTTCCCTGTGAGGATTTGTAATATTTACATAGCACTCGGGGCTGGCTTCTTTATTGCTGGAGTCTGTATTCACTCGTCAGTCTCTCATTATGCATGTGCCAGTATTAATTGCATTTAGAAATGAGATTCTAAAGCAGAAGTGAGAGCTATTTAGACCTCCATTCAGCTTGAAAGACAGCAGCCTTCTGTGTGACAGCTCTCGAGATGTTCTTGTGCTCAGCTCTCTCCCCAGCTGAAAAGCAGGTGTTGGAGAGAGTTGGTGTCAGAGCCACTGTATCAGCACTGCCTTTTGTGCATGCCCAGACATTTATATAACCGACAGGATAATGACTCCGCAAAAGTGGCACAGAATTGACCCTTCTGGTACTGGATTGAAAACAGCCAGGGAGAGAGTGGATCTGCTCAGCTGCTGTGCAGATATGGGGGAAAGCAATGCTGAGCCCTATCTCCTGTGGAAAGAAGAGGGGCCTTCCCTTGGTGGTGGGTTTGGGGGTTATTTATGGGCTCGCCTGTGCCTGCAGCACTTTAGGGTAGTGTTTGTGGCCTTGCTAATGTATTTAAAGTGTACAGAAATTCGGCTGACACTTGTCTGTGCCTGCCTGCTGCGAGCTGATTGCTCCAGCCTGGAGAAGCAGAGCTGTGTGCCACTGCTGCCGGCTGCCAGCCGTGCCTGGCCAGTGGAAATGAGGAGGTCACGTCCTGCTTCCCAGAGGGAAATAAGCTGGAAGGTTAATCTAGATAATGCCAGGCTACCGGCTCTGTTTTCCCCAGCCTGAACTGCACAGGGTCTGGTCTTGCCTTGCAGCACAGTGTGTGGGGTACAATGAGGGTGTTCTGGGGGAGAGCAGCACAGGCACTAAACACTCCCTCTCTCCATGGCCCTGGCTCCCAGTCCCAGGAAAACAACCCCTCTGGGCCCAGGGGATTCATGTCCAGCCTTTTGGGAGAGGACTCAAAAAGCAGCAGTAAAGCAAACCCATGTTTCACTTCCCAAAGACCTCCTTTGCTTTGCCATGGTCCAGCACTGTCCCACCAAGCCTGAGACTTCTTCAAGAGCTCTCCACGGAGGACATCCCACAGACCCGGCTCTTTCCAGCTGGCTTCTTTGTGTGACCTGTGCCCCTTTGGGTGCTCCTGTACTCCCTTGTGTGCCCAGTCCCCAGCATCCCCTCATGCTGGACCAAGACCAAACCCCATGTTCCACGCCAGCAGCATCTCTACCTCCACAAACCCAGGAGCAGGCGGTGAGCAGCTCCTGCCAGGAAGAGACTGGAGAGGAAGAGCATGAGAAAGGCAAACAGAGCAGACATCCATAGCCAGCCCTGGCCCCCAGCCAGGACCTTCTCGTTAAATATCACACAAAACAAAGAATAAATCACTGCTGGTTGAGGAAATCCAAGTACCGGAGCCCAAGGAGTCCCTCTTGACCTTCCTGTCTCTTGATAGGAGGTTAGTCCAGGATAGTGTTCCAGTTTGCTTTTCAACTCCAGCAAGGGATGGGGATAGCAGACCCCACAGCTGGGATGCTGGGAGGAATCCCTTCAAACCTCTCCGTTTGAGATGGTGGCAGCCAGCTCCAGTGGCCAACACTAATCCCATGGCTGAGCCCCCAGCTCTGTGTGGGTGGGCCAAGAACAACCTGTGCCATTCCTGGCAGCCCCAAGGTATATAAATAGAAGACAGGGACGTGAAGGAGGTCAAGTGAGCAGGGGATTTCACATAATCTGATCTTGCCGGTGCTGTTCATTTGTGTCCTTTGCTCAGGATGCACGCCCTGCTTCGCACACGGGGACGTCAGAGGCAGAGGGTTGATCCTCCACCGAGCCAGGTTTATCCCGTGGAACATGTGGGCTCCTGACTTTTTCTTCACATGTGCTGTTTCTCAGGGATGTCTTTAATTCAGCAATCATCCAGAGCAGTGCAAATATGGAAAATCCTGGTCTTTGTTGCTGTATGGGGTCCTGGTGCCTGAGCAGCCTAAGCCTGGTCATCTAGCTGGCCAAAATCCAGTTGGATCAACACAGTACTGAGGCTCTGGTGCCTCAGGTCTGTTCCTGGTCTTGAGGATGCTGCCTGCCCTTCATGAGGTCCACTGTGCCTTGTTCTCCTGTACCGCTTCTCCCCAGTCCCTTCCCAGCAGCACATTTTCCTCTTGCTTCTGCTGCTTTTCTTTTCCAGGACGTGAAAGTCTGGAAACAGAATCTCTCTTGGTGTAAAGCTGTCAGTGGAACAGCTCTGATTTATGCCAGCACCAAGCAAGGCGAGTAGATGAATGTCCAAAATAGATCGAGTAGAAAAGCTGTTAATAGCAGCCACTGGTCTTTAATGGTGAGAGCAATTAATCACCAGAAGAACTAATCTAGGATTGTATGGCTTTTCTATGGGCTGCATCCAGACCAGATGCCTGTCTGAAGACTGCAGCAGGGCTTGGAGGAAGTTTTTCCTGGCCATCCAGCTCTGAGTCTCCCTCATGCTCCCAGGTCCATACCGTGATGGGAGCCCCTGTGCTCATTCCAGCTTTTTGCTGCTGGTGCTGGCACCAGCCACATTCTCTCCCTGTGCTCTGCTGCTCCTAGTGATGATGGTGGTGGTGGTGATGAAGCCACTTGGGTGAAAGGACTGAGCAGGCTAAAGGCCCAGAGTTAAAATGTGGTGGAAGGAGTGCCAATCCTGCCCTGAGTGCAAGTAGGCAGGAGAGCACCATGTCTGTCCCAGCCCCGACCTTTTCAGCTCCAGGCTCTTTCCTATCTCCTCGTGCACAGATTTGTGCTTTATTCACTGCTTTGCTCCTGCACACTGCCCCTGCACTCTGCTCCCCCAGGCAGGGCTTGTGCTGCAGCTGGATCTGCCTGTCCAGGGCTGGGGCACTGGGCTGTCTGCACACTGCCAGTTCTGGTGCCATCATTCCAGGTGATTTGTCCCCCAGCCACGTACCTGCCCATTCCTCCTGCAGCTTCCTAAGGGATGGACCTGCAGTCTGCCAGCCTTGCCAGTCACCCCTGTACCCTCTGTCCAGAGACAGCCCCCATCTCTGCAGCTCATTTGCACAGACACTTAATGAGTGTTTAATTCAGCCTGTGCTGCAGGTAGCACAGGGACAGCCGGGGCCACAGAGGCCAGGAGATGCCTTCCCTGCTCTGAGTCTTGTTTCTCCCTTCCCCGACTTAATCGGCTCATTAAGTGCCAATTTGACCTCCCCACCTTCAGCTGTCTCCAGTCTCCACTGGTAAATAGATTTGTGCGTCTCCAGCGGAAAGCTCCCGAGCTGAGCCTGCTGTTGGAGCAGGCGGCTGCACAGCGAGCGGGGGCGAGGCTCGGGCTCGCCGTGAGCGCGGCCCCGCTGCCACCGAGCCGGAGCCAAGCGAGGGCTGAACGGGAACGAGACTCCCTCCCAAAAGACACGGGGAGCTGCAGGTAGTTGGAAGCCGCAGCCGCCGGCACCGTGCCCGTGGTGCAGCGGGGATGCACCGAGCAGGAGGTGACCCTGCCCTCCTGTCGCAGCTTTGTCATTGCCTTGGTGTGGGACTGCAGCAAGTCCCTTCCCATCTGCTCCCTGCCTTCGCCTTGGAGCCAGGATGAGTGTGAGCGTGTGTGTGAACACGGAGCGCAGCGCAACAGAGTGTGGGGTGGTCGCTGCTGGCTCCTCTCAGAGCCAACATTTAGCTGATGCTCTCGAGCATTCCACATAGCCAAACACTCATCCAACCTCCCAGAACCGCGAGGATGCAGTGGGACCTCCCCAGGGCTGTTTAACACCAGTTGAATATCAATGTCAGCCTGGTGATGTCCCCACAGGTGAAATCACTGCTCAGTCTCCTCCCAAGGAGAGGCATGAAGACAGACAGACAGCCGGGCTGCAGGACTGCTCCATTTGGGAAACACCTTGATCAGTGCATGTAAAAGCATCCTAATGGTTCATCCCTTTGCACCAGACAAACAGGAGGACCAGCCCTGCATTTCCTCCTTACTGGCACTGGTGGATCGGAGAGGAGGTGAGAGCACATCACAGAAGGCTCCTCTCTACCCGCCTCGAGTGAATGTCTCCTGGTGTCATCCAGAGAACCAAAACCAGAAGGAACCCAAATATCTCCATGAACACAACACAGGTTGAGGAGTGAGATCCTCCACCCCAGAGCCCCCCCTCACCCTTCCATCCCCAGCCCCAGAGCCCTGAGGGGACAGGAGGGGGACAGGAGAGGACGTACGGTTCGACTTTGTTGCAGAAGCGGCGCCGCAGCAGGAGGACCAGTGGACCCAGGATCAGGATGGTGGTGCACATGGCGCTTCCTCCATCACCACCAGTGCCCACAGCCCTTCATATCCCTCAGGAGACACTGCTCAGCCCAGGGCTGTCATGTGTGCCTGGCTGGCCTGCCACCCCAGCTCATGGGCACCTCTCCCCAGCAGCCACCTGAAAGCTCTCAGGGAAGGTTTTAGGAGGAATTAAGGCAGGATCAGATGTATTTAAGAGGCAGCAAATGAGGACGCTCTCCTCTGACCTCTGGATGGGAGGGAGCCCTGGAGCTGGTCTGTGACCCCTTGAGCATTTAATTGGTTTTGGTGTGGGGTGCTCCTGCCCTGGCTGGTCCCAGGTGGGTGCTGGGGGTGACGTGTCATGGACCAGGCCAGTTCCCACTTCATCTACCCCATGGCACCCCCAGTCTGTCTTCCTGCCCCCACCACACAGCACCAGGGCTGGGTACTCTCCTCTTCTCCGCCCTTTCCTGTGTGCCTCCTTCCCCTCTGTGCCCACCTTCCCCTGTTCCTCTCTTTCCCTCCAGCTCCTCCATCCCTCCTCCTGCCAGACCTGCCTCAACCCACTCCCCCCGTTCTTGGCTCCAGTAATCTGACAGGCTCAGATCTGCCTGTAATTCCCAGTGGAGTCGTCTCAGCCAGCTGATCCCAAGACCTTGTCTGCATCCTTTCCTCCTCCAGGCTGGGTTTGCCTCCTCCTCCCTGCTTTCCCATGGCTCAGCAGCACACACACCTTTCTTCACAGAGCTGCTCCAGCCAAGCGCTCTCCCCCAGATCTCCTTGCCCATTCCATGCTTTTGCCAGGGAAACCTTTCCCTCCACTCTAAGCTCCACGGGCAGTGAATCACCTTCACTGCCCATGATGCCCAGGAATCATATCTTGTTCCAGCTCAGCCCTTTGCAAAGCACAACATGTTCTGGAATGTCTTTGTGGGTTTGGGTTAAAGAGAACAGCTGGGAAGCACCTCTGCAGGAGGGGCAGGGGGAAGGCAGCAGAGTGTGCCATGCAGATCTCTGGATGCACACATGGGGCTTGATGGTGGTGATGATGCTCACCCGGAGAAGAGCCCTGGAGCAGGCAGAGAGCTGCAGACACTGGCTGTGGGGTTTTCCCCAGGTGGGGTTTTTGCCATGAGGGTCCTCCAGTGAATGCTCTCTGTCCCCACCCCCAGCACTGCCTGTCTCACATGGACACCATGCCAATGGGCTCTGATTCCTGGAGTCTAACACTGTTGCTCATCCAAGTTGGCATGTGTCTCTCTTTGGGGCTGTGCACACAACCCTGAGGGCTCTTCCCATGCCCAGATCCATTTTGGCCCCAGGGCATGAGACAGAGGTTGACATGGGATGGGCAGCTGAGAAAACCCCCAGTCTGGACATTCCCATAAATCTAACAGGAAACAGCTTCCTCCTGCAAAAGGGTTTTGAAACCAGAACCAAATCCAAGCAACCTGGATGGGTCCAGGTTCAGTGCGTGGTTGGGTCTGAAAGAAAGCAAAACTGAGCTTTCCAGGAAGCCTGGCTTTCCACCCCCATCCAAGCAGGGCCAGAGATGCCCCCAAAGTCCAGCCATGGCAGGGGCCTGGGACAGCTGTGGTTAATTCTCTCCTGGTGGACATGTCCTCTCAAAGTACTCCAAGCCCTGAAAACAACAGTTTCAAGAAGCACTTGAAATGTCAGTAAAACCAAATTCCTCTAAGGTTATCCAGTAAACAGGCCCCATTCCTGAACCTGGGGGTCAGCCCGGAGCAAAGGGGATGGACCTGGCCTCGTTAACTGGCAGCAGCAGGATGGGAAACCTTTGTAAGAGTGGTGGAGGAAACATCCCAAGTGTGTCCTGGAGCCAGATGGAGACAAGAGTGAATAATTCCTTCCTGAGTGTAAGTCAGGCCGGACGGAGGGTGCGGAGCTGCCTTACGCAAGGCACCGGGGAGCGCGTGGGGCGGCCAAGCCCCGTGTCCCGGCCAGCTGCCCTGGAGCACGCTGAGCCCCCAGGAGCATGGGCCGGTATGCTGGGGAGTCACTGGAGCCAAATAAACAGTGGCTTCTGGCTAAACTGAAGCCCAAGAGGCTGGAAGGACCTTCTTTTCCCTGGCAATCGGCAGCCGGGGTTTCGTAATCCCTGGGAGGACGTTGCTGCTTGTAAAATCTTCTCCTCTTGCTGAGACCCAACCAGGCTAAAACCAGTGAAGTCCCCATTCTTGCACCCCAGATGCTGCCTGAGGCCCTGAGCTTTCTCCTTCAGGGGCTTGTTTATAACCACACAGCCCTCCCTAACCAAGCACCATCACCGGGCTGCTCAAACATTGCCCTGTGGGTGCCCCCTGAGTGTGAAAGGCAGCCCAGTGCAGCAGGCAGTGCCTGAGTGCTGGCCCCTGCACTCGCTTGGGTGACCTCTGCAAAGCAAAACACATCTTCTGGAGTCGATTGACTTTGGCACTGAGGTCACTGGGTGACCTTGGCAGCTAAAACTCGCCCCGCATGCGGGAACGTATCACCTCCAAACATTCTTGATTGATGCTGAGAGGTGCTTGGTTCAAAAGCAAGGTAATGTGAGCAGATTAGTTAATGCTTCTTGCCCTGGCCCTTGAGAGCAGAGCTGAAATGACAGGGCAAGCGATGGGTTTTGAAGGCTTTTCTTTTTAAGATATGAATCAATGAAGCTGTACAAGGAGCATGGATAATGTGATCAGAATAAGAATCAGGGCTTGTCTTTGAACCAGAGCGAAGTCCCTGACGGTGTTTACTTCATGTCCTGGCACCAAATGTGAGATGATATGAATTTATTAGCTTATTGGCTTTCCTGAGCAACCCCTGCCATGCTCAGACCACCTTTGGGAAGGAAAAGAGCAGCAAAGAGAATCGGTTTGGAAGTGTTGACTTGTTTCCCTATAACCCTGTCACCCTTGCTTACCAGTGAAGGGTCTGGCTGTGACAGGGGCTGTGCTCCAGGGGGGAAGAGCTGGGCACTGGGGGTGAAGGGGAAGGTGGTGACACCAGAGGCTGTTCATGATCTGGGGAAGTTTACCAGCTGGCTAATGCCTTGTCCATGAAGCCCTGTGGTGCTGAATCTGTCATCTGCTTCCTGAGTATTTCTTGCTTCATCTCTCCCAGTTGCATCACGAGGTTTCAGTTTCTTCAAATCCCAGTGTGGAGCTGGGAGTTTTTGCAACATTCCTAGCCCAGGAACAGGTTGGTCTGGGTTGGAAGTGTTCCCCAGGGTTGTCTTGGTAGTTAGTGTCTCACCCTGCCCTGCCCTGTCCTGTCCCGACAGAGAACCCTGGGCAGCACCAGCCCCGCTCCCAGGGTTCCTTTCTCCCTATTCCCCTGGATTTCCTAATCCTTGGGGGTTTTCAGATTGTGTGGGTTGGTAGGGATTTTTTGGGAAGGAAGCCAGAAAAGCTGTCATAAGGTTTAAGGTCATGGGAAGGTTGTGCTTCCCCCCATCACACTCAGTGCCTCCACCCTGCCTGCTGCTGCCAAGGGTCTTCATCCCATGCTCCCTTCCCAGGCATCACCCCAGTGCCGCTGCTGTCCCAGTCCCCAGCATCCCACACCTTCCTGCTGCACACATGGGGGTGGTGAGCTGAGATTGGAGTGGGGGTTTGGAGTCTCCTCCGGGAGCTGGGGCTTTGGGGCAGGGTGCCACTGGAAGGTTTGCTCTGGTGGCACCTCAGTCCGCATAAAGCCACATTTGTTGGACTTGTACCGCGGGGCAGAGGAACCCTGTTCCCGTGTAAGAAGGGGCTGGTGGTCTGAGCACATTCCCCACAGCTCCGGCAGCACCGCCTGGCCTGCAGGCTGGATTCCATCAGCAGAGGAATGTCTGCTCCCGGCTTTGCCCCTCACCTCAGCCCAGGTATCACAGAGCTGCCCAGGGCTGGGAGGGGACAGTCATTGTCACTTCCCTGGCACACCTCTTCCCAGCCAAGCCGAAGACATGGAACTGGAGAAATCCCAGTTTCTCGGTACTTCAAATCTTTTCGAGTAAATTGGTGACAAAGCCTTCCAGCAATGCGGACAATGACTGCGTGATTCAACTGGGATCATCCTGCCTTGGGATGGGGATTCAGGCAGCAATCCAACCCCAGCTGGATCAGGGTGGGGGGAGTGGGTCCTGCTGCCCTCAGCCCCTTTTGTTCTCCAGCCTGATCCTGCAGAGATGGCTCAGGCCACAGGTACTGCCGGCACAGAGCTGGAGCATCAGGATTGCACACAGGTCTCCTGGGATCAGAGGAGCTGGGGGAAGGAAACCTGCAATAAGCACGGAGCATTTATACAGGCTTTAGGCTAAATCCTTCCCTCCCTGAGCAGCAGCACTGCAAAGCCAATTCCTAAAGTCTTGTTATTCCTTTTCAGGCCGGGACTTTGCAGTTGGCAGCAGGGCTGTTTTAGGAAAGGGGAAAGAGAGGCCTGGGCTGCTGAGGTCGTTGCTGAGTGAGCTGGGCTGGCAACCAGAGGCTTTGTTTCACCAAAGCTCAGGGTGACAATCCAGTATCTCCAGGTCAGATACTGCAGCAGCCCGGAGTGGCTCTGGGAGGAGAATAAAGGAGGAAAACCCAATCTGGCATGTACCACACTGGTGCCTTCGGCCTTATTCCACTCAGAATCCCAGGGCTGCTCCTGTTCTGCCCAGGTTGGTGCCTTGAGGTTCTGGAGAAGGGATCCTCACTGCGTCCCTGGAATCCCACCAGCACCAAGGCCTTGGGGCAGCTCCTGCAGCTCCTTCCCAAAGCACTCCCTGATGGATCTCATGTGTCTTCCTGGGACCACACCAAGTAACGGTGTCTGTCAGAAGGTCCCAGGGAGCTGACATTGGAAGGGACACAAGAAGTGACCTTTTATTCTCCGGGGACCAAATAACAAGGCTGTCCCCATGCACCAGGGAGGGTGGACTCAGACCCAAAAGTCTGGATTTGGGGTGCCTGCCTTCGCCCCAGAGACAGTGGAGAAGTCAAAGGTGGGGATCTACCATCATCCATATCCCACATGCTGTGGAGCTGAAGTCTTGGGTTTTTTTGCCTTCACCTCCCACTCAAGGATTAGGAGCCAAGTACATTTCTCATTGCACCCAGCACATGAGAGGAGGAGAGGCAATGTAGGAAGGCACGGGAGGAGTGGGAGAAGCCATCGGCAGGTGGGTACAGACCCCTCAGGACCATGGCATGCCACAAACAGAGGCTTGGAGAGTCTGGAAACCCATCCTCACCTTCTGCAGCCGGGATGAAGGATGGCTGGAACAAGCACTAGATCTCTTCCTGCTGTGCAGAAGCTCTGGGAGAAGCAGGCTCAGGCTCAGCAGGGACAGGGCACCGCATTGTCACCACATCACAGGGACAGGTCCACAGGAAGGAGGTGGAAAGCAGGAGGGCTACGATGCTCAGCTGGTGAGGGGAGAGGGATCAGGCTGCTGAATCAGGATCAGAGAGAGATGAATTGATTTCTTCAGTACAGATTTTGCAGGCTGACCCCATCTCAGACTCTGCACTGGCCATGGGGACCAAGTTCTCTGTTCCCCTCCCTGAGCCCCATGGTCCTGGACTGCCCTCCAGCTCTCCTCTGGGCCAGCAGGCAGCACTGGTGTCAAGGCAGCATCTTTCTCCTTCTGGAACAAGTCGCCTCCTAACCCCAAGCCCTTGAGAGCAACAGTCATGGGAAACCATGGAAACGGGTGGCAGGCACGTGACAGCGTGTGCCTGCACTCCTGCCCTTGATTTATGTCCCACGTCTGGGACGAGATGCAGAAATGCAGGGCTCTTGGGATTTTGAGGCAGCGGAGAATCACCACTGCTTCACTCCCCATCTCCTTTTGTGGAGCAGGATGGCACACGGGAACGGGGCTGGGCTCGTACCAGGGCCAGACATGATGAGCCCAGAGAGGGAGGCAGAAACCTGGAAAAGGCTGGGGGATTCCTTACTTACTTTTCTAATGTTTTCTAATATTCTAATATTTTTAAATAGGGATTTTTGAGCTGAGACTTTTGAGCCCAGACATTTTGACTCCTGGTGCCAGGGAGTGAGGAAAAGCACCTGCTTGCACCCAGGAGCCACGTGCCAGGCTGTGAGCCTGGGGTGGACTGTGACACCAGGTACAAAAGCTCAAAGATTTCTTTTCTTTAAGCACACAGCAAGTGCTAACCAGTGCTTGGCCCAGGTTATTCCCCCCAGTGTTCATATTGCTCAGTATTGGATTTTTCCCCCTTTTTGAAAGCACTTGCGCTGCATTGTAATTTTGCACTGGGTTTAAGCTGGGTCTCTCTGAGCTTAAGCTAAATCTAAAGCACCTCTTCCCCTGCACCTCAAGGGAAGGTGATAAGCTTGGCTGTGCCAGCCCACGTCCAGATGGGTTTCTCTGGGGGCCTGGTGACCACCTGGGGACATTGTAGTTAATGTTTGAGCTGGGGCTCATGGCTGTTCACCCCAGTGGCTAATGGGCACAAGGTAAATCCAAACTTGGTGAAAATCTGACGATTCAGCAGCTGGTGGTGGGGTTATTGAACGATTCCTGACCTCTGGCCAGGTCAGGCTCTGTTGTCACACTGGTGGGTTCAGCAGCTGGCAGCTGAGCTTTGCTCTCGAGCCAAGGGGGTTCATGGATGTGTGGGGCCCCCAGTCTGTCCCAGCACATGTTCCCTGGGGGACCCACAGTGGGGGATCTGTGGGCAGCATGTTCTCCACCAGCTCTCATTAGCTCTGCAAGAGCAAATTTGCTGACACCACCAGTCTGGCGGCTGCTAATGGGGACGTGGCCAAGGCTGGTTTGGAGGAGAAATACAGCAAGAAGCCTCCACAGCTCTGCAGCAACAAAGCTCCGGCCCCTCAAGGGGCTCAGCCACCCCCCAGCCTGTCAGAGCGGCACCCGCAGCCCGTCTGTCCGTCTGTCTGTCCGTCTGCCCTGGCAGGGTGCGCAGGCTGCGGGAGGCGGCGGGGCACACTCGCGGCTCCGCTGGTCTCTGATCCCCCCCAGGGGGACTCGCGGTTATTACAAGTCTCCGTAGGATTTTCCGGCTCTCTCTGCAAACGGACTGTGCTGTGGGTTTAACGTGCCGGATTGTTAGGGAGCTGGGAATGGCATTTGGGTGAAAAACAGCCCCAAAAGCACACCCACGAAGGCGGCGGGAAGCCTGGAGTGGAGGTGTTCCCTGCCAAGGCGCTGCCAGGAGCGATGCAATCGACAATACCTTCATTTCACAAGTGCCTTAACTCTGGATCCCTTTCAGCTGGGTCCTGCCACAAGAAGGGAGAGCGAATGCTCAGCATTAAAAAAGTCCCTGTGGGACGGACCATGATCTGTTTTGGGGGACAGAGAAGATTCTCGCAGTGGGGAAGCCTCGTGCTCCCCTCTCAACCCGGCTCTCTTTGCAGCCCAGGAATTGGAGGTGAGGGGTCTGTCCTTCCGAACACCACCTCCTGCAAAACCAGGGAGTGCAAAGAGCAGAGCCGGGGCAGAACTCGGCGCAGCCAGCGCTTGGGCTAACTTTAACTCAGCACTCTGGATTCTGAATTTCCTCTGAGCTGTTTACGAAGGGCTGGGGGAAAAAAAAAAAAAAAAAACTTCCAGCACTACCTCCCCCCGCCAGCCCCGTCCTGATGTTGCCCAGAACATCTCTCTCATCCCTCCCTTTCAGGGAGGAAAAAAAAAAAAAAAAGGAAAGGAAAGGAGGGAGGGAGGAGTGGGAGAGAGGAGGAGAGAGGGAGAAAGTGAGCTCACGTTCACACATTGGTGAAGAGGCTGGTCTTGCAATGCCTTTGAATATTTTACTTTTAGGCAGTTCCTCATCAGTCAGCCACACACATCCGAGGCGAGCTGAAGCTAACTACAGCCATGGACAGCACTAGGAGATCTCAAATCTAATCGCACGCATCATTCCTCCGGGATATTTTTTAAATTCCATATCTAAACACGCTGACAGGCAGCTGCACTCACACACTCACACACACACACATCCACACGTCGCAGAGCTGCCGAGCAAACACCTTGTCTCCTCTCGCAGGATATACCCGCTCACACACATCTCTCTTTATCTCCTCCTGGCTTCCCGGAGGATCCTGCCGGCTGTTTTTCATGGAGAAAGTCCAGGGAGAAATGGAGATTGAGAGATGGGAAAGAAGTGAAGAGATTTCAGACGCAGAAAAAAAGGTTATTCAAGAGATATGGAGCAGAGTATATGCAAACTGCGAGGACGTTGGGGTCTCCATACTCATCAGGTATTTAAAAAAAACAAACCAAAAAAAAAAAAAAAAGGAAGCAGCAAATCCAACTGAATCTCTTTATAGCTGAGAGAGGCAGAACAATATATAGAACTGAGTGGAGATGAATGACAGCGAGTGGGGAGCTGGCTGGGTGTATTTGCTGCCGGGGAGCAGGGAGGGATTCACAGCGCTCCTCGGATTCCCACACCTTTGAGCCGAGCGGCAGTGGCAGGGGGAGCGGGGGGAGCCTTGCCGGGGACTTTGAGGGAAGCTGCTTCCATGCAAAGGTCACCTTAACCTGCGGCCGGGGCTGGGGGGCGGCGGAGGCGGGGGAGCTCAGCCCCGGCTCCGGGTGGGTTGGGGCTCTGGGGTTTTTGGGGCCCCCCCACCCAGGGAGCGGCGTGCGGATGGCACGGGTCCGTAGCAGGCTGGCGGGTGAAATAATGCAAGTTGGGAGCCAAGATAAAACCCAAGCAGGTGTGTCTCCGAGGGCACCATCTGTCCCTCCGGCGGCAGCGTCGGCGGGAAGGAGAGCGCTGAAGTTGGCGGTGGAAGGGGGCTGTGGGGGGCACAGGCGGGAGAGGGGGACGGGGGGGACAGCAGCCCCGGGAGGGGGGTGCAGAGCATCTCCCGATGGCAATGGGGCACAGACAGCACCTCAAAGCTCTGCACCTGCAACCAGAGCAGGGGAGATGCTCTGGAGCGGGGGAGCAGAGGCAGGTGGGGGTTCTCGGGTTGTCCGGGAGTAAAACCATGTCCAGGTACACTGGGAAGGTGCCAAGCAGAAATCCCACAGGGTGCCACCGGCACCGGGAGTTTGGGGTGTCAGTGGGGTATGGCACCAACAGGCCGTTTCCCTCATTAGGAGGGGATGGGAGGATGGGCAGGGCAAGGAGAGGAGCAGGTGAGACGCCTGCAATGACCTATTGGCAAACAGCAAAGATCCTGCCCAGAGAGTCACACCACTCACCCCTGGGGTCAATAATGCTGGGTCGCCCCCAGTCAGACTCCCACCAGACACCCCAGGTAGGAGACCTGAGACTGGGTTGTTTCCTTCCCATTTTCTCCTGCAGCAGGGGACTGTGGGTGCACAGGGAACCCCTTGGATGGATGTGCTGTTTACTAATAATTATCCGAAAGTTTTCCAATTGACTGAGCTAAAGGCCTGAGCCCACGGGGTCTGCAGGGAGCAGAGCCTCCCTGGACATCACAATGAGCAGAGCCAGTTCCCCTCCAGGCTCACTGCCAGCACTGCAATGAGATTTTCTTACCAAGACCCCTTTGCAGATTCCAAAATGACATTGGAGCCCGCTCTCCACCTCCTTCACAAACATTTCCTTCTCTCAGAGCCAGCTGATATCTGAGCCCATTCTCCCATGGCCCCCACCACGGGGCGGTCTGGGCAGTCAGGAGGTGTGACAGCTCCATGGCTGGGGACACCAAACCTACCTAGGCTGGGTTTGAAGCAGAAATGGCAGAGATCTGGGGGTTACAAGATTCCCCTCAGCCCCATCCCATGAGGTTCAGCTCAGGGCTTGGCCACCAGCCCTGCATGGACAGCCCCTTGCCCAGCCTCTGGGTCATGCCTTGACCCCAGCTGCCAGCACTGCCAGGTGCCCACTGCCCACAGACACAGGGAGGGTGGCTGTGTGCCCACGGCTGGCACCGAGGAACTCGTGGCAATGCCATGGGGGATTCACCCAGGGTAACTCATTGCTTTTGGAGTCCCCATGGTGCTTGGAGCAGGGCTGGGCATGAGGGAAATTGAGGTGTGGCAGTGGGGACTGAGCTCTGGTCCCAACTCAAACTTTCCCAGCAGAAGTTTTTGGTCCAGTTTGGTTTTTGGGTTTTTTTAAATCCAGGCAGAGCTGTGCACTGTGGTGAAGGTTTTCTCCTTTTCTCCTGCTGTGACAACAGGGCAGGACAGAACTCCCTGCCAGGGTGAATCCTGGCTCTTTGGAAGCCTTTACATCCTTAGTCATGGCACATGCCCTGGCACACCCCAGCTAAACCCACCACCTGCTCCCTCAGCCAGAGCTTCCCTGGAAAACTTAAAGTGAGGTCCGGCATGTCCCTGGGGATAGTGATGCGATCTGGGAGAGATACCACGCCCTCCACCTGCACCCGCCAGGCACAGCCGTCCCCCGGTCACAAACCCTGTCCCCAAAGAGTTCTTTGCTGCTGCTCTGAGCCCCGCTGTGAGCTTTGAGCCGCACCTGAGCTCCCCGGGGAAGCACATGCCGGGCGAAAGCAGGGCAGCCCTGGCCGGGGCTGGGAGCACCGGCGCTGCCACTCTCCCAGCGGCTTTGGCAGCTGGCAGCAGCCGCCGGGAGAAGTGGGTCATGCGTGGAGGCCGCCGGGAGCCCGGGGCCGGCGGCAGCCGCTGCCCAAGACATGATTCAGCAGCTCCAGAGGTCGGGGCTGGGGAGGGGGCAGCGGGCGGCCGCTGGTGGGGTCGGTGCGAGGTGACCCGGCCGGCACGTTTTGGGTGGGCACACACACAGCGTGCCGGGGGCTGGGAGCTGCCCCAGTCAGCCTGCTTCACCAGCGCCCACCTGGTGCTCCTGCTCACCTCGCTAGGGAAACTGAGGCAGAAAGGGGTTTGCACGGGTGTGGCCAGGGAGAAGGAAGGGGGTGCGTGGCTGTGGACCCCTCTTTGGTGCAACCCCCACGGGCAGGATGGTGAGAGCAGGTAAATCTGTCAGCACTTCTGTGGTCGGGGTTGTGACCAGGGACTTGGCTGTGTCTGGCGGCAGAGGGTCTCTCCCTGCTTACCTGCTCCATCCTCTCTCCATCCCTTCAGGGCTGCTGAGGGTAGGGAATTACATTTTCCCGTGTGGGAACAGTCGGGGGGTTGCAGCACTTCTGAAATTAATCTGATCCTGTGCTCCAAGGGTGAGGCAGGGAGGCAGCAATGTTCCCCAAAAGGCAGTGATGGCGGGGTCTGCAGCGCTGCCATCCCGTAGGAACTCAGCCCAGCTCTCTCTGCCCTCAACCACCGTCCTACCCCTCCATCCCCAGCCTATCCATGCTTTGCAGGTGGGGGAACTGAGACACAAAGCTGGGCATCATGTTCCCATCCCTCTGGCTGCTGCTGGTGCTTGAACCCACAGCAAGCCCCTGGGGTCCTGCCCTAGCACGATGGGTCCCTGATCTCACAGAGTTCTGGGACCCCGGGGGACACAAACAAGAATAATGGGGACTACGGCTGAGCAGCCACCGGATCCTGGGAATCTGCGCTCTGTGGTTAAAACTATGCCGCTAATTGACAATTTCCTCGGTGGGGAGCCTCGCCCCGCAGGAAGCAGAGTCTCCTCGCCACGCTCATCTTCCTCCTGGGGAGCTCAGGGGCCTCTGCAGTCTCCATCTCACAGCTGCCTTAACCCTTGCCGGAGCTGGAGCAGGAGTTGGGGCTGGAGCTGGAGCCTGGAGCTGCTCATCTGGGGCTGTGGCTCCTGGCTGAGTGGTTCCCAAGTGGGCCAGCTGGGAGCCCTGGGCTGAAGCTCTTCCGTAGCCTTCCCATGCCCCTAGGCTCATTGCTGCTCCTCAGTTTCTCCATCTGTTATTTAGAGATCAGTTCTTTTTGAGCCCTCCCTCACCACAGAGCTCACAGCAGGAGAGCAGGGCAGCTTTCAGAACCTGCATTAGCCCTCGCTGTGCAGTGCAGGAGCCCTCCAGCAGTCCCCCTTTTTTCCTTCCAACAGTTTATAGGCAATACTCTGAGACAGAGCTGAGGGATGCAAACACCCGGGGGTTGCTCAGCTCTCTGCAGCACACAGGGGCTGAGAGAGCACCCAGGGATGAACACCAGAGGAGATTCGGGACCCTCTCTCCTTTGCAAGCCCCTACTAAGCCCAGCACCCCAGGGCTAAAACCACGGCCTGTCCCCGCCAGCGCACGCGCTCGCTCCCACACCCACACACACGTACCACAGGCACAGATGCGAGACCACAAAACTTTATGGATTCCATCAGGGGATAAAACCCAGGGATAGTTTCTATTAGATCCCAGGAGAATCTGGACCAAATGTTAATGCCATGCCAGGTGCAGGCAACGGAACCTGGCTCAGCCACCACAGGCCGTGCTGCCTCCACAGGGCTTCTCCATCACTGTTCCCTCCGTCTGCAATTCAGAGCCATCAGCTTTCCAAATTTCCACCTTCTCCATCACTCCTGATGTGCTCTTTCCCCCACAAAAGGTGTAGGAGGGGAAGCAAAAGGTTTGCCAATGCAGGATCAGGCCCTTGGATTTTGATGGCTGCTTAGTCTGAGCAAACGCACCTGGATTCAGACAGTTTGCAAAGATCTTTAAAATATGAAAGCACTCCTTGGATGCCAGACATTATTGTGAGTTCTAGGTTAAAATACCAAAAAATCTGAGTAATGAGTCTGGCAATGCAGAAAACCTTTTTTTCCAGCTGAATCAAAAAAGTATGGGTTGAATTTACCCAAAATAGCATTTAAAGAAGGGATTTTGCAGCTACCCCCAAAGCCAACATGTGTTTTGAGGAGGCGTCCATAGGGAAAGGCTCCATTCCTGGCTGATGAAGGACACATTTCAGGGCAAAGCGGCTCAGAGAGATGCAATATCTCTCTTTTTTGAAAGGGCCCAGTGAAAAGACCATCAGCAGTGTCCCTGTCCCACGCTCGCAAATGGTTGTGGTCAAGCTGGGGAGATGTTTTCGTGGGGACAAGGAGAGCCAGAGAGCAGCAGGGCTCGGCTCTGCTGGCACAGGCAAGCATAAGGGACATTTCCCAACCTAACAACCACTCCATTGAGCAGTGAGGGGGCGAGTGAGGGTTTAATAAGCTCAGTCTCAAAACAGCCCCTTCTCCTATGACTGCGTTGTCTCTGATCACAGCTCCCGGGACCAGCCCTTCTGGCTTCTTCATGGCCAAGGCAGCTGTGTGGGGATGCCTGTGGCACATCCCGCACCAGCCACGACCTCGGAGCTGCCAGCAGCTCTTGGGATGTCCAGAGAAGAGCCTTTCCCATGTCCCCGTGCTGCCCTCGCATCACTTGCAATCCACGTGGGGGTAGAAAAATCCCACTCAACACCCCGAGAGCTTGCCCCAAGGAAGGGCACAGAGGGCGAGCAGTTTCCCCGGACAGTTTCCCTGGCTGCGGCTGAGGATGGGTCGGTACCAGCCGTGCCAATCCCTCCTCCAGAGCAGGCGGCGAGGGGGGAACCGCGGCTCTGCCCGCCGGCCCCGGTAACGAGGCGGCTGCGGCGGAGCGGGGCCGCGCCCGCCTGCGGAGCTTCAGGGCTCATTAACGAGCGGCAGGGAAATGTCAGGACAGCCCTGGCCAGGCTGGCAGGCGCTGAGCGTGCCTGGGGAACGCAGAGTGCCGCCTGGCTGGCGATCCTGCCGGGGAACAGGCAAGGCTGAGCCGGGGCTGCTGGAAATGGCCAAGGGAACGCCGGGCGGGAGAGGCGGTGGTGGACAGCAGCAGCACGCAGGTTCGCAGTTGTGGTGGGATGTGGACTAAGTCCTTGTGGATGCGTGTCACCCACCTCCCTACCCAGCCAGGGGTCTTCTTCCAGCTCCAAGGGAGGCAGGTCTCCAGAGACAGGTGGGAAAGACACTTTGGCGCTGTTAATTCACTTCTCCCGTAAAAGCTGTCCTTGCCCCTACCCTAAAGGTTCATCTCTGCGGCCAAGAGGCTTTGGGCTGAATCCACATACGTGGTGGGAGTAAGGAACAGCAATGAGGACTTGGAGATGTGAGTTGTGCACGCAGGAGTGAGCAGGACATGCCCCTGGGGGTCTCTAGCACCTGTATTTGGTAGAACCTTTGCTGCTGAGTCCAGTCCCAGCCTCACTGGGATGTCCTGGTCCCTCTGCCTTGGGCATTGGGACATTACAGCCTCCGAGCACGGTTCAGTGTTGTGCTGGATTCTACTCCCAAGGCTTTGCAGCGGGATGTGGGCTTCACCTGGAGGAAGGCCAGCCGCACGTTTTTCTCAGCTATAGAAGTTGTTGAATTTAGCATTAGAGTGTGGATGGGGGGCTTGGCCCTTTTCCTTCCAGCCCTCCCATGACAGAGCCGGAGATGTTGCCCACCACCATCTCCACCTGTCCAGGAGCTTTCAGAGAGAGGCACCATCCTCTTCCTGCTCATTAGACTTGCCTTTTTCTGTCTTGCTGAGCTGTGGCATCGACACGGCTGAGACCTTCCTCACCCTGGGCTTGGTGAGCACCCAGCAGCATTTCCCCAGCCTGAAAAGGGGATGGTGGGCTACAGGTGGCTGTGAGGAGCAGGGGGAACATGCAGGCAAAGCGGTGAGACAGCCCTCGGCATAATAAATAGCAGCATCACACACCACCTGCCTACCCATTATCAGCTGCTTTGTGGGCACCAGAGCAGAGAGGAGTTGGAAGGAGAGGTTTGAAAAGGGACACGAGAGGCTCCAGGCTGCCTTAGAGTTTCTCCCACGTAGAGGGACGAGGCGAGAGAAAACATGAAAGCATTGGTAGGTTGAGTCACCAACCCTGGAGGGATTTAAGAGATGTGTAGATGTGGCACTTGGGGACGTGTTTTAGTGGAGGGCTTGGCAGTGCTGGGTTAAGAGTTGGACTTGGTGATCTGAAAGACCTCTTCCAACCGAAGTGATTCTGTGGAAATCTAGGAAAAAAGCAGTCTCCAAGTGCTGGCTGGGGGTTCAGCTGAAGCCTCCCAGCAGATGTGAGGGTTCGCGAGCATTTTCACCCCACAGTTTGCAAACTGGGTAAGTGAAGTACCAAGGGTTTAGGTGCTTGGGGGGACCAGGCAGCATCCAGGTGTCCTCACTCTAGCTGGGGAGGCAAGGAGGTGGCTGGAGGTTTCCTCCATGCAGGATTTGCTCTGCATGCTCTGGGGAGAGGGAGGAAGGTGGGGGGAGATGGAGACACCACTCCCCCCCTAATAGAAAACAGGTTTCCAGTAACTGCAGTGGGTTTGCACCTTAATTATTTCCTTTGGCTCTGCTACTGGGAATGGTTGTGTCCTTAAAGTTGTTATAAGGGCAAAAGAGAGAGGAAAAGCAATCCTGACATCCTGTCCTCTGGGTCCAGATGTAGCTGGCAGAGTACAAATTAGCGGGTGGAGAATGGAATCGCTTAAAAAGAAATTTAATGAGATCGGTATGCAGGCATCTGGTTCCTATCAATCATCATTTTGTGTGATATGCAGTGGTAAATATCATCTTTTAATGACTCTGATGGAGGAAAAAAAGCCCAAACCACACACACACATGCATAATGATCCAAAAAACTTCCAGAGCCCGAGAGGTTTGAACTGTCAAAATCTTCTGTAGATGGAAAAACCCCAACCAACACCTCTTCTAACTCACTGTTGTTGGAGTTATTTTATTTCTTTTGTTTTTCCTCCTTTCCTCTGGTTATATTTAACCTTTGTGTTAAATTAATCTTCTCTGTTTATTAACAACTAGCACTGAGTGAGCCTCCTCCCCTCTTCTCTGTGGTTTGACAGCTCAAATATTTGCTCCAGGCAGAAGTTCTTGCTGCAGGCGCCTGCTGCTCTCCATCGAGAGGTGGCTGCAGGTCTCTGGCCATCCATGGGTTTGCTTGAAGCAAAGATGTTTTAGGGCTCCTCTTTTTCGGTTCTCCACCAAAGAAATCCAGCAGACACAGGACTGAACACATGAGCTGAGGGTTTGCTGGTTTTACATCCCCAGCACAGCTGCTGTCCTGATGGCAGATCCCCTGGGAAAGCTGCTGGGCTCAGCTCCTGTAGGGGTGTCAGCCTGAGGGTCTGCAAAGCAGGGAAAGGTTGGAAACCAAGTATTTGGATCCTTTGGATCCTCAAAATACCCCGGCTGGGGTATTTTGAGGGTTTAACCAGCCTTTGCTCCTGGCATATCTGGCCAAAAGTGGGGAGATGTGGAGGTGATGGTCCCAGGGTCTCCTTTAGGCCCTTCTCTTGCTGGGGGCACCCTGTAAATCCTGGGGATGCAGAGGTCAGTCCCCCCTTGCTATTCCCTTCCTGGTTCAGATCAGGAATTCTTCTCAACTCATTTCCCATGCCTTGAGAACATCCTGCCCTTCAGCTGAGATAAAATACAGCTTTTCAGGGAGCTCCCTGTGGTTTGGGGTTCAGAGGCTGAGGCATGCAGGGACCAGCTGGCAGCCTCCAGCCCCTGGCTGGGGCAGCAGGTCCTACTTCCAGTGACATCCCTTGCTCCCAGTGCCTGAGGGCAGCCTGTGAAGGAGAAAGATCCACTGGCAGGGATGGTAAAACCCTTAGCTCTGACCCCAGCAGGATGATCCCTGTTAGAGCTGGAGGGCTTTGCTGGGTGACTGCAGCTGCAACAGCTTGAGTAGAAGTGGGGAGGGACGGGATGGGGGCAGAGGCGTGCCGTGTCCAGCTGGAAAAAATGGTCCCATTAAACTAGAGTGAAACATTTGCCCTTCTGTGGGGAAAAGTCCAGGGCAGAAGACTTGAATCCTGGGACCCATGCAGCCCTGGCCAGCTCCGTCCCCCAGCACCTCTCTGACAGCACTGGGCTGACGGACCAAACATCTCTGTGGCAGCAGGAGCTGGAGACAGCCAGGCCTGGGAGTGATTTCTCCCGACAGGGACCAGATGTGTCAGGAGGAGCTGTGCCAGGGGCAGGAGGCTGCGCAGCAACAAGAGGAGTTTTGTCATGGGTCCCCTCTGGGTTTTAAAAGCAACACCTTATCTCCCCCTTCCACCTTCCTTCCTCCCCCATCCTTTCTGCTGCACACTCTTCACACCTCCAAAACCTATTTTGGGCCATCTGATGAATCCCAGATGCCTTGGGGAAGCAACAGAAGTGGTGGTGTACTCCAGGCGCTGCTTCACGCCGCTTCCTTGGCAATGCCCCCAAGCTTTCACAAGCCAAGGGAGCGGGGGAAGGAAGGGAGGGGGGAAAAAGGAAGATAACAAATCGGTAAGGGAGCCTGGTACTCGATATTGTGATTATTCATGGAGTGGTGAGTGGGGAAGAGGATCCCACCTGGTTCTGGAGAGAAGTAGTGATGGTTGGAGAGAGAGGTGGGATGGGTTCAGGTTCCCGTGGTTTGGGATGGTGCTTGGGAAGGGGAGCAGACAGTCTGCCTGGAGCCAGGAATGATGAGGGACAGCCTGGGAGCACTCTGCTGCCTCCTGAGCATCCTCCACCAGTCCAGGAGCCAGGGAGAGCCCTGTAGGAGGGAGGGAGCTGGGTGAACGCAGGGAACAAACACTGACGTGGTTCTCTTCTGCATAAATTAGGTGGAAGGGGGTGGTTAATGTGACTCAAGTGTCAGCCCCAGCTGCAATCCTGGCATGGGTGGTGTTGCCATTGGTGGCTCCAGCCCTGCCCCCTGTTACCTTGTGCCCTTCAGCTCCCTGCCCCCTCCAACCCTCCACCTCCCCGGGGAGCTCAGCATGCCAGCTGTGACCACAACTTCATTTCTTTTGGCTGTGTTTGATTGGGGTTGATTTAATCCTACAGAAAAGAGGATCCCCAGGCACACCCACCCCCCAGAGGGGCTGGTGAGTTTTTGGAGTATCCTTATGCTGGGAAAAATGTCACAAATGAGCAGTGACCTCAGCTCAGGCCTTGAGTCCCGCTGGAGATTCTGGCGGGGTCTTGAAAGGTGGGGAGACTGTTCTGGGTGGCAATGGAGAAATAAAACCCATGGGGGCAAGGAGAGGCTGGATGGATGAAGAGAGGTTTTCATGCTCGTCTTCAGCTCTCTGAGGCAGGATGGGATGTTTTGATATATGTGGGCACACATCCAGCATCTGGCACGCCTGGGTGGCATCTCTGGGCATCAAGAACTCAGCCTTGCTTCTGCTTTGAGAATATCCAGCTGTGATGACCTTGTAACAGATGGGGTTTGGGAAAAAGGCATCAACCTTCTGGTTTTCAGACAGCTGAATGCTGCAGCTCCCGGGGAATTTGATAGGAAAATCAGCCCAGGCTGTGTGAGATGCAGGGGTTGGCTTCCAGCATCTCCATCCCTTGTGCTTTGCTTTAACCCCTCAGCCTGCTCTCCCCTGCTCCTGATGGCATTTCATTTCTGTTCTTTCTGGAAGGTTTTTTGTGAACTTCCCCTCGGCCAAGCAGTACTTCAGCCAGTTCAAGCACATGGAGGACCCGCTGGAGATGGAGAGGAGCTTGCAGCTGCGCAAGCACGCTCGGAGGGTCATGGGCGCCATCAACACTGTGGTGGAGAACCTCAACGACTCTGAAAAGGTCTCCTCTGTCCTGGCCCTGGTGGGCAAGGCCCACGCCCTCAAGCACAAAGTGGAGCCCATCTACTTTAAGGTAAAGGACAGGGGCAAAAATAACCTTTGGGCTGCTTTAGGGAGAGGCCAGGGGAGCGAGAGCTGTGGTGAGCTGGTGCTGCCTGTCCTTGGCTGGAGAAGCTTGGCTGGATGTGGGGGCTGCTCCCCACACAGCTGGAGTGTCCCAGCGCGACACTGTCCTGTGGGGACCACCATCCCCACCCGGAGCCAGTGCCTCCCCCTGCCCAGGGAAACCCACCTGGCTGTGTCCATGTTTGTGGCTGTGTGCCCCTGCTTTTGGAAATTAAGCACAATAGCAGGGACTCAATTAGTTGGCTGATTAACTGGTTAGAGTAATAACACCAAGATCACAGGTTTGATCCCCATGTGGCCATTCACTTAAAGAGCTGGACTTGATGATCCTTATGGGTCCCTTCCAACTTGGAATATTCTGTGATTCTGTAAATAATTTGAGGTGCCCAGACTGTGGAGATGTTTCAACCTTCAAGCAGCTCCCTCCTCGTACCTGGGTCTCTGTCCTGCTGCCTGGGCAGGCTGATTACCTGTCCTGTCTCCTCCCAGGGGTGTCCACAGACCTCCAGGACATCTGTGTCCTGGTCAGCAACAGGATTCAAGTGTTTTTGTAGGAAAAAGCTGAATTTGCTGTGAGCATCTCCCTGGAGAGTTACTAACCCCTTGCTTGCTGTCTGCCTCCCCTCAGAAACTCACTGGGGTCATGCTGGAGGTCATTGCTGAGGAATACCCCAACGACTTCACCCCGGAGGCACACGGAGCCTGGACCAAGATGAAGACCCTCATCTACACCCACGTGACAGCAGCCTACAAGGAGGTGGGCTGGGCTCAGTACCCCACTGCCACCCTGTGAGCGCCTAGGGGACCACGAGAGGGGCAGGGAGGGCTTCGCTCACCCCAGGACTTCACTCTGGTCTCTTCTCAAGATCTTTGCTCGGTTTGGGGAGCCCTGTAGGGCCAGTTCTGTCAGCTGCCAAGTCACAATTTGATCTCCATGGGGTTTAAAAACAAACTAAATAAGCCGAAAAAACCACAGAAGCATGAAGGGTGTGGGTGGGTCGGGGTGAAGCAGTTGCAGGGGACGCTGGAAGGGGATGCAGAGGGCGAGGGGAGAGCGTTGGTTGTTGGCTCCATCTTCCTGTCCTGGCCTGTCCATCACCACCTCCCAAATCCTGCACCTCACTTGCACCATCTCAAAGTCCCTTGTTCAAGTGCTGCTGCCCTGTTCACTGACGAACAACACAACCCTCACTTTCCATGCGAAGCCCCGGGGCAAACCTGGCTTTTGGGGGCACACGTGGAGACCTCCGACTGGCACCGAGAACGCTTTGCTTTGCACTTTCTGTATCACCTGGCAGGGTGGCAGGGCTGACAGCCAGAGCCACTCTGGGTGCCCATCACCCTGTGCTCCAGGTGGGCAGCAGCCCTCACCTCTCCCGTCACCCACAGTCCCCTGTCCTTGGCTGGCTGCTGCAAACCCTCCTGGGGCGGGAGAGAAGCGCTCCCGCAGCACCAGAGAGTGGGGAGGAGGGGGATGCATTTGGGCTGCCTCCCCTCATGGCTTGGAGCATGGTGTGTAGGTGGGACCCCTGTGCCATACATGGGGAGCTGGTGAGCCCACCCGCTGCCCTTCAGCTCCCTGAGCATGGGCTTGGGTGGCACACGATGTGCCACTGCCCTGGGAGCTGGTGTGTGTCAGTCTGTCTGCCCAGCTCTGCCCTCTCAGTGAGAAGGGAGATCAGGCTGTAACCAGGAGGAGGAAAGATGGCACTGACATATCAGGATATGAGGAAAGGTCCCTTCTCTGTTAAAATTAATAAATACCTTGTATAGAGCATATTCCTGCCCCCGTGGTAAAACTGGGTTCCTCCAAATGAAGTGCCTGGTAGAAATCAGCCCACGCAGGAGCTGCGTCCCTCCTGGGGACAGCAGTGCTCCTGCCTGTGCCTGACAAAGGCTTCTCCCGCACCCCCAAAAAGTGGCTGCAGGGCTTGGAACACTCATCCTGCCTCCAACACCAACTCCTCCTGAACCTCGGGGTGAGTCTGCCTGCCTTGTGCCTCAGTTTCCCCTGCAGTTATGAAAAAGGGAGGAGAAGCAGCCTCCATTGCCTCCTGCCAACATGTGGTTGGATTTATAAGATTTCTGGGAAATGAATGGCAAAGGATTGAGGATGAAATGTCAGATGTGCTGGGAAGCTCTGGAATCCTTGCCACCCAATATTTCCCTAAAGGCCTCTGCTATTTTTAGAGCTCTAGCATTAAGGGCAATGTTATCTGTTGAAGCGGGAGGAGGGTTCCCTTCTGAGATTTCCTCTGGCCTTGCTCCACCGCTGTCCTGGAGAGCTGGCAGCTTCCTGAGAGAGACCAGCTCCTCTCCTGGATGCCAGCTGGAGAGGCAACGAGCCCACAGTTCCAACTGGGATCCCCACAGCCACCTCGGGGACATCCCTCCACTGTGGGGGCACTGCTGGAGGGGGCAGAGAGAAAACAGACAGAAACTCCTGCTTCGCTCACCTGTGCTTTTAATCATCCCCAGGAGCAGGTTTATTATGTCTCAAAATCCCCCTAGGACTCCAATAATGTCACTACAGCCACTCTGGCCTTGCAGTTCTATCCTTCCTACATCCCACATTTACCACTGGTGGAGAGGAGCAATGGAGCCTGGAGCAATGGCACGTCCTGGGCATCCACAGAGAGCTGGGTGGCAATAACAGCTCGGGCACAGCTGTCCTTGGCGTGGCAGCCTGCAAGATCCAGGGGGTTGTAAAAGGAAGGGACAGGCACAGGGTGACGAGTGATGCTGCTTTGCTCGTGGGGTGGGCTGTCAGTTAGAGTCAGCACTACCAAAATTCAGCCCACCAGCCTGCACTGGTGAAGGTGCCAACAGCTGCTGCCTCCAGCTCCCACTGGAGTGTCACAGTGGCTGCTCATCCCTCGAGGGTCAGTGGAGGCATCCCTCAAACAGCTGCTGCTGCTGCCTGGGGCAGGGATGGATGGGAGAAAAACCTGTTCAGCCATTGACTTCCCTCCAGTGCAGGACTGGAGAGGGATCACTTGGATCAAGACTGTTAGATGATTGTTGTGTGTGTGCACATCACGGGACTCTCACGAGCACGGCTTTACTGACTCCTGCCAAGGCCTTGAGGCCAGCAGCACATATTTCTGATGAGTTCACGTACTCCCTGTGCTCTGCGCATGCTGGGCCGGGGATGTTTCCATACAGGGACGATTCATCTTTAGACAAAATTTGCACGTTAACCTTTGAGGTTAATAATCTCCAGGTGGGAATTTTATTTTTGCAGCGCAAACCCTTCCCCCTCCCTTCCCACAACCAAAACTAGGCTCCCAGTCCACAGAGAAAGCCACTTTGGAGTGTCTGGAAATTCTCCACGTTCATACCTTCATACCCAACCTACCCGTGTGCCTTGGCTTTTGGGGAGCAGCATCAGGGAGGTCCCCCCACCTCCCCATTAAACAGTGCTTTGGTTTCTCCTTTCTTTTTTTTACATCCCTAGAAAAAGCTGACCCGCGGGCTCGTGCGCCCGCACGTGTGCATGTGCTGGGCTTGGGGTTTTTTTCCAGGCACTTTTTCCTAAAGCAGATCCAGATGTGTGCAGCTGCTGTCCCTCGAGGAGCACCCCCCATCAGCCAAATTGCAGGCCACTCCAATAGATGCAAAACGAAAACATGTTTATTTTTATCAGCTTCATAGGAAGTAAGATGAAGCAGGAGGGCGGCCGGGGCAAAGCTCGGGAGGGGAGGAGATGGAGATAAAATGAACACAGCAGAGGAGGCATTGCTTAAATCCAGGAACATTCTCATCTGGGGAGAGATGAAGATCAACAGAATAAGGAAAAAGTACCGTTCCAGAATGACAGGGCTGATAAATGCCATGTGGAAGGGCAGAAAGGGGGGCCATGTCCTGGCTCTGTGCATGGCTCTCCGGCACACACACATCCGTGCACAGCCACTCCCTGTCACTGCCAGCCCATTGCTCTCTCCCGATCCCACCACAGCTGACTGGGGGCCCCTTTATCCCCGTTTTGTTCAGGTCTTGCTCTCTGGGGCTTGACCTTTCACTTATTGGCACACTTCAGCTGCACTGAGAGCCCTTTGGGCTGAGCTTTGCTCTCCTTGGTGGTGGCAAAGTCTTGCAAAGTCTTTTCCCCAGAACTCGCAGGTGAGAAGCTGAGGGTATCATTGCCAGCACACGTTGGGGGCTGGCTGGTCTCTCTCCTGCCCTGTGGAGGACCCCTGTGCCCCCCAGACCCAGCCAACCCCTGGCTCAGCCAGTACCTTGGCATTACCATCAGAGCTGGGCTTGGAGCTGTGATCCAGGTGGGAAAGCCTTTGTGCCCTCTGCCAGAGGCAGAGAAATGCTGAGTGAGGGGGGGATTCAGTATCCCTGGGGCAGGGTCCCCCTGGAGCACCTCGTCCTGGCTCTCTTTGGCAGCACCCGCTCACATCAACCAACTCTTGTCAGCTGCCCTGAAGGTCAGCATTTGCCCAGAGGGCGTTGAGCTCTGGAGGGAATGGGAGGCACCGGGTTAGGTTGGGGCACAGATCCCCCCCACCATGTCTCCCCCTCCCATGGCCAACGTTCATGGCAGGTTTAGCTCTTCAGGCACCCAGCTAGAGACGCCCCACCTCCCCAACACCACCAGAACCCTTACGGGCCTTGTGCCACCAACTTCATCTTCTCTTGGGGGGTGACAAATCCCCAAGGCAGCCGAGCCCTGAGCTCTCCCAGGGGAGTCCTCTCACATCTCTGCCACTTTGTCCCAGGAAAGAGGTCGCAGTGTCTCCCCGCTGTCTGAGGGGATGCTCAGCGATATCAGCGTGGACCAGATCTCACCTGGCTGGACTCTGGTGCCAGAACTCAGCCTTCCCTGCCCCTTGCCATGGGGAAGCTGCCCTGGCGCGGGGATGTCGGAGCGAGGGCTGCTCAGGGCCAGCACCATCAGACTGAGGGATAAAAGGGAAACCCCTGCGCTGACCTTGGACCAGCTTAGGGGAAGGGAGGGACAAAACCACCCGCCTGGCTCTGAGCTCTTTGCCAGGCTGCGGCGCTGATTATTTTCCATAGCTGAAGTTGTGTCTAATTGTGAGTATGTCTGAAGCAGCCCCAGCGTGACCCACAGACATGAGTGTGCACGGTCTGACGTAGCTCCGTGTCTTTCCTGTTCCTGCTGCAGATCCTGTTCATGTTCGTGTTCCCCCGGCGCTTCCGTGCTGGTTTTATACCTGCGTTCCGTGTATATGGGTGTAACTTGGTTTTTTTTCTTTTTTGTAGGTTTTTAGTATGTTTGTAACCGGACAAAATGGTGTTATTAAACTGAAACTTGTATCTTCAGTGGATAAATCAATCAAACTCCCTCCAGCTCTGCTTGGTTTCTTTCTGATGGGGTGGCTGGAAGGTGAGGGGGTGTCGGGGGGCTGCCCCATGGCCGTGTGGGTCTGGGGGTTCCTGCTCACTCTGAGGGAGGCCTTTGGCTGGAAAGTCAGCAGCAAAGGGAGTGGATGTGCCTACCAAGGGTGGTAGAGGTGGCTGGAGGCATCTTAGCAGTGCACTGAGGTGGGCAGGGAAGGGTTTGCCCCTCCTCCAGGCTCTTCACTTGGCTGCCAGGTATGTTGTACAAACCGGCGAGGCTCTCCCTGGATCAGGAGCTATTTCTGTGCCTTTGACAGCCCAAAATGCTTGCTGATGGCCACAACATGCAGCAACCACGACCACCAGGGACTGTGAGCCTGTTCCCAGCCTGTAAAAATAACAAACAGCTCCCTGAGCGGCAGCAGCCCAGTGTTCTGCATCTCAGTCCCTGGTGGGTCTCCTGCACTTCTCACTGAGGCTGGATCACGTTGCAGGGGATTGGGTTCAAGAAGGGCTGGGTCACTTTGTGGTTTCCCCCCATGGGTCTTTCCAGCTCCCTCGTTTGCAAAACAGGCCCTCTGAAGTTCAGTTGACACTGGCCAACCTTTCCAAAGTTGTTGGCAGAGGATGGATGGACAAACAGACAGACTCATGCTATGGTCCCATAAGCTTCACTGCGTGGGATACAAGGCTTGGAAAACAAATTCAAGCAATCCTGTTTACTGTGCTCCTCTTTACCCCGAGTACAGAACAGTCTTTCAGGGATGGGAAAACCCATCCCACCAGGGTTGTAGAAAATACCAACACCTGGCCACAAGCAATTTTAAGGAGAGCAATCCCAGTTTTGGACTGAGGCTGGGGGGAAACAATTCTGAGAGGGAGGAGGGCAGAAATTGGTGCCTTGGAGGCTGCTCGGGGGTCTTGGGGAGCCTGGTGTCAACTTCTCCTGTTGGCCTGAGGGCAACAATGCTGTTTTCCAGCCCTGCATTTTGGAAAAAAACAGCAGCTGAGTGGTGTAATTTTGCTTGGGCAGGCGCTTGAGCTACTCTGGAGTCCCCAAGCCACATTTGCAAGGGTGACCTTGCAAGGGGAACCTTTTTCTTTCCTTACAGCTTCACAAAACTGAGCCCAACCAGCCATGGCCACAGAAAAGGGATCCAGAGGTCTACTCATGTGGGGAGGGGAAATGACTGCCTGGTTCAATCTGTCTTCTCCTGCTGTGTCTTTTCTTGTGGGGTAAAAAACCACTTGGTGCTGTTAATGTGATTAATAAGCCATCCTCAGAGTCTCTGCCACATCCTGTACACACTTCCAGGCGGAAGTGAACAGTCAGCAAAGCCTGCACACTGCTCTGCTCCAGATGGGAAACATCGGCTGGGGAGCCACGAGCAAAAGGACTCAGCTCTGGAGTGGGGAGGCTGCAGTGGGGACCTGAAGCTCTCAGACCTTTGCACGCTGAGCTGAGAGTAGCCAGGACCAGCAGTGGCCAGAGGGTGCTAAAATGGGGCTGTTTTTTTCCAACAGCTTGTTGAAAAGGAGCAGAGAATTTCAGCATTACCTTGCAGGGAGAAAATATGTACACAGCCCTTCACTTCGTACTAATATTTACCCCCAGATCCTGTCACGTCAGGGTGGCTGTGACGATCACACCATGACCCAGACCCTGTGGCCTCACCAGTGCTCAGCAAGTGCTGGTGGAATAGGAGATGGTGGGAGGTGAGGCTCTCACCACACCAGAAAATTGGAGGGGCTGGGACAATGGGCTCACACCCTCACTGCCCTGAGCTCGTGGAGTGCTAAACCCACCCTGTTCCCAAGTGTCCCAGCCTGGGGATGCTGCTCTCCAGGACACATCCTTCCCCCAAGGGTGCTGGGGGAGATCCGGCTCGGAGAAAGCACCTTGGTGGCCCCAGTGATGCTCTGTGGGCTGGGAGATGGAGGGAAGGAGGAATTTGATAGCTAAGGCAGGGCACAGGGTGTGCTCCTAGCCCTTGCAGTGCTCCAGCTCCAGGAAAGCCTCTCCATCCACACCACTGGCCCCAGGGTTTGGTGCTCCTGCCCAACGCCTGTCACAAGCTGGGGGAATGATGGCTCCACCATCCTGGTGCTGCTGTGGGATCAGAGGTGACACATCTGCACCGTGTATCTATTTCCTGCTGGCACCTGGTGACATCTGAGGGCAGGGCCGGGAGGTCACTGTGAGGGACAGGCAGAACTACAGCTGCAGGAGGGAGATTAAGAAAGAGGATATGCAATAACTGCACTGCAGTTTTTAATATGGCTATTGAAATTCCTCTGAAACCCCATCCCAGGGAAGCTGGCAGTAAGGAGAAGTGTTCCCATGGGCGTGGGGTGGCACAGGGTGAGAAGCCTTGGGAGAAAGAGCTTCCAGATTTCCACCAGCTTGAAGGACACGTCCCTCCTTCCTCTCTGTTATCTGCACCAGGATAAGAGCCAGGAGCTCCAGGCTTCCCTGCATGAACCGCGCCATGGCCACCCTCACCAGTGTGGCAGTTTTGGTGGCTCCTTGCTGTGAGCAAAAAGCCCCCAGGGAGAAGAAAAAAGGCAGGAAAATACCCTCGCAGCCCAGGGGGGCTGACACTGAGCAGGAGCCAGCCCTTCCTTCCGCGCCCGGCTCCTCTTCAGCTGCGCCGGCTGATATGGTTTATCTGAGCAGCGCTGAATGTAAACGCTGTCAGCGCCGGCCGGGATTAATTCCCGGGAGTTTGGCAGCCGAGATGAAATAACAGCGCTGCCGGGGCGGGGGGGGGGGGGGGGGGGGGGGAGAAAGGGGGGAAGTGCACATCTCAGACTGAAAAATCCTCCCGGTTAATTTACAGCCGGGTTTCTCTCCTCCCAGGCACTCGTGAGAGAGAGCAAAGCCGGGGGCAGAGGGAGGATGGGGAGAGGACCAGGAGCAGGAGGAGGGTTCCTGCAGCAAAAGGCTGGGATCCCAGGGAGGATTGTGAAAGCACACTTTCCCCGCGGGCAGCAGCTTGATAGCTAACGAACACCTACTGCCCCCTCCTTGGGGAGCAAACCACCAAAAAACCACATTCCCACTGAATATCCCCATCTCTCACTAGACAGCAAGAGATCACCCAAGGATTTCAATGCTGGGGGGATTCCCAGCCCGAAATCGGTGGGACTTTTACTGCTGTTTATTACAAATCCTTTTCCGTTAATTGAGAAATGTATTTTCTTTAAGGGAAAGCTTTGGAAAACTGCCCCACAGACGCTGGTGTTTCGAGGCTGATGTTCCAAACAGGTCCTGAAATAAAATAATCATTGGGCTCTGCCACATTGCTATGGTTTATATTTATACAGCAGAGGGATTTGGTTTGAGGATACTTTTCTAAGGAATAGTGTGGTTTTCGTTTACTTTCTTTGGATATTTAAATAAATAACCACAAACGCTCTCACTTATTTTCATTTTTTTCTTGGTAGAGGATTGGCTGGACTAAAAGCCCAGCAGTACACGGGCAGATAAATTGATTTATTTTGAACTTAGGAAAGCCCATGCCCCATCTGTCTGTCAAGAGCTTTGCAGCCAGCAAAAGTATATTATGATTATACTCAGGATTTAATATATTTTTATATATTTTATAACTATCAACATAAAATGTAGCCCCTGGCCTGCATCTGCCAGGGCACTGGGTGACATCCGCACCAGGTCGAGAGGTGAAGAGAGAGTGCAAAATGCAGGAAGCAGATCCTGGAAATGGCACTGTCAGTTTTGGGAACCTGATTTAAAAATAATCCTCACGGTGGTGGCTGAGTAGGAGGTCAGTGAGACAGTGGTGGTTCCCTGCTACAGGAAAACCTCCCTGTGCCGTGATTCCCTTTGGGATGCAGAGGGTTTGGGGTGATAAGAAAAAGGGTCACCTGCGGGGTTGGGGTGTCTGCAGAGGCGTCGTGCCTACAGGTACTGGGGTGCCTGTGGAGAGAAGGGGTTCTAGCAGACATGTGGGGGCTGCTAACGATGCACCGAGGAAGTGTCTGTCTTGGCAGTCCAGCCTTGCTCTCTACCGAGCCCCCATCTCCCCTGGGATGATGAAGCCCCCCTGGCCCCCCAGCCAAGAGGGGCTGGGGCCGATGGAGCTCTGCTCCCCGCCCCAGCCCAGCTGCGCCTTGGCTCGGCACCGGCGGCAGGCGCGGAACCTCTCTGGGCGAACCTGCAGGTAAACTCCTCGCTGCAGCCTCTGCTCGGCCAGCCGTGGATCCGCCGAGCCCCGCACACCGGCAGGCTCGGCAGAAGGAGCACTGGGAATGCTGGATAAATAGCAGCGGGCGAGGAGGATCGCTTCTCAAAGGTCAGCGCTTCCTCCGCGCCGCTGTGAACTCGCCCACTTCCATCCCTCCTCCTCCCCAGGGCAGCATCCTCTGCCCCAGCCCCGCTCCCAGCAGCTCCCGCTGACCGAGCCCCAGAGCCGGGGGCTGAAACAGGTCCCCACCAAGCCAAGCTATTCCCAGCTTTGTCATCCGACTGGGTAGTCACTAGAAGGAAAATTCCCAAGGCTGGACTATCCTAGGTTATTTCACAGAGTCTCAGAATCCCAGAATTTGCTGACTTGAGGGAGCAGGCAGCTCCCAGCCTCCTGCCCTTTCCTGCTCCACTAAATCACTCCAGAGCCCTCCCAAGTGTTTATTCTTCGAGAAAGCAATAAAAGAGGAGGAAACCCCAGAAGACAAACTCCCACCAGCCTGCCTTTGATTACATTTGATGTTGTTTTATTTCTTAATGCTTTCCCACTGCAGGATGGCCGAGGAGGGAGGGAGGGCCAGAGGGCAGGAGGAGACAGTGCTTGAGAGGGGTAAATATACGAATTTTCCCACTGATATCTGTGGCCTAGGGTGGCTCAGTCAGGATCTGAGGGTGTCAGTGGCTCTGAGGATGGGTGCCAGGGTCCCCCCGTTGCCCAGGCTGTGAACGTGGGGTGAGCAGGAGCATCCCCATCTCGGCTGGGGTGCCAGGGCATGGGGGCTGCTGCAGAGCACAGCACGGGTGGGCAGTGGGTGCCGGTCCCCATGTCCCAGCCCCTCGATGGCTGAGGCAGAGGAGCAGCAGGGACAGGCAGATGAGAATGACACCATAAGCTCCATCTGCCACACGGCCGGGTGGCACCGCTGCCACCAACTCTGTGGTGCCGGTGGGAAGCCCTTGGAGGAGTTTTCCGTGTGCTCTGCCCCCCCAGGAACCACACCTGAGCTCCCAGTTTGCCCGACAGGAAAAACTTCTCCTGTCTTTGCATGCAGCACCAAGAGCCACGTTGTCCCCAGGGCTCCTCGTGTCATCAGGAGCTGGGCAGGGGTGACAGCTGTGACACCCGGCGGGGGAAGGAGGTGAGAGGGAAGGGAAGAGAGCGCTGAGCCATGGCAGAGGCTGAGCATCCCCTGCTGCTGCTGGAACAGCTTCCAGCCCGCTCGGAGCGCGGCCGCGGCCTGGCCTCTGCCGTTCGCAGCGGGAACAGCAGCGCCGCACATCCAGCTGCGGGGCCGGGAGCTGCCACAGCCCCCGCGGGGGCTCGGCTGCCTTCCACGGGACCCGGGGGATGGTGGCAGCGGCGACACGCATTTTGTAACCCTGACGGAGGTGAGACAGCGTGGGAGCGGGACGCGGAGGGTCCGAACCTGTGGTGAGGGGTGGGGCAAGGTGTGTCCCCTCCATGCAGGTTTTTTTCCCCCAGGTTGTGTCCCGAGAGAGCAGGGGGTGAAGGGATGTAGGGGACAGGTGCCCGGAGGGGGCTGTGGGGACACAAACCAAACCCATCTGCCTTCATGTGGGAGCAGCTCAAAACAGCCAGAGGGGTCTCATATCCATTTGGGGGCTCATAAAAAGCCAGTAATGGGGGAAAGAATTCTGGAGAACCTGGACATCCACAGAAGAAGTTGGAAAGACTGGAAAACCTTGGACTGCGGCCTTGTGATGGGAGTGTGGAGTTTTTACAGCACAATAACTCTGAGGCTGTGGAAATTGGGATCTTTTGTCCCAAGCATCCTTGTGATGCTTCTTCTGAAAAGTCACTGGAGCTGCTGCAAAGCTCCTGGAGCTCCTCCACAGGTGGGGACCCACCCAAAACATCATTCTCCCAGTTCCATCCAGTTCCAGCACATCCCATAATACTGGCCCTTTCCGCTTGTGTCCCCCAGCCAGGGCTGAAGGTTTCTGGTGAGGGGGAAGATCAAACCCACATGATGCAGAGCTCCTTTTGCACAGGGAGCAGGAGCCTCTCAGCTCCACCAGCTCTCCCAAAACACGACAACGGGGTTGATGCCACATGTCACAGCTTCACTGGCACCTGGGTTTGTTCAGCAGCATCCTTGGGAAGAAAGGATGCCATGCCTTCTTACAACATACCTGAACAGTAACAGAATCATAGAATGGTTTGGGTTTGGAAGGCACCACAAGTCTCATCTGCTGGGGTTCAGTTTGCCCCTGAAAATCCTCTTTTAAATCCCCTGAAACCTTCCCTGCTGTGGTTTCTAGAGAAGCCTGATGCTGCTCAGATCTCCTGCAGTGCTCCTCCACACCCAGGGACAGGACCTGCCCCAGCAGCAGCCCCCTCCCAGCTTTGGGTGGGCAGTGAGCAGCAGGACCTTGCTGGCTCTGGGCTGCTGGGGACAGATCCCATCCTGAAGGGTTTCATGGCATAAAAGGGAGGAATGTCTCTTGCTGAGATATCCCAGCCCTGGGCCCAGCACATCACTCTGGGGGCTCCCAGCA
Source organism: Chamaea fasciata (assembly GCF_029207755.1). Taxonomy (NCBI): domain Eukaryota; kingdom Metazoa; phylum Chordata; class Aves; order Passeriformes; family Sylviidae; genus Chamaea; species Chamaea fasciata. The sequence goes on along the minus strand of NW_027094104.1, from coordinate 7,892,546 downwards.
CCCTGCACAGGATGGTCTCCCAACACTGGGATACACAGTGCTGTGTCCTCTCCCTGCTTCCCTTGGAATACAGACCAGCCAGAACACTTCTGGCCAGGCTGTGGAGCCGTTTGCTCCAAAAAAGGGAAGTGCTCTGCAGAGCGTCTCCCCAGCAGTGATGCAACACCCTGTCGTTGCTGCCTTGGGGTTTTTCGCTCATTTCTTTTCCTTCCTTATTGCTCAATGCTCAGCAGAGTTGGCACAGGTGGCAGTCACCCTCCTCTCTTCCCTTCTGTGGGCTTGGCCATCCCACCTGGCTCCTCCATGGAAAGACACATTCATTCCACAGGACACAAGCTTGGAGCAGGATGCAGGCAGGGCCACAGCAGTGATGGTTTTTGTCAGCCATTGTTTATCCCACACAAAGGTTGTTCTGTCCCTTCCCAAATGCAGGGAGAAGACCTGGCACCTTGGCACAGGTCCCTGCTTGCCAACTGCACCTCACCCTTTGCTCACCCCTGAGTCACAGGCAGGGAACACCCCCAGCCCCCGGCACTGCCCACATTGGGGTGTCTGTGCCCAGACATTCACCCAGCACCTGCCGGGCTCTCCCTTCTCTACCCGCTCCAAACCACAGCTTCAAAGGAGCCGGCAGGAACCAAAAGCTTCCTCCACCCTCCTTTCTACCAGGAACTGGGAGCAGATTTGCTGAGCATGAAGCCGTGATGAGAGCACGAGCTCAGCGCCCTAACAGGCATCACTGAATCCAGGCTGCACCACCCAAGGTCAGGTTTAGCACAGTGGGTGTGCAAGTAAAAAAAAAATACAAGGGGAAATTGTAGTTTTGGATAGTGAGGCATAAAATTCCTGATCCTGCCCAGTCCCAGCTGTAAATTCAGCTGGTGCTCGCCTGGAACTTCTAGCAGCTGTGAATCAAGAATTTATTTTGTGGCAAAATCCAGGCCCTATTGTCCTGTACAGACCCCCGAGCAATACTGCCGTGCCAAACCCGATCTGCAAAGGTCTCTCCTCAGCCCCCACATCGTGCCAGCACCGAGTCTCCCCCTCAGCGATGGAGGGGAGCTGAATGTGAGGCTGTTGTGGAAGAAGCACAACCCAGTGCTAGAGCAGGTGATGGAGCAGGTGCAGCTCCCGAGGGGCTGAGCTCTGCCAGCCCCGGGATGAGTCAGGCTGTGAAAGCCGACAGGACCGGCCCTGCGGCCGCTGCCCGCTCCCCCAGCCCAGCCCTGCGTCACCTCGGCCAGCGGGACACGCCTGGGCCTGCAGAGCCCTCGGGGCTGTGCCAGCCTGCACCGTGCCTGCCACGCTGCCTGGCACCCCGGAGTGCCCATCGCTTGGGTGTGGGGTCAGGGGACCATGCCTTAGAGTCCTAATGATGGTCAGTTCTACTAGTGATCGGTCCTAATAATGACTGGTCCTAATACCGAGCAGTTCTTACAGTGACCAGTCCTAATGGTGATTGGTCATAATAGTGGTCAATCCTAGGAGTGGCTGATCCTAACAGGGACCAGTCCTAATAGTGACCTGTCCTAATGGTGACCGGTCCTAATGGTGACCAGTCCTAATGGTGACCGGTCCTAACGGTGACTGGTCCTAACAGTGCCTAGTTCTTAGAGCTGCTGGTCCCAATAAAGCCCAGTTCTAATAGTGACCTGTCCTAATGGTGACCTGTCCTAATGGTGACTGGTCCCAATGGTGACCTGTCCTAATGGTGACCGGTCCTAACGGTGTCTAGTTCTTAGAGCTGCTGGTCCCAATAAAGCCCAGTCCTAATAGTGACCGTTCATAGTAATGACCACTCCTAATGGTTACTAGTCGTAATAGTAACAGATCCTAAGAGCGTCCAGTCCTAATAGTGACCAGTCCTTATAGTGGCTGGTCCTGATAGCCCCCAGCGGACTTTGCCGGTTTCCAGCTCCCGGAGCCGCGGGGGCAGAGGGCCGGGGCGGCCTCAGGGGCTCAGCCCCCACGGGGATTCCCCATAGAGGGGGCCGGTGCCCGCAGGAGCCCTCGCGTGGGGCGCGGGCGGACCCCGGGAGGAGACCCCGCCTTAAGCCGCCCCCGGCCACGCCCCCGCCGAGCCACGCCCTGGTCACGCCCCTGGTCACGCCCGGCCCAGGTGGAGGCGGTGGCGGCTGCCGCGGGACCGGCGCCGGCACCGGGAGTGGCACCGGGGGCAGGACCGGGACCGCGCCGAGGTGAGCGGGGCCGAGCAGGGGAGCAGAGCGGGGCGGGGGTCTCGGTGCCTCCGCGCCGCTTCGCTCCGTGACCGCCCGGTTTGTTGCTGCTTTGTGAGCGCCGCGTCCCGCCAGCTTCCTCCTCCGCCCCGCGCCTCCTGGCCGGCCCGGCTCGGCCCCGGCCCCGCGGGGCTGGCTGGGCGCTGCCCCTGCCCACCCCGGACCCTTTTGCCGGGCGGGGGCCGCGGCGCGGATCCCCCAGCCCGGGGCCGTGCCCCGCGCCCTGCCCGGCGCCTCCAGGGCGGGCACCCGGACGGATGGCGGGGGCCGGGCTCTTCCTCCTTCTCTCCATCACAGGGGGAAGTGGGTGCGTGTCCCGGCGCGGTGACCCGGCCGGAGGGAGAACCCTGCCCGCTCCCGGCCGAGGCAGGGAGGAAAGCTCTAACCTACTTTCTGGCGCCGATGGCCCGATAACCCGGCGGGCGGGTGGTTTTTGTTCGTGTTTGCTGCTTTTCCCCCTCCCCAGGTGAGCGGGGCCGGCAGCGCCCTTCAGGAGCGGCAGCAGCCTCGACGCCGCAGGCGAGGGCAGGTGGGCAGCGGGGGGTGCCGGGTCCCTGGCCACCAGCATCCTCCTGCCCTCCCGCCCGCCGGGGCTTTGTTGTTGTAGCTGGTTTGAGGTTTGGTTAAGGGCTCTGGGACGCTCGCACGTGCTGCCTGGAGTGGCGAGTGCTGCCCCCAGCCCTTCGCAGGCGAAAAAAACCCTTACAGAGCAGGGGGGTCGGGTCGTCCTCCGTCCCTGTGTACATCCCGCCGGGAGCAGAGGGATGCTATGCGTGGATGTTTTACTTAGATTTTTGCTGTTGGTCCTCCAGGTTTGGGACAGAGGGGTGAGGCTGAGCTCTACCCCGTGTGCCCTGCCTTGCTGCCAGGCCAGCAGGACTGGGCAGAGAGCGTCCTTCCAGGCTTCCTACAGCCAGGTTGTGGTGCCCACGGTGGTCTGAGACCTTGCAGCTCTTGCTCAGCCCCCCCAGCCCCACGTTCTGCAGGGGGAAGGGGACCTGAGAGGCTGCATTGTCACCTCTGGGTCCCTGTGGCAAGAGGAAGTGTCCGCCTTCTTCCCCAGTGTGGCGTCATCCTCCTCCCCACGAGGAGCTAGGACATTCTCCTGCTTGCACGTTTCCAGTCTCTGGATGGTTGCTTCTGGGGATTTCCAGGGTGAACTCATCATACTGCTGCTGTCCTGGGCACACAGCCTCCAACCCAGCTGGGGAATTGGGGAGTGCACCCCACCACAGTGCCATGGCCGTCCTGAGCAGGGAAATGCTGCCCACTCAGTTCACTCTGTTGTGCCCACTGAAGCAACATCCTTTGGCTCCTGCCTTTTCCCCAAGTGGGAAATAACCAGCTTGGAATTGTCCCACCTCCAAAATGAGCTGGAGGGTTCCACTGCAGCTGAGCCAGGGAGAAACCAGAGCTGCCTGTGCTACCCTGGTCAGCTCATGTGGTTCCTGGGGCTCCCAGCTGCTGCGCCTGGGCTCTGCCCTTCCCAGCTCCTTTGCAGTTAATGGGGTGATCGGCACCTTTTGTTGCTTGCTCATTTGGGGGGCAGCTTCTGCCAGCCCTGCTCCCGTTTGCTATAAAGCAGGTGACCGTCTACCACTTCCCTGTCGTGGGGGGTTCTCTGGCACCGCTGCAGCTGCGCTGGAGCACCTGGAGGTGCTGCAAGCCCCGGAGTGAGAAAGGGCAAACCACAGAGTGGGGTTTGACACCACAGCAAAACCCTGATGTAAATTCCGTGAGTGGGGCCGAGCTCGGTGTTGGCTCTCAGATGCACGTGTGGGTGCTCAGTGTGTGAGAGCAGCGTTGCCGGAGCGCGGCGGCAGGAACAATAGATGCCTTTGGATGCTGGGGATGCAGAGCACCGAGCCGTGAATCCGGTGGGGAAGGGGCTGCCTGGGTTGCCTCAGGGGGAATGCACTCACTGAGATGTGCTGGGGGACCTGGGGAATGTGGGCTGTGTTTGGGCTGGGATGGAAGATGAGCATGTGGCTGTCCTCTGGGTCTGTGTTTTATTCTTGGATGCTGCTCCTGTTTAGCTCTTACAGTGAAGCTGGGGGATTCCTCAAAATACATCCTTATTCCTTCCCTTAGGCTGTTCTTGAGCTGAAAACAGCCCTTGGGACAAGCCAGGAGTCAGAACAGAGCCCATTACCAAAGAAAGTAGGAGACAGGTGATGGAGAACCAGCTGGTGGGGGAGTTGCAGAGCTGCCCAGACCAACATGGGGCTCGTGAGGCATTTCCACATTTCCCTCAGGCATTGGGAGTCCTGCAGGGACCTGACCTGGAGGAGCGAGTGCAGGCTCGGTGCTGTCAGGGCCTCAGCACTGAAGGAGTCAATTAGTGAAAGCTGAAAATTAATTACTTAAATTTCTATGAGCCCACAAGTGATGGGATCATGAACTCTCCTCTTGAGGAGCTTTTTGCCTAATGACTTTTGGTTTCCGCTGTCCTGCCGGGCTGTGAGATGTCTGATAACACAACAAGCTCCCAGCGGGGGTAGGCACAGTCCCTTTTAATTACAGGGATCCAGGAGTTATGGTCATTTGGGAGCGTGTCGTGCTTTGAGTTATGGTTATTTCCTGGCCTCTGAGTCGGCCTGGAGAGCTCTGCGTGTGCTGGTGGCTGTGGAGGAAACCCCAGGCACTGTTTTACCCACTTATTCCATGTTACTTAAAAAAAGAACAACAAAAAAGGAGTTATTTGGTGGTTGCTGTCTTAATGAGGCATTTAAGGTGGAGAATGGAGGGCCAGCCCTGCCTTCTGCTTGCCCACCACACAGGACCCCTGTGTCCCCCTCATCCTTGGGGACTTGCACTGCGGGGTGCTGGTCAGGTTAGCTGAGCATAGGGCAGGGGCAAGCCCCAAATAACTGCGCTAGGAAGGCAGGGGAGCAAATATTTGTGGGGTTTGCATGTCAGGGCTTCCTCCTCCACCCTTGTCCTCCAGGAATTTAAAACTGGGAGAGCTGTGTGGGTTTCGGTGGAGAAGGAACCAACTCCCTGCCTGTGGAGCAGCAGCAGGGTGAGGAGGCAGGGAGCCTTACTGTACTGCAGTGCCTCAGTTTCCCCACTTACGAAATGCCACAAAGAAGTCAGAAAGCACCGAGGTGTCCAGTGAAACCACAGCTTGTCACCCTGGGGACAGTTTGTGCAGCCACAGGAGCAGGGTTGGTGCTGTGGCTGTGCCGTGGGGGTGGGGATGGGCAGGTGTAAACCAACCCACTTGATGCTGTGCTGCCAGAAGCTGCAGTGGGACGTGGGACAGGAGGGAGCAGGACAGTGCCCAGGGATGCTCCTTGGCCTTTTTCCAAGCTGCTGACTTCGGGTGGGAGGAAAAAAGCCACCAGTGTGGAAGGGCATGCGGTCTCTGTGCTAAATGTCCAGCCCTGTGAGGAGCCATTCAGATGGGTGGTGTGTGGTCACTCAGTGGGTGCTCCTGCCTTACAGCCATCCCCACAGGACCATCCCTCCCATCTGCAGGCACCTTTTTCAGCTGCTGCAGCTCCCAGGACAATGGAGCCCTCCTTCGAGCAGCCTCTGTTGGCTTGTGTTTTATTGATTTAATGCTTAAAAGTAATATTTCCTGATGTAATTCCCCTGGTCTGACAGACCCACTTGGGGCAGAAGAGATGTGGCAGGTGTCCCCCAAGATGCCCAGTGTGCCAGTGCCCCCTCCCATGCCTTGGGGCTGGCTTCACTCCCGGTGTGTCGTGCTGCAGTTTGTGCTGGGGGTCTGGTATAGTTATTCCTGTTATTTGCCAGCCTGCAGAAATGCCAGGCAGGGCTGGGAGTGACCTCCTGTTATGTGTGGGCAGCCACAGAGAATCCCCAACCCTTGGCATTGGCGTGTCCTGCCCGCCCTCAGCTCTTCCGTGGAACGAGCAGGGACGTGTCACCAGGGCTGAGCTGTTGTCACACAGCTTTTCCAAGGGTGATCCCACAGTCACATCTTGGATGTGGTGACTTAACCCAGTCCAGGCTCTCCTGTCCCAGGGAGGACACGGAGGTGGCTCCTTAAAAAGCAGCATCTCCAGCCCCTGTGCTGAGCTGCGTGGCTTCCCTGTAGGTGCAGCATCCCAGGGGTGGGATAGCAGGCTGGAGGAGGATGAAGATGGCTGAGGAGACCCCCATCTCCAGCTCTTGGCAGCTGAGAGGCTGCAAAGTGCCTGGCTGGCACAGGTCCACGGAGATGCTGTGGTGGGAAGAGCATCACATTCCACAGGTACCAGTGAGTGTAGGATTCCCTGTGCCGGGCTTGCACCGTGCTGGATGGGGATGAGCTGATCTCAGTCGGGCTCTCCTCTGCAGGGTGTGCGTCTGGGTGCTTCAGGCCTCCTGCAATCAGGAGGGAAAGGAAGGAAGCCGAGGAGTGGCCCACCCACGCTCAGCTGCTGCTGGTTGGGAGGAGGGAGGAGCAGCTTCCCCCAGTTGTCCTGGGGCCAGGGTGCGCTGAGACTTAATGGGGTGTCTGGGGGACACCTCCAGCCCCCTGTCAGCGGAGGTGTCACCATCCACAGCCCAAAGGGATGCCACAAGGTCCTTTCCCCCCCTCCTCAGGGAGCTGCTGGCCCTGGAATGGGGAAGAAGGAGGCTGCTGGTGTCCACCCAGGGCTCCCCCTTTGCACAAGGGCTATCAGGGCGAGCAGCACTTTGTACAAGCCTTGGAATGGCTGTGTTGAGATAAGGAGTCTGCTCTCAGAGATAGGGAGCTGCAGCCAAGGGGCCTCATCCTGCCTCCAGCCCAGGGCTCCTCTTGTCCCTGGGATGAGCCAAATTCCTGCACAGGCCTGAGTGCCACCTCCCACTGCTGCATCCCACATCACATAGGGACGGTCAGAGCTCAGGGCAATGGGGCATTTCTGCCAGCCCCATGCTGCTCTGGGTGGCTCAATGTGCTCTGAAACAGGCAGCAGGGGGCTGGGGAAGTCTGCAAACCCAGCCAGAACCCTGGCACCAAGAGCTGCTGGAAGAATGAGTGTTCAGCAGAAGAACCAGAGGGAGGAGTGTCCCCTGCAGCCCCATTGACCTTTCATACAAAGAATTTTGCTTCGAGGAGGGAAGTGGGAGTGAACTCAGTAATGACCTGCAGCATGGGGATGGCAGGCACATGGCCTGCAGGCAGGCTGTCCCTCCCCTTGGGTAAATCCTGACCTGGGACCCCTCAGCCCCTTCCAGAAGGTGCAGCCAAGGCTGAAACACTTGTACCATCATGTCTGTGCACTCAGTGTTTAAGCCAAGCTAATAAGGAATTGGAGTAGATTTGAGCAATTAATCAGTTCTTAGATAAAACCAAGTTAAATCAATCCTAGTAGGGTGGGGAAAAACGAAAAAGAGCTTTCGTTGTGTGTGCTGTGACCCTGCCTGTGGAGCAGCTGACCCCTCTGTGCATTCACCAGTGGAGCTGCTGTGCTTCCCTGGCTCCCAGTGGAGACTTTGGCCCTTTGCTCTCCCCGAAGCCCTTGGGGTGACTCAAAGTCTCCTCGTTCATGTTCCTCATGTGGCCTGAGCCTGAGGAAGGGACCAGTGGGCTGAGGGTCCCCTTGCGCAGCCAATGCCCCTCCAGCAGCACCCTCCACGCTGGCGTGCCTTGGCAGGAAGCAGAGGATGGGTTTGCACAGGGCTGCCAGGTTGGGGTTGTGCTGTGAGGGTGCGTGGACCCCGGGGAAGCGGGGAGATGTGGGGTGGGTGGCACAGAGGGACCCCAGCCCACCAGGACTTGCTGCCCACCCCAGCAGGTTGGGAAGCTTTTGGGTGTCTGCTGGGCTGGGTGGGCGTTGTTGTACTGGTAAAATTTAACGTGGGAAATGAGCTGTGGCTGGGATGTGGGAAATCCTCCACGTGGCTTGTTCCACCCTCTCCCAGGCATTACAGGCAAATCCTTCCCTCCCCGTGCCGATAGGGATGGCGTCACCCGGGACTGCCGGAGAGCCCAGGGCCACATTCCTGGCCCTCCAGCCCTTGCAGCAGGGAAGGCCAGCCCAGGCTGCTGTGTGCAGTGATGCGAGTGTCCCCGTGTCCCTCCCCGCAGGCAGGGCTTATCAGCAGGCCCAGCGCAGCTCCCCGCCTGCCATGCTCCATCTCCCCAGCTGCTTTCCTTCCTCCTGGGGCGTGCCCTGCTCCCAGCTGAGCAAACCTGCTGCCATTGCCCAATGTCCTTCCCGATGGAGGAAAATGGGAGAGGATGTTCTAATGGTGGCGTGGGTGAGGTGTGTGCTGGCTGCCTGCATGCCCCGGGGATCAGATGGGATCTCAGCGCTCATCTCTACCCCATCTTCCTACCCCAGCCATCGTGGAGATGTGGATTTAAGCCCCTGTGGGTGTCCATGCTGACCGTGTGGCTCAGTGATAAGGGAGAGAGCAGCTAACCAATACCCCCTGAAGCACAGAGGGCCTCTCTCAAGACTCAGAGTGAAATCCTGTGTCTCACAGTTTTGCCGTCCAGTCCTGTTGCGACAAGGTGGGGACACATGTGGAGTGTTTTTCTCTTTCTTCTCCAATAGTATGTTTTTATTTCAGGAGCTGTTTGTGCTTTGGCTCCTTTTCTCCGGACCTGAAACTTGAGGCTGCAAAATGGTAAAAAGCTTTTTGAAAGGGAGCAGAAGCAGAGAAGGTGCTGGGTCTCTGCTCGGCTGTGAGTCCACCGCAGCTTGATGCTCAGAGCAGTTGCACAAACTGAGTTTCCTATCCACAGCTCTTAATAACTGGGAGCACCTTTTAACGCGGCTCCAGCCTTGAGAGAGGTCTTTAACGTGCTTGTGAATCATTTATGGGCAGCAGCAGCAGCTCTGCCTGATGGGCTCTTGGGTGCCAGCCGTGGCGGAGGCTGCGGGGGTGTTTGGGGGCTCTGTGGCATTGCTGGCCTCTTTCTCACTGCCCTGTGGAGGTGGAGAGGAAGAGCTGGGGGCTCGTCATGCTCCGGGTGATGGGTATGATGGGTGCAATGAATAGGAGTGGTCCTTTAGGGCACCACCTTTTTGTAAACATCTCTACCAGTAAACAGGTTGGAAAAACACCAGGTGTCAGGAGGACGGTATCTACAAGATTGTTTTGGGTTCCTCCTTATCATTTCCCGGGCCAGACTGGGAGAGTTCTGTGCTTGGCTTTCCCACAGGCTTCAAGGCGCTGCCTGGAGCCTAAGAATAGATGTTCTGACCACTGTCAGTTCCCACACCTGGTCACCTTCCTTGTGCCTTTTTTGGTTGAAGGCTCAAACCTCCTCCCAGCTGCTCCCCAGTGACCCCAGCACATCTGTCCTCTTGGGGAAGGGTGGAGCTGCTGCTGGAGCACAGGCTGTGTCCTGGCTGCTGGATGTCAGGCTTTGGTGACGTCAGGAGCTTTGGAAGGGGAGATGGTGATAATGGGGGATCTCTTCTTACCAACCAGACCAGGTGGTCCTCCCGCCACGCCCTGCCCATTTATCGTTCCCTGTTGGGTCAACTAATGCAGCAGCTGCAGTGCATGGAGATCTTTTCCAGCCTGAAGTGACAACGTGCTGCCCCCAGGACTTTTCTTCCAGCCTGAAGCACAGCTCCTACCAAGCTCAGGACATGCTTGTGGCTGCCGAGTCCCACGCCTGTCACCCCCTGCTGCTGTGACCTGCCTTGTCTCCACAACAGGGCATGTGCTCGGCCATCCCCCCATGTCAGCTCCACACGTCGCCTCTCACTTCCTTTTTCTGTCCCCAGGACAAAGCCACCACGTCCACCCTGAGCGTCCAGGGACTGGGCTGAGGCTCCCTGGGGACCTGCAGCTGAGCTGTGCCCTGTGATGGGGCAGCTGATGCCAGGGCTGCCGGGCAGGGAGCCGTGCTCCTGGTGACAGAGCCCTCCATGCCTCCATGGGAGGGTGACAGGGACCTGGGACTGCAGGGGCTCCAGAGGGCCAAGCTTGTGGCAGGCTGTCTCTGGATGGAGGCGCCGTCTGGCCCATTCCCACACTGAGCACGCCAGCTCCAGAGGGCTTGGGTGCCAGCAGCAGGCACGTGGTGAGCAGGAAAACACTTCCCAGCACCGTCCACTGGGGATTTCTCCGCCTGGCACGGAATAAGGCTCCTGCTGGCTCAGGATCTGTGCTCAGGGGGTGGCTGCTGCCTCCAGCCTGTGTGGCAAAGGAGCCTTGAGCTCTCAGGGTCCTGTGCCCTCCTCCCCCTCAGTGCTGAAAGTGCCAATGCACAGAGCCGTGACAAGCGCTCCGGCCACGCCGCGTGACCGTGACTGGACGGCAGGTGCCTGCCGGGCTGTGCCAGCTCCCCTGGGACTGAGTCACCTCGGGGGAGGCCAGTCCAGCCCTCCGCCTGCCTGCGTGGGAGCTGGTGGGAAGCGAGATCAGGATGTTAAACCTGCTTTGCTGGGAAGCACAGAGGTCTGCGGCTGTCCAGGGTCTGATGGGGGCACACCATCCCAATTAGGGATGGGATTTTGGGATGGGGGTGTAAGAGTGGGACTGTGTAAGAGTTTGGCTCCAATTTCTGTGCTTCAGGCTGTGTTGGTTCTAACCACTTGAGCCATTCCCCAGAGCTGGAGAAGGATGAGGGTGCCCCAGGGATTGCTCTGACCCCAGCGTGTTCCCATTCCTGGCTCTCCAGAGCAGCTGCCATCTCAGGCTCATTGCTGGCTTCCCTGGGAGGAAAACAAACAGAGTCTCCAGCTCACCAGTGGGACGGAAAGTTTTACTTGCTGGGGGCTGGCACTCTCCCAGTTTAACAGCCATGAAATACCCAGCGAGGCACTCGCGTTCCCTGCCTGCTCTTCCTGGGTGTCTTGCTTCCCAAGAGCTTTGCCTGGCAGCAGCAGGGGAAACCTCCCTGCCTGCCCCCTGCTATTCCCTGCCATGGAGCATTCCTGTAAATGGGGGCTTTTCCTCCTGCTGCCCTGTGCCAGCGGCTGATCCCTGTCCCTGGTGTCCAGCCACCTGCAGCCCTGTCCCCAAGCTCTAGGGAACACTGAGCTCAGCTCTCGCTCTGCCAGGATGCTCCACAGCCCTTGCCTGCTTTCCCACGCATGGTTTTTCATCGCAGCCTCTCCCCACAGGAGGAATTCGGCCGTGTCCCGGGGCTCCCGTGTGTGAAGGACGGAGGCAGAGGAAGGCTGCCGTGGGTGTTTGCCATCGCTGCACAGGATCCCTGTCACTCTTATGAGGTGAGGAGACCCTCCTGGGGACCAGCACTGGCTGAGCCCCCAGGGGAAATTTGGGAGTTGATTGCTCCCACCTTTGGTGCTGAGAGGGAGCCCAGCACCCATTTTAATGCAGGAGCAGAAGGCTGTCACGTGGCCCAGGAGCTGAGGGAGGGCAGCAGTTCCAGCTAGTGCTGCCGACTGCAGGCTTTCCCATCCCTGGGGAGCTGGTTCTGGACTCCTGCATCTCCATGAAGCTGATCCCTTGGGCACCCCATGCTCCTTAAGCCAGGTTTTGCTTGTGGTCGTGTTCAGGACTCCAAGTGCTAAGGGAGCTGCGGAAGTGTCCCTGTCCCTGGCTCTTGCTTTGGGAATGGGCTGCTGATGGGATCCTGTTGCAGAGGGGACTGGTGGGACCTCAGTCACTCATCTGGTTGCTCAAGTGATGTTGCCTAAGGAGGGCAGAGCTGTGGGAGTCTGGTCATGGGGATCTTGAGCAGGGAGAGCAGGCATTTTACAGCCAGTGGCACTGTGCAGACGTGGCAGGTGACACTATTCCCATGGCCATGGCTGTGCTGGGGGACAAGAGATGATTGTGAGACCTGTGTGAGTCCCCTGGGTGCTGGCACATGGTCAAGGAGGACAGGATGAGGTCAGAGAGGGCTGTGCCTCCCTTTTGATTGCCCCCGTGGTCCCTAATAGGATCTGGGACTTGTTCTCTTGCACTCAGATGGAATTACTTTTCCTGCAAAGCCCTGCCTGGTAGAGCTGGCTGCAGGGACCCTCTGGAGGGGATTTCTTGAGGAATTAACCACGTCTTGGCTGTTAAGCTTCCCTCTCCTTGCACGTGGTGCCAGGAAGGATTCAGCCTCCCAGCCTGGTGTGTGCATGCACGTGCCAGAGAGGAATATCCTGCATCTCCCCTTCACAGGGCACCCCAACACATGGCGGGTCCACGTGGGAGCTGTGGTGCATGTGGGGATGTGGATCAGGTGTTTTCAGGCCTTGTGCATCCCCTCCCTTCCCACCCTGCCCAGGCAAGAGGAGCTCTTTGCAGACTTCCCCTGCAATGTCCCCTTGGCTCCCTTGCCAGACTGGGAGGGCTGGTGTTCCCATGTGCTGCAGCTGTGTGCCAGGGCTTGCTGGGATCCCTCATATTTTCGAGGCACATGGTCAGGCTCACCCTGGCAGGGTGTGAAACCTGGGTGTCCCACAGGCGTGTGCTGGGATGACGGGGATGCTCTGACCTGGTCACTGTTGCCATCCCTGCCCTGCTCCCAGCAGGTGAAGGGGTGGTGTTGGTGACCCCCAGGCACTGGGAGTGAGTGGTTAATATAAACCTTCCTATCCACCCAAACTCAGGGATGGAATGTGGGTTTTGGGGCATGAAGCAGCTGAGTTCATGATGGCAAAGTCTCACCAGCACAGCCACCACACAGGGGGCTCAGTGGTGACGTCCCACTGGTGAGGCCCCATCTCCTACTGGGACCCAGCCTTTCCTCACACACAAGCTCCTGGGGGAACACTTCTCCCTGTGGCTGACTCCCTGCACTTTGCCAGCCTGCCGACTACCGCCAACCCGAGATGTCAGCCGGGGACAAGAACGGGGGCAGCCGCTCCAGCAGCAGCCGCCTGCAGAGCAAGAAGCCCCCCAACCTCTCCATCGTCATCCCCCCCCGGGAGGCGGAGGAGGATGGTGCCCGCAAGGAGGTGAGTGGTGGAGCTGTGTCCGTCCCACGCTGGGCTCGGGGGGTGCCAGGTGCCATCCTGTCCCTAATGCCCTGCTCTGCCTCCCAGCCCTCCAAGGTGCCCATCTACCGCAAGAGCAAGAGCCTGCAGGAGCCCCGCCCGGAGCGCCGGCCCGGCTTCCGCCGGCAGACGTCCCTGTCCCAGAGCATCCGCAAGTGAGGGCAGGGTGGGCTCCAGCCGTGGCTGGGTCACTCACAGGGGACCATGTCAGGACGTTGTGGCCACGTTGAGGAAGTGGGAAGGGATTGGAGAGTTGTGTCTCAGAAGGGAGTGCAAGAATCACTTTCCTCCGCTTCCCTTTGACCCGTAGCCTGGTCAAATCTGCCGTGCTGCAGGCTGGGCTGAGACACCCCAACCGCCTGCCAGAGGGGTCCCCTGGGTGGAATGGTGGTACCTGGTGTGGGGGACCAGCTGTGTGACAGGCGTGCCCACCGTGTGTCCAGGGGCACGGCGCAGTGGTTCGGCGTCAGCAGCGACTGGGAGGGGAAGCGGCAGCAGTGGCAGCGCAAGAGCCTGCAGCACTGCAGCATGAGGTACGGCAAGCTGAAGCCTGCCTATCGTGACATGGAGCTGCCCAGCCAGGAGGTGCCCTCCTTCCAAGCCACCGAGTCGCCCAAACCCGCCAAGATGCCCAAGGTAGAGCTCGGGGCGAGGGGTCCCACTCCCAGCCTTGCTCTCCCAGCACTGACACCTCATCCCCTCCCCTAGATCGTGGACCCGCTGGCCAGGGGCCGTCCCTTTCGCCATCCTGACGAGACCGACCGTCCCCACACGCCCCACCACGTCCTGCCCCCGCTCACCCCTGGCGTTGTCTCCTTGGCATCCTTCAACAGCATCCGCTCGGGCTACGGCCGCCTGCCGCGCAGGAAGAGGGAGTCTGTCGCCCACATGAGCTTCAAGGCGGCCGCAGCCCTTCTCCGTGTGAGTTTTGGGAGTGTTGCATGGAGACTGCTGTCTCTCCAGGGCAGGTTTGAGGGAGGAGATTGGGTTTTTTTTAACCTGAGCTTTACTTGAAAGTAGAAGTTTTGGTGAAAAATTGGACAATCTGAGGGAAAAACAACTTCTGGGTTCCGCTGCTGAGGGGCAAAGAAACCTCTCCAGCAATTTTCTTGCTTCTGAGGAGCCCTGGGCAAACCTGGGGGATAGGTTTGTGGGTATGAGACCTGATGAATGCAGAGGTCACCTGTCATGCTGACTAACGTGGCCATGGTCCAGTGCGGGTTCTGAGGAGCTAAAGGCAGCACCTTCTGCCAGTTCCTCCCCACACGAGAGGCTGTGGTGGCTGCCTGGAATTTAATCCTTGCCACTTGGCTTTGGAGAGGGAAGATCTGAGAAACCCTCAGTACTGCAGAAACTGAGGCCTTCTGGTTGCTTACCTTCATTTGCTTGCACTGCCAAAGGGGCGCTCTGTCCTGGAGCCACTGGCTCCCAAACGAAGGAGCAAGAGGAGCTTCCTGTACCCCAGCTTCATGGATGAGGACATGGTGGATGCTGCTGATACCCTGGACTCGTCCTTCTTCAGTAAGGCAAGCGACATTCCATGCTGGCTGCTGGAGCTGGGGTGTGTCCCAGTGCCCTGCACAGGGATCTGGGTGTGGAGCAGGGCTCTCACAAGGACCCTGTGTTGGCACTCCACCCAGTAGTGACAGAAGCATTGGTGGCTGCTGTGCCCCAGCCTTGGTGATGGCCCTTGGGCTGTGACAGGGAATGATGTTGCCATCTGGGCACGTTTCACACCCTGTGATGGGCCCTTCGTGGGATGTCATTGAGGATCACCCACTCCCCCTGGGCAGGGGGATGCTCAGTCAGGGGGCTTCTGGCCCATCACACTTATCCAAGGACAAGTATCCATCCCCTTTCCAGATGGACATGCACGATGAGACATACTCCATGCCCGATGACGTCTTTGAGTCACCTCCTCTATCAGCCACGTACTTACGCATGCACCAGGTGGGGGAGGATGCCAGGGTGTCCCCCGAGGTGGAGCAGCCCACCCCGTGAGTACCAACCCCCAGCAGGTGTTGCCCCCGAGGCTGCCCAGGTGCCCTGCTGCAGGGCAGGACAATGTCCCCAGCCACCCCTGCCATGGGCACCAGGCACTTCCATGATGATCCCGGGAGAACGGTGCCAGGAGGTGCTCAGAGCCTCATCTCAGGGCATCCTCGGGATTCTGGCCGTGGGGTGTTTCTCATCTGATCCTTTTTGGCAGGTGTGATGGGTTTCTCCTCTCTCCGCAGGCGGGAGGGTGTCCGGCTCACTTCGGTGTCGGGTGGCGCGGGCGCGGCTCCGCGGCGGGGCAGGCGCATCGCCTCCAAAGTGAAGCACTTCGCCTTCGACCGCAAGAAACGCTACTACGGGCTGGGCGTGGTGGGCAAGTGGCTCAACAGGACGTACCGGCGCAGCCTGAGCAGCATCGTGCAGTCCCAGCTGGAGATCACCGACAGCCACCGGTGAGGGCACCGATGGCACGGGACACCCCGTGTCCCCCTCAGTGCTTGGGGATCGGGGTTGGGGGGACTGCAGTGTCCCTTTGCCCAGCCATCTCTGACCAGCTCCAGTTTTGGGTCCTGTCCCTTCCAGGCCGTATTTCACATACTGGATCACCTTTGTCCACATCCTCATCACCCTGCTGGTCATCGGCACCTACGGCATCGCCCCCATTGGCTTCGCCCAGCACGTGACGACAGAGTTAGTAAGTTTAAGACCCATCTTTTGGAGGGGACTGTAACCACCAGTGTCCCGTGGTGTCATGCTCTCTGCAAGGACTGGGAGCATCTTGTGGGACTCCAGCATTTGAGAGGCTCTGTGAAATAGCCAGGGCGAGGGGACGAGCAGCACCATGTTACAGTGGAATATGTGGTGGGAGCAGAGCTGTTCTACTATCCTGCCTTGCTGGTGGGACCCAGTAGCCATTCCCCTCGGATGAAGGGGATGCTCAGCCCCTTTTGAGTGGAGGGAGACAGGGGTGCACCCCCTCAGCACTCATCCCTTCAGTGAGAGCTGACTCTGGCCTCTCTTGGCAGGTGCTGAGGAACAAGGGTGTCTACGAGAGTGTCAAGTACATCCAGCAGGAAAACTTCTGGATTGGGCCCAGCTCGGTAAGGACCCTGCCAGACCCTTGGTCTCACACTCTGCCCTTTGCTTCCTGTGCCCTGAGCTGAGGGAGTTCTCTGAGGTGCCCCTCTCCTCAAGGGGACAGAGCTTCACCTCCTCATTCCAGCCTGCTGTCCTGGGCCCCCGGGCCCCCATCCCACTGGGACATGTGGCATCACAGTGGGATGGTCCTGCCTTCCCTCCACTGGGATGACAGACACCTTTGTCTATTGCCTGTGGAGACCCTTTCCCCTGCTAAACTCTCCCTGGGGATGGCTGGAGCGAAGGGAGGTGCACAGACAAAGCATCTTCTTTACTGGCATCTCCCTCCCAGATTGACCTGATCCACCTGGGAGCCAAGTTCTCCCCCTGCATCCGGAAGGACCGGCAGGTGGAGCGGCTCATCCAGCGCGAGCGGGACCGGGAGCGTGGCTCCGGCTGCTGCGTCCAGAACGACAACTCAGGCTGCATCCAGACCCTGCCACAGGACTGCTCGGTGTGTGCTCCTGCTGTGGGCACTGGGAAGGGCTGGGGATCCCTGGAGAAAGCAGGAGAAACCACCTCAGCCCTGCACTGCACCAGGGCAGGATGCATGTGGGGTCAGAGCCGTGCATTCTCTGCTGCATCCTCAGTCTTTCCATGCTCCTCCCTGCAGGAGACACTGGCAACATTCATCAAGTGGCCGGGCAGCAACGCGCCAGCCATGGGCTCGGGAGAGAGGCGGACCTCGGGGGCTGTGTGTCACCAGGACCCCAGGTAGAAGTGGCAGCTGGGTGGAGGTAGCCGGGTCATCCGGCTGTGTGTGGGACACAGCAGAAGGGGCTGCCTTTCCAGCTTGGATGCCTTGAATCCTCTTGTCCAGGGGGATGGGAGGATTTGCACGCTAAAGGGGAGTGATAAAGAAGAGGGAATCAGTGGGGAAACTGAGGCAGGGCCTGTCCTAAACACAGGCAGCAGCAGGTGATGCTGTTGTGTTGTGCCTGTCCCTGTCCTGCTGGGATGAGAGCATCCATGGGCATCGGTGGGGTTGTCCAACAGTTCTGAGTTCTGCAGAGTTCACCTGCAGAAGGAGCAGCTGTGGGGCGTTGTGGCACACCCACTGGTGGGCAGGATCCAGGCAGGTCCCAGAGCCGTCTGTGCCTGAGGGAGTTACTGGTCTGCAGGGGGGATGTGTTGGGGGGACCCACCTGCCTCACCCCCCTCCTCCTGCCAGGACATGTGAGGAGCCAGCATCCAACCCACCCCATGTGTGGCCGGACGACATCACCAAGTGGCCGGTAAGAGCCCAGTGCCACCATCAGCCGGTGACTCCACGGTGGCAGTGGCAATGAGCCTGGCAGGGGGCTGCAGGGACAGCCTGGGGCTGGACTCTGACCCGGGCTCCTTTCCCTCCTGCTTCTAGATCTGCACCTACGAGACCAAAACCAACCACACGGGCTTCGCCCACCTGGACTGCGAGATCAAGGGCAGGCCCTGCTGCATCGGCACCAAGGGCAGGTGGGTTGTGGCAAAGGGGGCACCTGGCTGGGCTCCCCCCTCTGCACTCCTGCCTTGTGTTGTCCCATCAGTGTCCAGAGCTGTGCCTGGGGGGAGAGGGGGGTTGCAGAGCCTTGAGGGGTGGGAAGCACAGTGGCAGCAGGCTGAGAACAGAGGGGGACGCTCAGGGCTGTCCTGAGTGTGCCCTGTCCCCAGTGAGCCCCCTCCTGCCCCCTGCCAGCTGCGAGATCACCACGCGGGAGTACTGCGACTTCATGCACGGCTATTTCCACGAGGAGGCAACACTCTGCTCGCAGGTGAGCAGGGCCAGGGAGGCATGGCAGGGCATGTGGGATACAATGCTGGCAGCCATGCTGATGCCAAAGGGCTTTAGAGAATCCTACCAGGAATGGGACATGGTTGGGATGGGCGTCAGCAGGGGTGATGCAAAGTGCAGGGACTTGCCCAGCTGTTGGCCGGGCTCATGCTGCTGTGCCCACCTTGCTGCTGTGGGGCAGGAGGCGCCTTTTCCAGCACCATGGCATTGTGGGTGCCCCACACCATCCAGAATCCCCTCACAGCTGCCGCATGGCATCATTGGCAACCCATCCCTGTGACCCATCCTTTGCTCCCTGTGGCTCTGGGGACAAGCCTGCTGCCTTTGCAGGTGCACTGCCTGGACGAGGTCTGTGGGCTCCTGCCCTTCCTGAACCCGGAGGTCCCTGACCAGTTCTACCGCCTGTGGCTGTCCCTGTTCCTGCATGCCGGGTGAGCCACAGCCCCCCGTATCCCAGGGGTGGGGGGACTGGGGGCTGGAGTGCCCATCAGGATGGGCTGGCAGAGAAGAGGGAAGGGCACTCCCAGACTACGATGACAGGTGCCTTCAGTGGGGGTGTCTTGTGAGCTGTCTCATGCCCCGGGGCACTGCCTGGGAGGGCTGTGTCTCTAACACAGGGCCTCTCCCCCAGCATCATCCACTGCCTGGTGTCAGTGACGTTCCAGATGACGGTGCTGCGGGACCTGGAGAAGCTGGCAGGCTGGCATCGCATCTCCATCATCTTCATCCTCAGTGGCATCACGGGCAACCTGGCCAGTGCCATCTTCCTACCCTACAGGGCAGAGGTGAGGGTCTGGGGGCTCTGTCCCAAATCCTGTCAGCTCCCAGGGACCAAAGGACACCCCTCTTCATCCCCATCCTGGGTAGAGATTTGGGGAAGGGGCTGGAGCACAGATTCTCACCCCCTGTCAGGGTTTGCTGCAGGGAGACGGGGAGGGGGTGTCCCTGCCCCACGTGTGGTGTTGGCATATGCCATGTGTGTCACATGTCACCACGTGTCCGTGAACGTGTGGGGTCCCTGGGCAGGCAGATGGCTAATCTGCTGCCAGCCAAACCCTGTCAGGCTTTAAATGAGGTCATGCCAAGGGCCCCTAATCCCCCCATGCGTGTGCCAGGATGGGGCTGTTGTCTGGGAGGGGGTGATGCTATCTGGCTGCTGACTCACAGAAAGTATCAGCTCTGCCAAAACAGCACGACCCTGCTCCCCTCCTCATCCTCCAGTGCCAGGGCTCCCACCTCTGAACCCCGTGCAGGATCCTGCACAGGGATGCGGGAGCCAAATGTGCTTTGCTAGGGCAGGAGATGATCCCTGGGGGACAATGAGGTGTGTCTGAGGTGACACAGTGTCCAGCCCTGACTTCCCCTATCCCTGCAGGTGGGCCCTGCCGGGTCCCAGTTCGGCTTGCTGGCCTGCCTCTTCGTGGAGCTCTTCCAAAGCTGGCAAGTGCTGGAGAAACCCTGGAAAGCCTTCCTCAACCTCTTTGGCATCGTCCTCTTCCTCTTCATCTGTGGCCTCCTGCCGTGGATCGACAACATCGCTCACCTGTTTGGCTTCCTCAGCGGGCTGCTGCTCTCCTTCGCCTTCCTGCCCTACATCACCTTCGGCACGGTGGACAAGTACCGCAAGCGGGCCATGATCATCGTGTCCCTGCTGGTCTTCGTGGGGCTCTTCGCCTCGCTGGTGGTGTGGCTCTACGTGTACCCCGTGAACTGGCGCTGGGTGGAGTACCTCACCTGCCTGCCCTTCACCAGCAAGTTCTGCGAGAAGTACGAGCTGGAGCAGGTCCTGCACTGACCCTGCCGGCGGGGACGAGGCTGGGACAAGGAGATGTTTTCCATGGGGTGGGTCCTCCCCAGCCTGTGGGAGATGGTGGTGGCTGCTCCAGGGTGGGGCAGATCCTGGGCATGGCTCCGTCCTCAGGGATGGTGGGTTTGGGGTACCCCTTGCTCAATGCTGGGGATGCAGGGCTGAGCCAGCCCTGCCTTTGAACCCTTTTGGGGCTCCGTCCTGATGCTGGAAAGCCGTAACTGGTTTAGGGACTGACTCTGGCTGCTGCCTGTGTGGGGAAAGGGCTGAGGGAAGTGGGATTTTGGTGTATCCATGGCCAGGCTGGACTCCCAGTCCTGCTGAACTCTCCAGCCTATGCCTCTGCCTGCCTGGGGCCCCGTCCCACCTCGGTGCCCTGCAGCACTGCAGCTCATACTGTGAACACAACCCCCTTTTTGCAGGGGCACTTTTTTTTTATCCACAGCTCTTTAGGCCCAGGGTTTCCCCATTTTGGGCTCCCTGGAGTCTCTGTCATGGCTTCAAGATGTTCAGAGCTGAACTTCAAAGATCTTTTTCAGTCCTGTTCCCCCTGAGGACCTCAAGGAGGCTTGTGCCTTCCCACCTGGCTCCTCACTGGATGGAGAGGCAGGACTTGGGAAAGGGGGCTTTTCTTTCCCTTATTTCAGAGAAATTCTCCTTTGGAAGGGAAGGAGTGGCAAGGACTGCATTTGTAGTGCCATGGTGGGAGGCAGACATGGAGAAAAACCCCTTGGAGGGGGTTCATGTCTCTGCTTCTGGAGCCCACAGACCTCTCAGGAGCTGTCAGTGCTCCCACCTTCTGCTTTGAGTCCCCTTTCCCTTTTTCAAAGTGTGGGGACCTGGGTAGCCCTCCCTTCCTCCAGTGGTGCTGGTCAGATGGAGAAGTGCAGGATGGGGCAGTCACCTTCCCTCTTCTCTGCCCAAGGCTGCACATTCCCACCTGCCCCCAGCCCTGGGCTGCTCTCCCCAGCGTCTCCTCCTCCTTCCCACCAGCCATGGCACGAAGGCAGGTCCTTCCTGGGGTCCAGGTGACCCCTCTGGGCTGGTCTGGACCCGTGCTGGTGCCAGGCTGTCTCTCCCCTCAGATGTGTTGCTTTGGTGCTGGAGGCCTCAGTGCTTTTAGATGGGGGCAGGTGGGAATCCCCCAGTTAGGATGTCATGGGATAAATATTCAAGGGCTGAGTGCCTGGCTCCCTCTCCACAACCACTTGCTGAGTGAGCCCAGGAGCATCTGCATCCGTCCCTGCATCCCTCCCTCCACCCTGGGCCAGTTTTCAGCCCCACTCTGTCCCTTCAGTTGCTGCTCCAGCCAAAGACAGACACTTCACCTCATTTGTCTCTTTTTGATACTTTTTTTAAAAGCTGTGGGTTTTTTTCCCCCCCCCTTAATAAATTTCTACCTGTATTTAAGGAGATGCACGAGGCCTCTTCTCCCTTCTTGGGCATGGGGATGCAGTGCTTTTGGGGAGTTGTGGTGGTTTTGGTGATGGCCGGTGTGGCAGGGAGGGAGGACAAGCTGGGGCTGGTGCCCTGATGGGCGACTCAAACCCCTCCCTGGGAGGAGACAGGGTTTGGAGGGTCTCAAGCGCAAGGAGAAGCCAAACACTTGGATCCATGGAACCTCCTGATCCTGCCTGAGGGCAGAGTCACCCCAGCCTTTATCCCACCCTTCACTGAATGACCCGAGGCTGGATTTGCCTCTTTTCCCTTGAGGCTGAGGTGCCCCAAGGGGTCCTGGATTGTCCCCTCATACCAGCTGGTGCCCTCCCTCCAGCCATTGTGGTGAGGTCATGATCGAAGCAAGGCAGGAACACACACAGGGGCTGTGTAGAAAATCACCATCACATCTTTATTTCCTGCTTTCCAACAACCTGAGTTGTTTGCAGAAGGCTTGTCATGGGTCTGGGACAGGGAGGACCAAATGGTTTAGAGTGGTTCCCTGGGGAGGCTCTGCAATGTGCAGCTGAGGATGGCCATGGCTGGGAATGTGCTCCAAGGGGTCTGGAAGGATGTCTGTGGGCAGGGGAGTGGCTGCCAGGGCCCCTGCCTGGTCTAGGAGCTGCTCAGGGAGGACTTGGCCATGGTGTGCTCCACTCGTGGCAGTGATGGTGGGGTGGGATGCCAGGCTGGGGCACGGGTTTGCAGGGGCTCTGCTGGGTGTCTCAGCAAACCGCTGTGGGTGGAAGTGCCCTCAAACCAGCAGAGCCCCCAGCTATTCCCAGGGCAAAACCTTTCCATCCCAGGGGCCTCGTGGCCCTGCAGCCAACCCAGACCTGCCAGCCACAGCCCTGGCTAAAGCAGAGCCCAGGGAGTTGATGCTTCCAGCAGGATCCGGCAGGAATTTCTGTGCCCAGCCCTGCAGGGATGGGATGGGGCCAGGCTGATGTGGCTGGAAGGCAGCTGTGGCAGAGGGAGTAGCTGCAGCCAGGACCAGCCAAGGAAGATGGATCACAGCGGTGGGGATGGGGAGGGGTTGCAGCCTCTCATCCCCCCAGGCAGACCGGAGCAGAGGGGCCTCAGCAGCCGCTGTTCCTGCGCATGAAGGCATGTCCCCGCACGGGGTGCTGCATCTCCACGAAGGCCATGTCCCCCACCGTCACCTCGCAGGGCCCCACCGCCTCGAACCCGCACTTCTCGTAGAAGGGCACGAGGAAGGGCTCGCACATGAGCAGGGCGCGGCGGGCGCAGGGCAGGCAGCGCAGGTGCTGCAGGTAGCGCCACATCAGGATGGAGCCCTTGCCCTGCTGGCGGACGGTGCGGTGCACGGCCAGCACGTGGATGTGCACGGCCGAGCCCTGCGCCTTGTGCAGGGTCAGCGCTGCCTGCCAGGAGGGGACGGGGGTTAGCAGGACCCAGGGGTCCCATCCTGCTTCTTATTCCCCACCCCAAAGAACCAGGGTCCGCATCCTCCTCCCCATCCCTGTTCACCTTCCCCCCCATTTATCCTCGGAGGGTTTTTAATTTTAAAATGGATGTTGAGGGGAATTACTCGGCATGTTTTTTAACAGCATCATTTAAATTAATTAATGAGAAGGTTCATTTCCACCAGAGCAGCAGTTAGTGCTAGGAGAAGATTTTGGGAATAGTCTCAGGGCCCCAGGGAGCTTCTCCTGGTCCCCAGGCTCTGGCAGTGCCTCTCTCAGTGCACGAGGTGGGAAGGACTGGGTCATACCTGGCTGAGCCTCTCCTGGTCCCAGAGGGAGCCGATGATGAATGCCACGAGCCGCCCTTCCTCAAACCAGCCGAGGGACAGCTCCGGGCACAGGTTCAGGAAGTGGCGGATCTCATCCAGGTGCAGGGGACAGTCCCCAGAAACTGATATAAAGGCTGGAGGGGGGCAGTGGTGAACACAGTGAGAGAGACAAAGCATACCCGACCCAGAAAAACTCCCAGCACTGATGTAGGGGAGGGAAAGTGGGATGTGATGGGGAGAGATGGCATATGTCCTGCTGCCCACTGGGTCTAAAGCAGTTCTGAGGGACACAGATGGTTCCAGGGAGCAGTTCTGCTTCTCCAGAGGCAGTTCCCCATGGCCCAGTGACCACCTCCTACCTCTGCTGATTCCAGAGCTACAGCAGCAGGTGCTGAATTGAACCCTCCCTCTCAGCATCTCCCTGGCTGCCCCTGTCCTTGGAGAGGATGAAGAAATGGGCTGGGTGAGTCTGGCTGAGAGAAGCTACCATGAAGGAAACAGGGAAAGGTTGCCAGGGTGGCACCTCAAAGTGCCCCTGCGCGGTAGGAGGCAGAGTGGGGTGTCCTTTCTCCCACTTCTCCTTTTCCTATCCTGTCTTTCACAGGGTCGTTCTGGGAGACCTGCTCCTCACTCACCTGGTCCTGCTCAGCATCACCTCCCACCATCCGCACCCCAGGGTGAGCTGGGGCCGTGGTTCTCCAGCTCATTAACCACAGCTCCTCCACCTCGTGAAGGAGCCCGTGGTGGCCTGGCCACAACTCAGGGCCCCTGCATCCCTCCCAGGAGGGCACACAGGGGGGAATTCGCCATTACAAGGAGCACAAGAGACTGCGAACAGGTGCGAAGCTGCTGCCACCAGAGAGGATGCCCCCGGTCCCC
Source organism: Chamaea fasciata (assembly GCF_029207755.1). Classification (NCBI taxonomy): domain Eukaryota; kingdom Metazoa; phylum Chordata; class Aves; order Passeriformes; family Sylviidae; genus Chamaea; species Chamaea fasciata. The sequence goes on along the minus strand of NW_027094104.1, from coordinate 7,868,662 downwards.
CCTTACCTTCGCGCTCGATCTCGAACACGCTGACGGCGTCCTCGGGGCTGAGGCAGCGGAACTCGCTGGCGGGCAGCGTGTGCCTGCGCTGGCCCCCGGGCGAGCTGCGGGGCGACCGCAGGTGGACCGGCTTCAGGAAGGGCAGTGCACTGAGCGCCGACATCCTCCTCCTCCTCCTCCTCCTCCTCCTCCTCCTGGCTGGCTTCCCGCCGCTCCCTCTGCTCGGGGCCGCCTCTGCCGGCTCCCACTGCCTTTATTCCAGCCAAGCTCCTCCAGCACTGTTAGCCAGCGGAAATACCTGGTGTTCAGAGACAGGATTAGGCTGCTTGTCCCCCTTTTCCCATAGATATGTGTGTGTGTATACAGCAAACACCCGCCCACAGTGACCCCAGCTGCCCTCGCTGTGAGCTGGGGGACACGGGAGGCTGTGAGCTGAGCAGACCCCAGGGATCAGGGGGACAAAACAGAGCAGGGAGAAGGGCCAGAGCTGTTAGAGCTGGAGTAGGTGGGGGGCTGAGCTTCCTGCCCAACATTGCCCAGCCCATGACAGCACCAGGTTGTGGGATGGGCAGGAGAACCCTGGAGAAAGTCCAGCTGCTGCCCTGGGGACAGGCAAGGTGGGATGTGCCCACAGGAAGCCAAGAGCATCTATCTGTGTGAAAGTTCCCTGTGATGCTCTGGTGTTTGTGGAACAGCACAGCTTGGCTGGAGTAAGAGGTCAGGGCCAGGCCACAGAGGTGTCCTGACAGGGACACACGTCAGGAGCCAGAGCCTCCTCCCCCAGACAGCACAAGCTGACTGGATTTACCCCTTTCTCTGACTCACTGAGCGACACAGCTTAAACTCTGTTGGCTTTTTAGGTCATGTCCACACTCACAGAGGTGGGTCCCTGGGAAGGCTGAGCAGGTGACTGAAGCTGAAAGCCTTGGGTGTCCTCCCTGGTGAGGTGCCCTCAGGCTTTGCCCCATGCCCCAGGAGCTTTGGGTTGCATGATGCCACCAGACACAGCCCAGACCAGGACACTCCACAGGTTCCCCCAAAAGGGTCACTAGCACCCAAGGTCATCTGGCAGCACCCATCCTGCACAGCCCAGATAAATCCCTTGACCTGGATCACAGCTTGTAGCTTCAACCTGCCTCTGTTTTCACATGTGAATGAACCGAGTTAATAAGCCCAGACAGAACCACAAACTGAGTGAATAACTTCACTAAGCACGTGCACCTGCAGACAGAAATAGTGGTAATGGCTATCAGAGCCATCCATTCAACCATCCATCCAAACTCAGACCAATGTGCAAGCAATTTCCAGCGAAGCCAGAGCAAAGCCCGGTCATTTCTGATTATTGTTTCAGAGGTGCCGGCTTTCCCTTCTAATTATAGGCTTGCCTCCAGCTAATAGGATTTATGGAAACAAAAGCATTACCAGCACAAACATTGCACAGGGCACAACCAGTGCAAGCTGGGAATTTTCCATCCCAAAATGCCAAGGGCTGGATGCTTGAAATGCCAGTCTTATCCAGTCTGAGGTGAGAGAGGGTGGTCTTGGGATTTATTTTCAATGAATCGCTGTTTTGGCTGTGGGTGTGTATCTAAGGGATCAGATCCATCAAGGAGAGAGGGTTTCCTTGGCAGGGGAATTTTTTAGCATCCCCAGTGCTCATTCCAGTTACCAAGGACTGACTGAACTCGTGCTGGGAATGGGTGGTTCGTGCTTCTGCAGAAGGGAAGTAAAACAGGGTGAGCGGGAGGGGAGAGTGGGGTGCTGGGGGAGTGAGGGGTGGGTGTAGTGTTTGTAGAGCTTATTATCAAATCTTCTGGAACTCCTCGTCCTACTAATTGGATTAGGGACTCATCTGCATGAATAAATCCCAGGGTAGGCAAGAGGGTAAGCTCAGGGGACCTTGGAAATGCAGTGGTGGTTTGATCCTGGAGGGTGCTGAGTGCCTGGGGGGAGTTCCAGGGATGCTGCTGGGGAGATGCTGCTGGGTCAGGCTAGGGATGGCTGTGCAGGGATGGCAGGGCAGGGAGGGCAGTTGAATATGGCCTTAGGCAGGGCTGGCATTTCAGTTGCCATGGGAACTATGGATTGTGGAATCACAGAATGGTTTGGGTTGGAAAGGACTGTTAAAGGTCATGTAGTTCACCCCCTTGCAGTGAGAAGGGACACCTTCCACCAGCCCAGGTTCCTCAGGGGTGTTTGCCCTCCAATAGTCACCATTCAGTGCTCACTGGCCAAGAGCAAGTTTTCATCCCAGAGCATATGAAAGCTGGAAACATCTGAGCCACAGGAAGTCTCTACAGGGACATCCATGGAGCTGAAGTGTTCAAACCCTCATCTTTAAGTGGCTGCTCCAAACCCATTAGAGAAAACTGGTAAAGGGCAATCAGATCCCTCCAGCTATTTTTAGAAATTGCCTGAGACTCCAACCAGCAACACCCTGAAGCACTAGTGAGGGAAGGGGAAAAGTTGCTCCTTGTTTGTTTTCCTTGTCTTTTTCCCCTCCAGCATGTTATTCCTGGCAACCCAGGTTATACAGCGGAAGGGCTGATATATTTATGTTTGTTTTCTAGAAATGAACTTCTTGCTTTACTTCTCAGCTCCCTAAGGAGTTGAAGGTCTTCTGGGGAGGGGGGGAAGCATAGAACCTGAAGAGCACAGAGGAACCAACAGTGCTCCCTACCCCGGGAGAAAACCACAAGCCCTGCGCAGCCATGGGAGTACCATGGGAAGCATCACACCTGCAGAAGTGAAAGAAACTGCCCAGGTCCCAGAGTAAGTGAGAAACAATGATGAGGAAAATTCTTTCTATGGCTCATCTGCCCTTTGATGCTCCAGCAAACCCACCTGTATTTGCTCAAGTCACTTATACACCAGGCTGAATTTTGTGCTGTGACTCCTTGCCAGACCTGCCTGAGATGAGCCCACTATGTTTGTGTATCGTAGCAGCGAACCAAGAGCTTGCTCTGTAATTTTTTCCTGTCATTACTTGTGTTTGTGCATCAGAAATCAGAGCATCCCCATGGCCCAGAGAGATGCTCACAGGTAAATAAACAGGCAGGTGCACAGTACCCCCTTGGCAGCATCTTTTACTAAGTTATGAATTGTCTGCCTCGGTTTGGAGCTGGATTTTTTAAACTAATTGACAGTACAGAGTTGTTCACCCAGTCTTAAAGTCATATACTCTGTGCAAAAGAGCTCAAGTTCTTCCCACATCCAGAACATAGAGGGTTTCAGTGAGAATAGTCCCTGCAGCTGGGTTTTGGAAGCACATGTTGAAAGTGTAGGGGTGAGACGGGCTGGGATGAGAGTCACACCCTTCCCTGTGCCCAAACCACTTCTCAGCAAGCTAAGCTCTGTATACCGACCTCCCACCCACCTGGGGAAATTCCCCGCGCCCTGGGATAAAGGGGCAAGTCACAGTGGCCAGGGGAGCAGCAGGTGTCCCCGAGACTGTCGGTACCCCCGGGATGTGACAGGGATGTGGGTGCTTACCAGCCGGGGTCCCCGCGCCGCTCCCTGCCCGCCTGCCTCCAGGGGTGCTGTCTCAGCGCCGGCAGGAGAGGAGGATGTGGGGTTTTGCCTCCCCTCCTCTCTCTGCTGCATGCTCCACAGCCCCTGCTTATATATATTTGTTATTTATGGAGCACGTGATGACATCCTAAGGAGTTTAGAACTCCGATGAAAGACGGGGAGAGGTGAGAGGCTTTAAGGTGTCAGGCCCGCGCAAAGGGATCACTTCAGGCTTCTTTTTTTATTATTTTTTTTTCCACTGGCGTGACTGGCTGCAGAGGGATAAAGCATTTAGCTGATTGCTCTGCAGGCTGGGCAGGGAGAGCAGGCGACTTAGCCAGGAAAGGGAGCACTGTCCTGTGCCTGATCCTGACCTCTCCAACAGCATCAGGAGCCCATAGGAAGCCAAAGGCTGCCCTGCCCAGAGTGGATGAGCTTTACTTGGGGAAGGATAGGGGAGGCTGCTGGTTGTGCCAGGCATGATCATTGCTTGGGCTTGAGCAGGGAGGAGTTTCTCGAGGGAATCAGCTGACTCCTTGTAGGATGGGGAGTCAGACCTAAGGTTTCTTGCCCAAGGAGCTTATTCCAAAAACCAAGCATGTCTCCCCCAAGCAGCCCTCTGTCCCTGGGAGCTGTTACATAAGAAACTGGACAGGGAGAATCAGCAGTGTTTGTCCCCGTTAGGACACGTGTAATAAAAGGGAGATTATCCCAGGCAGGAGCATGATGTTGGCATCATCATTATCATTGGGAACCAGACGCAGCCCTGAAAGCAGGAGGCAAAGCTGGCTTTGCTCCACTGGAGACATTTTCAGGGCAGCTCTGGACCTGCTTAAGCTTCCAGCCATGGGCAAAATGACCTGGAGCTACATCCTTATCTCTCTCTTTTAAGTTTTTTTTTTATGGAATCAAAAGAGAAATATGACCCAGCAGCTTTTTGCTCTTCAGAAATGGCATTTTGGAGCAACTCCCAGCCATTAAAACAGCCCAGCAGAGCAGAGGTTGGCCCGTGGCTGGAATAGTCAATCAGGGATGCCGCATTCCACAGTTTCAGCTGGGTCTTGCCTCTTCCTGCTCCCACACAGCTGCAGAGGGTCAACAACTCCATTAAATTAGAACCACAGCAGTGTGTCTAGATTTGCATATTTAGCAGCTCTCTCAGCATCTTCAAAGAGCCCCGAGCTGTCACTGTGGCCCCGCAGCCGGGCCGGTCCCTCTGTTGTAGTACCCACTCAGGAAGACAGCAATTATCTCCGGGTAGGATTTGCAGCGAGGGGCGACATGTGGGAAGCAGATGAATCACGGCTCGGCCTCCCCCCCACTCTGCCAGGGCTTGGGAATGAAGCCATGCACACGCAGCTCAGGGGCTCCTCAGCTGCGCCGTGCTGTGTCTCCGGCCCCGCCGCCGTGCCCCATTATCCCGGTGCTCAGCGGATTAAGCTGCTTGTGGTGTCTGCAGCCCTGGCTTTGAGGCTGGGTCTGCCATCACGGGATTCAGATGGCGTCGGGATCCTTCCCTGTGTGACGCCGTTGGAGAGGTTTCTCTCTCAGACTCACGTAATTGCATAACTCCCAAGCTGGACGCTGTTTACATCCCTGTTTAGCACCTTCCTCTGGCTTGGCCGTGGGGACCCACATTTCCAGGAGAGCGATGTTTTTCTCCTGGCAGTGACCTAACAGCAAGGCTCTGCAGTTTGGCGTTGCTGCGAGGTCAGCTGTGGGCTCTGATTTCCTTCTCCCTCACCTCCTTCCTTTTCATCACTCGTGCTGGTGCTTGTTGTTGCTGTAACTTCCCAGCAGGATGTGGCTCTTTGGACATATTCAGTATTCTCAGCACTCGCCAGGTTGCCCACCTGCTGCTTCTGTCCCCCAGTGCTCCCTCTCAAGCTGCCAGGAGTGGTTTTAATTCACCAGCGTGCTTCCAGCCTTTCCTCTGGAGCAGGATATTGTAGTTTAGGAACCTGCCAGCTGCTGCTCTTTGGAAATAGGAATACAGGGCGCCTATGGAGGGTGGCCAGCCCCCAGCCCCATGCTCTGAACAGGCCCTGGAGGGGCTAGTTCGGCTCTGTGCTCTAAAGTGTTTATATATGTATGTATATAATATGAATAACATGTACACATGTATATGTCTTTCCTCTGGCATATTCCCTTTGGCCCATCAGTGGTGGGACTGATTCACTCCACAGACACCCTCAGGGAGCTGGGGAAGGGATGCAAGGATGAAAGGATGCTACTTCACAGCTTATTTGGGTTCTCAGCAGTGGTTGGGGGAACAGGCTTTGAACTCTGGCTCTGACCTGCAGTAGATAAACACGCGCCTTTGCAGGGCTGGTGCATCTTGCTGCTCTTCTGCCGTTGAGAAAGGAGAACAAACAAGCCTGGCAGACAGTGGCAGCCATGCCTGCTTGGCCATGGCAACCTCAGCAGGAGATTGGGTGCCAGGATCCAGCCAGGACCTCCTTTGTCCCCTCTCTGGAGCACAGCACTGCTGGTGATTTACCTCCTCTCCTCTCCGTGATCTGGGGTTTGTAACTAGGTCACGGCTACTCCTGGCACAGTCCTTCGGGAGAAGGGGGTCACTGGGAGCTGCAGGAGCTTCTCTGGGAGGAAAGGGCTGGGCATATGGGAAGGAGCTCAGGAGAGGAAGCCCCACCCTCCAGACCCAGACCTCCAGGCAGTTTAGAGCCAGTTTAGTTTTGGGAAGAGGAGATTCCAGCAGTCTGGCAATCGTTGGGGCAACCTGCTTCTTACAGGAGCTGTCCTGCCCTCGATCCAGCCCTAACCCTGGCACACTGCTGCTGGGAGCCAGGGTGACTCCTGGAAATGGCTGGGGGCCAGATGCCACCTACGGAGAAGAAAAATCCTGGAAGGCAAGGCTGAGCCTGGACAAATCCCATTGGGAGGGTTTCATGGTCTTGGTATCAGTGAAAAGGGTGAGGAGGGAGCAGGGCAGGATCGTGTTCACATTGACTTGTTCTTGTACAAGGTGATGGTGCTCTGAATTTTTTGTAGGAGAGCCAGCAGTGCTCGGTCAGGGCAGCACAACCAGAGAGGGCAGGGCTGGGTAATCACGATTGCTGCGGGATCATAGCATGGCTTGAGGTGGAAGGGATCTCACAGACCATCTCATTCCCTGCCCACCCAGCCTCCGGAGGCTCTCCAGGATCACAGAGACAGGATGAAGGATTTTGCCATATGCTGCATCACTTGCTCATATTTCTGTTCCCTGATGTTAATGAGGACACAGGGACTCCTGCTGATCTGCCTGTCTGCGTGATGATGAAGATAAACCCCCAGCTCTCCCTGTGGGAGGGTCTGGAAGCATTCCCTGTGACACGAGCTGCTCTGAAAGGCCTTTCCTGAATGCACCCAGCAGGGAAAGGACAGAGACTCCGTGCCTCTGCGAAGCAGCAAGAGGGAAATACTGGGAGGGTTGGCCAAGGAGGGGTTGCAGAGCGGGGTGCAGCGCCCACCTGCACCTGAGCGCCGAGCCCTCAGCCCGGCTGCAGCCCCGGGGCTCCGAGCGGAGCTGCTGCCCCTGGGGACCCACGGGCCGGTGTCCGCCCGCTCCCCCCGCCAGACCGGAGCCGCCGGGAGGCGACAGCCCACGAGGTGGCACCAGAGCCCCGCCGCAGCCCGGCACCGGCGCCGAGAGGACATCGCGGGACCCTGAGGGCTCCTACCGTGCTCCGGCATCGCGGTGCCCTTGGGCACCTGGCACCCTCCGGGAATCCTCAGTGGACATCCCGGCACCCAGAGGTCATTCCAGTCCCTGCGGACATCCCAGAACCTAGCAGACATCCCCTACACCCGGTAGACATCCTGGTACCCTGCTGACGTCCTTGGCACCTGCCGTGCCTCTTTGTATCCTGTGGGTACCCCCAGTACCTGGCAGCCCCCCCCAGCACCCTGTGGGCGCCCCAGCACCTGCCCTTAAACCCTGTGCAAAGATGCCCTGTGAGAGAACCATGGAGGAAAGACAGGGCTTGCTTTTCACCTGTATCTCTGCAGGGAGATAAAGGATATCCTGGGTACCTCAGCACTTGCTGGGCATCTTGGCACCCTCTGGGTATCCTGGCACCCTCCGGGCATTCTGACACGCCCTCTGGGCAGCAGAATCTCAGCAGGGAGACGCTGGTGATCTAACCTAAGTGCCATAAGGTGGTTAGATCACAGGGACAGCTTGGTTCCAGGGAGGATGTTCTCCTGCAGAGTAAAGGCCATCCCTTCCCAAAACAGCCTTACCAGCGAGAATTGTCCCTAAACTGGGCAGGGAGGCCGCTCGACACGTGTCACTTTGCAGAAGTCCTGCGTGTTTTGCTGGGTGGTGTGGACTTGCAGAGGTGCCTCAGTGGACATCTGAATAGTGATGTTAAATAGGAGATGCTCATTTTGACACCCAGGCACTGTAAAATCTGAAGGCTGTCAATATTGTGACAGCCCAGACCCTGGGCTGTTGTGTCCTAAAAAAGCAATCAGTCCTCCTTCAGAGCCACTTCCTGATGGAAGCATATCAGAGCTCCAGCTGGGATCAGAGTGCAAAAACACACCCTGCTCCACTCCTGCTAACGAGCAAAGAGCCCTGACTTGTCCCCATTATAATCCCCCTGCCGTGAGCCCAGTCAGGGGTATAATGTGATTGTTTTCATGGCTATTTGTGGCTACCTGAAACCCCACCACTGCTCTTCAGCACATAATTGCCCTGAAGCGGGACAGTTTCCATCTCCACACATGATGGTGCCCATTACTGTATCTATATTTTATTAGTGGCTGTTGCAATGTACATTAAGGAGATGATGAGGAGCATCACTGTGCTGCATAAAGCTCTGCTTTGAAACCTCGAGAAGACATGGTATCAGATTAAATGAAGCCTTTCTCAAAGGCCTGATTCTGCTTCCACAAAGCACAGTTCCCACCGGCTACAGAGGGAGAGGGCGTGGTACCTTGTCCACAGCTCCAATGGGCTGGATGAGCCCTGGGGTGATGTGTCATACTCCCCCCTCCAGCACAGTGAGGGTCAGAGGGTGAAATCCTCATGCCAGAGGCACTCATGTGCTCTACAAGTTCTGAATACTGCCTATCAAACCTACACCTTGTCCACTTCACAGAGATCAGGGCATGTGGATGCAGGTCTATATTCCCAGGAGCACATGCCTAGAAACAGCTGTAAACCCAGTGGCACTGACTGGAAATTTAAACTGCCTTTCCCTGTGGGGCATGCTGCTATTTTGCCACCCAATGGTCCCTTTTAGCTCTATTCTGTTTCTTATCCCTGGGGTTGAAATAAAAAAAAAAAAAAAACTCCAGAAAGTAATCACATCAACATGCTGCCTTTCTGATTAACAGGATGCTGTGGGGAGTGATTAAATGCTGGGGTGGAAGCAGAATTGGCCTGGGAGAAAACAGGGTTTCACTGCCTGCAGCTCCCTGATTTGGAGGCAGCACAGGGAAAGTTTGTACTTCTCCATCACTTCGGGCATCCTGCTGCCCTGCCACCCACACTCAGGGGTAGTGAGGAGCTGGGCAGAGCTCCCAGTGCACCCATCACCCACACACTGCCTGCCCCAGCCTCTTCTCAGCTGCTCCCCAGGGCTTTAGGGCCGTTTGCAAGATTGGAAAATCCCAATCTTGAGGAGAAGGTTCCAGAATTTAGGAGGCAAGCATGGGCAGACTTTTACCCAGGTTGCTTTTCCTAAAAGGAGAAACCTTGGAAGGTGGACAGAAAGCCAGCTGGTTGATCCAGCCAAGGCAGAGCAGTCTGGGAGGGAGAGGACAAGAGGGAAAACACTGCTCTGCTGCTTCTGGGGTCTTTTCTGCAAGAGAACAAATTAGGCTGAGGATTTCAGGCATTTTCTTGATATACAAGCCAGTGCTGCACAGGCAGGAAGGTCTAGGGAGAGAAGAGGCAGGATGTGTTGTGGTAAAATATAGGCAGTGAAGGCTATTTTGGATTCCTTTAGTCCTTTGCCTGCCAGAGCAGCAGGACCTGCTCAAAAAAACTTTTCTATTTACAAAATCTCTGCAGACAGAAGGGAAAAATCCTTAGAGTCGATGAAGCCAAATATTCGGCTCATTTGCACACCCTAATGAGGGCTTCTAGGAGCCATGAAAAGCAAGACCAGGCTTTGATGTCAGCTGGGGAGCAGCTCCCAGCATCGAGCAGTGCCCAGTGCCAGGATAGACCCCCACCTGTGCCCATAGCACAGCCCCATCACTGGGGAGCAGGACATGATGCAGGGCAGTGACTGAGAACTGGGGCATGATGCAGGGCAGTGTCCCCCCACCAGTGGGGCTCAGGGCCAGTGCAGTGCAGCCCCCTCCCTCCGGGGACTAGGGGATGATGCAGTACAGGCTCCTCCATCCCTGGGGACGATGCAATGCAGCCTCTCCCCCCACCCCTGGGGTTCGTGGGATGATGCAGCAGAACCCCCCATCCCTGGGGATCAGAGGACGATGCAGCCCCTCCGCCATCCCTGGGGATGATGATGCAGCCGCCCCCCATCCTTGGGGATGATGCAGAGCAGCCCCACATCCCTGGGGGTCAGAGGAGGATGCAACCCCCCATTCCTGGGGACGATGATGGAATCCTCTTATTCCTGGGGATTAGAGGACGATGCAGGCCCACCCCTCCTCAATCCCTGGGGCCAACGGCGCAGGGCAGCCCCCATCCCTGGGGACCATGCAGCCCCCGATCCCTGGGGACGCTGCAGCCCCCGATCCCTGGGGACACTGCAGCCCCCATCCCTGGGGACCATGCAGCCCCCCATCCCTGGGGACGCTGCAGCCCCCGATCCCTGAGGACGCTGCAGCCCCCGATCCCTGGGGACGCTGCAGCCCCCGATCCCTGGGGACCATGCAGCCCCCCATCCCTGAGGACGCTGCAGCCCCCGATCCCTGGGGACGCTGCAGCCCCCCATCCCTGGGGACCATGCAGCCCCCGATCCCTGAGGACGCTGCAGCCCCCGATCCCTGGGGACGCTGCAGCCCCCGATCCCTGGGGACGCTGCAGCCCCCATCCCTGGGGACGCTGCAGCCCCCATCCCTGGGGACCATGCAGCCCCCCATCCCTGGGGACCATGCAGCCCCCCATCCCTGGGGACGCTGCAGCCCCCGATCCCTGGGGACGCTGCAGCCCCCCATCCCCGGGGACGATGATGCAATCCCCCGATTCCCGGGGACCGGGAGGTGACTCGGCGCCCCCGCCCCGCCCCCGGTCCCGCCCCGTCCTCGCCCTCCCCTCCTGCCCCGCCCCGATATGGGCGTGGTCTGTGGCCGCTATGGGCGTGTCCTCGCTGGCCCCGCCCCCGGGCCGTTACTTGCCGCCCCTCCCCTGCCCTCCCCCTCCTGCCGGCCGCGCGCTCCCGCTCACCGGCGCCATGGCGGACCAGCCCGAGGAGGGGGCACCGGCACCGCCGGCACCGGCACCCCCGGCTCCCCCCGCCGCGCTGCCCCTCTCCGCCCAGCCGGGCGGCTCCCAGCGCCTCCTCTTCTCCCACGACCTGGTGTCGGGCCGCTACCGCGGCTCCGTGCGCTTCGGCCTGGTGCGCCTCATCCACGGCGAGGACTCGGAGGAGGACTCTGAGGAGGGCGGGCGCGGGGCCGCGGCCGGCGGCGCCGCCAGCTCGGGCGGCTCCGAGTCGGGAGGCCCTGGCGCCGGCGGCGGGGAGGAGGGCCGCGCCAGCCCGCTGCGGCGGGGCTACGTGCGGGTGCAGTGGTACCCGGAGGGCATCAAGCAGCACGTCAAGGAGACCAAGGTAACCGGGGCGGGGGGCGGCCCGCGGCCTGCACGGGCCCGGGTCCCTCCCCGGGGGGCTGGCGCCGATTGCAGGAACCGGGGCGCCGCCTTGGAGGCCTCCCGGGGCAGGGCCTGCACGGGCTGCGGGCTCGGGTGCGCTGGAGGATCCCGAGCAGGAGGAGGTTGCTGCCCCGTTTCCCCCGTGACGCCCGGCCTTGCCCGCCCGTGCAGCCGGGGCGGGGAAGGGGGACGGTGTTCTCCGGAGTGTGAAATCCCGTTCCCTCCCTTCTTCATCACGCTCCCTCTGGCAGCCCAGCATGGATGCTGCTGCTGCTGCCTTGCGCTGGTGGCAGAGCACGCCTGCTCTGCTGAGGCAGTGGGGCTTGCTGGCATAAGGAGAAGCGTGCCTGTGAAGGTGATTTGAGTGAACTTCCAGACATCTCTTACTTGCTGGAGTTGCAGGCCAGTGTCTCAGCCTTTATTGCACAGTGTCGTCATCGCCTGTCCTAGGGGAGTCAGCAGTCGAGCAAGGAAACCACCCCTGGATAAAGGGTTCAGCAGGAAGCAGACACGGTTTGGATCTGCCCTTGTTTACGCGAGCGTTTGCCCCTTGCTAATGAGGCGCGCGTGTATCTGTGGCATCTTAATTATATCTGACGAGCCACAAGGTGTAGGTCTGCACTGGAATATTCCCACTTGCCAAAGTTGGTCTGACCTGGGGTTTTAGCCCAGGCTGACTGACGGTTCAGAGACAAAAGCGGGCGAGAGGGGCACAGTGATGGAGCACAAAGGGGCTGCCAGGGATGGGCGTTGCACTGAGCCGAGCGGGTGCCGGCACTGTCCCTGCGGGGTCCCCCTGCTCCTCTGGGCTGGCAGTGGGGAGCAGGAGGCTGCAGGAGAACCGTCTGCTTTGCTGTTTCAGAAAACAAACAAACGGCCCCACACACTGCAAGAGAGAGGGGAGACTGAGAAAGGTGTGTTGCAGTCCTAAAGGCATCGCTAGGATTGCCAGTGCTACAGAATGAGCTAAATTTAGGTGGTAGTGTCATTAGACACGTGACCGCTTGGAGATAAGGAAAATGAAAACAGGTATTCTGAAAGGATACTGCCACATGATGTATTTCTACCTAAAAAAAAAAAAGCTGCTTTTCTCTAAAAAAAAAAAAAAAAAAAACCAAACCCATAAGTCAATCACTGCAGCCTTCCAGTAAAATCTTGGTGTGTTGTTGCAGCAGAAATTTGCCCCAAATTGAGTTTGGTTTTCAGCATCTAAGCAAAGCCACTTCCATTTGGGTGAGTAAACACAGATTTAGTTGGTGCTGTTGGGTTCCCAAATCCAGAAGTGTTAGCTCTGACTTCAGTCACTTGGTAACTGCACCCATTGCAGTGTTAGAAAGAGCTGGACTGAGGAGCATCAGAAATCAAAGACAGTTATGTAAACAGACTGTCTGTCTTCCCTTTTAGTGCTTCTGCCCTGCTGTAGGTGCCTTTACCACTTGGGTAATGGACCCTGGGGAGAAGTTTCCTGAGTGCTTGAGAAATTTAGGTGTACTTCTATTGATTTTTTTTTTTTTTTGGAGAGCTGCCCACTAACCGAATTGAGAGGCATTGTGTACAGTCTGCACTGCAGTTTGGGGTTGCTGAAAACAAACCTGACACCACTGGAAACATGCAGTGGGACTGATCATGGTTTTGTGGTTATAATTGGGCTTTTTAGCTGCCTGCTGACCCAGCCCCTTTTGGGTTCCACTGATGTGTAAGAACCAGCCAGGTAAGCCTGACATGTTTGTCACTGTCTGTGCTGGCGGGGTACAAACCAGAGGCATTATATGGTTATCCTGGGTCTAAAGTTTGTTGCCTTTTTGGTGCTGTTACCTACAGGTACATCTTTTGGCTGTGCCTGACTCTCTGACATCTTTGGCTGTGAGAGTCTTGTTTGATTTACCTGTCCTGGTGACAGCTAAACCCTGGACTCCAGAGGGTGCTTGTTGCACTCTTTTATTTCCCTTAAATCTGAAATGGACTGAGGGTAAAGGTGCTCTTAGGGCTAGGGCTTTTGTATGTCAATTTAGTGTATCAGCTCCTGATTCCACACAGAAAGCTGGCTGCATGTCTGCCTCCTGTTTGTCAGGTGCTTCAGGATCTGGGAATCCTGGTGTGTGTGTTGGATAGAGCGAGTGTTGTAACTGAGGGAGAAATGAAGTTGTTGGAAATCTTCAGTCCAGTGAAACAGCACCTTTGGCTTCCAGTGCAAAGGTCAAAAGCAGCTTTCTGTAATCAATTACAATCCTCGAGTTTCTTGTCCAGTCATTTTTGCTGTTGCTTCTGGAAGTTCAACACTTGCTGTTGCTCTTTCCTGTTGGGAATGGTAGGCAGGATGCCACTTAAACCCAGGCACACAATTATTGGTGTTAATCAGTAGTAGAAGCTTCCTCTTGAGATAGAGCTTGGCAGTTGATGCAGAGCCCCACCAGCCCCTCCAAGAATTGTGTATGTGAGCACATTCCTGCCTTTGGTTCCCCTGCTGATAGTCATTAGCAATATAACAATGATGTGAATAAAAGAAGAGCCAGGATTTCTTTTTCTGGTTTCAGGTGCCCCTTTGCTGCTTTCCGTGGCCGCATCACCCACTTGATACACTGGGAAATAACTGTTGCTGAGTATTGTAAAACCTAAGCAGACCTGGAAGGAGAAAGCTTCCCTTTCCAAATATATTTGCTATCCATGTCTTGCCTGACCCAACAAATCTGCAGAGTATTTCCTCTGGCTGACTAAAGCTATATGTGAATGGAATTTGGGAGGCAGGTTTTGGAAGTACTATGAACTGCTGGGAACACCTGATGCTTTTTCTAATAAATTATCAAGAGTACTTGGGATCCAGCTGAATTTTAATTTCAGGATCTGTCTGGTGTAGTTCAGCATTCCTACTGCACATTTGAACTGCCTTTGGGAACTTCATGGAAATGCTTGAACATACTAGGTGTTAGTCAGGCTCTGGGGACTTTAAAATGCTGCTGCCCTTCCGCCTGCCTCTCTCCTGAAAGCCTTAGACCTCTCTGCCACCTTTCATTTTCACAGAGCTCTGGGCAAGGCAGATGGGCCTCTTGTGCAGCTGGAGGAAATGGAAAGTGCAGGTGTTGTGTTTCAGCACCTTATCTGAAGGCCTTCAGCCAGCCAGGCCTCCCGAGTCCCCTGTGCCTGCCTCTGGGAGTGAGGGCTTGCTGTGGCGCTGTGATGCACAGGCAGTGCTGGCCGGTGGATGTGTAGGGACCATTACAGGACCCCAGCTTTGCCTGAAGAGTCCAGGTGCAATTTAAAAAAAGTTTTCAGCAGCCTTTTTTATGAGGTCCAGAATACGATTTAGTTTGGATGACTCTCTTAATCTCATTCAGCTTTGCTTTGGAAACAGCTTCAAACTATCAGGACTTCTCAGACATAAGTTGGTGGCTGATAAACTCATTACCTGGAAATTTTCTGATGTTGTCTCCAAAAGGTTTTCCATGAATTCAGCTCTGCTTCATCCCACACAGACCTTCTGTTCTTTTCCACCCTTCACTCCTGTAATTTCCTGACGTCCAGATATTGGGTCATGGATGTAATACAAGGTCACAGGAGGAGTTTCTGAAGATCCTCAGGGTCTGTGTTTTCCCTCTGTCCATTCACAGCCACTCTGAGCCCTCACTGCTGGGATCCCAGCCCACCAGCATGTGCCCTTCAGATGTTAATCCTAGCTAGTGACTCTGCAACTTATTTACAACTGAGCCATGAAAACAGCCTTAAAAATCTTCCATCTTCAGACCTGGTGAGGTGTTGACCATCTGGAAGTGCAGTGGTGCACTGTGGGTGCACTGGGCAGGGGAAGAGGGATAGCAGGATCCTGTTCGGGGCCGTGAGGAAATGCTGGCCACAGTGCCAACCTCAGGTTCTGTTGCAGCACACAAATCCCATGCCCATAAACTATAAATAGTGGGTTTTACTGTGTGAGGAAGCTGTGCCTAACCCTCTTCTTGCATCTGACATTTCAGTTAGTCTCCCAGGGGGGTTCTTTGAAACCACCTGATGTTTGTAGCTGTTAGAGACAGAAGAGAAAAGGCTTACTGGAATTTTTGCAGTTGTGCATAACATAGAACCAATTAATGTGTGACCTTTCCATCCTGTGAGTATCCATTGCAAGGTTAGGTACCCTTGGGTCAATTCCCCGTTTTACTTTGATTTGTTTGGCTCTTGTGATACAGACTTGGGGATCATCATTAATATTTTACTGCAAAAGTGGAATCCGGCACAATTCACAGTGCGGAAGTCTCAGGAGTACTAAATATTGTACACTGTTACTGCTTTGTGTACTGTGTGCAGAGCGAATTGGTAATTCAGGAGTTGAAAGTGGCCATCTGGGCTAAGCCATTTTTTATAATTATTCCAAATGCAGACAGGAGTGTTATTTTTAAAATGGACGAAGCTTGTCCTCAAGCAAGCAGTGTTTGTGCTGTGCTCTCTTCCAAGGTGTGCTTCCTTTCAGTGTGCTGCTATAGCTTAAAAAAAACCTCCAAACTAAATTAGTAATGCTTTTAGGGCTAGTAAACAAACTAATGTGCACTAAAAGCTTTAGAAGGAATCAATCAATGCATTTGACAGGCTCTGAAATACCTGTGTGGGTGAGACATTTTGCTGCAGCTTTCTCATACAAGTTTATTTGCTGATGCGATGCAGCTCTGGTGCAGACTGGCAAAAAAAGAGACTTCAAGCAATTTTATAAAGTTTCTTTTTTGGCTGAAGATTCTTTATTGAAGTTAAATAGCAGCAGCTTTGACAGATGCATTTTGGGACAAGGTCTTGCTTGCCTGTGGCAGCTGTCCTCAGCGCCTCTCCTCTCTTCAGAGGAAAGACATTTTAAATGTTCAACATCTGTGTTGGTATGGGAAATAATTGGTGTTTGGAAAGCTAAAAGCCTCCTCTCCTTTGACTGTTTAATTGCTTGGGGGATTTCAAAGGCTCAGAAGGTGATGACACCTTCCTAAATGCTGCTTAGGAAAACCTTGCCTCATTTTTTCCAATCTGCTGTTACCTCCCAACATGTGCATGGGTCTTTGCCCAAAGGGACCTGTGTTTAGGTCATCCTAAGTACAGGAGCTGGTCATTTGAGCTGAAATCCTTGCACTTGCTTTTGAGCTTGGCAATTCCGACTTTCCTGGAACTGAGAGATGTGAGATGATGCCTCAGCTTCTGCATTTTACATAGTTCTCCAGAGTACTTGACCTGTAACTCAAAAGGCTCTGCCTTGTGTAGCTGGTGTGTCCCATTCCTGAGACCTCTAGACCTGTGGCAAGGTATGAGAATGCTAACTCCTAGGGGAAAAAAAACCTGAAGGGAGACTCCATGGTAATGTTTGGGCTTTATTCCATTTGCTTTTAGGCTGCTAAATAGAAATGTGCATGTTTATATCGGAATCAAAAATACTCTGCTAATCTGAATTTGTGAAGTTAGGCAAAAGTGATTTTCTCTTAATGACAGTGTCCCGGGACTGGAATAGAGCTTTTTCTTCCTGAATGTTAAATGTTTCTGCTCTAAAAGGAGCAGGAAGCTTTGAGGGGTAATGATTGTTAGTGCATTTTAAAAACATCAAATAGTATGAACAGCATGTGGTTTTGACAGTAAAGATGTTAGGGGTTGCTGATTACTGTAATAGCTGCAGCACTTTCAGATGTGCCTGAATTTCAAGTTGACAGGTGTCTTTTTAGCTTTAATGCTCTTTCTGGTCTGTGCTGACTGAATTTCAGAAGATGCTGTGTGCCTGTGGTGGTACCGAGCACACATAGCCCAGCTTGGTGCAGTTGCAGACTTAGAGGCATAGATGCATTTCTGGATAGAAAACATCTCTTCCTGTGCATTTCAGGGTTATTGTTACCTCCCATGTGTGCTTGACTGCACATCTGGCCAAAAGAAAGGGATGGGTCATGTGTCTGCAGTGCTTTGTGCCCGGTTTTTGGGAGCACTTGGCCATGGAAGAGCTGCAAGAGGAGATTGTGAACGTTTACTAGGCTCAGATCTTCAGCATGTGGGGTAGATGGAAACAAATGTGGTGGTGCTGGATGTGGATTTTACTAATTATGTTGGATGTGTGTGTGTGCAGGAGAGGTAAGGGGAAGTATAGGTGATGTTATCTTTGTTTCCTGCCCTTAATTGTATTAGAGTTTAGTGCAACTTAATGGAGAGACAAATCCAATAAGTACCTGCAGATGGAATTTCTTCCTCTCACAGAGTGACCTGTAGATCAAGGCCAAAACCATGGGTTGAGAGTGGGCAGATTTGAAGACTAAGAAGTCTGTACCTCTGTACCTGTTTTGGATTGCTTTTTAAAGAAATGGCATCACTTTTATGGTTTGTTCAGCCTTCTCCATCAGTCAGGTGCAGGTTTTACCAGAGAAGCTCTGACTGCAGGGCTGCAGTTCAGTTCGGGTTACTGGGAAGACTTAAGCTAAATAGCATTGATGGCTCTATGCTGTGAGATAAGAGTGTGCACCGTGTACCTGCTGCAAAAACTTAACAGATGAGTAGTTAACATGTGGAAGTGGTGTCTCAGACCAGTATCTCAATGAACCTCTGTAGTTTTGGTGGGTTTTTGGATTTGCTTGCTGTGTTAGCTGCTGGCATGGTGTATGAGCTTGCTTGGATAGGTGGAAGCCAAGATACAAAATGCTTTTTATGCACATATGCTGAGATCTTGAAAGTGGGACACATCAAGCTACACCATAAATATTCTGTCCAGTTCTTCAAAGGGTTTGAACAACCAGCTCCCTGATGATGTATGTTGGATGCTCTAGGTAGGTGGGTCTTTGGGATTGCAAAGCTGGGTTTTTTCCATGCTTTTGCCATTGTCTTTAAGATCATAACCTCTGTTTCTTTCCTCAACAGCTGGTGCTGCTGCTCTCTGTGTGAAAGAATGAGCAGTGTGAAGGCTGTTGGCAGGAGGTGAGACCAAGGACTGGCAGCAGAGCAGGCCAGGAGAGGACAGGAGCACTTGGTGTCTTACTGTAGCTCCCAGGCCAGGAAAAATTAAATTCACAGGAGTACATTAGGAACCAGGAAACCATGCTCAGCTTGCATTTGCAGTGGTATCACTTCACAGCCTCTGGTTACAGCCTCTTAAGTTGAAGAGAAACTGCATAGCCATACCCTTGGTCCATTAAGCAGGATTGGTTTTGTACAATGAAACTGCAGCAGTGGTACCGCGTGGTTCTGTATTCAGCACACAGACACTGTCTCAGTGGTTTGCTCTTACTGCTGCCTGTAAAACCTTTAGCTTTTCTGCTTGTGAGGGAGGAGTTTGGAGACGGACAAGTGAAGAGGGCTATTTAATCACCAGCTGAAAAGATGAGGAGCTTAAGGCTTTTAACTATTTTTCTTAGCCTGGAGCTGGGGGTTCTGGTACCTTATTCCTGTGGAAGGGACTGGGTACAGTTGTCATTTGTCAGTGGATGATGAATCTTCTGCTTAGTAAAATACACTAATACGGTGAGCTGGAATTAGTTCCATCATGGCTGAATTATTTTTTGCCTACTTTTGAAAGGATATAACTTCTTTGAGAATAAAAAAACTTAGTGTATGAATCATTTGAGTGTAAGAAATGGTGCTGCTTTTCTGCTGATAAAGGATACTTAGCAAATAAGTAGCACTTTTCATCTTCAAAGCATTTCCTGGGCTCTGATGTGGCAGTGGGTGTTGGAAAGGTGACAAAAACTCTCCCCTCAGGTGACTCTGGGTAAGACAGCCAGCATTAGTGCTGCCAGGTGGTGTTTTACTGGTGTCTGCTCAGTGCTTTCTCTATTTGACCATTCCCAGGGCTTAAGAGCATGAGCTGGCTGCTCAGTGGAAAAACTTTGACATTCCTCAGTGCACTTACAGCTAGAGATTTGTCTGGGAAAATTACTTTCAGGCAGAGCCACAATACATTGGTTATTTGGCATATGTGTGAAATGGGATGCTTGGGAACTCACCACTTGGCATTGAGTAACTGAAGTTTGATTTGGTTTCACTTATGTGAGGAGCTAAACTGAATAAACCCAGTGTTTTAAAAGTTAGTTTAGGTGTAAATACACTGAGCTGGGGGTTTTGCAAGGCTGGGTGAGAAGTGTAGTCAGTGAAGAGCAGCCAAGATTAACTCTTATGTTAGATCACAGTGGTGTTTCTCAAATCAAGTGGGTGTTCCAGACCTCTTGGCTCAAGATCTGTAGTTAGAGAACTGGTCCTAGATCTCAGTCCTCAGTGAAATTGTTGGCAGCAGCTACGCTGAAGCAGTTGGAGCCTGAGTAGTACTGATCACCAAGGGACCTTTGCATTTTCCTTTACCTCATGACACTGAAATGACTATTCTGCTTTACCTGCTGCTGGAGAGGGTCAGAGTTGTCAGCAGTGTGAGGGGCTGCTGCCCATCCCGAGTGTCCAGTGCTGTGCTCTGCCCTCTGCCCTCACATCTTTGCTTTTCAGTATTTGGAGTGAGTGTGCACAGAGCACTGCTTAATATTTTTGTTGATAGTTGATGGGATTTCCTGCAACGCCCTGCTTGTCCTTTGGCTTTGTCTGCTTTTGAAGATGAAAGTTGGATTTTTTTCTCTCTTGTACGGTGGGTTATATATCTAATCCAGCCGAATAAATCTCATGACTATTGCAAGTGGTATTTATGCTTCCGTTCAGCCTCTGAGTCCAAGTTCCTTGAAACAACATTAGTCTTGAGACAAAATAGCCACATTTTCTAAATTTAGAGTTACTACACAGTTGGATAACTGGCTGGAAATGATACATCATGAACCGCCTCTTCAGATTTTTGTCCTTAGCACATGCGACTTCTGTCAGAAGTCTTTTCTCTGTCCTTGTGCTGCAGGTTGTTGAAGTTGCTCTGATTTCTGTGGTACAGCCTTGTCTTAGTGAGCTTTCCATGGGTTCAGTGTAAAGCAGAAAGTGGGAGCAGGGAAGAGAGGAATCTCCATCCTTTGTTTAAAACTAGCCTTTGTTTTTTTTCATTTGCTTCCTGTAAGGGGTGGTCTGGCCAACATTTCAAGTGTGTTCCAAAGAGCTTGAGAAGTTCTTCCTAGTTGTAGTAGTACATAATCACAGAACTTCCTCGACTGTGCATCTCTGTACATTCCTGAAATACAAGAAAGAAGAGAGCACCCTGTGGAATGTCACAGCAGGGAAGGTGGCACTGTACAGGAAACACCAGCATTCCTGGCTGCTTAGTTTAGGAGGAAACCTCACAATGGCTTTTTTAATTCATTAACTGATATTGTTATCATCCTAGTGTCAGTGTTGTGGGATCTCACTTCGTGTTAAAATTGGACGAGCAGATCCAGAGTATGTCATTGACTCAGTAACTACTTTTTCACCCACAACATCTGACCTGCATAGCTGATTCGGCTTTTTGGTGCTTTTGACTCTGGGGCCAGAAACTTCCTCTGTTTCGTTTTGTGTGGTGGTGGGGATTGTGCTGGTACATGATGGAGAAAGATGTCATTTGGTTCACAAATGAATTCTGCCCTGTAATGACAAAGCAAAGCCCGGGGTAACTTTATTGTAACAAAATGTGTGCTGGGCAGGAACTCCCTATGAGCACTCTAAGCAGATTCTGCTAAAGGCATCACTGCAGGAGCAGCCTGCTCTGTCTCTCAGAGAAGTTCTATTAAAGAGTTAACCCTTTGCTTTGATTCCTTGAATTGGGAGCCTGTCCCAGTCTGGATGAGAAAGGTTGTAATTTCTAGCATAAACATGCAAACAATTTACACCCATCTCCTCTAGTAAAAAGCAACTCTAACTCCTAAATAACTGCTTGTCTTTGTGAATGTGCTGTTATGTGCTGAAGCACAACTGTTTTCTCCCTTTTCACCCTCAGACTGTGTATCACTAACTTCCTTCCCGGAGAGGCTCTTTCCCCACTATTCCTGCAGCCCTTGTCCACACTTACTCCAGCTCACACCGTGTTTTCTTCATCAGAGTTGGCTCTGGCTGCCCTGATCAGTCTCGAGTGCCTTGTTGAATGCTATTCATGATTTTTTCCTGAGCCCAAGTGTTAGATGAAAACAATTCCCACATCAAGCACTTTTTTTGTATTTCACAGGAATATTATGTGATTTGTTCTCGTGTTTCTTGTTCTGTGCTGGAGCTTAGAGAAAATTTAATTTATGGAAAATAAGTATCACCAGTATGGTAATTGCTCTAGTCACTTCAGTCAATGTGTAAACTCTTTAGTTAGAAGAGTCTTTCTGGTTTTTATCAGTGTTGACACTCTGAACTTTGGAAGAAATCCAGGCTGAATTCCTGGCTTCCTCTTAATTGTGCTGTCTGCATTTTTTTTCTATTCTCAGTAACATAATTTAGTACCAAATTGCCATCCATAGGTATTGGTTACCATTTGAAATCTACCTGCTTGTGCACAATGGTTAAAAATTCCAATTTCTTCTTATTCTAGTGTAGTGAATGCAGCCCGAGTGTGTGTGTTGCACTAATTCCGTGTACTCTGCTGTTAATTGGCACTGAGTGTAAACACACCACGTGTATTCACACCTCACGTCTCCCTCACAGGGATGCTTTGGTTTCTTTTGTTAGTGCCCCACGCAGTTGCTTTCTCTTGAGCTCCAGCAGTCTCTGATTAGCATAAATACAGCCGCGCAGGGCAGCTCTGGAGGAAATGCTCTTATCTGAGAGCTCCCAAAGCTGCCATGCTCGCTCTGCTCTAAAGTGAGCGCTGCAAACTGGGAGCTGCAAAAGTGATTTTTTTATCCCTTTAGTGGTTATGCCAGACTGGGAGCTGGCAGTGCTGGAAACCCGGCCTGTTGAATTTGACAAACAGTGTTTGACTTTGGCCGTGATCAGCTGGGTAGAGAGATCTCATCACCCACCTTACCTCTTATAGTAACCATTGAGTGCACTTTACTGTCCTGGTGACTGACAAGAACCTTAACTTTCTCTTGTGATAATCTCTTCTAATCTGGCAGTGATAAGTGCTTGCTGCCAGGAGAGCTTTGATGAGAAATGAAGGGACTGAAAAATCAGCTTTGAAGGTGGTGTTTGTAGGGCAGATTCCCATCTCTGTGCTCCTGTACCTGTGTCTCTGAATGAGTTTCTGTGCTCTTGTACTGCTGAGAGGGCAATAAACTCAGGGTGGAGAGTTCTTTTCCAGAACTGGCATCTTTGTGGCTGCTTGGTACTGTTTGGGCTAGCAAGTTGTTCTGTAAAAGCATTTATGAGCAATCTTAGAACTCTGCTGTCTCCTTTCTGCTTCTTTTTGGTGCTGGAAGAATTTGTGATGGTGGCAGCAGACTGAACACCCCAGGAACTGAGGAGTTCATGATAGTTTTTCTGGAAAGCAGCCTAAGGAATCTTTATGACGTGCCAGTTGTTCTTGTTAGTGCTGCTAACTTAGCCCAGCTTTAGCACAGTTCAGGTTGCCTGCCTCTGATCTGCAGTGCTAGCAACGCTTGAATAAAGCCTTAAAATAAAAGATCAAGGATTAGAGGCAAACTGATGTTCAGAGCATCATTGTCCAACCTGTGTATTCAACTGAGCATGGTAGAAAAGACACCAAATTGCAGTTTTTAAGTATTTGCTAGCTGGGTTCTTGGCTCAGTTGGTTCCTACTGTGCTGTAAGAGGATCAGGTACTGCTGCTGTACACAAAAGTTTGTTGTTGTAGCAGGTTGTTTTTTCATAGCTCGCTCTTTCTTTCTTTGGATTTTGATACCATTTGGCTGCTTCAGAGTTCCGGAGGTATTCATGCCCTTTGATTAGGTTTAGTTTTCTCTCCACACCTGGAGAGACTCAAAGACCCTTTCTTTTCACATCTCTCATCTTTGCTATTTTCATTGTTCTCTGGGAATTAAGTTATTCAGGGCAATAGCATATTCATTGCTTTTGAGAGCAGTCCCTACCCTGCTCTGGCCAGATGGCTGGCAGGCCATCATCCATTTGCCCTCTCGATTTTCCAGTTTCATCAGGAAAATACGCCTAGATATTCTCAAAATGCTTAACTGGTTAATTATGACCACCTAATCTGTGGGTGTTGCATCTGTACTGAGGAGTGAAGTTGAGCTGAGCTTTTAGGTTTTCCTGCTAGTGAACAGCGCTGGCACGTGAGCTAGAAGGGCATCCTCCCCCCCACTAAATTGCTTTAGGGTGTATAAAATGAAGCAGCATTATCTGTATTCTGAAGAAGAATAAAACAAAGGATGTTTCTTCTGTTCTCATGGAAATGAGGCTCTGGGAGGAACATTGCAAGGTTAGTATGTGCTGTGTGCATGCCTAGTGCTGCTACTTAAGCTTAGTCTCATCTAAACAGTGCCTTTGAGTTTATCTCCTGCTTTCGGGAAAACCAGGCACCTACCATGTTCAGCTGCAGTGTGATTTAGCAAAGTGGCAAATCTTCATTAGAGACCAGGAAGAGCCTTTAATCAGAAATGACAACATGCAGTCTGTGATTTACACCCAGGCCTCAAGTGATGGGTGAAATCACCCTTCTCAACACCCACCTTGCTATAAATAGCTGTTTTCACTGGAGGCAGGTGCTACTGAAATGTCACTTGGATGACATCTGAGTGGTGAGTGTCTCAGAGCTGGGAGAGGCATTGTCTTCCTCGGCTGTATTGAAACGTGCGTGTCTCTGCCAAGAGATGTTGTAATGGTGAGATAAGTATCGATCAGAGCTACTCTTGAAGTGTTTTGAAACTCTGATACTTCCTTGAATCATCTCAGTGCTTCCATTCACAAAAGCTGCTCTTGTTAAAATGTCACGCTGTTCAGTATGTCTTGGTTTTATCCCACCCTATTCTGCCACCATGAGGGATTTTTTTTTTTTTCAGGAAACTTCATACTTTTTTCAGTTCCCTACTTTTGTGCACATCACAAGGGTTTCTTTTCTCCCCATTGTCATGAACAGAAGTGTTGTTTGAGTGCCCAGACAGTTGGTAACATCTGGCAGTCTGCTTTTTGGTGAAGTGTTAAGTATCTTCAGAGTTCTGTTTTTATAATTGTCCTCTGAAAGAGTGAGCCATGGTGACTTTCCCAATGGAATATTTATCTCTCACGTGCTGTCTCTGCAGTGTTGTTGTGGGACTGTACTTCTGACACTGACGGTTTCTGCAAGAGGAAAATTAGTTTGTCTTGTTCCATCCATTCAGCCCTGGAGTGTTCCTTGAACTTTGTGGAAGGGTCTGAGATGGGTACATGTGGTAGAAGAAAAGTAGGATTCAATTGCAAATTACCATCATTACAATCACTTTCAGAGAGGACCTCTACCGGTCATCACTTGGTCTTGAGATGAGAGCAGCAGCTTCTTTTTAAACTTCATTGCCGTCTTTTTTTAAAAGCTACTTTCTGAAAAGCATCTTTGCTAGATGAAACAGATTTGGGACTTTTGAATTACAGGCTTTGATTTTAAGCAAACTTCAGGGCTTTGGGCTATTCCTGTTCCTTAACACTGAAGCTTCTGAGCACCTGGCTAGAGAACTTGGACACCCAAAGCCCATTGAAGTTTTCCCTGCTTTTGATTGTTAAGAAGGATTTTAGTGCAGAAGACTGTGGGTAATGGCATTGTGGTGACAATGTAATCCTGAAAAGCATCTGGAGCGCGGTGGTGGCAGACTCAAGCACTGATGGGCAAGTGTGTACCACACCTCTGTATAAATGATTTAGAGTAATTCCTATTTTTGTCCTGCCGTCTATCTCAGCCTGGCCTGATGACCAGACTGAAAGTTATAAAGAGCTCTGGATTTGGGGCTGAAGCAGCATGTGTGTTGTACAGAATGAAGGTGCCTGCGTGCACACGGCTGAGTTTGGGAGCTTTGTTTCATTTCCCCAAGTTTGGCACACAGGATGGTGAAGTTTTAGAGTAGGTGCAATGTTAAACAGCACCAGGAACCTGAGAGGTGCTGGTGCTGCAGTGAGGGGGTGGATGTCCTAGAAATGGTGTCTGTGGTGCTGGGCCCTGCTGCAGAGAGAGACTCAGGTCTGTCCTGCCTTAGGGAGCCTGGATTTGGCTGCCAGACCTGCCTGACCACTGCCTTAGTTCTTTTCACTGGTATTTCCCAGCCAGTGTCTCTGAAGAGCTGCCTGAAAAAAGGAAGGAGTTTATACCATGAAAAAAGAGAGGGTGTGCTTGTTTCCCTCCAATTGCAGGGAACTTTTAGCCTGATCTCTCCTTGGTTTGTTCTGTTTGGAGTGATAGGAACCAGAGGAAAAATCGTGGGATTTTCTTCAGCTGTGATTTTCTTACCCCGCCCCTGGTGATCTCATCTCTGTTTAAATCGGAGACCTATTTCCGTGCAACATAATCCTTGTTTTGTGACAGCTTATTGTATGTACATTCTGTGTGTATCTCCTGCTCTTTACTGCTTAGTGTGTACCAAAGCAGGAGTTATTTTTACTGCCATCAGTGGTGTTGAGCTTTGCAGCACTGGGCGTATCCTGTTCTGCATCCACAGAGCAAGCAGCCTTCAGAGGGATCAGGGCCTTGGACTGCTGCTGGTGATGGAGAGGGGAGAAAAATGATGAGGTTCAGCCTGCAAAAACCGTCTAAAATTGATACGGGATTGAAAAACATACCTGAAACAAATTCCAATGGGGAAAATGCCCTGCTCAAATGTGTATTTTCCAAAGGCTGTGGCAGTGAGGTGTGTCATTCAGTGCTTTTTCTGCCTTTTCTCGGTTCCTATTGCATTCTGATGACCTCAGTGTGAGCTGCTGTCCCTGATGCTCTGCTGACAGACTGTGGCCATGTCCCTGGTGTGCCCAGGGGAAGCTCTGAGCAGCTCAGGCTGCAGCTCTGGGGGATAGGCCTGGCCCCCTGGATATGCTGCCCCAGAGAAACTTTACACAAATTCCTTCTCTTTTGAACTTTGTCTTTCATTTTTGGTTTCTTGGGGGCGGGGGGGGGGGGGGGTGTTGGGGGGTTGGTTTTTGCTAGATCAGCATTAGTAGAGGCTGGGTCTTGAAAGCAGTCTGAATTGCCCAGAACTTCTGGGACACAAGGGTTAGGTGTAATCCTTACATGTGAGATTTTAATGCAGCCCATGAGCCTGCTTGTCTTTGTTGTCTTCACTAATGGCTCACAGGCTCCTTTCCTGTGGAGACAAGAGTTGAGCTTGCTGAGTATCCCAAAGCCACCTCTTGAATTTGTCTTGCTCCTCAAATCAGATCTTGAGTGCAGTTTCTCCAGGAGATAAGCCCTTGTCCAACAAGGTAAAGCAGCTGGCCAGGCTCACTGGGGGCACGTGGAGGTTTTGGTGTTCATCAGTCCCAGTGGTCTCTGGGGCAGAGGGTGCCCTGCAGATCAGACTGCAGGTACTGCTGGCCATTATTTGAACCTGGTGACTTTTTTTTTTACCACTCTCTCATGGAATTTCTGTGAGCTGTGTTATCTGAAGAGACATAAGGCCACTCCATCCATCCCTGCTGAACCCTGAAAAAATGCTGGAGCTGATTGAAGAGGCACATTCCCTCTGGAGATGGGGCTTCTTTGAGCAAAGGAATGTAGGTCATGGTTAAGTATATAAAATGAAAAACTATTCCATTGTACTGGCAGCATTTCACCACAATAATCCAGTGAGGTCCTTGCACTAATAGGAATCCTGGTCTTACATATATGCTATTTAATATGACTCATTAAGCAAGCCTAATTAAACAGCAGCTTCAGCCTTACTGAATAACATGGCACATACAATCCTTAAGGCTTTAGTGTTGGCATCCTGGCCAGTTCATCCTCCTGTGTGCCATGTTTTGCCTTATCCAAATCATAGTTCTCTGGTGTCAGAGGCCAAGGCCAGGGTAAAGGAGAGCAGTGAGGTTTGAGGCCCCGTTAAGTATCTGATAAAGGTAAGAGTGCATTCCATGGCAGTCTGAGCCAGGGATAATGAGAAATGAATCCAAATGGAGGAATTAAGTAGGATGGAAGCTGGCTGTTTGGGGAGGAGGTGCTCTGTGCTCACTGCTTGACTTTGTTGCAAAGGTCTGTGTTGTAACATGCAGGGGACCACCTAATGCACGCCTGATAAGGGATGTATCCCCCAAAAATTTCTGACAGGAAGATGAGTAATGCCTGTCAGCAGCAAGCCTCGGGCTGGTGGTTGTTACGCAGGTGTTCATGGTTGAGGACTTTTCAATTAAGATTCTACTGCATCAGGTGCTTTCTGGATTTTGTGGGTCATTTCCTATTCCTAGCAGAAGTGTCCCTTTTGTGGCTTTTTCTGTATACTCAACATACTTTTTTAATCTTGACAGTATCTTGAGCACATGAGTAGATACTTGAGTATATGCAGAGTGTTCACCTTTGCGTGGAGAAGTGCCATTTTCTTGGTGTATTGCTGTCCCCAGTTTAACAGTGCACCTGGGTTTTTCACAGGTACCATGTTCAACCCCAGTGGCTGATGGCACAGTACCCTGCATATGCCCGCAAAGCTGAGCAACCTTTTCAAAGTAAAAATCACTGTTGTAAGCCTAGGAGTGTCCTGACAGTGCCTCGTGTGACTTGGTTGGAGTTGCTGCTGGGGGTTATATCTCCTGCTCAGGAGCCTGCCACATCTGAGTAGTGTACAATGGCAGTTAATGAGCAGGGGCAGTTTTAAGGAGGAAGTTAGTTTGTGTGTTTAATTAAGAATGACAGGCCATATAATGCAGCCTAAGGCTTATCTACCCATGGATCCTTCCCAGAACATGGCTGGGGCTCAGCACTTGGGAGCAGTTCTGCTTACGGTTGTGCTATTGCTGTTCTGTTCATGCCATGTGACTTTTCAGCAACTCTGAAATCTGCTGTCCAGTCATTCCTTTCCTCGGTCGCAGGCCTGCAGCTTTGTCCCTGTTTCAAGGCTTTTCAGAGCAGTCCTCACTGTGGCATTTTGTCAGTGCTGAGTAAAGGCACAGTGCAGTTAACCTCAGGTTTTTTTAGAAGATGAAGAGGCAGAGCACTGCTCCAGCTGTCAGGGGAGCTGAGCCCTCTCAATCATCTTGCAAGGGTGTTTTTATGGTGTTTGCAAATCTGCTCTACCTGTTTTTATGGCTCAGTGTTTCACTGGGGTTGTGATGAGCTGAAATCCCTCTCTTATAGCTGAAGTCAATAAAGCGGAGAACGTGTTATGTATGTATGGCACATAACAGAATCTGGTGTTAAAGCAAAATACCCACTTACCTGCTGTGTACGTGCATAGCAATATATCCTCAGAAAAGGTAATTTCAGGAAGTAGGTATCAACTGGATTACAGTTCTAGGAAATATGGGGCTCATTGTCAAGGATAACTCTTGGCTTAAGAAGGTAAAATTTATTTTGCAGAGGAGCCTATTGATTAGTTGTTCACCAGACTGTTTTTGTTGTTTGATGTGTAGATGCAAAGGCATACTGATGTACGAAGCATGCATTTGGAGTCAAGCCACTGCAGGGACAGGGATCAGTGGCTTTGTAATGGATTAGCTTTATCATTTGCCCTTAGTATTTTTTCTTCTTGGTTAAGATACTTGCTGTTAGCACAAGTACAGTGCAAGACTCTGTATTGCATCTGTGCTAGGACCTGGTACCTTTCTGCTCTGAAAGGTGCTCTGGGTGCTTGTTTTAGAGGGCAAAAACCAGCCTCTCACTGCCTGGCCATGTGGCCATTTGGAGGCACAACTGCTGACTTTGGGTAAACAGGCTTTTACTGCTTTTTGCTTGTGCTGTCTAGAGTGAGCACTCACTCCTCTAAGGGCATCTCAGTTGAGCTGCTTACATCCAGTTAGGTTACACCTGAGAGAGTCCACAGAGACAGTGAAGGTGCTTTAGATGAAAGACCTTGGCTCATCTCAGACCTTAGGCTGAGCTGGCACATCTGAAGGAGGGGTGGGAAGGACAGGAGGGGAGCAAATGCACTTTGTAAATGTGAAACATTTGACAGCTTCCAAGTCAAACATGACATCTCCCAATGCTATTTTAGCATCTTCTCTAACCAGCTCTGCATTGAAATACCTTACAGGTGATGTTACTGTGTGGTGCTTGTGACACTGGGCCAAGAAGTCACTAAAGAAATTTTCCTGCTAGGAGCAGCTTCCTGATCTGTATGCAAGGTGAGGGATGCAGCAAAGCATTCCTTAAAACATTTTTAAACCTCAGTTTGGAAAACTCTGTGGCCTTAGTCTTTGACATTTATGGGGGAATAGTCAGCTCTGTGGTGAGTTCTGCTAACAGTCAATCTCACCTTGCTTGCCTGTAAGGGGTGATCTTTCAGAGATATTTTTCGGAGTGAAGGGGCAGTTCCAGGTCTCGGAAACACTCCTCTTGTTAAAAATGGAATATTTCACAGCTTCCTGGTTGGTCTAGAAGTATGTTACTCCCCTGGGGACTTTGGATGCTGGGTCTCCTAAACACATAAGCCTTCCTTGAAAACTGGATTTGAGTATCCTGGGAGATTTTTTTTCCCAGTAATTTGTGATTGCTCTGTAGCTGTTGGGCTGTAGAGCCTGTGCAGAGAAAAGGAGCATAAAGATGTATTTCTACAGGAAGTTTGTAGCTGTCTGTGTGTTATGTCCAGAGGAAAACCACACTGGCAAGGATTAATGCATGTAGAAAGGATTTTGCCTTTAAAAGATGTGTAGAGGAGAACTTAATAATCTACCTTGGAGCAGGTTTAGAATGGGAACTGTGTGTACCTTGTACAAAACCAGGGAACATCTGGTTTGATTGCTCCTGTGGTTCCTGTGCCATTGCTCTAAGTGTTTACTTAGACCAGGGGCTCAGTGAGTTCTGTGAGCCGTCTGTAGATGTGCTGCTTGGTTGCTTAGTTCCCAAGGAAGAGATGGGGAGGAAAGAAGATTCCCCGAGCTATAACCTTGAATTATTGTCACGTCAAATATACTGCTGAATAACTGAACCTGCAGAGTAATGTGGAGAGTAGAGTGGTGTTTCCATGCTGATGTTGGATGTTCTGCTGGGCAAATGCTGTGTTGTCTCAGGCTGCTGGCAGAATCTGGAGAGCTTACAGTAAATGGGTTTAGAAGTCAGCCAAGAAAACACCCAAAGGCAAAATGATACAGGAGTGTTGTATGATGACATTGATGAGTTCTAAATATGGTGTTGAAAGCTTTGTGCTCTGGCTGAGGTGGGAAGGGAGAAAATGTCAGTCCAGTAGACTTACCTGGGCAAGGGGGGAGAGACAAGGCTTTGCTCCAGGGGTATTAAGTCAGACTCCGCAGGGCTTTTATATTTCTGTCTCTATTGTGTCATAACTGTCACCAGTTCTTGTTGAGATTTTTCTCAGATTTATTGAAAAGAATTGAAGGTTGGTTGCTTTTGTATAATAGAGTGCATAAGCAGAAGGCAGTGAATTAAACCTGCTGTGGCTGGGAGATGTTTCAGTCTTCCCCCAGCCATTCCGCAGGTGTTGGATCCACCCTTCACAGAAAGGGATGTCACAGTGCAGGGGTTGCAGAAATCCAGTCGTTAAATATCTGGGCTTCTGTAGCTTGGTGTATGGATTCAGTGGGGGCTGTTCCTCCTTTTTGTAATGGCCAATACAGCATTTATGTATGTGGGGGATAACTGAAACTCTGTCAGTGAATAGAAAATGCAGCTGAGGTTTTTTGGGCAATGATGCAATTGTGCTGCATTGTCCCAGTAGCATTCACATACTCTTCTGCAGTGTGAGCTGGGGGAGTGGCTTTGCTGTTTATCAGAAATAAATGCATGCACGGGGTACCCACGCTGCCACTGAATTTTGGGTAGATTCTCTCTAGCATTCCAGAGGTTGCTTCAGCTAATGTAAAGGCTTTGATGATTTTTTTTAAGCAATGTCTGACTTAACTGTAGATACAGCTGGCTCAGAGGCGTGTTATTTAACAGGAAGCCTTTGCAGAATGCTTGCTCTGCCTTGGAGCGAGCATTGGCCACTGTACCTCTTAATGCAGTGTTTGCCTTTGCTCTGTGCCAGGAGGGAATGAGGTGACCCCAGACCTCTGCCCTGGCTGTGTCCCCACAAGGAGACTGTACCACTGGTTTCCTTGTCAGCTAAATTTGAGTGTCCCCAGAGTGCTCTTAATCACTAGCTGTAGAAACTGCCCCCAAGGCCAGCCTGAGCATCCTGTATTTCTCAGCTAAGCTAGCCAGGTCCTGATCCACCTCTGGAATCCACTGCCTTCCCTCCTCTCCTCAGGCTGCAGGCAGCCTGTCTGTCCGTGCAGCATTCCTCCCGTGTAACAGAGCACTGAGGCACTGCGGTGTGTTTGGGCAGTGTGTTCTGCATGTGAGATCAACCAGGAATATTTCTCCAGGGGGATGCTCTGATTCCAGAGCAAGCATGAAACTCAGAGGAGGTACAAGGGAGGCTGGGCAGTTTCATGGGCTCGCTGCCTGGGATTGACTTGGGAATGTGGCATGACACAGCATTTGCTGTGCTTTCAGCTACAGCTATTTATGCATTGCTTTTCAGGGTTATTTTGTCTCCTCTAGGAGTTTCTGTACTTGATAACATATTCTTGCTCAAGTTTATTAAATTTGTTGAAGCTCCTAGAGCTATTTGAGTATTTTGGCTCTGTGGCAGTGCTCTAACTCTGGATCCAAACAGGGCTGAATGTGAGGGTATTCTTTCCTTAAGATATATCTGGATTCGGTCCCCTGAAGTAAGTTGACCTGCAGACTGGACTTGCATTGAGTCTCATATGTGAACTAAAACAGGCACTCTAGGGATTTAAGGAAAACACACTAATATCTTCCCTAGGAGAGAAAATTGCAGCAATTGTGAAACATTGCTGTCTGTGGGGGAAGGGACTCCTGTGAGGGTGGTAGTGGAGGCTCTGGGTGAAAGAAAGGGAAAGGAGAGTGGGCTGTATTACACTAACCATCCTGTGTCAACCTCCTACACTCGGGTGTCGCATGGCTGACATCCTATCAAAGAGCTCTGGCTGTGTCCAGAATTTTAAGCAGCTTTATAAATAGTGTTGCTCAAACTGCCTGTGTGTGCAGAGACTGTGAACGACTGGGGTAGACCAAAATATTATTGGTTTAATTTTTGAACCAGTCCAAAAATGGGAGAAGGAAAGAGTAGAAACCTGAAGTGTAGAAACACCCATGGATTATCTCCTTCCTCTGCAATCTGGGGGGTCTGTGAGTGAGGCAGCGTTGCTGGAGATGGCAGGCTGTGAGACTTGCAAGGCATGAATATGTGAATCTTGTCAAGGCATCTGAAGCCATTCTTTCTCTCCTACTTGCCTGACGTCTTCCTGCTTGCAGGTTATGCTGTGTCTGAATAATTGTGAACAATTAGAAGCTAATTTAAATGGCTGGTTTGTATTCACAGCAGCAGCAAATGAGCTAACCAGCTGGAAAGCAGACACGGTGATTTTCTGTTGATATGTCTCCCTCTTGTTGTTCCCTGGCAGTTTTTGCAAGGTGGATTTTTTGCTGTGGGCTAATAAGGAGTTTCTGCTGATTGCAAAAGGGAAGGAGAGTGCTTTGTGTCCTAGCACAGAGTTAGCACAGTTTAGCTCAGCAAAAGAGCCCACCCTGGTTTGCTCCAGGAATGTGGAGCAAAGGAATGTTTTTTGTGGATACACTCTTTCTACTCTCAAAGATGTAAAAAGGTGAGGCACACCTCTTGTGCCTTGGGAGTGAATTGGCCAGCAACAGTCACACAGTTTTCCTCACAGTATCGTTTTTATCCTCTGAAAGGCAGGTGGAGATTTGAGCAGCCCCACTCTTTCCCCCAGACCTGGCAGTATGCCCCAAATGCAGCTCAGAGTGGCCAGTGACTAATTTCTGTGCTGCTGATGCTGCCCAGGTGGCATCCCCATCCATCCAGGTCCGGCAAGACCCTGGAAAACCTGTTGCATAACTGCCATCTCCCTCCCAAGACAACAATTTGAGGAATTCTTTTGCTTCAGGTAAATGAACAAGCTATTTTTGCACACAAGGAGGTACACAGCTTAATTAGCAAGTTAAAACAGCGGGCTGTTGGGAATCCTGGGAATCCAGACTGGAGGCTTGAATGGGATTCTCTTCTTCCTGTCACACTGGGTGGTGTCAGCATCCATGTGAGCTCCTCAGGGAGTTTCTTCTAGCAGTCAAATGCATCTCCCTTAGAGCTTATCAGATGCTGCCAAAAGAGCAGCACAGCCACTGCTTTCACCTGCGTGGTCAGTGTTCACCAGGGTCTCTGCAGCCATTCCTTAGGTCCTGGTGGAACCAGGCATCTCTTGACCCACTGGGCTTGAGGGTCTGTGGGGCTGCTGGGTTCCTCACAGCAGTTTATCCCTGGGTCTGATCTGTGCTTTGGGTGAGGCTTTACTGTGGGAGCAGTGTTGGCTGAGGTATAGACAAAATGATGTCCACTTTCCTGCTCGCTTCTCTCAGCCGGCTTCTCCTGTGCCTGTAACTCTGGTCTGCTGCGGTTTTCCTCAGGTAACAGTGCCATCTGGTGCTGGAGCACTGCTCTTGGTCAAGCTTTCCTCAAATCCTTAGGCAGAGGTGATGGGAGGGTAGTATTGCTTTTACTCAGCCTCTCAGGGAGAAGGTGTCCTGTAACAATCTGTGCTTATGGGACATTGCACCTGGAGATGATCCTTTTGTCTTCTCTGTTTAACAGTTGATGTTCCCAGAACTGCTGTACCCAGAAGACTGAGTACATGAGGCAAGAACTGTAAACACTGAGAAGGGAGATAATTTTTTACTATAAACTGCTGCTAAGAACAAAAATCCAACATTTAGATTAAATCCTGTAACTGAGGATATCTTTGAAAGATTCCCTGTAGAATTCTATGTGACTTCCTAGTCACTAAATATTCTCTTGAAAGATCTTTACATGTTTTTTAGTTATAGCCATGTCCTTTTAAACTTAACCCTTCTATGTCTTTATGCTGAGCATCATTACATTCATGCATTCTGAATTATTTTTACTTTATTATTTTATTCTTTTTATTTCCTCTAAAGTTTTGTAGATCTTTTTGCAGACATAGGATTTGATTGTGTTCCCAGCTGAAAGTCCTGGTTCTTGGTTGATGGGAGTGAGTATGGAATGTACTGTTTGAACAAACAGCACCTGATGACAAGGTTGACAAAATTCAAACTCTTCTGTAGTTTATTTCTTTAGATACCAGGTTGTCTTTGCTGCTTTACCCCTTTTTCAGGCATCCAACCCAGGCTGGCACGTGTGGGTGTGTGGTGGTGTTGGGCATTTACACACCAGATAGGAATGTGAGGCTGAGGATACTGAAAAACTGAGAGTGGCTGTTGTTTATGCAGCTTTGCTTGTCTACTTCCAGGATCCTCCTCTCTCCCAGCCACATTCTCTCTTCTGGGAAATGCTCCCAAACCTACTTATTTTCCTTTAAATAATAACAACCCAGCAGCCTTCCTGTTGTCTTATCTTCTTCCCTTGAATTTCTGCCTTGTACTTCATTTTCAGTTGTGCGCTCACTGGACCAGGGAATCTGTGTTGTAGTGTTTTCCAAAATGTCATGTAAATATGCAGAGCCACAGAAGTGATTTGTTGCCAGTAAAATAAATAATACTTCTTGGACAAGGGGTATCCAAGTAGAAGATTTACTTTTACTTAGCAAAAGATTTCTGTTAAAGGCAGGTTCTTCTGCTCCAAAGCACAGCATTTACCCACGTTATAATTACAGTAAACTTTTGTTTCATCCAGTGATTTATTCAGGTTTTTTAACCAAATTCTACCTCTTGGAAAAGGAAAATAGAATCTTTCAGTGTCTTTCTGCCAGGTGGCTCAAAGGTGATATTTGCTGGGAGGAGGGGAAGATCCTGCACTGTTTGGCTGTGACTGAAAGACCAGAACTTTGCTGTGGAAGGAGTTTTATACTTTACTGCCCAAAAATAAAACCAATACATTGTGTGGTCAGAAATATGAACAGGAACAAAAGTAGCTACAAATCCGTTGGGGATCAGTGTGAAAATAGGGGAGACTCAGGAAGCTTTAGCCTGAAGTTGGAAGGGACTCAACTGAACTGAGTGACTTCAGGTTTCTCTGTCTCCATAATATGTCATAAAGACAAATTACAGAGTCTGTCACTTTGTCTTACAAGAGCTGCAGGTCCCCAGGGAGGCTTCACAGCATTGGGAGATTATCAGAACTAATGACACAGCTGGATTTGGAAGCTGCTGTGTTACAAGCCTCCCTGCACCTCCAGCAGTGTCAAAAGGGAATAGTGATGTGGAGGAAGTGATCTGGTTCTCATTTTTCAGATTGCCTGGTCTCCTGTGGGTGTTGCAGAGACTTCTCTTCTTTGCTGCCTGCCACAAACTCACTTGTTGTTTACTCAGTGACTCTACATGACGGCAGGTGCTGCCTGGCCCTGGCAGCCCTGGATACAGCTTGTGTGTAATTAGATAAAAAATCATGTTCCTTTAGTGAAGGGGTTTAGAGTTTCGTAGACATTCAGCTGGTTAGAGGCAAGTGTGTGTTTAGAGCAGTGTGTGCTGGCCTGGGGCTGGAAACTGCTGTGTTCATCCCTACCACTGAAGGAATCTTCATGAGCTAATTAGGAAATTCTGCTTTAGGCCATGCCTTTTTCTTGTTTTCTGAAAAAATAATTATGTTCAAACTGTACTATTAATCCACAGTAGTTTGCAGGTAGCAGGCACTACTTGGGGTTGGCTTAGTGGTGGATCTTAGTTTGTGCTGCTGTGGATGTGCTGAATGTTGGATGATTGGCAGATTCAGAGCTGCTGGTTGCATGAACAAAAGAATTGTAATCTGTGATCAGGTGACTGCCTGCAGGTAGAGCTGCTGCCATGCGAAGCTGTCTTGGTTTCATCTTAGCCTCTGTGAAGTGTTCTGAAACATTTATTTCAGAGCAGGGGAGCATTTTAGCACCCCTGCTGCCTACCCCTGTTCTGTCCCTCTGTACCTGAAGTTAATCATCAGCCTGACCTTTCCCAGAGGGGTGTTTTGCACTGCCCAAAGCAGCCTCATGAACAAGCTTTTGGAGTCTTGCACAGAATACAGGAAACAAAGAATCCTGCTTGCTGTCCTTCCCCTGCTTTGACCAAACCAAATGGGAACTGTGTGTTCCTGAGTCACTCAAGGCTCTTGAGAGTTGGTTCAGTCGTTCACATTGAACAAATTTTTAATCTCCTGATGCAATTCCTAAGTAACTTTAATATTTTCTCCTTTTGTGATTCTTTGAGTGCTTTCAGATGACAAGAAGTATCATGACAATATGAAAATGCAGAATGATGCTAAAGTAAAATGGGTGAAAATCTCCATGTCTCTACAGGTTGCCCAGAGAAGTTGCTGCTCCCCCATCCCTGGAAGTGCATATGGCCAGGTTGGACAGGGCTTGGAGCAACCTGGGATAGTGGAAGGTGTCCCTGCCCATGGCAGAGGGTGGAACGAGGTGGTTTTAAAGTCCCTTCCAGCCCAAACCATTCTATGAATTAAAGGTATGAGTTACATGGCAGAGCAGTGACCAGCTCAGTTCTGTGCTGGTGTAGGAAGCCACATACTGCTCTGGCATTTAACACTTCTCCAGGCAAAAGTTTAGGCCTTGCCCCAGAAGGGTATAGTTCTTCTACAAGTAATGCAGGAGTCTCCAGAGCCTCCTGTCTCCAGCAGATGTTGAATTTTTTGTCTGGAAGGGCTGCAGACTACTTGTTCTTGCCTTGTAGGAGTAGCCAGGAGGTGTCATAGGCAGAATTTTTGTACCAATCAGTGCAAAAGATTTATTTTCATATTTTTGCAGCTGCATCCCTCAAGGGCTGTTTTTAAAACCCTTTGTATTGTGTAGCTCATTGTTCAGCTCTTCTGGGTAGTAGAATTTTAGTTCTCAGGAGTCTGAAGTTTCTAGTAGTCTGTCTTCTTTCCCATTTGCCCATCTTGCTTTCCCATAAAAACCCAGCATGGCTGGAAAACCCCAGTTAGAAGTGACACAACATGTGCCACTTCAAATGTCACAGTATGAATCAACTCTGAGCTTCCAGAGGATTCTCTGCTGTTGCTTTATCTTCTCTCCTCTTGCTTTTTACAACTGCTCATGTGCAATGCAGTCTGATCAATGTAACAAGTCTTTCACGGGAAGTGAATTTGGATATGGAACATATTTTTCCAAGAGTAGTATGTGATGCCATTGGTAATGTGTTGATACTGAAAAGATATTAAAATATCTTGGCTTCAGATCTTCTGGGTCATTGAATTTCTGGACCTTTGTCATCTAACTTGGTGTATCCATGCTATATTTAGACAGCTGATTTGCTTTTTTAGACACCTCATCTAGATTTAAAATAAAAACAGCTTGTGTTGAGTTGATTGCTATACTGCTGTTTTAGCTGAAGTGAATTTGGGTGTGTAATCAGACCTTAAAGGTGAAAAAAAAAAAAAAAAAGAACTGGGGGATGCTGAGTTGGGTTGGCTGCTGCCAGTTGTGCTCCCTCCTGCCCATTTCCATGAGCACCCATCCCACAGGCATTCCAGTGCCAAGGCAGCTCTGGAGCTGCTTTGTTTTCTCTTAGTGCCTGGGGCTGGAGCTGGTGGTGGCCAGCAGCTGCTTCATGTAGTAAGGAGGTTTCCTCTTAACCTCCAGTAAGAGCCTGGCAGTGGTCCCAGTCACAAACCAGCATCTGCTGGAGCTTTCCAAGTCACAGCCTCAGGACTGGAGAGAAGGATCTATTTGCTTTTGGGTTTAGAAACCAGGGAACTGTGGTGCATCATGTCCTGTTTCAGGTGCTGAGAGGTTGTCCAGATCTTTGAAAATACTTCCAAGGAGCCTGTCAGCTTGATGAAGCAAGGTTTTACCTTTTCCCAGCACCAGGCATTCGGATTTAGCTTTAGCTGGCTATGGAGTGTGGTACTGAGGTTTGGAGAGGTCTGTCCTGCCTTGTCACTTGTTGGTGCGGAAGTTGCTTTCCCTTTGCTCTTAACCTGTGTGTTTTCTTCATCTTCTGACCATTGATGTTACAAGTTTCCATGGCAGCTTCCAAGCTCTCAAGTAGGTGCTGTCCATTCAAAACAAAATGCAAATGTGGGGATTGTAGGACACTGACAGTCCTGGTGACCCTGGAGGAATGTCCAGGGAGTGTATTAATTTTTAACTCCTGAACAGATTCAAATATTGACTTGCCGGGAGAACTCTCCAGTGCAGCTTAAAAAAACCCTCTATGTGTGTGAGTCTAAAGTTCTAACTGTTGATGTTGGATAGAGATCAGGTACCTAGTTCATGTCTCCTCCATCACAGTGTCTGTCCATTGTCACAAAAAGACAAGTGTGACGTGTTTTCTATGGATAAGACATTGGCTTGACTATGAAGGAGGTTAGAAAGTTATAATACATCTAAAAAAGGCATTATTATTTTTCCCCTCACACTTCCTTTCTTAGTCCCATTGAGAGAATTCAAAATAGGCTTCACAAAATTGCAAGTAATTTCTTTTTTTACTTTTTTTGTTTACAGTTGTAGGCGCAGAGCCTGGGAGCAGTGCTTTAAATGAGATCAGTTACACAAGATGTGCAAGGGGAGGCTTGGGACCTGTGAGATGGACAAGTGGCCCAGACTGAATAGAAGTGACAGGTCTGTGCCTGGCCTCTCTGCCCTTGTGGTGGTCACTGTTGTCCAACTCCTTGTTTAAGTCAAGAGGCAGAAGCAGCTTTCATAATAGATAATTCACTTCTGAGTCAGCTGGATAAATGTCTCAACCATCATACAGCAGTTCAGGTCAATGTACAGAGTTTCATATCCAGCATTGTGCTTTCCTCCTTTTTTTTTTTTTTTTTTTTTTTTTTTTTTTTTTTTTTTTTTTTTTTTGTGGTGCCTTGTCTTCTCATTTTTATTAGCAGATCCCAATGTGTGCTGCTTTTTCTCCTCCATCTGAACGAGCTTGTTTCCAGAGCTCTTGTTTTGGAGGCTGAAATTCAGAATGTGTCTGGAATAGAAAGTGATGTTGTCACCACAGTGATTGTGTTTGGAGGTAAAGGCTGTGGGGTCACACTATCACCCTTGAGCAAATGTAATTCTTTATTGGTCAGACATTGCAATTCTTTGGGTTGGAAAAGACCTTTGAGTTCAACCATTAACTCAGCGCTGCCAAACCCACCACTAAATGATGTCCCCAAGTGCTGCAGCTGCACATCTTTTAAATCCCTCCAAGGATGGTGACTCTGCCACTTCCCTGGGCAGCCTGTGCCAGTGCTTGACAGCCCTTTTGATGAAGATATTTTTTCCTAATACCCAGTCTAAAGCTCTTCTGGCACAACATGAGGCTGCTTCCTCTTGTCTTGTTACTTGGGAGAAGAGCCTGACCCCCACCTGGCTACAGCTTCCTCCAGGGAGCTGCAAAGAAGGAAGAGGTCCCCTCTGAGCCTGCTTTTCTCGAGGCTGAGCCTCCCCAGCTCTCTCAGCTGCTCCAGAATCTGAGACAGCACTGGCCAAGCATGAACTTTGACACGGGGAGATGGCATTGTCAGTCATTACACTGGATCAGGGCCCCTCTCCCACAGGCAGGCTGCTCTCTGTTGCTGGGTAGCTGAGCAGAAATGCAACTGTAAAACCATGACTGATCCAGGTGAAAGGTGTGCTCCTAAATCTGTGTGTAGCTGGGTGTTGAATCACAGTGCCAAGGTCTCCTGTCCTTCCTGGTGTCCCAGTGTGGGTTGAACCTGCCATGCAGCTCAGCAGTCAGCTCCTTTGAAGGAAGGTGTGTCCTGGCATATTTGAGACTGCACAACCAAGGACTGTGTGTTGATGCATTCAGGTTCCTATCTGTGTTTAAACTTGTCCCCAGCTTCTGTTCTTGGGATGCTTGGAGCAGGGGACAGTTTTCTCATCCCTACTTCCTTTGACAGTATTGTCTACCTGGAGTGCAATGTGGCAGTAGCAAACCAAAGTGCTATTTGCAGGCAGAATTACCACCTACCGATTCTCCTAAAGTGAAATACCAAGACTCCTGCCCCATGCAGAAAAGGAACTGTGTATGGGAATAGGAAGGGATGGTATGTGCTGGCGGTAAGCATGAATGAGTTGTCCTTTCTCCTTTGTTGGAAAAAAAACACTGAGGGATGATGACACCGGTAGCTGGAGCCTGTGTGGAAGTGGTTTTATCCACTGTTGGGTACCAATGATGCTACAAGCAAACCTGAATTGCTAATTAGTGAATTAAAGCTCTGCTTTAGGTATGCAGAGAGAGACCAGGGATTTATGCCTCCACTGAGTATCTCCAGTATTCAGTTTGTTTGTATACACCCCACCCAGGGCTGGTTGTCCCTGTGTCAGTCCCAGCAACTCCTGTATTATTTGCCACTGAACTTCAGAAGTGATTGTTGCTTATTTACTTGCCACAATACATGGCATCTGTGGCTAGTCCAGATTATCGAAGTAAATTGTTTTGGTTTTGAGCTCTTGTCAGCAGGGAGTTGTTGGAGAGGAAAATTGGCACTATATCTTGCATTTGTTCAATGGATCTGAGAGATTAAACCCGGAGAGTTATAGTGGGAGTTCAGCCCACCCCTGCCCGGGGATGTTTGCACCTCACTGCCAAATTGTTTGCTAAAGTGAGGATCCAGTTTTCTGTCACAGACATCTCAACCTATGCTGTAAGTTTAAACAAACAAAACCCAAACCACAAAGATTTTGTTTCAAATGACAAGTTTATAATAAAAATTTAGGCAAGTGTCTGAAAGCAGAAAGCTCCCAAGGCTTAATGAGTTAATGCTCAGTGGAAATATCTATCCTCTCTGTCTGCCCAGTTCCAGGTGTGAGCCCTGATGTCTCCCTTATTTCATCTGAGGTGAGAATGACTCAGCTGAGAAGGGGAATGTGGTCCTGTTGGTGCTTGTTCTCTATGCAGAAAATCAGAATTTGTGTACCCCTCCTGCTGTGTGTGGTTTGAGAGCATCATCAGCCCTGCTAAAGTATCAGGTGTTCTCCAGATTGCAGCTGCTGCCTTTTGATGAGTAAATTTGCTGTGGAGCTCAGGCTCTGATTCAGTGCTGAGCACCAAGAGAGCATCTGAATAGCAAAGGAAGTAAATGGGGGCCAGAGCTATTCTGCCACTTCTTTTTGCAGTCAAGGCCAGTAAGGAACATAACTGACCCCGGGCTGGGTGTGTCATCCCTCTTCACCAGGGTAAAATGTGTGTGTAGTGATGGGTGTCTTTGGTTTGCCTTATTTAACATGTGTAATAGTGAATTTATTTTTTTAAAAGGCAACACAAAACACATCTTGCATTTGAGGAGGAAGCTCAGCTTGGCATACGAGGAGCAGAGGGTTCCTTGGAGCACCTCTGGGAGACTCTTCTCATTCTTTGGGCTATTACTGAGGCACATGGCTAGGACATAAACCCAGCCATGTTAATACTGACTTTCATAGAGGTAAATATAGCAACTGAGCTGTGTGGGCCTATTTTTAAAGTGCTTCTGCAACAGAATTCCCTCAGTGCTGAGGGAGGGGGCTGTCCCTCAGTCCATGATCACATTGCTCTGGGTGTGACAGGACAGGAGGAATGACTGAACTGTTGTGTTCATCAACAGCCATTACAGCTTATTCTGCTTGGGTTTCTTGTGGGTTTTGAGTCTTTTGTGACATGACAGACCTGTGAAGTATTTATTGTTGATGCTGGCATTCTGCCTGCTCTTTGGCTTGCTTTTTCTTGCAGCTGAGACAGGTGGGTCTGGCACATGAAGCTGAAAATAGTGCTGCCTTTAAAAGCTGAGAGACCTGAAAATAGGTTAAATATAGACCC
Source organism: Chamaea fasciata (assembly GCF_029207755.1). Taxonomy (NCBI): domain Eukaryota; kingdom Metazoa; phylum Chordata; class Aves; order Passeriformes; family Sylviidae; genus Chamaea; species Chamaea fasciata. The sequence continues at coordinate 7,826,745 of NW_027094104.1, read as the reverse complement.
TCTGTAGAGAAAGTCTTATGCTTTGCTTTGGGAGGAATTTGGATGATTATATTCTTGAGGAAGGATGACAAAATGGGAATGCTGCTGATTTACATCTTCTGTGATTTACCAGCATTGACTAACCCAAAGGTATTGCTGCTGCTGCTGGGTAACAATCAAATCATCTTCATGATCCGGGTTCTTCAGAGGCTGCATCATAGGGAACAGCGTGGCTCAGTGATGTGTTGAAACATAATGCATCAATTTAAGCCCTAATGCATTTTGAAATGAAACTATCATCATACACTTGGAGCTGTGCAGCGAAAATACTTCAGCTACAATACCCAAACTGCTGCTCATGCCTGAGTACTTACCGGAATGTGAATGTTGCAGCCTGATTCTGAATTTTAAAAGGCTGCCTATACAGTACTTACTTCAACAAATAATTATAGAAAGCTGTATAAAAATTCATATCTATCTATATACCGCAGTGGGATGTGGGAGGCAGCGAAAACATTTCTACAATCTGGAAAAGTACTGTGGGCTTCAGGTTTCCCACTCTGGTGTGGTTCTGACTCCAGAAGTTGGGTCTAAAAGCCTGCCTGGCTGGGTCTCTTCCTCTCTTACTGAGACACGCAGTCGAGAAGATGATAAATACTCAGGTCCTTAGGTCTGATTCCAGATCCTGTTCTTGGATTATAGATTTGTCTAATTTAGTAAAGCAGGCTGTGAGCCAGGGAGTGGGTCCAGATGAAATGCTGACAAAGCACAGTGGAGTTCAGGCTGGGGATGAACAAGGAAAAGCCTGGAGTGCAGCAGCAGTGGCATGGTTGGTTCTGAAAGTGACACGCGACAGAGGCTTTGTCCCCTATGGTGCGTTCATGTGGCACTTCCCAGTGCACGGGGTGTGTAATGTGTGTGTTTGCAGGGCTCAGAGTGATGTACCGATGCAAATAACTTCTGGACCGCTGAAATGCAGATGAGGCTTCTCCCTGTTCAGCAGAGGGAGATTTTCACTGAGTTACTGGGAGGCTGAGCAAGCCTGAAATTGGAGTTCAGTCTTGTTTCCTCCTGTAGGACATCATCCCTAATGTAGCATTCCAGTGTATTCAATGGCAGCTGCGTTTTGTAGTTTTAAGCTTGTTGAAAACACTTAATGAAACAGCTTGCAAGTAGTCTTGAGGTCACTGAAACAGCTGGATGAAGGGCCACTTTTGGAAGGACGTCACTTGGTTAATCACTGGGGATTCATCAAGTGATACACTCCCTTTCCAGGAGCACTCCTGGTGCCCCCAGGTCTGTGTGAGCTGCTGTAGGGTTTGTAAGAACGGTCCAATCACATCCTTTGTTGCCAGAATGAGTTCTTTACCAGCAAGTGCTTTAGCAGGAACTGGAATAAGCAGTGCTTTGATTTTATCCGTGGTCTTATTGATGTTTTGTTACCTGTGTGTACCTGAGAGCTTCTAGGTGCAGAAACAGCCATTTCTTTTCCTTTTCTTCCACGACAAGTGCTTGCTGCAGTGGATTTGTCACCTATTCCCCTGCCAGCCGAGGTTTACTGTACAGGACCTTGCTTTATGTGTCCCAGGCCAAACAGGCTTTCCACAGATATTTGGGAGTATCTTGGGTGAAAAGCGTGCAGGATGAGACACAGAACTGGTGTGATGTGCTGCTTTGTGTGTCTTCTGTCATTGACTGGATGTGGGTAGGGAATGATGCGTGGTGCAGGCAGGGGAAGAGGAGAGGGAGACTTGAGGGGATGAATGAGTCAATGTCTGCACCCTTTTTGATGCGTCTGCTGACTTAGAGCGCAGTCATGGATGGATCCCCTGGTTGCTGATGTCAGATCTGTCAACTGGATTTTGCAACTGTGCCAAGGGGATTAACTCTGTGTACGGAAGTGCCTCGGCATCCTCGGCTACAATCCTCCTCAGTCTGGAGGGTTGGGATACTGTGCATTTGTATTTGTCATGTTATTTCTGACTCTCATCTGGGGTCATCACTAAAGCCAATCTCTCGCTCTCTCTCCTTAGCTGAAGCTTGAAGATCGCTCAGTGGTCCCTCGAGATGTGGTCAGACACATGAGCTCCAGTGTAAGTGCTTTTTTTCCTTTGTCCCTTTTTTGATTGTGATACTGCTGCATGGATTTCTAAGACTTGCCAAATTGCCTGAATTGGAGCTGGACAGTAATGCTTTGAGCACGTTCTATTTTTAGTGTGTTGGATAGACTTAGCTGCATCCAGTGAAAATGGAATGCTGCTAAGGCTGCCTCTCTACAGTTGCATATCTGCAAAGGTCTCCTGAGCAAGCAGTCCTGGTCATGGTCCGGGAAGGAGACAAGAAGCCTGTCCACCCTGCCATTCTTAAAGTTTTACATTAATCCATTCTGAGATGTGGGGACTGTGCACCTGTTCTCCCAGACCTAGCAGGAAGGTTGGAGTGGAGCAGATCCCGGTTCCACTGCTTGCATTTGCCTCTTTTTGTGCTCTAGTAGAGAATTCAGTGGGAATGTTTTCCAGCACACCTCTCAATATGCAGTAAGCAGCATCTTTTCCAGCTTCTCCCAGAAATACAGCAATGCTGCTGGAGCATCCAACACAGCTAGGTTGACAAAAAGCAAGCTGGCTCTTAAACAGCAGCTGATAATTGTTCCCTTTGCTCTTTCTGGATGCTGTTCTATGTCCCAGCCACTCTGTTCTAGTTGTGTGGCACTTGTGTCTATCACAGATGTGTGGATTTGGGTTTTGTGTAGGGAATACTGGGGAGATTGTTGGGTATCAATGATCAGATGGGATGTGCTCTCTTTAGGAGCTCAGCAAGGTTGGCAGTTTTTTGCTGTGGCTCAGAGCTAACCTCTAACCCTGAGCCATATGGCCCTGCCATGTGCTTGCCTCTGTCTTCTCTTGACTTGCTTCCAGCAATGTGGCTACCAAGGCCGTGCTGAAGGAAGCAGCTGGCCACTAACTGCTGCAGTTGCACCACATGGTGTGCAGCCTGGTGCAGGGATAGAGAAGGCTTTTCTCTGACCTGCATGGTTTGTTTGGGTTTTTGGGTTTTTTTTTAAATAAAGCAAATTTTTTTGTCAAGTAATAAAAGTAAATCCACCCCCCTTTTCAAGAATTTTACAAAGAAAAAAAAAAAGGAATGAAAAGCTTGAATGATAATTTGAAAATTGCTGAAGCAAAGTATTTCCTTAAGAAATTTAATGGTTGTTTGAAATGGAAATTTGAAGTCAACATATTTTTCTAAAAATGTGATTTTATGAAAGAGTTCTCATCCGAAACAAAGAACAGGTGGAAACTGGAATTATCAGCTGTTCACAGTGTTGTACCTGGCACAGCTGGAGCTGTCTATATATTCTTCTCACTCAGGGGGATGCTTTGAGTCCTATCTCTCAGCTGTTTGTTATCCAGTGCTTCTTAAAGTCATTTTAAGCTTTCAGGACAGCAGGTTGTTCTCCTCTTGGCAAACATGGATGTGCTGCTTTTGTTTGCAATTTCCATTCTCATTTGAGCAGAAATTGGCTCCCCTGGCTTGCTGCACATGTTCTGGTAGATACGTACCCAGCAGTTGTCTTGCACATTCATTTTTGTTGGTTTGCATGTTTAAATAATGGTATTTTTTGACCCGTGTGCACAGTAACTTCATTTTTTTTAATTGACAGAATGGTGAGATTATAACTCAATTTCTCTCTTTATTAGAAAATGTAACAAATCCGATCTATTTCCTCACCCTCAAATGTTTTTTAATTAAACAATATATGGTAAATTAAACAATAAAACTCCCTTTATCCCAAAGAAAACCTTCATTTGCTAACATATATTCCAAAAATTACAGGAGTGTTTAAAATAGAAAACCTGCAAGTGTCAGCCTGCCAAATTCAGGATGTGGGATGGTTGCCCTGCGCCAGTTGGCCTGGCAAATGGAGAATGTGGAACTTATTCTGTATTCAACACACTCTCTTAAGGCTTGTTTTTAACCTTGAGCGGGAAGGACTCGAAATCCTCTGTTCCTCAAGAGAGGAGAGCTGACTCAAATCCATGTGTTTCTCATTGAGCACTGAGTGTGGGAAAAGACTGCTTCAGGGGGAAATGCATAAAATGAGATCATTTTCACTGAATGCAGTTAGGCCTGAAAGTCTAATCCAGCTGGATGAGAAGCAGGAAAAGTGGAAAGTTAATTTTTCCAGGTGATTTCCAGGTGATGCTAATTTGGGGAAAAGGTAAGAAGTAGATCTGTAATCTGTCAGACCTGGATTTTGTTGCTTCAAAGGATGCTGGGCTATGCTGTCCCTTTTAAATGAAGGAATAAGGGTGGTGTAAAGATTCTCTTAGTAGAAACGAGAGTGCTGAGGGAAAGAGTAGAAGGATGGGAGGTAGAGGATACGGGATTGAAGGCTGTGTTTCCAGAGCTGCTGCACTCTTGGATGGGAGTTTGCTGGTCTGCCTTAAAGCCTTGTCTGATGGGGAAGGAATCCATTCACTGCTTAAATATTCAATATCTCCAGTGTGTTTCATGATGTCAGGGTACCAGAAGAAGCAGGAACAAGATGTAGGGAGTGCACTCAGTTGTAGAGTGAGTGAGGATTGAACCCATCAACTCTCCTCATTCAGTTCAGTCACCTCCGTTACCCAGTTCTGCTGTTGGAATTGATGGAAATTGATTTTGGTAACAGAACTGTGAAATGTCAGCTCCTTTCATTTGGCCTCTCCTTTAATGGGGTCAGCTAATGAAAGGATGGGTGTGTTTGAGCTGTGCCCAGCTGAGGACCTGTCCTGGAAGATGACACAAGTTGGCAACGTCTCTTTCTGGGACTGCACTGCTGAGCACTGCTATAAACTCAGAGTGATTCAGCAGAAGCCCTCAGCCTGCAAATCTGCATCCTCTGTCGCAGGCTAATGTTTCACTGAACCTTCCTTTATTATGAGTTTACTTATTTCCTTACATTTCACGTAGGGAAATAAGTAAACTCATAGTAAGTGAAGGTTCAGTGGCAGGTGAGGGAGGAGAACTGATTCGACGGCTCTGTAGGTTCTGGGGCTGCTCACAACATTGATCTCTGCTTTCTTAACCACAGACAGGGCTCTGCACTTGCTCAAGCATTTTATAACTGGATGGAGAGGCCAGCTGAGCTAAACCTGTTGCTCTTGGCAGTGGCTAATAGTACCCATCTGTGTTAGGTGGGAGACACCTTTAGGGTGACACAGGTAGCTTCTCTATGGGAAAGCTCAGTTAGAGAACAAGCAGAGGGTGCTGAAGCACATCAGTCACTCCAGTCCTGGTTTTATTGCTTGCTATACTTTCATCATCCATTAAAGGGTTTTTAGACCAGGAGACAGTATGATCCACAGAAATCACAGGTGTTGGATTGTATCATGTCTCAGAGCTGCTGTCATGTTGGCTGCTGATAAAGAAAAAATTAATTCTGAAATGCTAGTATAGGGCAAGGAATTTTTTTCTGGAGGGCTTTTGGTTCTGACTAAGAAACAGTCTAAAACACAGGGCCTGTGCAAAGCACAGCCAGAGGATGATGCGGGTATACTTGTTTTCGCTTACTCTAGAGGAAAAGCAGGGCGGGGGGCTGTGCTGTAGCCTGCAGAAGCTGTGGGTTTGTTGAGCAGGTGCCACTTCTGAGCAGGCCTCACTCATCCCACGGCTCGAATCATGCTGGCAGCAGCTGTTGTGAAGCCAGTGTAGTTCTGGCCAACCCTTTTCAGGTGAGAGTGATGGTACAGCTCTGCTGGGCTCTTTCCTGGCAGCCTGTGCAGGCAACGAGCATTGCTGCAGTCTGTTGTGATAAAGCTGAAGCTGGGAAAGGCTCCCTTTACTTCCCAGCCCTTCTGGAAAGGAATGGGAGTGATATGTGGAGCAGCTGGAGGGAAGGAGCCTCTGCTGCTTTGGGATCTGCCAGCCTGGCTCTCCCAGCCCTCCTGGCTGTGCTGGCACAGCTCTGCCTGGGGCAGGTGCCGCTCTCCTGGTCCCATTGCCTTGGGAGCCTTGGGGCTGCAGGGCACTGGGCTGGTGTGGTGTGAGGAGAGAACTAGCAGCAGGCAGGTGGAAAGCAGGCCAGCCAAAAGGGCTGAGCAGTCTGTCCAGGAATCACCATGGACTGTCTTTGTTCCAACTGCCAGTCCTCAACATGAAACTGAATGAGTTGAGCACCTGAAAACTCATGAACTCCCTCACGGGCTGCCCAGGGCTCTCAGTGAAAGCCTTGACTAAACGTTTCCCGTGGTTGAAAGAACAGAACTGAGCAAAGAGTTCTTGCAGGGTATAAGCCCTTTGAGTGTTGTGCTCAAGTCCTGCTGGAGCAGAGACCTTGATGTTTGAGATAAGGACAGCTCATACCAGGGCATTTGTCATGCTGGTCCTCAGTCAGCTTTGATAATGGACTTGTGGTCTTTAATAAATAAGAATATCGATTGTCCCAGCTGTCAGGAGGCCAAGGCAGCTGCTGCCTTCGACAGTGTTTGGGTTAGCAGCCCTTCTTTGCAGGCCTCCACCATATGTGTGAGCAACGTTCACATTGCGTGCTCCCTGCCAAGCTGCCCCCAGAAGGCTCCTGACAGCATGCCTTCTTTTCTTGGGGGCAAACAAAGATTAAAACTTCGTTAAAAAGTGAGGGAGATAATGACAGACCATCTTATAATTAGACCAACTGTAATTATCTGGCTGCAAATGTTGAAATTTGACCACAGGTGCCAGATTTTTTTTTTCCAGTATGACACAAAATAAAGACCATTTATAGCATCCTGCAGGATTATGTGAGTTAAAGTCAAAACAGCTTTGAAGAATTTCTGTTTTGTTGCTGATGTAACCCTGCTGACTCAGGGCAGGTGGTCCTGTGGAGCTGGGATCCAGGCAGATTTTAAAGCAAGTAAATACTAATCACCTGATACAGTATGGGCTTATTTCTGCTTTAGCAATCATTTCAGATTCTGACTAGGAAGAAAACACTACAGGTCTGTAATAGTGAACTCACCTTCTGAGCTGTCATAGTGTTGTGTGAAATGCCCCTGCAGACCAAGGGCATGAAGGGAAAGAGGGGGTTTAGTCTTAAAGTTTGTTTGTCTCTGAACTTAGGACTTGTACACAAAACTCATACATTTGTATGTGGGACCTTCCCTAAGTAACAAACCTTTTTTCCCTTTTGTGTTTTCAGGACAGTCAGTGTGGAACCGTAATTGACGTCAACATTGAGTGTGCTGTGAAGCTGGTGGGAACCAACTGCATCCTTTACCCTGTCAACAGCAAAGACCTACAGCATATCTGGGTGAGAACACAGCCAAAATACACGGGAGAGCCAGGGCCTGGTGGTTTGGAGGGATGCTGCTGTACTTCAAGATTCTCTTGAAAGCAAAGCATCCATGTTGTGCAAGATGCATCTGCAGTTTGGTTTTATTTTAAACTTGCTGCAAGCCACCTCCCTGGCAGAAGATGATGCAGCATCTCCTTGTCTGCCCATCTGTTCTGTGTTTCTCATCACATTGCTGAGACCAAATTGTCTTGAAGGTCTAGACTGACATTAAATTTTGTGAGAACTCCTGCACTGAGTGTGGAAAGCCGGTGTGGCAACCTGACCAGGGCAGCCCATGGCTGTGGGCCAGAACTGCTGAGCTGCGACACCACTGCTGTTTAAAGAGGCTATAAAAGTGCTGAGATGAGTCAAGCATGTTTCTGTTGAGCTGGAACAGTCTCAAACATATCTGTTTCTCTCTTTGAGTGGATAGGTGTTTTCCAGAGATGAGGTGGGGTAGAATTTCATCTTCCTTTTTCCTCTGAGATAAAGATAATTTGGGAGTGAAGAGCAGGAATGTCATAACTCATCCCAAGTCACTGCCTGCGGGAAGACAGTAGGATATGAGCTCCTCTGGGATGAAAAATTAGTCTTAGTGATAAAAACTGGCTCCAGCTACAACAATTATTTATAAAGTTCTGTTTCCTGTTTTCATCACAGCCTTTCATGTATGGTGACTACATAGCCTATGACTGCTGGCTTGGCAAGGTCTATGACTTGAAGAACCAGGTCATCCTCAAGCTGTCCAATGGAGCCAGGTACTTCTCTCTTCCTGTGGAATACTGTCCCTCCTGGCTTTCACAATTCTGATCTGTTTTATGAGAACAAGAAACACTTTGGGCTTCATTTACATAGTGATAAGTTATCTGCTTGCATAATCTTCAGATGTAGAGCAAGAGAATGCATCTTTCTCTGAAAGCACTGAGATTCATTGACAACCCTCTGGAAAAGCTGTAGTCTGAAAGGTGTCAATTTTTTTCAATCCCAGCAGATCAGTGCTCCAGAACTAAAGCACATTGGTCTTTCAACTGTGCTTCTCTGCAAAAGTAGTTTAAGATGGATGGTTGTTTCAGACTATTTCTCAGTAGGAGAGCATAACTTTACCAAGCTGCAGGGAGAATTCTTACCTTAAAAAAGGGTCTGTGAAATGGTGGAGATTTGGAGGCTAGTGGTTTTTATCAAAGATGCAGAAGCAGCCCAAGATAGAACACCTTTCTTTTTCACTGGGATTGTTATAAATGAAAACAATCCAAAGTCTAGAGAAAGATTTAACCAGAGATATTGAAAGAAATACATGGTGAAATTTCTGCAAAGCCAACAGAAGGATCTGAATTCTGTTCCTCTTGCATGTGAGACAGTGACTTGTGTGCTAACCTTTATGAACTCACTACGTTCACCCTGTTACTGAGGCCTGTCTTATCCTACAAACTCTTGGTGCAAGGGAAGGAAGGAACCAGTGGAGGGCCAAGAGGGGTATGGGCCTGGCAGCTGGGAATAACCCATCTGTCTTGTAAACTGAGTGCTGACATTGATGTTTGAAACACAACAATCAAATTCCCAATCCTGCAGCCAGCTTTGAGTCTGTCTAAGAGAAGTGAGTAGTGTGGGAGCTGTAGCAGACGATTGGTGGATGCATCTGAGAGTTTGACTGTGTTACTACGCAGTTTACCCAGGCTGGAAGGTTCTTAGGTGTATGTTAAACTAGGAGTGAAAAATAGCCACACATATCTGTAATTCCTGCAGTTACTGGTGCAATTTAAAACTTTGTTTGTTATCTTGTACCAGCTCCTGAACAGCTGTGTAAAGTGAGGTACTGTTTGCAAAACCTCTTCCTAATGAATCATTTGAAATGCCACCAGAAGTTACTCTGGAAATGAAGCTATTACTGAAGGAAATACGGCCAAATTGCCTTTAAGTCCCAGCATGGCATGTGTAACAAAGGGACCTTTGCAGCAGACAGGTCTTGTCCAGCACCCAACCAGTTACTTAGCATGGTTTTTTACATGTTGAATGGGACTTTTAGGTACCTTTAATGCTTTTACAGTTTGTCTATAGCCAGTTTTTCTCTGGACCCTAAAAGCTTGGTGATACACTGCTGGTTGCATTGCCAGACGTGCTCAGGTAGTGTCACTTCCTTGGGTGCAGTTTGCTTTTGGGGTGAATGGCTCTGGGAATGTGACCATGTGTCTCCTGTCTGCTTTCCAGGTGTTCCATGAGCACAGAAGATGGAGCCAAGCTGTATGACGTTTGTCCCCACGTCAGTGACTCGGTGAGCTGCTGGCTCTCCTGAGAGTCCTTTTGATCAACTTTGTCTTGGAAACTTATTGTACAGGAGGGAGGGAGAAGGCAAAATTCGTAGGCATTTGTTAATCCTAAGAATGTATCGATTACAGTAACAGTTTAAAGGTAATGTTAGTAACCAGCAGGGTTTGAGGAGGTATTACAATTAATGCATCCAGCTGGTTTCTTTGTAAACAACTTGTGTAACATGCTGTGGGATGGCTGGTGTCAAGGCAGTTCACTCACTGCTCCTTCTATCTGCACGTGCTTCTAAAGGCTCTTACTCCATTTACTGCTTTTTAAAACTGCTTCTCTTCTGGAAAAAAAGGTATTTTGTTTAACAGGTGTTCTGCAGAAGCAGGTTTTCAGGTCATGTAAAATAATGTCTCTCGTTACTGCAGTCCATGGCATTTTTTGAACAGAGAGCTGCTACCATACTGGCATTTTCCAAATCACATGGCAGGGAAGGCTTTGCTGGCTTTTGGGTAAAACAGTTTGCTGTGTGATGGGATCTAACCTCTCTCACCTTCAAAGGCTGATGACAGCTTGCTTGTTCTTCCAAAGGGCCTTGCTGCACTCCTGGCAGCAGTGTTGGGAGATGACAGAGGATGACGTGTGATTCTTAGGAACTAGCAAAGCACTGAGCTCTTATCCTTCCCAGCCTTCAAAGCAAAGGTCCCTTTGATCTAAAACTGCACTTCTGCTAATACTTGATGCCAGCTCGTTGGAGAGTAAATGGAATATCAGTTCAATAGGATGTGCTGCTGTGGTTTTCTGGTTCTGTACAGAAAAGGAGTGGTCTGTCGCTCGATATTCTCCAATACCTCAATCTCTGCTACTTTGGGTTGTGCAGTGTGTTTTCTGCTTGCTAAATCAATGTTGTAGCAACATTCAGCTTCTGGTTACCCGATTTTGAGATGGCTTGTTTTGAGTCAGGCTGCCTTTAAAGTGTACAGAGTCCTCTGGGGAGATTCAGCCAGGACTGAATCACAGGCTTTTTTCCAGTGTTACTCTTGATCCTGTGCTCAGAATTGCTGTGTGTTAGATGCTTACCTGACTTAGATCTTGTCACACTGCTCTTATCCCTTCTGACAAATTACAAGACTCAATGCAGTTTTGTGCTCAGTATTTTATCTACCCTAAACTGCTCTGTCCGCCCCCACACTCTGAATCTCAGTATCAGTGGGAAGGAACTCTAGGAAAGCAATTGTGTTTACTGTCCTGTTTTTGTTTTCAAAGAACTGTCATATTAGCTAATCCACCTGAGACAGGAATAATACTTACACACTTAATTTGACAAGCAGAGAGTGAAGGCACACATCCTCTGCCTCTGAAAGATGTATGTGCTTGAATTAGAGCACGGAAGAGAGAGAGGTGTCCTTGCCCAGCTGACCTTGCCTGCCTTGTTACTGAGAACCTCTCTGTGGAAATGTGCATCTTTTGTTTCTTGCAAGCACCTTTGCTTCTCCTGCACCAAGTCCTGGTCCTGTTTGGGTGTGTGACAGAGCAGGTTGCTATAGGAACTGCTGGGCTGCCTTCAGGAGAGGACGAGCTACAGGAGATGGGCATATTGCAGACTTTACCTTTATATTAATTTTGCTGATCACAAAAGATTGAAGGGAAATGCTGGAATATTAGATCTTAGAGTCCTTTATGCTGTTTTTCTCTCCTCCATTTCTCACACAGGGTCTCTTCTTTGATGATTCATACGGCTTTTATCCTGGACAAGTCCTCATTGGGCCGTCTAAAGTGTTCTCCAGTGTGCAGTGGCTCTCGGGTGTGAAGCCTGTTCTGAGCACAAAGAGCAAGTTCAGAGTGGTGGTGGAAGAGGTAAGGGCTGCCACCCTGACGCATGGCCACCTTCTGCCTTGCATGGTTCCTGGCTGGCTGTTTGGAGCAGAGTCAGTTTGCCATGGTAACCTCCCAAGAGCAAATGTGCTGTGGCTGTGTTGTTCTGAGGTGACAAATTTCTCCTTGGGGACTGGCAGGACTATTGAGCATCGTAGCAAGGGTCCCTGCTGGCACCCTGTAAAGTGATCATGTGTCAGCACACTCAGAGGGCAATACTGCTGATCATTAGGGCACTAGGAGCACATCTTCTATTGAAACTTAGTGTTGCATGCTGTCCAGAAAGGGAGAAATATTGCTGACTCTTAGCTCAAAGAAGGAGCAGCTCCAAGTCCATTAGCATATCTCTTTGTGACATTGGACTGCTGATTTATGTGTACCATAGCTTCCTTCCCAAGCCACCTGTCTTTCCTTGAAGTTAAAAGCTGTAGAATCTCTGTTGTCAGGGGTCAGGCTGGGGGGGGAGGGGGCACTGTGATTGTCCTGGATGTGGTGGAACTGCACTTGCCCATATTAAACTGTAAAAGTAGGTTTGCCACTTTCCCGTGTGTAAGCTTTCAGATCTGAGATACTGGTCTGGGAAGCTCTCTGAAATGTTAAATTTCCTTTTCTATTACTACATTGTAGGTACAGGTGGTAGAACTAAAGGTTACTTGGATCACTAAAAGCTTCTGTCCTGGGGGTACTGACAGTGTGAGCCCTCCTCCCTCGATAATCAGTCAGGAGAAGCTGTCCAGGTGAGATCCCTTGAAAACTCCTTTTCACTTCCAGCACTCAGGCCTTGCAGACTGTGGGTGACAGACCTACCAAGTGAAGCGACACAATGCTGCTGTTCCCAGCATATCCCAGAGCTTCAAAAATACAGGAGAACAACTTCCAGATTAGTTTAGCTGATACTTGAGTTACCAGCACAAGGGCAGGCATCCCGCTAATGCCAAGCTCTCTCCAGCTGACAGGTGCACAGAGCGGTGTCTGGCAGCAGCTTCCTTCTCCTTTGGCTCCTGCCTGGAGCAGGCTGCAGCTCCCTGTGTGTCAGGGGTGGGGCTGGGGTGGGGCTCAGGGGTGCGGCTGCAGCCCGGGCTGGTGCTGAGGCAGTAACTGGTGCCCTCTGCAGGCTGCGGCTGCCGGAATGGGCTGGGAGAGCTCAACAGTCAAATCTGATGAGCAGCAGCACTGTCAGTGTGGGTCCTGCCTGGAGCTCGTGTGCTGGAGAGGAGCAGCTCTCAAATTACGGCAAAAAAACCCCAAATGTCTCTTTGGCAGCTCTCTCTGGGAAGAAGGGGAGAGCTACAGGGAGAGGAGTGACTTGTGTCCCACCCAAACCCTTTGTATCCCCACCCAGTCCCTGGTGAGATTCCCACTTCTCCTTTAGAATTGTGTGCCTGGAAATGATTTGGTGTGGTGCTCTCCCACCCCTGAAGCAGCACTGTTCGTGTGAGGCCATGCCAGCCTTGTGAAGGCCCTGGGCACTGCTGGGTTCTGTCACTGGTACTGTTCTGTGCTCATGGCTCTCCTGTTCTGCCAGGGTAAAGCGTCTGGGGTGCTTTGACCATGCCCAAAGGCAGCTTGGGGAAAGATGCCTCTACGTGTTCCCAGACAAAGTAGAACCTGCAAAAATCACCTGTGAATGCCCAGAGAGGAACTGTGTCCTGGGTGAAGGATCAGTTGCCAAAAAGGTGAGTTGAAGGGTCGAGGGAGGCATTGACTTCTCTAAGCATTTGTGGTCACTGTGGCTTTTAAAGCAGAGATCTTCCTGGTAGTCATGTGGTCTGAAATGTGACTCCTGAAGTGGTTGTGAAGAGTAATGGCTTGTTGTTGCCAGCAGGGAAGTCACCTTGTGGAGTAGTCTGACTGCTCTGGGTGAAGCATGCAGCTAACACCTTGAGAGAACATGGACAGGGCCTGAACACAGAAGTGTCAGCTTGCAGGGGGTCAAGTGTGCTCTGACAGCTGGGACTTAAAAACATGTTGTTTTCCTTAGCATTCTCATGGAGCTGAAATGTTCAGTTAAATTCTTGCTACAGTGAAACAAGGAAGTTGTTTTTGCTTCTTAGGCCAAGTGAGTCATGCTATGATATGTACCTGCTGGCTGTAGAGCTGTGGTGTTCCTGGAATAACAGGATGTCATCAGTGTTTAGATGGTGACCTCTCTGCATGTCCGTGCCTGTTACATGGATTAATTTGTGCAACTTCTTGTGACCTTCCATAACACAAAAGTTCAAAACATGCTTAAAATTATCTGAAGGAGCAAAGTTTACTTGGGCTAGTGCAGTGCTGCTCCTGCGCAGAGCACTGTGAGATGCTGCTTTGCAGAGTAGTCTGGGGCAGGTGAAATTTGCAGAGCTCCATGGGTGCTGTTTTTCCCTGCACAAAGCTGAACGTTCCCCAGGCTGGCTGGCAGCCTGCCGAGTGTCCAGGCACAGGTCTGACCCACGTCTGCTCTCTCCAGGTGAGACGGCTGCTGAAGAAGCAGATTGTGAAGATCATGTCCTGCTCCCCAGAGTCTCAGGGCCCCAGTGAAGCCCCTGACAAAGAGTCTGCTGCAGCTCCTGACCAAAAATCTGAAGAGCTTAAGCCTGAATCCAAGTGTGAGCTGGATGTTGACTCTTCCAACAGCGCACCAAGTCCTGGGGAGAGCAAGGAGGAGCAGCCTGAAGACACGGGGAAGGAGAAAGGGGGAGCAGCAGCGCGGCAGCAGCAGCAGCCTCCCTTTCTCCTAAAGGATGAAGGGCTGCCTGACTACCGGCTTCAGTCCATGGAGCAGGATGCTGATGATGAGGCAGCTGATGACACTGATGACACCAGTTCTGTCACCTCTTCTGCTAGCTCCACTGCCTCCTCCCAGAGTGGCAGCGGCACCTGCCGCAAGAAGAGCATCCCTCTTTCCATCAAAAACCTGAAGCGGAAGCACAAGAAGAAGAAGACCAAGGTTTCACGAGAGTTTAAGCCGGGAGACAGGTGAGCTGGATTTCCACATCCATCTGTAATTGCCAAAATCTCCCTCACCCAAGTGCTCAGGTGTAAAGCACCACCTGAACTCGGGTGCAGGATGATGAAGAGTTTGGGCACCACTTGGTAGTAACTGACAGCAATTATCTTGTGATGACTGTGCAGTGGCCTGTGTGGAATCAGCTTGGTCTCACTCCAGCTTCTGATGAAACTGGGGCCATGTGACCTGACACTGATGCTATTCCATTTCAGCTGTGCCTCGGGGCATGGACAGCATATCTGTGCTGTGTTAGACTCTGTGTGCAGGGAAAGAGGTGAATAAAGATCACACAGCTTAAACATGACACTAATTGGTTACCTTTCTGGCAGCTTCTGCAGAGAGGCTGAGGACAGACCACGCTAGGAATGGACAGCTTTGCCTAGAGAGCTGCCTCCAGTGCAGCACGAAGCTCTGAGCTGGCAGAGCATGGTCTCTGTTACCCTCGCCCTGCTCTGCAGAGATCTGCAATTTTTGCCAGCACTATACTTCTTAATATTAGAATTTAACGAATAAATTGCACTTGCTCCTTGAGAGCCTTGGAGGAATTGATTTCAGTAGCCTGGGGGAGGGAGCTCTTTTGCCTTTTAACTTAGGAATGTTTAAACTGTTTTCATGGGATGCAAGGACATCTGACAGGTGGTCTGCCTCTTTGCTGACTTCCCTGGGCTGCTTAGTTGTGTACAGATTCTGCATCAACTGGTACAAGAGAACACGTGAAAATCCTCCCAGGAAAGTGACATTATCAGAGATTATTCAAGAGATCTAATAGCTTGAGAATGTCATGAACTTCGTTGACATTTTTTGTAGGTATTTAACTTTGCCTGTATGCAAGGGGAGTGGTTCTTGCAGTCCTTGTGAGTTCTGGAGAAATTAGATTTGAAGGTCACAAAGCCCAGCAGAGCAGTATCCAAGTGTGAGAAAAAATGGGAGTGTGTGATAGAGCTCCTGGGAACAGATTCTCGGTTCACTCTTCATGTCTCACTCCCCCACCGAGTGTCTCTGTTTTACTGAAGGTTTTGCTAAGGAGAGCTTAGCTAGGGCACCTGGTGGCTCCCTGCACCATACAGGTAATGGGGGAGAAAGCCCTGTGGCAGCCCCAAGAAATCCCAGTGCAGGGTCAGGGCAGCTCTGTACAAGGAGATGCAGAGACAACCATGACACAGAGTAGGAGACAGAGGCTTTTTCAGCACAGACTGAGATCCCCCAGCTGATGCTCTGAAGGCTGCATGTGGCAGCTGGGCACAGCTCAGTATGAAGGGGCCAGTGCTGTTGAATATTCCTCTGGGGTGCTGAGGCCATCAGAGATGTTCTGCCAGGCACTGCTGAGACATGCTGAGTGCTTGGGCTGCCTGCACTTGGTCACCACATGTGATTGAGTCAGCTTCTGGGCAGTCTGGCTGCAGGGGCCAGCTCAGCATGTGGCTTTGCCATCAGTGAGTGACCTGCTGCAGCTCTGGGCAGCACATAGACCGCTGGGTGTCTTTTAGTGACGGTATGAAGGGATTTTTCATTAACATCAAGTCTTGATTTTTGTTTGAAGCCACTGCTGCAGACAAGAGTGCCTCATTTCCTTGTACACCCTTTCCACTCCTATCCTCAGCTGCACATATCGATGGTTTCTATATCCCCCAGAAACCATCTTGTTGCATATTACACACGCACTTGGCCTGTTACAGAACCTTCTCTGATAATTTCTGCTATTGAATGCTGGCCCTACTAAAAACTTCATCTTGTTTCCACTTAAAAATATTTCTCTGACATTCATAAAAACAGGGCTGGTGGCAAACAGTTGTAATTGCCTATTGTATCTTCTTTCTGATTTGGTTCTGAAACCAGCATAAATCCACCACATGTGTTATTCTGGAAAGCCTGGCCAGCAAAGTAAAGGGAAGATATAAAGCCAGTGTGGGATTTGGTTTGTTCTGTGCTGTACGAGATATTAAATTAGTGGAGGGCATATTAGAAGAGAGTCCAGCTAGGCTGTCCCTCCTGCTTCAAGCATTTTGCCTCCTCAAGCATCCCTGTCAAGCCCCACAGCAGAGAACCAGCATGTGGTCCATTGTGGCTTGTTTGGGTTTAATTTCTGAGCTGCAGAGACACACATGTGTTTGAACAGCTGGGAAGGACATTCTTCTCTTTCAAACAAAATCCTTTTGCTTTATCCACATTCAATGTGTTGCCTCTTTTTTTTTTTTTTTCCCCCTCTCTGGAAGGGCTGTGACAATTTATCTTTCCAGATGTGTTCCAGATATGTGTTCTTCTAGTTTCAAAGACTCCTCAGAGCTGTCAGGCTGGAAGGTGCTCCAAGTAGAGAAGACCTCAAGTTTCAAACTGTTTGAAGCTCCTGTCGTGCTTCTGTCAGGGGCAGAAAGTGGGTGCCAGTAGATGTTAATTTGCCTGCATAGGAATAAAAGTGAACTCAGCAGGAGCTCCCTGGAAAGTCAGTCCTCCTTCAGCAATGTAACAACTTGCAGGGGTTGAGAACCCATCAAAACAAAGCCTGCTGTGTAGCTGCATCCATGGGCTCTATGTGGGGTTTCCTGACTTGCTTCCCAGCCTGCTGACCCATGTACCCTTGTGTTGCTGAGGTCCATCTTGATCCCTGATGTTCCCTTTGGTAACTCATTGCCTTTCTGTGCTGCCAGGGTTGCTGTGGAAGTGGTGACCACAATGACTTCAGCTGACGTGATGTGGCAGGATGGCACCGTGGAGACAAACATCCGCTCCAATGAGCTGATCCCTGTCCATCATCTGGACAACAACGAGTTCTGCCCTGGCGATTTTGTGGTGGACAAAAGAGGTATTGGGTGTCAGAACAATGCTCTTAATTGCAAAGTATTTTTCAGTTTGGATCCCCTAATTTGCTCTGTAGCTGTTAGTGCTCACTTGAGGTGGGCACCTGACAGGGACAGCAGTGATTCAGTTGGCTTGGTGGGAATGGCAGCAAAGAACCTTTATTTACATACCAAAGTTGAACTATGACAACAGGAAGGATGTGGAAGGAGTAAATACCAAGGAGCCAAACTAGGATTCTCAGTATTTCTGCAGAGCAGGGGTTGCCCACCTTGAAAGGGCCAACAGCTCTGAGCTCTGTCCCAGAGTGAGGGGAGAAACAAACAAAGTACCTCAGGCAGTTTTCTCTGTATGGCTGATCTATCATGACCCTTATGTGCTTTTCATGGAGAGTTTTGGGATCCAGAAGCATCTTCTTGAATTCCTTTTCTTCACCAAACTAATTGGTGATGCTAGTGAGGGCCACTAGGACAAGTTCAAGGAGACTTAACAGCTTTTGGGTATGAAATATTGATGACATCATCTGGCTCTCAGCACCTTTTCTAGCAAGGGTAGACCCTCAGCAGTGGGGACCAGAAGACACTCAGGTTGGGGAGCAGGAAAGCTGGCTTAACATAAATAGAGGGTGGTTTATGTGGCCATTTCTGATGAGTAATAGTCTGACTGGTCTTCTGGGTTACACGTAGTCTGTGGAAACTAAAGTAACCCGTCAGCTCCAACTCTACCATTCTAGTTTGGCAACAATTTTCACTGTGTAGGAAGAAGTGTTTTTCCTCATGTCATTCACAAGTGGAAGGCTTCAGCCATGAAAGCCCAGGAGCTGACAGCCTCAGTCACTGAACAAAGTCTGTGCTCCTTTGCCTGATTGGTTTGTTTTCTTCCCTACCATTGTGACCAAAAGCTCAGAGCTCCCAGGATCCTGGGTTGTATGGAGTGGTGCAGTCTGGGGACCACATCGGCCGTACCTGTGTGGTGAAGTGGTTCAAGCTGAAACCCAGTGGAGATGATGTGGAGGTAAGTGCAGGAACCAGTGCCTGCTGCAGCCAGCTAAGAGAAAGCAGCCACAAAATAACACAAGCCTAACAGATAAACACAGATAAACGTGGAAATCAGCTCTGCATTGATGGTTTATCCTTGAGGAAGGGAACAGTGCTTATGGGCCTGGGAGACTTAGCTAGAGGTGATGTCACTCCATATTTGTAGGTGCCTGTGAGGTAGCAAAGACCAGGCTGATAATTTACATACCATGGTATCATCAAGCTCTGGTATGGACAAAGTTTTTCCTAAAGTTGTCACAGACAATTGATTTCTTGAGTTCACTATAAGAATTTTTCCTCCCGATGTCTTTGCATGGTTCATAGAAAGAGGATCAGTCTATTGCATGTTGTTGTGCCTGCCTCTGCCAGCTACTATTGCCCATGGTTACCCTAATGTCTTTTCCTTGGGATTTGTAGGAAAGCTGTATTTTCCAGAGTCTTGATAGACTGCAGTCTAGTTGGAGATGAGAGAGGGATCCTCAACATTGCTTTGTCTTAGCCTGCCAGACCACACTGTCATAACTGAGCAGGGCCCTTCACATGTAGAAGCAGAACATGAGTCTGGCCTGGGGTTGTGCTCCACTTATTTCTCATAATTTGTGAGCTCCTAGCTCTTTTTCTCCAGGAGAAATCAAAGGAAAGATGTTTCCCATTAAATGACATATTTTTTATTCATATACTTCCTGTTGCCTTGGATAATTTCAAAAGTAAACTCTCGCCCTTTGGGCCCCAGTGAACTGCTTTGAGAAATCTGGGTGTTCAGAAGGGAATAAAACACTGTGGTTGCCTGTCTTCTTGTCATGGTGACATGGACCCTGAGGTAAAAGTGAGGGTGAGCAGATGAGACAGAATATCTGCTTCCTTTCATTGTTGCGCCTTGATCCACATGCTACTGGATGACGTGACAAAGAGGGACAGCAGCAGCCCCTTGCAGGCTGTTGGAGCAGCTGAAAAGGGACAAAATAAACCACAAAGTGCTTTGGAGTGCTGGAGATGTGTTCTGGGGGTCAGTGCAGCCTCCTGGGGCTGACTGTTGCCCTGTATCTGGGTGCAGCTGATCGGGGAGGAGGAGGACGTGAGCGTGTACGACATTGCCGATCACCCGGACTTTCGCTTCCGCACCACCGACATCGTCATCCGCATCGGCAACTCGGACGGAGCCGCAGCCAAGGAGGATGAGGTGGGTGCTGGCACAGTGCCGTCACCACGCTGTCACCAGCTTTTGGTGGAGACACTTGGAAAAGTTGATAGGAAGGCTTTAGGCCCCACATGGGCATCCTACACTCCCTATTTTCCTGATTTTGTATTGGTGTCCCCTGCTGTCATGAGTAACACATCAGATCTCTGTCTGGTGGAGATGTAACCTTGGAATCCTTTGACCTTGATGACAGTCTGCAGCAGAGCAAGAGTGAAGCTGAGACAAGAACTGAACATACGCCTGAGGGCTTTTCATAAAACTCTTGCTTAGGATTTCAGAGTAACTTGTAATAAAAGGATATTCTGTGGGCTCCTGGGCAACTGTGAAGGTGGATTTGTCATGAAACCGGTTTTGCTTGGCAGCAGAAGACTGGGGTTCAGCTATGGTGGCTGAGCTGTGTTGATGTTATTGACCTCATTGAGCTCCTTGGGGGAAGAAGGACCAATTTATATTGTAGAGGAAACACTCCTGGAGAGACCTCCAGCTTTCGAGCCTGCTGCCCTAAAAAAGTGTTAAAAGGTGTAGTGTGGCTCTTAGAGCACGAAACACATCCCAGCCTGCTCAGCTGACCTAGATAACCTGCCGCAGGGCAAGGTGCTCCTTGCCTGCACACCCTGCACGAGTGTGGCTTGTTTGTTCATGCCTGTGCTCTCTGGGGGGCCCCCGGTGCTGGGTGTTGGGGGGGCTGAGGGCACCCCACTAGAGGGCACCCCCATTCCACCGGAGGGCCTGTCTCTTGCTGGCACTGAAGGGCCACTAGTCCTGTCAAAGATCAGGATCTCCTGCCCCACCAGCCCTCCTGTTCCTTGTGGAGAGGACTTCTCCCCACCTCCAGGGCAGAGTTGTGTGGTTTCTGTACGTAGGATGTAGGGGTTGCTCTTGGTGGTTCTCCAGCTGGGAAATGTTTCTCAGATCCTTCCTGCTCTGTACTGAAGTGCCTGGGGAAGAAAAGGGACTGACAAATGGCTCTTGTCTCCGCAGCCTTCGGTCGGACAGGTGGCTCGTGTGGATGTCAGCAGTAAGGTGGAAGTGGTGTGGGCTGACAATTCCAAGACTATCATTCTGCCTCAGGTGAGGTCCTGTTCCGCCTCCCAATATCACTGTAATTCTTAGCTGAGTGACAAGACTTGGATTTAAATCCTGTGTGTAGAGAGATTCACTGGGTAAGGGACTCTTGCCCTGTTGATTGGAGCAGTCCCATGTAATAGGGTGGCTTCCCAATTCTGTTAGCACAGGAAAATCCTTTTGTCAGGAGATCTGGGCAACTAGTTGGTCATAACTGCTCTCTAATCTAGCGATTAGGAAAGCCTGGACAGGTTCTTTTTGCCTTAACGAGTGCGCTGCATGCTCCCAGCTCTGCCCAGAGCCCTGCTCGTGGCCTCCAGTGCCTGGTGCTCTGCAGAGCTCAGGGTTGATGGGTTCTGACTGGAGCCCGGGTCAGCACATTGCCCAACCAGGGCACTGCCGAAAGACGATTGCATGTTCTGTCTCTCTTGTGAAATGCCACCATAGTGGGGTTTTCAGCTAAAGAATCTCCTCCAGAAGCTGGGCCAGAGCCACAATTTGTCACCTTAGCTAACATAGGGATCAGACTCAAATCTTATCCCAGGGCAGGGAGGGAAAGGGTTGAGTGCAAGCTGAAAAATACAGATGCAACTATGCTGCTAATCCACTGCACCCAGCTGATTTGTCTGGGGTTCTTTTAAGGCTTTTGTCTTGTACTTCTACTTGCTACTCCCCATACAGTTTCATCCCTTGTCTTCCCTCCTTGTTGCCTGGAATGAAGGCAGACAGCCTAAAGATACAAGACAACCTACATCTGTAGAGTCCCATTCTGTCACTGGCAGGGCAGCCACTGCCTCCACTGCAGAGATGCCTTAGCAAGTACTAAGTACTTGAGCAAGATTCCTTTTTAAACCAAGCAGCTCTGCATTAATTACAGTAGAATAGTCAATGCCTGCACTATGGCAGTGGACTGGGGCGTACAAAGCAGGCTGCTGTCTCCCTTCCCCCTGTTGTCACATGTGCTTGGATCACAGGCACAATCAGAGGTCTGATGTGTGCTCCACAAAGGGCTGTTCTCACACTGCAGTGCCGGGGCTCTGCAGCAGCTCCTGCTGTGTCACGCCAGTCCCTTTGATTCTGCTCCTCTGCATAATTACAGGAGTTAGGGAAATGTCAGGAGCATGAATTATCAGTTGGTAAAACCATGATTTATCAATGCCTGACCATGTGCACAGAGATGAGCTGTCTGGATGCTTTTTTCACAGCTCTAAAAATAAAGATGGCATAACAGGCTAATTAACTTTCCAACTCAGATTTGGATTAGCTTTGAGGGCTGTGAGTTTTGATGGCTTTTCCTGCCTGCAGTCACTTGTGTTGAACCCAGCTAACCTCTGTTGGCTGCCTGTCTCTGGGTGGTACAGGGCTGGCTCAACAGTGATGGTTCAGTTGAAGGCTTTGACAAGATGACTGAGGGCTCCCTGTGCTTTAGCCTCTGGGGTCAAATCTTGCAAGATTAAGAGGATTCTTGGGCTGTCACTCAAGTGTCAGAAGCTTGTGGATAAAATGCTCCCATCCTGTAACTGCAAACACAGCCCTGTAAAGGTGTTCTTGCTCCCCTGGTTCTGTGTTGGTGCTGAAAGCTGAAGGAGGTCTGTAAACCTCTGCAGAGAGACCTCCTGAGACATAGCATGTGCCTAAGCAAGTTGTAGGAGGCGAGGCTGGATGGAGTGTGGATGTGTTCAGCTTCCAGTAGTGAGAGAGAACATTTTATATAAGAGCTTATTCAGCAACTTGGGTGAGGCTCCATTGTCCCAGCTGAATTTTAAGCAGTAGCCACATATAACAGCTAAAGCAGCCTAGCAAGGATCTGTCGGCAAGTATTGTGTGCCACAGGAGAGGAGAGCTGCTGTGGGAACGTGTTGCTGGTTCCAGCATTGTCTCTGTGGAAGGGCAGAGTGTGGAGGCAGCCAAGCCAGGGCTCTGTGCCAACATGGTTGCTGGTGCAGAGGCAGGACCAGAAATACCAACTCCTCACATGATACCAAATACTTTCTGAGCTCTGTGTTCTGGAACCCTGGGGCATCCAGGTAGCTGTGGGGCACCTGCCAGGTGCTGGATCCCAGACAGTGGGAGGACTGCAGCCCATGTAGAACTTGCCCTAGTTTTACCCCCAATGCCATTGTTGGAAAAAAGGAGAATGGGGCTGTGTGATTTCATACTCTGTGCCAGTATAGATGGAGTGGATTTAAACAGCCCAACCAATTCCAATGGATACTCCTTTTCTATGACTTAGTTTTAAAAACACCTAGAACTGTACTTCAGCCTAAGTCTTGTGTTACTCTGCTCTCCTTTAGCACTTGTACAATATTGAGTCAGAAATTGAGGAGTCAGACTATGATTCTGTTGACGGCAGCACCAGCGGGGCATCCTCAGAGTGGGAGGATGAAAGTGACAGCTGGGAGACAGATAATGGCCTCATGGAAGATGACCACCCAAAAATTGAGGACTTTGAGCCTGAGGAACCAGCAGCAGAGGAGGTGAAAAAAGTAGAAGAACAAGTCCAGGGAGCTGTGGCTATGGCAGTTGCAGATCTTGCTACAGAGAAAGCTGGCAAGGATGGAGCCCCAAAGAGCTTCCGGGAACTAAAGGAGGCCATCAAGATCTTGGAAAGCCTGAAAAATATGACTGTGGAGCAGCTGCTGACTGGCTCTCCCACCTCCCCAACTGTGGAACTGGAAAAACCCACTCGGGAGAAGAAGTTCTTGGACGATATTAAAAAGCTGCAGGAAAATCTTAAGAAGACCTTGGATAATGTGGCTATTGCTGAGGAGGAAAAGATGGAAGCCATGGTAGAGACAGAGAAGAAGGAAGAAAAAGCAGAGGCACAGACACCAGTGAGGTCAGAGTGGCCCAGTGAGACACCAGTGCTCTGCCAGCAGAGTGGAGGGAAACCTGGAGTCACCTTCACCAGTGCCAAGGGAGAAGTGTTCTCTGTGTTGGAGTATGCTCCAGGTGAGTGTGGGATACTCGGTCCTTCACTGCTGTCCTGCAGTGTTTCTTTATCCAAAACCTTTGCCTCAAACCTTTTAGTTTCTGTATCCTCTCTTCTTCTTAATCCTTTTCACAGCTCATTAACTGGAGAGGAGAAATTAAGCCAACTTCTGTAAGCACAGTGTGTTCTGGGACCTAAGCATGGCTTTTAGATAGCATCTCTAGGCACTCTTGTACCTTCCCAGGCCTCTTTCCCAGGGTGGTGACTAATGTTGGAGAGCTGCAGACATCAGTTGCTTTCCACTGCAGACATTTCCTTGCAAGTTGGAGGGTTTGTTCAGGCTTTTTTTCAAGGCTGCATCGGTTCAAAAGCAGAGCAAAACCAGCTGGTGTTCTTGTGCTGGGTGTCCTCAGTGAGGGAGTGTCCTTATTCACGGGCACCAATGTTAATGGCCAGAAATAAAAAAGAGCATCTGGCTGTTTGGAGCATTTGTGACAGTGGAGCCCGAGGTGCTCATGAGCCAGACCTGGGAGGGAAAGGAAAGGTGGCCAAACTTGTGAGGCTGCAGGTGTGGGCAAGGGAAAGTGGGGAGCTGTGCTTAGATTTGGCAGAGAAGGGGTCATTGCTCTGTGAGATTGTCCCAGCAGTGGGACAAGGCTCCTAGCTGGACCACAGGGGACAGTGATGTGTGGGACAGTGAGAACAGGAGATGCAGGTTGTGGTTGCTGTACTGTGTGGGAAATAATCTCTCCTGCCTCCTGGCTCAACACCAAAGCAAGTTAATTCCTCTCTTCCACATGATGCATATTACACATGGGTAGATTTGCCTTCATGAGGAACCTGTGGCAGTTTCCAAAGGCAGGCTGTTATTCTGTTGTCTTCCTTGTCCCACAGATTCCCATGCCTTCAAGAAAATGGAGTTCCAGCCCCCAGAAGCCAAGAAGTTCTTCAGCACCGTGCGGAAAGAGATGGCTCTGCTGGCCACCTCCCTGCCTGATGGCATCATGGTGAAAACCTTCGAGGACCGAATGGCAAGTGCCCACTCTCAGATGCCTTTGTGGTAGAGCTGGGCTCAGCATCCAGATCTCTGTCTTTGGAATTCCCTGCTTAGCCCTAATCCTTTGCATTAGAGCTGCAGGAATGTGTGCAGCATGTGAAATAGGGTTGTAATTACCCAAAATGGCTGCTTTGGCTGCTTTTGCATTCCCCGAGTCAGGGTGGCAAAAAAGGAGCTGCTGATTGCAGGGAGCCTGTTCTGAGGGCTGAGTGGGAAGACGGGCGGGCAGCCAGCAAGGGGCTGTGTCAGCAGGGAGTAAATTTGGGAATTTTTGCCCTCCTGAAGCCCTGTTTCAGATGCAAATGTTCGCTTTGCTCTCAGGGTGCAACTTCTGGCGGGGGAAGGTGCCCTGAGATGTGTTGCTTGAGCTGACAGTTGAAAAGGCCGAGTCAATCACATCCCAGCTGTCCCTCCGTGTAAATACAGCTCTGCCAGGGTAAGAGGGTGTTTCCCAGTGCCTGACCTCCTGCCTCTCCCCACAGGATCTCTTCTCAGCCCTTATCAAGGGGCCCACACGCACACCCTATGAGGATGGCCTCTTCCTCTTCGACATTCAGCTCCCCAACATCTACCCCGCTGTCCCGCCTCTGTTCCGCTACCTCTCCCAGTGCAGTGGGAGACTGAACCCCAATCTGTACGACAATGGCAAAGTGTGTGTCAGCCTCCTGGGGACCTGGATAGGCAAGGTAATGCCATCATCCACCTGTCCCTGGGGAGCAGGGCTTGTGCTGGGCTGCTTTTGGAACGAGTCACTTCCTGCCAGGCCTGGGTGACTTCTGCTCTTGAGTGGTCCTTGAGCTGGGGTGGTTTGGGTTTTGGGCTCTGGTTGAGGTGTCTGGAGCAGATAACTGGTGTAGTTTGGCTTTTTCTGGGTCTGTGTTTGGCTCAACTGTCTCTCCTCAATGAGAATTCTGTTGTTGGACCAGCCGCAGCAGAGATGCCAACACCAGCACAGGGTGTGCCTGTGGCTTAGGGCTCTGTCTTCCACACTGTGGACAAATCAATGTAGCGTGGCACAAAGTCCAGCTGGAGACTTGGAATAAACAGAGCCAGCAAATACACTCTGAGCAGGACAGGGCAGCTGGGGAGGGGTTGGAACTGATGCCTGGTGTGTAAGGTTACACAGTTCCAGACAGAACTGCCTGAGGGGGGTGTGGTGCTGGTAAAAAAGTAACGGAGAGATGTGTTGTTGAGATGGGACACCAGCACGTCACGTGCTTGCGGAGTCAGTTCCTTGTTCCTGCCGTGAGCCACAGGATGTCAGCAGCAGGAATGCAGAGCAACTGGGGCCTCACTGCATCTGACAATAGTCACAGAGCAAACTGCTGGTGCTTCAGCCCTTTAACATATTTATGTGTGCATTTCAGGGGACAGAAAGGTGGACCAGTAAATCCAGTCTCCTTCAAGTACTCATCTCCATCCAAGGTAAATGCTCCTGCCAAGCCTGTGGGGCAGGAAAAGGCAGAGGGGGGAAGGGATGTTGGCTTATGGGGGGCACACAGCTGGGATCGGCCACCCCCATTGGGTTACTGCTGCCTTTTGCTCTCACCTTGCTGGACAAAGCAGTGTCCTTATCTCTCTGCTTGAGCAGTGAAAGCAGGTGCCAGCTTTTCTCATGCCCACAGTTCTGGCTGCATCCCAGGGCTCTGACACAATGCTTTGCCATCTTCTCACTGCAGCAGCCAAGCACAGAGTTGGCTGCTTGTTCCTCTGAGCAGACAGAGGTGAACCACTGTGTCCTCAGCCTGTTACCAAAGTTAGGTGAAGTTGCTAAACTGGGCCTCGTTTGCCGGACTTTTTTTTTTATCCCCACTGAGTCACCCAGCCATCCTACCTGGGGCATGTTTTGCACATGATGCTGGTATTTATGTTCCTTCCAAAGCAGAGAATAATCAGGGGTGTGCCTAGACGAGCCCCAGGGCTTCCTGCCATGGGGCTTTGCTCTGCACTATCCAGTTTGGGACCAGACAGACTAAACCACATAACTTCCTCATGGGCAACTTTCTGTGCAGGGAGCTCAGGCATGTGATGAGAAAACTTTGACACAGACCAAGGGTTCCTGCTGACTGGAGGCATCTCCTGCTCCTCTGAACTCCCACAGTCCACCTGTATCCTGCTGTGGGGGAAGGACACCACAATAAAAGCCTTTTCTCGTTTCCAAAGCCAAGGATCCAAATTTAGAAAATGAAATACTAAGTGTTTTACTGGAGCAACTTGGTGTTAGGGGAAAATAATCTCCTGCTGCCTGGGTTTTGAGACTCTTGATCTCCCCAGCTCTAATGCAACTTGTGGCAGGCTGCCAGCAGCCTGGCAGTGCTGTTGCTACATACCTGTAATTTCGTTAGACCAGAGGTAAGCAGGAGAAATCTTGGTAAAGGTGACTTGTCAGTCTCCTGTGTTTCAGAACTGCACTGTCTGATGGGACTCTGCTGGATGGAACAGAACCTGGCCAGCTCAAAGCCTGTTGCTGCAGTCTAGCCTTTGTTCTGATTAGGAGGAAGAGGGGAAAAAAAGCTTTTGTTGTGTTTGTGGGGTTTTCTGCAGGAGGGAAGTGAAAGAAGCAGTGAAACCTCTCCCTTCCTGCCCTTTTAACCTCCTCTACTGTTTGCCCTCTGCATTGTGCTGGCAGAGGGCTGTTCTTGCCAGCCAAGGAACATGGGTGCCACTCCCTGCAGAGTCTGAGGTCCCCACCACATCACGCTATGCTCCCCTTGCAACACCAGTCCTTTGGGTGCTGCAGGTTCTGGGGGTTCAGCCTGGCCTGTGCTTTTGACCCTTGAGCTTGACCCTCTTGGCAGGAGTGGATGGCAGTTCCTGGTGCTCCCGCCTTAACCCCTCGGTGTCCCGTTCTCCTGGCAGGTCTCATCCTGGTGAACGAGCCCTACTACAACGAGGCGGGCTTCGACAGCGACCGGGGGCTGCAGGAGGGCTACGAGAACAGCCGCTGCTACAACGAGATGACGCTGATCCGCGTGGTGCAGTCCATGATGCAGCTGCTGCGCCGGCCCGTGGAGGTCTTCGAGCACGAGATCCGGGAGCATTTCCGCTGCAACGGCTGGCGCCTGGTGTCCCGCATCGAGTCCTGGCTGGAGACCAACGAGCTGGTGGAGCGCAGCCACGAACAGGCCAACGGGGCGGATTCCGCCTCCCTCGTGTGCGCCGGCGGCAGCCTGGCCGAGAGCCCCGGGGACACGGCGGGGGCGCTGGCGGAGGGCGGCTCGGAGCAGGGGGTGGCCGCCGAACTGTCCGACTCGGCGCTGGACGGGAGGGAGGAGCCGGACGAGCCGGAGTTCCCCAGCACGACGCCCAACGCCGGCGACCTCCAACAGTACTCAGACTCGGAGAGCACAGGCCAAGCCAGGGGGGACCTGGCCAGAGACCGAACGGACGAGGGGAAGGCTGCCCAGGACTCTGCCTCGCAGCCCAGTGTGAAACCAAAGAAAAGGAGAAAGAGCTACAGGAGTTTCCTGCCGGAGAAGAGCGGTTACCCTGATATTGGATTTCCCCTCTTCCCTTTGTCCAAGGGGTTCATTAAAAGCATCCGCGGTGTCTTGCAGCAGTACCGGGCTGCCTTAGCAGGGGCCAACATCCCAGAGTGGACAGAGGACAAATAAACCATCAGGTTAGGGACAGGCAGGTGCAGGGGAGAAGGGAAAGCAGCAGAAGGTAAATTGGCAAATGCTGTTACCAATCAACTGGCTTCTCCTTCCAGCTTTTCTTCCTCAGCTTGGTTTGTTCCAAAGAAGGTGGTAGGCCTGATTGCTCCTCTGAGGAAAGGTTGTTTAAGCATGAATAACTCTTTGCCCCCAACCCCTCTTCTTCCCCCTGTCCCGTGTACGTGCTCTTCTTGCAAGTTTGACCCTGCAATGGTAAGATTTGAGACCTGCACAGAAGCAGTCTTGCAGCCACGTTCCCTCTGCACTTTCATCTTGGGGCACCTTTCCACACAAGGACTCTTCTTACCCAGCGCTACACCCAGCAGTTTGTTCTGGTGGGGTTCCAGCCAGGAGAAGGGATTGCTGTAGTTTCTGGAAATGAAGGGCAATGCCCTCCCAGTCTTTTGTTTTTCTCAGCATTCCCACGGGTTCTATGAAGTCTACCCCAGCTTATCTGTACTTAGACATTGGATTGTGTTTGCATTGGAGTTGTCTACACCATACGGAGTTGCTCTAGTCTTAGTTGTTCACCCATAGCTACAAGGTTCTTCCAGTCGGGATTGGTAGGCAGGGCCAGAGCTCTGCACTGGCACTTGTGCTACCCTGGGAGTGCTGCAGACTTTCCATCCAGTTCTGCAACTTCCAGGTCAGTCTCCTGGAGGCAAGTCTAGCCATCCCCACTTCTTTTTCTCCAGAGTGAGGCAAACTTCCCTTTCCCCACCATGCATGCCTGTCTTCTAGAAATACATGGGATTCAGGGTTCTGCCCTCGTTACTTGCTTAGGTATCTGTGTCTTTTGTTCCCAGCCATCCCGGCTGTCACACAGCACTACACCCACCCTGGATCCCAGCCTCACCCGGGCAGGCAGCAGCCAGTGAGTCTGGGGCCTGTTGTAGATCTGGATCAACCTGGTGTGGCTGCTGCTCCCTCATCCAGCTGTACACGGGTGTTCAGGAGCTGTGGGAGCCAGGGTCACCCCAGGGAAGCCGAGTCACGGCTAGGCCCTGTTGTGGCAGCAGCAAATGTCCCTGTTTCTGTTACAGCAGCGGTGTTTTGGGCTGTTATCAGCTCCTTCCCTTGCCAGCTGTTTCCCATGGTGGCCTGGCTGTGGCCAGCAGCACTGTGGGCACAGCACTTCCCATCCCTAATCCCAACCACGGTGCTGCAGGACGCTCTGGGAAACACCCGGCAAGGGCAGCCTGTGTTCCACAGCCTGAGCTGGTGACTGTGAGCACTTCGAAGCAGTGGCTTGCCAGAGTCCCCTGGTCATGCCCCTTCCTGAGGGCTCCTCTGGTCCTGCCTGCACACACCTTCACTCGGAGCTGGGCAGTCACACTCCAGCCCTGCTGCCTTTGCCCAGTGCTCAGGCCTTGGAGAGGCACCCACGTAGCATCCACGGGGGGCACAGGCTGTCAGGGAGAGTCCTTGAGGCTGCAGAGGGAGGAGTGGTGCCAGGCTTCCTGGGGAGGAGTCGGGCTGAGCAGATGGCTCTGCCAGAGGTAAGGATGGAGCCAAACTCTCCCTTGCTCTTGCTCGGTATGGCTGTGGTTAGAAATGGAGAACAGCAGGAGAATCCCAGTACGTTGGTGCAGTGCTCTTTGCTCCCAGAAACACCAAGGGCTGCGCCCACCAGCCCAAATCCACCTCTCCCCCAGCTCCCTGTGCTTTCCCGCTGCCCCCATGATGCTCCTGAGCCAGGGGCTGGCTGCACAAAGTCCTTCTCCTTCCCCCATCCACCATTGGGATTTTGGAAGACACGTCCTTCTCCCAGTGCTCCGGAGGACGCAGGGCTTGGCCGTGTGAAGACCTGGGCTGCAGCGCTCTCCAGACACTGCTCTGAGGGTGGATCAACTGTGCAGCAGCTCCGGCCCTGCTCCAGGAGCCCTCCCTGCCTGGCAGGTGCGAAATGGGGCAGGAGCCGAGTTGGGATGCAGAGAGGGGCGGGGCAGGGCGAGCTGGAGCTGTAACCATGGCCACGTTCGGGAGTGAATGGATCTCTTTGAGTGGGGCACGGGAGTGTCTGAGAGGCCTGGGGGCAAGGGGTGAGGCCACTGCTCCAGGGAAGGGAAGAACAGGCAGAGGCTGATTCCTGGCACAGCCACAGTTAGTGATCCAGACACTGACACCCTCTGTCCCCAGAGCCGGACTGTGGCTGCCCCTCGGCCCCCAGGAGCAGGGACGGAGAGAGGGAGAAACCCACTGGGGATGGAGGAGCTGCTGGGTCCCCCTTCTCCCCTCCTTTGCTCTGCAGCTCTCATCTCACAGGGCAGCGGTTGGGCAGGCACCACGTCCTCCCCTTTGCCCAAAAAGTCTCTGATCCTACGCAAGAGCTTTTGCACAGGCTGGGCTCTCTTCGAGGAGGTGGATGTTGACCTTCTGGAAGGGGGACACTGCTCACCCTGGCACCACTCGCTCTCTGCAGCTGTCCCAAACCCAAGCGTGCACAGAGGTTTACAAATTTTCTAAAGCTTTTGATAATGTGAAGCTCCTGGGTGATGAGGTTGGTGGTGAGCACACTGCAGCTATGTAATTTTTGTGTATGTATGTAATATTTAAGGGTAACAAAATTTAAAAGGCTAAAACCTTAAAAAAAAATCTAAAAACACACAAAAAAAGCCAAAGCATGATGCATATTGTTAGCCTTAAAACTGGCTACACGACTGTGTGATGTACAAATGAGAGCAGCCTGTAACTGTTTTAAGTGCTGGGAAGGGGGAAGAAGCATTTACAAAATCAGTTTGTAGCCTTGATTCTGTACAGTATTTAATGAATAAAAAAAAAAAAACCAAACCTGACTATTGAGGCCATGCTTAGAGGTGTGTTGTTCACGTGCAGATGTGGATGCTTGGTTGCTTATGATATATGTATAAAGTGCTGTGTGACCATTAAAACTTTTTTTACCTGCAGATTTTTTTTTTCGTTTGGCTAACCAAGGTGTAATAAAGGAGGGAAGATGACTTGCCATTAAATTTTGCCTCTGTGAGTAGTTCTGTGAGTTGTCTCTTTCTTTCCCCCACCGCCCCCTGCCGCGCTTCTGGCACTTGCCCCTCTCCGGCACATCCCTGTGCCAGCCTCGGGGCTGGACATGGTCCCACTGGCTGAAGCCAAGGCCGGCAAGTCCAGAGGGATCCAGGCAGGTCTGGCAGGGAGGAGCTGCCCCTGTGACTGTCTATAAACTCTTCCCCAAGACCCTGATTTACAAAGAGCATCTGTCAGCCTGGGGTTTTTTGTTTTCTGTGGTCCTGACTGGTGCCTGATGTTTCCAGGTGGCTCAGTGTGTGCCTCAGCACAGCTTCTGGCAGCCCCGGTGCTCACGGTCAGATTCAGGCAAAAAGAAACCCCCTTTTTGCAGCCCCCCAGCCTGGTGGGTCCCCCGGGAGCTCCGCCCTGCCCTGCCCGTGGCCTCAGCACGCAGGTCAGTGTGTGGTGGATGAGGTTGGGCACAGCCGTGTCTGAGCTGCTGGGGGCCAAGGGCATCCCGCACCTGCCGGCTGCTGCTGGAATCTGGAGCAGTCATGTGGAGTCGGGAGTCCTGGCTGATATTTTGTCCCCCTGGGGGCCCTCCCTGGTCCCCCTCAGCCTGCAGGAGCAGCTCGAGGTGTCGGTGCGCGACACGGGCAGTGTCTCGGTGTGCTGGGACTCCGGCTGTGCTGGAGCTGTTGGCAGCACCCTCTGCCCCCTCCCTCGCTCCGGGAGCGAGGGGCTGTGCGGGAGGAGGGCCGGGGGCTCCCCGCCAAGAGCCCGGTACTGCCGTCCCACAGGTTTTGGAAGGAGATGGGTGATGGCAGAGCCGTGCAGCGAAACCAGGGAAATGGAGGGCAAGAGCGATCCCGGCCAACCTGCTGCTGAGCGCCACACAGGATCCCGGGAGGAGCCTGCAGGGAGCCTTTCAGGCGCTGTGAGCCTGAACGACTCCGCTCTGCTGATCCGCGTCCCTTGACAGAGACAGCGAGAGCTCCGAGCGCATCCCCTGCCATGGGCTCTCCCTCCAGCAGCTCAGCAGGGTTAGAGAGTTATTGCTCAGCCTGTTTTTACACCTGGCCCGACGCCACGGGGGAAAATAACTTTATTTTGGGAGGTGGTTCCCAGCTGCTGCCTGCCCTGCTGGCTCAGGAACAGGGCTTCTCTCCATGAGCAAGTGAGGCCATGGGGGGAGGACAATCGTGCTCTTCTTTCCCGGATCTGCCATCCTAATTGCATAGTTTGCAGTTGAATAAATGCAAACAGCCACCACTGTTTACTCTCCTGCTTTGTACTTGAGCGCTGAAAAAGAGGTTTAATTACTGCAATTTTATACCAAAGAGGCTGAGTAATCCCCCCCCAGGCAAGCCCCAGGGCAGAGACCTGTAGCAGAGCTCCAGCTGGCCCCGCGGAGCCCGAGAAAAGGGATGCAAGAGCCCCCCAAAGGGCCCCTGCTGCAGGCAGAAAGCCAAACGCCTCAGCTCCAACGACCCCCTCCTTGAACCTCCTCCATGAGCCCTTCCCCGCTGTGGCTCAGAGGCACCGAACCTTCCCCAGGATGTCCCCAAGTGTCACTGCAGGCCTGAGCTCCCTGGGTGAGGCTGAGCAGGGCGGCATCGCTGCAGCCCAGCAATGGGGGTGGGTGGTGGCAGCGATGCTCCGTGCCCCGCGTCCTCAGCATCCCCCCTGGGAGCATCGCCGGGGCCCCTCGTTCAGTGCTGCCCCTGGCCTCAGGATGTCAGAGCGAAGGGCTGCGGTGCTGAGCTAAACCTGTCCTGCCGTGGGTGAGCGCAGCCCCTGACAGCAGCCGTGAGCTCGGATTCAAAACCCAGGAAGGATTTTTTTTTTCTTTTCTTTTTTTTTTTTTTTTTCTCCAAACGCTAGGTATTTATTTTGTACTTCTCACAAGAATAAACTCCGCTTCTACAGGAAGCTTTGGGTAGAAACATTCTTAAAAAAGTCAGTTTATTGTATTAGATCTATTGGTCCTGACCCTCCCTGGGGGTGGCACTGGCTCCGGGGCGGGGACACAGCAATGCCACCGTGTGCGTCCGAGCCGGGGAGGGGACGGGGCTGTGCCGGCGCAGCCGCCTGCGGGCCGGGACCTCGTACCAGGATAAAACACGCTGGCATCTCGCCGGCACCGAGTACCTGACGGCGCTTTGTGGCTCATTTTTGGAACAGCACTGGTGGCCGTCCCAAGGGGGGGGTAAAGCTAAGCGTGGGGGCAAGCGAGGGGATGAGCCCCACGCCCCCCCCAAGACCTATTGCTATGGAAGGAGGGGTTCCTGAGTGGGAGGAAGGCTCTGCCACCCCCGCGCCGGGCCGTGCCGGCAGCTCAGCGCCGCAGGGAGGGCGAACGGGGAGCTCAGGAGCCGCTGAGGACGCGGCAGAGGCGGGCATGGACCTGGCCCTGCACGGGCTCGCAGGCCAGCGCCTCCCCATCCACTGTCATGATGCCCGCGGCCACTCGCGGCTCCAGGCGGAATGCCCGGACAGGGACGTAGCACAGGTGGGGACAGTTCAAGTCCAGGTGGGTCCCCCTGGACATGGCCAGGAAGAGCTTCAGCAGCGTCACGCGGCTGATGCCGGCCTTCATGTAGAAGAGGTGGATGCAGCCGTCGTGCAGCCGGGCCGCCGGTGCCATCAGCAGGTTGGTGCCCAGGTGGGACTGGTAGATGGCGTAGACCAGGACAAACTCCTCCTCGGGGACCACGGTCCAGTGCGCGGGCACGGGCTGGCCCAGCGGCGCCAGCAGCGAGTCGGGGGGCGGGGAGCCCGGCGCCTCCGTCCCCGCCGGCTGCGGGATGTGGCCGTTGGTGACAGGCGCCTGGGGGTCCCGGGGTGCCGGGGAGCTGCCCTGCTCTGTGGCCATGGGCAGGTAGGACAGGCGGCCCTGGTACACCCTGAGCTTGGCCAGGCACTGCAGGGTGCCCAGGGTGAAGCGGGCGCTGCCCAGCCAGCGGTACTTCTCGCTGTCGATGTCCACGTCCGAGATGAAGCCCCACCCGAAGCCCAGGAAGGAGAAGAAGCGCTTGCCCGAGGCCGTGCTCAGCGACACCAGGTCCATCTGCGTGTGCAGCCCCTTGCACAGGATGAAGGTGCAGTTGGTCAGCAGCTTTTTCTTGGCGACGTGGTCGTAGCTGTGAGGGATGGAGAGGGTGAGTTTGGAGCTCAGGACCCCTCCTGGTGCCCCAGCATCCACCTGCAGACCTCACCCTTGTGTCATGGCTAGGACGTGTCCCCAGCTGGGTGACAGTGTCCCTCAGGAACAGCTGCTGGGGGTAGTTTTGCTGGGGATGGGAGGGATAAACCAGTTCCTGAAAGAGGGAACTGAGCCAGGGCAATCCTGGGGCCCCCACACAGTGGGATTGGCTGTGCCTGGAGTGGGTCCTTCGGGTCAAAGCTTTACCAGCCTCTGAGCCCAGAGAAAAGGAGTGGGGGGAGTAGGATACACAGGGATTAATCCCTTGCTCACAGATGGGGCTGTGCTTTCGGGGAGTGAGGACCCCGCCAGGCCCCCCTGAGCATCCCAGCCCCCCTCCCTGGGCTGGAGCCCCACACAGCCTTTCTCTTCCCTCATCCCTGCCTGGTTTCAGTGCAGCCCTGCAGGGGGGCAGTGGGTGCCCCACGGGGCTGGGACTCACCCTGCGTAGTAATTGATAGAGGCAGCCAGGGCATTCCCAGAGCCTCCTGGCAGGATGCACAGCGGCTTCTTCATGGCCTCCTTCCAGTCTGGACGCTCCATCAGCCCATTCACCACCTGTAGGGATGAAGGAGCCTGTGGCACCCAAGGAACCCAGAGTTCCCTGCCCAGCCTGGGGGGAGCAGAGCCCACGGTGCTCCTGCCCAGGGCAGGACAGAGGCAACGCCTGCGTTGCCCCAAGCTTGGTGCCATCTCTTCTTTGCCATTCCCTGCCTGACTTTGTGACTCAGAGCTTGGCTCCTGCCCCAGGCACCCCCTTCTCCCAGCTCTCTGCCCAGCCCCAAGGCGCCCCTCACCTCGAACAGCAGCCCGTCCCCAGACATGACCACCAACGTGTCCCACTGCGACAGGTCCTCATCTCGCACCTTCTCATGGGCATGGTGGGCTCTTTCTGTTGGGGAAAGTGGAGAGATTTGGAGCATCGCCCTCCATCCCTCTGCCCTTCCTGCTGCCACCCCCAGACAGTGACCCCAGCCCCAGATGGTGACCCCAGCAGGGGGCAAGGCAGTCACTCCTCAAGTGCTACATCCTATAGGACCCGGAGTTGTGCTGATGCAGAGAGTCAGAGGCCCTTGGAGGAACGCATCCCCACGTGGCAGGGCCCAGGTAGGATCCCAGGGAAGGGAGAAGGAGGAGGAGCTGTTCATGGACTCACCAGTGACGAAGACAGTGGTGGTAATGTCTGCCTCGGCCAGCATGGGCTGCACCACAGCCTGGAAGTCATCGAGGGCTCGGCCAGAGCCGCTCTGGGGGTTCAGCAGCACCAGCGCACGGCAGGGCCGGGGCAGCACCCCATAGCTGTCACCTGGGGGGGACAGGGGGCTCAGGGTGCTGGGTCATGGCCCTGCCCTGGGAGGGCTTTGCCAGCCAGGGCAGCATTTACCAAAAGAGAAAAGGGAACTGGCCCTCCCCCATCCTCACAAACTGCCTGGGCTGCATCCCTACCCAGAGGCAACAGGGGTGAGCAGGGATGGAGGGTCCCTGCTGGGAATGCTGGGGAGGTGGCAGAGACAGGACACGGGGGCCTGCAGGATCTCATTTGAGCTCCCCTGCAATCAGCAGAGATGTTCACACCCAGGATGGAGCCCTGCAGCGCTCCAGCCATACCAGAGTGGGGGGATGAGAACTCCAGGTCCCAATTCCCCGCATCCACCCAGATGGAGCAGGGCCAGGACAGACAGTTGTGCTGGCAGAGACACTCCTGCTTCCCCTGCTCCCCACGGGGCTCAGGTTTCGCCTTGGAGGGCCTCTGCCGGGCTGTAATTACAATCCTGGCAGGGGTCCCATCCCCCTGCCTCCCCAGCTGCTTCCAGCCTCTCCTTCCCCAAGGCCAGTGGTCCCCATGCAGGAGGACAAGGGGAGGCCACTGAGCTTCCCTGTGAGGGAGGCACAGGGAGGAGGAGGAGGGCAGGAGCCCAGGGTGCAGCTGGGCACCCCGAGCCCTGAAGTGAGGAAGTGCAGCAGCCTCAGGCTCCCTCAGCACCTCTGGAGATCGCTGGCTCTGCAGGGAGGAGCCAGTTTTGGGGTTGTTGGGGATGTCCCCACCAGCTCTGTGCCCCCTGAGCTGTGACCTGGGCCCAGGGGGGTGTGGGTGCCCATCCCAGCACATGGGCCCAGCGTGAGGCTGCACCTGCTGACTCAGCACGAAAAGCTGCTGAGTCAGGACAGCAGAGGCCTTTCTCAGCACTCTCCTGGACCGGGAATCCCCTCTGAGCCCCCTGGCACTGGGGGTGCCCCCACCTCATCGGTACACATGCAGTGATTTGAGCTGTTTGAACACACGAGCTGCGGTTCTACAACTAAACCCCTCCTGCCACCCACAGTGGTGGGCAGAGGTGAACGTGGGGCCATGGAGAACACCACACGTGTCACCTCCCCTGGGTGACACCCAGCATCACACCAGTCATGGCCATGTGTTCCACAATCTGCTTGGAGGGAGGTGGGACTGGAGCATCCCATCTCCATGCCTGTCCCAGCCCTGGGAGCACACAGAGCTCTGCTGACTTCATCACCACCAGGATTATTTCCTGGCCCCATGGATGGACCCAGTGGTGCTGTGACCCTACAGGACACCTCCTTGTTCCCTTGCCAGCAGCTTGGGACCTGCCACCGAGTCCACAATGGAGATCTGTCTGTGAGAGGCCCAGGGCTGAGCCTGGCTCTGGGCACTGGCTCCAGGCTGGCTCTGGGTGCTGGCTCCAAGCTGGTTGTCCCCCCTGCTGCCCACGGCCAGCAGCTCCCCCCACCACCACCCTCCCCAGCCCCTTATCAGTGGGTTCCAGAC
Organism: Chamaea fasciata; assembly: GCF_029207755.1. NCBI lineage: Eukaryota > Metazoa > Chordata > Aves > Passeriformes > Sylviidae > Chamaea > Chamaea fasciata. The sequence goes on along the minus strand of NW_027094104.1, from coordinate 7,789,663 downwards.
ACAGGCCAGCTGCCCTCGGGGGAAGCAGTGAAGCACCCAGAGGAGAGGCCACTCCAGCTTGAGTCAGGGATAACAAAAAGCAACCCCAGGTCTGGGTTGACCCTGCTCCGAGCCCTTCAGAGCTTCCCCGGTCCCCACAGGGACTAAATCTCCTGCAAGAAAATGCAGACAAACACCCACACAGGGCTTGAGCCCAAGCCCCAGCTGCTTTCTCTCTGGGGGACTTTTCTCTCCCTTTCCCCCCTCAAGCCCTGGATATTGAAAAGCAAAAGCGAAAGGCACTTCAAAAGCCTAAATGTTCTTTTTAACCCCGTAGTGTTAACCAGGCACAAAATTTCTCACACACACATGGAACTGCAGCTGAGTCTTGCCTAAAAATCCTGCCCAGGCCTGTGGGTGCAGCCCTGTGGCCTCCTCTGGGCAGCGGGGAAAGGCTGGGACCCCAAGGATCAGCTCCTTGGCTGGAGGGGGAAAACAAACCCCGCTCAGGGCACAGAGGGATGCCATGACGCCCTCCCAAGGGACAGATTGCTGGTGCCAGGCTGTGAGCAGTGACAGAAGTGATCCCAGTGTGGGACTGCTGACAACAGCAGCACCAGGCTCAGCCCTGTGGTGGAACTGGAGGATGCTGGATCAGAGCTGGAGCCCAGCAATGGTGATGCACAGGAGACAGATTTCAGCAGCATCCTGACCCATCCAACCCTTCCTGTTGCACAACACCGGCCAGTCCCTGGCATCCCAGCAAGATTCCACTTCCCAGCACAGTGTGGTCGCTTTCAGCCCCAAATGCTGAGTAGAGCAGAATCTGAGTCAGCAGGAGGAAGGGGCTCCAGCTACTGCCACAAACTCTGCTTCATTCCCTCTGCCCACATCCTCCCATGTGACGTGTCCTGGCAGTGCTCAGGCTGGGACCACACTGCCACAGCTCTGCTGTCTGCAGCCCAAGCCACTCCACTGCATCCCCGCATCCTTCTGGAAACTCTCTGGGCACAAAGAGCAAGCGTGCCAGGCGGAATAAGGCTGGGGCTGAGCTTCCTGGGGCTGGATTTCCCTTTTGGGACACAAGCCTGGGCGAAGTTTGTTCCCTCCTGGAGAGTTGCAGCTTGGGACACGCTGCAGGCAGCCCCAGCTTTGGGGTTATCAGCTGCTGAGGGATTTTCTGTTTATCCCTTGGGGTGAAACGAGGAGGGGGAATCATCCCTGCTGCAGCACTCCTCAGGGCTTTTATTCCAGAGGATGCTGGAGCTGCGACAGCACCAGGATGGGATCGCTGGTGGCTCCCCAGGTCCCCTCCCCATGGGGACGAGGTGACAGGACTCTCTGCACAGACTCACCTGCAGCTTCCCAGCACGGCCTTATCAGCCCCGCACAGGCCTCTCTGCTGGCGCGTGCGAGCGCAGGGTGTGGACCAGGGGCATTTTTAGCTCTGTCTCAAACTGCGCGAGGCGGATTGCAAATCCTGATGGCCCCCAGTGAGGAAAGTGACTGCAAAATTCCGCACTGCCTTCTCCCATCCTCCTTCCCCATGCTCCCCCGAGGGCCCTGCGTGCAACCAGCTGCTCCTGCCCCGGCACCTTCGCACCGCCTGCTCACAGGGTGAGGGTTGGAAAGCGCTTGGAGACTTCCAGTTGCAGAGTTCAGGCTGGAAATAGAGTTGGGAAACTGGTTCTGCCCTCACCCCATTCCACTGGATTTTTTTGTAATTCTTTAGGAAGACAGGCACAAAGTTGTTTTGTAGCTGCAGGTCATGTAAAAAAAAGAGCTGCATTTTAAAATCCAAGCAAGGAAGAGCTGGGCTAAATGTGATTTGACAGGATCCCTCTAACCGCATGCCTCTTAATTTCCAAGTCTGATCAGAGCGACTGGACAGCCAAATAAATGAAGTAGTGCATATAATTGAATCTCAGCTCAGATGTTCAACTATCTGCCAGCACGCCCTGCCCTGCCTGCGGGAGCTGGGGGACACGGCCCCCGAGCAGCACCCTCCCCTTCCAGACATTGACAGCTCCCGAGGGGAGCAGGATCAAAAACACAGACCCCGCCAGGCTGCCCTGAGATCCCGCTGGACCACAGGGGTCCTGGGGGGATCTGCCTGCCCCCAAATCCCAAGTGATGGATGGGACCTCCTGGGGACAGTGCCTGGCTCCCGTCCTGCCTGCGTCAGCAATGATTACTTTTTTTTTCCTTAGATCATGCTGCCCTTTGGAGCTTTGGAGTTATCGAACGCGAGTAATGGGGGGGGGGGGGGGGAAGGGGATGGGTGCAAAGGGCCCCCGTAGTGTGACCACGTCCCTGCTGCCCCTTCAAATTAAGGGTGAAAGGAGAGAGAAACAACCGACCCCTGCCAGGGGCTGCGAGCGGGAATGTCCCTGACACCCCCCAGACTCGGGGGAGGGCGGAGGGAGGGGGGCGTCCGAGTGACCCCACGGGGACGCGGGTCACCTCCCGACTGCGTCCCCCCGGTGCCCCCCCAGGACCGCGACACCGCGCAGCGCCCGCGGCCCGGGCACAGCCGTCCCGCCCGGGGCCCGGCGGCGGAACGACCCCGACCGCGACCCCGAGCCGCACACGGCGCCGGCGGAGCGAGCCCCGCGGGGAGCGGTGCCGGGCGGGCGCGGGGGAGGCTCGGCACTCACCGTCCTGCGCGGGCACGGCGGGCACGGCGAGCTCGCGGATGCGGCGGCTCCAGGCCTGGGCGATGCGCAGGTTGCCCTCGGCGTCGGGACCCCGGGAGACGCGGAAGGTCCGCTCCAGGCGCTGGCGGGCGGGCGGCCCCCAGCGCGGCCCCCGCAGCGGGTAACACACCAGCGAGAAGCAGGCGGCGGCCGCGGCCGCGGGGAAGGCGGCCGAGCCCACGCAGTCGGCCAGGCGGAGCGCAGCGTCGGGACCGGCCGAGCCGCCCGGGCAGCCGCCGGCACGCCGCACCTGCAGCTCCCGGGCCGTCAGGGACAGCGAGCAGGCGGCGGCACCGGGGGCCGGCCCCGCGCCGAAGACGCCTTGAAGTAGCACCGGGCCCCCGCCGGGCTCCGGGGGAGCGCGGCGGCCGGCGGCCATCGGCGGAGCGGGCGCGGAGCGGAGCGGGAGGCACCGGGGAGCGCCGCCCGCCGCCGCTCGCTGCTGACGCCGGGCGATGGCAGGCGGGGCGGCCCCATTCATAAAAATTTAACCCACCCACCCCCCCAGCCACCTCTTCCTCCGCCGAGGGGGGCCCGTCCTGGGGCCGGCCCGGTACCCCCCACACCCCCCGCCTGCTGCCTCAGTTTCCCTAAGCGCCGCCCCGCGCTCGGGGCAGTGCTCCGCGGGGGAACCGGCTCTGCAGACGGGCGGGGGCAAAGCGACGCCGTGGGTTTTCCGCGGGTGGTTCTGCGCTGCCGGGGTGGGTGTCTGGCGTGGGTGCTCTCACGGTGCCGGGGATGGCAAGGAACAGACCCCACGGTCACGCCGGGAGAGGGGAGGCAGAGCACCCGGCAGCCACCCCGCCCCAGTTCCTGCACATCATACCCAGCAAGGCGCGGATGGGTGCTGGCAGGTGTCCCTGGAGCCCCCACGTTGGACTGAACAGCGTTTTAGTACCATATCTACATCTCTCCAAGCACGAGAGGAGTGAAGCAGGGGCCTGGAGAAATCGAGGCACGGCGAGGGGTGAGGAGAGTTGGCAGACGGCGGGGAACGCTTCCAGGAGGGAGGACGGAGAGGGATGTCCTACCATTACTGGTGGCTCACCATCAGGTATCCGTGGGGGGTGGAGGTTGCTATGGGCATGAAGCCCCGTGGAGGGAGGTGGGCTGTGCTGAGAACCCCACCTTGGGGCACAGAGTTCTGGGGACAGAGCCCAGGGGGCTTGTCTGGAGGGTGCCAGGAAGGCTGGGAGCTGCTTTGTGTTCACGGCAGCTGGCAAAAACCATTGACAGCAGTTTTTGCTGGCAACAGGACTGACCTCACCCTCCCAAGGGACTGCTGGGCTCCAAGGGGTCTGGCCCAGCTCAATGAGGATATTTTTTGCCAACCAATTCCCCACGGATGTAACTCTGTCGTAACCTTGAGCTTGCACCTCAGGGAGGCATCACTCCTCACACTTAGGGCAGTTTAATTAGCAGTGAGCCCTCTGTCCCTGCATAAACCTTCTGGAACTGGCCAAGAAATTGCAGGGAGGGCATGGGATGACCAGCTGGGCAGATAACATGGTTGAGTCTTGTTTTCCCAGAGCAGACCTATGAGGAGAGCCGAGATGCTGTGACTTGGAGCATTGCACTTTCCAGAACGACTTCCCTGGGCGCTGTGGGTACAAAGGGATGCTCGGAGGGGAAAAACCTGCTCCCAGCCCTGATACTTTTGGGCTGGGAACTGCAGCACTTGCAGCTGATTCTGGGTGAGATTCGAGCTCAGCCGCTTCCCCAGCCACTGCCATGACACAGTCCAGCGTTTGTAAACAGCCCCGAGGTTCCTCAGCAAGGTGTCATGGGAGGAAATAGCTGGATGCCGGGGAGTGCAGCGTCCTGACCTGCCCCTCACCCTTCTCGGTGACTAACCCGCTCCCAATTTCCGCTCAGGAAGGCATGAGTCGTGTTGGGAGGATGTGAGAGCAGCTGTCCCACTGCTCCTGGCAGGTGCCATGGGACGATGAGGCTGCTTCGGGCTCTGTCCTCACCATGCTACATCCGTCCAAGGCCCTGTGTCCCTGGGCCGCAGGGATCCCCCTTCGTCCTGCCAGCCTGTGCTTTAAATAGGAGTGGAATGCCTGTCCAGGCTGTGCTGGCCATGCTCATGCTGTGGGGAAAGGGACTGAGAGTGGCTTCATTGCGAGGTGTCAGGGCTGGCAGTGGGCGCAGGAAGGGTTGGGGAAGGGCTGAGCATGGTGGGGATGCCAAGAGCTGGGGGCTGCAGCCAGGTTTGTCTCAGATGGGGAATGGGACTGGCACAGGCTCAGCCTCTGTGATGGCAGGAGAGACACAGACAGGGCTTTTCCATCTCACTTCTGGTCTGTGGGGACTTCCCAGAAGACTGACCCGATGCTGTATCACCCTTGGATGCCCACTCCATGCCATGTGGCGGCCACCACCAGCCCCAGGCGGGTCCCTTTGCTCTCCGCAGCCACAGGCTGATTCAACCCGGTCCCACACGGACACCACTTGTTTGCCTCCAGATGTGATGTCTAACGCGGAAGCGAGATCTCTTCCTTCCCCGTGCTGATAACCAGTCGTTTGGGGCTATCTTAATTATGGGAGCCTTAATGAGGCCCCTCGACCCCAAGGGCAGCCCGAAGGGTGCTCAGCAGCTCCCAGGCTGTGGGCAGGCGACTGCTGGTCGGGTTTGTCCTGATGGGCTCCATTCCTGCCCGCACTGTGCTGCTCAGGCTGCGTGTGTGGGAGGAAGTGCCGGGATGCGACGTGGGGATGTGGCACGGAGCCGGTGTGATGGGGGGACAGCCCATGGAGAATCCCCCCGCTTCTTTCCTCACTGCAAAGGGGACTCGCCCATGGAGCAGAGCATCCAGTCCAGCCACGACCACCAGTCTCCCTTCAAGAGCAAACACCCCTCCTGCTCCTGTCCAGGGAGGGTATCCCAGACTCCACAGACATCATTTGGCGGAGAAGGTTTGTACGTTTGATGCACCGTGCCCGGGGTTCGCTGGGCAAGTTGATGTGTGCCCTGAGTTTGGGGAAACTGAGGCAGACAAGGTTTGTCTTGAGCTCTGCAAGAAGCCAAGGGTTAAATACATCAATAACCTCCCCCAGCTCCTTCCAGCCCAGGGCTCCTCCTGCTCCTGCCTCCAGCTGCTGGAGGAGCTGATCTGCACTGGGAGTTATCATGGGGGAAGAAAAGCACAGAGCACGGGGGCTTCCCAAGCCTTCCATAACCCCCCGGGGCTGCTGCAGAGCCTGGGGCTCTCGGTGCCAGGGCAGGCCGAATTTCGGGGTCCCACTGCCCCATCACAGCCCGGAGGAGGCGTGCAGAGGACGTGCCTCTATTGCAAGATGAACTGCAGCGTTTCCCTTCGAGGCACACAGCTCCTCCACATCCCTGCCCGCTCTGCTGCGCCTATCGGCAGCCACCCGGGGACGGGAACGGGAGGGGGATGCACTCCTCCCGAATCCATCTCTTTTAGCATCGCTCCCACTGCTGAAGGTACATGTCTCAAGGTGGAGCCAGAAATAGCGCGGCTGGCGCTGCATCGGGGCTGGCAGGGCTGCAGGCTTGGCAGGGGGACAGGCACCGACTGCAGCAGTGGGAACTTTCCAGGCAGCTCCTGCGGGAGCGGCCGGTGCGGAGATGGAGCCGTTTCCATGCAGACCCAACCCCGGGACTGCGGATCAGCCCCTCTCAGCCGTGGGGTTGGGGCCGACACGGGGGGCCAGCACAGAGCAGGAGGGGACAGAACTAACAGAGCTATCTCCTGGAGGAGAGTGACCGGGAACACATCCCTCCTGAGCTAGGACACAGGTCTGGGCTCTGCCACTGATTCGCTGCAGAACTCGGGAAAGTGGCTGCACCTTCTACCTGTCTCCATGACCCAGGGGTGGCAGATTTCCCCCAAAATCCAGCTTCTCTCAGGGCTCGGGGAGGATTCTCAGCCTCCAAGGAGTTTAGGGGGTTTTTGTGGCAGCTCCTAAATCACAGCTAGGCTCTGCAACTTGTTGGGGGCTGCTCCCCAACGCTGAGCGTCCACTGAGCTCCCGGCAGCTGCCGGCACAGCCCGGGACCGCAGGGCTCAGCGGGAGGCCCTGAGCAATGCCGACCAGCTGAGCTCATTCCTCCCAGCTGATAATTTGCTCAAAAATATTTCTGAGCTCAGGCCTCCTCGGGGAAAACACTCCCAAACGCCAGGCAAAAAGCTGCTGAGTCTGGAGGAACCACACACCCACCACTTGTGCCGAGACGTCCCCCCGATGACAAGCCCTGGCGTCAGAGGGACTGAGGCCAGAGCCTGCCGTTTGATCTCCCCCTTGGCTGGGGGAAGCCGAATTTCAGGCCGTCCAGGGCTTTTACCACTTCCCGGTAGCGGTTTCCTGCCATGATGTGAGCGCAGGAATTTTTGGGAGGTGAGTCAGAGGCTGCAATGAGAACCACCAGGCTGGGGCTGGGCTGGGAGGCTCGATCCAGATCCAGGGGTGATCCCTGCTGCGGTGCTCGATGCCTGCGGGCAGCATTCCCAGAGTGGAATTACTTACGGGGCACACAACATCCCATCACAGACCCCATTCCTGGCCTGGGAAAGAAGAAGAGGGATTCGCTGCCTCAGTTCCCACGGCTCCTCCTTCCTTGCCGGGCTGGGATCGGTACGCTGCGGCCACCCCACCCGGGCTCCAGGGAGAAACTTGGGTAAGAATAAAGAGCGAAACTTCGTCCAGCTCTGCAGGAAGCCGCCTGGAATGGCTGTCCCGCCCCAGCACCGGGTTGTCCAGAGCACAGAACTGTCACAAAGCAGCGCCGAGGCTTGGTTTTCCCTGGGGAGCAATGCAGGAGTCGGCGGAGCTGAGAAACTGCCCTCCCTGGTCTCTGAAATTCAATTTATGAAATGAGTTCCTCCTAAAGGAACCTCCCAGGTTTTGCCTGCTGGGCTATTAAAGCTCCGTGACCCCGTGCCCACTCTCTCCCCGGCATTACTCAAACCCCTCCGCACAGAGAATAAGTAAGTCGAGTCCAGAGAGTGAGACTGAGCCGGGATAAGCCTTTGGAAAGGAGCTAAACCTGCTCAAAGCCGGCACTGTTCCCTGACCCGCCCTCCTAATCCTGCTTGGCTGATAATGGAATAATAAAGGGCTGCACAGCCTCGCTCTCTGCTGCTCTGTGGGGGAGGTTCCTGCTGCCTCTGTACATGCCAGGAGCTGGGATATTAATGACTCTCTAAGTAAACAGAATTGCTCCTTTCTTCTCCTTTGCCTGGCTGTAAAACTGAGCGTGACCTTCAGCCCGCAGAGAAATCAGAGTCGCTCCCCTTTGCAGGAGAAAGGCTGGTTGTGGCAGTGATAACACCGTGATCTCTGCCCGCCACCCTTCCCGGGGCTGATCCCAACCCTGCAGCTTCAACAACGATCCCGGTGGGACTCGCAGGGCCATCCCCGCCAGGCTTTGGCCTCTTCCCGCAGGGATGAAGCCAGTGATTCTCCGCGGGGGAATCTCAAGAGCACAGAACGGGGGGATCTGGGACACGCAGCCCCTCCAAGGCGTGCACACCTTGTCTGCTGTGCCGGCGGCTGCCCAGTAGCAGAACCTACGAAGTTGTATCTCAGCCTCAGCAGCTGGGAAAAGGGCAGGGAAGTGACAATGCCGATGAGATCCATCGTTCCCTGTGGCTGGGATGGCTCTGAGCACCTCATGGCACAGCAGGAATGGTGGCAGGAGGAGCGTGCTGGGGACCCGGAGGGCAGAGGAGAGACTGAGAGCACTCAAAGGCCACAGCATCATCCCTGGGCTGCTGTGCTGAGGCTGCTGAGGAAGGAGCCAGCTGGGAAAGGGATAAACAGCCCTTCCTTCTCCACATGCCTGATTCCAGGCAAGGAAGGGCTTTATAGAGAAGGGCAACAGCAGGTCTCTGGGAGGGAGTTGGTGGGAGGGTGAGTGCTCTGCAGAGGGATATGCCATGGCTCCTCCAGTGGCAAGATTCCCTCCCCACCCTTTGGGCATGCCCCCCCCGCTTGGGTGTCCCTGCAGCAGGATGTCCCTGGCTCCCCTGGGAGCTGCCATTTCTCTGGTGGGTGCAGGAGGGACTTCGGGAAGCAGCCAGCTTCCTACCTCACAAAAAGTCTGGCTCCCACCGAATTTTTTGAAAGACAAAGGCAGCAACTTGTGAGGAGTGACTGCCTGTACCGTGGGTGCTGTGACTGCTCTCAGCCTGGGCTCGGGGTGCCCAGGAGGGGTGTTTGGGCTCTCTAGCTCATAGATGTTGTGGATTCATCCCAGGATGATGCCAGCCTGGAGGCCTGATCGGAATCCCACACCTGGCTGTGCTGCCTCCTCAGAGTGAACTTGGGCAGCTGATGCTGTCAGCTCTCACCTCGCCTCAGGGGAATGAGCTGGGATGTGGGAGTTGAGCTGGAATACCCTCTACAGCCGAGCTGGAATAGCCCCTGCTCTGACAAGGGACAAATTCAAGACCTGCAGGAGGCACAGCAGGAGGGAGATGTGGGGCTGGAACTGCAGGGACAGGTAAGGTGTCACCACGTGTGGTGGAGGGACACAAAACTCTCCATCCCGGTCCTTGGGCAGTGCTGGCAGTCAGAGGGGACATGGACGATTCCGTCTCATTTGCATTGAGGATGTTTGAGAGAGACAACCTTTAATGAAGCGTCAGTGCGCGGGGGCTGATGACAGCGCTGCAGCTCCTAGCTGTGTCTGTGACAGGGAGTCACTGCTGAAGGCACTGTGGCAGCTGGAAAGCCACATGGAGGGGAACCTCGTCCATATCCTGAACAAAGCCCACCTGGCCTCCTCCTCCCTCACTCCCAGCTGACACAGGCCAAGGGATGATGGTAGTGCACAGCAACTTAGACAACTGCCAGGAAAAACCTTTCCCTCCAGGGGAGGATGTGGGGCGATGCTGGTGATTAAATTAATGCAGTTTGCCTTCCCTGCGATACGCGATTTCTGTCACACACCCTCATTTCTGCTGCACTGTGGGGCGCTCTGATCCATCCTGATCACAGAGGATGGATCCCGACAGTGTTGTCACCTCCCATCATTCTCCCACCTGCAAAGGCTCAGATGTATATTGTACAGATACAAAAAAAATTTAAACAAAATGTAAATGCCTCTCTCCATATATATATTTGTTTAGCCAAGTTTCACCTTCTCCTTATATATATATTCTATGCATATAATATATATAGCATATATTTTCTATATAATTACTGTACACATTTATATAATAGGCTCATTATGTGATATGTACTCTACATATTATGTTATATATTTAATATTTTATATACGCTATGTATTTTATCTATAAAAGTGTATATTCTGATATATGCGTTAATATATTTAATTTATAGGTGTTATAGATGCTATATACGAGCACACTCTTAGTGCATGGAAAGGTCGGCCCAGCGCTCTGCTAGATGGGCTGGAGCTGAATTTTCGGGTTTAACTAAGCCATTGAATGCCTGTACCCGTGAGGATTCCAGAGCGGACAGTGGAGCGCCGGGCACGGAGCGTTCCCTCGGGAAAAAGCTGCGGGAGCCGCGGGCCGGGCGGGTCCTCCGGCCGCCGCCGCCACAGAGCGGGGCCAGAGCGCCGCCGCCGCACTTCCGTTTCCGTTTCCCCCGCCGCCATCTTTGGCACGGGCACTTCAGCCGCCGCCTACACCCCGTGCCTCTCACCGCCGGGCAGAAGCGGAGGCGGCCGCGCTGCGAGCCGCTCTGGGGCAGCGGGAAGCGTACTTATCCTCGGAGGAGGGACGTTTCTGCCGCTGTCCACCCGAGGTACCGGCGCAGGTCGGGCAGGCGGTGAGGGCACGCCGTGACGGGGGAGTGCGGCTGCGGTGCCCTCACCTAAGATGGCGGCGGGGGCGGGCTCTTCCCGCCGAGAAGATGGCGGCGGAGGGAGCGGCGCTCTGGCCGGGCGGCAGAACTCGCTCGGCTGGGTGAGGGGAACGGGATGGGACCGTCCGCCCCAAAGACCTCCCCCTTCCCAGGGACTGCCTGTCCCGCCACGGAGACCTCCGTTCAGCCCTGCTGCATCATAAAGAACCCCTCCCAGCCTTCCTCCCCCGCCTCACCCGCACCGTCTCCAGCCAAGGGAGCCCCTCTCCGCCCTGCTACCGCCCCTCATTTTGGGGTCATCTCTCCCGTGTTGCATGAGGGGACACTGAATGGGCGTGGGGTTGGGTTCCCCGTTGCCTGTCTACTCCTCTAGTCCCCAAGGCAGCTGCCGCTCCATTTTATTTTAATAATCGTAATTTCCACCCTCCCTTTCATACTTCGCCGTGGGCATGGACCAGCGAGTCCGTAGGTAGCGGAAGGGTCCCCACCCTCCTCTTTTCCCTCCTCCTCCCCACCCCTTAAGGGGCGGTGATCGTGGCGGAGAGGAAAGAAAAGGATGCCACGGAAGCTGTTGTTGCCTTATAAATCTGTTTTTTCTCACTTTCGAGCTCCGCGGGGGTTGCATGACGCTTTGGCGATGAACGCGGCCAGAAGCGGCTACCGGGTCTTCTCGGCCAACTCCACCGCAGCCTCCACCGAGCTGGCGAAGAAGATCACGGAGTAAGTTGCCTTCTCTTTCAAGTTTCTTTCTCCCCCATTGCTCCCCGGCGCCGGCAGGAGCCCTCCCAAGCGGCTGGAGAAGCTTCTGGCATCCCCCCACCTTCCCAAGGTGTCTCCTGCGAACACCTTTGTGGAGGTTTTGCCCTGGGACTCTTCCCCAGCTCTGCCTGCCCCAGCGATGGGAATGGACCTGCCGCTTTCTCCCTTTGACGTCCATTTCACTGCTGGAAAGGCTGGGCTACAGCAAAAGCTGTTGCTTCTGGGGAGGAAGGAGGTGAAACTTGCCTGGACAAACCTCAGAAAAGCGGTTTTAGCAGTTTTGGGAGATGCTCAAAACTTTCTCTGGCTCCTGACCTTGTTTTCCCAAAAGCTTCGGTGCCTGGGGCGAGGGGAGTGTCCATGAGCGCCTCTGCGCAGCACCTTGCACTGACCAGGGTGTATCTGGGGGAGCTGGGCAGCCTGTGCTGTTTGGTTTAGGGTAAAAGTCTGCCCCGTTTTCTTCAGCCCATCAATTTAGGCAGAGTTTGACCTTGTCTTGTCCCGGCCGGATGCGCTGGATCCTGCTGAGTGAAGGGTGTGACAGCTGCCTCCAAAGTGGGGCTCTTGGTGCACAGAGCCCTGAGTTTCCCCCAGCAGTTGAACTTTGGGGTTGAATGGGTTTGGTTCAAATTGGGGCAGTCCCAGCTGAAGGGACTGTTCTGAGAAGGACACCTGTGTATCAGGCTGTCGTCTTGGAGCAGGATCTGGATTTTCTTTATGCTGTTTCTCAGCTACAGTTCATAGGCAGCTGCTCCCAAAATCGAGGGGTCTCAGTGCCTGTTTGCCTGCTGCAGCTGACAGCACCCCAGTTATCCTTGCTAGGCGTCTGCTGTCCCATTCCCATCTCCAGGTGTTTGCTTAAATTGGAAGTAGGACTTAAGTACAGGTGTGCTGCCACCTTAACCTGCAAGAACACTTTGCTGTTTGTCCTGCTTGCTTAATAAACAGTGTTCAATCCTTAGCACAGATTATCTCCATGGAGCTGACTTGGCTGTTTGGCTGGGAGGTGTGTTGGATAATAGTGATGGACTTCTTCAAGTGTGAGGTTAGGAGGAAAATCCTTGTGTTTGGAATGGAAAGCTTTTTTTTTTGGCTTATGTGTTCTTGCTATATTTGGTCAGTTCTGTTTCACTTTCCCTTCACTGAACTCTGAAACTAATGTATCTCTCTATAAAAAAAGTAAGTTTTGCTGCAGCAGATGGGACAGAGTTTTACAGGGCTTGTCCTGTTGCATCAACGCAGCACAAGAGAATTCCCCTGGGGACGAGTTCTGAGTTCTCAGGACTGGAGGAGCAAACGGGCAATCCCTCTTCCTTGCTCTTTGTCTTAAAAATAACTCCCTTCTTTTTAAAGATGAAATGGGAAGAGACATGGAGCGGCTTCCCCAGGCCATGGCGTCGGCTGGGATGATGTGCTGATGTTATCCCAGGGATGCTCTGGGGGGGAAAGAAGCAGGATCCGGATCCAGAATGACCTCTTGGCTCCCTCCTTGATCTCTCACCAAGTAAATTTCTAATAGGGGTGGTGTGGGGTTTTTCCCTTGGCTCTGCCATCAGTGGGATGTTGGATGCTCTGGTGGTGGCATGAGCCCTGTGACACACAGCTGCTGCTTAACTGAGACTTCAAGACATTTATCTTTGTTGTGGGTGCAAAACCTGGAACTGTTCACAGTACAGATTTGCCCACAGTAAAAAAATTAAAGGTATTTTTGGCATCTAGTGCAGTGGTTTTGCACTGCCCTCCCTTAGGAGCTGGAGGGCTGTTTCAGCTGATCTGTAACACATCCCTTGTTCTTTCAGATTGCAAAAGATCCGTGGCTGCTGCCTTTCCCCCATCTCACATCCCAGCTTGTTCTTTGCTGGGGAGATCAGTTGCACCTTTAAATAGAGTTGGAGCAATCTTACAAGGGTGAGTCTGCCCTCTAATATTGTGCGTTCTTTTTAAAGTTTTTTTATGACCTTGAGTAAAAGTAGTAAAAGAACTTTAAAACAACACTCAATATTAGGAGGGCCTCTTGAGATGCCTGTCCATCTGGGCTCTGTTCTTTAGCTGTAGGTATGAGCTTAACATCTCTACTTGAGTAGTTCTGACTTACCCTTTTTAAAATCTCAAGCCTGGAGAGGAGCAGTGTGACACTGAGCAGCTTTCAGGCACCTGATTTATCTCCTTGCTTTTTTTTACTGCAAAACTTCCAGAGCTACTTTTGTTTCAGGCTCTGAGCATCATGTTCTGGCACAGTTCTGATCTTCGTGGTTCCCCTTGAGCATTCTCTGGTTATGGGACAGTGACTCATGGTCAGTCTTACTTTCACTTTAGGTTTTCAGAGCTTTAGCTGGTAGTAGTGACTGCCAGGGAGAGGAGGTGGTGCTGGATTATGAGGACCTTGTGAAACTTGAAATAATGAAGATGTTCTTAGATTCAGCACCACTGCAACATAAATAAACCCACATATTTACTTTTCTCTTATAAATTGAGAGTGATGTTTATTATATTTTAAATTCTTTCCATGATGGAAAGAAAACTCTTGCTGTAATTAGGACACTTGGCACCTGATTACCTGCTGCATTTTCAAGGGAGAAAGATAATTTCTGTGACCAGTGCTGGTCCCTAATAAGCCTGTGTGCTGCTGAGGGGAGGGAGATCTAGGGAGTCTTTTTGACCTCTAATCCAACAGATGCATTTAGATCTCACTCTGACTGCAGTGCTTGGCTCAGCAGGTACAAATACTACATTCTACTCGCTGCTTATGTGTTTGACTTGGAGGGCGTTGGTGACTGAATCTTGCTAATGCCTCCCCAGTGCTCCTGCAGCTCTGTGATGTGGGATGTGATACTGTCTCACTGCCAACTGTGGATGTGAGTATTCCAGAGATTCACTCAGTTTGCAGCCTGGAAAAATGCTGGAGATCTGAAGATAAAGCATTGCCATGAGCCCTAAACAACGTGGAATTAGAAGAACATGGGGATTTGTGTTCTGAGCTCTGGCTGCAGGGAGCTGGGTCACAACACCAAAGCCAGGGTGGTGATTTCTGTGACTGGGTGGGAGGTGAGCCCTGCTTTGGGTGCAGACAGTACATTCAGAGGACTTGCAGCAGCCTCCCTCAGCTGAAGGAGGATTTTTGGTAGGAAATGTATTCTTTAGGTCATCTTGCCAGTACATGAGAGGGTGGCAGAGGGGAGTCAGAGTATCTCTGTGCAGTTTAGGTAGAGCACAGAACGTGGCTGAGCAGGCTGGGCTCATGTGGAACTTTCTGTGCTGGCCAGCACAGCTTTAGGGGAAGTTCCTTTTGCAGGGGTGGGCTGGTAGAAATAGAGGAAGATCTACCTGGTATTTGCTGGTAGTTGGTGTGGCTGGAACAAGTGATTCCAGTGGCAGATGAGCAGTAGGGACTTTTCTTCAAATATCCAGTCGTGCTGGGTGGATGGAGAGAGGCAAAGGAGAGCTCAGATAGTTTTAAGGATATCTAAACAGATTGTATCCAGGAAGCTGCCATTCCCTTTCCCTTTCCTGGCTCTTCTTGTACTGGGGGATTAGGAAGTGCACTGCAGAGCTGCCATTGTGCTGGCTGGAGCATGACTGATCTTTATTTAAAGATTTGCTAAAGTTTGAAAAGCAATTCAGAGTCAGGCTGTGGCTTGATTTGGCCACAGTCAGGCACGGCACAGACCCTCTGTCCTCTGCTCCAGCTTCTTCTGAGTCTGCACTGGTTCCTGGAGTCTGTAGATGTGGGGAGAGTAGGGACTTTGCAGGGTTGACACCAAGGAAAGTGTTTATAATGAAGAGGATATTGCCAAAAGAAGATATTGTCATTAAGAGCTTTGTGTGCAGATTTTTCTTCAAATTGAATATTTGTGCTGTGAGCTGGCCGGAAGCTCCCTGTGGATGTAACCTGACAAATGTCTTGGATTCTGGTCACAGAGGGGGAGAAGGAAACACAGCCTGGGCTGAGGACGCTTCTCAGTGGCACTGAACCAGGCTCTGAAGGCACAAAATACTGTGAGTACATTTGCCCCTTGGAATTTGATTCAGCTGAATGTGGAGTCTCTTTGGCTTCCCTTTGCCTTGAGAGCCTGGTACAGTGGTTTTTGACAGTCTTCAGTGGAGCATTTTAAAGTGCAGTCTGATACAGCCTCACAGTGTTTCCCAAAATACTGCAGTGTGTCACTTCCTCATTAAACTATAGGTGACTCCTGAGCTGTTTGCATTTAGATGTGAATTTGAAACAGGTTTTATAAACACTTTTGTATTCACAGCTTAATATCCTCTTGGCGTGTTTTGAGACTGCGGAAAGTTAGATCATCCTTCCTGGGCAGTGTTCACAGAAATTCCAGATCAATAGGAATTTTTACTGGCCAATTGCTCTGAGTAGGGTTTTTAAAGCCCTAAAGAGGGTGTTGTTGTTTTTTTTTTCTCTTAGATGCTGTCATCCCCCAGAGGAGTTGGTTTAGTGATGGAGCTACTGTGAGGATAGCAGCTCATTTTGCTTGGAGATGTGGTTTATCTGCAGGACCTAAAGTGTTATTTTTCCCAGAAGCAGCTTTATCTCTGCTGGGTGTGTGGTCTGGGTTACCTGCAGTGGCACCTTCTCTGTCCTAGGGCAGGTCTGCCTGTGTCTGCAGATGAGTGATCAGTAACTGTGGTAGCCCAGGTTCATGTGATGATGCCGTTAGTTCTGAAGCTGGAGGAAAACAGTTCTTGCTGTCACTTCAATTCCTCTATCGCCTAAAGCTATAACCAGTTGGGAGCTTCGGGATGGAGAGGATTTTGAGAGAAAAGAGTTGGGATGGAAAAGAAAACAAAGGAGAGGTAATAGGAAGGGGAAGTTTATCTTTGAACTCTGGCTGCCGCCAGGCTGTGTGGTCAATAAGGCTATGCCCTGCCCTTGACTTCCATGCAAATATCCCTTTTGATAAAAGTCCTCTGGAATTTGGTGCTTTACAGCAGGACTTGCACCAACAGTCCCCTCTTTATTGTCCTTGACTCAGTCAAGATTTATCAGACTCTCTCCCTGGCTGATATCTTGTCTAACCGAAGCCTCCAGGAAGGGATTTGGTGCAAGGTGTGCCCCTGGGGTGCACATACCTCAGCTGCTGTGGGGGAGCTGCCTGTGGAATCTGCTGTGCCTGTGGCTCCTGGGACTCTGGAGCGCTGCAGGCAGGGCTCATCTGGGACTTTCATGGGCAGTTTTATCTCGTATCCTCCGCTCATGTTTACTTGCAGTCAATAGTTGGAACAGAGCTGGGATTTATTGTCTGACCAGAGCCTCTAAGTTGGCATCTGTGTCCTGTCTCTTCTGCTGCTCCCTGCCCCCAGGTTAGACAACTGGGCTGTTTTAGTGCCACAAGCCAGGCTGTTTTAGTGTCCCCTCTTGCCACGAGGGAACAAACTTGCACTTCAGATTTCTCGTTGCTGCAGCACACAAACTGCATTGCTGCTGTATGGTGAGTAGGAGAGCACTGGGCTCTGGTTTCTGCTGGCTACATCATGGAATCATGAAGTTGGAAAAGACCTTGAAGACTGAGCACAGCTGTTAACCCAGCTTTGCCAAAGCCACCACTAAACCGCATCCCCAAGTGCCACATCTGCATGTCTTTTAAATCCCTCCGAGGATGGTGACTCCATCACTTCTCTGGGCAGTGTGTTCCAAATGTTCGCAAAACATTTCAGGGAAGAAATGTTTCTTAACATCCAATCTAAACCTCCCCTAGTACAACATGAGAACATTTCCCCTTAAGCACCACAAATATGGTTTTGTTTGCCCCCACTTAGCACTGAAAGTGCCACCTTCCCAGGGGTGTTTTGCTGAGATGAGTCTGACTGGACTGGTTTTGAATCTTTCCTTCCTGCCATGAGGTTCAGGGCTGACTTAGAGCACTTGTACAGTCTCTCCAATGGGTTTTTTTCCCCCCAGTGCTGAGGTGGAGTTGTGCTGTCTGCAGTGAAGTAAGGGTGCATATGCCTCCAAGGGGAACTTGTAAGACTTGCTATGCAGTTGTGGAGGAGCAAGCGTGAGTCATTAAACATTTCCCACCCCACACTGCTCTGGGGTGGGTGGATGTGTGTGTATGTTTCTGAGCTTGTTTGGACTTGGCTGCCTTAGCAGCGATTAGGACTAAGCTTGGTGGTTGCAAATTCCAAACTATCCTCATCAGGACAGCAAGATCCCACCTGCAGAACTCACCTCTGGTGTCGGTCTGTCCCTGAGGTGCCCAGGATTGCTTTTACTTGACCGGCTGCCAGCTCTTTTTTTGAAGATACTGAAGGTACTGAGGATGCCTTTGCATTGCAGCTGCAAGTTTTAACGCAGCTGGGCTGAGAGGAGCCCAGTTAGATTCGTGAGACTTGTCTGGCCTGGGCTGCAGGGTGATGCTGCAGTTGGTACCCAGGGAGGGCTGGTGACAGTCTGGCACGTCCAGCTCTCGAGGTGACAGTTTAGTCACCAGCCCAGCCATTGCAAAACGTGCTGCCAGACACTCGGTGGGGAGGGTGTTTGTGCCAGAGACGTGCTTAGGAGCCAGCTAAGCAAACATATCCCATGGCATCCGAGTGTCTGTTATCTCAGCTGTCCCAGGCACTCTCTCCAGGCCAGCTTCTGGCTGGGACCTCCAGCTTTGGCTCACAGCTGAGCCCAGCAGTTGCTGATGGGACAGAAGCATGCCAGGGTCAGGCTGTGTTGCTCTTTCACTTCTTAAAGCACAGATCTTTGTGGCAACTGAAGTGCAAGGCCAAGCTGGAGTGTAAGGATAAGGTAAGAGGTTAAGGTAAGTAGAGTGAGACTGACTGCTGGAGGCTGTAGACCAGAAAGAAAACCAGCAGAAGATATGGATTCTTCTATTTAGCTTTAGTCCCGATCTGCAGAATTTTGGCACATATCCAAGTAAATATAGTACAAGTGCAGACAGGAAACTGCTGCCATAATCAGCGTGGTGAACAAAGGTATTTTTCAGGCATAAACTTTCCTAATGCATTGTGTGGCCATGGCCACAGAGCAGATCCTGAGAGAGGAGGGAATTGTCCTGGCTCCATCTCACTTGGCCCAAGCATCTCACTGCTGCAGGGCCTCACATCTGAGGCTCTGGGTTAAAGCACAAATGCCTTTAAGTACTTACTAATGGATTACTTGTCAATACAGTTAAATACTGAAGTGTCACCTGAGGGAAAAGTCTGCATTTTGGAGCCTTTTAAAATGCTCTTCAAAGTGAGTCTTTGTTTTGTAAGGAAGAAATTAAAAAGAGAAGGAGGGTGACTAATCTTTGTTGTGATGAGTGTTGTAGATTTGATATTTGAGAAAAGGAAGGAGTAATTTGAAAAAATAAAAAAAGAAGTTAAAATCTCATTAATCGTTTGAGTTATTTCAGAAGGAAGGTTCAAGGAGAAAAAAAAGGAAAAGAGGTGGGAGTAAAAAAAAGTGACTCAGGTGCCATTAATTGAGTCTGAGTAAATCATTCAACTCCAGCTGCATGTCAGAGCTGCCCAAGGGGGCATTGCACAGGCTGGCAAGGTGTCCTTTGCCATCAGGAGTCACAGCCTGTGGTCAGTCATACGGGCTTTGGGTACAGCAGTGACCTGCTGCACAGTGGTGTGTCCCAGGGCCCTGTCAGGGACAGCAGAGGGAAGGAGACCCCCAGAGAAGGGGATGATGTAGCTCTGCAGCCTGGCTGGCTCACTCAGCTCCCTCTTGGGCAGTGCTGTGTTTTGGTGCTGTGTAACGTGGTCCAGTCCCTGCTCTGCAGCACAGACTGCTGCCTTCCTCCGTTTCTAAAGTCCTTTTTTTCTCTTTCCAGGCGTCTCGGTGCTGAGCTGGGGAAGTCTGTGGTGTACCAGGAAACCAATGGAGGTAAGAGAAATCTCTGCTGTTTGCAATTATTTTGAGGTGATCTTAGAAATGCTGGGTAACTCCATTGGCCAGACCTGTCTAAGAAGTGCAGTGATTCAGCTGTGGTGTTACTGCTGCTCCTGGCAGTGCTAAACCTCCATGGCTGACCTTGGACAAGGCAATTAAACGTGTTCCTTGTTTTCCCTGGTTATCTTGTTTGTTTGCTTACCTGCAAACTCTCGTCTGGAGTCCTACCTCAGATTTTAGCTGCTGCCAAATCTTTTATGTTCCTGTGCTGAGCAAAATATCTCGATGTTTAAAAGTAATGCCCTGCTTTTTCAATGTCTGCCTTGTGAACCTTTAAATTATCACTTTCTTTCAGCCCTTCCCTGCCACACAGAATTTACAGCTGCCCTTGCTTTTATAAGGGCAAATTCATGGCTGTGCTGGGGAAAACAACCCTTGGAGGTTGCTTTTGTTTTTAAGGAGGTTAACACTCTGCAAGTGTCCATTTTCAGATGCTGGGCTAAAACACAAGGATATTGGCCAGCAGAGTTTTGTGGTGAAGAATAATTTACTGGTTCAGGACCTCTGTTACCTTGTTTGCAAGAGAGATTAGGACCAGAGAGCTGCTCCAGTTTAGAGGAAGGGGTGGAGGGTTTGTGGTAGTGCTGCTGCTGTTGCAGCCCGAGTGGGTCCCGCAGTGGGAGAGCCGCTGTGGTTATGGTTGGGCTGGCTGGTGCATTCCTGCCCAGGAGAGCTCGCTGCCCTTTGGGGTTGGCTTTAAATCAGGTTGCTTGCTGCGAGGTCTGAAGTGATTTTTCATCGCTGCACAGCAAATCAGTCTGCTCTCAGCAGAGTTCTGTAGGGTTACTGCCAGGGCAAGGCAATTAGACTTGGAATTCCATAGCTGAGGAGCTGTTTCTCTCCTTTTCCTTACCCCTGCCCTCTAGCCCATGACTGTGTGGGAAATGAGTGGCTAAGGCAGGCACCTTGGGAAACCTGGAGTCATTACTTTGGCTTTGCAGAGCTGCTTGGGGCTCAGCTTCTGCATTTGAGTCAGGGACTGTAGGATTGGTGCTCTGCAGAGACCCAGACTTCCAGCGTGTGTCGGTGTTGAAATGTCTTGACCTTGATAGTGAAACTGGGGAGTTCTTGCTCTGAACTCAGTGCTGCTGGTGTTGCTTTGAGCTCTCCGGCCAGCATGGAGCTGATCCCATGGTAAGCTGTGAAAGAGCAAAGTGCAAAAAGTGCTGAGTTACCTTCTTGGAAGTAGTGAAGGTTGTTCTGCCTTGGGTGGTTAATTGCTCACTAATGAATGTGCTGTTGACAGCTCTCAGCATTCCATGGAAGTGTGGAAAGGATTTCTCATTGAGAGTTAGGAAACTGTCTTCTAAATTCTAAAATTCTAAATTCTGTTAAAAAACCCCCAGCTATTCAGTCTGCTTTTGCTTTGTAGATACAGCTAACTCACTGGTATGTCATGCCAGCTCTACCCAGGTCCAGCTTTTGGAAAATCCACTTGGCTCATCTGCATATGTGTGTGCACAAAGGGCAGAGGAGCAAATCCTCATCTGCCCTGACCAGGGGGCAAGGTTGCTGCTATGACATGGTGTGTTGTCATTGTCAACCTGATGTTTGGGAAAAAACCTGACTCTGTTTTCCATCCTTTTCAGAAACGAGAGTTGAAATAAAAGAGTCTGTCCGTGGACAGGATATCTTCATCATACAGACAATCCCCAGGTGAGGCACTTGTGGTTAAGTTTTGCACCTGGGATGGGCTTTGATGGATCAGCAGATGGTTCAGTGGTTTGCCGACTGTAAACCAGCACAACAACCAGTGGAACTCATGCAGTGTTTTCACTGCTCTGACTTAGATCTAAGGCCTCACGTAGTGTTAGGCTGTTAACGTTCCCAGGGGATTGATTGCAACACTGAGATGCTTCCCATCAAATAGCTGGAGTGTGTCACTCGAGGCAGGAACAGGATGGTTTTCACTGAGACATCCCTGGTCTGTGTGTTGGTGGCCTTTCAGGCTCAGCTGTTGGGTAATTCCTGACTAGCATTTCCATCCCAGGGTGGGTGATTTCCTCTGTCTCTCAACCACCAAACAACACAGCCAGCATCAAACAGCTGCTGCTCCTTTCATTGCAGGCTGGATCACTCTTCCCCTTTTGCTGTAGTGATGTGAAACTGAGCTCAGGTGGAAGCCCATAGCCTCCCTCCTGTACTTTTACAGTTCTTGATGATGGTGGGCCTTTTTGGGTTTTATTTTGGACTGTTCTAGGCTTGAAGTAAGAGAAGTGCTGCAAGTAAGCAGGGGGCCATCTGTAACCATCTGTAACCCCAGGAACCTTGCTCCTTACTGGCTCAGGGAGAGTAATGGGATAGCACTAGGATGATGGGAAAGGAGCCTGCAAATAAATGGTAACTGCAAATCGACCTACTCTGAGTAGGGGAGGTGCTGTTTTCAGAGACGAGGTGTTGATATTAACTAAACAAGGATATTCCTGTTTTTCCTGCTTTTTCCAAGTTACCAAATTCTGCTCAGATTTTGGAGATCACTAGAAGTAATAGGTTAGCAGAGCTCAATTGTAGCTCAAAAGAAGCAGGGAGCAGAATTGCCTGGACACAGGATTTTTCCTTGCTTGCCAAAGAAATAGAACCCACTGAGAATTCAAGTTCATTTCCTCTGTGAAATGCTTGGCCTGTTGTAAAGAAATCAGTAGGACTACTAGACCAGCTTACTCACTTCTGGAATTCCTCTTGCAGACAGAAGCATTTTCCTGGGGCTCATCTCTCTCCAGAGACATGCCCCAAGTGTTTCCTCCCTCAGGGAGCAACTAAATCTCTGCAAGATGAAAATCTCCTGCTGTCGGATTATGTTTCGGGTGAATGGTGCCATTCTGTTGTCCCTTGTGAAGGAGTTCTCTGAAATAACTTGTAACTGAGAGCTGTGTAAACATGAAACAGATCAAGTGTTCAAAGAGAGCTAACTCAGAGCATTAGGGACAGGAACCCTTTTGGGAGGGGAAGACCTCCCCTTTGGTTTTAACTTGTTGATCCCCTTGTTTTTCCATTAACTGAACTCAGTGTTTTGGGCCAAGAAATGGATCTTTTTTAGCCAGAATGTTCAAGGCCCTCCAGGTGAAGAGCCAGTGTTGTGCAGCCAAATCATCTTTCATTCCTAAACTGCAGCTGTGCCTTGCTGCATTGCTAGAGAGGACGCATTCAAGGACATCTCAGTTTTGCAGTGGGTTTCAGGGAGCTTTTCAGGAGAGTCAAACCAACAACCGTGTGGAATAATTTAGGAATAGGACTTCTACAGTCAGTAGTGGTTTGAAAAGAAAATGTTAGGACTTGTTCGTAGAGAGGGAAACAACCTTGTTACGCTGCAGTGTGAATTCAGTTTGCATCTTAAATGCACAGAGAGAACAGGATACAGGCTCTCTGTCATAAAAGCTGTAGCACAACCAAAAGAAAAAAAAAGGTGACAAGGACAGTTACCATCCAAGACTGGTGCGTGAGTAGCATCTGTGTGAAGGGAAATCAAGTAGCTGATGTTTAGGTGGTAGAAAAAACAAACAAGTTGGTGATTTTGTGGTACCCTAAAGGCAGAAGGAGCCTTTTAGTGCTGAGTGTTGGTGCTGATTGTTGCAGAGTCCATGGACGATGTCATGTAAGGTGTTTGCTCAGCCTCCAGAGCAGGGGTGTCCAGGGATGGCCCCTGCAGAGATAAGGAGCAGCAGGGGAGGCTCTGGAGTGGTAAGGAGGGTGTGGGGGATAGCTGAGCTTCTCTGAGTGTCCTGGTAGTGAGCTGCCAGCCCCTGTGTGAGGTCTTGGCTCAGCCCTCCCAGCAGTAACTAACTGAGCGCGGCTTCTAGGCCGGAGATGGGGAGGGCAGCAAGGAGCCTGGGATGCTCTCTTGGGTACCTGTTTTGGAGATGCTGGGGCTGAGATTCCTCCACCAATGTCATTTTTTCCAGCTGGTGCCCTTGGTTGGGGTCTGTGCCCCTTGCAGAGGGGCAGATCAGTGATAGCTCAGCCTGAAGCCATCTCAGCCCTCCCACCCTGGGCTCTGCTGGAAGGACAGACACATCCACCTCTGCCTAGTGGCTGTGCCAGCTGGTCTGCCAGAGCTTCCCCAAGCCCAGCTTGGGATCCTGCTTCCATACTGGGAGAAGTACCCTGCTTGAATAACTTCTCCATCAGTATGGCTACTGGTGTCCTGCAGCAGCACCAGAACTGCTGGTGCCTTTTGAAGTCACAGTCTTGTTCTCAACCTGCTTTCCATGTGAATATGCATGTATTTTCAAAGAGTAATTTGAAAAGTAATGATGAAAAATACTAAGTTTCTCAGATGAACCTTAAATAGGCTTCAGTTTGACCACTTTGTTTTTATATGACACTGATAGTAGCATCTTTTTCTTCTCTCACAGCCCCACTGGCACAGCTAAATCACCAAAGGGAAGAAACAGTTCTTTGTTTGCTCGTTGTCCTGTGTGGCAGGGGGCTGTGTTTTATGTAATTCTTGGCTGGGTGCTCCAGAGCCAACAAAGCTTTCTTGTGTGTAAATGGCATTGTGTGCACAGACTGGCAGGGGCAGCGGGACAGCAGAGACCCAGAGCCTCACAAAAGAAGAGGCACAAGTGGAGGTTAATTTCCAGAGGAAGGGAGAGCAGTGGGGAAATGGAAATGGTCAGAGGTTTGTCATGGGTCATGTCTCTGGGCAGTTGCAGAAGCTGTCTCTAGTGGCTGTCTCAGGGCCTGAGCAATGTCTGGGTAATGTCCAGAAAGCTCTGCAGAGCTTTAGGCTGCTCTGTTTACTCCTCTGCTGCTGTGTGGAGAGATGGCCCAGGCAGCCCCTGCCCTGTCACCACGGGCTGCACAGCTGAGCCACTCCAGCACTGCCCTCCTGGCCAGGCTGGGGATGTGGTGTGTCACGGGGAGCTCTCCATGCTGCCAACCCCCAGGGCAGGGGGTCTGTGTTGCAGGGGTGCCTGTCCTGCCATCTGAAGCACGTGCTCTTCCCTTCCCAAAAGTTCTTGTGTCAGTCTGTGATGATGCAGACAGTGTCTCTTGGTGTTGGTCTTAAGAACTAAAGGGGAGCTAAGGGCTTAGCTTTTTTCCCTACCCCAAAATTAATTAAAACGCAGAATAATACGCTCCTCCTGGGCCACTGCAGTCATTGTGGGGGAGCAAAATGTAAATGGGATGTTCTAGTCTCATGATCAGTGACAGGACTCAAGGAAACAGCATGAAGCTGAGTCAGAGGAGGTTTAGGTTGATATCAGGAAAAGGTTTTTCGCCCAGAGGGTGGTTGAGTACTGGAGCAGGCTCCCCAGGGAAGTGGTCACAGCACCAAACCTGTCTGAGCTCAAGGAGCTTTTGGGCAACACTCTCAGGGTCAAGATGGGATTGTTGAGGTGTCTTGTGCAGGACCAGGAATTGTACTCATGATCCTGATGGAGCCCTTCTAACTCAGCATATTCCATGATTCCTCTGCCTATGTTACTTTTTTGTTCGCTTGTTTTTTCTTTCAAGAAACAGTCCTTTAGCATTTCCTGTGCTGTTGTTCCTTCCACCTCTACATACACTGAAGAGATGCTGACCTCCACCAAAGTGCTGTGTCTGGAGTTTGTACTCCTCCAACTGCAGTATTTCTTTAGGCAGGAAAAAATAACCTGCCTTAAACTGTTAAAGAGGAAAATACCCTAAAAAATACAACGTGGTTGAAGTTGTGTTGGCTGCATGTGTGCTGCTTCTTTAAAAAAACCATTTTATTTCAAATAACACTGTATCAAGTGACATTTGTTCCAAATTAAATTCTATACAAAGCCTTTTTTTGTCAGAAGATGGAAGGAAATCATCATACACCTTATGTTAGAATATAAAATCAAATTCCAGTCCACAGCTCTTGAGTGCCAGTGTTGTGTCCTGTATGTGTAAGAGTTGATTGTAATTTGTTGTGGCGTGGTGGAAGGAGCTGTATGGCTGCAGTCTGGGTCTGGCATACATTAGCCTGAGATGGAGCATTATTTGTGTGGAATTTTGGAGAGGGATGGTCTGGGTATAAATGGAAAAGGAGTTGCATTGGAAAAACACCTGCTAATATTTGGAATTCTGTTCAAATTTCCTAGAGATGTGAATACTGCTGTCATGGAGCTGCTGATCATGGCCTATGCACTGAAGACTTCCTGTGCCAGGAACATCATTGGGGTCATCCCCTACTTCCCCTACAGCAAACAGAGCAAAATGAGGAAGAGGGGCTCCATAGTCTGCAAGCTGCTGGCCTCAATGCTTGCCAAGGCAGGTGAGTGTCGCAGGGAGCAGCAGCATGGCAGGCTTGGTGCTGCTGGGCATCCCAGAGGTCATCTGTCCCTCCATTCTCCTGTTTGATGTGGGGATGTGTTGCTGAGATCTTGAGCCACGCTGGGGGAGTTAATTTTCTTCAGCTTTCTTGGGTTTCTTTGTAACTTGCACCTGGGGAAGTGGCCTAGAAATGTTATAGTGAAATACAGTGTCAGCGCAGTGCTGTGGCATCACATGCCTGTTCCTCAGCATGTCTGTAGAACTTTCTGTGTTAATCTGTTTATGATTATTTTATGACATGGCATAATAGTCTGAGTAATAGCTAAAACAGTCTGGAAAATGGAGGTGTTGAAGGAGCTCCAGCCACATGGGAATATTTTCAATAAATCATTGTCTTTTTTTCCCCCCTTAGGTTTAACACACATTATCACTATGGACCTTCATCAAAAGGAAATCCAAGGCTTCTTCAGCTTTCCAGTAGACAACCTGAGAGCATCCCCTTTCTTGCTTCAGTATATACAAGAAGAAGTGAGGTTACTCTAGTTCTGTGTATATCAACTTGCCTGAACTTATTTTAATGTGATGGCAGCATTGGGCCTCTGCTTAAGTAGAGGTGGTGGTGTCAGTCTAGGTCAATCCTGTTAATTAATTCTTTCTCAGGGGTACTTACTGCATGTTTCATGGAGAGATGTTACACTTCTTTGATTGGGTAGAAACTGAACTGCAGCTCGAGCAGGAGAGGAGCTTGCTCTCTGTGGAGTTAGTGTCATTTGAGAGATGCTACTTGTGCTCCTGCCTCTAATCACCTCTGAAATCCTGTTAAACTGCTTCCCCCCCTCCCTTTGTGCTGTGCTGGATTTCTGACTGCTCTGAATTATTGATAGACTTTGTCTTGGGCTGAGTGTAGGAGTGCTGAGCACAGCAGGGCTGGGAGCAGGGCACGGAGGTTTTACTCTCCATGTGCAAAAGACGATGGTCTGTTCCCACGTGGTGAGAGCAAGCCTCCCCATATGGGGAGGGTTAAACATAGTGAACATTCCCACCTTTGCAGAGTACACCAATACTGGTGTTGGGAGCAAGTGCAGTTGCCTCTCTAGTTTCTTGTCACAGAATGAAAATTTGGTTCTGGGGAGGAGGATGTGTGAAATTATTCAGCTATATGTCAAACCAGTTACTCCCTAGCAAGAAGGTCTTTTTTTAATTAATTAACTTTTTATCACATCCAGATTCCAGATTACAGAAATGCAGTTATTGTAGCCAAATCTCCTGGTGCTGCTAAAAGGTAAATGGATGCTTTGCTAGCTGGTTAAAATTTAATTGGAAAATACCTGAGCTGGTGGAAAATACACCAGGGGAAGTATGGGAGGGTGGCAGATGGATTGACAAACTGGTCATAATTCCTTTGTGGCTGGAAATGGGATGGATGTGGTGCAGATAGGCAGCTGAACTTTGTATTCCCACCCCCACGGGAGTAAACTCTGGTGGTCTCACTGAAATAGTTCACCTGGGGTCAGACTTGCTGCCAGAGTTTCAGCGGTGCCTGACCATCTCAGAAAGCATTTCACATGTGGAGGAACACAGGAGAGCCTGTGGTAGAACCAAGGGGTAGAGTGGGCTTTGTGATATTAATGAGGAATGAAGAGTCACTTCCAGTGAGGTTTCCTGCAGAGAAACAGCCACAGAGGTGCAGCTTTGCTTGCTGTTGGCCTGGGAGAGACTTGCTGTAGTGGGCTGTGAAGCTGCACCAGCCCAGCACCTTCCTGAGAGGCTGTTTTTGTCTTGCAGGGCTCAGTCTTACGCCGAGAGGCTGCGCCTGGGGCTGGCAGTGATCCATGGAGAGGCTCAGTGCACAGAGCAGGACATGGACGACGGGCGTCACTCCCCTCCCATGCTCAAAAATGCAACTGTGCATCCTGGCCTGGAGCTGCCATGTAAGATCAAGCTTCTGTGCTTACCTTTGAGGGGAAAATAAAGAAAAGTTTGGTGGGAATTTCTGTTGGTTTATCTGTGTGGGTGTAACCAACCTAAAGGCAGTTAGACCAGTGGAATTTTTTTCATGGAAAGGTTGATATAAGTGAGTTGTGGGAGAAGTCACAGGGGAAGGTTTGTGTTTAACTCCTTGTGGCCATGCAGAGCCATCAGTATTTTCTCCTTGGCTGTGCGTGCTCCATAGTGTTAGGCTGACAAGCCTCTGATACAGGTGGTGCTTTTACGGTGTTCAGCAATAGAATTCATTGAGCTGATGAAACAAGGTGAGATGTAAAAGTGTAAATAATGAGGTAACAACCACTGAGACAGGCTGTTGGCTCCGTTGGGGAGGGGAGGTTCTTTGTCTTCCCTTCTCTGTAGCTGTTGTTACTGGAAATTTTCTTCACCTTGGCACCCAGGTGATCATAGTCCAATGTCTGTTTGGACAAGGTTTTGAGATTTATGTAGCTGGGGTGAATAGGTTCTCCAAGAGCATTGTTGACCTGCTTCCGGAGCTCCTGCCATTGATTTGGGAGCAGAGAGCAAAAGAAAAAGAGGAAACTTGTATTCTGGGAAATGCCTTCCTCAGGATTGCTTGTATTCCTGCAGCAGTCAAATAACAACAGTACAATCAAAATCCAGCTCTCTTTTGGGAGGACTTAGCTTTCTAGGCAGGTGGTGGTAGGACAGAAATTTGGAGCAGGAAGGTGGCTGAGCAGTGCCCATGGGAAAGGCTGTGTGCTCCTGTGTGTGGCAACACCAGCAGTGGTTTGGGCTACTGATAATCATCTAATCTTTGGAAATTCAGGGAGAATATCCAACCAGTTTATGGGCAGCTTGTGGAGGAGAGGCAAGTAAGACTTGCAGGCATTTTACGTCACCCCAGTTGTCTCACTGGAATACAATCAGTTAAACAGTGCTTTTGTTGCTGGTGAAACTCCTCTTGGGCCTTAGGGGGCAAGGTGGGGTTTGGCAGTGAAGTTTGGGACTTTTTTCCTCCTTCTGACGAGGGAATCTTTTTCATGCCTGTCCAAGAAAGCAGGAATTTGCATGGTTATTCTTCACTTTCTCCTTCCCCTTCTATTCTGGAGGATGCTGTCCTCCAGAATATCAGTAGCTGACATTCGTCTGCTATGGAGGAATTGATGTGATTGTATTTTTATTTCCAGCCATGTCACTTCAGAGAAGCTCAACTGTGGAAGGTTGTGCTGCTGGAGAGCCCTCTAAATGGTTGTTCATACAGAAATGTGCCCTTGTCCAGTTTAGTTACGAATCCAATGGAAAACTGTTTTCAGTCCTCAGCTATCCAAACACGAACTAATTTGCTGTGTATCACCACTTTCTTATTTTATCTTCTGCTGCACAAACTCAGCACTTGACCAATGACCTTACATCCCAGCATGCCTAAGGCACTGTGTAAAACAGTCAAGCTGTGGCTTGGCAGCTCTCTGTCATGGGATAGATTGTGGGGCAAACTTGTCCAAAACTCTGAGTAGAAGTTGCTTTTTTCTGCAGTTTTCTAACCTGAGAGATACCTGGTTTTAAATGATCAGGGTTCTGGAGGTGCAGAACTCTAAGGTTATCCCTGTCTGAAAGCAGTCTGTGCGTTCTGGTTGTGTCACAGTCTCTGCCAGACAGAGGTGAAAGTGCAGCTGGGATGGCAATGCTGCAAGTGTCTGTGTTGACCCTCTCTGCTGTGCCTTGTTTCTTGTCCAATTCAGTCATTTGAAAAGCATCTTCCCACCTCAAATGTCACATAATTCCAAACCCTCATTCAGCTCTCCCTTCCTGGTGGTGAAAGCTCTGAGGGCAGAGTGTAGCAGGGTTCAGCTGTGTGGTTGGTTGTGAAAGGTCAGACACGTGCTGCTGCTCAGAACTCGATGTTCCTGACACCAAAACTGTCCCCAAACCCTCCAACTGTCAAAACAGAAGCGGTCTGTGAGTCGGCCTGGCTCAGCAACCAAAACTGGGCCTGGCAGGGAGAAGGTTGGGGCCGTTCCTGGGGAGTGGCTGAGACTTCTCATGGAGCATCCCACTCTGGGCTGCAACCAGATCAGTGTGGAGCATCCCAGGCTTGGCAATTGCAGCTCCAAGCAGTTGTGTTAGAGCCAGGAGAGAGGTGACACCTGTGTCTGGGAGCAGCCCCAGAGCCCCACAGCGAAGGCCGGTGCTTTGTGCCACTCTCCATGGGCTTCCCGGTGAATTGGCCGGGCTCCTGTGTCCTGGCATGCACCTTCTCCCCCTGTTCTAGCAGGGATCATGTGCCTCTAATTAATGAGTGCTAGGCAGTGTAATGGCTTATTTATTGTCCTGCGAGTGTGGCCTGATGTGATACTCTGATTCGTAGGGAGCCACAACAGAAAAATGCCAGAGGTGCTTCTAACTGCACTTAAAATGCTTTGCTAGAGCGGCAGCAAGAGCCCACATCACTGCAGCCCCTGAAATCAGAGCCTTGGAGACAGGATGTCACTCCAAGGTTATTCCCTTTGATTGTGTGCTTTTGTGTCTCAGAGCTTGCAGCTGGCTCGGGGCTGTGCCTTAACGAATGCATGGGGACTCTTTGCATGTTTCCTCGAGAAAAAGAGTGGAGCACCATCTGTTAAACCGTTTCAGTGGCTGTGGAATTCAGTACTTTATACAGAGATAATGGTCTGCTTGAATCCCAGAGCCCGGCAAACTGCACAAAGGGAGTTTGGGGGAAAAACTGGGGTGACCATAGGTCTGTTCCTACTTCCCTTCCCCCATCTTGCCTGTGTTTAGGCTGGGCACAGGGATGTTTTCTGTCCTTCCAAGGTTATCTCTACACTAAACAGTTCTTTCTTGAGCAGCCTTTTGCTCCCAGGCTCTGTTGTAAATGCGGCGTTATATTTCTTGGTGATTGTCACTTTAATTCGCACTGTCAGCTCCAAACAGAATTTATTTTCATGTTTCTTAACCCATTTTTGACCACTTAATTAAAGCAAGATGTTTACACACCTGGGAATGTTCTTTTTTTAGTGCCAGTGATCCTGCCTTTAACATGTGGTACTTTGGTGTATATTATGCACATCTGAATGCAAGTGCTCTTTGATATTCTTGATTTATAAAATATGGTGGTTGGTCTAGTTTTTTCTCTTTTATTTTTCCCCCTCAGAAGCTACAGATACCACAAGCATCTTTTCTTCCTCTCCAGAAAATGTCAGCAACTCTTTAACCCAAACTTGTACATGATCCAAGAGGTTACACCAGGCAAAAGTACCACCATGGCTTATTTCTGTTACCCTCTTATGTCTGCAACCATAGAGGGTTTGTGTCTGGGAGGAAAATATTCTTTATTATTTGAATCATTTTTCAAGGCACCTCCTCCTAGCAGTTCTGACTTGCACATCTTGATATGTCAAAAGATTTTGAAGAAGAAACTGGCTGCACTAACCCTTGTGTAGACTCTCATCACCTTGGAGCAGTTAAGATTTGATGTGGTTGTGGGTAGATCTTTGGCTTGCAATTTTTTTTTTTCTTTTTTTTTGCAGAGAATATTGAACAAGGAAAAGGGAGAACATCTCTTTAAGATCCGGGTAGGTCGACACGTTGCCTACCATTCTTTAAAAATAAACCAAAATTGAAATACAGCTTTTAAAAAAACAGACAGAGATGCAAAGCACTGCTAATGTTGCTGGTTGCCATGTTAGCCTTTAAGCATAGCAAGGAGTGTGTCTGCTTCCTTCATGGAGTAGAAGGATACTGATTTGCTGAAACTCCGTATCTCTGTGAGTAAAATAGTGCTGAATTTCAGCTCCCCAGGCCTGTTCACCATTTGTTTAGAAAGCTTTCCCCTGACCTGGCTGTTGTAAAGAGAGATGGCACTCATCAGTGGATACACAGGGAGGCTGGGATGACAGCCAGGTGGAATCCTTCTGATACTTCACAGCTCCCACCAGGAGCTCTATTACTGTCCAGACTAGATAGTAAACTCGTAACTAATCTAAACCAGTCAGTAGTGCCTGTAACTGAAATTTATGGTCTGCTTATCTCTTGTGGTGCTTAATCTTCGTTTATTACAAATAATCTTCCTTCTTATAAGAATATTTTTCCTTCAGGATTTAGACGTGATTTTGCATTTGATAGGAGACTCAGAAATAACCATGCAAGGGAGGCTGAGGAATCTGTGCCATGAGGAGCTGTTGATTAACTCTTCAGTCCAAGGTGGCTCTGGCTCTAACTGCAAAATCTGGCAATGAGTGATGGGACTTGGGGCAAAACAGAACTACTGGACACCTTTTATACAATTTTGGTAGATTTATGGAAATCCAGCCTGTCGAGTAGATCATAGATGTGAAGAACAGCTCTACACAAGAATCTTCAAAGTTGTGGTCCTTATAATTGCTTTCATCATATCCCTCAGTGTGACTCATTCACCCACCTGTGCTTGCACTCTAAGCATTCCCAGGCACTGATGAGATATGGGAATAGTACTGGATCATCCTGCTGCGCAGGATGGGAAATTTAATGTAAGACTTTTTTGGTGAGGAGAGCGAGAACAATATTCAGACAGGCTTTTTGGTGGGCAATGGCTTGTGTTCTCCTGCTGCTCAGGTATTACACTGAAGTGGATCATCCTAAAAGAGAAAAAGCTTGCTGTGTCTGAAATCCTTGAGGCACTTGAGAAGCCTCTATGGCCAGAATCCTGCCAAGACCTGAGCTTACAAAAGGGAGGCACCAAATGCCTTGGTAGGACACTTTGCACTCACTGTGAAGAGTACAAAATAGGGGTGTGGGGTGTGGAGGTGGGCCAGGTAAGTGTTTCAAAATGCTGGAGGTTCCTCTTGGCTTCAGTGGTTAGATCAGCCCAGATTGTCACCTACTGACACATGTCTGCCCACCACCGTGTCCTTTCCATGCTGGAAGGTTTTGTATCAGCACCCCATGACAAGTGAGAGGTTTGGCAGATGGACAGCAAGTCCCTGGCCTGTACTGGAGGTTGATTGCTGTTTGGTGTAAGTCTGAAGGCTGTGTTACATCTGGACACTCTCAGTGCATCTTAGTTCAGATCTCTGGTATTTTTATGATGCTGCTGGAATTTTGGCAGGATGTGGTTTTGCATGAATCCTGTCAGTGCAAAAGTAGTGTCAGGAGGGAATGGAACCTTATTTCCCAGTACATCTCTTAACAGTGTGCCAGGTAGCACAGCTTGTCAGTGTATCCTTTGATCCAATGGCTGGTTGCACTGACCTCGTTGAACTGAGTTTCAACTGGGTTTTGTCCTACTCTTTCCATTAATCCACTTAAAATATAATCAGCAAATTTGCTTCTGCAAACTTCCTTAAGCTTTCTTTGCCTGAGCAGGTGGTATTAAGGTTCTTACACCCTCTCAAAGACCCCTCTGTGTTTGGTGATGGGAGAAAGCAAATGAGCTGCAGTGCAAGTCTCTGATCCTACAGGTGATTTACTGAGTCCAAGAGGTGAAAAGTTGCACCTTGTAAGGCACCTGCCCTTTGAGAGGTGCTACTTGGAAAAGCCCATTTGTTGTTCCCAGTTATGGAATGGACCCTTTTTCAACTCCTATGCTGGAGCACAGAGCAGGTCACTGATATTGTCCATAAACCAGGTGCTGATTTGTAACTCTCCTTGCACAGGGATCTGTTAGAGTTGGAATTGCTTTCTGTTTCTGAGGTCAGTACAAAATCCCCACAGAAACAGAATTTCCTCTTTATGCAGCAGTGCTGTTTATTTGAGGAGAAAAAATGGTGGTTAAATGAGGGTTTCTCACTTAGGTGGGTGTCAGGATCATGTAAAGCGCACCTGTGTCTGCATCAGTGTAAGATGTTTAATGATTCAGCCTCTTGTGTGGTGGAACTGTTGGGGTTTGACTCAAGCCTGACTCACCTGGACTCTTTTTTCCCCTTTTTCTTTAGTGATGATGGCCAAGGAGAAACCGCCAATAACTGTGGTTGGGGACGTTGGAGGAAGAATTGCCATCATTGTGGTATGAGTGTGAGGGGAGCAGGTGGGGGGGCTTCCTCACAGCATCTTTGCTTCTGCTGCTCTATCCCTGAGGGTTGGAGGGATGGCTGGTATAGAGTGGGAACTTGTTTTTTAGACACTCTTTTCTCAAGTAGTTCTGGTGACTTCGGTTTTTTCCACTTTCTGTTGAAAACCATTTGCACTTCAGCTGTTTAAGCCCTAAAATCTCCTTGCTGCCTTGATCCTAAGTGTCAGATATCTGCAAGTAATGAATAAATCCAGGGCACACAGAGAAAACTCCTGAAGTGTTAAAAAACCCCAAGCAAACAAAAAACTCGCCAAGCCTCTCTTACTTGCTATGCCATGCTGCAGTGTAAGTGATCAACATGCAGCTCCCACCCCATGAAAAAATACGCCTTGCTGATGATAAACTGTGAGTGCATGTGCAGGGACTAATTTGTTTCCAGGACACAACATTTGTTCTCCACACTAGCAAAAGGGTCATTAAACCAGGGAAATAGCATTCACAGATTAGTCATGCACGTGGCTGTCCTCATCAGCAGCTGAAGTAGACAGGGATTCTATTTTTCATCTGTGTGCATGGCCAAAGCTGTAGTAGCCTGCAGATCCACTCCTGCCCTGCAGGCCCTGTAAACTTCTGGTTTTGATGTTATTTCTGTTTCTGCTCAGGATGACATCATCGATGATGTGGAAAGCTTTGTAGCTGCTGCAGAGATCCTGAAAGAGCGTGGAGCCTACAAGATTTTTGTGATGGCTACTCATGGGCTCCTGTCAGCAGATGCTCCCCGTCTCATAGAGGAATCATCCATTGATGAGGTGAGTCTGCTCTCTGCTCTCTAGACTGCAGAGGCTGGCACCAAAACTCATAAATTGAGGTCCTTCCCATGGCACGTAGCTCATGTCTGGAATTACTCGTTTTATTAGGTGCTCTCAGTTAGCTGGTTCTTCACTGGAACAAAAAAAAAAAAAAAAAAATTAAGTGTGTGTGTGATTAATACTTGCTCAGATCAGATCTGCTTCTCTGAGTGTGTTTTCTCCCTAATGCAAATATTAGTCATCCCTGCCTGGACACTTCCCTCCCTGCAGCTGGGGCTGTGTGGCTGCCATCTCACTGTGCAGCCCCTCTCTCCCAGCTGGTCAGGGGCTGCTGGTACATGAAGAGGACAGGATTTCAAACATTAGTAGGAGATCCTGTGATCTGAATGGACCCATCAGCCTGTTGGAAAGTGCTGGTTATGTTGGCCCCCTCAACAGCCTGTTACAGAGGGGAGACCATTTATTTTAATCTTTTTTTCCTGATATGCAAGGATTTCTCCCCCTGAACTGTGAAACTGCAGTACACATCTCTCCTGGAGCCAATCCAGGGTGGCTACTCAGGGAAAGTGAAATGTTCCAGCGGCTCAACTTCCTTTCCTTTCTTGCCCTCCCTAGGTGGTAGTGACCAACACTGTTCCCCACGAGGTGCAGAAGCTGCAGTGCCCCAAGATAAAGACTGTGGATATCAGTTTGATCCTGTCGGAAGCCATCCGGCGGATCCACAACGGCGAGTCCATGGCTTATCTCTTCCGCAACATCACTGTCGATGACTAGAGCTGAGCCTGCCCCCGTCCTGGATTCCACAAGAGAAGGAAATCTACATGGAAAGGCAATACCATAAAACATAGGCATAACGCAACTGTTTATTTTTGTAGGAGTGTTGAGGTTTTCAGGGTCTTGAGCCATGAGATCTAATAGAAAAAAAATCAACCTGACCAGCACTTTATGAGTGAATAGAAGGGGCCACTGGCAGTGGGGGGGATTACACCTTAATTAAGAGAGATGGAGAAATGAGGTGGTGTTGAATTTTTAAGTTCCTTTAATGATTTTTTTTTTTTTTAGTGTGTTATCTCTTGCCTTGTAGGGGTGGAAAGAAAAGCTAAACAGAAGTAGCTGTCAGCTTGTGAGAAGGGAACAGAGACTGTTCATTGCTGTGTGGGCCATGAGAGCAGCCTTTGGTGTTGTTTCTGCCTGTATCTTGCCCCAGAACATGGAAGGGAATGTTCAGGCTGTGCTGCTGGCAGAACTGAGCCAACAGCAGCTCTGTGCCAGCTCAGTGGCCTCTCCTCTCCTGCACAGCAGAGCAGGGACTTTCATCAAGACTAAGTTAGCGGAACATCCTGAAAGGACAGCTTAGGGCAACCCATTGGCAGGGCTGCTCCCATCCCTGGGTCAGGGAGCTGGGAACAGGCTCACGTGTGTGTCCCAGTAGAGCAGGAAATGCTAGTTAATGTGTTGGCCTTTTCATTTTGCGAGCTTTGGATCGTTATTGCTCTTCAGTGACGAGTCACGTGAGGGTCTTGGTCCTCACTGGAACACTTGTCTGCACTGCAAAACCAGGCACGATTTTTGGAGTTGCCTGGGGCTGAGTTTGTGGCAGAGTCTTGTGGGGAAGGGAAGTTGGAACAGTATCTGCTTCTAATGCAGCTGTGCTCTCCAAACACTAACACTGAACCTGCAATAAAAAGTGCAAGATTTTTCAGCTTTGGTGCTTCTTGTGAATCCTGTGCCCTCTGAAGAGCTGCTGTGTCTGTTCAGTGGGGCTGTTGCTGTAACAAGGCTCACTTGGCAGCTTGCAGTCTTCTTCCACGGTGCAGTAGGACTGTCTTCTTTCTTGACTGATACTAATTTTTGGGTGGAGGGGACACTTGAGGAAGCAGCACAAAATGCATGTGGAGGGCTTTGTCTCCAGCATGATATAAGGATAAACTCCCTTAAACTGATCTTTCCCCTTGATGAGACAAGCACACTCCAGAAAAACCTACACCACTAGTCTGCTGATGTGAGGAACAAATAAAAGCTGTTGGAAGCAGTTACTTCAACAGCACAGAAAATGTTGAGTTGTTCAGTTTTGGTTATCCTTATTCTACACCTTTCTATTCCACTCCAACATCTAAAATGTGCCAAGGGGCCAGCAGTGACTTAGCAGGACAAGCCTTGAACACCAGGCAAACAAATGGACCTCAGCACGGAGTGCTTGGACCACCTTCAGTATCCAGCATGGATTAAACCTCCACGCCAAATTCCATGAGGGATGTGCAGAACTGGATGAAGTATCAAGGCTGTTGATGTGTTTTACTGCATTTTCAAACTACCACAGACAAATCTCAGCTGTACTCTGTGACCACAGCCTGGCTCCTTGGCCTGGAGGGGTAACGTGATGTTGTACTGCAAGTATTGAATGGATCATCTGGAGCTGTGGAGTCCTTGCAGATGTCTCTGCCATCTTTTCTTCTGAACCAGTGCTGGACAATGTTCTTCATTCTGGAAGCCAGTGTTAAAAGTGTGAGCAGTATTGCTGTTCTCTCCCCTTCAAAGTGCTTGTCAGACCTGTTGTGAGCAAGGTTGGGGCTCACTGAGGGTTGTTGCCCCATTCAGGCTTGCTTTTGCTGGGCTATCTTTAGGTACAAACCATGGAATCACAGCACCACTGAGCAGAGGGTTATGCCTGTGTGCCCTGGGCCATTTTCCTGAGTGAATGTTTTATGGTTGCTTAAAGAATCACCAGCAAAGGTATCGGCAAAAGCAGGTTTAGTATTGAAGTGAAAGTTCCACAAAGTTGTTGGCAAGGTTCACTCTCCTACTTACTATGTGGTAAAAGTGAACTAAAATCTAAAACCAATCAATCTAAACCCAAAATCAATCCAAAAGTTATCTACATTGAGGCTGGGGAGGGGGGAAGGGGAAGGATAAAAAGGAAACACAAGATAAGTCACCAGGCTCAGAGTAGACCCCCTTACAAAACTGACTTATTTCTATAGTGGTGTGGTCTCCATGGAATCAAAAATAGTTCTTACTCTTCCCAATGTATATAAGTACAGTTTCAAGCATTTCAGCAGGATGTATTTCAAAATGACAAACATTTTGTTCAGTGCCAAGACAAATGTCTTGGGCATTAGTGGTGTTAATTTCACAAATAAATTCCTGTTGTTCCTGTACAACACACACATCAACAGTGACAGCTTGCCATTTGTTCCCATTTTGTTGGGCCCATACTCTGTGTTGTATTGGAAATAATTCCATGGAGATTTAACCCCAGTGCAGTGGTTGGGTATATTTGGTTTACCAATGCACTGTGTATTGTTAAAGGAAAAGCTTTACTGTTGGTAGGGTCAGAAGTGAAGGTAACTAGATGCCACCAAGGTTGAAATTCTCATTAAAATTTGTTTGCATTATCCCTGATTATCTTTTACATTTCAGTGGTCAAGGTATTTCCATAGCTTTCCCTAATCGTTGCTGCTGCAGTGAATTGTCTCCTCCACTGAGCTTGGATGCAGCTGTAGAGAGGGAGAGATGCAGGCTCCAGAATGAGGAGGAGAGTGAAGAGGAAGGAGCCTGCTGGCTGTGCCCATCTTACTCCATCTCCTGCCACCACCGTCCAGCTGGAATGCTTGGACACATGGGCCTGTGGGATCTGCCTGCCCGGGAGAACAGGGAACCACTGCAGGGAATTGTGAGAAACCCCTGTGGTTCCCACCCCATTAGACATGGAGAAGATAAGGAAGAAAGTGGAAGCCAGTGAAAGAGACATCACCAAAGTAGAAGCTCTTCCCAGCCCCTCTGGGTGCTCCCCCTGAGCCACCCCCTTCTTTGGGCTCTTGCATCCCTCATGTTTTTGGGGAGCTGCTGCCCGTTCTTGGCTGCTGAGGATTTGCTGAAGGCCAAGCCCTGCCCACAGTGCCCTGTGCCAGCCTGGCTGGGCCCTGCACTGCCCCTGGCTCTGTGCAGACTGTGGTGGGGGCAAAGGACCTGGTCACCAAAGAGTCTGCCCTGGGCTCCCCCTGCCATCCCCCTCTCTGAGGTTAGGGCTGTGTGCCAGGAGATCCACAAGGAGACTTGAAGGCAGAGAACATCTGGGCCATCCAGGAGTCTCTTGTCTTGGTGAGCTGCCACTGGTGCCCTCAGGAGCTGCTCCTCACTGTGCTGCTCTGCTGCTCCTGCCCTGCAGCCCTTGGAGGTTCCCTGTGTAAAGGGCACCAGGAGGGAACGACTGGGAAGGGTGTCCCATGAGTGCAACGTGGGAGCTCAGCCCAACCCACCTGGAGCCCCCTACAGTCCTGCCAGCCTCTCCAGCCCCAGAGGAGGTGGCAGCATGGCGTGCTGGGACGTGCTGCAGAATTTCCTGGTGGGCAGCAAAGCAGAAAGAGGAAGAGGAGGCCAAGGTCTGCATGCAGCCCCCAGTACCTCCAGCCACTGGGTGCCCCAAGGTCTCTGCTCCTGTTCCCTGTGTATCCCCCCAGGAGGCACAACCTGGCACAGGCAGAGCCAGGGTAGCTCCAATGTGCTCTCTGTTTTCTGCTCAAAAAAGGGCCGTGCTCAGGGTGATGGGAGAAACAGCAGGAGCTGGTGACTCCCTGGGGCCAGGCTCCTGCTGCTCCTGGGCACAGGCTGTGTTCCCAGAGCCTTCAGCCCCAGCTCTGGGCTTGCCCCATGTGGGTACCCATGTGGGGGGCTTGGCAGGGGCAGCCTGGCCCCTGCTGCCCTCCTGGGAAGAGCAGGCAAAGGGGAATGGGTTGATGGGCAGAAGTGCAGCAGCAAGGGCAGACCCAGGGCCCCTCAGCCTGTCCCCAGCCTGTCTTCAAGCCCCTGGCTCATGGAGCCAAACTCAAGTACTCCCTGAGAACCCAAAGGCAAAAACTGCTCACCCCATGGAGAGCCCCCAGCCCCCATAACCACAGCACACCCAGCCCCATTTTGGCCTTGCCACCAGCCCCAGTTCCCACAGGACTGGGCTGCTGGGGATGCCCCTGAAGGAATTCCCACATCAGTGTGTTTGGGGAGCTTCCCTCTATGGATTTCCCGTTGTCTAATATGAGCTGGAGCATTTTCCTAGGTGGGAAACCACAAACAGCCCATTTCCCCCATGGCATCTCTTTTATTTTGTAGCCAGCCAGTGGGTTGCGCTGTGCTGGGGTGGTGAGGGAGAAACCAGGCTCGGCACCCCACAATTCCCCTGAAAATGCCAGAACTCCTGCAGTGCTGTGTCCAGCCCAGGAGCCAGGATCCCCTCAGGAGCTCACCCAGCCTTCCTGTGCTCAAAGCTCCTGAGCTTTCCCAGAGCAGGCAGATGTCAGATTCCACTGCCTGGTGGCCAGACCAGCACATTTAAGAGGGAATTTCTAGTTGATGGTTTTGGTAAGGATTTGTCCGATGGATCACTCTAGTTCAAAGGTTTTTCCCAATGTTTGAGTCATTTACTTCCTAGGCTTGTCTGGAGGCCTGTGTTTATCTGCTTTCCCCTGCGTGTATGGCTCTTTGCTTTGGAGTGAGGTGCTGAAAATCTGTTTATTGATGGAGCCAGCAGCAGCTTTCCACTTCTCCCACATCTAAGGGAGAAGGGAAGCTCTCATGCTTTTGAGACCTAAAAATGAATGACTGGAGGTGCTTCCTCTCTGGGGCTGGTCTCCTCCTGGAGTGTTCTGGAACACTCCAGGCTGTGTGAGAACATGGATCACCACTCCACAGGGCACAGCCCTCCTGGGCAGGCTCAACTCACCCTGCGAGCAGCTCCTGGGGCACCACCTGCCCAGTGTGAGCCATCCTTGGAGTCATTTTGGGGCTGAAAGTGGTAAGGCTGGAGGTGTTGTGGCACATGGTCCCTGCAGGTCCTGTTGGTTGCTGGAACCAGAACATCACCAGCAACGGGAGACAATGGGGACATTCCACATAGGACTGAGCCATTGCTGTGTAACAATGGGCATCCTTTGACAGGGCAGGGGAACACTGTAAAGAGGGTCACAAGTAGCACAGGCTCCAGAACAAGGAAGGAGGAGAGCTGGCTGAGGAGGAGGAGGAGGAGGAGGAGTCCAAAAAGAAAGGATCCTGCTGGCTGTGCCCCTCTTCCTCTTCCTCCTTCTACCACCTTCTGCCACCACCTCCCACCTCCCGCCCTACCTGCTCCTCTCTGGAGCAATAGCACAAGAGGCTCCTGTTCATGGCAGTTGTGTGCTTTTGGACAGATCAGCAGCAATGGCACCGGTCACTCTGCGCTACATGCTGGAGATTGCCCTCGGGTCATCAAGAGCTGGAGTTGTTGACTTCGAGCAGCTGCACAACCTCCTGAATGGATTACTTTTACACCTGGGCCTGCAGGATCTGCTTGTCCAGGAGAACGGGGAACCACTGGAGGGGGCCGAGGAAAGCCCTTTCGCTTTACTTAAGGATTTAAAGCACAGACTGGAAGCCAATGAAAAAGAACTCGCAGAGGTAGAGGCTCTTTCCAGCCCCCGGGTGCTCCTCCCAAGCCACCCCCTCCTCTGGTGTCTGAACCCCCTCATGCTGCTGGGGAGCTGCTGCTGAGGATGTGCTGAAGGGCAAGCACTGCCTAGGCCAGGCCCTGCAGAGCTCTGTGCACACCATGGTGGGTGTAAAGGACCTGGGCCACAGGGACCCTGCCCTGGGACCCTGCCCTGGGGCTCACCCCACCTTCCCTCTCTCCTAGTACCGGACTCTCTGCCAGGAGCTCCGT
Organism: Chamaea fasciata; assembly: GCF_029207755.1. NCBI lineage: Eukaryota > Metazoa > Chordata > Aves > Passeriformes > Sylviidae > Chamaea > Chamaea fasciata. Next base: position 7,748,865 of record NW_027094104.1, on the reverse strand, counting down.
GAGGAGGTTACTGAGATGAAGGTGGAGCAATCCCGCATAGCAGAGGGCATGCAGAAGATCATGGATAATATTGACGTGGTGAGCTGCCACTGGTGCCCTTGGGAGCTGCCCCTCCCTGTGCTGCCCTGCTGCCCCTGCCCTGCAGCCCTTGGAGGCTCCCAGCATGAAGGGCACCAGAAGGGATGAGTGGGAAAGGTGTCCTAAGAGCAGAATGTGGGTGCTCATCCCAACCCACCTGGAGGCCCCCACTTTCCTTCTGCCAGCACTGCCCTGGGGAGGGCAGAAGGGCACCACTGCCCACAGGTCAGGCTGGTGGGTAGAGGTTACTGCCTCCCTCAGGCAAGGCTGCTGAGGCATTTGTGTACTAAAAAGCCATCAAAAAAAGGTAACCTGGGTTCTGGGAAGGTGGGGGAGACAGAGGTCCACCTGTGAAATACAGCCACAGCCACTTGGCATAGCCGTGTCCAGGATCCCTCTGTCTGGTGTCCAAGTTAATTTGCAAATGTCTCGTTTAAATCCTGTTCCTGTGTTCTGACTCCTGTCCCTGTCCTCACCCTACTCCAGGAAAATTTCCAGAACATGCTGGAAGATCTCCGTAAGCAGCTGTTGGAGTCTGTCATGGTACGTCCTTGAGCACACCCAGGGCCTGCTCCAGGGCAAGGTCCCCCTACATCAGGGCATGGTCCCCAGAAGTTCTTGGGGGGTCAACACTCCTCTGGATCCCATCCTGCCCCCAGTTACACAGATGGTTCTGATGCTTTCCTTCCCAGAAAAGAAGTCTGGAAAAGAGGCTAATGCTCTCCCCAGCCCCAGAGGAGGTGAGAAAGAGTGATGTGCTGGGACATGCTGGAGGACTTCCTGGTGGGCAGGAAAGCAGGAGGAGGAGGAGGAAAAGGAGGCCAAGGTCTGGCAGTGGAGCAGGATCACAGCCCCCTGCACCTCCAGCCACTGTGCACCCCAGTGCCCCTACCGAGGTTGCTCAGGACTTCACTTCCCTGTGCATCCCACCAGGAGAAGGAGCTGGCACAGGCTGAGCCAGGGCAGCTCCTCAGCTGGCCTAATGTGTGCTCCCAGCTGGTCTTCTGCTCAGAAAAGGGCCGTGTTCAGGGTGGTGGAAGAAACAGCAGGAGCTGGTACCTTCCTGGGGCCAGGCTGCATTGACATCCCACAACAGCCCCTCCTTGCTCAGCATCAGGCAGGACCATGGCTCCCTGCCCTCTGGATCTCTCTGGAGCAGTGGCTGGGACTGGGGGACAGCAGAGGGATGTTATGGGGCAGGTCTGGGATACTGAATCCTGTTCCCTGTTGGAGGGAAGAATGCCTTGTTGCTGTATTAGATGGAACCATTCAGGTGCCAGCTGATCCCCTGGGTTGGCTGTTAAAACCATGGTCGTGGAGGTGCCTGAGGGACTAAACTGGCAGGGGAGGAACATTTTGAATTTCAGCAAAGGCAAGTGCAGGGTCCTTCACCTGTGGAGGAGCAACCCCAGGCACCAGCACAGGCTGGGACTGACCGGCTGGAAAAGCAGCTCTGTGGGGAAGGAGCTGGGGGTCCTGGTGGACAATGAGCTGTCCGTGACCAGCTCTGTGCCCGAGGGGACAAGGAGGGCACTGGTGTCCCGGGGTGCGTTGGGAAGAGCATTTCCAGCAGGTCAGGAGTGATGCTGCCCCTCTGCTCAGCCCTGGCGAGGCCTCCCCTGGAGCAGTGTCCAGTTCTGGGCTCCTCGGGGTGGGAGAGACACGGAGCTCCTGGAGCGGGTCCCGTGGAGGGATGGAAAGATGATCTGGGGACGGGAGCATCTCTGTCCTGGGGAAAGGCTGACAGAGCTGAGGCTGTTTGGCGTCAAGAGGAGATGCTGAGAGGGAACCAAGGCTGGGAGGGTGATGCTGAGCATCATGGGGGGATCTGTGTCTCAGTTTCCCCAGGAAGAGCTGGGTTGGGAGGCTGTCTTGGAGACCCTGAATGCAGCCTGTTGTGGCAGCCATCCCATCCTCTCTTTCCCAGTCTGCCCTGAGGGACCAGGATGATGGCTGGAAGGATGGCCGCGGACCCACACATTCGTGGGATGACCCAGGATTGATTGTCATCGGCAACGAAAGTACCACTGGGCACATCTGGGGAGGGACCTGGAGGGTGTGAGGGCACAGCAGGCTGGGCAGAGGGCCTGCAGACTGCTGGGTTTTCCCCCAGGCTCCCCTGACCCTGGAGAGCTCCCTCTGGTCTCTTCTTCCAGTTACCCTCCTGGAAAGGACACCCATATCAAGATATGGGGACACCCAGCCCAGCAGCCCTCTGTCCCCCAACGCCAAGGCACGGGGCAAAGAGGATTTGCCAGAGGCGAATGCAAGCAGCTACTCAGTCCCCTCCAGGGAAAATGACATGGGACTGAGTGACATGGGACAGAAGAGCATGGGATGGAATGCAGGACAGACTTACAGGGGACAGAAGGGCAGGGGATGGAATGTGCCATCAAGTGGCACAGGACAGAAGGACATGGAAGATAATGACATGGGACAGATGAAGGATGAAGAGATCAAGATGAGCATCTCCAAGGTAGAGGCTCTTCCCAGCCCCCTGGGTGCCCCCTCTGAGACACCCCCTCCTTTGGGGTCTGCACCCCCATCTTGCTGCCCTTAGACCAAGGTCTGGTTTAAGACCAAGCTCACAGTAGCACAGGGGGCTTCATTGAGGGAAAGGGGTGGAGTTTTGGGGACATGAGCTGGGGCTGAAACAGTGCTTTTCTTGCTCAGGCTTCTCCCCACATTCAGAGGAGGAGCTTCACCGCCTCGAGAATGCATCCAGGAGCCCCTGGCACCCACCTCCCAGACCAGCAGGCACCGTCAGTACAAGGCCAACCAGGATCCCAGAGCCCCTCGATCCCAGCTGACAATGGGGCTGGGACTAGCAAGTGAGTGCCGTAGGGACAGCAATGGCTTTAGGGACAGCACTGGCCTTGTTCCCTCTGGCTGAGCCCATGTGGTGCCCTGCCATTGGATCCATTTATTCACTGATGGAACCATGGGGATGCTGATGATGATTTCCTCCCACTGGCAATAGGCTCCCGACATCCAAGGAAGCACATGGACGAAGCAGCTCCAGAATGGAGCCATTCCCAGCTGAAGATGGACTGTAGGTGCAAAGGCTTTTGTGACAAATGTGAGGGACAGTGGCTTGTCCCCTGGCAGGGCTGGGACACGCAGTGCCAGAGCTGGGTCATGACCTGTCCTTCTGGCAGGGCACAGGGAGGTCCTGGGTGCTAATCAAGCAAGGACACAGGTGTGAGGGCTGGTTGGGATGGCAGGTGTGGGAGCCTGTGCCCTCCACCTCCCATCCCTGTGTGTCCTGGGCAGCCACAAGCAGCCACCACATTTTGGAGGTGCCAGTGGGACCGAGGTGAGCGTGTCCCAGGCTGGGAGCATCCCATCCCAGCAAGGGGTACAGAAACCCCCCTCTTTGACCTTGCCACCAGCCCCAGTTCCTATGGAACTGGATTGCCCCTGGGAGAAATTCCCATAGCAGTGGGTTTTGGGAGCTTCCCTCTGTGCATTCACCATTGTCTGATATGAGCTGGAGCTTTGTCCCGGGTGGGAGTCCACAAATAGCCGATTTCTCCCTTTATTTTGTAACCAACCAGTGGGTTGGACTGTGCTGTGGTGGTGGTGGAGAATCCAGGCTCAGCAACCCACGATTCTCCTGAAAAACTCCCTGCAGTGCTGTGCCCAGCACTTGGCTCTGCCTGCATAGTCAGGGCTGTGTCCCCCAGGAGCCTGCCCAGACCTTTTCTCCCTGTTTTAGGATGCTCCTAAAGGTGCCCTCTTCCAAGTACTCACCTTGTGACCAGCCTGCGCAGTTGCCTGGCCAGTGAGTGGCACCAGCACTGGTGCATCGGGGATGGGAAAGGGACTGATGGGTGCTGGCAGTGTCCTGCAGTGTCAGGGGTGGCTCATCTGGCCCCTGTCACCCACCCACGGCCCCTGTCACCCCCCCCAGACACTCTGAGGTCATCTCATCCACACCACTGCCATCCCCCAGCCTCTCTGGGCACCTGCCCCGTGCTACCAAGAAGCCCAAAACACAGGAGCAAAGGTAGGGACATGGGGACACATCCCTGTCCCCTGGGGCCTAAGGGAGCCCTGTCCCAACAAGGACAGCTCTTCCCCGGGTGGGGTGGAAGGGGACAGAGGTGCCCACGGCGCTGGGCACTGAGCATCCCTGTGCTCTGTTCCACAGGGAGCAGGTACTCGAGGGCTATTCCCGCAGATCACCGATGTACTGTGGGGGCAAACACACCAGCATCTGCCCCACGCAGCCCCTGGAGCCTCTCCTTCCAGACCCCAACAAGGTAGGGATGGAGAAGGTGGGGATACAAACAGGGGACACCGAGGCTGGGAGAGTGATGCTGAATGTCTGGGGGAGATCTATGCCTCAGTTTCCCCAGGAGGAGCTGGGTGAGGGGGGCTAGCTTGGGGATGCTGAATGCAGCCCGGTGTGGCAGCCAGCCCATCCCCTCCTTCCCAGCCCGGCGTGGTCAACCTGGTGGGCACGGATGGACTCGTGTACCGGGGCCGGACTGCCCCGGGGACGGACTCATCACGCGACACCAGCCCCCAGAAATAAAGGGTGACAGCAACCTGTGCCTCCTGAGTGGAGCAGGATCTTCCCTTCGTGCGTAAGGACGGGCCGGCAGCATCCCTGGTCCTGTGGAACCCCCTCCCAGGGTCTGTGTCAGCCCCCGGTGTCGTGCACACCCTGACCCCCACGAGCCCTGCCAGGTGAGCCTGTGGCCCCGAGAGGGGTCTGGGACGGCAGCAGGAGGAGGAGCCCATTTGCTGCTGGAGAAGGGGGAAATGGGGACCTCAGTGGGAAGGGCAGCAGCAGAACAGAGTTTGATGCCAAAAGCAGATCCCACCCCAAGCCGTTGGTTTCCTGTCGTTTATCCCCCGGGATGAGCATCACTGAGCTGCCTTCCTCATCTCCAAGTGACAAAACTCCCTTTGTCACCCCCTCGTCCCTCTTGCAGTGCTGCCGCTGATTGAAGGTAGAAACCCCTCTGCTTCCCACCTCCAACCAACACACCACAACCCCAGGAGAGGAGGGACACGTCCCCTCCTTTCCTTTGTGCCATCCCCAAGGCTTGGGGCTGCTCCTCCCCAGCCCCCCCGTGCCATCCACCCCTCACCGTGGATGGGGGGAAGCCGCAGGGTGTGCTGAGACCAAACACAAGTCATGTCACAAGGTGCGGGGTAGCAGGCAGGGAAACCCCGATCCCTGGAGCAGCACGGGGGGACTGAGGGGTGTCACGGCTGGGAACACACGGCTGTTTGTGCAGGGAGCTGGGGATGTCCCCTCTACACACAGGCAGTGACACTTCCTGGGGGGGACACAGAGGTGGAGGCACCTCTCGGGTGAGTGGGAGGGTGAGAAACCCTGAGGGGAACCCCAGAGGAACCTGAAGGGAACCCAGAGCTTATGGGGGACATCCCCTGGGGGCTGCCCTGTGGAAACCCTCCTGGTGGATGTCCCTAAACCTTCCCCCCACAGGGACAGCCTCCACCCGTGTCTGCTCCACTGTACTCCAGGGGCGTCTTAGTTCCCAGGGAGTTCCCCCTGGAATGTTCCCCCTGGTGGGTTTGGTTTTTCAGGGGAAAACCAGGTACTCAAAACCTGCTTTGGTGGACACAGCAGGATCTGGGATCCCCCCAGTGCCACCTCCTGTAGGATAACTGGGAACATTCTGAGCAAACCACTGGGCACCAGAGCAGAACCAACAAAGCACCATCCTGCACTCCTGGTTGGGGTTGAGGGGTTTAAAAACAAACACCCGTGGGACCAATTGCATTTGGAGCACATGGCCCAGCTGGGGTCACCTCTCTGGTGCTGATCATCCCCCGGCCCCTTTGGCTGCCCCGAGGATCCAGACACACCTTATAAACACCCCCACCCCCCCTGCACCCCCTGAACGCACCCCCAGCCCCAAAACCCCCAGCCTCGGGTGATCTCTGGAGCAGGTAAGTAACCCCAGATGGGGAATTTTTGCCTTTTCTCCTTGGAGTCTGTGCCACCCTGGGGAACCTCCCCATCCCTGCAAGCTTTGGACTGTGCCTTGAGCCTCCCTGTCTTTCCTAGCATTTCCAGAGCTGCTGTGCTCCCGTTTTGGGGGTTTTACCCCAGCTGCTTGTTGTGTGAATGGAGTGGCCACAGGCCTGGTGAGCTCCATATCCTCTGGCTGGGGACCCTTCTGCAGAGGGGGACACTCAGAGGATATCATCCCCTCCCCGAGTGTCCCTACAGTGCTGAGGCCAGGGGAGCTCATCACTGGGTGGGTGATGGGGCTGGGCGCCCAGGTTGCTGGGGGGCTTTTGCAAGCTGTGAGATTTTGAGGGGACAGACAGGGGTGTTGCCTGCACCCCCCGGCACACGGGGGCTCCTCACTGTGCTGGCACAGCACCCCCATGGCCCTGGGTCTTCCCTTCCCTCTGACCCCCCTCCTTGGGGACAGCAGTGGTGGCTTGTGGAGGCAGAGAACGGACTCAGTCCCCACTGGTGACGCTGCCTCATAGGGGAGTCACTCCCATTTTCAGTGCCCTGCCAGGGACACCCTCCCAGCAGAGAGAAAAGGCAGGGACAGCTGGTGTTAAAAAAGTGATTTTTTTTTTAATTTTTATTATTTTTTAAATTAATAAAAAACCTTCAACCTGTTTTGTTTTTGTTGTTTTTTTTTTTTTTTTTCTGGGTCTTTTTTTTTTTTTTTGGTTTGTTTTTCTGTTTGTTTTTTTTTTAAGCAACATTGATTTGAAAACTAAAAAACCCTCAGCTCCCCCCTGCCTGGGGAAGCGCCATGTAGGGCGGTCGCAGGGACAGAGGGACATCACTTTGATAAACCCCCAGGCCCTGGAGGTGCTGAGGGAGGGAGGATGGGGTTTGGGGGCAAGTCCAGGGGGGGTCTGTGCAAGAAGCCGGGCTGAATTTCAGGAGCCAGAGAGCTGCATTTGCTCTGGGCACCGCAACAAGTGCCCAGGGAAGCCAGAGCTGGGGAGGGTGTCCAGTGGCTCCATGTCCATGTGGCCATGATCTGGGGTGCCAACAGCCACTTCCATCCATTTATTTTTGTTACTCCTCTCCTCCTCTTCCCTCTCCTGCCCTGATGTAGAGATGCTGGGTGGGGATAGAGCCATAGGGAAAACCCCCCGACACCCAGCAGCTGCCTCCACGCTGCTGCTCCTTCTCTCTGGATTTATATACATTAGATATATTTATATATTATAGTTATATATTTTTTTAAAAAAAGGGGAGGGGAGTAGAGAGCAGCCAGAGGCTCTCACGGGTCAGTGCCCTCCCTGGCAGCACGTGCTCCCCCCCTTAAAAATAATAATAAAACCTAGAAAATTATTCCAGTGCGTTTCACGGCGAGCCCCTGCTCCCAACGCCCCGGCCCGGCCCCCCCTGACCCCCCCCAACCCTCTGCCAGCCCCAGCCTTATCTCTGACCATCCATGGTGGCCACGGCTTTCTGTGGGGGGGCCGGGGGCGGCGGGGTGGGGGGCCAGGAGGGCTGCGGGTGGTGCAGGTGGTGGTGGAGGCCGTGGGTGGTGGGCGAGGACGGGGGCAGCCAGGCGGGCTGGTGGCTGGGGGGCGAGGAGGCCCAGAAGGGGCTGAAGCTGCCCGGGGGGGAGCAGGCCATGGAGGTGATGGGGCTGTTGCTGCTCTGCAGGCTCTCCGAGGTGCGCAGCTTGGAGAACATGGCCAGCGCGTCCGGGAAGTTGGGCGGCGTGGCCGGCGTGTTGCTGGGGGTGCACATCTGCGGGGCACAGGAGAACGGGGCTGTCAGCTCGGTCACGGGGGGCTGCTGGGGGTCCCAACCCGCCCCACAACAGCCAAGACCCATCGCTGAGGATCCTGCCTGTATCCCCACACCTGGCACCTCCCCACAGCCATGGGCTGGTGCGGCCCCCAGGGGTCTGGGTGGCTCCCCCAAAGGTGTGGGATGCCTGGGGAGAGGCTCCAGCAAATCTGGGAAGGACATTTTGGGCCATCCCAGATACTCAAAGCCCATGGATGAGGCGGGTTTGGGGAGCAGCACAGACAGGGTTGATGCCAAGGGGTCCCAGTATGGTGGGTAGGGAGGGTACTGGGGTCCCTTTCACCCAGTTTCCTCACCCTCTTCCCCCTCACACCCCATTATGGCAGAGAGAGCAAAAGGCAAGCAAGGTCCACCCAGTTCCTGGTACAGCCCCTGCCTTCTCGGTACCCAGCTAAATTTAGCACCTGGACAGTGATGGATCTGTCCCTTTTTCCAGCAGAGGAAAAATCCACTAGGGAGGACCCAGCCCTGCTCTGAGGCTCAGGGGCTGGCACAGGGACCCCAAATCAGCAAACAACTTGCTGAACTGAGAATTGGGGAGGTGGTAAAAGGGGGATAGGGGTGTGCATGCAAATTCCCATGAGGCTGCACACACAGGGAAGGGCTGGTGGGCAGGGGGATGCACTGGCAGGGGATGCCTGGACACGGGGGTGGTCCGTGCACAGGCAGACTCAACCCCTCTAGGTTAAATCCATCCCAAATCCTTGTTGCCCTCCTGGAGCCACAGTCCTGATGGATGCCTGTGGGGACTTTGAGCAGAGTTAAGGGACTTGGACAGTGTGTCTACTGCCTTTAGCAATGGGGGACTGAGATGTTTCTGGTGGGGAATAGCTGCATGATCTCCCCCTTCCTGGGGCTTATCCCAGAATTTGGCCCTGGCTGGGGCTCAGCAGCCCCCACTGCTCCCCAGCACAGGCCAACACCTAAATCACTCTTAGAGGTTCCTCCTCATCCCCATCCCAGCCACCCTTAGGAATGCCAGGATCAAGGGAGCAGCAGCCAAACTCTTCTGGGGGGCCCAGACCCCTGAAGTTGGGGTGCTCCTCCAGCCTGGGGAAAGCAGCAGCTGGCTCCCATCAGCCTGTGGAGCTGGGGCACCCCAAAAAAGCAATCACAGCCTGGCTGGCACTGAACAGGTTCATAGTTAACCTGGGATATTCCTCCACAGAACTCATTTCAGAGCTCAGCTTGAAGTGGTGCTAATCCAGCTTTTGCTTTTTAAATTAACCCATAAATTTGGCAGTATCTGAAAAGATACTTGTTGAAAAAAAATAAAATAACAAACCCCAAACCCCTTAAATTTGCTGTTTTGAAAAAAAACCCACCACCACCACAGCCAGCCCTGGAATGATGCTGGACACAGCTCTGAGCTTCTGGGGTGATGTTTGCCAGATAATTTGAAATATTACTTAAAAAATAAGAATTTCCAAGTAATTGCTGCCTTCCTCTTCTAACACATCTTGAGGAGAGCACTCGGCTGTCAGAGGGTCAGTCACTGACACCCCAAACAGCTCTGGCGAGTCCTGGCCCCACAGCCTGGAATCTGTGGGGGCCTGAGGAGTGTGGGGAGCCCTCCAGGGAGTGGGGGTGACAGGGACGAGCCCCCCCACATCAAACCACGGCCGCACTCGCAGCTTTGCTCCCTGACGCTTGCAGAAGAAATAGAAACTGCAAGCACAAAACTCCTCATCTCACGCCTGCCCTCAGCCGTGTGGGGCACTTCAAACCGCACAAATCAGGATGCTGCAAAGGGGGAGGGAGACACTAAAAAATACTGCCCAAAATAGGAGTATCTGGGGAGAAGGGAAAAGGTATTTTAACACCACGTGGAGCACACGGTGTTATGAAAAGGCTGCTGGGGAGAGGGAGAACCGAGCGGCTCCAGATCCTCCGTGCTGGGGGGGAATGGGGTGCCTGTCATGGCTGGGGTGGCTGGTGGGTCCCTGCACAGGGATGGGTTTCACCAGCCCTGCTTTGCATCCCAATTCCAGCGGCCGCCCGACAGGAATTGCCCCGCTGAGGCTTTGGGGGTGGAAGCAGCAAGGCCTGGATGTGCCGGCGGCTCCTGCCTGTCCCCGGCCCCTCTACCCCCGGGAACGCGGCTTTTCCCACGCAAGACCCTCTGCGAACGCCCCGGGGCGGCACGGAAACGTGCGGGGCGGGGAGGAATTGCAATAAAAGGGGTTCTAGTGGGAGCTGGCTGACAAAAAACCGATTTTCTCCGAGGGAAACAGAGCGCTTGCTGTCGGCAATGCCAGGCCGGGTGGCGACTCCCCACGGGATGAGAAAAGGGGGAAAATTCGGCTTAACCCAGATCCGTTCCTTCCCCCACGCGCGGCACCATTTAGTTCCCTCAACACTGGAGGATGGCGGGGTGGGGGAAGAGGGAAAACAAGAAAGAAAACCCCCCCAAGAAAACACAAAACAAAACACCCGGAGGGAAATAACTTCCTCCCTTTGGCCGGGGGGATGTGCCCTCGGCCAAGGTCAAGTGGCGTGGGGGGGAAAGGGGGGGCCAGAGGTGGCCCCCCGGCCCGGGGAGCCCAAGTTGCAGCGCGATGCTCGCCGAGACAAACTATTTCCTGGCAGACATTTTAGCTCGTGTTTACATTCTCCGGCTGCGTGCTCCTGCGGGCGCCCAGCAATATGGCTGGCAGGGAGCTGACAGCTCCCAGGGCTGGGGGCTGCACCGCCTCGGGGGGCTTGGGGGGGCTGGGATGGGGGGAGGCTTTTCTGGGGGATCATGGGGTGGGTGGTGTTTGTAGGGGTGGGGGGGTATGCGGGATCGGTTGGGGCTGGGAAGGGTCTAAAGGTGTTTTTGGGGCTGGGGGCGTTGGGGAGGGGATGGGGTGGTGCAGGGGTGAGGGAGGGGCGGGGGTCCCACTTACCATCTGGGGGGGGTGGTGGCTGCTGGGAATGTTGGTCTCCTGGAAGAAGGCGCTGAGGGCTGTCTGTGGGGACAAGCTGTCAGCTCCAACCCACCCGAGACAAAGGGGGAGGGAAAACACGGGCCCCCCGAAGCTCACCCCGCAGTCCCCCGCTCGCTCCCACCCCCCCGGGACCGCCCCGGGCTGCCGCCAACCCCGCCGGGCCTGGGGGCTGCCCTTCACCCGACCCACCGCAGATCGTGTCCCCTGCTCGCTCAGGGGCTCCCCACGCCAAGGGGGACACCCCGAACGCCGTGTTTACACCCCCCCCGTCCCTCCCCGCGGCACCCCCATCCCCAGATCGGAGCGCGAGGGAGGGGCCGGGGCGCTGGGCCGCAGCTCGGGTTACGGCCCGGGTATAAATAGACCCGGCGGAGCCCGGGGCCGATTCCCCCCTCACCGCGGGGTGGGCGCCCGGGGGGCGGGCAGGACCCCCCAAAACCCGGCCACGCGTGTCGGTGGGCCGGGGCCGCACAGGCCTGCCCCCACCCCCACCGCCTTCCGCCCCGCGGCTCTGCGGGCAGGCGGGCGGCGGGCGTGCGGACCGGCATCTGCGGCGCCCCGGTTCGCGTGCGGGTTACCCCGATCCGTGCCGGCGCGGCCCGTCCCGTACCTCGAACTGCCAGTGTGCCGCCTGCAGCAGCTGCTTGGCCTGGTCGGCGGCGCAGCCCGCCGCCAGCACGAACTGGTTGATCATCACCTGGTGCCGCAGCTCTTCCATGTTCACGGACATGGCGGGGCGGCCGCGGCCCCGGCCCCGGCCCGCACCGCCCGGAGCGCCCCGCGCCCGCCGCGCCCGCCGCGCTTCACCGGGGGGACCGGGGGGCGCCGCCGGCCCCGCCCCCGCGCGCCGATTGGCCGCCGCCGCGCCCCGCGCCCCGCCCACCACCGGCTTCGAACCTTCCAGCTGCCCCGGCGCCTCCCCATTGGCCCGCGCCTGTGTTTTGGCTGCAGACGGCGTCGCGATTGGTTGGGGACCGCGGAGGCGGGGCCAGGCGGGAGGGAGAAGGAGAGGAGCGGCCGCTGATTGGCTGCGGAGGGTTTTATCGTGAGGCGTTTGTGACGTCACGTTCATTGAAGAGGTTCATTGAATAGGCGCGGGAGGGGCCCATTGAGAGGGGCTCAGCCTGGGGGGCGGCCATTGAGAGCAGCTGTTTAGGGGGGATTATTGAGGGGGGCTTCAGTTAAGGAGGTTCATGGAGAGGGGGCCATGGGGGTTTCACAGGACGGGGGACTCTGCCCTTCTCTGGATGCCCCTGCTGGGGGGGCCACTCCTGCAGGGGCTGCACCGTAACCCCCTGCCTTGGCTCCCCCCTCATTCCCTTCGCAAGGCTCCTCTCTTCCCTCAGCAAAGCTCTCCCAGCACCCCGTCTCCTCCTTCTTGGGGACCCTCTTGCCCCCTCCGAGGGTTCCCCCTTAACCCCCTGTGTTGACTTCTCCAGCAAGGCTCTCCCAGGGCCGCCCTCCCATCTGGGAATGGGACCTTAACCAGGGGCAGGAGCAGGGACCCATGTAAAGGCTATGGGGTTCAGGGCAGCTCCCAGCTTGTGGGGGTGTGTGGGGTATTGGGATTTTTTGTTGATGGTTAAAATCCTGATGACTCTGAGCACCAGTCTCAGCCTGCAAGGATGAACTCGCCCCCGGTGTGCTTCCCCACTTGGGGACCCAAGTGCAATTCATGCCTTGAAATGTTTTGACTAAAAAGGGAAAATTGGCATTTAAACTCCAAACAAATAAAGAAGGGACTTTGCAAATGCATGGTGTGAAAATACGTTGATCTGGGCAGAGCCATTGGAGGTTTGGATGTGGCAGTGGTGACCGGCTGGCCAGAGGAGAGGGAATGAAGAGGCAGAGGGATGGAAACTTGAAACTGCAGCTGGTTGCACCGAGCAGTGAGGGCCTTTGTGGGGCTTCTGCAAGGCCCTGGTGGTCCCATGGAGGTGAGGTCCAGCAATGCCAGTGTGTGGTTGCCCAGGCTGGATATCCTCCCAGGATATTCAGGGGGATCCCATCCCTGGGATTCAGTGATGGGTATGGAGGGTCCCGCTTGCCCAGTAAGATTTTGGTAGCTTTGTCTTCTTGGAGCAAAACCAGCCTTGAGTCAGCTGGAGGTGTGACGGGAGCAATTCCAGATGCAGGGATCCGAGACCCACCTGCCTCCTGCACACAGCCCTGGTGAGGTCTCAGAACCTCCTGCTTGCCAAAGCCACCCACTCCTGTGCACAGCACGGCTTCGAACTGGGAGCAGCCAGCACCCAGTAGTGCCTGCCTTGGGAAACCCATGGGACTGCAGCTCACGGGCCCTTGGCACCCAAAGCTGTGACAAAGTAGTGTTGGTGACATTTGGAGAAGTCAGCAGGACTGTGAGTTTTTCAAAAGGAGCCCTTTGGGGGGCAGGGTTTGCTGTCTCCTCTCCGTGCTGAGATGCTCTTCCAGATGTGCTGCCCTGACACCCCTCTGGGACCCTGGGGGTCATTCCTGGGGGTGGGTCCCTCCCCAGGCAGGAGCTGGGGAGCCCTGAGCAGCCACTAATGAAGGGTCACCCCCACCCCAGCCATTGCCACTGCCTGGCGGGGCTGCACAGAGCAGAGCCAGCCCAGGAGGTGAGGGGCTGGTGGCTTCACAGTTTGTGCCAGTGACTGCTGGGGGAATTCAGAATGGACTGGGTGTACAGACAACAGTTTTCTGCCGTGGGTGAGCTGCACACCCTCCTGTTAGAACATTAACTGCTGTGCTCTACCGTGACTCGGTTTCCCTTTCAGCACAAGGAGGCAGGATCCTCTCCCCGTGTCACACATCCCAAATCCCGCAGCCAGGCAGCACGGGCTGCAGACTTGCATCTTGCCCAGCAACACGTGCGTTTTGGGTTTAAACGTTGCATTTTCTCTGGATTCCCCCTCCAGGTCACCGCTGCTGGGGTTTCTCCTGTCTTTACGTGTGCTGGGCTGTGCAGTCGGGCAGGACTGGGAGGGACCCTGCCCTCGAAGCCGTATCGTCACCCAGCTCCTGCCAGCGCTCCCGCGTTCCACTGCGGCACTGTCCTACAAAATCCTCTGCTGCAGTAATCGCTGGGAAAAAAAAAAAAAAAAAAAAAAAAAACACCACGAGCCGTGCATGCAGGCAGCGGCTCTGCGTGTAATGACTGCCGGGTTATGGATCTGCACGGGGATAACTTTGAATTATTATCTGCACTAAAGCCCTGCATTCTGCTGTGCGCCGGTAATGAAATGTGCTGGCTCCCTCTCCCAGTTTCCCGCTGTCGGTGCTGGCTGGAGCGAGGCAGGGGAGCGGGGCTGGCAGCTCAGTAATGCTGGGCTGTGCTAGATTTTTAAATTATCCATGTGTAGAACAGGATCCCCAAAACTGTGTGTTGGGAGTGAGCAGGGATCAGTTCCTGGGGTCTCAGGGCTCCCAGCTGGGCGCCAGCACTGAGAGCTGGAGCAGACTCCGGGTGTGGATGGTGCCCTCGGCTCCTTCTAGAACCATTTGGGTTGGAAAAGACCTTTAAGATCATGGAGTCTAAATCCTCCTCTTCTGGAGCCGGTGCTCCAGCTGGCACCCAGCCCAGGTGTGACATCCAGCAGCATGGACATGGTGTCACCGCTGGGAATATGGGTCCCGGTGTGACAGTGACAGGCTGACAAACGGGATACAAAGCCACCCCGGGCTGCTCTTTGATTTGGCTTTTCTCAGCTGCCTTTGGGGCTGTGTGGGTCGGAAGCAGCTGGGAGAAGGGTCCATGTGTCCCTTTGCAGGGAGGGGATAAAGGGGGGAGCCCCAGGGACGGCCTTTGCTCATCACCACTGAGTAGCCGAGGACATCAGGGCAGCTGATCCGCCTCCGTGCACATCTCCCGTTTGATATTTATAGCACCCGTGTTATCAACTCAAATCAAAATCATGTGATGCTCCACTAACTGGCGCTGCCGGACTAATTAATCACCGGCGGGTTGAAGTGAGCGGTCAAAGGGTCCATCCTTCCTCTTCGGCTGCAAGTGGAAAATGAGTAGGTGACCAGTGCTTCCCAATAATTTAACGCTGGGGGAACTGGGGAATCTGTTGGGGTGCACTGGAGCGGACAGGCAGCTCCCTGCCTCCAGAGGCTGCGCCCGGCGGGGGCAGCTGCTCCTGGTGTGGAGCGGAGCTGGGAAGGCAGGATGGGGGTGATGGAGATGTGCACTGGAGGGGGGCTTTAACCTGGCCCCTCCCCAGCGCTGCGCGCCCCTGAGGTGCTGCTGGAGGGGATCAGTCCCTGTGCCATCAGCTGCACAAAATCCTTCTCCCTATAACCTGTCGGGAAAAGTGAGGGGCTTGTCCTTCTCCCAGGGGACACACCGGCGGCACGGGGTGCAGGGACAGAGGGACCATGCCCAGTCTGCCCCTGGGGGTCTCTGAGCTGGAATTGCTGCTCGGTGCCACTCAGTTGGAGGGGCTGGGGACACGGGTGGGAGGAGTGTGGGCCGTGGCGGACAGAAGTCACTGAGGGGGGTGCCTGAGAGTGGCAGATGATGGCGAGGAGGGGCACTGAGCGGGACTGGAGGCAGCTGGGGTGACATGGGGGTTGGCAGGTGCGTGGCACTGTGGGCACGCTTGTGCCACCGTGGGGGGACAGGTAAGTAACACCTGAAGGGAGAGACCCCACTGGCTGGGTGGGGGACACCGGGACAGGATGATCCGGGGAGGCAGCGGCAGCACCTCGTCCCTCACCCCACCGCCGAGCCGGGCCGAGCCGGGGCGGGTCGGGGCGTGCCGGCTGATGCCGGCCCCGCCCCGAATGTCGCAGCCCCGCGGTGCCGCGGAGGCGGCGCCGGGCGCGGCGCAGAGCGGAGCGGAGCGGAGGATGCTGCGGGCGGGGGCCGCCGCCAGCCCCGGTCCCGGCCCCCGTCCCGGTCCCGGGCGGGAGGACTCCCCGCCGCCCCCCGCCCGCTGAGCCCCGGCACGGCCATGGGGGCTCTGACCAGCCGGCAGAACGCAGGGGTGGAGGAAGTGGATATCCCCGCTAATTCCGTCTACAGATACCCCCCGAAATCCGGTGAGCCCCCGGGGGCTCTGGCGTCCCGGTGCCGACGATGGGGAGGGAAAGAGGGGAGCGAGTCGGGCGGGCACCGGGCACGACCTTGCTCCGGGCGGGGGTGACCCTGCGCACCCCAAAGCAAACGCTGACGCGCAGGGGGGACACCCTAAAAATCTGGGTCTGGTGGGGGGCACCCTGCGTGAGTGCGGCGCGGGAGGGATGGGGGTCCCCCCTCTCCGGGCGCCCCTTTTCCAGTGCTCCCCGCTTCCCAAACTTGGCTGAGTTGACGCGACTTTAATGACATTATTGTTACGATTATTTCTGTAGCTGTGGTCTGCGGCACCGGGCTCCGGAGCCGCTTTTGGTCGCCGGTTACTCCGGGTGCTGGCTGCTCGGAAAAATCCTGGGTTTAAATTCCCGGGAGGATGAGGGAGGCTGGGATGGGAGGGATTGGAGGGGATCCCTCCTTCCCAGGGCTCTGCCCCATCGTAGCACCCCAGCCCCTGCCGTGGGGAGCCTTCGCCTTCCCGGCTCCTCTCCCTGCCTCCAGGCTTGCTGGTGATGCATCTCCCGCTCCCGAATCCGGCCCTGTCTCAAACCTTGTGCGTGACCTTGGAAAATCCGTCCCTCCCCTCTGTGCCTCACTTTTCCCTGCGAGGGCCGGGCTGAGCGGGTGTCCGAGGGGGACACGCTGGGGAGGGAGGGGTGATGGGGTCCAGCCCTTGGGTGGGCAGCGCTTCAGAGCCGCAGAAATACCGGCACCGGTGGGTGATACCCCGGGGCACCGTGTGTGCATGTGAGGAGATTGCACAGGATCCTTGCACCAGTAAATATTATTAATAGGTAACTATTTTGGTAGTTAATAGGATAAGGTAAACGGTGGGATCGTTAGCGCTGTGACAAATTACTCACTAATTACAACTAAAGACCTCCTTAGCAAGAATTACAGCCAACACAAACCCTGTGCCTGTCCTGAAAAGCTGTGCTTGCCTTTTGTTTTTTTTTTTTTAAATCTAAAATAGGTTGCACAGCTGGCTGGAGATGGCTGATCCTTGACAGCCTGGCCTCCTGCAGGGCTCCCCTAGCTCCCCTTTTTACGTGGTTTCAAGACCTCTGTCACTTTGATGCCAGGCTGGACCAGCCCTTCCAGGGAATTGCTCTTTGTAGGGACAGTGTCTCCAGGCATTACAAGTTTTTCCCTCGGGACTCTGTTTTATTTAAGGACTCTTGAAATATCTTGGTATGAAGGGGTGGAGGGTGCAAGTGCACCCAGCTGAGCCCTTCCAAACTCATTCCAGCTGGCAGAGGTCTGGTGACCTCAGGCTGATGTTTAACTCCGGCTTTCAGGGAGAGTCCAGGGCGCTTGGCTGTGCTCAGCTGGCCTGGCCCCACCACGGGGCTCTGGGCAGAGCTGGGGAGGATGGTCCTGGTGCTGCCCAGGGTCCTTGCGAGAGGGGCAAGAGGTGCCCAGGTGACACAGCCATATGGACTGGGACAAGGGCAGGCTGGTGGCCCTGGGAGATTATGGCTGGTGTGCCTTTAATCCAAGTGGGATTTGTCTTCAGCACTGCTGGCAGCTGAGGGAGGACGTGCTGGGCAGCAGAGCTGATTCCTCTGTGGCAGCAGCGCTTCCCTCACCTCGAAAGCCACCTGGAAACAGCCTTGGAAATGTGGTCCAGGAGGGGAATCTCATGGGACCTTGGGGCATTTCCCTCTCTCTGTGGATGTGGCTTTGGCTGTTGGACTGTAGGCTCTCTCGGGATGGCCAGTGCAGCCCATGGGAAGAGGGCAGCTGTGTCTTGTCCCAGTTTAGCATCTTCCCATCCTGAGGGTCCCATCCCCTCCAGACAGGGTGTCAATGGGATTAGTTACACCATAGTTTTTGAAACAAAGGCTGAGATTTACTTCCGTGGCTGCCACTGGGAGGGAGAGCCAGCAGAGCTCAGATGGAGCCCACTGGCACGGCTTTTGGGGCAAGTCTCCAGCTTTCAGCCCCTGGCCCCAGCTGAGGTTGGCACTGAGCTTCCCTGGGGCACATGGGACTGCGAGCAGGGCCCTGGCTGGGGGCAGGAGCACAGGGATTAATCCAGCAGTGACACCCCCAGTCCTGGGGCAGAGCCCAGGTGGTGGCAGGGCCATGGCGTGCAAGGGCTGACGCAGCAGTGCTGTGGACGGGTTTGGCGTCAGCTCCGGCTGCCGCTGGCTCTGGCTGCCCGCTTTAGAGCACGGAATGAAATAATGGGCTGCCCAGAGGTCAGAAGTACCCAGAGCCTTTAACCAGCCCATCACAGCACTCTGTGCTGGCACCCACAGCCACAGGGTGTCCCTGTGCCAGCACCGTGCCATGGCCACCTGTCTGGGCTGACCACAAGCTGTGCAAGCGCGGTGCTTCCCTCAACAGGAGTGTGTGGATGAGCCGGGAATGAGCTTTTCTGTTTTAGCAGCTTTGGAGAGTGAGGCTGTGACGTTGGAGAGCCAGGGGCTGCAGTACCAGAGCCCAGCAGAGCAGCAATGGCTTGGGGCACAGTGCAGGACATGTGTCACTGCATGCCAGGGCCACGGGCACAGCACACACAAGGGTCCTTGCCCTTCTCTGTCACCTGGACAAGGTGGCGTCACTGGCACTCATGGGGAAAAGGAGCTGACAGCTGGTGCCAGATGTGTCCCATGTGCAGGTGCCAGCAGATGTGCAGGACACAAAGACTATTTTTTTTTTCTTGCTGGGAAGCTCAGACAATTTGGGTTTATTCCTCCTTTCCAGCAGCCACCCTGTGCAGCCCTTCCCGAGATGTGACTGTCCTTGACAGGCTCTCCTTCCCTGGGAGTGGGCGTTGGATTTACAGCCAGCCCATAATAAGGTGGCTGTGCCTGGGAAGGTGCTTCCCTGCTCTGCCCCCCAGCCATGTCCAGGGAGTCACTGGCACACTCCTGGTGCCCTGGTGCTTCCCTGGAAAAGCCTGGCATGACTCAAGCCTCTTGTTTAACAGCAAGGAGGACCTTTCCTGGGAGGGAGCACAGAGTTGGTTCTGCCTGCTGTCAGGAGGGAGTTGAAGCCTCTGGGAGATGTGCTGGGAGCCTGCAGCACCCAGGGATGCTCCCAACCCCTGGCAGGGAGACTGGGTGATCGCAGCGTGGTCCTCACCTGCTCTGCCCATCTTGTGGGAGCCCCCAGCACGCACTAAACTGTGGCTGGGCCAATCACAGAGAGCCTGTGCTCCATTTTCCAGCTTTTTCTCAGCGCTGGGGTGGCTTTTCTCCATGTTTAAATGTAATTTTTTTGCCCTCTCCTGCTCTTGCTCCAAGTCGGTGTCAGGAAAAGCTCTGGATGGCCCCATTCTCCCCTGGCTGTGCTGTTGCAGGCAGCTCCGAAGGCACTTTGCTCTTGGGGCTTTTTTTTCCACGTGGCCGAGTCCTTCCAGGCGAGCTGCCTATAAATTATGTACACGGAAAATGGGACCTGAAAGCAGCAGGCATCAATAATTGATGGTCGACGTTTGCCAACGGGCTCGCTGCATCCGGGCATCCCTGTGCCACGGGGCCTCGGGATAGAGCTGTGTGACCCCACTCATCCCTCCTGGCCTGAAGTTCCTCCCCGCTCCTCCCCCTGGGCTTTGGGCTCCGTTTTGGGTTTAAGTGCAGTATTAAAGCCTGATCCAGCCCTGCACAGTCCCTGCCTCTGCTGGAAGCTGATTGCAAGCTCTGACCTCAGTACCCACAAGCAGAGCTGCAGCCCAGGGCTTAATCTCCTTTATCTGTGGTCCCCAAATGTTTGGGTTTGGGGTGTCCCCCTGGGGGGGGGGGGGGTGCAGATGGATCTGTGCTGGTGAGTCTGGGGGTTTTATAAGCTAAACCCTGTCCCTGTGGCCGTGAGGATGCAGGACACTGTGTCCATGTCTGACTGACTGCTGTGCTTCTGCTCACCACTTGCTGCAGCCCCATCCCTGTCCACCTTTCCCTTTTTTCCCCCCTCAAGTCCCAACCCTCCCGCCTGGCCAGTTGCTGTGCCACAACATGCTTTCCCCGTACAGCCCAGATCTCACAGATGAGGAGCAGGAACCGGTTGGCTCCTGGCCAGGGTGGAGGAAATTCTCTGGTGGAGAAATGCCTGACCTGGGGGCTGCTTCCAGCTCCGGGCCAGGACATTCCAGTATTTTGGCCCAGTGAGGGAAAAAGGGACCCTGGTCATTGCCCAGTGTTCATCAGAGCAATGTGGAGCACTCTGCAGGGCAGGTGCTGATCTCCTGGTGGGTCTACAGGACCCCAAAATCCTGCCTCCTGCAGGCGAGCCCTTCCTAGGGAAGGCTGAAGGGTGAGAACTGACAGAACTCGGTTCAGTTGTGCTTTGCCCACCTTCCTGGTGGCAGCTGCAGCCAATCTGGGCAGTGTCTGGCTGTGGACATGCTACCCTGGGTGGCACACGAGGTCTGTCACATCCTTTGGGCAGGAGCAGCCCTGCCCGTTTTGAGGGCTGTGTGCTGGGTCCGTGCTGCCCTTCCCGGCAGCATCCCCAGGAATGTGGGATCCAGCCTGGCTCCTCTGGCCGGTCAGGCCGTGCCCCTGCCTCTCCTGCCTCCTCGGGGCATGAGCTGTTGTTTCTGGCCAGGATTAGCTCTGCCCTGCTGCCCCAGGAGCCCTCCTCACGGACCAGGATCCGTCCACTCCTGCCAGCGCGGGGATGGCTGAAGGTCAGGGTGACCTTGGGTGGCTCAGGCCATACTGGGGCTCACAGGGATTTCCCAGACAGGGAAAGGGGAGCAGGCACTGGTAAATCCCACGAACAGAGCAGCCCCCAGGGCCCGGACCCCTGCACCAGCCTCTCCCCATCCCGGCTCTGTGTGCCCAGGCATGGACGGTGGTGCTGAAGCGGGTGGGATGCAGGAAGAGGGGAGGGCAGGCAAGGAGTGTGGCTTCTTGGCAGCTTCTGCCTGCCTGGGGGCTCTCAGCATGTGAGCTCAACCAGCAAGGTGACCCTGGGGACAAAGTCACCTCCGAGCCATCGATCCAGTGGCTTTGTGCCGCTCCATCGCCCGGCTGAACCCCCTCCACCCCCTCCGCTCAGGCGCTCGCTCTGTTCTCATTTCAGGGAGTTACTTTGCCAACCACTTCATCATGGGCGGGGAGAAGTTCGACTCCACGCACCCCGAGGGGTACCTCTTTGGCGAGAACAGCGACCTCAACTTCCTGGGGAACCGGCCCGTGGTGGTGGGTACCAGCGGGGCCACGGGGCTGGGGGGCATCCGGAGCACAGGCACGCCCCTTCCCAAACCGCTGCTGGCTCTGTGTGCCATGGGGTGTGCGGGACAAGGCTGCTGGCTGTCCCCCTCCACAGGTGGAGCCAGCCAAACCTGCCTGGAGCGGGCTGAGTGGATTCTCTGATGGCTCATACAAGGGTTGGGTTCCTGCTGCAGCCTGTCCTCTCTCCAGGATGAAGGGTGAAGGGGAATTGGGCTGATTTAATCCAACTTCTTTCTCATTCCCTCTCCAAGAGCTGTGTTTTCTCTTGTCTCCCCCATCTCATCCAGGAGCCATATCCCAGAGAGGAGGGCACATGGTGGGGGACATAACACAGAGACGCTGGTGTGGTTCAGGGTAGTAGAGCAGCTTGTACAGGAACAGATGAAATTACTCCCCAGGCTCTAGCAAGAAAGGGAAAGAAATAAAATAGAAGTGAAAAGGTGGGGGTAGGTTGAGGCTGGCGATGGCATGGATGGGTTTTGCAGTGCTGGGTGCTGCCAGCTCCACCTGGTCTCAGAGCACAAGGGAACCCAGCTGGAGGGGGATCCCTGCACCCCAGGCTTCTGGAGATGGTTTTTGTGCTTGCTGCCTTTGGAAAGAGAGGAAATGAGTGCAGGGGCTCAGTCTGGGAGTGATGTCACCCTCTCATCTGGGTGCCTCTTAGCAGTGGGGCAACTCACCAGCAGTAGCTGGAGGAGTTTGAGGGGTCAAGTGTACAAAAGATTCAGGATGAGGTCTTAAAAGTCACAAAACCTTTTCTGTTAAGTCGAGATAAACTTGCCTGGTGCTTTGGCCCAGCTCTCAAGCATTGCTTGCTGCCAGCAAGGTTCCTGTTTCCTCCTTGGAATTGGCTTTGGTAGTGTTTTGGCAGCATCATGTGGTCCTTCAGCAGGGAATTGTCCAGCCCTGGACTGTGCCAGAGCAGGGATCCCGGCAGAGCCAAGGTCAGGAGCACCCACAAAGCACATGAACACTGGGTGGGCAAAGGCAGTGCCTTTGTCTCCATCCTCTGCACTTCCCTGGAAAATGAGAAATCAGCACTCAGGATCTCTACCAGCAGTGAGTGTTGAGAAATCCTCTTGATTACAGGAAAAGCCTCTAAACTGCCCAGTGAGCAGTTCCCATGTCAGCAGCACCGACAGCAGAGCAGCAGGGAAGGCAAAGGAACAGCTTGGAAACAGCAGAGAGAATTAATACAGCATCAGCAGCTAAATTGTTTTGCTCCGGTTTAATTACCGATGGCTGTGGGCTGCAGAGCTGTGACCAAGATCCCGTCTCCCCGGGGAGCAGGGGGTTCTGGGGCTGGACCTTGGGGTCAGGCCAGTTTTGGGGGCTCAGAGAGGAGTTGGGGAGGATCCTTGTTGGTTGTGGTCCAAGCCTGTGTCCAGGCAACACTTGGGCCTCTCTGATGCTGCATCCAAGTCCTGTCCTGTTGCTTCTTGGCTGCGATACTTTTGCTTTCTGGCCTTCTGTGAGAGCCCTGGTTGGGCTGGAAACATTAAAGACAGCCACTGCTTTTTGGTGGGAGATTAACTTTGGATTCCTTGAGGATCAAGGGCCAGGAGATCTTGGAAGAATTGTGTCCCAAGTCCTCTGTGAGCAGAGCACTTTGAGCTATGAGCAGCACTGCTGCGACAGGGATGTGCAGGGCAGCTGGAGGCTGTGCAGGTTCTCCCCTCCATGGATACGTGATAATCTGGATTTTCCAGCTGGGAACAGGTTCCCAAGGGGCTGAGAAGGGCGTTGCAGGTTTAAGTAGCTGCCACTATGCAGGGGCTGAGAAGCAGAGAAGCTGCTGGAGGCACTCAGAGAGCACAGGGGAAGCCAGGAACTGTCGAAATGTGCCACTGGGTTTCCCTGCCCACGCCAAGCTGCTGGGGTTTGCTTGTAGAAAAACCCCAAGACAGACTTTTGAGGGTGGTTTTTATTTCGCTTTAACAGAAGCTGGCCTGCACCAAATGTTGCTGTAAGGCACGTGGATGACATTCTTAACTTCACCGCAACCATTATCCATTCTTTTTCTGTTGTGTTTCAGCTTGATTTAAAGTGAGGAGATGCAAAACATCCTCTGAATAGCCCCCTTCTGATGTGCAAAATCTGGCTTGTAAAATTTAAGGAAAAAAAAAAATAAAATCCAACCACCCCCAGAAAGTGCTTTTCACACGTGGGAGTGAAAGAGCCCGAAGTGGTTTCTGCAGCACAAAATTTGCCTGTGGCACTTCCCCATCCTGCCCAGCCCAACGGCCCCTGTGGGTGGCACCCAGGGAACCTGACTGTCCCTTCCCTCCTCTGTCACCCACCCCTGGCTGCTGCAGCGGGAGGGGGGGGTACACCCGTGGGTGCTTTCCCTGCCAGGGCTGGTTTGGGTATGGTTTGACTGGGTGAGGTGCAAAAAAGCAATTTTGGGTGGCTGCATTAGTTTGAACAACAGGGGACGTATCACGACATGGCACAACATGTCATAACAATGGCTCAGCCTCAGCCTGGAGCGTGTTCTCACTCTCTCCCCTCCAGCTGCAATGGGTGACTCTGCAGGTGCTTGATTCTGCAGGTGCACATTTAGTGACTCATAAAAAAGTTCGTTAACAGCGGTTTAATGACTCTGCTGCCCTTTCCCCCACCTGGAGAGGACGAGAGCAGCAGTTCC
This sequence comes from Chamaea fasciata, assembly GCF_029207755.1. Taxonomy (NCBI): domain Eukaryota; kingdom Metazoa; phylum Chordata; class Aves; order Passeriformes; family Sylviidae; genus Chamaea; species Chamaea fasciata. The sequence continues at coordinate 7,725,182 of NW_027094104.1, read as the reverse complement.
ACAGTGCTGGGAATTCATCTCCATCAGCCATGCTGTGTGCAGCCTCGGCTTTAACCTGCCTTTAGTGGCACGTGTGGGATCAGAGCTGTGAGATGGTTGGACGTGGTGATGGTGCAGCAGGGATGGGACAGAGCTGCACTGAGGGGTTCTGCCACCTGCCTGTCCCCTCCTGTCCCTCTGAGCCCAGCACGGCTCCCCCAGTCCCATCTATCCTGCTCTGCAGGGCTCTGGGGATGGGAAGGGTGATGATGGCTTTGAGGACAGGCTAGGGGATGATGTGAGAGCACCAGGGATGTGGGAAATGGGCATCTGGCTCCCTGCAGGGCATCCCAAGTGCCATCCACAATTCAGTCTTGTCCCCTTGGTATTGGGGTGCCGTGGGTGCCTTGGTGAGGGACAGTGGGACACTATTCCCTCTCCAGTGGCAGCAGTTGAGGCTCTTGGACCATCTGCCATCCCTGATGGCACCTGACACCCTCCTGGCTCTGGCTGTCCCCTGGCACATGGAGGCAGCTTGCCAACGAGCTGGGCCTTAATCAGGGCTGATCCCTCCTGGAGCTCAACCTACCTGGGAGATGGAGATGGAGGGGGGAGGTGGGTCCTGCATCCCACTGCCCTCAGTCTCCTTTGGGTGACTGCAGTGCCAAGGAGAGGGTGTCCCCTGGGTGCCAGCGTGTCCCCTCTCCCCAGGGAGCCCTGTAGCCCCTGTCAAGTGAACAGAAAGGACTGGGATGGACAATGTCACCTTGGAGGAGGGACGCTGCTGCCTGCCTGCTCCTGCCCAGACATCTTGCTGGCTCTCTGCTCTGGGCACGGGGCTGGCAGGGTTCCCACCACCCAAATCCCATCCACCACAGGGAGGAAACAGGGACACTTGTGCCTGTTTTTTTCTCAGCTGGTGGACAGGGAGGGAGCTTCAGCCTCTCTCTGCCCAGCCTCATCCAGCAGCATAAAAATCCGTCAGCAGCTGCCTGCTCTGTGCCCCACATCCCCCTCGCCCTCCAGCTGAAGGGACAAGAAACAGCCCCTCTGTGTGTCCCCTCCCCAGTGAAACTGTCCCAGCTGTCCTGGGCTTGCTGTTTGTGTAGGGATGTCCCTGTCATCGTGCTGCCTCGTACCCAAATGCCAGCAGGAGCTGCAGGTGCTCAGCACCCATCAGGATGCCCAGGCCACCCCAATTCCCTCTGTAGGGTGTTGGGTTTGGGTCACTGGGGGGTCCACAGCCACCGTCGTCCCCCCGTGTGCGTCTGCCTTCACCGGTGTCTCTCTCGTCCTAGTTCCCTTACGCTGCTCCACCTCCTCAGGAACCCGTGAAGACCCTCAGGAGCTTAATCAATATCCGCAAGGACACCCTGCGCCTTGTCAAGTGAGTCCGGGCACCCACGGCCCCGAGCCGCGGGGAGGGAGGGTCCAGCCGGGTGTTTTTAGGGATGGTGGGCACGGGGCTGCTCTCATTCCCACATGGGTGGAGGGAGGGAGGGAGGGATGAGCCGCTGCTCTCCGAACGTGCCCTTCCCCTCCTGCCTCCCGCATGCCAGCACAGGCAGTGCCGCAGGATTAAAGGAGCTTAGCGCTGCCTTTGAAGTGCTTTGCTTCTTCTTCCTCCCCCACCTTCCAAAGGCTTTGCTGGAGGGAGGCTGGGGATTGCGGCAGGGCCGGGAGATTCGGGATTACGGCTGAAATCTGTCTGCGGTACTTGCCAGCCTGCAGGCGTGACCTTGGGCATGCCAGGCACTCTGGCTGTGCCTCAGTGTCCCCTGATGGAGGGCAGCAGCCCCTTTTGGTGCCGAGGGGATTCATCCTGGAACACCCCAAGGCCCGTCTCCTGGACCCTCTGTGCTCCCCAGGTGCTCGGAGGAGGTGAAGACCCCGGGGGAAGAAGTGAGCAAAGCCAAGGTGCACTACAACGTGGAGTTCACCTTCGACACGGACGCCCGCGTGGCCATAACCATCTACTACCAGGCAACTGAGGAGTTTCACAATGGGGTGGCGAGGTGAGGGGCCCCAGCCAGGCCTGTATCATGCCCCCAGCTTGGCCTATGTCCCCCCAAGCCTGGGTTGTGTCCCTGGCTGATGGACATGGAGCCTCCCTCCCTGAGCATCTTTCCTCTTCAGGACAGGAAACAGCTGAGGGTGGTGCTGAGATTGGAGGGGGCTCCTTGTTTCCCCCAGGTGCCACCACCAGGTCCTTGCCAACCCCTGCCACCTCCTTCCCTGTCACATCCTGCTCCCTCTTTTTACCTTCAGATCAGAGTGGAGATCAAGGGAAATAATTTCCCCCCCAAACGCCTCCAGGTTGGCTGTGGAGTTGTCCCTGTCCCCTGCTATGCTGTGTTGGCTGCCCTGTGTTTACTTTACCCCGTGGATTATTTCAGCCCTTTTTAGAACTTCTTACCTCAGCCCCAAGAGGCATCTGGGAGGGGAGGTGACACGCACACACACACACACACCCCCTTCCATTTTCCTGGCATCTCCATGATCTGGGGAGAGCAGGAGGAGTGTGGGGACACCCGTGGTGCCCTGACCCTGTCCTCTCTCCACGGGACAGCTACACCCCCAGGGACAACAGCCTGCAGTCGGAGACGGTGCACTACAAGCGGGGGGTGTGCCAGCAGTTCTGTGTGCCCTCCCACACCATCGACCCCTCCGAGTGGAGCGAGGAGGAGGTGGGTCCCCCCAGCCCCGACATCATCCCGTGGAGGTGGAGGTGGGATGAAGCCTCAGCACGGCTCCATCTCACCGAGCCTCCCCTGTCTCTCTCCAGCTGGGCTTTGACCTGGACCGCGAGGTTTATCCCATGGTGGTGCAGGCGGTGGTGGATGAAGGAGAGGGTGAGGAGGGGGTTCCTTGCTGGGATGGCCATTCCCAGTTTGCTGGCATTGTGATGGGCAGAGCCTCCTGCTTTTCCTCACTTCTGCCGTGGCTCTGCCCGTCCCCCTGCATGTCCCCTGAGCGCTGCGTGTTCCTTTGTGTCTTGCAGAGCACAGTGGGCACTGCCACGTGCTGCTGGCCACCTTTGAGAAGGTAAGTGCCAAGCTGGGGCCATCCTCCCCTTCCCACCTCCATCACCCACCAGGTACCCACCAGTCTGGAGAATCTCTGGGGATTGGGACAGTGCTGCTGTGCTGGGGATGTTTTGGGCTGCTCCTCAAATCCTGGGATTATTCCCTCATTTTAAGCACTCACTTCTAAGGCATTTGGGCTCAACTCCATCTTCCTTCCTCCAGCAAACCTCTGGCTTTGCAATGTATGTGACCTCCCACAGCCAGCCTGGTGCTGGGCTGTCAGGAAAAGCCAGAATTCCTGCAAAATGGGCTTGTTGGGAGGGGGGGAGGGAGCAGTGACAGCCACAGGGTGGGTGAGTGCTCCAGCACAGCAGCCCAGGTGTGCCCCACCCATGTGCTCTTTCCTCCCTCCAGCACAGTGATGGCACCTTCTGCGTGAAGCCCCTCAAGCAGAAGCAAGTGGTGAGTGTTGGGGTGTCCCTGAGGTGCAGGTGTCCCTGCACACCCTGCAGGGAAGGCACTGAGGAGTTTTGGGGAGCCTCAAAAGCCCTAAGCTTCTCCCAGCCTTGGCCCTGCCTCCCAGGGAGTGCAATTTTGAGGTTAACAATGCAAAGACAACCCCTGGATGTTGGGGGGAGGAGGGCTGGCCCAAGCAGGGGGCTGGGAGCTCAGTGGCTCTGGGCAAGGTGTCTGCTCCTCACCCCTTCCCCATGGGGTTGCAGGTGGATGGTGTGAGCTACCTCCTGCAGGAGATCTATGGCATCGAGAACAAGTACAACACACAGGACTCCAAGGTGTGTGCCTGCATCCCAGGGGTCTTCCCTCCTCTCTTCTTCCCTTCCCCTAGCACAGGTCTGGCCGCTGAAACATGCTCAGGGCAAGAGTTTGCAGCACAGCACAGAGCTGGGGACACTTCGTGTTGGCATCAAAGTTGCTGGAGGCAGAAAACTGAAGGATTGAGCTTTTCCCCCCATCCTTTGTGGTCCCATGGGGGAAGGGTGATGGCTTAGATGGGGAGCATGGAGCTCAAGGCATGGGATGTGCCCTATGCTCTGCTCTGACATGTAAAAACGGGTGAAAATTCAGGTTTCTGTTTCCTTTGGCCTCATCTCCCAGGCTCCTGGAGAAATGAGGTCCCAGGGGGGCATTTCAAGAGCAGGCAGCCCATGTACGCAAGGCAGAACTGTCTCTGAGCACCCAGCCAGTATTTTAGAGCTTGGTGCCATGTGGGCTGGTGACCCCCGAGGCCGAGCAGTTCCCTCCTGTCCCCTGGGCAGGTGGCCGAGGACGAGGTGAGTGATAACAGCGCCGAGTGCGTGGTTTGCCTGTCGGACGTCCGGGACACCCTGATCCTGCCCTGCCGCCACCTCTGCCTCTGCAACACCTGTGCTGACACCCTGCGCTACCAGGCCAACAACTGCCCCATCTGCAGGCTGCGTAAGGCCCGGGAGGGGGGCTTGGGTGGGCTGCTTGGCATCTCTGGGAATGGGCTGGCATCTCCCACCCTCGAGCTCTGCAGTCCCTCTAGCCCCACTGGGAACATCCCTCTTGGGAGATGGGGTGTCATCTTTTGACAAGTCTCCCTTCAATGCCTGGTTTGCAGCCCTCCCTTTTTTTTTTCCTGCTACCGCAGCTTTCCGAGCCTTGCTTCAAATCCGAGCCATGAGGAAAAAGCTGGGCCCGCTCTCGCCCACCAGCTTCAACCCCATCATCGCCTCGCAGACCTCCGACTCCGAGGAGCACTCGGTCAGTGCCTGGCTGAAGGTGGGACCCTGGCCTCTTCCGCCAGGATGGGGAGGTTTAGGGATCCGTGTGTCTCTGAAGAACAGGGTTTGTTTATTTATTGCAATTTCATCTTGCAAAAAACGCAGGCTTGTTATTACAAAAAAAAAAAAGTTTTTTGGCAGAGTGTCCATTCTCTAGGTTTGAGCTTCTTCCTGGGGCATCGTGATCCCACTGGGAGTGAGGGGATCAGCAAAAATGGCCCAGGGAGGATCCTCACCCCATCTCCCCCTCTCCCCAGTCCTCGGAGAACATCCCCCCGGGTTACGAGGTGGTGTCCCTGCTGGAGGCCCTCAATGGGCCGCTGACGCCGTCGCCGGCCGCGCTGCCCCTGCGAGCCCTGGGGGACCCCCCGGGCGTGGGGACCCTGCCCTCCTACGGCAGCGACGGCCCCCTGCCCCCCCTGAGGGCCCTGTCACCCCTCGAGCGCCTGCCCGACTGCGGCCCCCCGGGGCTCAAGCTGAAGAAAAGCATCTCCAAGTGAGTACTGGGGTGGGTGTGCGAGTCTGGGGGTGCTCAGGGGGCTGTGGGCAGGGGTGAAACCCTCTGCTCTGCCCCTTTGGCCAGGTCCATCTCGCAGAACTCCTCTATCCTGCCTGAAGAGGAGGATGAGAGGTCGTGCACCGAGTCAGAGCTGAGGGTCTCCAGGAGGAGATCCCCAGCCCGGCATGAGGAGGTGAGCGCTGTCCGAAACGTGCTGGTAAGGAGTTGAGGCACTGGGTGGGCAGCAGGTCTGGGGGAGGCTTGGGATCAGAGAGACTTGCTGGGGTTGCCCCTCCTGGCTCTTCCTCCACCCGTAAGGATGCCTGGACGAGATGGGCCATCCATGCTGAATATCCCCCATCCCATCCTTCCCATGGGCTCCTCTTCCAGGAATGTGGCGCGACACCAGAGAGTGAAAACCTCACCCTGTCATCATCAGGAGCCATCGACCAGTCCTCGTGCACTGGGACACCCCTCTCCTCCACCATCTCTTCCCCAGAAGGTACAGCGTGGAGGGGCTCATAGGTGCTGGCAAGGCAGGCGAGTGGCATTGTGATCTCAGGACTGTCACACTGTGGGGGGATGCAAAGAGGGGTGGGCATGGCCCCTTCTTTCCCTGCCACGGACATTGGATGGAGCCCCAGGGCGTCACCTCTGCTTTACCACCTGTGGACCTGGAGATGGGGGCTGTGAGCCCTGGGGACCTGCTGGTGGCAGCTTTGCACCCACCACTCTGTGGCATGCAGCCAGTCCTTCCTCGGCACCCCACGCCTCCTCATTCGCCCCTCTTCCATTAGCGGGTGCTGTGCCATGACTCCCACCAGTGGGTGGGGGGGTCCAGCAGCCCCCTCAGCCCCTGCTCTCCCCCAGAGCCCGTGAGCAGCAGCCTGGCTCAGTCCGTCATGTCCATGGCCTCCTCCCAGAGCCAGCACTCCCAGCTCAGCACCGACACCGTGTCCTCCATGTCTGGCTCCTACATTGCCCCTGGCACGGAGGAGGAGGAGGAGGAGGAGGAGGAGGAGGAGGAGGAGGGGGACATGATCCCCTCACCTGCGGCCGCAAGCGCCACAGCCTCTGATGGAGAGGTAAGGACTGGGGGTTGTTGGTGGAGCCCAGGTTGGAGAGCTTCCCCATGGGATGTAACTTCTCCTCCTAAGCCACAGGCACCAGACTTTTTTCTTTTTTTTTTTTTCCCTTCCATCTTTCCCACCTTCCTCCTACAGTCAACACCTGTGGAGTCCCCGGATCTGAATTTTGTCAGCATTTCTGCCGAGGAGCGTGATGCTGAGGTAACCATAACTATCCCATGAGGAGCTGGGAGCTGTGGTGTCACCTGGCACCGTGGGGGGATCCCAGTTGTGCCCATCGAGGGGAAAGCTGGGCAGCTGGCACCACATTCCCCCAGGACTGGGCTGGGGAAGGGGTTGCCAACACATCCATGTCTCTGCGGGCTGCCCTGGGGATGGATGGGGCAGTGGGACTGTGCCCCACTGAATCCATGGAATCCCCAGGGCCAGGGATGTTCCCAAAGCGAGCTGGGAACAGCCCCTGGCACAGCCCTGGGCTAACACTCACTGCCTCTCACCTGTGCCGCAGGGCAACGATGTGCTGGAGGATGAGGACGCCTCTCCCACGCAGGAAGACGGTAAAAGGCCCTGGGTTGTTGTTGGCCCCTCACTTTCAGCTCACTGTCACCACGAGTGGGGATGCTGGGCTGTCCCCAGCTCCCCTGCTGCCATCAGGGAGAGCCCTGGGGGACTCTGTGAGCACTGGAATCAGGGAAACATCTCTCACAGCGGGGACACCCACGGAGGGGCTGAACACCCGTGGGTGGGGGGAGCCAGCCAGCCACGGGGAGCCCAGAGAGCTCAGCGTGGGACAGAGCACACGGTGGTTGGTGTGTAGGATCCATTGGTTTTTCCAATGAGCCAAATGGGAAAGAGGCTTCTCTCTCTGTGCTTTTTTCCCTCGCCAAGGTCTTTCCCCAAGTCTCTGAAACTCTCCCCTGTAGAAATCAGTGTCTGGGCTGATTCCCATAGGAAGGGGCTGCAGAGCTGTTCCCTCTGGGATGCTTTCCTCACTTTCTTTGGCCTGTCCTCAATGTGCTTTCACAAGTCAACAGACGCACATCGAGGGCTCCTCTCGCCTCCTCCCTTGAGCTCAGACAGCCAAGGAAAGAGGTGGTCACCTCCGTGCCATTGGCTACCAACTGCCCTGGATTGCTTTTGGGCAATAGGGAGGCCCACAGTGTGCCCCCTCCCACATTTCCAAGTCTCTTTTTAGCAAAAATACAACAAAACTATTTCCCCATCCAACCCAGATGCTCAGCCAAGCTGGAAAGCAGGAACACCCATGGAACACCCATCCCCAAATCATGGCCTCTGACCTGCAGAGAGGCTTATGCTGATGGGGAGATTCAAGTACAACAAACAGGAACAACCAGGGGCTGTGGTGGACATCCATGGGCATCCCAACAACTCTGGGAGTAGGATGGCCTTTCTCCTTAGGACACAGTCCTGCGCCTGTTCTTAACAGGGCTACTGGCACATTTGGGAACATCCCTCCTGAGGTTTAGTCACCTGCATCTGATGGATGCAGGTAAGAACCTGGAGGCTGATCTCTTGTAGAAGCGATGCTAACAAGCAGAGTTACCTCTCTCATCCCCAAAAGCCTCCATCCCCCCCTGCAAAAGCTTGGCTACGGCTTCTTTTGCCCCACGCATCCAGCTACTGCCTCTTCCTGGCATCCACGCAGCTCTCACTGCACCGCTGGTGCCGGAGAGGCTCCTGCAGGAGGTGATGGGTGCCACCACAGCCTGGCTGTGCCAGAGGGAAGGTTTGGCTGAACCCTGGGCAGGTTCGTGTGTGTGCCCGTGGCCGCATCGTCGCTGTTCCGCTGCCCTCCGATGCGGCCGGCGCGAGGGAAGGAGCAGCTGGGGCCGCGCCCAGGCGTTATTGTCCACTCTTCACCCGCTCCCACCCAGATGCATCGTTTCTGTGTCATTTTTTGTTTTTGAAAGAGGCTGGGGAGGGGAGAGGAAAAGCCCCAGAAATCCCACCCCCCAGTGCTAAAAAGGCGACGTCGAGCCCCAGCCCGGCCGTGGCGTTAACTGCCTTAACTCCCTTCCAGGCCCGAGGACAGGCGCTTTCCTCGGTCTGAGGTGTGACAATAACAATGACATGGGCATCGCACACGTGAAAGCGCTGGACAATAAACTGTGCTCTGAGGCCTGCTTACCTGGTGAGTGGCCGTCTGCTGAACATGAACTTGGGGTGGGGGGGACAGTTCCGCTCTTCCCTGCATCCCCCCAGCCCTTTGCATCCATCCCTCCTCTCCCATCACCATCATTCCCACCATCCTGGCCACTAACATCCCCGCCAGGTTGTCCTCACTGCACTCCTCCACCTGTCCCTCCGTGGGGCTGAGCACCAGACACGTCACCACCCGTAGGTCAGGGTGGCCTGTCCAGACTGGGCTGTCCCCATGGGGCTGCAGACTTGCTTTGCTGGGATTCTCTGTCCCTTGGCCAAGGGGCTGCTGGCACCCCAGGAGGCACCAGTCCTCCTTAGGAAGGTGGCTGTGTGGCACAGCTGTAGCCTGCTACAGGCCTGTGGTGGGCACAGCAATATTTTGCACTGGGATGTGATCAACAGACAGTCCAGCTGCACAGCAGGAGCTGCCTGCCTTGTCCTCCTCTTCCTCCAAGGCCAGGGAGATGGGGTGTGTCCGTCAGGTCATCTTTCTACAGAGCCCCAACATTCATCCATCTTTCCCATTTCTTCATGCTTTCTCTCCCACCCTCCTTCCACTTCTGTTTCCTCCCAGCCTCTCTCCATCCCTTCTTTTTTCTTCCTTCCCCCCAGGCTCCTCCGTCTGCGTGAAAGTTCATGTTCGCTCTGTGCCAACACGGTTTTCTCTACCCACGCTTGTGCCCCTTCCCTGCCCAGAGTTGCCCAAAGGTGACAAATGTATTGAACACCCCTGGCCCCTGTGTGGAAGGGGGCAGTGGGCTGGGGACCCTGCCCAGCCCTGCAGGCTCTGCTTCCTCAGCCTTTGTGTGGGGAAACGAGCCAAAAAGCCAAGACAACACCCTCCAAGGGGTCTCTGTCAATACATTTGTGGACAAGTTGAAAGCAACTCTGCCCCTGCCTTGCCCCTTCCACGGACTTTGTGGCAGGTCCCAGACCTGCAGCAGGTGCTGGAGAGCCAAGAGGGTGGGTGAAACCCACTGGAGGGAGGGGAAATCCTTTCTTCTCCCCCACTTCTTTGAGAAAGCCTCCTCTCCTGCTGCCTTGCCTGTTCCTGGTGGTTTCTGTGCTGGAGAAACACGGCTGAGGCTCTTGGGGAGGAACAGGTGCCTGCCACAAAAGCCCTGTGTCCCCCCCATCACCCTCTGCCAGCAGCTGGCTGAGTCCTGCTGGCCTGGGGGGGCTGGGGAGGGAGCTGGGGGTGTCCCAGCAGCACCTCTGCTTTGCTGGAGGGCCTAGCAAAGCATCCCTTGGCCGTGGCAGCGGCCAAAACCATCCTTGACTGCATCCCTCTTGGTTGTGCTGGGGGGAGGATGAGGAAGGGAGAGCTTTGCAGCCCAGATGGCTCCAGCACAGGGTCAAATTCTTGCTCTGCTGTGAGATGTGCACTGGCCTCATCCCCTGCCTGGTGCAGGAGCTGGTCCCTGGGCTGAGCCCAGCCAAGGATGCCCTCTCCATCCTTTGGCCACCACACCTGTCCGTGTGTCCAGCAGCTGCAGCCCTCAGCACAAGTTTGCTGCATGAGAGGCGTGATCTAGTCTTGGCATTTGTGGGGAAAAGCAGAGGGCTGCCCCTCGTGCTGGGACCAGGGGCAGAGGAGGTGCAGAGTGGGGGCTTTGGGGCTGTCCATGGTCCCCTGAGAATAGCAGACACAGTGTTCTCTATCCCTTTTCACTCGCTGTAGGATACAAGGCATTTTTTCCCACATAATAATGGACAGTGATCACCGTTTTCTGACTTTTCCTTTTTGAGTTGTACCAGTTTGTGTAGATCAGGATGTTCCAGCAGTTTTTAACCAGGGTAATGTCCATTCCAGTAGGGACTGGAGACAAAGTCTCACATAACATATCTAACCCAGGTTTTGGTGCAGTTTTTGGCAGGGCGTAGCTGAAGTCACACCCTGCTGTACAGGAGAAGTTATAAATACATGGTTCAAGCGGTTGCACAGCTGTATCTTTGTGTCATCCACTGTTAAATTGTCACAAGGGTTCTTAGGCACACACACCCTTATTCTGTGGATACTGGGATGGATTCAGGGTCATAATGAGGCGACATTTTGAAATGATAGACACAGTTTTGTGTCCAAACACACAGCTTAGGCTCTCAAAATATTACTTTTACTTATAAGCCCCTGTCATTCTCTCACCACACAACCATCTACATCAGTGGTTTGCCATGCATGTGTATGATTGCTCTTAAAAGCCCACGCTCAGTGTTCCAATGGATTAAATCCCATTCCTACCACAAGGATTTGGTGCTTGGTATATAAAGAAGCACTATGTATTGCTAAGACAAACGCTGTGACCTTTCTGGTGATGGGGACATAAGAAAATTTGATTAAAGACTGCCAGGATTGAAATGCCCTTTCAAATTTCAATGAATAGAAGTCCCTTTCCCCATTCAGTGATAATCCCAGCACTGGTAGAGTGTAACCACAACTGAGCTGGAATATAGCGGAGTGCTGAAGACACTGCTTTGAGCAATTCCCAGACCATCAGCCAGTTGGTCATTAGCATCTGGATATTTTTGATATTTGAAGCTGACCACTGTGTGCTTCCAAGAGCGGATAAGGAAGACCTTAAGGGCTGATCTGTAGTGTTCAAATTATTAATGGTTGCACCCAACTGATCAGTCAGAGTTTCAAGACTGATATTGTTCAGTACTCCTGTTCCAGTTCCCAATATATCAGTTAGATGTGCAAGGTAACAGCCTCTGGTTTAGCCAGGAAAACCACCCAGCAGAGGAGGTACCTGTAAAAAGATTAACATTTTGGTCTGATAGCAGAAACATTGGTCTGCATCTCTTTAAGGACTAGGATTGAACAGTATTTGTTGTTCAACCAATTTGACCTTGAAATGTTCAGATTTGATTTTATGGGTTTTGAAGAAGTTTTTGGAGCAGTTATGGAGGGTATTCTGGGCACCCTTAGACCCTCTAGGGTACAGTCAGCTTCTATATCATAAGGAGTTACGATCAGTATTGTGTCTTTAAATTTACAGTCCTTTAGGCTCATGGTGAGACAGACTGGGGGTGTTCCATATTTTGTGGTTTTGTTTTGGCTGTATACTTCATAAAATTCCTCAGGGCTTGTACCCAGCTCATGACAACCCCATTCACTGATTGTAGGGAAGGCAGTTGCATCCTGGCCCTTGAGATCTGTGGTGCTCAAGAGTCTACATTTAGGACAGTCTCCAGGCTGGTGACATTTGATAATGATGTTTTTGTCCTCTCTGTAATGGATGAAGGCGCGGGATGTGGTTCCTCAAAGCTTCTTATGAAATCTCTGCAGATTTCAGTCTGGTGGGAAACAGCTTTGGGAGGAGGCGAAAGTTTCCATCCTGGGGATTTTAGGACACAAGGTTTAACTAAAACCTATAGATCCTGCAGAGCACGGGTTGCAGGGGCTGTCCCCAGGGTTCAGAGCATCCTCTGGCCACAGCCACAGCCTCTGCTGCGGGCAAGGTGGTAAAAACAGCTTTGGAAAGAGAAACTGGGGAAAAGCATCTGCCAGAAAGGCTGGCACTGAGGTGGGGCGGGGGTGCTGGGGAGCTGCTGTAGAAAACCCGAAATGCCCTGAGGCCTCTTGCTGATTTAAAGCCACAGATGCTCCAAGCTGTGAGCAGTGGGCCAGGCGAGCTGGTTGGGTTTCACCAGGCTGGGATTGGCGAGCTGCTCTGCCCAGGGCAGGTCTCCCAGCTGCTGACAGCAGGGGAGAGCTCTCCAGCAGCACAAGGGGTGGGAGGTGGGTGGGCACAGGGCTGGCACCCTGCTCCAGGGCCAGACCATGTCCTGCTGCCCCAGCCCTGCTCCTTGGCAGCCTCGCAAGGGTGCACTGAGCAGAGCTGGGTCTCTGCACTGGAGCACTGCAGTGACTTAGGCAATATCAAGCTCTTAATGGGATTTCCGTGTGCATGTACATGTGGTCCTGTTTAATTATCCGTTCCCTCCGGGATCTGCAGACTTAACATGCCTCGCTCTCCAGCCTGAGCTCGCCATGAAAAGCCAGTCGAAATGGCAGCTGTCACCTCCCATAAATCAGCAGGCAGCAGGATTTTGTTGCTTCCCCTCTGAGAAAGCCTCAGCCCTTGGCCTTGGCATGCCCTCACATTGTCCCTCTGGCTCAGAGCTGCCCTGGGCACAGGGCTTAACCTCGCTGGAGGGTGCAGCCAAGCTGCCTTAGGGGTGCACCCCCTTCCTAAGGGCACCACGCAGCCTCTGATGGGTTTGGTGGTGGGACACAAGCCACGGGCTGAGCTCTGCCATTGCCCTGCCCCAGCTGAAGGGTGCTGCCTGAACTGGGACCCTGCAGCCGGAGAGGAGGCATGCGGGGGCCCAGCTGTCCCCGCACCACAAGCATGTCCACCCCTCGGTTCCCCTTTGGCACAAAACCCCGGGAGGCTCCACGCATGGGGACCCCTCACCCCGTGCCCGGCAGCAGCCCCCTGGCCGTCCCCGGACCCCGTTCGCAGGCGCTGAGACCCCCCCAGGCCCCGCGGTCACCCCGTTTGCTCGCTCGTGTGCATGTCCCCGTGTCCCCTCGCCGCCTCCGCTCCCACCTTCACCATGTGCCTTCTGGTCTCTCCTGCCACGCAGCCGCCGTGCCGGACTCCTGCCCCATTAACATTGAGGAATAGGTGAGACCCCCATGAGTCCCCCCAGAGCTGCACCCCCCATCGTGTCCCGTCCCCCGGGGGGTTGGTTGTCACCCGTTGCTGGTGGCCCCCTGACCGGCCAGGCCAGGGGGACATCCCTTCGTGCCTGACCTGCAGCCCCACAGGGCACCTGCATGTGGCCTCTGGCTGGGCAGAGGGGGCACAGGCAGACCCCCTCGTCTGGGTTATTTAAACGCAGCAATGGTCGCGCTGTGCTTCCCGTTTGGCCCTCAGCATTCCTGAGAAACTGGGGGTTTAAGGGGCTCCCCCAGCCTGGAGAGGTAAGTGCAGGCACCCCCCAGCCCTCACTGCAGCCAAAACCCAGCGGGAGGCTGGGGAGGTGGGCGTTACTTTGGGAGAATAAATCGTACCCCCCACGGAAAAACGAGCCGAGTGCACCAGTGGGCTTTGGGAGCCCCTAACTCCCATTTTCTCCCCCCAGGCCCAGAGGCAGCCAACAACAACGTGGGGCTGCAGCAGACGTGGCCCCGCCGCCCCCCCGGCCCCCGGGACCCGGAGCAGGCAGCGGCCGCCCTGCCCGTGTGAGGGCTCAGCCTCGGTGGGGGCACAGACCCCCCTGCCCACCCAGAGGGACCCTGGTGTCCGGGCAGCGTGGGCATCGCCACCTCCACCCCTCAGCTGTACCAGGACTGATTTTCAAAAGAAAAGACGGTAACCTTGTTTTCCGTGGGGGCTGAAAGCCATGTCACTTTGGAGTCCCCCACTAGCACCTTCCCATTCTCCAGCCCTAACAGGGATGGGCTGGGGTCCCCTCCTGCCCCCTCCCCCTGGTCATCTTACACCCCCAGGCTCCTCTCCAAAGTGTGGAGCAGATGGGACAGGGTCACCTCACCGAGGGGGTTCTGGGATGTGGGTGGGTGGGGACAGTGGGAGGATGATGTTCAGGGGTGTGGGTTCAAGGAAGAGTGTTGGGATTGGCATCCCTGGTGCATGAGCTGGTGACTTTCATGGGGGGCCGCCCCCCCCCCCCAGGTTTGCTGGCCCATGCCCCTGCCCTGCCGTGTGCTGTCCCCACGCCATGGGATGTCCCCGTTAATGCACTGGAGGTAATGGTGCCCTCAAAGCTCCCCCTCCCTCTGCTCTCCTCCTGAGCACCACCTGGGCTCCTGGGCCTGGCCCTGAGCTTGCTTTTCCCCAGGGCATGGAGTAGGGTGGCAGGGGTGGGCGGGAGACCTGGTACCACTCCCCAGCCCTGTCACCAGCCCCTGGGGCATTGATAATTTATCCTCTCTGTCTTCCGCCCTGCTGTGAGCTCAGGGCTCTGGGCAGTGCCCTCTGTCTGGAACAAGTGCCAAAGTGTCACCCCCGTCCCACCCGTCCTGCCCTCCTCATAACACTTTGTAGCAAGGGGTGGATGAGGGTGTGGGAGCTGCCCCCCATCTCCATCCCTCTGGCCAGCATTGGGCTGACAGCATAAGTGGATTTTGCTCCAAGGGCAGACACACAGGGATAATAAAGGAGGAGGGATAAAGCCACAGAGCTTGTGGGCCTGGTGGGACCACTGGCAGAGGCCAGGCTCCACTCCAGAGAGCATCAGGGACAGTCAGAAATCCCTTGAAGGAGCATCAGACCCTGCATTCCAATCTGCTGGGCTCTGGAGCTGTTTGGGGCAGCCCAGAGCTGAGCCTCCCTTTCCACCACCTGATTTTGTCACATGGCTGTGGCAGTAAAGGCCACCTCCTCTTTGCAGGACACAGCTGCCTGGTGGTTTCTGAGCCACCTTAGCACAGAGATGTTCATGCACTGAAAGCAGTGTCCCTGGAGGGGTGTGTGTGGGACGCAGGTTCCCAGTGCCATCCCCCACGGCAGAGCAGGGGCTGTGCTGATGATGGCTGTGGCTCCTAAAGAGGGATGAAGCGCTTTTGCGATCTGGGGGTGTTTTCTCTGCCTGGCTCACAGCCAGGGCCATGGCAGCTGCTTGCTCTGTGGCCCCAGTGTGGGTCCTGCCAGAGGTGGGTTTGGAGCTGGCCATCCCACTGCTCTTTCCTCTGAGCTGTCTGCCTCCTCTAAGCCCACCAGCTCCCAGATTCCTCCCTGAGAACCGAGGGCTGGGTCCTTGATGTGAGGGGGTGACATCTCTAAAACGCCATCCTGTGGCATGCAAGGTGCGAGCTGCAAACAGCAGGGAGGACTGAAGTGTTGGGAACAAACCTTGTCCCCATCTGGGGACGTGGTGGGTGTCCCAGCCCCAAGGAGCCACAGCACCACACAGGGAGAGCTTTGGAGGTTCACCATCATGCTAAGCTGAGAAAATCACGGCAGCCATCTCTTCCCTAAGTCTCCAGCATGGGCAGGGGAGAGAAAATCGGGCTCTCGGGGCACCTCGTCTACCAAAGCCCAACCTTGGTTCCAAAGGGGACAAGGACAGCTGGCCTGGCACCCTGGCACAGGGTGCTTGTGGCTGCCAGCAGAACAAGGAGGACTTAGGAGTGACCGTGAAGGTTTCCTGGCTTCTCTGAGCGGTGTCCCCAAGGCTGCAGCAGCGGCCAGACGAGCTCATGGGGCGGCCGCAGACCCGGGGTGACTGTGGGTGGGCGCTGCCCCTCGCTCAGAGTGACCGCGGCTGCGATGGAGAGGGGCCGGGAGGATGCTCTGGCCGAGCAGCGCTGCCGCCGGGCTGTGAGCAAAGAATCCATCCTCTGGGTGGCACAGGAGAGACGGGATTTGGGCATGAGTGACACCAGTGCCGTCCTCGGCCACCCAGAAGGGATAAGGGGCAGGCAGGAGCTGCCAGCGCAGCGTGGGGTGGAAGGTGACAGCCCCTTGTCTCACGGGGCAGCCCCTTGTTCCAGTGACCCACGTGTCAGGGATTTAAGGAAGGAAACCAGATTGCTGCTTATGATTTTGCTTTGAGCATGTTTTGGATTTTAAGAGTATGTTTAATAAAGGGTATCTTATGTCGACAAAGTGTCCAGAGTCATTTCATGGTTTCAGGGTGAGGGCAGTCGGGGTTTGGGGGACTTGGTGTGTAGAAATCCATTTTGGCTGGGAGCACCCACTCACCTGTCACACAGGTACCTTCTCCAAAACAGCCCAGCTGATTCAAATGTCCTAAAACACTTCCCACAGTCCCTTCCAACCTGCATTCCCAACTATCCTAAATCCTGCCAGGACGGAGAGAGGGCAAATGCAAACTAAACCTCTGCAGGAAGAGTCTGGCCTGGGGTAGAGGCATCTTCCTGGTGTGTGGTGTGGGTGGCCCCTGTCACTGCTGGGATGGATGAGGACACCCAGAGGGAACTTTTCCTGCGGGAGGAGCAACAAAGAGCTGGGAACTCATGCAAGAGAAATCCCTCCAGTGGTAGGGAAGAAAATGTGTGCTGGGAGCTGATGTCTTGAAGGTGAGGAGGGCTGTAAGGGGGGTTATAATTTGAGTTTAGTAGAACAGACAGATGATGCAGGGGGGAAAGCAACTTCCTTCTGAATCAGAGTCAAAATCAGAATCAATCGGATTGGAAAAGACCTCTGAGGTCATCAAGTCCAACCCATGACTGAACAAGCTGGGGGGAATGGCTTGTAGATGGTCTGATCCTTCAAAGGGATCCCTCCCTGGCCTCTCTGAAAGCTCTTGGAACAGCAGTTAGGAGGCAGGGATATCTTAGAGAAGCCTGTGGCTGTAATTTTTTAATATTAAATAAAGGCAGACTTCATCCTTTATTTTTGGAGTCTGCCAGACCCCCTTCAGCTTTGCCCCCATCGCTGTGGGTGCATCAGGGGAAAGAAATAGGATTGGGAGCACAGGTAGGAGGAAAGGGCTGGAGTTGCCCCTGGAGGGGCAGGACACAGGTTTACATGGAATCACAAATGGTTTGGGTTGGAAGGGACATTAAAGATCATCCAGTTCCAACCCCCCCACACCACAGGGAAGGCCGCCTTCCACTATCTCAGGTTGCTCCAAGCCCCACCCAACCTGGCCTTGAACTATTCCAGCATCTACAGCTTCTCTGAGCAACTTGTTCTACCACCCTCACAATAATTTCTTCCCATAATCCAATCTAAACCTACTCTCTGTCGATTGCCCTTTTTCCTATCACCACCCGCCCGCGTCAAAAGTCCCTCTCCATCTTTCTCCAGGTGCTGAAAAGCCGCGGTAAGGTCACCCCAAAGTCTCTCCATGTCCCCGGGGCTGGGTTCGGCCCCGGCTGCGGGATCGCCCCGCATCCCTGGGTACCGCCCCCCCGTCCCCATGGCAACGCGCGGGCCAATGGCGTGCCCGGAGGATGTTTACGGGGCGTGGCGTCGCCGCGGCAACGCGCGAAGCCTCCCGGAGCCGCTACTTAACCCCGCGCCGGGGCGGCCGCGGCTCACGGCGGCTCGGCGGGCACGGCCCGGCCGGGGCACACCGCAGGCGGCCGGCACGGGTACCCCGACACCCACGGGGTTTCTTTTTCCCCTTCTCTTTTTTCCTCCCCCTTAACTTTTTTTTTTTTTTTTAAGATTTTTTTTTTTTTTTTTTTACCTCCCGTCTCCTGTTTTTCCAGAAGCTTCTTGCTCTGTCGTGAACTTTGCCTGTCGGGTGAGACACCGGGACGGGGTAAGGGGATGCGGTGGGATGGGAAGGGCAGCGCGGTCGGAGCCGCCGTGAGGGGCGGTGGGTCTGCGCGGGGGAGCGGCTCGGGTTATGCGCCCTCCCGGCGCTCTTTCCTGGCCCAAACACTCGGGATTTCGGGTTTACACCCACATCCCCGACACAGGACTCCCCAAAGTCTGAAGCTGCCGGCTCCCTCTGACTGCTCTGACTGAGCGTGTGCTCGGGGTGGACACTGCCTGTTCCCTCAGACCACCCCAGTTGTTCCTGGGTACCACGGGAAGGTAGAAGCAGAAATAGCATCAAACCGAGAGAAGTTGGCTATGAGAGGGGGGAAACCTTAAAGTATATTGTCCTGGTGTGGAATACTGAGAATTAGTCCTGTGAGCACCAGGTATCCAGAGATGTGTGTTCCCAAGAAACAACCTCACTTTGTGGGATGGCAGGGCTGGATTTTAGTTGTTTGAGGGGTTTTTTACTGTTGGGTTTTTTTTTAAATTCTTTGTTCAGCCAAGAGCTTGCTGGGCAGCAGGTCAGTGAGTGATACTGTGGTGTAGGAGTCTGAGGGAATTTCCCCGAGGTTCAAGGGTGCTAAATCCCCTCGGGGCAGGCGTTGCAGGTCCCTTGCACAGCACACCAGGAACAGGTCTCCCCCAGCAGCTCCAGGAGCACCCAGGGCTGGGCCTGCCTGGCTGTCAGAGAGAGACTCACCTTGGGGAACCTCACCCCGTCCCTGTTGTTATTGCAGGATCTGCCCCATCCCTTCTGTCCCCTTCACGTGCAGCTCGGGAAGCACTAAGGGAGACATGGCGTGGCCGAGCCGAGCGCTGAAAGCCAAGGGCAAAGTGAAGTGCGTGGAGGAAGACCTGGATGACAGCCTGCCAGACCTCATGTGGCTGAGGGACTTCACAGTGGCCCAGACTGGCCTGCCTCAGTTATACTCTGGCTCAGACCCCCAGGACTGTTACACGATGAGTGAGAGTCTGTTCAGCCTGGTTGATTTTGAGTCCCCGTGCTCGCCCCTGGCTGCTGACCCGGCCTGCAAGGGCACACGCCACACTCCCTGCACGCCCGTCTCCTCCTCCACCTCCTCCACCACGCAGCATGACATGGCTGTGGCCCCTCATCTCGCAGGGGACATCGACTACAAGACCAACCCTCACGTCAAGCCACCCTACTCCTATGCCACCCTCATCTGCATGGCCATGGAAGCCAGCAATAAACCCAAAATCACCCTCTCTGCCATCTACAAGTGGATTACTGACAACTTCTGCTATTTCCGACACGCTGATCCCACCTGGCAGGTAGGAGATGTGGAGCCTTGGCCCTTCTCTCTGCAGGGCTGAGCAGGGCTTTCCACAGCCTCCACCCTGCAAGACAAGACCCTGCAGGGATGCTGGATCCCACTGGGAAAAGAGTGACACCAACTGCCAGTGGGGAAGGGCTAGAATGGGAAAGAACTTGGCTGGGCACAAATGCCACGGCCACAGGGGTGGCAGAGGGAAGGAGCCATCCTGGGGGAGAGCCCAGGATCATTTTGGGAGCGGGGAGGTACTTGTTGGGCTCTGGCATTTGAGACTCCTCTTGGCTTCAGGGCAAAGGCCTCTCGGTCCCTACATTCCTGGAGTTCTCATGGGGCCCCGAGTCCCTCGGGGTTGAGCACACATGGAGAAGTTGCCAGGTCGAGTGTCCCTGGGTGCTGAAAACCAGTCATGAGAGAAGGATGGAGATGCCACTTGTTAGACAAGTCTCTCACTGGGGAGGTTCTGAGCAGAAATGCTGCTGCTTTCCAAGCAGGGCAGAGTACTGGGCTCCTGGCTTCAGGGACAGGCCAAGGAGGCTCCATGCCTGGGATGAGCTGGTGTGACCTGCAGAGGGAAGCCCAAGAGTGGTTAACTCGGGCTGCTATCTCCAGCTAGCACGACCATGTCCTCAGTGGGGAGGGGACAGCCCCCAAGCTCACCAACTTTGGGGACAGCCTGAAGCCCAGGGGCTTTTCCCAGCCACCTTGGCTCACTGCCCTACTCTGTCACACGAGGTGACCTCTGGCACATGAGGTTTTCTAGGATATGGCAGGGCTGGAGGGCCCTGGGGGGCTCATCCCTCCACTGGGGTTATTCCCATCCCAAATCTGCAGTGCGTCACTAATCCCAATGGCAGTGGCCATCCGAGCAGGGCTGGAGAGCCCCGCTGCAAAGCCCAGGCATTGCCCACCTTCTCTCCAGGCAGTTGGGTCTCCAGTGGCTCCTGAAGCCCATCACAGGGAAGGGAGCCTTTCCTGGTCCCCCTCCATGGCCCTCCTGGTCCCCCTCTTACACTCAGGGGACCTATGAAAGTGATTTGGAAGCAGGAGCTGGGTGCCAGCGGGTTGAGTTTCTCCTGCACACTCCATGGCTGGGCATTCACAAAGTTTTTAATTAAATGTGTTCATTAAAAAAAGAAAGAAGGTTTTCAATCCCTCTCTGCAGAGATGCAGGGGGTACGCTGGACCGTTGCAGGCAGGAATGATAAATATGTTGACTGGCTGAGTAATAATTCAGCCTGGGCTGAGGGAAGTTTGGGATGGGGAGGAGAGATGGGCAGCAGAGAATTCAGCTTTCAAGTCTCTGATCCTTGTAAAATTTCATTACACAGTAAAATTGGAGTTACCACAGCCTGGACTGTGTGGGGGAATATCTGTGTTCCTGCTTCTTCTTTCTTCTCTCTCTCTTTTTTTTTTTTTTTAATCTTTTGTTTCTTTTCACTTTTTTCCCCTTCCTTTCTTTCTTTCTTTCTTTTTTTTTTCTTTCTCTTTCTTGTTGAGGCTGTGTTCTCATCCCCTATCCCGATTCCCGTACGTGAAGACAGCCTGGAAAGGTCATGCCACCCATAGTCTGAGGGGGAGATGGATATATTCCTGTGGGAGCTGAGTGCTTTGGAGAGGAGCCAACAAACCCAAGGAGCTTCAGCCCAGAGGAGGGTTTTGTTGTGTGTGTGTGTGTGAGTGTGTGTGCATGTTTTTCAACAGCTCTAAGCAATTGAGCCTTGTTTTTCCTATTCGGCACTACGGATTATGGATGAATAAGCATAAAGATATCCAGGCAACATTAAAAAAAAAAAAAAAAAAAACACCTCTACCATATCCAATCTCTTAGTACAGTCCTGGCTTTGTGGAGTCCAACGCTGGGTTATTTACCCAATAACTGAGTTTCCTTTCTGATTATTCACATCACTCCAGGCACATTCAGGGTTTCAGAACAGCTCGACGGGAGCAGAAACTCCTCCTTTTCTGCCCTCCCCACCTTTTTTTTTTTTTTCTTCCCTCAGCTTATTTGAGCAGTGGCTGATGAAGATGCAGTGATTTCACACCGAGCTTCCCTGGGCCAGGAGGCACCTCTGGGGACACACAGGGTGGAACAGCGCACGTGTCTCTCCGTGTTCTCCCGTCTGATTTGTGCCAGCCTGGCTGGGGGAAGGCATGGTGCCTATGTTTTGTCCAAATATTTTCTTCTCAGCACTAACAATAGACTCAGCTGAACTGGGGGATGCCAGCAGGGCCCTGATTGCCATCCCCGCACAGCGCTGCCATGGGTTGCCCCTTTTAAAGGGGCCATGGCCACATGGGTGTAGAAACCCACCTCTTCCTCCCTGGCACAAAGGAGGATCCAACCTCCTCCATGCCTAGAGCAATTCAAGCCAGTTTCTCCCAGTGCTCTGCAAGATCCAATGCCCCATGACCCCAATTTCCAGCCAAGGAGAGCTGCCCAAGAGCCTCCCATTGGGTGGCTTGAACCCCTTGGCTCCTGCCACCTTTGGCTGGATGAGATAGGAGGCAGGAAAACTGCTGGAGACTGAGGGGGGAAAACTCAGGGGTTTGAGGGACTTTCTGCTGAACATGTAGCCTTGGATGTCTGGATGTTGCCAGTTCTGCTTTGTTTTCCCAAAGCTGAAAACCTCCACCAGCCTACCCAGGCAGGTAGGTCCCACAGCAGCAGACAAGCATTCAGCCTTGATTTCTCTTTCTTTTGGCTCCAGAACTCCATCCGGCACAACCTCTCCTTGAACAAGTCCTTCATCAAAGTGCCTCGGGAGAAAGACGAGCCAGGGAAAGGTGGCTTTTGGAAGCTGGACCCCTACTATGCCAACCGGCTCAAGTACGGGACTTACAAAAAGCGGAGGATGTCTCCAGTGCAGGTCCACCCGGCCTTCTCCGGGAGAGCCCAGAAAGAAGCACGGCACGTTGTCAGCCCAGCCACCTCCTCCTGTAGCTCCAACAGTGTCCTCGAGGCCAACGTGGCAGCGCAGCAGCTGCTCAAAGAGTTTGAGGAAACCACCAGCAGCCAGAGCTGGAGCCCAGTGGGCACCAAAGCGGGGCAGAAGCGCAAGCAGCCCTCGCCCCTGCCCACGGCCAAGGTGTCCCGGCTTCCCAGCTCAGCCCTGATGACCCAGGAGGAGCAGACTGAGCTGGGATCGCTGAAAGGTGTCTTTGACTGGGAAACTGTCTTTAACACCAACCTCAACGGAGACTTCTCCACTCTGGTGGATATGGAGCTTCCACCTTCCATCAACCCTGTCACATGCGACCTGGACTGGACAGGACAAGGGCAACACATGGAGTGTCCCCAGGGGCAGGAACAAGTCGTCACAGAAACCAACCAGTACAGCCTGGACTTTAACGAAACCCTCATGGCCACAACTTTCTTGGAGCATCCCTGGGACGAAGGGACAAGTGATTACCTCTCCAACTGTGTGAACATTGACCAGGTGTTTGAAGACATCGATGCCTCTTTGCTGGCAGATGTCATCAACCTGAGCAGTCTGGCACGACTCTTGTAAGACTTTTGTAGGATGCTCTCCCCAAGCTGGGACTTACAAGGGACAAGATTTCCTAGAGATGCCCATGGTGACTTTTACCAGCTTCATTGTAAGGTTATTCCCAGAAACACCAGGGAAAAAAGCCCACCACCCCAGGAACTGCCTGCTGTGTCTTCAAAGGACACCGCAGAAGTTTCTAGTTTTCTCAAGAGAAGAAAGTTAACACTACTTATTTTTTGACGTTTTCCTTTTAAATAAGAAATGTGAATTATGATGGGTTGAAATTACCTGTGAAATCCCATCTAAGACATGAGATTCCTGGTGGCTTAGGATTTGATAGACTAAAGTGCAATTTCCACACCTCTTTGTCTCTCTGTTTCTCTCTGTCTTTCCTTTTTCTGTCTCAGTGCAGTTGGTAAGTACAGTGTGATAATTAGCTGGTAAGAAAATACAGGTCCCTTCTGGATTCTCCAAGTTCAACATCCCAGCTGACTTGTGCCTACGGAAGAAGAAAAGGTTTATAAACTCAGCAAGTGTGCCTCTTTAGATGTTTTTATATAATCTATTATATATTATATATTCAAAGAAATCTATATTTTTTAGCACTAGGATTTCTTAAGGGGGGAGGGGAAGACTTGAAATGCAGTTTGAGAGGAGTTTTATATTTTCACAGTTTAAAGGTTTTGTGTTCATTGTTTTGTAAAACAAGACCACACAAGGGAGGACTCCTGCACCAACAGGTTTTGTGAAGAATCCAGGAATTGGCCCTGGCAGGAGAGGAGCAGCAGGGAGCGGGATGCTCCCAAAACCGGCTTTTGTAATTTTTGTACCCAAAACCCTTGCTGCAGTTGCCAAAGGGTCCGGAGCACCATGAACCCTCTCTTTCACCCACTGACATAGCCCCTCTCTGCTTTTTTTGGTCTGAGACTGTTGCTCTTCACATCTCCAGCTCTTCCATCAGGCTCTGAGTGCAAGGAAAACCCTGGCCCTGGCCCTGGCCCTCAGCTGGTGGTGATGGAGCCACTCCACACCGAACGCTCCCAGGTGGGACTGAGGAGGAAAGAAATCCACATTCAGGCTCCATCCAGGAGCTCAGGCCAAAAACTGTGCATGCAACAGGTTCTGGGGACAGAGTGGAAATGAAGTTCCATCCAGCCGGGAGAGACATTGGGATTCACACAAAAAGAAGCTTTGGCTTTTTGGCTCAGTGTGCAGCAGGGTTGGTGCAAGGTAACTTGGAAATATTTTGGGAGCAGAGCCAAACTCTGCTGAAACTTGACTTGAAGCTCTCAAGAACCTGATTCTTTGCCTCTGCTTGCTGTAGGCTGAGAGAGGTAGGGCAGCCATTAGGTAGGAGCAAGTAGAAGCTGGAATTTTAGTTGTGTGTCTTAGACTTGGCAAAAGAAATGGAAGATTGTAATTAGATTCTGTTTTGGTTACAAAAGCACTTAGGAGGGGCTTTGGGGTCTGTGTAGTTGTTTGAATTGACAGTGTTTCTTTTTACTTGCTGTTCTTCTGTTTTCCTGCTTTGGGGATTATGTTGGAGAACTACAGAGATACTTGTGCAATTTAACTTTTTTCATGCAAATTATTTACAAATTTAAAAAAATAATAATAAAGAAAAAAAAATGGAGAAGAAAAAACTCCTTTTGTCTCCTTGTTTCCTTTGCCCAGCTCTGCTTGTAAACCCAGTCCCAGGACACAGGAGCTCTCACCCACTTGCACAACTGTGCAAATTCCCTGTGGGAAAACTGAGGCATAAACCAGCCTCAGTGAGACAATGGTTACACACCACCTACGTGACACAAGGTTGGCCATGCCCGGTGTCCTGAGCCCTGGGAGCTGCTCCAACCCTGGAAATAGCCTTCCCTGGCCCTGCAGGGAGCTCCTGGGGCTGACAGGTCCCTCTGGCTGTACCGTGTGCCCACCTGGCCCTGTAGATGCTCCAAGATGCCCAAGTGGCTTCAGAGCCCTTTTGGGTACAGGGTAGGGAGAGGAGCTGCACAGAGATCCCTCTCCAGACCCTGCATGGGGCTCCTCCAGCTTGGTGCTTTGGGTGCGCCCACTCCTGCATGTCCCATCCCTCTTGCCCTGAGGACACAGCCCTGGCTTCTCCTGGGGAGCACGTGAGGATCACCTGATCAGCCCCCCAGTGATCAACTGATCCCCTCAGCACCAGAACCAGTCCCAGAGCTGCTGCAGCTGCTCCCAATCCAGCTGATCTCAACCCAAAATCAGACCTGGGCTCAGGACAGACACTTGCCTTGGTCTGTGTGTGCTCTGTGCTGGGAAGGCAGGATGCTGACCTCGGGAAAAGGTAGGGTTATCCCTGGGGGAACAGCTTTGAAGTGTCTGAGGGGGGAGATTTAGAGGCAGATCTGGGCTTTCCTTTCAGCTTTGGGCTATTGGGGGCCATGAATACCAGAAGGCATTAAGGAATTCCTTGTCCTGGCTTCTCCTCCTCTCAGCTCCTTGTCGGAAGAACTGGAAGAGCTGCTCCCTTCTACCCCTCCCCAGTACTGGTGGCACTTCAGGGCTGCAAAAAGCTGGCGCTTCCCCTGCCCCTCAGACCACTTCTTTCATTTGTTTTGCCAGGCACAAACACGTAGTACTGTTTTCAAACCCCCTGGAAAAGAGAAGCCTCCAGCATCCCCACCCTGCCAGGGGACTGAAAAAACCACCCTTGCCAGGAAAAAATATTCCAGCCTGCCGGAGCCAGTCGAGGGGTTTAAAGTGAGAAAGGGCGAATATAAAGGAGGCAGCAGGCGAGGCCTGAAACAGCCCCGTTTTGTTCAGCAGCTGAAAGCAACCGAACCGACTTGGACGTGAATTTTCCTTTCTTTCAGTGAGATAGTTCGGAGGGGGTGGTGTTTTTTCGAGCGGCAGCCAGGAGGTGCAGGAGCCGGGGGTGCTCTGGGCGGTGGCGTCGCTTCCCAGGGGCGCGGGGCACAAAGCGCGGCTGTGCTCGGCCCCAAGCTCGGTGCCAGCACGGAGGTCAGGACCCGGCAGCCGCAGACCTGCCCGGGCTTGCCGGTGGCAGCGGGGTTGCAGCCGGGGCTGGGGCTGGTCCAGCCCCGCGGGCTGCCCCGGCTCGCCCGGCACAGGGGCAGTGACGGGTTGGGGACCCCGCGCTGGCAGTGTCCCCCTTGCTACAAGCAGTGAACGCAGAACGCTCCACCCAGAGCTGGCAGGGTTTTGGGGCATCCACCAGCACCCACCAAAGAGGGTCTGGGAAGAACCCATCTCCAAACACTCCCTGCAAGCTCAGCTCGCTGCCTTAGTGAGGTCCTTCCCCAGCACATGGCGATTACTCCTTTATTATTTATTTCTGCTATTTCCCCAGCCGTCCCCTCATCCATCATCCCTCCCTGATGGGCAAACATTGACACCTCAAACCAATCTCCCGTTCACAGAGGGAGGAAAAAAAAAATATACACATAAGCCCTTCTTTTCTCTCCCTTTCTTGCCGTGTCTTTCTTTTCCCTCCATTGAGTGTGAGGCTGGCACGGAGCCATTCTGGCAACAGCCGGCTTTCACTTGCTAATCATCCTAAATATTGAAAATCAACCCTAGAATAAACAGCTCAAAGATTGGGGCCATCTCTGCTCTGTTTGGAAATGCTAATCTCGCTGCCTTTTGTTTTCCTTGTGTGGATTTGGTGCCTTGAATTTGGAGGAGGTCACAGCTCATGGGTTCTCTCTTCATCCCCAGATTTCTAAAAAATTTTTCCCCTCTCATCGTAAAAAAAAATCAGCCCATTTTAGCATCCTAGGCTGGGATGGTTGGAGTAGTGAGGGGGGAGAAGGGGGAAACAGGATGGAGGAGGGTAGGGAATGGGCTCGCCTTGCATAGCAATGAATGAACCTCCAAAGTTTGGGAAAAATCAGGTTCTCAAACATGCATCCGGGAGTTCACATGGATGTGAAATCTCTTGGGAACCACACTCGGTCAGGGGCATCTACTTGGTACAGCAGGTCCCTGGTAGGGATGGGATGGGGATGGCATCGGGGCAGCCTGGCACTCACACAAGGCAGGGCTTGGGGACAGCTCAGGGACTCCCTGCCCTGTGACACTGATTTTTTTAGTGTTCTGTACCTGATGGGCTGGAGGTGCCACAGCAGACTCCAGAGAGGTTGTGCTGAGCCCCACGGCTGGACTCCGATGGCTTTGCCAGGAGGGATCGGGCTGGATGCACAGCCTCTGTGGGGCTGCAGGGGCGCCGGGAGAGGTGGCTTTGAGAACAGAGAGGGGGACAAAGCCCCTGTCCTGCTTCTCCAGCAGTGACCTTGCACTGCCAGCAGAGCCCAGCAGGACCTGCGGCACTCACACAGCCCGGATGGCTCTCAGCACCCTGATGGGGAAACTGAGGCAGGGCTGATGTGGGTCAGAACCTGATTATCTCGGCAGAACTTCTGGAGCATGTCTGCACCTATTTCAGTCCTGTTCTTGTGCGGTGCGTGGGGCCCTGCACCCTCTGGCATGGGGGAGCACATCCAGCAGAAGTCTCCTCGGGTGCCCACGTCCCTCTGCGCCCCAGGGAGCCCCGGGACGGGTCAGTGGCCGTTGCCAGTGGCTGTTCCCGGCTGGCACAATGTCCCGGCAGGCCGGGGCTTGCCCTGCGGCAGGGAGAGGGGGAGTGCCGGCAGCCACAATGCAACAGCCCCAGCGTAAGAGCCCTCACATGGACACGCTCGGCTGCCCCTTCCTCCTCCTCATCCTCAGCCCCACCGCCCCCTGGATGCATGCCCGGGTAGGGGGCGGCAGCCCCACGGGGCTCCTGCTCCTCCAGCCCGGCTCATGCCATGGAAAGGGGTCCCTGTGGGCATGGGGGGACACATCCATCTCCCCAGTGGAGGGGCTGAGCTGCCGGAGCCGTGCCAGCATCGCCTCCTTCTTTGGGAAACCACGTCATGCCAAGGTCGAAACTTGGCCGGTTTGCAAACAAGCGCCGGGGCCACGGGGATTTCTTTACAAAGGCTGTTTTTCCAAGTGATTTATTTCCAGGTTTGGAGCGTTAGGACCATCCCATGTCTTGAGATTGTGGGCGTTTTTTCACTTCTATCATGACAGTGAGAAAATGGCTTTAGAAATCCAAAGTAAACACACTCCTTTGGTGTCTGACTCGTTGGGATGGGTCTTAAACCCCCCAAAAAGGGTGGAAACAGGGGCAGGCTGCAGGCTGTGCACTCCCTGGACACAGCTCTCCTGGGGGTGCTGCTGTGGGCAGAGCCAGGCATTTGGGGAATGGCCCAATTTGGAGCAACGAGGGCCAGATATTCGGGGGTTACAGATGGGGCCAGCCAGGATGAGCAGCAGCAGCAGGTGTGGATCCTTTGGGATGCTCCTATCCTGTACACAGGGACCACTGGGCTGGAGGCTGGCACAGGCAGCAGGAGGGCTCAGGGCATTACGAGAGGCGGGTGTTGACCTAGAAATAGCAAAGAATTTGGCCTGGCACCGTGCTGGTGGGCAACATGCCAGGCTGGCAGCCGAGGGAAGCGCGGCTCTGCCCCGAAACAGTTGCTCCTTTTCCCCGTGCCTGGCTGAGAGAGGTGACTGCTGCCTGCCCCAGGAGCTCTGGGAGCATTTGGGGCTCGCTGGTGTCAAGGGGTGGGATGCTCATCACTCCTATCAGAGCCATCAGGTTTTGCTCCTTTGGAGAGCCCACCCAGTTTGGGGTCAGTGCCAGTTCTCAGCTGGGGAACGGGCGGGAGCAGCCTGGCAAGTGCTGGGGGGAGTAATGCTCCATCCTGGCAGCTTTTGGTTACGAGACACATTAACAGGCAGGAATGTGCAAACATCCAAAGGTCGGAGCTGTGCGAGGCGGCTGTGGTGGCTCCAGTCCCTGGGAGTGCAGCAGAGAGAGGCAGGACCCCCTCGTCCTGCTGCCGGCAGACAGGGATGACCAAGGATAGTCCCCTCTGCACGGGGCTCGTTGGATCTGCACCCCTCAGCAGACCCCATGGCCTCACTGGGCAGCTCCTTGCCATCCCTGAGTGAGCTCCTGCTGAGGGGAGCTGCAGCCCTGCTTGGCCTCCCCGTTCCTGTCACGTGGGGGATGTGTGCCCAGCACCAACCCACATGGCAAACACCCCCCTTCCTTCCCCAGCAACCTGGCGTAGGAAGAAAATGAGCATCATCCCCCAGCCCGGCCCCCAGCTCACAAAACAGAGTGCCCTGGAGATGCCCTGTCCCCTGGACCAAGGCTCCTGCTACGTGCACACGCATCCCACCCATCCCACATCTGTCTGGGAACCCCCTGCTCTAGGGAGGCTCTGCCATGTCCTGGGTGGCACCTTGCTGGTCCCCAATATGTGCCAGCTCCTTGGTGGCCCGAGGGGCTTGCCCAGAGCAGGGGGTCTCTATCCTGCTCCCCTCACTCTGGCAGAGCACTAAGTAAACAGTGACGAGGGGAACCTCATAATCCTGCGTTTTCATTTACAAAAAGCCATTTAGAGCTGGCTCTGCAGGCAGTTATCAGAGCACAGGGGAGGTTTTCCCAGCAGGGTCTTAATTCCCTCTGCAAATAAAGCCAGAGGGAAGGAGAGCACGGCCTGGGTCTGTGATAGTTGAAGGCTTGGGGGGGCTTTTGGGGCCAGCCTTGAAGGGGCTGGCTGCCTTGAGCTCCATCCTGCAAGGAGCAGGGAGGGCCGTTGAGGGATTTCCCTGCTAGGCACTGTTTCAGGGCAATTCCAGCCGTGTCACGTCCTTCCCTGGAGGTGCAATGCTGGCATGGCCCTGCTCAGGGCCACAAAGAAGTGGCTGGGAAGCTGCTGAAGCCCAGGTGCCAGCCCTTGTCCCACAGGGACCCGGTTTTCCGGGAGCAGTGCACATCCCTGTGGCACAATGAGCGCTCTGGACCCAGGTCAGGATCAAAGCGAAGTCAGAAGGGCTCAGGCGTTACCAGGGAGGCAAAGTCCTGTGGTGGATTTGGTTCCTGTCTCATCCCTTCAAGTTCATGGACACGTAACAGCCAAGGGAACGTGCCTGAATGCATCCCATACCCTCTTTGTGCACACTCACTCCCTCTTTCAGGGGCTTCCTGCTTATAACCCCTCCTGGAAGGGAAAACTGGGGGCTTGTCAGACAGCTCAGAGCTATTGGTTTTTTGTCTGAAGATTAATTTGGCTGAAGATTGACCACTTTTTCTGTTCAGCTGACCTGAGGGGAGACAGAACAGGCTGTGTCTGAGGAGGAGGGAACACCAGTGACAGTGTTCCCAAGTGTTCCTACAGCCTGGGGCACTGGTGGGTCATCCCATGGGGAAATACAGTCCAGGACAGCCCTGCAGCCCGGAATGGAAGGTTTGTAAATTTATGTTAATCCTGACTCCTCCATACTCTTATCTCTCTCCTCTCCCACATCAAATGCAAAGCCCTTTTGGAGGCTCCTGGCTGCATTAATCTTGTTTTGCCCTCACTGCATCCTCAGGCAGCTGCTGTGGCTTGGGAATGCTGCTGCCCTGTTGTATCCCCTCCTCACTGTCCTCTCTTGCAGGAGCAGGATTAACTCTGCCAGTGGGAAGCAAGAGAAGGCATATTTTTTTTTCCAATGAAACGGTTTATTATTTATAAAATGGCACTATATTTTAATGCAGGAACTGTTCCTGGGGTGAGCAGTACCAAACCACAATGCAGGGGACAGAAAGTCCCTGCTTTAAGAGCGACTATTAATTGAATTTCTCCAAATCTTGTCAAGATCACACTTCTGTGCAGTGACCTTTGCCGCCATAAAGGCAGTCAGTAGAAACAGGAATTTGAGGGATATCTGGGTGAATCCAGCAATTGCCTGAGCAGGCAAAGCAAAACCCCTCACTGCCTCAGTTTCCCTCCTGCTAATCAGGCTCCCTTCTCTTTCCTGCGGCATTTTTGGGTGGCCAACGCCCTGAACACCTTGTCCTCGGAGAGAAGTGACTGTCACGTCCCCGCCAGCAGGTGCCACTTCCTCATGCCTGTGGTGGTGGAAGCTCACGTTGCTGAACAACAGAGCGGTGCCGTTGTTCGAGCCCCGCAGCCTCCACGCCCCGAAAGGTGCCGGGCTCCGATGCGAGCCGCTGTCTCGGGGTTCGGAGCACTGGAACCAGTTTTGTTCAGCAAATGCACGAAAAGGGACTGGTTAACTCTCTCACTACCACACCCACCCCTCAGTAAGCGCTGCACTAAATGCAGTCCTTCGGCACATCGGCTGAATTTTCCATCTTCTGTGCCCGCGCTGACAAAGTGAAAATCCCTTTTCCCGTGGCGGGGGGGGAAAAGCGGCTTTGCGCCTCACGGAGGAGGGAGCAGGAGGTGACTCAGCATTCCTGCGCGGCCACTGCTGTGTCACCACGGTGTCGCTGCCGCACCGCGGCATCCGCGGCGCGGAGAGCGCGGCCGGGCCCGCGGGGACCCGCGGCTGGCGGGCCCCGGGCGGGAACGGCGGCGGGAAGGGACCGGGATCGTCCCGGAGCTGCTGGGGAAACGGCCAGCCGCCGCCTGCGGGGATGGGCAGCCCGGGTGTGCTTTGCCTTATTTTGCGTTCAAACTGCAGCATTTCTAACCTTTTCCTTTTTTTCCTTTTACCCAAAACAACCCCTTGGACTCTTTACGTTTCGCCAGTATTCTTTTTTATTATTTTTTTCGTGTGGCTTCCTCTTGGATGCGGTGCTGCACCTGACGTTTGCACAGGGTCCAGCAGTTTTTTGCACAATGCTGTGCATTTATTCCTGCACATTTATTCACTCCTTATCACCCCACGCAGCTGGCATGTGGGGTGGGTGTATCTATCCTACTTTGCTCTAAGGAACTGTCGCTCCATGAAGGGTGAGGGAACCTTTTGGGTGGGTTTGCAGGAAATAAACGGCATTGCTGTGCGAAGCACACACAACTGCTCCCCAAGGGAGGTTCCTTGTGGCTCTGGCTGCCCTTTGAATGAAGGGGTGAGTGCTGGCAGAAAGAGCATGGAATGCTGTAAAGAAAGTGATGGATCTGCCGTTCAGGGAGAAAGAACTTTCCCAATCACACCAGCCCAGTGTGGGGAAACACGAAAGGTGCTGAGCTTGGACAGGGATCTTCTCTCTTATACCCTCGAGATCCCCTTTATCAGGTATCCCCACAAAACACAGGCAGAGCTGGTTGTGGCCGCACAGAGAAAACAGGGCCAGGGCTTGGGCACATCCGTGGGCAGCAGGACAGGGTGGGTTGTGAAATCAATTGTTGAATAAAAAAAGAGCTGCTCTCTGGAGCTTGGGGTGGTTTGACAAGGGGAAGACAGATGGACCCACACCAGTCCCTGCACGTGGCAGGAGCCTTGGAGTGGAACAGGATGGCAGGACTCGAGGGAGACATTATTTATTTCAGAGCTGCACAAGCCTGGGTGCTCGTTGGGATTCCACAAATCGAGTCATGACAACTATCAAAATCTTTTACTATTTATGCATTTTAGCAAACAAAGGAATTTGTGTTAATTTGCTACAAGTTACATAGTTCTCTTAGTAATTATTATGCTATCTTCTGTTGGGAAATTAATCTCTTGGTTGCCATGCTAATTACTCCGTGTTCTCAGTCTTTCTCTTCTTTTGGGTTGGTGGGTTTCTTGGATCTGCCCCTGCTGGAATTACAGTTACTCGGTTGGAGCTGATTCAGCCCAATTGCTGAGTTGGTTTTAGAGGTTTCTCCTTTATCTTGAGGATTTTGCCAAAATGTCCTCATGGCCCATAAATTCTGCATTCTTTGTGCGCACTATCAGTAGTACATCCCTCTTCCCAAGCTTTGTTAACCTAACTCTAAGATAATTTTAAAAAGTCAAACACTAAACCTTAAGAAGGCAATGCCAGCAATAAGCAATTTGTTTTTGTAACACCTGGACATCACTTAGAACTTGCTGGCTGTTACATCTTTCACGGATTAAATCTCCTTTATTGTTGCTTAGGCTTGAAAGTACACAAAGATCAAACATCAAAGGACATCCTCTCTTAAGAAAATTTTACGCAACAGTGCCACGCTCAGGACGAGAGGACATAGTTTCAAGCTGTGCCGGGGAGGTTTAGGTTGGAGATGAATTTCTTCAAAAAGATTATGATTAGATCGTGGAACGGGCTCCCCAGGGAGGTGGTGGAGTCACTGTTCCCGGAGATGTTTAAGACTGGACGTGGCACTCGGTGCCATGGTCTGCTTGACAGAGGTGGTGTTGGGGCACGGGTTGGACTCGATGATCTTGGAGTCCAAAATAATTGATTCTAGGGTCTGTGACCCATCGCGCCACTCCCAAGATGGCGACGCAGCCCTCCTGCCACTCCCAACGTGGCCGCTCGCAGGGCAGTGCGCGCGCGCTCTCACCCCTGTCACCCCTCGGGCCCTTCTTGGACGGCGCCACTCTCAAGATGGCAGCGGCACTCTCTGCGCATGCCCGGTGCGCCCCGCCGCGCCCATCATGGCGGCGCGGCAGTGACGGGCCGGGCGCGGTGGGAGCGAGCGGCGGAGCGGCTCCGGCGCGATGATTCCGAGCGAGGAGGTGTCGGCCCGCAGGAGGGAGATCGAGGACAAACTCAAGCAGGTGGGATTGGCCTTGGGTCGCTCTGCGGGCGCTGCCGGGGCCGGGGGCTGGGCCTGGGCCCGCAGCCCCCTGGCGTTGCCGGGGAGACGAGGCTGGGTCTGGAGGTCCTCACCGGGCCTAGGGGTGTCCCGGGACCCCTCAAGGGCCTCGTCACCCCCCTCCTGGCCTGGGAGCACCCGCAGGTCCCCTACAAGGCCTGGTGTGCAGGGTCGGGGCATCTCTGCTCACCGCTTTGGGCCTGGACTTCCCCTCTTCGTTCTTGGGAGGATCAGTGGGCTCTCCTGTCAGATTCTTGGCTGCAGCCTGTGAGACCAGCCCTGACAGGCCGCAATTCCCCCTCTACCTGTGGCCTTTGGGGACTTAAGGCCAGCCCTTGCGGGCTGCTGTTCCCTCCCGTCTGTGGGCTTTAATGCCTTAAAACCAGCCCTTGGTGGCTGCTTTGCATTGGCCACTTGAGTTCCCGGCGGATTTGGAGGGTGCCGGTGCAACACCTGTGTTGTGCTGTGTCAGGGAAATGTGTGTTCTGAGTCGTTGTGTCTCAGTGTGCAAAGTGTTAATTTTATATTGTGCCGATGCTCGTGGCATTGAAGGGAAACCACGAATTCATAAACCCCTCGCTTATTACATGTTGTGTCCCCGTCTTGGGTTACTTGCTAGATTTCTGTTAAGAGATGGTAATATTAAAATGTGGCCATAGAATCAGTGTCAGACCAAACATGGCTTGCAGCAGAGTTTGCAAGGTTGGTAAAAACCTGTGTGTAATGTTTAGTGACTTAAACCTTAGTGTTTAGAATTTAAGAGTATTTTTTCATCTTACAGGAAGAAGAAACTCTGTCCTTTATCAAAGAGAGCCTCGAGAAGAGTGACCAGCTCACCAAGAATATGGTAGGGAGGTCCTAATGTTGGGCCTGGCTTTACTTTTTCTTAGGTTTTTAGGTTTATTAGTTTTCAAGGCTGTTGTTGTGACAATCTGAGGGATGTGGAGTGATGAACCACTGGGCAAAGGGGAATCCTGAGAAATGCTTCAATACTGAGCTTCTCTCCTGCTCTGCTGAAGGCTCAGATGAGCTGATGGCCTCATCTCTGCTACAGTCAGTCCTCTCTCTTGTGGAAAAGGTATTAAGAAACTTCAGAATAGTTCATGCAACAGCATCATGTTGTTGCTTCATAATTCAGGTTTTGTTTGGGGTTTTATTTTGCGAGTATTCTGTGTAAAGCTAAAAAGTAATTACTTTTACAGTAATTACTGTGTTGTAATTGCTCATAAGGCCTCACTTTGTATACTATGTCCAGTTTTGGTCTCAGTGCTTTAAAAAAGTCATAGAGGCATCACCAGAGAAGTGTGGAAATCATGACATAGGAGTGAATCTCGTAGGAATTGCCTTTTGGCCTAGAAAAGATGACACTGAGGCTCCTTTTTATGAGCTTGCTGTGGTTTTCCACCTGTCAGAAATGCTATCACAATCCTCTCTAAAAACCAGATGTCTGTGATGGAAAACAAGGTTCCCACTAGACTGGTCCTTGTGCAGCTCCTGTTTGGGTCTCAGTGGTGTGGAGCTAAGGGGCTGCTGGTTTGTGCTTTTCTTGCTCTTTTGACATGGGGCACCTCCAGGCAGTTCCTATAGATTTATTTTCCGTTGGCTAATAAAATTTTGCTTGTCCTTTATTCTGTCTTGGAACATTATCTTCACTCTTTGCAAGCATTTAATTTGAGGTTGGCCCATCCTTATATGGCAGGTGGTCTGTTTTTGTGATTGTTTATAAAACTCAGGACACAGAGGGATGGAAACAGCTGCTAAGGAGCCATGGCAAGTTAGTAGCCGAGCCCAAGAAGAAAAGCTAGGCCCTGAAGATCCCTGAGTTCCCTGCTCTAACTCCTAGCCCACTCCATAGGAAGGAAGTCCTCAGCTGTTGGTTTCTCTCTTGGTGTGCAGGTCTCAATCCTGTCCTCCTTTGAGAGCCGTTTGATGAAGCTGGAGAACTCCATCATCCCTGTCCATAAACAGACAGAGAACCTGCAGCGCCTGCAGGAGAATGTGGAGAAGACCCTGTCCTGCTTGGATCACGTCATCAGTTACTACCACGTGGCCAAGGACACAGAGAAGATCATCAAGGAAGGGTGAGCTGAGCAGACAGATCCTGCTGGGAGCTTCATCCTGTTGGATTTTTGAGATGGAGGCAGGAGAGCTGACTCCACACACCCATGCTGTGCTTGGTACCCTTCCCACACT
This sequence comes from Chamaea fasciata, assembly GCF_029207755.1. Classification (NCBI taxonomy): domain Eukaryota; kingdom Metazoa; phylum Chordata; class Aves; order Passeriformes; family Sylviidae; genus Chamaea; species Chamaea fasciata. The sequence continues at coordinate 7,689,905 of NW_027094104.1, read as the reverse complement.
ATTTCCTCATCCCCAGTCCACACTTATTTGACCTTCAGCCATTTCCACAGGGCAGAGACAGCTCAGACTCTGCACTGGGATCTCTTCCAGATCTTGCAGAGATGCTGCCATAGCTATCTCCGTGAGCGCTGGTGGCTTCCCTGTTTCCCTCTGCCCTTTTCCCAAAGGTTTTCCCTGCCCATTGAGGTTGTCACTGCATCCAGGATGTACCAGAGCTGTTCTGGAGCCTCCTTGTCTGAGAGGCTGTTGGATGGCTCTTGTCTGGGGTGTGGTGTGCAGTTCCCTCTGCCTTCCCATCAGGGCCTGTCTGGGAGAGGAAAAGCAAGGCTGAGGTTTGTGTGCTGCTCCATCCTCAGTACTTCTGCCCTTGCTGTGTGGGTTGGGTATCCTGCTGTGTCACTGACTGCAGGCAGAAGGGAATTCCACAATCTCCTCCCAGCTGAAGAAAAGGGATTTGAGATTTCCTTTATTTTTATCCTGAGTCTGGTCTGGTGCTTTCTTGTTATTTTGTTTGCTTCTTGGGGCACTACTTTTTATTTCTGGTTTTATTTTTAGCCCCACGGGGAGGTTGGAGGAATACTTGAATTGCATGGACAAAATTCAGAAGGCAGTGGAATACTTCCAGGACAACAACCCGGACAGCCCGGAGCTGAACCGTGTGGTGGGTCATGGACCTGCAACCTATGGATGAGAGGGGGGAAAACACAGCCCTGCTGGGAGAGGCTGTGGGTTTGCTGCCTGGGGAAGGTGGTGTTTGGGCACAGCTGAAGAAATGATTGCTTTGGCTTCTGTTTAAGCCTGTACTGGGCAGCATTTCTGCTCCTGGCATTTTGCTCTCTCGCAGTTGTGCCAGGAGGACTCTGAAAGCAGCTCTTGCACCTGTGGAGGAGGAGTTGATTGAACGTCCTCCTGAGCAGCTCTTGTCACTCCTTCAGCTGCTTGAGCAGAATGGGTGATCTGTTTAAATCCCACTTGAATGACTCCCAAGCATTTTTTAAATTTAATTCACTTTAAAAGTCTCTCAGAAACAGGCGGGGTTGGCGTCTGAAGCCTGCAATACTTGACAGTAGTTAGGAAGGATGTACTTATGCAAAAATACTCATGAGTGACTGATTACAGAAGTCCTGTTCTGCTTCTGTCCTGCTGTTTTGTGCCAGAAATCCCTCTTTGAGCGGGGCAAGGAATCCCTGGAATCGGAGTTCCGCAGCTTGATGACGCGACACACCAAGCCAGTGCCACCCATCCTCATCCTGGACCTGATCAGTGGGGATGAGGAGATGGACACACAGGAGGAGATGTCCCTGGAGCACCTCCCAGAGAGTGTCCTGCACGACATCATCCGCATTTCGGGCTGGCTGGTGGAGAACGGCAGGAATCAAGGTGGGTGGTGCTGCCTCTTCTTCCCTGTGGGTGTCTGGCAGCACTGGCAGGACAAGTGATGCCTTAGTGGCACCTTTGAGCTGTGTAGTTCAGTCTTTCCAGCACCTGAAAATCCTGATTTTTTTTGTAGTGAGACTGAAGCAATGGTTTGTCACTTGAACAGAATGAGCTGTGTAAACAAAGCACAAATTATGTTAATGCAAAATCTGTCCTCTAGCAAAAATCCACTGTGCTTGCACCTGTAATGCCTTGAGATGAAGCTGCAGTTATCCACTGCTCAGGTTTTATAAATGTGCAAGACATAGGCACTTACTCCCATTTGGGAAATATTTATGACCAGAACTCTTTGTATGAATTGTGACCAAGGGCAGGAGGAAAGCAGCACAGACTTTCTTCACTCTGTACATGTCTCTCCTTTCCTGTTCTGCAGTATCAAGAACTGCCTAGAGCTTTATAGTCCTTTGTTAACTTCTCCTTCAGGATTGAGTGACTTTGTAGACTTGTACAGGAAATATGAACTTTCACATTCATGCAGCTCCAAGAATCACCCCCTACCTCAATGATTTACTCCTGAGGGGGGGATTACTGTGCCTACCAAGTAGGATGAACAATCTTAAAAGCTTCTTAAGAATTTTTCCATGATCAAAGGCAAGTCATGCATATAGAGCATATTTTATGAGTGAGTTTACATTCTGCTTTCAAATGACGAGCACCTCATTAAATTCCCAGGTGCTCTGAATCCTGAAAAGTGTGTAAAGTCTCTCATGCTGGAAACAGAGCACTTGAATTGACAATGTCTTGCACAAATATCTCCTGTCAGTTCCACCACTTGGTAATGGCAGAATTAATGTTGTGTGTGGTGGGAGGGCTGGGATGAAGATTGCAGGGGAAGGGAGAAGAAGTTTTTGAAGAAAATAGGAGAGGTTCTGGGAGGGAAGGATGCTGATTTGGTGTCCCATACCAATGCTGGTAAGTCCCTGCAGGGGAAAAAGTGTCTGCTTTACCTGTGTTCCCTGTGTGCTTATAATGTCATTTTTTATCTTGTCTCCTCAGATTTCATGACAGTTTACTTCCAAATCCGCTCTGTGCAGCTCGACCGCTCCATCAAGGGGCTGAAAGACCATTTCCGTAAGAACAGCTCTTCCTCTGGGGTGCCATATTCCCCAGCCATTCAGAACAAAAGGAAGGACACCCCCACCAAAAAGCCTATCAAGAGGCCAGGTGAGTCCCTGAGGAGGAATCACTGCTCTGGGTATTAACAGATCTTCAGGCCTTCTCATTGCTGAGGTATCTCTGTGTCTAAAATGTGAGTTTAGGGCATTTAGGTGAGATTTTGGAGGTAAGCACTTCTCTGCTCTGGATTTAGCATTGGGATTGCAGACTCTGTCTGTCTATCAAACCACCAGGTCTGTTCTCTGGGTGCTGTAAAGGGAGCAGAGAGGCCTTGTATACAGGGAGAGCAAAGGCCTTAACAAAGGAGATGAGTAAAAAGAGACCTGAGGGGGCTGTAAAAGGATTTGTTCTGAGAACACCTCAGATCAAATCCTCAGCCTTGGCATATGGAATATAGCCTGTGCCACAGCGAATGGAAAGCTCGTGTCTGATAAATCACCTCACGTCAATCATTAGCTATGAATAAATTATTATTGTGCTAGAAAGCAAGAAGCCCTCAGGAGCTGAGATGGGGATGAGGTAGATGGCTACGAAAATGAGATACAACATTGTCTGAAGTTTAAAAGGGCTCTTAAAAGCTCTTGCCTCAGCCTGTCTCAGGAAGAGCTATGGATATGGCTGGTGGGTTATTCCTCCTCTCCTCACAATGCAGTTTTGCTGCTTTTGGTGCAGCTGGTGAGGTTGGTCACTCGAGTTTGGGAGTGTAGGGCTGGAGTTCCTGTCTCTGGAATGTGCCATCTAGTGGGAGCACAGCCAGGAGGGACAGCAAAAGCCAGCACAGGGACATTGATCCTCTGTGTCCCAACACTCTGTTGTCTCCTCTGTGACAGTGATCACATCAGAGAAGTTCATATTTCTGTAGCTTTACCTGGGCAGTACTCCCCTTCCCTATTTTGTCCTGTGTTCTCCAAATACTCTTAGTGGGTTCAGGACAGTAATAAGAAATGTGGCTAAGGACTGGGAATGGATGGGATGGGGAAAAGGAGGAAGAAGAAATACCCATTTTAATTGTGTTGTGTTTATTTTTATAATCCTGATGTGAATGCAGTCCTCATCCCAGGTAATGTGTGTCTATGTGTGTGTGTGCTGGCCCTGGTGCTCACTCTCTTCACTTCTGTGTGTGGAGAGGCTTTGCTGGGCCTCTTCTTGCTACAGCAGAGGGTGTGCCTGGGATATTTGGAGAGGGAGGGCTGCCTAGGGAAGGCTGTGGCATCCAGACATCACCCCTGTGGTCTTCCAAAATCAATCTGTGTCATTGCTGCCGTGCCCTGGAGCTGTCCCTGAAAGCTGATGGAATTGGTCAGTGAATTTCAGTGAATTTTCCCCTGGCAGCAGAGATCCACCTGATAAGGCTCAGAGGCACTGAAAGGTGCTAGTGGGGATCTCTAATTGAGCCATGGGAAGCTCAGGTTGCAGGTGCTTCAGATTTGGTCGACACTTCTCAGTTATCACCTGATTCTGAAAAGGTTCCTGGGTTTTTATTGCTGTGAACTCAGCATGGTCAGCAAACGTTTCTGAGCAGCCTGACAAGTGATAGTATCTCCCCTGTGCTCTTAGGTAAAGAGTCAGGGATGGGGGACATTCTTTATTTTCATGGACATACTGTTGAAAAGTCCTTGGGATTTTTTTAAAAGAGTCTCAGATCTTAGATGGTCCCATAGAGAAGAGAGCACAAATTCCTACAAACAGTGGATGCATTTGGACATCCAGACCTACTTGTCATGAGGAAAGTCTCAGCTCTAGATGTGCCAGAAGATTTTCATGTCTTTATGCCCAGTTCAGTTGGATTTTATGAGATGGAGAGCAGGTAGAGCATGGTCTGAGTGTGCTTTACAGAGCTGATGGTGCATGGAGGAAAAGAGTGTCTCAAGTGATCCATTGGGTTATTGTAATGTCAAGAAAAAATAGTGGCTCATTTGTCTCCAATCTTCCGTGAAGCAGACAGAGAACCAGACTGTAGCTCTTGAAGGACAGTGGATGTTGAACCTCATACACCAGCCATCTCTTATGACTGCTGAACTGTACTTAAGTGAAATTAAAAATGGAGAAAAATAGAGCTTTGGGGCAGAGATTCACTGTTTTTTCTGCAGTTCCATTAGCTTTCAAGTACAGCTCTTGAGGTGGAGGTCTCACACCATCTCCACACTGGCACAGTGGCTCTCTTCAAAGCAACATTATTGTGGTGGTGTTTGAGTCCCTTGGGTTTATCCTTTGTTCAGTTTGGACAAAGGGGTTTTTTTTCTGTTCTGTTACTTTATTTCAGTAAGTAAAGCCAAGTTTGCCAATCTGGGTTTCAGACAAGGGGGTTTTCTGACAGTTCCAACAAGAGACTTTATTTCCTTGGTCCTTGAGGAGGAATATCCCAGTGCACACCCCAATGCACACTTTAACCTGTTCCACGGGGTAAATAACAAACTAAATCTGATGTACTATAACTGTTTTTTTTTTTTTTAACCACAAAACAAAGCGCAAGAGAGGCTAAAGAGAAGGTGAGGTATTAGGGGCAAGGTAACAAGGCAGAGATAGCCCCAGGGACTGTTGAATTCTAGAGAACATGTTTCATACCCATGTATTGTTTCAGAGGGTGTTCATCTCTCTGTTCCTGTTTTGTCTGTTGACGTACCCCATGCTGTCTCCTTTCAGTACATCATGCAGCTAAAAATCCAACTGCTGGAGATGCTTCTGAAGAAGAGTTATCTCCTCTTAAGTGACACTTGACAGTGTCAAGTTGATTGTGGGCTTTTTCTGGTTTTAGTTTGCTGTTTGGAATGTCAGCACTTCCTCTCAGAGAGCAGGTGTATTCAGGTTCCCGAAACATCCTGCTGCAAATATATGTGCGTACAATAAAGCTTCTTTGTGATGCCTGTAGACCCTGTGCCCTCTTTTGACTTGAGAGCAGCAGGCAGCTCAGCACTTTCATGGAAGGATGGAGCCACCTAGCCTGGCTGCCTACAAAAGCCAGAGGGCATTGTCTGGTTTCATGCAGATTCCTGCAGCTGGTGCTTGAGGAAGGAGGATGTCTTGCCAGGCTGCGTGGATAGAAAACTGCTAATGGAAGAGAGAAACAAGAGAATGAGTTGCATTTGGAAAAACGTCTCAGGCATGCCCAAACCCCACTCTATGGAACAACTGGGCTGCAGAAGCAAAGATTTCAGGTGTTTTTTGACCTTTGGAGGCTCTTTTCAGGCTACAGGGGAGCTCTTTTCCAGTTTCCTTAGTGCTCCAGTGAGGTGGTACCTAAAGGCAGGTTGAGTGGCAGAATAAAGAGCCCATTCCTGTTTCCCAGACTGATCACTGCCTGGCTTGAATGTGATGTTTTCATTAGTAGCTGAAGCACAGTCCCATTTGGTTAGGGAGCTGCTAAATAGGGAAAACAATCCTGGAACAAAAGCATTTGGCTTCCACCAGAATCCATTAAAGCCTAATTACGATGCCAAGTCAGAGGGATCCAGCAGCACTGAAGTGATGCCCCCGGACACTGAACACTCGGTCTGTGTCAGTAAACACAGGTAATTGTGCTTATGCAAATAAAATGTAGCATAATCAGCTCCTGAAATTGAGAAAAAGAGGAAAAAAATGAAAAAGAGAAGAGATGATCAAGGGTGGGCTCTGAAAACATCCGCTGCATACCTGTGGAGTGAGAGCCTGCAGACAGCAGCAGCAGTTGTACTGTCTGCTTGGTTTTCACATCAATTCACCCTCTATTTTTACTCCTTTGTATTTTTCCCCTCCCCCTAAATGCTTGAAAATGGGAAAGATGAAAGAGCAGGTGGAGGAACAGTACCTGAGTTGAGCCGCTCTGCAGCTGCTGGGCCAGGGGAGTAGCAGTAAGGGAGTGCCCTCCTTGCTCTGAGGGGCTTGCTGGTGTGCCCAGGCTCTTGAGGTTTCTAGAAGCAGCTAAGAATGAAGATATGGGGTGTGAAGAGCATCAGGAAGCTTGGAAGAGGCATAGCCCTCATTTCATCATATTGTCAAAGTGATTGAGAACACTGAACTGGTAGAAGAATAATATCACCAGTGAAATACTATGTTTTGGGAACCATGTTCTGTTATTTTAGTGCACCAGGTTAAGGCAGTTCAGTAATTCAAGGGGTACTTCTCTGTCCTGTTGTCCCCCACTGTCAGGGGGACCTGAAGTTTCCTTTCCCTTGCCACAAATCCCTTTATGGGATGAATTCTGTCCCGGAATGTTGTTCCAGGAGTGTGCAGCAGTGTGTACTTGGGCTCCCTTCAGCATTTGGGCAGCCAGCACTCATTTCCAGGCTGCACTGTGGCTCACAGTTAGTGGTGGAAGTCGAGATCTTCTGCATGTTTGAAGTATTTGTTATTTTATAGTGGAAGAACAACTCTTAATTTTGGCAGCAGCATTTTCATGTTTTTGGCTTCTTCATTTACTCAGCCCAGTTCTGTTTCATTTGGGTCTCCTATAGAAACCCCTTCCACCTTCCCAAAACTTCCAGTTCCCTGTTGTGCAGGCAACAGCAAAGCTCTGCTATGAGAGGGTGTCGATGTGCTTGTGATAATTGTAGCTTGTTGCATGACAACTAACCTTTTAATGTGGAAACACTGCCTAGGCTTTAGTTGTCACATTAATGATTTGTTTTGTGCTTTCCAGCTGTATATCCAGCACTGCCTTTTGTTCAGTTCTGTCTGGTTTTTGTATGTTTAAAGTATAAATCTTCTAACCCAGTGTTATTTTTTTTCCATGGTTTTAATTGATTTGCAGTTCTTTAGAAGAGAAGTGTCTTGGGGATTAGGGTGGCTTAGTGCAAGTTACACATGGGTGGGCAGCATCCATTATTTTGGGATTCCTGTGATGGGAATTGCTGCTGCAAAAAAAGCCCAGAGGTTGTCACCCTTTTACTGCTTCCTGTACCATTCCTTGTCTTGGCTCTGGGGCTCTTGATGGTTCTTTATTGATTATGCTCAGAAAATACCCCTCAGAAAGGCATCTCTTACTAAGTGACTGCAGTTGTGGCTCTGAGGAGCAGGCAACATGTTGCCAGACAGGAATTGTCCATATGCAAAACCCTGCTTCCACAGCTGAGGAAAAGCAGCAAACCTTGTGTGCTTGGGTGCAGAGCACCAACTTCAGTAAACCCATTACAGAGAAGGGAGCTTCATGCCTTCCCTTCTCTGGTTGTGTTTATCACCCAGCCATACCATGCTGTGTCTCCAGCCTGATTCTGTATCCCTGGCTGGAATTTATGCTCCCAGCCTCAAAGTAGGGAAACATTCTGGAAATGCCATTGTATCTGCACACTTGGACATGAGTTTGGGGTTCACGTTCCCGTGCTGAGCATCCTCATTGCGGCCCAGCATCCTCTTGCTGGGCCCAGGTGACTTGCTGGTGGAGGGCTGGTGTTCTGGGTTTGTTTTCTTTCACTCATTTTCTAGGTCTTCTTGTCTCTTCTCTCTGGTTCTGGTGACAGGCACGATCCGTAAGGCTCAGAACCTTCTGAAACAGTACTCTCAGCATGGTCTAGATGGGAAAAAGGGGGCCTCTAACCTCATTCCTATGGAAGGTAATCACAGCTCCAGCTATTTCACCCTTGACTTTCTCTGTGTATCAGCCTTGCTTTCCCAGGTGGAGCTTCCATTAGTTCAGTGCTTGGTGGACAGCATTGGACTGGGGAACCAAGAAGATGCTGGAGGGCCAAATTATTTTTGTTTTGTTTATTCTATTTATTTAGAATTTACTCTCTGAATTTCAAAGTCTCCATAAGCATGAGTAGAGGTGGAGAGGAATGTTACCTTAACACTGACCCACCACAGCCACCTGGATAATGGAAGCTCTGCTGACATCTGCTTGTGGTGTTCCTTTTCTCTTTTCTTTTTGCCTGGACTTTGAGACATTCAGTTTCCTAGTGACCTTTCCAAACCTGGTGCTGAAGTGTGGGACCACAGGTAGCTTAGTGCATTGTGCCTGTACATCTTCTCTATGCAGACCTGCCTAAATGGTTGTCTCCTGTTTTCTGACCTCCTTTGCTCCTAGAGGTTGTGCCAGATAAGGGAGAAGATGCTTTAGAGCATCTCTAAGACATTCCTGCCTCCTGCTGTGAATCCATCCTAAGCAGGTCTCTGCAGCACCTCTGCTGTAGCCTGCTAAACCCCAGATGGTGGCTAACATCACTTATGTTGGGGGAAATCCTCATGCTGAGCAGGAGAGGGGCTTTGAGTTTGGATTTTTAATGGTTGTGGGTAAAAATTGGATTCTGAGGCCTGCACTCCCATTCAGAACATATGGCAGGAAGTTCAAGGGATTCTTGTGGTCCAAGAAACAACTTAACTCACACTTCTCATCAGGTTTCAAAGGGTTGCTACCGCTGTGTAGCCCAACAAAAGGATTTGGTCAGGAAGCATTCCTGGGACTGTAGGGAAAAAGATGTCCACCAGATCAAATAAGCCAGGCTTGAAGCAGCTTCCAGCCAGAGTGAGCATCCTTGCAGTGACCACCCTGGATAAATTGCGCCTTCTGTTTGTGCCGGCTGCCATCTCACTAGGTCATGAGCATGACTTACGCGTTAAGCACCTTTCCGATGCCCTGGGCGACAAGCACGGGCTGCCTGCGGGTAAGTACCGGGTTGGCACTGGGAACCAGCTGGTCCCCCCCGCTTCCCACTGTGTTCCACTGTCACAGTGTAGCCAGGGCTTTTCCTCTCCCTGGGCAGTCCTGAAGCATGAGCCTCCTCTGCCGAAGAAGCTTTGGCTTTTCTCAGTAGAATTCATTGCTATTAATCACAGCCTCCCCCTAGCCCTCAGACAAGGAACCCACCTTTGTCCAACCAAAGGTCACCAAGCTGAGGGACATTTTCCTGTGGGTGGCTGCTGGCCTGTTGGGTGCTGAAGCAAAGCAAGCAGGAAAGGATTCAGTGCAGCACACACTGCAGTGCACCACTGCACCGCAGGCAGTCTGTGCGTCCTCTGCTGACCAAAACTTCTGAAATATCAACCTGAGGGACCTGTCAGCATAGGGAAGAATTGGTTCTTTTTCCATCAAAAGTCTCTGGGAGGAGAGAAGCAGCAGCCTATAGCTTAGAGAGGGCCTCTCTGTGTCATTGTACTGTCTTGCAGGATGGGGTCTGTCCGTGTCTGTCCCACAGACACATCCAGCAGTGCTTGGCATGAGTTGGTGCTGGCCCTTCTGTCACTTTTCATGCCTACCACGTAGGATCTTTGATGGATCTTTGACCAAGTCATTCATATTTTAGGACTGAGATATTTGTATGCAACATTGTGTGGCAGATAACTCACCTAGCTGTGCTGATATTCCTGCTTTATAGGATGTAAATGTTCATCAGCCTGTTTTTTTCTTGTTTCTGCAAGTGGGAAGAAGCTGCTTTCCAGGACAGCCTTTATTTCCCAGAAATGTTGATGCCAAATGGCAGTTCTTCATCTGCATGATGGATGGAGATAAGGAATTCTAAAAATACAAGCAGAGATGTTGAATAATTCACCTCAGACCTTCCTGAGTTTAGTACTTTGTGTTCAAACCCATGATTAAATTTAGTCTGTATCCCAGAAGAACTCCAAACTTCCCTTCTGTCACGAGGCTGGAAAGAGGTGATGCCCTGATGTGCATTTCCTGAACGGCGGGTGACTTTTCCTGCCTCCTGCAGCATACTCAGAGATTCCCACACAAAAACCCAGGGCAGGAGTGGTGAGAAGATGACTCTTGTTCACACACTTGGATGGGTGCAAAGCCAGAACCAACTTTCCCAGAAGAAGCTCATGCTCCTTGTGTAAACCAAAGGCGTCTTGCCCTTGCAGGGAGGGACGACGTCTTCGACATCGAGATCGACGCGTACATCCACTGCGTCAGTGCCTTTGTCAAACTGGCCCAGAGTGAATACCAGCTCCTGACAGAAATTGTCCCAGAGCACCACCAGAAGAAGACTTTTGATTCTCTCATCCAGGTCAGTTGAGCCCCTGTGCCTGTAAAGGATGCTGGCTTGTCCTCCAGGACCTGTTGAGGGAACCAGGGCCTGCGCAGAGCCTGGAGAACATGTGCTCAGAGTCCCTCTCTGGTACCACAAATGACACACCAGCCAAATGGTCACCTGGAATGGGTGTCCTGCACTGAGCCCTTTGTACTGCATGGGCAGAAGTGTTCTTCCTTCCTCATGAGTCTCTGGCTTTGTTGCAGGAGTCATTGGATAACTTGATCATGGAGGGTGATAACATTGTCTCAGCTGCCCGGAAAGCCATCATCCGACACGACTATTCAGCTGTGCTCACCATCTTCCCCATCCTGAAGCATCTCAAGCAGATGAAGCCAGAATTTGACCAGGTCTTGCAGGTAAATGTGATGGGATTGGAGAGGGTCCTGTGGTTTGCCTTATCTGGAGAACTTTTTGGAATGGATTATCACAGTGGCTTTGAGCAAAGCCATGCTGCTTCTGTCCCCCAGCATGGACTGCAGTTACACAAATGTGCCTTGCTCCTTTGAGCTGGTGAATCAGCAACTCAGCATCTCTCAGTAGCAGCTCTTTTCAGTTCAAGTCCTGTCCTCGATGGACCACCACAACATCTTCCCTTTCTTTTGGAGAATGTGGGATTTCATGTGTTGATGGTGCTGTAAATATTCTTCTGGCATATGGGGAGCTGAGAATGAAATGCTGGGGTGGGGGATGAGGGAGGGTAGGTGCTGGGTGGAAGTTCAGATACTGTATGTTTTCCTTTTCTGATCTATTGTGGAACTATTCCAGGGAACTGCAGCAGGCACAAAGAACAAACTGCCAGGGCTGATCACTTCCATGGAGACCACTGGTGCGAAGGCACTGGAAGAGTTTGCAGACAACATTAAGGTAGGATTCTCCTCAGTGGTCTCTGATCAGGCTTGGAAGAGACTTTTTTTGGAGCAAAACCCCTAGTTTAGCTTTCAACTTTCCATGAAACCATGTAATTTCTGACTGAAGCAGGACATTGCTGGATTGCTTTGGACAGTCAAATGCCAAATGCTTGGTGCTGGTTTCAAACACAGAAGGCCTTTGCCTAAGATCCTTAACTACAAAATGCATGTACTGCAAATAACTTGACCTGAGCATCCAGGCCTCTACAAATACCAAGTCTATCTCAGAATTAATCCTATTTAAAAAGGAAGGAAAATTACTGCCTTGAAAAGTTTTGCAGGACTCATGTTAAGCTGTTCCTGTGTAAGGTGGGCTTGGTGAATGGTAGGTGAGCTGAAGATGTGATGGTCACACGCTGAACAGAGCCCTGAGGTTCTGAGCTGTGTGTGCATGGCAGCTCTGGTTTCTGAGCACCAGGAGATGGCACTGCAAGAGCTGGGCCTGAGGCTCTGGGGAGTGGCTGGATGAAGAAGCCTTCAGCTCACTTGTAGCAGTTGTATTGTAGGTGTCTCCCATTACACACTCACCTTATGTCTGTCTCTTCCCCTTTTAGAATGATCCAGACAAGGAATACAACATGCCAAAAGATGGGACAGTTCACGAACTCACCAGCAATGTACGTGATGATGATTTGAACCATCCTTTGTGGAAAACAGCTTCTGAAGGAGTTTTAAAAAGAGCAATAGGGAAACTTCCTAAATTAAGGTGTCTTGGCATTAACAATTACAATTATTGGTGACCCTTGCTCAGCCATGGTGGGACTGTGTGGGGAAAACCCAGCAGTTCAGAGGAGTGTAGTGATTTGTTTTTTGAATGCCTGTAAGTGTGGGGGGACAAGTGGTTTTCCATGATCCTTAATAGCAGAGCACAGGAGATATAATGTTCATTGCTCCTAAATTCCCTCCCTTGCTTCCAGGCCATCCTTTTCCTACAGCAATTACTGGATTTCCAGGAGACAGCAGGTGCCATGCTGGCATCACAAGGTACATACATGCATGGGGCTTGCTTGGGCATGCAGTTCCTTCCTCAGATTCCCTGGACATCTTCCATTAAGTGACCAAACCTCAACATGCACTGTGAGCTTGTTCTCCTCCTGTCCTTCACCCTGTGATTTGTCTTGTCCTCCGATCTGCCTTGACCACATTGTTGATTATCTGGAGAACTCCCAAGGGATGCAGAGTTCCCTGCTGGCCTTCCACACTTGCTCCTGGCAGGTACACTGAGGATGGTGTTTACTGCTGGTGTGCTCTGAGAGAGGATGCCTGGGTCATTTAGCTCCAAGCCTAGCCCTGGCCTGGTGCTGTGTGACTGTACTGGAGTGAGGGTGGCTTGCTCCAGCTGGGCTTTGTGTGGTGAATAAGCACTGTCTTCTGCTCAGAGTACAACAGCAGCAGCAAGAATCTCCTCAGCCTTGAGGCATGGGCAAGCTGGGATTCTGAAGCCATTTGTGCATCCTGTCAGAGAGACAAGTTTTACTTCTGCCCTTCAGACTGCTGAAGAGACTCACTGCGGAAATAAATGCATAGATCAGAAGCTGAGAGCTGCTTGTGTAGCAGGGTGGTGCTGCTGATCAGCTGGAGTGGGATTCTTGGTTCTATGCAGAGCGGCAGCTCCAGACTCTCCAGTGAGCTCTTGGCCTTGGCAGAGCTTGTGCTTTCAAGAGGTTGGAATAGAGCAGAAGGGAGATTCAGGGGGCATAGGGCCCTGAGGAGGCACAGACTGGAGAGGGTTAAAGAGCCCATTAGAGGCAGAGATAGGAAGCTTAGAGCTGCCTCCAGACTGTTATCTGCAAAGTTCTGTTTGGAAATTTTTGCTAATTCTAAATCAACTCAAACTAAGATGTCTCTGGTTTTGCCCCATCTCCTCTAGCCACTGCCTTGTGCTTTTTCCACTTGCAAGCTCAGTGTGCTCAGGCCCTTCTGGGCCTTGGCTCTCTCTCCTTGGCCAAAGAATTGGTCTGAAATTTTTCTTGGAACAATCAGCTGTTTTCCATGTTGTCCCCTGAATGGTGATGTCAGTGCCGTTTGGAAGTCTCGACATGTTGTCTTGCAGTGAGATCTGTCTTAGCTTGTTGAAAAGTCAGCATAGATTTGAGGTAGCTTTGTATTGAAATCGGGTTTGGACTGATTTGGAATGAGGTGGTGTGCTAAATACAACGAATGACAATGCAAACAATGTCTCCAGCAGGGGACGGAGGTTGGACTCTGCCTTTCCTCTGTGATCTCCATTCCATTTGTGGCCTTGGAGGGACTCCTGCCTGCTCTCCTGTGCACCTGCCTGTGGCTGCTCTGTGTTAATATCTGCTTTGTTCTCAAAGGAATGGTGGTCTCTAACCTGTCTTTTTGCACTTTTGCATTTCTTTTTCTCTCTCGTCCCTCCCCTTTTCTCTCTGCTGTGCCTAATCTCTGTAGTTCTTGGGGACACATACAATATTCCTTTAGATCCCAGAGGTAAGCAAACTTACCCACACCTACCTTTTCATATTGCCTTGCACTCTGGTGATGTATGTTAATTTTTTTATCCTCCAGCAGTTGTAAATAAATTAACACATAATTGAAAAGGGGAGGGTAAATAATCCTTGCCAGTGGGCTGGAGAGAGTAGGGAGGGCTTGTCACCAGCAGACAATGAGGGATGCCACAAGAGCTGAAACAGGCTCAAGACACTCTGATGGCCCTGAATCTGTTTGGCACAGGTAGCAGATTGGCCCAGCTGGTGTCATGCTTTATCCTGTGTGCACTCAGCTCCTTATTGTCCAGCTCCCAGCAACAGAAGCCTCGAGGCCTTTCCCATGGGGTGCTGGTGAACTCGGACCACCCGAGCTAGGTCTGGCTGCCAAATTCTCCGGAGGGGGCAGGAGGAGGTGGCCACCCCACGTGTCTTGTGGGCACAGGGCCCACAAGCCCTCGAGGGCAGAAAGGCATCTTCAGACAGAGGAGCATGTGCCAGCCTGGAGTCACTGCTGCCTGTAGGGGCAGCCTCCCGAGCTGGCACTGTCCTTCCTAGAGCCAGGCAGGCCCTGTCAGCAACCATGGGGATGGCTGAAGCTTTCCAGAGCCCTTCTGCTTGTTTCAATTACTGTTGTGTGCTTGCTGTTAACAGCTCCAGCTCATTGTTCTCTGATTGCCAGTTTCTAGTGCTTACCAACCCTTTTCAGGCTGGGGGAAAGGATGGGGAGGAGGAGTTTAATGGCTGTCTTTATGTTCAAAAGGATGTTCACTGAGCACCTGGAAGGAAAGATTTCTGCCCGGCTGCTCTGCACTTGATGCAGACACAAGGACTGAGAGGGTGCAGAGCTCTTGCCCCCTCACCCTGGATGAGCCGCTGACAGTGGGCTCTGAAGCAGGAGCTGATTTCACTGTCCATGGGAGCTAATTCCATAGCAACAGGGATGAGGCTTGTTGGAATAGAGGCAGGCTGACCACACAACCCCCCTCTTCCCAGGGCATGTTAACTGGCTTAAGACTTTCCTTTTCAGAGACCAGCTCCTCAGCCAGTAGCTACAGCTCAGAGTTCAGCAGGCGGCTGCTGAGCACCTACATCTGTGAGTACCCTGCACACCTTTGATGCATGAGGATTTTAGTTTCTGTGTTTTTCATACATTTGTAATCATGCAATTATTTAGTGTATAAATCTAAACTCCATATACAGTGTCAGCTACTGCTTTCCCATTTTTGGTCAGACAAAACAATTCCTCTCTAGGCCTGGAAATCAAGGACACCTCACTGTCTCAGGCCCTGAAAAATGTAAACAGAAGTGAGTTGGGGGGGAAAAAACTTGGGGTAAATTACTCCATTACCTGAAGCTGTAATTGGAAGATTACCCCCAATATGTAAATGGATCAAAGTAAAAGTATGAAAACCCGTGACCCACCATCCAATTTTGGGTGTAGCCCCTGGGGGGCTTCGTCTGCCTGAAACGTACCTGAAGGCCCTTCAATAAATAAAACTGCTTTTTATTCTCTTAATTTTTTCTAGCCCCTGCTTTTAGGTAGCCTGTAGAAGGCATCACATTCCTGCTTCTGCCCCATGGACACTGGGCTCACTCTGGATGAAGGGCACAGGCTGTGTCTCTTCTCCATGTGGTGGATCAAAAAAGGGTCAGATTGGGAGTTTGACTGTTAGAGTCGGATAGGACAAAGCACAGGGCAGCAGCTTGCTTTGCTGCAGAGCTGTTCCCTTAAACCACTGTCACCTTCAGCCCCATGAAGGCTCCCAGCTGCCAAAGGGGAGTTTAAGAAAGTGAGATCAGTAATTTCTCTTTCTGTTACAATGGAGATCAGGTCCTTCAGCTTCTGAGACCTGAGCTTGCATTGTGGCAGGTTCTGGGAGTTCCTCTGAACCCAAAGTGCACCTCTGTTGCCAAGACATGGAAGGCAGTAGTTGGCAGAGAGGCTCTGGTGACTTGCTGAAGAAAAATCTGTGTAAGGTCTGTTAAGTGCATGTGACTGTAGCCTCTGTAAAGGTAGTCAGGCCTGTGTTGTTCACTTTGCTGTGGGCCCACAGCTTGGTTTGCTTTGTCAATAATAAGTTTCAGTGCAAAACTTCTTGTTCTGTGTTTTTCCCTCTTTAAGGCAAAGTTCTGGGCAACCTGCAGCTTAACCTGCTCAGCAAATCCAAGGTTTATGAAGACCCAGCTTTGAGTGCCATTTTTCTGCATAACAACTATAACTACATTCTGAAATCTCTGGAGAAGTAAGTGTGTGTCTTGAGTGAATCTCCCTCAAGTCCAAGGCTGATTGGATGGTTTTGGAGCAGAGCTGTGATTGAGAGCATTTACTTGCCAGTCTGTCTCATATCTGCTTTTTCTTCTGTCCTTGAAACTCTTTGAAGGTTTTGCAGTATTATAAAAATCACATTACCTCAGAGTGGAAAATAAAAGCATTAGGAAATCCTTTAGGTTTTAGAGAATCCTTTGATCTTGGAAGGGCTGAGGATGTGGCTCCCAGTTTTCACATTTCAAGGAACATTTTATTGTGAAGGGCTGAAAAGAGCTTGTTGATGGGGGGTTGAAATGCTGCCATCCTGAGAGCAGCCCGGAGTGCAGCTGGCTCAGGTTTCCTGCTCTTGCAGGTCTGAGTTGATCCAGCTGGTGGCTGTGACACAGAAAACAGCTGAGAGGTCCTACCGGGAGCTCATTGAGCAGCAGATCCAGACCTACCAGCGCAGGTCAGTGACATGCTCTGCCTCTCCCTACTTCTGTCACTGTGGGAGCTCTCTGGGAGCCAATGCTGCTGGAGCAGTGGGAGAGATTTACCTAAACGGGAAATTTTTCTAAAACCAAAGCAGAGTATTTGATAATCCAACTTGGGAAGGGGTCGCTGTGGGAGGTTTTGGGGTATGTGTTGTCTGAGTTGGCCTTTGGGTCACGGGTGAAGACAGAGGTGCTCTGGTAGAGGTGTGAGTAACCCTTTGCTTCTCTGCTGTCTCATCGCACATTCAGCTGGTTGAAGGTGACAGATTACATCTTGGAGAGAAACCTGCCTGTCTTTCAACCAGGAGTGAAGGTGAGAGGATGGGCAAGGATAGGCTTGACATGACAGAAATTGCCTGAAACATAATCTCCTTTGTCTTAAAAAGTTCTCAGAAACCTTCTTTATATCTCATGCCAGTATCACTCTGCAGAGTGAGCACTGTGGCTGGCACAAGTGGACAGCAGCAGTGCCTTCTGATCTCCCCTGCCCTAGATTCATCCAAGTCTTTTAATATCTGCCTCCATTCTTACATCTTCACCTGAGCAGATGCCTCTGTTTTGGATTTTCAAAACCCTGAGACCTTCCCTTGGAAAGGGTTTGAAGCATGGAGAAGTCTATTTTATGTCTGTTCTGGCTGAAGACTGTCCTTGTTAAACCTACTTCAGCTGAGTGTAGGGTGTGCTGCTCTCTGCACCTCTCTCCTCACTGCTGTAGGAGAGGGAGTCCAAACCAAGTACTGGATGTTGCTCAGGTTGGATGGGGAGCTGTGGGCAAACATTAGTGTTGGGTATTTATTTCTGGAGATGAAATAAGATCCTTTCCCTTCTTGTTGCAGCTCAAGGACAAGGAGAGGCAGATGATAAAGGAGCGCTTTAAGGTAAGGAGGTGTTGGATGGTGTCAGAACATGCCCTGGTTGATTGGGACACACAGATCTGCTTGAGGAGGAGACCTCTGGGTGATCAGCAGGGGAGGGAAGGAGCATCAGGCTTAGTGTGGAGATGTGATTGCAGATGGGATGCTCACTGAGTTTCTCTTTGGGCAGGGTTTTAATGATGGGCTGGAGGAGCTGTGTAAGATCCAGAAGGCCTGGGCAATCCCAGACATGGAGCAACGGGACAAAATTTGCCGGGCACAGAAAACTATTGTGAAAGAGACCTATGGTGCCTTCTTGAACAGGTGAGACCTTCTGCAGCACTGTCCTCTCCTCTTTGGGTTTACTGGGGTCTTGGGGGCCTTGAATAGCCTGAGCAAGCCACTTCCTAATTGTCCTGTCTTAGCTTCTCTACTTTGCACACTCAGACATCCCCAATTGACCATGAGTATTTGCAGATATCTGCTGTCACCCTGATTCCTTGTTCAGTGAGCACAAAGCCCTGAGCCACTCTGGGCTGTTCATGTAAAACTTGTGAGGCCAGTTGTAACCAGGTCACCTGCTCTATTCAGGATACTCTGAATTCGAGTGGGGTGTGCTGGAGTGAAGCTGATTTCTGACAGAGGAGGGGCTAGTGAGTCTCTTTGCTGTGTTCCAGTTGTTTGTCACCTGTTTCCTTTTGCAGATATGGCAACGTGCCCTTCACCAAGAACCCTGAGAAATACATCAAATACCAGGTGGACCAGGTGGGGGAGATGATAGAGAAGCTGTTTGACACATCAGCATAAATTTCCAGCTGTTGTGAACTCTCCAGCTTCCAAGTACAAGCCAGTGCTCTCTCACCAATCCTTGGGACTCCCTTCCCTTCTCCCCTGCCCCATTGTGGTGGGCAGGGTGTTATAATTGTATTTATCAGATTTATAAACCTGTGGAAACACTAACTCCTGGCTGTCTTTGCTCCAGATTCATGAGATAAGGCAAAGTCTGCCTTGTGGGCTCCTGTGTGGGCACATCCACCTCACCTGGGTTTGTGTTAATGCCTTGATGTGCAGCAGACAGGGGAGTGTGTTTAAAAAACAAAACAAAAGAAAAATACACAAAAAAGAGAAGAAAATCTGTATGGGTACAGCCCTTTTGTTCAGGGCAGAAGGGCTATGAGTCCTTCTGTTCAGGGCTGTGAGCTCCAAATAGTGCCACCTGCTTCCCTGATGGGTTTTGGGATTCTCAGTTCTGTAGGATCCCGAATTATTTTCACATTGGTAATCTCAACTGTTATTAATGTCAGTGATGGTGCTCAATGCTGATTCTGGGGTTTGTGGGTGCCTGGCAAGGCTGCAGTCCCATCATGTACAGGGATGTTTTACCCCCAAACCAGACCTGTATCAGTGCTCTGTTCCACATGAGGCAGTGGGGTGATGGCAGGGCCTGGAGCTGTGACAGAGCAGTGGAAGCAGAGGGAGCTCCATGGTGGCCTGGCTGGGTGCTGCTCCTTATTGATCTGGGGCAGAGCAGGTGTTCCCATAGTGATTTCCACTCAGCACCTTCCTTCCATCTCTGTTTGTCCCCTGTCTTCCTAAATCTGATGCATCTCTTTCCTGCAAGCAGCCAAGCCCATTCCCTTTGTTTAACCCATGGGCAGCACGTGAAGAACAAGTGCTGCTCTCAAACATGCCCTGGAGCAATCCTGGCAGGCTTTGAATCGGGAGCTGGACTCTGACACTTTACACCCAAGCTTTTCAGACCTTGGAGCACCTGTGTCGTATCTGTGGTCTCTGACCAGGCACTTCCTGCTCCCCTCTCCCTCTCTCCTGCTGCCTGCACCATTGTTTGCCTGTAACAATAGAAATACAGGGTTTCCATAGAGTGAGGAGCACTTACAATAGCTGCTGCTTTGCAGATCCGTCCTTCACCTGAGCAGTGTTTACAGCAGTGTTTGCTGGTGTCTGATGAGCCCAGCAGTGGAAGAGCTGTTGGATGTTAGAACGTGGATGAGAGAGCACAGGTCATGCTGTGGCAGACCCAGCTGCCTGCCTGGGCTGTGCCTTCCTCAGACAGATGTTATTCAGGTAGCTCCTGCCCTTTCTGAACCCCTTACCTTCTCTTCCTCAGGTGTAGCAAATTCCTGAAAAACAGCAGTTTTGACAGGCTCATCCAGCCCAGAGCTGGAACACGGTGTGAGTTCAAGTTTTCATCACTTCACCTGACTGTTTTTATGTGTCTGACCATGCAGGCTCACAGTGCCAACAAAAGAACCCTCCCTGCAGAAACCTTCCTCCTGCTGTCAAATCTCAAATGTCTGTGGAAACCTGAGATCTTGTACTTGCTGTTTTTAACCTCTGTCAGATCCAAGAGCCTCTGGAGGCCAGCAGGCGCCGGACAGTGTTTTTATACATAAGCAAAGCTCTGCTGACTTGTGTTTCATGTAGTGTTGAGTCTGCTGGATACACAGCCTGACATTCACCAGAAGGAGCTGGATTCCATCTCTCTGGATCTGTTTTTGACACTGCAGCAGTCTGATATGAATTTCTTTCTTGAGGAGAGTGCGTGGAATTCATGCTGAGCTGTAAAACATGTTTTATTGTAACTGATCCCAGGGTGAGGCAATTCACCCGGAACGGTCGCAGGGAAAGCCAGGAGAGAGGAGGGGGAGCTTTGCTTGCAGCTTTACTGGAGCACCTGAGCTTTAGTGTGCAGGAGCTGAAATCCTCCCTGAGCTGATGCTTTTGTGCCAACCAGAGCCCAGAGAAAATGCATGAGATTGTTCAAGGATCTGGGATAGGGCCACATATTCTTCTCCAGAGGCTCTGGGAATGCCTTTGCATGGCCCCCACCAAAAAAAAGCCTTTCTGAGCTTTGCTGTCAGCCTGTTGCCCCAGGAAAGCTGTACCAGACCAGGGCTGGGAGGCAGATGCAGCCAGAGATGGGATGCAAAGTATCCTGCTCCCTCCTGGTCACTCCAGCACCAGTAGCTCACTGCATTGTTTCTACCCCAGGGATGCCCTGGCTGCATGAGGAAGGAATGGGGGTAAGAGGCTGCTGGGGGCTGAGAGCTGGGCTTGGTGATACCAGTGCAGTGAGGAGGAGCTGGAGGTGGTGACTCCCTGGGGGAACAGGTAACTTCTGCTGCTCCCAGGTCAGAATCAAGACTCTTATTTCCCTGAGTTAAAGAGAAAGCTGAGCCACCTGGTCCCTGTTCCCTGAATCCAGCCTCCCACTCAGCCTGGCTCTAAGCATTCCCTCACTGTCTGCCTCTCCCCTCCATAGGGAATGAATGTGGAGAGCCAGACCTGCTTTTGGAGCAACAGCAAGTTTTTTCCTGAGCCCCCCCTTCCTCAGAGTGGGAGCAGGGGAGCCTCCAGGCTGAGCTCGTGTCCAACACTGTCAAGTGCCAGGGGAGGGCTCCGTGTTCTCCTTGGCTTTTTATGGTAAGGAATGTGTTTGCTACACGTTAATTAAGAGCGGCCATGGCAGGCAGCAGAGTCTGATCCTCTCACAGCTGAGCCCTTCACACCCCTCTGAGACCCAAGAGTGGAGCCTGGAGTTGTGTTGAGACCTTGGCAAGGGGCCACAAATGGGGCTAAACCCCCTTTGCTTCCCCCTTTAAGGCTCCTGTGGGGTTGTACACCCTTCCCTCACCCCCCCTCTGCCCTGACATAGGGAGCATGTCTCTAATTTTCAAGGTTTTGGGACCAGAGCCCCATTTCTCCGTTGTTTATTTTTTAGATGCCCAGGGGCCCATGCTGGGGGCTGTGGCAGGGTCTGGGGGTGCAACCTGCTGCCTCCTCAGACTGGAGAGCAAATTTGGCAGAGTAAGTACTTGAAAAAAACCCCACAAACCAAAATAACTTCTCTAACCCTAGTGATAAATCTGTGTGGAAAGCTCACTGGAAAGCTCACACTAACTGAGGTTTCAGCCAAGTGTCCCTCATCTCCCTGCCCACTATTGGGCTTGATGGGAGCTCAGTTTAGCCTATTCATTTTTCACTTCCAGTTAAATATGCTTTTATTAATTTTTAACGGGAACATAGGGACTTGAAGTGCTCTTAATTTAAAATAAAACCTCCCAAGGGGATGGACCAGGAACCCATTTCTCTCAGCTGGGAGCATGTTGAGTGTCAGCAGATCCTGATGCTCTTGTCTTTTCCATCTGGGCCTGATATGCTCTGTTATTTGAGGGGGAAAGTAACTTCCTAATATAGTTCTGTGTTGGCAGCAAAACCTTGTGTTTGCCCTTGGAGGGCTCATCAAGGCACAGGCTGGGTGTGAGGGTGAAGGTTTCCTCCTCAGATGAGCAGGGACAGTGTCAGATAAGCTGGAGGTTTGTTGTTTTTTTTTTTCTCTCTAATTCTGTATTTGCTGTAAACAGTGTAATGATCTGGCCCAGGCTTCACTCTTAGAGCCTGCAGACAAGTGAGAGCCAATTGATGGGTGAGGATCCGTAAAATGAGGAGGGGTGTTGGATGTGTCACAACACAGAGCCCTGACCTTGTGAAAGCCCTGACCTTGCTGTCTGACCATCACCAAGCCCCTCTCTGCTCCTGGAGAGGGTGAGAGCAGCCATGTGAGCCATGGTGCATGTCAGAGGGGATTTGGGGCTGCTGGAGGCAGCAGTGAGGTGCAGCCCCCCCAGGCTGGGGGCTGTGCAGAGCCTGCCCCCAGCCCCCTGTCACCTTTTGGGGCCTCATTGCTGAACAATGACCGGAAATAAGCAGGTGCCAGTGGTGCCCACAGCCTGGGAGAGGGTGATGCGTTTGGCTGGGAGCTGAGTTAGGGGTGTCATGGAACATGTCTTCCAAGTGGTAATGGTGTGGCTGGGCAGCTCTAGGGCAGTTAGCAGGGGAGGGCAGGGTCAGCCATGGGCTTGGGAGGCTATCAGAAGGGCTGGGGTGGGATGGGTGGGGGAGCAGAATCAGTGTCTCTGACAGGGGCCATGGGGATATTGCATCCCCTGCCATGGCAGCACAGGCACCTGTGCCCTTGGGCAGTGCAGAGGTGGTGGGCCAACATCTCCATCCCCAGGGTGAGCTGATAACTGTCCAGGAGAGTGGATTGAACCCCTCAGTGTGTGTGGGATCCATTGGAGTCAGATCCTTTGGCTCTCTGAGCAGAGGCAGATGAGGGCACGAGGATAGTAAGGCTTTTAGCTCTGTTTGTGCAGCTGCTTCAATGTTTTCCCTGGCTGTGAAGGGTTGAGCAGGGAGATAAATGCAGATGTAATTAATGGAGCTGCTTATACACTGCTCCCTGTGACTTATGCTGGGAACAGGACTAGACTAAATATCACCATTACTGATAGGAGAAGGTGGCCAATTTATGACCCTCTCTGTGGGGAGAGGAAGATCTGGTTATAGTAACACTCAGCAGGGGAAAAGAAATGTTTTACAGTCAAAAGCTTCTCAAGAAAACAAGGCCAAGCACTAGAGCTGTGTCAGGACCAGAACCACAGGGAGAGCCAGGGTCCTGGACAGAAGTACCCATCCCAGTCCTGGGGAGCTCTGCCGTGGGGATTCACAACAGTGAAGTCTGCGCAGACAGACTTAGGGCCTCTGTAATGGCAGTTTATAGGGACATGACCTTCACGGGGGCTGTTGGGGTACACACCTGGGAATTGTAGGGATGCACAGCACTGCTCATCCCAGCTCCCCTGCACTTCTGCCACCACCTCTGGCTGTTCTCTGCCACGGGGTTTTCAAAAGAGTGACTTGATCCTAGTCCGGTGATGCTCTTCTGGTGAAGAAAAGGAAGGTCTTCACTTTAAAGCCCTTGGCTGGTGGCAGTCACAGGGCTCAGGCATCCCTGGAGCCTTTGCAGCGTTAGGAGATGGGAGTGTGAATCACAGCAGCCTCTTGTGGGCAGCTGCACGCAGCGGGTGCAGTGACATTCCTGTGCCGCACTGCCCCCCTCCAGGGATGTGCTCGAGCATGGCCCACATCCTCCATCCCCCCTCAGCTTCCCTGCATCCAGCAGGTCCCACCACCCCCCAGCCTCTCCTCTCCTGCAGCTGTGGGGCTTCTCAAAGGAGCTGGACACAGCAGGTGGAATGGAGGGGCTTTATTGAGGCTTCCCTGGCTCTCACACAACCCTGGCTGTCCTGCCTCAGGGAAGCAGTGTCAGTGCCCTGCTTGTCTCCACGAGCACCTCGCCTGCTTGAGATGCTGAGCTGTCCCCAGGTTGTCCAAAGGCATTAAAATCCTTCCCCTATCATGGGTCCATGGCTGTCCTTCCCTGGCAACCAACCTCCCTCTCCTTGGTCCTTGGTGACCTTCTGTGCTTCACTCCTGGATTTTCCTACTGGGGCTGAGTTTGTGCCCAGCCCTGCCCCGGGATGCAGCTCCTAAACCAGGACACAAACAAAGCAAGACTTTCCAAATGTCCCTAAAACTGCACCCACTAATTCCAGATGCTGTGCTGATTGGAGGGACCAGAGCTTTTCACAGGCTCTGGGTGTAGACGCAACAGGGAGTAGCAAGTCCATCCATGACAGAGGAACAGGTATTTACACATGGCAGTGGATTTTTGGGTTTGATCTCTCTGTTCTCAGTAAGTGTTTGGTGGAAGGATTTGTCCTGTCCTTGGTGGGTTCCTGGCTGAGTTTGTATCAGCAGCATCATGGCTATGATATCTGGATGCATTTGAATTAAAAGGGTTCAACTGGACCCGTTTCAACCCAAAACATAGCCCAGCCCCTGGCCTGCGATGCTGCAGGAGATTGCAAAGCCGTGGGGTGGGAGGAAGCTCTGCTAGCTGACACTGAAGGTGACAGAGGAGCCATCTGCTCCCTGCTGCTGTCCCAGCAGCTCTGCCTGCCCCCAGGGCTGTGCGGGGACCCTGCAGCGCACAGTGGAGCGGCTGGGCAGGGCTTCACTCAGCTGGGTCACCTCACTGAGCTCTGCCTCCAGCGTGCTGACCGTGTTGGCAGCCTGGGCCACGTGCACCTTGTGCGCTGCCTTCTTGTGCAGGAGGCAGCTGAAGATCTTCTTGAAGCCTTTGCGGAAGTGTCTGGAGACCAGGGCGTAGACGATGGGGTTCACGCAGGAGTTGGCGTAGGAGATGACGTGCGAGAGGATGCGGAGCACGTACGTGGTGTGGTTGAGGGGGAAGTACCCGAAC
The DNA here is from genome assembly GCF_029207755.1 of Chamaea fasciata. NCBI lineage: Eukaryota > Metazoa > Chordata > Aves > Passeriformes > Sylviidae > Chamaea > Chamaea fasciata. The sequence goes on along the minus strand of NW_027094104.1, from coordinate 7,665,326 downwards.
CACATGCAGAGGATGACCAGGTGATGGGGCAGCCAGCAGAGGCAGAACAGGACGGCAACAATGATGATCATCCTGGTGACCTTCCTCTTGGCCTTCTTGGACTCCGACATGTCTTGGAGAGGGTCCACGGACTGCCACAGGTAGCGGATAGTCCGCACGTAAGTGAGGCTCAGGATGAGCACGGGGATGATGTAGCTGAAGATGAAGGTGCAGACGTCCATGATCTTGCGCTGGGAGATCTCCCAGATGGGGTGGCAGACAGTCAGGTTGGCCAGCTGGAACTCCTGGTAGTAGCTGAGGTAAGGGCCCGAGAAGACGAAGGAGAGTCCCCAGATGAGACAAATGGCCAGGAGGGCGTTCCTGGGTGTCCTCAGCTCCCTGGAGTGCAGGGGGTATCGTATGGCCAAATACCTGCATGGGAAAGGGAGAGGGACATGGCTGCAGTCCTGGGGCGGGCACAGAGGGACCATTGCCAGGAGCAGATTGGAGAGAGGGCCGAAATGATGGATTTGAGCTTTCCAGGGCAGTTAGTCACACACTTGATTCCCTGGTGCTTCTTAGGGACCCTGTGCAGCACAAAGGATAGAGGAAGATTCTTTCCCTGATCCTGTCCCATCACCCTCTGCTCTTAGCAGTGGTTGTGAGGACAATGTGTCCCTCCCCTAATCCAGCAGACCCTCACTTGACCATCTCTGTCTGACACAAGTGACTGGAGCAGTGAGGATACAAAAGCAGGACCAAATGCCCAGGATCCCCAGACACAGCACTCCTTGTACTGGCCCACATGAGAGCACATCACCCCTTTTCAGTTCTGTAATTAGCTGGTCCCTCAATTGCACCCAGATCTGAGGCTTGTGCAAGCCCTCCTTTGCTCTACACATCTGTTCCCTCTGCTCTGTGGGATACAGGGGGAGAGGCAGCCCCTGGAAGTGCTTTAGCTCCTGGGGGTGCTGTCAGCAGCCAGTGCAGTGCTGTGCTGGGATGGCAAGACACATCCAGCCGGGCTCCAGGGCTACCCAGGGTACTGGCATATGGACTTTCCACATCCCATCTCGCAGGTTTTGGGCACTGAGTGGAGCAGCACCAGGAGCTCTCGGCCTCTTGCTTGCTGCAGGGTCATAACTCACTGGCCCTTGCAGAGGTGGGGACTGAGGTAAAGCACAGGCAGGAGTAACAGGCTTCCCAGCAAAACCCACCCTGGAACAGGCTGGGATAATCACCGGGACAAGGGACAGCACCAGGACAGAAAGGGGCTTTTTGCTAATAGAAGGGGAGGGTGGGAAAATCAGTGTCTCAGCTCAAACATCCCAGAGTTTTTTTCTCCTCAAGGTCTGACTGCTTTGCTGGGGGCTGTTGGGAGGGTAGGGACTCTCTCCATGCATCCCAGGAGGGCCAGAGCTGCAGAGGGACTGACCTTTGCTTCTTTCTCATTTTTCATCCCCATTTCACTGCCAGGGCCTATGGATAAATCCCAGTCCTACAGCTTGGGGGTCTGAAAGCTTCCTCCCGCTGGGCACTAGGGCCAGGGATCCCCATCCAGCCCTCTGCAGGACCTCATGCTGGGTGGTTGCACTTCCTTGCACGCATCAACAGGGAAATGCTCCTTGATTTCCGCAAGAGCCCTGGGTGATCACAGCAGTCAGGATTTAGCTCCAGGGGATTTTGTCCCCTCTTTGCCTCGGTGGGATCCAGAGAAAGGGGAGCCTCAGGGTGCAGAGAGCCCCACCCCGTTCCCTTTCCTACCTGTCGAGGGAGACGGTGGCCAGGGTGAAGCTGCTGGCATACATGGTGAGGTAGATGAAGAAGTGGACAGCCTTGCACATGAAGGGCCCGAACACCCATCCCTCCAGGGTGTAGATGGTGGCTTGGAAGGGGACGCAGAAGAGGATGAAGCACAGGTCGGCCACCCCCAGGTTGAGGATGAAGAGGTTGGTTGTGTTCTTCACCTGCCCGTTGCGCAGCAGCACGGCCAGCACCAGGCTGTTGCCCACCGTGCCCACGAGGAAGATGATGAGGTACACGAGTGGGATGATCACGGACTCGGGCTGCCAGCCCCCTCCGGAGCCCGCCAGGGAGCCGTTCATGGCTGGGAGTGCACAGGCAGGGGCTAGAGGGGGGAGCGTGCCTGGAGAAGGCACATAGAGATCAGAGTGGGATGCACCAGGGATTGAAAGGGGGTGCAGGCGAGAGAACGCTGGGGAGCACAGAAGGGAGGAAAAGGGAAAGGGGGTGCAGGGAAAGGTCAGTGAGGAGAGCACCAGAGATGCACAGGAAAGGGGCGGACAGGGAAAGAGGTGCCGTGGGGAGTGCAGCAGGGATGCAAAGGAAAAGGGATTGCATGGAGAGGTCAGCAGGGATTGCACGGGAAAGGGGGTGCACAGAGACCACGCTGGGGAGCACAGAAGGCATGCACGGGAAAAGGGGGTGCAAGGAGACTACAGCGGGGAGTGCACCAGGGATGCACGGGAAGGCGGCGAAGGGTAAAAGGGGTGCACAGGGAGCGCGCGGGAGCTGCACGGGAAAGGGGGTGCATGGGGAGCGTGCGGGGGTCCCGCCGGGGCGCACGGGGAGGCGGCGGGGGTGCGGGGGAGAAGCGGGGGAGCCGGGCGCCCTTCACCTCCTCCGGGTCTTCGGGAGCCCGCGGGCGCTCGGGGCGGCTCCGGCGGGGCGGCTCCGGCGCTCTCCGTGCGCCGGCGGAGCGGGGGGGCCCGGGGGGCTCCGGGGCGCGGCTCCCGCCCGGCCCCGCGCATCGCGCCCCGGGGAGGGGATCCCGGCCCCGCTCCCCTCGGGGAACCGCCCGGCACAGGGGCTCCGGCCGGGGCGGGTTTGGCCTGGGATGGGGGAAAGTGTCAGTCGGTGCTCTTACCCACCGGGAGGGCTGGGGCAGCCGGGCTGGGCACCCCAAAGCGAGCTGGGCACCCCAAAGCGAGCTGGGCACCCAAAAGTGAGGGATCTGCGGGGGTTCTCTTATCGCCTCCCCCTTCACTGGAAGAGGGTTTGTTCAACCCCAGGGGCTGCAGGGCTGGATTTTAGGAATGGGGGTCCTCTGACTGCGAATGTGTCCGCGTTGTTCAGCGGGCAGCTAAATCCTCGCACCAAAACACCCGAGGTGAGCCCAGGTTTTCAGGAAAGACTCTAGTTCTCCCCAGGGCTGGAAGAGCAGCGTGATACACTGCAGCGAGAACGAATCTTTTTCATGCCGTGTCTTCCTCTCCTGCAAAATTGCCTTTTTGGTCCTGCACAGATGAAAGTGCTGGGACCGACAGGTGCAATCAGCTCTCCAAGGACTCTTCGTCCGACCCCACCCCAGCCTGCCTTGTTCTGCTCCTGCGGAGAGAGAAATAGTTAATGCAGCAATTACTCCTGTAACTAACTCACTCCACAGCTTCTCAGCTCTCTTAGCGGGCGTTCAGAGCTGAGCCTGCCGTGCTGGCAGCTCTGGGGACACCCACAGCCCTGTGACATTGCCACCACAGCACACGGAGCCCTTTTCACCCTCGGCTGCCCTCAAGGAGCCCCACAAAACCAGCTCCCGTTTGGAGGAGGTATATACATCGCTTTGGTGCGAGGATGCTCCGTGCTCCTGATGACATCCCGCAGGGAAAAGCAGGCAATTAGGAGCAGCACAGCGGAAAATCAGCCACCCCACAGGGCTTAAGGGGGCTGCTGAGACAGAGAGCACAGCTCTGCCTTCCTCTCCTGATCCCAGACTGGCCGCACGCCCTCGGGGAGCCACTCCCGTGCCACATCCCCAGCCACGACCATGGAGATTGCTGGGACAACCCGTGGGGAAAGCCTGGCCCCAGGGAGGTTTCACCCTGAGGGACCTGCCCTGTGTTGTCAGATACCACAGGGTGTTTGGATGGTACTGGTGGTGTCTTTGGTCTCACTGGAGCTTTGGTCAGCCTGCAGAGAGGCCGGGTCCACCCTTATGCTGCAGAGTGAGATTATTAGAAAAAAAAAAAAAAACCCAAACAAACAAAAAAACCCCAACAAAAACCGAGAGAAAACACTCAGTTTCTTCCCAAATATCAGTAAAACTCACTAGTAGCAGGATAAAAACAAATAGCAGCAAAATATATTCCTGTCCTGGGACACAGCTGGGTTTTTTGGGCAGGGGTGCAGGAGGATGATCCAGATCCCCAAAAGCAAGATCCTCTGGCCAAAATCAATAGGGAAAGGCAGGCTGTGGGGCTCCCAGGCCTTGCAGAGCTGCAGGGCTGGCTGGCAGAGGGATGTGAGTTCCTGGAGCCTGGAACTCTGTGGGTTTATTCTCTACAACAATCCCTGTGACACCAAAGGCATCTCAGCCTTGCTGGAAGTCTCTCCTCAAGGCTGTGCCCCATGAGGGGCTGCAGGTTTGTGTGATCCTCCTGTCCCCCTGCCCCGGGGGAGAGCAGAGCCAGCTCTGCAGGAGGAATTCACACACCCAGGCAGTGGCTGATGGTTTTATCCTCCCATTTCCAGATTCCAGAGGAATCCAGAGGAGCAGCAAAGCTTCGTGCCAGTGTACAGGAAAGGCGGTGTGGCAGAAACGTGCCTGTGCCACACCTGGTGGCTTTCCTGACACTGGAATAGATCCTTTGGAGTGGTTTTTTGGACACCTAAGGGTGGGTGCTGCTGGGCCAGCTAACCCAAGCCTGTCTGAACCACCACAGCTGCAAGAGAGGAGCTGTTGTTGGTAAAATAGGCTTCAATTGCTGTGCCCGCTTAGTTCAGCATCATCCTGGAGCATGGTTTGGTTCAGATAGGGAATGAATCCCTGGGAGATGCATTTGGAGCCTGGAGCAGACAGTTTAAAAGATTTGCACAGAAAGCTGCAACTTGAGGGCACGGTTGATTTTTATTTCTTTTTTTTTTTTTTTTTTCCATTTGAGCTTTGCTGTCTATGAGAGGGAAGGGTAAGTTAGGAATCAGGAATAACAGGTCACAGCTGAGCCCTTGGAAGGGGAGAGGAGCCAAATTGCTTCTTGTAGTGTGACAGAAAAGTGTGGCCAGGCAGGCAGAGCCCAGGGCTGGCAAAGATGGGTCATGGGGGCACAAGCAGCTCTTGGAGCAGTTTGTACTTATAAGGTTTCATGTAAATATTACGATAAGGTGCTCAATTAAGTTTGGTGTCCGTCCCGAATGAGGTGTTCAACCCCATGTGCAAAAGGACCTGGTTTTACAGGCTTACACCATGAAATAGCTCCGGGATTAGGTGAGATAACTGCAGTCTCTTCTTTTACCAGGTGCACAGCCCGAGGGGGTTAAGGCGACTGGAGGTGGGGTTTTGTTTTTAGTGCTTAGCCTGGGGGAATTTAAGCCCCCTCTCCCGAAGGGCTGCCCACAGCAGCAGGCTCGCAGTGTCCCGGGAAGGGACAAAGGGATGGATGGAGAGGCTCCCTCGGGACTGCCACAGCCCCAGGGAGGGACAGCAGCGACAGCATCGCCGGGTGTGGGGTCATCCCGGGGTGGGGTCGGGGGGACGACCCTGGGGCGTGATTTGGAGGTCAGTCGAGGGGAATGAGTGGGACAGGATTGAGAAAGGTGACCCTGGGGGCTGATTTTGGGGGGGGGGGGGTCAGTTCTGGGGTGGGTGACCCTGGGGGCTGATTTTGGGGTCAGCACTGGGGGATGGCGCTGGGGCAGAGCACCGTGACGGAGCTGCGGGGCTCAGTCCGGGATGGATGAGCGGGACACGGGCAGGGGGGATGTACCCAAACCCCGGGTGAGGCCGGGATCCCACACCCCGATATCCCCATATCCAGATCCCTCTCCGGGCTCCCCCCCGGTCCTCCCCTGGGGTCCTCCCCGTTCCCGGCAGCCCCCGCGCGGCCGCTCGCGCCGCTCCCCGGCCCGTGATGCGCCGCGGCCCTGGCGCAAGATGGCGGCGGAGCGGCAGGGAGGCGGCGGCGGCCGCGGGGCCGGGGCGGAGGAGAACAAGGAGCACAAGGACGGCAAGGACAACAAGGAGAACGAGCGGCCGGCGGGGCCGCAGCCCGGCGGCCTCGGCGATAGCCTGGGCCTGGAGAGCATCCTGCACAGCGGCGGCGGGGGGACGTGGCAGGCCCGGGCCCGTGGGTGGCGGGGGGACGTGGCGGCGGCGCGGGGCTCACGGGGCCCGGGCGGGCGGCGGGGGCTCCTCCCGGTCCGCCTTCGGGCAGCCCGGAGATGCGGGCGGTGCTGGCCTGGGCCTCCCTGAGGGTTTGGTTTGGATAAAACGGGTCAGCCTGGCTTTCCTGATTTATGGAATTACGATCCACCTGTGCTACGTCTCCTTCCGAACCCCGTGACGGCTGGCGTCAGTCTGCACAGCGGAGCTGTGTGCTGGGCCGTGTGCTTTAGGGTAAGAGCAGGTCACCCGTGAGCTGCTCGTGGTGACATTGCAGCTTGAAGTGAGCGGTAATACCTAAAAAAATCTAAACAGGTGCGCTGGGGTCCTGCAGATTTAGTGTTTCTGAAATCTCGGCGTGTAAAGCTCGTGGAGGTTTTGTGGGTGAAACTTCGATGTGAAATCAGCCCGGCTGCACAGCTGTGATCGAGCTGAGTTTTATCTTCTGGGTCAGAGGGAGGCCCGAGGGAAATCAGGTTGCAGTTTTGCACGTGGCACGTGGCAGGTGTGTAGTCAGTAAGTGTCGGCTAAGATGCAAGCATAGGAATTGCCCTGGAAATGTTGGGAATGTCTAAGCCAATGAAAAAATAAAAACGTTCAGGGGATATGAATTCAGCAGTTAACTGTGCAGGATAAAAGAGAGTCTGAAAAAAAATCTTGGGTGGACAGCAGGGATGAGGAGGGCTGTGTTGGGACATTGCAGTTCAACTTGGTTGTTCTGCAAATACAGAATAATTCAGTGTAATAAGTGTTGGTGCAGGTTTTTAATACTTCAGAGACTTTCTTTTAGGTATAGTCCCAGGAAAACACTTTGGTGGACATCTGGCATGTTAAACTTTGAATGTTTGGTGGTTTCTTTAGGTGTAGTTACCATTTTTTTTTCTTTTGTTGGGATTGTTGTACAGTCTGGTTTTGTGTTGTGGGTTTTCTTGAAAGGCTTCTTGCTAAAGCTTGAAAGGGAAATTTTAGGATATGAATATATATATACAGAACAGAGATTTCTTGTGTATGGTGGAGATTTTATTTCACAAAATAACCTGCCTTGTAAGCTGAGTGAAAAACATCAGATTTACTGAAATGTGGCATGTCTCTTTTTGGTAGGAATAAGTGAGGGAATAAAAGAAGTGCAGGAGCTCTGCAGACACACTGAAGGATGCAGAGACTGGATGGAAATGATGGTGCCCCAGGTCACAGGGCAGTGCTTTGTGTCACAGCTGCTCATTACAGCAACGTGCAGCAGGACTAGAAATGTGCTGAAAAATTGAGAAAATCAGCCCTGGAGTTATCTCCAAACACTCTTTTTTATGAGATTCTGTGCTCAGAAGGCACTTTGTTTGTGGAAGCTGTGCTGGGGAGGCAGCAGTGGTTGTGTTCAGGGTGTTTTTATCCTTTTCCTGAGCAACAGGACATTCCGGGGCAGGAAAGCTTCTCTCTACCTCAGTTTTTCCTACAAAACTGTGTCACAAGCGTGGCTGGGGAGGTCCTGTAGCCCTCCAGGTGTCTTATCCTGGCTGGGTGTTTTGGCACAGCTTTTTGTCCCAGGATGAGCTCTGGTGACAGCAGCACTCCCCTGGATGTCTGTGGGAGGAGGCGCTTGAGGTTTGTCCTGGTCTCTGCTGACAGCCAGGAGCTCTGGACTCATGAGGTGCTTCAGAAGCATCAGCTCCCTCAGCTCTGTGCTTTTAGGAGGTTTTGTGGTGCCCCAGTGTTTGTCTCCTGGGATCTATGGGGTTCCCTGCTGTTATTTTGGGGTGGCAGGAGGAGCTGTGCTGTGTGTGCCTTAACGTGAGCCACAGTCCTGCAGATCGTGAAGGAGTCGCAGCAGCAGCACGGCCTGAGGCACGGGGACTTCCAGAGGTACAGGTGAGTGTTGGGAGCTGCTCCTGGGCCTTTGCTTCACTTCATTTAAAATGTAACCCCTCCTATAGCAGGCAGCAAAACCCATCTGCCAGGTGAGTACCCCTGACAGGCTGTGTGTGCTGATCTCCCTTGGCTGTACTGTGGCTGTGCAGACTGACTTTTGCCTCTCCACTGCCCACAGGAGCTTGTGTTCACACCTCCTGATAGGGACTGCACTCCTCCAGAACCCAGTGTTCAATAAACACACATAAAGCAGTCAGTAATGAGCACATCACCGTGATTTTTCAAGATTGTGAATAACTACGTGTCTTCTTACCTTGTTTTCTGTTAATTGCTGCTTTACAGGCAGTTCTTGAGCTACACATGGAGTTTTAATTGTTAAAACACAGCCTGCTAGAGCCTTTAGTCATTTTGTTTTTTCTATTTGGATGGAGCAGTAAACAGAAGCAGAGTTGTCCTTTGGCCAGACTGACTGTGCTTGTCTTTTTTTAGGGGTTACTGCTCCCGCAGGCTGAGGCGGCTCCGCAAAACTCTCAACTTCAAGATGGGCAACAGGCACAAGTTCACTGGGAAGAAAGTAACTGAAGAGATCCTCTCAGACAACAGGTAATGGGACTGAGAATTCAGTATGTTACTGAAGAGTTTCCTTTCAGTAGTTTCTGTTTCAGGTGGAAAACTATTCTGTGCAGTATCATCCAAAACATTTCTTTTCAGAGGTGGGTGTTGATATTAATAAAAGTTCAGGCTGTAGTGCAGGTGCAAGAGATGCTGCTCAGATCCAGCTTCAACCAGTGGGAGAAGAAGGAGCAGCAACAGCCTGTTCCTTCTCTTTCCTCATAGTTGCTAAAATGGATTCTTTTCATAATCAGTAAATTCCTGTGACATTGAAGAGGAAATGCTTATTTGGGTCTGTTGCAAGGTAGCCATGGGAATGCTGGTAATGTAAATGGTGCAGCCAGCAAGGTTGTGATTGGAGATGCAATCCCTTCCTTTGAACAGAAATACTGCACTGCAAATTTTATTTAAAACTTCTAAATCTGACAGAATGCTCGTCTCACAGAATATGTGGAGAATAGCCAGGGTTTTGGGCTCACTTCCTATCTTTTAGGAATACTTGAAATGTTTCCTGCCTTGTCTTTTCTTGTGGGAAAACAACACGTGATGCTGCATTCACCTGTGTTGTTAAGAACATATTGAACTAGTTTGAAGAGTGGCCTAAAGTGATAAATCCTTTATCTTTCTAGTGTCTGTGGTGCTACAGAGTGATACCTAATTCTCTTCATTAGTGGGGTAATTACACTTCTGAGAGAGAAACACAGCAGAAACCAGTCAGGAGTAACAAGACTTTGTGTGCTTAGAACTTTAGGAGGCAAAAGCAACTGCCTCTTACTAACCAAGCTGAACTTCTGCTACTGAGCTTGGCAGACCAAATGCATCACCACCCACTGTCTGAGTGTCATTAGTGTCCCCTGGCCCCTCCTGTGCCCTGCAGGTATTTGCTGCTGATCCTGATGGATGCAGAGAGGGCCTGGAGCTATGCCATGCAGCTGAAGCAGGAGGCCAACACGGAGCCCCGCAAGCGCTTCCATTTGCTGTCGCGGCTGCGCAAGGCTGTGAAACACGCAGAGGAGCTGGAGAGGCTCTGTGAGAGCAACAGGGTGGATGCCAAGACAAAGCTGGAAGCTCAGGTAGACACTGATGCTTTCATCTTGTTGTACAGCAAAGGCTGAACAAGAAACCTTTGGAATTGGGGGTGAAGAAATAATTGCTATCTCTCAGTAGATAATAGAAGTACGAAGAATTGAGGGCAACTAAGATGGTGCAACACAGCCGAAGAAACTGCTTATCTACTGAGTTATCTTTTTCTTAAATGTGCTGATGCAGCCACCTAGAATGCAAGATTTGGAGGTTCAGTTCCTGGAAGACAGGAAACAGCTGTTGTGACCTCTTTGAACATGGGGCTGCAGTGCTGTTCCCGGTTAATTAAACTGCCATTGTGTAGCATATTGCTGGGGAAAAAAGTTTTGTGACATCAGTGGACCATTGCATAACAAACAAGAAATATCTTTGCTTTAATTTCTGGTCAACCTTGTCTAATGTCCCTGTCCATGGTGAGGGGATTGGAACTTGATAATATTTAAGCTCCTTTCCAACCCATTCCATTCTGTGATTCCATTTTATGATTCTGTGGTTCCTTAGAAATGTGGTAGAGTCAGTTAAAGGAGAAGAAGTAGGTAGCTGTAACCTGTCATCCAAATCAATCGCCTTCTGTGGGAAGCCCCAGTGAGAAGGGCAAAGCTTAGTCACTCACTGCAGGAGTCACAGCAGCCTTCCTGCTAAAGGTGGCACTAATTAGGCTTGTGATGGTGGGGAAGTGACCTTGCCCTCGCTCTGTGTGCAGGCATACATGGCTTATCTCACCGGCATGCTTCGCTTCGAGCACCAGGAGTGGAAGGCAGCAATGGAGGCTTTCAACAAATGCAAGTGAGTCCCTCACTTCACCAGCTTTGTTCAGTAAATAGTGTTGGATCACTTCAGTTATGTACAGCACCTCTGTGAGTCGTTCAGTTAATTGTGCTTAACTGGGAGGTGCTGCTGAAGAAATAGCATCCCCCAGAGCACAGACACAAACTGTTCCCTTAGGATAGCTCCTCACAAGTGACACACACTGCAGTGTTAATATTTGTCCTTTGCTGTAGGACCATCTATGAAAAGCTGGCCAATGCTTTCACAGAAGAACAAGCTGTGCTGTATAACCAGCGTGTGGAGGAGATCTCGCCCAACATCCGCTACTGTGCCTACAACATTGGTAAGGGAAGGGGGAGCCTCATCTGTTCACAGGAAAGCAATTTTGATTTAGTTAAACCCTGGTCTAAGTGACACTGAGGCCATAATATTTGGGGCAAATTCTGCACTTGTTCTGGGACAGTTTAGCAATGCAGGAAGGGCCTCATTTTGCAACAGCACCTGTGGTTATGTGTAGAGAGACAGAATGACAGTTTGTGGTAGCTTGCCTGTGAAGTCAGAATGAAACTGCAAGCTTGTCCCTAAACTGCCAGTATAAAATCTAATGATTAGCTTTTGTATATGAAAGTAATTTTGAAGTCAGATGGAAATGTGATCTCGGTTTGTTGATTCTCTCAGGTGACCAATCTGCCATGAATGAGTTGATGCAGATGAGGCTGAGGTCTGGTGGCACTGAAGGTCTTCTTGCAGAAAAGCTGGAGGTAATTTATTTGCATGCCTCAACTTGAAATCTTCATTATTACTGTGCTGAGCATGAATATTGCTGCAGCAAACCATTCAAGAGCCAGAATAGAACAGAACTGAGCAAGCAAGCCTAGGCTCTTTGAGAAACAACACTTTCCCCAAAGCCCTTTGATTTCAAAATAGTAAGTCTGATATGAATTCAGGAGGTTCAGTTTTGCGTCCCTGTAGGTTCATGGTCCTAAGCTCAGTGTGTTCTGTGCAGGCACTGATCACCCAGACTCGGGCAAAGCAGGCAGCCACGATGAGTGAGGTGGAGTGGAGAGGGAGAACTGTGCCAGTAAAGATTGACAAAGTGAGGATCTTCCTGCTGGGCCTGGCTGACAACGAGGCAGCAATCGCTCAGGTAACCCAGCAGCCCTCTCCGTCCTGCCCTTCTAACTGTCCTCTTTCCTTCTGTGCAATACCTGGTACCTGAACTAAAAGCTTTTGAGTAATCTCACTTTTTTCAAATTGAGGCTGGAAGGCTAAAGGTAAAAGTGAGGGAATACTGATTATAACCCAAAGCTGAAGTGTCAGCTGGGGATAGCTCTCACAGTCTGCTCAGTGGGGTAGTCTGGGAGATCTGTTCTGAGTGTGCCTGCTCCCTGGAACATTCTGTGCTGCCTTCCAGCAGCAGGGTGATAACCATTATTATTAGTACATCACTTGGAAATGAAAGTTAGATTTTTAACAGCAACTGGTTTTGAATTACTCTTTTAATTTCTTTAAGCATCTTGCTCAAATGCTCCAACTTCAGAGTAGCCGAAATAAAAACATACTGACCATGTTTTCTTCAGCAGCAAATAGCCATCTGCCAGGAGTAGCAGGTGCTATGAGATCTATCCTGTTCTTTTACTGACTTAGAGAAATCCTCAACAGCAGGAAGTGGATTAATAAATATCAAGATGTAAATCAATTTCACATGTAATGGTTCTGAAACACTTCATAGAATCATAGAATATCCTGAGTCGGAAAGGACTCACAAGGATCACTGAAGTCCAGCTCACTGGAACTTGCAGTGGCACATACTATGCATGTCTTTAGTATTATAGTCAAGTTTCCCACATGGAGTTTTTTCCTTGAAAGTGGTGACCAGATGAGTTATCCTGCTTTTCACTGGCTAAACAGGCTATGGCTGGGTGGGAAACCTGAGTGTTACCCATAATGTTAGAATTGCATATTGATGAATGGATTTGGTTTCAGGAAGCACGTAAGTGTGGCCAGCAGGTGGAAGTACAGCTCAGAGTTCAGTGTTCCCTTGTTTAACTTCATCCTGGCAGCTCAGTTGGACTTTTTCAGTTTAGTTGCCCTCTAAAGTAGTGGCAGAACAGCCTGAATTTGTTCTCATATTGCTTTGCATTGCTGAGAAGCTGTGACTAAACAGAGGAGTTGAGTGGACTGGTTAGAGCTGAGCATGCAGCAGCACTATTTATATTCCCAGAGAGCTATGGCTTGCCTTTTTGGCAGGAGTTCTGGAGTTGTGTCAGCTGTGATGGGCAGTCCAGCTTCAGGTGAATGAATTGTGCTTCCTGGGATCTTTGGCACCTTTCTGCTCATCTTCACTGAGCTGAAACCCTGACATAACAGCAGTGCTCTGCAGGGTTAAATTAGGAGTAAAACCAGTCTGTTTTGTATAAAAATGGAGTCTCCCAGTGCAATTATACTGTTGTCTTTGGTTCCTTATTGGTAATGAGAGGAACAGTACAAATAAGCCAAACTGAAAGAGGAATCCAGGTTTAAAATTGCTTATGCCAGTCCTTTCACAGATTTAAAGGCAACACTTTGAGGGCCCATTGGCTCTCACCAGGTTGAACTGACAAGGTTGCAGGGCAGCATGAGACAGGTGTGCTCCTACCTGGTATTGCCTCAAGGATTCTGTGCTCATCTCTAGATTGCAGCAAAAATGGGTGGTAATAACTGTCAGAGATGTTACACAGTGGTTTATGGCAAAGAAAACCTGACAGCTGAGCACCCCACATTTTTGGAATTGGGTTCAGTGGGATTGGTTTCCATGAACCCTCTAAGATGAACCTGGGCAATTCTGTCAGGACAGTTGAATCACCAGCTATAGCACTTGTGTCTCAGTCCTATGATCTGATATCTCCCAAATCAGAACATGTGTATTTATGCATAGAATCAGCTTAAGGAGTTTTTGCTCAGAAAGGAAAGCCTTTGTTTCACTGCAGGGCCCAGCCCTTGCCCTGTTTGTGCCTGAATGATGATCTGGCCATGTCTGTTTTCATTTTTGTGCTTACAGTGAAATTGCTGTGCTGCTCTGGGTGAGGTTGAGAATGCAGTCAGACTCGTCTCTGGTAATTCTCAGGAGTCAGTCCCACCTTAAAAATTCTCACAGCAAATCTTAAATTAAAAACACAAAAAAACCCAACCCCAAACGCAAAAAACCCGCCTCCATCACAGGATACCTGAGGCTTTGTGAGGGAGTAAAAATAAAATTACTGATCGGGTTTGTGAACGTGGGAAGTGGAGAGGCAGACTGTAGAGCTGCACAGAAGACAAGTGAGCATGGTTTTAGACAGTTTTTTATTCTTTTGGACAACTGCAAATTTATTGCAGCAAAACTCATGTTACACTGTTACATGACAAGGGACTGGTGGAACGTGGTGTTGATGCTCTTGAATTCTCCTTCAATCACTGAGGCTGAGGTTTGCTTCTGAGTAGGTTTTTCTTACTGAATCAGTGAGTCTTGCAGTCTCCACCTGGATTCCTTCTCAGCATTTGAATGAAGGCTGAGTTTGCATTTGAGAGCTTTTTTAATTGGGTACACGATATGCCAATAAATTAGGCAGAGATCAGGTTTCAACTTGTTTTTTAAAAGGTGTTTTCAAGTTCTGGTTTTGGAGCAGAAGGCCAAAAGCTGCTTTTCCCCCTTCTTTTTTTTTTTTTACCAAAACTTATGGCGACAGCAGAAAAGCACTCGGTCACTCCTGCTGCTAAAATATAGGGTTGCTGCAAAAAAATGCTTCAAACAAGCAAGTTATTGCCACTGTGAACATTGCTAGAGTGGGAGTGGAAGGAAGATAATCATCTGCATGTTCTTACCACATGGGAAAAATTAAATCAGCATAACAAGAGCTGTCTGCATTGGTAGTTTGCCAGTTCAGGACAGCTCTGCTCTTCTGTTGCTGGGCCTTTCCCACTGTGCAGTTCAGCCTCAGCTCAGGGAGCATTACAGGTGCCATCCAGGAAGGGAAGGGAGTTGCTAGGAAGGAAGGTAACTGGTGCAGGAATAAGGCCATGAGCTGTGTCTGCTTGGCCTTCACTGCTGTTCAGTTCTCAGCACTGATCCCATTCTCCACGATTTCTGGCAGATTTCCCCCAAGAATATGTTGCAGACAGGCACAGATTGGAGTTTAAGCTACTCATGGACCTTAAAGACATAATATGGGAGAAACTTTGTTTAATCTCCTTGGTTAATTCATGCATCATACAAAAATTTCTGATTTCTCATCTGTCTTGACTCTCCTTTGCTCTTAGGCAGAAAACGAGGAGACAAAAGAACGTTTGTTTGAGTCTTTACTCAGTGAGTGCAGAGATGCCATTCAGGCTGTTCGGGAAGAATTGAAACCAGATCAGGTAAGCAGCAAACATCAGTTTCTACTTCCAGTGACACCATGTTTCCTTGAGGCTGATTTGGTGTTAAACTTGCTGGAATTTCTTTAATAAAAAGCTCCAGAATTTGAATTTACTTTCTTCAGAACTGGAGGGGGGGAATAGCAGTGGAAAAGCCCTCCCTCTTTTGCCTAGAAGTCTGTTACAGCTTCCATGGCTTATCCAAATCTTGGGTTGTTCTGTGTTTTTTGTCCCTTGGCTGCCAGATTTAAGTAAATCATGCAATGTTTTGTCTCCATTGCCCACAGAAGCAGCGAGAACACTCTCTGGAAAATGATTCTGGGAAGGTGTCCAACATCCAGTACTTACACAGGTAATGGGCAAACATTGCTGCCAGTGCTAGTGTGAAGAGGCCACGTTCTTATGCCAAGATTTTATTTTTGTTTGGTTTTGTTTTATGGGCTTTTTGTTCTGGGCCTCTGGGATCCCAAAGGATGACTGTACAGATAAGGATCTAATTCGGGCAGCTTCGTAAACATTTTACTCCCGACTCTCACGTTGACCTTCCAGATGTTTTTCTACCACCAGCTCAGAACACAGAGTAACGTCTGAGTAGCTCTGACAGTTCTGATGGGATTTCTCTCTTTATTTTGGCAGTTACTTGACCTACATCAAGCTGTCCACGGCCATCAAGCGCAACGAGAGCATGGCCAAGTCCCTGCAGAAGGCCCTGCTGCAGCAGCAGCGCTCCGACGAGGACGGCAAGCGCTCGCCACGGCCGCAGGACCTCATCCGCCTCTACGACATCATCCTGCAGGTACTGCTGGGGAAACACATCCAGCTCTCCAGTCTAACCACAGAACTTTGGTACACAAGGTTGTTGTAGAAATGTAGCACTGCAAGTGAGCTACCGTGAAGTCTGAAGAGCAACTGAGTACCTTCAAGTACCTCAAAGATGTTCAACGTCTGCATGAAACACAAAAAACCTCTGTTAGTTGTGAGCAGAACCTGCTGCTTGAATGAGTGTCCTTTGTTGTGCACTCTAATACAGGTTTAAAATAGTCTTTCCGACTCTTGTGCAGCACCCTTAGAGCTGCCTTAGTTGCTGTTGGCCAGGGAAAGTTGCAGTTAAAAACACTTGTTCTTCATAAGCAGGTTCTCAGTTTCTGCCATAATTTTGCAGTTAACTGAGGGAGCCTGTGGCTGAAGCAGTTGTGAATGGGAGAAGGAAATGCCTTATGAAAGAATTAGTTCCTGTGAAATCTAAGGAGTATTTGTCCTAATTCCTGTATGTGTCAGGAAGTCTGTCCTGAGGGCAACTTGCACAAGTTTCAACGAGAGTCCTTCACAAGGTTAGAAAACTGATAATTAGAAAACTGGAAACTATTTCCCTGGGAGTGTTCTGTTGACTTGTCAGAAGGGGCAGCTTTCTCTTAGTCCAGCAGATTCCAGAGGAAGGCAATGCCTGCATTTGTTATTCTGACTCTGTTTTGCACAGAACCTTGTGGAACTGACACAGCTTCCTGGCCTAGAAGAGGACAAGAACTTCCAAAAGGAGACTGGATTGAAGACACTCGTGTACAAAGCTTACAGGTGACTGAGAAGCAGCCAGGTTTTCTTTAGCACACATGACACCTTCAAAGGCTGTAATTCCACAGCTCCGTGTGCTGTGCAGGCCTTTGATGCAGTTTCCTCTATCCTTTGATAGAGGAAAGGAAAACTGTCCACTGCTACTTAAGGATGTCTTCTATTGTCAGTCATTTCAGCTGGCGAAAGGTGTGGATAACAAACCTGTCAGGAGTGCTCTCTTGACTGTTGCAGGTGTTTCTTCATTGCCCAGTCCTATGTCCTGGTAAAGAAGTGGAGTGAAGCCCTGGTGTTGTACGAGAGGGTTCTGAAATACGCCCGCGAGGTTCAGTCGGGAGCTGGAGCTCACAGGAACAGCTTGAAGGTAGGAGCCCAGTCCTGAAGCTGAAGTTTTGTGAAGCAGCTCTGTCTCACTGTTTATTGTTAATTAGGTGCCAGGCCATTACAATTCAGGATTTTAAATAGGGAAAACAGTAGAGACTTTCTAGTGACGTGGGAACACTTCACCTGGCTGCTCGCTTTGAGGAGGGACAGACCTGCACCAACTCCAAAACAATTTACCACTTTTTCTCACCTGTGCATTTTCTCTTATACAACTTCTGTAGTGCCTGAAGCACAATGCTGTAGCTTTTCCCCTTCTGGGAAAGCTTATTAACACTAGGAATTAATTTATTAGTTCTTACTCTGTCCAATTTTACCTTTGTTCTGACTCCTAGACTGGCATATTTCAGGTTCTCAAATAATTTTCTTTAATGCTCTAGGAGCTGCCTGATGTGCAGGATCTCATCACTCAAGTCAATGCAGAGAAGTATTCCTTGCAAGCAGCAGCTATTTTAGGTGAGTAGCACATCTATACTAGAACTCTGCAGCTATTTCATTCCTTTTATTTGAATTCTGAAGTTCCAAATGTTTTTCCATCACCATTTGTGCGGGCTCTGGAAAAGAACCTTTCCCCTCAGTTCTAGCTGCTCCAAGCTGTGTGTAGTGCAGGTAGGCAGGCAGTGACTGGGCATTGGCATCTTGCTCCCTGCCCAGGGATGTTAAAACCCTTCTTGGGGATGTGTGCCCATTTTGGGGACCTGGACGGGACAGTTCAGTGTTTTTTATTTTGTTGCTGCAAACACTTCAGCCATACTCATCCCAGATTTGCCTGGTTGGGCAAACTACTAAGAAGAGGGAGAGCAGTGATGTTCTCTCTGTCAGTGTCAGCAGAACTTTGGGGGATGGATGAACTTTGTGATTTCTTGGGCTGCTGTTTTTCCTGTGCGTGCTGCTGGAAATCCAGGACAAGGAGTGTGTTGCTTCCTTTATTGCCTTAAGATTGCTTTAACAGACGCCCCCTGGGTTGTTTCTATCCTCTTCTGCTGGGTGCTTCACTCAAAGTCTGTGCTGCTTTCCAGACCTTCTCATGACAGCGTGAAAGGAGAAGCTCCACCACTGCAGGGATATGTTGGCTGTAGATGAGTGTTTGTGGTGCTTACTCTGGAAATCAGATCTGCTGAAAATACTGTCCTGTGCATCCCAGAGAGCAAGGATCATGGCTAAGCTTGGAGCACAGCTGCTTCCTGAGACAATCTTACTCTACACCTAAGTCAAGCCTGTTATTTTTACCCCTTTTCTTCAATTTTGCAGATGCAAATGATCCTCATGAGACTGAATCTCCATCTCAGGTCAAGGATGGCAAGGTAAGAGCCAAGAGCTCAGGCAAATTCCAGCTGTGCTCTTAATGATCATCACCTTTATCCTGTTTCCTGAGTCTCTCTCACGACACAAGAAATGTCACATTGATCAGGATTTGGTCACGACTCGTGTATTTTTGGATTTTATTAGGCTTAGTGTAGAAGGTACCTGACACAATGGGGTAGGGGCTGAGAGGCTGCTTGCAGCTTCCAGTGTGGCAGCTTGCTTTATTTAGCTTTCCTTCTGCACATGGGAGGGTTTTCCAGAGATCCTGCAGCTGTGCTTTGACAGATTAAATAATTTTCCAAGTCTCCAGAGGTCTCACCAGGGAGCTTGAACTTCTCCTGTCTCACTTGCTGCTCAGTCCTGTTTGATGTTTGACCCTTTTGATGCGACTGGAATTTAATTGGTGTCCCTGCCTTGGTCTCTTGCAGCCACTCTCGGAACGGTTTGAGACTTTCTGCCTGGATCCTTCCCTGGTCAGCAAACAAGTCAGCCTCGTGCACTTCCCACCAGGATTCCAGCCCATTCCATGCAAACCCTTGTTCTTTGACCTCGCCCTTAACCATGTTGCTTTCCCTCCTCTGGAGGACAAGGTGGAGCAGAAGGCCAAGAGTGGCCTCACAGGATACATAAAGGGCATTTTTGGATTCAAAAGTTAACCAGGACCCCCAGAGGAACAGAGGTTTTATTCTGTATTGAAGGAAAAGCTCCAAGAGGTTCTAGGACACAAAGAGCTGCACCTGAAACCAAGAGAGGGAAGTTTTACCATCTTCTCCCCTGTGTCCTTTGTTTATGTCTGTGCACACACATTCTCTCCCAGTGTATTAAAGACAAACACTTACTCAGAAACAAACATACACTATAAATAGCTGAAAATAACCTGGAGCACAGAGAAATTCCTTTCTGCGTGGAGAAGTTTTGTAATCAGTGGCCTGTCCAGGGCTGGGACACATCTACTCACCATGGACCAGGGCATAGATACAATTTGATTCCTGCCTCTGCCCCGTTATCTGACACTATAATTTGGGGTTTTTTAATCTAGAAATTGGGGTGTAATTGGGAAACAGAGGCAGAACTAAACCAGCAAGGTGAGGCTCCCACACAATGGCTGTGAAAGAGTAGCCAAGAGGGCAGCTTCCCCTTCCCCTTGAACCCAGAAGTCTCTGTATTTTTTAAGAATGTAACATTCAGAAATGACAAAATAGAGCCTCTTTCCTTATCAATAAGGATGGCAAACATGAAATGTTGATGGTTAATCCTGCTGTGGTGGTGAATTTGTACTCTGGGCCAATAGCAGCCTTCTTTATTCATACACGTACTTTGTTAAATACCTAAATACAGTATAGAACCTATTCCTGAAAGTATTTTCCTGGGAAAATAGCTTCATGGGTGGCTTTAGAAATAGCTACTTGCTCTTCTTGGGAAGTTGGGTCTCTTGGTGTTTGTTTTGTCTCTGATCTAAACCTTGCCTGACAACAAGATGATCTTTTTCTGGAGTTCATCT
The DNA here is from genome assembly GCF_029207755.1 of Chamaea fasciata. NCBI lineage: Eukaryota > Metazoa > Chordata > Aves > Passeriformes > Sylviidae > Chamaea > Chamaea fasciata. The sequence continues at coordinate 7,645,779 of NW_027094104.1, read as the reverse complement.
GCTGCTTTGTTTCTTGTTCCTGGTCAGTAGCTACACCTGAAATGAGGGATAAGGAACAGAAGACCAGTAGGTTCGTGAGTGATAATTCATCTCTGTCGTGCCAGACAGCATTTTTTATAAAGCACCCAGGTGCCACGGGGATGGGCACTTTGAAAGTGCAGATAATTTCATAATTATGATCACTTCAACAGGAAAAAAACCCCATAGCACATGGGCAGAACTGTTCCTAAATAAAGCATTTGGAACCAGCACTGTGTGGGTTTTCAGTCTGTAGCTGGCAGGTGAAGTAACAGTTTGTTCTGGTTGTGTGGACTTGGTGTTTTTTCTCCTTTTTTAGGCATTGCAGTTAATTAAGGTTGGAAACAGAAGGACTATTTTGAATTACTGTTTTTTTGTTGTAATGGGAATTTACCTTGCAAGATGCATGTCAGATGAATGGGCGGAATTAACAATTCCCATTATTTTACTATGAATGTTCACTTTGTTCCAAGTTGATCTGATTTGTGAGTTCTCAAAGTACAGAAGGACTGTGTGCTCAGAGGTGGGAGGAGGAGGAACAACTTGTTTAATTTTTGCAACATGGAAACAATATGGGAATTTTTGGTGGTGTAGCCAATTCCCTTTGCCTCTCCATTCCATGGACGTTTTACAGAAGAAAGGGAAGTGTACAGTTAAAAGAAATGTGGAAGGCTTTATTTATCAGATGGCAATTTCTAGAAAGCTTGGTCTTGACTGGCAGCTTTCTCTTCCCCATAAAGCCCATTTCCCCTTAGGCAAGGAAAGGCCCACAGTGACCAGGCTCACCTGCTCCCTGTGTCCACTGAGCTGCTCCTCTCAGCCTGTGGATCAAATCACAGAAGCGTTCCTTGGTTTGCACCAAACTCTGCTTTCCTTCCACGGAGCTCTGTTGTGCCTGGATTGGTTCCAGGGAAACTCCTACTGCGGCCACTTTCTAGTTACAGTTACAAAAACCTAAGAGCAATTGGCTTCTTTCTGCCAAACGTTTTTTGACAGATAACTGATGAGTTGAACGCAGATAAGAGATTTGAAAACAATAAAGTTTTATTCCTGACCTCTGAGGCGTGTAGTTCGTATTAGGAACGCTGAGCACTCTGCCTCACAAGCACTCATAGGATTGAGGTCAGACCATCACCTGGGGCTACTGAACCCCTGGGGAATGGCCACTTAGCTCTGGAGGAGGATCTGCTGCCCCAAGGCTCAGGTAACACCACTGCGAAGTGGCGAAGTGACTTGGCTTGTTTGTTTTGCTGTAATGTTAGTGGAAAGTGAATGGAGTGGTGTTTGTGAGCAGTTGTGTTACGGAAGTCATGGAAAGTGCTGATGAGGCTCAGGAGAAGATACCTAAAAATGTAAAGAAGGGGGAAAAATTGTTACTGAAGTCACCTGTACAATGCAGACCAGACCAGACTGACAAAACTGAGGCTTTTAGCTCTGCAGTGGAGCCTGGGCTGGCACAGGTGAGGCTCAGAGCTGCAGGGGGACGGGGCAGGCAGGTGAAGTGTCTGACGTGCAGAACAAACCAATTCCCCTGGGCCTGCCCAGGTGTTGGGCCTGGAACAGCCGGGGCAAGGTTCAGAGCATGTTGTGGGGCTTGGAAACTTCCTTATTGCACTGTGCTTTCATGGCTGTTCCTTTAAAGTGCTTGCACTCTTTCCATGAATTAATTGGCAAGGAGGCCATGTGATTGCATTCAAAACAGGAAACTCCAGCATAATGGTCAAGAGGATTGCTTTCAATCAACTTTTCCTATGGAGTATCTTTGGGATTAGCACTGGAATTTTAATTACAGGCTGATCTAGCTGTGGCTGGTACCATCACGTCTATTAAAAGAGGAATGAGATGTTCATCATGGCCCTCACTCCACCACCAGCGATAGACCTGTGTCTGAGCAGTGTTTATTTCTGGTTGTGCACTCTGAGGGGTTTGGGGACAGTGGTGGTGTCTGGAAGGACTCATGGGGGGACAGAAGTGAGGAGCATGGGGCAAACTGGGCAGTGAAAGAACTGAAAGGTGGCACGTGGGATTGTAACAGTCTGGCCTGGGAGCTCCCAAATAACAGTGTCTGCCTCCTTTGAAAAAAAGGGTTGGGGGTATTTAAAAAAAGGGATTGTTTTGCTAGAAAATTGTTGCCTAAGCCAAGCTGCTCCAGCTGCGGGACATCCCAGGTGGGCACTGTCAGGAGTTCCCTGGGGCCTTTGTGGCTGTGTCTCCGGAGCAGCAGCTGGTAGGTTTGGCTAGCAGGTGCTGAATTGAGGAGTGGGAAGTCCCTGTCCAGCTCCAGTGGGAGTAGAATTCATCCTTGGGAGAAGATGCATCTGCTGAGGGGTTTCTGTGCTCCCTCACAGCTCCTGTGAACTGCCCCGTCAGCACAGGTGCCCTGTGGGCTGCAGGCGGGGTGTAATTGAGGTGTTCGCTCACTTAAGCAGCGAGTTGATTTCATACTGACTCTCTGTGGCTCCTCCTCTTTCTTCAGGATGGGATTGCTGTTTCCAAACAAGAACAGCTGGAGGTCGGTTTTCCTGCCAAAGAAAAGCCCTTTGTGACCCGGCTGGGAGGGAGGGATGCCGGCAGAAGGGGCTGGGAGCAGCCGCGGTGCTCGGGCTGTCCTGGGGCTGCGGCGGGAGCGGCAGCGGCTCCCCCGGCTGCTCTGCCATCTCCTCCCTCCCTGCTCGGGGCTGAGGAGGTGCTGGGACTGCAGCTGCCCGTCCAGCCCGGCTGAGAGCCCGGGGTCTCTGCCCTAGTCCGTGTCGTCCCTCCAGCTCCGGCAGGGCTCGGTGCGAAGTGGCTTCACCGGGAGCTGACCCCGCAGGGCTCCTGCTGGGCTCTGGGGCTCACCCAAATCACGCCGAGGGTGAGCAGGTTTGAGAAATGCAGCCCCTCCCTGCCCCTCTCCCTTTGGGCGAGGTTTCCTAAGCCTGACTCTGCTGGTTTTGTGCCTGAGCAGGGGCTCGGTCCTGCAAAGCCACGGCGTGACAGCGGCTGTCGCTTGGCTCTTGGGGAAGCTGATCACGACGGGATTTGGGTGGAGACAAAGCAGGGAAGTCCTTGTTGGGGAGCATCCACCCCTGGAGTGTGCTCACTCTCTTGGTTTGCTCTGGGGATTAACTTTGTGACCAGCAGTACCCAGCTCAGTGCTGGGGCTCGGGTACAGCGTCAGAGCTGAGCCCAACCGCAAACTCCGTGTGGGAGGGAGGAGGCTGTGTCCATCCCCAGCCCTTCCCTGGGCTGCTGCGAGGGACCTGTGCTGAAACCTTCCCACCTCTGGCCTAAAAGGCCGTAATAGCTCAGAGAGGGAGGTTTAAAACCACTTTTAGAGGGTGTCATGTACAGATCTGTTGTGCACGGGTGGCCCTGGGGTGCAGCTTTCATGTTCCCCAGTGCCATCCATTCCAATCCAGACCCAGGTCTGAGCGTGCACTTGGCATTTCCAGGCACTTCCACACTGGCATCTTCATCAAACTCCTTCTCTACTGAGCACCCGAGGTGCTGCGGTTATTAAAGTTAAAATTCTTGCTCTGGAAATGATCTTGTCCCTGCCTTGCTGGGCTGCAGGACGTTGCTGGCCGTGCACAGCACAGACACGGCGCTTTGCCCCAGGCTCACACGCTGTGCATGAGGATTAGTGACTCCCATCCCTGCCCGTGGTCAGTCTAGGGAGCCATGCCTGGGCTGTGGTGCCCGAATGACTAAAGAGCAGCATCAAAGCCTCTGAATTACCTTCAGTGCTTGCCTTTTTCCACAGAAGCAGGAGAACGTCTAATTTTCTCAGAGCATCAAATTAAGTCAGGGAAGGTGAGGCCTGGCCACGCAGAATTAGCTGTGGCAGACACATTCATCCTGCTCTGGTCTCTCCCTGTGACACAGAAGCACTTGCTGCTGAGTCAGGAAACAGCAGCTCCCAGTTGGAGCTTTGCAGGAGGTTTATGTGTGATTGAAAAAGCATCTGGGGCTCTGGGCTGCAAACTGCAGTTGGGAGTATGAGCCCCCTTGGCTCAAATGTTCTTGGCTGCTGTACCCTCTGCCCTCACAGATGGGTTGGAAAGTGTTTTGCAGGGGGTGTCACTGTTCTGTCCCCTGCCTTAGTCACCCTGGAAGGGTTTGTCTCCCTGATAGCCCTGTGGTGCAAGCAGAGCTCTTCCATGAGCTTGGTTTGGTTTGGTGGGTGTCTGAAAGCGTGATCCTTCCTAGCTGGTGTGAGCACCCTCCTTCCTAAGGGCCTCCAGGTCTTGCTGGATGGGGTGCTCCTGCCTGGGCCCCTTTTCTCTGAATGCCTGCTGCTTCAGTCAGCTCTTTGTGTTGAGGCTGTTCTCCCAAGCAGGAACATCTGTGAGCTGTTCCAAGCACGTGTTTCAGTTGGCCACCACCTGCAATACACCATCCTGCAGGTATTCTGCACATTGCGGGGCCTGAGTGTGGAGAGCAGACCTGCCCTCGTGTTTAACTCTCCATCATCCCAACATGGGCTGGCTGCCTGGTGCTTTGTCCCAGCATTCGCAGGGGACGGTCCCTTCTCCAGGACACTCCTGTTTGGGCAAAGCAGCTTTGAAAGAAACACTCCAAAAGCTCAGATCTCCCACCCTGATTCCATGGGTTCCTTCTGCAGCTGTGCCATGTGTGTGAAGGCTGCCACTCCAGGCAGGTGTTTAATTACCTCGTTGCCTCGTTAATGATCTAGGACACATTTTGTTCAGATCCAATCGCTCTGTTTGGGAGCAGCTCCCTTCAGCCGTGTCACCGGATAATAAAGCCAAAAAGTGCAGGCTGCATCCTGTAAGTTATGAGCAAGTTTTCCAGACAAAGTGTCCTGAGAATCTGCCATTAGTGGATTTATTTAGTGCTATTACAGCCTTGCTAATCCTCTGGGGAGAGGAAAATTAGGCTAACGCGTTAACTGCTGCAGGGAATTGCCCTGATGTCCTGCTCGTTAGCTCTGGGGCTTGAACTCAGAAGGAGCTGCGGGATGCTGGAATGAGCCTGGAGAGGCCGTGGGGTGGGAAGCAGACAGGTCCTTTTGATGTCTGAAGGGGATGAGTAGTCCACAACAGCCCTGGGACTGGGCTGTTAAGGAGATGGCGTGGTGGGAATCTCTCTGTATTTAGAGAGATCCAAAGGAGCAGGACAAGGGCTGCCCATTTGTGCTCTGCTGGATTGGGCCACCTCTGGTTTCTGGGGAAAGATCCCTTGGAGCTGAGCCGGCTCTGCATCCAGAGCCTCCTGGCCTCTGCAGACCCTGGCGGGGTGCTGAGCCTGCCCCAAGCTGGGGAGCTTTTTAATGGGTCTTAATTCCAGCTGCAGGGAGGAGTCCTGGGGCCTTTGCACTTCCCCTCTGCTTATCAGTTGGCAAAGATAAGGTAAAGCAAAACAAGGTCTGAGGACCCAGTAATTCTAGACTCCAGAAAATCAAGTGTCCTATTATCCCAGTGGTGAGGCAGTTTTTCCAACCAGGCTGTTCTGAGACTCTGGAGATTCACTTTGGCTTGTGGAATATGAAAACTGCTCCACAAGGAGGGAAAAGGCTGGAATGGGAATTGTAGAAAAGGTGCCACCCTTGGTGTCCTCAAGGCAAGCAGAAGCTGATGAGTGTGTGGGACCAGGCTCTGATTCCTCCCAAGGTGGTGTCTGGGGGCCCTGATTTCATGCTCCACTGTTCTCCATGGCTTTGGAGACACTCAGAAGGGTTTCCCTGTGGGTGAGATCAGCTCAAGAGTTACAGGCTCAGTCTCCAGCTGCAAATCCAGGTACCCTTTGTAAGTCTTGGCCTGGGCTGCCTGTACCTGCTGGTCCTGTTGCCAAACAAGCAGTGTCTCCACCAAGCAGAGCATCCCCCGTGGATGCCGAGGGCTCCCCGGGGATGTGGTGGTGCAGGGTGCTGGTGAGATGGGCCCTTGGCTTTATTAGGTGTAAATATGGGTCATCTTGAGCAGGGGCCTTACAGGGTGAGGAGATGCACAAACTGCTTTTCCATAGGTGTTCTATAAACAGCTCCAGGCACTTTGCAGATGCCAAACAATTGGAGACCAAACCCCAACCACCCTCTGCATCTGTGCTCGCTGGTTGTTCCTGTGTTTCTCCTACTTCCCAATGGTTAAATTTGTTGTAAAGATCCTTCCCTTGCTCTGCTGTGGCACCCACTTGGCTATAGAGTCATTTAGGACCTTAAAAGTGGAATTTGCCCTGCAGTGTCTGGCCAGAAGCAGCTCTGGGTGGTGTGAAGACACAGGAGGTTGGTACAGCGCTTTGATTTTGTTGCATCACGTCCCAAGGGGATGAGTTCAAGAATGAAGAAGTTCAAGAGCAAGGAGGTGAAATGGAAAGAAAACTGATCCGAAGGAATGGTGTGCAGAGGGTGCTCAGGAGGGGAGAGGCACAGGGGAGGCAAGTTCGTTGTCATCTCAGGCAAGTGTTCTTCACAGGTAACAGTAAATCATTTATGGGCCACGTTCACCTGCCATCCCCCCTGTAAAAACCCAACAGAGAGGCTAAGCGGATAATGATGGCCTGCCATCCTCCAGCCTCTGCCAATCTCTTATGAAAGGTTAGGCTGGGATGGTTTCTGAAATCTTCCTGCCCTGAAATGTTCTGTGCTCACCGAGGTCCTCTAGGCAGCTGTGCCTGCTATCTGTCCCTGCAGGCAACTACTCAGCTGTGTGAGCAGCAAGAGGCAGCTGCTGGTTGTGTGACTGCCCTGTAAAACCAGGCATCTGCATCCTGGCACAGCTCCCGGCCATGGGGATAAATCCTGCTCTGGAAAATGAATGAAGTGGTTGTGGTGTGACTTCCCATACCACCTCCTGTTGTGTCTGGAGCCCTGGAGGAGCAGCCAGCCCCACGTCTATTCCCCCAGGAGATGCAGCACGGCCCCCAAGCAGAGCCAGAGCCCAGCTGGGAATGTGCCTGGGCAAGGCTCAACCTACTCTGGCTTCGACTTTGCCCCTGGATCAGCATTTCCAGGCTGGAACAACTGGGATGAAAAGAAGGCTGCCCACCCCTGACCCATCTCCAGCTGTTGCAGGAGGGAGCTCAGTCCCTGCTGCAGCACAGAGTGATCCTGCTGGAGATGGAGCTGGGCTTGGGGTGATCTGGAGATGGGGCACTCTTGGCAATGCTGTCGGCATGGTCTCCCAGAGCTGCACAGGGGCAGGGAGGTCCTGCCCAGCGTTTAGGGCCCAGGTCCCAGTGCCAGGTGCAGCTGTGTGGGTGGCTGTGGTGAAGAACTGGTTGAACTGGTCTCCTTGCCTGTTGCTTCTTGCAGGGTCTGGGTTAACCACGGTGCTCTGCCCTGGCACAGCTCGGGCCAGTCTGGGCAAAACCCACGGAGGATCTGGAAGTGACCTGGGCTGAATCCAGCAGCGCCTGTCACAAGTGTGAGGATCTGTCATAATCCCCTGATGATTCTTGCAGCGACTTCCCCTTCCCCTGAGCAGATCTTGGTGTCCATCACAGAGCAGGGGAGGCCGAACTGGCAGCAACAGAACGTTCCTTGTGTGTCACAGGTGTTGAGCAGCAGCAGAAACTTCTGGGCTGGGTGCTGTGCTGGGGCTGCTGGACTGGAAAGACCCATCACCCCACAGCCATCCTCTGGCTTCCCCTGCCAGCCTTTCCTCCTGAAGCTGGGATGGGGCTTTGTTGAGGGGCTGGGCAAGCCCTGCTTCTCTGAGGATGAGCAGGGAGCCAGGAGCTGCCCCTCGCACGGACTCTGCCTGTCCTCCTGCCCTGTCTGGCTGAGGGAGGGAGAGGCAGCTCGAGGCAGGCTGGGTGCTCAGCATCACTCCTGGACTAGGGCTGAGGAGCAGGCAGGACCTGGCCTGGCTTCCCAGCTCCTGCCTCACATGGTCTGTGAGCAGCCAGGTGCCCTGCCAAGCACTCTGCTCTCTCTCCTCCCAGGGATTATCCCCGTGTTTGTCTGTCCGTCTGTGTGGCACAGAGGCTGCTGCTGCCTGCCAGGGCGTGTGTCTGTGTGTGCACAGGCTGACAGCAAGGACTGCTGCCTTTGGAATGCTCTGTCTTTCCGAGGGATCTTGGCCAGGCAGGGACTTGGCCGGGGGAAGGATCACAGCTGTGTTCTTGTTGCACAGAGGAGAGGAAGGTGCTGTCTTGGAGCTGTGCAGGTGAGGAGCCCCAGCAGGCTCCAGGCCGCTCCCGGGTGATGGATGGCTTGGGAAGCAGCCTGTCCAGAGGGCTGTGTTGGTATGTGCTTAGTTTACTCTTGAAGCTCATTCTTAGAACTTCCTCCACGTGCCAGGGGCTGTTTTCCGGGGGATTACAGGCAGTTGATCTTGTCCAATTTAGTTTCCTTTGAATCTACAGGAAACTAATCCCCTCCTGGCCCGTGCAAACAGCAGCCCCCCACGGAAGAGCGTGTCCCATGCTCCTGTTTTGTCTGGGTACAAAATCAGGTCTGTGTGGAATCAAATACTTTCATCTCTCATCTCTGGCGAGGCTTTGGGTCACTTGGAGCCTTTGAATGCCCATGACAGGGACTGGCTCTGGTCTGGGTCTCCTCCTGGGGCTTTCAGCAGCTCTGGCCAGAGATCATCACTGCTGCCAGCGGTCAGTGGGATGTCAACGGCAGAGGGGTGATCTCTCAGCAATCACTTCCCATCTTGTCTGTGTCTCTCCCTCTCTCCTGAGACAAGTGTGATTTAAATTTAAAGAGGACAAAGAGGTCGCCCAGGAAGAGACAATGGACCCTGGGCCTTTTCCTCTGGTCCTGGGTTGTCCTTGGACCACACAGAAGAAGTGAAGAGCAGCCACAAACCTGTGTTGGTATCACTGGTGTCTTGCTGGTGCTTATGTGGGAGCTGTGACCCCCATCTTCTCCTGTCTCCTTCCTCCTCCATCCTCTGCCCTCCCTCCCTGGTCCTGCACTGGGTAAGATCCCGTGTTGCTGAGGGATCCATGGTGGATCAGCCTGAAACACAGGGTTCCTGGTTTGTGGGGCCCTTTGTACTTGGCTTTGTGTGAAAGCAGCAGGTAGCCAGCCCTGGCTGTGGCTGGGGAGAGCCGCGGGGCTGGGCATCCCCGGGAGCCACAGGGATGCCAGGGTGTTGCTGAACTTCCTGGGAACCACTTGGGACTCTGCAAGAGAGGGGAAAGACCTGCCCAGAGGCAAAGCCTGGCCAAAGGTCTTGTGTCGACAGGGTGCCTGGGCAGAGCCTCAGACCCAGATCATTGGGTCTGGATTTTTTCCAGAGCCCCAATCCCGGTGGCTGAGGCTCCTGGGATGCTGTGCTGGAGCTGCTGACTTTGCTTCTGCTGTGAGCCCTCAGAGTTTTCCTGGGAGCCAGGGCCACCTTGTGCTGAGTCTGGGCCAAAAGTTTGCTGGACTGCAAAATAACGTCGTGTTCTGAGAATTGCTGATTCCCAAACTGGTGCTGCCACCTTGGAAAACGCTTGGTTGGCTTTGTCCGTGGGGATTCTGCTTTTCTGTAGCATTTTAAACAGATGCTGCAAGGGAGATGCTTTAAAATGTGCTTCAGTGGCTGCAGCGCACTCCCTGCAAGCCGTGTTCCCAGGCTTTTCCTCCCTGCAAAGTGCTCTCTGTCCCTCTGCTGGGAAGCTGCTGCTCGTCTGTGTGAGCCCAAACACTCTCCGAGCCAGGGCGAGGTCTCCCGTTCTCCCTCTGGGGCTCTGCTCTTTCCACCCCAAACTGGTTTTTCGAGTCATTTTTTTTTTTTTCAGATGTGCCTCCATCTCTGCTGCTGCTGCTGCTGCTGCTCACCTGCGTTCGGGGAGGAGCCTCTCCGGAGCTGCTCTTTACTGCGCCGCCGACCGTCCCTCCCTGAGTCCTGTCCTTCCATCCCGACACACCGGAGCGGGGAGCAGGGAGCCAGCGCCCACCACGACCGTGCAGAGCCCGGGACACCAGCTGGGACCTGGCCAACATGTTCAAGGGGGTGAGCAAAAGCTCCCCGAGCAGGAATTCCCCCAGCAGAGGTTCCCCTGTCAAACCCAGCAAGTAAGTGTGACCCCTCTCCTGTGTCTGTGCTGTGTGTGGCCCCGGGGGAGGATGAGGGATGGGTGATCCGTGTTTTTTAAGCCACCCAAAGTGCCATCCCTCTGTGGAGCAGCAGGAGGTTGGGGTTTGCTGCCAGGTGATACCAAAATGTGCTGCCTGGCGGTTGTCCTTGTCTTTGGTGGTCTTTGTGTTCCTTCCCAGTGTCCTGCAGCCCCTGGGATGTGCTCAGAGCTGTGGTCATTGAGCAGGGAGGTGCAACGAGCCCCTTTTGGGCAGGCAGGAGCAGGATAAAAGCAGCCTCTGTGCTTAGGTGGAGCGGGGTCTGCTCGATGGTGAAGCAGATCCCAGCCTGGGTCTGAGATCCTGGGATTCCCTGGCTGTGTGAGGCTGGTGTGATGCTGCCCTGGGATCCCTGGAGAGGGGTGCTCAGCGTGCTGCTGCTCAGGTGGTGGGGATGGGTGAGGATGGGTCTGCTGGTGGCTGCTCTAACCCAGCCTGGGACAGGCCGGGTCTCTCAGGTCAAGTCGCTGAGTTTGCCTCTTTCAGACCTGCTTGGAACAACCTGGTCTGGGGGAAGGTGTCCCTGCCCATGGCAGGGGCTTGGAACTGGGCGTCTGTAAGGTCCCTTCCAGCCCAAACCATTCTGTGATTCTATGAACAAATTCCCTCAGTTCCAAGGGAATAGGATGTGTGATGCTTCCCGAGGATCAGGGAATCTTCTGGGAGGGAGCACTCCTGCAGGGAGATCCCATCCCTCCCTCCAGCTGCTTTGTTGACTCAGGATTATTTTCCACCTTCCTCAGCAATTTTGCATCTTGGCTGATTCCATGGGAATTCTCTGCCCCGCCATGGTTGGAAGCTGAGGAAGTCGCCAGCGGGGTTGTGCTGAGGAGAAGGGGACATGCAGGGTTCAAGGGGGTGCTGGCCACATCTCCTAGGACCACCAGCAGCAGCCCAGGACGGTGTTTGTGTGTGTGTGTGTGTGTGTGGACACCTGTGTGGTCACAACACGGTTCTGGCCCCCAGATGTGCTGTTTTGGGGGTCAAACCCCAGGTCAGCCAACAGCCCCAGAGGAGGGGGTGGCTGGGCAGGGCAGCAGGGCCTGGGGACAAGGTGACCCCACAAAGGTTGGGACTGCCCGGGGGGATGGCAGGAGCTGGGGCCCTGCCATGGGAAGCTTCAGTGGAGCTGAGCACACGCAAACTCATCTCAAAGGCAGGTCTGGGGGCTCTCTGAACACCAAGCTTTGCCTGGGGCCTGGCTGCAGCCTGGAGCTGTGTCAGGCTCTGGTTTATTCAGCTTTACTAGCGCAACCTCTCCACCTTCCCAGCCAGCTTCCAAAGCAGCTTGGGGATTTCTCAGAGGGTTTGGGCAGGCTCTCCCTGGGCATGAACCTCTCAGAATAACTGGAGCTGCATCCCAGCAAGACCTCGGACCTCTTCCCCATGCAGGATGGAGGCAGGAGCACAGCAATTACTGAGCTAGTTGTGCTTGTTTCAGGAGGCACCAACCATCAGACACAGCCTAATTCGCTTGGCCATGGCCTGGGGCTTGGTCAGTGCCCAAAGCAGCTGAGAAAATGAAGGTGGGTGAGTTATCTTGGGAGCAGCCACCAGCACACACTCTGCAGATGGCCCCAAGAAAATGCTGGTGGCCCACAGCCACTCTTGGTGGCTCCAAGGCCAGAGCCTCGGCAGCTGAATTTCTCTCTCTCTGGCGTTCATAATTAGCAGCTGGACCCCCATAGAGGGCTCTTGGTCCCTGGGGGGCTGTGCTGCCGAGCCCCCTGGCTGTCAGGGCCCTTTGCTGTCTCCGGCTGGTGGGTGCATCCCAGGGAGGCATCAGCAAGCACAGGTTTGTCCCTGTTTGAGGAGCATCCTGGATGTGCCCTGCTCTAGGTGCAGGCACTGCGGGGCTGAAAGGGAAAACTCTTGAGAAGGTGGAATTGAATTGGATCTGGCTGGACTGGCTGTGCCTGGGTGTGATTTTAACAAAGGCTGTGGGTGGTTTTGGGAGGTGGATGGCAAGTCATCTCCTGGGATTTAAGTGTCTCCTGGGATTGCTGCTTTTTCCACCACCTCCCTCTGCTTCTCCCCAGTCAGTCTGGAGCAGTGTGGACCCTGGGGACATGCAGGGGCTTGGGGACTAACCCAGCCCTGGAAGGGGGTCAGTGGTGGTCTGCTGGGATCTGCTGGCAAATCAAAATGTGCCAGGACCTCTGCGTGTGTCGGGGAGAACAGACCCAGCTTTGGGCTCTGTGGCCATAAAGCAAAGTCCCCGTGAGGAAGGGACAGAGGAGTCAGGGACTGCAGTGGGTGCTGCTGTGGTCGTGCCCAAAGTGCCCTGGCAGGAGTGACCAGGAGTGGGGGACAGTCCTGCTGCTGCTGAGAGACACCGTCCCTTGTGTGCAGCTGGGCTGTCCAGGAGACAGAAAGTGGTATGAGAAATGAACCAATTAATAATGATAATAATGGTGCTGTGCCTCTCCTAGGCATGAGATAGCCCTAGGGAGGAGGCTGCCCTGGCTCCTGAGGCAGAGGAGCAGGAGGAGCTTTGCCCAGCCTTGCCCTCAGCCGTCCCAGGACTGTGGCTGTACCACGCTCTGCGTGTGGAGCCGAACCCGAATTTCGGGAGGCTGAGGGGTGTCCAACATGAGCTTGTGGCTGCCCATATCCCACCTGATGCCAGGCTGCCTCTCTGCAGCCCAAATGTCAGCATGTTCACCCTGAAATGCAGGGCCCAGCTCTGGCTGAGTGAGAGCTCCTGCCCAGGGGCAGCAGGAACGGGGCAGGGATGGGCAGGGGGACACCCCGAGGAGGGACAGTGATGGGTGGGTGTGTGGGTGGGTGTTTGCATGGACTCCTCTCAGCACACCCCTGCTGCTCCCGTGATGATGTTGTCCAGGAATCATCCCCACTTCGCTGAAAGCCAGGCTGTTTGCAGCAGCATCCTGGTCGCCAACCTCAGGAAAGTGCAGCACAGGCTGGGATGGGCTGAGTGCCTGTGACCAGGAGGTTGCTGACAGCTCTTCAGCCCATAGTTTCGTTGTGGCTCAGCCTAAACAAAGCAGATTCTCGTGCCCAACCTTAGGAACGAAGGGATGGTGTGCCCCAGAGTTTCCTCCAGCCAGAAAGGGAGTGCCAGCAGGAATAAACAGGATTTTGTTGGTGGTCTACCATCCCTGGGAAGGATGGATCCTCACTTCTCCCCTCCTGGAGCAGCACAGAGTTATCCACAGCCACATGACAAACTGGGATGGGCTCAAACAGGACACCCCATCCACTCTCTTTAGGCAGGAGGTGAATTCCGCCCGAGCTCCCGGGGGGACGCTGCCGTTCCCGGCGCTCGGGGAGAGGCTCCGTCCGCCGGGACAGCGGCCAGCCCAGCCCGTGACTCACACTCTCCTCCCTGCGCTGAGAGCCCGGGCAGGAAATTTGGGTGGTGCTCAAGTATTTGCTCGTGGGACACCACCTCATTCCAGGCGTGTCAGGGATGAGTGGGAGATTGTGTAACCTCCTGGGGAGGGGGGATCTCTCAGAGCTTCCAGCCTGCTGCACGCTCAGGCTCACAGGGACCGAGCCCTGGGCTGCTCCCATCCTCCCTGTTGTGCTGCAGTTTACACCTGGAAAGGGCACGGATGGAGTAGGAGGGATGATTAACGGGATATAAAACACAGGTTGTGGCAGGGAATGATGCTTTGATGGTGATGGACGTGCTGCTTGGGCCCTTGAGCTCCACGGTCCCTGGAATCAGACCCTGCAGAGGTGGCGCTGCCGCAGCACAGCAGTCCCCTTTTCCCTTTTTGCTGATGTGCATGCCAGGCAGGAAAGCTGAAGCACGGCTGCCAGCCCCGAACCTCCGGGCAGCTGAGAGCCGCTTTGTGCAGGCCCACGCTTGGGAAATTAAAAACAAGGGAGGAGCTGGGGAAAGGGGGCAGGAGGATGCTGTGAGCAGGACTGCTGGGGCTGTCCCTCCTCTGGAGCCACACGGGCTGTGCTCACTTCAAACGGGAGCTGTGGCATCCGAGTGCTTGGCTTGGGGTGACCACAGCACTCCCTGGCACGATACAGTCACTTGGGGCTGTAATAAATGAACGTCCCAGCATCTGTTCCAGCCTTTGGAATGAACTGTGGAACAGCTGGAGCCACGAGCAGGAGCTGGAGCAATGACAGAGCCATTAAGGGAATCATTTCCCCCTGTCCTGTGTGGATTCAGGGGCTTGGAAGGAAAGCACGTGGCTAAGGGGTAGATGTGTGTGACATCACCTTTCTCCCACCTTCTTCTTCCACCAAAGAGGTACCAACCTGCCCTGAAGAAATGTCCCCCCACTCCAGCTGACCCCCAGTGATGTCCTGTCCCATAGCTGCTGCTCAGATTCTTTCCTCCTGGTCTCAGATGCCAGCCCCAGCACATAATGCACTCAGCCTCTGCTGAACTTTGCCCCATCAGCAGCATTCCGAGGGCTCCATCCCTGCGTGATGCTATCGCTCCACACCCTCCTGCCTCTGCCCACATCCTGGCAGTGCTGTGCTCTCCCTGCCTGCAGGGGAGGGCCGGCACTGTCCTCAAGGGCAGATGCTGTTGGAAACAGCAGGACACGAGGACAAAGGTGGCACGGAGGTTTGTGCTTCCTTGTCCGCAGGGAGCGTTGGGAGCCATCCCATGCCTGGCTGCAGCCTTTGGATCCAGCTGTTCCAGCAGGGGTGCTCATTCCCAAGGCTGGTGGTGGGATAAGGGCTGTGATGGCACCGTTGGTTGCGTGGTGGCACTGAGGTGACAGCAATGGGGAATGGTCTGTCAGGAACCTTCGTGGAACCCTCACCGGGGCAAGGAGGGCTGGTAGGTGTGCCATGGCCTTGGGAATTTGGAGTCCTGGCCCTGTGCAGGACAGCCCAAGAATCCCACCATGTGCCAAGAGCATTGTCCAAACCCTCCTTGAGCTCAGACAGGCTCAGTGCTGTGACCACCTCCCTGAGGAGCCTGTTCAGCACCCTCTGGGTACCAAACCTTCTCCTGATATCCAACCTAAACCTGCCCTGACTCAGCTTCATGCTGTTTCCCAGCCTCTGAAAATACCACTGCGGCACCCAGAGGGCCTTGTGCTCTGCACAGCAAGTCCTTGTCCCCTGCAGCCCAGTCTTGGGGTGGCACTGGGCTCTCCAGTGTCTCCCTGGGGCCAGCTCTGGAGAGCTTCACATGGAGCAGGATGGCAGCTCTGGGTTGGGCTGCAGGGCCACCTGTGCCAGCAGCCAAGGGCAGGCACCCAGGGAAGCACCTCCAAACAGGGTGAGCATGTTGTGCTGCCTCTGCAGGGTGCTCCCCTGGCCTCTAGCTGTCTGTGGCTTTGGGTCTTCCCACCCCAGATGTGGTGTTGGTGCTTTTGGGAACCCTACAGCAGGTTCCCCCCCCTCCCCCCCCTTTTCTTTCCCCCTATTGTTTCTCCCCCCTCTAATTTTTTTTTCCTGAATCCATACAAAGTTATGAGCATCTGCAGCAAGGAGTTGTGCAGAAGGGCTGGGTAGTGTGCAAAAATCCCACCACCACTCACTCTGAACACTTCAGCTCTGGCCTTGACGGGCACTGACCCCCTGAGTGTGTCCGTGCCCTTGGCCACAGCTCAGGCTCTTTCTTGAGAGCCCCAGTGGGCACGGGGGAAAGGGTCGAAGAACCAGGTCTGGGCAGGCCCTGGGCAGCGATGGAGGGGCTGAGATTTGCTCTACCCACCCATCTTGCTGTGCTGTTCCCTCTCTCAGGTCCTCCACAAACGAGCTGGCCGTGCTCATCTCCCGCATGCAGACAAATGCTGACCAGGTGGAGAAGGACATCCTGGAGACTCAGTCCAGACTCAAGCAGGTCAGTTGTGGCAGGGGGTGGTGGGAGGTGAAAGGCTTTGCCTAGAAATGCAGTGTCTAGGACAACGGGTCAGGTGTCTGCTCTGTGCATGCTGCTGCAGGTTTGGGGGCTGACTCGAGGCTGGGGAGGAACAGACACCCCGCAGAGCCTCCCAACCCCTGCGGCTGCATCCTAAGGCCTCCCAGATTCTTTCTGCTCAATGCCTCAGGCTTTGCACAGCCAAGGCTGGCTCACCTATGGCAGCACAGCCCTCCCAGCACCCCCAGAGGCTGCCAGCCTGACCCACAAAGCCCCTGGGAGGGAGGGAGCTGGAGCAGGAGGCTGGGCACCAGGGCTCCTCTGTGGTTGTTGTGTGGAGGATCCCGAGCCTCTGTGTTGCCCAAGGAACGTGTTGTGATGTCCACGTGGTCCAACCAGGCTTTTTCCTCTGTCTCCCTGGCCTCCAGGATTCCAGCAATCAGCAGAAGAACAAGGCTTTTGAGTTCCAGACAGAGAATGCCAGGAACTTGAAGGAAGCTGAGACCCTGCTGAAGGATCTCTTCCTGGATGTGGACCGTGCCAAGAGGCTGAAACACCCACAGGCTCCTGAGATAGAGAAAGAGTGAGTACAGTGGAGGGACTGGAGGGTGCTGAGCAGTTGGGAACCTCCTCAGGACACAGAATGAGCTCCAGTCCTTGCCATGAGTGGTAGTTTCACTCTTCTTCCCACAGAGTTTAGTCTTAAAATCATCTTTTCTGCCAATTTATTATAAAGATACAGGTATGCAGAGTGGATGCCGGAGCAACTGCCCAAGAGGCCCCAGTCTTTTGGGAGCCCTTACAAAAGGCACTAGAAAAATGCAGTTAAATTGTGGCCCCACTCTCAGGGCAAATCCCCTTTTCCTCTGCCTTCCCTAAAATAAATACCTTTAATGTGGGGCAAGCACAGAGTCAGAGGTGGGTGTTGGAGTGGGAGAAGAACTTCAGTTGGCTTCTGGTGCTTTGCTCCCATTCACTTCCAGCCTTTCTATGTAGAAATCAGGAGGGAAGTTTCCTAGTGGGAAGGGACAGCCCTGGCCTCCCTGCAGCATCCTCCTGGGCAGTAATTCCTGAGACATCCCTGAAGATGGAGAGCAGCAGGACAAGTGCTGAACGCTGCTGAAGGAGGCCAGTGCCACAAAGGGACAGCAAAGTACCCTGGGTCTTGTGGGGGTGAAATTTGGGCTCCACAAGGCCCACCTCGGCTCTCCTGCTTCCCAACTGACTCAGGGACCTGTGCCTTTCCCCTTGGCAGCATCCAGCAGCTCCATGACCGTGTGACACAGCTCTGTGCAGAGTACCGCGCCCTCTACGAGCAGCTGAACATCCCCGAGGTGGGGCCCAGGGTGGACTGGGCCAGGATCCTGGACCAAAAGATGGTAACAGCAGCTGGGTTTGGATGTAATCTCCCATCTCCTGCCAGGCCAGATGATGTTTGCTGTTGTCTGTAAGGCTGTGCCAGGCACCGCATACTCAGTGTAATGCAGGGGTGTTGGAGGTGGTGGGAATAATTCAGTGGCTCTGGATGGAAGACAGACTCTCCTTCTACCTCTTAAAAACCCTCTGGAGCACCCTCTGAATTGACCTCTTCAGATTAAGAGTTACCAGAGGGGGATCAGGTAGAGAGTCCTGCTCTGGGATGAAAGGATGGAGAAGGTGATGTCACCTAGGAATTTTACAGCCCTACCTTTCAGGGTTTCACTCTGCAAGGTTTGGGAACATGGAGTGCCCAGACTGGAGCCAATTTGGATTCCCCTGAAAGCTGGATGTTAATGAAGTGCATCCCATGTCACCATGGGCAGGGGGCTGGCTCAGCTCAAGTCTGTAGCCCGGGGTTATGTGGTCTGGTTATCTTTGCCCCTGTGTGTGGCTGGGGAAATGGCAACCAACAGCAATAATGGGAAACGACAAAAAAAATCCCCTCCCTTTCTCCTGGACTGTTATCAGACACCAGATCTTTTCATGCCCTGCCAGCACTGCCGGGGGTTTCCCCCTGAAATGCAGCCTTTTGCTTTAGTGTCTGACTCCTTTTGCACAGAAACAAGTCGATGCAGGACAGTATGGCCCCGGCATGTCGGAGCTGGAAAAGCAAATAGCTGAGCACAACATCCTCCAGAAGGAGATCGAAGCCTACGGGCTCCAGATCAAGAACCTCCGCTCTGGGGTGAGGCACCCTCTGTCCCCTCCTTGTTCTGTCACTCCCCTGGGGACCCTGCTGGCTCTGCTCCCTGTCCCATCTGCTCCTCTGCACGGTGAATGTCCACCCTTGTTCTGCAGAGGGCATGGGGGGCCAGGCTCCTGGATGGTTTCTAAAGCACATTCCATGAATCAGTTCATCAGCATTCACCACATGTTTTGCTAACAGCTTTTCTTTATTTTTCTTTTTTTTTTCGTTCACCTCCTTGGTCTTGACTGTTGTTGTAACCCAGGATGTGGCAGATTTAAAAAGCCAGTACAAGGATTTGCTGGTAAGGTTCTCGGTGGTTTTCTGAGCAGATGGGGTCTTACAGCAGAGTAACACCATCCCTGATGGGCAGGGAATGCCCAGTTCAGAACAGGAGCTACCCCTGGGCTTGCACAGTAAAGTTGTGTCCCTCACATCATTTCCCCATTTCCTTCCCTCCTTGGGATACGTGTAAATTGAAAGAACTCTTGCTATGCTCAGGGCAATGCTGAGGGTGAGATCCATGTCTCTCCTCTTCACGGGTCATGGATCTGCAGTTTCCTCTATGTCCATGAGCACAGGGACCAGAAGGCACTTGGAAATCCAGCCCACACACTGTTCCAAATCAGGATTGCAAATGGGGAGGCTTGCCCTGATCCCTAACAAGGGCTCCAGAGAGGAAATGAGCAGCCAGAGCAAAGGAGGTGGCCAGGAAGAAGGTTCTGGATTTACCCAGCTGGGCCCATGAAGGTCGATGCTGAAAATGGGATTTGTGAGAAATACAGCAGAGCTGGGCCAGCTCTGAGACTGCCCCGGGCACCAGCCCACACCTGGGATTCTGGTTAGACAAACATATCTTGTCTGTGAGGAGGGAGAGGGAACAGCAGCCCCATCAGATAAGAGCCAGTGGTGGCAGATTTCTCACCGAGGTTTCTGGGAATCTCCTGCTGGATGTGCAACAGGAGTGTGGTCCTGGGGAGGAAGAGGAGGAGGGGAAAGGGACTCCCCAGGCTGAGCACTGACACTGTCTCTGTCCTGTGTGTGGGCAGAAAGCTTCCATCTGGCGAGGGCAGAGCCTTGGCAGCCTCTACCACCACCTCCAGGGCTGCACCAAGGAGCTGGGCTACCTGACAGACCAGCAGACCAAGATCCTGAAGCAGGACTGGAGTGACCAAATGATGGATGTCCAGAGCGTGCGTCGGGAGTATGAGGTGAGCCCTCGGGGGGTGGCAGCGTGTCCTGGCCAGGAAAGGCTGGCATGTGGGATCTGCAGGGTGCATCCCAGCCTCCTGCACAGCCACCAACAGCCCTGAGCGTGAGGCTTTCCAAAACAGAGGGGGAAGAGACCCCCTGGGACCATGCTGGAACTAGGAACGAGCTGCTCTGTGTGACCCCTCCAGTTCCCTGAGCTGGCACGAGGGATCATGCATTGGAGAGCTGTCAGGGAGGCTTTCCATGGTCAGAGAGAAGGGAAGGACTCACTGCCACATCAGCCTCCATGGCCACGGTACAACACCCAGCGACTGCCATGTGCTGGGACACAGAAAATGAGAGGGATAATTGCTTAGGAAAATGCTCTTTGAACAAATGCCCTGATGCTTTCTGAGGCCCAAGTGTGTCTCATTTGTTTTAGCTCTGCCTAGCCCCTTCTGTTTTAAAAACAAACAAACAAACAAAGGATGTCTGTGCTTTGGGAACCTTATCTCTGTTATGTTCGGTGTCCCAGGAGACCCCTCTGTGCTCCCTGCATGCTCCCAAGGGTAGAAAGTTTCTTTTCTCCTCCAGGATTTCAAGTCCAGTGAGCTGCTCAGCCAGGAGGAGTTTGTGAACCACCTTCAGGATGATGGGGACAGGATGATTGAGCTGAAGCACCCAGCCATCAAACCTATCCAGGTAGGGAGAGAGGGTCTCTTCCCCAGCCCTGTGGGAGAATGAGAGTGTTTCTGTGGTAGGTCAGAGGAGACCCCTTCACCTCTCCCTGCAGTTAAGTTACTCTTTCCTTCCACGCTGCACTGCAGCATCTTTCTGCCTGCTCCAGCCCTACAGGGAAGCTGAGGGAAGTGCAGGGTCTTCGCCCCTTCCAAAATTTCCAGGAGATAGTGGCCACCATCTGAGTGCTGGGACCAGCTCCTGCTCAGGTGCTCCCACACGTCAGTGCAGCCACCCTCACACTGTTAGGAAGTTCCAGCTTTGACATGATGTGACCTCTCCCAAGGGAAAGCAGCTCCCAGCCTCCAAGGTTGTATTTCCAAGCCTGCAGATGCAGTGCCAGGCTAAGGTGGGCTCTCAGTCCCCAACACCTCTGGAGCTGGGACCACTTGAGAAGTGATGGCTGCTATGTATGAGCCAGGTCCTTCTCAAGGTGGGTCCTCACTCAGGCTTGGATCAAGCAGTGCCTGGGCACAGCTTTGTCTCTGCTCTTCCTCTGATCTCTGGGACTTCTGAGGAAAGGAGACCTGTGGAGGGGGAGGTAGGATCAGCTGGAACCCACTGAGATGTGCTCTGTTCCCCCACAGGCTCACCAGGAAGCCTTGAAGAACGAGTGGCAGAATTTCCTGAATCTCTGCATTTGCCAAGAGAGCCAACTGAAAAGCGTGGAGAGCTATAAGAAGGTAAAAAAGCAAATTCATGGGCATTGGCTCTGCAGGTCAGGCCAGAGTGGGCAGGCAGGGAAAAGAGAGGGGCTGGGGATGGGAGACCCTTTGCTTGCACCTAGTAAAGGTATTTTGGGAAAATGCCCCTCAAAATGTAATCTTTTAGAGGTGTTGGAAACTGAGAGACCCCACTGGACTTGGAGACAGTAATGTCCCCTCATGCCTGACTGTTTCCCTACCCACACCTCCAGTTCCAGGATGATGCTGAGGCTGTGAGCCACTCCCTGAAGAAGATGAGCTCTGACCTGGACACCAAATACAGCAAGTTCAACAAAGACAGCCCTGGGGTGGTGTCAGATCTGCTGCTCCAGCTGGAGGTGAGGCTTTCAGGAGGTGGCACCAGCCAGACCTCAGGGCAAATCCGAAGTTAAAAACTCCCCAATCAATGACAGAGGGGAAGGGGAAGAGGTGGGTGAATAATCCTGCAGGGATAGGTCACCCCAGCTCTGTGCTGGGTAGGGGGAAGCCCAGAAGATCCATGCTGCTCACACTGCCCTGAGATGGCACTGTCCCCATCAGTGACACACAGCCAGGCCCCAAGTCACCATCAGAGTAAAGGAGAAGTGCAGGGAGAAGCCATGTGTTGTCCCTAACATAAGACACTTGGATTAGAGGGCCTGAGCCACTGGCATCCAACCAGGGAAAGATCCTCCCATCTCCTCAGCACTCTCATGAGCCAAGGGCAAGGGAGGGAATAAAGAAATCTGACCTCAGGGGTGAGATGCAGATAGGAAAGGAAGATTTACCCTGGAGAGAGGGAGGGGACACGTTCACCTTGGGATCTTCCCAAGCACACAACACATTTCCCTCTCGAGAGATGCTGGAGTCTTGGTACGTTCTGACACTGGAATGCAGCCACCTCATGGCAGTGTTCCGTTTCTGAAAAGGGAAACTTCTTCAGGATATTTGATATGAAAGTGTGGGTTCACCTCAGGTTAACCCAGGCTGTGTCCTCAACGGCAGACTGGTGAGCAAAGGAAACTGAGGAGAGCGTTGGCTATGGAAAGGGGAAGAAGGGACCTGGAGGGATTGAGAATGGAGAAACTCCTGACTCTACCCCAGAAGGACAGACAATTGGTCGCAGCACACCTGCTGTAGTGTGACCCTCCCCTTCCTCCTTATCCAAACCTGGCCACAACCACCGTCTCCCCTGTTTTGTCTAGAATGAAGAGAAGGTGTTGAAGCAGGCAGAGAAGAGCATCGCTGACCTGAAGAGAAGGAGCAAAGAGATCAGCCCGCTGAAACTGCGCAGGACACGTCCCTCTCAGCCCCTCACCCTGGACACCCTCTGTGACTGGGATGCTGGGGAGGTGAGGGCTGGACTAGCAACGCCCTCAGAAGGGACAGAGAACTGGGTTCTTCTCTGGTTGCTCCAGATCTTGGCTCCACGGTGTGAGGAACTGCCCTAGGGCGAGAAAGCCAAGCCTTTCACTGGGTTTTGTGTCCTCTCCCAGGTGCAGCTGACCAGAGGGGACAAGTACACTCTGAAGGACAACAGCAACCCAGAGATGTGGGTGGTGCAGAGCAGCACTGGTGTGGTCCAGGAGGCACCTTCTGCTTGTTTCTCCATCCCTCCTCCTGACCCCGAGTCCATAGACAAAGTCAATAGGTGAGTCTGCAGCAGGGACCCTGACCCAGAGAGACATTTAGACTCTCTGGGGTCATAACCAGCCTGACTGCAGAGAAACAGCAGCTGGGGACAGGCCTCTCAACTATCTAGTACTGAATCCCTCCTGGAGGGGGATTTTTCCCTGCACCCAGGTGTCTGCCATTCCTCAACACTCCTGCACACTGCACAGACCTCACTGTCAATGAGTTTTCTGGCAGTCAGGCTTGAGTTCTTCACCCAAACATGTGACTGGCATAGGTTTGACTAAATTCATTGCAGAATCAGTCTGGAGCTCGGGACTTGCCAAACAGGACAGAGTTATCTGTGGTATCTCCTCTCAGCCAGCCCCAGCTGGAGACTGAGCAAAGCTCCTTGAGCCCGTGGAGGTTTGCTGCCTGCCTGCTCCGTCAGCTCCTGCCGTTCCCACAGGATGGGGCGGTGGTGCAGGGAGGCTGGCATTGCCTTTTTAATCATGGCCCCAGGTGTTTGGGTAAATCGGTGCTGCTCAAGTGCCGAGGAAAGGCCACAGCCCAGACTCGGAGCTATGCAGGCATGCCCAAAGTGGGAGCTTGGCTCCCCAGTGCCATGGGTGTGATTGCTTCATTGTGTTCCTCATGTGTAACCCTCTTCACACATCCCAGACTATTGAATCCTTTGGATTGATGGGTTTCATGAGTATTTTAAAGTAGAAATTTGGTTCCTATGCACAGAGGGACAGCCCTCATCTGACAGCAGCCAGGCAAGCTGGGAATTGCTGTTTTTAGCACACAGTGTTTAGCTGGAAGGGTCCACGAGAGGGATGAGAACTGGTCTGGTCCTTCCTGTTCCCACTCCTTCTGGCTCCATGAGTCTTTTTTCACCCAGAAATATTTTTTGGTCCTTCCAGCTCTGGCAGATCCCAGCCCTAGTTTCATTAGGCAGGAACCATCCTTACAATTGAGACGTGGCATTTCTAGTGCTGCCGCCACGGAAGCAGCCACTTGTATGTGTTTCCTGCAAAGGCTGCAAAGCACTGCAACCATATGAAATACATTTCCAGCTTTGATAGCTTCTGCTGAGAGTTGGAAACACTGTCTTCCCTGGGAGAACTCAGCTGCTCAAACCAACCAGCTGCTCTCACTGCTGTTCCCTTTCCTGAGGGATGTCTCTGAGTTACAAGAGGCTGCAGGTTCCCAGCCTTTGGGGACACCTTTCCAGCGCAGCCACGGAGCTGCTGCTGTGCTGAGTCCCTTCCTGGCTGATGATGCCCCTCTCTGCTCACAGGTTGGAAGGGGAACTGAGCACGGTGAAGCAGAAGCGAGCAGCGGTTCAGAGCACCCTGAGACGCAGCCAAAAGGAGCAGGTCCAGCCCAGCCAGCAAGGTTTGTCACCTGGATAGTCCAGCCCTCTCCTGAGGCAGCTCTGGAAACAGACCACCCACCCAAGGGTGGGCAGAGGCACCTGCAGAGGTCCCTGTGGGAGGATGTTCTCTCCTCCAAAGGAGATGGCAGGAAAGATGGCAAAGAATAACTGGCAGGATAACCTGATTCCTGCCTCAGCAATTCGCTCAGTCTGCTGCCCTTCTCAAGCCTCTGAGATTGACCCCCAGCTCCATCAACAGCTGGAGGGTATTTAGGATTTCAGGGGGATGTGTTTATCCAGAAACCTTAATTAAAGCTGCTTTGTAATCTGAGTGCCTTGCAGTTCTCTTCCCTAGCTGGGGGCTGTGGGATAAGCAGGCAGCCATGGCTAAATCCCAACCCTGGGTTATCTGTGTTATTCCCACAGCTGTAGTTCAAAGGCTCCCAGCAAAGCTGAGAAGGGATGTGTCTGCATGGCAGCACTTGGCTTTGTCCCTCCTCTGGAGCTGTGGCTCACCATGGCAGAGCTAAAACCTGGGGATTAACCCATGTCTCTCTGCAGCTCTGTCCAGGACCCCTCCAGCAGTCCAGGATGATCCCCAAGCTGACCGGCTCCTCAGCAGCCTGGATCGTGTTGGCAAGGACCTGGTCCAGGTAGAGAAGGAGGTCTTGAACCGAGTGAGGTCTCCTGTGAACTACAGCGACCCCACAGATGACCTTGGCAGGAGGATCAAACAGCAGCAGGTGAGTTGGAGCTGGAGCAGTTTGGTAGTGCTGTGTCCTTGGTCCAAAGCAGGACAACATGGGAATAACACAGCAGATGACAGCTGGTGCTCCAAAAGAGAATACCATGCTGCAGATTTAGGGGTTTCAGGCTGGCTTGAACCCTTGAAATGGGACTAAATGAAACCCTCAGGAAATGCAGGTCTCTCCCTTGGCTCTGGAGCAAGAGGGTCCATTCATGTCAGAGCTGTGGTCCAGGTGCCAGTCTTGGGAATACTGTCACCTTACACTCTGAAGTCTGGAATAAAGAGACTAAGGGATAAAGGGGATTAATCCAAGGGCCAGCTTTGTCTCATCTGATGGGAAGTACAGACTCATAAATGTCAGGAAGACAGGAAAAGAGGCAGTGCCATGGAGCCCCGCTCCTTTCCTCGGAGTCGAGGTCTGGGTTTGCAGTATTTCAGCTTGTTACATCTTCATCTGTGGCTATTTATCAGGCCCTGGCAGCAGGATGGGCTCAGGCAGGTAGGTTTTTTCCATCTCTGTCTATGTGGATCTCTTTCCCACACCCTGCCACTGCCAGACAGCCACAGTCTGGATGGGGCTGTGCCCCAAGGGGCAGCTCCTTATGAGAGGGGCACCACACCCTGAGCCCCACAGCCAAATCCGCCCCTGAGGGAAACACATTTCCACAGCAGCTCTGTTATGGCTGTGTTGGGTGACTGTGCTTCCATCTGGTGTGCCAGGAAACAACAAAGAAACTTGAGAACCTGGGGGCAGCCAAGGATGCCTTGCAGAAGGAGTGTGAGACCTACCTCTCCAAGAAACCCACCAGCACCTCGGCCTCTCAGCTCCCTGTCACGCTGAATGCCCTCAGGAGCAAATACAACGATGTCAATATGCTCTCCAGCCTGTACAACGAGAAGTGAGTGATGGGGATGAGGGAAGGAAGTGTCCTTGCACAGGTGTGCCAACACAGAAGCATGAGAGAAAATGCTTTTATCTATATGAGTGTTGGTTGAGGTCCAGCACAGGTTGGAAACCTCCCATCCATCACCAAAGGCACCGCTGAAGGAGTTCTTGTGTGTAATTTGTGAGCAGATTCCCCCACCATGGAAAATCCACCACAATGGGCGTGTGTCCCAGCTCTGCTTTGTGGTGAACTGCAACATATCTGACTTGTGAGCAGCATGACAGGGGTGTGAGTGCACGCTGCTTGTTCTCTGACATGTTGCAGAAGCTCTAATTTTGAGCAAGGTTAAACATCAAAGGAAGAAAAGAAGAATGGGGTTTCTGTAGCTAACCTTATCCTTCATTTTCCCCTTTCCCAGGGCTAAGGCTGCCCTGAACCTCGAGACTCAGATTGAGAACACAGACAAGATTGTGAGCACGTTTGAGGCCAAGCTGGCTCAGGACAGCATCATTCCTGCATCCCCCAATGCCCTGCAGGATCGGGCCAATGACCTGCAGGTAGGGGAACATCAGGCTTCTCATTCAGGGTGGGAGATCCCTGAGCTGAGGGTGCAATGTGAGAGGAGCTGGATTTATTTGAGCGCCTTGAGGAACCAGTGATGAAGCCGTTTTGTAGACTTGTTCCTTGAAGGTTTAATGTTAGTGTTGCAGGCTGACCTGCTCTCACTGGACAACAAAGCACTCTGCCCTTTGTCCCTTCCCTTTGTGGTCCCTAAAATACATCATGTCCCTCTTAGCATCTAATCTCTCCTGCTCTCACCTATCCCTAATCTTCCCTGCTCCCAGTCTCCTTGCCCCATCCTTGGCACCCACAGTGACCTGATGTTTTGCCTTCCCCAAAATTTCTCAGTGCACTGTCCAAGCCACCTTGCATCCCAGCTTCCCTGGTGAATAACGCCTTTCTGCTCCACCTCTTCCACCTTGCACGTCACTCGGAGAGCCTGACCAGCCCCCAGTGCTGCCCAGTCAGTGACACAGAAAGGAGGGTGTTTGGGTGTTGCTGTGACTGATGCAAACACAAGGTGTCTGTTTTTGTCCCCTGCAGAAGATGAGGCGGGACCTGGTGGCCCAGGAGGACTGTGTGCTGAAGCTGAACCGGGGGCTCAAGGATGCTGAGCACAGCTGCAGTGCTGTGCAGAACAACTTCCAGGAGTACTGCCCTGACCTGCCCCGGCAGAAGCGGGAGGTGCAGCTCCTCAACGATCGCTACCACGCCGTGGCCGACCAGTTGGATCAGCGGTGAGGACCTGTGGGGTCATCTCTGCTCTGCTTAGCTAAGGTGGACTGAGGCAGGGGTCACAGCCCTGAGTATGTTCTTCATTGCAGGGCCCTGATCCTGACCACAGTCCTGTAATACTGAGGACCAGGTGTGTCCTGCTGTGTAGTTGCCACCTTCCTATTCACAGCACAGGCTTTGAGCTTCCAGAGTTGTGCTCCCCACTCAGGCATCAGTTGTCACCCCCTTGTTTCTGTTATCTTGATGTTTGTTGTGGTGATGTTTTCACCTTTCACCTTCCTTCCTAGGAACTTGCACATGAATCTTTGCCCTTCCCCTTAATGTTCCTGTCCACTTTTGTGCTGCACAGAGAGAAGACCCTCAGAAACATCAGCCTCACCTACCAGCAGTTCCAAAACTCCAATGAGAACCTGATGTTCTGGATGAACAACCTACCCAGGCACCAAGTGAAGACCACTGATGGGCCAAGCCAGATCAATTACAAGCTGCAGGCACAGAAGGTGTGTTCCAGGGCAAGAACAGCCTGGAACTTTACGGGGATGGGGCAATTTGCTTATGAACAGCACATGCAAAATAGTACCAGCCACCTCCTAGTTGTGTGCTCCCCCATCACAGTGAATGAACTAGAGAAGGATTGCAGCCCACGGATGGTGTTGCCTGGTGTATCTCACCTTGCTGGGTTTATCTACAGTGCTGGTGTCCTCATCTGTGCCAGTCACCTCCAGGTTGAAATCATCTCTACGGACAGAACACTTTCAGATCCTGAAATATTGCACCTTAGGTTGAGATGCTGCATCCAGGTCCTTCATTTTTCTCTCCTTGAGCAGACTCTAAGCTCACTAGCTCAGACAAGGAGTTGTGAAGGTCTCTGTGTTGGCTGCTATTTATCTTATTTGTGATAAAACCATGTGGGAGGTCCTGGGAAAGTTATAGCACTGCTGAGATACCCTAAACCCCTGGAGACTCTTCCTAAATGTCTTCCTGTTCCCACTATTCCCTCAGCTGAGCTGATTCTCTAGGCTGCATGAGTATTACTGGGCAGCTGGATTTCAGTGTGTCCTTAACACCACGTGTGTCTCCTGCAGAGGCTGGTGGAGGAGATCCAGAGCAAGGAGCCTGAGAAGAACGCCCTGATCAGGCTGTCCCAGAACGTGCAGTCCACACTCAATGTAAGGATGGGTTTTCCCATTTATCACTTCCTTAGCATTTCATCCAAGAGATCCCACCTGATTCTCGTGTGTCTCGTGTGTGAACAGGACTATGAGCTTGAAGCAGGCAAATACAGCTCTTCTCTGGACCCTTCCCTGACCGACTCGGCTGCAAAAAGGCTGCGTGTGACCCCCCTGCAGGAAAGCATCCAGGCCCAGGTAAAATGTTAAGATGAAGGCAAGGAAACCATTGTCCAGCTCATTACCCCTGCCCCAATGTCCTCTGCAAGGCCTTAATTCACTCTCACAGCCACCACTGTTTATGGTCCTAATCCCAGCGTCAGAGTCCTCAGGGATCCCTTTGTGCCTGGGCCAAAGCAGCATGTGAGATCCTGAATTAGGGTTGTGCCTGGCACCTGGGTTGAGATTGCTGATGTTGCCTCCTCACCACATTGTGTATTAAAATAAAACTTACAGGGTAGGTGTGTGGGGAGAGGAAGGAGCCGCAGCTCCTCTGTGCTCTTCCCAATTACACCCCAATTCTCCTGCATCACCTTAAGGCTTTTGCTAGCTGCTGTCCATCTGTGAATTTGGAAGACTGGACCCTGTGTAGGCCTGCAGGCATCTAACAGGCATTCAAATAACAGGTACAGGATCTCCTGCATGAGTCCCTAGACTCTGTCTCTCTCTAAAGAGTCAATGGGAAGACACTAATCCCTAGAACTGTGCCATACACAAAAATTCGTCCAGGCTGAAAGGAGGTGTGGCAGAGTCTGCCATGCAACAGAGCAGTGTCCGAGTGAGGGCACAAGGCTCTCACCACTCTTTCTTTTGCAGGAAAATGATGTCACCAAGCTCTACATGGAGCTGGCAGCAGAAAACAAACAGCAGCTCAGCCGGCTGGAGTTTGCCAAGAAGATCATTGAGAAGGTACCAGCTTTCAGCTCATTGCAAGATTGGGGTACTCGAGATTGGGGTTCAAATCTGCTCAGCCTGGGACTCCCCCACCCCTCCCTGAGTCTCCACAGCCAGGTGTAAGGAAGGACAGGAATGGAAGCCTCTCTGAGAAAAAGACCACAAGAAACCACAGTTTCACTGACACTGATCTTGGGTTGTGACTCATCAACTCTGGGGGCCCTCAGCTCATTACTGAAGCTGTAGTTTATGCTTAGAAAAAAAAAAAAAGATTAGGGCTTTTAAGTCCAGTTCTCTTAGCCATAGCTATTCAACAATCACAGACTGAAAAATTCAGATTTGTTTGTGGGTGTGTCTGGAGTTTAGTGCTCACAACCTTCTGGAAACGATTCAAAGCAATTGGATTTTTACACCTTTCTAAGGTTTGAACCACCTGCAGGAAAGGTCTCAGGACCGGGTGACTTTTAGTGGGTTCAGGAAGCACAAGAGATTAAACTGGGGACTGGCTGTGATGCTCACCCTTGGCTGCAGATACAAGAAGGCAGCACAAAGCACCTTTCTGGGCTGCTGCAGCACCTCCATCTCAAGGGGAAGACTCACCAAGTCAGTTGCTTGAGATGACAGGATTGTGTGCTCACTTTCCATTTACAAACAGCCTTATTTGAAGACTGTGTGAGGATTCTGTGCCAGTTTTGTCTCCCACCATGCCATGTCATTTAAAAGATCTCTGAGTCACCTTAAAAGAGTGATTTTTTTTTTCTCCCTTGCAGAAGGAAGTGCATGAGGACATTGAAGCTGTACATGAGCAAACCCAGAAAGCTGAAAACAAAGCCACAACAAGCAGGGAATCTGAGGGGTTGAAATCGCAGCTGGAGGAGGAAAGGAGGAAAGTGGCCAGGATTGAAGAGGACCTGGAGGAACACAGAAACAAGCTGCTGATGTTGAAAACTCAGAAGCCCATTGAAAGAGTGGAAGAAAAAGAGGTGATTGAATACTACAGAGACCCACAGGTGGAGAGCAACCTGTCTAGGATGGTACAGCAGATTGAAGAGGAAGGCAAAAAGAGGCGGAACCTGCAAGAAGACATTGATGTGATGAGCCGTAAGCTTGCCCAGATGGAGAGTGAGAAGAAGGTCGCTCCTGCCCAGCTTCTCACCAAAGAGATCACAAAAATCGAGAAAGATCCAAGCCTGGATGGCCAAGCAGCCAGTCTTCGTCAGGAGATCAAGCGTCTCCAGGAGGAAAGCTTGGCTGCTGCTTCTGAGCTTGAGCAGCAAAAGAGGGAGCTGCACATGCTGGAGCGAAAGCAGCCCAACATCCGAGAGAAGGTGGTGGTGAAGGAACTCATCAAACTGGAGAAAAACCCAGAAATGCTGAAGTCTGTTAGGACCCTGCAGTTACAAATCGATGAGGAATCCTTCAAAAGAAAGTCTGCAGAAGAAGCGATAGTGAAAGTGAAGAACAAGATTGAAGAGGTGGAAAGACTGATTGAAACAGCAGAACCCAAAATTATTGTTAAGGAGGTGAAACAGGTAGAACAGGACCCAGAGTTATTGAAAGAGACTTCCAAGCTTAAGACTCTGATTGAAGAAGAGAGGAGCAAAAACTTGATGCTGACAGGTGAGCTGGGAGAGCTGCAGAGCCAGTACAGCATCGCAGAGAAGCAAAAGCCCAGGATAGAGGTGAAAGAGAGGGTCAATGAGATCTTCCTGGTGGACCCTGAAACAGAGCGGCAGATTGCACACCTCAAAAGGGAGCTGCAGGAAGTCACTCTGAAAAGGACTAAGATTGACAATGAAGTGGAAGAGGCGTTAGCAGAGCTCAAAGTCCTCAGGTCACAAAAACCAGAGGTGGAGTTTAAGGAGGTCATAGAGGAGGTAGTGAAACATGAAAAGAGTCCAGAGATTCTCAGAGAAATTGACAGGCTGAAAGAGCAGCTCAATGAACTTGTGAACACCAATGGCAGGACCCAGGAGCAGCTCATTAGGCTGCAGGGGGAAAGGGATGAATGGAGGAGGGAGAGATCCAAGGTGGAAACCAAGCTGGTCAACAAGGAAGTAATCCGCTATGAGAATGATCCACTCTTGGAAAAAGAAGCCGATCGCCTGCGTCAGGAGGTCCGTAACATGTCCCAGAAGAGGAGAGCTGCAGAGGATGCCATCTATGACCTCCAGAATAAATACATGCTACTGGAGAGGCGGAAGCCGGAGGAGAAGGTGGTTGTTCAAGAGGTGATACTGACCCAAAAGGATCCAAAGCTCCGGGATGAGCACAGCAGGCTGAGACGCAGTCTGGATGAGGAGGTGAGCAACAGGCGTCGCCTAGAACGCGACGTGCAGCAGGTTCGTGTGCTGGTGGAAGAGCAAGAGAAGTTGCTCAACTTTCAGGAGGATCGAAGCAAGAGGCTTGCACTTGAGAAGGAGATGAGACAAATTACACTGAGAATAAAGGAGCTGGAGGAGAGCCCAGCTCCAGTACAAGAGAAAATCATTATGGAAGAAGTGGTCAAGCTGGAGAAGGATCCAGTCCTGGAACAGTCTGCCAGCAGCCTGCGCTTGGAGCTGGACCGGGAGAAGATGGAGGTGCTGAGCTTGCAGAGAGAATGCAAGAACCTGCAGGTGCAAGTCGATGTCCTGCAAAAAACGAAATCCCAGGAGAAGACCATCTACAAGGAGGTGATTCGAGTGGAAAAGGACAGAGCGCTGGAGAGTGAACGTGCACGCATCTGGGAGCTGCTGAGCAGGGAGAGGGGAGCCAAGCAAAAGGCAGAAGAAGAGGTACGGCGGCTCCGGGAAAAGATTGAGAGAGCTGAAGGCATGAAGAGGACATGGGCTCGTGAAGAGACGGAGCTGCAGAAAGCCAGGAACGTGGCCATCCAGGAGAGAGCCAACTTGGAGAGTGAACTGCGGGAGCTGGAGAGGCAGAAGCAGCAGAAAGTCCTCTTCCTTCGGGAGGAATCCAAACTGCTCAGCCAGCGGACTGAGAGTGACAGGCAGAAGAAGAAGCAGTTGGAGCATGAGGTTTCCCTGCTGGAGGCAGACATCCTTAGGGAGAAGGACCAGATCTACAACAAGGAGAGGTTCATTCGGGATCTCCAGTCAAAGGTCAACCGTGAAGAAATCAATCATGAGACCCAGATGAGAGAGACGAACCTCTCCACCAAGATCTCTATTTTGGACCCTGACACAGGGAAGGACATGTCCCCTTACGAAGCCTATAAGCGAGGTATCATAGACAGAGGCCAGTACATCCAGCTGCAAGAGCTGGAGTGTGACTGGGAAGAAATCACCACCCTGGGCCCAAATGGGGAGATCTCACTTCTCCTTGACAAGAAAAGTGGGAAGCAGTATTCCATCGATGATGCACTAAGGCTGAGGAGGATCACAAAGGAGGAGTACCAGCTGTACCGGGATGGCAAGATTCCCATCTCTGAATTTGCCTTGCTGGTGGCTGGGGAAACCAAGCCTCCCTCGTCCCTCTCAATTGGCTCTATCATCTCCAAATCCCCACTCACATCACCCACCACCCACCAAACCCAAACCTTCTTCCCCCCAGCCTCACAGAAGGGCATATGTGATGACACGTCCCCCATCGCCGGGGTGTATGACACCACCACCAACACCAAGTACAACATCAAAACTGCCGTTGCAAAGAAGCTGCTCGATCCCATGACAGCTCAGAAGCTCCTGGAAGCCCAGGCTGCCACAGGGGGCATCATAGACCTCGTTTCCAGGGACCGGTTCTCGGTCCATAAGGCCATCGAGAGGGGGCTGATTGACAGGACCTACATGCAGAGACTGCTCAATGCTCAGAAAGCTTTCACAGGCATTGAGGACCCAGTGACCAAGCGAAGGCTGTCTGTGGGGGAAGCAGTTCAGAAGGGTTGGATGACCAAGGACAGTGCTTTCCCCTACCTGCAAGTCCAGCATCTCACTGGAGGGCTCATCGATCCCAAGAAAACCGGTCGCATCCCTGTGCTGGAAGCTGTCCAGACGGGGATGATAACAAGCAACCTGGCCAATAGGCTCCAGGATGAATCCAACTATGAAAAAGATCTCGTTGACCCTGTCACTAAAGAGAAGATGAATTACAAGGAGGCCATGGCCCTCTGCCAGAAGGATTCTGTGAGCCACCTCCTGCTGCTCCCAGCCGCGTCAGAGGGGTATCAGCGATACCACCAGGCCAGCCGTTCCCCCAGGCTCTCGCGATTCAGGCACTGAATGGACCAAGGCAGATACTGGGGCTGGTTCCTTCAGGAGTTCATCCCTTCAGAACACTTCTCCCCACAGAGGCAGCAGGCTCACAGGAATGGAGCATCTAGAATTTAGGGCTGCCTACCCTTCTCTCTTAGCTACCTGCCTCCCAACACAGCTCGGCGAGGAAGAAAACATGGTCATGGGCCTGCCATGGAGGGGTCCCCACAGCCCTGGGTGCTGTTCCCTGATCAGCCCAGAGAGAGGTTGATTGGGAGAACTTCACAGGCAGTAGGTTAAACGTGGCTATGCCCAGAAAGCGGGGAGAGCCAGAGTGTTTTCCAGTTGGGTCATTCTGCATGCAATAAACATAGCAAGTGAGTGTCTGTGGCTGTGTTGTCTCTGCAGGCTGTGGCTGAAGGCACAGTTACTCCTCCCCCATGCAATCCCATGCCCTGCAGCCCAACCCACAAAGGTATTGCAGACTCTTGCTTTCCCTGATCTCCCAGCATTGAACCCCCTAAAGTGTCCTTCTGCCTATGAGTCCATATTTTTAAAGATTTTATTATATTTGTCTTTAAAACTGAAAACCAACAGGACTTTGCTTCCCGGTCATTTGGACACTTCTAAAAGAGGAACCCAAACACCAAATTGGTGCAGTCCCACCTAACTGTACTGCAAAATCTGCACTTGCTCTTTCTTTAGGTGAACTAAAAGGAAGTTATTCCTCTGTGTAACTTCCACCACTCAGTCCTTCCTGAAACAAGCAATTCTCATATCCCAAATGTTCTTTCCTAGTATCTACCCTACTGTGGAGCAGCCCCTGGGTTTACGAGATGAGAAAATTACTTTCTATCCATATCAGCTGCTCCTTCCCATCTCCCAAGGGCTCTTTTAGCTGATGTTATTCAGGAACTCAAATACACCCGAAATAATCCATGAGAGTAGAGGTTTTCTTCCCCTCCTTCACCCCCCAGACCAGCAGCATAGCCTCTATTTCCATATAGCATAGCTGGAATTTGAAGTCTGGGCTCCAGGAAGAAACTGTTCCCACTCTGGCAGGCTCAGCACACTCAGCTCCCATCACCTTCCTGCTGGTAGGTGGTGCCCAGCATCAGTAATCTGTAACAGCGAGTTTCCAGTCTGAGATCTTCCCAGGCTCTGCAGGGTCTCTGGCTGTCGTCAGGCCTATGGCTGCTGTTTGTGGCCATCTCAGCTGCCATGATCAATGCTGGGCAATTTGCTGGCTTACAGTAGGGAAAACCATTGCACACAGCCTGGAGCATCCACTCCCAGCCTGTTTCCTTTGGTCCGGACCAGCAGCAAGGCCCTGGAGCTGGACTGTCACAGACCAGGAGAGAAACTCTGCCCAACAACCCTTGAAACTCAGAAGCATGGCCAGGTGAGGATCCTGTCCCAGCACAACCCAGGAGCCCTGGAGCAGTGCTGTTCCCAGGAAACCTTGGGTCACAGCTCTTCAAAGCTGCTGGGAGCAGCCTCGTTGTGCCATGGCTTTGCTCCCCTTGGCTGGCTGAATGCAGGAGCATCCATCAGCAATGGAGCTGTTGCCTTTCCTGCAGCTCAGCCCAGCAGGTGAGTTTGCTGCCAGCCTTCCTCACCCCGCACCGTGAGGTGATTAATGGTTTGGGGAGTGCTCTGCCACCATGAGACTTGGAGTGCTGGTAATTAAGCAGGTAGTTAATAATTTTGGACAAAACTGTGTGGCAGGAGGGATTTACCTGGGGTTGGATGAAGTTGTTAAAAGATGATTAGGTGGCTAAGCAGTTTAGTCTAGTCTGAAAAAGACTCGCTAAAAATCCTTTTGTTTGCTACCACGTGCCCCTTATCTGCACAAAGTAGCTCATGTCAGATCCTGATGTGCCCATAGGAAGCACCACTCAGCCACGGGGCTTTCCCCAGAGCCTTGCTGTCTGGCAGGGTTGTGCTTTGCTCAGGAGGAGCCAGGCAGGACTTTTCCTCCCTTCCCAGGCACTGAGTGATGGTGCTGCACTCTGGCATTCCCAGAGCAGTTATTTCAACACTGTTGTTTGCTCCCTTTGCTGGCTGTGGAGTTGATAAGAAATGTTTAAAGTTAAGTCAGTTGCTTCAATTTTTGGGCTAGGTTTGCTCTAGCATTTTATTTATGCTTCTGGACTGGATGAATATCCTTAGTATTTATTTTTTACTCCAGATCTTTTATTAAAAAAAAAAAAAGGAAACTCTTCTGCAAACAGTTTGTCTGGTACAACGTGAGCGTTGTTTGCATAGAGCAAACAGTGGAGCACTGACTTTACAACATGTATGCAAAGGCAGGGAAATGATTCCCACAGCAGAACTCATCCACGGTTCCATGGATTCATCGACAAATATGTGCCTCCAAGCTGGCTGTCACCACACAGAGGCCATGAGATGCATGAGCACAGCTGTCGGGTTGTGCTGAAATTGGTTTTTTGCGATTGCAGTTACTAGAAGAGCACCTGTGTGCACGTGCATGAAAAACAGGAGTACAGAAGTTTGGCTTCCATAAATTAGATCTGGCTTTTGAGTACTTAAATAAGTAGAACATAACTCTGAAATAGCGTGTGGCAACTTCTAATGGAAAGGAATCCTACACTGAGACATCACTGGGCTGCAGAACCATCAGCCCCTCGTTCTGTCACTGAAATCCACCAAAAACCGAGTAAAATAAAACTCCTTAACACCAATGTAGTGTTAAGAAGAGGCATCATTTATTACAGGATAAGCTCCACCTAATGTGCACACGATTCTCTACAAAAGCATTGCTTATATACAGTCACTACATGCATATTCTAAGTGCCCATTACCATAAAACCCTCCCCATGCTCCCAGGTTCAGGTTTTTTATAGTCTTGTTTTGATGGTAGCTGCATTCCTAAGCCAGATGTTTTAGGAATTCAATAGGTCCTTGCTGAGAAAGCAGCTCCTGCTTACACAAAGACACAGCAGAAATTGGATTAACCCTTTTGGTATCAATTCCCTCCTTTGAAACATCTCAAATTCCTTAAGGCCATTTGATAAGTTCCAACTCTATTTCTATCTATAGTCACTTATATTCCTTCAAGATTATGACTGATCATTTTGCAAACACAACCAATAGCAATGCTAATAATTATTACAACTACAATGACAGTTACAATGGTTTCCAATATTCCAGCCAGCCCTCCTTTCAGGGACCATCAGACTGTTCCTTGAAGAATTCTATTGAACCAATTAGTTTCAGGATAGCATTGCTATCCTCAGCAACTGGCCACATTTTGTGGTCTTTAGAGATCTGTTACATTTGGGATGTGTACACAACGTTTTCTATCCAATTTAAAACATCCACAACCCCCTTGGTTCTTTGGCCAGCAATAGATCTAAGGCTATTCTGTTTCGTATTGTCAGATTATCATATTGACTCACCATTGACAGATTAATAGGGACAATTCCCCAAGAATAGGCTCCCCTGCTACAATTAGGGATAGGGAGGCAGGCTGTAGCACCGGACAGATTGTGCATCTTACCAAACCCTTGGATTCAAGTCAATGCTAAATTTTCTTCAACACCTCCATCTAAAGATAAAATAATTCCCATAAATATTAGTCTATGCATTTTGCTGATGGTTTACAGATGTCTTCAACATTTTCAGCCACAAGGGCCGAGTGTTTCCCACTGTTCACTCTAGGTCAGAACCTCTGAATTCAGATGCCATGTCTGGTTCCAGTGTTCCCTGCAATATAAAAGTTCTTGCCTCAATAGCTTTAGTCTCAGGTACCAATAACTGAACTTCTCTGTCTTTAAACAAAATCCGTGCCTCCAATTTACTTAGCAGGTCTCCCTGACAGAGGAACTCGACATTCAGGCATATATAAAAATTGGTGTGTTATCCCCTGTTTGCCAAATTTAAAGTTAATGGGGTTAAAGAATGTTTGTTTTTCCTCTTACCCTGTTGCACCAACAACATTTACCGTTTCCTGTTTTAATTTTCCAGTATTTGTATTTAATATCGGATAAGTAGCCCCAGGGTCGATTAAAAAGTCAATTTTCTCTTTCCCCCAGCTCTGTTGTAACCAGGGGTTTAGCTGGGGTTTTCGCTCCCTGTTCCCATCATTCCTGGTGGAGGGTTAGCTCGGTTACCTTGGGCCCTTTCAGGTTCTTGGGGCATTCCCGCTTCCAGTGCCCAAGTCCCCTGCAATACGCGCACTGATTCTGCTGCAACCCCCCGTGAGCAGAGCCCCGCTGCGTTCTGCGGTTAAATAGCGCCCTTTGCAGGGCTGCACTGAGCACTGCATCCCTGCATCTTCCTCTTTTTCTTTCCACCGCCCGTTTCTTTTCTCTCTCCTCCATTTCAATTTCCCATCTCTTTTCTTTCTGTTCCTTTTCCTTTTCTCTCTCTCGGATCTTGTTTTCTTCCTCTTCTCCCCTATTACTAAAAGCTATCCAGGCCACTTTTAGGAGTTCTCCTAAGTCACGAGACTCTGCTCCCTCCAGTTTTTTTGTAACTTCTTTCTAATATCGGGTGCTGAGTTCCCTATGAAAATGGAAGCCAGCTGTACAGCCTCCTCTGTTTTTTTTCTGGATCAATATTTGTGTATCTCCTGGCAGTTGCCCTTAGGTGTTCCACAAATGCAGTTGGAGTCTCATGCGGCTCTTGATTCACCTCATAAAGTTTAGACCAACTGACTGCCTTTGGCATTGCATGTCTAAAGCCAAATAAGGCTGTTGATATTGCCCCAGAAAAACCCTCCCCTCTTTTGTGTTAGGGTCCCAGTGGCGGTCCTGGGAGGGAAAATGCTCTTCCACAGTTCCAGGTAATGCACCTGCTGTACTTATCCTGTCCATTTCTTTCCTAGCAGCCCTGAGTACTACCTCTCTTTCTGTGGAGTCTAATAGAGTATCTAATAGAACTTGTATAACCCCCCAGTCCGGCTTCTGGGTATTGAGGACAGTTTCAAATACCCTAGATACTCTCTCCGGATCTTCTCTGTAGGGCCCTGCCAGTCTCATCCATGCCTCGAGATCAATGGGGGAGAAAGGTGCCTTCACCACTGTCAGGCTGTGAGACCCCACCCCTGCCCAGAGCTGAGCTATGGCCTCCTGCTTATCCCTCTCCTGCTTTCTCACCTCCTGCTCCCCGACCTCCTGCTTTCTTACCTCCTCTTCCCCTACCTCCTACTTTCTCTCCTCCTGCTCCCCTACCTCTGGCATTCTCACCTCCTGCTCACCCTGGGTTTTCCCCACCACTGGACTTGAAATTAACTCTTGCCTCCCCCCTGACTGCTCATCCCCTCCTTGTGTTTCCCCCTTATCAGGCACACTCCAATTCTCTGTACCCCTCCTGTCTCCTGCATCTGGTGCTCCTTTCATTTCTACATCATCCTCCTCCCATTGGCTGTGACACTTCAAACAGTGGGGCCCAATACTACAAGAAGAACAATAGTGCTTCAATCTCCTATCCTTTTCCCGTTCCTTTCCAGAAGCTAACATGAGAGAGTTTGACAGGCTGGGTAGGCACCCCCTTTGCAATTCCAGATGGTCTCTTAAAGAACAGTTCTACATAAGGCATCTCACTCCCCTTCTCTCTTCTACAAAACAGCCTCAGCTGTAACATGGTGTGAAATTCTCCAGCCACTTCGCCTGATTGTCCAGTTTATACAGTGGCCACCAGTAGTTACAATATTGGATTAATCTGGATTTAAGTAGCGAGTCTCCCCCATCTTTCCCCAGTGGTTCAACATACATTTCAACGGAGAATTCGGGATATCATTTCCCACTCTAGTTTTAGAACAGACCGCCCCCGTACTCAATAACACAATTATATAACAACGGCTGGAAAGCGAATACAACGATTACCTGGGCGCGGGGAGTCCCCGCGGCTGTCTCTGCGCTGCAGCGGGCGGGTGACGCTGCCCAGGAGGCTGGCGCTGGAACAGGCGAGAGCCCGCGGGGCCGGGGCCGGGGCCGGGCTGCCGTGCTGCGGGTCTGTTAGGTTTTTTTCTCTTCTCTTGCTCCTCCCCGAGCCAAGATAACAGCGGGAAAACGGCTGAGCTGCAACTGGGGGTGCCCCTGCCCGCCCGCCCGCCCGCTCCCACTCGCGCCGGGAATCCGGCGCGCACTGGCACGAGAGGGCGCTTGGCGTCCACAGGTTTCCGCGATTTCAGCCGCGCACACAGAAAACAAATCAATAATCGATAGCGCACACCCGCGATTGCTTCGAAACCCCAACAGCCATTTAAGTTTCAACACTCTTCCAGCAAGCGAGCTTTGTATCGCAGGCGTCCCAGTGTTGATTTTACAGGCCGGCAAACTGAAATCAACACACAACCCACTCGCGCACGCTGCCAGAGACCAAAAAGGATTCAGAGTGTCTAAGCAAACTCCAGCACAAAAGCGAGTACAGCAATGCTTTGGCTCCGGTGTTATGAGCCTGTTTTTCTACTCCTCGGCCAGCTACAACTGCTTTAAGTTTCCTGCTCCAGGGGACCCCCTCGGAGGGAACTGGAACCCCCCAGTCCTGAGAGACTGGAACCTCCCCAGTAGTCCTGGGGGACTCGAAGCCCCGGACGGTGAGCTTTCCCAGGGACTTGAACCCTGTTGGGTGACTCAAACCCTTCAGCAGGAACTCTGGGAGGGGACTCGTCCCCTTCGTCAATAACCCCAAGATAAACAATTTTAATGATGCCTTTACTCACCCCAGGGACCTTGCCCCGAGCCCCTGACGGTCTGAGGCCGAGGCTTTCCCCGAGAACCCCTCGGTGCCGGCTGGAAATCTGTAGACTGCAGATCCGTCGAGGCTCAGAGGTGAGCTCCCATCTGGGTGGCCAATAACTGTCACCGAAATTCACCGAAAAGCGGGTAAAATAAAACCCCTTAACACCAACGTAGCGTTAGGAAGTTTTAACAGGCCTGGTGCAGAGGGGATAAGCTCCACCTGGCGTCCACAGGATTCACTACAAGTGCATTGCTTCTATACAGACACCGCGTGTGTATTATAATTGTTGATTACCATAAAACCTTCCCCGTGCTGCCAGGTTCAGTTTTTTCTATAATTTTGTTTTGGCTGTAGCTGCATTCCTAAGGCAGATGTCTTCCCCTTATCTTCTTCCTGTCCTTGATGAGAAAGCAGCTCCTGCATACCCTGTTTCTTTGCTAAAACTACACAGACACAGCAGAAATTGGACTAACGCTTTTGCTGCCAGTTCCACAACAGGACTGAGAGCACATCTCTGCACCTGCCAAGGATTTGGGCTGGAAAGGATAAAAGAAAGAGTGCAGGAGATGAGGAAAGGAAAAAGGCTCTGTGGGAAAAGACCAGCCAGGCTGTCCTGCCTTACCAGCCTGATGGGCTTTGCCATACAATGAACACCAAGGTTTCTGAACAAATGACAAGCATTTATTTTATACAGATGAGAAAGAAATTAAGATGTCAACACCGCACCAAGAGTCAGAGACAATCCCCCAAACATTTGAAGAGCAAAAATGTTTCCAAGACAATAAAGCAAACAGCATTACATCTGGAACAATGATGGAAAGCCAGTGGTTTAGCTGCTCCCTGTTTCCAGTCACATGCAGCAAGTGCTTTATCCTAACTGGATCTGCTTTATGCTAACCGGATCTTTTGACTTCTTGGTCCCAGCTAAGGCACAAACTAAGACACCTGATAGTGCTCTTCAGGTTGTGAAAGAGCAGGATGTCAGCTCTGTTAAACAGCTCAGGCTAAACAGCTTGCCTTGTGCTGAGAAACCTGGCTGATTACAGCAGCAAAGGGCTGAGCAGAGAAGTGCCCCCCTTCCCTAATGCCAGCAACTGCCACCAGCAGACCTGGGAATGCTCCAGTGCTGGAGACAGAAATCACTGTGTGTCACCTTAGCTCGCTAGTAGAAGGACAAACCTCAGGGAGATGCTCTCTTCTCTTCATTTCAGTGGTTTATGCTGATAAATTACCCCCACCTTTTGCACATGACCTCTTCAAAACAGCTCTCCTGGCTGTAACACAAACTTTCCCACAGCAACAGACTGAAAGGCTCTAAATACTAAGAATGTCCCTTTCCAGGCTCCTCAGGAGAAGCAAGACTGGGTTCCAGCCAGGCCCTTGCTAGGTGCCCCAGACCAGAACTGCAGTGCTACCTGGAGGTGCAAGAGCTTGGGGAGAGCCACGTCCTCTCATCTGCAGTCTCTCCACAGCACAGGTCGCTGTTCAGGGCTCCCAGACTTTCTGCAGAGGAAGTACTGGTGGTTGAGGGCTGCTTTGGCTGAGATGCGCTTGTTGGGATCATACAGGAGCAATTGCTGCCAAGAGAAAAGCCCAACAGATTTAGGATTTTAAAAACTGGGTGATTGATTGCACCTGCACACAGCTGGGCCCAGTTGCAGTTGTTGGTCCTGCCTTTTTCCTTCTCTGGGCTTCAGCAGTCACTCACAACTGAAGTTACTCTGGGGATTATCTTAGAAGAGTTCCTTGACTCCTAGTGCAGTGGTTCCTAGAGGAACCTGTAACGACAGTCCTTCTTCAGAGTAGGACTGAGACCTATTCCATGATTTGGTGCTTTTGCAATGTCAGAGGTGAGCTAACACACTTCCAGGTAATTAAATCTCAAATATCCCTATTCCTTGCCTAGTTTGAAAGCATCCTGTCTATCCCCAGGGCCTGTTCTGAGCCCTCACTCACCATCAGTAAGTCTCTCCCATCTCGATCTAAGTTTGGAACAATGTCCTTCATCTCCTTCCTTGGCCACCGGGGGAAGCTGCCCTTGTAGTCAGGGAGCTGGGTCACACCAGGCCAGGTCACCTCAGTAGGAGTGCCCAGGATGCGAAAGATCTGGAAGAGCTGATCAATCTCAGAGTCCCCTGGAAACAGGGCCTTCTTGGTCATCTAGGGGAAGAAAAGGAAAAGCCAGTTCCCACCTTTCCATCCGCTGTGTTCCCTATTTCCTGCTGCAAGCAACCCTCTGTCCCAACAGGTGCAAACAACTGCATAGACCAGGGCAGTTACAATGCAGTGATTCTGCCAGACAGTGCTTGGGAACATCACAGGTGTCTGACTGCTTGTTCCCACTCTGGGCTAGCTCCCTCCTGTCAGCTCTGCAGCTCAGGGACTTTGGGAATGAGGAAAAGTGCCATTACACTGCAGGGCTTACCAGAGCTCTTCCAAGGGGAGTATGGACCCCTAGAAGATCTGTTCTGCCATGCCACGAGAGTGTTTGTTCTCTGCAGCCCACCATGGGGACATCTGAAGAGAGTCATCTCCTCCCAGGGCCAAAATGCTGCAGCAATGAGGCTGAAGTTACCCCTTTTGCAAGGGGAGGCATTGTATTCCAATGTACTTGGAACTGCAACCTTCTGCCAGGCCCCCAGGGTGGTAGATTTCCTTCTGAGATAAGGACCAGCTAACACTTAGGGTGGACTCTCCATAAAGCACACCCCAGGAGAGGGTGGGAATACAGCATCCCAGATGTTCTGTATCTCATCCCTCCTTCGCACTGCAGCTGCCTCCTCTGGCTCATTAAAGAGATTATTTAAACCCATCCTACCATTTCTGCAAAGATGCAGCCGATGCTCCAGATATCCACAGGGGTTGAGTAGTATCTGCATCCCAGCAGTATCTCAGGGGCTCGGTACCACAGGGTCACCACCTGGAAAGGAACCAACAAACAGGCTGTGTCTGCCTTTCCCTGGATGAAACCAGAGGCACGGGACCCTCCCTTCTCAGCTGTAATGCAGTGACTACAAATCAGAGCGTGCTAAGACCTTGCTGAATTCACAGACACTTTAGTGCCTGCAGGGTTGGGATTAACAGAACATTCTTCAACAACGCACTCTGGAACAATTAAATGTACCCTGTGGAGAGAAGGTGGGAGCTCAGCTGGCAGCCAGGCTCCGGTAGAGACAGCCAGCACGCCTGGTGGGGACATGGAGGTCCCTTAGCTGCAGGTGAAGTTAAGAGCACATTCCTGGCATGGCTGTGCCTCTGTTACAGATCAGCAACTTGTGCTGCTGCTGCTGTTCACCCACTCTGGATTGTGTACCCCACTCGGGGAACATCAACACTACCTCATGAGTGTATGTGCGTAGGGGGACCCCGAAAGCTCTTGCCAGTCCAAAATCAGCCAGCTTGATTGCTCCGGCTTCGTTAATGAGCAGGTTCTGCGGCTTCAGGTCCCTGTGGATGACCCTGTGCGAGTGGCAGAAGCTCACACCCTGCAGCAGCTGGTAAAGGTAGTTCTAAGGAGAGAAGAGACTTCAGATAAGGCCACGATGAAAACACTTTGAACTCTGGATTGTGCAAACCAACTGACTTTGGATCACTTATAGATCTGAATGGGAAGGAAGCTCTTGTTACAGTGCAACATCAGGCTTATGGGCCACTACTCAGAGATACACACAAACTGCTGCCACACCACGTGGGGACAGAGAGACTCTAATCCAGGCACCCTTACTGTCTACAAAGACAATTAGCAACAGATCCCTCCTTTCCTCTGCACCAAGATTGGCTGGACAGCCTAGAAACAGCTGGGAAATAAACGTTTCTGAGCAATAGTGCTGTGAGGGTGTCCCAGCTGAAATGTTTGAGATCTGGGAGACTGAGGAATCATTTCCCCAGAGATGGCTCTGCCCAACAGAAGGCAGCAGGGACATGCTGTCTGCTCTGCCTGTTGGCATCCCTTCCACACTGTACCTTGACCAAGCTTAAAGGAAGCTCTCCAGATTGGCATGAGTCCATGTACTTCTTCAGGTCCTGATTCAGATACTCAAACACTATATAGAGCTTCTTCTGGCTGTGTATGACATCCAGCAGCCTGTAAAAGTACAGGTTCTCCCTTCAGTATCTGCTCCAGACCTCTGCAAATTCCCAAACATCCCTCCTCCCGCTCATGCCTCTG
The DNA here is from genome assembly GCF_029207755.1 of Chamaea fasciata. NCBI lineage: Eukaryota > Metazoa > Chordata > Aves > Passeriformes > Sylviidae > Chamaea > Chamaea fasciata. The sequence continues at coordinate 7,602,094 of NW_027094104.1, read as the reverse complement.
CTCTGTTGGTCCTTTGGAGAAGAGAGGGGCAGCTTAAGGGCAGAATCTAGTATGGGGCAGTAGCAGTGTGTTGCTGAAGTGGCAGACCCCTGAGGTACTACTGAAAGCCAGGGAAGTGCAAGGGATTTCTGCATTTTCCTGTGTATTTTGCTCCTGCCTATGCAGCTGGGGAAGGACAGAATAACCCCCTTGCTATCTGCTCCTGGAGCAAGGGCTCATGGATGAGCTGGTGGGGAGGGTGCATCCAGGTCTTACCTGACTATGTTAGGGTGCTTCAGCTCCTTCAGCAGTGAGATTTCTCGGATCGCAGTGCTGGGGACACCCTCTGACTCCCTGTGGCAGAGATAGGCTGTACTGCACCCCATAACCCAGGAGGATCCCACAGCCCAATGGGCTCTGTGTCCCTTCCTTCTTCCACTGTACCCGAAGGGAGAATTTGAGTTTGGGGTGGAGCAGTGGCTGGGGTGGGCTGGGGTGAGGCGGGGGGAAATGGAGTTGTGGGCAAGGAGAGGGAGAGGATGACCTAGATATGCAAGCCTTGGGGCAGAGCTTATTTGGAAGCACCTAAGGGTGCATTTAGAGACACAATAATGCATTAAATAGCTAGGTCTTTCTTTTAGGATGTGGGGGAAAATTAAAGCTCTTCGCCCCTCGGGCAGCCACTTCCCCCACCCTGAGGGGCCACCATGGGGTGCAGCCCCAGCATATTGGCTCCCAGTCCACACAGACACCCCTCGCTGTGCACACAGCTCAGGGCCGACCCAGGGGAAAAGCAATAAGCTTTAACCTGCTCAACCCCACCCTGGAGGGCCGAGGCTGACCCTGCCCGACCCACACAGCACAGCCCTGAGGGAGACACTACTTCACTACATGGCAGCTGCTTCCCCCTGCCCTGTGCCATGGACCCGGGGCCAAGTGGTGCCAGATCAGGCCCTAAACACTTGTACTGAAAGATTTTGAGCTGCTGGCTCAGCAATGGGTTAAATCAGCCCTTTTTTTAGGCCACCTGAAAGTTGGGGTCTTCCCTGTGCACCCACACAGCTGCCATGCCCATGAGACATAGAGCCCCTAAGCCCTCCAGACAACATTCCCTTTGGCTCTGCCTTTCCTGGCGCCACAATACATAAGGTTTAATCCTAGAGACACCTTTTTTCCCCCCTCATGTCAGGCTTTTCTGTGCCTCTGGCACCATACTGGCCATAGGCCTGGCGCCATGGCAGGCCCAGGGCTTTGCCCCACTCACGTGTCCAGGCGGATCTTCTTGAGGGCCACCAGCTGCCCCGTGCGCTTGTTGCGAGCCTTGTACACCACGCCATAGGTGCCCTCCCCAATCTTCTCCACCTTCTGGAACGACTCCTGGATGGCCTCCATGGGGCTGCCTCGGCCTGCCGATGGCAGCGTGGGGCGGCTGGCACCGCGCTCTGAGGGGAGGGGAAAAAAAAGAGCGGGAAACAAAAAAAGATGAATGTGGGCAAAGCGTTTGAGCCCCCACCAGGTATTCCCTGAGGTGCTGCCGGGGTCTGGGTCCCACCTTGCTGCTCCCTCAGCCTGAAGTGACCCCTCAGGGACCTGCCTGGGGCAGCTGTGAGGGCACAGGGCGGCCTGGTGGGGTGCGGGGTGTCCGGGGAGCTTCAGGTGGACAGAGGCACAAGGAGCCACACAGGCTTGGTTGTTCTGTTGCCCAGGTTGTCCAGTGTGCTGGCTGCAGCCAAAAACTGAGGGAAGTTGATGTAAAGAGGCACTTTGGGGCCTGGGGAAGAGCAGCACGAACTGCGCCGGACCAGGGGAAGCTCTCCTGCTCCATCTGCACAGTGCTGGGCATCGGTGCGGTAACTGGGTTCATAATTACGGCTCCCTGGGACACACTGAGGGCAAACACTCAGCAGAAATGCCTTTTATATTGTTCGTTTGGGGTTTTTGTTTGGTTTGGTTTGGGTTTTTTTTTTTGGGGGGGGGGGGGTGTTTGGCAGGGTTTTGTTGTTGTTGCTCTGTTTTGTCTTTATTTTCCCCCTTTTGTCTTGCACAATTGTCCCTTGAACCTCCCCAACATGGGCTGTGCTCCTCCGTCAGCCTTCGGGAAATGTCCTTGAGGGGGAATTAATCATTGACTTGATAGCTGACAGAACACAAGATTAAAACAAACTTAGGCATGTGGCACCAGGAAAGGCAGAGGCAAAGGGAATTTCATCTGGGGGACTTGGGGGCTCCATGTCTCTGGGTGAGCATGGACATTGCAGCTACATGTGTCCACAGGGAAGACCCCAACTTCTGGGTGACCTAAAAAAGGCCTGATTTAACCCATTGCTGAGCCAGCAGCTCAAAATCTTTGAGTGCAAGCAGAAAAGGCTGGAGATGGCTGCATTCCCCTGCAAACCACAGGCATGGCTCACCCCAGATTTGGGGATTTCTACAGTACATGAGAGTCTTCTCTCCCTTGCACAAATATTTGATTCTCATCTCCCACTGGCAATGTTCTGTCCTTTTGTCAATGGTTTAATTCAGCTGTGTGGGCACCTTGTTCTTTAATCAGAGTGGCTCTGATGTAACTTCATCTCCTTTTCTGCAACTTTTTTAAAGCCAGCCACTTCCATACACACCCAGTACTTAGGAGAAGGAGGAAAACTGAATTTTCCTACATCATCTATAGGGTTTGTGCAGGGCCTAACACATATAACTTGGCAAGAAAGAGGGATTTAATCAATAAAAGACAGGCTGCCTTCTTTTTTCATCTTTATTTAGGAAAAATTTCAATTAAAATCTTTAGATACTTCAAAAATAGTGATTTAAGGTCTCTTAAACTTAGTTGTGTCAAGGAAGAAAGTCAAGTACTCAGGGTACTGCAAATATTTATTTAAGACTTAGAATTAATCCTCCCCTTAGATACCAGTTCTTCCTACCTGATGAGGCAGGTGCTACTGAAAATAGGGACTCTTTGTTCTTCTTGTTTTTTTGGTCAGCCCAGCTATGTGAATGTTTTGCCAGGAATGTTCCTGCGTGGCTGCTGAGTCAGGGTACCCCAACACAGACACTCATGGGCTCATAGCCAGGCAGGGGTAATGAACTTTGTGTCAATGCCCTTTTCCCCCATCTGCCAAACCTGAGCTGCTTAACTCCAGATTCAGAGACTTCCTCTTCTGACTTCTTCATGTTGTGCATTATGAAAGGATCAGTGTAACCCAAGTGTTCCCTTTCCTTAACCACCCTTTCAAGCAAACAACAAACCTGCTTCCCAGAGCTATTTTCAATCATGACACCTGGGGCAGGAACGGACAGGCCACAGTCACACACGTTGACTCGCAGTCTTCAGGTGATTCCCTGCTCAGTGATTTGCTGTTTGCCACAGCAAACACACCTCCTAATTTACTTTTAATATATTTGTTGCAAATGGCAGTGCAAGGACCAGCGTCGCTGGCCTTGGAGCTGCTGTCAGGATATGCTGTTTTCCCTCTGCTCCTGCCTCTCATTGAAGTATTTCCTCTGCTCCTGTATGGCTTGTTCCAGCAGGGGCACGTTGATCCCTTCCACGCAGGTCAATATTCGTGCTTTTACCACAGGACTGGAAGTTTCTGGAGAAAGGAAAACAGACAGAGCAGCTTGGAGACAGAGAGCTCCCTCAGGCAACACATGACTCAAGCTGGACAAATAACCATAGCCTGAGAACTTCAGGAGACCAGACTGGCTGCATGCTGCCACTGATGTGAGCAGCAGGACAGCTTAATTTAGTGACATGCTTTCCCTCTGCCCTGATGGCTACAAAATGCTGGTGACTGACACTGCACTCCCCTTGCACTGGGGAACAGTGCCAGTGCCTGCCATGCAGCATCTGCCTACTTTGTGGCTGGATGCACTTTGGTTTTCCCTGTCTGAAAAGCAGCAGTGATGTGGCTGAGCTCATTTCTGAATGCCCCCGTGCAGACACGAGGGCTCAGAAGAGGCTCAAAGCTGGCTACAACCAACAGTTCATTGGTGGCTTTCAACATGGAGCTGCAGGGAAGGGGCCAAACCTTGGTGACACAGCCACCATCTCAGTCTGCTCCCCTGCCACCCCCTCCTAGGCTGGGATGACCAAAATAACAATTTTCTAAAGGAATTTTGCAGGTCACTCTCTAGAGGCCATGTGAAGAGGCTTCCCACGTGCCACTGAGGACTTTGGTGGCATGAATACGAATGCTTTTTATCAGGTGTGGCCAAGATAACAAAAAATTTCCTTCACCATCAGATCAACTCACCACGCAAAGCACCAAGCAGGTGGAACATAGGGCACCCCAGGAAAGGACAACAGGGTGACTTGCATGACAGAGCCTGCCCACATTCCTCACATGTCTGAGGGCAGGGAATATAATTAGAGCCTTTCAAGGATGGCAAAGACCAACCCAGCCACTTGCAATGAGGTATTGCTGCAATCTGTCACGTTTGGGGTGAAGACAGTTGGTGTGGTGGCTGGCAGTGATGCCAGAAGACTTTAGCACAGGTTTCACAAGACCAGCAATGCTGATGAAATGCTTCTTGTTTCTAAAATAATCTGTGCCAGAGGACCAGATTTTCACCAAGATAAGGGTGGCTCTTCTCATGGTCAGCAGGGACAGAGGCTGCTCCTACCTTGTATCACACACTCGTGTGACTGGAGGAGCTGCACAAGAGGAGCCTTGGCCCAGGCTGCCCTCAGTGACTCAGGGAACCCCGAAAGAGCTGCAAAGGGCATCAGTTCCTGGAGCATTTACCTTCCCTGTGTTCAGCCTCTCCCAGGACTAGGTAGAAAGATCCCACTTGGGCTTGGAATGGCTCCACAAACTTGGTGTCAACACAGACATGGTACTGAGCTGAGTTGTGCTGCGTGGCGAGAATGGCTTCAGATCGGGCCAGGTCGTAGCAGCATAACCTGGGAATGATCAATGTGGGAAGCTCAGCTGTGCAGAAATCCAATTAAAAACCAAAGAGGGGGGGTGCTCAGCCAGTGAAGGAAAGGCCTGGCCTGCAAGGAGAGCAGAGTACCCTTCTCACCTGCCAAATGTCCTCAGTGTCTTCCCCTCAGGGACTGAGCTGTTGATCTCCCACGGGAAGTAATAGACACCAGCACTTGGCAGCATCTCACACAACGGCTGGCCTGCAGTAAAGCAAAAGGTCTGACTCTGTGCTTCTCCAGTAGCTGATCCGAATTTTAAGTGATACTGCCCTTCAACTCCTTCCTTGCCCAGGTTCTACCATCCAGGGGGTTGCAAGAGCCTCACAGCTTCCCTGCTGAGCCCTATTTGCAGCTCCTCTTTGTGCCAAGCCTACGGCATCCTGGCACAAACAGGAGCTGCATAGTCCCACACAACCCAGCATGAACTACAGGCAGCCTACCAGGTCCTCTGGGTCTCCCCCGGGCTGTGGACAAGTTGAGAAAAGTTAAGGAAGTGGGGAGAATGGTGACTGAGCAGTTCAGAGAATGTGAGGGACTGAGACGCAGCGATAGCCACAGCTGCTGGGGTGTAGAGTACTACACAGCAAGATTTAAGGAATGATCCCGAGCCTCTTCTCTTACTGCAGCATAAGAAGTTCTGGGAGTGTCTGATCCTGCAACTGGAGAACAATAAATTGGATCCAAGCCAGCCTGGTTTTGTCAGAAGTCTGGTAGGGTTTAGCAGAGATGAGTGAGAAGGATTAATTCCAAGACAAGGCTCAGGTGGGGCCTCCTGGGAGCTCCTGCAGTGGAGCAGGACTGGCACAGGCAAGTCAGCCACAGCACAGAGCACACAGAAAGGCAGGAATGCAAAGCAGCTTCAGCCAAGTTCTAATCCTGCCCAGTCAATGTCATAGTTAGGCTCCTGGCTGTGCCCTGAAGTGGTTTTTTTTGGCATAATTTCCCCTCTGATCTCCCTTGCAGCGTGCCTGTGTTCAGAGTACTTCCATGCTTCATTTACTTTTTTTTTTTTTTTTTTTTTTTTCCTCTGTGGTGGACCCCGAGAGCTGCACAACAGCCCAGGCAGGGACTCCTGCCACTCAGACAAGTGGGTCCATTGCTGGGTGTTCAAGGACCCCCAGTACTGATTACTCACACACACTGTGGTTTTAATGCTCGGTGTCCCCTGCCCACCCGACGCATTGCTCACGGGATTGCAACCTTGCAAAATGCCCCACGGAGGACTCCGTGGGAGGCTGCCGAAACCAGGGCGATCCTGGCTTACCCCGTCACTGCACACACCTCTCTCTCCCTGCCTGCTGCCCCACAGTCCCATGCCAGGCTGTGGACACCCAGAGCGGGCTGAAAAACCCTTCTGGTAGGGTGGAAACCCAACTCCCCGCCCTCTGCAGCTCCCTGCATCCCCACCGCACCTCACATTGAAAACACGGGGTCAATTCTGCACCTCCAGAAGGGCAAAGACTGTCCTGTACCGCTCGGGTTTTGCTCCTGAATCACACTGTGCAGCAAGGTGGATCAGCCAGGGATGCAAGATGCTCAGTGTACGTTTAATGCACTATTTAACGTATAGAGTCATTTAGGTTGTAAAAGCCGTACCCCAATCACCACACCCCCTCTGCCCACCCAATGTGCTACCTAATGCATGCGCCACCTCCGCCGCAGGACCTTGTAGGGAGATTTACGGCAGGCCCAGCCCTAAGCGCAGCCCTTTATGCGCACACCCAGAGCACTATCCAACACCGCATTTAACGCGCGCACAAACGCAGCCCCCTAATGGCACTTAATGAGCTGTTTATTTAATTAACTACTCGATGCCGCACGTGCCAGGCGCTCTCCCAACGCCGCTCTACGCCCACCACGGCGCGATTTAAAGCACCGCTCCCAGCACGACTGAACGCGCCCTCACCGCTCCGCCATGGCCTCCCGCGGGAAGGGCGGGCACGGGGCGGGGCCCACGTGCTCAGGGCCCACGTGGCGTCGCGGCAGTGACGTCACGAGGGGGCGGTGCCGGCGCGGCGGGGACGGGAAGGGTCGGGATCGGGGTTGGGATTCAGATCGGGATCGGGATCGGGATCGGGCACAGCCGCCGCCGCGATGTCGGTGAACGCGGACCTGCAGAGGGAGCGCGCCGCCGCCACCTTCCAGCCCGAGCTGCTCACTCACATCCTGGACGGCGGCCCTGAGCGCACCCGCCGCCGCAAGGAGATCGGTGAGGGGAGGGCCCGGGCCGTGGGGACGGGGCGAGACAGCCCCGGTGAGGGCGAGGAGGAGGAGGAGGATGTGCGGGGGTGGGAAGGGGAGAGGCTGCGTGGTGGGGGAGACCCAGGGAGCACCTCAGGGAGAGCGGGGTACAGGGCGGGGGTAGCGGGGTGAGGTGAGGAACGGGGAGGTGAGGAACGACGAAGTTGTGAGGGGGTCGCGGGGCGGGAGAGGGTGTGGAGAAGCTTTTTTCCCCAAGGAGAAGAGAAAGCTGTGAGGAGAGGGTTTGCAGGTGGAGGATCAGCGTAAAGGAAGGGGTTAGAGGGGAGCAAGAGCTGCGTTAAGTCCCTGGTCCCCCTCTTCTCCCCAGAAAGGATGTAGTGCGACCCTGGTAGAGCACTGTCCTTTTACTTCTCTGTTTCCCCTTCCTCCAGAGGGTCAGAAGTAGCTTCCCATGGGCATTTCTCATGTACTCTGTCTCCTTTTTCCTTCCTCACATGCTCTTGCCCAACAGTGCAAATGTCATCTGTTTGTCACCCGGCACGACGTGGTTGTGAGAGATTAATGAGCTACTTCCAGTCCCTTCCCTGGCCTGGGACTGTCAGAGGCTGCTGTTGTGTAACTTCGGTGCCAGAGGGGGGCCACAGAAAGTCTGTGGTCTCTGGGCACCTTGTTTTCCAGTTGGCACAGTGGGAATAATAACTGTGCCCTTCTGCTGGAGTTACATGGGGGGTCAGAGTTCACGAGGCTGCCTGAGCCTGTGAGGCTGTTGCTGAGGGGCCTGCAGGTCTTACATCAGTGGCTTGCCCTCCTGCCAAGTCCAGAGTGCTTTGAACTGAAAATGGGGTTTATGTGTGGAACGAGAGTGCTGGGAGTTGAGCTCGCAAAGAGCTTTGATTTCTTTCCCGTTTTGTTAACTTCTAATTTTATTTTCAATTTTCCGATACCTCTGCCTTGAGGTAGAGCAGGTAAAGTGCTGGGTTGTTTCTCACCCCTTGCTGAGGTTTGTGGAAACTGAGCTTGTTTTCCTTTCCTGTTCTGTCCCCAGAGGCTTTAGTTCTTAATGACCCTGACTTCCAGCACGAGGATTTGAACTTCCTGTCCCGGAGCCAACGCTATGAGCAAGCCATCAGGAAGAGCTCCTTGATGGTGATGAAGCTCAGGGAATATGGAATTGCAGATCCCGAGGAGATCTACTGGTTTAAAAGGTACCTAAAAAGATGCAGAGTTTGCTTCTTGTACATACTTTAATCATCACCAAGGATGTTAGAGTTGTGCTTTTTCCCTATGTTTTTTGTTTAAAGGAAGCTCAAGACCTCTCAAGTCTGGCTTCAGTGAATTTCAGATGAAACCCTAAATTCCTGATTTTTGTGTTTTCTTAGGTTTTTTTTTTAACAGAAATGCAACATTAACAATTGCACTTTATATGTGGTGCAGAAAACATAAAACAGAACTTGAAGTCAGATTTTTCTTCCCAAAGGAATAAAAAATTTATACTGAGTTACTTTGAATCTGAATAGATCTGATGAGTTGTCAGCTTCTAATGAAATCTCTAAAAGCTGATTACTTCACCTTGCACTTAGACCCAATAAAGTCACATTGCAGGGATACTTGAAAATATTCCAAGATGACTTATAAGTTCTTGTTTATCACTGTGTGTTCTGTGTCCCTCCTTTAAGCTCCTGGTTCCACAGAGGTTCTCTTTGACCCAGAGGCTTTTTGTTGTATCTGACCTTTGGTTTATCTGATAATATGACCTTTGGATCAAGTTAATCAAAGTAAGAATGTCTTTACATCTGAGTTTTCATTCCTTCCAGAAGGAATTAGAGCTCAGTTCCCGATTTTGATACATTTCTCCCCCTAATTTTGTTAAACTTTTTCTGATTTAGTGAAATAGAAACTGAAAGCAGAGAGGTTACACAGATCTAGAAATCTGTTGTAATCCCATGGATATATCCTCTGGTGCATTAAATAATGAACCACAAGCCCCCTCTCACTTGTTTTGTAGAAAAGCTCTCATGGGCCCCAGGGCATGACCACTGGCACTGGAAATTGAGGTCATCTTGTCCACTGTGGTTTTACTTTCAGAGAAACTGGTTTGCACTGACCTGTGTCTTGAAAGTTCTCATGGAAGTAACGTAAATAATTTAAAATCTATCATTGGTGGACAGTGATAATAGGAAACAAGTTCAGTGACAGCAGTGCATTATTCAGGTGCTGCACAGCCAAAGTTAATCATTAATTCTTTTCCTACACAAGGTTCATTGAAAGTGTCAGGGAAATTTCTTCATTTTTTATTTCCATGGAGAAAATTCAGTAAAGTCATCTAGTCTGTCAGATGGAAAATTTTAACAAATTTTCTGTCTTTTTGTAGCATTAATGATAATATTATATGAAAACAGACTTTTCTGAAGTAGTCAAATGAGACATTCTAGTTTTGTCTTTCCATAACCTTACTTTGGAGTCAGCAATTCTTAGGTGGGTGAAAGTGTGATATTTCCTAGAGATACCAAATAGTACCTCCATATCTAACGTAACATGAATGGTTATGTGTGATTAGTCAGAACTCACAGTCCAAAACCAACTGAAGCAATGAAAAAGGCTAATTTTGTTCCAAGGTAAAATCTAATTGCAGCCACTCAGAATTTCAAAATATAGTTGCAATTACTATAGACTGACTGTATTTGCCATTTTTTATTTATTTTATATACCATATTCATTCTGTAATAACATGTAACAGAATGAAGAGCAGTGCATAAACTTCTTGCCTACAGGTGAAATGTGTTTGCTCTAAGAACTGTACGTTGTTAATATTCTGAACTGTCTTCTTTACTATAATGTGTGGTGTTGGCAAGGGAGGATGTGGGCTTGCTGCTGCTTAAAAAATGGATGAAATGAAAGGATTATTTTTTCATCCTTTGATTTCATTTGCATTTTAACATCTGTCCCCACTTTCCCACCTTTTGAGTGTTAAATATTTTTTAGATTTGGTGAACTGCACCCAACTGACAAAATTATGTTTATTTCTATCCCATATCCAAACATGCTAATTGGTGCTAACTGTAAGTGACTTCATTTGTGTAAAAGCTGACCTGGAAAAAGTGTGTTTGGGCTTGTTCATTTTTCCAAACTAAAATCTGAATGGATATGGTGTTGCAACATGCCTCAAATGAAGTTTATGAAATAGACTGACGTCCTTGATCCAGACCTCAAGTTGTATTTATTGTGATTGACATTTCTACTTACGGAAGCTTAAGAAATTTCCTCAGTTATCCCCAAAAGGCAGGGACAGATTTACATATGCAATTTTGAGGAGTTTTTCCCTGCAGCTTTCCTAAACTGCCAGAACATCTCCAGGTAGCTTTGCACATGACTCACCAACTTTATAGCTTGATTTATGAGTAGGTGAGGAGAAATGCTGCTTCCTTCACTGCCCTGAAGATATACTTAAACAGTTGCTGCTGCTGCTGTGACATGTCCAAGTGAATGCTCCTCCTTCCTGTTTCCAAAGGGCTTTGTTGGACTCCAAATCTTAAAGAGGATCTATTAAATATACTTAATTCCTTTTCATGTAGTAATTCTTCTATGTCCACACTGCAGTTGCAGCTGTTGTGACTACAGCTTTGAAAGCCATCAGCCTGAAAGTGCCAATATTCCAGATTTCTTTTACGGTCTAACTGCAGCAAGATGTAATTCAGCATGAAAAATGGGAAATGTTTCTGGTGTAGTGCTCCAACACTCTTGGAAGAGAGCGAGCTGCTCAGTTTTAATTCACCTTCAACTTTAATTAACCTTCATTGAGGAAAATGGGTTTAAACAAAGAAGTGAAAAACAGTTGAGATAAACTGGGTAATGGAAGAAGAGAAGACCTGAGAGCTGCTGGTCACCAGATGATTCCTGTGTTCATGAGCACTGCATGAATGTGCACTTTCCCTGTTGGAATTTGGTTTTACATCTCTAAATTAGGACCTGGAGTAGCTTTGATCTTGTCAAAGTAGAAAAACTCTACTATGGGCCCTACTTGCCATTGCTCAATTAATGCAGAGTGCATGAGTCTGCCTTGATCTTACTTTGACACAGCTGGAACAGGAGTTTATTGCCATAGCAGTTGTTAGCTCTGAAGCCCAGATAGCACAGCTCAAACGCAGCTCCTGCTCCTTCTCCACTGGGATCTCCACCCTTTGAGCTCCTCTTTGAGAGAGTTACTTCAAGAACTGCACAAAGCAGAAAAGTTTGCACACAGACTAATGTAAAGTAAATGCCCCCTGTTCTGTGACCAAGTTCTGCAGCCTGAGAATGGCTTTGCAGCTGTTCTGTAGCTTTGGAGCCTCTGAACAGAGACTTTGCCTCTGTTGTCCTCTGTGCACTTGGAGGCAGTGACACACCTGTCACATAAGTGCCATTTACTGTGTGGGTGGCACTGGTTGCTGTGAAATCTAAGAAGATCTGTATTGCCAAAGCACATATTACTACACAGCCTTCTCCCAGAAGTGGATTTGGAGCTGCAGCCTCATTGTGACACTGGTTGTTGTTGCAGGGCTGACCTCAGAGCAGCTGGTCATTGATTAGATGGTAACTGCCACCATCAGTCTTGACAGAGCAGAGTGTTTGAACAGTTAGTTACACACTGCAGCCTTTGGAGAACAGCCAGTCCACGTGCTGGGAGTACTGAAATTATGATGGGAAGCAGTAAGAGTTCAGAGAAAGAAAAAGGAAGGGAAGAAAAGCTGTTGTTCCTCCCTTCACAGCTGGTACTTCTCCTGTTTGCCCTGTGTCTTGAGGAGAACAGGATTCTCTCTCATTGTCATTCAAGTTGTTAGAAGGCACATTAAGGAAATCCTAAATCTTCAGTGTGTAGTAGGCAGAGATGAATAGTTTCTGCTATAATTTAATTTTCATCTTAGTTAATGCAAGAAGCTGTTAAACTGCTGCACGATTGGCTACTGAAACATCATGACCTTCTGACACAGGGATGTGTTAAAGCATCCACTTGCAAAATGTCTGTTATCTTCCTCCTGTCAGAGAAGGGGATAGTTAATGAGGAGATATCTGGCACTTGTGATTAAACTTCCTCATAGGCAGTGAAAGTTGCTGGTGTGACCTTTCAGAAGATTTCTGGGATTTTTTCCTGGAGAATTACCTTCGGAGAAGCAGTGTCTGACCTGATTTTTCTGACAGCAAAGCATGGGCTGCACATTTTTCTCAAGTTCTTTCAATGACTGCTGAAAATAGGCAAAGACCAATTCAAACTCTTCCCAAGCTTCCGTGAAACTTTGAAACAAAGTCAGCACTCATTTTCTCCCTGTAGATTTGTCCTTTTTGGGTCCAAGGAGTAGGTGCACGATAATTATGCTGTAGGCAGTGAGGAAGAAAAGGGTGTTGCTGTTGCTGTATAGGGCCTGGGCTAAAAGAATGACCCACTTAGGAAACCACAAGAGTGTTGAAAAGCTCTGTCTTACTGTCCTTGCAGCATTTTTTAGCCCTTGGTCGCCCCAAAAGCATCAGCTTTGGTAACATGTGCTGCTGTAGGCAAGAATTTTTTGGTGAAAGAACTGTGTGGCTCGATTCCAGGAACTTGAGACACTGTACCTGCACCCACACCAGCTTAAAGCACAGTTAGATTATAATTATCTCAATAAATATCTAAATGAAAATCTAATAGCACCAGCATTAGATTACAATAGTTTTGGTCCTGGTAAAATCCATGGCTCATTTAGTCTTGTTCATTTAAAAAAGGCAACGTGCAGTTCAGTGGTGCTTTGTCTCTCACTCTAAGGCTGGTTTTCACAGCCTGTACAGGACCTGCTGTTGAATTATCAATTATTTACTCTCTGCATGGAGCAAAATGCCAGTCACAAATGCTGTTGTAATTGACAAGCTGTGTGCAGAACACCCCCTCTGTGGTACTTATGCAGAGGGCTCATTTTTTTTCCTCCTTTGTCTTAGAGTTTTGATGGAATAAACATTTGTCTACAGTAGAAGATGAAGAAACTGTTCAAGCTGCAGAAGGGAGATGTTTTAATTGAGAATGTACTTTGCCTGCCATTGTGGCTACTAGATAATTAGAGTTCTCTTTCATGAAATAACTTCTGCTTTGGTGAAGCAAACTTAAAATATCTGATTTTTCTTTCCATTCTCTCCAGCACAAGACTGTAACGGTAATTTTAATTGAAGCTGAGTTCCAGGTCTCACAACTGTTAGAAGCAGCTGCAGGTAGTACAGAGCTGTTCTGAAAAGAACTCAGTCACCAAAGAAAGCTTTACATTTTTAATATATGTTTCTTTTAACTAACAATGCCCTAGTTGCAGGCTACCAGCAGCAGCAGTGGGATTTATTCCCACAAAGCCTGAAAGTTGGGGAAGAAAATAATTCGGTTTTCATGTCCTTAGTTTCAAGTTCCTCATGAACCTTTGTAGGATATTTTTTCCAGATACACAGCCACAGCAGGATTCATGGGGTGAAGAAGATGCCTGGAAGAAACATCTGTTTCCCCATTAGCTCTGCTTCTGATGCCTCCACATTTGGAGGTTGCTTTTGGGACAAAAAAAAAAAAAAAAGGTTGAATGAAGCAAAGAGATTATTTATCTTATGCTCCAATTGAAGAAAAGCCTTTCAGGTTCGTGGTAACAGTAAGACTGAGATCCAGATCCCTCTATTTCTCTCCTGTAGAACATGCTTGGGCAATTCTCCTGAACCTATGGGTCTCCACTTCAGCATGTTTCACAAAACCATAGAGACCCAAACGACTGCTGCTCAGAAGGAGAAGTGGCTGCCCCTGGTCCGTGGAGTCAAGATAATTGGCACCTACGCCCAAACCGAAATGGGACATGGTTAGTTCCCTTCAGGGATCAATGGGTAACCTCTTTTCTCTAACTCCAGTGGGTAAATTGTTAATGTTCCCTGGGTCAGTCTAAAGGGGGAAAGGTAAAATTCCTCAGTTAATGGTTTGATGTGTGTAACCAGACAGCTGCCTCATTTCACATCCTGACAATCCCAGGATTCCTTTTGGTCTTTTCCAGAATGCACCTCTTAGCTGATCTCTGCATTGGTAGTTGTTACCTTCTTTTTGAAATGAGGAGGTTGTTGTAAGCCCTGAGAGTCTGAATTTCACTTGAGCCAGTTGGAACATGTTAATGAACAGTACTGTGGTTTTTACTTTTGCCTGATTTTGGAACATGTATGCCAGAGCCCTCGGTGCATGGCTGGCCTGCAGAAACAGGTCAGGAGCATTCCTATAGGAGCAGTGGAGCAAAATTGTGAGGTTTGGGTTGAAAGTCAGGTATGCTTTGCCCTAGGCACTTCTCTTCCAGATGCTGCTCCACTGCAGCTGTACAGCTTCCTGGAAAGGTCTTGTTTACAAAGAAAAAAAAACCATCTTATTCCTGCTGCTGTTGAAAGCAACCTTCACTGCTTCAAATGGAAAAACATTTAATGGATCAAGAAACAGTCTTTTAGCCCAGCACCTGGAATTATGGCTGTTAAATACCAGCAAGAATAGTTTACCAACAAGGACTCCAATGCTTGTGCTGGCATCTGAAGTGGAAAAGCCTGAGGTGTACAAGTCTGGACGCTGCTGGATGGCAATGCCAGCTGTCTGGTTGTTCAGTTACAGCTGTGAAACATTCGTAGAAGACTCAGTGGAAGAAATCTTGTCCTCTCTCCTACTCAACAAACCCAGCTCAACACCAGAAGCTGAGAGATAACTGGATGGCAACAATCAGTGCCTGCTGGCCTTATTTGCTTTCTCACACCAGCTGCTTGAAATCAGTCACATACACACTGCAGTGATTGGTTTTACTTATGATTTCACATTAAATCATTGCACTTTCTTGCCTGGTGATGGTTGATTTCCTTATAGTTCTCATGTTGTTTCATGGTTAAATTACTATTTGACACTAAATGGAGCTAATACAGTGAAGCAGATATATTTTCTATGCTGAATAATTGAAATGCAAACATTTGGCATTCCTGCTATGAATGTTGAGTATCTGATATTTCATCAGTGAAGCTGCTGCAGTAATTGTCACTGAACTTTGCTTAATTTAATCCTGATGTTTAAAATCTGGTGATGGGGAAACAGACCTTTGGATTATTGAACTCTGGCCTGAATGGGTAGTTACTCAGTTTTATCTTGGTGACTATGTGTGTGATAGCCTGTGTTGATTTTAGCCTGTTTCATAGTGAAGAAGTCTCTCTCTCTAAAAAAAAAAAAAATTCAAAGAAAGAAAAAACAAATAGCACAGGGCTGAAAATGAAACAAGAAGGAGCAGTGAAAAAGTGAAAATATTGTGCTGTTTCTATCTGGTTTATAACTACTGCTGGTAAATAAGGAAATTTTTTTCCACTCTTGGCTGTCAGCTGTGTAGTCCTCACCAGTACTGAGCTCACTTAGAAGCTGGTATTCCTGGTAGGCCATTAGTCCCCTGTTGGACTTGGTCACTGTGCAGTCAGAAAGCTTAGAAAACCTTGCTTCTGGGTTTATTAAATAGTTGAATTTGTTTGTAGGAGTCTGAGAATATCAAAAAAACAGTTCTTGGGAAGCCCTAGGGACAGAACTAGTTCATATTAATGTGTATTTAGAGAACACAAGGATGCATTGTTCCCACTTTGCTAAGAATGTCAGATGAGTTTGAGCCAAGCTCAGACCAGTGCTCTTTCCATAATGCATTTCATTTAAATATATCTATATATTCCTGTTAAAGTCCAATTAATTTCATACATAAATGAGCCAGATGGAGGTACTGGTCTTCAGTCTATTCCCACTATTTTAATACTCAAAGCTGTCAATATTTTAAGGTTTAATAATGGATTAATTCTTCATATCAAAAAACTTAATAGACCACTTAATTACCTCACAATGATGTTTGTCAGAACATGGAGAAAAAGTAATTCTAATGAAAGATGTTTAATTGGAGATAATTTGTGCTGGTGATTTACAAATTGCAAAATGTTGGCTTTCTTCCCAAGTTGTTCATGTTCACAACTTTGACTTACAGGTACAGAGCACTGTCCTTTTAAGAAAGTTCTTTAAAATAGAAGAAGCTGAAGGGACATGTACACTAATTGTGTCTGATATTCAGTTTTAAAAAATTAAAGTAAATAGTGCAGCCAGTTAAGGTTTGCCTTTTTTTAGAAAAAGAAAGTCCATTGAAAACCTAACTTGTTTAACTGGATAAACTGGGATTTCCACCAAGTTCTACCTGGTGTACCTTCTTTGTTCCACCTTCAAAACATAGGAAAAAGAAAAAAGAAAAAGATGGACTTCCTGTATTTGGTTGAAAGCACACTGTGTTCAGCCACATCACATCTCCAACAAACTGACATTCTCAGCTGTCTGCTTCAGCCCGTTGAACTTAGGGATGCTCTGGTGTTCAGACCAGAAGGTCTGGTCCATCTTTTGGTTTGGATTCATCCTTTTTTTTTTAAGTCAATTTAGGGGAATGTTGCAGATGCACTTTCTGCATGATTACAAAGAAATGCACTGCAGCGTGTTAATTTCAAAGCGAGCGCAATTTCTTATTACTCAGCCCTGAGAAAAGGACAGTGCTCTGGCTCTCTAGAATACACTCGCTGAATTCCGATTGACACGTGAATCATTTTTTTTTTCTTTTTGTCTCTTCCTCAATCTCCACCATGAATCCTCATGCTTGCTTCCCTCCCATAACATTCCCTTCACGCTCCCATCCCGTGACAATTCTTCACAGCTTTGTTCACCGCGGACGGCCTGAACCTCTGGACCTTCACCTGGGCATGTTCCTCCCCACTCTTCTCACCCAGGCCACCCCAGAGCAGCAGGATCGCTTCTTCATGCCTGCCTGGAACCTGGAGATCATTGGCACTTATGCCCAGACTGAAATGGGCCATGGTACAGTACATTCAGTAAATGCTCTTTCTAAGAATGGCTTTGTGTACAGAGGATTCCCGTGCCTGGGATGAACAGTGTGTGTGTGTGTATCCCACAGTTTTACACGGGCAACTGGGATTGTCGGGAAAAGTGGACAGCCTCTGAAAGGGTAAATAGAGCATTATGCCATGTGCTGCTTCCCTCTCTTCCTCGGAAGGGAGGGTTTGACGTCTGTAGCTCTGTAAATGAGCACCTGGATGCTCCATGTGCCATTCAAACCAGTATCATTGCTGCCATCACTGGTGCTGTCAGTTAGGTGGCATCTGTTCATTTTACATTTGCTGTTCTTTCCAGTTTGAGTTCTGCTTTGCTCTAGTTAATGTTCAGTGTAAAGACAAAAGGACACAGCTTTGAGGTATTGAAAGAGATGCCAAAAAATTTAAAGTTGGCTGTTCACCTCAGGATTAAACTTGGATTAGATGGGTCAGGATTAACTTGGTTCCAACGCTCATGTTCTGTGGGGAGCTTTTTCCCCTTAGTTCACTCCCATGTGTTCATTTTAACTGACCGTGAAATGTGTTGGGCTTTTTGAGTTCTCGGTCTCAAGTTGACTTTGTTTTTTGTTGCTATTCCTTTGCTTTCAAGCTTTGAAATGGATTTTGATAACTCCAACAGTATTGTGATTGCAACACTTCTAATTCAAGTTTCAAAGGGAGGATATTCTGCCTTGGGAAACCTTAATTTTGGTCATCTCAGAGTTGCAGATGAGAATTATTTTCTAAAAATGAGCAGGATTCACCTTTGTGTTGAAGGGAAATGTAGAGACTGTGTGAAGCATAAAGTAACTGCAAGTCTGAGGAGAATCTCTTGGAACTAGTGAGGTTTGAAGATCTTTTCCCAGCAGAGTAAGTCTGTGTTGAGCTGCCTGTGGAAGTCTGCCATTATCTCCATGCTTTGAGAACGTGGTTGCTGCAAGGTGATCTCCTTTCTCCTGTTGGAGCTCTTGTCCTGCCCTGTCAGTCCAGACTCTCAGGAGTGTTCACAGCTTGTCCAGTTTAAGCAAGTAAGCCTGGTGCTTTGGGGAGTTTTTAAGGCATTCAGGGGCAATGCCACTGCTCTGGGACAGGTGTGTGGGAAATGAAGAATTGGGGGCAGAAGACCAAGACTGTTCCTGGAATTATCTCCATCTTTTTGCAGTCTCTTCATCTACCTGCATCAGTACCTGGCATACCCATGCCATTATTTGCAGTCTTGGTGCTATGGATGATCTCTTCTGGGAGATCAGCTTCATCAAGTGAGGAGAATGTAGGCTTGATGAGGGAATGAAGAGGTGATGGGCACTGTTTATTTCGACTTGTGGCGAGAACTGGATGGTTTTGTTTTGCAATTTAATCAGATTGCATTTTAGTGAAATTCATGTGAGTGTGTTCCTGTGGAACATTTTAACTGAGAAAGGGCTTCTGGTGTGTGATAGCAAAAAGGTGTCAGATTGGAGGTGCTTGGAAAACTAGTCTTAGACCACTGGGGAAAAAAATCAATTTGTTTTCTGAGAATTGGCTTCCTGTGCCAGAATGTGGTCTGGCTCTCACTTGTTCTTCCTTAATTGGTTGATATTTAGCTTTTTTTATATATAGCCTAAAAGCACAGTTAAAACTGAAACATTACTACTGGAGTTCCACTTTCCATTGTCCAGTTCTGTCCTTGTCTCTGTTTTGTGACTGACTTCCTGCCAAAACAATGTGTTTTCTTGTTTCCAGGAACTCATCTTCGGGGCCTGGAAACTACAGCCACCTACGACCCCTCTACACAGGAGTTCATCCTCAACAGCCCCACTGTCACCTCCATTAAGTGGTGGCCAGGTGGACGTAAGTGTGTCCTAATCTGGAAGATGTATGGAAAAACTCAGGGAGGTGATGCCATGGGCGTTATATCTACAGAGTGACAACTGAAAGTTGATCCAAAGAGTTGGCTGAAAGCCAGTCACTCTTGCATAACAAGCAGACTTACCAGAGCCTGCTAAACATTGTGTGCTCTGGACTGTTGCTCAGAACCATTCACACTGTGGATTTGGTGTAATTTTTGATTGCTTGTATCAAATTATTTATAGTTCCTTCAGCTTCACTGGCAGGTGTGGTATTTTATAGTCAAGAAAATTGTGTTGTGCAACTTCTGTTGAGCAACACTTTGTCCTAGAGCCGTACAACTGGGGTGACATCCAGTGGGGTCAGTCTGGGTTTCTAGTGCATGATGTGATGAGGTTATCTCAGAAGAAAGACTCTGTGTGTGTGTAACTGTGTGTGACTGTTTCTGTGCTGACTCCCGCTCCCGTTGCAGTTGGGAAGACGTCGAACCACGCCATCGTTCTGGCTCAGCTCTACACCCAGGGCCAGTGCAAAGGCCTGCACGCCTTCATTGTCCCCATCCGGCAGCTGGGCACACATGAGCCTCTGCCAGGTACAAAGTCACACTCAGGGAATACATTAAATCTCTTTCTCTCTGGCTATATATAGCTGCTTTGTCTTGTTGAAGTCCATGCCTCATTTCATTAGCTGAATTCAGCTGGTAGATCATGGGGCTTAAATGAGTCCTTCTTATGACTGAACTACCACTAAATCATCTTTCCTACCAGGCCTTCAGTGCAAAGTTTAGTTTGTGATTTGATTCTGCCCCTGTGAAGTTTAGTTTGGGATTTGGTTCTGCTCCAGTGTCTCCCAGCTATGCATTCCACGAGCACCACGTCCTGCTTTCTGAAAGTGGAAGAAGAGCTTTCATCACTCTTGAGCTGGATGAACTTTAGAGACAGCTCTTGCAGTGAGTGGGTAGTAAGGCTGCATGGAAATTATGGAGATTCCTACGTTTTGAAGTCCAGTTGTTGTGGTTTAACTCATCAGGCAACTAAACACACACAGCCATTCCCTCCACACAAAGAGATGGGGGAAGGAATTGTGAAAAAGGTAAAACTTTGTCTTGGTTTGGGAAGACAGGTATCTGCCAGGTAATAAAAAAACCTGCCCCCAACAAACTTGTAGGCTGAGATAAAGACAATTTAATAGAACAGAAAAGGAAGGGAAAATAATAACAACAATAATAATAAAAATAAGAATAACAATAACAGTAGTAGAATTTGCGGAGTAAGTGATCACAGTGTGATTGCTCAGCACCAGCTGACTGATGCCCAGCCAGTCCCTGACCAGGGAGCTGTCATCCCCCCCAGCTGGCTTCCCCCAGCTTTATTGTTCAACATGATGCCACATGGTGGGGAATATCCCTTTGTCCAGCTGGGATCAGCTGTCCTGGCTGTGTCCCCTGCCAGCCTCTTGTGTCCCCCCAGCCTCCTCCTCGCTGTTGGGGCAGTGTGGAAATTGGAAAGTCCTTGACCTGATGCAAGTGCTACTCAGCAACAGCTGAACCATCAGTGTGTTATCAACATTGTTCTGCTAAATCCAGAACACAGCACTGTACCAGCCACTGGGAAGATAATTTCACTCTATCCCAGCCAAAACCAGGACACCACTTTTCCATCAAAGAGATTAAGGCCTCTGTTAACTCTTATTCATAACACTGCCAGGACTTGCTAGAAAACTAAACAATCTCTTTATTGGAGGAGGCTTGAACCTCTTGTGTGGTGTTTAGTTCCTATTTCTTAATGCAAGTGGCTTTGTCTGTGGCAGGTATTACAGTGGGAGACATTGGCCCCAAATTTGGCTATGATGAAATGGATAACGGCTACCTGAAAATGGACAACTTCCGAATTCCTCGGGAAAACATGCTGATGAAATACGCCCAGGTAAAGCCGTGAGTTTCAGTATCTGCTGTTAGAAGTGGGCACACTGACTGCTCCTGTGAGGTTGAGCACTGCACCAAAAGGATTGCGGGTGGCTTTTAAATGCTGTTTGATGAGTTTAGAGTGTGAACATGTAAAAGAGAGGAAACTTCACAAATCAACAGCCTGTATTTTCTTTTTAATCTTGTATTTTTTGGCAGGTTGAACCAGATGGCACCTATGTGAAACCAGTCAGTGACAAGCTGACCTATGGGACCATGGTGTTCATCCGTTCCCTCATCGTGGGTGACTCTGCTCGCTCGCTGTCCCGGGCCTGCACCATCGCCATCCGCTACAGCGCCGTCAGACACCAGTCTGAGCTGAAGCCAGGGTGAGTGCAGGAAGACCCAGAGCAGCCTAAACAGCTGAGGGAAAATGCTGAAGTATTGGGAGGAATCGGGGCTGTGGCTGATAGTTGCTTTGGCACTCGGTACGGTTTCAAAACACTGTTTGTCCTGGGGAGTGCTTTCATTCTTGGAATGTCCTCCCCTGCCAGAGGTTTTTGCTGGATGGCCTTAGAGAGTCTGGCTTGATATGGATGGTGAACATACTTAGTGTAGGGATAAATGGGATTTCTGCAGCAGTTTGCTACCACTGACGTGCTAATTCATCTGTGTTTTGCTGTAGGGAACCAGAACCCCAGATCCTGGATTATCAGACCCAGCAATACAAACTCTTTCCTCTCCTGGCAACAGCATACGCCTTCCATTTTGTGGGAGCCTACATAAAGGACACCTATCATCGTATCAGTGGGGACATCAGCACAGGGGACCTCAGTGAGCTGCCAGAGGTACTGTGTCCTCTGGAAACCAGAGTGTTGGTTGAATTTGTGGGAGGTTTCTTTACAGCATGGAAAAAGAGGCATTGAGCCTTTTTGACTTTCACTCATGAGATGTCTTCTACTTCTGTAGTTTCAGAAGCCCCCAAGTCCAGTATGTGCTGGTGACATTTATTTGCTCTATTCATTTAGCACTTTATAAAAAAAGTGTAATGCACGGAGTAATGCACAGTGAGAAAGCTACTGGGAGTATATTTTTATTCAAAAGGTGCATTTCCAGGAATTACGGAGTACTGTTTGGGAGTTACAACTGGTCTTGTGCTTGTGCTGTAACTTCTGAATTATTTTTCCAAGTGCCATGGGTAGAATAGGTGTGTTGATCAAAATATCAGTACTGTACTGAGGGGTTAGGGTTGTAAAATGTTAATTTTCTGTTAGGGTTTGTGACAATAGGCAGTTAAAAACAGTCTTGTACTTAAAATGTGAAGGGGCAGAAGGAACGGTGTACTTAAAAGAAGTCTTTCCATGTACAAGGGCTTTCATATAAACACTTGGCTCAGGGAAGAGTTCCTTCAAGAAAAACAAGACCCCGTGGAACAGCGCAAGAATGACGTTGACTCTACTTCTTTTTTTTTCTGGGAGTTGCAGTCCTTAACATGTATGTGTACAAGCTAAGACTGGAAAATGAACCTGTCTTTGCTGTTGCCCCTCAGCTGCACGCCCTGACAGCGGGGCTGAAGGCGTTCACCTCCTGGACTGCCAATGCTGGCATCGAGGAATGTCGGATGGCCTGCGGCGGGCACGGCTACTCCCGCTGCAGTGGCATCCCTGACATCTATGTCACCTTCACCCCGTCCTGCACCTACGAGGGCGAGAACACGGTCATGATGCTGCAGACGGCCAGGTATGGGAGCTCTGCACAGGGGTGTTCCAGCCTCTCCTTGTGGTCTTTGTGGCTGAAGTTGGTGCCAAAAGGGTTAATTCAATTTCTGCTGCGTCTGTGTAACTTTGAGCAGAGAAACAGGGCAGGGAGAATCTGCTATCCCAGCAAGGACAGTTGGAAGATAAGGGGGAGACATCTGGCTTAGGAATGTAGCTACAGCCAAAACAAGGACTGAATCTGGGAACTTGGGGAGGGTTTTATGGTAATGAGTGAATTATAATATGCATGTAGTGCCTGTTTGTAAGCAACACGCTTGTAAAAAATCGCATGCACACAAGAGGAGTTACCCCCATGCAACCAGGCACCTGTAATAAATAATGCCCTTCTTAACACTAAATTGGTGTTAAGGAGTCTTTTATTTGACTGGTTTGCAGTGAATTTGGTGACAAAGTGATGAGCAGAAGTGTCTGTATTACCATGTCAGGTTTCTGTCCCCTACCCCATTTTTGACAGGCAATTGTGTGCCTACAGCTGTTTTTTCTGGCCTGAGCCTCAGTGAGATTACTTTTGTCCATTCAGACAACTCATGAGTAAGATCTGCCATCTGCTGTCTCTATTTTCAGGTTCCTTATGAAAAGCTACTCCCAGGTGACCTCTGGACAGAAGGTCACTGGCATGGTGTCCTACCTGAACGACCTCTCCAGGCAGCGCATCCAGCCCCAGCACGTGGCTGCCAGGACTGTCACCATGAGGATCAACGACCCCACCAGCTTGGTAGAGGCCTACAAGTCACGTGCTGCCCGGTGAGCTCCCACTGACTGGGCTGAGCCAAGAAAAACTGGGTGAGGTTGTGGTGATGCACTGCCCTGTTTGTGCTGGATTCTCAAGGCGTGGCTGGCAAAGCTTTGATCCGTGCGTTGCTTTCAGGAAGTGACACACTTTACTGGGTTGGGGGTCAGGGTTAAGTGCTTTGAGGCTGCAGGAGGCTGCTCACAGCCTGCTCATAGCCTGGTTACTCTGCTCCCTATCCCTTTGGGATGTATCTTCTTCTTATTTATGTGTAAATTATATTCAAACTTAGAAATACCAAACTGCTCAGAGGTCCTTGTGGAGAGAAACAATCCTGATATTAAAGTTCATTGTGAGGGAAGTGGGTGAGTAGGTATTGAAGCACCACGTGTGCTGTGACAAGTCCTCTTACCCCTCTGTAGCTGTGTTGTAGCTGCAGCAGTGATTATTGGTGTTTTAGAGGCACAACTTGTCACTCCAGTCACTGTCTTCACTCACGGCACATGACAAGAATTCTGAGCTCATGTGCCATGACTGACGTGTATGAATTCAGTGTATGTCATCCTGTTAATGTGGTGCTGTTATATAAACTGGTTTTTTTCATCATATGAATCAGGCTTGTAGAATCTGCAGCGAAGAATCTGCAAGCTGAGCTGAACCACAGAAAGAGCAAGGAGGATGCCTGGAACAGGACTTCTGTTGATCTCGTGCGGGCATCAGAGGTCAGTGATGTGCCTGCTAAAGAAATGTACTGAGGGAGCTCCTCATCTTTCTGTGGCACTGACTGAGCCTCCGTGTTTTCTGCAGGCCCACTGTCACTATGTGATAGTGAAGCTGTTCACAGCCAAGCTGGCCGAGGTCAGTGACGCCGCCGTCCACGCGGTCCTGACCGACCTGTGCCTCCTCTACGCCCTGTTCGGCATCAGCAGGAACGCCGGTGATTTCCTGCAGGTTGGTGTCTTCCTCCAGCACTCTAAATCTCTGAAGCCACCTTCACTGCTTGCAAATGGGCTTTAAATGCCAAGCTGTATGGATGTTATAGGTGTAAATTCTTGGCTGTTGTCTGCCAGAGATTCATTAGAAGTGTGTGTCTGCTGGAAGGCTCTTGTTATGTTTCCCTTGTGATAAATGGAAACCAGGCACGTGCCAAGGTTTAGCTTGAATGGTTTCCAGTTGGTGACCAGCTGCTGTGTGTTAAAAAACTAGGAATTAATAAAGGAGCAGCAGTTAGACGTGCTCCACAAGTAATATCCCTCAAAGGGGATCTTGTGCTCCAAATTCTAACCCATCCTTCAAAGAATGGCTTTACATTGTCAGGCGTTGCTTTTGTTCTCTTCATTCCGTCCATCTGAGAATGCATTTGTGCAGCGGTGTTTTGTTTGCTCTTCAGGCAGACATGGCATGTTTTGTCTTCCCATTTTTCTCTTTGCTGCTTACTAAAAATTTCCCTGAAGCCAGGCACAATTTAATATCCTTATATGCATATTCTCCAAGAAAACCTGCTGCTGCAGTTAACTTACAGATACTCACAGAGTATCCCACCCAGGATTAATAGCTGGGCAGTATGGAGAGCTGTGCTAGCATCTCCCTCGGCTTGTGCATTGTGGCAAATTGCCAATTTAATTACTTAGTGAAGAAAAAAAAAAAAAACCCTTGGTGTTTTATGACCTGCTGCATTTTTGTGTGTGAGCTGTGTGAGATGTTGGAGAAGGGAAGGATTTGTGACTTGTGTAATCCTTGTTTCCCCTCTCAAGGCGGGAATCTTGACCAGTGCCCAAATAAGCCAAGTGAACCAGCATGTGAAGGAGCTCCTGGCTGTCATTCGTCCCAATGCAGTGGCTCTGGTGGACTCCTTTGACTTCCATGATGTCCATCTGGGATCTGTGCTGGGCCGCTACGACGGCAACGTCTACGAGAACATGTTTGAATGGGCAAAGAAATCCCCACTGAACAAAACACAGGTAAAGAAACCTCTTTTTCTCACATGACCAGAGCAACAACTCAGTTATGCTGCAGTGATCTCAGTAGGTAATTGAAGAAGGGGGGAGAAAAGTCACAAGTACTAATGGACCAAAACCAACAGCCTTCTTTTGGTTTGCTCTCTGGAGTTTCTCTCCCAGGTGTACCTTGCATTCATCCCTGTGGGATCTCTTGAGCTTCTCAGTCGAGGGTGGAAATGCTGCATTCCACAGAGAAACAACTGAGTTATCTCAGTGAATTCAAAAGCAATTATCACTTGCTGTTGATTCTGCTTAGTGACAGTAGCTGTGGAAGCCTTGCCCATCTTCTGGCAAATCTTCCAGTCTTCAGGCAGTAGCAGTGAGTGGAGGAAAAGATAAATTGCTCCCCTAGTACTTAGGTGTCAGATGTTGTATATCTGGCCTAGGATTGGAGCTGCAGCTGAGCTAAAATAAACTGAAGTGTCCCTGCTCCATCAGCCAGGATGGTAAATCCTGTCTCCTGGTGCCGATATTTGATGAGGGCAGACTGTATCTCCTACAACGGGCTGCCAAAGACTGCAGCTGGAGTTAAATCCCACCACAGCTTGCTCGTTGTTCTGTACTTCTGAAGTCAGTGGGGCTTAGGAGCTTCATTACAGCCCCTTAGGAAACCTGTACCAGTTTTCTTGTAATTAAAATGCCAAACAATTGCATGGATATAAATCTTACATTTCTTTCTTAAAAGAAAGGTAGTGGGCAGGCTGTTTTCTATATCCTCGTGCTTTGTATCATGTAGATCCTGAAGTACAGAAGTTATCTGGCTTCTTAAATCTATCTAGGTCTTAAATCTCCAAAGTGCCTCTGATTCAAATTTAAGTAGTATTAAAAAACACTGCAAGATGTGAGGAGGTAAAACTGTTTCAAAGACCAGACCTAACCTTGTAACCACTGTCTTGTTGTCTTGCAGGTTCACGAATCTTTCCATAAACACCTGAAGCCAATGCAAGCCAAGCTGTGAAGCCTGCAGATTTTTTAAAATGCACTCTTGTCCTGCCCTGAAAACTGGGTGTTTGCATCCTTCCTTCAGGCACCTAAATCAAACCTTTGAATCCTGTAGCTGTAGGACAGTGAATAATTGTAGCCTTTCTTTCCTCTTTTATAAATGGAGGAGGTGTTCGGGAAGAGTGCGTAGGGATTGATGCCTGTTTTTAAAGTGCAATTATAATGGTAAAATTAACCTTTTAAAAATCTGGGAAAGCTTTATGGATTTATACAAGGATTGCTTTTGTGAAGCTGCTAACTAGAGAGAAGTTCCTGTCAGCTGGAAAAGATGGCAGGACTTTACTACGACGTAGTTGAGAGCCCTCAGGCAGTAGCTTCTGGTGAGCAGTTATGTCCTCCCCTCAAAAAAAGCATCAGTGTCTTGATTTCTTTTTTTTTTTTTTTTTAAGATTAGCCCCACCTCTCTCCTCATTTGGCAAAAGTTTTGCTGTGTGAAGCCTCCTGCAGAGCTCTGTGCATGTGAGTCTGCGTGTGGCACTGTTTTCCTGATGGATCTGGGAAGTAAATACCCGTCCTTCTCTGGAGCTCTGCTTCAGGCATCTTCCCAGAAGAAATCCTCGTGTTTCCTTTGTTTTCCTTCTTTCAATGCCCTGCACAAACTCCTTTTTCCCTTTGTGCCAGCTCTTGGTTAATAGGAGGTCAAAGGAGAACATAGTGATGCTGCTCTGAGGATAAAAACCAACTCGTAGTAATCAGCTGGGTGCTGATGACAGATGTTCTGCCCCTCTTTTCACTCTTAGCATTTTCTAGCACTATCTCAAAGCACTTTACAAATGTTACTTACGTTGATTTGGTGACGGAAAAAAACCACATGTAGTGGTAAAAACTGCAGATTTGACCTGGAATGATGAAGCCAGTATTGGAGGGCAGAAATCAGCTGACCAGCATCCTCAGGTCTTCTGTTTTTTTCTGGGATGTTGTCCTGGTTTTTTAAAGGCATTTGTCAAGAAAACGACAATCCCAAGTGAAGCGTCCAGATGTTGTTTTTCTTTTTCTATCCGTGCATTTCCAAGGAGCTTTCTCTGATTTGCTTAATTTTCTTTTGATATCGACCTGGGCCTTGCACAGTGCTCTCTGATTGAACAGAAGGAATTTAGCTTGGAAGAGAACGTCCTGCTGCCCAGGCAAATCAGTGCAACAACCACAACCAAGCAAAATCATTGCTGCTTTTCCACACCAGTAACTCTGTCGAGTAACCATAAAACCTCTTCACACTAAAGAAGGGCAACTCTGAGCTTAAAATGGTAAAAAAGCTTCACCATAAACCCAAATCCTGCAGCTCTGAGGCAACACTGGAGAAGCTGCTTCTCTGCAGCTTTGGTCTCTGTTAGTCTCTAATTTTGAATCAGTTTTCTGGCACTAACAATGATCAGACACAAGGTTTGGCTCCATGTGCAGTAGCTGAACAGAAAGAAATGTTTAATTTTAAATAAACTAATCAAACTTGCCTTTTGACTGCTGAGTGTTTCAGGTCCCATGGAAGTTCAGGATGCTAGAGGAGGCTGAGGGCTCTGCCTTCCCTGTGTCCACTGGAACAGGCTGCTGGCCTAGGGAGGGGGGATGGAGGAGCAGGTTTAAAATATGCTAATGAGAACAGCACTAGCTGTGTACAGATCTAATAAATTACAAAAATGTGTTTTCAGGCAAAATGTCTCTCTTTTCACACGCTGCCTTCAGTGGATCTCATGTAAAATAATGGGGGAAGTAGAATGAAGTATTCAGAAGACCTCAAATCAGTTCGGTGTTTTATATAGTGTGACCTCCCTAGCTCTGCTCTGCAGTGTTGTAGGGCAGCCAGCCCCAGCCTAAGGGGATCCAGCCTCTCCTGCTGCTCCCAGCCACAGGGGAAGCACAGCTGGCACAGCTGGCTGTGGCATTTGCTCGGTGTCACTGCAGCTCCAACACCTGCAAAAGCTGATCAGTGCCCACTGCAAGGGTCTGACTCTGGGCAGCAGCAGCTTCAGCCCACAGGAGTTGTTTTCCGTTCATTTTTGGAGTTGATGTATTGGGAAACACTTTCCTTCCTTGCTGTTGGTGAGGATTTTGTGCGCTCCTTATCTTGCTGTGGTTGGTGATAATGCCTGAATGCCACAACCTGGCGTGAATTGCTGTGTCTCGGGGTCAGCAAACAGTTAAAACTGCTTAAACTCTGCCCGACGACCCTGCAGCTTTATCCATCTTGGGGCAACAAGATGATGATGCCATTTCCACAAGCGCTGAGCCTCTTGTGGCGCAGGAGTAATTCCAGTGTCAAGCAATGACGCCTGTAAGCGCCTCTGTTCTTCCAGAGTCCTGGAACGAGGGATCTCCCAGAGGCAGATGATTCCCAGGGATTTGCGGGAAGCAGGAACTCGAGTACAAACAAGCCGGAGCAGGACTGGCTTTGTCCTGTACTCAGCCTCGGTGTGAACTGCCCACGGCACGAAGGAGGTTTGGGACACTTCCCTAAGTGGGGCAAGGGCGGGGATGGGGAGCCGGGTGCGAGGGAAGAGCTGCGGCTGTAGGGACGTTTCTAATCAGGCTCTACCGTGGGCAGCCCCGCTGCGGGGGCGGCCGGAGTCAGGCGGCACGCGGGGCAGCCCCATGGCGGGCGGGCCTTCCAAGCCAGCAGTGCGCGGCGCGGCGCGGCGCCCGTCACGATGGCAACGGGGTCCTTGTCTGAGCGCGGCGCACGATATGGCGGCGGCCCTGCTGAGCGCGGCGCTGTGCGGGGCCCGCGGCGGGCGGAGCTTCGGCACGGCCGGTGAGAGACGGGAGAACCGGGGGAGCCCCGAAACCTGCCGGGGAAGGGGGGGGAGAAGAGGAGGGTGCTCTCGGGCTGCGTCCCGAACGCCAAGCCTTGTCACAAGTTCGCTGATGGCACAAAGCTGGTGGGGGCGGCCGGTAGCCCAGAGTGCTGTGAGCCCTTCAGAGGGACCTGGACAGGCTGGAAAAGCAGCTCTGTGGGGAAGGAGCCGGGGGTCCTGGTGGACAATGAGCTGTCCGTGACCAGCTCTGTGCCCGAGGGGACGAGGAGGGCACTGGTGTCCCGGGGTGCGTTGGGAAGAGCATTTCCAGCAGGTCAGGAGTGATGCTGCCCCTCTGCTCAGCCCTGGCGAGGCCTCCCCTGGAGCAGTGTCCAGTTCTGGGCTCCTCGGGGTGGGAGAGACACGGAGCTCCTGGAGCGGGTCCCGTGGAGGGGTGGAAAGATGATCTGGGGACGGGAACATCTCTGTCCTGGGGAAAGGCTGAGGGTGCCGGGGCTGAGAGGGGCCCGCTTCCCTTTCTGTCCCTGTCTGCAGGGAAGGAGCAGAGCAGGGCCCAGCTCTGCTCCAGGGGGCCCCGCAATGGCACCAGAGGCCACGGACACAAAGTGATGCCCAGGAAATTCCACCTGGACATGAGGCAGAACTTCTCCCCTGTGCAGTGACCAAGCCGTGAACAGGTTGTCCAGAGAGGGTGTGGAGTCTCCCTCACTGGAGATGTTCCAGAGCCATCTGGACACAATCCTGTGCTGTGGGATGACCCTGCTGGAGCAGGGGTGTGGGATCAGACGACTCTGGTCCCTTCCAGCCCCACCCACCCTGTGACTCCACGAACGTGGCTGCGGGAGGTGGGGAACGGCTCTGCCCATCCCAGGCTCGTTCCTCTCCCTCTGAACCCCGCGGGATGTGTGTTCCCCTCCAGCCGCGCTCTGGAAGCGCGCAGCCCCGCTGGGGCCGATGCCCAACGAGGCCGTGGACGTCGGCCAGGGGGACGTGCTGCAGAGGTACCGGAGCTTCACGCGCTATTTCCGGCGGGCGGAGCGGGAGAGCCGCAAACCTCGCTGGTGGAACACCTACCGCGGACACACCAACCCCCCCGCAGGTACGCGCCCCTCGGGGTGTCCCCAAAACACCCCGCCCGGTGCTCCAGGCTCAGCCCTTTCCCCTGAACAAGTCTGCAGAGTGCAGATGTCGCCAGGGAAAAGGGGTGGCAGTTTTTAAGAGGGAGTGGGGCTGGCCAGCACCTGCCGAAAGACACGGAGCAAAGAAGTGATTGCTTGGGGGCCCCAGCGGGGCCACAGAGAGCAGACAACGAGCCAGAGCTTCAGGCCTGCAGCAGATAACACAGCTAGGCTGCTCAGCAGTCCTTGGGGCTGGGAATGGGAGGGATGTGAGCCGGGGAAGGAGGTGCAGAGGGGACAGAGTCAAGTCCTGATTGTCCTTTCAAGTCTTTTCTAGTGGGAGGTGTCCTTGTCCAGCAGGGGTTGGAAGTGGATGGTTTTCAGTGCCCCTCCCAACCCAAACCCTTCCCTGATCCTCATCTCTGGGAGTCTCTGTCTCACCCTCTCAGACGTTTCACAGGGGGTTGTGTTTGGGTGCTTTGGGGGCTCACATGTTTCCCCCCTCTCTGAAGAGCCCCCCACAGACATTGGCCTGCCCCGGGAGAAGCTGTCCCGGGCACAGGAGCTCAGGGATAGGAAGAGGATCCTGAGGGAGAACCGCCAGAATGCGGAGATGGAACGAGCGGCGCGGCTCCGCACTGGTCAGTGCCCCAGCACTCCCTTCCTGCCCCAGCTGCTCTGGGGCTCCAGCTGCTGCTGCCTCTGCATCCTCCCTCTCTCCCTGCAGTGCTCATTCCCCTTGACGACGTCAGGGCTGAGTGGGAGAGGACCAGTGGCCCGTTCCACAAGCAGCGCGTGGCCAAGCACTGCGGGGTGTTCCGGGACCTGTTCAAGGGGGACACTTTCACCCCCTGGGTCTCCCTGAGGGTGCAGTACAGCCAGGAGGACGAGCACCTCGTGCCAGTCTACTATGGGAACGTGATGACTCCGTCAGAGGTGTGTGAGGGGAGCTGGGAACAACCTGGAGCCCCTGGAAAGCCTTTTTCTGCCAGGTGCTTCCAACGGGCACGGTTCATTCCAGGAGATGCCTTTTACAAGGGTGTTTCCTCTGTCCTGAAGAGAACTATTTAATGGGTGTGATAGAGACAGAGATTGTAGGTTGTCTGTCAGGAGGCTGCTGGTTATTTATGCCCTGGAGCTTTCCAAGTGGATTCCTCAGTGGCCTGGTAGTGCCCAGTCTGTGTTGTGTCCAAGCCTTGACCAGACACAGTTCACAGAAGCTGTTGTGTGAGTGATTTATATTCTCTTTATGTTGCTCTTTTAGGCTTCCAGTCCCCCTGCAGTGTCGTATGAGGCAGACAAAGGCTCCCTCTGGACCTTGTTGCTCACAAATCCAGGTGAGCAACGAGTTCTTTAAAGGAACGTGTTTAAACTGGGTTGTTTCACTCAGCTTTTGGTTAACTCCTGATTCTTTTGGCTGCACAGGGGTGATAAATACTGGAAGGGTTCAAGGTCAGGTTGGAGCAACCTGGTCTAGTGGAAGGTGTCCCTGCCCATGGCAGGGGGTAGGATGAGATAAGCTTTAAGGTCCCTTCTAGCCCAAACTGTTTTGTGTTCTATGATGTTATATCTGTTAGATTGGGACATATTACATACGGAGGAAAGATTGTAGCCTCCCTAAATCTGTAGCAGTTGAGAGAAGGGACGGTGACACAACAGGGCCTGTGTCACACTGTAGAGGAAATAATTTCCTGACTCCCATCTTTGTTTACCTCTAACCTCCTCTTCCTAGTCTGCCTGGGAGGCAGCTTTGCTGACACTGTTCACCCTGACTGAGGCACAGTGAAGAGATGCAGCTGCCCAAGAAGATTTCAGGAATCTTGGAATTAGATCTGCAGAGTTCTTTGCTCCTCATTTTAAACTCAGTCCTATAGGAATGTTCCTTTTCTGCTAGGGAAGGAATGCTGGGAGGTCTTGATCTGCTCCCCCTGGTTAAAGCAGATCTGGGCATTTTCACTTTGGGGTCGAAGCTGGCACCGGGGTGTCCCTAAGTCACTTTTCTTTGTTGTGTGTTGGCAGATGGACATTTGAGGGATACAGACTCGGAGTACCTCCACTGGCTGGTGTGAGTACATCAGAGCCATGTGCTCTGTACTTGTGGACTGGGCAAAAACTCCTCCAATAGCTCCGAATCCATGGCTTTTCCTGGTGCTCCTGCCATTAGCTCCTTGAGCCCTGTGTTCTGGGTCCTGCTAAGGATGCAGGAGTTCCAAGTATTGCTGCTCTTCAGCATTCCAATCACTGGGTGGGATTTTTCCTGTGGTGAAAGCAATCTCTGCTATCTGTTCCCTTATCAAATGGGGCAGAAATCACATGATAGCATGACAGAGTGATTTGCAGTCCTGGATGAATCTGCTGGAGGGAAATGGGTGTCAATGTGTTTGTGTCCAGGACCAACATCCCAGGCAGTGACATCAAGGCTGGCAAGGAGATGTGCCATTACCTGCCCCCCTTCCCTGCCATGGGGACGGGCTATCACCGCTTTATCTTCCTGCTCTTCAAGCAACACGGTCCCATCGACTTCAGCCAGGACGCTCGGCCAACGCCTTGGTAATTCCTCTGCTCACCTGCTGGGCTTGGCTGCTGCTGCTGCTGCTGCCTGTGGGGTTCATGTACCTGTCACTGCAGTAGAGGAACAGCTCCTGTCACTCTGCAGAGTTCTCCAGGGCTGCTTCGGGTTTGTGTGTGCTCTGCAGCCACAATCCCAGCTCTGCAGTGTCCTGTTGTTACAGAACAGGCTGTTAGAGAGTGGTTTGTCCTGCCCAGAAATGTGCATAGAGATGGAGACACTGGGAGATTTCCTTTTAGTGGCTTCCTTTTCCACCTATTTCAAATGCCCTGGGGTGATGTGGAGCAGAGTACTGCTGCAAGGAGAGGTTCATCTGGTGCTTGTGTCTTTTTTCCAGCTACAGCCTGAAGATGAGAACCTTTAGCACATTTGACTTCTACAAAAAGCATGCCAAGGCCATGACCCCGGCAGGGCTGGCATTTTTCCAGTGTCAGTGGGACAGCTCTGTCACTTCCACCTTCCATCAGCTGCTCAGTAAGGAACGGGGATGCTAGAGGGGATCCATGGGTGGGACATTGCCCTGTGGCTGCAGGCTCTCACTTGGTCTTGGCACTTGTCCAGGATCAGCACAGACTAAGCCCTTCCTGAGTCATGCTCCTCCAAATTAACAGCATCCCTGAAGGAACAACCCCTAATCCTTGGATGAGGATTTTAAAATAACTCCATGGGCATGTTTGAGCAGCCCTGGTGCTGTGTGGGTGAAGGGGGGTGTGTGGTTCAGATGTGAGCCCTCCTGCTGACCCTGTCACCTCTTTGCAGACATGAGGGAGCCCGTGTTCGAGTTCGTGCGGCCGCCCCCCTACCACCCTCCCCAGGTGAAGTTCCCTCGGCACCAGCCCCTGAGGTACCTGGACAGGTACCGAGACACAGAGGAGCCCACCTATGGCATTTACTAGCAGCTGTCCCCTTCTGTGTCTATGAGATGCTGGCTCCTGGACTTCCTGTGCTCCCCTCAGTGCCTCAGGAGGGAAATGACAAAGTCTCAGCCCCTCAGCTCCCAGTTCCACTGTGCTGGGAGACAGCATTGGGTGCTCACAGGGCTGGCAACTGCGTGGTCAAGAGGCTGCTAAACAAGAACATTCAAAGTGAATCCATGGCCAGGCTGAAACCTTGCTCCTGATTCTGCAGCAGAGCTGAGCAGTGGCTGGCAGGTTGCATCTCCCTAGAGATGCTCTGCCTTGCTTCCTGCCAAGGATCACAGTTCTCCTCTTGTCTGTTTATGGAACAAACAGAGCCAGGCCAGCCTGGATTTCTTCCTCTCACAGTGCTGTGGTTCAGGACTGTGTCAGATTTTAGTTGTGCAGTCCTCCTGGAGAGATGAGTTTGATTAAACACTCTGAACAGTGCTGGCAGAGCTGTCTTTATTAGAAGGCGCCTGTTACCCTGGCCAGTTGGCACAGAGCTGAGGAGCTCAGCAGGGTGCAGGGGAGATGGGCAGCCCTTTGCTGGCCAGAGTCACTTCCCTTCTTGGATGTTGTAGTTTGGGAAGTGTGTGGCTACACAGGTGGTAAACCTGCACGAGGTCACTGTTTGTGGAGGTGACTTCAGCTACCCAAGCACATGGACCTCCGTCTCCTTCCCGTCTCTCCCTGGACAGAATGTACCTGGCAGGGGTGGGTGGAGCAGAAGCAGAGCTGCTTCTGGTGGTGGCCTGGCACTGCTGCTGCTGCTCCTGTGCCCAGGCCTTGGAGAGCCTCTGCTCTCTGCTGTGCTCCACTGTGCTCCTGTTCACATGGACCCCCAAATACCAACGTGTTCCTGCTGGTACAGCTGCCACTTCCCAGCTCTGGTTCCCTGTGACTTTTTCTGAGGTTCCTTCTACCAGGAAATTGGAGCCTTCAGCAAGCAGCCGAGACTGGGCTGAAGTGCCCCCCTGCTGCCTGTGCTCAGGGCTGTTACCAGTTACCCCACAGCTTCCTGAACTCCTCTCCCAGCCTGAAGGGTTCTGGGGTCTGGTTTAAGCTGAGTGTACTGGTGAGGTGCCCACGATGGGGACACAGGTTCCAGGCAGACACACACCTCATGTTACACCTCTCTGGGCTTTAAATATCTGGCCAGAATTGACAGATGCAGCCCAAAGGCTTTAGAGCTGAAGCTTGCTGGGACATGCAGGGAGTTGTGACATGTCCCATGTCTTCTCCTGTGGTCAGGGGCGTGGCTGTGAGCCTCCTTGTAGTATGGAAGCTGGTCTGGATGATCCACCTGCTCCCTGCTTGCCCTCACCTGTGCAGGTGAAAGGGAAGCTGTTCACGAGGGGAGGCTGCAGAGCTGCTGAAAAACAAGGTCATCTCATCAGCATCAGTGGCCTGGGAATGTGTGCAAGATAGCATGTGGGCCTGGTACAGAGATAAGGCTTGGGCTGGGAAAACTGAAACTGAACTGTGTGACAACGAGGTGAAGGCTTGCGGTGCACAGGCACGGCACTGGCCTCCGGACAGGAGACTCCACCTACCCCCTGAGCAGGGACAGGTGGCCCAGGTGGCGTCTTTATTGTGTTTCAGGGTGCTGATGTGCACAGGTGTTGCAAGGAAGTTCGTAGGAAAAAGGTGTGGTTGGTGTGCATGGGGACATGGCAAACAGCAGGAGCTCTGGTTTAAAAGATGCAAGGGAAGAACGTGGTGCTGGCATGTGTCACCGCCTTGCCACTGCACAGGGAGGTGACATGGATGGCTGCAGCAGCAGTGTGTGTCCTGCTGGTTCCCAGGCAGGAGCTCTGTGCAGAGATCTCTGTGCCGGGAGGACTGCCACACTCAGCTCAGGGACCCAGCCCTGGCAGAGCTGAGGATGCCTGGAAGTTCCCTCAAAGGGCAATAAAGGAGTGAAAATCCAATCGCATATCGATATGTGCTCGGCAAACGTGTTCATGGAAACACACATTGTTCTGATCCCCGCCAGCCTCCTGCGTGTCTCCCTGTGCTGTCACTGCAGCATTCCATCCCCTCCGGAGTCTCCCGCTGTGCTTCACAGCCCTCCCTCTCCACGGGAGAACAGCTCCAACCCTCCCTGTCGTCTCCGCAGCCTGTGGCACGGCCAGTGTGACGACGGGGCAGCCACCCGGTGTCACTTTAGAAATGCGTCTGGCCGGGAGCCCTGCCCCGCCTCTGGGCACAGCGTCACCGCCTCTTCCTCTGCACTCAGGAGTTTCTATTTCCCCGGCTTGCCGCCCCGATCTCCGGCACGGGCAGGATGGCATCACCCATCTCGCAGAAGCTGGAGGAGAAGCTGGTGTGCTCCATCTGCCTGGAGCTGTTCAAGGTGCCCGTGACCTTGCCCTGCGGCCACAACTTCTGCAAGCGCTGCATCAGCGACCACTGGGACAAACAAAAGCAGGCGCCCGCCGGCACCGATGCGAGTTACACCTGCCCCGAGTGCCGCAGGGGCTTCGAGCGGTGCCCGGAGCTGGAGAAGAACGTCACGCTGTACAGCGTGGTGGAGCTGGCCCGGGACAGTGACGGGCGGGGCTCGGCCGCGGGCTGGTGCGAGGTGGCCCCCGCCGAGCTGTGTCGGCAGCACGGGCGCCCGCTGGAGCTGTACTGCCAGGACGAGCGGCGCTGCATCTGCTGCATCTGCACCGTCCGGGACTGCCAGCGGCACCGGCGGGTGCTCTTCGAGGAGGAACGAGCCAAAAAGCAGGTGGGTGACAGGGCTGGGGCTGTGGGAGAACAGGAGGTGTTGTGACAGCTCAGGCACGCACGACATCCACCTCCACCGCCCCCTGTCCTGCTGCAGGGACGTGATGTCCCTCTGTGTGCCAGACTGCCCAACCTCAGCTGGATGCCACCAGTGCCCGGCTGCTCCTTGAGAAACCAGGTGTTGTGAGGAGCAGCAGTGAGCTGGGTGAATCCAGCAGCACGAGATGAATGGTGCCATATGTATTTGTTATCCTCTCATCTAGAGGAAACAGCTAAGAAAGGGGTGAAAGGCACCACAAAAAATCACTTCTTTGTTATCCTGACACAGAGTCCCCTTCCCCAGCTGCCTCCTTCCCTGTTAGCCTTGTCCTGCAGCCCTGAGAGGTTCCTGGGGGCTGGGCGGACAGCACTGGGCTGTTCCACAGGATGTGCAACTGCACACAACTGGGAGAAATGACTGGATATGAAACTCGGTGCTCTGACTTGTTGCTATGTTCAGTCATAGGTTGCACTCGATGATCTTGGAGGTCTTTTCCAAGTATAACGATTCTGTGTTGGTGCCTCCCTTCACAGACCTTTTTGCAAGAATCCCTGGAAAAAGCCCAGGAGGAATCAGAGAGGATTGAGCTGGCAATGAAGGAGCTGGAGGTGCAAACACAGAGCATCAAGGTAACGCTGCAGCCTCCCTGTGCTGGCCTCTGGGTGGGAGTACACTGGTTCTCATGGCTCTTCCTGCCTAGGACTGCTCTGAGGAGTTTAAAGCTGGGATTCAGAGCAAATTCACCCATCTGAGGAAAGCTCTGGAGGATTTCCAGTGTCAGACAGTGGCCAGGATTGAACAAGAGCAGGGGGCAGCACTGGAGAGTGTGGACAAGAACTGGAACCTGTTGAAAGACCGCCTGGATGTCCTCGGCCAGCACAGGGAGAGGGCTCAGAGCCTGCTGGCCTGCCCTGACCACAGGACCTTCCTCCAGGTACCACTCTGGCATTGTATCCTTCCATTTGCTTGGGCCTGCACCCTTTTGATGACAGCAGAATCGTGTTCAACTCATTCCCACTGGGAATGCATCCTCAGTTTGGCTCAGGGATGTGATGGGGCTATGGGGAAGAGCTGCATTTTGGGGGTCCCTGAAAAGTTTTGTGGGCAGTGCTGGCATGCCCCTGTTGCCCATTGGGGAGACCTGGTGAGTGCAAATGGGTTTGCACAGTCCTCTCCAGACTGGTGCACAGTGTCTGAGTGTCTGTCCACAGGAATTCCCGCTGCTCCCACCTCTGGAGAGCCCAGAGGTGCTGGTGCCCGTGGAGTTTGATGTGGCTGCTGTGATCAAGCCCATCTCTGAGATCCTCACCAGCATCTCCAGGCTCCTGCTGGAGGACCTGCCTGGCTCTGTGGCCCCCAAAGCCACAGACTCTGCTGGCCAAGGTAACCCTCCTACTTTTGAAGGGCTCTGAGTCATCCTGAGCCTGGCCTGTGTCACTGCTGGGGACACAGCTGCTGGGCACAGGGGTGTGGGATGGGACACACATTTACTGCTCAGCAGATGAAGTGGGATGAGCTGGGTGGCCTCCCTGTGGCCCCTCCTTGCTGGGAATGCTGAACCATGGTGGCAATGCCTGCGCCCAGGTTTGGATACAATGGACTTCCTCGTCCCTCTCCTTTTCCTCTTCTTCCCATGAAGAAAGAAGTTTTTGGGTGGCATTACTCAAAATGCCTGTTCCCATCCTCCACAGGCCCAGTGCATCCCCAGGAGCTGGCAGTGAAGGCTGTGGCCCCTCTCCCCATGTGCCAGCTCCGAGCTGAGCTTCTGAAGGGTAAGGAGCACAGGGGGCTTGGAGGGACAGCACCTCACTGGGGTCCCCAGCAGGAACAGATGTCACCAAGCCAGGCTCCTTCCCAGGAGGAGGGTGGTTGTGGCTGCAGGGACAGGGGCTCCTTTCCTGGTTCTTCCAGTGTGTCTCCCTAAATGCAGAGAAGGATGCTGTGGATAGGCTGGGATGGGAGAGGACTCATTAGGGGGATTAGCAGCACCAGGAAGTGTTTTCCCATGGAACTGAGGCTGTCTGGTATTGGATCAGTCACTGCCCAGCATAGCATAGACCCTGTCCAGGGCCTTGCCTGCAGTCATTGCTCTCTATCCAGGGATATGGCCTTAGCCTTCCTAGCTAGAGTCCTTCATGTCCCCTTTCCTCCCCAGGCCCATCCCCCTCCTGTTTTTAGTAAATTCCTCTGTGCTCCTCTTCCATCTCCTCCCTGTTGGGAAGAAGGACAGGTAATGTTCAGGCCATGTTGGTCATGATTGCCAAGGAGACAATTGCTGCCTATGGGACCTGTAGGAATTCTTTCCATCAGGCCCCACAGAACATTCTTAGGGTTATTAATATGAACCCTGTGTTATTTATGGGCAGCAGGCAGAAGCCCAGCCAGCTGCCAGGCCCAGGTGTTGAGGGAGGAAGGTGGGGTGCTGGTGGTCAGTGAATGCTCGCAGCAGGAGCTATCACAGCCCATGCAGAGGGGAGTAACTCCCTGCAATACCATATTTTCTCACTAATCACCTGGTTTTCTCCTCCTCTCCCAGCCCACACTGGTATTTTTTGCTCTTAAAACCAAGCACATCCCTGCCAAAATGGCCACAGAGCCATTGTGGTCACAACAGCCACTCATTGATTGTGAGCTGGGTTGTGCAAGGACTGAGCAAAGTATCGTGGCTCAGTGCCTCAACAGCTATTTCTGGGCAGTTCCATTCCCTCTAGGGCAGGTATTGCATCCTCCCCACTCCCCTTCCCCTCCAAACAACCTGTTCCCTTGCATTTTGGGAGGCAGCCCCTACAGAATTCAAACCCCACCCCTGCTGGGAGGGCACAAAGGTCTGATGAAGCATTTCAGCCCCAATCCATGCCCTTGCTCTCCCCAGACCACCGCAACCTGACCTTCGATCCCCAGACAGCCAACAAGTACCTGGAGCTGTCGAAAGGAGCCCAGAAAGCCAAGCACAGTCCTGATGCTGTCCACGGGCAGGAGCAGGGCCCCCGCTTCGGGCCCTGGCAGGTGCTGTGCACGCAGAGCTACGGCCCCGGCCACCACTACTGGGAGGTGAAGATCTCCAGCCACTCCGTCGTCCTGGGGGTCACCTACCGAGGGCTCCCCCGGGAGCAGCAGCAGGGCCACAGGTCCAACATCGGGCTGGATGGGGGCTCGTGGGGGCTGCAGGTGAGGGAGGATTGTTACCTGGCCTGGCACAAGGGCCAGGCCCAGAAAATCCAGGAGCAGCTCTATAAGAACCTGGGGGTCAGCCTGGATTATGGCAAGGGGCTCCTCTCCTTCTACGGCCTCGGGGAGAGGACAAAGCTCATCCACTCCTTCCACGGTGTCTTCACTGAGCCCCTGTTCCCTGTGTTCTGGCTGTGTGAGGGGCGGGCGGTGACGCTGTGCCAGAGGGACTGAGCCAGAGCCACCACACTGAGCGCTAGGCACGCTGGCAAGTCCCAGGCTGGTGCCACAGTGGAGCTGCAGCTGAGGCTGTCATGGCACAGTGGGACCTCAGTGCTGAGGCAGGTGTGGAGTGCAGTGTTTTAACAAGGACTGATGAGGACAGACATGTAAATTAACCTGTTTGATTTGCATATGCAAATATCACACTAGTGACACACTGCAGGGCTGGAGCTCACCGTGGGAGCCTGTCCCTGCAGACAGAGCAAGGGAAGGGGGGATAAGCAAGGGGAAAAAATGAGATTTTCCTCTTTCTTCTATCCCTGCCAAACTTCCCAAACCTGGGGAAGGTTTGGGATGAGGGGGACCCCAGAGGCCCCAGCAGCACCAGAGGGAGGTGCTGCTATCACAGAGTGCTCTGAAACAACTCAGAGGGACCTCTGTGCTCACATGCAGGCAGGTCCTGCTGCCCCCAGCCCCTTCTTGGTTTCCTCTTGCTGTTCTCAGACCTGGCAGAGCAACTTTTCAGGGTTTTACGCTGCAGGTCTTTGTACTGCTTTTCCCAATAAAGCTCTATCTTCTTATCGGTTTGACCTTGCTGCTGTTGGGAGATGTGGGACCCAGCACCACTGGGGGTTGGGGGGAGCTGGGTACCCCTGCTCTCACAGTCATCCCTGCAGGGCCCCATCCCGCCCCTCCGTGTCCCCACGGGGCCTGTGACCAACCCTTGGAGTGACAGCTGGCACCAGAGCCAGAATGTGCTTTATTTACTGAAACACTGTGATAAGGAAACCTGGTTTCCTACTGCTGTGCTCCAAGGTTGATTTGGCACAGAAGAAAATCTAAAGTTTTCATTGATGTTTTTCCAAGGGTGAGACCGCAGGTCTGGCGTCTCCTCCTGCTCCTGTGGGAGTGCTGGTGAGGATTAACGGGGTGAAACTGGGCACTGGGTTCAAAGGTGCTGGGGGTGTGAATGCCCAGGGAATGAATCACATCATTTTTTCCTTTGGGGACAAAAAAAAAAGGATCAATCCTCCTCTTCAAGAACAGATGTGATTTGTCTTGTGCTTCCTGCTTCACTCGACACCTCCCTGCTTCTCCCAGCCCTGTCCTTGGGTGAGGCCTTGGGCCAGCATGCACCTGGGAATTTATCCAAGTCAAAAACTTGTCTGTGTATCCTGCACAGAAGGGGTTCAGAGACTTCATGAGGCAGATCTTCACTCTAAAAGCACTTCGGGGTCTCCCATCCCTCTCTGGTGCCTGCCACCAGATCCCAGAGGAAAAGGGGACAGTGGCTGAGCCAGGACCTGGGCACTGCAGCCCATTTTGGCCACGGGGAGGGCTGATGGAGGTCCATGGACACGAGGGCTGGCAGGAAAGCAGCCGGGGGCTGCACTGGGGGGGCTCAGGACCTTCTGTGTGGCCCCCGGGTGGGGTGCACCTGGGGAGCAGTGGAGTAGGAGCAGGTCCTAGAGGGGGAAGGAATGCTCAAGGGGAGCAGCAGATCCTTGTGAGGGGGATTGGAATGGGCTGGCAACAGCCTCCCCCGATGGGAGATGTGGGGAAGGTCAGCAGCTTCCCTTGGGAGCAGTAGAACACTGGGGAGGGTCCAGATCCCAGTGGGGCAGTTCCTTTAGGAGGGCAGCACATCCTCAGCAGGGTGACATCCCTCCCGGGGGCTGATCCCCCTGAAGGCAGCAGATGGGAGCAAATCCCATTCGGGGTGAGACCCTTCCCAGGAGGACGAGTGCCTGGGACCAGGTCCCGGTGTCGATGCTGTGGGTCAGCGTCCCGAGGACGCAGCAGCCCCTCCAGGCACGGCGGGGAGCGGAGCCCCGGCTGCGGTCGCGGGGAGGCGGAGCGGGCGGGCGGGGCGCGGCTGCCGCCCGCCTCCGCCGGGGCTGGGACCGGGGCCGGGGCCGGTCGGGGCGTTCAGGGATGGATGCTGCGCCCGGGAGCGCCCCGCCGTCCTCCGCGTTGCGGCTGGCGCTGGCGGCTCCGGGGCTGCCCGAGGGTCCCCTCGGCTGCCCTATCTGCCTGGACGTGCTGCGGGACCCGGTGACGGTGCCGTGCGGACACAACTTCTGCCAGAGCTGCTTGCAGGAGCTCCGCCAGCGGCCAGGCCCCCCCGACGGCGGCGGGGCGGGCGGGGCCGCCCGCTGCCCGCTGTGCCAGGAGCCCGTCCCCGCGGCCCTGCGGCTCTGCAAGAACCGCGCCCTGTGCGAGCTCCTGCCGCTGCTGGCGGCCGCCACCGGCGGCTCGTCCCCGTCGTCCCCGTCGTCCCCGGCCGCCGCGTCCCCGATGGCCCCGGGAGCCGAGGAGGAGGATGCTGCGGGGGAAGAAGGAGCGGTGGTGCTGTGCGATGTGTGCCCGCCGGGGTCCCGCGTGGCGGCGGAGCGGTCGTGCCTGGTGTGCCTGGCGTCCTTCTGCGGGGCGCACCTGGAGCCGCACCGGCGCGCCCCGGCGTTCCGCGCACACCGGCTGGTGGCCCCGCTGCGCCGGCTGGAGGAGGGGCTGTGCCCCCGCCACCTGCAGCCCCTCGACGGCTTCTGCCGCACCGAGCAGAGCTGTGTCTGCGCCCGCTGCCGCGCCCACGAGCATCGCGCCCACGACGTGGTGCCCCTCGAGCAGGAGCGAGAGCACAAGCAGGTGCGTGGGGTGGGGAGGGGCGCGGAGGTCCCCACGCGGGGGCTGCGCGGGTGGGACCCTGGTGTGGGGGTGTCTTCGGTGGTATGAGGTGCGGCATCCCTCGGAGGGGTTCATCCTGCACCCGCGTCCCCACGGGGAGCCCAGTCCCCGCGTGGGGTGTGTGCCGGTGCAGCACGGCGGAATGCCATGTGGGGGGATGCTGTACTCTCACCCCCCGGGGGATTCCACCCCAACATATGGACAGGGTGCTGCGCGATCAGGGAACCCCGGGGACTGGGACAGGATGGGCAGATGGGGACGCGTATCGAGGCAGAGGAGAGTGGCATCGCGTGGGGAGTCTTCCCGCTGCGGAGCCGAGCTCGCAATCCCGTGGGTGTAGGGCTGGGGTGAGGCTGCCTGGGACACCCCACTCCGGCCACCCCCGCAGTCCTGGGGCACCCGCCGTCTCCGTCTCGTTCCCACAGCTCCGTCAAGGCGGTTTTTCTGGCCGCGCTGGCAGCCTGCCCGACCGCCTCTCCCGCTCCCCCAGCCTTTTGTATCCTGCCGTTTTGGCAGCGGGGGTTTTTCCATCACTCCCATTCCCAGATGTGACTGAGTCACCTCCTAAACTCACACCCACGAGCCTTCCCAGGAGCCGGGGTTCCAATCCCAACGTGGTGCTGCCTTCCTGGGCATTGCTGCCTTCAAAGTGTGGGGCCTCTGTGGGGCTGCAGGCAGAGGGGAACTTGTGAGGCTCACGATATGATGGCATCTCGCATGGCCATGAGGCATTTGGAGACCTTGGGACAGTTTGCCTTTTCCAAGGAGGAGCGCAGCCCCAAGCAACAGCCCCAAGCCAGCTCCTACTCCTGATGGGCTGCTAGGATTGCGGGAAAACCCTTTTATCGGCATTATTAGTCATGAGGTGCCTTAAAATAGAAAGTGTGTGTAATCCCAGCCCCGAGGAGCTGTCAGACCTCAGCAGGCGCTGCTTAATGTCGCCTGCACGACCTCGGCCACCGCCCTGACGCTGCGGGCTGGGATGGAGGCACAGGGAAAGCACCTGTACCTGCTCCCCGGGCACACGCACTGCAGGGAGCAGGGCCAGGGGGCTGAGCATCCGCAGGGAGCTGTTGTGGCTGGGGAGCGCCCTCCTGGCTCCCGAGGGACCCGTCCTCGTGATGGGCAATAGCTGAGCCAACAATAGCGTCTCAGGAAACGCCGTGTTCAGAAGGTGCTTCCTTTGCAGCCCGTGCTCTGGAGCTGGTTTTGCTTTGCTCCT
Organism: Chamaea fasciata; assembly: GCF_029207755.1. Taxonomy (NCBI): domain Eukaryota; kingdom Metazoa; phylum Chordata; class Aves; order Passeriformes; family Sylviidae; genus Chamaea; species Chamaea fasciata. The sequence continues at coordinate 7,558,470 of NW_027094104.1, read as the reverse complement.
AAACAGAAACCTCCAGGGGACTCTGTGCTGAGTTTCTGAGTGCTCCAGGCCTGCCTTTCAGCTTCTGCACCAAACCCAGGTGGATTTTTCCCAGCCCTGGGTACTCAGAGCACTCAACTGCAGTTGTGTCTGATGGGTTTGCTTTCAAATTCGTTTTGTTTGGTTTTCACTGGGACCAGGGTGGGGAACATGGAGCTGAGTGATCCTTTCGTTTTCCAGCTGAGTGCGAAGGGATTTTTGCGGGTTGGATATTGCAGGGAAGGAAAACAGGAAAACAACTCATAGTTCCCCTTGCATCCTTCACCCGAAGCCTGGTAGCGAGGTCATGGTCAGAGAAGGGGTGTGGGTTGAGCTTAGGGAGAGGCTGAATGCCCTACGGCTCCCACTGGGACTGGGGATAAAGCTCGGTGTTTGTCCTTCATGTCTGCAGGCCCAACAAGGCAAATTCCTCAGCGATGTGGAGAATGAGCTGGAGGAGCTGGCAGTCACCATCGCCCAGGCCAAGAAGATGGTGGAGCTCATTAAGGTGACTCTGCAAAGGCTTTGCTCTGTTAGTGCAGCTCTGCTGGGCTGGGGGTGGAGGAGAAGGGCCTGTGAGATTTTGGGTGCATGGGGTGTAGAGACGGTGTTCACAGGAGCACCATGAAACAATGGTGATCCTGGCAGAGATCCCTGAGGATTCTTTCTCCTCATCTCTGCTAACACTCATGGCATCTCTGGTTGCTTCAGTTTTTAACATGGAAGAAGGAACAGGGCAAGGGCCATGCCAGGGCATCCTCTGGCTCTTGCACCTTCTCTCCCCATGCTCACGGGAGGGTTGTCTCCTTTGGCCTTTGTGCAAACACGTCACTTTCCTGCTTGGGGACACCAAATGTGGTGCAGCAGTAAGTGGCAGTGCCCAGCCAGGTCCCTTTAAAGCTGTGCTGTGAAGTGACCTGAGTTCTTGGGTGAAAGAGGTGATGAAGCGTCAGGGGGATTTCACAGAGCTGAGAACTGGCTGCTGGGCAGGGCACAAGGGTGGTCCTCTTGCACTCTCACCTGTGGGACCTGACCCCTCTCTCCCTGCACTCAGGGTGCTGCCACAAAGGAGAGGGAAAGGGTGGAGAAGCTCTTTGCAGAGGCCTCGCAGGTGCTGGCGACCTTCCAGAAGGAGGTGATGGGATTCCTCGAGGACGGGGAGCGCTCCATGCTGGGGGAGGCCGAGGCCGATCTCCGCTGGAAGGAGGAGAGACGGGCCAAGCTGGCACAGTGCAAGCAAAACCTGGAGAACGTCCCCAGCACCGACACTGTCTACTTCCTCCAGGTGGGATGGGGCAAGATGGAGCTGACAATGTTGTATTTTGGGGTTTTGTCCCATTTCCCATGGAGCTGGGGGCCAGGAACCCTGGGATGTGCAGGCTGCAGAATCTCACTCCTATTGGCACAGTCCTCTCCCCTCCCCTCTCACAGGGGGACCAGGCAGCCAAGATTTTCCCCTCCATTGCCCCCACCTCTGTCCTGTCTGTGACTCAGGAGAGGCTGATGTGCTGCCCAGAGTGGGTACCTGGGTGTGGGGGAGAGCAAGAGTTTGGGGTGCCCCCCTGCCTCCTCCAGCATCCCCCCCCACCGACAGCCCAGCAACAGGAGACATTTTAGGCAGGAGATGCTGCTCCATGTGAGGTGAGCATGGTCTGAGTCTGAGTTTGAAAGGGAGTGAAGAGAAGATGCCAGGAACACGTGGCCGGGAAAGTGCTCTCCTCCCTATGCTGTCCTTGGGCCAAGTCCTGAGAGCTGCCAGATCCCAAATCCTCCAGGGCCGGGTGGGGTTGTGGAACAAGAGACAGCTTTGGCTTGTTTGGAACCTCCTGAAACTCTGTCTTTTTTGGCTCAGGAATTTCAGGCCTTGAAAGTAGCCATGGAAGAAAACCTCTCTCCACCTCTGAGCTTCCAGAAAGAGCTGAACTTTACCAAGTGCACCCAAGCCGTGGGCGCCATGAAGGATGTGCTGTCCACTGCCTGCAAAAACCAGTGGAACCACTTGCAGGGGAAAGGAATTGACGGATTGAATTGCCAGGAGATGGAGGAAGGTTTGTGTTCACCCGGCCCCTCTGCCGGGATGGTTGTCTGTCACTTTCCCTCTTCCCTGCGTGGGTGGGAGGTGGCTGCAGGCTCCATGGCCCCTGTGAGCGCTGGCCTCTGTCCTTCCAGCCCTGGAAGCTGCTCAGCACGGGTTCCCTGCGCGTTGCACAATCCCTGTCTGGGCTTACGCCTCTTTGAGGTTTTGTGAATTTTTCCACAGAGACCGGAGACTGGAGAGGCAACAAACAGCCTGGGAGTTAGGCAGGGCCCTGTGGGAGGGGGCAAGTGGCCAAAGTGGCCTCCTGTGAAAGGGGACTCTTCTTCCCAGGACAGACAGTCCTCCTTATGGGGCAGGCTGTGAGCTCCTAAACATGCCAGGCTTAGAGAGCTGATGTGGCAGCTCTCTCCCATGCTGTCTCATTTAACCTGAGCTCTCTCCTTTCTCATTTTCTTGGATGCCCGTGGGAATTGCAGCTGGTTCCTTGCCCCGCTGCCCACCTCCTCAGGGTGACAAAAGTGGTGTCTGTCCTTTCCTGTGAGGGAGCCACTGGGGATGTGCAGGGGGAGTGGAGGTGCTGGCTGGGGCTGTGACAGCTTGGTGCCATAAGGGGCAGGGGACGATGCCCCAGTAACCCCTGTGTTGCTGGTTTGGTTCCTTTGCTGATGCAAACCCTCCTGTCCCTGTCTCCACAGCATTGGCTGAATCCCGATTTCCAGACAAGTCAAACAATCCTGCCTGCCTGGAGAGCCGTGATTATTTCCTGAAATGTAAGCGGGGGACTTTTGCTTTGGTGGCTGTTGCTAAGGCCCATCTTCCCTTTCCTCCCTCCTTCCCGCCTGCCCGGCAGTGCTGATCCAGCGACTGTGGGAGCGCTGCCACCAACAGAGGAAATATTGCTTGGCTAACAGAGAAGCCTGCTGGCTTTCCTGACAACAGTCATAGCCTGGTTAGGTGATGGGTTTTTTCCCTTGTCTGGGGTTCTGCTGGCGCAGCTGCCCCAGGGGGGCTGCAGGCGTCCCGTGTAATCCCTGCTGCCTTCCAGCCGTTGGCAAATTGGATCCTCTTTAAATTAGATCAGAGTTTGTGCATCTGCCTTGTTTTGCTGCAGGACCCTGGGCTGGCAAGGGTTGTCTGCAGCAGCAGAATGATAGGGATCACGCAGTGGTAGAGCAGAGTGAGGCAGGAGAGGCTGAGGCTGGAGGGTGCAGGGCTGGGCTTGAGCTCCCACACCCCACCTGTGTGTCCCCAGTCTTACAGGGGATATGGGGTCACCTACTGACATGTCCTTTGGGGACAAGATTTGCCTCAGTGGCACAGAGCAGCAAAACCTGGTCTTAAGGAGGGTGTGCTCTTCTGCTGGCATGGGACATGCCATGGTTCAGACTGCAATGCAGTTGATAGTGATCTATGCCCAGGGTTGTTCCCTGGAAGAACTTCCTTGGGCATCCCCTCTGTTTGGGATCTATCAGTGGTTCTCACATGGCCCCACTTGCTGGGGGTTGCCTGTTTATAGCTGTGGCATACCTGGCTGTTCTCTCTTCTTTGGGTCTCTCTCAACTGCATTTATCCGTGGTTACCTGAAATATGCTTTTATGTGAGATTTGCTTACCACCAGTCTGTCAGGCGGATTCTCCAATTTCTGGTATCACTGTTGAGCCCATCAAGCAGCCCCCCTGCTCTCTCCTCTGCAGTAACTTGTGTTCATCCTGCTTATGGGAGTATCAGCTCTTTCAGCCTTTCATTGACTGAAATTTGCCATGGGACTTAAAGGCAAGGGGGCAGAGTGATGGGAAAGGTCAGAAAGGATCATGCTCATCACCAAAGGCTGGGGCAGGGAGGATTTCTTCACATTTCCCACTGCGTGCTCACTTCTCCCTCTTGGCCCACACAGTTGCCTTCATCATCGACCTGGACAGTGACACAGCTGACAAGTTCATCCAGCTGTTTGGCACCAAGGGGGCCAAACGGGTGCTGTGCCCCATCCCCTACCCGGAGAGCCCCACCCGCTTCATCAACTGCGAGCAGGTGCTGGGTTTGAACCTCATGAACAGGGGCAACTACTACTGGGAGGTGGAGCTGATCGACGGCTGGGTCAGCATCGGCGTCATCGCCGAGGACTTCGACCCACGGGAGGCCTACAACCACGGGCGCCTGGGCAGGAACGACAGGTCCTGCTGCCTGCAGTGGAACGGCCAGAACTACGTGGCCTGGTTTGGTGGCTTCGAGTGCACCGTCCAGCAGCCCTTTTTCCACACCATCGGCGTCTTCCTGGAGTACTCAGAAAAAGCTTTAACCTTCTATGGAGTCAAGGACTCCAAAATGACCTGCCTGCAGCAGCTCAAGGTCTCTCCTTCAACCAAGGGGAAGCTTGACCCATTCCAGAACAAGATCAACCGCCAGTTTACCTCTCTCTTCTCGTGCAAGCTGAAGCCAGCCTTTTTCCTGGAGAGTGTGGACGCCCACCTGCAGATCGGGCCACTGAAGAAGGATTGTGTGTCGGTGCTGAAGCGCCGGTGACTGCCCAGGGAGAGGGGCACGGACAGACCCACAAAAGTCTCTCCTGCAGGTTGTTGCCACCTCTCTGACACAGCCCTGTCTGTCTGTCTGTGGCAGCCCTCCCTCCTTTCTGCACTGTTGGGGACCCAGGGCTGGATGAAGCCTCCTGATGGGCAGGGCTGGTGGCCAGGGTGGGGCTGGATCCGAGTGCCAGCTCTGCCACTGAGTGAGCTTGGGCAAGTCCCTGTGCTGCTCCCTGCCCCTTGGCTTCCCTTTCTGGACATCAGGGACTGCGACAGCCTTTCTTGGTAAAGTGTGCTGCTCAGAAGTGCCACATGGATTTGGAGCTGTGCCTTGGCCACCTGCCCAGTCCCTCTCCTTCACCTCTGCTTGCTGTGCCCCGGCAGCTTGTGCAGATGCTTTGTGCCTTATCTCAGACTCTGTTGCTGATGCTTTTTTAAGTGCTGCCTCATCGACACCTTCTGCATTCTCCTCATGAAGTGCCTTTGATGGAGCAAGCCCTGTGTGGACCAGGTGAACCCCCAAGGAAGATGTGGTCTCTTCCCTAGAGCCACATCACTGCTGTGCCCTGGCATGGGAGAGATGGAGCTCTGGGGAGAGGGATCTGGAGGAGTCTGGCTGGGTGCTGGGGTGATGCTGGGGTGATGCTGGGGTGATGCAGCACCTTTCCTTGCAGGGCTGCCCACCCATTAGTGCTGCAAATGTGAAACAAGGATCTCTGCCCTTGGAAAAGGAGAAACCTCCTGCTGAGAAGCAGCACCACTGAGCTGAAATTATGCCCCTTAGCTCAGAGATTTTTAAGTGGCAGAGGTGCTGTGAATATGTCCCAGAGATAAATGGTCTGGCTTAGTGTTCTAGCTGTGAGTGCCTGGATAAAGGTGCGGCATCAGTCAGCTACTAAATGACCCTTTGGTCTTTGGGAATAAGTAACAATTAACAAAAACTACTCTCAAGTGAGAGGGAACACTGTTTCCTTCAGGAGAGGTGGAAACTCGAGGCTGAGAGACAAAACTGCCAGTTCACATGTCCTAAGGGAGCTTTTTCAGAAGGAAAACATACAAATACTGCCTGTGAGGGCGGCACAGAGCAGCCCCTGTCTCAGCACAGTGTGCCTTTCCAAAACTTTATTTTTTCTAGCGTTATTTTGCTACCTACCTCCCAAAGCTTGCTTTACAGAACCGTGGTGCTGTGTAATGTACCCCTGGAGAGAAAATATAGAGTGTCAGGTTCTTCACTGGCATGAGTGAGTCAGGGATGATGCAACAACCGTCAGCAGGGATAATAAACAGCCCATTTAGCTAAATATATGATAAATATATATATATATATATATAGATATTTCTTTTTCCCCAAAGGATAAGCTGGAAATCATAGTGCTATATTCAAGTGGAGCCAAGGGAAAAATGTGAACATGAATAAAAGGCACGCACAAAGCTGGGAGGTTTGAAGTTAAAGCCATGGTTACATGTAAAACAACATTTACGTGCTGAGGTTCAAAGAGCTCCTTTACTGTGACTCCTTTGCCAGTGCTGCCAATTTCTGCTGGTGCAGAAAGACCTGCCAGTGCCCTGAAAATTAGGATATTTGAGTGGATGAAGGGTCTGAAGGCAGCCACCCCTTCTCCGGGGCAAGGCTGGTGAGTAAGTTTGGGAAGGGACTTGCTGGGATCTGTCTGCAAATTCCTCCTCCTCCTCCTCCCCTGCATGAGGCGACTCCGAAACTGCTGCGAGCAGTGGGGAAAAGGAACAGTAGGGCTTCCAGAATGAAATCTTCAGCTGAAATCTTGGCCTTTCCTGGCCGGTGGGAATGCTGCCCAGACTTCTGTCCGGATGGGAATTCATTCCCTGCATCCTGAGCTCCAAAACCCTCTTTGTTTGGCTGGCGCCAGCGGCCCCTGCAGAGCTCAGCCCTTGCACGAGATGTCAGCAGTGACACAGAGCAGGCGTCGCTGCTGCTCTGTGCACGGGGCGAGAATGTGGCGTCAGGAATTCCTGATGGAACGAGAAAGGTAGAGCTGTGCCGCAGCCCGTGCGTGGTCACATCCTGGGACGGACGAGGAAGGGAAGGAACCTTCATCTCTGCAGGAAGAGATCTCCCATGTGGGCCCACGTCTGCGCCCCAAATCTCGTTTATTCAGGCTAAACTCCCACAGTTTGCAGCGAGGAGTTTTGCCAGAGTAAACACAGCAGATCTGGGTCTTTGCCCTGTTTCGTTTCGCCGAAGGCAGATTGATTGCTCCAAGGGGAAACTCACGCTGGAGCCACGCATCCCGCCCTTCTCCACTTTCCCAACGCACAGACACAAACCTCTGACCTCCTCCAGGGCTTGGGAGGCTCGGAGAGAGATCCTCTCTTTCCACCCTGTCACCACGTGGCAGCAGCTCAAGAGGGCGCTGGGGTGTCTGGGCACGATGTGGTTGTGCCACTGCTTTGGGTGCATTCATGAATGGGGCTCCTGTGGGTGCACCGCAGCTGGGAAGTGCTGCCCAGCCCTCTCTTTCCTGCTGCTTGCTTTTATCCTGGTTGGGAGTGCTAAAACCCCTCTCGGTTTAGGGATGATTTACAGTAGGAGCAATCTCCTCGGGAGCTGGGTCAGAGTTTGCTCTGTGCTGCCAGTAATTTGGGCTGTAAACTGTAAACTGCACTGCGCCAGCTCTGGGTCCCCGATTTTGCTGCAAACAAGGGGTTAAATGCAGGGTGAGATGAGATGAATCGATAGCACTTGGCAATTTAAACAGCCTTTCCCTTGTTCCCTTGGGTTATTTCTGCTGTCATAGAGTGTTCCTCTTTTTAATTAGGATTTTTTAAAGTACAGTAACTGTAGGGTGTTTTACAGTGTGTGAAAAAACTGTAACAGAATAATATAATGGTGTTAGAGACTATGATTTGACCATTAAATATGATACAGTCATTGCCCTGGGTTGTCTTTCCTTTAAATACCAAACCATTTGAGTTGTCCCATTATCTCATGTTTATTTTTCTGCGTCCTGTACATCTGGAGTAAAATAACACAGATTTTATTTTCCAAGTGTGTCCAGGGGAATTCTGCCACATACACATTTGTATTGTAAGAGGAGCGGAAGAACCTTAAAATCCAATAATAATTGTCAGCCCTGGGCAATTCAAAACAATGAATTGTCTCAGTTCTCCCTTCTATGTCTGTCCTCATCCTACAAATAAAAAAGATTATCAGATTAGGTATTTCGTCCTTCGTGTTTTCAAGTTTTAGAGTATAAATTTCCAAGGTTTTCTCTGTGATGAGGAGGTTTAGAGCTTCACACACACACACTGGCAGTTACAGCAGCATCTTTTTAAAGTGAAGGCTGCTTTTCTTAATCCCAAATGTCAGCTGGAGGTAGGATAAAAATGTTATTTGGTGAGCCTTAGTTCATGCAAGGTGCCAATGCTCCATCTGGGCCTTTCAGTACAAGCTGAGTGGATTCTGCTCCTGACTTTAATAGGAAAAGAATCAGAACTGTTTGTTATGGCTGTTTCTTAAAAGGGAAACTTACTGCTTATTGAAAAAGCGGATATGAAAAGCACAAACCTGTTTATTTCTTGCCAAGAAACCGTACAGATTATGTCACTGCGTTTATTTAAATCTGGTTTCCATTATGTCGTTTTTCTGCTCCCCCTCCCCCCCCATCTAGTTCTCAGGCGCTCAGACAGGACTGGGCTGCAAATCCAGGGAATTGCTCAGATCCATCTAAAAAGATATAATAGAGGGTAATACATTTATATATTACTGATACACAGCTGTCACTTACTGATCTGAGGGAGCCCTTCAAACACCAATTAGTTTTGTAGGGTTCCTATTTTAGTTGAAGTTATGCAATCTTTTTATTTTTCTTTTCCAATTCCTCCTACTTGCACGCCTTGAGACAATAGTTTAAACCCTTCCTGCAGGTCTGCAGATGCCATTGGTATTTTCTTGCTCCCAAATTCCTGACGGGCAGACACACAGACACAGTCCTGGCTTGTTTACAGGGCAACCGGTTAGTCCTTCTAGTTTAACACGCTTCAGTATTAAGGGGTAATTTTTTGGATGTGCTGAAAGCAGCCAAGAAGAGGATCAAAAATCTGTTTGCAAGCGTGTGAAGCAGGAAACGCACATCATCTTCGCTGTTTAAGGGGCTAAACCTCATTTCATGTGCATAACCGCCAGATATCCGGGATTATTTTTATTTTACTCCACGAAACAGCGCCAGGCCCAGAGGCGGGGAGGGGGGATCATGGCGGCCAGCCTACAACTCCCAGCATGCACCGCGTGGCCGACACGGAGGGTGTTAATACCGTGCATGGACGGACTACAGCTCCCGGAATACACCGCGCGGGCGAACGGCGCGGCGCTAAGGTGGGGTGAGGGGACTACAACTCCCAGCATGTATCGCGCGGAGAACCCGAAGTAACGCACGCCGTTGATGGAGATGACTACAACTCCCAGCATGCCCCTCGGTCCCATTGACGGCAGCACCTTTTCCCCGCGCAGGCGCAGAGCGGGGTCGATGCTGTGAGGAGGAGGAGGCGGAGGAGGCGGCGATGGCGCTCAACAAGAACCACTCGGAGGGCGGCGGCGTCATCGTTAACAACAGCGAGAAGTGAGGTGCTATCCCCTTCTCCCCTCCTCCGGCCTCGGGAGCCGGGGGAGAGCGGCGACTTGACTTCTCCCCCCGCCCTCCTCCTGCCTTCCCCCTCAGGGGGAGCGGTTGTGTGGGTCATGGGGGGGGAGGCGTGCTGAGGGGGCGAGGCGGGTAAAGGGGGTGGTTTAACCCTCTCGGTGCCGGCGTTGCTCGTCCTCTCCTCATCTCCCCGCGGCTTTGGGGCTGTACGAATCCTCCTGCCCCAGGACCTGTGCGGGGGGAACTTTGCTGGGCTTCAGCCGCGGGCCTTGCTCCCCCTACACCGCTTCCCTCAGCGTCCAGCCTGTCCCCCAGCCTGCTGCTGGCTCTTGCTGCTGTGCCCAGCCTCTCCCCCGAGGGCTCAGGAAGGGCTGGCAGAGCTCAGCTCCTGCCCAGGTGATCTGGCCTGGACCCAGGGCTCCCCGCTCGGGGATGCTGCACCTGCATGGTGCCTCAGCTCAAAGGCTGCCCGCTGTGGTCTGCCGGGTTCCTGGAGCACAGCCCCTTTTCTGTGTGTGCGGGAGGGAGCAACGGCGTTGGAAAAAGGTGCTGGGATATAACCATGGAAACGGCAAGCCGGCACAGAGCTGCCTCTGTCTGGATGGCAAAGGGCTGTCCGCACCCGCTGTCTGCCAGCGTGGTTCTGACGTGGCAGTCATCTGCTTCGGGGACAAAGGAGTGCTTCAGCCTCCAGCGCTTCTTTCCACGGGGCCACTTACACATTGCTGTAGGAATTCTGTGCCTGACTTCTGCTTGGGATGTAGCCTTTCTTAGAAGGCTTTAGTAAGATCAATTCAGGTACTTAAATTTGCATTCCCTGAGAGAACTGCAGCAGCTGGAGGTGTTGCTGTTCCCAGCTGTCAGCCTGCCTTGCATCAGGGCCTGCCTGTCCCTGGGTTGATCCAGCTGCAGCCTGAACAGAGTTGGTTCCACTGCCCTTCCCGAGCTGTGCCTGGAGGGACAGGTATTTACTGGCCAGTGACAGAGGATGGAAACATGTCAGCTGCCAAAGATAGAGGTGGTGGAGATTTCTGCAGCTTTAGGGATTAGAGTCCCTAATGTGGGTGCTGTAATGTCAATACAAGTTACCTGCTGTGCCCATGCAAAGGTTTTAATCAGGTCAGTTTGTCATTGAGAATTAAAGAATCAGTGCAGGCAACACGACTTAATGAAGTGTGGTGGCAAGGAAGGGGAGTTCCTCTGAATCACATTTTTGTGTCAGAGGTGCTTGAGCTGTGGTGAGACCTTCAACAGCCATGTTGCATAAGCTAGCCTGAGCAGTTTCTTCTCCTGCAGTCCTTCCTCTGTCCTGTTACTTGTGGACAACTGAATTAGGGAACTGATCCAGCAGAAATGCAAAACAATAATAAAAAAAAAGTCTTGGGATTTTGATCAGCTCAGGTTTGCTGCCTGGTTGTGCAGACAGCAGCAGCTGTGTCAGCACCCTGGGAAGGGAACAAGCAGCCAGTGCTACTTCAGTTGCTGCTGCTGCTGCCAACAACAGCAAAAAAAAAAGCAAACCAGAACTGATTTTGTCTGCTCGGCATCTCCATCAGTGCTGAGGTTACAGGTGGTTTTGGTAGGTCAGTAAACCTGTGTGCCTTGAGCTGTAAGTGCTGTCTCTTCTGTCGCTGTTTGCAGTGTGTTGATGACCTATGACCATGTGGAAATTACCTTCAGTGATCTGGAGCCAATGCCAGAGGCCTTCAAGGGGACCAAGAAAGGGAGTGTTTTCCTGACTCCCTACCGGGTAAGTGGTGAAAGGCTTTATCTCATCTAAGGAGATAACAGCCCTGGAGTCTGTTTTTAAATGTCCTCAATGCATGGAAGTCAGGATAATCTACTCCTGCTTGAAGTGTGGCTCATCTTCTCCCTCTGGGAAACATTATGAATTCATGGCATATCCCATCTATTTGTCAACAGATAATAAATCTGATTAGTTTTTGTACAGGCAGCTGTTTAGTCCATCAGGCATCTTCAAACAGGAAATTAGCAGTGGTCTGGAAATGCTGAATGCAACAGCACAGCTACTAAATCATGGCTGTGTGGAGCAGCAGGTTCTCTGGAAGCTGGGAGGAGCATTATCTGAGCAAGGGACTGCCTGGGAGGCTTTAGTACCCTGAGGGTTTGGTTTACCACTGTGGCTGTTGTGTGTAGCTCTTGGCTTGTGGAACTGGTGATGTGGGAGGGAGTTTCAGTCCATGGAGAAGTCTGTTCATATAATAAATCAGGGCTGTGTTTCCTGTTTGTTTTGAATAGCTCTTGCAATGTTATTTTCTTTTCAGGTTATCTTTGTGTCGAAGGGGAAGGATGCTATGCAGTCATTTGTGATGCCCTTTTATTTGTTGAAGGATTGTGAGATTAAGCAGCCAGTGTTTGGAGCAAATTACATCAAGGGCACAGTGAAAGCAGAGGCAGGAGGTAGGTATCACACAGTGTGTGTTTTGTGTCTCAGTTCAGCTGCTCAATTCATAGCAAAATCCTGCCTAACCAAACCTTGACACTGTCCAAATGGGTTTTCACACTCCTGCAAAAACATGTGCTTTCATTGGCAGCTAAAAATATTCCCCTTACCAGCTCCCTGTTCAGTTACCATGAGCAGATGTTCTCTGCAGCCCATCTCATTCCTGCTCTCTGCAAAATACAAAGTTCAATTAAACAAGTGATCTCGGCAAATAAACATCAGAGGGGAGTCAGCAGGAACAAGGATGTAACTTTGCTTGGTCACTTGGGATCACCTGTCCCACCTGCATCCAGGTTCTCCTGTGCCAAAAACTCAGATTCCTTCTGGCTCTGGGTTCAGATGCAGATCCCCAGAGGACTTTCTCCACTGTGTTCCTTGTGCAGTTCAGGTGTGCTATTGCTGTAGTGCAACCTGGCAGTGAAAATGGCACTTGGAAGGAAAGGGAGTGTCTTGAAATCAGGGAATTTAAGGAGCTGTTCCACATTAAACTCAACGAGAAGGCTGTGGCAGACATCTTCAAGAATAATTTTGGTTTTGACTGTTTTTGTTTTTGTTTGTTTTTTTTTAACAAAGGCACAAACGTTCAGCAAAACTTTCATCCTCAGCTTGATTCAGTCTAGTAGTTGTGGCACAGAGATCACAGCACAGGGTGCAAGAGCCTTCAGCTGGAGTTCTGAAATCAGCATTGGAGTTTCTGCATGGGAGCTGAATGGGACTATCCAGCATGAGAGGGAGCCTGAGCATTAATGACAAACTAAACTGTGTGAAAGACAAAAGGCTTTAGCTAAATCTTTGTGAATTTTCCCCAGAGGCCATCTCTTTCAATGATGATGTTGTCTTAACAGCCATGAGAGTCTGGTTTAGCTTAAAAGGCTCTTTAATCTACTTGTTCCTGTTCTAGCACAGCTTCTGCTTTGATGCTTTCTGGGGACTGTGGACTGTGAATGTTTTTCTTTTTTTATACTGTAATCTGAGATGTCACTGATTTATTTGTTCTTTAATTATTATTTATCCTGACTTGAAATATCTTCCGTGGGCTCTAATGGATTTATGTGGACCATGTTTTTCATTAAGCTCTTTGCTTTGTTGGGCACTCTGACTCGCAAACTAATTTGGAGCTGACAGTTAGGTGTAGTTGCAAAGGCTTTTTAGCAAACGGGATTAACAAAATCCCTGTCTTCTGCACTAATCTTATCCAAAGCAAGAGCAAATCCAGCACTCTTGATAGCTTGGCCTGTGACAGCTACTGTGGCAACAAACACAACTCCAGAAAGCTTTTGAAGCTCTCCCTGTGGATGTTTCTGCTTCAGGTGTCTCTTGACCTGACAATACCCCAATGTGAATTTTTCTGATGGTACCAGAATTCTGCCACTTCCTCTGTTTTTTTGTTGTTGTTGGGTTGTTTTTTTTTTTGGGTTTTGTTTGTTTTTTTTTTTTTTTTTTTTTAATTTGGATTTTTGGGATAAGCTCTTTAAAGAATTATATACAGAACATCTGTATATGCAGCAAGTAACCTAAATAGCATGGAAATGGCTTCTCCTTGCTCCTTAGTGCTGTCTTTCCTCCCTCAGGTGGCTGGGAAGGGTCTGCCACATTCAAGATGACCTTTTCAGCTGGGGGTGCAATTGAATTTGGGCAGAGGATGCTGCAGGTGGCATCACAAGGTATGGAAGTTTGGGGGTGTCTGCCAGAGTTCTGTGGTTTCAGGAGCCCTTGCCTGAAGCTTGCTTTAAATTTTTTTTTTTTTTTCACATCCAATGAACAGAAAATTTATTGAAATGACAGAGTTTTTCTGATAAGGACTTTAAGTTTGTGGGAGTTTTTGGCCTGCATTTGGGGCAGGCTTGATGTTCTGATGAGGTCTTGTCTTTGCTTTTCCAGTCTCCAGAGGTGAAATACCCAGTGGAGCTTATGGCTATTCCTACATGCCAAATGGATCCTATGCTTTTGCACCACCTGCAGCTAACGGGGGCTATCCATATCCACCTCCTCCTCCAGGTAAGCCTTGAAACTGAGGATGGGGATTATTCCAGTAAGTAAGAGTTAAAATAGGTAAAAAGGGCAAGAAACACAAATTTTGCACAGTGTTTTAGTGAGGACTTGTGTAGCTTTTGTTCCTGAATTTAATGATGTTTGCCTTGGCTGCTTTTGGTTGATAACTCCACCCAGAGGAGTTAAGTCCCTTGCTCTGTGATCTTTCCTGGCAGACTTTTATCCTGGTCCTCCTGCAGCAGATGGAAACATGGGCTACATGCAGCTTCCACCCCCACCATACCCAGGGCCCATGGAGCCCCATGTCAGTGGGCCAGACCTGCCCTCCACTCCTGCAGGTAAGGAGCCTGTCACAACAGTTTTGTTAGGAATGGAACAGACTTTGTTTCTTGTCTTTCGGGGAACTTGGAAGCTCCACTTAGAAGTTGGAATTTGTTTAGAAAAGGGATTAGGGAGCTCCCCTAATCTCCAGCCTTGTATATCCAGCTCAGTCTGGAGTCCAGCCTGATTCTCTCCAGGGCAGACACCATTAGTGGGCATTTTACAGATGGATTTATTCTTCTTTGGACAGAAAAAACACAGTTTGTGATTCTCCTGTGGTGGTAATCTTGCCCTAATGGATGAATACAAGGAAACTGATGGTGGAATGTGTTTGTGGTCCATTTTAGTTCACAGCTGTGGTTTTGGTGGTATTTGCTTCCCCTTCCCCTGTTCCACTCTCAATGTGATTATTTTTGCTGAAACAATATGGAACAGGGTATGAGATGATAGAAAGGGGATGGGGAAATACCAGCCTCATTTTTCACTCATTTGGAATTTATTAAAATGAAAAAAGAGATATTGTGGTTGGGTACAGCCACAGATCTCTTGCAGATAAGAGTATTTGTTTGGCTAAGGGTTTAACTTTTTGGTTTGAATAAACAACCATTCATCTTTGAACTATTATTTGGAAAGTGGGACTGCTCCAGAGGGTTGTACAACATTTTTGTGTTCTGCAGAAATAGAGGATCTGGATTGTCCTCATAAATTACCATCGTTAATGCACAAATCCCCTGAGCTGCTATAAACTTGTGCTGATTTTTGTTTTGCCTGTTGATTTCACTCCCAGGAAGGATGCTTTGTTCACTACCTGTTTATAAAGGGTATTGTCTGTATTTAGGAAAGGCAGCAACTAGAATTTATTTATGGCTGACATACAAGTCCCAGGTGACATTTCCAAACTCAACCTTTCTCCGTTTCACTGGGAATTGACAATTCTGTGGTAACTGGAAGAGATAATGCCCAATTGTTTGTTATAGCTGTTCTCCAACTTGAGCACTGGCCATAAGGTGCTCTGTTAGTAACTCTTGATGGCCAGGTGTTCCTGTTTCATTGTAAGAGTTCTCTGTGTGTCCCTGACCTGTCACTTCTCTCCCTGTGACAGCTGAAGCCAAGGCTGCTGAAGCTGCTGCCAGTGCTTACTACAGCCCAGGCAACCCCCACAACGTCTATATGCCCACGGTGAGTCCCTCTTGCTCTGGGCTTGCACCAAGTGTGTCTCTGCTGGATCTTCTCTCAGTGGCACAGCAAAGTTGGTCTGAACTGATGTTGGTGTCTTGGAATTTTTTTGGGGGGCTTTGAGTTTCATATTTTATTCTTGGCCATGCACTGATGTCCTTTTGTCATCTTTATTGCAGGACCAGCCACCCCCTCCTCCATACTTCCCACCAGAGGACAAGAAAAACCAATAAGCTGACACAGAACTTCTCCACGTCTCATTGCTTTGTTTTTTTTTTTTCCATTTTGACAGAATTCTGGGGCACAGTTCATAGCACTGAGAAGTAGAGCCTTTCCCCCAAGGCACACTGCTTTCAGGGGCTCTAGGAGTAGGTCTGTGCAGAGCAAGGGGAGGGATTTTGGCAGCCTGGGTCACCTGTGGAGCTCTGAGGATTTGCTCTCCTGCAGCATTCCCTCCTCCCTGTGCGTGGCATTGTTACACCTGGGGGTTCTCTTCATCTCTGACTGCTTCCCTTAGCTCTGCTTCTTTTGATACTTAAATTATACCTCTCTAGAGCCAGCACCTGCTCTAAACTGCTAATTAACATGACCATGGCATGGAAACAAGGCTCTTGGGGTTGGGGGTGTCTTGAATTTACCTTAGTGTGCATCCAAGAGCACCTCTGGACACAGGGATGCCTCTGGTTATTCTTTTTAATCCAGAGTGTCACATCCGACTCTTTGCCCTTGAGAAAGGACTTCAAAGCCAACCTTTGGGATCTCAAAGGAAATACACACCTGTGACATTTTCCAGATGTATATTCACCTTTCTTGTTGTTTTTTTTTTTTTTTTTTTTTTTAATTTTGATCTAAGTCATTCCTGACAATCATAGCGAACAATCTGGTAGCCCTTCAAATTTCCCTGCTGCTCACCATGTATGACAATGCTGACCAACTTCCCTTCCTCAGACATGCTGCTCTTCACTGGGCTCTCCAGTAGCATCTGACCAGTTTAGATGCCATGGGAACACTAATATTTCTGCAGTCTCTATTTTCCAGTTAGATATGTGAGTTCACTAAGTCCTGAACATTCTCCTCATAGTCTATAATGCACTTTTGTCTTTCCTTTGTTGTAACACAAGTTACACTTTTTGGCCAGTGAAGCATCTTCCTGCTGTGATTTACCTGGTGAATTAACAACTAATGGGCAGAAAGCAGTTGCTTTACTTCTGCCCTGGAAGCACTTGAGAGAATATGCAAAACATTGGAATAAGCTGTAAGGTACAAAGTGTTGTTTATTGCTGTTTGTGTTCCTGGTCCAGCTGTGAATTCCCAGTCACCTGACCGTGGACTCCTCATAGCATTGATCCCTTGGTCTCATTAGCAACAGCTCCAGTGCAGAATCTCTGCAGGACTGATCAGAATCTGGGCTGTGAAACTTTTGCATTGGTACAAAGCTTTGCACAAGTCACACTTCACTGACTTCTGACAGCTGAGAGAGAAAATCCTTCCCAGCAAAGTGTGACAGAAGATCCTGTGCTAGGGAACTGCTGAGACTTGCTGCATGCAGCCTGCTTGGAGAGAAAAAAGGTCCACCTCTTGTTTTCTTTTTCTTTGAGTTTAGCTGATTAATGAAATTGCTACTGTTTGTGCACTGACTTTTCTAAAATTGCTACTGCAGT
The DNA here is from genome assembly GCF_029207755.1 of Chamaea fasciata. Lineage (NCBI taxonomy): Eukaryota > Metazoa > Chordata > Aves > Passeriformes > Sylviidae > Chamaea > Chamaea fasciata. The sequence continues at coordinate 7,541,662 of NW_027094104.1, read as the reverse complement.
GATGTAAAGAAATTATTATTTAAAAAAATATATTTATTTTGAAAGCATTTGATTAATATATTAATGTGAAATGACTTTTGAATGCAGATTTGTTTTGCCAAGACTGTGAAGTAAAGAGAAATCAGCTGAAAACTTGGGGTGTTCGTGTGTGTGTGTGAATGGGCAAACCTCTGGTGATTTGGTGACTTTGGAAACGGAGGGGAGGAATTAGAAGCAAAATCACTTGGATTTTAAATTTTGTTATTAGAAGCAAAATCACTTACCTCTTCACTGGTGACATCTGTAGCTTGATTTCTCTTGGGTGACTTTGTGAATGAAAATAAGATGTTAAAATGTTTCAGCAAACTCCCATTTCACAGTTCCTGATGGAAGCTGGTGCAGCAGCTGCTTTACTCTACCCAGATGTGTCACCCAGGTTGTTTTTCCAGACCAATTGTCCTCATAAAAGTTACAACCTGATCACTATTTTACTTTGCAAGAACTAGCTCAGCAATGCAGCATAATTAATGCCTCTAAAAGATGTCTCTAATTAGAAGCAAGCCATGATTTTATCCTTTTTTTCCCTGTAAGTGTGCTGAGGTGCCTGGGTGGTACTTGGGTTTGTTTTCTATAGAAGAGGCGGCTGAAGGAGGAAAGTATTGAGCTTTACAGTCCAGGAGGAGCTGAATAAATCCTGATTTGTGAGTTAAATTATTTCAAATCAAAGTTTCCTAAGTCACATCTGTCCAGCTCTGAGCTGGTGCTGAAACCTTTCTGTTCTGGCTCGTTCCCAGTTGTTCTCTACTCTGAGACAGAATCCTAAAGAACACAGATTGCACGAACTTTCCGGAGCACTTGCCCAGCCCCATTCCCCGTGCAGCTCTTAGGCCAATAATCAGAACAAATCCATGAGGTTCTTTTAAAACCTTTCCTCAGCTAAGTGTGCTTGAGAGAGAAATATTTTAATATCTGCTCCCATGGGAACTTGACTCCATGGTTCGAGCTGAGTCACTTCCCTTAGAGTGGAGAAGTGGCAAGACCTCCAGAGACACCATGAGGTTTCTGTCTGGCATGAGGGAAAACACACTCAAAGGATGAGTCAGGCTGGAATAAATGAAATATTCCTTAGCACGGGTGTCTGGGCTAAATCTGGAGTTGAAGCTGTGGGCTTTCCACAGTGGTTTGAGGTTGAATGTTCCCATTTCCCCAGGCTGGAGCTGGGCACGCTCTGTGGGGAGGGGAGGAAGAGCGAGCCAAAAAAAAGATTGGGCGTGGTCTCGATGTGTTCGGTGAGTGCTGATAAGTGAAGCACGTGTTGGGAATGCTGAAACTGGGGCCAAAAGGCTGGCCAGGTCACACAGTCAGCAAGGGTCAGGCAGGTATTGGGCTGAGTGGAGCAGCACGATTTGGGAATCCAGATTTTTGGGTGCTGGTGAGAATCTCTGCCAAAACCCCCAGATTTGGCTTTGGTACTCGGCACTCCCTGCTATCCCTGATGGAAACTGGGAGCTGTGCTCTGCTTGGGAAAGGGCTCAGGGAGGGTGGGAGGGTCACCAGTCCTGCTGCCTGTGCAGAAAGTTTTAAATATTAAAGCAGGGAAATGCAATTTGAAGTCTGCTGCTGCTCTGGAAGCAGGGTGGGAGTAGGGTAGGAAGAAATTTTGTGCATTGACACGTCTCCAGGTCTGGTCCCTGCCTCAGTGATTAACTGGCTGTGCAGCAGGAGGCTGCCATGTGACAGCCAGATTGGTACCATTAAACTCCAATGTTTGGATGGTATTATACTGCTGAAGGAAAAGAGGAGGCATAGGCAACAATTAGTGTTGGATCCTTCGGCAGAGGCAGATTTTTCCACCACCACCTACAGTTCTGTCTCTCTGATGTGACTTGGGCTCTTGGGCTCTTCTCATTTGAGAAGTCTCTCTCTGCCCGTGATGCTGGGAAATGCAGCTGCTTCCCTCCTCTGGGGAGTGTGGAGTAACTGGGTATTTCCAAAGTGCTCTGAGATCTTGTGCAAAGAAGTATTGCTGCAGGAACTGCAAGTGCTGTTGACAGATTTCCTACTGTCAGCCCTGAAATCCTGGTGCTATCCCTGGGGGCTGGGGAAGGTCTTTACCCTGGAAGGATTGCCCTATCCTGTGTGTGCTTGCCTGGGGTTGCCCCAAGACAAAGGAAGAAACAGAGTCCTCTTCCTCCACACCATTCTGCCCAGGTTTCACCTCAAGTGCTCCAGCTTCATGCATTCATTTCTTTCTGGCTGGGGGATGTATTAAGCATTTGTAGGGAGTGGGGTTAAGCCCATCTGGCCACCCTGTCCTGTGGAGACAGGATCTTCCTTTGGAGATCATGAGGACTTCCAAATGACGCCTTAAGTTTTAGCTTTCATATTGTCCAGATTCTGTACTGCATTAGTGTATAACTCTGAACTTCATATAAAGTGTTAGCAAGTTCTCTTCACAGTTTAGTCAGACAAAACAATCCTTTTCCAGCCCGAGAATCAAAGACACCAAAGACACCGTTGCAGCTTCAGCCCAAAAAGCATAAATAACACCAAACTGAGGAGAGCAAACTGGGAGGATAGGACTTCATAACCTGACGCTTGGACAATTAACCCCAATATGCAAATGGACTAAAACTTATAAAAGTGTGAAAACTTGTGACCCCTTGTCCATCTTGTGTGGAGCCATGGCCGGGCTCTTGTACCACCCCAGCTGTATCCTTTGAAGGCCTTTTAATAAACACCTACTTTATTCCTTTAACACCGTCTAGCCTCTGTTCCAGGTAGCCTCCCAAGGCATCACCACCACTCTCGGAGCTGTAGATGGTCAAACTGCCTCTACCACATGATGGACACTGTGATTTATCAGCTCTGGCTCACAGCACTGCCTCCCTTTGCAAGCACTGCTGGAGGTGGCAGGAGGTGTGGGCTGAAGTTTGGATCCAGCTGCCCCCAGAGCATCCAGGAGCAGAGCCAGCCCTTACCAGTGAGCTGCTCCTGTCGCACCACAGGCACCACCAGGTTCTGTAAAGGACTGCCGGGAGTGTGTTGGAGGTGAGTTTTACCAAGGCAGGCTGTGATCTGCAGGAGTTTCAGGTTAAAGCCGCACAGAAAAGCCCAAGTGACAAATGTGACGTTTGTGGGTGGGGACGGAACGCTGAGATGTGCAGGGTGGGGATCTTTATTTCAGCCAAGGCTCTCTGCAGCCATAGCAGGTGTTACTCACCTGCTCCCTGGAACCAGTATTTCAGTCCCGTCCTTGCTCAAGGGCTGGCCCTGTGCCACCGAGAGGCTCCAGCGGGACATGAAGTGCCCCACGTCACGGGGAGCAGGGACTCGTACCTGCCGGTGGTGGCTGCTGGATCTCACACCTCAGGGTGCAAACGGACCAGGATCCCTCCCTGCTGCCTCCTCCCAGCCTTCCTGCCATTCCCTACACAATTCCTTATGGTTTCCGGACGCTGGAGCAAAAGGTATCAGCTTGGCTCTATTTACGAGCTCAGCTCAGCAAATCCCGTCTTTCTAAACTTTTCCTTTCCCCTCTCAAGTTGCGCCTCCTCCTTTTTCATTACTTTTCTCTGCGAGGGCTGGGCTCTGGCTGGGACACATTGGCTCTTCCCGAGGCACAGACTGACTGCAATAATATTCCGTGTTTCGGCGTGTCCCTCTGGAATGCGGGGGCGGTGGGAGAGGTTTTCCTGCAGCCTCCTCCCATCAGCCAAGCATGTGGCTCCGTGGAGCTTGGTGGGCTCCTCAGGGGCTTTGGCAACTGTGTGGGGAGAATTGTCGGTGGGAAAGCCATGGGGAATTCTGTCTGTGCTGGAGCTGGTCAGTAATTTGGAATCTGTGCTCCAGAATAACCTGGTTAATGGACACAGTGGGGGCATGGAGGTACCTGCGTGTCAGCCCCGAGTTATTCCACCTTCACAAGCGTGCCCCTGCTCCCTCCTCAGCTCAGGTACGTGCTGTGGGTCCTGCTGCTCTCAACTCAGCCCCCAAACCAGCAAATAAATTGGCGTTGAAATCTGTGTCCCCCATTCTCTGTCCCTGCAGTGAGGGGAGGATAAATCCAGTGTCTGAAATGGAATTATCTCGCTGGGAGGGGGAAGTGGAAGGCAGCACATGACAGTGATGGTGAAAACATTTTAAAGTGGTCACGAGGTGCTGTGGGGCAAATGAGGGACATCCAGGTCCACACATGAAGTCTGTGACTTCCTCAAAGTCATCCTTGCGCATCCCTGCCGTGGAGCTGGCAGCTCTTGTGCCAAACCTCTGCTCCTGCACAGGGCTCCCAAGGGGAACAGAGCTTTCACAACTGCCCTGTCCTGTGTGGGTGGCTGGAAGTCCCCTTTGCTCTTGCCAGAGAGCTGGAGTTTGCCTTGACATCCTTCTAAAAGATGTCCTAAATGAGGTGGGAGACACTGTGTGTCCCCCACTTCCTTCCCAGGTGCCATCATCTTTTGTGAGGTGCCCCCAAAATGTTCAGGAGAGCCTGTGGCAGGAGAGATGTGGGGTCAGGGCAGGAGTAACTGTAAGGCCCCACAGAAAACAGGGAGGGAGGATGACTGACATCCCTCCTGGGTCTGGAATCGCTGGCCCCACAGCACCCAGTGGGTCCCAGGGGGGTACCTCACCTGGGCAGCCCCAAAGTGGGGAAATGGGATGTCTCTCATTTTGAAACCGCCTTCCTCTCCCCTGCCTGCTGCCTGCACTGTCCCCTTTGCCAATGCCTGGCAGGCGCCACTGGGTTTTGCAGAGTCATTGGACCCCGTGTTTAAAAGGAGAAGTGAGGGAGGGACATGTTGAAATCAGATTTTTGACTATTTGCCCATTTCCATCCGAGAGATAAGAGTGAGGCCAGGTTGCGGCTTCAGGATCAAGACAAGAGGTAGGAGATAAACTACTATTAATGCTGCTGGAGGGTTCTTTTCTAGCAGGTTTTCCCTTAAGGGGAAGATGATTCCCTATAACGAAGGTGATGATGCTAGTTCTTTGGGTATCTGCTTTCTCAGCAGCACCTGTAACCCCATTCACAAGTGAACTGGACTTTATTTGTATTTGGGACAGGTATAAAGGGTTTTCCTTTAGGATGACTTGTTTCTAAAAGGAATGTAAAGCTTCACTCCGTATTGTTGTATATACGTTGGTTATTTTGGGAGGCAGACTGACAGCATGGGAAGCAGAGGCTGTTTTGGGGAATGCCAACCCACACCCTTTGGAAAGTCCTGCCTTGGATGTCTGGGATGTTTTGCTAGTTGTCTGCCATTGTGGGGAATGGAGTTTATCAGGATTGTCTCTACTAACCAGAAATCTTTGCTCCTTCTGGAGCTGCTTTTAGGGCTTCTCTTATTGTTTTCTGGACAAGGAGTAATTCGAGGTGCAAATACTGGAGCTCAGTGATTTTTGTCACCAGTATTTTGTGGAACAGGTGGCTGCTGCTAAAACTCAGGGAGAAAAAGGATATTTGCTGCTTTTGAGACCTGACCACCAAACAGCTCTCCCATGGCACAAGCAGGGGCTCGAATCCATGTGATCCCTGCACAGAATCCTTCCCAAGGACTGTGCTGGCCTCTGATGGGAGCTGTGGGCTCCCACCCTGCTGTGCCTGAGCATTTCCAGTGGGCATTGCAAACCAGTGCAGTGGCCAGCTGGGGAACTGCTTCCACACTGCAGCTGAACTTTTGCTTTCTAAAGCCTGCCAACCCCAGCCCAGCCACCATCTCCTGGCTGGAGGGTCACTGCCTGATGTTTAGCAATGGTTATGACGGGATTTTATTTCTCCAGTGTTACAAGGAGGAAAGAAGTGGATTTGAGAGTTGACTAAACTCTTTCAGCTGTTCAATCTGTGCTGACTGAGGCAAGAGACATCCTGACTGCTGTTATTTTTTGTTGGCAAGGAGCAATGAAAGGTGTGAGCAGCTCAAGGGTGCTGAGTCCATGTCCTGCCTTTACCTCTGGGCTTGCTCTTTGCTGGGCCAGATTTTGCTTTTGCAATCAAAGCTAAAAGCAGAGATAACAGCAATGGTTTCTAAAGGCCATCGTGCACTTTTCCCTAGTTCCCACTAACAAGGGAGCACAGAGCTGATGTCCCAGATCAATAAACTGCATTTGTGTGTGTCACGGGACAGGAATCGGCTTCTCCAGCACATCCCCCTCCATCAGCGAGAGAGGAGATGCTTTTAAGGTATTTGCTCAAGGTGGGCCAATGCAAAAAGGCTGGATAAAGCCAAGGCTGAGCTGGCAGGGCTGGGTAAGCACCTCTGAGCATCTCTGACAGCAAAGGGAACGGGCATTCCCCAGCAGGTGTGGGGTGAGGACGTGGCTCCAGTGCCAAACTGGGGAGTGCACAAGAAGGAGTTCTGAAGCCCAGTTCTTTGGGGCACCCAATTCCTGGGGACAGTTACCAGAGCCCTTCTGACAGGGGAGAGAGCAGACGTGTAACAAGCAGCTTTTGTCAGACCTCAGGGGACAAGGCTGAAAAATCTCAAGAGTGCCTTTTGGCTTTTCTGTGTCTCACTGTATCTCTGGATTTTTATTCTGTAGATTATCTTGGCATCCCCCTTCTCCTGGAAATTCAGTGTTCTTATGCTCTGCAGCCCCTCCTGGCCCTAGTCCTGTGCTGTAGTCCTGTGCTGGCTGACCTGGATAAAGAAAATCTGCCTCCCACATCAACCCCCTGCCTCTGCTCTCAGCCCTTTTTCCATCTCCTGGTCCCACAACTTCAGGGAACAGCTTTTGCCATTATAACCTGCTCTTACAGGGTTCCAGGGCAAAGGGAGGCTGTGTCTCTCTTAAAGTAATTAAAACAGTGCAGACTGCCTCAGTGAAAGGACTGGATGAGTGCAAGGCTGGAAGGGACTGGCTGCCTGCCCTCATGCTCTCACAGGGATGCTGCTGCCAGCATCCTCCTGCAGCCCTGCTTGGAGCCAGCGTGCTGTGGGGCTCTGTGCTGATGGACTCTGACTCCTTCACTGGTATTAAGGAGACAAACTTTCCAGCACGGTTTCCATGGTCATGGTTTCCTGTTTGGATTCAGCACAAATCCCAGAGTGCCTGCACAGTACCACTGATCCCAGTGTGGAGCTGCTGCTGCCTGGGTTACGTCTGAAGCATCATTTTTATGGCTTTTGGACCATCCAGGGGCCAGAAAGGTGCAGAGAAGACAAAACCTCCCCTTGGGGAGTCACTGCCCCGCTGCACAGGGCCTGTGGCTCCTCAGCAGCCCCGGCAGTGACACTGAGCACGGGCTGATGTCCTTGTCCTCCCCCGGGATGTGGGTCTGGCTGCTGAGCAGCAAACGCTTGTGCAGCTCAACAGCTCCTCCAAAGCCCAGGCTGCTCTCAGCTGTGCCTGTAGACACTACAGACACCCAGGAGCAAACTGGCTCTTCCTCTGGCCACCTCCTTACGCCCAGCCAAGCCTTCCCCCACCCAGTTTGTTATCAGTGAGAGCATCCTGATAGGGATCTCCGCAGGGAGGTCTGTGACAAGCAACTGCCTGGCAAGTTGCAATCAGATAAAGTGTTCATAAGAATGAAAGCTGACAGTAAAGATCAAGTTTTCAACGTCATTTCTTCCTGCTGTTTTTTCTCAGTAACCAGCTCTTTCTGGACAGCCTGTTTGGAAGAAGGTCACAGGCCCATTCTCAGTGCTGTTCTAGGCTCTTTACTGCGTCTGTTCTCAGCCCAACCTTGTGCAACTCTCCTGGGTGTTGCAAGGATTTCTCATCCTGCAGTTTTTGCATGGGGTTTCAAATCCCCTCCATCCCCCAGGGCTGAAGACACCCCCTGCTTTCTGCAAGGTCCCTGCCTCTGCTCTCAAGGCATGATGGATCCCAAACACACATCAGAGCCCAGATCCTTGGTGTTGCCTCCACTAATCCTCTCCATCACCCCCATCCACGCCTGGACTTTGCCTTCCCAGGACTATTTCTCTCCACTTTCTCCCAATTCCTTGCTTGTAAGCGATAGCAGGGGCTGGATGTGACACCTTCCCTTTGCCCCCATCCCATGTGTGCCGTGCAGTCCCCATGGCCGGGGGGGTGCTGGGAAGCAGGGCCAGGGCGCCTGCGTATCCCCGGGGTGCTCTGCAAGGAGCCCCGAGCACGTTTCCGCTGCGCTAAAATGGCCACGCTCCGATAAGGGCTGTGGTTTCCTCCTCTGAGCAAGCCAGGCAGTGGGGGAGGCCGCAGTCTCAGGCAGAGCTGCAGCTCTGCCCCACACTCAGCCACCCCCGAGATGGATCCTGCTGGCCAGAGCCCCCCGGGGACCCTCCCCGGGGAGGAGAGCCCCGAGGTAGGTGGCCTGGAGCTCAGGGGCGCTGGGGAGAGGGTTTGAGGTGTGATGGCAGCAGGCAGGGTCAGGGTGCCCAGGGCACCCTGTGGGCAGCGCTGGGTGCTGAGGCTGTAAAAGGGGAATGAGAGAAAAGGCACTGAGGCCTGGGTGTGACCAAGAGATGGGGGTACCCTACCCGTGTACTCACCCCAGGGTGAGTATGGGGCCAGCTGCAGCTCTGTGTGGGGTCAGCCCCCACTGAGGGTCCCCTCTGAGCTCGGCTGTGGCCTCCCAGCACCTCACAGCCCCCCGGGGCTCTCTGCTGCTGCAGCTCCCCCAAAGCCCTGCTCTAGGCCATCCCAACCCCACCGACTTCCTCTGGGTCCCCGTGCCTGTCCCTGTGAGATGGGACCCACAGCTCTGCCCAGTGCTGCTGGGAGCACCAGGGCACAATGCCCCACGCTGGACTCCTGGGATGGTCTGTCGTGCTGGTGTCCCCCACTCAGGGACTTGTCCTTCCTCCCAGGCGCCCCTGCCCCTGCTGCCTCCCCCACTGCTGCAGCTGCTGGGGTGGCTGATGCTGGTGGCTGTATCCAGACCTGGATTTAAGCAACACTCCTGGATGTGAGCTGGGCTCTTGGCATGAGGATTAGCAGCAGTAAACACGTCCTGGTGGCTCAGCTTTAGCTTAACCAGTCCCGTGTGCACACGGGAGCAGATCCTGCAGCCACCGTGTCCGGGGCAGAATGGAACAGCAGGGAGCTGCCCCCAAAACCAGCAGGGATTCCTCTCCCTGCCCTCCTGTGCTACCCCATTGCTGGGCAAGGCACAGATGCTGGTGTGTTGCTGATAAATAACAGCAGCAGAGGAATAAATACCTTTTTCTGTCCCCTCTGCACTTGTGACCATGCAATGGAGCAGCACTAACAGTGGGGATGCTGACAGATTTGGGATGGGGACATGCCCCCCGTGCCTTGGCATAGGCAAGATAGTGCCAGCAGCAGCAGGAGGTGCACGGAACTTGGGCAGGGACAGGCTGGGACCCTCCTGAGTGCAACAGGTCCCCCTTTCACAGAGGACTACTGAGTCACCAGAGCCCCCAGCAGCCACCAGTGGGTACAAGAAGAGATGTGGAGGCAGGTGGGAGAAAAGCAGCTCAAGGGTTAAAGTCGCCGGGGCTGGAAGGGTTGAATTCAGTCCAGATGGCTGGGAGATTATGCCAGCCCTAGATTTGCCATAAGCAAATGTTAATGTTCAAGCTCAGGGTTGCTTTATTTTTTTTCTGTTAGGGGATCTTAAGGTCACTTTGGGACCTGGGCTAACCCAGAGGTAGGATTTGTCCATCCATCCATCCATCCATCCATCCATCCATCCATCCATCCATCCATCCCCACCAGCCCTGCATTAGCAGGTGTTGGGACCATGCCCTGAAAATGCTCCTCAGCCCAGAAAAGCCCAAACTCATTTTAAAAACTTCTATTACATTTTATGGTGTCACCCCCTTGTACCCCCAGAGGCTCCAGTGCCAGGACCAGTAACAGATGGCACTGGGACATGGGTCCCCTTCCTCTGGTGGTGTCATTGCTTAGATTTAATCCTTGTTTGGAAAGTCAGTGCTGTTGCTGGTCATCCTTCAAGTGGGGAATGAGCAGTGCACCCTTGCAGGCTGCAGAGATTTGTAGCAGTGCACCAAATCCTGACGGCTTTTGGCATCTCCTTGCCCAGCCTGGAGCTCCTCACAGTGCTCTGGCCCCCTGCCCTGTCCCTCAGCTGCTTTGCTCTCCAGCCTGGTGCTGCTGGAGTGAGTGGCTCTGGGGGCTGAGAGGTGGGTGGTTGGCTTTTAAAGCCTCCTGGGGGTCACCCCAAGCTGTTGTTGCCACCCTTGCAGCCCCCTCCTCAATTAATGGGGCTTGGGGGTAAAGCCCCCCATGATGCCCTGCTGGTGGGTGATGGAGGACATCGTCCCTCGGCCGTGGGGTGTCTGTGAGATGTCACAGCATCCTTTGGGACATCCCACCCTCGTGCTCTGGGGTGATGCCACCCCATCCTGGCTGCCCTGCCCCGTCCGGCCACGATTTCCTCCTCAAACCGTGCTCTTGATGGGAAACCTCTCTGCTTCTCTCCCCAGATGGATCTGTCCCACCGGTTCTCCAAGGAAGAGGTACGAGTGTGGCCCCACTGTGGTCTCCCTTGGTGGCACTGGAGGGGGTGGCAGTGCTGCAGGGGCTTGGGGACGTGGCTCAGCTCCTGGAGCTGCTCCCCAGGGACAGCCGGTGGCGGGCGGGCAGGGCTGGATGCAGGGGTTGGCAGGGCCTGGCATGGAGCTCGGGGAGCTGTGAGGAGGAAATCCTGCTGGTCCTGGGGGATGCATGGAGCACGTCCCTGCTGGCTGTCCCCACATGGGGTGTCAGCACTGTCCCCCCACAGCTGGCCCTGCTCTATGAGGAGGTTCTCTACACCATCCACCACCGCCTGGGCAAGCCCGAGCAGCAGCACGTCGGGGATTCCCAGGAGCTCTACTCCTACGTGCAGAAGGTGTGTCCCCTCCTGACAGGGTCCCCAAAACCTGTCCCCTGGCATGTCCATCCCCCCAGCTACAAGGGAGGGGTAGGGGTCTGTTATGCCCCAAGCTCGCTCAGTGAGTTTTTAAAGGAGCTTTGATTTACTCTGGTGGTTGACAGGAGACCACAAAATTCTCAGGAGGCTGAATAACAAACCTTTACTTGCAAACTTGAGAATATTAATGTCCGATAAGGCTGGGCTTTCCATGTGCCAGGGGCTTGGACTGGACCAGAGGCTCCAGGGGCCAGGATGTGGAAGTGCCCCATCCCACCTATGCAGAACTTGCTCCCACCACACACAGTTTCTCTCTGGCAGTTTGGAGCGTTCCTCTGGCCCCCTACAGGGTCACTCAGAGGGAGCTTTTAACAAGCACCACAAAAGATGCAGCAGCAGCATCCAGCTAGAGGGCTGGGAGCATCCTGTGGCTGGGAAATACAAGCCCCGGGGAGAAGTGTTTATCTTAGACTGGGGATGGTGGGAAGGCAGCTCTCCCTCAAGACCTTTCAGCTGGTCCCCAGCCTTCCTGCTGGACTCTGCCACTCTCCTCTCCCTGTGGGCTGCAGCAGATGGAAGCCCCTGGCTGCTCTCCAGCCCCTGTTAACAGGGCAGCATCCATCACCAGCCCCAATATCCACACAGGCTTTTGGCATGGACGCGGAGGAGCACAGTGTCATCATGCGGCAGGTCATGGAGCTGGAGGTACAGTGTCCCAATTATGCAGCTGGGGCGGTGTTGGGGGGCTGCAGTGCCTCTGAGCCCCTGTGGGTGGGATTTGGGGTGCCCTGGGATTGTCACTGCTTGGTGGGAGCTGATGGCAAGGTCCAGCTTCAGCCCCATTGTTCCTTGCAGGGTTGATCCTTCCTCACAGGGCCGGTGACCCCACACATTAATAACTGTTTTTTTTTCCTTTTTCCAGAGCCCCATTTACTGCCTGAAAGCCACTGTGAAGGAAGCCAAGGGAATTTTGGGTAAAGATGTCAGTGGTAAGTGGAGATAGGTGGGTGTCCCATGGGAGGAGGGGCAGCTGCAGCTCCCGAGTGGAATTCCCACACCTCCGCCCCGGCAGGGCTCAGTGACCCATACTGCCTGCTGGGCATCGAGGCCAGGAGCCAGGAGCCAGCCCACCCTGACCACAAGAAGAGGATGAAGGCTGTGGTTAAAGACCTCATCCCCGAAGACCAAATCCATCGCACTCAAGTCATAAACCAGACCCTCAGCCCAGTGTGGAACGAGACCTTCATCCTGTAATCCACCCCCACCCCTGGGCTCTGCTCTCTGGGGGGATGCAGGGCATGGCCGGGGCTCTTGGCTGTGGGTGGGGGTTCACCACTGGTGTGTTACTCGAGTAACAACATCCCCTGGTGCCTTGCAGGGAGTTTAAAGATGTGGAGACAGCCAGCTTCCACCTGGACATGTGGTGAGTGGCAGCATCCCAGCAACCCCAGGACCCTGCTCCCGGGGCTTCTGCCTCCTGGGATTCAATTCGCAACTTTTCCAAAGGCCCAGAAGCCAGCTGGGAGCCCCTTTCCCCATCACCTTCTGTGGAGCACTGACATGTCCTGTGCCGGCAGAGAAAGCCCAGGCTGGCTGTGCCCAGGCACGGCTGGCCTTGAGTCCTGGTTTAATTTATGGAGGGATAAATAAACCCTCCTAGATTTGGGCCGGGTTTGGGGGTGGCCTCAGTCCCGACACTTCCCTGCTCCTGTACTTTCCCTTCCCCACCGCCATTGCAACTCCCCGCTCTGTTTTCCCATCCCCTGGATTCATTTCCCCCTTTCCCCGCGGTGGGTTTCGCCTCTCGCCCTCGCAGGGACTCGGACGTGGTGGAGTCGATGCGGCACAAGCTGGGGGAGCTGACGGACCTCCACGGCCTCAAAAGGTTGGTGCTGCTGCGGCCCCAAGGCTGCTGAGGAAAGAGGAGGTGGAAAAAATGCTTTTTTTGCCTGCTGGATTTTAAAAATCGCCCTTGGACGCAGGGAGGAAGGGAGGGAGGGAGGGAGGTCTGTGTCACCCTTCTCCACCCCGAGCACGGCCGGGTCACAGCTGCAGGACACCCTGCCACCCCCTCCGTTGTTTGTGCCTTTCAGGATCTTTAAAGACGCTCGCAAAGACAAAGGGCAGGACGATTTCCTGGGGAACGTGGTCGTTCGCCTGAAGGTGAGCGCCGCGGTGCCTGCCCTCCTCCAAGGGACTTCCAAGGCTCCAGTTAAACCTCCCGGGATCCGGGCAGGATCCCAGCCCTGGGGCAGCACCCGGCACACCCAGGATCCCGTCTCAGGGCCACGAAGTGATGTCAGGTCCCTCACTGTGCCACAGTCATTCCAACGCACTCAGTCGCTGCACATCCTGTATTTTTAATCCAATGGAGAATCTTCCTGCCCCATGAACGCAGTGGGATGAAGATCCCCTGGTCTCTGAATGACATCCTTCTCCTGGGAAGGCTGCCCAGGGCTTCCCCGTTGTCCCTCTGTGCCTGCAGGACCTGCACTGCTGGAATGACCAGTGGTACCAGCTGGAGCCACGGACAGAGACGTATCCCGAGCGGGGACACTGTCACCTGCAGTTCCTACTGACTCACAAGAAGGTGGGATGGGATGTGGAAAAGGGGTCCTTTCCCTCTGCCTTGGCAGGGTGGGACAGCTGCCTGTCCCTTGGGGCTTGTCTGGGGGTCACAGGTGCCCGCCCCAGGGGCAGAGGTGCCAGCACCAGGGTCTGCAGGTGCTGGACCCTTCCCTGAGCTCTGTGCCAGCACCAGGACCCTGCTCCTGGTGCACCTGTAGCCCTTGGCTCTCCAGCCCCGCATTTTGGGTCCTGTGTCCCCACTGTGCAGTGTCCCTGTCTGTCCAGGCAGGTGATGGTTGTCTCTGCCTTGTCTCTTTCCAGAGAGCCACCACGAGCAGCCGGACACAGCCGAGCTACACCGTCCACCGCCACCTCCTGCAGCAGCTGGTGTCCCACGAGATCCTGCAGCACCAGGTAGCCCCGGTGCTGCTACCAGCCCCAGAAGCAGCCCTCCAGCAGCTGGGCTGGGGGAGGGCTTCCTGTGCAGCCCACACCCCAACACACTGTGTGATGGGAATGAGGGCCAGGATGATGCCTGGCATCCTTCCGGGGCTCCCTCTCCTGCAAATACACCCCCACCATGGTGCCTGTCCCCCTCCTCGCTCATCCTGTCTTGCTCCAGGACACATTCCCCCCCTTTCCCTCCTGGCAGGCTGGCAGCACCTCCTGGGATGGGGAGCTGAGCAGGCACGCCAGCACGGTGCTGTACCTGCACGCCACACAGAAGGACCTCTCTGACTTCCACCAGGACATGGCGTGAGTACCCCACACCCAGGGCACCCCAGTGCAGCACTTGGGGGCCTTCCTGGCACCCTCTGACCGCAGCTGCTCTGTCCCCTGAGCTCAGGTGTCGCCCCCCGGACACCTGGGTGCCGCCCCTGTGACTCTGGCTGTGACTGTGGCTGGCTCCTGGGTGCCCCCCAGGCCCCGGGGGCTCAGCCCAGCCTTCCCTCCTCCCCAGGCGGTGGCTGGCCTACAGCAAGCTCTACCAGAGCCTGGAGTTCAACAGCAGCTGCCTCCTCCACCAGATGACCAGCATCGAGTACCGGTGGGTGCAGGAGCGCCTGAGGCCGGAGCAGGTGAGGGGCTCCAGCACCGTGTGTGGGGCAGAGATCAGGGAAAGGCGCCCAGCCCTGAGCCTCTCCTCCGGGCTGTTTCACTCCCCGTGTTCCAGGAACAGCAGGAGATTGTGGGGTGCAGGGGTGCCAGGGTGTCTGGAGGGCATTTCACAGTGGTTTGTTCTCCCTCTCTCTGGAGAACCCCTTACCCTCTGCACTGACATCCCCCTCCCCCATCCCAGCCGGCAGGTCAATCACAACCCCCTGCAAAACTTAAATACGACCCAATTTCCGCTTCTCCCAGCCTGTTTTCCCAGAGCATCCCTGCACCCTGCTGAGACACTGAATTTTCCACGCATAGCAATGAGGCTTAAGCACAAAGCTCAGTTCAGTCCCTCCAGGGAGAAGCTACCAGAGACATCAGGGGTTTTTTCCCATCCCTGGAGCAGGCTGGAAAGGAATGGGAACACCAGCTCCCTCCTCTGTGGTGGTGTGGTCCTGCCAGCATCTGCCTGTCACTGAGGAGGACAGTGCATATTTCCTTTCTTCTCCCCAGAAAGCAGAGCTGGCCGAGTCCTTCCAGTCCCTGCTGACCTACGGGGTCTCCCTCATCCGTAGGTTCCGCATCATTTTCCCCCTCTCTGTCCCGAGGTCCACGGAGAGGCTCCAGTCCCTGCTGCGGTGAGTTGGTCACTGGTGCCAGCTGCATGTGGGGTCCTGTGGCTTGGCTGCTGTGATGGACGAGCAGGCTGTTTGGGCAGGGACTCTGAGGGGAGAGGTGTTTGTTTCTGATGGCAGGTGCTGGGTTTCACTCGAGGTCCTCACTTTGCAGGGTCCTTGTCCAGATGTGCAAAACGAAAGCTTTCCATGAGCTGTGCACACCCAGCCCTGACCTCCCCCAGATGGTCTCCACAGCTCTGAAGGTACTGGGGGTCTCACCCACCCCAGCCCCTTCAGGGTGGGACCCTGTGAGTTCCACCCCCTGCCCAATGCCCACGCCTCAGCAAATCCACATGGATCACCATGGCACGGGGAATAGCCACCCCTCTTCAACCTGGTAGCCCCAGCCCGTGGTTCCCATCACAGGTTCTCACCTCAGCCAGGGGACAGGGGGAGTGAAGGGGGTGACAGAGCTGGCTTTGCTCCTCCCGCTTCCCTGCCATCCCACCAGGATTCCTCTCTTGCAGTCAGGCACAACGGAGTGGTTTCACATGCAGAAGCAACACCTCAAGCCCATGGTGAAGGTCAGTTCCCATCTCTGTCCCTCCAACATGATAAAGTCACCTAAAAATGTCTGAGCATCCAAAACAAGCTCTTCTTTCCTTTGCAGAGCATAGAGGAGAATAGCAAAGCCTTGTCTAAGCTCCTCCTGGAGGTGATAGAAGATCTCAAGCAGTGCCAAAAGATCTGGAATAAATTGTTCAGCACGTAGGTTTCAGAGCTTGATCTCACCCCCATCCACCTTCCCTGGGATCAAGAGTGGCAGGGCTCTTGGGCTCCACAGGTGGGATCTTAGGTCCCATCTCTGCCCCGTAGAGCTGTGCTGTCCTCACCCAGGACATGGCCTAGCAGGCTTTGCTGGGCTGGAGTTGACAGGCTCCTGGCTCCACGTTTCTCTCTTGCAGAAACCTGAAGCTGAATATCTTCTCCATTGCCTACCTGGAGCTGGAGAGTCTGGTGAGCTCACCTGGGCTGCTCTGCCCTTGAGGGACTAAGGTCTAAAGCCAGGCTGAGGTTTTTTGGCCACCCTGCTTGTTACAAGCCTGGAAGGGGAGCAAGAGAAACTCCCCCTCTCTCCCTGCGTGCCCGCAGAGTGACTGTGGAGACTATTTGACCCAACAAATCTCCTGAAATGCCACCCAAAAGGAAGAGGAATTCCCTGAGCTGACCCTCACTCCAGAAGGAGCCTTCCTGGCCGGACCTCACAGTGTTCCCCCTGCCCTTGCTCCCATCCAGGTCGCGGAGCACGTCCAGGAGCAGCTGCACAAGGTTGACAGCAGCATGTCCAGACCCACGGCTGAGAGCCTCTTTGATCTCTACAGGAAACTGCAGGAGCTCTATCAGATGAAGGAGTCCCTCCCAAGCAGGTATCCAGCCCTGAGAGGAGAGATGCCAAAGGGGGGGATTGAGCAGTTAACTGAGAGGATCTCTGCATCCTTCCCGCTCACCTACATCACTAATTGCACACCAGGCAGAGCAGGCTGCTGGTGTCTGCTGTCAATGGGAGCATCACCAGGAGGTTTTGGGGCTCATCTCTGGGTGGGTTTGGTGTGAGGGCAGGAGGGGTGGCAGTCCTGTGCTGCTGCTGTGCGGTTGGAGAAGCTGGTGCCTTCATCCATAGGGATGGACCTCTGGCTCTGAGCAATTTCCACCAGTGGTTTGAGGAAGCGTTGCCCCTGTGGCTGCAGAAGGCCTACACCACCGCACTGGAGAGGGCTCAGAGAGCCATCCAGATGGACCAGGTAATGTGGGGAGGAGAAACCTCCCTCCTCCCTTTGGGGACACTCCAGCTGTCCTCCGTGCATTGCTGCTGTGCCTGGCTCACAGCACTGACACCACCACGTGGGTGCCTCTGGCAGTCCAGGAGCAGCCTGCTTCCTCTCCCAAACAAAGTATGTGGTCCCCTGGGCCAGTTGATCCCACCCACCCTGGCCCCACACAGTGTCCTTGTGTCCCTTCTCTTGCTTCTCGCTGACAGCCCATATGATCTGAGGACCCATATGATTTGGACCCTGCTGTGAGAATGCCCTTTGTCCAGCCTCTCTGAAGAGGGGAGGGAAGGCAGCCACGGGGCCCCAGGCTGCTCTTCAGTGGGGTCCAGCAACACTGCTTGGGTGTACGGAGGGAAGCAGGGAGCTCGTGCTACTCCATCCGTCCTCATCTCCTCCACTCTCCAAAGTGGTTGTGTGATGTCATTGGGATATAAGGAGCTGATGATGGGTCAGAGAACCCCAAAGTGAAGGAGCAGCTCTGCTGTCTGGGATAGCGTCTCTCTGTACAAGCTGTGTCTGCCTTGTCTGCCCCTCAGCTGAAGCCTTACGGGTATCACAAGCACAGCACATCCACTGTTGACCTGTCCACCTGCTACGCCCAGATCATGACAACCTGGAAGCAGCTCAACTGGCCAGACCCTGAGAAAGCCTTCATGATCATGGTCAATCTCCTGGAGGTTTGTACACCTGGCCACCAGCACCTGGAGTTTCCTCCTCCTTCTTTTGATGATGTGTCTCCATGAAGGAGCTGGTACCCCCCAGTGATGTGGGTCCCTGAGCCCACGGTGGTCCCCGTGTTGCCTGGTTCAGTCCTGTTGGTCTCCTGTCTGTCCTGCAGGACATGTGCAAGATCTCCCTGATGTACTGCAAGCTTATCAAGGAGAGGGCTGAGGCTCTGTCACTGAGCGAGCAGAACGAGGGCGAGGCGGCCAACAAGGTTGGTGTTGGAACCTGTCCTGGTTGCCTCAGCAAGGGCAGGATTTGGCCCTGGTTTATGGATGAAGAGGGAGCTGAGCTGCTGAGAACCCAGCTGACATCCCCAGTTTGGGTTCCACAGGGACCAGTTGGCCATCAAAAGCCATAATCCTGGAATATCAGGAGGGACATGATGTGAGCTGAGGGAGCAGGATGGGGACACAGGTGAAGCTGAAAATGAGAATGGCAATGGAGATGGGACTAGGGATGAGGATGGGTATGGAGAGGGGAATGGGAATAACGATGGAGATTGCACCGGGGAGGGGGATGTGGGGTGCTCCAGGGGGTGTGGACCCTGAAGCAGACGCACCTCCCCCAGCTCTGCATCGTGGTGAACAACATCGAGCAGCTCCGGCTGCTGATGCTGAAGCTGCCGTCGCAGCTGGACTGGGCCCAGCTGGAGCAGCGCATGAGGGGCATCATCGACCCTCAGCAGATCCAGAACGCTCTGCACAACCAACTCGACAGCACCGTGGCCTGCCTGGACCACGAGGTCCGGGATGTGGTGCAAGCCCTGGCTACCAAGGTGACCACTTGCCACTGACGCCCCTTGGCCCTCACCTGGCCCAGAGCAGCTTCACCCAAGGTGTCCTGAAGCCCATTATGCTCCTGGGATGGAGACAAGGTGGAGCTGGGCATGGGGAGGCTGGTGCAGGGGGCAAAGTCCAAGTCTCTTCCTGTGTTTCTCTCTGGTAGCTGGAAAAGGGCATTGCCAGACACATCCAGGAGCTCTCATCTTCCAGTGACACCCAGAAGCCTGAGGATGTAAGTATCTGGTCCAGCCCCTCCTGGATCTTCTTTTTTGGGCAGCCATGGACAGCCTTTGCTTGCTTGGTGGGTGCCTCTGTCACCCTCCACCACTGCTCCCTGCCCACACCTGGGGCACAGGACACATCAGTGATGGGGCCCAGACCTCCACAGGCTTCACTTGATGCCCGTGTCAGCAGCAGGACCACACCAGGCACAGCCTGCCCGTGTTCTGTGGGAAGGAGCCCCTCTGGGGTCCTCCCCGGCCTGCTGTGCCCTGCTGGATACACACCCCCCTGCCCTCCCACTGCCCCTCTCCTCTCCCTGCAGTCCATCATCCCACTCATGAAGTTCCTGGAGTCGGAGCTGCAGTACCTCAACGAGCATCTGGTCCAGGAGAACTTCAAAAGGTGACCAGGGCACTTGGGATGCACTGTGGCAGAGACCACCAGCATCACCATCCCTTGGGCAGGAGCATCCCCTCAGCTCCATGGGGCTTGGGGCCATCCCGTTCGGGGCTGGCAGGATGAGGCACTTCCTTCTGGGGCTTTGAAAAGCCCTTCAGCTGAAGACCATCCCCCAGCCCAGCCCCTGGATCGTGCTCACAGCCTTCCTCTCCCCTGCAGCCTCCTCACTCTCCTGTGGCACCACACCCTGTCCGTGCTCTCAGCAGC
Source organism: Chamaea fasciata (assembly GCF_029207755.1). Lineage (NCBI taxonomy): Eukaryota > Metazoa > Chordata > Aves > Passeriformes > Sylviidae > Chamaea > Chamaea fasciata. Next base: position 7,522,344 of record NW_027094104.1, on the reverse strand, counting down.
ACAGGGGCCGCAGGTGCCCTCGGTCCAGCACTGCCAGAGGCTGTTCTGTGCCCTGAAGGTACCAAGGGGAAGCAGGGGGTCCCTGGCAAGGACCGGGGTTTGGTTGGTGGCTGACAGCATCCTTGTCCCCAGAGCCTGGAGCTGTGCTTCCATGCCGAGGGCTGCGGGCTGCCGCTGGAGACCCTCCACAGTGCAGCCTTCCAGGTATGGAGATGGGGAGTCCCCGTGGGTTCCTTTGGGAGGAAGGGATGCCAGGGAGGACATCCCCGGGCTGTGGATGTGTCCGTTTGCTTGACCATTGCCTCTCACCCTCCCCACAGACGCTGGAGACTCACCTGGCTCTCTGCTCCGCCAGCAGCCGCAAACTCATCCAGAAATACTTCAGCAACAGGATCCAGCAGCAGGTAGGAGTCCTGATGGTGCTCCCAGCCCCTTCCCACATCCCACCCTTGCTCACGGGCCCTGCCTGTGGAAACGAGGAATTTCCCCACCACCCTCCCAGTCCTGGGGCTGTTGGGGCAGATTTTGCCACAGCATTGAGCAGGAGGGGGCTCAATGCATCCCAGAGGATTCCAGCACACCCTGGTACCCCAAAATCCCTGCTGAGCCTCTGCCATACCCTGTGCATCCCCTCCATGATGAGAATGAAGGACAGCATCCTTATCCCTGTACCCCACTGCCCAGCTGGACACCAGCTCAGAGAAGTACGGGGCCGTGACCATCAAAGCCCTGTACCGGCCTTCGGAGCAGAAACTCCGTGTGGAAGTGCTCAACGCCACCAACCTCATCCCGCTGGACTCCAACGGTGGGTGTGGGTGTGCAGGGGAGCCACACTGCCCCAGGGTCCCCTGTCCTTGGTCCCCAGTATGCCCCAGTCAGGAGAGATGCTGGCAGTGCTTGGACTCTCTCTTGATTTGCTTTTTTATCCAAGGAGGTGGATCTGGGGAAAAAAGGGGGTTATTGCGCTGGTTCTGGGTGGTTCAATGGGACGTGGCAGGCAGGACCATGCAGGACACAGTGCCCACATCCGACTGTTTGTGGCACAAGCCAGCAGCCAGGGCAGGTGGCTTTTCTTCATCATGCAAAGCAGTCGCAGATAAAAAAATACGCCGGGCTGAGCAGCGACCTTCCCGCGGTCCGGCTGTCGTTCGGGGAGCTCTCCAGGAGAGGTCACTCCTCCTGCAGCCACCCCTGGCCGATCGCTGCGCGGGCAGGGTGTGGGATATTCCCGCACCCTCCAGGAGCCCGGGCTGGGCTGGGGGTTGTGCTGAGGCTGCCCTGACCCTCCCCTGCAGCCGCCCCAGTGTGTCCAAGCCCCCCCGGTTGGGTTCACTGCGGGGCAGAGGGGCCAGGGGAGGGGGCTGATGTCTGCACCCCACCAGGCTCCAGCGACCCCTTCGTGCAGCTCACCCTGGAGCCCCGGCACGAGTTTCCCGAGGTGGTGGCCCGGACCACCCAGTGCAAGAAGAACGAGCTGCACCCCCTCTTCGACGAAGCCTTCGACTTGTACGTAGGGGCTGACACCCACCGGGGCCCCCCAGTCCCCCCCTCGGGCTTCAACAGAGCCTCTGCCATGGGGCTGCTGCCCCAGGAACTGGCTGTGTCCAGGGATTTCACCCCCTGCACCCCAGTGGGGTCCCCCAAACACCTGGGAGGGTGCAGGGCTGTGTTGGGGCCCTGAGCTTTGAGGGGTTTGGGTCGCTGTGGGGCTGTGGCTCCCCATGGAGCAGGGAAGGCTGCGGGGTGAGGTGTGATGATCCCTTGCCTCCCGTGCCGCTGCAGCTTGATCCCCTCGGAGAAGTGCCGGCAGGAGGGGGCCTGTCTGCTGCTGACCGTGTTTGACTACGACGTGCTGGGGGCCAACGACTTGGAGGGCGAAGCCTTCTTCCCCCTGTGCCAGCTGCCCGGCCTCGACACCGAGGAGGACGAGGCCGACATGGGACGGGTGCCCCAGACCCGGCTCCCCCTCACCCACCCCAAGCCCAGGGGTACGTGGTGCCAGCTGAGTCCCTGCAGAGCGGGGAGGGGGCTGTGGGGAGCATCTCCCACCATCACTCCCCTCTCCTCTGGCAGATGAGATCCTGAAGCTGCTGGAGTCCAGGAAAAGGGACAAAGAAGCTCAGGCCTTCGTTAAGCTCCGCAAGCAACGAGCCAAGCAGTCCAAGGAGACGGAGTGAGGGAGGGGCAGGAAGATGGCCCTGAAAGGGGGAGTCTGGCCAGCAGGACCCCAGGACTTTCGTGGTGTTGGAGGCAGAACCGTCTGCAGGGAGTGTGGGGACAGAGGGGTCCCTGTGCCTGCCCCACCACAGCTCCCAGCACCCAACTGCAGCGCTCCCATGGGCCAGGGAGGGTGGGCAGGTGGATTCGAGGGGATTTCTTTGCCTGCCTGGACTAGTAACACTACACGAGGGATGTGAAAGTGTGGCTGTCCCTGTCCGTCCCTCTGGAGCTTGTCACTGCCAGTGCTGCGTCTCCTGGCCGTGTCCCCAGCCCTCCTGTCTGCAACGTGACTGATTCAGGCTGGGGACAGCCGTGGCCAAACCTGCTTTCATTTTATTTTTCTTTTAAGTTTTTAAAATTTCTTTTCCCCCTCATTTTCTTGTGTTAAGCCTCTTACTTTAAATGAAAAGCCACCAAGCTGATGCGTGGCCTGTGTGCTTTGGGGCAGTGGCCCTGTGCTGGGAGCAGCAGCACAGTGGGGTGGGACGAGGCATTTGAGGTCTGCTGGGAGCTGCTGAATTTCTCCTTTTTTAAAAATGTGCATAGCTCCTGTGTCTGTTCGATTTTTTTTTTTTTTTTTTTTTAATTTAACCACAAATTTTACCCATCTCCTGGAAGCCTGGGATCTTGCTGGAGCCTGGGCAGCAAACAAGAGCATCACAGCCCTGGCAGCCAAACCAGGAGGCATTTTGGACAGCTGACAGCCCCAGGCATGGGGTGCTGGTCTCTGGCATCATTCCCTGCCTGTGCCAGGGACCTGGGTCCCTCTGGAAGTGGTGGGAAGCTCTGCAGGGTGCATCCATACGGGGTAACCCAGAATGACAGCAAAAATGCCTGACACGGCAGGTGGTTGTAACAATTTGTTGGGGTTTTTTTGAGCTTGTTTTCGCTGCAATTAGTACTAATTATACACCTGGAGCTCCCTCTACCTCCACCTTGCACGGGGGTGGCCATGTTTGAGCTGCAGCAGGTCCCTGGGAGCTGCCAGGGTCCAGGGAATTAAAAGCATCCCCCTCCCGGGTGCCTGAGCACCAGCTGCTCCCTCGGTGGGCAGAGCAGCCGCTGGGTCAGCTCAGGTCAAATCCTGGATGCGGGGGTGGGAAAAGAAAAAAGCTCCTTTGGTGTCTGTGTGACAGAGCCCACAGCAGGAGGGATTAAGGCGCTGCTGGGCTCTCAAGGAAGCCATTTGCTGGCTTAGGTTTCAGTGCAGAGAAATAATATTCCAGAGCTGGGTCTGGGATTGTGGGGATGCTGTCCTGGGGTGTCATTTCAGCCGGTCCAGCACCCTGTGCCTGCACCCTGCAGCTCATCTGGAGCTGGCACCTGCTGGCAGCCACCTCATGCTTCATTATGAGGTTTACTACACGAGGCTGGAGCTTCGAATATTGTCTCAGCTCATTTCTAGCTGGTTTTAAAATCATTGTGTCCCACCTTGCCCTGGGCTGCCACCAGCCAGGTGTGTCCCAGGGAGCAGGTGGCACGGGCTGACCTCTCTTTTGAGGTTGTTTGCACTCTATTATTCAAGGTGTTCAAGCTTAATTTTTTTGCTCAGCACCAGGCAGTTGTGTGGGTCTTCTCCCACCCTAAAAGAAATCCCCACCTTTTACAGAGAAAGCCTGATAAACCTCAATCGGTCAGAGCACAGCTAACCCCATGGAGCAAATGAAACCCCAAGGAACACAGAACAGCACAAGCATTAAAAAATAAGGCTTGAAACACACAAAACCAGCTCCTAGCAAATGCAAGAATGATGAGGAAGAAGAAATCTCCATCATCACCCTCCTAATCCTGGTGAGAAACCCGACACTTAGATCTCCCGATTTTATTGTGTCACCAATAATCTGCAATACAAATGGGCCCATTCAGATTATTGTTGTGATTGGACTAATGTGAAGTGGTTGATGGATCTTTGAAGCATTAATTAGACCAAAAGTAACACTAGTTCTTGGATCCACAGGCCAGGTGTGTTCGTTTGGGTGCCAACACACAAAACACTGTTTGTATGCACTGTGAGCACAGCTCACCTCTGCCCAGCCTGGCTCTTCCAGGACATGAATCCATGTCCAGACCAAGAATTTGGGTGAGAAATTTTTGGATTTGCCACTTCCGAAGGGGTCTCTGCCCCACCAAAACCACATTGCATTGATGTTCCCCCTCTTTCACCACACCTCCGCCAGGAAAGTGAATTGCGACACCCCGAAAAGGGAGGGGAGCTCAGAGAGAAATTATTCTTGGTTCTGTGAAAATTGGCCACAGATCTGTTGTTTTGAGGGCTCCAAAGCCCAAATTTCTCCACCTTCCCAAGGCCCAGAGCAGAGCCTGGGGCTGCACATCCACCCGGGCACGCACGCGCACACACACACGCACACACCGCTTCAGTTTGTATTTTTTTTTCTTAGCAAAAAAATAAAAATTTATTGTCCTCTAAAAAAAAAAAAAAATTCCATCCTGCCCTTGGAAACTGTGACACAGATTGAGTTCTTTCCAGCCCCACATGCAAATTCACTCTGCCAAGAAAAGAGTCTAAACCAGGTTTCCGACAGCCAAAACACATATTTACAGAGTACGAGAGAACGACAGCTGAAATCACAGTTCTATACATGGAATCAACAACACGTTTTACACCACTGATCACCATTCTGCCAACTTCTACACGGACTAGGGGCGCCTCTGCCCAGTGCCCTTCCTCCTGGGGAAAGCAGGGAAGGGACTGGGCAAGAATTGCCACCAGAAATACTGCAGTGTGTATTATTATTATTTTTTTTAAAACGTATACTGTATTTATTTTGTTTTAACATTGGAAGCTACGGAGTGGGGAAGCCCCAGAAATCTCTCCAATGCAGTCACTACTTTGCAGGAATACTTCACCTTTAAAATACTAGGTTTTACATCAGTAACATCTATTTTGCTGTTGGCCATCACTCCAAGGATTATAGTAACTCTGGAGGAAAACACTGGTAATATTCTTCCTTCTCAGATAGGGGAAAAGGAGGAAGAGAGGAGGTTCGGAGGCTGGTGGAACAGCAAGGGATGACCGAGTCCATTCAGTGTTACGGGCTCCCTCCCAGGGTAAGGAGTTCTCTTCATTGTCAGCTGCACAAGCCTTGCCAGTGGCTCAGGTTCAGCTTCAGAGATGTACAAAAGTGTAAAACCCTTCAGCAGGGGATCAGCTGCAGGGACCCTCCAGGGGTGGGAGCTGCTTTAAGAAATGTGCTCCAGCTCTGAGACCTTTCCTGGGTCCCTCCCAGGCCACAGCAGGCACATGGCTACGGCACCTAAGGCCAGAGAGGAGCTCAAAGTGGTCCTGTAGCCCAAAATGCTAAAATCCTTCAGCTCCTGGCTCTCACCTAGAGCTCCGACCCTGCTTGTTGCTCTGGCTCTACCCAGGCTAGTGTTGTCCCAAGCCACCTGCTTCTAGGTCGGTTTTCCGTAATAATGTAAAAGTTTACTGAGCTTCGGGATGCTGTGGTTTCACAACACAACCACAGCTCCCTTCCCCCAGCTCTCAACACAGAAGTGTCTGACCTGCCCCATCCGTCAGCACGGTCAGCTCTTCTGAAGCTCCCAAAAATCTGGGGAGGAAAATGTCATTATCCACTAAGGAGTCTGTGTGAGGAGGCAGGACCCAGACGTGGTCGGGGCTGTTCAGCTGGGCTGCTCCCCAGGGAACCCTGTGGACCCCACTTTTGGTTTGATGCCCCCTCAGCTCTGCTGTGTTACTGTGTGTCCTGTAAAGGGAGTTCCTGCTTCAGAAAGGAAGCCTGACAGTACGTGACAGGGGCTGCACTTATTAGCACCAGGTTTATTTCAGCTCTTTTTACACCATACAAAAGCTGATCACAGACTCTTAAGCCTCAACTGCAGCGCTGTGATTATGGTTTGTCCTTCCTGCACGGAGCAGGCAGCAACAACTGCTGGAGTGGGTCAGGAATGCTGCTCCTTCCCCCTGCTCCCACCTCATTTGGTTCAGAAATTGTCTTTAAATGGCCCACCAGAACATTCACAAAATACTCAAAGATGAAGATCTCTTTTCCATCTGATGCTTAAGAAGATAAATTCACATTTCAATATTCCTCTCTTTTTTTTAAAGCAGCAAACAAATTGATAGAAACCTAAATTTAGGAAGTGTTTCTTCAAGAACCAGAGGAAAGTGAGAAAGTCTATGTGCTTGTGCAAAGAGAGTGCTGAGAGAGGTTGGGGTGGGGGCAAGGGAAGGGTCTAGTGCTAATTCCTTCAGGCTGCTCTGCCATGAGTGCAGTGTGGCAATGGAAAGTTAAAATTTAAGGGCCACAAACAGGTGAAATTCTGAATTCTTTGGTCCTTCAGTATAAGTTTTAAAACAGAGAAACTGTTTTACTCAAAAGGGAAAAACACGTTTTCTCTGGCCTGGAATTTTTCCTTGTACCCCAGGGAAACTGGGGGCAAACAGCTCTTTCTCCTTAACCCCCCCAAGTCCTGCACCACCCCGTGACTGGAAGTCCTGTGGAGACAGCCCAGGCTGCCCTCAGGGGACAAGTTCCATGTGGAGGGATTCCCTGCTGGAATCACGGAGCTGGTGCTGGACAGATCTGGAAAAAGAGGGTTGGCAAAAGGCAGCATCACCCCTGAGCAGCCCCCCGGGGAGGCAGAGGAGCAGAGAAACCCCCACGCTCATAAAAAGTGTTACAAACCATAGCCAAAAAACGGGCTGATCAGCTCTGCTGCTTATAAATATTAAAGACCTGATTCAAGAGTTTATTTCCTATGATTTAAGTTAGTTACAAAAAAACTTTTTAGTAAATTTTTTGTCTTAATTGGGCTTTTTCCTCCTCCTCCACCCCCACTTTTAATTTTTTTTAAATTTTTTTATTTTTCCTAAAAAAAAAAAAAGAGAAATGTTCACGTATTTTAACAAAAGGTCTTTCCTTAAGATCAGACCAAGGCAGATGTGCTGCCCCATGGCACAGACATTCAAAGGCTATAACCAAACAACATAGCCACAATAGTCACTCAACAGTGTCTCTCCATTAAAAAAATTAAAAAACCTGATGCTAGTTACAATAAAATACACATGGAAAAAAAAGCATTTTTACCAAAAAACCCAAAAACAAGTTAATGGGAAAACATAAAAAAGAACTACACAGAGCTGCACTTAAGAGATCATCTGGGAATGCATATTAACCCCTTCCATGGAGAGGAAAGGTGGAATTATGGAAGCAAACCTAATTACGTGTTTGTATTAAATATGAAGCTTTCTGAGAGGCTCTGGTAAAAATTCAGTTTTCCTACAATAGTGGGCAGCTGGAGGTTCCAGTGCTTTTCCAGGTCATGGAGGGGCAGCACAGGAGCGTCCCTGTGCAAAATAAAAATGTTTAGTCAACTGAGCGGCCTTTTGGTTGAGATCCCAGCAGGTTACTGCAATCCACCTGATGTAAAAATCCAATGGACACGCTGGTAAGGAAAGTCACAGGAAAGCTCAGCTGCTGGGCAGGTCTGAGCTGGTGGCATTTCTCTGTCCTGCTGGACAATTTTTGTCATCACACGTCTCCAGCACAAGGGTTTCTGGAGCCAGCAATCCACAAACCGCCCTTGAGCTGCTGACACAGGCAACAAAAATGTCCTCAGCCTACCTGGAATTGGTTCACGCACTTCAGCAGTGACTACGAATCAGGTCCCTGTGGCAAAAACAAAACTCATCTGGTCTGAAACAGTAAAAAGTCTCTAGACAGCTACCAGACAAAGGGGTGCCTGGAGAGAACTAACCTCTGCATCCAAATTTCCTTCATAAAGGGCTCTGGCTCTCCCAAGGGCAATACTTCTAAGGCTGTTCAGACCTGGAACATGTTGGCTGCATCAGCAGTGAACATCGGTCACTGAATTTTGGGGCTTGGCTTGCTCTAGGTCCAATATAAAGTTTGTTTTTTTTTTTTCCCCCTCTTTTCTTCTTTTCATACAAATATACAAAGAGTGTAAAAAAATTTAAAAAGTGAACTTTGCTGATTAAATGACAGACAAAGCTCCTGCACATTCAGAGATGGGCAGTGTGAGGCCCTCCAGGCAGGAGCCTGGCAGAGCTCCCATCAGGGAGGACGGCTTTAACCAAGCTGGGTCAGTGAAAGAGCAGGGGGACCGAAGGCATGAGCAAGTCATTTCAATCCACCTCGATCCTCCCCATGATCTCAACTCTTCCTCTGGAAAGCACGTGGAAGCCCCTCTTGCCCACTCTAAGTCCTTCTGGAAATAGTCAAAAATTTGTTATCACCTAAATAGAAAAGAGGAGAAACACAGACTCTTTGCAAATGGCCCTTTGATCTGTATTAAAAACAGCTCTCAAAGTTCATCAAGAGTTAGAATTAGTGGGGCACGGGTGAGGGGCAGTTTAGATACGGGATGTAAAATATTAAAAAGTGCTCTGCAACTAATTTTCTGTTTTCATGTGTGCATGTGCGTGTGTGTGCACGTCCCTACACGTGCACAGCCACGCCCATCCACACACATATATACATATATATATATACACATACATATATATGTACGTATGTATAAAGTTAAAAAGTTCTATAGGATATGATCAGCACGAGTGTCCTCGCAAGGTCACGACTGCAGAGAGTGGGGCCTGTTGGGGTGGCAGATGGGGCACTCGCCCTCCTCAGCGCACGTCTCGCACAGCACCGCGTGTTGGCACGGTAACACCACCCGGTTCTCCTTCTGACACTTAAGGCATTTCACTGACTGCATCTGAAATACCGCCTGCAAGAGAGGGGGACAGGGCACAGTGTCAGTGTCACACACAAGGCAGAGTGGTTGGGGAAGGGCAGGGAGGACATGAGGCTGTCTACCCTGTTCATCTCCTGAAGCAAAAGCAAAGCAGCACAGTGTGATGACTTTCAGGATCTTTAGGATCAACAGAGCAGCTTTGATTGATTTAAACTCTGTGCTCTAGGCACAAAGAAGATGGAGTTATCTTCCTGTGAGCCAGCTAGAGCTCACTTTGATTAAATCTACCTGGAAATGCTCTGACAGGCTTCTGATTCCTGGGTCTATTAAAGAAAAGGGGAAAAGCTGTGACCTGTAGGAGCAGAGAGTGCAGAGCCCTGCCCTGCCAGCCCCTGGCACTCACCTTGTCCACTTTCTCCAGGTTTGCTCGCAGCTGTTTCTGCAGAGTGTAGAGCGACGAGAGCGAGAGCGTCTCCAGGTCAGAGAAGGAGCGCAGGAACTGCGGGTCCTGGCCGGTGTGGATCCTCTCCAGCTCCTCCTGCAGTTTCTTCACTTGCAGCTCCAAGGCTTCCCTCTGCTCCCGGGCCAGTTCACATTCCATGTTAGCTGTGTTGGCGCGATCATTTGCCTCCTCTGCCTCCTTTTTCCAAGCATCACAAGCCTGCAAGTTCCAACAAAGAGGGTAAAAGAAGCGGTCTGAAAACTCGGTCTGTCTCCAAAGAGAAACCCAGGCAAAACTATCAATTTCCCTACACTCCTCACACCAGTTCTGACCAATCTGCCCTGTTCCCAGATTCTGAAACATGTCTGGAGCTTTACTTCAAGGCACCGCTCATTCCACATATCCCATCTGCTTGGGCCGTGGTTCCACTCATCTGGCTTGCAGCGTTCAGAGGGTGAACTCTGCATACTGACAAATTATCATGGATCAAAGCTCTGAGACACTGTCAAACACTTCAGGGCATCTGTTGTGACATCTGGCCTTGAACTTCCAGCACCTGAACACACCAGCCCCGGCAATTTGGTGATTTCCAAGGGAGAGGAAAGAATGCTGAGAACCTGTAAAACCTACAGCTCTGCCCATCATCTCCATGTCCAGAAAGAGCCTGCCGAAAGGCTGACATCCCCTACTCCTTTACACTCCCTAATGCCAGGATTTGCCCAAGTACCTGCTTGGCTTGTTTCCAAGACTCTTCCCACTGCTTTATTGTGCCGTTGGCTTCATCCAGTTCTTGTCGTAGCCGTGCCATCTCCGCAGCACCTGGACCTGACAGAAATGCAGGTGAGGTACTGGGCGAAAAACTCCCCGAAGCAAAGTGTTCCCATATGCTGCTGTTCATCCCATTTAAACCTGTTTCACGGGGAAATAGAGAGGGTTATGTCACAGGTGCTGGCAATTTCCCCATCTCCTCCCTAACCCTGTGAAATCCAGGATACAAAAATGTGTAAATAGGATAGAAAGTTCATCTTGAGAATCAGTTTCATCCCCATGCCCCTGGAGTCCATCCTAGAGGGACTTTATAGGGAAATGTCACACCACTAGGCCTTATCTTTAGTGATGCAGGGAGGAACCATGACACTGAGTGGAGGCAACTCTTGAATCAGGCAGTTTTTAGAAGCACCACTTTTACAGCAGAGCTGACTGTCAGTTGAATGGTCCTTTTTTCAGGAGAACCCCTGACCTGCTTCTACTCCCCCACTTTTCAGTGCAGCACAGCCATCAGAGTTGGTTCACAGAGCCCAGGTGGTGCTTCCTCCCACCCTACACCCTGAGAAACGTCTGCTTTTGTCTCCTCAGTGTGGGGCTTAGAGAAAGAACCTCACTTCCAAACAGTGACACAAAAATGCTCCAAGTCATTACTGTTTCCATTCACAAGGAACAGAACTGGAAAATCCTGTTTATAAACAAGTAGAGACAATAGCATCTGTATCTGCTTCATCCTCTGCAGAGTTCTAGCACTGAGCTAGTGAGCAGCATCAGAGAAAACTAATTAGCCATTTCCCTATTTTAGCTCGTTCAAATAAACTCTCTTTTCAGGAAGAAATTCAAGGCTTAGGGGACAAAGGAGTAGAATATCAGCTGTAGACAAAATTGGCTATTTTTCCAGAGTCCAATGTTCATACTCTTTCAATAACTTTCACTTAAAATAGGTACCCACTTTGCATCCAGGGGAAAACTAGTAGGAAAAGGTAATATTGAGACAGTGTGTGGACTCTTACCCACACAGTATGTTCCAGTTTGATGTGGGAGTCCTTTTCATGCAGTGGCACTCACCACTGCCTGGGAACATCCCTAAATCGAGCTGCAATTGATAATTCTGATCTCACAGCAGCTAAACTGCGCCTGCAAGTGAACCCTGGAGCCAACAGCCTCTCACTGAGGTCTGTCCCAGCACCACTGACTTCCCAGCCAAGACACAAATAGTTACAAAATATACAACTGAAAAATAGTAACTTGTCTTCACCAGGGGCTTAGGCACACGAACTCATTCAGCAGAGCAGCAAGGGATCTTTGCTGGCTCAGGCCACTTTCCACCCATCCATTTCAGCTGCTCTGAAGGGTGCCCAGTTGAAAGCAACAAGTTTTAATGGAATCCCAACTCACATTTTGCTTTTTAAACCTCAGTTTTCTTGAATGGGAATCCAGCATTAAGCAGGATGCTGGCAAGCCACAAATTCTGCCACAGTGCTGACCAAGCTGATCTTGTAATTTAACTCCCTCTTTCCATCTGCTGGTCTCATTTCACATTGGAAGTATCAAGCCTCCTTGTGCAGGAAAGCCTTCTCTGCACATTTTGCACCTAGCACAGTGGAAACCAGCCCAGAACTAGGTATTTTTAACTCAATTTCAATACAAATAAGTGATGAACTACACACTTGACATGTTATGTACATTCGCTAAGTTAAATGGAACAGATGATTGACAACTGCTAAGAAACTATTTAAATATCTTCTCAAAACCCCAGCAAAGGATTTGTTGTGTTTATGGAAAAGTATCTTTTATAAATAAATTATTTGAATGCATTTGTGAATTTCCTCCAAATTTTGGCTTTTTATTTGTATAAATACAGTCAAGATAAACATAACTCGTTTCCTCTGAAACAGCAATTTTTCCTTCCCTTACAAAAACTGGGACGAACAGCCAGCCTCAACCTAATTAAGAGCAGAGATGGCCTCTGATGCCTTTTATTCCAGCAATCGTAAAAGCTGTTAAAGCCAAACAAGCAGAAATGGCAAGCATGGAAGCATGGGCTTGGGCTGAGCAAACAAGGGATGCAGTTACACAGATAAGTGCATGCAGAAATAGCTTACACAAGCATGTAATCATTTTATTAGGTTAAGCTGAATATTAAAGATTAAAGTGTATCTCAGATTTTAAGAGGCATTTCTGTCTAGCATCAATAGAGAGAATTAATATTTACTGTTACAAACAGAAATGAGCAGAACTGGTGTCCCTGTAGCCTGGAGGCCAAACAGTTTTATTTCTCAAGGTAATCCTGTGTCTTGATAATAAAAGAGATTTCTCTGCTAAATTCCCTGTTCTTCCTGATACAGCTGAAGCTCCAAAGTAATTTCTCTTCCTTCAGCCCCTCATGCAGGAGAAAGACCCTCGAGGAGAGGAAGGAGCAAAGGGGACAAAACTGGAACACTGACTTTTTGGAAAGTCCAGCCTGCAGAACCGGTGCAGAGTGTCAAACAGGAGAAAAAGTTCCAGTGGCCTAGGCCTGCTCTAGAGCTCCCAGAAGCCAATCTGTCCCACAAGCAGTCCCAAGGGCAAACTGTGATCCCTACCTAAACTAAGCCAAGATGAGGACCCAGCTCTGAGTTTTATATGAAGTCTCAGCAAAGCACCACTGACTGGAAAAGGCAGAGCTCTTTTCCCTGAAAGGCATCATCAGAGCAAGGCAATTAACCTATCTGCCCCTTTTTCCCAACCTAGAAACAAGAGGAGTAGAGGGAACTGCTCCCTTGCTCATGAGGTATCAGCTGACTTTTGGTAAAACAGCTTCTAGTCCCATTGCTGTTCTCATGGGAAGAAGAGATACATGGCAGCAGTGAAGTAACACATTGAAATTAAAGCCAACTGAAAAGAAAATACTTACATGGCACAGACAGGCATGTACATGGGACACACACACTGTGCATTTACCTAATGATCCATGAGAAGCTGATGTCCCCAGGAACGTGTTTTCTGACTGGCTTAAGTGTCCCTGGGGCTGATGGAGGAAATGCGATGAGAGGCTGACCGGTGGAGAAGGAGAGGCGGAGTGAAAGGAGGCAGAGCTTCCAAGGGACCCGGGGATATTTACAGGAGCAGAACTTTGCAGCAAACTCCCACCTGGACAAAGAACACACAGAGAGGATGGCTATGTATGACCATGAGGTGTGGGCACAGGCAGGAGTTCAGAGCAGGAGGTGCCAGGTTCCCTTTCTCCTCCCTGAGCCCCTCGGGATTCCCTCCACTTCTCCTGAGGTTTCATTCCCCTCGCAGCCTTTAAGAGGAGCACTGAAGCTGCCATCCCATGACCCACATAGGTTCAAACCCTCCACAATTCAATGGATTACTCTTTCAGTGGCCAAAGAAACAAAAGGTTTTCTGAGCAGAGCTCAGTCCCTGTCAGTCTAGAGAAGATGAATTTGGTATCTGGTGAAATACTTTGTCATGAAAAATTCACTTCTAAGACACGTACCTCTGCCTTTAATACTTCTAAACAACCTGTAGTGAGAACACCACCATGTGGGGTGAGGTCATGATCTCAACCACTAAAAACCAGTGACTAGCTGTAGTTACACATACCTGAGTGCCTGGATCTATCAGTAATAAAATACCCCAAATAAACAAAAGCCTAACCACAAAAGACATCAATTTCCCTTACACCAGAAGTTGTTCTGCCTGCCACTCACAGACTCAGGGAGATTTCAGCCCTGCTCTCTCCTCATCTATGTCCCTCCTTAGAAGATCACCAGGTAACACCAGGTCTGATGTGAAGAGAGGGAGAAGGGGAGGATCCCTAAGACACTGCAGGTGAGGAGCAGGAGCAGCAGCAGCAGGGCTGGCAGCAGACAGGGATTGTAAACCTCCAACAAGCTCTAATCTTTGGCAGGGAAGTGGAAGTGATATTCTTTCCACAGGTCCTTTCCTACCTCAATACAGCTCCAGGCAGTGCAGTTTCCTTGGAAACCTTCAGACAACCAGAGTTAGCTCCTGTTCAAACACCTGCTTTACACAGCAAGGGTAGCCAGAAACTATAACCACCTCCAAAAAAGTTATGAGACGTTTCTTTTTTCCCTGGACACCCATCAGAGACAGGTAGAAGAGGCCTTAGCCTACCTCCAATGTATCAAAATGAGACAGACATTATTACAGGAACCAAATCAGCAGACCATGATGACACTCTGACAGATGGATGGCATTACCAGGTCAGTGAGTTTCCTGTTACAGCTAGGGAGAGTTTTCTGCTTAAGATGCAAATTGTTATACTCTGGCCTGATTTGAAATGCATCAGATGCCTTCTAGAGTCCACTTACACACTCAAAAAAAGAAAAAAAAAATAAAGAAAAAAAGAAGGAAAAAAAAAAGGAAAAAAAAAAAGAAAAAAAGGAGAAAAAAAAAAAAAGAGAAAAAAAATCAGGCAAGTCCCATTCAGTCTCAAGAAACATCCCCAAGACACCTGGGCCCAAAGGCAACAACTCAGCTCTGCTAGTCAGTAAGGGCAAGCTCTCACTTCAAAGATGCTCAGGGGTTGCCAGAGTTTGTTGTAATTGCTGTTTTAACCAATGTAATTTTGGGACTGGTTTTAGAGCTTGGTTGGGCTGGCTCCACTGAGGTGACTGGGCAACACTGCTTGGCAGAAGATAAAGAAAGCTCTGTTGCTTTCATGTACCTATCATGATGCCACTCGTGTGGGGCACTGTGCTGCTGTCAAATGTCTTCTCCAGGGCAGCCACTCCGAATTCATTCAGGTCCAGGTCATCCAAGGCAGACTCTGCCAGACACAGAGGTACCAATTATGTTATAAAGGACCAACAACTTCAAGAGATAGGATGGCCCAAAGAGCCTACATGCAGAGGAGCCTGTGCTCGCTACCTCTCTGGGCCCTACTCTCCATCCTGTTCTCAGATGGTTTGGCAGAAGTGTCATGGGCAGCTTTTCAGTTCAGGTTCCTTAACCTGACCTGTTTCTTTTTGTCTTAAAGTATTCCCAAACGGTATATGAAAACAAAAATCTGATGAATTAGCAGCAGATCCCATAAGTCTTCCCCAAACTGCTCTTTTAAGTCTGTCCCTTATATACAGGAACACTGGCTTATGGCATGTCTGGATCTGGTTTGTGCTTTGCCCCTGTTTTCCTGAAAAGCCACTTGGAAAAGAAATGCCAGGAGAAGGGAACACTTGAAAAACATCTCTGAGGTTCACATATTGGGTAAAATAAAGCTTATTAATTCCTGAAACTGTTATCTCTATTTGAACATGCCTCATTACTAATGATGATCAATATAATTCCATCCCACGCATGCCCACTCATTTCTATTATTATTTTTAACAAATTAGTGAGATCACCTCAGAAACGTTACATTTAATTAAAAAAAGGAAAAAAAGAAAAAAAAAGGAAGAAGAAAAACAGGTGACCAAAAAGCTTGTGCCTATCTAAGAGTGACTCCACTCTCTGGACTCTCCTGTTTTCCTTTCTCTTACAGCCTCTGTCCTACACTCTAGAAAGGGCAAAGTCCTTACAATCTACCTGGTGGTAGCTCAGGCTATAAAATTGCCATTTAGAACTGAGGGGTTGTAACTGTGTGGAAAATGCCCCTATGATTTCCTGCCTAGTCCAAGACCTCTGTCACCTTGACAAAGCTAAAACTAAGGCCCTTTTACACCATGTGACATTCTGAGTGAGCGGCTCAGAGGCCTTCAGTCGGTCCCATGGGTGAATTTCCACCAAAATGACCTGCAGGAAACATCAGATGCATCACAGTCACAGAACAAGCTTCAGGAATCTGCCAGCACTGACAGACACGGGAAACTGGAGCTCACTGGAACACCCACGTTATTCCAAGTCTCATACCTGGAGATCCATGGCTGAGGAAGCCCTATTTCCATAAGTGAAAAAGGCAAAGTTACCTATGACAGACTCAACGGTGTCACTGGTTGGATAGAAGGGAAGGGCATTGGCATTCATGCCTGGAATGCTGCTGGTGCCGGCGGGGCTCGGGGGCGTTGCAGCCAGACTGGAGGTGATACTAGAGGAGATGCTGGATGTCAGTGGGCTCCCCACTGGGAGAATGCCCAGGATGTCCTGAAACAAGAGTGTGAAAAGCGAAAAGAGGTAGGAAATAAAACATCTATATAGAACAACCCCTTCAGAAACGTGCAGGAACGAGCCAAATGCCAGCAGCAAACCTGTTTCCTGCCTGCTTCCAACCTGACAGATGGCTACTGCTACCACTGGCCTGGGGGTGGGGAGAGATTAACAGCTTTTCTTTAATTTCTGTCGACTGCTCTCCATTCCATGTCCCCCCCGGCCCCCCGTATTCTAAACATCTTTCAGGCTGCCCCAGAATTAACTCCTGTGACCCACAGGTTGCATGCAATCACAGCCATGGTCCACACAATCACACACTCAGCCTTAGTTCAGCACACGACTTAGAACCTGATATTAAATTCCCTTTGCCAAATCCTTGAACTTAGATGACTCCAGAGATCCATTCCAGCTCAATTTTCTGTAATTTGAAGACTCTCTCCTACACAGTCCAGCCTTATGAATCTACCCCGAATTCACTCAGGTCTAACTACTCACAAATAACACCTCCAGCAAATCATCCCATCTTCATAAAGTAATCCCTCCAGCTGAGCAGCCCTAATGGTGTCTGGACTGTTATTTACTCCCTGCAGAGCTGTCTGGATCCACAGATTTCACTGTGGTGCTGGAAGCCCTGAGCAGGGTTCAGAGCCCTGCCAGCAGTTCTGTACCTGTTTGGGCTGTAACAAAGGTTGCTCCTGGCTCCTGTGTTCCAGGGAGTGGGACTTCATTTTTGCTTGCTGCAGTAAAGAAACAAAACAAAAGATAAGCAGAGGGATTATTTAGCAAAATTAAAAATGGCTGGTTGCTGGCTTTGGAGAGGATATGGGAAACACAGTCCACTCCTCTCCTGGGCTGCTCAAGACATTGGAGAATTCAGAGAGAGGATGAGCACAGCAAACTGAAAACATTCCAGGTAATTTGCTTTCTGTATGCCAAGACATCACCCCTAGAGTTATGCAGAGACTGGTCACAGTGACATTTGCCTTTAGTGCTGCTGTAAGACCCCTGCCAGCACAAAGCACATCCTAAGAACCAAGATCAAAACCAAATTATTTTGCCTTGTTATAACTAACTCATCAGCCCTACTAGCATCTAACACTAAGAAATGGCCAGAAATGGTGGGAGGCACACTGCACTGTTAAATTATGCAAGTATTTTTCAGTTGAGGAAAATAAAACTATGTAGATTATGTTTTCTCTCAAACTTTTCCAACTCCCAGCTAGGATTGCAAAGTAAAACACAGTGATAACTAACCAATTTTCAAAGCAACATCCTCAAACTAACTTTATAAAAAATCCTCCCCTCATCTATTAACATTGGAGCTCAAAGTCAGAAAACGTAAGTGAGGCCAAGGCTGTCTGGAACTGCAAAACTGTATGAATGCCAATACACATTTAGAATCCCACTAACCAGGCTAAAAATTCAGTTTAAGGTCCTCTCAGCACTATATCCTTAATGGATATCAACTCTCTTGCCTTGCAACAGCAGTCAGTTCTGCTGGAGTTCAGCTGGGAAATGGCCTCAGGAGCCTGTCAGTGTGTAACAGTCTGTCTGCAGGCCTTGCTCCCTTCCTCCCGTGCTGTGACATGACACAGGGAGATCAATCCCACTCTCTGGGCACAGAGAGGCAGCAAAAAAGTGCTGGGAGTCAGCCCTGCTGGTTTACTCGCTCTCCAACCACCCCAGTGTGAAACACAGACATATTCCAGCCACAAAGCAAGCTCGATTTTTATCCTAAATCCAGGCAGGCACCATCTCTGCAGGAAACTGAGGCACGATGTGCAAGGGCAGCACATGAGGCACCACCCTGAGCTGAAATGTGATAGCCCTTGACTTCTTGGCCTAAACAGTCTCATGACAAAGATAAATGAATGCTGGAGAGGGGTGACGTAACCAGACAGGCAAAAGAGCAGCAGAAGAATTCCTCCCCTGGTTTTATTTCATTAAATCATTTTCTCTGCTCAGCTCTATGCCCATGGGTGGATGGAGAGGTCAAAGCCTGGCAGACAGGCAGTTGGGAGACGGACACAAAGATCCTTCTGCAGTGGGGACCGTTCTCTCACACTTCCCTGAACATGTCCACAACACAGGAGCCCATGATGGGCTGGCTCTCCTTTGTGTGCTCTGAGTGCCTCTGTGTGTGTCTGATAACGCTCCTGCTGCATTATCCAGCACAGCCCTGCCCCGTCTGACACTCATCTGAACACAAAATGTGCCATCTCAGACGTCAGCAGCTGAGGGGAGGGCACACACGCAGCCGTGCCCCCACTGAGAGGCTTCCTGCCAACGTGGGGAGCTGGCTCTGCTGCAGTTAAAGTCTTACTGGAAGAGCTTTTTTTTTCTTTAAGGAAGAGAAAAGTGAACATATTTCCAAGTTATCCCCAATTCCCACTGTCTGGAATTCACACAACACAAGGGAAAAAGAGCAAACAAAATGTTACCACTAAGCCAGTCTCCTTTAGTTCTGAATAACATTAGAAAGGGCACACATTGAGACAGACATACAAAGGACAGGATGAAATTCTCCAGCTCTCTCTGTTGCAGTCAGGGAAGAGAACAAGGGACATAAATTATGAGTGAAACTAAATGGTTTCTGACCAGCATGGAACAAACCTACTGTGCTGTGTGTCAAGACTTGGGAACAACTCCTGGTCATGGCATTCAAGTCCTTCCGGTGCAGCCAGCATTTTTCCAGCTTGCTAAATCTTTTGGGACTTGGAAGAAGTATTTTTAGCTTTAACTGCTGGTTCAGCCTTACCATAAACTATGTGGAATCTATTAAGACAGAAGGTGCATTTTTCATTCTAATAAGTTAGAAACTATTTGTACCAATTCTGCAGGGGAAAAATGACAAACCCATTGCAGAACTGAGCCAGTGTCACCTCTGATGTTTTCATACAGGAGCTGACAAAGTTAAATGCCTCATTACTGGTCTAATTTACAGGGTATTTGAGAATCTCTGGTGCCCACTGCAGCCAAAGGGAATTACAGTAGAATTTAAAAATAAGTAATTATAGATTAAAGTAAAATTAAATCAGGACACTTATGAGACACCTAATTTTGTCCGTAGAAGCCTAGCAATAAGGCAACTGTGATTACTTCTGTCTATACCTTAACAGCTATTTATTCCTATTTAACACAGGTTTTGCTTAATTAAAGCCACATAATTGAGCAGTTACGTGAATACAGTATCTCTGTGGCACAGATCTGACTTCAGACACAAATGCTCATCATCTGGCCCTCCTTTTAGCAGTCCTATTCATGCTCCATCCCCTTTCTCCTTGGCTTAGGCTTGCTGCCCATTTTCTCCAAAGCAGGGCCTCCTTGGCACCCTGCCTCTGCTGGCAGCAGACAGGGGTTCTCTCAGTCCTTCAGCTCTGGGTTCACTCCTCCTTTGCAGCAGAGGCCACAGAGAACGAGGACATGTTTTTCCTTTTGTTTCTAAACAACTGTTACAAGCTGCTGTGCCTGCAAGAAGTGCCAGGATCACAGCATGCTCTGCTCTTTACCCCCAAAGACGTGTTGCATCAATTTGCAGTTTCCTAAGGCACATCCCCCTTAAGCCAGACAAAGGGAGCATTGATAAGAGAGCACACATGCATATAGCTTAATCTGGATTTGTCACTGCATCATTTTAATTAGACTAAACAGTGCTCAAGACTGGCCCTACTGCAAAGCTTGGCCATATTTTCCCAAAGCCATAAAAATAAATAAAACCCATGGAGTCTGCTTCCAAATTCAACTACTTTATGCAAGACCTTGTCTGGACAGGATATTTCCACTGTTTTCTCACAGCAGTACAGGCTCATTAAGACTGACTACTTTAATGTCACAGACCAAAGTTAAAACATGGTCAGGCTGAAAGCAGCACTTCTTGTCCTCTCTGTTTTCAGGCAACACAGATCTGGTATTCTCATCCCTTTTTATACTCTTGTCCAAAAGAACTTTTGCAGGCACCTCCTTATACAAGTAGCTATTCCCCGCCCCTTAAATCAAGATAAAATTACAAACTCAATAAGAAATAAAAACTGAAATAAAACCCCAAGCTCTAGGTTGGAAGGGGAAGTGCAGAGAAACGATTAATTGTAACATCAAGAAAGGATATTCACAGCAAGAAGCTGACTGTGGAAAAGCTCATGTGTGGCAAAAGAGCTGGAAGAGACTGTTCCAGGCCTAGGGAGCAGCATGAACAAGGTATGACACCAGGAAGAAGACTGAGGAAGTAGCAAGGCAAGCCTGGGATATCCAAAAGGGATAAGAGGAAATGTCATTAAGAGATGTGGGTTGGGTAATATTCAGAGAGATCCTCAAAGAAGAATGAGGAATCCTAATTTAATACAGAAGCCACAGGAGAGAGCCAAGGATCAGAATGATACAGCCACAGAAGCAAGAAACAACTAACATGACATCTTTAATACACCAGAGGAACGGTGAACAGAGGACAAACCAAGTCATGGAGATCAAGGTAAGAGTTTGGAGTGGGAAAACAGAAGGAAGGATGAGTTTCCATGAGACAATACAGCGAAAGACACAGCAACTCTTGGCAAGGACCTAAACATGGAGAAAGAAAGAGCAAGAAGTGATGTGGGAAGCTACCCAGGGTCAACACAAGACAGAAGTTGAGAAGGGTAAGGGAAACAAGCAGCAGCTCCATTTCTACAAACTGGGTGTGTGATGGCAGCAAGGGAGACAAGACCAGATGTGAGATGGAAGAGGCTGGAAGGGAGGCTGAAAGCAAGAGCAGAGATCCAGAAACTGCTCATATGAGTATAGTGCTTTCCCACTTCTGTTCCATCAGAAACAAAACCCCATTCAAGGTAGACTGGGCAATTTCTCATTCTTTCTCATTCCCCCCAACTCTTCCAGCCAATATTCCCACTAACCTGGCATTTGAAACTCTTCAAATACTCGGCCCCCACCTGATCTTCTCGCTCAAACCCCGGTGCTTTCTTGTAGCTGCCAGCTGCTGTGACTGAGTCTGGAGGAAAACCAATGGTCTCCAAGCTGTGGGGCTTCCCAATGGCACCGGGAGGAGACCCACATATATTAGATGGGCTTCCAAGACTGCTGTTCCTACAAAGAATCTAACAGAGGGAACAAGCGTCAGGAAAGTACAGCCAGACAGCAGGAACTGCTCAAAGAGAGGCATCCATGGAAGTGCTCAATCACATCACTGTTTGTAGATCGATTACACTGACAGCCAACACAACCATACAAGCTTCCAGTAAACACTCATTAAAAAAAAAAAAAACAAACACCAAAACAGGAAAAAGCTCCAGTGAATTTACACAGTCTCACAATTATGGTTTTATTGTTGTTACTTTGGAGTGCAATCTTGTAAAATGTAACCTACAGCTCTAGTGACATTTATTCTTTCTGAGGCCTCAGAGGTGACTGATCAGGTCCCCAACGTGACTGTAACACTCTTCTCTTTCCTTAGACTACAGTGGGTCCTGGCTGACTCTGGGTAGTGGTGTGGAACCTGGGAAGGTGCTGTGGCAGTCACAACAATCAGGCATATATGAGCTATATGTATTAATGGATTTTTTGCTTTCCAGTTGGAAATCTCAAAGTTTTAATGCAGACACAAATCGAGTATCAACAGCTGCATCAAAAAAACCCCAATGATTTCCAACACTTCCACTCTTTGGACTAATACCAGGGATCACAATCACATGCAACAAGGCTAGTTTTGCACTGTAGATGAAGATACAGACAGCAGCAAAGGAAGTTGAGTTTTAGAGAATGTGTCCACCTGGATGAACGCAAATATCCCATTTTCTCTGGGACAAGAAATTATTTGCCTACACTGGCAAGCACAACTGTGCTTCAGACATCAGAGATTCAAATGTGGCACAGTCTGGGCTGGCATTAGGAGAAAAAAAAAAAAGGAGTAGCCTACAATGTTTTTATTTTATTTTTATACAGACATTCTGCTGTCCACGCTTCCCTACAGTGGCAAAGATAACTACTCACTGTGGTGGAGGTGGGGCTAGTTGGCAGAGTTCCTGATTTATTCCACACCTACAGTACAAATACAAAACAGAACAGGCCACGTGAGGCTGGCTGCTACAGGGACCTTTTTCTCTGATTAATTCATCATGTAAAATGATCACCAGCAAAGCCATATTTGTTTGCAAGCTACATGCAGATGCCCTGTGATGAAGTCATAGACAGACATGTGTTGCCATTTGGCACATATCCAAGGATTAGGAAAGACTGTTTAAAAGACTAAGAGCTTGAGATAGACAAGACCTAAACAGACTAAAAGTAGGAGATATCTTCAACAATCCTGCAGTTTTCAGAGCATTTAAATGATACCTGCATAGAATGGAGGGGTTTTGCTTTTTATTGCTTTCCAGTGTTATTTATTAAGAGACAATATTATGTCCAGACTTTTCAAGATCTGTTTAGAATTCTACCTGCAATCCAGTTCAGGACAACTATGAACTGGTAGGATGGCTCAAACACAGCTTCTCTTTTCAAAGAGAGGGAATAAAATAAAGCAGAGGCTCTAGATGTGTTCACCTCAGTCTGACCAGTTCCAAAGGAGTTAAATTCATCTCACTGTACCTTCTCAACATCTCAGCCAACCATTTGAAAAGGTTACACACCTTATCAAGTGCAGTACAAACATAAAAAGATTTAACAGAAAAAAAAAAAAAAAAGCTAAGTAAAAATGTAGTCTAGCATTCCATGGGTTTCCAATCTGACTCTGAGTATCTGTCTAGCACTTAGACATCTCCTTTGTTGTATGGACAACTAACTACCAACAATCTGGGGCATTACTGAAGCATATCCCAGAGTTTAGCTGTCTCCAGAAGTACAAGAGGGAGGGAACTAAGGATATCCTATAATGCAACACACAATATGCACAGGCTAAGGCTCTGAGATTACATATGTAAACAAACTCAGTTGTAGTTATGTACTTTAGAGGCTGTTGGCTCATAGCCTTTAATTATAGGTCTTGGAAGCTAAGCCCAATATGTACCTCCAGACAGGAAGGAGTTGGACTTCATGTACGGATGTATTCCACTTTCCTGAAAGTACATCAACAAAACCTGCACAGAAAGGAAGGCCTCGAATTTTTATAGGTGAGAGGACAATACTAAAGCCACTGAATGTATGTTCCAAAAAACCAGATCCCTCTAAAAAGCGTGGAGCTGACAACTAAAAGAAAAATCTCATACCCTTCGGGCTTTTGGATACTTTTCTTAGGAGGAGGAACTCAGAGAAACACAGATTTGCACAATATGGACAAGGCTACATACATTGCTAAGGTCTGGGGCATGTGGGCTGGAAGGGCTGACTGGAACAGAGTCCCCAGCTGCTGAGGGCATGTACATCACTGGAGCTGTCTGGGTGGGGCTGGACACGGCCGAGGATTGCTGTAAATCTTCACTGAGCGCGGGCTCTGCGGGAGACAAAGCACAGGGAACACCACTCAGAGCTGGGCAACTGCCACAGAGCATGAGACATTTAGGAACAGGGATACCCAGATGCTCCTGAGAAAAAAAAAATACTCCCCAAGCACCTACTTATTTCTACAAATAAGGAGAAACCTTATTTGGCTTTTTTGCTTATCTAATATTCCTCACGTTTTTACTGTCATCACATACACACTGTGCTGCACTTTAGCTCATTAATGCTGCTCCAAAATTATCTTCCCTGGATGAATTGTGTGTTATTTATTCATTCAGCTCTCTTGAACTAAGCAGAGTTTCCCTTTTTGCTTGGCACAAAGTTGATGGGTGCATTATAATTAGCTGAGGGAGTTAAAGTTTCCATCTGTGCTCAGTACAAATCATTACAAAAAGAATGTGGCACTGGTTTGGAAGGCAGAGATGCTGTAGGTTTGTAGGATCTACATCTAACACTCAGCATCTTCACAAAAACTACAGAACTGACACCACAGCTATATTTCAATATCCTCAAAATGCTGCTTGTTATTAATTGGTAAAACTCAGGTTTAGAGCAGATATAATAAATGGACTCCTGTTATTTTAATTGTATTAGGCCTGTCCTTGTTGACCTTGTAGGAAGGACCAGAAGATACAAATCCATAAGACAGCACAAGAAATAACCAAGTTGGAATGATCTAAGCGCCACAGAATGTTACTCTAATATAATATAATATCAAGTCTAATAATCTTGTTAGGAATAAGGCATTCCTAAACAAAAATACCATGTTATACCCAAGGAAGTTTGCCAAACATTGTTCCTTTATCAAGATTTCATTTCCTAAAGCTTGCTGGATCCCACTGTGTAGCTGCTGCTGTGTTTTGGGCCATTACAGCCCACAGCTCCAGCTATAATTACTGCTTGTCAACAAGGCTTCCTATAAAAGGAACTGCATAACCTGTAGGGAATTTACTCTCCCCATTCCTTGTCAAAGGCAGCAATTACTAATTCCCTCATTTACGAAGGATAATCAAATAACAAAGAGATTTTCTCAAGGCCATGTAGGGAGTCAGTATCAGAACAAATTTAGTGAGTAACCTGCTCTAATTGTTGCAAGTTCAGCAGTGAGATTGCAGAGCAGCAACTGAGGAAGAGCCCTAAGACAGGAACAAACCATTATTTATGAATGTTCTACACATGCATGTAGAACTTCCACAACCAAAACTGCATCACTAGTTTATAGTTGATTAAAGTGAGGATTGAAATAATGCCCTATAAGTCAGGGAGCTATTGAGAAAAGAGGATTTGAGATAAAGCAGTAAAAAAAAAAAAACAGCTGCATATTTTTCTTCTCCAACCTGACTTAAAGACTTAAACTCCAAGGGAAACTTCATACAGAGTAAAACAGCATTTTTTTAATGGATTAATAAATTATCTACAATCAGCAATTTTATCTTCAGCCTTTTAAGATAGAATACTTGGCAATTTAGCTAGGTACAGTTCATCCACGTCCAGAAGAGAAGCAGCTTTCACCACTTCCATCCTCCTGAACTAACACCAGGGAACTGAGCAGGTGAGAGGGAACAGAGAGAGATCCTTCAAGAGACAGTGCAGTGAGAGCTAAAGGCTGAGTCCTACAGGCCACCTACTGCCTCCAGCTCTGCCAACACCTCCCACACCAGCACAGTTTTATAGAAATCAAAGTTTAACCCTTCACAGAAGCTCTCGTTTTGCAGCTCTACATTTAAACTCTCTTGGTAAGAAGCTTTCCATAGCTCAAACATCCATGAAAGATGAGAGAAGTAGTGCACGTACGTTCTACGTGTGCAAAGGCACAGAAGGGTCCTCGGGGACAGCTGCCAGACTGCTGCATATCATTGCATTTGGTGGATTTGTAGATCTAAGGATGGGAAAGAGAAACAAAACAAAAACACCAAACAGAAATGAACAGAAAGTAACAGTGACCACCAGGTACAAAAGTACTATGGAGATATTCCACAGCAAGGTAAGGACACAGATAAGAGATGCAAAGGCCAGCAGAGCTCAGGGTGACCATTTCAGTGCTTTGCTTCAAAGAAAGGAAAACCCACTATAGCTCTGGAAACACCAAAAAATGCCCACGACAGCTAGGGCTCACCCAGAGACCAACCCACCACACACCAGCTCACCCAAAGGTCACCATCTGCCATGAAGTCCCTCAGACTCACTGGAAGCTCCATGGACATTACAAATGGCAAAAGGTAGGAAACAGCTGACAGATGACAGCACAGAAAGTTGCAGCCACATGTTTGCAAGGAAAATAACAAACCATTGACAAGGACTGTAGCAAATGGATTATTCCCTTTCCCCCCAGTTTGACAGGCGGTGACAATGGTTACTGTGCAGATACGGGCCCCACAAAGCTTTTCAACACTGTAACATGAAGCAGACTACGAAAAGGTCTTAATTACACTTTCTGTAAGGATATTGGAATGCTCTGGGCATGCTCACAGCTAAGAGCTTGGTGGTGTTTAGTGCTATCAACATGAACCACACACTCTTAGGGACACAGATGCTGTTTGCTCACATGCAGACCCACAGCGTGCTTTCCAAAGGACCCCCACACCTGAGACTGCTCCTATACTTGAGTTTTCCCCCACTTTTCTTACCTCCTCCCATACAGTCTATTCTGTCAAACAGCTGAACTGCAGCTTACTCCCAAACATGCAGCTTCTCTGTATCCCAGGACCACACTACGTGCAGCCCACATCCTCTCCCACCTGGCACAGTAATTTACTTTGTAAGACTGGAATGCTTTCGTTTTTCCAGTGGAGTGGAGTGAGGAGGTTACTGTACCTCTGGATGAAACTGCTGTTCTGTGCGAGTGTGGCAGTACTGGCAGGAGTCTCCATTTTCACACTTACTGGGATCTCCCCACTCGTCCCCATGTTTCACACTGGGACACGGCGAAGATCTGTGGAAATCAGGTAGCAGGAGAAGGCATCAGACTCACAGACGTGCTCTGAGCTTTGATTACTTTGGGCAGGTGGAGGGACGAGATTCTCCCCCTCTGATCCACTCCTGGAGGACTGCATCCAGCTCTGGGCCCCCAAGATGAGAAGGATGTGGACCTGCTGGATCAAGTCCAGAGAGCCAAAAAGGTGCTCTGAGGGTCCCTCTGCTCTGGAGCCAGGCTGGGAGTGCTGGGGGTGTTCAGCCTGGAGAAGAGAAGGCTCCAGGGAGATTTCAGAGCCCCTTCCAGTGCCTAAAGGGGCTCCACAAGTTATCCAGAGAAGCTGTGGCTGCCCCTGGATCCCTGGAACTGTTTAAAGCCAGGCTGGATGGGGCTTGGAGCAACCTGGGATAGTGGAAGGTGTCCCTGCCCATGGCAGGGGGTGGAACAAGATGAGCTTTAAGGTCCCTTCCAACCCAAACCATTCCGTGATGTTACAATTCCTCAGTCGGGGGCAGGTTTGGCTGCCCACCCTCAGCTGTACAGTCTGCTTGGCTGCTGCTTCCCCAGCCCCCACCCAGCTGCTATTGCATCTTCTCCCCCTTCTTCCAATTTCCTAATGAAAAAAACATGGCTTAATTCTCCATTTGAAACGAAATACAACTTGAACCAGCACAACAATATTAGCAGCTGATGTGATTAGTGTCAGAGATGCTGGGTCTGGTTTCTGTTTTGGAACTGCACCTTCATAGAAAGCTAAGAAGTTAATTGGCTAATCCTAAAACACATAATACCCTTACAGCAGTATGTTTCCAGGTTTATAGTGCGGCCATGTGGAAAAGAGGCTGAGTCAGGTCACTGGGGAAAAGGCAAGTCCGTTTTCTTTCTCCCAGCCAGGAACAGTTCCTTTTCCCAGATCTGAATTTTTGCCGTGACCTACTTCCCCTGCTCTTTATGCTCTTAACCATTCCCTCAAACAACAGCAGAGGGAAGCAGATAGCAGCACCAGCACAACCACATCAGCTGGGGTGGGGAAAAAACACAGGAGCGAGTGGAAAGCAGCAGAGAAGCTTTCACTTCTTCCCTTCCCAAAGGACCCAGAAAGGGGCAAAAAGCACATAGCTGCTGCCTGAAGACTGCCCTAGTGGTTCTATTTCTCCTTAAAGCATTGAGATTAACATTCCTGTGATTGCTGCCTGTTTAATTTTTTAAAATATGGCATTTCAGTGCCAATTCGAAAATTTCTGTAAATGTTGGGGGTGGGAAAGAGAAGCGAGAACATCCCTGGTATTTTCTCTCCTGGCTTTCTGGTCTGCTCTTATGTTTTTCAGAAAGGAACTAAGGAAAAGCCCCACTGAGACCACAACAAAAGCTCTGTTGTGCTGGAGGAAATGAGGGCCTATAATTTGGATGAAATGCGTTCAGGGAGACACAGCACACTGAAAAATCCAGCGACAGCAGGGTGACAGAACACCCGGGTGCCTCAAAAGCAGAGCCTTTAGCAGCTGGTTAAGAATGCATGTCCAGCTACAGCCCCTCCTCATGATCCCCATCACCAAGCATACACAACAAGCAGCCTGATGATTCTGAATCCTTTACCATGAACATATTGTTGTGTGTTTGTTTCGAGATGGGGATTAAAACTTTCTTTTGTTTTCTCTTCCCTGCACTGCCTTCTAAAGCAGAAGTTTATGTGGTAAGGGAAAGCCAGACATAGGTTTTCTTTGCAATACAATCAGAGCTATAACATGATGTAATAATTCATATATTAGAGTACTATTTACTATATACAGGAAAACTTCTTGTTTAGTTTGTTATCTTTCTGCTAGGAAGAAATAACAGACCATCATACCTCTCAGTACATGCCTTGGAGATACACTAAAAACAACTACCTAGTGATCAAAATCCTGTCTCCTGCACCACAGACTTCCAATATACTGCACCACTCAGCTGGGAAGTACAATATCCAGGACCACAGTACCTGTATTTATGTTTCCTTGGACTTCGTCTTCTATCTTTGCTATTGTGGTAGTAGGGACAGGCATAACCCTGGCGACAGAGTCGGGGGGGTTTCTTACACTGCTCTGTCTTGTAATTTCCCAAGACATATGTTGTATCTGCAAAAAAACCCCAATGAGTCAAGAGAGATGACCACAAGCCACGTTTACTACAGAAAAGTTTTAGACAGGAGCAGGCACTCCCCAGAGACCAACCTTTCCCAGCCCCACAAACCCTCAGTGACACTCACCTTGCCACCTTGGCTCCTCACTGAGTATTTTCTCTATCATGGCATGGCTGGCAGCGACCGCAGACTGACCCTCGATGCCTCCTTCAGATGTTGTCTGACCATTCTGTAAAGCTTCCATCGCCTGGAGCTCTCTGCAGGGACAGAGTTAAACGAACAAACAGACTGAGCAGAGGAAGAGTCAGATAAATGTGTATAAAAACTGACATACTGGAGCATTTGCTAAGTGGGTGCATTTCAGCCATGCATGTTTTGTCAGAACATCTTTAACTGAACAGCAACTGCAATAAAAATAAGGCTTCATTCCCTGAGAATTCCAGATGCACTGTTTTGACCCCCTCCATCAAATTCCAAAGTGTGATCCCTTCCTCCATTTTGAGAATTCTCCCTGGAGGTTTTTTCATTTGCCTTATTAGGAAGGGATATCTCACCACCGCTTCACTTCAGGCTGAAGCAGTACTGTCCTTCAATCATCTCACTTTTCACTCGGGTACAGAAATTACCTTTTCCATCATCTCCTTTTTCATTTAGGTTCAGAAATTACCCTTTTCCCAGGAGGCCCAAGCTCTACTGACCTGATGTCATACACGGGCGAGCGCAGGTCGTGGGGCCCATGAGCAAAGGCGCAGTGGACTCCGTTCTTGGTGCAGTTTCCCTTGGAGTCTGTCTCATGGATGCAGATTCCAGTTTTGTAGTAGCGCAAGTGATACCTCCTCTCTGTGTCTCCAGTAGTTCTGTGCAAGAAGGGACACCTGAGGAAGGAAGGGAGGAGGGGTGGAACAGACAAGGTTTAGTCACACAGGTGAAGGACTCAACTACAGGAAGACACTTTGCTGAGAGAAGATGCTGCAGTTGACACCATCTCTGCTAACTCTGCCCCTTCTTTTATGCTGTGCCTTCCAACACTTCAGAGAACGCCCAAACCTGTCACTTCAAACTTTTAGGGAGTTTCCCTCCATAACAGAAAACTAGATTATTAATCCAGCAGCACCTTATTATTCTGGACAAGTGGCTGCCAGGGATCTGGAAAAGAGCAAGGATGTGGGACAAGGAAGGACAATTAGAAAATTACCATTTTAACTTGTTTTGTTTCCCCTTTTAGGCAGAAAAGCAACCTACATTCAGAAACAAAACAGAAATATAACAAGATGGAGTGGGCAAAGTTCAGATATTGCAGCATCAAGGTAAAAATACAAATGAGCAAAGGTTCCTAGATGACAACGGCTTTCATTCACTGAGTTTGAGCCATGTATCAGCCAGTGATCTAAAAGCCAAAGCCCACAAACATCCCATTTCCAGTTCCTTCCAGATCTCTTCCAGCAAGGAAAAAGTATTGAAACTGAAGCCTCAGGCCTGAGAGACTATTCTGTTCTGTTGTAGTCACAAAAACGTTACTTAATCAAGTTGAAAAATAAAAAAAATAAAAAAATTCGCCAATAAATAGCATTTTTCTATGTTTGTACTGGCACCACAAAAGGGAACTGAAATTCCATCTTTTTACAGCATCTCTCCATAAAACACTCTCCATGTTTGACCACAGTTTGGCTACGCTATTTATCCCATATCTGTCACATGGCTAAAGTTGTATTACTGGGTTAACCCCTTAATTGCTGGGGTCTGCCACACAGCAGAAAGATTTGCAGTTTTGCCCCAGTTAAACTTACTGCAGTCATGGGGGAAGAACACCCAAAAACTCCAAGCTCCTCCTCATCTTGCCATATTCTGGGTACCTCTCAGTTCTCTACCAGCTTCTTAGAAGTTCAGAAAGACAAAATAAACTGATATGAGTTAAAAAGCTGGGACAGATAACTCAGGGGGCAGAATGAAGGACAAAGTTCCTCCTCTTTCTTCAGTCCATGAAAAGCTAAGTTATCCTGCCAGTGAGCAAGAGCTGAGAGTCAGGGACTTAGAGAACAGAGTGTTTCAGAACTCATTTGTGTCATTGAGCTGTTTTTCCCACCTCAGCTTTGCTGAAGATGCTGAAGCTCATGAGACAGCGAGTTCCCAAGAGCTGAATTCCCATCTAAGTCACCCTCAGTATTGTCTCTGCAGCAGGCCTGGAGCACACAGGCTGCTATTCCAGATTTTACATCTGGTCTCATGTTACGTATGTGACAAAGCTGCTTTACTGCTGACTTGCCTCATCTCTTGCAAGAACTGGCTGGAATCATCACCTGGCCTGATCCCAAAAGCCTAATGCCTGAAAAGCAGGGTGCACGCAGCCTTTACTCACTCATCTCCTTCGGGGCAGATTCCCGTGGTCTCGTCATACTTGGTGCAGTAAATGTCAGGGCTGTAGTTGAAGGTGCCGTCGCGGCGGCGGATGGACCTGCGCCGGCGCTGGTTGACAAAGTGCCAGTGGAAGCAGGTGTAGGGTCGGTGCTGAGTGCACTTGTGCTGCACGAAGAGCGGGCACTGCTCCGTGCGGAACTCCTTCAGGTACCTGCGGGGACCAGGACGTCAGCCTCGGGATGCCGGGCAGGGGAGAGATCCAGCCACCCGCAGAGCCCCGAGCCGTGCCCATCACACAGATGTCTGCTGTCCTTCCCACACCCTCCCTGCTTCCCCTCCCAGGATGGAGGCTGGGAGCTGCCCGTGTTTGTAATGGCAAGATATCCATTACACACAGGAATGCAACGAGAGCTGAAATCACTTTCTGTCGGGATCGTTTTGAAGAGGCTTTTCATCAGCTTAGGGAACAGTTTTTGAGAAAATAGAACTCTTAAGTACCTTTCTAACCCTTTCTAAATCTGTGACCTATCTCGGCAAAAAGGGGTTTCCTTCCTACATAGTCAGTTAAAAAAAAACAAACGAGAAAAAATAAAAACCAAATAGAATACACTTCTTTGAGCCACATTTAAAGCTTCAAGTTACCGAGAAAGAAAGATTTTTAAAAGACTTTCATGCCTTGTCCTCCTGGTTTAGCTCTGCTTTGTCAGTACATAGTCAATTATGAAATATAAAATAACTAATCTCTCTCTTGCAATCATATGAATTCAGGGCTCAGTCTTGAAAAGTGGGATAACTATCCTCAAACTTCCCCATGTTTATGTTGCTTTAATTTTAATATGTAATTCCCTGAAAGTACATGGCTTCTTTTATCCTGAGAACTAAAGAAGTCACAAGCTTTTATTTGTGACACTAATAACAGTCTCTAAACCCAGATTGTAGAGGATTACAAAATGGTTTAGATCAACATAATGATCTGACTGTGATCTGTGTGTAGGTGCTTACAAAATCCACGCTGTTGAAACCCACAGGCTGCCCTGTATTTACAGGGAACATCCAAACAGCTCCAGGAGCTCAGACCCGAATCCCACCAGGTTTGGTCCCAGAGACACATCCAGGAACAAGGCAGAAAACCCAGCGCATTCTGGTCTCTTATGTTTAGAGGTCAGTGTAAACACCAAGGACCAAGATTTGTAGGTCAAAAAAAAAAACCCAAACCCGAGTGTTCTGCTCGAAGCAACAGGGTGACATAACACTAGATTCAGACTCATTTTAAACTGCGTATGTGGTCCGAGGCAAAAAGACAGGAGTGCAGGAATTCATTCCCGTGTCAGACAGTCTTTATCTCCTGTTTCTAAATAAATGGAAAGATGTCTGATGCCCAAAGACGTATTTACAGGTAATATCACGGTGCTAGGCTCATTCTGAAAGCAACATCTGTAAATAAAGCCTCCTTTCCTCTTTACCCTTTTCCTGAGGCTGAGGAGAAAGCCTCGGGAAAATGCACAGATTCAACCGAAGTGGTTTTATTTGTTCACTATGAAGAGACAGTATCAGTGGCAAGAGCTTTCCTACATTGGATTTCGCAAGCATGAAAGGATAAAAGCTCTTCCTCTTCTTCAACCTCTAAATAAGTGAGATTTGCAGGTTCCAGTGCCTGGGATCTGTGAACGCCCGGGGCTGGAAGCCTCTGTAGCCGGCTGTAAGCCCTGCTCTACCCGAGCCCATCTGTCCCCTGCAATCCAGAGTGGCTGGAATAGTATCTGCACTGGGGCCCAAGGTTTAATAGCAGAAAAACCAGAGTCGGCTGCAGAACCTGGTCTGCTTGCTGTAGGTGAGGGCTAACAACATCACTTTGCTCCTTTTCCCGTTTAAAAATCCGGCTCCGTTCAAACAGAGATCCCTACTTCAGCCACACCAGCAATTCATCTGGAAACTGAAAGCTATGGCAAATTCATCCACTCTCGAAAAGCTTTCTAAGTTGTTGGACCAAGTAGTTGTAGAAGGTGGAATTCCACAGATTTTATCTTATCAGTGCACTAGGAAGGCTTGGAAAAAAAGACTGTAACAACATTTTGGTTAGCAAGTGAATCAAGTAACTTTAAGCAGGATGATGCTGTCCACAGTCAATACAATCACCAACCAGTTGTTACCACTTACACATCTCCATGTACACCTTAGAGACACGAGATTTGTGTTACTCCCATTTTACACATGGACAAACAGCAACACTGGCTATGAGCCCCATCCCGTATCACACAGAAATCTGAATCCCAGACAGAAACCAAGAGCATTTCAGCTTCTCCATCCTCACCCACTGCAGGGCTTAAGTTCAAGAACAGATCCTGAACCTCCTCAGTGCTCTGGAAACTAAGGGGAGATAACCAGGCTTACATAACCCGGGTATGGAGCCCAGCACTCCACACTTGTGATAGGCCCAAATGAAACACTTAAAAATCTGAGAGTTTAACAACTCCACAGTCAGCCGAGCTGAAGCTGCTTCCCTTCAGCAGGGGAGTTTAAAAACGTACACACTGATTAGGGATTTCGGTCTCTAGTGTCTCAATTGTTGCTGAAGAGTATTTGAAAATTAATTGCATTTCATGATTGGCTAAACTCCCTGGAGAAACATTTATTGTAATGTTAATGAGAGATAATTACATAAGTAAATGGTTCACCTGAAAAGTGTTTAACACCTAACTTGCTTCATCAAAAAGTCGTTCTTTAATGGTCTCTATTAAATAAATGATGTCTCACTCTTAGTTTCAAAGCAAGTCCTGCAAACAGGTACTACTGAGCTCTGCAGACATGAACTGCACAATCACCTCTGCAACAGACCCAACTGATGGAAGGCCAGTTGTCACATTAACTCGATCATTTCAAGCCTTTCAATCACTGCTTTGGGTTCTCCTTTTTTTCCAAGCCACTACAACGTTCTAAATCACCCACCTCCACAATAGCCTGAATGTTAAATTGCCTTACAGCCCTTTATTTCCTTGCTCCATGAAGTGAGTTTTGGCTCCTCTGGGAGAACACAGACCACTCAACCAGCCACTTTGTATTAAAATATATAAAAGGCCTCTAAACCACGTGTGTTTTGGGAACACAGAGAGGATACAGAGCCTGCAACACCGCAATGTGATGTCTCACAAAGCAGAAAGCCATTAATATTTCAGGAGCCTCTTTGCAAAGGCTCTAAACAAAACACAGAGAACACTGTCATGACAGATCCTTCTGGTGTCAATGGTCTCTGTATTTTTTTTTTTCCAGAGCAGCTGAAAAAAGGAATTTTGGAACGACCCTCGAAGCTGAAAACACGTTGATGACTGGTACATATTTCACAGCATGTCAGCCAAACGTTGTGTCTGTACAGGAAGAGGAAATCCAGCAACGATAACTTGCATTTTTCAACTCCTCTCAGGAAACTCTACAGCCCTCACTTGAGGGGCAGAAGAATTATTACCCCTATTTTATACTGCAGCTACTTCCATATTTCTTTTGTAAAAAAAATATGTGAGTATATGTTGTATTTTCACACCCATGTAATTTCAGAAAGTGGAAAGCACATAGCACTGTCTTCTGATACAACATTAACATGAACAGCAACACCCAGATTCCTGGAGGAAATGTTATCATTTATGAGCCCTAGTAAACAAAGATGAATGCGACTCTAAACAAATAGGACAAGACTGGCCAGAACAATGCAGATCAAAGTCCCCAGGCTGAGCTGAACTTGCTGTCAAACAGGATGGACGCTGCTGGAAATGAAAGTTTTTTTTTCCCTAGGAAGACAAGAGGAGAGGTTCTTGGAGTAGTTTTAAGAACTCCCAGAGACCAAGAGGAGCAGCAAAGCATTAGAAAAACCTCAATGCTACTTTGCTGAAATTCCACTTCCTCTGGGATGAGGGATGGGGCAGTGACTATTCTGCAATTATTTACACTAGTGGGAAGCTGCTCGCTGTCTTTAATTGTCAGTAGAAGCTCAAGTCTCCAGGGCAGGGTAGCAAGTGTTTACCTCTGCAGCTTGGAATTGTAGGAGTTCCCCCTCTGCCCTGAAGGAATGGAGCAAGAACCTGCTCCGGGAGCTGCAGAGAAGAAGATGAGTGCAGCAGGGGAAGAACAAAAAAATTCAAATCTAGAAAGAAGGAGGAAAAAAAAAACAAAGTGAGAATCCAAGAAGAATTTTTAACCTAGAAGTTTCATTTTTATCTTCCACAATTGCAGCTGTGTCCTGGTCCCCTCCTAGTGCAGAGATCCTTTGTTTTTCTGCAGCTTTTCTGGTGAGCTCCGGTGAGCTCAGGCAGCTTGGTATGAGAGGATTCCTGCATCCATCCTGCTTCCAGGGCTGCAGCTTCCTGTCAAACTTGACCCAAGTCACACATGCAGTGGAGTGAGCTCAATTCAGGAAAATGTGCTGGTAATGCACAGCTGAGCTCCAAATTCCTCATAAAAGCCTTAACCCAAAGCCCCCAGAAATTGACTGGAAGATGCACACTGATGCCAAGACAGTCTCTGCTTTGGAACAGAGGGATCAGAAAGATGGGGAGGGAAACAATACCAAGGAGCAAGGAAATGAAAAGATTAAAACCAACTCCTCAAAACTCTCATGGCTTCTGTGATGCAAAGCCAGGCTCTGCTTTGCTTCCAACATCCCTCACAACGTTTGAGACCTCTGTGTAGGTCCCAAGATGAGCTCCTTTCCTTTGCAGCCCTTCTTGCTCTTCCAACCCCCTTTCTGCCAAAATTCCTTTTGGGCCCAAAGAGAGGCTCACAAACAGGACCTGAACCTTCC
The DNA here is from genome assembly GCF_029207755.1 of Chamaea fasciata. Taxonomy (NCBI): domain Eukaryota; kingdom Metazoa; phylum Chordata; class Aves; order Passeriformes; family Sylviidae; genus Chamaea; species Chamaea fasciata. Next base: position 7,486,526 of record NW_027094104.1, on the reverse strand, counting down.
GCAGCAGAATGACACCAGAGAGAAAACCATCAGGTAACACAACCATTACGGTCTGGCTCATCCAGACGAGGACACGGTCCGCAGATGTAGGGCAGCAGTGAGATCCAACACCACCACCATCCACATTCCACACACGGGTGGGGGTGTGTTTACACCCCTGTGCTGAGAGGCTGCAGCAGCACTGATCGTCTAGTGTCACCCCGGTGTAAACTACGAGCAGTTTTTACACCAGGTCCTCACTCAGGGCACGGGGCTGTCACTGGTGCTCCCTCCCCACAGCTGCTCCTGGGTCACAACAAACCAACACAGAGAAGGCAGCTCAGGCCTGGGGTGTTTCTGTAAAGTCCAGCCTGGTGTGGGCACTTCACTTTGTTACCACGTTAATATTAGAAATTACTAATTCAGGGCTCTATAGAGATGCTCAGCCACCATCCAAAAGAGCCCCAAAGGCAAATCTAACAAGAAGTCTACAAATTAATTTGTAGGTTGTGTTTTGTCTTGGGTTTTGGTTTAGAGGGATTCTTTCTGTTTTGTTTTGGTTTTTTTCTTCAAACCAAGTCTTACATTCCTGATAAGATTTCAGGTATCAGGGAGAAAATGCTTGTCTGCCATTACCATTTATTTTAGTCATGTGTGCCTTCTCTCAAAGTATTGCACTGGCAAAAATGCCATTTCCCTGGCATAAAAGTACATGGGAATGCTGGGGACATTTGTTGGCATTTTTGTATCAGTCATGTCCTGCTGTTTCAGACAGGACTGCATGAGGCCATGGACCTCTCCGTAAAGTCTCAGGTGGTCCCAGTTCACATCCTTCCTGAAAAATGCAGCCTGACTGAGAGGTCACTGCTCTCAGCTGCTCATTAGCTTTCCTCCTCTGCAGCTCCGAGTGGCACTGATCTGTCCAGACAGCAGGATGGAGAAAGTTTTCCTAATTTAGGTTAAAAAAAAATCAAAATAACCCCCATATATATATATATATATATATATATATATATATATATATATATATATATATATATATGTTAAAAAACCCCACCATCTTCACTTAAAAATTTAAATTAGTGGTTTGAGCTAACACAGATAAAATTATCTGAAGCAAACCAGGGTGTGCTTATCCAACAGACAGTCTGCTCAGTAGACAGCATTGCAAAACCCAGGAGAAAGTGTCTAACTATAGATATTGATATTTCTAATTCAATAATGCTTATCTTTTGGAAATATTTTCAGAACTGCTATTTTCTTCTTAAGCTCAGAGAGCCACCCCAACACAAGAGGAAAACAGCTGTCCATATTAAATCAGCTCTCTAAATTCATTTCACCCTCATAAAATTTTATTGCAAAAGATGATATCAAACACATCTTTAAGTAAGAAACCCATGACTCAATTATTTTCTTTTACTGAACTGTGGTATTGCAATTGAAATGAGTCAGTGGTGCATGACAGAACCTACTTATTCCAACAGGATACTCAATAGAAGTCCTACTAATGCACCTTTCATTTAACCTATTACTGATAGAGAAAACCCATGATATGCACCTCTGACATTGCTCAGGAGTTTTTGCTCTTGGGGCAAGGGACATGTTTCAGAATAAGTGAGATAAAAACAGAGAGTTAAAGAATAGGATTGTTCCAAAATAATTTGGAGAGTTTGATACCAGCACTCACACGTCATCTTGGGAAATGCTGGCATTCCAATGCAAGGCTTCCTGACAGGGAAGAGAACCTTCAGCTCTCAAGATTTCTTGGAATTTGGGAGGAAAGATGTGAAACAATCTGACTTCATGGGAGTTGTAGTTCCTTGTTCCTAGGGCTGGCACAAATTTGAGCAAATCCCTGAACCAGCAGCTGTAGACCACGAGCAGCCTGGTTTACAACTCTGCAATGTTTAATGTCCTTCTAGTAAGAGCAGAAGTTAAGACAAGTCTGTTTCAATAAATATTTTTTACTGACTGGCAGATGTAATTTAATACTGAAACAGAACCTCACATGAAACAAACACTGTTGAAACAAACACTTTTAGCAGCAGTCTTCAAAGTTCTAATCAAAATTTTGGGAAAAATTCTCATCAAGTTCTACCAGAAATCCGTGTCAAGGCATGGTTTGAGTTGAAACGGACATTAAAGATCATCTGTTTCCAACCTCTTGCCATGGGCAGGGATGCTCACCCACTAGATGAGGTCTATCAACTACTGTGGCTTGCCAATACTGGATATTTCCCATTTTACCACATTTAATGGTATTTAGAAGAATAATGTCATAGACCTGACCAAGCCCTCACACTTCACACCCCAAGCTTTTTGCATACACCGTGCACCATTTGGTGCAAAAGGCAAACATCTCTCTCAGGACATCTTCACAACCATCAGTCCATCTGCCTTTCCATACCCTCAGCAGCCAGGTGCAGTTCTGTAAACCTTGAAAAGATTAGAAAGCATTTAAATCTCCAAGAAAAATATATGGATCACTTTATAAAAACAAAAGGCTGCCTGTGAATGTGGGGAAGGAGAAAAGGATGAGGAAAAAGTTTCAGTAAGCTCAGATCTGTCAAGAAGATTGACTTCACATGCCTCAGTGTTTTCTTTATCACCTAAATAAATTGAACCATCAACTGGAAAAAGGTCACACAGCAGACAGCAGTGTGTGATTTTAAAGCTGTTAGATTTCCCCTCCTCCATTAGAGCTTGACAACAATGTCAGTCTGAGGGCAAATAAAGAAAGTAAGAGTTGGAGAGACTTGTTATAGATGCATGGAGTTGGGTTTGTTTGGTTGTGGAGGTTCATATAACTCATTGTGTACCTCAATGGTCAAAATGACAACTACCCACATCCATAACACATTGCTCCCCCAGTTTTTGGTGTAGAAATAGGTAGGCAGCACTCAACTCTTCCATTTTGTAGGCATCTGAATGACTTAGCAAGCAAAGTTGAGCTGGATGCTTCCAAATAAATGGAAATGCAGAGCGCACTGCAGAAGGTGAAATACAAACAGCCAGACTACCAGAAACTGAGGTTAACACATCAAAATGCACACAGCCATATTCCACAGTAATCTGATCCCTACTGAAGCTCCATTTCTGGATTTCAAAGGAGATCACGGGCTGGACAAGAACACAGCGAATTCATTTCGGCCGTGACGAATGAATTCTGTACTACCAATACTTCATAGATAACTGAGTGGCTGCAAAAGTTCAGGCTAAAAATAACGAGTGTTGGCAACTATCAGAACCCATCAGGACGTTTTTCAATTAGAAGGAAAAAAGTCAGACAAACAGTTGTGCCTTGTCTACACTGAAAAACTAAGGGAAAACAGAGAAGCACTGCTGTGTGGTGCTGCCCCATCACAGGAAGACAGATTCGCACCAGCTTCAGGCAGAACATTGTTCAGTTTCCACAGCTATAGCTAAAATGGCTTTGTTTGGAGAGAAATGCCACGCTGCAGCTAAGAAGCTCACCAACACTCTGTCCTGATGAGGAGCAAAAATCAAGGCTTTCTTTCAACCCGGAGTTCACTTGATAAAAATCGTATTTATCACATTTGTGAGCAGCCAAGACATGAGCTCCACGAGTCACAACTGTGTTCCTGTCTGTGGGTGTTGGGGAAGAGATGCTTGCTCAGACTTCCAGGGAGCTGTGCATCCCTTTGCTTGGCACCCCTCGAGTTGTGTCACTCAAAACCCGACAAATAAAGCAATTTGAGTCATTTTTTGGCGGTGTGCGGTCTTCAAAAAGCAAGCACTTGTTGCGTCAGCAGACCGTGAAATGTATATAACCAAGCCATACCAATAAAATCCATTTCAAATACAAGTGCTTGTTTACACAGAGCTTTCACCTTTTTAATTAAAACAACCCAAGCACTGGCAAAGGCAAACACTTAATGGCACTACATTTCAGAGGCATTTCCTTAAAAGCCATTCACCAAGATCCAGAATTCTGCATAAAGCCTTCAACTTACATTTACATTTCCTTGAGTTAGCTATCCTTTTTTTCCCAAATCACTTGGCAATGAATATGTATTAGACATGACCTCAAAATTAACTCAATATTTAGGCAGTTCATGCAATGTTTTAAACACACAGCCCATTTCTCCAAGTTTAAATGACATATTTGCAATTTGACACTGTTAGTTTATGTAAACTGTGCCTAAAGCACATTTTCCTGTTTTCAAACATGGATCGCCCCCCGATTGAGACAATCTTCATCCCTCTCTGGGCTGGTTTTTGTTCCACAAACTATTTAGTTGTCATTAATCCCTCCCTATGGCACCTGTGTAAGTGCTGAGTCTATGAAAAAAGGATCATATGGAAATAATTATTTTTTAGTAACATGGGTTGAGCCTGTTGCAGGGAAAACACTGGAGCTCACTGCATCCAGACAGCTGCTGAAGGTCTGTACCTGCTTCAGCTGTCAGCACAATAAATCAACATATGCCTAAATATGAACAGTTAAATATTTTACTACTAATTACTTCACAAAAAACATCCATCCCCAGACTTATCTATTCTGGTCATTTATTCAGCTAATAGCCAAATAAATTTCACCTCCTACATAAACTCAAATATTAACTTATATTATCCCATCTCTCATGGATGCGATAGATGATGCTTCTTTACCCCAGTGTTAAGTGTTTGTAGCCCCAGAAAGGTGGAGCCCGAGTGGGGTTAACACACACCAGGTTTGGTAGAACAAATTCAAGTCTGAATAACACCCTGATGTAAAAATTAAAGTTCCAGTTTCCAGCAAAGGTTTTTTTTTTCCACACTGTACTTCTCTCACCACCGATTCAAGCACTAACAAAGCCTACCCAGGGTTTACAACTGTAGAAACATCAGGGAAGGCTGGGAACAGGGCTGGGCTGTTTGAAAACTTGTGTTACTCACTCTGCTAGTTCCCTAAAACAAAACATCCCACATGCAAGAATTCATAATGGCCAATTCAGAAAAATATTATTTCCATACAAGCCGTTCTACAGCTCAGGCTTTCAGCTGCAGATTGTTATGAGCATTTTTAGCCAGCCAAGCCTCAACATCTTGTCTCACAAGAGGTGCTTTGGAAACAGAGCACAGTAGTCTCCCCTCTCCTGGCCACGCCAAGACCCTCATGATTTAACAGACAGCTCATAGATCAGCTGCAGCCCCACACTCACAAGAGTTTTAAGACAGAACACGAGCTGTTTGAAGGGCTGTATTTACACAGGACCAAAACCAGACAACCAAAGCTCCACATGACATGACAGCTCCACAGTGCTCTTACCCACCCCAATTTACATTGGAAATGAAACAGTATCTGCTTCTTCTCAGGTTAAACACCAACCAGATTTGCAGCAGCCTCTTCGGAAAAGCTTTCATTTGTGAACAGACATTTTCTGCTGTGAGTTTGAAACAAAACACGGTGATTATCTAACAAGCATGAACCTGCATCCATAACACATGTGCCAGCACAAAGATAAAAGCCAACCCTTACTGGCTGATTTTGAAGAATCAATGTCAACCATTCAATCGATTTTCTTTTCCGCTCAGCACTCAAATCAGACTTCATCCGTGCCCGCTGTGGCCCAGTGGACTCTTTAAGCACTCCACACGGCAGGCACACCTCTGAATAAAAGTCCTGCATGCTCTGGTGTCCAAAGAAGCTCCACTGTATGCTGACACCAGCTCTCCTCCAAGGGGAAAGCAGGCAAACCCCAGGCTACGCCACAACTTCTCACTTCCCACTCTGACCAATCAATGCACTGATAAATCTGCTGGGCACTCTCACGATATTTTAAATGTGCAAACAATATTTTTTCTGTTGCTGTAAAGCTGCAAAAGTTGTCCTCGGGCATCTGCTGTTTGTATTTCTGCTATGACAGTAACAGTCAAGAACCATCAATGAAAACTCACGGTCTATTGAAAACTTTAGAGGAGAAAAAAAAAATCACCTCTGAGCACACTGGGTGTGGAGTGACAGGGGTTTTTTGAGCTGTGGTGACATGAAGACAAAGGATAATAAATAATACTGACTTTAATTCATTTTTTTGCAGGTATTCGTAGAATCACAGAAGGGCCTGATTTGGAGAAGACCTTAGAGATCCAGTTCCAACCCCCAAGTTCTGGTTCCAAGTTCATCCAGAATAGTTTCAAGAAACTAATTCCCTTTTCATATGGCCATGACTGCATATTAATCCAAACAAATTTTGGGCACACTGATAAAAAGCCATCCCACCTTAATTTCTTAGCTGCAGTTCACAGTGCCATCAGTCTTAGGAAGGCAGTACATGCTCTGCTGAAATGGATTTGACATTTTGACCAACAGATAGTTAGAGATGGTACGAAATTTTTCTTGTTCGACCACAAATTCAGTGCAAGTTTCTTCTCTACCACTGTTCTGACAACTTCATTCAATTAAATCTCTCTGACTTCTCTAAGAGAGAAGAATCAGGCCAGTATTGAGCATATCAGTGATCTGGCTCTTTTACTGCCTTCGCTGCACTTTAGTGCTTAAATTTGCCTAATTTATTTCTTTCAAACAAAACCTAGTACTTTCCCAGTTGTAACAATCACCTCCTAAACCTGAATGAACACTACAGCAGGGTGAGGGTCTGTGATTCAGAAGCCAGCCTGCAGCAGAGGTAAGGAGAAAAGAAATTGCTGGTTTTCATTTCAAGGGAACATTCATTCCAACTGATATTTCAAATGTCAAGCTGGTATTAACTGCATCAAGCACTGATCAAAATACACAAGACAAGAGATTGCTGAGAAAATCATCACAAGCATCTAAATTGGCTGTCATCACTAAGAGGAGTTAGGGAAGGAGCAAGCCTTTAGCATGTCCCCTATGCACTCTTCTGCTGAGGCTCTCTATTTTTGATGCCCTGATATAAAAGACAAAGTCTCTCTCAATAAATTAGAGGGAGAAAAAAGGTAGCTAAGAAATAGCACTTGCTCCACAGCCTGCTGGCACATGACCACCCCATTCATTTAGTACACTGTGGGGGAATTGCTGGCTGCCTCTGTGCACACACAGCTATCAGCAACAGCTCTGTACCTGATTTGCAAGTGATGTGCTGAATGTTACAGAAAGCCTATAGAGTACATAAATTCTTTATAAGTGATTTAGTCCCTCTTATAAGTCACAATTTCATCAAAATCCAGTTTCAAGTGGAAACTGATCCAATATTAAAAGTCAATGACCCAAAGTGATGTAGGTGACTCTTGGGCAAAGGGACCAGGTAACTTCTCACCATCTCTTTCATCCTATTTCTGCTGCTTTCAAAAAGATTTATGAAGTTTCGAAAAGCAGAAAGTTAATTGAAGGAACAAAACCTCTCCTCACCATCCTCTGTGGCTCTTCATGTCCTGACAAGCAGGTTCTCACGAGCCTCAACGCAGCAATTAAAGATGTTATTGCCTCTTTATTTTGCTCCTCTCTCGGAAATTACAGCTCCTTTAACGGGGACCACAGAAGGGCTGTGTCCCTGCCCAGGCTCGGCCGGGTGCATTAACACAGTCCCCCAGTGACAGCTCATGCTAATATGCCACACAATAAGTGTGATTAACGGATGTCCTGACACATTCCCTCCTGCCACGCTGTCACAGGGGCAGGGACACGCAGCAGGCAGGGATGCTGGAATGCACTGCGGGAGGATTTTCCCGAGGACAGTGGTCAGACCCCTTGGAACAAGAAAGATGAGTGTTTTAGCTGCTCCTACAAGATAGTAAAACCTTTTTCTGGAAGAATAGATCTGAAGACAATAAAATGTTGGAATTCCGACTGAATTTTCCTTAAAGCCACACGATGTAAAAAATACTAGACAATACATAAACTTACAAAATGAGAAAAACTGGTATAGTGGGAAACTCTAAGCTCTGATGTTCTTAGGGCCATAGAATAAATGGAATTGGGAGGGGACCCACAGAATCACCAAATCCTAGATTTTCTAGAACAATGATTAACTTCAATATTGCCTCCCATGCCACAAAAAACTATCCTATCTGCTAATGTAAGCAACATAAAACCATCAACACAATAGTTTTTATTAAATTAAAAATTAAAGAACCATCTTCCACATTGAAACAATTCTGCACCACTGAAACCCTCTCCTCTTTCAAAGTTTTGGATTTTTGAAACACCAAACCTTGCCAGACCAAAAGTAATTCTGAAAACACCACAGCAGTACACAAAGATTTTTGCTCTGCAAAATACTAATATGACACCTCAAGAGCAGTTATCCATATGTGAGTTCTCTGTCAGACTGATATCCAGAAGTACTCAAGAAGTGGGAATGCAGCAAGCAAACCACAGGTCCAGCCCCACTTCAACATGAGGGAAAAAACACTTTTTGTCCCGAGACATTTGGGGCACAGATTGGGTCCAAATGCCCCTTGCCAGCCCCTCTCTCATGCTGGAGTCTTTCAACACTCGGCCTTTGAAGATCCATAAAATCTAAAATGTTATTTTCAGCACATGTGTTGGGTGGTGAGAGCACACTGTGAAGGCAGCTCTTCCTGTTCACACTCCAGCACTTTATATTTCCAACTTCCTGTAACTATTCACACTTCCTAATAACAGCTGGCAGTGAATGTGCACTCAGTGAAGTTCACACAGACTCAAAAAATACCAGTAATAATAACCAGCTTATACTTTCCTGAGAAGATGACATTTACAGGTAATGATGTAGTAGACCACTGGTAAGTCCCAGGTTTAGAAGTATTGACTCACTCTGCGCTTTCCTAAGGGTATTAACTTACATTGTATATAATACGATAATAACATAATCTATTATACATCTTCTGTGCTTTCTCCAAAGGCATTACCAAATCTGAAACCTATAAACACCTGGGTTTCCTTTTGTTGTTTTTGTTTTCTGGGTTATTTGGGCTGGGTTTTTTTCTTTATTTAGATTTGTGTTTTGTTTTGTTGAGGTGGCTTTTTTGTTTGTTTGTTTAAACAACACAGCTACTTTCTACAACTTGTATAAGGCCGTATCAGGTTATTGATCTAAGGGCTATCACCAGTAAAACCAAAGCAGAATTAGGGCAGCAGTTTGTTATTTTAAGAGTCCTGATGGTTTAAAAAGAATACAAAAGGTTTCTAAAAACAATTTCCAAAGCCTCAACTCATGCAGTAGGGTGTGAAGGCCACCCAACTCAAGCACATCAAATAATCTAACAGACTGTGCAGGCAAATGTTATGGGCCCTGGAAGAGCAAACAGCAACTCTGAAAAATTGTTAGCTACACATCTGCTTACTGGTTTTCTTCCCACAGACACTCAGCCTGCACCTCTGAGATCAGACATGCCCTGTTTGCTCTGCCAATGGTAAGACACCGTCCACTGATAACGAGATAAGAATTACTCTCTGCACTACGGATGCTCTGAGGTACGTTTTTGAGCGCTGTCGGTTCTGAGTAAGAATTCACATGTATAATTTTGAAATAAATAAGACTTTAAATAAGCACACCTATGGTCTTGGTAATTTTACTTCTTCTTCACCTGTATTTCCACTGCTGTCCTAATATGAGTTCCTGTTCGAGGCCGAGAAACCACCAGGCAAGGCACGATGCAGACACAAGAACGTCTCTGATTTCAGTTCTAGCCAAAGCAGTGCACCAGCTCCATTTTCATCCCCATTTACAATGTCCTTCGCTCAAATCCTGTGGTCCTTCCATGCCTAAATGCCACCAGAATGGTGCCAATGAGACAGAGCTTGGGTGAGCACAAGCCAGCAGTCACTACATGACAGCCCAACCAACCATGTGGATGCAGCTCCAGCACGACTTACAGGGTACTCATCCTTCAGGAATTTCCCACAATTCCTCTCCTTGTGCAAAAGGAAAGACAAGTTTTTTTGCCTTTTATGCTGTAAAGGCATAATCACAAAGCTTATCTTGATGCACTGCAAAAGAGGACAGGATGTGCTCCTCACCCAGAATTCAAGTGAGGGTACAGCCGGTCAGAATGCTGAAGGTCACTTCCAAGGGTGCTGCTCATATTTAAGATGGGCACACTCAAGAGAAATGTAGCAACTGAGTGACAATGGCTTGGGTTATGCACAACAAATCTGTGTCCCAAAGAGTTTATCTACTCTAAATTAAGAGTATTTTCAATGCTGCTTGTGAGCATGTGTACTCTGAATGCACCCAACTGAAGGGACTCTCTGTTTTTCATTAAATGGGTTAGTTTATCTCCACCTGAACGTTTGCTTTCCTACAGAGTTATTAAACTGTCTGACTTTCAGGTGAATGCACAGTGAACAAAGGGCTGCTCCACTTTCACTTATCTAAATTCTGCCAGATCGATAAACACCCAAGCAGTGGAAACAATCTTTACAATTCACAATTAAGGCATCAAGTCTGACTGGAACCAGCCAGGCTGCCAGCAGCTGAACGGAGAAACCGTACCAGAACAGAACTACCCCAGAGCACTCTGTACCTACAGCTCCAGTAACTGAGCACTTGCTTTCAGTTTCCTCCAACTCAAGCTCTACCCACATGTGTAGATACACATTAAAGACAGAGGTACCTGCAGAAATAACGTGCTAGACAGAGCCGAGAAACGCTGCAAAACCAATCCTCAGCTGAGGTTTGACAGAGCCTACCCAAACCAAATCCACTTCCCATCCCAGCCCTGCAGAGCACACGGCCCCAGGCTGATCCCTGCCTCCAGGAACCCCAGGAATGAGGCTGTCTCACCCCTTCCTTCCCAGGAATATGCTGCTGTCATCCTGCTACAGGAGCTGTGGCATCACAGAAAGCAGCCGCACGCAGGAATATCTAATCCAGCACCCCAGGGAGAACACAACGGAGTATTTTGTTACTCACTCGGGTTCTACAAATGGAATACCAGATCCCCAGACAAGGAGCACGCCATCCATAATTAAACAGCAAACTTTGGCATCTACCAGCGACTTGTCTCCAGGAATATCCAGCTGCACGCCACAACTGCTACCAAAGGACACAAATCATGGAAGTTTGGCCTCTTCTGCCAAAAAACTGATAAAGGTGTGAGGGAGCATCACCAGCTCTCTTTTCCCCACATTTTCTTTTGCTGCACATCTAAATTAAACATAGAGGCTTCCTGACAGAAGAACAGAGGTCTGAAGTATCTAAAACATCTCATGCAAGTAAAACCAAGAGTTTAGAAATTTACACTAATACAGAAATTGGAACATTTCCTTACAAATACAACCAAAACTTTCTGAGAGATCCCCAGCACCAGATTGCCTGTCCCCAGGGAACAGCAAAGTATGCAGATAATTAAGCTTACTTGAGTTTACAACTTGTAACCTTCATGTCATTTTATGGAAACAAACTGTATTTAAGGGGGGAAAAAAAAAGGAAGAAAATATTTACGTTTTGACAACATACAACTTGTTCACATGAGCAACCACCAAATAAGTTTCCCATATGTTATCAGGAGGAGGTTTACAGTCTGATGTGACCCAGTGTACACATCCTAGACTTCCAAAGGATGGCTCACATCCCGCTGTCAGCACTCAGCAGCCCCCAAACCCGTCTTTCACTTATGGTTATTCAGCTCCTCTGCAACTGTTTTCACTGAAGTATTTTTAGCATCCATCTTCAAAACACAAGTTTTGCCCTCTGGAAAGAAGCTAATTGCACCACCAGCTTTCTTCCACGCTGTCCCATTTCCGTCTTCTTTCCCAATCTCCTCCCATTTCTTGAAGTCTTTCTTCCTCGATTTTTCCTAATACTTGACATCCTTATTTCCAGTCATGCTTAGCCAAGTTGTCACCTTCACCTTCCCCTGTCCAGTGCCCTCACTTTCTCAACCTCATCTCCTTGTTTTCCTTCTTGCTTTTGACCCATTCTTCCTCCATCACTGGTGTCACTCCACCACTACAGGCAGCTCCTGTTCCCTCTTTTTCCCTACAGCAACATTCCCAGCAGACTCTTCCATGCCCATTTCCCCCATAGAACTGTCAAACTCGTAGACCACACCAGGACCAACGCAACCTACAAGACTGTGGCTTGCCAGTCCCCTCAAGATCATGAAAGGATCTTCATGATAAAACCTGGAAGCCCTCACTCTGCCACAGTATTCCAAACAACCTGAAAGAATGGGGTGGCAGGTAGCCTGTGATCCCAGCAACAGACACACAAGGTTGTATGGATCCATGCCTGTGAACTCCTCAAAGCTCTTTTTATTCCAGGTATCACAGTGGGGACGCAGGGAAGCCCACCACCAACCTTATGAAAATGGAAATTAAAAGCACAGGGAGTGCACGTCTCCCTTTGGGTGGGGGCATCGACACAAGCCAGAGATACGAGTATTTGTAGGGTATTTGTAGGACAACACCCTAAAACGATAAGGGCAAACGGCTCAGCACATGTATTTTGTTCACAAGGAGCAGTTCCAAGCTTTTCTCTTTTAAGGACAGGGACCACATGACCCGTTTCCAGCCATGCCCATCCCTCGCCAGCCCACCTCACAAAGATAACACTCGCTCCCCATCCGTTATCCCTATTGCACAAGAGGATGGGAATATCATCACTGCAACCTCCAACTCCAACAACTGACCACAGGCCAACTTCACACAGCTCCAACAGGTTTCCTTGGGAAAACGCAGTATTTTTTAGTTAGGAAAGACACATTCCAGCAACAAGTGTTCCCTAAGGAAGTACCTCCAGTGATAGAGGTGACACACACCAACAGTGTGTCTGACCCGCACAGCCAGATGGCACCTGCACAGTGTCAGGAAAAGCAGGAACGGGACAAACACTCATCGGGACTTTGGTGTAAACCTTCCAAAGGGGATATTCCACACACCTGTGCCATTCCCAAAGACACCCGCCCTTAGAGAGACCCGCTCAAACCCTCCGTCACCAACCACCGAGGCTGTGACTCTGAGGATCTCCTGTCACCTCACACCTCCCTCCACAGGTCCAAGGAACTCCCGGGACCTCTCAGGGGATGGGAGGACAGCAGTGACAGCCCTGGATGGCAGCTCACGAAAACCTCAACCCCCCCCCAAAGCACCACCCCACACGAGGTGACACCCGGGGGAACAGACCCCAACTCTGGGGACCCGGGGGTCTCCTCACACCCCGCGGGACAGACGCCCAGCCTGGGGCAGGGGTGACACCAGAGGCCCCGGCGCTCCACTAACACCACGGGGGAGGGACCTGGGCTGTCACTAGCGGGTCCCCTCATCCGCCGCGGAACGGATCGGGGGTGTCGCCGGGAGATGCCCTCACATCCCGGGGGACGGACCCCCATCCCAGGCGGGGGTGTCACCCGAGCGGGAGGCACGGGGGGCTGCGGGGCCGGGGGTGTCACCCGAGGGTCCGGGGGTCCCCTCACCCCCGGGGGCGGCGCGGCGGCCCCGGTGCATCACGGGGGTTGGGGGGGGGGTCGCTCATCCCCCGCCCCTCCCTCTCCCCCCGCCGCCCCCGGCCCGCGCCGGCCGAGGCCGGTTCCAGCCGGTGCCCGCGCGTCCCCCCGCGCGCCCCCGCGCGCGCCGCACGCTGACGTCAGGCGCGTGTTGGCGCGCGGGCGGGCGGGCGGCGGCGGGGAAGCTCCCGGCTCTACGTACGTGTAGTGCTGCGGCTTCTCGGGCTGCGCCTGCAGCGCGCTTGCGGCGCTCGCCGGCCCGGCCGCGGCGGGGCCGCCCGCCACCGGGCCCTTGGACATGCCTCCCGCCTTCCGCCGCCGCCGCCGCCGAGGAGACCTTTATTATTCACTCTGCGCGGTCCGCACGGAGGGCGCCGCGCGCAGGCGCCGCCGCCGCCATTGCCGCCCCGGTGGCGCGCGGGGCGGGGTGGGACTTGTAGTCCCGCCGCGCGCGCGCCGCCCGCCAGCCCGGGACGCGGCGGGCGGTGGCTTCCGGCCGGCAGGACTACAACTCCCAGACGCGGCCCGCGGCGGCGCGGCCTCCGCGCTTCCTGTCGCGCGGGGCGCGACGGGAGGTGTAGTGCGCGGGGCGGTGGGGGCGGCGCGCCGGGGCGCCCTCCGGTGGTGGGGCGGGAGTGGGATCGGGGAGCCACGACCCCAAGGTCGGCACCGACCCGCGAGGAGAACCGAGACCCTGGGGGACACCGAGCCCCTGAGGGGGAGGAGAGACCCACCGAGCCCCTGGGGGAACACGGACCCCTGACGGGACACCGACCCCGGGAGCGGCGCAGCCCGCTCGTCCCTGCCCCTCCAGGCCGGTTGGGACGGGAGCGGGGGGAGGCCGGTGCGCGGGGCTGCTGAGGGGCCGGGAGTTATTTGTGTCAGGCGACCTCACTTCCTTCCTCCCCTCTTTTCCTCTGCATCAGGGGCTGAGCGTGGACGCGGGACGGCGGCCAGAGGGTTATTTTAGTGCTGGCATCGCTCATCGCTCCGCGGCCCTCCCCACCCACGGGACAACGCCGTGCAGGAAGTGCCCGGGAATAGCACTGCGGCCCGAGGAGGAGGAGGAGGGGGAGAAAGAGGAGGAGGAGGAGGAAGGCCCAGCGAGCGCATGGAGAACCTACCTCGGAGCAGGTGACACCAATGGCACCTGGCTGCCGGGACATCAGAGCACGGGCTCCCCTGGGAGAAACCCCCCCACCCCGAAGCCGCGGTGTCCAAGGAATCGGCCGAATTCCCATGTGGAGCTCTTCCTCTGCCAATTAACTTCTCTCCCAGGGGAGGAAATGATACGAGTTTCTTTTAATAGGACTTTGATCTCTTGGGCTCCGCACAGAACCGCTCCTGGCGCAGGGATCTCCAGCGGTGTGGGAAAGGGCACACAGCATTTATCGGGCAAACACCTTTTTTACCTCTGCCAGCCCACATGGGGTGACCAACGTTAATAATAAACTTCAGGCCTAGTCTCTGCAGCTGGTTTGGGGAGGCAAATCACTTTTTAAATTCCCATTCATACTGATTTAGTATCTACTGCGGGCAGGCTTGTCCTGAGGTGATTTAGTAGCTTATTCCCAGGCATTTGCAGGAATAAGTCATAGTATATCAATACCTTCTTATTCATCTAACCTCCATGGGAAGCTTGGAGCACTGGAATTACGCAGCTCCTGGTCAGGCAGGGCTTTTCCTCTGTTAACACATATGCAGGTGTTTCAGTGAGTTATCTCCATACACACCTGTACACCCGACACAGAGCCACTGTCAGCCATGAAACCTGCTGGAAAACCCACTCAATTATTGAGGAGTCACTCTGAAAACACCACCAACCTGCACTTTGTCCCAAGGGATTTGGATGCCACGGGCTCCAATCCCTGGTAGCTGATGTTTACTCTACAACCTGGTGCTGACACTGTTTCCTCTTCCAGTTGTTTCACACATCAACATGCCCCGACAAGTGATGGAAAACACTGAGAACACTCCAGGTGACGTGCCCAGGGTGCATTTATTCCCACCTGTGCTAACGTGTGCTGGTTTGCCCTCCTTAGCTTGTGTGTACACCTGTCCCTCACCCTGCTCCACCCCAGGGGACACCTGGTTTTATCGAGGATTTTGGAGAGCAAAAGATCTGAAGGATCTCTAAAATGAAAAGTCCAAGTAGCCATTGGTATGAAAACTGGAGAAGGAAATAATTAAAAAGACTCTGAACTCCTGGTAACGAAGTTTCACCCACCCTCCTGGCATTAGTGACAGTGAAGTGAACTCTCAAAAGCGACAAATTAAATTTATTAAACGCTGTTTCCACCAGAACCAGTTCCTAATTTTATTTTCCCTAAGCGTGAACAACTCAGACGAAAGGGGAATTTTCCCTTCCACCTCCCAAAACGATGCAGTGAGTGTTTACCTACGCCTCCCAAGCCACTACATGGATACGCAGCTTTTTGCCTCTGATAAATAATTAACATTTTCCTTTAGAAGAGAGAAAATGAACCTGAAAATGAGGACCAGAGGCAGGGGAGACAACGTCCCTCGGGCAGCAACGGCCTGGGCACACGTGACAGGCCTGTCACACCACGGTGCCACGTTTGCTTGAGCGGATAGAGGAGCCGGACATGTTCCCAACACATTCCCGACGTGCCAAGCTCCATCCTGGCCCTTCCCACCAGGTCAGCGCTGTGCCCAGAGGCCGAGGATGCAGAGAGTGGGTGATTCCAGCTGCGCTCCACTTTAGGAAGCTCAGGGACGCCTTTAGGAGCGTCTGTTTGTGTTCCCTGCCTATGCTTCGTGCTACAACTCCGGGGCATTTGGGACCTGTTCTTCTTGATCCTGGGAGCTTTCCCGTGGGGGCAGGGACTTGTCTCCCCAGTCAATGCAAATACAGTAAAATAGCGATATAAATCAAGGTGTAACTTAAGGCAGCAGACAAGATTTTTCTATTGAACTGTTATTTATCTTAAGAAGATAAATGCTAAGATGGTACCAAGAGGGAGCACGAATTCTGGATTTCTACTTGCAATGAAACTTTGTGACTCGCTTTGGGGATGAAGGTGACCCACAGAGTCAGTGTGATTTGGGGAATGGCAGCGCAGAGGAGCTGAGCCCCAACTCCTGAATACTCCCCTCCCAGGGCCAAAGGTCAGGCTCTGACCTGGGGCAGTCACATCCCAGCGCTGCTGCCCACTGCGGATCCAAGTCCTGTGACAACCCTTCCTTGGCAGCTGGAATGACAAACCCGGGCAAGAGGAGCCGGAGGCGCTGCCATCCCCGCTGCCCTTGCGAGGGCCTCCGCTGGTCCCCACGGACACCCCCGAGCGCGGGTGTCGAGCGGCCGCTCCACCGGCGGCTCCCGGGGGAGAGGGGGCGGAGGCG
Organism: Chamaea fasciata; assembly: GCF_029207755.1. Classification (NCBI taxonomy): domain Eukaryota; kingdom Metazoa; phylum Chordata; class Aves; order Passeriformes; family Sylviidae; genus Chamaea; species Chamaea fasciata. The sequence goes on along the minus strand of NW_027094104.1, from coordinate 7,469,831 downwards.
AGGGGGACCCTGCGGCCCGGCCCTCGCCGCTCGCAGCCCCCGCCGGGCGCCTCCGCTCCGCAGGCCGGGGCCGGCGCTGTGCGGCGGGGGCGGCCGGGGCCGGCCGGGGGTGCCCGGGGGATCCCGCGGCGCCGCCGCCGCTCGCCCCGCTCCTATTGACTTCCCATTGTGGAGCTTCGCAACAAAGGGTAGGATCCAAACCCTGCCCCGTTTCGTCCAATCAGCGCGCAGAGCGCCCGCCCTCCACCGATTGGATCCTTCTGCTCCCTCAACACCCAATCGGACGCCTACTTTAACAACCAATCAGCGCCCGGCCACGCGCCCAATCAGCGCCGGGGAAGCGGAGCACGGCCTTTGTGTGTGGTGACGCGATGGCGACGGCGGAGGTTCCGGCCAATAGCGCGGCGCGTTGCTTACAGGCATTGTGATGTCACCGCGCCGCGCGCGCGCCCCCACTATAAAATACGTATCCCCGCGGCGGGGAGGGCGCAGTGAGCGGCGCGGCGGCTGAGGAGCGGCTCGGGTGGCATTGCAGCGTAGAGGCTTCGGCGCGCAGCGCTACCGGCACCGGCGCTTTCTTCTCTTCGTACCGGTGAGTACTGGGCAGCGGACATGTTCGGAAGCGGGCGGTGGTGCTGTCTGGCCGTTCGCGGCCTTGGGTCGTCCTGGAGCGCGGCGGACAGGCCGGGCCTTGCCTACGTGCCCTGAGTCACGGCCGGTTCCCATCCCCCCCCCCGGCACCTCCCCCCCCACCCTGGAGCGGCCCAGGAGGAAGGAGGAGGCGGCGTGACTCAGTCCGTTTTCCCCGGGGAGGGGAGCGGCTGGGCCGCGAGGCGGGGGCGGTGGGGTAACTGTGACTCCTCCCCGTCCCGGGGGAGGCCGCTGGCCGCCTGCCCGCGGCGGGGGAGGGGGGCATTTAGGGCTTGAGGGCATTGGCCGCTGTGTCGTCGGGCCTGGGGGTGGCGGAGTGAGCCGAGCCCCCTTTTTATGCGTGCTTGTCTGTGTAGGTAAGTGTGGAAAAATGGCCCGTACAAAGCAGACCGCCCGCAAGTCCACTGGGGGGAAGGCGCCGCGCAAGCAGCTGGCCACGAAGGCGGCCCGGAAAAGCGCCCCCTCTACCGGCGGCGTCAAGAAGCCTCACCGCTACAGGTAAGGCCCTCGGCTCGGCCCCGGCTGCCGCAGCCCCTGCCTCGCCTCACCGCCCCGTCCTCCCTCTTCCATCCAGGCCGGGAACCGTCGCGCTCCGTGAGATCCGTCGTTATCAGAAATCCACGGAGTTGCTGATCCGCAAGCTGCCTTTCCAGCGGCTGGTCAGGGAAATCGCCCAAGATTTCAAAACAGACTTGAGGTTCCAGAGCGCGGCCATCGGTGCGCTGCAGGTACTGCTGAGGGCCGGCTGGGCCGCGGCGCTGGGGGAGCTGCGCTCAGGGTTTCTAACAACATTTCTTCTTGTGCTCTTGGAACAGGAGGCCAGCGAGGCGTATCTGGTGGGTCTGTTTGAAGACACAAACCTGTGTGCTATCCATGCCAAGAGAGTCACCATCATGCCCAAAGATATCCAGTTGGCTCGCAGGATACGGGGAGAGAGAGCTTAAGTGAAGGCTGTTTTTATGGTGTTTTGTAGTTAATTCTGTAAAATACTTTGGTTTTAATTTGTGACTTTTTTTGTAAGAAATTGTTTATAATATGTTGCATTTGTACTTAAGTCATTCCATCTTTCACTCAGGATGAATGCTAAAAGTGACTGTTCACATAAACCTCAGTGATGTTGAGCCTCGGGCTCAGGAGTGACAAGTTGCTAATATGCAGAAGGGATGGGTGTTCTTTCTTGCTTCTCATGCATGTTTCTGTATGTTAATGACTTGTTGGGTAGATAAACTTGTAAGGTACTAGAATTGATATAAATGTGTACAGGGTCCTTTTGCAATAAAACTGGTTATGACTTGATCCAAGTGTTTAACAATTGGGGCTGTTAGTCTGACCATGCATCACTGTGATCAAATGTGGACTTCCTTCAGAGGGTGAAACTACAAGTCTTAACCACAGTGTAACTTACAGTTTCCTAAAAACGTAAACCTGGCAGCTATAGAATACACTATGTGCATTTATAATAGCTATTTTATATATTGTAGTGTCAACATTTTTAAATTAAATGTTTTACATTCACACGTGAGGAGTCTTTGTCATTTGGTTTGAATGGGCTTGAAGAAGCTTCTGCCTCCTCCTCCTACAGTTTCCTGTAATCCTGGGCTCCTGGTGCTGTCACAACTTAACATCAGCTGGGAACAGAATGGAGACTTTTTGGGGATTTTGTGCGGCTTGAGTCCTTGCTGTTGCCCATGAGAGTGGAGCCCTACAGCTGTGTAGGGTCCAGGAGAACGGCCTGCGGCTGCAGTGAATTTGGCGGGGCTTTTCTCTAATCGGGACACAAAACGCACTTTCCTTCTTTGCCGGTGGCTTTGGGGAGAGTTTATTTTGGAATTGTGACTGGTCTGCCTGAAGCAAAAGCACCTGTCTGTTCCTGAGCAGTGCTGAGGTATGGGGGGAGCGTTCCCATGGGATTGGGCTGTGCCATCTGGGATCTGCATAGGGGCATGGTGATGATACACCCTGGGAAGAAGATGGGCTGCTGAGCACACGGGTGGGTGCTCCATGGGATTCTCATTTCTCCTCCAGACTTTTTTGGATAGAGTGGGATTATACTCAAACCTTTGCTTCAGGCTTGGCTAAGGCAGGTCTGGGTTCCTCTAGCCAGACCCTGCTGGGCTGTGGTGGAGGAAAGTGCTCACACTGCACCCGAACCACGGGTAATTAACGCTGAGCTTGGAGGGCAAGGCTGCTCAGCCCTGCCAGAACAGGCTGCACAAGTAAGGCTGGAGTTGCTGCAGAAAGCACACAGGGAAGCGGTTGAGCCAGCCTGGCTTGATTTATTCCAATAGAGAGTAGCAGCAGTTCAGACCAGACTGGTAAATTGGCACTGGCTGTTCACGATCTCCCTCCCATCTTCCATGGTGAGGAAGAGCAGGAAAACCATCCCAACTGACTCTGGGAGTCAGGGCCTGCATCCCTCAGCTGCTGCTGGGCCAGTGGTGCCTCATCCATGCGCTCCTCCCTTCAGACAAACCACTCCGTGTGCTTAAATCCTGCAGCTGGAGGAACAGGCACTCCTCACCCACCTTCTTACACAACCTCCTCACCTCCCTGTCCTACACTGCTCCAAGCACACTCGGAGCAAACCAAGCCCCTAGCTCACAGCAGCATCCTGCTGCAGTCCTGTTCTGAAATGAGAGGTTTTGAACATGTGTTTTCCTATTCTCCTTGCTAAAGCTATAGGGGAAAAGATTCCTTTGATACAAAGAAGTTAAGCTTACAATTTAGACACCAAGTTAAGCACCAGCTCAAACTTTAGGTGAGGCCCAGTGATCTCAGGTCAATCACCTGGGCAGTCCTTTCCGGGGATACTGCCTGTCAGGAATGTCTCCATGGGAAATCTGAGGATCTTCAGTAGCCCATGTAATTCAGGAAGAACCACACAGCTTGCGTTTAGGCCGATTGAAAATGAAAAATTCCAAGTCATGGAATTTGTTTGTGAATGTTTGGTTTGGTGCTGAGCTGCAATAGCAGCCTCAGCTCCTGCAAGAAAATTATGTTTAAAATAACACCCCTTGAAAACAGTATTTCCTCCAAGTCCTTACTGGAAATAATGAAGCATCTGGATATGCTGTAGAAGCTGTTTCTTAAAATAAAATCATTGTCTAGTGGTCCTTTAAAAAAAAAACCCAAAGCAGAGAAATATCAAAGTATCTCCTCATCTTAGTAACCTCAACAAAAGGAATTAAGTTGCATCTTGCATGTGGTGGACCAGAACAGAATTCCTGCTATTTCACGGTGTGACTGATGGTAGCTGAAGCCATAAACCCTTCCCTTACCGATTCTCCCGATGATTTCCTCGCATTCTTGCTCAGAACTGGATGCAAACACCAGGCAGTCGAACGTGCTCCCATCAGGGCTCTCGGGGGAAGAGCTAAAAATGGAAACACGTCCATTATCCAGCAGAGCTCCCAGCCCAGCCCTGCCTTCAACCGCACCAGGGACCCTGCGGCTGCTCCGGACCTCGCTTGCTTATTTTCCCAGCCCCACGTCCCTCTGTCCCCCCTCCCTCCCAGGGCCCACAGGCAGAGCTCACACCACACAGAAAGCAAAGATCCTGGGGCTCCACGTGCAGCGTCCCACGCAGGAGATGGAGGGGTAGGGATGGCGGCACAGGAGCTGTGCAGGGGACAGGAAGGGGCTGATGTTTGGGGCTGCGGTCAGTCCCTGTCAGCCCCGTTCCTGGTTTATGCTGTCCCCAGAACCCCTCCAGCTGGGCTCCTCATGCCACCAGATTCCCAGACCTTGGATGTCACTCACTCACCTTAGAAGAAGCCTTCTCCTGCGCAAGGACTTCTGCCTCCTTCACATCAAATAAAACCTCCTGCAGGGGGGGTGAGGGGGAAGAAGCCCCGATCAGCACAGCCCTGAGCTCTGTTTTTAATCAGACACTCACCAGAGATTATCCAAATGCAGAGGTGATGAAGCACAGTCAACCCCAGCTTCTTCAAGTTTCCTCTGTGCTACCCTTTTTCCCCCACCACCCAGTGCTTCCACACTTCAATCTTTTCACAAACAACCCGCAGAGGCTCAAACAGCTGTGACCTGGGCCCTAAAGCACCCCTGGAATTAGGCTTCCCGGAGTTTTTCAAGTGCTTTCCTACAAGCGGTTGCATTTTTTTTCCCTTAATGCCCTTTCCTATCCTGGCTGCCGAGATGCTTCTGACCTGAAAAAACCCCACAGGGATGATGGGGTGGCAAATATTCAGCCAAGCCAAGGGAACCTGGTGCTGGCAGGAAAAAATATCCACAGCAGAGACCCTATTAACCTGCATTCTCTCACAGAGCCCTTCCCAGGATGTCCCCAGCCCCGTCACTCACCCGCGCTGCCAAGTCCCTCTCCAGCACGGCAGGGATGGCCCCCTCCAGCACCTCTTTGCCACCATACTGAAATGGAATGGGAAGGAGGGAATAACCCTTGGAGATATGAAAAGAACTCCAGAAGAGATGATTCACCCCATGGCAGGTCTCTGCCTCACAGCCTCACCGTCCCAACGCTGGTCTGGCCCAGGTACCGCAGGTTGTAGAGCAGCCTGGGGAGAAAAGGGCTTGGGGGCATCAGAGGAAGGACCCCACACATCCCTCCTGCTGCTCTTTAAGGGGGAAGATGCTCCCCCAGTCCCCTCCTCACCCCCAGGCCATGGGGGCAGCCTTGACCCCACAGCCTTGAGCAGAGATCCGGGATAGTGTGGGCACAGGGCTATCCCAGTGCCAGGGCTCTCAGCCCAGCCTGGGGGCTGCCCATGGCACAGACCCACCTGCCACCCTGCAGCTGCCGGGGCTCCCCCTCGCCCCTGTGCCGGGGGCTGTGCTGGAGCTGGAACTGGGGCTCCTTCTCCTTCAGAGCCTCCAGGTAGGGCAGCAGTGGCTCAAAGACTGCCCCGTCGTGCCACCGCCACCGGAGCAGGCGGAAGGTGAGCGGTTGTCCCTTCAGTCTCTGCAGCACAGCCCCAGCCTGGAGGGAGGAGGGAGCAGAGGGGAGCAGGGGGCAGGAGAGGGGGGACACCCCAGGCCTCTGTTGCCACCCACCTGCCCGGGGAAGGCGTATCTCAGTGAGCAGCCATTGATCTCATCGAGGATGTCACCGGCCAGCACCACCTCGTCCACCTCTGCCTGGCTCTCAGGGAGCACCTTGGTGACAAAGACTCGGCCGTCCACGTACCTGGGGGTGCAGCCAAGCCTCAACTCAGCCCCAGGGACCCTGCCTGGCTCCCCTTTTGTACCATCCACGACATTTCACCCATACACAGAATGCAGGGAAAAGCCACCTTATGGATGGTAGATACCAGCAAGGCTGAGCTGATGGGGAGAAAAGCACCCGAGACAGCCCCAATGCTCTCAGCAGGATATTCATTTCCCTTTTTGGGGCATTTTCAGTGCTGTGATGACCAGATCCCTCTGGAGAGTGGAGAGGAGGATCAAGAGTTCTTACCTGAGCACCATCCCCAGTGCTCGGCATGGGACTGTCTCATAAGTACTGCACACCTGAAAGAGAGTGGATGGTGACAGTGGCCTTGGCAAAGGCCATGGGATATCCAAGGGACCCCACGCCCTGGATAATTTCTGGCACTGATACCAACCCAGGGCTTTGGGAGCCCAGGGAGAGGCAAGTCCCAGGCTGAGCTGGGACCATCAGTGGCTGCTCATCTTTGTCCTCTCTCAGGATTCGGCTGTGCCCAGGCCCTGAAGGGACAAAGCTGCTCTATGGATGGGATGGCAAAGCAACAGCAAACCCTTAATTCATTGAAGAGCCCTCCTGCCTCACCCCACATGTCCCCATGTAGCCGGGGGACGCAGCTGCCCCTCCCCAAAGCCGCTGCTGTTTGCAGCAGCACTTACTGTCACATCACATTAGCCAGGGACCCGAGACACGGCCAGCTCGGCCGGGGGCACTGGCTGTCAGAAATGCCCCAAAGCCAGTGGGATCCCAGGCTCTGCAGTGGCACCACGGCTCAGTGCACGCCTTGACCAGTCCCAAAGCCGCCTTGAGCTTTTTGGGGATTCTTTTGCGTTTAAAAGGTGGTGGAGGGATGCTCTTCATTGTTAGAAGACATGAAGGCATCCCTGCTGTTCTCAATAACACACTGATGTTTCACTGAGCAAACCAAGAGCGAAAGCAACTGATGCGTAATCTGTGTCAGCCCAGGGAAATGGGGATTATTTTGGCAAGAAATCAGGGATGAGAGCATGGGAAAACTTCACTTATATCAGCGATTTCGGCCTGGGCGGTTCTCTTGCTTGGTTTTACTCCCAGCAATGCTGGGATCTGCTCCAGATGATGGCCCAGGTACCCGGCAGGATCCAACCTCTACAGCAGAGGCAGCTCTGCTCATCCTGGTGAACTCGAGCCAATTCACCCCGGGGTGTGTGGCAATCCCTCCCCACCAAACCATTCCTTATCTTCCTCATTTGACTTTTCAGGGAGGGCCAGGTGGCAGAAGGACAGCTCCCAGGAGCAATGGGCTCTTACCGGCAGCAGCCAGCTCTCATCCAAGAAGCTGCAATTCTGCAAACAAAGGAGTGTCAGCGCCATCCGTCCCAGTAAGGAAGGGGCCAGGGCCTCGCACTGGCGGCCCTGTGGCGGTCACCACCCCACTGATTAACCACTGCACCTCCAGGTCCAGGGAGAAATCTATCTCTGTCAGCACCAGCAGCAGCGAGAGGAAAGGCTCTGCAGAGGGATGGGGATGGAGAGGCAGTGTCACTGCCAGGTTCCTGGCAGCCACAGCCTTGCAGGGACACAGCAGAGGACAGAATAAAGCCATTTGCAGTGTAACTCATGAGTCCTGGGAGCGAGGCCTTGAGAGCATCCCAGCCCCACACATCCAGGCAGCTGCTGGAGGCTCATCCCAGGCTCCCACTGCTGGCACAGGTGCAGCTTGGTACATTTTTTCCCCAAATTCAGACCAAAGCTTGCAGCAAATTCCACTATTTCTGCCCCTAGAAGTACAGCAAAGCTGCCCAGGCTCTCCTACACAAGCCTTGCAATCACACTGCCGGGTCTGCAGTCTGCTCATGCACCAGCAGCGCGGGTGATTTATAAACCACTGATGTACAGGTTTAACATGGGGTTATTTATCATAATCAAAAGATTAAAGGCTTCCACCCTGGCCTGGCCCCTCAAGGAGCATGGCCATGGATAGATGGAGTGCTGCAGCCTGTCAAGGCAATGCAGCCATTTAAACCTCCGTGCCACCCCTCAGCCCAGGCCCATCCAACACAGCCTCCCCTCAAAGCCAGACTGGGTCTGCTTAAGGCAGAATCCTTGGTACAAAGGAATAACGTGGAAGATACTTCAGAAGCAATTCCTCTATCCCGTGCCACTAAAGCCAACTTAGATGGATTCAAACCCTGTTTAAATATTTACACCTTTTTCCCCCCCCCTCTTTTTCCATCACTGCAGCAACGTATTTAGATTCCAGAGCTAAGTTTGGATTAGAAAAATCACAGTGGACTCTTCCCCCTCCCCTGCAGCAGTGCAGTGCCATAACACAGGCTGCATCCTGCCTCGGGTGAGCCACCATCTTACCCCGGAGATCTTCACTGCCGAGGACGGAGCTCCCTGGATCATAAAACTGAAACCCAGCGAAAGAGCACAGATTACGCCTCCGTTTCGCAGCCCATCGCCCGTGGGTATCGCTCCCTCCACGTGCCGCACCTCCAGGAGCCGGGGGGTCTGTGCCAGCTGCCCCACGGCCACGGCCAGCACCTTCCCTTGCAGAGCCAAGCGCAGGAAGTATCGGCCCCGGCCCTGCGCCGTCCGCGTCCGCTCGCAGCCCCCGGCCCTCCGGATGCTGATGGACAGAGGGGTCGGCCTGTTTGGGGACAGCGCAAGCAGCTTTGGCAGCACACGGGAGCATCCTCCCTGCACCTGGGGTCTTTGGGATGAGCATGTCTCCACAGACACCACCACAGATTTTCACCCCAGTCCAGCTTGGGGGTTCTCACCAGCCACTGGTCCCCGTGGGAAGCTGCTCTACCCAGTGCCAATAATCCCGTCTCCGGAAGCCCCAAGCTGGTTCTACGGGAGAAAGGGAGTGCGAGGCCCCTCGCCGCGGGCCCGGGGACGCTGCCACCGCCCGCCCGGGCACGAAGGGTCACTCACGTCGGAGCCCCTTGCGCAGGATGCTCTCCAGCAGCTGGCAGAGGGACACGAGGTGCGGCGAGGTGTCCGTGCAGGGGCCGCCGCCCTCCCGCAGCCGCAGCACCCCTCCTGCGGGGAGGAGAGAGAGCGGCGGCACCCGTGGGTGCCCAGCCGGGGAAAGGGGAGGGGGGTACCCCGGGGACAGCTCTGCACGGCCCCGCGGGAGGGTCCGACCCCCCGGCACGGCCCGACCTTCCCCGGCTGCCGCCGCTGCGCCGGGCAGGAGCTCGGGTAGACTTCCTCGAAGCCAAGGTCGGGCGGCGGGGCTGGCCCGGAGAGCCCCAGCGCGGCCCCGCCGTCGGTCCGGTCAGACCGGTACCGGTGCGCGGCCAAGCGCTGCTGGAAGAAGCTGGCACAGGTGCCAGGGGGCCCACGCTCACCTTTAAGGGCGCTCAGCAGCGGCTCCTTCCTGGCCATGGGCTCGTCGTCCCCCAGGGCCAGGTGGTCCCGCGACGGCGGCTGGACGGGAACCGGGAACTGGGAACGGGCCCCGCCCCAGGAGCGGAGCGGAGCGGAGCAGCCCGGCCCCACGGGCGGGGGGGAACCTCACACACACACAGGTGTTCGTGTACTTAAACCGAAAGCACAGACACTGATGTACACAGGTGTAACACAGTGACACGTATACCTATTGAGCGGTACAGATATATAAATTCCATATGCTGTACCGGCAGAACCCGCACATATGAGGCACATGTACAAAACCGACGCGTATTTATCTCTCTACTTTTATTAGGACAGGCTTTGGGATATGGATATACGTGTTACAAAGCTTCGGTGCCGGCCCCGCCGCAGCTACACACGGGGTGTGTGTGGGCGAGCGCTTGCCCTGTCCGTAGGAATGCCCACGCACGAACAGCGAGGACCGTGAGAAGGGGCGGTGCGGGGCTCGGGGGCGGTGCGGGCCCCATCGGAGACAGTGCAGAGTGCTCGGGGGCGGTGCGGGACCCATCGGAGACAGTGCAGAGTGCTCGGGGGCGGTGCGGGACCCATCGGAGACAGTGCAGAGTGCTCGGGGGCGGTGCGGGCCCCATCGGAGACAGTGCAGAGTGCTCGGGGGCGGTGCGGGACCCATCGGAGACAGTGCAGAGTGCTCGGGGGCGGTGCGGGACCCATCGGAGACAGTGCAGAGAGCTCGGGGGCGGTGCGGGCCCCATCGGAGACAGTGCAGAGTGCTCGGGGGCGGTGCGGGCCCCATCGGAGACGGTGCAGAGTGCTCGGGGGCGGTGCGGGCCCCATCGGAGGCGGTGCAGAGTGCTCGGGGGCGGTGCGGGCCCCATCGGAGACGGTGCAGAGTGCTCGGGGGCGGTGCGGGCCCCATCGGAGACGGTGCAGAGTGCTCGGGGGCGGTGCGGGCCCCATCGGAGACGGTGCAGAGTGCTCGGGGGCGGTGCGGGCCCCATCGGAGACGGTGCAGAGTGCTCGGGGGCGGTGCGGGCCCCATCGGAGGCGGTGCAGAGTGCTCGGGGGCGGTGCGGGCCCCATCGGAGACGGTGCAGAGTGCTCGGGGGCGGTGCGGGCCCCACCGGGGGCGGTGCAGCTCGGCCATGGCGGAACCGGTGGATCCCGGTTCGTCCCCGCTGCTGGCGGCCGCTCGCCGGGCGCACGAAGCGGCTTTCGGGGGTGCGGCGGTGCTGGCGGCGTGGGCCCCCGGCCGGGTCAACCTCATCGGAGAGCACACCGACTACAACGGCGGCTTCGTGCTGCCCATGGTAAGGGCCGTGCTCCGCCGCTCCAGCCCCGGGCTCTCGCCGTGTCACTCTTCCGGATCCTCCTGGCAGCCGCCGGGGGTCCTCGGCCTTCCCACTCCTGTCCCAGGATGTCCCCCCCCAGGATACCCCACCCAGGACCCTGAGGGGTCCTCCGGGATCCCCTGCAGCACCATGGTGTTCGGAGCCAGACCTGCTGCAGCCCCCCCTGCAGACCAGCTCCTCACTCGCTTCACGGGGAATGTGATTCTCTTCCCAGCCGGCTCTCCGAGAGGCTGAAGCCTTTTTTCTGCAACCCCGCCGAACAACTTCCCGTTCCCGGAGAGCGGTGTTTTGGTGGCAGAAATGATTTAGAACAGTAGGAGCTTCCTGCTCCTTCCGAGCCCCTTTGGCTCAGCGGGGATGTCCCCACTCAGTCCTAAATCAAACCTACAGCCTGATTACTGTGAGGCTGAGGAGCGTGGGAGCAGGTCAGCTGAATTCCCTGGCAGGCAAGAAAACTTCCCGAAGCCTCTCCCATTCTTGAGGTGTTTACCCCTCCCCCAGAGCCCAACAAGCAGTACCCGGCACCGAGCTGGGGGGTCAGGCGCGACATTCATTGGGACGACTGACCCCTGTGTGTGAATAAATAGGCAGAAGTTTAATTCTGTGCCAAGCCGCAGTGTGCAGTGGGGGCTCCGGGCTGTTAAAGAGAACACCTGGATGCTCCAGCTGAAGCAGCCACAGCTGTCCCCTGCCACCCATGGGGATGCTCCGAGGGGTGCTGCAGGGTCTGAGCCCACCTTCCCCACCCCCAGGCCCTGCAGCTGGGGACGGTGCTGGTGGGATCCCCCACGCAGGACGGGACCATCTCCATCGTCACCACCGCGGCAGAGGCGGACGAGCCGCACAGGGTGCAGTTCCCGGCTCCCCGTCCCGGCAGCTCCCTGAGCCCGGGGCTGCCTCGCTGGGCCAACTACGTCAAGGGCGTCATCCAGCACTACCGGGGTAAGGCCCGGGCGGAGGGGTGGGTCAGGGCCCCCTTGCAGGGGGCTGGTGTTCAGATCCAGCTTTGGGAGTGCTCCAGGGGCTCTTCTGGTGTCTGTGTAATCCTGCAGCTCTGCCAGGACCAGCACCCAGCAAACTCAACCTCAGCTCCAAAGCCTCTCTGTGCTTGGGGGGCTGCCGGGTCACACTCTGCTGTGGGTCACCCCATGTTCTGAAATGTTGCACAGGGGCTCCTTGTGTCATTCTCTGGGAGGTGTGGGGCACACACGGCCCTGCAGGGGTTCATGGCTCCCCTCCTCCCTTCTCTTCCTGCAGGTGGTCCCGTGCCAGGCTTCAGCGCTGTCATGGCCAGTGACATCCCCCTGGGTGGGGGCCTCTCCAGCTCGGCTGCTCTGGAGGTGGCTACGTACACCTTCCTCCAGCAGCTCTGCCCTGGTAAGGCAGCGGCCCACCCTGGGCATCTGTTTCCAGGTGGGAGCTGGGATGAGGGGGGTGCCCTTAGCTAGAGCCCACAGCCCGTGGGAAAACGCTGCTGTGAGTGGGTAACATCTCCCCATTTGGCACTGCCCTGCCTGTGTGGCTCCTCTGGCTCATCCAGCCTGACTTGCCCTCTAAAATCCATGGGGACCACTCCTGGGGCTGGCCAGGGGGATGAGAGGAAGAAGTTCCCTTGGGAGCATCTTCTCCCCACCCTAATGCCCCCAAAAATCAAGATACCTGAAACACTAATGTCAGTTATCACATCCAGCTGCATCTGGGGGCCCAGGCTGGCATAGATGCCATGCAGTGGTGCAGGAGCAAGCACCTGCAGCTGCAAAACCCCATCCCGTGGGAAAACAACCCTTTACCTCCATGTTTGCTTCCCCTGCTCCCAAGCAAGGGACAAAGTTGCAGGAGCTGCTAACCTGTGTGTGTCTGCTGTGGCACAGATGACGGGGATTTGGTAGCCAAGGCGCTGGCGTGCCAGAAAGCAGAGCACGTGTTTGCTGGGATGCCCTGTGGGATCATGGACCAGTTCATATCCGTGATGGGCAAGGAGGGCCACGCGCTGCTCATCGACTGCAGGTCAGGCTCGAGCGCTGGGCTCACTGTGCTGTGCTCACCTCCTTGAGCAGCTGGGGATCAGCCTGCCCTGAACTAAGGGCAGGAGTGCAGGGAGAGGTTAACCCTTGAACCCAGCCCAAAAACTTCATCATGGGGGCAGGGCAGCCTGCACTTCAATTCCTCCTTGTCTTGATTCTTTCTCCTGGAACCTTTCTGCTCCTTGCCTGGGCTGTCTTTCCTGCGGTCGTTAGGCTCTCTCATGGAACTAATAATTGGGAGGGAGTGAAATGCTTGAGTGAAATCCTAAACCACCTGGACTTTGCCTCTGTAGTTCAGGATCTGCCTGCCACGTGGCCTCACTCAGGTGTCTGAGAGCCGGGGCGGGCAGAGGGGCGGGCACACGGCCGAGCTCTCCCTGCAGGACCCTGGAGACCGTCCTTGTCCCGCTGACCGATGCCAGCCTGGCCGTGCTGGTCACCAACTCCAACGTGCGGCACACGCTGACGGGCAGCGAGTACCCCACGCGCCGGCGGCACTGCGAGGAGGCGGCGGCGGCTCTCGGCAAGGCCAGCCTGAGGGATGCCACCCTGGCCGAGCTGGAAGGTGGGGACAGTCCCCTCCCTCATCTCTGGCCACTCCTGGGGGCATCAGGAGCTTGGTGCTCCACGGGCTGGGACCTGGGGCAGGCGGGTGGGCGCACACTCTGTGATGGGAGTGTGCTGCAGGCAGAGGAGCTTTGGCACAGGATGGTTGCAGGATGCTCCCCCACAGCATCCTGCAGGCTGTGAGGCTTTGCTGCAGGGACACAAATGTCTCTGCAGAGGCCAGGAGCCGGCTGGGGGATGAGGTGTTCCGGCGGGCCAGGCATGTCATCGGCGAGATAGCACGGACAGTGCAGGCAGCACAGGCACTGCAGTGCAGGGACTACAGAACGTTCGGGAGGCTGATGGTGGAGAGCCACAACTCCCTCAGGTGAGGATGAGCCAGGATGCTGGCAGCCCTTCTAGGCAGAGCTGGGCCAGGATCTGCAGCACCCAGCATCGCTGCCACGGCTGCACCAGGACACAAGCTGGAGCTGTCGGTGGTGCAGTGGTTGTGCTCAGGGTGCAGGACGGGGCAGAGCACGGGTCTCCTGTCTCCAGGGATGACTATGAAGTGAGCTGCCCGGAGCTGGATGAGCTGGTGGCAGCAGCCCTGGAAGTCGATGGGGTTTATGGCAGCAGGATGACCGGGGGAGGCTTCGGAGGTTGCACGGTGACGCTGCTGGAAGCTGGGGCTGCAGAGAGAGCCCAGCAGCACATCCAGGTATGTGGCACAAAAGCCCCAGGAGACTGACTGACGGACCCCAAGGGAACACTCTGGGGCACAGCACAGGCGATGCTGTTGAACTGTCACTCCTGAGCCATTTGGGCTTGGTGGAACTCATCCAGGGGTAGCCCTGAGTCTGTGGATGCCGCTAAGCTCTTGCAGGCAGTTCAGCACTGTGCCAGTCACGGAGCCCTGTCCCAGGACATCACTGCATCGAGAAAGGGAGTGAAAAGGTGCTGGGGGAGTTTCAGGAAGGGCAAATCCATCTACAGAGAAGCGATTTGAGCTGAGCTTGGGCACTGCTGAGCTGAACACTGGCAGGAAAGATCTCAGTGCCATCACCAGTGTTCCCTAACTCAGCACCTTGGTGTGCACGGGTAGCTGGAAATGCCAGCAGAATGGGGGTGTCAGGATATAGGGCCGGTGAACGAGGCAGAACATCATTTTTGCTGCTCTATGAGATCATGGTGCACCCTGTAAATAGCTGAGGGAGGGGGAAAGAAGGGGCAGAGGAGGGTGTGAAATGAGTAGAGTTACAGTACAGTGAAGAGTGGGGGTCGAGTGAGTGTGGAACTGACCAGCAGGGCCTTTCCCCCCAGCTCTGGCCTCCCCCAGCCTTGACTGCTCCTCTTGTTTTTCAGGAGAAATACAGTGGCACAGCCACCTTCTACCTCACCAAGCCCTCGGGAGGGGCAAAGGCTCTGCCCCTGTAGAGGAGTGACCACCTCACCTGGGAACCTTAGGCTGGCATTGCCTCCCTCCCCCAGGCTTTCCCAAGGGGATCAGTTTGTCCATCTGCATTATTTGCCTAATAAAAGCAAAACATTTGCACAGTTGTTCTGTGCCCATGTGAGCCAAAATCACCTGGGACTGTTCCTCAGAGGACACTGGTTTAACTCCAGTTTGCACTGGTGTAAGGAGCCATTACCAGGGCTGTGGAGTCCAGCAGAGCTGCACTCACAGGAGGGGATGGCAGTGGAGGAGCAGCAGGCATTGACACGTGGCAGAAATTCCTGCTTGGGAATCTGCCTCTGGCCCCTGCCCTACATCTGCTGCAAATGGAAGATAGTGTGGGGGGGATTTTTTTTAGTTTACTTAAAAAAACCCCCAACAATAAAGAGACAGAATATAGAGAAAATATTTATTGAGTGCAAGAGGAAGCCATCTGATCAAAGACCTGCTCTGGATCCAGCTTGGAAAGGCTGAAACAGCTCCAGATCCAACAACCAGACAAAATTTAAAAAGACAGGCCTGGGTTAGCGCATGTGCATGGGGAAGGCCTGATTCCTTTGGAGAATGGGATCATCTTTGGTTAAAATGCTTGGGAAAGTCCTTGTTTAGGCAGTTCTCAGTCTTTGACCCTGGACCACAAAGCCCAGGGAATGGGTCATGGAGTCCTTGTGCAGGAGGAGAGAAAATTCCAACCCCAGGCAAGAAGGGAGCAGGCAGGAGGCAGCCTCATGCCACTGGCACTTGCTCAGGAGAAATAAGTGCTTCTTGAAGGCACAGTAAAACCTCAGGGCTGGTGAAGGATCCCTTGAGCCAAGTTCAAAACTGACTCAGCTCCATCCGCAGTCGTGGAGACTCCTGTGGACTTGATTCACCCACATCCATCTTTGGCTGAAAGATGTAAAACCTTTCCTCCAGTGAAATAAAAAGCCTGAAGAGGAGAGGGAACTGTTGGTGACGAGCTCTTCTTCAGAGTCCAAAAGAAAAAAGGAAATAAAAAAAAAGAAAACCACAAAAAAGCGCCAAGGTTCATTGTGAGATCAAAGGAGGCTGGTGGTGCTGCCAGGGGCCCAGGCAGCTGCTGCTTTGGTAGGAAAGCTCTAACCCAGAGCAGTGGCAGCTGCTCCTCCAGGCAGGCTCCTCACCTGCTCCCATGCAGCTGGAACATGCCAGGGAAACCTTGCACTGCTCTGCAAGACAGGGAGCCTGCCTGGCAGAGGGCAGGGAGCTTCCAGGGATCCTGCCCAGCACTGGGCCATAAAACCCTGCAGAGTCTCAGCTCAGCCCAGCCCTGTGTGAGAGGAGCTGAAGCTGGGGCTCAAGGAGTCTCAGACTTGTGCCTGTTGTTCCCAGGCTCGCTCTTCCTTTGTGTTTACTGATGGATCACAGGTGCCTTTATGGATGTTGCTGCTGGACAAAAAGGTTTTTAGAAGATACCCAGCATCCTCTGCCCCAAAATCTCACTCTCTCCACATCAGCTGTGTAAGCAATCCCAGTGCAGTTCCCATCTTGGCTGCTGGGGCCGTCCCTCTCCCTCCTCTGGGAAGCTCCCAGCCCTTCTGTGTCCAAGTGCTCCAGCTGGGGGATGCTCCGCAGTGAGTGGATCTGGCCCCTTTGCAGCCTGCTACTGGAGTCTCTAGTGCTGTACGATATAAGGTCCAAGGCAGAGCCCACCAGCCTCAGCACAGGGTTCAGGTGGCCTTTGGATCAAGCCCTTAACTAATTTCTTCCAGTTATTCATGTTTCCCAGCAGCCACAATCCCAGTGTAGCCTCCACATTCAGCATAGATCTCATCCACCTCCATTTTTTTTTTACAAAATAATAAAATACATTTATATATATTTATATATATACTATGAAAACTGTACAATATTGTATGCAAAAAAAAAATAAATCAGAGGCCATCAAGTAATGCAACACAAACGAAAGGTTATTCTTTGCTATCATGGTACCAAATGTCAGTAGCAAAGGACAGATGCAAATAGGTGCAGTAAGAAAGCACAGGTTACCCCAAAACCCGACCTTGCAGCTCTCATAAAAACCCCCATACTGAGCAAAACAACCATCTCCAGTGGATAGGCGAGTTGCCAGAGAGCCTGGAGCAAAGATGGAAATGGTGACCCTCTATAAATCATGATTTTGACATCAGAGATCCTCTCAAAACTGAGGACCTGACAATAAAATCATTCTGTTCCGTTTACTTGGGAAGGCTGAAGCCATGGAGACACCCCGGTGTCTGCCCTGGAGGATGAGGTTACACACCCAGCTGTGCCAGAGCTCTGAGTGTGCTGGGCTCCAAAGGAGAAGTCCAGAGCCTGCAGTGCCACAGAGTGTCTGTGCCCGCAGGAGGAGCTGCCCAGGCACCGCCTGGATGAAGCACCCTTGAGTCATTCCATAAAATCCTGGCACCTGATCCCAGAAGTCCTGCTGGTGCTGGGCCTGCCCCAGCTCAGGCCTGGTAGAACTGCCTCTCCACCTGCTGGGTGAGGGTCCCGCTGGCCATCACGGTGTGGCTCACAAACTCCTGGGTGAGGGTGCTGCTGGAGTTCTCCACGTGCTGGGTGGTCACCACCATCCCATCTGCAAGGGGAAGGCACCAAGTATGGGGTCACAGGGAACACGGTCTGCCCTGCAACTCCAGGCTGTTGGTTTTCCATCACAGAGAGAGCTATTTAAGGATCAAGTGATTCAGTGCTTTGCTATGTCAGTCGAGAGGATGGATCTCCTAAGAGCTCCCAAACTCTCCATGTTGCTGCATGAACCCACGAGCTCAAGTGGGACAGCACAGAACAACTACATGGACGTGAATAAAGATGTGTGTCCCACCGCTCTGTTTTTTCTGCTCTGAACAGATGGAACCTTGCAGGCAGAGCTATGATTTGGTCTCTAGTGATCGTGCTGGAGGACTCTTGAATACAGCATTCCCTCCAGGACTGGGCAGCACGTGTGGAAATGACTGCAGCTCTCCCTGGGGCAAAGCAGGAATACAGCATAGCGAAAGGGCTGACCCTCTTCAATCCCACCTGATGGACCCTTCTCCCCTGCCTTTGGCACTTGAGGTAAAAGCAGCCTCAGACCTTTGGACAAGCAGAATTACCTTTTGTCTTCTGAGGGTTGCAAAGCAACAATGAGCCCCTACCTGTGAAGTGGGGATCCAGAGAGGAGTGGCTGATGCTGGTTTTGGTGGTATATTCAGTGGGGAATTTGTAAACTTCTCTCATGTACTGCTGTCCTCCAAACTGGGAGAAAGCACCTGGGGAGAAGGAAAAGGGACAAGTCAGTCAAGAAATAAAGAACTTCCAACTCCTCAACCCTTCACAGTGAGCACCAGCAAGCTTAGGAATTTTCCCTTGCTGGTATCAGAGCCAGGTTCAGGAGGAACTGGGAGGACTGGGAAAGTCTCACACCTGGGCAGTAAGAAGCTGCCTCCAGGTATTTGCACAAACAGGCAGAAGTTTCACCATAAGTTAAACACTGCAGGTGTTCCCTCATTCAGTGCACCAGGACTGGGGCAGTGTTCACCAGGGACAGCACTGCCTTCATGGAAAACTCTCTCAATGTCTTTCCTGAAGCATGGAGCCACCACCAGAGCTGGAAAGCGACTGCAGGACTTGTGTTCCCTGCTCTGAGAGGTTTCTCTTTGCACCTCCATGAAGACACAGTACTGTACCTCTGTCCTGAGATTCAATGGTGATGAGGCCTTCTCTCTCTGGCCCAAAGCCTTGGGTGGTGTTGGCTTGCACTTTGAACTTGTACGGGACATTCTCACTCAGGTGGGGCACAGTCAGGGTGGTTTCCAGGTTGTCTCCTTCAACATAGATTGTCCTGGGCTCCCCTAATCCACAGAGACACAGAGTAGTGAAGACAGACTAGAGTGATGGTCCCTCCAAACACATTTCCCCCCAAATCTGCTGCCTTGGCTTTCCCTGAGCTTTGTACAACCCACAGGCTGTAGGATTACACCCACTTCTACTAAGGGTTAAAAAAATCCCATTTCACTACAGTGGGGAACATCAACAACCAACCTTCACAGGGTTTTGGCTGCAATAATCAACAGGTCCTTCCTTTTCCCACCACATTGGTTAGACCAGACCACGCAATGGCACAAAGTGCCAGCTCCCAGGCCTGGAGTCAGCCTCATGTTCCCACCTTGCCTGCACTGATGCAAGCAAACAACTCTTTTACTGGTCTCAGCCAAAACGCAGCAGATTGCTGCCTTAGCCGGAGGTATCCCGTGCTCTACACGAGGGACCTGTGCAGCCTTTGCCTGATACTGTACCTCCTCCATGCAGCATCTCACAGGTGATCCTGTAGCCCAGGATGGGCCCATTGGGCTCACGGGGTCTCTCCCAGCTGAGGTGCAGAGAATCCGGGCTGAGGGCAGTGAAAACCAGCGGTCCAGGGGCACAGGGGGTGCTCAGGGTGAAGGGACTACCTGCAAGGGCACAAGGGACACATCAGACTGACAGCAAAGGGAGCCTGGGAGGGATCTGCACAGAGCATTTATGTAATGAGCTGGAAGTGCTCAGCTCTCTGCACAACAAGCGTGACATGAATGTGCGGGGGAAGAAGGTCACGTTCCAAGATGAGAGGAAGGGAAGGAGAGCTGAGGATGTGGCAAGGGGAGAGAAAACAGCCACCAGCACTACAGACAGCAGCACAGGCACCAGTGCTACTCTTCTGTCCCCAGCCACCTCACCTGGCACGGGACTGAGCGGGCTCTGTGGGTCCACCTGGGACTCGATGGTGATGACTCCTTCCCTCTCGGGGCCCCAGCCCTCCTCGCTCTGAGCCTTCACCTTGAAGATGTAGGAGTGGTTGGGCAGCAGGTCCTCCACCACCACAGAGTTCTGGCTGGGGTTGGGGATGGTGATCCTGTGCACCTCTCCTGGGACACGCAGGGAAGCGGATGTCACATTGCAGGCACAGAGACAGAGCCACAGCTTTCACCTAAAGTCTGTCTCAAACAAACTGCCGGCAAAAGCCATCCAGGGGCCCTCCCCAGCCACCTCCATCACACTTTGCCACCAACAATGGGTAGCGCAGGACAAGATGTCTTTCCAAAAAAGACTTGGGACAAACAACAGCTTCTTGAAAACTCAAGGAGTTTCAGACAAAATAATTATGATTTCACTAATACTGCCCTGAAATTAATTTAAAAATAAGTTTTTTTTCATTTCAATCCTTCCAAGTCCCACGTGTTGAAAAAAAATTCATGTTTGGGCTGACAGAGAGAATCACTCAAAGGGTTTTTTTTTTCTGGAGGATAGATGATTCTACAAGCAACTTCAGTAATTGCTCTCTGCTAGGAGAAACAGGGAACAAAAGCTGTGGGGTAGCTGCAACATTTCCTGCACAAAAAGAAGGCTTCACAAGAAGCAGATTTAGGACCCCGAATCCCAGAATGCTTCAGGCTGGAAGGCACCTCTGGAGATCATCTGGCCCAATCCCCCTTGCTCAGAGCGGGGTTGTCCACTGCCAGAAGACCCAGAGCAGACTCTCCAGCATCCAAAACTCCCACCAACCCCCCCAGTGCCTGTTCACTGACCTCCGTTGAGGAGCTGGTACTGCACACTGTAGCCCTGCACCTCCTTCTCGCAGCGTGGCTCCTGCCAGCTCACCTTCAGGGAGGTGGGGCCCAGGGCAGAGAACACCAGGCGGGTGGGGGTGTCAGGGATGCCCAGCGCCTTCCTGGAGTCTGAGGCAGAAAGGGAACATCAGGCTGGAGATCTTGGGGATGGGGGCTAAGGGGGCTGGGGGAGAGGAGGAGGTGGCACACACAAACATGGGATGGTCCTGATGGTTTGGGGAGCACGTGGTGAGATGTCATCTCTGCAAGCTGTCCTGACATAAGGGAGGACAGGCTGGCTCTGCACAGCTACAGGGATGTCCCACAGCCTCAGGGTGCCAAGCTTGGGTGGGACAAGTTAATGCAAGCTTCATGCCCCTGTGGCAGAGAGCCCTAATCTACAGCTAAATCAGCCCTCCAGGCCCTGCTCATGTGGCCTGGGACCACATCCGTGTGGTCCTCAGCTCGTCCCACTGGGACACAAGGCTCACAGGGAGCACAGCAGCCTCCCAGGTGACACTCAGGGACTGAAGCCCCTGATTGACAAGGAGTTTGCAGAGGGACATCTCATAAGGAGCACACGTTCTCCCCAAGAGTTCTCCAAAGGCCTGTGGAATAAGACCGAGAACAAGAAGCTTGTTAGGAATGAAGAGAATGGGCACAATGGGTTGATCAGAGCACAGTGGCAGCAGTGGTGGTGAATCAGTCCAGGTGGGTTGAAACTTGCAATTCACCTGCAAATGGAAAGGTGATGTGATGGAGGCACAGGCTGGGTCAGAAGGAAGATCAGCACAGCAGACAGCAAGCCATGGAGAGGAGCTTTGGGGTGAGCAGTGGATGGCAGCAGCTCATGGATGGACGGTGGCTGGGCTGTTATGGGATGTGTGGCTGGGAGGAAACACTGGACAAGCTGTACCTATGTACTTGCACATCCCTGCGGACCCATCAGTCATGATTATAGAGTCCCGACAGCCAATGCTGGGGTAGTAACCCTTCACCTTTGCCCTGCTCCTGAAACCCACGTCCCGGGGCCGGAGGAGTGTCCTCCCAGCATCTTCATGGATGGGAGGGAGGAGTGTCCCTGGGTAATCTACAGAAGCAGCGCAAGAAGAAAGAAAAAAACACCATTGGAGATTTCAGAGTAGCTTCAGCCCAGGCTCCTGCACAGGTGACTTTTTAAGGCTCAGGTTTGAAGAATCTTTAAACCACCTTCTGTCAGCAGCAGCTGATTGACACACGTGGAGCTGAAAGGCAACCACACTGCTGGATAGAGTGAGGAGAAGAGACATGTGCTCTCCCTGGAGAGCTTCAAGGTGTGAGGATAAGGATGGAGCTCCCTTCCCTGATCACCCTGCCTGTGAGGGGTGGGAACCCTTTCCAAACTGGTCTGGAAGCAGAGAGGCCTTAGTAACACACCAAGACATCAGTAGTGGGGACATGACCTTCTAGACCTGCGGTTCATAGGCCCCCTTAGCTGTGAGAACAGTCCTCACCCCACGAGGAGTTTGGGGTGCAGGTCCAAAGAGAGTCATGGGGATGGAAGGGAAGGACAGGTCCCATCCCTGTGGTACTCACCATGCCCCATCAGCACGGTGGAGTAATCTCTTGTCAGCGAGGAGCTGCCCATCACCCTGTGCTCCTGGTGCATGTGGGAGCTCAGCTGGTGGTAGCTGGTGTTGGCTGTCCTGGTCAGGGTGCCACTGCCACTGCCAGGGAAGGAGAAGTCCACCCGGCCATTCAGCAAGTGCTCTGTGGAAGAGGGCACACCGTGAGGAATGTGGCTGTGGACAAAGCTACTGCTCCACTTTCCATGGGGAGGAAGCAGGAGGCATCAAGGTGCCCCCCCTGCTTTGGCTGAATCCCAGGTTCAGCCGCTCTGGAAGGTGATTCTGGAATGCTACATCTAGAACAAGCCACAACACCCAACATGAGACACAGAGGTAAACAAAGACTTCTCCCTGCACCAGACACACCCATGGTGCCCAAGGTAACTCCAGACCTCGGCCTTGCTGGGGCACTGCCTTGTGCTTCTCGCCACATTCTCTCACATCTCCCCTTAGACGCACACACTAGTTCATAACTTTGGATTTTAAAAGAAGGTGGAAGAAGGAAAACGGCTCTTTAAGGAGGAGGTTTCTCCAGATCTCATTCTGGATCCCATCTCAGCTGGATCTGAAAATCAAACTCTGCTCCGTTGTTCTGGTCCTTGACAAACAAATCCCCATCCCCTCCCAGCAGGCCAGGAGAGATCAGCCACCTACGAGATAGTGATTTCTGTTTAACAGTCCAGCAGATCTGCCCCAGAAGCTCAGGGCACTTAATTAAGGTGAAGAGCTGCCCTTGGAGGTGGCACTTAGCAGGTATCATCTGAGTTTGCTCCTGCCTTGAAGGTCCAGCCTTTGGTAGAAGCAACTTGCTAGCAGGCTCCCAAGTCCGTGCCGAGATGGGGGTTACCTTGACACTCGTGTGAGCAGACACACCAGGACAAGGTTCTGAAGCAGATCACACCAACACGAGGGTGGGCACACAAGGGGAGGCAGGGGACACAGAGCCCATCCGCCGGCCCCTCGGCACAAAGCAGGACGAGACAGGACACTCAGTGCCGTAACAGAGCTGTCCTTCACCTGCTTGGGGCCGGGGCGTCCCGCTCCTCCTCACACTGCCAGGAGCCACAGCGCTGTCCTCCTCGGGGAGGAGCCCCTCGGTGTCCGAGGAGAGGCGGCTGCTGCCAGAGAGGCGGGGAATGGTTTCAGGTGGGAGCCTCCAGGTGATGCGGCGAAGGTCCAGGTCTTCTCCCAGCAACGGCACAAATTTCCACCTGGAGCCTTTTGGGACAAGGCAAGCACTGGTGTTGGCACGGTCTGCAGGGGTCAGGGTGGGCCACCCGCCACCTCCGTGCTGCTTGCTGGGGAGAGGAAGGGACAAGCACCAGTGGGGCGATGCCTGTTCACAGCCCGTGTTCCAAGTGTGAGCTGAGGAGTTCAGGTGGTGCAACCATCTGGTAGGTGGAGAATGGTGGGAACATGACACGCAGCGGGTTTCTCAACCCCTGGACTGTTTTCCAGCCCTGTGTCCATCATGACAAAAGGCGAGAGTCAAAGTCCCACCACACGCCTGTCCCCGCATGAAGAGTCTGCAACAACTGTCCTCTGCTCAGAGAGGTTTCATCGCGCCTTGATGTGCTCTCAGAGTGGTCGGACTCCTGATGTTCCTGTCTCCTTGCTCTCTGAAAAGACCAGGGACTCACCCTTGAGTCCCAGGCCCTGGAGAACCCTCCAGAGAAGATCTTACAGACACACCTTGTCATTTCACTTATGGCTCAGGTCCCAGCACAAGACCAGGGATTCAGCTTCATTCAGAAAGTGAAGGGATGGAGGAGGAGAGGCCAGTGCCTTCCCAGCACTGCTGAGTTCCCTCCTGTTGGCTTGGCCTAGACCCTGAGCATCCACGGGACTCAGAGGTCTGTGCCTTTGCCGGTGCTTGTTTGCTGATGTTAACTCTCCTGGTCCAGCCAAATGCCAACACAAAGAAAAGATGAGCAGGGAGGGCCATGAAAAGCTCCTCTCCCACCCCACACTGGGATTTCTCTTTGCCCCATGGCTACAACAAGGAGGCACTGGCCTTATTTACACTGTGACCAGCCAAGTATTCCCATGGAGGCAGCTGCTGAGCTTTGGAAAGGCTGATCTCCACCATCTCTACAGCTTGGATCTCCCCATCCCTGAGGGACAGAAAGGAGCTGCGATGCTCATTTCTGAAAGGTGCTTTTAAGGAAAAAGAACGTTAGAAATTACTTTTTCAAACTCAGAGACACGAACCTGAATCATCAGAGACACTGGGCCTCTTGCTGCCAGCTGGAGAGCGGAGCACGTCCGCACTGTACATCAGGTAGCTGTCATAGTCCTCACCTCCCTCTGCATCAATGATAGGGACATCAGGGATGATGGGGACTGCAGGAGAGGTGGAAAGTGCCATTAGACCAGCAGCAAAAAACCCCACACAATCAGCACAAAACCGCACAATGCTGAGGCTGGCCCTCAGCATTCCCAGGATGGCTGGAGCAGCAGAACAAACAGGAGGTGGGGAAGCAGCTGGGGTGATGGAGAGCTCTCCCCAGGGCTGCTCCTGTCCCTCTGCCCCCCTGCCCAGGCTGGCACTCACTGGACATGGGGCGCTTGGGCTGCGTGGCGAGGTTGATGGTGGCTTCTCTCTGGGGCCCCCAGCCCGCGCCGTTCCTGGCCTTCACCGTGTAGCGATAGGGCTGCGACTCCCGCAGGTTCTCGATCAGCACCGTGCGCTTCCTGGGCTCCTCAACCAGCACCTTCTTCACGGGCCCAATGGGCACTGCAAGGCACGGGCACGCCTGTCACCCACCAGGAGGCACAGAGGACCCCACAACACACTGCACTTTGATGTCAGGATACAGCCTGCCTCTGGGGAAAAGTGCAGCAGCTCTCTGGGCTGCTCACAACAAGCAGCATCATCTCAGGGCAATTCCCAAACTCCAGGAGGAGTCTTCTGTTGCTGGTGTGTCACAAATAACACCTCCTTGGCACCCCACCCCTTTATCTAGACCTACGAACTAAGTTTGAGATGAAAAACAATATAAAACGTTCTGGAAGTGAATGGGAACAGAGTTTTCTGGAATTTGCAGGGTTAAATCCTGACTGGTGATTTTTCTATGCTCTTTCCATCAAGAAGTGACCCATCTAAAACCCAGATCTCAAAAGAAACATGCCTGGAGCTGTTCTAGCTCTGCTGCTGTGGTTTGGAACTGGCCCAGCCTGCAGAAAATGACTTCCAGCCCCTCAGCCTGACTGGACTGTCCCATCCAAAAATGAGCTCTTACCATTGTCGTCATTGACAAGCCCATAACTGACTTCATAGGCCGTAATCACCCCGTTGGTTTCTGCAGGCTCACCCCAGCTCAGCTGGGTCACGGTGGAAGACACAACATTGAAAGCCAGGCGCCCGGGCTCGCTGGGCACTGGGAAAGCAAAAGCAAAGGGTTCCCATCACTGCAGGTCAGGACTCAGTGGGTGCCCAGAGCTCCCGAGATCACAGCTGGGTTGCAGTGGGAGACACTCAGTGCTTGACTCCAAGACCACCAGAAGCTCAGGGCTGGAGCCCCCCGGTGCTGGGTGCAGAGGTACAAACTTGCTCCCGCGTGGAGGGAAGGTGTGGGGTCACTCACCCTCCTCCAGCGTGCGGCAGTGGATGACGTCTGAGTACGTCCCTTCTCCCATGGCGTTGTAGGCGCAGACTTGCATCTCGTAGTCGCAGAAGGGGTAAAGGTTTGTCAGCTCTGCTGATGGGGTTTTGACATCAATCAGATGGGCTTCTGACTCAGGGTCTCCCTGGATCCAGTATTTCACCTGGCAAAGCAAGTGCAAGCCATGATTCCTTCAGATCCTCACATAATACGTGAGAAATTCCTTGTCTCTTACTAAATCAACTCTGGGAATGGTGTTGTGCCATTCCTCTGAAATGGGAAGCAAGAACAGTCTGGGAACTTCATCATAAGTGATGGAACCGGGGATGAAGCCACCGGGAATCTTTCTTACATATCCCTCATCCACCCAGCAATGGCCCCTCAAGGATGAAGGGGAGCGGAAGGGGTGAACTTGCTCCCTCTTTTGGGTGTGTACTTGGACCTCTTTGGTACAAACGTCTGTGTTAAACACCTGCAGGAGGGGACCCACACTCTCCCCTGGGATCCACTCGCCCCTTACCTTGTACCCCAGGGGTTTTCCTGGTGGAGGAAACCAGTTGAAGCTGATTTCCCTGGAGCTGAGGGCATGGGCATTGGGATTAAGCGGTGCACTCAGGCGGCCTTTGGGGGACTGGGGGACCTGGCTCAGGCCAGTCATCAAGGGGACACCATCCACCAGCTCTGCAGACAAGAAAGTTTACATCAGTGCCAGTCCTCCCACTTGGATGAAAAAAAGAAAGCGTGCCTCTCTCAGCACTGCCCGGCCCTGCTGTGATAAATATATTATTTTTGTTATTGACCCGCTTGATGACGTTTTGCTTGTCCAGCCACGGGAACCACCACGCACCAATCGTGGCAAGTCCTACCTCTCCCTTATTTTTATGACTTTTCATTCAAATTCCCAAGGAAAAGGAATTAATTTCTATTCTATTTCCTCTACCGAGGGCGACGATCCATCTTCTCCCCACCCGCTGACTATTCCCACTCGCGCCTCTAGAGGGGGACCCAAATCTACCAGTCGGAGCTGGAGGAACCTCGCTGCGGCTTTTTGGGCGAGGTAATGGAACTCTGTGCACTTCATCGGGGTAGGCTGGTCTGGGGAGGAGCCCTGGCAGCCACTGGCACAGCCTGGTCGCCAGCCCCTACCTGGGTCAGCAATGGTCACCGTGGTCTGGGGGTAGCGGCCGATCTTGGCCCCGTACTTGGGGTGGAGGAGGTCGATAGCGAATTGCTTGAGCTGGCAGCTGTTGAGGAGGGTGTCTATCTCTGTCAGCTCCAGCAAGGGCACCTGCACCTCCTTTCGGGTCTCCCCAGGCTGGAAGACCAGTTCACCCTCTGTGAAGGTGTAGTCCTGGAGGAGAAGGAAGAGGTGTGTTCAGGGTGAGGCTGGATGGGGCTCTAAGCAATCTGGCCTTGTGGAAGGTGCCCCTGCCCATGGCAGGGGGTTGGAACGACATGATCTGTAAGGTCCTTTCCAACCCAAACTTGTTCTATGATTACAGCCTGCAGTACCTGTGAGGAAACTCCCAAAGAGCTTCCCCTCATCCCCCAGTCAATCCCCATTTGCCTCCCAGTGCCCACAGCTGCAGGGGCAGCTGGTACCCTCTGCCTCAGGCACAGGCATCCTCTCAGGTCCTCCCTCCCCAAGGGAGCAAGGGATGGAGAAGAATGTTTACCCTTGTGCTGACAGCAAGACTTGGGTCCCCTCTGTCCCAGCCACATCCCGATAAACCCTCTTCTGCAAGCCCAGGGTTGTCCTTTTCCCAACCCTGCATTCCCACTCCTTCCTGCCTGCCAAGGCCAGGAGCACCACCACCCTTACCCTGCCATCCTTGGCGGTGAGATCCCGGGTCCTGTAGGTGACTTGGGATTTCCCGTTGTCTATGATCTCCCGAAGGACAGGGATCTTGGCCAGCTTATCAAAGCGGCTGTGGGAATAGGCTGGCTGCAGGAAGGTGATGAGGCTGCTAGCTGGAAGGGGCAGGAGAGGAGGAGTGTGTAGAGAAAATACATGAGGAATTGCATCCCAAACACTCAGGCGTCCTCCCTGAACAGAGTTCCAGTCACCCACGGGTGTGAACCGTGCATGAAGCATCATTGCTGGAGACTTCCCCACTTCCCATTTGTGCTCCCTGCTCATAACAGCCAGGTGGGAAGCAGAGGGGAAGTGCTGGGGACATTAGCACAATGCCATCAAAGAGGTTCTGCTTCACACCAGCAATCAATGAACTGGAGCAGCAGGGGAATGTGGTCAACCCATAACCTGTCATGGAATTGGCAGCATCTAAACTTGTCACGGTCAAATGTTTCTGTGAGCAGGGAAAATGACCCTCCTTTGGATGCATTAAAGGATGCTCCAGTTTAGACTCAGGTGACTTCAGAAAGGAGTCATCAAGCAAGTGTGTGCTCTGTGACCAGGGGGTGCTCAGACATGCAGACTGTGCCTTACAAACCACATCAGTCCGGACACTCAAACACAAACACCTTCACACAGTCACAGCCCTTCACCTTGTTCTTTGATGATGGTGATGTTGACAACCCTGCGCCCAATCTTTGCGATGCCGTTGGGGACCTCAATGGCCTCCACCTGCAGCTGCTTCTCATCATCATCATCATCCCTGATAAAGAGCGGGACACGCACATCCACAAGCTCCACAGCCTCTTGGAACTCCACCATTCCCTGAGCATCTGGGGGAAAAGACAAGGATGAGAGGTGGGAAATAACCTCCTGTACCCAGCGCTGGGCTCTGCTCCCTACCTTGGTCTGAGGTCACAGTGTAATAACCCGGTGCAACCTTCAGGTCATTAAAAGCCTCGTGGGAAACGTGTTTCTCCACCACTTTGATGATGTCTGGCTTGGCTGAGTAAGGGGCAGTGAGCACTGTGTCCACAATGGTGTGATCCTGCCTGGGAGGAGTGGAGGGAAAAGCAGGTGAGAGCTGAGATCAGGGTAACTCATCTCACACAGCAGCTGGGGGGCCAGTGAGTGTGTGGGGCACTCAGTCACCCCACACGTGTGTGTACAAAGAGGGAGAAGCTGCAACAGAGATTACAAATTCCTCTTACCTTTTCCCAGAATTGGGCTGTAACCTGGGGGAATAAAAAAAACCAAAACCCAAATCAGAGTGACTAAAACCCTCAGAGAGACAAAGTGCTGTGTGAATCACAGCCCTGTGCAGGCCTGAGCTGCAGCACTGCCCTGCGGGTGCCAACCCATCCCACAGAACCCCAGCACAAGTTCCCTCCTGCCCAGCTGCTCCCTCCTGCCCTGGGTTTCCCAATGCAGCAAGGAATGTGCCCACAGGGGAGATCACATCTGGATCAGGCTGTGGGGAGGAGATAACACTCCCTGCTTAGCACTGGCATCCCCAAATTCCTCCTGGCCTGTGCCAGGCGCTCCTAAGTTTGCATCAGGCTGAAACTTTTGAAGCCAGTGGGAATTCTCCCACTGAGCACCAATGCAACCAGGATTTGTTCCTACTGTTCCAAAGCCAGACTCAGCTGAGATCTGCTCCACAGCTGGGTGGGCTCTGCTCTGCAGCGCTGGGTGAGTGAAGCACCATGCCAGGCTTGTGTCACAGACCACGCTCCCTCCCAGCATTGCAGATTTCACACCCCCAGCCCTCTGGCCCACCCCATCATCAGCAGTCCCCTGGGGGAACCCTGCCCTGCAGGAGTCTCTCCCCTGCTGACTCACCTGAACTTGGTCTGCTGGACCTTGTGGCAGCCAGGAATGTGCTTGAAAACGTCATTCAGCTGCAGGGAGCAAGAGGGACTTTCACAGCATATCCCTCACTGAACGGGGATGTGCTCAGCAAGCAGACGCTGCTGCCACAAAACACAGGAGCTCTCTGACCACCCCAGGCCCTCCTCCCTCACCCTCCCACACCAGGTTTCTTTCCTGGACGTAGCAAGAGGCTGCAAACTGAAAACACACAGGAGCTACAGATCGCATGCCCCAAAGCAAACCCGAAATCTCAACGAGATGCTCTGTTAATTCTTACAATTGTGACCTTAAAAATTGCGCTTTCTCACAAAAGAAGAAAAACTGCTCCTTCCTTTCAATAGCTGTGGGTTCCCAGGGAAGGGGCACTGCCCAGCCCCCTGTGTTACTGTCCCCAAGGCCACCCCGAGCCCCGCTCCGTGCCCAAGCTCCTACGTTCTCCTCCACTTCCTTGCGAAGCTGCTCGCACTCCCGGCTGTCCGGTTTCACCAGGTTCTGCGTGAAAAGCCGGGCCAGCCTCAGAGACAGCCCGTAGGGAACTGGAAAGAGAAATCCCCGAATTAAACTCCGTCCTTCTTGGCCAGAGAAGTAACCCGCCCAGAAGCTGGAAGCACGGGGACACTCACTGAGGTCCTTGGGGTTGGCGGCAGCGGGGGAGGTGACGCCCTGCTTGTGGACGTTGTTGTGGATCTTCCAGCGGACCGTGTCCCGACCCTTGAGGGACCCGCTGCGCACCAGGGGCGTGTCCAGGTGGTCGGAGGACATGAGGCTGTGCCGGAGCATGTAGTGGTCCTCCTTGAAGCCGACGGTGCGACCTGTAGAGCCGGGGGCAGGGTAAGAGTCTGAGCACGCCGGGACAACGCCAGCCGTCAGCTTCCCACCGCCGGAGATTCTGTTCTGGGGGATGCTTAGGGTTTCCACCATGCTAAGGGTGTTGGGATGTCAGGATAGAGGGAGCAAAGGGTGTTCGTGAGTGGGGAGAACACATCTCACCAGCTAAGCATTACAAGGTCAGGGAGAGCCAGCAGGGCATCGCAGGCTGTGGGGCAGGGAGGGAAAAGTGGACCAGCAGCTCCAGGATTCTTTGGCTCAGGCTCTCTGCTAGGAGCTTTCTCCCCGATCCACCTCTCAGCTCAGAGAGGAGGGATGCTCATCCCAGTACACCCCCAAACCCAGGAAGGCAGTGCACCCCCCAGAGCCCTATCCCCCCAGGACCAAGGGCTGGTACCTCGTGCACAGCAGGGAAGCAGGGCCAGGCAAGCCTAGAAAACAAACGGCCAGAGACACAATCACTTTGTGGCCAAGGACAAAACCCCTCCAAGTCTCCATCAGGGAGGATCTACATCAGCAGGGATGCGTGGAGGGGGCTCTCAAGCTGATTTTAGCCAGGTGGGGGAAATCTGGCTAAAATTTCACCAGCAGCTCATGTCCACAACAGTAGAGGGTTGGATACCACAGGGACATCCCCTGCCAATCTGGCCATGCTAAAGGCTGGGTGGATTCTGGAAATTTGTCTTGGTTTTGGCTATATCTGGTTCTCTCCCTGGGCTGGGGAAGCTAGCAGAGACACTCACCTTGCAGCAGGCACAGAACTTCCAGCAGAGCAAGAGCAGCAGCCCCAGCAGCAGGATGAGGAAGATGAGCAGTGGGATGAGCCAGAGGAAGCTCCCAGGTGGGCACTCTGCAAGTGACAGGCACGTCACTCCCAGGCATCAACTCCAGGTGGGGTGTGCAGGGAGGGAGCAGGGAGGCAGGGACAGAGGGGAAAGGCTGGACCACATCTCTCTGAGTGATGGAGCAGCCCAGTTAACCTTGGCAATGCCTCAACAATGAGAAATGCTGTTCAGGGAGGGCTATCACACCTCTGCTCACACCCAGCCATACCAAAGGGCTGTGCAGCACCTTGCAGCCATCCCTGCCCATGGCAGCGGGGGAAAGGCTCTGATCTCTAAAGGGTGCCACACTCCACTCCTTGCAGTTCATGTGACAGACAGTGTCACCCACCCGTGTCACACAGCAAGGTGGGCAGGGAGGTGCTGCCTGCAGCTGACCCTGCCCAGGGACACAGCAAAGGGACAAAGCAGGGATTGGAGGCATCGTGGAGCTGGTCACTCTGATCCAGATCCCAGGCTGGACATCCCCTGCTCCTCCCACCTCCCTGCTCACCTTTATTCTTCTGTACACGGACAGTGGTGTTGGGTAGGGTACTGGGGTCTCCCTCCAGGGTGTAGTGGTAGGTGCAGTCATCATCCTCGTCCTGGAAGGAGCAGTACTCACCAGCCTCCTCTGTGGGGAGAGGGGACACAGTTGTCATGTCACCACGGCCAGGAAGGGCTTAACGTGCGCACACACACACACACACACACACACACACACACACACACACACACACGGAGCAGGTCACACAGGAGACACCACACGTGTCTGCACCCAGCTCTGCTTCTCACGTTACCTTTCTTCAGCTCCTCCACCATCTGGATCTGGAGCTGGCACGAGCTGCAGTTCCCTTTCAGGTTGCCTGTTCCCCAGGTCTGGCAGCGGACACAGTCCCGGATGCTCTCACACACAGCCTGGAAGCCCTGGGCAGAGGTAGGGTGGGATGGTCAGGGACAACCCCAGGAACAAGGGAGAACACAGCCTCTGAAAGGCAGAGCTGGAGAGGCAGCTCCTCACCAGAGCCAGGGCAAGGTCCAGATCAAAAAGAGAAGTCACTGAGAACAAGCCCCTTTCCTGGCCACAGGACAGGTGAGACAAACCCTTGCCCAGGATTTTATTCCTGACTGAGATGTGCCTTCATCTCTCCTTTGCCTTTCTTCCCTGGAGGCTCTGCATGGGAATAAGTGATAAACCCAGAGGGACTCACCAGGGAGTAGCTGATTTCACAGGTGGAGCTGGTGTACAGCGAAGCCATATCACAGATGCATCTGCCACATTCACACCTCCCGTGGTTATTGCAAATGCCCTGGGAGAGAAGAGGTGACAGCCTGAGAGCAGCGCTGGGAGTCAGCAAGGCACCTCAGTGACCCAGAGACTCCACACTGGGGCAACAGCCTGGGGAGGTGGGGCAGGACCTACCCCTCGGCTGTCGATGCAGGTGTCATTGCTGGTGGGACATTCACAGCCCGGGCCCTCCCAGCCGCTCTCGCACACGCAGGCGCCCCTGGAGCAGCGGCCACGATCTGGGGTGAGAGCAGGGATTAGCTGGGCTGCAGTGCAGTGCCATTCCCCCAGCCCTGTCTGTGGTTCTTTGGGGGTGCACAGGGGCTGCAAACAGGCTCTACAGCATCCTCCCTGCACGCCGGCAGGCGCTGAGTCCCTGCAGCCCATCACTGGTCACTCAACCCCCGGTGCCGGTGCCATTGCCAGCAGTCCAGGACACCCTGTCTGTGCCACCAGGCCCGGCACATCCCCCAGCCGGGGGCTCAGGGGGTGCTCTCACCGTTGCAGAGGAAGCCGGAGGTGCGCGGGCACTGCAGGACGTCGAACTCGCAGAAGGCGCCGTCGAAGCGCAGGGTCTGGTCCTCGGAGTAGCACTGGCACTTCCCGCACAGGCACTCTCCCCGCCCCGAGCACGGCTCCGCGTCCCCCGGGCGGATGCAGGCTTCGTTGTTGGGGGATGACGCCGGGGAGCAGTCGCACGTGTCCCCTCGCCTGGGGACAGAGATGGTGCTGAGACAGGCAGGAGCAGAGCGCAGCACAGCAGGGTCCTGGGCAGACTGCCCAGTGTGTCACTGTGGGTCCCCAGACACAGCAGGTGTGTGGCAGAGGTGTGGATCTGGACATGGTCCTTACCAGCCCGGGTGGCAGATGCACTGTCCGCAGACAAAGTTCCCATGGAAACTACACTTGGGTGAGTCCAACTCTTGTTGCTGGAAGTGAAGAGAGAAGAGGCATTGCTGAATGGGCCCAGCTGCCCCCAAGACCATTTCAGGAATCAGAAAGGCAAAGATCCAAGGGCCAAGTTTTGCCCTGAAGACCAAGCCCTGGAACAGGCAGCGATGGAGGTCTTGGCCAGGCTGAGCATCGCTGAGGGGTCAAGCAGGACCCACATGCATCAGCCAACACATTCCCACCCCAGGCTGGCCAGGAGAAGGACAGCTCTCTGCATGACCCCACCTGTTCACAGGGACACACGTCGCAGATGACAGCAGCTGACACCGTGAGGCTGTCGCTCAGGGATGTGGGTTTCACGTGGATGACTCCCTGCCGGTCCTTCTCGGGGAGGCTGCAGACGTGCTGCCCACCAATGTATTCAAGAGCCTTCACGTGCATGTGGAACTTGCTCTAGAAGAAAAGGACACACTGCAGGGATGAGCCAGCTCTGCTGGACCACATCCCAGCTGGACATGGAGAGCTCGTCCCCTCACACATGCCTTCCCTCTGCTGCCATACGAGGACTTACCACTTTTCCACGGGTGATGTGGAAGGAGCCGGACTCTGTCTTTTCAAACACCGAGGAGGTGAAGTCTGTCTTCAGGGCTTTGGGGGTGAAGTCAGCCCGAATGTCCATCTTGGAGCGGATGCGCTGGGTGGCAGAGGATAAACACAATGTTGATTTTCAGCACCACCCTCTGACCACTCCATGGCCTGCTCCAGAGGGGCCACATCCTGCCTTCTGCCTGCTCTCCTGCCCAGGAGGTGCCCACCCTCTGCCCTCCCTGGAAGCCAGAGTGAAGCTCCGGAGAGCACCGTTACCTCAAAGGCTGTGTGGAGCAATTCCACAATGTTGGAAGAGTCTTCCTGGAGCACCCCGATCTCAGAGATGGGGAAATACTTGTGCAGCTTCTGCAGAGAGATAGGAGCTCCCTGAGCCAAGGCCTTGAGAACCCTCCTCTATCACACGGGAGTGGGCTTTGCTTTGAGCAGGACTTGGACCAGAGACCTCCAAATGTCCCTTCCAACCTAAATTACTCTCCAGCTCTGTGCCTCCACTGCTTTACGAGAAGGAGAAACCAGCACAGGGAGACCTCTAGGGATTCCTGCACCCAGCAATACACCCTGAGACCTCCCACAACCTAGAGCAGCCTCCCAACACAGTGTGGCACCCTCCCAAATACCAAGGTGTTGGTTTAGCACTTGGGGACAAGTGATGGGAGAACGCTTTCTCCTCCCAGCTGAGCTGAGGCAGAGGTTCTGGAAGAAAGGTAATCCCACGTGGCACCACTGCCGTGGTCTCCTCACCTCATAGTAGCTGTAGGAGTGGTTGGTGACAGCAAAGATGGGGATGATGTTGTGCTGGCCCAAGAGGCGCACGAGGGTGGGCACTGAAGGATAGTCCTGCTTGGTGTCAAACACGTAGGTGCCATGGCTGTCCAGGTGACACTCCTCGTCGTTCCTTGCCAGTATCCCTGCCAGGACGTTGGTACCATCAGCTTCATAGTGAAAGGCAGACTCGGTGGAGAACACGAGCAGGTGAGTGCTGTCCTTTCTCCAGCCGATCTGATCCTGCAGCCAGGGAGGGGAGAAGGAACTTTTATCTCTGTGCCTGCCAAACCCCTGCACAGCACTTGCAGCCCTTTGCAAGCCAGCACTGACAGGAGCAGGAATACCCAAGGGACAAGGCACCACCTGCACCTGGCAGCAAATGCAACCAGCCCCGTGTCCCCAAGAATCCCAGCACCCATCTGCACCCCCAAAGCACTGGGTGTCTCCCACCCAGCAGCTCAGTGCCAGGCACACGTGTGTACAGGGGGAAAGCCCACGCTTCCCTGGACGTGTCTGGAGCTGTGCTCATCCCTCAGCCAAGCGGCCAAGCCCTAGTGGGCTCTTTTCCAGGGAGCAGAGTTTCATCACCGCATGCGCAGAGTGGGACAGAGCAAAGAGCACATGCAGGGTGCCCAGCAAGCAGCTCCTGTGCTGGGCATTAAACACCAGGACACATATTCTAAGACTTAGGGAAAAGTGGGAGTGCAAAACGGCTTGGCACTGGGAGTGTGGGGCTGGGAGGGCAAGAACCAACTGTAGCTGAACTGCGGCTCCCTGGCTGCCCTGTCAGCTGCACAGCGTGTGGCTCTTCTGCTCATCAGTGGGCATCAGGAAGATCCACCCGTTAAAAACACAGCCCTGGCCACCCTCACCTTGCAGACAGCTGTCTGCAGGATGGCATCAAAGCCGCCCTCGGGGGCGTCCAGGTTGCCGGAGATGCGCTCCTTGCTGAGCTCCTGGCTGAAGTGGTTGATGTTGCTGGTCAGGCGGATGACGTTCTTGAAGGAGAACGGGGAGTCAGCGTTGTGCCAAGGCTCACGCAGCCTAGGAGAGATGGAACCAGGGGTCTTGCGTGGGGCAGGAGCCGAGGGATGCTGGGGTGCAAGGAGAGGAAATGTGGGGAGAGTCCCTCAAGGGAAGTCATGGAGCTGAGCAGCTCAGCAGCCAGCACTGAGAGGGAGAAGGCAGAGATAGAGAAGACAAGATGCGCCGTCTGTTGTGGCAGAGCAGGGAAGGTCTGAAAGCAGAGGATGATACTGCTGGCATTGTCACGGTGCTGCAGCAAGCCCTAAGAGATGGGGAGACCAGGGAAGACACTGGAAATGAAGGTAGAGAGATGGATGGAGGCTCTTACACTACCAACACTGAAAGCCACAGGGAAACACAGGGCACTTTCCACTCCCTCTACTCCCACCTCAGGGACCCACGGGGCTCACTCACTTTTCAGGTCTCATGTCTGTCTGAGGGGACGAGACTTTGTCCACAAACTTGCCAAATCCAATGGTGTAATTGGAAGTCAGGGCTTGCAGGAAGTCCGCTGGGAGGAGAGGAAAGGAAGGGGGAGACACATAAATAAAGAGATACCTGTGAGCTCCCTGCTCCAGGGAAAGAACTAATTTTGTAGGCATCTTCTCTGCTGGTCAGTTCTTAGATAAGATTCCGAAACTGTCATCTTTTAAGTTCTTTGGGCTTTATAGGGCAGAAATCTACACCCCCATTGGCAGCCCCAAAACTGGAGCTCTTGCAGTAGCACCCAGCAGGTTCAAGAAGCCAAAGGCCCTGCACAGACCAGCTCTGAGGGGTGCCAGCTGGGCTGGAAGAGGATGTGAGGATCCCTGCAGGACCAGAGACACATCCCCGCCCAGGGCTGCACAGAGCAGTGAGAATGTGAAGCTGTGATTAAAACAGGCATCTCTCAGCCCATTGCCAGCTGCATCCCCCTCTCTGGTGCTGGCAGAGCACTCGCAGCCACAGGCAGGGGTGAGCTGCCTGCCTTCATCAGCATAGGAGCAGGCTCCCCTCTTCTCCCAGCTCTGCCCTCACCTAGGTTATGCCCCATGCTTTTGAGGTTGTCCAGATCATCAGACATGGAGTAGGAGAAGTCCATGAGGATGTAGAGATCCACAGGGCTCTCCTTGGGCTGGAAGACATCCATGTCGAAGCTCATCTCCTCCCCAGCCCGCAGCCGCATGGACATGGCCTGAGGGGACACCTGGGTCCTCTGCAGGGACGTGTTGATACTGAAATTCTGTGAAGGAGAGTGATGTGAAGGGGATGGACTCCATCTCCAGTGTGGGTGCAATGAGAAGGAGGCAAGGAGCAGGGAGATTCGTAGGAAGTACAAAGGCAGAGATGAGTACGCTCCCCTCCCTCGTGTACTGTCCAACAGCCTCCCCCACATCCACTCGTGTCCAGCCAGGCGCTTCCCCCACAGGGATGTGAGCATTTTGCTTACATCTGCTTTGCCTGCAAAGTCCCCCCAGCCTGGATCAGGACCAGCGGCCCACAGGTCCACCAGCTAGCGAAGGCATTGCTTTTGAGTAGACCCTACATAAATAGCGATCTGGGCTTTGTCTTTTTCCTGCTGGGGAGCCTCGAGAAGGATGAAGGACATGAAAGACCCCCTCAGGAGAGGCTGAGCACGGGCTGTGTCCCCAGCATGCACCTTCTCTGTCCTCATTTCTCCCCAGGTGTACACGATGTTGGCCTCGCCGCAGCCGGAGCGCAGCAGGTTCTCCCGCAGGTCACAGCGCGGCTCCTCAAAGCTCTGCCAGGGAGCAAAGACAGCATAAGAGCCACAGAAAGCACCAGATCCACTGAGAAAAGGGGAAATACACAGGGCGGGGTCCTGTGCCTGGAGCATTTTGAGCCTTTGGGAGCAGGAGTGGGGCAGAGAGATGGGGACGAGTCCTGCACAGAACCACCAGCTAAATGTGACCACCAGTGAGTTACTGGGTTGTGTGGGATAAAACTCTCCCTCCATCCCTTGCACACACTGTTTCTGGTGTGCTGACGTTTTCTGATAAACCTCTGTATTGCTGCAGCTCCGCCCTGGGTCCCCCTCCCTCCCCATTTTCCACACCAAAAGGAAATCCACATTGCAGCCGTTCCTATCCAGAAGAGAAGCTGGATCCAGAAGCTGCCCCTGCTCTTGTGTCCCTCTCCCGCTGAGGGTGGTGGGATCTCTCCACCAGCAGGGTGGGAAGTGGAGTCCCAGGCTGCCCTGCAGGGTCTCACCTTGTCGATGCAGAAGGAGCAGTCCTTATCCACCCGGATGCACTCAGTGCAGCTCTTTGCCCGGGACAGCACACAGCGGTTGCCTGCCAGGAGAGATCAGGGCATCAGGGATGGGGAAAACAAAGTGAGCTGTGGGAGGATGCGAGAACAGCTGATCCCGTGGGGAGATGGAGGTTTTGCCTGGTTAGTGGAAACTGGCTGCAAAACAGCAGCGGGGTATCAAGGGAGGGTCCCCAAAAGCTGGGGGGATGGAAAACAGCAGGAAAAGCACACAGCAGGTGTTCTCCACATGAGTACTGGTGCTGCTGGAGCCCAGGACAGGTACACAGTCCCCAAGGGGAGGTGGCAGGCAGAGCGAACACAGCTCCACTCACTTTTGCTCCATTGGCAGAGGCCCGTGGTGCAGAGCAGGGACACGAGGAGCAGCCTGGCACACGCCCGTGGCAGCACATTCATCCTCTTCCTCCTGAAACAAAGGAATTGCTAAAACTGCAGAGAGCCAAGAGGTGGAAATGGACCTGGATATGACCAGGGCAGCTCCCACAGAGCCCCATTCCCAGCCCTGCCAGGGTGGGACAGCCCTCACATCCTGGGAAAGCTGAGGCTGGAAGCAATTGCTGAGCTCTGTGGGGCAGGGCACAAAAGCAAAGCCAAGGATGGTTTGTTTTCTGCTCAGGCATCTGCAAAAGGCTCGAAATTCCCAGCAATGCCACCCCTGTGCCTGGAGTTGGGGTGCCTAGCTCGACATAAGGGGTTGGTGCTGGCAGCTGGAGCACAGGAGGCTCCCAGACAGAGCCCAGCACTATCCACACATGTGAGCACTGACCAGACCAAGACGTTGCTTTTCCTGGCAGGTTAGGGGGAAAAAAAAAAAAAAAAAAGGCAAACGAAGTGACTGTCCACATCTCTCCCCAAAAGCAACACTGACCCCTCCCTTCAGCTATTTCCTATCACGCTAAGAGTTTCCAGGATGGTCAAGCCAACAATAAAGAGAGGGTGAGGCCTTGGGAAATGCCAGGCTTGGAGTTTTGGAGTTGTTGAATGAATCCAGGGTTTTGAGAGCCTGGCAGTTCCCCTGTGTCCTGTCCAGGGCAGCAGGACCCCTTGATGGACACAGAGGTCAAATCCTAAACAGAGTGAACCATTCTCCCTGCACCACACGTGACTGAGAAAGCTCAATGCCATCCAGAAGTCAGCATTTGGATGTGGTAAACAAAAGGCACAAAGCTGGATCTTGAGTTCTGCAGCTGCTGTGCCAGAGGTTCATCCTTACACCCAGCAGGGCAAGTGAGAGCAGTCCAGGAAAAAACAACACTGTAAAGATATCATTGAAGCATCTCTTTCCTGGAAGATGGAATTGTGAAATTTAAAATGTGAATGAACTGTCTTATATCTTCTTACTGTGTCAGCCCTGAGTCTAAAATGAAAATAATATGAAAACCACTTAAAACAGGGAAAGGAAACAGGAATAGTTGTGTGCAGTAACAACATCCAAGTTCCCCGAGGGACATCCAGCACACAGAGCAGTCACCTGGAGACTCAACTACTCACAGCCTGGCCTGGGCTGCAGGGAAACCCTTGGAAAAACCCAGCCTGGTCTCAACAGCACCAGATCACCCTTGGCCTCTGCAGCCAGTGGAATACATTGAATGCAGCAATTGTTGTGACACAGGGCTCAACCAACCCAGCACCAACACCACAGGACACCTCCTTTGGTGTCTGCACTTGGCTCCGTGTGAGAGTCACTGGGTACACAGGCAGCAACTGACAGGACACTGGTATCTCATTCATCCTGTCAGCTGTGCCCAGAGGGATTTATCACGGTCATTAACGCCCAGTGGCTCAAACGTGAGAAACACGGGAGCCTCAGGGCAGCATCTCTGCAGGGAAGCCCCGGGAAGCTTTGCTGTTCCTCAGGACCTGTAGCCAATGTGCTGTTTTGCCAATGAGCTGCTTTTCTTATGGGTAAAAGGAACCAGTTGACCAAGGGAACTCCTCTGCTTCCCTCCCTGTCACACCGACTGTCCCCAGCCGGGCCTTTTGCAGGTTTGGCTTCGGGTGGTCCCTGTCCCCCCAAGTCCAGTTGCAGCGCTGGCCCTGAGGCCAACATTCCTCACCCAGGACATGCCTGTGACCTCCTTCAGTGACAGTCCTCACACCAGCACTCGCTGGCAAATGTTGTGTCCCTTGCAACTGACACAGGCAGATTTTGAAGCCAGGAAAATCCCTTTTTCCCTTGTTCTGCCCCAGCCCAGGAGAGTGCTATGGAGACGTGAGGAGGTGCCGATTAGAGGTGGGATGAAAGGGTAGGAAAGAAACCCTTAAGAGTTTGTGGAAGGAAAATACAGTTGAAAACATCACCTGAGCGCTCAGCAAATCCCATCTCCCCCCATGACATGAGCCCCAAGAAAAGGATTGAGTATGAGACCAGACTGCTCAGCTCACAAGGACCTAATTCCTCTTCCTTTAATCACCAGTTAGGAAAAAGTCACCAAGGAACAGGAGGGACACACCCTGGGCCTTGGGCACATAAACTGCCACCATGTCTTTTCAAGTGCTGAGATAAAGGGCCATAAAATCCTGCTCAGTATTAACGTTCTGTTGCCCTGTAAACCACCAGCCTTCAAGGATTTTGCTGGACAGATGCAAGCAGGCTGGGTGCTGGTGGCACAGAGCATGGCCACTGCAGGAATTGCAGCCTGCAATATTTGTGCAAAAATACGGGAGTGGCCACCCCTTACTTTCAGAAATGTCCTCCGGAAGGGAAAACGCCACTTTCACTTCAGGAAAGCTGCAGGATTTGGTTGGGTTTTCACGACAACAACAACAAATCTGTTCAGTCGTGCAAGAACAAGGAGAAAGGCAGAGCAGCTCCTGCCTGCACATAAACTTCCTACCACTTCCCAGACGTGCTCCAGCATTTCCTCCTGGTCTCCTCTTGCTCCCCCAGCCTTCGCCCTGCCCCTCAGCACAGCCAACAAACCCGGTCCAGGAATATGCCAAGAACCCCTGAATCTGGAGAAGCTGGGGCTGGCTACCTCATCCCCAAAAATCCAGGCAATGCTCCAAACAAACCACTGGTGCAACGGGACAGAGGGCAGGGTCAGAATGGCAGATAGGGCAGAGGGAGCAAGGAGCAGGTTGTGACTGAGTCACAAAGCAATAGCAGGAGCCTGGTCCCAGCTGCCACGCTGGGGACACCTGGCAGGTTGGGACATGGGAGTGGGAAAGTGAGGGAGATGCTCAAGCAATGAGTTCCCAAGCACAGCCTTTCCTCTCTTGGGTGGGAATTGCTCTTTTCATGGCTGCAGCCATGGGGGGCTGTGTGGGGGTTGCATCAAGGACCATCCACGTGTCTGTGTGTGCTGAGGACGGGCAGTGCAGCCACAGCCCAGGGGCTCAGGGACACAGCTCATGTTCTCTCCCCTGCACGTATGGTGGCACAAAGCTGCTGGGACCGTGCTCCAAAACTTGGAAATTATCAAACCAGACTCCCCAAAACTACCAAAAACTCGACCCACTCAAATCATCACTTACACACAAAATTGTACTGGTCTTGTTTGCCTTCCCCATCCATTTCCCCTCCTTCCCCAGGTGTGCTCCTGCAGCTGGGAGACTCCGTGTGAGTGTCTCCCTTCGTTGTTTTCAGCTTCCAGGTTGAGCTCCAGACCCCAGACATGGTCCCCAGCACCCTCCAGCCGGGGACAAAACACAGCAGGACCCAGCCCGGGCACCCACATGGAGCTGCTGGGAGCTGCTTTGTGGCCAAACACCCACCTCGTGCTGTGAAGGGCTGGTGGCTGTGGTACAGTCTCCTCCCGCTGCCCCCTGAGCAGGGGGGAACCCCAAGGAGCAGAGGCAGGAATGACAGGACCCTGCCTGGGGACTGCCCAAATGCCAGCACAGCCCCGGAACCCTCCCGTTCCCTCCATGTGCTCTTCCTGCCACTTTCACTGCTCCTTTGGCCCCACAAGACACTTTTCCCCTCCTTCCCCTCCCTGGGTGCTCCTCATCCCCCTTTCCCCCCACATAATCAGCCCCCTGACAGCAACCCTCCTGTCCTGTTCCCTGTTCCCGGTCAGATCCACCAATTTGCAAATACCCCAACGCCTGCAGTTCAGCAAAGCCCACCCTGAACCCATCACTCTCTCCTGACCTTTTCTTCCAGGAACCCCCCTTGCCTTGCTCCCCCCTTGCAGGGGCAGCCGCCAGTTCTGGAAAACAGCCCCGGTGGGCTCCGCGGCTCAGAGGCACCCACAGCCCGGCTGACCTTGCACGCTTTCACCCCTGAAAGCTTTCCTTGGGAGCCAGCTCCGAGGCACAGCAGCTTTTCTCCCTGGAAGTGGGCTGAGGGACAGGGCAACCCCCGAAACCTCCAACAACTGTCCCCAAAGGGCTCTGCTCTGCCGTCCCACCCAGAGCAACCCCGCACCGCTCCCTGACCCCCAGCCCAAATACCTGCGGACACAAAGCCGGACCTGTGCAGCCCCCAAAGCCCTGCCCGCTCACGAGCGTTGCCTTTCCCAGCCAGCCCAAAGGCACCGAAGGGTGTCCGACAGCCAAAAACCCAGGGAAAAACAGAAGGAACAGGCGGGCAGGGGCTGAGCCCCGCGCTCCGTGTCCTGCCCACCTGCCCGCGCATTAATTCACTGCCCGGTTCATCCACGCAGCAAAGTTCAAGCGAGCTGGACACTGCAGAGCACAGATGAATTAATTCCACAAACCTCATTAGCCCTGGGTCTGACTGAGTCCAAATCCTCTGCCGCAGCCCGAATAACAGGCACCCACACACCAAGCCAAGAAATTCTTCCGAAGGCAGAAGGGGGAACGTGCTGCTTCGCTGCTACAACTTGATTTCCAGCTTTGGGCTTTTCTTTCCTTTTCTTTTTTCTTTCTCCCTCCTCTCTGTTTTGTCCCTTTTCTCTTTCCGGTTAAATGTCAAGTCCCGGTCCGGCGGGGAGCGCAGGCAGCCCACGATCCCGCATAACTCCCTGCAGCTCCCTGTCCCCTCCAGTCAAATATCCACTTTGTTCTCGCTCCCCGCGCTGCCGCCTCGCCCTCCCGCAGGGCTGGCGGGGAGGAAAGGTGGGAGCTGCGATAAATGAGATCGGATCCCCAGGTGAGGAGTTTTATCCCAGCTGGGAGGGAGGAGGGGGTGCCCGTGACGCAGGGCTGGCATTCAGTGCTCCCTCGCACACCTGGCCGGGCAGGCACAGCCCTCTGGACCCTCCCTCGGCGCAGGCACCATCCCACAGGAAAAGGGCTGAGCGGGCGGTGGGAAGGGAGCCCGGAGGGGCTGCTCGGCTTCACCTGCCCGCTCAGGGCAGAGCTGAGGGAGCTCCCCGACCTCCCGAGGCGGGGGTTTCTCCTCCCTGTTTCCCCCTGGCGCGGCTGGGAGGTGTCACCCTCAGAGCCCAGGGAACTCCTTGCTGAAACATCAGGGAAATTCCTGCTCCTACAACTCGCAGACGCGGAGCCCGGCCTCGGTGCTTTTCGTGCAGAGAGGATGGATCTGCATCCTGCTTTACCCGGGGCATGGCACGGCAGACCACTCCTCACCTGCAGTAAATCTGCCTCAAGAGTCAATGCAAGCCCCTGTGGCACCATGAATGAGACCCATCCATACCTGCATCCCACCAAGGCTGCAACAGGCAGCAATCCTACAGCTGATTCCAGTCCTTCTGCTGAGCTGAATCCAAAACCCCTTCCCCAGTCCAAGGAACAGCAGAGGAGGGTTTGGATTTCAGGTGAGGTTGTTTTTCTGCCCACAACACCCTTTTGCTTTAGAGTCTGGGGTTTGTCACAGCTCAGAACCACTCACACTTTCCACAGAGTGGAGCACACAAGTCCTGGAGCAGATGCAATGGCAAAGGCTGCATTTCAGCTCCCTGATAGATCCTCATAAGGAAAACTGCATTCCCTGAGCTTCAACACAAACAATAGCAACAGCCA
Organism: Chamaea fasciata; assembly: GCF_029207755.1. Taxonomy (NCBI): domain Eukaryota; kingdom Metazoa; phylum Chordata; class Aves; order Passeriformes; family Sylviidae; genus Chamaea; species Chamaea fasciata. The sequence continues at coordinate 7,426,360 of NW_027094104.1, read as the reverse complement.
GATGAAAAAAAGGCACATTTCCTGCCTGACTGGGAGATTAGAATTATGAGCAGGGCAGTTTTGGCCTCCTTGCTACCAATGGGGCATTACAGAGGCTGCTGCTCACCAGAACTGATCGAAAGGTAAGGAGCAGGACTCCTTTTCACTACAAGAAATTAGGAAGCTCAAGTTAATATATGCAAACTTCCTTAGCCCCAGGATAAAGGAGGATGTGCTTGTGCCATTAAAAACTGCAGCAAATGGGAAACAGGCTAGGGTGCAGTGGAAGATGGCCCAGGCAGTTTAAATCTGGCATTTCCGAGCTTCCCAACACATGACTTGGCAACCCCAGCCCGTTTGGAGATGTGATTTCCTCGATTTAAACAAAAAGTTCTGAAAATGAAGGAGGTTTGCTGTTGTTTTTTTAAAAACACGTCAAGACAGAGACTGCAACATGAGACAGGAGACACGAGCCAAAATATAGGCAGAGTAGGACCAGGCTGTGAGTGCCAGGTGCTGATGCTGGTGAAGAGCAGATCGTTCCCATGGAGGGGCTGAAGGCAGAGGGTCCTGCTCTGCCTCAGGAGCCACAGCTGCAGAAGACATTGAACATTGCAGATGAGTTAAAACTGGGCTTCAGTTCCCAAGATGGGAGGGGAGCTCGTGCTGGTGCTCACAGACGTGTCTGGTCACCTCACCTGGCCCTGGCCACCGGCAGCACCCAGCTCCTGCCAGCCCCACCCCACCTCCCACTGCTGCAATGTTCCTCTTTAAGGTAAGCAATGCTGCCACTGCAGTTGAAAAAGCCAATTTAGGCTGCAAGCAAGAAGCAGAGTAGTAAAAAACCCATTTAGTTTAGTGATGGATCCTTAACAGGAATCTTGCAGCCAACCAGAAAAGCTCATGAGCACCCACCTTCTACCACAAGATTCGGTGTCCTGATTTTCTGGATGTTCTCCTTTCTCCACCTGAGATGGAGAATGTTTATGTTGCCTCCTGCAAAGGTCTCACCTGCAGACCCTGACAGCCCCAGAGCTTCCTGACACCCTCTGCCTCCCCTTCATCCCTGCAGCCTGGAGCAGCGAGGAGGGACCAGCTCCCTTCAGTGTTCCAGCTGTGAGGAAAGGCCCACTTGCATCCTCCTCTGGTGCTGCCAGAAGAGCTCAAGATACCAATGTTGCACTTTTCTTTGAAACACGTCCCCCCAGCACCTAAGGGATCCCAAGCCCAAGGAACAGCAGTTTTCCCAGAGCTGTAACTGGGCTGCTTTTACATTTGCAGGGCTGATAAAAAGCACTTTTCCAATATAAAGGCAACTTCACCACCAAATTTTTAGGGTAAAAAAGCAGAGAGGAATGAGAATTTTTCTATAAATGTTCATGAGAATATAAAAGGTTTTAACTTCATCTTGTCTTAAAAAAAAAAAAAAAAAGAAAAAAGAAAAAAAAGGTTGTTTTATGAGTTGTCTTTCAGGCAACTTCTCCAAATTATTTCCACCAAGCAAGAACACCTGGTGAACTCAAGTTCTTGCCTTGGTTCCACACCTTGCTCTCCCTGCCTGCTGCATCAGGCTTTTGCCACACAAATTTGCTGTTTTTAAGAACAGAGGACAGGAACTTCAGAGGCAGGGTCAGCAGATTTCAGTGCAGATGGCTCCACCACCACCTCACAGCCACGTTTGTGGTGAATCTCGCATTTATAAATCAGTGATTTTCTGCTGTGGCAACGTGGCCTAGAAATTTTTGCCCTAGGAGGGAAAACAAAGTAATTTTATAGCTCACATGAAATTATTGCTCTCTCCGCTGAGACTACTGGTCTGAGTGCCAATTACTGATAATTACAAGTGATTTCAGGGTTAATTATTTTCTTCTTTTTTTAATGCCACGCCAGCTTGCAACAGAGCCTTTCTTCTTTCTGTCCTACCACCACAGAATGCCTAGAGACAGCTTTGGGGCTTTTTCTAGGTCTTTATTGAGTAGTTACAGCCAAAATCCTGCTGCTGGAGCATATTCACCCCTTTTTAAATTCTGTAACAACACACATTACTAAAAGAAAAATAAATACTTAATCCCAGCACTGCACTGTACACTGTAGTGACAATATCCTGCTATGTGGCTTAAATAAAAGGAATGTGTAATAATGTATTATTAATGTACATTAATGTGCACATAATTTATTACACTAAATGATGCTTAATACAATTCCCTGTTCAGTTAAAAGTGCCAGCTTAAATCCTGCCATATTTTCTCCCTCAGCCTTTTCCCCAAGGCAGCATTAAGTACACGTGCCCCGTTTTCCAGTGGATGCTCCTTGTCATGAACACGTTCCTAAAGGAAAATCTCTGATGAACATCCCTGATGAATATTTGCCTCTGGGACAGACCAGCAGCAAGAGGGAAGTGGAACACAGAAACAACACCAGAGGAAGACATCAGTAAAGGATCCAGGATACAACTTCAGCCTGAGACAATCCCATCACCAATCCAGGGACAGCAGGGCCTTCCAGGGATACACCAGCACCTCACCCAACTGCTGGAGGCTGAGCACACACAGACATCTTCTTGCAGAAAGGCAAAACCTTTCCCTGTGAAATCCCAGAGCTCTGCTGTTCACTGGAAACACAGAGCACGAGCCCGGCCCCAGCCAAAGACAAGCTTCAAATAAACAAAGACCAACTATTGGAAGTCATTGGTGTCCATGGTTCTCGCTTAGAACAAAAGGAAGGAAGTGGAATATAAACAGTCAGAGGAACAGCAGCACAGGGAGGGCTCAGAGGTGGAAAACTGCTCTGTAAAAGCCATGCAGGAATGTGCTGAGGGAAACGTTACCCCCCAAAAGGAAAAGGAGACTTTGGTGGAACTTTGTTGCCCTTTCAGAAGGTCTTGAGCCTCCGCGGCAATTTATCTGAACATTTAACATTAGACAGTCTTGGAGAGCCTCGCTGAGAAGATTTGTGTTTCTCACTCCCTCTTTGGAGATATTCCAGAACTGTCTGGACACAACCCTGTGCCAAGTGCTCCAGGAAAACCTTGCATGAGCAGGGAGGTTGGGCCACTGCAGTCCCTTCCAGCCTCACCCATCCTGTGATTCCCTGCAAGGTACCAACTCTGGCCTTTCCCGGGTTCACACCATTCCCCAGGAATGAGCAGCTCATTCCCTTTGATGATCCTCTGGGCACATTACAAAGCCCACCTGTTTGAGGGGCTTCACAGGAGCTCAGTTCTCCCCTGCAGTGGAGAAGAGCTGGAAAGGAGCTTGTGCAGGTGTTGGCTGCAGCCATCACCTCCCTCCCTCCCCCCTTGTCATCAGCAAAGCCTTGGCATGGCCCAAAGCCTTGGCAAGGAAGACTCTTTCATTTTTTGTTCATCTCAGTGCACAACTCCCCTAAACCAGACAGTGCAGCAGCAATCCAACTAAAACATAGCTTCAGGTGCTCCCATTCCACGGTTTGAGGTGGGGCTGGCAAGGGCTGCCCTCCCCACCTGCTCCCTCGGCCCGGCAGCGCCCAGTGAGACAGAAAATAAAAGCGAGTCCTGAACACACAAAATCCCTTCCCACACCAGCATCAAAGGAGGGCAGATCTCTAAAGCACAACAAGCAAATAGGAGAGAAAATCAACACCTCGGGGCATGGAGGTGGAAGAAAAGACTTCAGAAGGGCGAGGGAGAGCAGAACCAACTCTGCCAAGGATGACTTCATTACTGCAGCTCTCCTGCCTCTGCTAAGGCAGACACGGACTTGAATGTGGAGTTTCAGCTGAGACAAAGTCCACAAAGGGATCCAGAGGTTTGGAACGACTGTGGATGCTGCAGAGTGAGGAGGAAGAGAGCACATGGAAGGGGGAAGGAGTGGGGTGCCAGGATGTGTGATTTGAATAAGGTACATTTAAACAATGTTCAGTACCTTCTGTAGTGGGACTCAACAGCAAGAACTCCAGCAGCTGCCCTGACAGGGGATTAACTAGTAAGAATGGTTAATTAAGGTGGTCTCATCAGGCTCTCCCAGTTTGTGCTTACCCCCAGTGACAGTGTCAGGGCAGAGCTGTTGTTCCACAGATGGGAATGGAGTTAAAGCACCTTTACAAGCTTGCAGGACCTAAGCCAGCAGCCCAATGCAAAGTAAATTAACAGAGATGTTTCCATCTAACTATTGTCATGCCTTTCGATATTTTATTGCTTTAAAAAGAGCAGTTCCACCATCTCCCCAACTTCCCATGCTACACTCACATCAGTCCTCTGGTTTATCTCACATGAACATTCCTGGATACACAGATGCCTTTTTTTTTTTTTTTTTTTTTTTTTTTTAAAAAAAAAAAGCTTAAATGACCACCATGACAAAGTGTTTAATGTGTTTAAAAAAAAAAAAAATCTAAATTATCTAAAACCAGGATATCAACAAGCAGGATATCAACCTGTTATGTCTACCTTAAGTCTCCATAAATGCAAAGTCTTAATCAGGAGTGACACAAGCTACATAAAAAACTGGAAGGAAAAAAAGAAAAAAAGAAAAAGCAGCCCCAAACCACTGAATTCTCAGAAAGTTACACTTTTGCTGATCTGGCAACCATCTCTCTTATCACCGCTTATACACTAGGACAAAGAGGCTCTGGGTAGAAATTTAACTCTAAAGAAATGTAGACATATCAAGGACACCAGGGTTTTTTAAAAAGACTTTTCAATTTTTATACAACAAAATTTTCAACTGAAAATACCTTTTTCACAACAGTGGAGCAAGCAGTAACTGCCATGTGTGCATTCACAGAATATCACGAGCTAAAACAAAGATGGACAACATCACAAACAGGATCAGACACTCTCCTCTGCTTATCTGCTCTCCACCCTCGTTCCGTGGCAATGGAAGTGTTTTCTGCACAGGTATTTGCAAGTGAGCTCACAAATCAAACCTCTACAGCTTGAGGGTTCTGCATAGAAATCTCCATCCCTGTGAGATGGTAACAGGATGTTCCAGCACAGTTTCCTCAAGAGTTTCACAGTCTCACACCTCGTCACTAAGATCTACACAGAGAGCACAGGGTACAGGTGTCAGTGCTAGAACAAAGAGTGAGCCTACATGCACTGATGTAGTTTGCTTCAAGTCTCTGCTACACATGTGGATGTGGACACTGAGTGGTTGTCTCTGCTTTAACTCCCTCAGAACGGAGCTGACTCCAGAGGGAGGCACCTACACAGGCTGCAGGCAGCCCTGGAGCACCACCTGGAACACACAGGGGTAACACCGACAGTCCTTCCCTGCTTGCCCTTTTAATTTATTTTCTTTTTCCCCCCTAAACCAAACTTGCAAGTAGGTAAGACCCCAATGCAGTAATTAATAAGCAAACTTTTACAAGCTGACTCCAGATACCACCTTCTTCCAGCACAACACAGGCAGCCTGGTTCTTCCCCCAGCAAGCAAAGGCAGAGGCATGGTGGGCAGAGGTCCATTCCCGTGGGCACACAGCTGGCATCCTGCTCCTGCCCCCAGCTTTCCAAAGCTGAACTGTGGGCTGCTTCAAAGAATCCTGTCATCTTTTACCAAAGGAGAAAGCCACCCCTCCCTTCCAAGCACAATGGCTTCAGTGACAAGTCCAAGACTCCAGGCCCAGCACAGCAGTCACTGTTTGGCCTTTTTCACGATGGTGCCCACAGCTGAGATCACCGTGGTTTTGGAGCCACTGGCACTGGTTGTCACTGTGACAACACCTGGCAGTGTTGCAGTGGTGGTGAGGATGGTGGGCTGAGCTATCGTTGTTACGGGGATGGCAGAGTCCCACTTGCTCTTCCTCTTCTGGGCATCTGTGAATTTGATTAAACCAAGCACACGAGGATTAGAATTACGTTAGAGGTCACCAATCCCGTCTCAACACCCTGTCCTGTCAACCCTTAACATCCCACTGCTTGCCTAGACAGCTTCCCTTCACATTAATTTCAGGATACACTGGCAGTAAATGGTGAGGAGGAAAGGCAACTTTCCTCTTGGGGTACCAGGAGTCAGAGCAGAACTCTAGACCTGAACTCCAGCCAAAGGGGAGACAGGATCACTCCCTGCCCCAAAGCAGATTTAATTTCAACAGAGCATTTGTTCAGCTACAGGCACTGGACACACTAATCAGCCTCCAATGGTTTTTCTACCTTCTCCTCAGTTTCCAAGGGAGGAGAATGATTTCCAGTGTTTCCAAATTCTATCAGTCCCAAGAATACTCTACAACCACAGGTTTCTTGACCCACTAATAAGTCTCTTCACTATCCCACCTGGCCCCAGTCTTTCATTCCAGGACAGCCACAGAATACAGGGACTAGAGGAAAGCTAGTCCAACACTCCTTAGAAGAAACACTCCCTTGCATTATCTACAGGATCATTAAGGAGCCTTCAGGAAGCACTAATCCCAGCATTACTGCAGCTTAAGGGGTACATTTAGAGCTATTCTTTACCTCCCACAGTGGTGCTGGATGTTGTGGTGGTTGTGGAAGCAGCACTTGTTGTTGTACCCTTTTTAGTGCCAGTCACAAATTCGATCTGGAAAAGGAGAGACACACAGGAGAAAGGGGAGAAGATTAAAAAAACCAAAGTGTTAAGATACACAGCCTTTTTTTAACCCAGGGCACCTCTATGTTTTTTTAAAAACAGCTTTAATGTGATGTAAGACATTGGATTGGCCTCTCAGCTGCCCATCATGCAGGAAGGAAGACACAGACTTCAGGCCATGAGAAATAAGGATTAATTAAGCTGCAACCCAGCTCCTATGTCTGATACAATAAAAATGAGTTTGTCAACAAGCACAAGATTTGATACAGCTCAGGACAGATCCTGTTCATTAAACACTGTATTTATGCAGTTAGAAGCACTTATTCATTTTCCTTTAAGGAACATGCAAGGCAAGTCCCTGCTTGCACAATTTATTGTGACTGCATCACAGCAGGAAACCTGGCAACAAGAGCTCCAACAGCACTTGCAGCTTCAGAGCTGCAGATCTGGGCAAGGGCATGATCAGATACCAGGGTTACTGTGCAAAAAACCAAAAGAAGAAGCAAGACACAGCATGCACTGCACAAAAAACCCTCCGTGTACCAGAGATGGAAGGAGCATTCTACAGCTTAGGTGGCAAATCTCTAACATTAGACATGTTCTAATGCCAGCCACTGGCTTAAAGGACACACAGGACAGGAATGAAATCTCTCCCAAAGCCTGTCTGTGTTCTTTCTCGGGCATATCTAAGAATAACTGGGCTTGTCACAAAATGCATAAAGTTAAAATAGGCCCAGCTTTTCTGGAAATTGGATGCAACAAGGCAGTATCACGGAGAACAGAATGCAGGTATTGTCTCACACTGAGACATGGTGAGGAAATTAAGCTTTAACTAGGCTAGGCACCAGGCAAAATGTCATAAATTAAGGAAAAGGTTTTCTTTATTCATTATCTTGCCTTTATCTGACTTACTGAATGCCATTTTTAGAGCTGTGCTTTAAAAAAACTGACAAAACAGCAGGAAATCCAGGGGAATAAACAACCTATAAATGGACCTATAAGGAAGGGCAAATATCTTGATCTGTGCAGTTTGGGAAAAGACATGCAAAAAGAAATGAGAGATCTGGGATAAAACAAGCAGTTTTAGCATAGAAATAGCAAAGCAATAGAATGAAATTCAGCAGGGAAAGAAACAAATGCCCTGAACCTGCATTTCTTTAGGCTTTGAGTAGGTACCTTTGTGCGTTCCTTCTTGGCCTTCTCCAGTTTGTCCATCTCAATCTTCTGGGCTTTGGCTGAGAAAGAGCAGAAGATGTGAAGCACTAAGAACAGTAAAATTCCATAGTTCTCATTCACACACTCCCCATGATAAAAAAATAGATTCAAATTCTATATAGAAAAATTAAACTGCCATGAAAGCAACTGCTGCTTTTCAATCAAAGCACTGCAGCACTAATTTAATGGTTTGAGAGATGAAAACATTGCAGAACCAATTTAAATTAAAAGTCTTTCCAAACTGATGAAGCATCAATAACATTCAGGCACATCCAACCAGAATGGAGTCATTAAAGAGCAGCATGTGATGACTTCTCATTTATACAGAAAGTGAAGACTCCAGTGTAGTTAATTAAGTACAAAACACAAAGACCTAAGCTAGGACAAAAAAAGAGACTTCCTGGAATTACCTAATGCCTCATAATATGAATCCTCTGACCAGCCATGAGGATCAAACATGTCCTGAAAAAAAAGAAATAAATCAGATTAGGGCTATTCCCACAGAAACACAAAACCCAGTGCAAAAATGTTTCATGTATTTCTGTTCTCTGATGATAATCAGAGGTGACAATGAGAATCATCACTGATTTCTTCCTGTATGCCAGTGACACAAAGATCCCATCAGACCTTTTATGGGACCGTGTTCTCTTGTGAATGAAGAAACAGCTTTGAAGCAAAAAGGATGCTGGGGTAAGTCATGCATTTTTCTGCTACTCAGCTTCTTTCCCCCCTCAAGGAGTTCCATTCAGACCTCCACACTTGAGCAGTTTTTGTGCAGAATCACTGTAGCAAAGGTTGAGGCACTGAGGCTCAGTGCCACACAAAAATGTTCATTTCACTGCAGAGGCTCAGACTGAGGTTGCCTCACAGGACATCTAAGCAAGCAGGCTCAAGAAAGCCTGAGGTGGGAGACTTTACACCTCTGTGTTACCTTTACCCACTCCTTTTCCAGTCAAAGGCACTGCCCCTCACCTTTGGATAATTTGTACCGAGTTCATCAATGGAACAAAACTGGATCAGCTTCTCATAGATGCTGCAAAGGAAAAGCAAGAGATCAGAACTGAACTAGGGAGGCTGAAGGGAACAGAAGTGTTTCAGATGTGTCAACAGGGAGTTTGTCACCTCTTTCACAGTACAAAGTAAAATGAGAATCTGGGAAGCTACACCTGCTATGATGGATGTGACACCCCATTATCCACAGTATTTCCTATTCCCCAAAACATCTCCCAGCTCCCAGAACAGTGTCATCTTCTAAAGTACTTCATCCCAAGCCTTCACATTTCAAATCTAACCACCACACCAATTCCAGCTGCTGCTTTACCAAACACAGAGAGTTTTACTGTTTCAGTCACAAAACTGACAAAGATAATTTGTAAGCAGTAGTCCTTCCTGTTTAGGATCCTTCTGCTACAACTCCAACACAGGAGAAAATTCTTCAAATTCTCCCCGTGGTGCTGTGGTCACATGAAAAGATGGTGGCTCACCTGGGATTGCGAAACTCCTTTTTCCTCTGGATGATGTAGTTCATATCCATGCCCTCTTTCACTTTCCTCTCATACAGCTTTTGAATTTTATCCTAGAGGAGAAAGATTATAGGGTAAGCCAGGATGACAAGGAGCTGATTAGTGTATATGTGTAAAGAAGCCAACTGAACCACTGACCTCCTTGAACAGAGCTAGGATTTCACCTTTACACCAGGGCTAGGCTGCTTAAGAGACACTTTTTCCTTGAACGTCTGAAGTACCGTCATGAACTGTCTGATTGGTAAAGGAATTATCTTTGCACTTACTGAAGGCTTTAGTGATTAAAGATTTGCATATAAGGCACAGACTCCTCCTTCTCAGTCTGCTGTTTCCCTTTACAGCCATGACACAGAGAAGCCAATTCTGAGATCCAGAGGTTCTCCTACAACTCACAGCAACAACCAACACCCACCTGCAGCCTCAGGCGAGCACCTGAGAAACAGCAGCTGGGCTACACTGCCCACAAGGCAAAGTTCCTGCTCATCTGTTACCCAGGCAGAGCCAGAGCCAAGTTCTGCTGGACAGCTAAACCCAGTGTGATCATCAGGTATTGCTGGGGGTGCCCGCTGGCAGCCAAATGCTCTTAGGAACAATGTGCTCATAAATCCCTGCTTTGCTACCAGTCAGATGGAATCAGCTTCTCTTTGCACATCAACCACAAGGCACGAGCCCATGCCAAAGGCAACCTAACTGACTCAGGTTGCAGATGTCAAGCAGTCTACTCTCCCTAAAGGCTACAAGATTTCAAATCAAACATGATTTTTTCCATCCTCAGCAAGGTGGATGAAAGTGTGTAAAATATTCCTACTCTGGTGATGGTGAAGGGACAACAGAGGTGGGACCTTTCAGAGAGATCAGAGTTAAGTGGTAAAATATCCTCAGTAATTTCTCTCATCTTTTCTTTATGTACAAGAGGCACATAAAACAAGACCAGAGGCTGGGCCTTCAGTCTTTCAGGATGGGAGAAGCTGAGTCAATTTTCCTTTGTTGCTTCTGGATAAGTCACTTCATGTCTTCCTCCCTAGACAGTCAAACACAGAGCTGACTGTTGTCTGAGGGCTTGCTGCAGCCTGAATTAAGGAGGATTGTTAAGAACTGATATGAAACTCAACGACTTTAAAAAAACTTTTATAAGATAAATTATCATCAGGTTGTCACAAAATCAGCAAGAGGAAATGACACAATCTCCACGACCAGCACACACATTGTGAGGTTTGAAGGAACAAAATGCAAGAAGGTGAATCTGGGGAGTAGGAATGGTTGAATAGGTGTTCCCTTTTATCCCTTCCCCATGGAGTAGCAATCGGGCTCTCCAAGTCCACAGATGGGCAACTACTCGGTCAACTTTATAATAAGAAATCCTCCCTTTGGAAGAGTTCAAAATACAGTTCATCAGAGGAAAAATGTGACAAAAGAGCAAACCACTAGTGAAAAGCCCAGAACATTTAGCATTTCTAAGGAACAATCCCATCTCCTCGCTCAAAGAGCTCTAAGATGTGGTTTGACCTGCCAACAGAGGACAAGCTCCCCTTTGATGTAACACACTAAACTGCTGCTAAAGGGGAAAAAATCTGCTTTATTCTGTCTGCCTGTCAAGCTCTGTGCATTCCTCAGGTCTAACACACTCTTGTTCATTGATGTCAGAACAGTAAAATCCTCCTACAGCACTAGAGGAGGTTTGGGTGTGCCCAGGTACAGTGCGTTGAGAAGAAAGCATCATCTGGATGGTGAATCACTCTGAATCACCCCTGTATGTTAGGGGTGACTTTACAGAGCAGTCCAGGAGTGATTCTTTACTTGTATTTCTGCTGGGCAGAAAACCAGAGTTAAAACTCAAGCGTGGATTCTGAGACAGCAGTCCCTGCTCTTTCATTTGCACTCCATGAGGAGAACACAGAAGGTTATTGCAAACTTGGTCACTGCTGTTATTTGGGTGTGCACCAGAGAAAACATGCATTTGTGTTCTTTTGTTGCCTCTAAGCTACCAGCTTTGCCTCTAAGTGTTTACCATCCAGAGACATGTAGGTGGAAAAGGAATCCAGGCATTGCTCCCTCAACTATTACAGTTTAGGGGATTTTTGGGCCTGGGTAGAAAAACAATTTGTTCTTTGCTAGGGAGCTGAATTTGCTGAGGTAAGAGGGAAGCAGCCCTGACAGTAAACATTGCTTCTGTGTCACTGCTGGGATCAAGAGCAGTTTTAAAGCATAAGTAACCCACAGAGGCTGGAAAACAGCTTAAAACTACTTTCAGATTCCTAAACTGAAACTGCTGTAAAGCCTAAAACATTAACACGGTGCATTCATAAACTCAGTGTGGTAAAACCCAGCTTTAATGCTGGAGCTTTGCCTTGTGCAAAACTACTGAGCAGGGTTCCCAAATATGCTCTGAACTACAAGCCTTAAAAAAAAAAACAAACAACAATGAAGTGGACTTATACCAACCTGCAATTGGTTAGAACATCTGCCAGGAGGCTCAGGAGGGATTTTGATCTCATCTGGAGACATGTTCCTCACTCTCTCTGAAAAAGAAGCTGGAGAGAGCAAAGTGGGATGAGTTCTGGCACTACTGACGTGAATTTCAGCCATACAAGTCATTAAATTTCTTTTATATCTTTGTCAGCACTACTCCCTCATTGGGAACCCAGGGCAAAGGTGATGAGAATGCTGACAACTGGTACTTGTGGTGTTTTCAAGGTGCTGAGCAAGAAGCAAGTACGGAACCTAAAGGTTGGGACATTAGAAGAGGGATGTGATGCTTGTTTTATTGATACCTACACTCTTGGAGAGAGCACTGGACCATGCATGTGGAGGAGCACAGGAACAATTTTATACAGTCTGGCTCCTTCCCATTTTGGGGGAGATAATCACTTGGTGACTGTCTAGTTCAGGACATACCTGGATGAACCAAAATGGTTCAAGGAGGGAACAACGCTCCCCAAGGCTGTCAGAAGTTAACCACAAGAAATTACATTTCATCCTTAAGTTTAACACTTCCTTAACAGGCACTTTGATCTTTGCTTACAGAGACAGACTATTACTAGAAAGAACAACTCGTCCTGCAGGACTGGGAACAGCCCAGTCCAGACTGCCAAATTTCCACAGCTGTTTGTATTGGGATATACTACCACAGTACCTGATTGCCCTGTAAAGATTAGTTTACAGAGTTATCAGCAAAAGAAACGGCGACATTTCCCCCCATTGCTTGCTACTTTCCCACTACTATGGGAAGCCGAGGCAATTTTCTGGCCAAGCCTTGGAGCAGAGATTTGTGCCCCATTTAAGCAGCTAGGATTGTTTTCAAGCATAATTTGTCCAGGGAACACATCCCAGGGTTGCTCTGTAATGGGTAAGAGACTTGAGAGTAGCACAGAAGTCACATCGACCAAGTTTTTCCCATGTGCAGCTCCTCAGTTACACATTCCTCAGTAAAACTGCCTGAGCTGCAGCTCCAGCACCCAGAGTTCAGCTCCTCTGAATAAAAGCCAGGAAGGCCCAAAGGCCAGACAGGGCTGCTGGAACTCTGGAGATCTACAAATAAACAACGCCACACATGACCAGTGCTGCCAGTTTCCATGTCCTTTGTAAAAATGTGAAGCACTAAGGACAATACCCTTTGGAGAGGCAAAGCTGGCAGGCAACCCACTCATTCTATTTGATCAAGATGTTGCTGAGGGTTAAATTCTTCAGCAGTTGCCAGTAACGAACAAAAAGTGTCCTTTGGCATTTACCAAGTGGGAGCCTTTATGGAAGGAGGAAAGCTTGCCAGAGTCCCCAAAGAAAGGCAGGCAAACGGAGCTCCCTGACAACAAGGCACACATTTATTACAGGTTACAGCTGATGGTGGGATGGGGAAGCCTCTGGGTTAATTAGAGGTTAGGAAACCCAGAAAGACAGTGGCAAAGACACACAAGTGTGGATAATACACAGCATGCAAGGCTTGCTGGGAAAGGTAAAAGCTGATTAATGGCTTAAGAGGTTCACAGTATCAGCAGAAATATTAAAAAAAAAAAACCCAAAAAACAACCCCAACACATTAAATCCAGACTTCATAAGGCAAAGACAGCACCTAAAAAACTTAAAAGAAAATCAAGCCTAGCTCCACATTAGACATCCCCCAGGCTCCCTTGTCTTTGCAGATGAGCCACAAAGAAACAAAACATTTATGGGAAGGGGAACTATGTGCTCATATAAACTCAGGAACTCTGGGCAGGACCTCTGTTTTACCAGCAAAAAAAAAGTCAAAGTCACAAGAATATCTTCAGCAATCCATTCAAAGCCTTCTTGAAAAAACAATAATTTTGGAGGCAGAACAAGAGCTCCCAATGCGACAATATATTTTGATATATGATTTTTTAGGTTTGGTGCTCATTTCTTCTTTTGTCTGAACCTTGTGAAAACAATCCTTTATCAACATTATGGGGGGCAGCATCTTTTAATGGTTTACAAGGAACTGGAGCTAAGGAATCTTTGCCTCCTGCAATCCCACCAGAGCTGGAGGCAGCTGAACACTGCCAGCAGCAAGGCAGGACATGCACCTCACAAACTGAGCACAAACTTGCAGCATTACTCAGTTATTTCATCACATTGCAGCCAGACTGAGTTGCCACATCATTAGGAAGAAAAGGGTGAGTTTAAGGGTGAGTTTAACCCCTTTGGGCTTATTTAGAGTAAGAAAGTACAAATTACGCACGCCCTCCAGCAGTCCTCAAACTTGCTCCCCAAACAGACAGAATGGCTGATTCCACAGCATCTTTTTCCCTAGAGGAAAGGGTTGCTGGGATTATAATCCTGGCACTTGCATGTATGGCCACAGGCTCCTGTATAAAACCGTTTGTGTTTTCCAAGTCCCAAGGGCAGCTTTCCACCATCTCTACAGCAGTAACTGCAGAAGAACAGCTCACAACAAGGTGTGTCCTCACAGGATACATCCAACTGCTCTGTGCATCCTGTTATTTCTGCCAAGATCAAAGTTTTACTTTGACATGAGTCACAGGTAGTGACACTGGCTTCAGCCCCTAATTTGCCCTGTGATTTGCAGGCTCACAGCCTAGAGGATCTCCAAGTGTGGACCTCAGGAAGTGGCTGTTGGCACAATTAATCACTCCAGGCACACCCAAATTCTGGCTCACAGTAAGTAAATATCTTCCCCAATCAGATTCTCAGTCCTGACAAAGAACTAAGGCTGTGAAGCAGATCCCATGAGTCAGATGGGGGTTCAAGAAAGCAGGGACCACTCCCCCTGAAAGCATCCTGCTGCTAAAGGACATTCCTGGGGGTGCTTAGTCTCCTTCCACAAGCTGACCTAAAAATGTGCTTCATCAGCACAAGCAGGAGGTGTTTGTAGCTTTTTGTGCAGTCAGCACATGCACTACGGCAAAGGAGAGCCACTCCTCTGCTCCCCAGCCATGCACAGCAGGCCAAAGCACAGGCAAATATTAGGGGGTACCTTGCAAAGACTCAGCACCTCAGCAGACAGTGATGGATTTTTGTTCACCACATCTTGGTGAGGCAGAAAACTAAATGGAAATGCTACATTTAATGTGCTTCAGTTTGAGCTAGATGCATTATGTGACCTATACCAAACAGAAGGAGACAATCTGCAAAGCAGGAGAGAAAGTGGCACAGTGCAAACTGTGAGCTCCACTTCCAGAAGGAAACGACTGCTCTCAGTCCAAAGGCTGTGCTGGAGACATTGTCAGAGAGCACACAGGAATTCTGTTTCCTACAGATGGGTAGGAATGCTTTCCTAGTGAAGAGAAAACCAAAATAACAGAAAGCACAGGAGCTGGCTGTACAGGACAGACATGGTACAGATCATGGCTCTTGGATTAATGCTGCTCCCAGGTAGGATGAAGAACTCCTGTCCCTTTCAGGGGTCATTTATATGCTGTGTTTGAAGCAGCCACAAGGGATTAGAGGCAGTTCAGGTGCCAGTTTGTTTCTAAAGGTCACACTATACAAAAAAAAAACAAGGAAAGAATGATCAGAGTGACAAGGGTTTCCCCTGCAGACATGCAAACCGGTGGTGCCTGGTCTCTAAAACTGCATTCCCTGGCACTCTAGTCAAGGCTGCTTGGCATAAACCAGGGTGTGGGGGTTCTGATTTCCTGGCACCAGAACACCCAAATCAGAGGGAAGAACTGGAGATAACAACATGCCACTGAGTCACCCATCCATGGAAGGACACCAGGTCCCTTTCTGCTCCATGGGCTGAGAAATGCAGAGGGAGACCTGCAACTCAGCCATACTTTCTGCTCTTATGAACACTGACTTTGTGCTGAGATATCCCAAGGGCTGGAGAGAACACTTCTTATGATCCAAAAGGGAAACAACCACACTGCAAAGAAATTCAGGGCAAAAAAAAAGCCGCTACATCCTAGAAGTATCATTTTACAAGGCTGCAGGAAACAGCAAATGCAATGTCGTGGCAGCATCATGAACTCTTCAGAGTGGTACAAAAAGCCCAAAAGGACAATGCTGATGTAGAAGTCTATGAAAATAAGTTTCACACGTATTTCCTTCTCAACCATGGGGCTGAAACCTTCCCTCTCATTCTGTCACGTCATTGATTATGTGATTACTACTTTGGCATTAAGTCAGGACAACCACACATTTCCCAGCAGCTCATCCCTGCTGTTTTCTTTATGCCAACTCCAGTGCTCACCTAGCATGCACCAAGTACATCAGGGAATGGATCCAGCTGGAAGCCTCACAGGGAAAAAAAAAAGAAAGAAACAAAACAAAACAAAAAAAAGGCAGTGAAGATGGATCCCAGCTGGCTCCCACTCCCAGAGCTGCTCCAACATTATTGTGCATCCGAGGGAGGTAAAACACAAACAGTGCCTTTGGCAGGAGCCTACATTTATTTAATACTTAAGCAACTGCACAATCACAGACTTTAATAAAGGTGATGCTGAAAAATGTAGGGTTATCTTCTGAGAAGGGCAGGCCTGTACGTTTTTAATGCAAAAAGCAGTTGTGGAAAAACTCTCCAAGGAGTAGCTTGACTTCCACAGACTGATAGACAAAACCTGAGGTGCTCAGATTGGAGCAGTTACTCGCTTTGTGTCAGAAAATCTTGTACCTTTTTCCATTAAAGAATTTTAACTGTGAAAGTCCAAGTTTCCAGAAAGGGAGTGGTTCCTACATTACTCCAACCCTAAGTCTCTTGCAACAGTTCCTTTACAAGCAGATAAGATATGGTCTAATAGAACAGACCTACAGAATCCAGCATGGCAAGTATGCTGGTTCTGCACAAAGCCAGCCTGCACACTGCTGTTGGGAAAGGATATTAAAGATAAGATTGCAGAGACCTCAATCCAGCTCTCAGACTCTCCCAACACTGTTCACCCAGGAGCTGTGACACTGCCAAGTGTGCCCTGTACTGCTTTTAAATCCATGTGCAAGTCTGGGCCATCATGAGGCAAAGAAATCCAGTCTGGGCAGTCACTGGAGGAAAAGGGGACTAACAGAATTGTAACCTGAGCCTTACACCTTCATTAAGAACTTCCCACTACACCGTTTCACAACTGCACAGCTTCACCCGGATACAAAACACAAGAGGAAAAGAGCAGTTGGCTTCCAGAGATTTTGCTGAACTTTTTACCCCAAATGCTGTTGTCTCAGACATGTTTCCAGGGAGCATTTTGAGGCAGATGAGCAGATTGGAGAAAGATTTCTGTTGCATTTGATGATGAGATTGGTTGAAGCAGTTTTGCCCTCTAAAGGCAGAAAATCCAACAGAGCAGTTGCAAAGTCAGGCAGGCCAACTAAAAAGGACTTTTAAATCCCAGACTTCAGTGATGGCTGCTGTAGGAGTCACAGCTGAGCACCTGAGTATTTACCATCTTAATTTACACTTATCACATTTTACATCTGAAATATTAAGCTGATTTAAGAGATGAAGCAACTTCCAAACTCATTAGTTCTTAATGATATTATTCCATGATACCACACAACTGCAGGAGTAACCTCAGGAACAGAGGATCAGTTCAAGACAGTCAAAAATGCAATATAAAACAGAGTTTCTGTGCAGCTCCAAAGAGACCAAGCAGAGGATTGTATTTCAGGCTGACAACCCTGGACTTTCCAAATCTAATAATGGTGCAATGAATAAATGGGATGTCACAAAAATCAAGTAAGTTTTAGTAACCATTAGAAAACACACAATACTATGTCAGCACAGCTGTAAATCTAAGTGGCTCACATTTAAATGGGGATATTTCTGTTGAGTTTTGGAAGCCGCAGAACAAAGTCATCACTCCTGGTTCCACTGGCTCTGTCTAGACAAAGTGACACTATTGGTTTTAAGCTCATCTAGAAAAACACCAACACTGCCCTTTACATACATGTTTTAAACATGAAATTATTTTCATATTTTTAGGCATGAAACCTTTCCCCCAGAAGAAAAGTTCACGGAAAATGTTCAGACAGTCATTGAAACCACAGCATTGCCAGGGCAGAGGGAAGATGCTTTTTACAAGGTGGGACTTAGAAGCTTGGAAAAAAACCTGTGAATAAGTACTTCTGTGTGAACTTACCAACTAGCTCCTGAGGATCTCTTTTCTCCACTTCTGAGAACTCCTGCAAAAAAAGGAGGAAGAAATGGATTTTACACAAGTTATACCTCCAACCTAAAATGCTGTTTATTTGTTTAGAAGTTTACAACTTTATTCTGAGACAACAGAATAAAAATTAAGAACGAAATTCAATTTATTAGATAAGAGGACAGTGTCTGGACTATGGAAAGTTGAAGTCCAATAGGATGCTCCATTTCTTTGCAAAGCTAAATTTAATGAAAGAATTAAGGCTTTGTTTCACCGTGTCTTGGGCACTGAACTCCTTTGGAATTCCACAGAAACTGCTGTACTCAAAGCCTTTCCTCAAAACATATCAAACCACAGATTCTCCAGTTTTGGTGACTGGCCCTGGGCACCAACCAGGAGTCAGTGTTTTAGAGCACAGTGAGGTAAACACAGGCTGGATCCAGCCCACAGGAGACTCCTTTAGTCCTGGGAATGCCAACCACAGGTCTGTGCAACTCCCAGTGCTCTGAGCAGGATCAGCCTGGTGCATTCCCCAGAGGAATGTGACAACAGCCCTGATGCTCCCACAGCCAGAGCTCAGTGACTTCAGGGCAGCTCCTGATCAGCCTCTCCAGCCTCCCAGAGCTCTGCAGGGTCCCAGGCTGCAGAGGTTTGCCAGATGTGTGTGTGTGATGCTAAATTCATCTCTGCCACTGTGCCATGCAGGGCTTTGGCTGACAAACCCTTTAAAACCAAACTGACAGGGAGTGTGGTGATGATAAAGATCCCATCTTCCTATTTTAGAAGGATGAGCCCACTGTCAGTACTCTTGTTGCTGCTTTCCAGGAATGATACAGCCAACCTGCTCTACCAGAGACTCAAGGGCAACCTCCACTGGCTTGCAGTGCTCTGCTGGAGATCTCCACACAGCTAACCCTTGCCTGGTTATAGAAATTAAGGACACTTCATTTGCAGGTGTTTGCAGCAGAGTGTCTGAGCAGGAGGCATTATGTAGGATAAGACATGCTTAAACATGGTTTCACCACACTGAGACCAACACCCAAATATTTTGGTGCTACTGGGACATCCCAGGAGAGTCATAAGCCATATCAAGTTGAGCACAAATGAAGTTTCTGAAACAGTAGCAGCTGTATCCCCAGAGTGCCCTCTCCCCCTGCCTCCCTCCCAAAGACCTTTTGTGACTCACTGGACTGTTTGTCCAAAATTCCTCAGTGCCTCCAAACACTGCAGCCATTCATTGAACCTGACACTGACAGAATGCTGCCTCCTTGCTGCTTGGTAACCCTGACCCTGTCCTTTTCTCCATTTCCAGTCAGGTGAGAGGTGCATCAGGTGAGGAGGGAGCAGTGAGGTCACCAAGCCAGATGTGGGAACAGTCTGTGCTAAACTCACTCAGAAAAATGACCCGTTTTCAGAGAAGCCAAAGCCCTCTGGAAGCAGAAAAACAAATTCTTTGTGTGGCACTAACTGCTACAGGGCATTTTTTACAGCCACTCATGGAAGACACAAAATAAAAAAAAAGGGAAAGCACTATTTCTGCATTAGGACACTTGGATCACAAAAATACAAGGCTAAAGCTATTTTAGAAAAAGAAAGAAGTACAGAGGAACATGCATCTTCTCCCTGGCCAGCTGGCCCCAAGCCCCACTGAGATGGACAGAAGTGTCACAGCTCCAACCCCTCTGAGACAATGCCTTTGGTGTGTGCATCAACAGCCCTTCTACCAGGGCCTCCAGCAACACAGAGAGAGAAAAATTTAAACAGGAACATGACATTTCAATACGAAAAAATTATGCTAAAGCAGTAGCTCCCTTTGGTGAGAGCACTGGACAGGAATCCAGGGAATCCAGACTGTGTTCTCCACAAACCTACATGGATGGGGGGTTCACAGACTGAGCTTCAGATCAGCACTGGAGAGGTGGG
Organism: Chamaea fasciata; assembly: GCF_029207755.1. Classification (NCBI taxonomy): domain Eukaryota; kingdom Metazoa; phylum Chordata; class Aves; order Passeriformes; family Sylviidae; genus Chamaea; species Chamaea fasciata. The sequence goes on along the minus strand of NW_027094104.1, from coordinate 7,406,653 downwards.
AGCAATTTTCTGGTAACTGATGGGCTGTGAGGACAAATCCAGATGAACACAAAGGCTGGAGAAGCTCACAGAGCTGCAGAGGCAAGGTAACATCTGTCCAGGCACATACAGTGATTCACCAGCAGTAAATACATGTGGTCAGGAGGCTGCTCATTCCCTTTCAGGGGGGAACTTGCTAGATGGGTAATTAAAACTATTTCTCACCTTGGTTTGAGACAACAAGCAAATGTTTGTTGAGGTGAAAGGAGGGAACTGCTTTAGCTCCAACCTTGACTAAACTATATCCTGCACTCTCATCTCTTGAAAGTTTTCAGTGGAACTGAGAGGGAAGTGGAAGAGACAGACTGTGTCCCTGAGCACCTCTTGATCCTTCCTCATACCCAGCACTGCATTTATTATTCCATTATGTTCCCCATCTCCTTCTGCCCACTTGCCCTCAAAAGCAAGAGAAATAATCCCCCAAAATAGCAATACTGCCAAGGAGGCACTGAGGCAACCCAGTGGCACAGCCAAATTCAGGTGCATTAGACATGGGCTACGTGGCCCCAAAAAGGCTGCCCCCCTCTTATTTGGGCCACTAACAGCCTTGCAAGGGGCTGTGCTGCATTTCTGACCTTTCCAGAGGCCCATTTTCAAGTCTCCTGCATGCCTGGAGTTAGTACCAAGCATAAGCACACAGCTCTCAGGAAATGTGAACTAAGATGCTGAGAGAGAATCTGATGGCCAAACCCACTCCTGTCATTAGACAAAGATCTCTGAAATGTCAGCTGTGTTAATTTGTATGTTTTATGAACTTCCAGAATCATCAGTAAGTTTGCTTTTACCGGAATTTTCTTCTTGAATTTGCATCCTTTGAGTCTGTCCCATTTCTAACAGGCTAAATAAAGCCAGGCCTATCAGGCTGAACTGTTTTGCCCCGGCCCACACGTTCCCACCACAGCAAGTCCAGTCCCCACATCCTCAGGCCTGAGCCGAGACATCAGAGAGCCCAGAGCTACACCAAGCAAAAGCAAACACGTTCAGCCCTGGATTGCAGCCACACCTCACTGCCCAGGGGATAGGAATTTTGCTTAGTGATGAGTTCCTTCATACTTCCACCCACTGCTCCATCCTGAATGAGCTGGAGACATCAACACAGCTTTTCATTAACTTGGGCTGCTTTCAAATCTCTTAAATGCCTTCAAAAAACAAATGGATGACCAACATCTCCAACAGTGCTTGTTCATATTTGCTCAGTTTGGTGTTGAAAACTACAAGGCCAAGCATCAACAACTTGACCAAAGTTTGGCAGATGCAAGGTTTAAGGAGTCTTGTTCAAACCTCTGAGTATCTCCTGAAGATCCAGAACATTCTAAAAACCTCCAGTGGAGCAATCACACAACAAGAACTGTTCTACACCCCCTTAGGCTAATTTAAGTTTGAGGCACACGATGAGTACAATGAACTGATTAGGAAAGACAGCATAAAAACCACAGATCTGCAGATCTAATCTAACACATTAAGTGGAATGAAATGGAGAATCACCAAGTGGAAAAATAAGGTGCAATAGATACTGAAAAATTGCTACCTTTTGGTTATGAAAGAGAAGAAATATTTATGCGTGGATGAGAGATTACTAAAGGAATTCCAAAGCATTTAAAAAATGGAAAATTTGAAGGTAACTGAATTTTATGTAGGGAAGTTACCTAAATCCACTTAGGCAAAGGTGATCTCTCTGTAGATTACATCACCAATACCCACTGTGTTATGTATCAGTATCTCACATGGAGCAATAAATCAAGCAGGTGAGTGGTTCCAGCAGGAAGGATTTTATATCAAATCTCCCTATCAGAGTAAATATATGAAATTATTAGAGATTTCAAGCATATCAGAGCTAAAGGCATCACTTAAAGGGTTCATTTCCATTTGAATTCTGAGGCCTTTCAAAAATAACAAGGTTAAGACCTTGCTAGTGGCACCTGTACCACAGTCTTCACAAACCAAACCCCTGAAAATCTGTACAGAAGCAACTCTAAATTCACTTATAGCTTGACTGACTTAAAAAAAAAAAAAAAAGGCAATACTGTCCTTTATCATGCACTCAGCAAGTTGATTTTGTGGCTGCCTATTCCTCTGGAGCCTTCATCTCACAGGATCAACAGTTTAAGGGCCCAAAGCCAGACAGCCTCACTCCAACAAAGCCACTGAAAGGAGCCAAGGGATGCCATGGTGCTCCAGAGCCAAGCTGGAAGACTGGAAACAGAAAAACAAGCAGGAGAGAGACTCCTTTCCCCTGATCTGGAGAGTAATAAAGAGCAGACTCTGAAGAGCACAACCTGCTATGGACAAAGTATTAGAAAAAAAAAAACCCAAACCACATATTTTTCATAGATTTCTGTGCTTCCAAGAACAATTGTGCACATCAGCTCACAGACAGCAGACAACACTTATGCTGTTACTAATCCTGTTTGAGTCTAGGAAAAGGTTTTTTATTTTTTTCACTTTCCCAAGACAAATGGTTTTTTCAGGCCCTGGACAAGATGACTCTGCCTGCAAGAGCCTGGCTCATGAGCCCCCAGAGTGCTGCTTCAGTTTTCATGTATCATCATCAGTTAGAGAGGAGCAAGATGAAGGGACTGTGTGTACACACACATAAGGAAAGAGCTGCATTTTGCCTGAAGCTTTCACCTCACTGGGGTGAAATATAAACCGTCTTTTCAGTCCTACAGTGTCTCCATGCAGTTACATAAAACACAGCGTCTGCTCAGGCTCCATGGAAAATAAAAACAACCAAACACAATCCTCACAGCACGGAACAGAGATTAAAGGAAGGAAACGAAACAATATGAATCTGAGACTGATGAATTCCAGTTTGGACAGGCTTGCCCAGAAGAGCTTTATTTAATGGAAAGAATGGAGTGACTTAAAGCAAGGCTCACTAAATCCTTGCTGAAACAAGAGCCATAAATCCAGCACAATGCTCACATCCAACACAACCGTTGGCATTAACTGTCGCCACAAGGTACAAATTCAGGCAATTCTTGCAGAAGCAGGTGCACATGTCAGTGCAGGTGCACTTCAAACTACCAGGAGAAATGGTTCAAGAGGGAGGCAGGAGATACAAAACCAGACCCTGACGGCTTTAACTAAGATGGAAATTTTAAGGAATGGTGAAGCTGATGACAGGTTTGCCACTGCTCAGTTGCATTCCAGACTTGCAGCCAACTGAATCCTGCAGCTTCATTTTTCCACTGACTTTCAGGTAATATTAAAAACAACTAGACAGTACCTCCCCCTCAACATTTTTTTTTAACAGCAAATGCTCAAGTTGCAGAATTTCTTCTCTCTCCCAACTACTTCACCTGATTAATTGCACATAAATTCAATGCAAATTTAAACTGTCAGCCACAAAATGTACAGACCAGTCATGTCATTGTCAACCAGTGTATTAGCTTGAAGACATTGCAGAGAATTTTTCAGTACAGTCCTTCCACCAGTAGCCAGGGGATCTGCTGCAACAGCTGTTCCAGTGGATTTCTTGAACCTGAGCAAGCGCCAGAAACAAACGCTTTTTATTTCCCCTCCTCTCCACAATTCAGAATATCTCCCGTATTCCCAACACAGAAACAGCCTCACTTGGCTGAGTATGATGGAAAGAAACTATAACTTAGCAGAAAGTGTTAGAAGAGTTGTCTAAGCCAACAGTGATGATGGCCTTGCCAGAGCAAACAGGTGAAATGTCTACATCATGCAGGCAGCAGGAGAAAGACAACCCCAAACCCTGAATCACACTTTTTTTCCCTCCCCTTTCTTTTCTTGTTTTAAAGGAACATGGTAGCAATCATGTTCTTACTATTCCTCTACAAAGATCAGAAGTGCTCATGGGAACAGAACACCAGAAATGTCTCATTTAATATTAAAAGTGCACGACAACAACGATTCCATTTCTTGTTCCCCAGATGTGCCTGATGCTGCTGTGCACCCAGGCTGAAGGCAGCAAACAGACTCATGTCAAGTGCATTTAGAGTCTGGGGAGGAGAAAGCCAGGCAACAGGAGTACAATGCTTTTATTCCTCCTCCCCCCATTTTTTTTTTCTGGTATTGTGAGAGAGGAGAATCCCAAGAGAAAGCCTGAAACAAGCACATTTCCTACAGCCATATCCTGTTTGCCAGCTCTGCTGCATAGCTCCAGGCAAAGTGCCCAGCTCAGCGTAAGAAATTTAACTAAGCAAAACCTGTAGGGACCATGATCTAGATACCAAGAGAAGTCAAGCAGCTCAGAAATAAGCCACCAGAGGAAAAGAATCCCTGATACATCCACCCTTCAGTGACACTTATGTACAGGCTTTACAAATCTGTTTGGAGATACAATCACAGACAGAAAGGGAAGGAAGAACAAACCAGAGAGTCAGCTCCTCAGATATTCCCTATCAAAATGTGTGTAGCTGACACTGCCTTTTACTTTTCCAGCTAAATTACATCTAAAAATCCACATTCATAAACGAAATGAAAAAAGACAAAAAAACCAAAAAAACAAAACAAACCAACAAAAATCCCACTGAAAAAATCCCAGCCAAGACCTGGCAAAACATTTCAGTGAGAAAGTGCTTAAGAATGGAAGCATTCATAGCAAAAAGCCTTTAAATAGCTTCTTTGAAACTTGACTCCATTCACCTGACATATGCTATCTCAATATTTGACAAAGATTATTTGTTAGGAGCAATTTCCAGTCAAGGAACTGTGTGCCAGAACTTTTGCTTTCCATGTGGAGCTACAGCTAATAACAGCTGCTTCCCAGTGGAGCCTGGTCCCAAAGCTACCTGCTTCACTTCACAGACACAGGAGCACAACAGCTCCCAGCAGCCTGTCCCTGATCTGCACAGCCCAAAAGTTCTGCTTTCAAGTCACTTTTACTTCCTACAGTGAAACAGAAATTCACTGATGAAGTACCAGCAAGACAGGACAAGGCTGGAGGTGTCAAGCTACTTCGAGGATTTTATTTTTTACAGCTTGATGCAGTGCAGAATCAAGTAGAAGGTGAAGGTGGGCTGTGAAAATTCTGAAGCCTCACAGCAGCAAAGGAAAGGCTCAGGAGAGCTGACAAAATTAACTTCTCGCACAAGCTTTCTCCCCTAACACAGAGCACTAAAAATTCTTCATGGTTTGGAGTAGAGGCAAGGTGTAAGAGCAAGTCTCTTCAGTGAGAAATTCACTCCTCCATGAATGGATCCCACTGAGTTTATCCAGATTTTGCTCCTTCTGTACCCAGAACAGGACAGCTGGAAGGAGCTATTTTCAGCTATGTGCTGGTATTTGAGGCAATGCTCCATCTGTGCTGACTGCTCAGCCTCGCACTCTGACATGCACAGACCTGCATGCTCAGAACAGCGGCCAGAAATAATTGCAGCTACAGAGCTGGACTTGAAGAACTCAGACCTTTATCAGGTGAAATATGCAAGGGGAAGCAGCTCCAGAAAGGACTTTTCTTCAAGTTTAAAGACAAACAGAACAAGCCTGGCTCTTCTTTGGAGGAAGGCAAGCCACACCTGTGTCAATAATCCCTGGTATTTAGTACTGCAGGGAGGGAAGAGTCTGCTGCAACATGTATGCCCGGCGGGGAGGAAGGAACAAGCATGTCCATGGACATGTCTCATCTTCCAAACAGCTCCAGAGCTGGATGGAAGCCAGGAGCTCTCCAGGAGGTATTTCAGTTTCAGAGCCCAACAAGGCTGTGATTTGTCTCCCTTCAGACAGAGCTGGAGACAGGAGTACGTGTGGCAAGGGGCAAAATAATCCCAGATGCCAAATGTTGTTTTGCTTCCTAGATGCAGAACAGCTTTGACTGCCTGTGATATTCTCTAGCAATAACCAAGGTTCACCCAGATAAAATGGGAACCAGTTACGTGCTGGTTTCATGTCTGGGCACTCACTGTAGCAGTGCAGAGAACAGCATTTGCAGCTGAGTTATCTCTACTCCCCTCTAAACTCTCTGCAAAACCCTCTGGTTCTCTCTAAAGAGCTCTGAAAAAGCGACTTCAAACCTAAAGCAAGGGAAAACTACACGGATTTGGAAGCACAGACAGCATTTTACACAATTATATTAAAAGGAAACTAAAACACAGAAAAAGAATCCGAGACACAGTGCTTATCACTGGCACCTTCAGGCTGTGCTTCCAGGCAAAGGAATGAGTGAGGAAACAAACCACTGGAGTTCTAACCTTGACCTCGACCCTGGGAACTGCACAGTTCATGCTTTGAAAGTGTTTACAGAGGTGAGCTCACAGTCATGCATAATGCAAGGCCAGATTAAGGATACAACTTCTCCCAAACATACTTTTCCCCTTCTATGGAGCAAAATAATTACACCTGAGATGAAAGTTAATGAGCAGGTTCAAGCATTTTTGGAGAGCCTGGCTTGATGAATGCATGGTGAATTCAGAAAAAAATAATATGCCTTATCAAAGTAAGAGTTAATTTCAGGGATTACATTACTGCATACACACCCATTTACTGGTTCTCAGTCCTTACCACTTCTACTTTAAATCAAGATAATTTTGGTATTTAAACAAACAGGTTAAGGCAGATTTAAAAAAAAAACCCACTGCAGTCAAAAGCCTCTAAGTATTAGTACACACCTACACATCGTAACACAGTAGAATTGCTTTACAGGTATGCTGGATCAATAAAAGCTAAACATAATAAAGAGCATAATAAAGAGATTATCAAGAGGAGGTACTTAGACATGCTTAGAGGCACAGTATTCCTCTGAAAATTTGACAGCCTTCTGCTAGATCCTGGTTTGGCTGCCTCTCCATACAACACCTCGAGGATGTAGAGGGGACCCTTAAAACAAAATCAGGAAAGGAAAACATCAAAGCAGCCACCTGTTCTGAAAAATTGCTACCATGTGTCAGGCATTCACCTGCCAAGGGAGTGGCAAATTTCTTAGCTTTCCTGCACTAGCTGGTCCTGATACAACAATCAAGGCTCAAGAGTTAATGATTTCCCTCTGGGAAAGCTCCAGGACCCAAGCTGCAGGGCTGGGCTCTGTACTTGATCAACACTCGCAACCTGATCTTCATCCAGCCCTCCAGTATGAAGCACAGAACCCCTCAGGTGAGGCTTGGAGCACAAGGTCAATATTTTAAGGTTCATTTTTCATTTTCCAGCAGGGCTGGTCCATTTAGTAAGCTCTCAAAGCTTTTATCTTGTTACTGCATCAAGGATGTAACCAGAGCCAGCTGCTGGCCAGAGCCCCAGCAACCTGCAGCCCCTTAACCCTGTCCTTTCAAACCAGTACATCTCACACCCAACCCCAAACCTCCTTCACCTTGTACCCAGGGCTCCATCAGCTGAGGAAAGGGCACAAAGAATTCATCCAGGCTGTGGATTTCACTGCTTTAACAGCACTGTTAAACAACAGATTTTGTTGCCTATTTCTTTTCCCTTCAAAGCAGAAGGTTTTGTTTCTAAGGTGCTTTTAAGGCAGATGCTTGTTTACAATTGCTGACTGCTCAGGTAAAAGCAACTGTGACCATTGACAAACCTGTTCTGTTCCAGAACCTGGGCACATCCATCCAGGTTTGATTTCTGGAAGAGCAGCTAGTTCTACTCAGATTTGAATCTCCAGTTTCCCGTGAGTGCCTGAAGCACTTTAAAATGTAGTTACAGTATGCAACTGAATATATCTGAATCTGCTGCTTAAAGAGAAAGATTCTGCTTTTTGCTGCAAGCACAGTGTGTTTTTGAATAACTCACAGATGCTCACTAACATGAATTCCATGGGCCAGAAGTCTGCTCTGGAAAATGCTTCCAGGTGACTGATGAGGTTTAAATATCCTCCGCCTCCTGGCACACCTTTTCCTCCAAACAGGTGCATAAAAACTTCTCTATCTTGCCAAGAGTAGAGAGAAAACAGCATTTTGACATCACAATGTTAGAACTTGGAAAGCTTATTGGGACTTGCTCCTTGGCAAAAAAATAACCCACAGGAAAGCTGCAGTCCCAACCAGCACTGTATTGGCTTCCCCTAGGGCTGAACAGCCAGAGGTGCCCCTTCATCAAAACCAACAAGGGCAGATTCCCTGGAATCAAGAGAAAAACCTGAGACAAATATAAAATAAATATCTTCCCAGCGGGGCTATTTGAGGCAGGCTCCAAATTCCACTCTCCCCACCTTCACTTTACCAAAGAATTTTTACATCATTCCCCACTTTCTGTCTCTGACTCCATCCACAACTGATGCTTCTGGAGGTTTTGTGTCTGACAGTATCCAAGTGCACAACGAGGCAAATCATGGGAGGCACCAGCAACAAGGAACTGCTCCACACAACCTGGCTCCATTATTCAAGGTATGAACTCTAGGTAGTTTGTGCACAATATGTACTAAGAGCCAAAACAACAGGAAAAAAAAAAAAGAAAAAAAAATATATTCAGTGCTTGAAATTAATATAACTGACTGATGAATTGCATTTCTTTTTCCTCATTCATGCATTTTAAATTATTTACTTTCTGCCTACGGTCAGATTCAGACCTTGGAAAAGCCCTAGCCCTATATGAAGAGCATGGGGAATCTATTTAAACATATTTCCAGGTCTCTGATGTCTCCATGAAACTGAGCAGGCACAACTACAGCCCTCTGCAGGTTCAAAACAAAATTAAGTTACCCCAAAGTGTTAACAAGTTATAATCAAGGGCCTCCCTTTTTGCTGCACTTTGGATTTACAGTAACTGCAACGCTTGTTAGCTGCCACAGACAGTGCAATCTCCAAACAGTGAGGATGGAGAAGAACACTGCCACTTGGTGGAAAAAGGGGGAAAAGAAACATTTGCAACTGCTCCAAGTACAAATACTTCCACGGGGATGTTCCATCTCTCCCCATCCCAAGTGAATTTAACAGCATGGCTGGTGCAGCTGCCCCAGTGCCCCCAGTGCCCCTCACCAGCACAGCACGGGGCTGCCTCCACAGCTCTACCCTGCCCAGTGCCAGCTGGCTCCACAGCTATGACTTAATATTCAAAAAAAAAAACCCCCCAAAAGGTCAAAGGAGACAATTCCCCTTTTCACCTGTGTTTGAAGACATCTATTAAGGATGACATGGAAGTCTGAAACCGCTGAGTTTTAGACTCAGTTCAGCTTTGCCTCTCTCCTACTCTTCTCAAATCCTCTCCCTTCGTGCCATGCTGGGAAGGCAGGAATTACATACCACCTTTATTTTATTTAATTCAAATTTTCAGCTCTTGCAGAATTACTATTGCACAGTCTACTAAGATACAAAATGCTTTTCATTTTTAATACATTCATTATTTCTTTGCTTCCTCACTGAAGGTGAAATACTGCTCTGGGGCCATGTGTGGCTTTTCTTCAGAAGTGCAAAAAAAAAAGCAGCACACAAAACTCACTGAAAGCAAGAGGCTTTTTAAACAAGCCAACATGAAATGTCAGTGACATATTAAAGCAGCAACCACACAATCCAGTGGTGAGATTCCTGTCATGTATGATTACTCAGATAAGATCAACTGCAGTCTAATTCTGTTCTTTCTCTCTGCCAGACCTATCCTCCACTGCCCTGAAGTCCTATAGCTCCCTTTTAGAGAAGGCAGAACTGCAACAGGGCCCTACTACACAACTTCAAAAACTTGATTTATACCAAATTTATCTCCTAAGGAAATCCCATATTTTGATTTCATAGTACACATTTGAATCCAGCAGTTTTTACAGAAACATCTTGCTGGCATGTTTACCAGGGCAAAAATGCGTAAGTGGAAAAAGGATAAAAGTTAAAGATTCCCTTTTCCTTTCTTTCAAAAAAAAAAACTTCTTTCTTGCAACAAGGAAAGGAGACAATACATTCCATTTCCAAGTGCCTGGGAGCCATTTCACACACTTTCCCCAGCTGCAGTGCAGCTGCCAAGATTTCCAGCTGTGTGTCACTGTAAATCCATAAGAATACTGTGGGGCCTGGAAGAAGGTGCTGCTAGAAAACGAATTCAAATAGAACAGAATAGCTAAACACATTCATTTGCCTTCATCTTAGCCTATCAAAGCCCTGTGGTAAATAGAATTCTCTACAGAGTTTTGCTTTGCAGCACAGTCCTCTGGTTTTCATAGCAGAGTTTAAGGACTGTCTGCATCCTTGAGGAAGCTGCTGGATAAAATAAACGCCCTTGCAATTGTTCATAACTCAGCATCCCTGACAAACAGGACTGCTTCTACGGAACCAACATAAAAATTTAATACAGTTGTCTATAGTTTCAAATGGATTTGGTGTTTTGTCCTCCAACTTTTAGCCTGATCCAGCCTGACCAGCTTTTAGCACACAGTCTTGTGTGCTGTTGAACATCTGCTGTTCAGCAGAAACAAGGTGAAATCCCAAGATAAACGACGATTTCAACTATTTATGATAATAGCTATTATCTGGGGATCTTATTTCACTTCTTAAATTTATCTACGACCTTTACAAAACTGCTTCATTCGGAAGGACAGAGCTGGAGAGAACTGAATTGATTTTGGCCTTCCACGGCCTCTAAGAGCACAGGATCATTTATTCATTAAGTTGTTCTAAATGAAGAAATTATTCCAACTAACCGTGGTCATAGAGAATTCTGTACTGGATGCTGCACCTCCCACATCACTGCAAAACAGGTGAGATGCTGTCAGCAAACTTCAGATCTAGTGCACAACAGGAGCACGCTCATGAAGGCTGACCCTCATTGTGACTCCCCCTGTGATCTATTAACCACCTTTGATAGAAGCCAGAACTAAAGTCAGGAGCACAGGTTAAAGCTACAAAAGGTGTAGAACTAACTACAGATCACAAACGAACACCAAGCCATGCTGTTAAGACTTACTCCTCTTGTACTGAGCTTCCCCACCACCACCAGACCACACTTTCAAATACCTTTAGGTCACCAGCCTCAGGTTTTTCAGTCTCTGAATCGTCATCTTCCTACAAGACAAGAATTTACAGGATTAAGCTTAAAGAGCAGGCCTGGCAAGTAACTGAACTTAACAGCAAAGGGCATTCAGCAGCCCAGCAGTAGTCCAAAACCCTTTCCATGGAGGGTAGTTTTGTCCCACCCACTCACAACCAGAAAACAAGTCCTATAGTCAGAGGAAGAAGTGTTTGTTTGGATTGGGGGGGTTTTTGTAGGCAAAAGCATCACTCAGTAGCAGTTATCCCTACAAAACTCATGCAGCTCTGGAATACTCAGAATTAGACAACAAGAAGCAGCAGAACTGGGGGAAAAAAAAGCATTTGTCCTTTGATAATTCTGTCCCCTCTAGCTGGCAGGTGGTGATTGAAGAGCCTCTGTTCAGCAGTACCCACCAAAAAAGCAGCATTTGCAAGGCCTGTGATAATCCCAAACATCAGCAACACACACAGGACACACAGCTGGCCTGCCACCAAACCAAACATGCAGCTTGGAGAGGCTCTGGCCCAGCACCAGGTTCCAGGGATCCAGCAGATACAACCTCCTTGCTGGGGCACCTCCTCACAGGTGCTGTGAACCTCCACAGAAGGGAACACTGACAAATTCCAGCTAACAGTCTCCCATTAAAAAAAAAAAAAAATTATTTTATGAACCAGAAATAAACCAAAGAACTGGGGGAACTTCTGCCCTGTGAGAGCTCAAAATACTGAACACAGCATGGTGTGAAAATCCACACCAGGTGAGCAGGAAGCTCTGGTTTGGTCCCCACTGGCAGTAAAGCTGCTGTCCCCTCACTGGGCATCCTCCAGGTACCCCTGTTTCTGGACATAAACACACACTCTGGGTTCAAAACAAGTTTGAGGAGCAGAAAGTGTTTTTCATGCTCACATAACTCAGCAAAATGCTTTTTCTTCCAAACTTTCCCACAGATTTCAATGTTGGCCCCAAAACATGAACTCGATGTTTCAGCTTTAAAAGGGGAAACAAAAGAAAAAAGTGAAATGAGAGGTGCTGCTGAAAGGAAGAGTTTACAAGGAACTGCCCACCTCAAAGCACTGGCACATGAGGCAGTTGTGACAAGGCAAGCTAGACTGACCACACAATAAGGTAATTAGGTTTTAATTCACTGAATTAAGAGGCCCTCTCACAGATGTGAGACAAAAATTCCTTCACTTCAGCTACTCTCCAGCTTCCCTTTCTGAAAGATGTACATATGACAATAATTCAGCCCAGACTGTCAAAGGTTAATTAGTGAGTTTGTAACTGGAAAAGAACCAACTAACTTGGTGTTTACCACAAACGAGATTGCTCTCCCCTCTAGAGTCTCTATTATGTAGATAAAAGTGATTTTTATCAAAGCAAGAATCGGTTGAATTATCCATGTTGCAGACAATAACTGAAACAGCTCTCAAAAACTTCTCACCTAGCAGGGAGTAACAACATTAACAAACAAAGCAGCATTTCTGAGAACTGGCTTTGAATAAAACCAGAGGCTTCTCAGTCACTGCTAAAAGTAGTTAAAACACCCACTGGGTTGTACAGAGCAAAGAATAGGACAGCCTGAGTCCACCTCACCCTGCTTTCTCTAAACGACTCACAACCCTCACAAACTACCAGCACAAGCAATGCCAAGGGAGTTTTCAAGTCTGCTCAGAGAATATTTAATGGAAAAGGAAAAAAAGGAAGTAACTTGTGCAACCTGCACTGTAACCACAAACCTGTGCAAGATCCCCTGGCTGACACCAGAGTGACTGACATTGTCTGACTGTCATTTCCTGAACGGCAGCTGATGATGGACAGCTGCACCCTGCCCCAAAAGCTGTGTGTGCAGTGAAGCCACTCCATTCACAGCCCCTTTACAACACGAACTGCACCTGGATCACACACAGGCCTTCCTCTGAACCACAGAGACCTCACTGGAACAGAGTCTAGAAGTGCTGGATATAAAAAGAATGATCACTGAAGCAGTAAAAAGCTTCACTGCTCTGCTAAGGGAGACACCAGGGGCAACAGAACAGAACAACTTAAAGCAGGAACAAGAGACTGAGGGATTCCTTGGCTGCAGCTTGGGCAGAAAACAGTGTCTCCTAAGAGACTGATCTAACACACAGAGCAGATTTCAGTGAGGAAAAGTTGTACAAGCAGCCCTGGGTTTTTGGCTATGCTGTAGAAGAAAGAACTGAACAGGGAGAGGATCACACAGTGGTAAGAAAAAGGGTGACGAGAAAGAAAGGAGATGAGACCTTCCCCTTTTCCCCTCCAAACTTATTATTTCACTAGCCCAGAGCCAGGGCACAACCACACACCCTTCTGTGTGATGCAGCTGCACTCACAGACTGTGAGCTCCCTGCCTGTCCCCCACACTGGCGTTGTCCCAGAATTCAGGTGACATCAGACACTGCCACGCACCTGGGACAGACAAAAGCCCCCCACACACAGACAGGACACTGTCATCACATCAAGGTGACCTGCTGCAGGGAGGGGACTGAGCTCCACACAAAAGGATAATTTAAGACAGCACAGGAGTTTATTCTTTTTAATCCACCAGCTGACAATATAGCCCTGTAACAAGGTTCTTATATGTCAATTATGTTCAAAGAACAGCTTTTATTTGGAGTGGCTGTAACAGCCTTTTTCCCATAAAAGAGTCCAACGACACCAACACAGTAACGAGCAACACAAGCTGTGCCGAGCTGCTGATGGATTTCAGGGCAAATGCTTTCTGCTTTAAAACAAAGAGGAAAGGAGTAGGTGGAAAGTGCAGAAACCCACACGAGGAGTCACATATTCCGGGTTCCATCACGGGTGGCTATTCGGGGTTTTTATTTGAAAGAGAAAAGCCTCTACAGCCTGTGCAAGGGGTCAGGACAAGCTCCCGGAGCAGGGAGGTACTTACTGACTGCCTGCTGTTCTCATCGTCCTCCTCTTCGTAGCCTTCCTCGTCCCCATCCAGGCGGGTAAAGTCATCTTCTCCGTACCCAACTGAGACCAGGCCTCCTTTCTCTCCTAAGAAGGAAGAGAAAAGGAAAACGGTGAGGAAAGAGAAGGCAGCAGCATGCGGGGCCTTCCCTTCACATAGGGGAAAGCGCCAGGCCGGCGCGGGCCGCGCGGGGGAACCCTTGCGCCCCAGCCGGCCGCCTGTCCCAGTCCCCCGCCCACCCTCACCCGTGGGCGCTCCCCCATCGCTCCCCGCCGTGCCGGCCTCGCTGTCCGACTCCGGGTCCGAGTCCTCGGCATAAACCGCCAGCGAGGAGAGAACGCTGCGCTTCGCCGCCGCCATCTTCCGCCTCAGCCAGGGCGCACTTCCGGCGCGCGGGGATGACGTACCCGGCGCTGCCACCATGGCAACGCCGCCCTCCTTCCGCCCTCAGCGGGCTCCCGGCGCCCCGGGGGAATCCCGCCCTCGCCGCCCGACGAGAAACTGCCCGGGGAGCTCACGGCCGGAGGGGAAAACCCTCCGCGAGGAGCAGCGGAGCGTCCCGGGGGAGGAGAGGGGATGAAAAGTGCGCGGGCTGGCCCTTTAATTGAGGGGTTTGACGTCATTTTGTGGCGCCGCGACAGCACCTGCCGGGTGTGGAGCGGGCGCGGAGGGCGGGGGCCGGAACAGGGCGGAGGGGGGACAGGGGACACGGGCCCCTGGGAGGGAAGGGGGGCGGCTGAGAAGGAGCTGCCTGCCCCCACGCCCCCTCCACATCGGGTGCGGGTCGGTTTGGGGGGCGCTGAGAGCTCCCGTTACGAGCCCTCTGTGCTGCGCCCCATGGCGAGGGGGCTAACCCACAGTAAACACACTGTGGCCCTCTCCAGTGAGGGGGGTCTGGATAAGCGTCCCTGAGAGAGCCCAAAAAAGGGGGAGTGTGGCAGGGAAGCCCTGGGGGAGGCCGTGCAGGTGGCAGGGGGTCGGGCAGAGGAGGGTGGCAGCGTCCGGGTCTAGCTCAGATTCCTGTTCGCAGCACCCTTAGGATGAGCGGGAAGGCTCCCCCGGGCCTGGAGGGCAGGGTCCGGAAAGCATTGCAGAAGGTCTTCGGCTTCGAGTCCTTCAAGACTTCCCTGCAGGAAAGTGCGACCATGGCTGTGGCGCGAGGTGAGGCTCGGCACGGGAGACGTGTGGAATACGGCTGGGTGTCCGTCTCCCTGCGGGTGACACTGCAGGAGCTGCTGTTGTGTCCGCTGTGAGCAGGAGTGCCCGGCCCTCCACACCCTCCTCTGCTCTCAGATGGTTTTGGTGGCCCAGGAGCACGTGCTGCACACGTGCTCTGTGTCTTCTTCTGCCATTCCTTTTGTAACGCCGCCATTGTATCGTCCGTGCAAAGGGGAAATGGGAAAGTGCAGCATTATTGGTGTCTTTTCTAGTTGTCTCCTCACACCTGCCAGCGTGTTTGTGGTCAGATGACATCAAACCTGTTAACATTCGGACATTTTCAGAGTAAAACTGTACTCATGTTAAAGACAATACCAGCAGAGGACTTGATTTCTTGGCATGGCTGAGATCCTCAGAATCATCGGGCCATTATCAGAAACATTTCTGTGCTTATGTTGACACGCCTCAGCAGCCAGCTGGGGGTGAATAGGCAGCTCACACAAACAAGCTGCCAGCTCCCCCAGCAGCCCTCTGTGAATGAGAACAGTGCCCAGTTCAGTTTCCATCTATCACCATTCACAGCTGACAACAGAGCTGTCAGAAGTGGGATTCTGTGTGCAAGGTGTCTCACCTGTTAACCTGGTGTCACTGGCACCTTCCTGGCTTGAATTGGATCCCGGTTAGTGCAGGAGCAGACACTCACTGTAGGATATTATCAATGTGGTTGGGATTTCTCACTCCTGTTTCATGTGAGGGGTCTTTCTGGCATAAGGTTTAAGAGGATGTGGTGAAGTTCTGGCATAGGGCTGGTAATGTGGTGGGTGGAGGTCTGTAAAATGAGTGAAAGCAGCTTTTCTGGAGGAGATTCAGCATGAATAACTTCTCTTTATCTTGCTTTCTGTGTATCTTCTGGTACTTTTGTACAGCTGCCTCTGAATGTTTACAAAGCAATCTGAGGTTCTTTGAAGGAAACCACTGCTGGCATGCAAAGCATGGCTGTGCTTTTAGAACTCAACTGAAGTGTTTAGTTGCTACACCACCTGGTACATGCACACACGTGCTGTTCCTGCCCACCCCTCCAGCCTGAGCCCCAGGAACTCAACACCACTCAGAGGCCTTGAGCTTTCTTCTGTTGTTTTTGCAGGAGAGAAGGATGTCTTTGTGTGCATGCCCACAGGGGCGGGGAAATCCTTGTGCTACCAGCTTCCTGCAGTTCTGGCAGTGGGCATCACCATTGTCATTTCACCTCTGATTGCATTGATCCAGGTAACTGTCTCCTGTTAGCTGGGGAACAGCAGTCAGGGAAGGGGTTGGGAGCCTCTGGAGGCACAGCAGCTGCCCTCTTGTCTTTCTGCCCACGAGTCTCTGCTGCTGACCTCCCTCTGGATTCTCTTGATGTCTCAGTGTGCTTTCCTTACCCTGGGATAGGTGAGGACAGCAGAGTATCTCTGGTGTGATACTTTGCGTTTCTCTAAAAGGATGGTTTTGCCTTTAATGATGACCCGGTGGTTTCTATAGCTGGGCCTTTCTCCATTTTCTCCAGCAAAGCAGAGTAACTCAAATGCACCAAAAGATGGATCTTTCCTCAGAAAAAACCCTGCCCGTTTACCTATAAAGTAATTACTGCAGGAGTAGTGAAGTTGCCTTTGAAGGCAGAATTCATTCTGCATCAAAATGTCTTTTTGTTGCAATCAGTCTGTGATGGGAAGAAGCTGGTTTAGCAGAGCTGCTCCATGAGCACTTTCATCTGTGAGACTTTTTCCCTCTATTTTGCCTTTTCTACTGCTTCATCACCTGTTGGGAGAAACAATTCCCTGTAGCAGCTGTAGCATTGCTTAGACTTGTGTAGACCATTAGCACTGTGTGACATCTGGTGCTGCAGACTGCTGCTTTGGGATTTGTTATTTGTGGAATTATTTTAACTCCTTTACGGTCTCACTGTAATACCCATTAAGAATGATAGCAGGCTTGGTGATACTTCTCAGGAAGATACACTAAAGACTCAATTTGTTCCAAGTGTGAGGATTACTGATTTAACTCCAGCATGGCCAATATTAGTGAAATGGAAGTTAAGATATACCATTGATAAGAGAGTTACAAATAGGTTGAGATGGGCTCAATGACTCTTAGGGGAAAGAGCTGGAGTAAAGCCCCAGTCTTCTTATCAAGCCCTGAGAAGGGGTTGCTGTGCCTGAAATGATCATGATGCATTTCAGTGTTGCCAAACTTCAAGAGTTCAGCCTGTGCAGTTCATTATAGGGAAGGCTGAGGGATGACTGTGAACAGAAAACAGACATTAAATCAATGACTGAAACCAGGTATTGAGTAAAATAATGAGATACTTGTTTTTCAGGACTCTTCCTATCCTGAAATGTCAGGTGCTAGTCAAGTGCAAGTGAGCAGGGGCCAGGGAAGTGAATTTGTATAGCCAGTGTTCATCTGGATGTGATGCCACATTTTCTTCTTGGTTTTCATGACACGATTCTCATCCATACTTCTGGTTCTGCTGCAGTGGTGATTTGCATGATCCTTTTACTTTGTCCTGTCTCAGTTGTGTTAGGACATCCTTCAGTTATTTTGGAGTGAACTGCTCCCTGTCCTTGCAGGGCAGGAGTGTTCTTTTTCCATTTGTGACAACTCTGTAGTGTAAATACTGAGACATGTTCAGGTCATGGCACCTGCGATGAGTTGTTTTGCACAGATCCCTGCTAGTATTCCCTAGCAGTGAAAAGACTGTCTTAAAGTGAATGGATGCACAAAAATGCAGTTAAATGGAAGAGCTGGATGGAGCTCACAGGTGAAGGAAAAGGCATCCAGAACTGAAGTTGTAAATAACAGGACTGTAGGTGTGTGTTGTCCTGGGATTTGATCCAGGAGCTGGAAGCTGGGGCCTCACCCTACTAATCTTTCTTGGTGCTGCTGACTTTCTTTATTCCCATTTGATTTTCATTTCTATTTTGTATTTACTCTAGGATCAGGTGGATCACCTTCTGGCTCTGAAGATCAAAGCCTGCTCTCTGAACTCCAAGCTGTCTGCCCAGGAGAAGAAAACCATCCTGGCTGACTTGGCGAGTGAGAAGCCTCAAGTAAAGCTCCTGTACATCACCCCAGAGATGGCAGCTGCCTCTTCCTTCCAGCCAACACTGAACTCCCTGGTGTCCAGAAACCTCCTGTCCTACCTGGTCATTGATGAAGCTCACTGTGTGTCCCAGTGGGGACACGACTTCCGCCCCGACTACCTGCGCCTGGGCTCGCTGCGCACCCGCATCCCCCACACCCCCTGCGTGGCCCTGACTGCCACTGCCACCAAGCAGGTCCAGGAGGACGTGGTGGCAGCACTCAAGCTCAAGCAGCCACTTTCCACCTTTAAGACTCCTTGTTTCAGATCTAACTTGTTCTATGACGTGCAGTTCAAAGAGCTCCTGACTGATCCGTACGCCAACTTGAAGGATTTCTGTCTGAAGGCGCTTGAAGTGAAGGGCGCCACTGGGGTAGGTTTTACCTGTAGGGAAGAAAACTAAACTGGACAAAATCTACCTTAATGGACCCTAATCTTCTCGGGGTTGGTGGGGTCTTGACAGGTCTGTGGCAGAAAAGGAGGAGGTCCCAGGAAGGAAAGTGCTCGTGTGTATTTTCTAAGTCCTCTAAAAGTGCACAGGTATTTTTTTTAGTTCCTCTAAAACAGGTAGAATGTGAAGGCTGTGTTCCTGTCAGAGGTGTCCTCAGAAGGGAGTTGAAGAAAATTGATTAGGTAAAAGAAAATTGATTAGGAATATGGAACAAACATTTCCACTTGGTTTGGACCATTGTGTGTTTGCGTTCTGCTCTTTTAGTGTGGTGGGGATGAGCAGAAGCATTTGAAGTGTTGAATTTCCTGCTCTAACACTAATTCTCAAAATAACTCTCTGCAGCTCAGCTATAACCTTGGCACCTGGGTGTGTTTGTGAGATGCTTCTTGCCTTGTGTCTACTAGGAAGGTGAGGGGCTGTATTTGCAGCTTTGTTGTTTGACTTCAGGCAGTGTCCTGGCCTTTGTCTCCTGGCTCCCAGGTGTACTCCGGCTGTGGCATTGTGTACTGCAGGATGAGGGATGTGTGTGACCAGCTGGCCATTGAGCTGAGCTACCGAGGGCTGAAAGCCAAGGCCTACCATGCAGGTACTGGAGTCTGCATCTCTCACTAGCTGGGAGAACTGAACTCTGCCACCTGGGTTGGGGCTACCTAGAAAAGAGCTTTCTAGGCGTGCTCTGCACTCTGTGTGATGTTCACACATCAGGTCTGTGAGGTAAGTGCAGGCCCTTCACCACAATGGCATTCCCTTGTCTCCAGAGCTGTTGGTTTTGTAGGATCTTTCATGGCCTGAAAATAACAACTGCTTTTATCCTGGGTGGGGATCTAGGGTTTTTTTTTCCCTTTGGAATAAAAACAGCTGTTGCCAACTTCTGCTTGGTCCCTGGCCAGTTTAAACACTGAGAAGAAAGGAGTGTGTACATCAGTCAGTTTTAGTGAAGGAATTGGCCTGCAATGGGGGAATGGATGAGAAAGAAAACCCTCTTGTTTCTTTCCTTCTTGCTTTTTTGGGGGTTTTGTTTTGTTTGTGGTTTTTAGGGTTGGTTTTTTGTTTGGGGGTTTTTTGTTTGGTTTTTTTGCCGGTTTGGGTTGTTTTTTTAGATTGGTCGGTTGGGGTTTTTGTTTGTCAGGTTGTTTTTTTTTTTCCTTTTTTGAGGGGTACAGTTTGTTTGTTTGTTTTGTTTTGTTATGGTGTTGTTTACTTTCTTTTCCTTCCCAGGGCTCAAGGCAGCTGACAGGACTTCTGTGCAGAATGAATGGATGGAGGAGAAGATCCCTGTCATTGTTGCAACCATCAGTTTTGGAATGGGAGTAGACAAAGCAAACGTCAGGTGTGTGAGGCTGGGTGTTGTGCACCATCAGAGACTGAAACCTGAGCAGGGGGAAGAGGAAAAGTCTCTGGCTCTGTTACCTAATACACCTGACTCAACTGCCTGATGAACAATTGCTTAAAGCAACAAAAGCAGTGCTGGACCATTTTTTCTTAGAAGCAGCAAAACCAAACCTGGGAGGGCTTTGTAAAAACATTAAACACAAGGCAGCAGAGCTCCTTTTTGCCAGTCATCCTCAAAATCAAGAAAATTGGAGGAATGCTTTTCTGCCACACCCTCCAGGGTTTCAGAAAGAGCCATCTCAGTGCAATCACAGCTGTCTCTTTCACTTGTCTTAGTGCAATAGCTGCTGTTTAAAAGCAGTGGAAAGAAAAGCTGCACCTAAAATAATTCATCCGCCCTCTATTAAAATAGTCAGAGCCAGCTGTTTTTGGAGATCTCTTGCAATGGAACGGGGAAAAAATAGCCCCTCACAAATGGCAATAACCATATAAAAATACAGCTCTGGTCCAAGGACTGAAATTCGGCACGTGGTTTCCATTGCTGTTCCTCTGAGATTGCTGTCCCCATAAGGGCTCTGTGTTAGAATTCCTGCCCTGAAATATGGCTGTGCTGAGTTATTATTGTGATCACTTACTACAGGGATAAGCTCAGACAACACCCACACCAGACCTGATCCTCAAAATCCACGTACAGAAGTTGCTCTGAATCCTGTGAGAGAAGGGCAGGATATCACTGAGCCAATCCCATCAGTTCACAACTGTGCCACCCCTCTCCCCTGTCACTGCGCTGCCAGGAAACAGGATCCCTGAGCAGTGACAATTTTACTCCTTGATGAATCTTTCCAAACAGAGAAGTGAGGAGTCTCCTAGGACATGAATTAATGACCTGCTGAAGCCACTCTGCCCTGTCCAGTGTCATTAAAAAAGGCAAAGAGTAACTGAAATGCATAGGGCTGACTGAAAGTGAAATATAGCTGAAATATGCTGGTAGTCTGGTTAGTTTACAAGGAATACAGTTAAAATGATTCTTTACAGGATTTTTTAAAAAATAACATTATACCCAAGCCAAGTTAACAAGGCACTGCTGCTTAGCCTTTGCTCTGCGTTGGCAGATTTCTGAGTATCCATGCATATGTTATCAAATAAGATCAGGTCTGACAACTTCAGGAGGTGACTCTTCTGGACAAAAGGGAAAACAGAGGTGGTGTCCCTTTTTTTTCTGATGGAATCTGGTCCTCTCTCTTCATTGTTAGTTCAGTTCTGCTTAAAGTTATTTATCAATTTCTTCAGCAAACTTCCTGATGGGGTTTAAATGTGCAGGGCTCTGATACTTCTTGCTTGGCGTGTTCCTGGTCTGTTTGTGTTTGAAGAAACACATTTGCTTGTTATTCTCATTTAATCTTTAGCTACACCCATATGCATCATACCTGCCCTTGGGTCATGCTGGCTTTGAGGAAGATTTGAAAACATTGGCAGCATTACTGTGCTGTCCAATTCTCTCAAAACAGGTAGAAGCAGAATTGCGGAATAGTCAGGTACAAGCAGGTTTAAAGCAGTCTTGCAGTGCTGTGTTGAAAACCTTCCTGCAGAGATTACATAACATTTAGTAATGATTCTATAGTCCTATTTGCTGGTTAGGAAAGGTTGTCTTCATCTGAGAAGCACAGTGAGGTGGAATTTCCCATGGAGATTTTGGCTCAGTGCCTTTTTAAAATAAAGTATTTCAAATTGTGTTTTGTAATGGTGCAGTTGTGTCCTGCAAAATATATACAACTTTTTTATTAATGCTGTATTTTATGGTAAAATCTCCCAAACTCCTCAATTCACTGTCTTTATTCTCAGTCTTCATAGCTGCACAGTTGTATGCATGTTTGGGATACTCCTGGGCTCATTCTTTTCCATCCATTTGGAGTGGCATCCTGCTCACCTGCTGTCCAGGTGCATTTGTTTTCTCACAGCTCTGTTGCTTTCCATGTCTTGTGTGTTAAGAGGACTAAACCTTCACCTCTTCAGCAAATTCTCTTGCTGTGCTCCATCCTCTTTTATGTTTTGCTGTCCTGTTTTTTGCTGTTGTTGATGCCCACAGACACCGCACTGGTGTGTACAGTGCTCTGAGAAACCTGCAGCCTCATGTTCTCCGTTTTACCACATGCAGATTTGTTGCCCACTGGAATATTGCCAAGTCAATGGCTGGATATTACCAGGAGTCTGGCAGAGCTGGGAGAGATGGAAAACCATCCTGCTGCCGCCTCTATTACTCAAGGAATGACCGGGATCAAGTCAGCTTCCTGATCAAGAAGGAGCTCTCTAACATCCAGGTGAGAGCTGCAGAACACTACCCACCTGCCTGGATACACTGCCTTGGCTCTGGTCTGGTTTGCCTGTGGTAACCTCTGAATATGAAAAGATAAAATGGAATTTTCTGAGTCTAAAGCTGTGTGGAGCCCTATTTCAAGGGATAGCAAAGGAAGGGAAGCAGGGAAGGAAAAGGCTGCCAGAACCTGCTCTATTAGAGAGGAATGGGTGAGCAGGAGTTGGAGCAGAGACAGGGAGGTGTCTGTAGCTGTTCACCATGTAGCTCAGAAGGGTTGGATTTGATCATTGCTAGAGTTTCTCTATCTGTGTATATTTAAAGTGAAAACTACAGTTCTTTGTTCCGTCTACTTTCAGGAAAAAAAAGGCACCTTAAAAGAGTCTGACAAAGCTGTGATGACAGCTTTTGATGCCATTGTGAGCTTCTGCGAGGAGCTGGGGTGAGTGCATTTCTTTCAAACACCACTGTAAATGCTGGGGAAAACATGCTCTGTTCTTCCAGAAAATGTTATGGTTGAGATCCTGCATGTGTCCCTGAGAAATCTTTCATCACTCCCACCTCTGAGTTAACTGAGATGTTGGTCTTGGAGTCTGACCAAGTCAGGGGGATGTTTGACTTCTCGTGACGCATTTTTCAATGTTCTATCTTGGATGATGGGTTGACTTAGTTGCATTTGCTTTTGTTTTGACTCTTCTTCAGTACACCTCTCTCCTAAGGGGGCAAACAGAGAGCCATGGGATGAAAGCATTTAGATTTAATTGTTCTGTAAATCTCAGTGTCTCCACTCTGCAAAGTGTCTGTGATTCTCATTGACCTTAGAAGGACCTGATGGTGCTTAGAATGTTTCAGAAACAGGTTCAAATTACGGATGTGCCCAATCTAAATGCAGACTAGCAACCACAACATGCCTTGTTCAGGTTTAGTTCATGTCTTGTATGCTGTAATTGTACTAATTGCTGTTCTATGCTGGATAAGACATCAAAGCTATAATTTGGTCAGGAAGAGAGCAAAATTATAATATGTTCACTAACTGAAAATGGTCTTTGCCTGTCATGCTTACAAGTTGTTCATTTTGTTTCATTTTTTACACATGGGTCTACGACAACTTCTTCAGCATGAATGTAACATGTGCTGCTTTTCTGGTGCCTTGGTGAGAGTGTTCTCTCCTTGCCATGTTGGGCAAACAAATCCTAGGTTTATGGGGTAGTCTTGCTCGTACTGAAGTGTGGCACAGCACTGAGCCCTGGGGCACTTCTCTGCCCAAAGTCAAGGTGATGCTGTGAAGTAGCTGCTGGGAGGCTTCTTGTCCTAAGAATTTGATCCAGTTGTCTGAGGAGCTCTGCTCCTTCTGGGGTGTGTTCCCAGCTCACAGATGGCTGTTGTGGCTGGGTTTTATATAATCACAGAATGGTTTGGGTTGGAAGAGGCCTTAAAGATAACCTAGTTTAAAGATAACCCTGCCATTGGCAGGGACACTTTCCCCTAGGCCAGGTTGCTCCAAGCCTCATCCAGCCTGGTCTTCCAAGGGATGAGGCATCCATAACTTCTCTGAGCAACCTGTGCCAGTGTCTCACCACCCTCAAAGTAATAATCTGAGTAAGGGAATATCACTGACCTAATTAGAAATCACCCCTTCCAGACTTTATCTTCGCTTATTCAGCTTGATCCATTCTTCCAACAGTGTATCATGGGATGTGCATCCCAGAGTCACGTATTGCAGCACCCCTACCTGGTGTCCCTGCTCATAACTCTACAGGAAACTGAGGTGCTGTGGAAAGCAAAGCCACGTTGCATTTCTTTTTTACATATTGAATTAATACAGTTCTACTCACTATCCAAACAGTGAAAGCAAACCTCAAAATCTGACCTTGCAAGGTTATAAATAAGAACAAATAAAGACAGACTGTGTACTGGCAAGCAAGTTTTTGCATAGTGTATTTAGGCCTGAGTATGATAGGAGAACAATGGTCTAAGCTGCTTTTAGAGATGGGTTCAGACAAAGCTTTCAGTGGCCAGAGTTTCTTATTCCTCTTTTGCAAGGTGAAAAAAAAAACCCAACCCACATAGCTGCAGCAGCAGAACACTTCTCTATCAGCTTTAGGTGGTGGCTGACCATTTGCCACCTCTAGTTGGTGGTTTTGCTTGAAAGATGAAAATCAGAGATGAGTTTACTTTGCTATTTGGTGAATGTTGCAGTTCCTGAATCCAGACAGCCTCATGTATTGAGTTTGCTGTGGCCTGCAGAACAACTTGCTGGCATTGGGACATTGCTCTTGATTCAGGGAAGTTACATGGAGAGAAATAACCAGCCAGGGAGTGAGATGAGAGTTTTCTGTGAGCAACACAATCAGGTTGTACCCAGGCTGGTTCTTGCTCAGCTGTACCAACTTCTGCGTCCCCACTTTGCTGCCTACGAGCCACCCTGTTTGTGCCTTGGAGATGTGCAGCACCCAAAGACAGCAGCAAATAAAATGAGAGCAATAAAAACAAGACAGAAGATGCCAATCACCACCAGCCCTCCAACATCCCAGTCACTTGTTGCAGTCAGTTTCTTTAGGTCTTCCAGAACTGAGGGTGCCTCTTGCTCTAGGGACATGCTGGCTTCCACCCTGCTGGGGCCAGACAACAACAGGGTCAGGTGTTGTGTTCTCTCCATGCCCTCAGCCATAACCCCAAAACCAGTACAGGTATGCATGGTGTCTGTGCCTGCAGGCAGCCCCCTCCAAAAGGAGGGTCACTCTTCACAGAAATGGGAGCATAACCCAGAGAAAACACAGCTGAGACTGATTTAACAATCAGATCTATAGAGATGTAAAGAGGAAAAGCTGCTTGCTCTACAGCATTGTGGCAGTTGAGATTTATTTTAATCACAGCTCATCAATATTTTAAATAATACAGTGTCTCTCCAGCATGTTCAGTATGAGCTCTTTGTCAGCTGTACAGCCTATACATGAAAGACAGGTATTCAGTGGGAGAAATTCCTTGATACCATTGGAAGGATCTCTGAAAGGGGGAGCTGGGGGCTTAAACTCTGAGGACACAATGGAGATTAAATGAACACTTATTTAAAAACAAACAAGCAAAAACCTCCACCAATAATAAGCAAATATCATGTACAATTTGTTTCTTCCATAGGGCTTAGAATAGTCCCATTACATTAAAAAGGGTGGCCTGCTAATGGAGTTTGCTTTAGTAATGGTTTCTGTTACTCTGCAATAGAAGCATAAATTTTCCTCCCACAAGGAGGTCCAGTAATAATTTAAACTGGGATCTCAGTGGGTTCTACTCACTTGCTCTTTCACTGATACCTAGAATAATGACTTGGCTGTCAGCTTTCTAAAGAATATCCAACATCTCTTCATGAGCATCTTGTGGTTTCACTAAAGCTTCCTTCTCAAGGGAAAGAATGGAATATTTCTCACACTTTCGTGCAAATGTAGCTATGCAGACGTAATACAGGAAGAGATATTGGTTATTTTTGAAAATTTGCTTGACTTGCTGAGTCTTATGTCTGAATCCTGAATACTCTAAGAAAAAGAATTACTCCTCTGAAGTGTTTCATCCTCAGCAGGCAGGATTTGAGTCAAAGCACAAGCTCACACTTGCTGAAGTTTTTGGTTTTTTCTCAACAGCCAGATTTATTCAGTTCATGGTTTGTTTTCTGGGTAGCTGGCAGATCACTGTGCTCAGTCTTTAACCAAGCAGCACACGGGACATCAAAGCTGTTCTGGATTCTTTTGCCTTCAAAAAGGAGGCAGCCTAGATGTAAGTTCCACAGACCCAAAAGCAGAAATCCTGTGGGACTGCACACCCCAGGAAGTTCCTGTCTCTTTTGTTAACTGCTGTTCACCTCCCAGAACAGGAGAGCTGTGGGACATTTCATAAATACCTGAAGATGTTGTGGTTTGTAGTAGGTGTTTCCTCTGTTGCCTCCTCTTCACCCCTCCAAGAGATCTTGGCCTGTGGTGAGGGACCCCTTGCTGGACCTGGAGACTTGTAGAGGTAGCCTGGAAGTTGCCTCTTTGGGCTGCAGTAAATGATTAACAGCTGATTTTCTTGCAAAGGTGTGGCTAATCTAATCAAAGCAAAGGCCTTGAACCCAACTAAAAAGTCCTAATTCAGTTGTTCCTCAGACATTTCTTCCTCTTCATGGCTTTATCCACTCTTAACAGCTGTTGTGGTGCTTGTAAAGGCCCACTGTGGCCTCTGTCTGGGGCAGGCTGCAGGATGTGGTGGAGAGAAGGGGGCTGTGTTTCCTTGATCCTGACTGGGTCTGTGTTGCAAGCTCCAGTAGGAGACTGGAGTGAGACTGTGAATGGGACTGCCCTGTAGTCCAAAATTCATTGTGACAGTTTAGGTGAATGAACCCATTCCAGAGCCTTGCACTGCTGTGAACTGCAATAAAACTCTCTGTCACTTTCCTGTCTGGAGAAGACTAGAGGGATGGTGCTGGAGGGAAGGGAGAAGAAGGAGTGTGGTGTGTGAGACTGCCTGTACGTAAAAGGAAACTTACTTTTCATAAGCCAGGCAAACCAGAGGGATAATGTTACAGAACAGAAGTTATTCCATTAAGTCATCAGTAGAACTTCAACCACTTCTGCTGGAGGGGCTGGCCTTGCTGGCTTCTTGAGGTTCCTCAGGGAAAGAAATTATTTCAACACTTTTATCATCACAACTGAAGTAACAGTATTCCCATGCAGTTCCTCCTAGGCTTTCACAGTATGAATGGCAGTTGCTGTGTTAAGAAGCAGCCTTACCTTATTCTGTGCTTTTCTGAATGTCCCTCTGCAGGTTGAAACTAGAGGATCCACCCTCACTGCTGCTCCCTTTAGGTGCCTGTGTTTGAGTACTGACTGTATTGGAGTATTTTGAAGCCAAAACACAAAAGCTTGTGTGAGTGCTGAGCAGGCCCCCAGGGACTAGCAGTGTTGTAGTCAGCAGGAGCTGAAGAGCTGCAGGAAGCTGGGCACTTGCTGGCATTATTCAGGCTACCCTGAATGTATGCAAGGAAGCAGCAGATCAGGCAAACAGCTGGCATGTCTGAATCCCAGCTGGAGGAATAGTCCAGCTGAGTGCAATGGTACAAAATAGTCCAAAGCAGAACATTAGGCCTGTGAGGTCCAGACAAGTGTGTAGAAATTGGCCCCCTCTACACGGTGGCTGGTCCTCTGCTTCAGAAAGCCACCTGAATCCTTTACAGGATTGCCTATTTTACTTTCCTTCTCTTTCTTTGGCAGTGCTGTGTTTATTCTGTTTCTAATTCAGGAACTCGAGGTGCCTGAGATAAGACAGGAGCCATTTCTCTTGTTCCTCTGCCTGGTATCTGTCAGTGGTTTAACTTGTACCACCACTGGGAAACATGCATTTGTGGCTTTTCCTGTTGTGATAAGGCCTGGCAGCTTGATCCCAGTGACAGCAACCTGTCAGCCCTTGGTGTACGTCCAGCCTGCCAAGCTTCCTCCTGTCTTAGCGCAGGCTGGCTCCGTGCTGCTGGAACAGCCCTCAATGGGATGCTGTTAATGTCTGCAGCTGGCACTGTCTAGCACAAGCCTGGAAAGAAAGTGGGCTCTGTTCTTCCCGGGTCTTGTGACTTAATCTAGATATAAAAACATCTGTTGGATCTGTCTCTGCAAAAGAGGCTCAGAGGCTCCTGATGTCACTTTGATTGCCACTCATTTGTGAGTGAAATGAGCAAAGACTTATGTGACAGGAGGTTCGTGTGATGCACCTCTGAATTTAAATTGATGCAGTGCTTGAGATTGTTTCCCCCAGAATGTTGGTTGGCAGTGAAAGCTTTGGGACAGCCTAATAATTTTGGGGTTTTTTTTACACTCTGTTAGTCTCAGTGTAACTGTGCATGCAGTAGTTCACGCTAGTGCAGTCTGCTCTTGGCAGTTGCCAAGTCTCAAATATTTATTCCTAAAGAACATCCTCATTTTCTACTGGAAAGTTGTTATTATTTTTATTAATTTAAAAGTAACACTGGTAGTTTCAGGAATTTTATTTTTCTTATAATTCTTAGACTATTCACTATGTCTCTGGCTGCAGATACATTCCAATGTGCAGCAGTACAAAAATACCAAATACCTAGATCTGATTTGTTGGCAAAAAATAAAGTGCATTAAATACATAAGAAGCCTTTTACTAATATGGGTGCAGGCAACAGAGAAAATACATTTCTTTACAGAGTCTTCTTTATTTTCTGTACCTTCTGAAGTGTAACGAGTATTTTAAAGCCCACTGTTAAAAACTTGATGATTCTGTTGCCTCTAGCTAGATGTTGACTCTGGTACATACGCTTAGGTGGGATACAAAGGCACAAGATGACTTCTTTATAAGCATGTAATTTTTTATACCTTCTCACAAAGGTGTTTGGTCTCCCATTTGGGGCTGAAACACCACTGGTTCAGAGTTTAGTGCAGAATTGTGGCCTTCTTGTGCTGTGCCAGTTGTGGAAGTCGTGGCCTGTGCCACAGCCTTGTATGTCCATAAATCCCTTTCGGAAGTTCACCGGAGTGTAAACCAAACATACACAGTGACTGCAGCATGGAAAAGGGGTTTATTTGTACTTGGTAACTCCAGCCCAACAGCCCATTCTTGGCTCTGCTCTGTCACTGTGCCCGCTGAAGTCAGCTGCTGCACACATACCCTGAAGTGGTGGCTCCCATCATGTGTCAGTCCTCTGAAATGCCTCCGTGGATGCTCATAAACACAACCCCAGCATCATGTTCATGTCTACTAAAATAAACTGCCCACAGTGCAGGGAGTCAGGCACGCAGATCCCTCAAGTAATGATTGGGATTTGTTCATCTCCTGGAGCTCCCATGCTCGGCAAGAACCATTCATCTGCAATATGCAGAAGTGTAGAACCACAGGGTATGGAGAGGGAGCATGTTGAGCAGAGAATGATCAAAATAAGCCATAGGATTGGTGAGGTTTTCCCTTTTGCCTTCATCTTTCTGTTTACAAAGATTCTGTTTCCACATGATCTGGTTCTTTCTTTGGCAATTTCCCATCATTGTATCACCAATGAAATGACACTGGGGGCAGTTGTTACCAGCTGTACCCAGAGCCTAAGCTGGCACATCTGGATCAGAAGGTCCACCATTTGTTGTTTTCAGCACATATCTCAGCTAAACATGTCTCCTGCAGTAGGTTTGGCCTTGATGACCTGAACAACTGTACCTCCCAGTGGTGTCAGTGGGTTTTGCTAATGCCCAGAACCATCCTTCTGGTGAGGAGAGCAGGCAGTGCCTCACATGTGGCTGTGTGCATGGCCTCTGCTTTGCTCTATGGCTCCATGTCCCAGAGGGGATCCTCAGCTGGCCCAGCTGCAGGGCTGTCTTTGGGAAAGCTGTCTCTTTTCTCAGCAATCTCTGTCCATGCCCTCCCACCCCATCCCGGCCCAGAAGAGGGAGACACTGATGGGAAAGGAGCTTTACCTTTCTGGTCACAGTAGTGGCAGTCACAGAGAGAAGGAATTCCACGCTGTGATTTCTAGTCCTTTGAGTCATGTTAATTAATATTGTTATTGCCATTTTCAGTGGGCTAGTAGTGTGGAAAGTCATTCCCATAGCACTGAATCATGACGTCCATGCATGTCCTTGATAGCAGGTTGTGTCACTTCAGGAATGGGCAGCTGGGCGGACCTGGCTCTTCCTGTGTCTGGGGTCAGGGCGTCCACCACAGCCACAGCAGCTGGAGCAGCAGCAACTGCAGGCAATGATCGTGAGCACCAGGACAGTAACTGGAAAGAGAAACAAAGGATATTGCTTCACAGCATAGGAATAATCCCTGCAGAGTAATCCTATGTCTCCTCCAAGTTGTTTGGTGAGCAGCAAAATGAGCAAAGCCTGGTTTCTTGAGGATTTTTTTTGCCCTATATCCCCATCTTCCCAGTCCTAAGTTCCCACTCCTTTTTACTGGTTTTCCATTTAATCTGGACTATCATTACCAGGCATTTCAAGACCTTAAGAGCTACATTCCAAACCCTGTGAGGGTTTCTTTACACACTTAATGGGCTGTTGTTTGGGAGCTGACATGCAGTACCTAAGCACAGCTATGTGCCTGGAAAGGACAAAAATCCAGCTTTGGATTTTTGAGTAACCAAACTCGAAGGAGTTTGAGGAGTATTTCTGAAGAGTGAGTTCAGCATACTCTTTAAGCATAGATGCTCATGACTGAGTTGGCTTTACTCTTCTATATTTAGCTTGAAAAGATAAGATACTTCAAATGCAGGGGTTTGTTTCACAGAACAGTGGGCCAGCTTTCTGTCCGCTACTCTAGCCAGGATGGCTGGTGTGGGCAGGGATGTGTTAGTTTATCTGGAGTAGAAAAGGATGACATGTTCCATCCTGCAGACCTTGTTAGAGTGTGAGCACGCCTCTTTGTGTGCATGTGTTCCTTTAAAGCCTGGACCTGGGCTGCCAGGTAACCAGACCTGTGGGGAACCAGATGTGGGGATGAACTAAATAAAGCAGCAGGTGTGACTGTGAATTCCAGCCCAGGGAGGAGTGTCCAGCTGGATACACACCCTTCCTTTTGGCCAGGAGCAAGCCCTGTCTTTGAGGAGCAGGGCCTGTCTTCCTTCCTGCTTGTTTTCCCATTGTATAAACAAACTTCATCTCCCTTGATCCAGCAGTTCTCTGTTATTCCTTCCATGTCATCCTCACACAGAGCAGCAGAAGGGATGTTGCCATTACCAGAGGAGAATAAACAGGCTCATCTGAAGTATATTGGCTTCCACTGAGCCAATACAGGAATGATACTCAGAGTCTCCCTTAAGTGTCTTCTGTGGCAGGGAGATGCTCTAATACCATTTGTCACAAACTATCTCCTATGCATGAAAACATTACAGCAGCTCTGGGTTGGTTAAAATATTGCTGATTTCACTAATGTTTAAAATGGGAGCTTTGGGGAAAGCTGTACTGTTGCCTGTTATGCCCTGCAATCATGTAGGGGTACATGTTGAGTGTTTAAAAATTACCTAGGAATTAACCTGGTCCTTAGAGCACAGCCTAGAAAACAACAGCCACCACCACCACCAACCCACCTACACAGCCTGTGGAGCAAGTTGCCCCCAGAGGAGAGGAGAGAAATTCTGACACCCTTTGCCTCCACCCATAAACTCACCAATAAACAGAAGAACCACAGAAAAGCAGGCAATCTCCACTGGTTCAGCCTGGGGCAGTTTCTGGAGCTTAAGGAGAAACTTCTCACCAATGTCTTGAATTTCCTTCAGAAAGCCTTTAGAAGACATTCTGTCACAACCTCTCCAGGCTTTATGCTGCAGGAGAACCAAACAGAGAATAAACCTTTTCACTGACTAATGCTAGGGAGCTGCCAGCCTTCTTATACAGCTGGTGATCACAAGGAAAACAAGTTTATCTGGTCTCAGTCCTTGTTCCCAGTAGGTAAGGTGGAGGACTATTAATTGTCTGCATGTTCTAGCACTGTTTTTATTTCAAAATCCAGCTTCAAGGGTGTTTTTGTCAACTGCACTGTTAAGCAAAGTCCAAACGGTGTTTCTGCTACAAGGACACTTTTTCCAGCAGGCTCTTAGACTGGACAGTGCCTGCCCTTGGCTCTCACCCAATCAAAGTACTTTTTTTTCCAGTTGAGCTAACCTGTCCTTCCAGAAAAAAATGCAATTCTAACCCAACTTGAATTCTGAATGCTGAACTCCACTGAACACAGTGTTCAGTTTTTTCTTACTGAGTAACACGAAGTAGACTTGTGGCTACTATCCCTTGAAGCCTTCTTGCACTTTGAGCTACAGAACCCCCCTTCAAAACCAAAGATACTTACCTCAACTCCTCAATACAATAGCATTAATAATGTTTTATTAACCAGTTTTACTGTATGTGATACTAAAAATTCTAGTCTGCAATCACTAGGGACAGCTGGATGCTTTTCAAATTGTTACAGCTGAATGCAATTTTATAAAGAAAGCTAAATTTAGGGGGTTTTATTTCCTTTTAAGCCACTGAGCAATATATGAACAGTGGATTCGACCCATCACTGCTGATGATGAGCAAAGCAAAAACCCCTGGATCTGTCAGGGAGACACCTTGCTTGTGGAGCTAATCCCTCCTGCCCTGCTCAGTAATCTTAGGCCTTCTTTATTCTCAGAGTGATCATCAGGAGCTATTGTTACTGAAAATATTACTGGTCTAGCTAAACAGCCTCAGTTTTGTCACCAATATTTGCTGTTCTTTTACCCCATGAGCAAGATTTTGGAAGGCATTGCAACAAACTAGCTGTCATGAGACCTATGGATCTTCAAATTTTGCTTCAGTCAGGAACTGGAATTGGATATTTTTGAGAAATATCCAGAGTTCCACCTAAAATAAGTGTTTGGACAGGTCAACACTTGAATGGGTTATAACTCTTGTTTCATTATTATATCAAAATGTACTGATTTGTGTGTGTTGTAACAATCAACACTGGGGTTTGGGACTTGAACACTGCAATTTAATATCTTGATCTTGGTGATAACACAAAG
Organism: Chamaea fasciata; assembly: GCF_029207755.1. Taxonomy (NCBI): domain Eukaryota; kingdom Metazoa; phylum Chordata; class Aves; order Passeriformes; family Sylviidae; genus Chamaea; species Chamaea fasciata. The sequence goes on along the minus strand of NW_027094104.1, from coordinate 7,373,942 downwards.
CCAAGGGACCAAGACAACACTTCCAGAACAAACCAGCTAGTTCCTCATAGCACATCTGGCTTGGTTCTCAAACAAATGGATGCTTGGAGTTCAGTTTTTCTAAACACACTGAGGACAGAGAGACCTTGGCTGTTTCTTTGCATGCTGGGCTTAAGTACTACAGTGCCAAGTTTAATTAGTTTTGTATGTTTATGCAATTCAAAAAGGGTTTTCTTTGTTCTTTTAAATCCAAGCTAAGGAATAAAAATCGGAACCAGCTGGTTTCTTAGAAATGGGGGTGGATGGAAAATCTACGTCCACAGAAAGATCTCTGTGCAACTTAGGAAGGAGGCAGAGCTGTGGTCTTTTGACCTGAAAAGGTCACTTTTGAGACTGGGGTGAAATACTTCTTTCCAGATGATTGCATACCCCAAGTAAGCTGGTCCAGAAACGGCTGGTTTATCCTTAATGCTGCAGGATTCTGTGTCAGCAGGTTTTCAATTTTGTTTCCATCCCAAGAGATGGTGGAGGAGGCAGAGGTGATTTGTGTTTTCTGTTCTTGGCTCTAGAAGGAAAAAATTTCAAAAAATAAAATTTCTGGCTCCAACATTGTGAAAATGTTTGTTTCCTTTGGAGGTGTTTCTGCCTCTCCAGAAGCTCTCCTCATAGGGAATTTGCTGTAAACTTCCATGCCATGCTTTGGGTTGCACCAGAAGCAACAGGTATAAGAGTCAGGCTTGGGAAGTTTGGTTGTACAGGGTAAAATTACTGATCAGGATTGCAGAACTCCATGTGGATTAGCAAAGTGCTTAGTTGAAAATTATAAAGCCTGTCTCTGTAATGGACATTTCCTCTCTGCCCACGGTACCTGATCTGGAGCTAAGTTGAAGGAGTTTTTATTCTAAAACTTGCAAGGAATGTTGCTTGTTTACCTTGGTCTGAGTTACATCAGGGACAAAGTTTCATGGTGGTGGTGCAGTCTCCAACCTACCCGTGAGGAAGCAAATGTTTTTCTGCTTGACTGCACTTTCTGCTGCTTCCAAGGGCTCTCTGCTTTGGGATTTCTGCTCCTGCAACAAGGCAAAAGGGTGAAGAATAAAATAATTCTTAAAGGAAAAAAGTAAAGCTTCCCCAAGAAAGCCAGTTACATTAATGGACTTTTATATGTTCCATTCTACTTGTGATGTAAAATCTTTGTTCAGGACTGGTTTGGATGTGACCTTTTCCCAATGGATTTCAGTGGAACCAAGATTTTGCCCTTGAGATTAGCACAAGGGTGAGGATAATGTGATTTAAACGAGTTGTCTTATGCATCTGCCTCATTTACAGTACAAAGGTGATGACATTAATTACAGTAACAGAGTGGAGCTGTGAGAATTAATTCCTTTTGTTTTATTATATTGTGTTCAAATAAGCTTCCAGTCACCAACAGCAGTAAAGGTCAGGTGGTGCAGGATATTCAGTTGAAGCAGTAATTTTGATGATTATTATTAAAACAGGGAAGTCTTAAGAGGTTTGAAACTTAGGGGTATAGGCCATAACTGACAGTTTACTTTCTAGGCCTGAAGTGCTGTTTTAGAGCCTGGAAAAGTCACTCAAGTTAGTACCTCAGAGATTCTCAGGGGGTTTGGAGCAAACATAATTGTCTGCCAGTGTTTTCCTCAATTGGGAATTTCTTCTTGGTCACTGTCCTTCCTCAAAACTTCACCCACTGAGGATGGGAACCCTCCAGAGCAGAGGAGACTTGGCTGTAGGGCAGCAGAGCTGATGGAACTCATCCATGTTATGGAAAAAATCCTGAATGACCACAGTGCAATGTGGTCTTCATAACACATTGTCAGAATGATGTCAGAATATTCTGCTCTGCAGCTGTAGTTAGAGCTCACATGAAGTGAAAATCAGATAAGGAGAGGCAAGATAAGAATCTCACAGAGAAAAGAAAGTAATACAATGTTCTTTGACAGGCAGTTTGTGACATCCTGCTGGGATGGGGTGGGAGCCTGAAATTCATGGTTTTGACTTAAGAAATAACTCATCTAATCAGTGATGCCAGTGGAACTAGATCATGAAACCTTTCTGCCCTCCTCTAGTGTTGCAAGGCCCAGCAGGGGGGAGGAAATAAAACAAATCATTTAATTTGGGTTTATACGGTTTTGATGAAAAAAAAGGCCCATTCTGCCATGTGCCATGAGTTATTAGCCTTGGTTGAAAGGACGGAGCACAGAAATGATGCAGGGGAATGGCAAACAGCTGCAGGTGTGCTGCTCAGCTGCAAGGATTACATGACCCTGTAAAACCAAAGTGCATGTCCTGTGTTTAGGACTTAAATAGATTTAGATTCCCAGAAAGCACTAATGCAGATTCATCTTGCTGTGCCCACTGAAGAAAGCTGTGAAAATTGCCATAATAGCACTGAAATGATCTTTCTGAGTTGTTCTAATGGACTCGTGCCATGCTGAAGCACTCAAAGAAGTTGGCTGCTCAGTCCTTTGGAGAATAAAGCCATTAAAAAGCCTCAATCTAGGCATTCAAGGGAAAAGCCTCCATCAAGGTTCCTTTTTGCTGTGAACTGCCTGCGTATGGAGGCTTCTTTTTCCAAGAAAAAGAGCTTTGGGGTGACCATGTACAGTGGGGTCTGACATCCCTGTGTCTGCCTGGCGCTGGTGAGGCCGCTGTGAGTCTTTTGGAATTGCTGTCCATTGATCAGGGTTTTTTGGTCTGTCCTGATCTGTGTGTGGACACAGCTGCATCCAAAGGTGAACTGTAGGGAGTGGGTGAGCTGAAATTTGCTGCTGAGAATGAGACACTTGTTTACACATAGCCCTGGGGGTATTTGAGCAGCCTTTTTTAGTGCAAAAGGCACAAATTTAAGTTTGTGGTTTAGCCCCAGGACTGAAAGTTAGTAAATACAGGCAGTCTCCCTGGCCTGCCAGTGATGCACCCTGGTTGTGTGACTTTGGGTAAGTCATCACATCCCACTGTTGGTTGACTTCATCTCTGCAAGACAGCCACATTACGGAACCACATCAGAGCTTTGTTTGTTAATTGTTGTGTGTCCAAGTTTCCAGCATGCTTGGGAATCTTTAGATAGAAAGACAACAAGTCCCTGGTTTTGCTGCAGTTACAAACTGAACTGGCCATTGTTTTGCTCAGTACTTCTTACACTTTGTTCACTGAGCCTGTTTAGGATGGGTGTAGAGGAAAGTGTGGTTTCCACTCTTGTTTACTCCTAACCCAACCATGCTCCTCAGACTGTTCTTGCCATGATCCTGATCCACTGATTTTACTGTGCTTGCATGGGTTTGTTGCTTTAGTAACCTAAAAGTGGAGATAAAGCTTTGGGGGGGGAACAAGAAGCTGCCAGTGCCTCTAGTCCTAATGCAGCAAGTCCCAGAGACGATGAGTTGGCACTTCTCCCCTGCCCACAGCAAGAGTGCTCCAGAAACCTTACAAAGTAGAACCTTCCTGATGTTCCCATCAAGTAGAATGCTGTGGCAACATTCTCATTACAACCTTGGCTCTTCCTTGAGACTGTGGCTCTGAAGAAGCAAATGTTGTGTTGTTCTTTCTCTGACAAGTCCAGTAAGTTGGTTGAAATTGGACCTGTATGGGGATGGGAAGCCTGTATGGATTGTGGGGGCTTATCTGGTAGGAAATCTTACAAGGCAAGCCCAACCTCATAGAAGGAGGGTGCTGAGCAGCCAAAGGCGAGGGGATGCCTTTTATTCTGGTCTAAAACTCTAAAATAAGCTCTGACTGTACTTGGCCACGTTCTAAAGAACATGAAGGCTTGGCCAGTTTCAAAACGTACCAGCTTTGTTCTTGGTCCCTGAAATGTCCTCCTGATTTTATATGGATAAGGTCTGCAGTGCTTCCTGTTCTCAAACAATGCTGGGTTGCTAGGTGTGCCTACAGTGTGGATGCATTTTGGTGTAACATGTCATAATTCCTGCATGATTGTTTATTGTTCTAAGCTTTTAGTGTACTGCTGAGATGAAAAGGGCCATAGAAATGCAGTTGTATTAATCAGTGCATGGTTTTCCCTCGTCATTGTTAATGCAGTGTTTGCTGCCATGACTGTAGTTGACCAGCCATGTGAATCTTAACTATAGTTCAGACAAGCCCATTTTTCTTAAAACAGGAGTGCACAGAGCCAGACAGACCTATAATTCATTCCCAAGCAGATGAAAATAGTTTCCAGTATCAAGAGAATTCAGCCCTTTAACAGCACACACCCAAACTGGTAAATTGTAGCTCAGTGCCATGGGAGAAAAGCTGGGACTTTGTCAGTTGGTTTGCAACAGAAGGCCACACATTCCTGAGATTTTAAAGCTGCCCTGCCTGGGTCACCCTCTGGCTGGAATACCGTCATCTCCACCACTCACTATTTGGAGATGGGTTTTGAGGCAGCACTGTAAATGTGACTTCTCTTCCCTACAACCTAATATTAATGTAAAAATGCACTGAATTCTCAGTTTCAGTAGTAGAGGTATCCGCTGGGACACCAAGCTCTACACCTCTGCAGAGCCACCCTGGTTTTCTCCAGTCTATCCCACAAACAAGTCCACAAAACTCCAAGATATAATTCCTTGCTACTAGAAAATTTTTAAGTGGGAAACCAAAATACTGAGCCATCCAATGAAAGGAAAAGGTCAATTTTAAAAATAAACCTGCAGCTCTTCCACAAGGGACCTTTTTTTAGGGTTGGTGATGCTTGAATCTAGCCTGAAAGTCTATTCTAATATTAGCAAAATATCCATTTCCCAGGAAGCTGACTGAGAGGTAGTTGTGTCCCTGTGAAAGCCTTTTAGTGACTTCACAAACATCGTGGGATCTATCAGTAGTTGGTGTTTGAGGTCCAGCATCTGGAGGTCCTGAGAGTGCTGGGAACTCCTCCACCTTTTAACAGCCACCTCTGTGCCCTGTCCTTGATCCCACATCTACAAGTCTCATAAATTACATGCATTTTTTAGTTTTTTGAAATATCCTGGACTAATCCTAGTGAAGGTGCCACTGGAGTGTAGGAACTCCAAAATCTGCAGCAGCTGCTGCCTCAGAAGGAATTGTTTGGAGCCTCATCAGCTGTGGCTGTGTGGGGTAGTTGGGAGAGCCTGCACGGAGGTGTGGGGTGGGGGCTGCTGCCTGCCCCCAGCTCTCTCCCAGCCCCTCACACTCCCTGCTGTCCAGTGGGTGCCTCTGGCCCCCTGCAGGCTCTGTGATCAGGGGGTTGTCTTACAGAGAGGAGCTGCTCTATCTAACTTGGATTACTTTGTACCCTCATTCCCACAACCACTGTTGGTTGCAGTCAGGCTGAGGCCGGTGCACTGTGACAGCTGTAACACAAGCCATGTCCCGCTGCTTTTATCCAGACATATGTTCCACGTTGCTGTGCCTCTCCCCCCACACATGAACAGCATGGCTGCAGCTGAACGAGCCCCCAGCCAAACCCATTAAGATTTTCTTTTGGCCAGGAAAACTTGGCATGTTTCTCTACCTCCTTCCCTCCCCTGCTCTTCTCCCCTCACTCCTCCCTCGTTTTTTTTTTTCTTGTTGTTTCCCTAAACTTTGTTTTTTCACATGCTTTATTTAAGAAACTATCTTAACTGCAACAACCTACAGAGACTCTCCCTTAGCAGGGTGGAAACTTCCCTCAATCCCCTTGAGCCTTAGGGCCAGGCTGGAGGCGTGTAGGTCTGAACTACTACATCTCCTCACTCAAGCAGTTCCAATTCCATGTTTGTACAACACACAGGTCAGAAAGACCTGCCCTCCATTCCTAGTTAATGGAAATGGAGAGAAGTGGAAATACCTGATCCTTAACATTCCTCCCTACAGGCACATGTAGGATTGGGAAGACCTCTTTCTGTGAGAATTGGCTTTTTGCTCCTGTTTGTAAACAGCTGACTGCCCATGCGCCTCCTGGCAGAGGCAGAGGGGTCCCAGCTCAGTGCTGGGGGCTGCAGCAGCTTCCAAACAGAGAAGTCAGCTTCAGATGGCAGAAAATGGGGATTTATATGGCCAGTCTCAATTACCAGACCCTCTTCCTGTACTCAACAGCAAAACGGAGATGGGAGCACAGGTGGTGGGACACCTCTGCATAACCAAAGCTTGGACACAATGGCCTAAAACGTCTTTTCCAACCTAAACGATTCTTTGTTGTATAATTTCATGTATTTAGGTGATCCTTTTACTCTTCCTTCCCTTCTCACTGCATTCAAACTTGACGGTCAGGTTACTGTAAACCATGAGCCGTGTATGTGCATGAACGTGCCTCTCAGAGCAGTGGATTCATTCTCATGCTGCTTTGAACACTAGACCAGCATCTGTGCCTGATACACTGGCCGAATTCTTCTCTTTTTTTTTTAAATGTTCTCATTAGAAGCTGTGTAAAATCTTTCCGTTTGTTTCTATTGGACACAGATGCTTAACGTGCACAGTGTGCTAGTTCCCCGACCAGGGTTTGTTTTCTAAGCTCTCTGCTTCAGGATTTGGGGGATAAAACTCAGCTGCAGCTGGGAGGAGCTCCGGGGAAAAGCTGTGGCTGGCACCCGTCGGGTTTCATCCGCGCCCGTCTGCGCTGCCAGCTCCTCGCTAAAGGCACCGACCCGGCTGCCTTGTCCACACCGACTATTTCTGTATCAGGTCACCAGCTTATCAGGACACACATTCTGTAAGAGCACAGAAACCCGAGCAGCCTGCCTTTGTCACCGGCAGAGGAGTTGCAGAGTCCCGCTCGGGCTCGGAGCTCTTTTGTTACAGGGCGGCTGCGGCGCAGCTCTCCGCAATCCCATTAAAAGCTTTTCTCCTGCCACCTTCGCTCCTCGGTGTCCCTGGCAAGCAAATTCAGCCTCGCAAGCTCTGCTCCATGGCTGACCGAGCAGGGAGAGCTCCCCAGGCTCCAGCCCCTCGCTGAGCAGCGGAGGGTGCCGCGCTTGACCGAACAGCAGCGATAGCTCAGCCTTACCCCGACCGCGAGCTCTGCTTCTCCTCTTGTTTTTCTTTCCGTCTTCTTAAACTTTTCACGTCATCTCTCCCCTCATCCTGGCTTGCGGCTCGCTGCTCGCTCCTCGCTCGGCTCCTCTCTGCTCCGCTGCTGACAGCCAGCTGTTGTCTCTGCCTTTTTTTTTCTTTTTCTTTTTTTTTTTTTTTTTTTGTTGCTGGTTGTCCTGGAGATGCGAAGTTTCGTGTTACATGTGTGCCAAAGAGGGAGGGAGGGGAACCACCGCAGGCTGAGCCGGAGCCGGTGCCAGCTCCCCGGGGCGCCCAAGGGCCGGCACTTGTTGCTGGCTTCCACGGTGCATCTCCTCCGAGAGAGGAGTTTCTTCTTTACCTTTTAATGACGTCTTTTGCTGGCGTGAGACTTGAATCGATTCCCTGCCTGCGATAGTTTGGGGCAATGCTAAAGCAAATAACTTTTCTTTATGCTGCCCAGTTTCCTTCCGGCTCCCGGGGGAAGGAGCTTTTTTTCTCTTGCGTTCATTGAAGGGGTAGAACAAGTACTCACAAGGACAGTGCAGCACTGTAGGAGACCTGCCACGGACAGGGCAGCAGGGACAATGCTGGGGCAGTGAATTTGATGCTGGGATGGTGAATTTGCTCTGTGCCCTTGGCCAAGTCATTTACTCTCTTGATGCTGAGCTTGTCGCTTCTTGTTTTCTGGGGACAGCTGACACTGTCTTGTCTCAGAGGGTGAAGCTGAGGTGATGCTGAAAGGACACAGTCCTTCAGAGAGGTGCAAAATTAGAAGTTCTCATCAACCTCATGACTTGCTCTTGTATTTGATAAAGCTCATTAAGTGGCTTTCGCTTGACAACTGCATAACTAATTCGCCCTCATATGATTTTTAGCTTTTTTAACCCTTCCACTTCACATTGTTCCAAGACTTGCTGAGTTGTTTATTTCAGGGAGTGTTTCTGATGAGGCTCTGTACCCTTTGGCTTATACAAAGGAATGCTTTTTTTCTGGTGTTTTTTGGGAGGGGCAGAGCTTCTTTTGGGATATGTGACTTTGCTTCTTCTCTGGCTGTCCATCTGCTTCTCCTAATTGCAGGAATAGGGCTCCTATTTTATGTGTTGCATAAAAACAAAGACTACCAAAATGACACAGGTGCAGGCAGCTTTGTGGTCAGCTTAGCACTTTCCTGAAATGTGCTGCCACAGACAAAAACGAGTTAATAAACCTCACTGTAACTTGCTCTTCATCCCATTCCATAATGTCAGTTGGGGGGAGGGGAGATGCCTGAAATGACATAAAGATTTTGTTCAGACATTTTAGAGACCAATGGTCAGCTCATACATGCTCTTTTTGAAGGGCAAGCGGAGACAAATAATACAGTTGCATATTTAGAAGATGAAATAATTTTAGGACATGTATAATAATACAAAGTACCATTAATTTATGTAAATCATCTCCATCTCATGGGCATTAGTCAGATATTGGTGTGACTAGGGAAGCTTTCCCCTCACATGTTAATGCATAACCAACTATTTTTCAGGAACTCTTGGGTTAAGCGTTAATCCAGTGATTAACCCCAGCATCCCTGTTGATAATTTTGGGTTTTGCCTTTTGACCTTAATTGTAGGCTTGCAGTTTTAGTTTTGCAAGTGAATTTCCGTTATGGCCCAGCTCCTGAACACCCTTTGCTGAAGTGGGGCTGTGGCCCCAGTCTGCGTGATTTTTCAGGAAGAAAAAGGCAGTTACAGGAGGCTGGGTGGAAAGGGCTCGGCTTTACAAGCCTGATGGGTTAGAAACTGGAACTCTAAATTCCAACGAGCTCACAGCTGATCTCTGCTTCCACCAAAGCTCTCCCCTGGGGCATCTAAAGGACCGAGGTGTGTGTGGCTGTCCCTCCCTAGCATAAGCCTGGGAGTGGGGAGAGGGCTTGTCCCTCACTGAATGCCTCAGTTAACTCTAATACAGATCAGTGCGTGCGAGGGGAAGAGACACGGACTAATGAGAATGCCTGCCTGTTTTCTTTTGGGGAAACAAAAAGCTGACTTGCAGCTCGCTGACATTTCTATAGTCACGTTGCATTTGGCAAGCCAGGCAGCACCAGTAGCTCTTTTGGAAAGGCAGGACAAGGGGATCGAATGTGTTGCCCCCATGGCAGTCCCCCCACCCTTCCCCTCCATGTGAAAGGAGCTCTTTGAGTGCGGGAGCAGAGTGAGTCAGTGTGGCTCTGCAGGGGGACATAAAGGCAGCTTTGTGGGAGCCCTCTCCAGGCTTTGGTGCCCTGACACCCTGCTGCAGCCCCTTACCTGAGCACTGCCAGCTCCCTGGCGCTTCAGCACAGTCAGGTCACTGCTGGGGGACAGGAACCTGTGACCTGCTGCTGTGCTGCCTTCCAGATCAACCTCCCAGGCCGTGGGAAGGAGTGAGCCAGCAGCCACTGCAGCCCCTTGTGGGGTTTGTGATGCTTTGGTAACATGCAGTTGTGTTCCTCCCAGACACACACAGACACTAGTGAAGAAGAAAACTCTGTTAGATCTCTGGCAAGTTCTGACATGCCTTAAAGGGTTTAGAATAAGAGTAAATTAGGTGTTCACTCTCTTACTTTTCCCCTCTGTGACTCCCTTTTTGCAGATGAAGTTGGTAAGCCTGCTAGGGCACACCTTGGTAGAGAAGAAAAATTTCCACCTTCTTCTTCCTTGTAGTAAAATAATTTTCTTCTAAAATAACTGCTGTTCCCACTTGGCTGCAGGATTTGATCTCTAAATGCCTGATGAAGTGAATGTTTTCATATATTTATTATCAGCATTTTGACTAACACACAATCAGCCACCTCTGCTGTGAAATGTTAGTTTTGAAAAGCTCCTCTAAATTCTTAAAAGAAAGGGGAAAAGGAACTGCCTGATCATTCTTTGGCAAAATCATTGTATTCCCTGGTTTAAGTTAGGGAGTGTTTTAGAAGACAAATTGCTTCCTGCCTGTATTGCTAGTGAGCACATTGTCACCAAATTCTTTTTTTATGTACCCCAAAACACTGATGCCTGCCAAAAATATTTTGAAAATTTCTGGAAGAATCTAATCATCTTCACATGGCTGGTTTGCTAATCCTGGTAAACTGGTTGTGCAATCCTGTGTGAGTAAATGGACTGGTTTTCATGCATGTAGGACTCTACCATAACTTTGGGTGCTGATCTGGAGCATGTGTGAGCCCATCAAGATCCAGGCTGTGTTACCTGAATGGTGCTCCCTTGTGACCTGACTCTGAACTCTATTTCTGGGACTTGCTTTACATTCCTGTGTCTTCAAATATATATTTCTTCACCTTCAAATCACAAATAATAAACCTAGAAGCTCTTCAATGTGAGATATATAGGTATACTCTGAGGTGTAGTGATCAGTGGGGCCTCTTCACCTGCAGCCATCATGATAGGATATGGAATATATTTAGCCAGTGATACAGAATTAATAACTGTATATTTCATCAACTGCTCCTTTTGCAGATCTCAAAGATCTGAAAGGGTTTAGCAGAAGAGGTTAGCATTGATGTTTTTTTACATACGGGGAAGTGGAGGCAGAGAGACTTAAAGCAAGATGCCAGGAACAGAGCCCTAATTCTGCTCCAGGGATTAAACCCTGCGATTCCTGCTGGAATAGACATTCTCTGTGCAAAAACAAGACTCAAATCTTTTTCTAAAGACACCCTGCATATGGAGGGTGGAGTTTTTGTGGATGGAAGTGATGACCAGATGATTTTGCCTTGTGTCTCCAAGGTGCCGCCACGCTGCCATAGCGAAGTACTTCGGCGACGTCACCCCACCTTGCAACAAGTGCTGTGACTTCTGCAAGAACCCAGGGGCAGTGAAAAGGCAACTGGAGGCACTGGAGTGCTGCAGCAACAGCTGGAGCAAAACCTGCATCGGGCCCACGGGATCCTCCTGGGATAGATACGACCCAGAGCTGTACGAGGGCGGGAAGGGAGGCTGCAGAGGCTTCAGCAGGTCTGTTCCAGAGATGTTACACTCATCTCATAGGAGCCATCAGAGAAAAGAGCATCCACTAGCTGCAGGCCCAGACACTCCTATTTTCAGCACATGTTTCTGTGTGGATGGTATTTTCCTGTAACTTTCTGGCAGCAGCAGCTGGAATTTCATTTTCCACACGCTTTGGCAGCCTCGTTCACATTCATGTCCCAGAGAACCAAAAGCTGTTTTGACAAAGCTAAGAATTGCCCTGCACAATGTAATTGGCTCAAGAAACCAGCCTGAAATTTTTGAAAGCAGCAAGTGGGCTCAGCCTGTTCATAGTTACAAAGATCAAAAATGTTTAAAATTGAGACCAAGATGACATGGTCCAGAGTTCATTCCTGATCTAACACAACTGTCTGCGGGCCAGTAGGCCAGGGGCCACTGACAGGACTTAGTCACCACAGAGGATGTTATGAAGTGCCAGTGTCAGATTCTCCTGCAGATTGCTGCATTTTCCTATCAGGCTGACAGCAAAAGGAAGATGTGCAGTGGGAAACATGATGAATTCTGTAGAATGCTTGGCAGTGTGGAGGTGATAACTTGTCTTTCCCCTTGTTCCCTGGCAGAGTTGCAGTGATAGTGCAGCTGTGGCAGGATGAAGTTTCTCTGCTGGCACTGCCCATGAAGCTGTGCCAGGATACGCAGTGCTGTAGGCTGGCCAGGCCCTCTGCTTTACCTTAAAAAGCTCGAGATTGGAACCTTTGTTCTTTGGCCAAGTCCAGCTGAGTAAGAGGAAACCAGGACTTGTGATCTAAGCCTGTGTTTGGTCTCAGGACCTGAGAAGCCACAGCCAATGCTGTTTTACAGAACAGTGTTTTCCACTTGATTTATTGAACCTTTCCATAATCTGATTGTAATTTTGCCTTGGAAGTTGTAATAGTCAGCAGCTCTAAAGCTCAGATTTGTGGTACCTGTATATTTGGCAGCTGTGGGAGGCAGTGAACTCCTGGGCTACATCTGGTGAGGATCAGCTGCTGCATTTCAGTATGTCAGAGATGGGGATTTCATTTATTGCAGCAGCCTGTGAACAAGTGAGGCTGAGGAATGGATGTTGTGCCCTCTCTGCCATCTCTGCTCCTAGGGTAGGAGGGACTGACAGATGGGGTACATGACATGAGGCAATGACTCCTGAACCACCTGGGAGGATCTGGCAGAGCTTTTGAAATGGAGCCCTCCATTCTCAGGGCACCAAGTACATGCTCTTAGTTCATGCCACTGCCTACTGGTTTATAGGATTAACAAGTGCTATGAATTTTTGGAGGATGCTCACTGCTGTCCTGGTTGGGGAATGGTGGAGAAACTCAAAGTAAAGACATGTTCAGAAAGGATGTGGGATGCATCACTGAGGTGGCTTCCCAAACTCATCCCCCAGTTAATGCTGCAGCTGCAGAAATGTTTGTTCCTCTCGCTTTCCTGCCTTATCCAGGTATGATGAAGAGGGCAGTGGGAATTGGGATGAAGAAAACGAGGAGCGTCGGAAACGGGAGTGGGACAATTTCTACAAGAAGCAGATGAGTCTGCGCAAAGTGAGTTGGGGTCAGTTTTTAAGGGATGCACAGAGGGTTTGCTGTGAGCTTGTCTGACAGCCATAAAGGCTTCCTGGCACTGATGACACTAAATTATTTCATCTTGGTGTTGCTTCTTGTCTTTCACTTCTTGTACCTCTGCTTTTGCTGTGTTCTCCATATTCTGGGCTAGTCCCATAACAGGAAGAAATGCAGTTTATTCATGTGCTGGTTTCTCTGCAGTGCTAAGCAAGAGGAGCCTGTTGGTTTTAATGCCCATGGTAGTAGTAAAAACACATTTTACCATTCAGCTTCTCTTAAATATTCCTATAGCAGAGGTGAACTTTTGGCTTTGATTCTCATTCTTTGTTTTCTTGGCCCTGTTTTGACACTTATTCAATGCCTTTATAACTTCAGCTTTCATTTTCCCTGGAGCAGGGATATAAAACATGTCTTTTGTGCTTCTAGATCTCCATGTGTGTAGTAGGAATGGAAATGTTTGACTGATCTTTGTTTTCTTCCAGGGCAAAGAACCAGAAAAGGAAGATTTTGTTCCTCCAAGTAAATATCTTCTTTGATTTATAATGGGTTTTCTTTGGGAGAGGAAAGTCTTATATTTTGCAGCTGCATGCAATTTGTACAGCATCACCACTGGAGGTATCAGTCTCCAGGCACACAGGTCAAGCTTTTGGCTGTGAAAACTTGGCTGGAGGAGATGGAGCACAGTTTAGCTTTGGTTGGGGTGAAGATATGGAATGCATCTTTCTGAACAACATTTCCAAATAAGCAAGAGAGAGGGAAAACTCTGTCTAACCTGACTTTGTAGTGTTGGCTATTGCTGCAGTGGTTATGCAGCAGCAGTAATAATAATAATAATAATAATAATAATAATAATAATAATAATAATAATAATAGGAAACTGCTGAAAACCTTTGCTGTTTGTGCTGCTTGGGGGCCTGTCTGGCACTGTTGCAAAAGAACACTTGATAGGTCAGTTTACTCTGTCCAGCCTGATTTTTTGGTTGATGTTGTGGGGAGCAGAAAAGATTTGAGTTTCCTAAGAGCCTTAAAGAAAGGTTTTCTGAGGTGGGAAGATTTTGGAAAGCTGTTAGTCCTAAACTCCAAAGTAGATGTTCTCAGTCAGAGAAAACATTCTCACTTTGGTTTCTGCCTACTCTTTTGGAGTGTGTAGCTTCTCCAGATGGAAAGGGTGACCACAGTGTTCCTTGGGGTGACAATGCAGGGAGGAGAAAGCCAGGCAGTCCTGGGCCTGCACCTCCCCATGAAAGCTGAAATGTTCTCCATCAGCTTAGCCCTGCCATGGCTCCTTTCCCAAACTCCTCTCCTGTGGCAGGTGCAGACTGTCCCCTGAAGGATGCTGCCAGCAGGAGGATCTCCAAGCTCACTGTGAAGGTAAGTGATGTTGCAAAGAACAACAAGGCTTCTGCCTGGCCTGTCCTTTACTCCTTCAGGGGTGGAAGTCCAAGAGGCACTGAGACTTCTGTGGAGCATGTCTGAGTTTCCATGTTTCCTAGGGCCGGGAACACTGCTTGAAGATGCTGGAAGAAGCTTTGAGCAACAACCAAAAGACTCCAGCAGCAGAAGGAAAATGGTATGAGGAAAAAGAAGTGCATAGTGAGACCCTTAGCACAAGGCCTGCTATTCCCTGAGCACAGTTACCATTCTCAGGGAATGATTTTTTAAGTTATTTTGTCCAAGGATGTAGTTTCACTTAACAGCATCTTTCTGGCAGTGATGTTGAAGATCAGACCTGAGGATTCCTGTGGCTGATTGCTGTTATCAGATTGATCCCAGGAGTGGCAGTTCTTCCCTGTCCCACAAGATGGGGATAGTGTACTTCTGAAATTAGCAGTGGGCAAAAATCTTGATTTAAAACCGTTTTCATCACCTTTTCCATTCTCACCAATACAGTCAACTCACCACTGCATCCCTTAGCACTTAACTGGAAGTTATCACTTATTCCTGCACCTCAGGGAGTGGATTTTATACTTTCTGGGAGATACTCAAGCATTAGTGTTCCCTTTGCAGATGCAGAATTGTGTCTTTGCCAGGAATCACCCCAGGCTGTGTTTCAGGTCAGACCCTGGTGCCTGTGCAGTGGAAATGGAATATGAAGCTTTCCGGACCAGCAAAATGGCAAATTCCTACAAGGCAGCTGTGCTAAAGAAGGTAGGGACAAACATCTACATCTGCTGCTCCCTGGCACGTGGGAGCTGCAGGAAAAATTGGGCAGAGTTTGTGGGAGAAAGGTGGAAGGACAAGCTCTGTTTTGCCTTGATTCTTTCTTCTTGATTTTGTTTCCAGGAAGGCCCAGAATCACCTCAGGTTCACATCTTTGTTGGCTTTACAGGCTCTGAAAACCTACATAGCAGTGCAAGCTTATCCAGATATGTTCTAGCAATACAGGGATTTGGGAATTCCTCAGGCTGCTGCTGACACTAGAGAAGCCTTGGTTTAGGTTATCTGCTTGCCGTCATTCTCTCTGAAGGTGTTTCTTTTCTTGAGGCAGCTGCCTCTCCAGGGCAGATATTTGTTTTGTCACTACGGCTTTTAGTATGTACAAAGGCAGAATACATAAAGATTTCTGTCCATTAGAGAATATTTCTGTTCTCTTTTCAGGTGGCAGAAATCAATAAAGCCTCCAAACAAGGGGAATTGTTCTCAGTCTTCGGGTCTGGAACGGGTGGTAACAGCAGTTTGGAAACAAAATCTGTGTCTCTAGCAGAAGAGGACTTTGTCCCTGCATGCCAGGTTCCCTCGGTGAGTACTGGTGGGATAGACAGGAGGGAATGGTGTGTTTTGTCTGTCTGCCTTTTTATAAATTTATTTTGTGTCCTTCCTGTGGGCACAACTGCATTTCTGTTGTAATTGCTTTTTCCTGTCTGTCACATTATTGGTGAATATAATGTGTGGGCAGGCCACAGCTTCAGTAAGTTCTTTCTCATCTTGCTCTATCCAAGGATGTTGCCTTGTTTTCTTATTGCTGGCCTGGGACTTCCACCTAATCCATTTCCCTCATGTCTCTGTTGATGGGTGTGATGATCAGTCAGATTTAGAGGCTCCCTCTGCTTACAGCTGCCCAGACTGCTGTACTGTATGCAGAAACTTAACTGCTTTCACTGTGCTGCACACAGGGATCTCACATCCAAAATTTCTTCTTCTTCCTGTCTCCCCAGTTCAAACCGAAGCGTGTGGGAGCAGGATTTCCAAAGAAATCCAGCTTGTTCCAGACAGCTTCAGAAGTGCTGAAGATCCAGGAGGAGAGTGATGCAAAGCCTGTCAAAAAAGACTGTCCAAGTGGGCAAGAGAACAGCTGCTACAGTCTGGACCTGGACACCAGAAACCCTGCTCTCCAGGGGGAAGAAGCTGCAACCAAAGCAGTGGATGAGAGTGCAGGAGTAGAACTACACCCAGAAAAGAAGGGGCAGCAACCCAGTCCACACACAAAAACTGCCCTTGGGGAGAGCCCTGCTAAGAAGTCCAAACGTAGCAAGAAGCAGCAAATGCTCGCAGAAGCGGCTAAAAAGGAATCACAGGATATTTCCAAATTCTTCTCCCTCCCCAAAGGTGGCCCTAAAGCCCAAAGCTGCAGCGTAGCAAAGGGACATGGCTGTTCTGCAGGCACACTACCTCAGGTTTCTTCTCAAAGCGTGTGTCAAGAGAAACCAACACCTCAGGAAAACAAAGATGGCTCTGGAGATCTGACTGGGCAGTTCCAGGCAGAGAATAAAGAACTGGGAGAAACAGAAGTAACACTGACTGAGAGAGGGGAGAATTCTAAGACCCAGCAGGCTGCTGAATCTGAATTCCTTGAGGAAGAAATGGATGTGAAGTACAGGTAAAATCTCTACTTCTCTGCTCCCTATGTTGTCCATAGCCCCACCAGCCTTGTCCTGGAAACCTGTATGAGATCTCTGGGTGAGTGAGGGAGACTCTTGCTTTACCATGCAGTCTCATGGCCACTGACAGGTGAATGCAGAAATATTTTCACTGTGGAATGATTACAAGTGGCCTTCTCTCCACTTTTCCCACTAGTGTTGCTGAAAACGTTGCAGAAACTGACCTCCCCGTTGTTGGGGAAGGTGACAGTGGGAAGCGGCCAGGATCAGATGAGGTAAGACTTCAATGAGTGCTGATTTCCTCTGTTTCTTCTACTCATCTTGTGCCAGATTTCTCTCTGAGAGTGACACTCCTGCTCTAAAAGTGTAATTTATTTATATATAAGAGCTGGGGGGGGCCCATCTGCAGTTGCAGCAGAAAGGAGAACCCCAGCGTGTTGCTTTCCTGGTGTTTCCCTGCTGCCCTCTGGGCTGTGCCAGCTCCTTGGGCTGCAGTGGAGAGCTCCCCCTCCACTGCTTTGTTCCCTCCTCCGTGCAACTCACGTGACTGTGCCCTTGGCGGTGACTTGCCTGGAATGAGTGTCTCCCCACCCCCTGAGATGTGTCACTAGCTATAATTAGGGAGCTGCTTTCTCAAGGCGAGGGCAGAACCGCAGGCCCGGGACACGTGGGACCACTGGGAAGTGATTCCTGCTCACAGCCTGCCTTGCCATTCAGTCTCTGCTTCTGCATTTGGCAGCTGAGGCTACCTGGCAGCTGTCTCTGCAACGCTGCAGTCTCCTTTCTCTTTCAAACTGAGCAGGAGTGTGGCTTTCCTGATGCAGCTGATTCTTCCTGAGGGGTGTATTCTCAGCAGACATCCTGAGAAATCTCTTCCAGTCAGTTTTCCTCTGTAGGACAGGGTCCAGCAATTAGCTGCCCCAAGAGAACAGGGTAGTTCTAAATGTGGTATTCTTTAAAGGGGTTATTTCTTTGTTTTTTTTTCAAAATCCCTTTGTGTGGGGAATAGTGTCTGCACAGCAGGTTATAAGGAGTTGCAGAGATTCCTACTTGGTATTCACTGGAGGCAGAGGCTGCAGGATGCTGCAAAGAGTCATGTTCTTGGAAGGTGGTAGCTGCTTGGAAGGGCAGTGCTGCCACAGGAATTGGTAGGTTTGATTTTCTTCTGTCCCTTCTCTAGGATATGGAAAGTCCTGCAAAAAAGCGGCTCCGGACAGCAGCAAAACCTTCAATTCTGACCCAGCCAGAGGGAAAAAGTGTTGGTCCAACAAAGAAGAAGGTGACTTTTGACTCAAATTTAGCACAGTGTGATAAAGAAGGAAGCAGCAAGACCATCCAGCCAGTGACCAAAGGCGTGTCCCTCAAAGAGACTGCAGACATCGTTGTCAAGTATTTGACCCCGTTCTACAAGGGAGGAAAATTTGCTTCCAAGGTAGCGTATAGCTCCAGGCCCTCTTTAGCAGAAGGAAAATTCATCTCTCTAGGGATCTTGGGCTCTGAGAAGGGGGAGATGATCTGGATCCTGTCTTTTATTTCCAAGTTATGTCTTGGTATGTGCTGTTTTAGTGACTCCAGGTGCAGCAACTCCCCTCTCCCACAAAAGGGTTGGTGTGTGTTGGTTCCACACTTCCCTGTGATTGTTCATATTTTCACATTAAACCCAGGCATGTTCATAAATCCCACCTGTGGAGTAGCACCATCTCAGGTTCAGTGCTGGTGTAGTTTCCTTGCTGTGCTCTGCAAGGCAGG
Organism: Chamaea fasciata; assembly: GCF_029207755.1. Classification (NCBI taxonomy): domain Eukaryota; kingdom Metazoa; phylum Chordata; class Aves; order Passeriformes; family Sylviidae; genus Chamaea; species Chamaea fasciata. Next base: position 7,355,876 of record NW_027094104.1, on the reverse strand, counting down.
ATGTGTGTACCTGGGCTTCTCCAGCACTGTGTGTGTTCAGTGTAGGAGTGGTTTGTGCTACAGCCAGTCTGTGCTAAGGGCAGGACAAACATGGAAACAGACTGGTGAGGTAACTGGTGTCTGCTTTCTGCTCTTTGTCTTCCCCAATGCTGCAGGATCTCTTCAAGGGCTTTGCCAGGCACCTCTCTCACTTACTGACCCAGGAGCAGAGCCCTGCCCGCAAGACAGGTGTGTCTGGGGTTATTTCAATGCCAGATGGGTTCATGGCTTTAGAGGGGGCAGGTGTCTTAAGTATCAACTCAAAAGATGGTGTTTCTTCTCTTGCAGTGAAGGAGGAAGCACAGAGACTCATCAAGGAGTTTTTTAAAACAAGGCTCAGGTGTGAGAGTGAGATGGACTGGGAGCAGCTGCAGAGCTCAGAGAGCTGATGCCTGCTGCTTTTTGGCTCTTTCTTCCTGCAGCAGCACCACCAGGGGTTGTGGAAGAACTCAGCCATGGAGGGTTTATGAGACTGGAGAAATTAGATTTATTTTTCTTTTCCCCACTGCATTTTTGCTCATTTCTGTCCTTAGTGACAGATTCCCAGGGAACCAGTTTTTGTTAACTCATGGTGAATTTCCCCAGTAAGTGGGGTGCTGAAAGGACCAAGAGGTGTGAAGTTGTACCTGCTGTGTTTGTTAGGGGCTGCTGCCTTGGATGTTCTGCACTGTCTTCAATCTCTACTACCTGCAGCACTCTGGGCAGGACCCAGACTTTCCAGCTGGAACTCTGCTTTGGGATGGCACCTTGCTTTCTAAATGGCTCCTGCCCTTGCTCCCCTTCTCTTATTTCAGTGTCACAAATAGAAGCCTTATGCTACAAGTTCTCATGCTTTGCTCAGGGCTGCCGGTGACAAACTCAATGAGTTCCTGGGTGGAATATTTTCTTTTGAAGGGCAGGGGAAGAGCATTTTGTAATTACCGTGGAGGCAGTGCTTGCTTCCTAAAAGAGGAGAAACTCGGATTCTTTTTCTTTAAATGCAAACTTATTTAACCTTGTCCAGTTCTGTCTGCCCTTTAATTTAAGTGGTGATACTCTTTCAGTATTAACCTCTGCAACACTTCCAGCCTTTGCTTGTAATTCCCTAAAGCCATATTTGCTCCCTGTGCCTCACCACAAGTCTGCGGTACAGGGGGCAGTGCTGCTGTTATAGCTGGGTACGGTTCTGCTGTGACCCTCAAATTGACACTGTGGTACCTCTGCTGCTACGTTTATATGGAACCTGGACCTGATTCCCTGGCACCAGTTCTTCCTGTTGGATTTTTATTGGGTTCTGCCTCTATTCCATACCTGCAGGGGCTGGTGGCCTCAGGCTCTAGTGCTGCCAGAGGAACGTGCAGCCTCAGAGGCTGCCCAGGGGGGTGGATCACTATATTCCACAGATGTATTTTTTTAGATGTTCTGAAGAGTATATGCGGAACTGACAATAAAGCAATGTTACAACTGCTGTGGATTGTTCCTGGAAGCTTTTTCTTACCACTCAGTCATGCAGACTGAGCAGAGGTACATTAAGGGGAAGCACCTGCCAGGGAAGATGCTGTAGTTCCCACTGGCATCAGCTCACCAGCAAAAGTCTAACTGTGCATCAGGGCACCCTCAGATGTATCCCTCTTCACTGCCAACAGTGACAACATTTTCCTCAAGCTTTGCCCCTTATATGCAGTTAAGTTTTCCCAGGTTCTATAGAAGATCTATCATATCGTACCTTCAAAACATCTCCGTGCTTATTTTATTGGAATTTCCTAAAGGGCAGTTATTCCTCAGGCTATTAGGACAGCTGTGGCAATAAAAATAAATATTTTTGTACAACCCAAACCACTTCAGTATAATACAAGTTCTGTTTGAAGATGCTTCCTCCATGGGCATGGAGCCATCATTGAAGTCTGACAGCTGCATGGCCATGACTGACTTCTTTATAGTAGAGGGAAGCATATGCATATAATTATGTCAGTGAGAAATTAATTAACAATAAACTTCCTTACCGTTGCAGCTCAATCTGTACCCCAGCATATGTGTTAATTGTATGATTAACACTGATCTGCTTTTCAATTAGGATGCTTTCTACAAACTCCTGCTTCACAAATCCTGCTGGAGGACCTCTGCATATCAATTCAGAGACAAATCTGGCTCCTGGAAAACACCAGAAGCCCATGCAGGCATTGCACTGCCTCAGCTGGGCAGTGGGATGCCCAAATCTCTAGCAAGCACCAGGCTTTGCTCATGATAATTCACTCAAAACAGAAAGGAGGAGTTGCACAGTGCAAAGCTTGAAGGCAAGTGCTTGCTTTGGGTCAGCTGCTCTTTGTTGGAACGGGCTGTGGTGTGGAGAGGCCCTTGGGGTTTGTTTAGCCACAGCATGGATTGTTGCAAGGAAGTGCCTGGGGACTGAATGGCAGGTCATGACCAGGGTTATGGTCACTCCATCAACAAACACTGTGGTGGCATTCTTAGAAAGCAGCTGGCTGAGGCCATGGGTGTGTTCTGGAAGAGTTCTCTCCCCATGACAGGTCAGGGAGCACTGATCAAGTTCAGAGAAAGGGAAATAGTGCTGTTTTCCTTGGCCATTCTCCTCCTTTGAGGCTTTAGGAGTGCAGCTCTGTTTTATCCAGGATGACAACAATCGTGTGGTACAGTTCTTTGGCCTGTCAAAACAAACCAGCATCAATCACTCTTTGCCCCTGAAAGAGCTGCTTCCCCTACTTAAATATCCCCATAAATCACTTCCCATAATTAAATATCAGCCATGTGCTGGGACCAAGCTGCACTTTGGAGCCTGGAACTGCAGTGTCCTCCTTCTCCTTTGGCCCAGGAGAGAGGAGCAGCAGCACTGTCCCTTAGCAGAGGCTCAGCTGGGCAGGGGAGGGCAATTTGGGAGGTGCCAGGAGGAAGCTGCAGGCCCAGGCCGACCTCACCTGTGACAGTTCCACCCACATGGCCTTGGGGTTGGCAGGGGAGCCGTAGTTGAGCTCCAGGCCAGGAAGGCCGCCGTCGGAGAGGGGCCTCAGGGTGCGCATCTTCTGCAGCTCCTTCAGGGGAATGACCCGGGACACCACCTGCCAAAGGGAAAAGCCACCAGCCACTCTCGGGAACAGTCCCTCCAAGTGAAACCATCTGCTTCCCACCACAAGTCACCTCAAGAGCCTGTTGAAAGCTGAGGGAAGGTCTGGGGCACAGGGTGTGCAGGATGCAGGGCAGGCTCCGGCTGCCCAGCTCAGCCCTGGGATTCCCACAGGACTGGGACAAACAGGAATGTGTTCTACATTTAGTTTTACTGTGGATTGTGCTTGGGAGCATGAACACTGGTCTTACAAAAGAGCCCATGGCCCAAGCCTGTTCTGCACTCTTGCTTTGGGCCAGTGCTGTTGTCAGAGTGGCTGTGATGCAGGGGAGTCCAGCCTCTTCCTGCACAAGCCCTTCTAAAGTCACAATAAAGATCTGACAGACATCAGGGGGAATTGTCTGGCATACCTGGGTGGTGCTGTCCACCACGATGATCTCCTCCTTGTTCACACCAAAGAAACAGGGCACAGGGACCACGTCATCGCTGATTCTCTCCACGACAAAGATGGTGTAACCAAAGAAAGGCAATTTCATCACATGCTCTAGAAGAGAGCAAAAAGTGGCCTGAGGGCAGCAGCTTTCACCCAGCAATTTACTGCACCAGCCTGGGGTCAAAGCTGCCAGTGTTCCCAAGATTCTCTACATTAAAAAGTAATAATGACAATTCTTGCCTCCCCCCCTGGCTTCTAAGACTCAATTCTCAGCAGCCTGAGTGGATGTCCTGTCCTTTTGTGACCTGAAAACAGACATATAGCCAGAATTTCGATTAAAAAACAGCTTGTACAGAACCCTGAAAATCCACTGCAGACTCCTTCCTATAACAGATGGAACTTCTACTATGATCACCATGCTTGGGAATAAGATCTAATAGTGAGGAGCTGTCATGGAATTCCATTCTCATGGCCCATTCCAGGCTCCAAGAATCATCAGCAACCTCATGAATTGTGCCAAAAGTGCAATCAGAACAGCTTCCAGAAACTGAAACAGCATAGAAAGGGAAGCAGATCTGGATGTCTCCTCACCTATGAACTGGATCTTTGCCTCCAGTGGCGGGAGGGGCTGCCTTGTTCTCAGCAGTGCGGCCACGTGGTTTTGCAGTGTCTTGGGGCTGATGGAGGGCTGCAGGGTCTTTGGAATGTATTCCTTCAGCTCTTCCCTGTGCCAACAAACAGTTTCTAATTCAACCCCTGCCCAGCTAAAATCAAACAGCAGCCATTAAGAAGAAGGAGGAGATGGGACAACAATTTCCCATTGTATATCTGGGAACAAGGGTAAAGGGGAAGAGGAAGAGCACAACAGGTGATGCCTGCATTGGGTAAGGTGGAAGGAACCATCAGAGACAGTGAGACCCTTCCCTTGTCCACAGAGAATTCAGCTGGCCACCACTGACCAGTGCATGGAGAGAAATCCTTCCTTTCTGGAGACACCAAGAGCTCCTCAGTGACCAGCAGGGTTATGCCATTTTCTTGCTGCTGGTGCTTTAAGGGGATCTGAGGAAGGCATTACCTCAACTCAAAGTGCATAAGGAAAGGAAGGAGTGGCAAAGTACAGCCTGGAACTGCAGGACTGAAGGTTTCCAGTACCCAGGGACAATTTTGTTCTCATTGAGCATCTCGCTAAAGATTTCAGGTGTCCAGGCTTGAAACCTCTGACACTTGTGAGAGAGAACAAAGGAGGATTCCCTGAAACCATGAGCTCATGCCCTTCCTTCTTGGTGTTACAAATCCATGGCAATCAAATTAAATGACCATGTCACCCTCATTACCCTTTCTGTTCTCCAGAACTGGATATTTTTAATTATTCAGAGAGGACTTCCCTTAATTATTCAGAGGTACCTGCCCCTAAGCCCTGTGGTGCCTAATGGCCATCACAGAGAGATCCCTTCTACCACAGACGTACCTGGAAGGAGCAGAGTTCTGCCGCTCCACTTTGGCCCAGTGCTGGAGCATTGCCAAAAGGCCCACCTGCATCTCCATTTCTTTACTTTGGCTCAGCAGGATCCTCCCATTCAGGTAATCCCACAGCACCTGAGGGACAGCACAGCAAAAACGCCTTTGTTAAACCTGCCAGAGGGTCCAGGCAAGTCTGGGCAGTGCCAGGCTGCACAGACCCACATCCTGCCTTGCTGATAATGCCAAACAAAGGCTCTCTGAGCTCAGGAAGAGCCTGGGGAGCTGCACAATGTGTGGCTAAGGCCACAGGCACAGAGCCTCCCCGGCATCCACAGCATCAGTGTTTAGAAACAGCACACAAAGCCTATCAGCCAAAGCCCTCCTGCTTTTTCAACCCTCTTGGGACATTCCTGTTGGCCAGGACACTACATCTGTCCCTGCTAGGGGGGGTCTTGCTCTTGCTTACCTGTCCATAATGGACATCTGTGTAAATTTGGTTGTCAAAGTGCAGAGGTGTCCTCCAGATGAGCCTGCGTAAGGTCAGAGTCACCAGCTTGTCCTCCAGCAGGTAATCATGGAGATACTCCTCCAGTTTTATCGGCCTCACCATTTTACCTACATGACACAGAGAGAGGGTCATCCATCCCTCTTGGTGGAGAGGCTGGCACAGGAGCCTTCCTGCACACCTCAGTTCCACCCTGCCCTGGGACTCCAACCATCAGCCATTCCAAAGGGACAAGGAGCCACACATCTCTTTCAGGAACAAGCAACACAGCCCCTGAGGAGGATCAATCCTTAACCCTTATACAGAGGGAAACTGCTTAAGAGGACCCTCCCAGGAGCCAGCAAGGGTGGAGGAACTGTCCCAAGCAGGAGCTGTGAGGCTCCCTGTTGCAGAGGGTGCAGGAAGAGAGAAGTTCCGTGGTGGTCTCTACTTGCCGAGATTTTTGTCGTCACTCCTGACAGCAAAGAGAACAAAGTCCTGTATCTCTTGCTGTTCACCTACTCCCATCTGCTCACAGATCTCCTGCAAGAGCTCCTTGGCCACCTGAAGCAAGGAAAGAAGGAAATGAATACCATGACCAGGCAAGCCCAAGAGCAGACACATTATTCCTTGTCAGATAAGGGGTTTCCCTGGTGTGGCTCAGAGTCCAGACCAATGAAGGAATTCCCAACTGGAAACTCACAGTGAACGTCCTGATCCTGGTGAGGTACTCTATGCCTCCAGGCATCAGCACCACCAGCCTGCGGGCACCGTGTCCCTTCTGCAAAGGAGAATGTTCAGGCAGCAAGACATGCAGGGTTGCATCAGCCCCACTCGTGTTCCTCCCTCTCCTTCCTCATCCCTGCCTTCCACAGCTTGTCCACAGCACCCGCCTCGTCCCTGCCTGCTCCATGGCACTGCACTTCCCAAGCTCCTTCCATCCACACGCTCCATTTCCTCTCCTGAGCTGCCCCGTCACACTGCACGTGGCACCTCCAGCAAAGGCTCTTCCCCCTTCCCTGCCCCTCCATACCAGCAGTGCCTCCATCTCCACAGGGAAAGGGAGGTGCCGGCGGCCCCCGTACAGGAAGTTTTTGCGCAGGTTGCTCTGGCAGATCTTGGCTATATCTGCGGGAAAAGGAAAAAGGTTCATGTGCTGAGCCAAACAGAGAACTAAACATCGCGTCCTGTGTTGGTGGGTCATCCTGGGCTGGGTTGAATTTAACCCCTGGTCACTGCAAAGAGACTTGACCTCACGTCCCACCCTGCCAGGACACATCCAAACCATGACAGTGTCCAGGACAGAGGAATGACAGGATGGGGGGATTAGGTCTGGAATATTTGCTTTACAGGACACAAACAGTCTTACCGTGGTGGGTGCTGGATGGATCACTGCTGGCCAGCTGCAGGAACTTGGTGGCGTAGGGCATCAGGATTTTGGAAGGCAGGAAGTACCCAGTGAGCAAGTTTAGGAGCAACCAGCCCCGCAGCTCGCTCTCCCTGCGGATCAGAGAGGACTGTGAGCATCTTGTGACATGACTATTCCTGCTCTGAGCAGCTCAAAGTGAGCTTGTGCCCCTCTGAACACCTCTGGCAGCTGGCAGAAAATGAAGTGTCGGCCCTTGGTCAGAGGTTTCGTGTGCTGAGCAAGAGATTCAGTTATTCCAACAGCAAGCAAAGACAGGGAACAATCAAAGCCACTCTGATGCCACTGGTGCCACCTCACAGGGCAGTGTGGGGCCAAGCCAGTCCTTGACTGGTGTTTATCAGTTCCCCAAGGCTGGGAGGAGGAAATCGGGGCTCTGATTTCACCACAACCAGGAGCCACTGGAAATGTTTACAGGTGCCCAGATAGACCAGCTGCTAAAAATATAAGGAAAAATATCCACTAAAGTGAAAATGCCAGACCCAGTGACTGGCAGAATGTCCTGAGAGCTCAGCAGGAGCTTCAGCACTGGAGCAGCTGGGGACAACCCATCATGAGGGGACACCCTCTCCCCTGGCCCTGGTGTCCCTGCAGCAGATGGTTCCTGTCCAGCTCTGCACACACAGGAGCTGGCAGTGCTGGTACTCACTGCTGAGGGTTGTGGGTGACCTGTTTGATGACCTGGCAGTAGATCTCATCGTGCAAATTCTCCTTCTCCTTGCACAGCTGCAGCCAGAGAGGAGAAAACAGCATCAGAGAGGGGATGAGAGCATTGGAGACATTCCCAGGTCATCTCTGTGCCCTTCCTCTCCCAGCTTCAGAGCTCTGCCAGTTTGGCTTTAAGTTTGGGCTTTGCAGCCTCTGGTCTCTAGTGCTATTTAGGCTCAAAGAAGGAGAGAGGAGAGGCAGGTTATGCTCTCATCCAGACAGCGATATCCAGGGAAACCATTTACATGCAACCCCTCCCCACAGTCTGTTTCAGCTCCCTGCCTCGTGTAGGAGGTGCTATTGTGGCTCTCCCTGCTCTTTTCCTTCCCAGAAAGGTGTTGGCCTTCCATTCCCATTGGTGCTTCTGCACTTTTCCCAGTGGGAGATGACAAACCTGAAGGATTTCATAGACGCATTGGATGTCAGTCTGGTGCTTGTGTTTTGGCTGATCTCCCATGAACCGCATCAGCGCTGCAAGGCAAAGCCTGACCTTTAGTCTGAGCAGGGGTGGTTCTGCCATGGGCTTGGCAGTGGACAAGGAAATGTCCTGGAAACTTCTCTGCTGTTACAAGGCTTGCACTGGGCATGTGGAGTCAGCCCAAAGCCCAGGCAGAGTGCTCTGGGATACTTTGCACTCAAGGCAAAGTCCCTTTTGCTGGAAGCTTTCAGCAAGCACACGGAGTTATGAACTGCAGAGATGCCTTAGAAGGGGCCCTCCTCACCCAGTTTCCACTCCCGCTGAGCCCCACAATGTCTGTGTGCACCCACCCTGACCACCCCACTCCCCCCCTCTGCTGTGTCCCAGGGGGGTCCTTACTCTGGAAGTTCTTTGTAGCCACCTCGTTCACCTCACTGTCAGAGTACCGGAGCAGAGATGCCTGGATTGGGACCTACAGGGCCAGAAGACAGGGATAAAACCCTGCTGTGGGTCACACAGAGCTGTGCTCTGCAGGCTTCACCAGAGACTTGAGCTCCCAGGATCCCACAGGCAGCACCAAAGAGTAGGGGACACCTACACTCTCCAGAGACTGCAGCCAAGGATCTTTCTTTGGTCATTTGGGGACAAAGCCAGAGGCAGTGCTGGGGCTGGGGTTCTGGCTGTGGCCAGGGGGAGAGGCTGGGCTCACCTTGGTGTGCCGCACCAGGTCAGCAACGCTCTTCTTCTCAGCAGGCGTCCCCTTCAGGCCCTGCCTAGACAGAGGAGAGGGAACATGCAGTCCAAGAAATACCCCCAGAAATGGCCTGGTGTGGGTCAGGCTACCCAGGTCCTGTCTGGGAAGGAGCACAGCCTACTCACATGGACTGAGCCTCTCGGAAGTAGGTGGTGGCGAAGTCAGTCATGGTGTAATGGTCACCAGTGGGGACTAACATGGTGCTGGTGGCTTCTGGTGTCAGGCTGAGGAGAGAACTCTGCGGGAACACCACCAAACCTGCCCTAAAACATCAGCTGAGGAACTGCAGTGTGTATTCTCAGCTGCCAGGCCTCATCTCTGTGTGGTGCCTCCCCTCCAACACTGATGGATCTGAGTGTCCCATCTGCAAAGACTAAGCACTCATCATCTTCCCTCTGCCCTCACGGGTCAGACACCACCAGAGCCATGGACCCACGCTGGCAGCTCCCACAGAACCCAGCCATGTCCTGGGGGTGTTTCTCCCCAAGCATTGCTCACCTCCCTGCTGGTGTTCCTGCTCTCCGGGGAAGCTTTCACGCTCTTCCGCTGCTCTCCCCGTCTGTCCATGCTGGTGCTGAGGTAGTCGGGGGCAGGAGCCAGCTGCACCAGGCTGGTGGGGAACAGACCACAGCGACCACCCGTGGAGCCGAACTGCCACCCTGGAAAAGCAGCACAGAAAGAGTCAGGAAGCAGGGCAGCTGCCAAGAGAAACGGGCACTGAAGCTCTCTGCTGACAGGAGGCAACTGGGACAAACTGAGGCAAAGGAGAGGATCAGACTCACCAGGTTTTCCTGCATCCTAAGGAAATGCAGATATATGTAACATATATTCCTATAACTGAGGCAACTGGGACAAGGCTTGTCTGGCAGAGCTGGAGGCTGATGATGCCAGTCCACCCTATATTCCTCTGGTTCTGGGCACCATGGATCCAGCAGACCCTTGGTCCTGGTCCTGCCAATCCCAACACACTCCTCACCTGGTTCCACGCCCTGCATGGGCAGCAGCTCGATGATGTCTCCTTTCTTGAAGCTGAGCAGGCTCTTGTCATCCACGATGTAGCTGCGCAAAGCCACGACATAGTTGGAGTCCTGGGGAAAAGGCCATGGCCAGGTCAGATCTTGTCCCAGGGCTCAGATCGTGTCATCCCATGGACACTCTCAGGTTCATCTGGGAAACCACCTTCATTCCCTACTGCACTCCAGCTGCTGCCTCACCTGCCTCAGCTCCTGCATGAAGACTTCCACCATGGTCTTGATGCACGGAGCCTTTGGAGAGTGCAGGATGAGCTGCTCTGTCTTCAGGGAGAACTCCAGGGAATTGCTGCCTTTCATCTCCACTGACAGCACATCTGCAAAGCTGGAACACAAGCCAGCATGCTCAGGCTCCTTCTGCCAGAGCTTGGGATGCAGAACATGGGGATGGAAGCCCATTCCAAGGACTGGGAATGGAGACATGCCTCAGCATTCTCCATGTTGGCCTTCCACCAGCTGCTCATGGCTTTCACCCAGAGGAGCTCCCTGTGATGACACACACTGAGCTGATTCAGCGCTCACTTGTTGTAAGCAAAGCTCAAGGTAGGAAGGAAAAGGAGAAGCCAGACTCATTGAAAGGAGAGTCAGCTGCTCTAGGATAATCTTAGAGAGCACAGCACAACTTGGAATTTTCAGCTCCCCCATTCAGTCTGCCTCCAACACCCTGCCAGACACAAACTGTCCCTCTGCAGCAACCAGGGCCCTTTTGCTCACCAGTAGCTGCGTAGGACCTTGAGGTGCTCAGGATGGTATCCAGCTGCTTTCTCCACCTTCAGCAGCCTCATGCCCCGGTGAGAAACACCCAGGATCTCCACATCACTTCCCTTTTCACCCTGTAAGAGAAATGCAGCACAGGGAATCGAAGGCTCCATCCCACCAGCACAGGTGGCACCAGAGAAAGGAGATGCCACACAAGAGGTGTGAAACCCTGCAAGGTGTGGAAGGTACAGAATCACTGCAGTGTGGGCAGGCAGGGGGACACAAAGAGTGAACTGGAGCCACAGCTAAAGCAAGCCCAGGGTCTGGTGAGAGAATTAAGACTCACTTGAACTGGGAAAAGGCGAGAGAAATAGTTGGCCCAGTTGTCCCGAGCAGCCACTACAATCCTCTTCTTTATCCCATCCTCCCGAATGGACTGGGCGTTGTTGCCAACTCGGAACTCCGCTAGCAGGGATACAAAACAGTTACTTGCCCAGAAAGACAGAGGTGACCCAGTCTCCCTCTTCCCAGGGATTTATTCCCAGCAGGCCCTCTGTGTTCACAGCACAGCAAACCACATGCAGAGGGGAAAGGACACTTGCACATACCAGTCTACTACTGGCTTCCATCCCTTTCTACATGAAGATCATGTCAGAGATGACAGTTGCAATTTGAAACAAATCAAAATCCTATCTTTGGGCTTCAGTTTCCTCTCCGCACAAGAAACATTTCAGAACAAAGTTTTTCTGGCTCACAGGAATTTCGGGGCCATTTGGAATAAACAGACATTCCTACACTGCACTCTACAAATGTGCTTTCCTGCTGCGGTGCCAAACATTTCTGCTCTGCCCTAAGTTCTGACTGAAAGGCTTGGAGGCCAGTTTCTCGTTTCAGACCAGAGGCTGGGATGGGCACAGAGGGGAAGGGGTGGTGGGGCTGTTAATTACTCAGCAGGTCTTTCATCTTGCGCTTCTCCTCCCTGGAGATCCGAAAGCTGGACTCAGAGAAGGTGTCACGGATGATCTGCAGAGGGAACAGGGAGGTTTCCATTGCAAAGGCCACACCTGGCTGTGTTGGAGCATCTGAGGCTGTTAAACCGAGTCTCAGAGAGGAGTGAACAGGGACTGGGCTGGATGGATCTGGAGAAGAGACTTGCACTGCTCGGGATGGAGAAGTGAAGGTAACTTATGCAATGTAATTATGGAATATTTTGTCCCCAGAGAGACAACTGGCCTTGAGCCACACTCCAGTGCTTACCTGTTCACACAGCAAGTTCAGGCAATAAGGGTGGCTGAAATTTTCTTTGGGGTAAAACACCTGCAAGAGGAGGGTAATAGTGGTGTTACAGATATTGCAGAAGCAGCTCCCCAGGGGTGTTTTGCAATCCATAAGCCCTGCTGCCAGGGAGGAATGAGTTCATCTCCAGGGACAGGCAGGGAGGAGACACTGTGAATGTAAATAAAAGGACCAGGAGTGAAGGACCAAAACCTGAGAGATCAGACCAAGGGATGAATCCTGGTGAGTTTAGCACACTCTCCAATACTTGATTTTAAACACATTTGTACTATTTTAACAGGAATGCACCAGGCAACAACAAATTCAGTTTTATATTTCTCAGTGATCTACAGAGGAAGGAAAGGAGAGCAGAGAAACTGAGACACAAGTGTCAGTAGGGCAGAGCAGGACCCCTGCCTCCAACTCCTGTGTCTGTGATCCCAGAATTATCTTTGTGCCCTTATTTTACATTGAGTGCCTATGACCAAAATAACCCATTTTGACCAAAGATAACTCCCCCACAGCCAATCCTCCTCAGCTAAGGAACTGAACCTCTTTGCGCAGAAAAATTTTCCAAGTGGGGTCGACGTAGGAAAAGCTGACACTGGTGGTGAGCTTGTACAGCTGGGTCTTGATCCCATCATCACCTGCCATTGTCACAGCAGACTCTGTGTGGGGAGAAAAAGCAGTGAAGATGGGCTGTGAAGGTTACAAGGTCCTTTCCACCCACCAAAGACCTACCAGGAGAAAAGGGATGGTTCCCGATGGAATATTCCTGTCAGGGAATCTCCTGAGAGTCAGTGACCAGCTCATGTGAGCACAAACCCGACATTTCCAGAATTTCTGAGAGCATTTACACTTCCTGTATTAGCCACAAAGTTCACTGCAGAAGCACTCCAGGCACAGGGAGCACTCAGCCTCCCACGCAAAATACTCCCTTGGTGCTTGAGGTTGAAGACACAGACTTCACTTTGTGTCATTATAAAAAGGCTGCTAAAGGTTTCAAAGGGACATAGAAGTTCTCCCCTGACCTTGGAGGGTGCAAGGTTCTGGTACAGGGCACCCAAAACTAGCACTGGATTGTCTCTCTGCAGATGTGTTAAAGACAGGCTCAGGCTGAAGGCAACTGTTCAAAGTTGTTATTTTATGAGGTAGGAATATCTTCATTTAAGCACTTCAAACTTTCAAAACTTCAGCGTTCATAGACAAATTATGTAGTAATTCCCATACTTCAGCTGTTTCTATATCCCCATTCCAAAGCATGAAGGAATTTTTCAGGCTATTCCAGTTATTTTGATTTACTTTTACAGGACTTCCTAAAGAATAATTTTTAAGAGAGGAGGAGCTAACAGGGAAATTCTTTTATACCAGGGAAGTTGCTGCGGGATGGAGTCCCTCAGTAATGTGCTTGATTGACTGTTCCTTGCAGGTTGTGCAATGTGATGCTGATGAGAATTTTAAACAGCTTGAAATACATTGGTACAGGTATCCAGTGTATAAAATTAATGCAGGCTCACACTGAAATTCAGAGGCAAAACTAAGACTGAATAACACTTCTAAACTACTGCTGATAAGCATTAGCTCTACTTTTTTAAAGTGGGCAGCGTCCAAACACTGTTTCTGTGTCCAGGGTCTCCCAGGGTCAGCCCCCCTCTGAGAAACATTCCCTCATTCCTCAGCCTGTCTCTAAGATCCCTCCAGAGGTTTGTAAGGTGAAAGCCCTGGAGTCCCATTCCTCCCTGGTCTAAAGTCCACCCACTAATTGCCACTTTGATAATTATGGTGCAGGTAGACAATAAAAGTATTGGGGGCTGGGCCTTGATAAAGCTGTAGCCCAAAGGACCTTTCTATTTTTAGCCTCATTTTTTCAGAAGGGAAGAGTTAAGTGCTGGGAAGTGCCAGGCTGGTGGCTGGGCCAGGCTGGAATTGTGACATCTCTGATTGCTGACGGATCAGATTGCACCATCTCCCTGGTCTCACACAGCTCACTCAGTCCCTGGCCCACTGGCTGATGCCAGGACCCAGGATCATGCCATGACTCTCCTGGGCTGATTCCAGCCCCATCCCCTCCCTGCTACCAAATCCCACATGGGGGAAATCAATACTCACCCTTCCCTTTGGATTCCTGCCTGCCTTGGTCCTCACGTGTTGGTGGGGGAAGAGAGGGAGCATGAGGGGCCTGGGAAGCTGGTGGGGCACCCTCTGGTCTGAAGATGGACAGGAGAGGCAACTGCTTTTCCTTGATAGAGCTGGAAGCTGGGCCTGGCTTGGGCTTGACAGGTGGAGGTGTTTCCTTCTCCTGTGGCACAGGAGATGGCTGCAAGACAGCAAAACCATTTGAGCCAGTCTTTCCCTGCATTCCTGGGCTCTGTCCTGACACTGCTGCTCTAAATCATCCTAGGGCAGCATCCCACCCCTGGAGCAAGATCTGTGTGAACAGCCCACCGCTGAGTTTAGATCAACACAAAATCTACAAAGAGATGATCAACCAAACCCAGACTATCAAGTATTTGAGATCAAAGCCTCCAGTTGGAAAGGAAAAAAAGGATGTTAACAAGCCAAAGCCTTGGTGTCAATCATGGAGAACATGAGTTGCTTGCTTCCAGATCAGCCTTAAGCATCTCACAATAGGACTTGCTGCTCCAGAGCCTTTGCTTGAGGATGTCAGATGACTTTACAGACTGGAACCCAGTCTAGGGTAGGCAGCACCATGGTGTGAGCTCTCAGCTGTCTCACAACCCAAGCAGAAATCACCTGGCTACTACTGCAGCACCAGGGAGATCCCAGCCTGCTGGAAATGGGAGGGACAGGCTCTCTCTGCTGAGCTCCTGAAGTAAGCAGAGAGCAAAGGACTCACGGATGGCAGAGGTGAGTGGTTCATCATTCCCAGCTTGGCCAGAGCCTCATTTTTGGGGTCATTCTTCTTTACAAATGGTTTGGCTACTCTCCTGCAAGGGAACAGGGAACAGCATTATGGGGTTTGGGCACAATGGAGCCATGTGGCAGAGCTGAGATAGAGAACCCCCATGTCCCTCCTGCCCACAGGGGGGATCCCACACTCTCACCTGCTGGGCTCGATGGGCTGGGGCTCAGGGGCCGGTCTGCTCTGGTACATTTTGATGATGTTCCTGATCTCACGGCTGGGTTCAGGACGTGACTCAGGGCCTGAAGGCTTCACTGAAGGTTGCTGCTTCTTTGGTTTTGGTGTCTCCATTTTTGGCTTTGGCTCAGGAGGTGGCAGAGGGGAAGCAGGAGCTATTGGGGTGACAGATTTACTCAACAGACCAGCAAGGACACAAGAGAAATCCCTTTATGTCATTTGATCTTCCCTTTCTTTCCCTCTGATGCTGACTGGCAATGGCCTGACATTCCTCTTTCCTCTCCTGTCAAGATGCAGGTTCCCAGAAAAGGCAGATCCTTTCCTCCTTGGCCTAAATCCTGGCCTGATGTTCCTGGAAAGTTCTTCCTTGTCATCCTGCTTGGGTCTCCACTGCACATCTTACCTGACTCTGGTTTAGGGACATGCTTCACTTCTTTCCTCTTCTCCAGCTCCTCTCTTTTCTCCTCCTCCTCCTCCTTTGGCTGGGGTTTTGCTGGAGGAGTCCAAGTTTTGCTAGGTCTGACTTTCTTTACTCGGATGTGCTGCTCTCCTGCATAGAGAAGGGGACTTGAGCTAGTCAAACCCACACCAAAAACCTGGCACTGGTGGCATAGTTCCCACTCTTGTCTCAGTCAGCAAAAACCTCTTTTCTAGAGTGAGGGAGAATGTGGAAGTCACAAGCCAAGAGATTTCTAGAAAACTGGCCCCACAACAGCTCACAATCTGAATTGTAGCTAGCTGAACAAGAACCCCAAACTCCTGTACACACATCACCAGTAGTTCCTGCAGGGGTTAGCTGGATTCCAGACAGGGAGACAAGAACAGCTGGGCATGCCAGGAAAGCTGCAGAGCAAGGTGTTGTGATGAGTGAAATTCACAAAGTGGCAGATGCTCACCCATCTTCTGGAAGTACTCTCTCTTCTGCTGGAAGGTTTCCCGAGGATAGTCATCATCCTCACTGCTGGAGAACTCCTCTTCTGTGTAGTTATAATCCTGCAGACAGTGCACAACTTGTTTAGTTGGCACCAGCCAGCAGTACCTCTGAGGTGCCCTTCGGCTCAGGGGTGATTTTGTCTCAAAAAGTTCTGATCTATTACATCTCCACATCCAGGAGTGTCCCAACAGGCCAGTTTCTAACACAAGAAACCCTCCACCAAGCACAGAAAAGGGGGATTATGTCAGAGGCCCAACACAGCTTGCTGGAAGATAAAGAACTCAGAGTAATTAATTCTCCTGTGGAAAAATTCAGCTTAACTGGAAATGAATAGGCCAACCCTGCAGCCAAACCTCCACAGAGCAAAAGCCACTAAGGTTTGATCCTTCAAGACTCAGCAAGCAGAGTTTGAGAGGTCTCAGTATCATCAGTAGGCACAAATCTCTGCTCTCCTCTCTGTCACACCATGGCCACACACGGATGGACGCAGAGCAAACACCAAGCACGAAATTCAAACCAAATCCACCATGCCTGTTTGTTGCTCATACCGGCTCTTTTGCCTTAGCTGGTGGCTCTGGAGACTTTGATGGTGCTGCAGCAGCCTGGCTGCTGGAAGGCTTCTTGGGTTTTGGGAGAGTGGCTGGGGCTGAGGCTTGTGCTGGGCTGGAGACTCTTGGCCTTGAGTTCTCAAGAGACTTTTTCCACTTCTGCAGCTCCTGCTGCTGCTGTTGCTGCTGCTGCTGCTGGGAAATGCTCATGGCTTGAAGGGTCATCTGCTGGGCCTGGGGAAGGAATTGCAATGTCCATGAGCTCTAGGCTACACAAACCCAGCCATCAGTCACAGGCTGTCCTGTTTTTTCACTGTTAACCAACCCCAAAACATCCACATAATGCATGGCAAGTTTCCCAGAGTGTGGACACAGCATGCCCAGGGAGTCTTCTCCCACCTGGCCAAGCATGCAGAGTTCCTAGCACCCCCAAAGGCTCAGCTACCAGCCTGGGACTGCCGTGCACTCACAGGGCTTTGCACAGAAAGCAGAACACTGCAGACCTGCATCTGTAGCAAATCCCAGCTTAAAACCCCATGGGAATTACAGCTGAATATTCTCAGGGCCTGCTCCTGTCCCTGCTTCTCACTCACTGATGGTGCTTCAGTGTCCCCATGGACACAGTGGGGCAAAAAGAGGGTTCCCAGTTTTGCAGTCTTAAATAATCCCCACTTTATGGAGTTCACCCCAGCCCGTGAGCACAGAGTGACAGAGCAGGCCCAAAGAGAAGAGCCGGGCTCCCCCTCCAAGGCACAAACACCAATGTGTGGCTCTTCCCCAGTTCCTGAGGCCCTTCCACTCACCATGAGCATGGCTTGCTGGTTGATGAAGGCTTGCTGCTGTGCTGCCAACTGGCTGGGATCTACAGCTGGAACCACGGGCTGGGGCATCACCATGGCTGTGGAAGACAACAGACACACCTCGAAACCCTACAGGTGAACATTCCCCACAGAGCCTGAGCATCAGCCTGGAGTGTCCACTGAGCCCCTCACCTGACACTGAAATGCACAGGCTCCACTGACAACCCCCTTCCATCCCCTCCCCTCTGCAGTTACAGAAACACTGCTATTACCTGGCACAGGTGCAATCCCACCAGCCCCTGGCATCATGGGCATGGCTGCTGGCATCCCCACCAGGGAGGGCATGGGCTGGTAAACTGGTGTTTGAGTCATTCCAGAGAAGCCTAGAGGCAAAAGACCAAGTCCACTGTGCTTTGGAGAATCCCGACTGAAAATATCCTGAGCAACCCCAGAGAGCACTTCTGGTGCTCTCCACATGCACCAACCACAGCAGGACACAGCAAAACTCAGGTGGGAGAAGGAAACCTAAGAAAAATGTGTGGCCTGCCAGATTTTAAATAGCAATATCCAGATTCTGTTTCTGCTGCCTAGCTTAGGACGCCACCATTCTTCATGATTAAGCTTATAAATAATTCCTGCCTGTGAACAATCACAGAGGGTTTCTCTTGAGGGCTGGGCAAAGATCTCTGGGGCTGGGACTGTCACATCCACATCAATCTCTCTGCAGTGGGTGGCAAGGCTGGATGAACAATGAGCCCTGGCCTGGATGGCATTGTGTGTCGTGGGGAGGAGCTGTGGGAGAAAGAAATTCCTCTGCTCTCAGCAGTCAAGTCCCATATGGGGTCACAAACAAACCCCACAGAGTGCAAAGCCAGCAGAGCAAGGCGTGTGGGGGTCAGACTCAGCTGGGAGGAGTCAGCACACAGCACAAGTCTACTGAATCATTATGTCCTCACCAGTGAGAATGACCCTGGGAGGCCATGGGGAGATCATCATATACCTCACTCATCTAAGAAGCCACCTAAGTGACAGACTGGCCTCAGGCCAGTGATCTGTCATGGGGCTTGTCATGTCTCGAAGCCTCTCCAATAACCAGAAGTAGTCTCCATCTCAGGAATGACTGATCTGGACATTCCCCACCTTTCTGAGACTGCTGGGTGTGTTCCTACCCATGCAGATTTGTCAGTGCCATTAATACGTTGGTGTTTGACTCCACCCTGCTGCAAATGCCAGAGTCTTAGCTCCACAGAAATGTGGAAAAGTAAAGAAACCAAACACACAAATGAGAACCTCTTCAGGGTTCAGACTTACTAACCCAAGGAATAGCTATAGATGATGGGAAGTTCTGTAAGGAAGTAATAAAAAAAGATTAAAACCACTCCCCCATAAAGGCACCAACTGCTCTGTGAAAGCATGGGTGAATAGAAGGTGAATACATGACTTAGAAGTATTTGTCTAGGGAAGAGGTAGCCTGGGTCAGAAACAAGCTACCTGCTGCCTTGGCCCCAAGACCAGCTCAAAAGAGAAATTCAAAGCACAACAAAGTCATTCCCTTAACTAACACCTTCCCCAAAGCATCTGTCTCACCTGGGGGTGAGGAGTGCAGCCTGTGCTAAAGCCCAGTGCTCTGCGTGAACCAGCTGAACATGCAATAATTAGCATTGCAGGGGCTCCCTGACTTGTGCTCACTGAAGGTCATGTGGTCCCAGGTGTTCCCAGCTGTCCCCATGCCCTCACAGACCTGTAGAAGGAAGGATTCCTCTCTGTGTGGGTCCAATCTTCCCACCTCCTTTCATGCGTCTGGTGAGAATCTCCCTGTTCTCCATATCCTGCATCAAAATCAACCCAAAACAGTTATCTGAGCTCAGAGGGACAGACTTCGCAGAGGGAAAGACATTCAAAGGCTTGTCGGAGCTGAGCAGGGGCAGTGAGTAGGCAGGAAAAGGCTTGAAGGACTCACAGGGACAGAAGAGCTGCAGAGGGAAGGCAGGAGGGACCATCGGGGGACTTACAGATACTCTGGAGCCCTGATGCAGCACAGGGCTGAAGAGATCATCCACATAGTGGTCCAAGCCTACAGGGGTCCTCAGGTCATCTCTAAAGCTTGGATCTGGGAGCAGAGAGAAGGTCTGGTGACAAGGCAGGCAAGAAGCATTCCCCTGCCTCCAGTCCCTATTAGTCATGTTTCAGAGTGGAGCTCTACAGCAAGAATCACCTGACTCCCCCTCTGCCCTGATGCCCTGGCTGGGGCCCATCAGGCCCTTCCCAGTGTCAGCCACAGTCCTGGGCTAAAGCTCACCTGGATGGAGACCAATAAATTCTGGAGGCAGGTTGGGTGGGGGGTAGGCAGGGGCCTGGATACGTGGAGCAGGAGGGATCCTGTTGAAGAGGAAAATGAGATGAGGACCAGAGTGCTGAGAGATGGGTGACAGGGCCACAAGTGGTGGGGCAGGAGGAATAGGTGGCTCACGTGTCCAGGTCAGAGGACTGGAGGATGCTCCTGTCCCTTTCTGGAGTGATGGGATACTCAGTGGGGGCCTGGGAGGAGCTGCTGAAGTTGCTGGTGTCCTCCATCTCTCCAATGAGGTCCAGCACAAAGTCACAGCCCAGCAGGTCCTGCCATGTGTTGCCAGTGAACATGGAGATAGACCACCCTCGAGTCTTCTTGTCACAGCCCCTGGGAGAGGAAAGGTGTCCAGGCAGGCAGGGGAAAGGGAGAGGAAGGAAAACATTACATTCCGTTTCTTCTTGTCTTGTCTATCCTGGCTTAGGTCCTTTAGATTTAGGCTGTGAATCAACTATTAAGTGCCCATGGTTAGAAAAAACTAGAATCATTCAAGATTTGTCCTTTTGATTAATTTTTTTTTTCTCTGAAGCTGCTCTCACAGATCACACCAGTGGTTCCTCTGGTCTTAAAGAAGTTCATTTTTTATGGTTGATGGTTATGTTAAGGGTGAAGGGAGCACAGGCTGGAGTGGGCACGAAGGCAGTATTCTACATGTGACCATATAAATCCCAGTCTGCAGACCAAACCAGTCTAAACCTTCGAGCTGGTGGCAGCCTCTCACACCCTCAGACCTTCTCCCATCCTCTGGCAGTACCTTGCACTCAGGATCCAGGCTGCATACTGCTCCCCAGTCATCCAGGACTCCACCTCAGCTGAGAACTTCTCCTCTGGCACAGAGAGCAAAGTCAGTACCCACAGCCTCCCTGGCAGGACCCAAAACCACCCCCACATTCCATGGGACACAGGCAGAGCCCAGCTGGAAAGTCTCACACACTCCTGAGCAGGGCCACAGGAGGACTGAAAGCCCATGGAAGGCTCCACATGGACATATTCACATCCAAAATATCTGTTTGACGGCACAGGTTGGCATTTCCAACCTGATGGGTAAAAACCCTTGCAGTGTTCTGGTTTGCTTGGGGATCACTCCACTCACAAGGAGCCAAAGTAGGGATGTTCTGTGTTCACTTCACAGAGCTGCTGCTTGCTCAAGAGGCAGCTTCAGTTAATATTTGAGAAAGGAGAAGGGCAGAATGTCCCTGTAACAAAATATTTCTGCATGCGCTGTGCTGTAATGGATAGCAGCCTGAACAACCCTCTGTTGAGCAGGGCCCAAACCAAATCTCACAATCTCACCCCTCAGCCTGAGAAACAGGTCCCACCAAGCCCAGACTTTGCAAGTTTTGAGTCTAAATTTAGATGCTTGTTTCCCCCATGGTTGTAGCAGCAGTGTTCTGATTCAGTTTACTTAGTTGAGGGAATTATTTCCCAAATGCTGATTTCTACACTGGAAAAAGTCCTTAGAGACTGAAAGACAGCAGGAGGGCAGAAGACTGAGTTACCATTAAAGGTATGAACATCCAGCACCATCTTCCCTCTCCTCTGGTTTGCTGTCCACTCCAGCTGGGTGGGAGGGTAAGCCCTAGAAGGTGCAGGCTCTGTCTCTGTGCACTGAGCTGCCGTCAGGATCTTGCGCTGGCAAACAGCGCTGTAGCCCTCCATGCCATAGTCTGACACAAACCTAGGAGAAGGGAACTGCATGTAGCACTGTTCATCCCTCTTAACCCCTCTGTAAGCCTGCCTTGCTCTTTTCTCCTCTTACTTCAGCAGTGGCTTCTCCAGTGCTGGTGAGGGGCCGAAGCAGCTCAGCAGAGCCGCCATCAGGACCCAGCCTCGCTGGCTGTGTTCCGTGTCTGGGTTCCTCCAGGTCTGGGCAACCACCTGGCTGAAGATTTCATTGCGCAGAACAGCATCACTCAGACCTCTCCCAGCAATGTAGTTGCCCAGCAGGACCTCCTGCCAGCCATGGAGGCTCTTGTCACCAATGAACCGCAAAATCTGGAAGCAGCCACGGCAAGAAAGAGAGAACTGGAGCTGTAACCCTGTCCCAAACTGTGGTGTAAGGAGTTGTAGACACCTGGATGTTTGTGAGCCTGAGTAGCCAACACTCAGATTGGGGTCTGTCCTCAGCTTTTTGTGCACCACCAAAGTGCTGGGCAATTTGGGAGGCAACATTTATAGATTGGATCCTGGCTAAAAGTCAGGGTGACTTCAGTCTCTTCTGAGGTATGACTCAGAATTTGGTCTAGGGCAAAATATTTCCCCTTGGGCAGGGCTCAGACACACAAGTAAATTACCACAGGATACTTTCTACTGAGCCCACTGAGTGTTTAAAAGCCTTAGGTACAGTTAATATTATACCAAGTACTATGGGATGTGGTATCTCAACACACTCACTGAAGAAATGATTCAGCTTCTTGGCTATGCATATCGACATCCTCAATGATTTTTTAGTTTGTATTTCTCATCCTTAGGTACAGCATGATTTCTTTTATCCTCTACACTTCAATGAATCACAAATTATTTTTTTTCTAAAATGGAGATCTTTGGAAAGAACATTTAAGAGTAACAACACTTTTGGTACCAAGTGTGTCAGAGATTCACTGAGAAAAAGAGGGGATGTTGGTTGTTTAGTTCTCATGGAATCCTTTATAGCAAATCCCTACTTCATTAGCAAGGGAGAAAACTGCCTTTGATCTTTAGAAAAATAATAGTATTCTCCTTAAACACAATCTTATTCACAAGGGTTTATTGAGGCTTATGCTCTTCTATAATTGGGATCACGAGGACAAAACAAGACTGGTTTTAGGTATTAACTTCCTTAATGGGCTTATTTTAATTCTACGTAATTCCCAAAAAGATTACCAGATTTACTTAGAAAGTATCTGGAGTCTCATTCTATTTTCAACCATTTAAAGAAGAAACATAAAGAAGTATACGTTTCCCATCCACAGAGATGAAATAGCACCATCCCCTTCACGCAAACACTACAGAGTGAGGGTGTGGCTCCAGGTGTACTTTTCCTGATGACAAAGTCCCTGCCCTTTTCCAGCATTTAAGCAACAGTTCACTGTCCCCTGTTGGGTACTGACACATCTGTGAGCCCAAGGTGCAATTGAGATGTTTGCTGTAAACGACATCATGGAAAAGATCTGGGTTAAATGAAACTTTTTTATGACTGATAGATGAGTAAGTGGTTGAGGAGACAGACTTATCATTGCTACTGAGTCTGGAATATTGGGATATTTAAGTTTAGCAGTCCTATTTCCTGTATGTCCTGCCAAATTCTGAGGCTCCATCACCAGGCAATTCACTTTGATCCCAGTAGTCTCTGCCTGGTCTGTGCCTCCCCAAAAACACAGCAACCCTAAGGGGCTGTGTATGATCTCTGTCAGGCTGCTCCAGGGCCTAGAAAGAGCAATTTATTCTGCTTTTCCAGCCCTCCATGTATTGTAAAAACAGTATCCACCAACAACAATTTGTTGTATAAAGGCACCTGTTCTTCAGCAAGGTCAAGAACAATGTCTCTTACCAGTTTGTTTATCTCAAGTGCACTCTCCTGGTATTCAGCATCCAGGTGAGTTAAGGGGTGCTGCAGAGGCTGACCAGGGGCAGGGAAATCTGGCTTCTACAAAAACCAGAAAAAGGATAGAAATATTTGCTCCTGATGTTACTAAAACCAGTGTGTCTGCCCACAGGGGAGGCAGTGAAGAGAGATAAAAAAGAGTTCCCACCTGGAAGTGTGATTTGACAAAGGAGGAGAAAGGATAGCTGTTGATGTTGGGTGGGAGGGAAAGGTCATCCTTGACCTTGACTTCTGGGGGCTGTGTCTCAGTTATCTGGTTGGCCTGTGCTCGCTGTCGACCTGCAAGGGAAGGAGGTCTGGTGTGGTGGCAGGACACAAACAATTCACACAGCAGCTCCTGGCTGACCTGCACCTCACCCTGCCTGAGCCCCTGAACCGGCCCCTGGCTCCAGAGACACCCAGCCCAGCCCTGCTGCCTTAGACCCCCAGCAGGCACAGCCTCACCTCCCTGAGGCCACAAGGACTCTCTTCAGGAGGGAGATTTTATAGTTCTGATCTTTCAGACTCTTCTCCCCAGGGAACACCAGGAGATTCAAGTCTGCTCTGCAGCATTTACAGGCAGGAAATGCTGAGCCCATATAGAGATACTGCCGACAACTGCCCAGCCCACAAGGAAATGAGAGGTCTTGGTAATGAGGGATTTATCATGGATAAGAGAGGAGCAAACATCACTAAATGAAGGGATTTCTCAATGTAGCACAGCTCCTGTGCATTCCTCTATCTCCAGCCGTGTCCCCTGATGCTCTCCCATCCATTTACATCCCATCAGCTTTCATTTCCAGCAGTTTCACTGTTCCCTGAGCTCCTCTGGCTTACATTGCTCACTAGACCAGCTGATAGTCCCTGGAGGGCTCTGCCATGAAATGTGAGGTATTTGGGAATCCAGCACAGTCTGCTCCAATTCACAAGACTCTTCTGCCTGATTGTCTCCCTTACTGTCCCCCCACAGAAGGCCACAGGCACAGCTGGCTTTGAGTTTGACACCACACAGAGAGAGGCAAATCCTGCCTCAACCTATTTGCAGCTTAAATATTCACATTAAATAGAGAGCTACAGAGGAAACACAACCGCACATAACGCTCAAGGTCAGATCAACAGCTTGTGAAATTATTGCTGTTAGTGGTGTTTTGGTGATTTGAAAACCAATTGATGCATCCCTAAATTGATAAATTAGCACATGCTCAACTTGTTTCATTGTTATATCCTTAAGTTATTATTTTGTTATATCCTTGGACTGAAAAATTGTTATATCTCAAGTTACTACATTGTTCCACGATCAAGTTGTTACCGTATTTTTCTTTCCTTCTATTTTACACTTCCTTTTGAGGAGGTAATTTTTAATGAAACCTAAAAATATTTCTTTGAAATTGTCAAAACTGTTATTTTCTTCCCCTTCAATTTCCTTAAAGATTTTAGAGTAGGTAAAAGATGGGTTTAAGATCTTCCACTCCAGATACTCATTTCTGCCAGAGACCTGGGTTCATTAAGCTGTTTGCTGTCACCTAACTTTGACTAAAGAGTTTTGCACCATCCTTGCCATCAGTTCTACCAGCCCAGTTCAAAAGAAAAACTGAAAAGTTAACAAAGATACTGATTTTCAAGCTGGTGTTCTGCTCCCTGTCCCAAGTTGCTTTTCCTCTCTACCATGTCAGGAAACAACATCCATGGTACCATTTGCCTTTCTCATGTTTACACTGCAAGGATAATGAATCAAGTCCAACCCAGTGACAAGCAGCGGGGAGAATAAACACATACGTTGATATAAACAAGGAAATACTCAGTGAAACAGTGCAGGAAAGGGAGGGAAGGAGGAGGATTTCTCACCTTCAACGAAGTGCAGGAGGGCTGCGAGCTCTGCAGGGATCTCCAGCAGCCCCACATCCTGGAGAGAGAAATAAATCAGTCACTGGCTGCCAGCAGAGAAACCACATAAAAACCCTGAGCTGAGACTGGGTGAAACTGCCTTAGAAAAGCTGCCAGGACAGGGATGGAGCATCTGAGCCAAAGCAGTGACTTCTGCCTCCACAACATTCAGAACCATTGCAAATAGGGAGGTATCGCATGAACACAGCTGTGTGACACGGGTCAGCAAAGGAGGGAAAGGGGAGCAATTCCTAAATAAAAAATCAACTGCCACAAGGGGAATGACAGGAAAGTTGCCTTTCTTTGCCTCATCCCTCATTCCTATCAAGTCTGGCATATTGCACTGTAGAGATTGCACCTGAAGTGTAATGGTCATTTCCTCCTGCACTTCCCTGACATTTTTCTTTAGATTTTTCAGTATCCAAAAGTGCCACAGCATAAAATGAGACCTGATTCTGATCCTTGATATATGCAGGAGGTTCCTGAGAAAGCTCAAATCTCTACCTGGGTAATCCAGATGAGGATTTGGCCAATGAGTCTTGATTTTTCACTGGTTTGCATCTTGCACTGCTGCAGGGTAGGAAGCAAATGGGCCAATACAACACAGTGTGTCAGCATCACTGCATGTAGAGTCAGCTTAGGGCATTTCAGACAGAACTACTCAGATAAAGGCACTATAAAACCAAGCCAAACTCACAAAACTGAAGCTTTTGGGGTTTTTTTGTTTCTTATTTTTCAGGTTTGTTTTTTTTTTTAAGATCTGCATAGTAAAGCCTCTTGTCACCAGCACATTATTCTGACATCTCTCTCCACATAAAACTTAAAGACAGATTCACAACATTTTTGATCAGTTTGATTTTGCTCATGAGATGATACTTGACTTCAAGTCTGGCTTTTCAATGGTGTATTCAGGAAGTGGACTGTGAAATTCCACAGTTCTGGATCCACACCTGAGGAAGCAGGTGATACAAGAGCACCCAGGGCTGATTATTCTTGTTGTTACAGACAGAACTATACAGAATTGTGGATAATATCAATTCAGATCCTCTTGATACAGACACTGCAGCAATATGTGTCCAGTCTAGACACATAAATGATGGCATTAGTTAGAAGTGTTGATACAGGCTAAATGTGTTATGAAGCCTTTAATACATCCCTTCCTCTACATCAGCTTCTATGAACATATTTATGCAGAAGCGTCTCATTCCCACCCTTCACAATAGAAGATGATCACCAAAAATTATCTTCCCTCCACCTCTGAAGACCAGGTCCAGTGCTGTGAACAAACACAGTGCTCTGACTCAGGACTGAATTACAATGCCTGGCTCGGCCCAGAGTAGGGAAACACTGAACTAATGAGATATTTCTGTATTAGAAGGCCCTTTATACCATCTAACCTGCATTCTGTACTTTGTTCCACACACGTGTGTGCCTCCTCTAGCTGTTCTGCTGTTCCCCAACAAACCTGGACTGAGGAGGCACAAGGGAGGGAGGACACCTGGAGAACCTGATTTTTTTGATCTCAGACCCTCCCAGACCATTTGACAACTCACCATTCCTTGGCTGGGACTATTCTCTGTGTCACCACAGGCCAGGGAGCTCCTTCTTTGTTTCCTTTGTTTCCTTTCCTCTAACTCCTGCTGTTAGGAGATGAAAAGGGGATGGAGGGTGGGGAAATATGTGTATGAAGTCAATTCCAGCTATTCTGGGGGTAGATGCTATGGGTGGGCAGGAGATGGTGTCCTGCTCCAGCAGATAAAATGACAGAACAGCTGCAGAGCCTTCTTGGAACCCCAACACGGTGTATTGAGAAGGGGCTGCCCAGGCAAAGACCTGAGCTTTGCTGAAACACCTCCTGCCATTCTCGACACAATTCAACAGCAAGAGCCTCCAGCACCTGCCCAGCATCCTGCCACACCTTCCCTTGCTGAGCATTTGATGAGGCTCAGGACAAAAGCGCCCAGCAGCTGCCAGAAATATTCACCCATCTCCTTCAGCATCAGAGCACATGCTAACAGCCTGAACACGGACAGGTGGAGAGGAAACCCTTTAGAAAGGCGGGAAGGATACCAAAAGCTAAACTCCCTCACAGCTCTGCCCTTTCCCATCCATTCTATTGTTCCCCAGCCTCATCACTCACCTGACTCCTACTCCGAGATGTGGAAGGAAGGGCTCTGGCTCTGCCTCTCTCCTGCCTGTCAGTGGTGCAGAGCAGTGTGACTACATGGGAGGTTATGAGGGCTGGGCTGAGAAAGACAGCAACAAGCTAAAGTCCAAAGGGCAGGGCTGTGGGGTGGGGGGAAAGGAGGAACTTTGCAGCAGGTGAACTTTGAGACCTTTGCTGCTGCTACTACATGCACAGAGACCTCAGCAAACAAACACTGAAGGAACAGAAACAGATTCAAAAGAGCTGCACTGTTGTGGTTACCTGGGAGAAAGAAAAGCTGGATCCTGTCCAAGTGGGAAGGGCAAGAAACAGAACAGAAATGCACAGTTGTGCTGGACATGGCAGGAGAGGAGGCACCTCTGCAGGTTTGTATCAACACCACTGTCCCTAACCCTCTGCCCCACCATGCCCTCAGCCATGCCAGGAGCTGTGCAGGGTCCCTCCCTTGTAAAGCTGACAGCTATGAGATGTTTGTTGCTACTCTAAGGATGAGCGGTCTGATTTCCTCTTTCCAATTTTATTTTAATAGTTTGTGTGGAATACATTATACCCATTTGAGAGAACCATGGCTCTCTCCTGTGCACTATTTTCCATCTCCTCAAAAACCTGCCATCCTGTTCTCACCCCAGCTGATTTCCAAGAGGCCAAGGGCTTGAGCAGCCTGAGGCAGCTGTAAGGGATCAGGGGAGGATCATCGTGGACTGAAAAAATCTTGCATTTCAGTCACCATCAGAAATTGAACTGGGCAACAAAAAAAGCAAGATGAATGACTCCTTACAGCTTGAGCAGAACAGCAGCTCTGAAGACCAAGATGGAACTAGCTCTCGTCTCATGTAGGGCAGCCTGGAGTGATGCCTGGAGAGGCTACATAGAACAGAGGCTAGACAGAGTTAAAGTAGGTATTTATTGAAGGCCTTCAATAGATACACCTTGGGCAGTGCAAAAGCCTTGCAGAGGCTACACCCGAGATGGACAACAGTCATGAGTTTCTCAGACAGATAAAAGTTTGGTCTATTTGTGTATCAAGAGTTAATTCTCTAATTACAGCTTCAGGTAATGAAGTCACATTTTCCCAGTTTGCTTCCCTCAATTCACTTTTATTGATACTTTTGGGGGCCCGAGGCAGTGATGGTGACCCTGGTTCTCAGGCCTGGAAGGATTGTTTTGTCTGACCAAAATGTGAAGAGAGCTTACTAACACTCTGTATGGAGTTCAGAGTTATACACAAATGCAGTACAGGATCTGAAAAATATAAAAGCTGAAACTTAAGGCATCATTCCCACCCTGGTTCACACAGCCAGACCCACGAATCAGCTGTGTTTGCAATACCTGTGCCAATTCTGAATGTCATTTAGAGAGAGAAGGCTCCAGCCTCTGTGGTTCCTTCATTTGACTACATTTATGTCAGACAGAGGGTGAAGGACACCTCACTGGGTCACTCGCAACAAACCTTCCAAAGCCATCCCTGCCCTGGCCTCACCCAGTCCCCGGCTCGCTCTGCTCAGGGCAGAAATAAGAAAAGCATCCCTCCTTGCTCTGAGAGGACTGTCGTTACCTGGCAGCGCTTCCTCCTTTGAATCAAAGGTCTGGAGATTAAAAGCATGGTTTTAAATTGCACCAAAGTCTTCTTCAGCCTCCTGTAACGCTTCCTGGAGGAGGAGAAAAGAAAAGAATTGTCTAATGAGGGATGCATCAACCACACCAACACACGTGGCAGGCCAGAAGTCAACGTGAGGAGGGGCCTGGACATCCCCACCTGGCTGTCCCTTGGCATGGCCAAAGGGCCGTGCCTTGGGTGGCCTTTGACTCCTGACCTTGCCTGGTAACCTCTGAAGTGAGCCTGGATGACCGTGGCTTTCTCCTGGAGGACACGGAGGCGCCGGTGGTGAAGGAGGCGCCGGAATTTCCTCTGCAGGGTGACAACGGCCCAGCTCTGCCTCTGGAGCCGTCGTCTCTCCAGCAGCTGCCTGGCCTTCTCCTTCAGAAACACCTGGGCAAAGGCAGCGAAAGCTGCTGACCCACGAGGGAAGCGGCAGCTTCTCCCAGAGCTGATCAATAATAAAAACTGCTGGTTTATCCCTTTGTAGCCTTTAACGGTTCTTGCTGAGGAAACTGGGGAGGGCAGGAGGCACAGGTGCAGGTGACAGAGATGGATGCATTTGTGGTGGATGAGGAATCAGGGACTGATGAAGGTAGCAAAAGTGGAATGCCGGGTAAAGAAAGGACTCTGCCATGCTACAATAGCCTGGAGCTGGAGTCTGTTGTTAATCTGAAGTGCTAAAAATGCCTCCTTAGTACTTGAGCCAAGAGGCAAAGGTGAGAGGGGAAGGTGTGCAAGGCCCTCCCTCTTTGGGCAGCGGCTGAGCTCCTCTCCGTGCTTTGCCAGCCGGGGAATGGGTGGGTGGGGCTGTGCAATCCAGATGGGATTCTCTGCAGGCATCACCTTTGTCACTCCAATCTGATAGAGATCCGAGGGGCTCCCCGCTACATGAGCCAGCACTGCTGCACAGCCTGCCCTCTGCTCCAAGCTGCCGGGCGTGCTCCCAGCCAGGAGCCCGTACCTGGGACACGGGGAGTGCGTGTGACAAAACCCAGGGCTCTACTTGAAGCCCTCAGAGAACAAATCACCCAGGGCTGGGGGATCCCAAGGCAGGACCCCCCTGTACCTGGCCAGGAAGCTCTGGAATGGCAGACGGACTGGGTACCCCTCCTTTCGGATGTGGATGGCCTCCAGTATCCCGGAATGTCGCAGCTGACGGCTGACATAGTCCACGTCAAAGATATTTGACAGCTGCGAAGATAAAGCAGAAGAAAACGTGAAAAACAAGAAATAAAGAAAAATTAAAGAAAGGAGACTGAAGGCAGGGAGTTTAGGAAGAGTCTCCTTCTCTTGTCCTGTCCTTGGACTGGATCTTGCCGTGGGCTGTAAGCCGTGGAACACAAAGCCCAAGGAATACTTTGGTGTCCAGCTGACCCTGGCTTCTGCTCCTGCAGCACAGGATTAACTCATATGGCCATAGGGAAGGGTGGGACACAGAAGGGGGAAGAAAAGTCTCAAGCTATCAAATGAAACAAAGTTTAAATCCCAGCTGTAAAAGGAGAGCTGTTGGAGAAGAAGGAAGGAGCTGAGGGACTCCGTAAGGAGCTCGGGGTTCTGCCCTACCTTCCTGGGATTAGGGGTGATGCACCGGATGAAGAAGGCATGGCTCCTGGAAAACAGAAGGAAGAACCTTGGGTCACCGTCCTCTCTGTGCTGACCCTGGAAGACTTCACACTTCTGTGTGCCAACAGCATCTCTCACCCTCTCAGCTTGGCTGTGAGGTCCTGCAAAGACTGCTGGAATTTGGACACCAGTGTGGAGGCTGGAGGCCTGAGGCCTCTGCCCCCCAGCTGCCTTCGCTGACCATAGGCAGCTTTAGCCCTCTGGAAAATGTGAGACACCACCTGCAGAAACAAAGAAATTACCAAAACTCACTGAACTATGTGGAAAGAAGGATCTCTTCTACCTGAAGCTTAAGGGGGCCATTTTCCCTTGCCCCTGGCAGTGCCAGGAATGCAGCTGCACCCTTAGGCAGTCTGTGTGTTTTATATATATAAAGTGCATCAATTGTGGGCAAAGACAATTTGCTCAGTTCCCAAGTAAATTCAGTAAAACAAAACTCGTGGCTTCTCCGTGTTCTCCTGACACCTGATCAGCAGCTTTCTGCTTCTCACATAAAGACAATGAGTGGATCATTGGGTGTCTGCAATAGAGATCTTCCTCCTGACCCACTCCTGTACCTTGAGGCGGCTCTGGGAGAAGATATCCAACACCTCTGGCCGCAGCTGGTCACGGTTTTTATTGAGAAACTTGTGGACCTGCAGAGGCAAAGTCTGATTTAAAGCACCATTCAGACCACTCAGACAGGCAAACATCCCTGTTACACACACTGGGACCGGGGACAGGCAGCTGGAGAGGTGGAACAAGGGGAAAGCCCTGGAGAATGACGCTGCTTCTTCCTGCTGCTACCAGGGCAGAGAGGACACTGTTTTCTGCCTTGAGAAGGGATTGCTCCTTTTCTCCTTCACATCACCCAGCAGGCTTTCACCTCTCTGTTCTTTTTCCAGCAGCAAGAGCCTTCCTGCATTTCCAGGGCTCTGAGGCTGTTGTGTCACTGAGGGCAATTCCTATTTTGCTTCTGCCCAGAGGCAGCTTAATTGGCTCTTTTAATAACAATCTCCTCTCATCTGATAAACTGATGCTCTAGAGGGATGTGCAGTCACAAGGGAAGAGCTTTAATCACAGAGCTGGTCCATCAGGACACCCACAGCTTGTCCCCAGGATGGGTTATTTCTCCAGCTCTCTGAGCTCCTGCCAGCTCACCTGGTAGGTGACAGGGCCAGCATAATGCTGCACAGTGAACTCTGGCAAAGGCAGCTTGGGCTTGGTGTACCAAGGACTATTTCCATGGTGGTAATGACACTTCTGGAGGAAAGTGTGGTCTGTGGCCTGTAAAAGAGATTTCCTGATGCTGCAATACACTCAGCAGGCCGAAAAGTCACTGTTAAGCTGAAGGTAAAAACATTGAAGACTTGTGCAACCATTCTGGAAAACAGCCTCACCTTAACCATCCT
Organism: Chamaea fasciata; assembly: GCF_029207755.1. Taxonomy (NCBI): domain Eukaryota; kingdom Metazoa; phylum Chordata; class Aves; order Passeriformes; family Sylviidae; genus Chamaea; species Chamaea fasciata. The sequence goes on along the minus strand of NW_027094104.1, from coordinate 7,324,134 downwards.
TTGAAAGGGATCCCATGAGAGGCTGAGAGCTCCTCACCTGAGTCAGGGATGTCTGGTCATCCAGGATGCACAGGATGCCGTGGGGCTTTACAGTCAGGAAATCCAGGCACGACTTGCTGTACATCTTGGAAATAGGAATCCAAGCTAACTGCTCCTGGCTGTATTCCTCCTGCATGTTAAAGGCCAAATCCAGCCATGCAAACAAGGACAAATGGAGAGAATTAACAGAGGGATTTGAGTTGTTTATCAGGAAGTTAGTCTTTCATTGCTGTTAGGAACTTGCCTAGAATTGTCTGGTTTTGTTTAATGAAACTTCTTCTAAAGCCACTAATGATTTTCCTGATTTGAGAGAGGGAAGCTGCTAAGCTGAGTGATAAAGTGAACTGTAGAAAGCAACAAGTCTGATAAATGTACTTTCATCCCCAGGACATAAGTGGTACAGAAAATGCTACAAAGAAGCCAAACAGGCTTTAAAAATACCCACTGAGGTCTGGGCTCTGTGACCCTGACCAACTCACCTATAAAATCTGGAAAAAGGAGGAAGGTGCTGACAAAATCTCCTTCCCTTAATTTACTGTAGAATTAATAAAAGGCATTAATCCTCTTTGGACTAGGATTCCATGGATATTGCTTAAGGGGACTGTTCAGTTTCCTGTTCCCTGCTGAGGGATACTCTGAAGATGCCTCAGCTCAGTCCATGTGTGCTGCCTTAAGGTGGTGTGAATTCCACTGAGTTCCACTTGCCTCTTCCTGGGCAATGACAGTCTGGCTGAAGAACCACTGGAGGTGCTCATTGGCAAAGTTGATGCAGAGCTGCTCTAAGCTGTTCACCCGCAGATCCTGCAAAGACAGAAAGGCATCATCCCTTCCAAGGCCCAGGGAGCTGTGGCTCCCTGTCAAGGCTGCACAGGCTGAGCTGAGCTGCTGGTTCTGGCCAGTGTGAATGAACCCCAGCAGTTCAGGCCAGCTTCTGTCTGATTTACAAGCTCTCAGCCTGGCTTACTGACTAGGCTGAACAGCCAGAGGTGAGCCAAGCTGTGAAGGAGCATAAAGAAGAAAAGATCTACTCTTGGATGCACAGCCCCACCTCTGTGTTCGTTCCACTGTTTTCAGCATTCATTGGGGGACACAGGATTTAACAGGAGCCCTAAGTAAAATACTCCGAAGCCTCAGTGACCTCATGCCTCCACTGCCCAGGCCATAACAAAAGAATATGAAAAATAACCTCAAACCCATGGATGTCCACAATGCCCACGGCACTGTCAGACTCCCAGGGAGCCAACCACTCATTGATCCTCAGCAGCAGCCACTCAAAGAGTAAGTAGTACAGAGCCTTGGCAATGGAGTCCCTGAGTGGGAGAGGGGAGAAGAACAAGTTACTGCAAAGGCAGAACCTCTGGGTGCATCTTACCCACCCAGACATCAGCAGAAGTCACCTGGCATCAATGGCTCCTTCTACAGACAGAGGGGTGAAGATCCGATCATAAGATGTAACCTGGATATATAAAGAGACAGAATTTACTCTTATTATCTCACAAAACCACCTTTTTTTCTTTCTTTTTTTTTTTTTTTTTAATCCACAAGGAAGTCAGCCTTGTGAATAAATGGATTTTTTTCCCTGTTTGGCTGAGAATTTCCCCAGATATCAAAAGAAAAACTAAACCCAGAGTTTTGCTTCCAGTCAACTGGCCAAAGTGATCAACCTGAAGCCACTCCTGGCAGAAAAGAGCCCTCCTAGATGTGAGTTCTGCCATCTTTATGGGGCTGCCTTGAGGGGTTCAGCCCATCCCAACCATTTTATTCCTGCTGTTACCTCCCAGACTTTAAGCCTTTTAAGTTTAGGACAGTGGGGCAGGACATTCTGTGCCTCAGGAGGAATGAGAAATCACCAGAAAGGTACTCACAGTGACACGGTGGGTGACAGCACTCTGCAGGAGTTCTGCTGAGACACACAACAGATTGGCCACAATCTGAATCTCAGTGTCACTGGCGATGGCTGCGTGTTCAAGGGATTCTTTCTAAATAATAAAGTGTTCTTTATTATATATTACTATCTATATATATTACTATCTATATATCTATATTACTATATATTATAGATAGGAACAATGGATGCCATACAAGATCCCTCTTGTATTAATATTCTCAGCAGCACCTCAGCTGCACAGAGCTGGTCACAGCCTGGGCAGAACACTGGGTTCATTTTGGCTCCTTAAAAAGCCACCCAGGCTCTAATGACCTTTGATTGCCTCCCATCTTCTGTCCCTGCCGAGACCAGTGTAGAGCCCAAAACTGAAAGGACGGGAAGGTGTTCAAAGGATGTCATCCTCAGTGAAGAATCACCTCCTCAGCCCCACCACATGGGACAACAGCAATATTCAGCTCAAATATCCTGCTCCCAAGCTATTGGGGTTACTGTACCTCATAGGAGGAAAAGCAGATGTTCCCCAGCTGCAGAATGGCAGCCAGGACAGCCCAGGTGGAGCTCAGCTGATCATCTGAGAGGCTGATTCCCTCCAGAGCTTGCACCAAGACCAGAAAATCCTGACTGTCCTCTTTCCCCAGGACATCACATGCTCTGCCCTGGGAGAAAAGGGATGGATAATCGCGATTAGCCCCTTTACCCTCAGGCAGGGGTTAAGCCACCATCAGGAACCTTCAGAGAAGTAGTTCAGTGTTTTACGGACTGGAGGAATCTGAAGAGATGAAGGACACCACTAGTGGAAACTCGGCATTTGTGAGAGGCCAGTCTCTTTACCCTCTGGAGTTTTGAGATTAAGATCTCTCTTACCCACACATGCCAAGTTTCTGTTGGAATTCCAGTACAAGCTCCCCAGGATGCCCTCACCCTCTGGGGTGGAACCTGAGAAGTAGCGCCTGAGTCGACTCCCGGGTAAATCATGGCAGAGTTGCTCCCCCAAAACGGTACCAGATGGGGTTCTGTGCACCCAGGGAGCCACCCAGGGTTACAGCCTGTCTCATCTCTACAACATGGGCTTATCACTCCTCTGCTTCTTTTTTTCTCTACAGGAGGACACTCCTAGCAACTGCCTGTGACCCTGAAGGTCACAGAAATACTGGGTCAGGGGGTTCTGCAGAACCTGTTTGTGTTCAAGGGCATTCTTTGGCCATAGTTCCCAGCTCTCAGCAGATTCTGGTGAGACAAGGATGGGCTCCAGGCAGCCCTTGGGCTTCTTCTTGCCAAGATCCAAGATATATTTTGTCAGTCTCTGCTAACTCTTTTGTGTATAATCTGATCTTTTCCCCTTTCCTTCTTGCAGCAGGCTGGGATATTCCTGTTAATTATCACCTTGGAGACTTTGCTTTACAATGCTTTGCCAGCCAGGAACCATTAATCACCCATTAAGGGCTGAGCCCTTAATTGCCCTCCATCCTTGAGTCATTAATGGTACTTGTCCATTCCTCGCCTGAAGGCGAGGTGATAGCAATCACTATCGAGGATTCCTTCGGACCGCAGCTGCTGTGAAGAATTTGAATTTGCCACCTGGGAAAGCTGACTCACGCTGAAATAGGAAAAAAATCTCTTGCTATTGTTGTGAACTCCTTGATTAGGGAAAACAATCTTTAAAAAACTCAAACAAAACCCACACCCACAAAAAACAAAACTAAACAAACGAAACAAAAACCCCCGGGGTTCCGAGATTGTGACTTGATGATGTAAGTCTGACAAACAAATTCAATTTAAAGAATTGCAATCAGCAGTATATTTCAGTGGTTTAAAATCTGCACCCATTGACTCGGTCAATAAAGTAAGTGTTTTGCAGAAGGTAGAAAGAAATCCTCCCCGCTTTTTGCAGTCCCATAGTAAATTGCAAATGCGAGGAAAGGCAATGAGAGAAGAGGTTTTACACCACACGGTGGAGCCATGAGTCTACACAACGTTAAATACCATCCTTTCAGCTAAGAAGGGGCCTGAAAGTTGAGAAAATGATCCCAAAAGAGACAAAGATGTTGACTCTTAGGTCACGTGTGAGAAGGAGCAGAGCTGACTTTAGCATAGTCCTGAGAGTCCTTTGCAGGGGAGCAAGGTGATTTGGTGCCTCTCTAACCAAACAGAAGAGATGCCTGGGCCGTTTCTCTGGCAGCTGCTGCAGAGCATCCTCAGCTCACTCACCTGGTTCAGGTAAAAGTAGGACTCTGCCTCCTGCAAGTACATCTCCTCTTTCCGCTCCACGGGCAGCCCTGCCAGCAGCTCATAAAACACGTGGTAGTTCCTCTCACCATGGGCCTGATGGGACACATTCATGGAGTTGATCCATATCCCGCTCCAAATCCCTCCAGAACACACTCACGGAGCAGAACACAAATTCTGGGGTCAGCAGGACAAAGGCAGAACCACTTCATTTGAAAAGTTTCCAGGGTTTCTCGCTGACACCTTGAGAACATTCCATCTGAGAGAAGTCCTTTTCACACAGCTCTAATATTTGACCATTTCCACACTCTAGACATTAAGAAAAACTAATTGAGGGAAGATTCAATTTCCACTAATCCCTAATGAGTGGCTTAATTCAACGTGTTTGAGACAGAGAAACCTCCTATTTTATTCAAATAAAAGAAATGATCACCCTGTGCTACACGGAGGGAACATAGTTCTTGTCAGTAGAAGAAATGGAAAGCAATTCTTACACTAATTCCCACCCCTGTTATTTAACGGTTAATTTAAGATTAAATGTTAATAAGGGAGAGAGGGGCCACTGGTCCTCACCTGAAACACCACACGAGACTTCTCCAGCAGGTGCTGGGAGATGGATGTTCCCACCACGATGCCACTGAGCATAAGAACAACAGATCCTGTCAGAAGCTGGGGACGGGTTTTCTGCAGACTTGTGTCTCTGCAGATAAGAATGATCTTAGGGACATAATCTACATGAATTTCCAAAATATTTTGACAAAATTGTGGGACTTTCAGAGGAAACCAAGCAAGCATAGAATAAGAAGGAAACTCCTAACATGGCTAGGAATAAAGGTGAATTCCCTTAACAGTCTGAAACAACCATCAGAGTTCCACAAAGTGTCTGTACCTGACCTGTGAGTGCAACTAAGGGTTTGCTAAGTAGAAGAGGAGCTGAACAGCAATGGGACAAAGCTTCCTGCCTGTATGAAATTATTCAGAGTGTGAGGATGAAGGCCAAGTGTGAGTAAATGCAGAGAGACCTTACAGAGCAGAGTGAGTGAGCAAGAACATGGCACATGAAACCCGCTGTAGATAAATGTGAAGTGATGGGTACAGAGCCAGCTTCACATATAAAAAGTCAGGCTGCAATTTAACCATTGCTCCTCAGGACTAAGACCTGAGGGTTTTGATAGACAATTCCATGAAAGAATCAGCTCAGTGCTTGGCAACAGTAAGAAAAAAAACCCCAAACAAAACAACCAAACCCAGAAGCTAGAAAGGAGGCAGGCTCACAACAGAAAGGTGTTTTTCACAGAACTGGTTAGACCTGTGGAACCCTTGTTGAAGGGTGTTGCAGAGGCATCAAGTTTGTATGAGTCCAGGAGGGAACTGGAAAACCTCAGGAGACTGAGGAAAACTCCTGAGCTGCTGCAAATGTTAAAGAGCTCAAGGGGCGTTTGGTGAAAGCATTGTGTGTTTGGGCTGTTCTTGCCTCAGGCAGTGCTTGAGGTCAGTGCTTAGGACACAGCAGGGTATCGGATGTGTCCTTAGTGAAAACCAGTTCAGCCATTCTTATGTTCTTACTTGAACACTCATCTTGAAAACTGAGATCTGTTCTTTTGCAAAGGGAACACAAAAAAGGGCAAAATAGGGGTGTAAATTCACCCTCTGCCTACCCGGATGATAACTGGAGGGACGGGGAGAGAGGGTTATTGTGTGAACTCTCAGCACTGCTCCACCTGGTCTCACCCAAACCCCCCTTGGCAGCTGGAGGGACTCGAGGAGATTCTTAACTCACTGTCGCAGGTGGACATTCAGCAGCTTTCCAAAACGGCTGGAGTTGTCATTGAGGATGGTTCTTGCATTTCCAAAACTCTCCAGGATGGGTAGGACATTGCAGGGCTGTAAAGAAACGAGGGAGGGAACACTTCAGTAGCAATCACAGGTTTTTGAACTCGAAAGGGTTTAGGTGCCTGACAAGATTAAAAAAAAAAAAAAAAAAAAAAAAAAAAAAAAAAAAGGACTTCACTCGTATAATTCTCACATGGGTAAAAGATGTCTTTTTAAATGTATCCTGATATCATTATCTCTAGCCAGGGTGAGTTGCTCTGTGAGCTCTTTATCCTTGCTGCTATAATCTTTCACTTCACTTCTGCTCTGTGTTTGTTCAGATTCACCTCCCAGACTCTGCTAAAAGCTCTCCATGGCAGCTACCAGCTCTCTGTTCAAACAGATACAGCACTTTTCACAACATCAGATCTCCCAGGTATTAAAATACAGAACTACAAATACACCAGCTGTCCTGAAGTCTTTATGGGAGCTTCACCTTAGCCCACAAACCCTCCCAAGTCCAGCCAAAGAAATAATACCAGCAGCATGGCCTCTCTCCCCTGTCTTTGGCTTCTTTTCCTTGCCCAACCCTCCCGGCCTCCAGCCAAGCTCACTTGCCTGTTACCTGTCTGATCCTGTGGCTGTCAGATCCCTGGTACAGCGTGGTCAGGTATTGCACAATGGCTTTGGCAGCTTCTGTTTTACCAGATCCACTGTGCCCACTGCAGGAGCAAGAGGTGGAGAAGTTGGCATCAAAACAGAGGTACCTGATCTAGGTACATCAGAAGCCCTGCTACAGAAAATCAGAGGGGTTGTGCTGATTTACAGCTGAAGATCTCTCACCCATTGCTTGAAACATTGAGACAACCTGACAAAAAGGGCCCAAATAGGATTCCACTGGGGGATATCAGACTCCTTCTTTCTCACTCCTCTGAACTGAAGTCAAACTAAATTCAAACTGCATTTGCACAGAGTGAAATAAAAATCCACCTTATTCAGGCTCTCCACAGGCAGCCTTCACGTAAGAGCCAGAAGGATCAACTTCAAGGCAGCGAAATACAAAAGCGCAACTTCTACATGAAGAAATTAAAGGGCCTCCAACAAAGCCCTTCACTTCCTACCTGATGACGACACACTGCTCCTGCCCTGACGTCTGGGACAGCGTGTAGGCCATCTCTGCTATGGCAAAGATGTGTCTGGATGGACAGAAAGAGACCCTCGTTAACTGACCCCACATTTCCACCTCACAAGTGCAGCACCGAAGGGTTCCTCATCAGGGATCTACATTAAAGATGGGCCAGTGTCTTGATCAAAGAAACTTGACCTAAATGTCACAGAATTGTTTGGGTTGGAGGGACCTTAAAGACCATCTCATTCTTCTGCCATGGATAGGGACAACTTCCACTGGACCTGATTTTTTCCAAGCCCTGTCCAGCCTGGTCTTAGACACTTCCAGGGATGAACTTTAGCTCTGTAGAATTATAGGCCCAAGCAACTACAGCTTTGCCAAATGGGCTGTTCACTTCCTGTGACATTCATCCTGCTCTACCAGAGAACTGGAGGAAAACAGAATACTTTCTGGAGCACAAACAGAAAAAGGGTTTAGGGAGTTATTTGACGAAGAAAAACATACGGGGCATTTTTTGAGAGAGTCCCTTGCTGGTACTCGGTAGCCACATCTTCAGAGTAGATACTGAGGTCTTTGAAAGGATTCACAGAAATCAAAATTTGCCCAATGTAAGTCTAGGACAAAAATAAGAAAGGGGGAAAAAATCTGGTGGCTTCTTAGAATGTTCTGAATGAGGAATGCAGCTGAATGCATATATTAATACAAATAAACAATTTGCCTTTAAAGAAATATTATCCATTCTAAGTATACTGCCAACTTATCGATGACACAGCTTTTCAGTGGTCATTTTCAAATCTTTGTCATTGATAATTTGGGATAAGTGAGCACTCAGTGGTCTGTGGTCATCTTCTCGGGCCACTATCTATTCTCCAAGCTCCACATGAAATTACAGGCACAGGTTTGAACACTTGAGCCAGTAAATAGAAAAGAGAACAATTAACCATCCACAACCAGATCTGGACTGCAACACTGTGAAATGTTTGCAGAAACTCTGAGGTTTCTTCTCAAGATCCACAATTTTTAATTCAGAACTTCTCTGCTAAAATAGGAGATTCCCAGTAGGAGCAGCTGAGGCAAAAGGAGCCCAAATATGTTCACAGGTTGGCAATGAATACCAAAATTACAGTGAAGTTCTGGAACTTACAGATTTTACCCCAAATATTTCATTCTGCCTGATTTCTGAGGAAAAGCTGTGTGAATATACTTTCTATCATTGTTCCCAGTAATGAGTAACATACTTGATGCATTATTAAAGCTTGATGGCATAATATAAATTACTTTCTCTTAAAGCTCATTGTTCAGAGTGAAGAAGCACTGAAGAAAACCAAACCAAGCATCACTATCCATACATAAATGAGATTGCGATGGAACCTTTTCTTCAGGCACAGCAGGACTGAGCTCTCACAGACTTCCCTACAAACAGAGAAAAGGACTCATCAGCCATAAGCTTCATTTGCATGTGTTAATATTAAATATTAACCTTTCTGCCCTCCCAAGGATCACAGAATATTCTGAGTTGGAAGGGACCCACAAGGATCATGGAGTCCAACTCTTGAGTGAATGGCCCATATGGGGATTGAAGATTTTGTGGGGAGTTGGGACTGAAACTCTTCCCTGCCTTCATGTGGTTCCAACTTTTCCAGGATTAAACACATCAGAAGATGGAGCATTCAAAGCTCAGAACTTCCTCTGGGTGATCACAGCTCCTTGCACATCCTTTACAGGTGTTTATCTCAACAGGATGAGAGGAGGGGAGGAGGTGTGAGGAGCAGTGTCAGGGGCTCATCTTTCAACAACAGCAGTCAGCCAAGGGTTTAACAGCTCTTAACGATGTAGGACCTGAATTTTTCACAGCTGAAGGCAACAGGAGTCACTAAAGCCACAGATGCCAATGTCAGTAGGCAAAGAACATGGAAATGTGCTTCTCATCCTGCAAGCTGTCCTTTCTTACCACTCACTTCATACAAAAAGAAAGGCGTGTAAATTCCCAGTTCTGTACTTCTGCTGCATCACAGAAGTAACATCAGCCTCTAAACCTAATTTCCCCTACCCATTAAATATTTCGGGTTTTTTTAGAACCCATTTCAGGACTGGGAACCATTTAACAGGAGAGACAGAGTTCCAGGGATGCAGTTGTACAGAAGTCTGTTAACCAGGCTGAGCTGCTGGCTCTGGGGTGTGACTGCAGAGGTTCAATGTGCCCTCTCTGTGCAGCAGAGCCTGGGGACATGCTCTACGTAACAGTCAGGAGTTCCCTCAGCACCTCTGCTCCTCCCCAGTGGTTCAGTTTAGGTCCATAACTTAAATACTAAAATTCAAGTCTTTTACTTAATTTTTCAGCAGAGCATCAGTTACTCAGCTATGGTATGCATCCAACCAATTCTCTTTGCTCCCATGGAGGAAAAACTTTATTTTCTCCTATCTAGCTATGGATCTATAATGTGTTTTCTATTGCTGAGCCACCTTTGCAGGATAACAAGCAAGCCCCTGTGACCTGAATGAGCTGCAGACACTGAGGACACCTACTCCAGTCTGGTCAGATCTTCAATCTCCTCAACTTCTGCACAGTGCTCTTCACACAGGTACACCTGAAACACACAGATACATGACTGAAAATAAGGGGAAGTTAAGTTCCATTCCCATACTGGGGACAACACCTGTACCTGTTTCTGTATGAACTCCATCTCCAGCACATCGTCAGCAACATCTTCTGCCTCCCACTGGTCCTTGCAGACCCTCACACGGCTGCTGGCCAGATGGGGCTCCTTGGAGATGACCCATTTGCTCAGGTTCTCCATGGTTGGCCGTGGCAGCAGCAGCTCCGAGTTCAGCCACGCTGCAACATCACATCCCTGCCCCTGCTGCTGGGACCAGTGCACACTAGGAGTGACCATGGATCCTGCAGTCTGGAGGACACCTGAACCCCCCTTGATATCTACCTCACTGCAATAATCTGATTTATGGATTGGCTCCTCTTCTCGACGTGGAAGGAAGCCCTGCTCACTGTTTCTCTGGCTTGGATCCATCAGAGACCTGGGAATGTCACATTTGAATCTGCAACCCTGTTGCACAAGAGTGACAGATTTTCTGTCTGATGGAGATTTCAGTTTCTGTAGGGAATAACCATTGCCAGAGCCCCTGGACAAGGAGTTCTTAGCCTTAACCAAGCTGTGGACTCTGGGGAACACTACAGCAAACTTGGCATCAGTAGCACTGTTCTTCTCATCCGAGCATGGGAATGAACTGGTTCCATGAAGAGGGGAATCACCAGGAGGCAGATCAATGTGTCCCACTTCCACTACCATTTTAGGACCACCTTTCCCCTCCACTAATGAAGCAGAAGATTCTTTGTCCCTCGGCTCAGCCCTCTCCAGCTGTCCAGCTGCACCAGGGAAGGCTTTGCCAGACCGACCAGCCCACCCGGCAGTGCTCAAAATCCGGATTGCCATTCTACTTCTGAATCCAAAATGTTTGCTGCTCCTCTTCTTCTTCCCAAATTTCTTCAACAACCATCTGGAGATACCAATTGCACGTGCCACACTCAGCAGTCGAGCTTTCAGCCTTGCTTTCTTGGCAGGTTTTTGGCCAAGCCAGCTGGTGACTTTTCTAAAAGAACGGATGTGCAAGTGCTTGGATCCTTCCCCACCATGCACAGGTTCTGTTTCAGAAGGTGCCTCTGCAACCTCTTCTGCTTTCTCTTTTTTTGCCTTTGTAGACTGGCCTGAACTCTGTTTAACTTCTCCAACAACTTTTCCAACTTTCTTCTTCTTTCCAATGAGCTCCTTATCAGACGATTTTTTTGTAATCGTGGAGCAGCTTGAAGTTTTTATTCTTTTCTCTCCAAAACTCTGAGCTGTGTTGGGTTCTTTTTGCTTACTGGGATTTTCTAGAGTCATGGGTTTTGAAGAGATGCTTTCAACATTGTTCACGTCTGAGCTGGTTCCCAAAGCCATCTGGGCAGGATTTGGTTTCTGGCTTGGTGGTAGTTTGGTCTCAGTGTTTTTATGCTGGTTTTCCAGATGGAAGGGGATTTGGGATCTAGAGGAAAATCTCTTTGTAAGCATCAGTGCTGGTAGGTCCTGCCTGCTGCAGTCTGAACTGTCCCTCTGTCTATGTCCAGCCTCTTCACCTTGTTCTGGGATCTCACACTTCCCAGGTTTCTCCATCAATGCCCTCTGCTGCTTGGAGAGGAAAGAGCCATCTTCTAGCTCTCTGCCTTCATCGTTCACCTTCTCTTCCTGTTCATATTTGCTAAGGTGAACATGGAGATTTGCTTTCACAGCAGTTGGGAGTGGTTCTGGTTTGTTTTCTTTTACTTCATCAATGTTCTCTGAAGTGCTGCTCTCCCCACTGCTGTCAGAATTCACATGTCCACCTTTTGACATATCTTCAACTCTGTAGTTTTCTAGTATTTTTTCCTTGTCTACTTCAATATTTTCCCTGTTCTTAACACTCTTAACTTGGAGTCCTGAAGTGCTTAACTGATCATCTGCCTCACTGCTCTCAGCTGGAGCACATTCTGGTTGTCTCAGCATCTTGTCTGGCTTCCTCATCTTCTCTGCTTCCAATCCTGTAAATTCAGTGCCTTCAGCCTCAGATTCAGTTTTTCTACCTGTGGTCATCTGCTCCTTTCCAGGCTCAATAGATGTGTCCTTGCTTTCATCAGCCAGTTCCTTGTAGCCTTTTCCTTCACTCACAGGAGGATCTTCAAGCACAACTTCTTTCTCACTGTTGCCATCTTCCTCCGAAGAGCTGCTCTTGTCTTCACTGCAGGAAGTGCTGCCCACCACAGCCTCCTTTGTACCAGTTTTTTGGGTTCCATGGCCTTCACTGCTGGAGTCAGAGCAGGAGTTACTTGAGGCTCCCAGAATATTTTCATCCTCACTTTCAGTGATGACAACCCTGGTAAGAATTTCAATTTGCTTTTTCCCAGTCCTCTCACCTTTTTCCTGTGCTGTACTGCCTTGGGAATGAGAACCTGGTTTCTGCTCAGAAGCCTCCTTGAAGTCCTGATTCCCTCTGTGCCTTCTCCTAGGGTTCTGTGCCTTTTCTGCCAAGTTCTGTTTTTGAAAAGAACCTTCAGCACCTTGCTCTGTGATCGCCTTTCCAGCCCCCAGCTCAGTGCCTGTGTCACCAACACCAAGTCTCTTTCCACTCCTCTTTCTAAAATTTTGTTTCTTTCTGTTTATGGTGGCTTTTCCCTCCTTGTCACTGCTGTCCTCACTCTCCTCCCCTGATGTCGTTTCCCGTTGCTTGCAGGCCTTTCCTTTTTTCCCCTGCAACCTGGACACTCGGCGTTTTCTCCCCAAACCAGATTCACTTTTATCATTTCTCCTGCAGGCTTTTTTTCTTTGGAATAACTTCTTGTGGTCATTGTCTTTGCTTTCCTGAGGCCTCCCCAGCCTCTGGATTTTTAAGGGCTCTTCTCCAAGGCTGTCACCCTGTCCAGGCAGTGACTCTTTGCCCTTCACTTGGCCTCTGCTCTTACCTTCCCTCTGCTTCCCACAGCGGATCTTTGAGTCTCCTGCGGAGTTTTTCTCACAATTGAACACCTTCTCTTTTCCAGCCTTTTTCTGCCAAGTCTTGGATCGGGAAGGAGGCATTTCCTCAGAGCTCAGGAATATGTGAGGGCTTATCTCGACTCACCTGTGAAAGGAAACATCGTGCATTTTGCTGTGAAATAAGCTACAAAGGGAAGCCAGATGCTCCTGAGCACTAATTTGCCTTATTTCTGTGGAGCCAAATAACCATTTGCAGAGCCTTGCCTGTGCAGTGCCAAACTGACTGCCCTGTTCCAGGGTAATCTCTGCCTTATTTTGTCACAAATCACCCTGATTTTCTTCTTTTATTAGAAACATACCATCATAGAATAGGATGACTTAGAAGGGACCCATCAGGATCATCCAAGTCTGACTCCTGGGCCTGCACAGGACACCCCAAGAGTCCCATCATTAGGCCATGTGTCCCTGATTTTCTACAGCCGACGGAGGTTTGGACACACTGTAGTTCAAGATAGAATGTAGTTCAAGACACAGCATCTACCTTTCCCCCAGCTGCAACTCTGATACTGGAGCAAAAAGTTGCTGCCCTGAAAGCAGTTACACACAATTAAGGGTTCCCCAAAAACGTGTCCTTAGGGTTCCCTCTAAACTTGCTTTTTTTGTTCTGGTCTAGAGTTGAGACTGTTCAAACCCTCCTGGACACTCTGCCCAGTGCAGAGTTCATCTCTTAACACCCATCCTCTTCCCTCCCTCTCTTTGAACAGGACTGTCATACGTAGGTGTCTGGTCACCTCATTTCAGCCTCCCCTCCCCACTTAATACACCAGTACTTCTGACCTAGATCTCTAAATCCTGCAACAAGACTTTTGTTACCGAGATTAATGGGAGCTGAATTAGACCCTAAATCCTCAGTACAGAATATTTGTTAATATTCTGTCCTCCTGGGGGCTTAAAGTTGATTCAGTTTCTCTACAGTGCCAAATGCAGATAAAACAATAAATAAAAATCTGCTTTTATGTGCTGTTGCTAGATAGTCATGTGTCTGCAGAGCTAAAGGCTTCCAGAGAACAAAAATGCTGAAATTCTTGGAAGAGGTGGAAGGTAAGGAACACTGCCTGAATCTGTTGGGAGTTTAGACGCAGGAGTTTGGTTTAACTCACTGTAAAGACAGGACCCCAGACTGAATCTGGGTTAGAAAGTGAAAAACTGGAGTTCACAATTCTTCAGAGACAGGGGTTTTAGAGCAGATTGGTTTGTAACACCACTGTCATTACTGGGAATGGGAAGATGAATCACCGCTTATATAAACAATTCCTTTGACATCAGACCTGCTCTGATTAACTGCCCTGGACCATCTGCCTGCTGGACACACTGCAGCAGGTGAAAGATGCTGCTCATCAGTTTTTCAGCTCCCCTCACCACACCAACTCTGCCTAAATCACTACAGGAAAAAGAATAATTCAATGACATTCTCCCTTTCTAGAAGAAATGAGAATAACTCACATCAGAGGAAGGAGATCCTCATTGCTGTCAAGAATCACAGCATGAACCTACAGATAAAAAGAAGAGCAGAAAGCTCACGCTGCTATTTTAAGACCAATGGGGAATTGTCTGTCTTCCCTGAGCACAGTGGATTCTCCCAACTCATACAGAGGAAAGTACAATCATTAATATTAAAGGGACCTGCCTGGAACTTAATTCTTTAGTTTCCATTTTCATTCACTGCACAAATTTCTCAAACCCCTTCTTTTATCACTCTGCACAGTAATTTTTTGTAACATACCTACACGGATTCCAGCAAGCTGCCCCGTCCCTGGATCACAGGTCACATCCATGCAATGGTAGCATATTCCCTCTCCCATGCCTTGTTTCCATGCAGCCCAGGGTCGTTCCAGAGCTCTTACAAGCCTGCCCAGCTGTGGAGTCTAACAGGGATTCTGGCTGGGCTGTGCCTCAAGAGCAGATAATTACACGTATATGGAAGGAAAGTGGCATCAATAATTCAAGCTTTCTCATGGTACCTTTTGAACTTTTCAACCAGCAATATCAGCAGCTGGCTTGCAGAGTTTAGGATAAAAGAAGAGGTGGGATTTCACCTAGGTCAGGGTCAGATGTGGTATGATTAGGTGCAGCCCCAAAGAAAGACTGAAAGGGTCAATCCCAAAACCAAAACCACATCTGCTATAATGCAAGAGGCTACCAGACAAGGCACAGTGAAAATTATCTTTAAAAAAAAGCCTAGGCCAGTGAAAAGAATTAAATCATGGGCCCCTTTCTTCTGCAGCCCTGGAGTTTTATTCCGGGGAGCCAAGCACGGATAGCTCAGCCTCTGCTCTCTCCTTGCCAATACCAAGCTCTCTGCTGAAACAGGGAAACAGTTTCCAGCTCAGCACTGAAAAGACAGCAAAACTGGCACCATTGTTGCCCTCATTATGCCTAAATCTCAGTCCAAATCAAGCGGAATGACTAAATCTCCTTTCAACTCGGATTTCCAAATAAAGTCGTTCTCCTCTTGCAGACAGGCTGAGGTTACTCACAGCCAGTGTTTATGTCCATGAAACTGTTTAATTCAGGGATGGCTTTGGGTTGTTCTCAAGGAATCAGGTAACAGAGCAGGCACAAATGCTCAGGGCGAGCTGTACATGCAGCCTCCCCCTGCTCTCCCGAGGCTGCAAAGGGACAGAGCAGGGAGAGCAGGATTTACCTGCTCTGGGAATGTCCCTGGTTCTGTAAGGTTTCCTGCCCCCTCCCAAAAAGCCTTTCCAGAGGAGCTGGAGACCAAACAAAATTAACTCAGGTCTGGCCAGCCACCAGAACAAGTGACCCAAAACTGAAATGGGATGAGGTTTCAGATGCTTTGCAGCATTAGTTTGGGTGGGACCTGTTTGTCCGTCTCCTTCCAAGGGCCCCTGGTTGTTACGTTCTGTACCTTGAGGACTCCTCCATTAAGAAGGAAAGATAAAAACTGGGGGTTGAGCTGGAGAACTCAAGAAAC
Source organism: Chamaea fasciata (assembly GCF_029207755.1). Taxonomy (NCBI): domain Eukaryota; kingdom Metazoa; phylum Chordata; class Aves; order Passeriformes; family Sylviidae; genus Chamaea; species Chamaea fasciata. The sequence goes on along the minus strand of NW_027094104.1, from coordinate 7,308,544 downwards.
ATTTTACCTGAGCTTTCTGTCCCTGGATGCTCTACTTCTCTTAGTTCACAAGAAGGAGGCTGTGGAGCAACAGTGTAGTTCATTATTTCATCACATTCTTTTATTAACCATCCGCAAATAACTGGCTATGCCTCTCTGCAGAAAATGGAAATCTCTCCTGTAAAGCCCAGAATGATTGATGGCATCTGGATCATTAATTCCTTAACGAGTCTTGGAGAAAAGCCCCGAGGCTCTTAGCTCTAAGCTTCTATTGTCTATGCGTGGCAGGGAGGAGAAGCTGCTCTGAAAAATTCAACTCTTGAAGAGGAAATGGCTCTAACAAACTCCATCAGCATCAGCTGCAATCTCTTCAAGGCTTTGCATAGCCCGGGCAGCACCGGAGCTACTGCTTTGATTTCTGTGATTTGTCAGAAGCCTCAGATATTTGGGTTTCACCCTGGGATGGCTGAGATGAAGCCACTGATCACATTCACTTCAGGCTCCTGTCTGCCCTGAGCTACCTGAGATGAGAAAGGCTAAACTGGTGCTGTGCAGATGCTCCCTCCCCACCCCAGTCTCCAGCCTGGCTGTCCCAGCACCTCTAACCTGAATTTTCTGCACAGACTGAACACATTTGTTTGCCTTTTAAAGTGCTTCTGGCAAGATGCTGGCAGTTGGTTCATATCTCGTTAAGGGAGAGTGAGATAAGCACCAAGAAAGATGAAACCCTCCCAGATTTCAGCTCCAGATCCCTGAGTAGCCTGGATAATGGAGTTTCCTAAAGATTTCTTCATTTATGCAAAATACCAGGTCCTTTCAGCCAGAACTCAGCCCCTATGATTTTAGAAAGTTATTAGAGAGTGATAAAACATGAGAATCACCTCTTCACTGCAATTTCTTAAGTCAATTACATAAAAGCTTTTGATGCCATTGCATAAAAATAACATGAAAAGGTAACTTCATTTAAAAAAATTAATAAATCACACAAATTAAAGAGTAGAAACTAGCTGTGATTGATTATAGAAATTACACTTTGCATAAATTCCCTTGTTTGCTTGGTAAATAGCTCAGGTAAAGAGATTGGTAAAAGCTATTCTTAGGATCATCTGGTTTTAAGATTAAACTCGCTAAATATATAAATAGGGTCTTCTCTTGGTTTGACTCCACAGCAAGCAGAATTGACAATCCAGTCAGGACCCTGAAGCCTGTAAAACTTGTTTAAAATATATATCTTTTTTTATGTATTTCCCCTCCTCCCCCCCCCACCCCCCATTGCATTTACATAAAATATCTCCACTCTTGCTTCCATATCATATACTGCCTTATATTGACAGAAAATATTCTCCTTTGAGCCCGTAGCCCAGGCTACTGAGGGAGAATTCCTGACCTCTCACTGTTTCAAACTGGTAAGGGCTCTGCTGCCCTTCTTGCAGCTATTTTAAGACGAGCCAAAAGGTCTCCAAGGACCTCTTCCCCAGCCATAACCCGAGGAAGCCAAATAAAATATTCATGATTGCAAGGAGAAACCAAAACAATTAAGTTACATAGGTTTGAAAACAGCCCCCTTAAATATTTCAGGAGCACTTTGTTGCCCAATTGTCTGCCGTCCAGCCGGGCTGGATGATCCTGTTACTCTGCAAGGCAGTGTCCCGTAGCCCCATCCCAGGGGTCAGAGACAGCCCCAGGCTCTGGGCAGGGATAGACCTGATCTGGGTGAGCTGAAGCACTCTGCCCTGTACTCAGACACGGCTCAGACTTCTCCCCTCTAATCCCCTGAGTGACCTCTGTGGGTCGTGTCTAAAAGGAGCAAACCGAGGAGGCAAGGCCAGGCAAGCCTATACTAAATTCAGTCCTGGTTTGGTGGCACCAGGTTGGTAACACCAGTCAGTTGTGAAGTCCAAATGGGCCACCTGCCCCGGTAGTGCCAGCAGCAGCAACTCTGGCATGGGCAGCAGCAAAAACAGGCCCATGGGTCATCCCACTGCTCCTTGCTGCTGCTGTGTCCTGCGCTGCTCTGGGACTCAGGATGTGATGTTTGTACTTTGTTTTTACTGGGCACGCCAAGGAACCTGGGTGGCCCCAAATGAGCGGTCCTTGCTCTCCTTCCCTGTTTCTGCATTGCTGGGAACCGTGGGTTCGATAGAGAATTCCTCTGAGTCGGTGAAATCCCCCGGATTTAAACTGGGTTTTAACCCAATTACACATGAAAGGAAGAGGCTTTTTAATGGTGGGGGGTGGGCTACAGCCCCCAGGGCTGTTCTCCTGTGGAAAATGAGTGCTCTGCAGAAAGCAGCTGAGCCCCTGAAGTACAAATCAAAGGCTCAAAGTGGAATGTCAGATTGTGCAGACTGAAATTGTTACTGATATGTTTGTTCATTAAATCCAGGATATGGGTGACAAGTTAAGTGATAAAGGTAGTCTCGCATAATTTGCGGTTGTAAGCAATATTTTCCAGGAAGTCAGCGATTCTGAGTCTTGAAACGCGGCAGGGGAAGAGCAGACCCCAGCAACAGAGACGCACATGCGCAGAGTACTATTCAAGGAAGTCACGCACGCCGGAAACCGGACTGTATAAGAGGAAGAACTAAAACCCCGACTGGCGCGGCAGTGGCGGGACAATGGTCCCTCTGTCGCCCAGCGCTGCATTACCTTATTGTTACGCTTGCTGTAATTAATAAAATCCTTGATTGGGACAAGCAACGGTGTCAGACTATTCCGTGCAAAATTTCCTCTATAACAATTTGGTGCCGTGACTCGGATAAGAATACGGATCCGACAGAGGGACTAGGGGAGGCGCCCCGCCTGTACAGGCGGCCTCTGGTTCTGAAGTCGGGATCTTGCTCTTACCGACGAACCCAAATTTGTAACAATAAGGTAAGGAAAACCCTATAAGCTCGGTGCACTCGAGGTCCGGACGAAGACGCAGGAGACGCGTAAGTAACTGCCCATTGTGCAGGGGAATCCGTCCGGGCTGGGTTGGGATCCTGGAATACAACGTGTGTACGTGTGAGTGAGAGGAGAACTGGCAGCCAGATTCTCCAAGTGAGTGCGGACCCTTAAGTAGTGCGTTTCCCATCGCCCGCGAGGGACTGGGCCACGAAAAAGGGGAAGTGAGTGAGTACACACACGGCTGAAAGAGGGTATTCCAGAAGATGGGACAGGGGAAAAGCAAGCCCCCTCCACCCATGAGACCCCCTTCGGTTCTTAGGGATTCACCGCTGGGGTTTATGTTAGAGAATTGGAAATATTATCCCACCACGGGGGACAAGGACAAAGTTAAGATGATACACTTTTGTGTAGAAGTCTGGGGAGGACAAATCTCCAAGGCAGTTTGGTGGCCCAGGTTTGGGTCATCAGAATTATGGGTTCAGAGATTTTTGAATCAGTGGGTACGTAGGTAGGTCCCCTTTAATCAGGAAGAGGCTGATTATGCTGCAGTATGGGTTACCCGCCCAGGGGACCAGGGAGTAGCAATATTCAATCTCTCCCAAATGGAGTTTGGGCATAAAGATAAAAAGACTGAAAAATTGCAGGAGGAGGAGGATGCTCCCCTAATACCACCCCCGTATGCACTTCCCCCATTACCACCGGCGCCTCAGATATTACCTCCTCCTACACCCCCTCCCTCCCCTGGAGATGAAGGTATCGGAGCCGCAGTCAGAAGGAGGAGAAGGGAGCAAAGAGAACATGAGTTACTCCCCTTAAGGGAAGTGCCAATAGGAGGAGCCCAGCCACAACTAGGATTTGTATCTGTCCCTTTGAACTCAAATACTGTTAAGAAATACAGTCTATTTTGAGGATTTTGTTTACTGCAGAAGAAAGGACACATGAAAAGAGACTGCAGACAGAGGATAAAGGATGAGGCGGCATTCAAAGAAGATTAGGGGGGTCAGGGGCTCTATGTATTGGGGACCCGTACGAACAAAGAGCCCTTGATAAAACTGAAACTAGGTCCCCAGTCACAGGAGGTAGAATTTTTGGTAGACTCAGGAGCTGAGAGGTCTACCCTCCAGCAAATACCCCCTGGGTGCAAATTATCTAAAGATACTGCCCATGTGGTTGGAGCAAAGGGAAAACCCTTCAAGGTAGGGATTATACAACAAGTTTTAATAGAAACAGAATCTAAATTAGGTATGGGAAATTTTCTCTTAGTCCCAGAAGCCGATTTTAATCTTTTGGGAAGGGATTTGATGGTAGAATTAGGAGTAGGTTTGGAAGTTAAAAAAGGGGAGCTGGGAATTAAAATATGTGCCCTTAGGGTTGAAGATGAACAAGAAATTAATCCCGAAGTCTGGTATACCCCTGAGACCGTGGGCAGACTAAACATCTCGCCATTTAAAGTAACCCTCAAGAACCCGGAGAACCCCGTCCAAATTAAGCAATATTCTATGTCTATAGAAGGGTGGAAGGGGTTGAAACCCGAAGTTGAGAGATTAATATCTCAGGGACTATTAGAACCATGTATGTCCCCATTTAATACCCCAATTTTACCAGTAAAGAAACCCAATGGCACTTATCGACTAGTGCACGATTTAAGAGAAATCAATAAGCGCACTATGTCCAGATTCCCAGTAGTAGCAAACCCCTATACCCTTTTGAGTAAAATTGGGGCCAGAAAATTTGTGGTACAGTGTAATAGACTTAAAGGATGCTTTTTGGGCTTGCCCTTTAGACGAAAGCTGTAGAGACTATTTTGCATTTGAATGGGAAGACCCTGACACAGGGCGCAAACAACAATTGAGGTGGACCGTGCTTCCACAGGGGTTTACAGAAAGCCCTAATTTGTTTGGACAAGCCCTAGAACAGATTCTTCAAGATTTTACCCCAGACCCAGAAATTACTCTGATTCAGTATGTGGATGACCTATTGATAGCAGGAAAAATGGAAAATCAAGTCAGAAAAGAAAGCATAAAACTTTTAAATTTTCTGGGGCTTAAGGGGCTGAAGGTATCAAAATCTAAATTACAATTTGTAGAAGAAAAGGTAAAGTATTTAGGACACTACATTGAGAAGGGAGAGAAGACAATTGACCCGGAACAGGTACAGGGAATTTTATCTTTACCCCCTCCAGCAAGTAAAAAAACAGGTTAGACAATGGTTAGGACTATTGGGATATTGCCGCTTATGGATTGAAAACTACAGTAGTAAAGTTAAATTTTTATATGCCAAGCTCACCGAGTCTAATCGTATAAGCTGGGGAAAGACAGATGAAGAGCAACTCTGGGCATTAAGGAGAGAATTGGCAAATGCACCAGTTTTAAGTTTGCCAGACTTAAATCGACCATTTTATCTATTCGCTAACATAGAGAATGGGACAGCATATGGAGTATTAACCCAAGATTGGGCAGGGAAAAAGAAGCCCATAGGATACTTGTCTAAATTATTAGACCCTGTGAGTAGGGGCTGGCCCACATGTTTACAGGCCATTGTTGGATGTGCCTTAATGACAGAGGAGGCTCGAAAAATAACCTTCAATAGTACCATTAAGGTATTATCCCCCCACAATGTGAGGAGTGTTTTGCAGCAAAAAGCTGAAAAATGGATCTCTGATTCCAGATTATTAAAATATGAGGGAATCTTGCTGGAGGCCCCGAATTTAACATTAGAAACTACATCTTTACAAAACCCTGCTCAGTTTTTATTTGGGGAACCAAAACCATCAGAAGAACTGGCCCACGATTGCCTCCGAACTATTGAGGAACAGACTAAGATTAGGCCCGATTTAGAGGAGGAGGGGCTCTCAGAGGGAGAAGTAATTTTTGTGGATGGCTCATCCCGGATAGTGGATGGAAGACGTAGATCAGGGTATGCACTAGTAGCAGGGAAGGATTATGAGGTATTAGAAGCAGGACCCTTGAGTCCGTCATGGTCAGCCCAAGCATGTGAATTATACGCCATCTTGCGGGCTCTTAAAAAAAAAAAAAAAAAAAAAAAAAAAAATTTCACTGAACTTCCCAAGGTGGGAAGATACAAGTATGTGTTAGTACTAATAGACCACCTCACCCACTTCGTAGAGGCATTTCCAACCGCAAGGGCCACTGCACACACGGTGGCCAAAGTGTTACTAGAACAAATTGTGCCCAGGTATGGAGTAGCTGAAAGTATAGACTCAGACCAAGGGCCACACTTTGTATCAAAAGTTATTAAGGCCTTGTCAGAAGCCCTTGGAATAAGATGGGAAGAACATACCCCGTGGCACCCTCAAAGTTCGGGGTTAGTAGAGAGAGTTAATGGAGAATTAAAGAAACAGCTAACCAAGTTAACTTTAGAAACCAAACTTAATTGGATTAAGTGTCTCCCCTTGGCCTTGTTAAATCTCAGAACTCTGCCCCGATCTGATGTGGGGATATCTCCTTTTGAAATGCTGTATGGGATGCCGTATGATGCAGGTATGCCTCGAGACCATCCCGGAATAATAGATAAGCAAATGAAAGCATTTATAACTGAGATGATGGCCTTTAGGAAGAAGTTATGGGAAAAAGGGCAGATATTGCAGAGACCACCCTTAAATATTACTCTACATCAGGTGCAACCGGGAGACTGGGTCTTAATCCGAACTCGGAAAGAAACTACTCTCCAGCCCCATTGGGATGGTCCATATCTGGTGCTCCTCACAACAAATACAGCAGTACGAACAGCAGAGCGGGGATGGACTCACGCCAGTCGTATAAAAGGACCAGTGCCCGAGCCTAGGTGGAAGGTCATCAGCCCAGCCGGAGACTTAAAGTTGAAACTCACTCGGGGAACTGCAACAGGAAATTAAGAAAGGACATTCTTGATGAATAGAAAATATTGGTATAAAACTTTTAGGATAGAATATCAACTAGAGCTTGAAAGAGATCATAAGGGAAATATATATGCTGATTGTGTTTGTATTAAATGTAATGATTCTTATTGTAATGGGAATTGTTACCCCTTTGTATGTTACCAATGTTTAGTTTGTGAAAACAGGTGGTGGACCCATTGTCACAGAGGCAGGCCCCCGAGAGGTGTTTGCTGCCTCTGTCTAGAAATTCAGCGGGAGCTTACTGATTTGGTATTGGCTCAGAAAGTAGCTCAAGGGGAATTACAAGTAGACTCTAAAGAGTGGTGGGACATATTTGCAGAAGGCATAAATCCCGAACTATATTGTTACCATTCCAATGAACCAGTCCTTTTTGTGGCACAAATAATAGCTGGAGTGTGTCGCCGTCGGGTAAAAGAAGTAAGGTGTGACGCTCCTCAGGTTAAAGACCACAACTGGAACACCTATATCCAGAGATCCTTAAAGAAAGGGCGAAAGTCCCCTCCTGAAGAATATCCCTGCTGCCGAGAAGATGGGTCTCCCCGTGGCTCGCAGCAACCGAGTCGACGGGCGAGGCAGAGGGAGAGAAAACTGTGGAGGAAGTCGCCCTGGGATAGGTGGAACCAGGAGGTCATGGAAAATGAAATGTCCAAGGACTGGGACTAAAATCAGGGAAGAAGAAAATGAGATGGGAACAAGCCACTGTTACAATGAAAAAGCCACCTGTAGACAACTGTTACTGTCACTACTATTATTATCCCTATGGGTAAGGCAGACAGGAGGTCAAACACACCAGCCTTTCAAATGGTCCTTGATTCGTATGAATGACTACAAAATTTTAGACTCCCTTGTGACCAGTCAGACCCCAGCCTTTAAGGCTGGGTTATGCAACATGACAAACATAGAATAGTGCGGGAGAGTTTTGAATTTAACTGGGTTTTATATGTGTCCGGCCTCAAATCCTGGAAAGAGCTACTGTAATTACCCAGGGGAGTATTACTGTGGGTATTGGGGCTGTGAGACTATTGCTTCCGATTGGACTCCAGGGGGAGGTGCAGATCAATTTATTAGAGCAGGATTTGGTCCCACAGGGTGTGCAAAGCATTGGTTAGGACCATCTGGAGAAATTTCTTACTTAGGAACTTGTGAATATGTGTATATAAATCCAGAGAGCCCTGACTGGGTATTAGGAAAATATTGGGGAATTAGACATTGGGAACCTGGGCGTGATAGAGGGAACCTAATAGTGATAAAGAAAGAACCCGCCCCAGCTGATACCTATGGTATGGGACCGAATAGAGTTTTAGAGGAGGATGAAGAGCTAACACCGGTTATAAATTACCCTGAGGCTACAGGCTCCCCACTAACCATATCCAGTCAGCAGAAAGCACCCTTGCATAACTAAGTCAGTACGCTCATTATCAGAAGTAGTTTTACAAAACAGACGGGGCCTGGATTTATTATTTTGGCAACAGGGAGGACTTTGTGTAGCCTTAAAAGAAGAGTGTTGCACCTATATAGATCAAACGGGAATAGTCTTTGACACCCTAGGAGAACTAAGAAAACAACTAGAAAAAAAAAAAAAGGGAAAGAGAAAGAGAATCCCATCAGAGTTGGTATGAGAGTTGGTTCAATCATTCCCCATGGTTGACTACCTTACTGTCCACCATAGCTGGACCAATATTTTTACTAGTTCTTGTATTAACTTTTGGTCCCTGTATTTTTAACAAACTTATTACAATAGTAAAAGCGCGACTGGAAGCTGCCCACTTGCTGCTGGTACAAGCAAAATATGAGGACTTAGAAAATAGAAAGGGAGAAATGGGAGATGGATTGGAATGGAGCAGACAAGAGCTTAAGTGATTTAATGCACAACATAAATTAACCTAAAGACAAAGGGGGGATATTGTTACTGATATGTTTGTTCATTAAATCCAGGATATGGGTGACAAGTTAAGTGATAAAGGTAGTCTCGCATAATTTGCGGTTGTAAGCAATATTTTCCAGGAAGTCAGCGATTCTGAGTCTTGAAACGCGGCAGGGGAAGAGCAGACCCCAGCAACAGAGACGCACATGCGCAGAGTACTATTCAAGGAAGTCACGCACGCCGGAAACCGGACTGTATAAGAGGAAGAACTAAAACCCCGACTGGCGCGGCAGTGGCGGGACAATGGTCCCTCTGTCGCCCAGCGCTGCATTACCTTATTGTTACGCTTGCTGTAATTAATAAAATCCTTGATTGGGACAAGCAACGGTGTCAGACTATTCCGTGCAAAATTTCCTCTATAACAAAATGATTACACCCAGGTAGTTGAAAATCCCCAGAAGATTCTAATAAGCTTGTAGAGATAAAGGTAGAAGGAATCATGCAGGGTGAGGTCTCATGTTACAGCCAAAATGACTTTACAGGGCCACTCCTTCCTTCCAGTGTCTTCTTTATTCCCGAGCTGTTTCCTTTGCACCAGTGCTGGTGGTCACCTCAGTGCTATTTGATCTTACAGGTAAATTGACCTAATGCTGAGCTCCCTCCTAAATGAATGGCCGGCTTGCCTGGAATTGCTCTTGCTGGTTATTCCCTTATTCCAGATCATAAGGCATTAGTTAGTTAAAAATTAAATTTAAAAGCACAAATGTGCGCCAAGAGAAGAAGGAGAGCAGGAACAACGGACACAGGAGGGCAGAAGCCACAAAGGTGAAACTCTTTTGGAGCTCCTGAACCCTGGGAGGAAATGAGGAGGAGGGTACGTGAAGGTCACCGTACCTGGGGCTCTGGAGATACAGGTCCTTCCAACCTCAGGTGACTCTGCCTGATGCTGTCAGCACACGCTCACGACCATCCATCCTAAAGAGGGCTCCCTTGCCAAAAAGCTCTTTTAAAATTTAACTTAGCTCTGCACAGAAGAGCTGTGCCACAAAGAGCTGGAGAGATCAGCTTCTACTCATTTCGCTGGGGAAGATGTGAGCAGAGGGAAGAGCCTCAAAGTACTTTTTTATCTGTTTTCCTCCCTACTGAAACAGGCCACAAGTTCAAGGAGCCTTTTAGCTTTCCTGTCTTGGTTGTGCTCCCAGCAAACTCATCCCTCCCATCCCCACGGATCAGCCAACATACGTAAAAGGCATGAGAGGCGAGATGGAAATGAGGAGTTTGGTCATACAACAGTTTCATTACAAGAAAATCACACTTGGGAGCAACAGTTGGAACAAATTAACCAACACCAGGGTGATCTCAGGGACCATCCCCAACTGCTACAGCAGCCTTTGCACACAGGGATTTGCAGGTCCTCTGGGAAGCTGCACCTAACCCAGAAAGCTTGTCAGACACCCCCATCATCATCATGTTGGAGAAAGAGGTTGAGGTGCTGCATGGAAATAACCCAAGCACTTGGGGCTTGTGGCTGTAAGATTGAGTTCTCTGTGACCAAGGGCTTGTGGCAGATATTGAAGGAATTTTTCCACCCGGTTTGCCCCAGCGAATCAGCTACAGCTGCAACACAACCTTGGTCTTTGCTTGAAAGAGATAAAGTCTAACGTGGCTTAGCAAGAACTGCTGGGCTTCAGAAGCAAATTTCCACTAAAGTCTGTTTCATCTTTCAGCCATACCCATTCCTGCTCCAATTAAAGACATCCCAACCCGTGAGACCACATAGGCAGTGGTTTGGAGGCTGAATTCAGGACCACAGTCCAGGTGTGGAATGGTTTGAGCTGCCATAGACACAAACCATAATCTAAGAATCAGACCAATTAAGCTGTAAAATAAATTAATTCACTCACTAACCAGACAGGCCTCGGGCTTCATGACAAAGATGAAAAGTACTTTTCCTTCCAACATTATGTTCTTCTAATAGAACTCTTAGACAAATTCTGCAAATATTCAGTTGTTAAACATCTGAGGAAAGCTTGTATTACTATTAAAAAAAAAAAAAAAAAAAGAGCTCCAGGCCAAGCTTTTCTAGGAGTAGAGAATTTTGGCAGCAAATACACCACCCTATAAAAGAGCTCACATTACCAGAAAGCATTTGACCTAAAACTCAGGCCACTATAAAACAGCATCCCATATTAGGGACCCAATATGTGTACTCAGATGTGGAAAATTTGTTCTTTAGTTGTGATCCAAGACTGTCCCCTCTGCAGAGCAGCAGGTCTGTGGGGGTCAGGGAACACTGTGCCAGCATTGCTGGAAGGATTTTTTCCAGTCAGTGTTAGCAGCAACTCTGGTCCTGCAGCCAAGGGACACTTCCCAGTGCCAGAGCCCTGTGAGGCTGCATAAAGCAGGAGAAGGGGGAAGCACTGCCAAAGCCTGACTGGCAATAACCTTAATAAGGGCCAATGAGCCCTCGGAGAGCTGCCAAGCATTAAAGCATTAGCCCTTGGAGAGGGCCAGCAAACTTCTATCAGATCCCAGACAAGGAGTTCAAGTGAAAAGTAGAGGTAGGCACAAAATTCGAGGGGTTTGGCAGCAGCTGAATCCTCTGATCAGAAGCAGGCCATTATTTTTAGTGTCAGCTGAGGGGCAGGCTGAGAGTAACCACAAGGCTCAGAAGGCAGTTCCTGAAAGGGAGAAATGAAGAGGGATTTTTTTCCCCCCACTACATTCAAAAGCTGCTTACATTCATTCATTGAAAGCTCCACCCTTCATGATCATCTCATCCCATCACCGATTTTACTGGCTGCTCGTTTTCTGACAGCACAAAAAATACACCCTAATTCTATCACAAGCCTTTCCATCCCTTCCTGCTCAACTCAGAACACAACTGAAAGCACAACTCATCAGTTCCAGTCTTGCCCTGCTTTGTCCCTTTGCCATTTCTCCTGTATTTTAGGCATAGGAGCTCTAAAAGGGTTCTAAATGTCTCTGCCCACAAGCCAAGGATCTCATTCCAGTGAATCCTTCCGTTCCAAAGCTCTGCTAGAAAAAAAATCTGCCATATCTCAGCACATATCCTAAACTACTTAATTCCATTTTTTTGTCTGGCTTGTGCTTTGAGGAAAATAAGAAGCCTGAATTAATTTTTTTTTTCCCTGTTGGTTTTGAATCTAAATACACTTCAGGTTTACAAAAAATGGTAGCATTTTTGTGACTCTCTCACTCTTCCAGTGGACCTTCTGGATTTTTCAAGTTGTGTGGGTGAAAATAGGGAGAAGATAATAAATTGCTTCTGCCCTTTCTGAGTAGGATTGTCGCATCTCTTCCCCCAAACCTGCCAAAAAATAAATACTCAGAAAAGGCTTTAGAGTCAGTCCATCTGTGTGGAGTAGAAAGAAGCAGCTGGGTGCACCAGGATGATGCACATGCACAGGGTCACACCAGCTCAGAAGCTGCTGATTAAACCATAATTTCCTGTAAATTTGCAGCATCAATGCCTGGCACAAGAGGTGGAAACAGCAGGACACCTCCCTGCCAGCTTCAGTCCTGCAGCAAGAGACAAGGAAATAATGAGGTAAACAGAAATAAGGAAGTGAAAACTACTTTGGAAATGGCAAATGAAAGAGAAGGCTCTCTAAAACATCACTAGCAATAAATTAGGTCTCAAAGGAGGTATTAATACTTTTAGAAGGAAGGGTGCCTGAAGCACCAGCTGAGCAACTCTACAAGCATTTTTTTCCTGCAGAATAGAATGTGTCATCCTAGTGCTGTGGGTAAGAAAGGATCCCTCAGCCTTGCTTGGGAAGATCAAGACAGAGCCTGAAACAAGAGGAGAGGTTTCCAAAGCGTGCCAAGGACCAGCAACTCAGCACCATTCCAGGAGGATTTAGCTCTTCCTCGCTGGCTGTCACAGTGCTACAAGCAAGTTACAGCAGAGAAATTTCAGAATACTTTGTTCTTTTTCTTAGATAGAAAAGAAGTGGTGTTAGGTGAGGGATAAAGGAAGAAAATTTTAAGGAGGAGCAAACTGCTCTCTGCAGAGTTTCACCAGCTTCAATTCCAAACCCACTGGCAGACAGCACAGCAGCACTGCCAGATCAGTCCTGTCTCCCTTCAGTGTCATCACCCAGGTTACTTCAGGGCAAACCAGCAATGACCTTCCAGGAACTATAATCTGAACCAGTGCCCTTTCCTGGCACCATCCCCCGTCCCATATGGATTGCAGGATGGTGACACAATCACCTTGCTTCTCCCACTTCTCCCACCCACCACCTTGCTTTGCCTCCAGGAGTGCCCTTTGTCCCCCTCAGCTCAGAAGGCAGCTCCACCTTCTCCCCGGGATCCGTGGGCAATATAAAAGCTGCTGCTGAAGGGCAGAATAGATATGAGAGGAGACAAGGATCACAAAAGGGAATTCAGAGTTTTATTTCCAAAAAAAAAAAAAAAAAAAAAAAAAAAAGAGCAATGTAGTATTGAAACAAAAATCAAATTCAATTAGTTTTCCTCCGATTTGAATGGCTACAAAAATAGATTCTACCCAAATCCGTAAAGCCAGTTAACAGTACCATAACAAACAAACCCCAAAATTACTCATTCAGATACCACATACAGCAGTCACAGGAATCTAGCATATATTACTTAACGTTTTTTTCTTAAAGTAAATTTCTAAATGTTTCCGTTAAAACTGAAATACCCATTAAGATTTTTAAAAAATGTACAAAAAATAATTGTTGGAGGTAACAGTGTGCGTTTATTAAAATCCTGCACCAAGGCAGTAAAACATTTATAATTTAAAACCCAGCCCAGTAGAAAAGAGAAATGTGCAAACATTTGAATGTTAGATGTACTCAGAGGCTTGCGGTGCATCAGACCTGGCATCCACTGCTGTCCTAAAGCAAGGCAGGCTCCGGCAGGAGAAGTCTCCAAGAGGCACTAGAGGGGAGGCAGAAGCACAGCACACGAGCTGCAGCTCCCCAGTCTGGCTGCTGGGAGCACTGGTGCCTTCTCCCCAGGGACGGTTTGCCCGGTCAGTAGTGTTATGGCACTCGATCCAATGCCAGGAAGTCCTCGATGAGTTCTGGTCAATCTGCTGTAGGAGGGAAGAATGCAAATGCCATTTGAAAAGGCAGGCACTGAAAGCTAATGAGAGCTAAGGAAGATACACTCAGATTGCTGCTGGGAGCTCTGGCTACCTGGCCTGCTCACTTTGTGATAAGGGTAAGAGTCAGGAACCTTCAAAGGATTTTTAGCTCTTCCTTTACCACTGGTGTAGCACGTAAGGTGCTGAACAGTGCTCACACACCACTCAGCCAGCAGATTCCCACCCTGAAAGTTCAGGTCAGAGTCCTGCACAAAGCATTTAAATAAGCTGAAGCTAATAAAGAAATTCCATTCTACTTTCTGCTTCCTTTGGCTCCTTCAAATATCTTTATCCTCACCTACCTCCTCCATTACTTAGTCCATGTCCTAACGGACTTCTTGCCAAATTTCTTTCTGCATAGCTCCTGCAATGACACAAGAAGAGATTCCTTATTGCAATGCAGTCTCATCCCATCCGCTCCCAGATGCCGACAGAAGACCAGGATGAGGTAGTGTCCAGAGGAAGTGCACAGAGCAGAGCATGTCAGGCAGTCATTGATCCTTCCACACCAGCAGTTACCAATCCCACCAAGCCTCCTGCATCCGTTGCAGACAGTAGTCCTTTGCCTACACTCGGTAGCCCCTGACCATTCTAGGGAGATGAGATAAAGCCCCGCAGCCGTGGTGGTAGCTCAGCTCTATTGTACAGACAGAATGGGAGCAGAGACACTGAACACATCCAAGGGACAGTGTCAAGCCAGGATTAAAACTCCAGAGTCCCATCCTTGACCAACTAAGCCCGTGTGGCCTGCCCTCAGATCAGTACGGGTTGACACAAATAGAAACCTGTATGCGAATACTCAGAGTCCTGTTCCTTGGGGATGTGGGAATGTGATCTCTCCTGCTTTTCGGAGAGAAAGAGACAAAGCATTATTCATAAAAAAACGTCAAGGGACAGCATGTGAAAGAGAACCTGCTTCTTGTTATTGCCCTTTGGTAGCTTGTGGGATGCACGTGTGACCAGATTCCAGAAGAAGGATCCCTGCCATCAAGTGGGCATCCCCCTGCTGTCACCTCAAGCTGCCCTCCCCTGCCAGCCCCAGCCATCAGGAAGAGAAGTTGGTTGATACTCACCCTCTGCCCCCCTCCAGAGTACTCTGGATCTCCTTCAGCACTTCTGGAAAGCAGAGGGTTAAAGCAGTGAGCCAAACCAGCGGGGATCTGCTTTCAGGCAGCTGCCTGACCACATTCCACCACCCCAATGAACAGCCTCCAGAACCTGCCTCCCCCACAGCTCAGAGGTCAGTCCTTAGATCACCACTGCCTCTTCAACCAGGTTTTTACTGGGCAGGCTGGCACACAGGACTGAAGCAGTCATTTGCCAGAGGAAATGTTGCCAATCCCCGTGTACCAGAGCCCCAGAGGAACTGTCTGTTCCAGCTGTCATCTCACACAAGTCCTGCTGGAAATAAAGATCCTTCTCTTATCTCAGCAGGGAATGCAGCTCTGCAGAACAACCCCTGCCCAAGGGCATGGCTATCTGTCCAACCCCTCATTTCTGGGGATTCAAGAAAACCCAGCATTTCTACCAGTAATTACAGATCCCTTGGAACTGGAATCCACAAATTTCCCAGCAGCTTTCTTCTTTTCCCACCCAGAAAGGCACCTTCCCTCTCAGCAGCAAGACTTCATCTCACTCACTTTCGTCATTGAGTAAGGCATGTTCCATCAGCCTCCCAGACTTCCCTTCTAAAAAAGAGTAGGAAAAAAAGCTTTTACCTAACAATATTTTCCCCTTTTCCTGAAATAAGTGCAGTTTTGGAGAAATGCACAACAGAACTGTATTTTTGCCCATGCTAAGTACTTTTTGACTTTACTGAATGCTTCCCAACTAATCCCTAAATTCTCTCACACACTGAACTGTTTTTTCAGCAATACTAGTTCAGATAACAGAAGATCTAAATAAGTTCAGACCTCTCCTCCAGCAAAAACTGTATTCTATCCTTTGAGGGAATCTTTCACATGGAACATACTTCAGAGCTATTAACTAAAATACAGTCCAGCAAGGTCACAATGTTTCCCCCACATCCCCCCTTATTTTCCCCTTTCTTAGGTAGAAAATATCAACTGTAGCAATAGGAAAGACATTTTGAGGTTTACACACACCATGCCACCCTCAGTACGCTAAGGTTTTTTTTCACTTACCATCTTCTCCACAGTCACCTGGACTCTTTCCTGGTCCCCTAAAAAAGGAAAGGAGGCAGAAAACAATTACTGATGCTGAGGAACAGGGGTGCAGAGAATTCCTGCGTCTTCTTGGCAGCTACAAGAGGCTCCAGTGCACACCAACTAAAAGGTTTGTTGAGTGTAGGAAGGGCTTCACCACATGTTGATGATGCAGAAGTCTGCAGGCACCACTAAACTCTTGGAATAAAATTCCTGTACGAACTCTGTGAGCGTCAGATCTACTGTTACTTGATGTTCCAAGAGGAGAGGAAGAACACTGAATTTCCCTTCACAGAGCAACAGCTCAGCCTCAGCACTTGAGAACAAGCAAAACAAGCCAAGGCTGGCTCTAAGTTTGTGACTCCGGCTTAGGGATACCAGCTCCAAAGCTTCCTGCTTTGTCCTACCAAATGTACTCCAAGTAGGAAAACCGTCAGGGGGAAGGTTACATTTCCTGATTCCAGACCCTCTGTGGATGTTAACTTCAAAGGGGTTTTCTTCCCTCCCTACTCAGACACCGTCAGTGTGCAAGAGTGTTACAGACATTACCTGGACTTCCTTGCAGCATTCTCTGTGCCAGCCTTGTTGTGCACATGATTGTTGCTTGTCACTTCTGGCATGTCCACAATGCACCGGGGCTCCACCAACCATTTGGTGGAAAGGGAAAACCTCTCGAACTCCGACGGTGAAATCAGATAGAAACCTACAGGGGATTGGGAATTTATAAGGGCAATTCTCAGGAAACAGCTCCAGAAACAAAGGTGATCCTAAAAACAGAACAGATCTAGGCATGACCCATGTTTGGCACTAAGGGTTTGCTTTTCCTTCTGTCTAAGCAAGGAGGGATCATCGAGGAAGATATTACCCCAGCTCCCCTCTGGTTAGCCTAGAGACTGTGCAATTTAAGGTTATACTGAGACATAATTCTGTTGTCCTGTGCCGACACTTGGGAAAAACAGCACAGAAAGACACAAAAAATGAACTGGAAAGCAGCAATCCATCTTCAGTAGCCACAGGATGTTGGATCCCAGTTTTGCAATGTGAATGCTGAGACACAGGCACGGACAGGAGGCACAGTGGAGCCATTTCCCAGACCCATACCCCCTAAACCAGACAGGAGGAGGGTGGCCAGGTGGAAGTTATCTAAGGGACACATCCAAGCTGAAAACCACTATTCACTCCTGTATTCATTAACAGTAACGGAATAAACTCACTCCTAGTTTTCCTAACCCATGTGTTGCTACCTGTTGGCAGCTGGTACTGCCCAGAAACACACAATGAACACATTTCTGAAATAGTCTCACATGTGTACACAGCCAGCTACAAAACACTAAGTCGTTTCCCATTGTCTCAAACACACAACGAGAGGGATGATGTGGGAGAAGCCCACCTCACCTTGGCCGTATTTGGTGAAGACACAGGATGCAATGCCACTCACATCCTCCTTGCGGATGCAGGGGTAGCGGATCTGCAGCTTGAGGAAGGGCAGGGAGATGATCTGGATGTCTCCCAGGTTGGTCAGCACTGCCAGGTCGTTCTCGCTGTAATCGTCAGTCTTGCAGCTGCCAAAGTTGGCAACTGTCACCTTCCGTACCCTGCAGCCCTCCAGGGCTGTCAGCTTGAGCTTCAGCTTGGAGCTGACCTTGGGCAACGTGAAGACCTGTCACAGAAATGAGACACTGACACCTCTTCCTGCACAAAGGCAGCAGCAGCTCCCCAGGATGTCTGCTGCTTCCTCCCTGGATAATGTTTCCATTCACAGGGAATACACACAGGTGTAACCAGAGCCAACCCCCTGCTCATGGCATGAGAACTAATCAGCCACAGGCTGTGTGAGAATTTCTTTCTGTCCTGACATCAGTTTTACCCTTCAGGCTGTAACCGTACTTGTCCCCTATTTTTTCAAAACTCTTCCCTATTTGGCTACAAATTAATACAGAAAGAGAACAGGGTTTGAGTTAGTGTGCAAAACAAGAAACTTTTAAGCTACTTCACAAAAATACCTACGAATTCCTGCCTCTGCACTAACGACAGAAAAGCTCTTACCCAAAAGCAGAAGCAGCCTTGTCCAAAGAGTATAATGTAATATAGGCATAAAATTGCTCTATTCAGCATGTGCAACACTATGCTGAGCACCCAGTTTGCCAGCACACACCCGATTTATGGGTTGTACCAAACAGAAGTGCTGTCCCAGGGCTGTTCTTCAGGTACAAGAGAACAAACACTCCCAAGAGTTCTCTCTCCACTGAGCAGTGCCCAGTGCTTTAGCAGATTACATGCACAATTCACAGGCACCTCCCTCCCTCGATAGGTGACACTCACCTTAAATTGCTCTTCAGATACCACAAGCAGCTGGTGGCTGCCTTGCATATCAGGACTCTTGGAAAGGTCATGTGCTACTTCTAGAGGTTCTGGGAGGGGAGTGCTGCGTCCATCCAAGACAAGTATCCCCACAACAGGAGCCCTGTGCATCAGCTGAATCTCTTTGGCTAGACACACAAGATAAGGAGGAAAAACAAACAGAAAAAACAAACAGGAGTCTAGTCAGAAACACAGTTAGAAACTCATTCACATCCTCTCAGCAATGGAGACCTGTGTGGTGTGGTTATAGAAATGCTGCCTAAAAATATTTGGCAGTTGAAGGGCATTAGGGCATTCTGACCAGACTGATCTGTCTTAAACAGAAACCATTGTTACGTAAAGACAACAGGCCCAGCTGTCAGAACAAGGGGCATGTGCAGCCAGGGCTGATGGCAAACTTCAGTGACAGCTGACACAAATTAACATTTCTGAAGTGACTAGGAAATGAGGCTGAGGCACATGAAGCAGTGCTGAAGCTCCAGTTCAGCTGCTGCAGTGAGCATTGCTTAGCTCAGACACTGCCACACTTGGCTCCAATCACTGATAAACAGCACTAATTGAGAGACCCTGCTTTTCTGGCCATAAGTCCTGTGAGTGGTGGCTCAGACCCAGCAGAACCATGCTTTCATGAGGCACTTACCCTGCTCTGCCCTCACAGGCTCATCCATCCTCCGCTCAGCTGGAGGAACACGTAAACAGAAAGCATAGACTGTCCCTCCATTGGTGCCAGCCCACAGGGACGGGCAGTGCCGGGAGCCTGGAGTGACAAAAAAGCCCATGAGCAAGGCACCATCCATGACATGACAGCTTACAGTGGCTGTACAAAATCTCCCTCTGTTTGCACCCTGAATATCTTCGCATTAGGGCAGACCTGCTAGGCAAACTCCAAGTTCTTAACATTTTCTGCCAATCCATGACCACCAGCAGCCCTTAAAAAGGGCACTGCATGTGAGCAAAGGCCAAAGTACCACCACAATTGTTGTGTCCGATTTTCACACATTTTTATCACAGGTGAGCAGAGTAAACTTGTGCATGCTATCAGTTTGGGCTCCGATGCACAACCAGCCACTGCCTTCACCAAAATTAAAAGGCTCTGCTGGTGACAGGGGTGAACTTCAGAGCAATGAGAAAAGGAAGAGTTTGTATTAAAAAGTCAGATGCCAATCCAGCACGTTTGAAAATCATACATAAAGACTTGATTCAAAGATGAACTGCCACTTGCCTTGGATTAGCCAGCAGCCCAGAACGGCTAAATAACAATTCTACATGACAACATATGCTCTTGTTCTATATTGGTTTTTCAGCACAGCACAAAGTAGGACACAGGAGGTGCCGAGTTTTCCTGGCAGTAAATCCTAATACACTCCTTGGCAGAAGAAGTAAAAACCCGTTTGGAAGAAGAGAGATGCTTTTCCTACTCACTGTCTCTCAGGAAGGTATCAGCAAAATACAAGGTTCGCACAAAGCCAGTGAAAGAGTCTTCTGCCGAGCGTGCTTCGATCTTGCGCTGCACTGGAGCCAGTTCCATCTCCTGCAACGCGTCCTGGTCAAACTTGGCATTTGCTTCTTGCACCTTCACAAGTGAGGAGACACTGTCAGTCAGAGACAGTCACAGCAGGGAGAGTGGCAGCAATGGAAAGGCACAGCAGAGCCATCCCAGCGAACTTGTCCTCTGAACTGATCTCTAAAAACGTGCCTGTTTTTATCTACCAGAGCAGCATCAGAAATTGTTATTTTTCCCCCATACCAATAGCTATTGATTTGACAGCAGGGCTGAGACCACCTCCAGCTCTAGGCAGTCTCAGCAGGCTCCAAGCTGCAAGCAGACATACCCCAAAAAGGTGAACCCCTCACCTCTGAGACATTCCCACCACCTCCTCGCCGTTTTCTACTGGACACGCGGCTTCTTCTGATCCGCCGGAATGACTGACGGAGGGACTTCTTCAAGGATTTCACCCGAGACAGGGGACCTTCCAAGGCCAGCTGGTCACTGGGATGCAGTGTGCACCTGGGAGAGGGAGACAGTAGCCACGTGGTCACTTTCTACTGGGTGGCAATCACTCCCAAGAGTCCAACAGGATACACACAAATGTTGGAACACACTTATATATTCTGGAAGATCTTCACGGGTGGAGAAAAAAGAAGCAGAGCTTCTTGCTACAATGACAGCTCTTGAGAATTCACTTATCACACCTTGCTTTGTTAGTAATTCCAGGTCATCATTAACATAAGGATTACCACAGACCCTCTGGAAAGATGACACTTACTTGACAAAGACCAGTCGCTTCTGCTGATGGTCAAAAAGCCCAAAGCCATGACTGGTACCAAAGGCCACAAGCTTCCACTCCGAGTGCAGGGCCAAAGAGGTGACCACAGCTGGTGGCTGACACTGGACAAGGACAAATGGCTGAAAACCAGCTTCAAATCGAACAGGCCCATCTCGAGTTTTTAGCTTCTCGTGGCCTTTCCATCGATAACCCTCTTGGTCCTGCAGGAGATCTGCCTCAGCATGGTCCACCACGTGTTCTGCATCCTCGTCATTCAGTTCCATCACCAGCACCTGAAAGGAAGAGAACAACCTTTGTTGCACAGGCAGATTTCCAAGCTGCAGCCCTTCCTAAACTACAGCATCTCTCAGGACAGATAAATAACAGCAGATAACGTCTAAAACGCCAAGGAGAGAAAGCAGAAAAACCCAGAATGGTTTGGGTTGGAAGGTGCTTTAAAGATCCCCCAGTTCTAACCCCTGCCATGCACAGGGGCCCCTCTTCTGGTCAGAGTTCCATCCAACCTGGCCTTAAACACTTTCAGGGATGGAGCATCCACAACTTTCTCCAGGCAACCTGTTACAATGCCTCATCACCCTCACAGTAAAGAAGTTCTTCCTATCTAAAATCTAATATCTAGTCTAAACCTACTCTCTTTCAGTTTGAAGCTACTCCCCCTTGTTTTGTCACTCCAGGACCCTGTACGTAGTCTGTATCCATGTTTCTTGTAGGCTCTTTTCAGGTACCAGAAAGCTGAAATTAGGTGACCCCAAACCTTCCCTTTTCCAGGCTGAACAATCCCAACTCTCAGAGCAGAGCTGCTCCATCCCTCTAATCAACTTGGTGGCCCTCCTCTGGACTCACTCCACCAGCTCCATGTCCTTCCTGTGCTGGATGCAGTGCTCCAGGTGGGGCCCCACCAGAGGCCTCCCATGAAGCCTTTTTTTCAGAAAACAGATCAATTTACCATGAGAGAAATGAGCATTCTGAATTTTAGCAGATCTCCAGATTACACTGAAAGCTGCACTGAAAACAACGTTTATGTTGATTGTTCATATTCCAATACCTGTCCTGCTGTACCAGCTACAGCCAAGTATCCACTGTATTTGCACAGGTAGATCTTCTGGATGCCAAGTCTTGGATCATCACTGTAAGGATCGAAGGTACCAACCTAGACAAGAGAAGAGAGAGGGGCTGGTCTTTCACTGGGGCAGGAATCAGAACTCTCCAGGTATTCACGAAGTTTCTACAAGCAGCAGCTCTCTCACCTTGCGGAGTGGAGGCCATTCATCCTCCCCCAGGGCGTTCATGTTGTCATTGGGATCGGCATCCGTGAGGAACACTCTCACTGTGCTCAGCTTATAAAGGAGGTGCAAGCAGACACCAGAGGCATCCCAAAACCTCACTGTGCCATCCTCATGCCTGGGGGGGGGAGGATACAGGAGCACACATCACACAAGAAAACAGCACACGGAGGGTAAAACAGAGGGGAAAATACGGAACCAAAAAAACAAACCACAAAGAGAAGGATTTTTGGCTTCCTGTGTATTTTTTGTGGTTTTTGGTTTTGTTTTAGGTTGTTGGGTTTTTCTAATCTCAGCTGTTCTTGGTGATCTGACACCATTACACTAATTTAAGATTATGCCAGAAAGACATGGAAAAGGCAAAAAAGCTTAGCATATGGAAGGAAAAACTCATCCAGGCAAAAATACTGTTACTGTGATGGAACAGAAAAAATAAAATTAAAAAAAAATCAAGCTTTAATCTTAGTTCTTCAGGTGAAAATTTGCAAGCCTTCCAACACAAGGGTAGGAGCTTCTAACATGCTCCATCAAGAATGAAATCTGAGGAGCAGCCCAGTGAAACTCTCAAAAGTGCTTTGAAAAGAAAATGGTACATTTTTATGCAATGAGACAATCTCTTGCTAGCTACTTCCACCTCTTAGCTAGATCTGTTCATGCTGATCAAAGCAGACAGGAGTCCAAGCTAACCTCTATTTTAAGACTCAGAGTGTAAGGCAGAGGGGAAAAATGCTTCAAAATGTGAAAGATTAAGCTCCACTTTTACACTGCTGCCTTTGAACCAGGCTGGATTAGTGCCTGCACTCCTACACACTTTGGGAGCAGGGGGAATGGATAACACATCAAAACTAAAAATCAGACACTTTCTGGGTTATCTGTGGACATCATGACCTGTTTGCTCAGCAGCAGCAAAATAAATTGGCTTTACAAAACCAGCAGCACAGCTTTGAGAAGCTGCACTGTAAAGCTGCAGTCTCTGCCCTAAAAGATGAGCTGACTAACTCCACAGGAATACCTCAGTCAGTCAAGAAAGGGGAACTGGAAAGAGGTCCCTGATGGTTCTCAGGTCAGTACCTACCCTGTTAGCAGCAAGTCCCTCTGCGGAGGATCTGGAGCGATGTTGGTGCCACCATCAATCGGCCACGGCTACAAACACAGCAAGAGAAGTGTGTGACTGCCTAGGCAGTGACAGTGTGGAGAGAATGTAAAGTCAGCAGGAGGGCATGAACCCCAGTGCAAGTGGCAGTGAAACAGTCCATGCTATCAGCTTTTGTTTGGATTAGATGTTCCCATTCTGACACCAACTGTGCCTTTTAGAAGGCATTCTACACATTTCCCTGAGAAGCTTCAAGCTTTGACATGAGAACTTTGTTACCACCGACAGCTGGGAACACTCAGACTTTCCCTCTGGCTTGTCAAAGCTTAAAAAAAAAAAATCACATTTTAATTCTCCAGTGTAACTGTACTGCTGGTGCTTTGGGAAAAAGCCTCTCTTGACCCTGTTAAGAGGCAGGACAGTGTCTGGTGGGGCTGAGCTCTCTGCAGATCATCAGCAACACAGACCACCCACACCCTGGGCAGCCACACTGACCTGAACACGTAGGAACAGGGGGACACACGGCGGGGGGGGACACACAGCTACCATACCATACTGGAGTAGTGAATGTTCTGCTTGCTCCCAGCGCTGATAATCCGCTCCCAGAGCTTCAGCGGGATGTTGGAGACGTGGTGAGAGCAGGTGATGGCTGAGCAGTGCAGGGAGGCCAGGTATGGAGGGTGCACTGCTGGCCAGCCTGCACTTTTCAAGTCTATGACCACGAGCTCTTCTTCTGCCAGCACCACCAGGGCAGAGGGGTCATCAAACTCTGCAGAAACAACATTCATTGAGGCTGACAGAACTGACCGTCCAAGGTCAGCGCAAACAAGCTTCCTGGAAGGCTGCTTTGAAAACTGTAATCACACAGCTCCACACCAACATTTTTGTCAGAAAAAAAAACCCTTAAATGCTTCTGTGTTAATTTGACCTATTGAATATGAATGGATCTGAAGACAGTCACACATTTACTGCAAATTCACGTTTCTTTACATCACTCCTGGGACTGTGACAGTGACTTTTAACGGATTCCATAGGAGAGTAAAAAATTTTTAACAACAGTGACTAAATAACACAATGTTCATACTTACTACTGTAACAGCCAGAATTCCAAACACTTTACCTGCAGCTAATTAACAGCACTGGGTGGAAAGACATGAATACACCCCAGCAGTGACCCATTTAGTGCTGTGTTAGGACCACAGTCCATCCAGGCTAAGCTGCTTAAACATGCTAATGCCTTGGGTTCTGCAGAATGTTTCTCTGCTTGAACTGACAAGTATTTACAATTCAGCTCTTTTACTTTTCATTTTCTCTTCTTCACATATGTTGTGACACATCCTCTAGACTTTCTTTTTAAAGATGTGTACATCACCCAGTAATTCTTACGTGTATTAGGAACAACTACAAAAGAAATATGTTAATGTAACTTGACTGGTGACATCTGACACAAACAAGAATTTTAATTCCAGTTACAATGGAAAATCTTGAGTGAAAAAAAAATTTGGTCTACAAGGACATTACTGCAGCAAGGTTCACAAGTCAGCCACAGCAGCAAGCTGGTGGGGAAAACCAAAACCACAGACCAGTTCACAGCAGTGACAATTAACAGAGCTACAGAAATCTGAGTGAATATAAAGCTGGATTGGGGTTAATAAACAGTGAGCCATTAGCAAACTACCTAACTCAGCTCTTCCCCCACCTCCCCTCCTAAACTGTACGTGTACTTCCCTCCTTTACTTGCTTGATTACCTGGTATACACTTACAAGAAGGCACATACCAACACTATTCACTCACCAAAATTAAATTCAAGTAATTAGTACTTGGCATCACTAGTGAGGCACTCCAAGTTTCACATCTGACTAGGCCCAGTCACAACATATCACTAATTAGTTCAGTTTCTTGATGAAAAAAATGTTTTCTGTTCAGTTTTACTTTGCTTTCCCATGTACCATCATTTGCAGCTGCTCACAGGACTTCATAATAAAACAAGGAATATCATTCCTGTACTGTAACAGCCCTGCTGTTTGCTGTTGCCAACATTAACCAAAAGTGCTCTGTTTTAACAATTTTTTCCCTGCAAAAACACACATCTGAGCTCACTTCTTATGGCAAGAATCTATTTTAAGTTGCTGAAGTAGCAGGCACAGCAGAATTTGTCATGATTGCCATGCACTCACCCACCTCACTAAAAAAAAAAAAAGAAAGAAACAGGAAGGGCTGGCCTTTTTAAAAACTGTTTCCACAGCATATTCAGGGTAGTGGAAAGTCACCAGCTACGACTATGCTGCAATGCATAAGCTTTGTGCTTATTAAATTAAGTGGCTTTGGTGTACAATTAATACCTTGGTATTGCCATTGCAGGGAAGACTGCTTAAGGGCAAACAAGGCAAGCTACATAGATCCACTAAGCTTAGGCAATCAGCCACAAGGAAGCTTGTCAACCACAGAAAACTCATTTTATTGAAAAAAACTTCCTCATCTAAGTGCAATAGTTTCAGTTTCCTGTAGCAGCTCCTGTCTGAACCCACCAGCAGTGGTGTTAACTGGATAATTCAGTTCTTGGGAAGTAGAAATATAAAGCCTGTTTGTTCAGTTATTTCATCCTAAAGGATTTCTAATCATATCCAGAACCTGAACTCTAAGCAGTCCAACTTTCACCTAAAAAACTCAGATTTCTTTCATCTTTAAGACTTTTGTTCCATCATCCAGAATCTCCACTCTGACAATTTCATATAAAGTAAAAGGGTCTCCTTCATTAACACCAAAAGGTATTGAACTCATCTGAGTTTATCAGCACTGTGAGCTTGAAGGTTTAGACCTGTAGGTTCTGCACACTTGAAAGATGTCTATAAAGGCAGTGTTGTGCAGGGAAAATCAGTAACAGACACATACAGGCATTTCTGCTCAGTTACGCTGCATTTCTCTGCTCTCCTTTCAGTAATCTCCGAGGGTCTGTTAAGATCTAGGAAGAGAGGCAAGAGGGAATCCAAAAGCTGTTTCTTTCTGCCTCTTTTCCCAAGACATTCCTCCCCTGGATCCATGCTCTACTTCGCAGAACAGGCCAGAGGGATGGCTGTCACCACCCTCCCTGGCAGGACACAGGACAAATTGGTTTGGAAACCAGTCTAGCAGGCAAATCAGAGACTAGAAAGCCTCAGAAGATCCAGTAACAGAAGATTTACTAACAAGCTCCTGAACAATTTGCAGTTTAGTCTGATCCAGCTTCCAACACTGCACACTTTTGGAGCTTGAAATAGCATTTTATACTCAGTTACTCCAAGTTAGCCAGAAGCAAGAACCACACCAGCATTAAACAAAGAGTTCTTGGGGAAAATTCTTTACAGTTTCATGAAAAGGAAGAATGTACAGTTACTGCAGAAGTAAGGGCAAGAAGGCTCTTCAACAGAAGCAAGAATCTGACAAGCTCTACACAATTCCAGGAATGAGAACTATTCAGTTTACATTCATGTTCACCAGCAGTAAGGAAATTAAGCTCTCCATACACTGACCCTTGGTTCTATGTCACCCTTTGCTGATTTATTACCCAAAGCTCCAGACACAAATCCAGGTACTAATTAAAAGAAGCAGTGTCTCAGTGGGAGTAAATTCTGGTTTTAATTATTAGCCTCCTTTGAAGTGCTATTTCCAAACAACAATATTCAGATCCTCATTTCACATCCTGGTTATGCCCAATGTCCAGCTTAAACAGATATAAGCTTAAGAAATCCTTTCTCATTTACAGACTAGCCTAATTTTTTTTGAGGAATGTATGGCATTTGTAACCAGCCCTTTATTTACACCAGTATTTTACATTTCACTTTTAAATGGGAATCTTTCACAGCTGGACTCAAGGGTCTTTGCCAAACGAAATGATTCTGTGATTCTTTGCTGAAGCCTCAGAAACTCCCCAAACAACTAACCTCCTTATCACATTTCATTTGCTATTTATACCAGGCAGATTTTCACACGTCCACAGCTACCCTAATTCCTCAGTAATGCCCTTCCATCACATACCTGCAGCAGGATCTGAACTGAAGATTATAAAGAAGTCTATCACTCGTGAGGTAAAGTCAAAGGCTGTTTGCTGGCTGCCGTGGATGACAGAGATACTGTGCCGGTCCCCGTAGCTAGCCCGGGGCATTCCTCCTTGGAATATTATGTAAGGAAGCCTTAAGAGAAAGAAAGGGTTAAAGTGGTCTGTGCTGAAGTGAGGAGCAAGAAAATTTTAAAGAAATGTCAAAGTTTGACAACAAGTTCTTACAATGTTACTCTAAAGGGTTCATACGGCATTGCAGACTGTGCCCTTCAAATAGGTGAGATTGAAGGGATACACCACAAACTCACCCATTTTTTGTTGTCTGCCAGTAGATCTTGGAGATGGCCTTGCAAGGAAAAGGACCTGAGAAAACAGAGTTATTTGCTACAATTTAAGAAGTGCATCTTTACATCAGAAGTTGCTGATTCTGCTCCAGCCAGGTCACCTCACCCTCCACCCCAAGGGGAGCCACCTAAATTAGTAGGAGCCAGCACCACCTCCCCAGACCAAGCCACATCAGACAAGTCTTCTGGGACACACTGACCACAGAACTCTGCAGCAAAACACAGCTTAGGCTCAGGGCAAGTCCTAAACCATGCTGTTGATGGCTACCAGGGAGTGGAAGTGCTGCAGGAGGAGCTGATTAACTAGAAAGGATTGCTAAAATCACAGCCATTCCTGAAACTAATACAAAGTGATAGAGCTTTAGAAGCTTCTCTGCACTTGAAAGGTGAGGTCATCCCCATTTGATGGTTTCCAGCAAATCAGAAGCTTCATTTAATCACTGCTCGGGTCAACAAAAAATACACTCAGCTCACTATTAATTACACAGGATCCAAGCAACTCCTGCTGAACAGGACACCAGCTAAAACAAAGAGCTGAATCACCACCCCTTCTTCATAAGGGGCACTCATACTGTCAAGACCTGCTCTCCATGTTCAGGACACACTTCAACAATGCAAAGGAGTTTCAAATCCAAGACAAAAACTGGGCTGAAATCCCTTAGTCCAGGCTCACGAGCCATTCAAGAGGCAGCTCTGCATTTTGCCGTTAAACACTAGGGAGAATTGTGACCTGACTATCCTACACAAGGTCAGAATCAGTTTGAGTTTAGACAAATACACAACAGATAAACACTTCACTTACTGACCATAAGGCACCGTGTTTTCCAGAGGCTCTGACTGCCTGTCGTCACTGGATACTGGCCACTGGCTGTAACTTCCATCATAGTGACAACTAATGAATTTACTGCCATCCCTCTGCCAGTAGAGGTTCTCCAGTTGCTGAAAAGAAAGCCATACAAATGACTGCGCTCCAGAGAGCTGTTATCTCCCCAAAACAACCCATTCTTACTAAAAAAGCTGCTTTGTCAAGCTCTCCTTGCACCCTGATTTGTCTTCAGAGTGTCAGTGAGAGCCCTTCCTGCCCTGCTGAACTGACTCTGGATTGAATCAATACCTGGCTGCCCAGGAAATGGTGTATTGCTTTGTTATTCTGCAGGTCCCAGAGGACAATCAAGGCCCTGCTGTATCCAATTAGGATCTGGTCAGGGTTCTTAGGATGCTCCCGAAGGGCTTCCACCAGTTCACAGGATCGCCTGTTGCAGTTATCTTCTGGTATCCTGCAGGAGCAGAAGAGAAAACCAAGAGAAGCTGATTCCAGGTACAGCCTGAAAGGACTGTAATGAAAGGTGTAAGAATGAAAAATTAAGTGACAAAGTTGAAACAGGCAATTGCAATCTTCCCACAAATCCTTCATGCGGCAGAAATATCCTATGGGAGACATCACACCAGGCTTAACACATGGACATGCACCCAGTCCTTTCTTCTTCAAGGAAAGGCCAAGGTTTACAATGAATTCCAGGACTGGATCCCAGGACTGTAAAGACAGTTTGAACCACCCACCTTATTCTTACAGAATAAAGGTAAGATGGAAATGTCAGTAGGAGATGTGAAGTAGGACAGTTTTCACCAGCACTCAGCAGAGTGATAAAAACCCCATTTGAACAAAGCAGCATCAGATGTTCCGCCAGTGGTTGAAAAAATAAATGGGTAACTACAGCTAACAATTTTTATTATTTCTTCCAAAACTAAACACAAGGGGCTAGGGCACAAGGTTTGCAGATTCACCCCAAGTGAACAAGCTGTACCTCCACAGTGACAACACCAGGCTGGACAAGGACAGAAACTGTTACTTAACACACACCAGGATCAAAAGTTACTTTCATGAGAGTCAGGCAGATATGGACAATGCCTAAAACAACAGTGAGGCCCCAGTACATAATCTGGGGTGACATTTTAACAAAGGATGTGTCTGGTAATGGGATTCCACCGCTTGTTGTTTGCTCACTCACCGCTGCAGCACGGCCTCAGGGGTGATGGTCCTGTCCTCCAGCACCCGGAACGAGGGCAGCTCCACCACAAAGATGTTGCCACTCTCTGTGCCGAGGTACAGCACCTCCCGTGAGGAGTGTGGAAGCACAGCTGTTACCTGGGTGGCACTTGGTGGAGAGCTGGGGATGCAAACAGACTCTTGTTACTGAATTTGGGAGAGTCAACAACATAACAGGGACATTTCTCAGTGTTGTCTTGGAGGCACGGGGGTTTTTTTTAAGAAGGAAAACATCAGATTTAAGACAAATTATGCCACAAATTTTTGACAAGTGCATGGACAAAGAACCAGACACCTCTTCTACAGAACCCTCTCTAAGTGTTCCTAAAAACAACTCACTTAAAACTGGCAAGATCAAGTGAAATTAAAATCACAACAGCATTTCAAAGTCTGATTTAAGTCATGGTTACATTTACCTAACCTTAACAGCTCCTGTACTCACAGCAGTGAACACACAATATTTTAAAAGACGCCACCCTTTGCACTGGTTGAGCACTTTTAAAAGCTGGTCTCCCATGTCCTAGCCAGCTCCCGGTTGGTTTCCATGGATGCCCTTTCAATGGATTCAGAGGAGTGGCAGGGTGTAAGAACTGGACAAGCTCTAGCTTACACAATAGCAGAATTTTCTGGCTTGCTTATCCCCAGACCAGCTCCAAGCCCCTCCTGTGCCTTACCCAGGTGGCCCTTTGAGGGTGAAGCGATTCTCTTCCCGCAGCTCGGATGCTCCTCCGTGCTGCTTCAGGCTCCAGAGGTGCAAGCTGTTATCATCCAGCAGAGTCACCAGCTGGCACTGCAAAATCACACAACTTGCTTTTTTCAGAATGCCAGTATTAAATATAACACAGTAAATTTAGCAGTAGAGTTGCTGCTGTTCATAATTCCCTGCTAAAACAGGACTGGGGAGCTGGTTCGCTTTTTTATGGCAGTGGACAGACACTGGGATTTAGGGGGTGGAGGGGGACAAGAAGTAGCCTAGGGGTTAAAAACCCTGTTATAAAGGCAGAGGTTATCACTGAGGGGGATGACAAGGATTTAGGCTCCTTTACAGCCTGTGCTGTAAAGCCCAGCCCCGCAGCTGCAGGCTGTATCTCACCTCCAACTGGCTCAGCACAGGTTTGCTGAACACACCCCAGCTTTGGGTGGGGCTGATACACTCTGCTACACCACACTCCTCACATTCTTCGTGTCCAACCTCATTCTGGAGGGTTGTGTCAGAATCCTTTTATGAGCCCAGCCCTGCTGGCTGGATGTTCAAATTGAAGCATTTTACCTGCTGCAGCCACACCTGGTGCAACACTCCCCGTGGGAGTTTCAGTTTATACCATTAGTTAAGCAAACAGACACCCAAAACCGCCTCAAGAATTAAATCCCTCTCATGAAGAAAAACTTGGGCTACACTGGGGGCATAAGGCAACTAAGTATGTGACCAAGACACCAGTCTGACAGTCAAGGGAAAGTGGTTAGACAGCCACCAGACGCTAGGAAAATTCTGCTTTCCTATTTTTAGTGTGGCGATAACTGTTCAGCAATCCCCAGGAGCAAGATTCAATACCCCCAAACACAAAGGCAACAAACTTAACAGCAGATGAGGCTAGCAGGGCTGTTTTGAGCTCCTGAAAATAATTAAATCGGCTCAGTAGCAGCTCCTGTTCTATCTGCTGTGCAGAGGGAAGACCACCCAGTACTGAAAAAATAGGGGCTGCAAAAGGAAAAGGAAGTTTTTGCTTCTGCAGCAGATTGCCTGAACTATCCTGGCCTTATTACCATTCCCAGGACGTCGCTGGAGATAAATGACTAACAGTTATGAACAATAAAGCTACTCTTTAGTTTAAAGCTTCTCTTTTAGTTTTACTGAGCATCTCCACAGCAACAAGCGCTGCTAAAAGCACAAAATACACTGGGATAAACATTCCCAACCAAGCAGCATTTGAATATACTTGGTAATAGGAGCCCAGATCCCTGGAGTAAAATCACCACCCCTTTAGGAAGTGATCTACATAAGTCACAGAGGCACTGAAAATGCACTTACCTGATCAGGTATAAAGTGAATCTGCATTACAGTGTTGTTTTCTTCATGTAAA
This sequence comes from Chamaea fasciata, assembly GCF_029207755.1. Classification (NCBI taxonomy): domain Eukaryota; kingdom Metazoa; phylum Chordata; class Aves; order Passeriformes; family Sylviidae; genus Chamaea; species Chamaea fasciata. Next base: position 7,277,078 of record NW_027094104.1, on the reverse strand, counting down.
CCCATGAACTCCACCCCGGGAGCACCATATCTGATGAGTTGGTTGAGGATCTACAGTATTTAAGGTGACCCACAGCTACAATTAATTGGTAAGAAGCTTGCTAGCAAGCAAGACAAAAAGAGATTAGTTTGAAACCACGTTTTACTGTTGGTGAGCTGGACTGCAAAGAACCAATGCAAATGTACTTTTGATTTTACATGTCTGTAAAATTTGCAGGCTGTGCTCACTTGTGGAGAACAGGGAAGTTCACTTCTTCCTTCAGTATATGCAGAAGAGGTGCCTAGACCCTGGTTTTTTTCTCAGGGATGTTCAGTGGTTTCCCAGACACTACAATCCTGCTTAACTAATTTGTAACCAGGAGACAGATGGCTACTGCCTGCATGTGGAGTCCAGCCTCTGAGCACAAACAACACCAGCAATGAATGATTAAGCTGGCAGAGACAGCACCAACTTTTCCTTTCTGGGCTGGGTGACATGCCTGTTTTACAGCTCATCTAACTGGTCTCTGCCATGAGAATTATCTCACACACACAAAAAAATCAGACTGGATGTCATTAGCTAAAAAAAAAAAAAAAAAAAAGAAAGAAAAAAAAATTACCACCTTCAATGTTTAGGTCTTTAATTCCTGGATGGTCAAAAACTCAGGAAGTAGAAAGCATTTCTGACTTCAGCTTCGACCTTTGAAATAGAACTGCTTTAGGAAAAATAAAATAGAAAAAGGAACCCTGCCCCAAATATTTAAACAACCTTGGAATTTACAATGTGAAGGATTGCTAAACTTAGGCCAGATCTAGTCTGACCTTCTGCATAGCAAGAGCAGAGTCTTGTTTAATATCTGCATCAGTTCAGCTTCCGTTGGAGTTGTAGCTCAGCTCTTGGAAAGATAATCCCACCCTGATCAGACCAAAATCACTCCAAAGCCTGGCAAACTGTTTCAGTGTTCCAGTAACCCCTGCTTGCAAACTGATACTTAATCTAACTTTAGAAGTATCTTCAAAGCTGCACTAATTCTGTTGAGGTTAGAGAACTCTCACCCAAGGTGTGCAAAGGATACAATTTGATGGCTCCTGATCGTGTCCCAATGGCCATGAGCCGGAGAAATGGGCTGTAGCCCAGGGCACTGGGCTGGTGGGGAAATCCATGTTCCACAGTCTGGGAGAGAGAAGGAAAAATCATGATCAGCAGCTTGTTTCATGGGCATTGTTGGGCAGAAAGTCAACACGGCACTGCAGTCTGAAACCCAGCACTTAATGGCAGCTTTTTCTGCTGAAAGGTGTTCAAACCTTTTTGATTTGCTGAACAGCCTAATGATGAATGTGTGCCAAGAATCCCTGGCTCCACAGCCAGGATATCCAAAAGTGTAACAGAAACGAAAGAGAAATATTCTGAAAACAGTAGCCTGAGCAGCTCTGGATGTTAAGATTATAAATAACTCTGCATAAAGCACAGCGTAGTCAGTCAATGCAACGCACTCCATCACTCCACATCAGCTGCACTTCTGTAAACCAACTGCTCAGCACAATTTCAAAGCCTGACACGCATACTGTGCGCCCTAAGATCAGCTTTATCTGCCAAATTCCACACAGGTCAGCTTTCCTGACCTCTTCTTGGTGACTGACATGAAGAAATGATGCAAAGCAACACAGAGCTACGAGTGAACATCACTGCTCATCAAGGAAACGAAACAGATTTCCTATGAGTCAGGAAAGCTAATGCAATCCATATCCATTTTCCAGAGGGAACAAGAGGAACACTGGAATTTAATGAGAGCAGGAGCCTGCTAGGCCACCTCAGAGTAATTCAAAGCCATTTGGGACTAAAAAGATGTCACTGACAGGGAGAGCAGTGTTGTTTGGCCTTGGTGGCTTCCCTAAAGCACAACTTACAACTGCACCAGGAGGGAGATTTGGAGTATTGGCACACACCACACTGAGTACTCCTGATGCATTTACACACCAGGGAATAATATCCTGCCATACTTACAGGATGCCACCAAGCTGCTTGGAAAATAGCTCAGTGAGGTTTTCAGAAGTGCTAATGCACAGCCAGGTAAAGAAGGCTGGTGTGCACCAGATTAATATGGAAAATGAAGAGGGATGCTTCCTGGAAAACACTGATCCTTACAGGCCCAACTTCTGGAAAACACCTTCTTCTAAGGCAAGCTGGCCATCTACAGAATAGGAATTAATTACACTCACTATTGGGGGAGAGAAAAAAAAAAAAAGAGAACCCTCCTCCAGCACTTGCATCTCACTCCCATCCTCATTTCCATTTGTCTGAGGCAAAGCTACCACAAGCTACCACATCATTTAAGTTTTATGCTTTATTCAGCCTAAAAGTAACACCTGGATTTTATTTCCTGCATAGTGATTTCCCAACTTAATCCCCTGCACGAGAATCAAATGGAGCCGGTTTCATTTCCGTGGTCAGGCCGTAGCCCGAGGTGCCCCAGCTGCTGCCAAGCCCTTTAATGTCCTGCTCAAAGACACAGCATAGGAGGACCCAGCTGACTCCAGAGTCTGCCAGTTTGCTTCGGTTTCACCCATTTGATCACAATTCCCAAACTGCAAGAAAATACCACCCTCCTCTAAAACTGGGTACCACAGCCTGAGGTTCTCTTAAGGGAAGATGAACCTCTTTAGAAGATAAAACTGAAAATATTGGAGCATTTCCCAATTTTCTTCCTGCCAACTCATTAGGCTGGACAAAAGAGTAGACAGTATTTTTTTTACCATTTATAGGTAGTATGCCAAGATTAGTACTACAAGCTCCAAGACCACTGAGTTTATTTCCTTTTTTGATAAGTTATTCCCCAGCCTTCACTATTTGTATTCTAAAAAGGTAATTTAAGTGTTAGGTTTGCATTATTAAAAACAAATTTTGAGAAGTCAATCTTTTTAGTGTCATCCTTGAAGCCACTGTTAACCGACCCTTGCACAGCTACACATATAAAACTTCCTAGAGAAGGATGTATGAAATCAGGAATTTATCAATGGACTCAGAATTGAAACAGGGCAGTTTCCTAATCCAGCACAAGCAAAGAAGAATTTCTCTGCACTGTGATAGCTACTGAGGAAACATCGAAAAGCTTCCTAATTGTCAAAGTTGTGGGAGTATAAAGCTGTGGTGCAAAATTCTGGGAAGAAGATCCAAGGTAACCTTATCTTAACAACAAATCAGACATTTAAATGAATCAGGTGTAGCACAGGCAATAAACACCTGAAATTCCACTCTCACCCAAAACAAAGAGAGGAACTCGTTAGGGAGACACCAGTGTAACTCCCCTGATAATTTTAGTTTCAACTTGTTCACAGTCACTGCACTGCCATGTTATCAGCACAACCAGGCGCAATTTTCAGTGACACATCAATTAGAAACTGTGATTATTCTAAGATTTCATCCAGCCCAGAAGATAAAGCTTTGGCCACAACTCTCAGAAAACCATGACTTATACAATACTGCACTGCCTGTTAGGAAGCTGTCAACACCAGCCTTAATACTGGCCTAATTATATCTCGGGTTTGATGTGTTAATTTGTAAACACATTAGACAAGTCAATAAAAGCTTTAATTTTCAAGTATGAGGCCTACGAACTGCACAACCAAGTGTGTATGACTCAGTAATAATAATAGGAGGGTGATTTTTTTTTTCCTCCAGCTTTTCATTCAATCAAAAATTTGAAGTACGCCCCCCCCATTCCACAGACAAATTTGCAAAAAGAGAAGTATCAGTAACAACCACAGTGTGCTACACAACTGCTCATGGAGAGCAGCAAACGTACTAAAGGTTTCTGGCAGCTCCGAATCTTCAACCAAGATGCCCATAAAATCAACAAAGATAACTCTCTCTGATGTCATTTGTTTCCACAGCTGGGCAATAAAGGCTTCGGGGTGGCTTTTGGGCTGCATTTGACACCGCCAGGGCCAGGCATTCACATTCACTGTCCTGATTACCCAGATCTTTTCCTTGTACTTATTTGCACCCGGTTGTTAAATCACATCAAGGCAGCTTTGGGCTGCCCTCCTTCCCCCTCCCCTCGGCAGCTTTCATCAGGCAATCCTTTCACCTGCCCAGCAGGTAAACGCAGCAAGGGGGAGAGAGGGGGGCAGGAGGCAGCAGAGGTTACAATGGAGCCTTTCAGCAGAGCTGAAATAAGAAACTGGAGTGCCCACAATGTGCCCTCCTTCTCAAAAGGGCCTTTGTTTCCAAGGGGAAAGGTAGGAGCTTTTTTTCATTCTCCACAGATTTGTCAGACTCAAGCAAGCCTGGTGTCAGCAGCACTGACAGAAATGCTTCGTGTCAGTCATATTTACTGCAGGAAAAATGTGGCCAAACTGAACAGTTGTTCCCAGCCCACACTAAAGCTGTGCCGATGAAATCCAGCTCTGTCTTCCTCCTTTCACTTGTCTCTCCTTCTTTTCTCAGATTGTTTTATGACTGAGCAGAGACAAACCCAACCACAGGCAACACAAGCCCGGTCCCTTTGTGAAAACTTCTTTTGAAGAAACAATGAAGCCTGTTGTGCTAACTCCACTTTGCTCAGACACTAATTCAGATTTCAGGTAAGCTCTCCATCACATCCATCCACAAAGGGGCAGGAAGGCTGAAAAAAGGGGAAAAAACATGAAGCCATAAATTAAACACAATGCTCCCAGTTGGGTAACATTCAGCTGTAAGACAGGCTGGTTCACCTGTGTGTTACCCATCATCTAGTCTGACAATGCCAGCCTGAACATGTTTCTTCTGCAGGGCTTGGACTGAGCCAAAGGCATCCAAATACTACTTCCAAAAGCAGGATAAACTCAAAGAAGTAGACTGCCAAGTCCACATACCTTATCCTTCATTCTATCCACTGAGCTAAAAACAGATTCTTGCAACAGGTACACACAAGTATGGGAAGTTCTTACTCATACAGTGAAACAGATACGCAAAGCTAAGTGACTAGCAGAATTTAGGAAGGTGTTTTTTGAAACAAACACAACTTTGAAGACAGTTTGAAGTTCTAGTCCAGTCATCAATCAGTCACTTAAAACCATCTGAACCACCTCTTATGCAAAACAGAAATGCAAGAGAGAAGTAGTAAGAAGATCACAGCCTATTTATACCTGACAGAGTAAACAAGCAAACAAAAATCCACCACCACCAATTAAATAGACTTTCTAAATTGAAGTCCATTCTAGGTCAGCATGGTCAAATACATTCCACACCACACTAAATCTGTGTGGCATCATGCATTTATATTCAACTTCAGTGTAAAATGAGGGCAGGAATCCCCAGCACCTTTAAGGTACAGACCTTGCCTTTAGTCATGACCCGCATCACACACTGAAGAGGTGCAAATCCACCGTGCAATTTCTCTGATCAGCAACTTGACAGGCCCACAAAATATTTCCCAAGCAGGTTCTTAACCAGAAGTCTTTCAAAGACCTCAAAAAACCAAGTGTTTAAAAACCTGCTTACCAGCACTAATGTGTTTGCTCTAATAGCACATTAGACCAGGACAGCCTTGGCACACAAAGCACTATGATTCTTGGCTCCTTGAAGCCACAACCTTCAACAGCTCAGAATTAAGGTCTGACTTTCCCAGATTTTCTCAGTCTACCTAGCTGTGAGTAGATATTTATTGGATCAAAGGGTAGAAGCTTTCAAATGACCCATTATCTCTGGAAATACTGGAATGGGAGAGACAAGACTTGGAAAAAAAAGAAAAACAACCCTCACTTTTATGCAAGAAAAAAAGTAGAGTGTAAAAGATTCCGGTATAATGTTCATTCCCTTCTGATTCTTATTAGAAAAGAACAAGTTACTGTGGCTTAAAGGTGCAAATGCATTTTACAAGGCCTTTAATTACCAAGCTGTTAATGATAGTAAACCATTAGGAAGTGTCCAAAGTAGTCGTCTCCCTAGAAACAAGATGTCATATTTACCTTCAGGACTGCATCAAATGGAGTCACAAATCCCGATGCCAGCTTCTAATATATTAAGAAGTTTTCCTCTGTTGCAAAAGCTAGCTCTTTCAACCCTGTTTTGCATTATCCAAATTAGCGTGTCTCTGGCAGGTAAAGCTTAGCCAAACATTCTCGTAAGCAAAAGGCATTTTCAAGAAAGAGCCATCCCTAAAACAGCAAAGTTTTTCCAAGGTATATATAATTTTAAATGCTTATAAGCAACTCTGACCCATCCCTGGGACATCTTTTTTGAAGCTGACATTGCATTTAGCCAGATGCAAACAACCCAAACCTGGTCTGCATTCACTGATTTTATTACTGCATCTGCACTAGGATTTCCTGGTGGCAGCAGGCAGAAAACAGACCCGAAGCACTCAAGTTCCTTTGTCTCCCCCAATGGCAGGGAGGTATGCATGGAATTGGTGTTGCTTGGTACCAATTACATGAAATCATTTATCTCAAATATCCACAGTTCCACTTCAAGTATCCATCTACCCTACAATTCTAATGAATCAAGAAGGTTATTTCCTAGGCTGATTTCATTTATCCATTACACTTTTCAGCAAAATCCCATTTAAACCTCGGAAACACAAAACCTACAAATACATTTCTGCTCCCCAAAGAAAGAGTAAGCAGCCATTAGCCTAGCCATGATTTAATACTAGGCATTTTCAAAGATAAAAGCACTATGCTCCTGGCCAGAGCTCAAAAGAAAAATGCCCAGAGTGCTGGATAGATAGCACAGCCATTGCCATTTCTTCTTCACGGGGAAGGAAAAAAACCTAGAAACAGATTCAGACTAAGATAATAGTAAACTCATTATTAATGGCCATTGTGCTGCCTAGGAGCTATCACAGCCTTTTAAATGCACATTTAAAAGCAAGGGTACACTTGTAAATCCAAAGTATAATCAGGGACAAAGAACTCCGTCTTCAGCTGCATCACAAGCTGTGGCTTATGTATATCTTTAGAAAAATGTTTATTTTCCTGACAAGGACTACCTACAACAGAAACAGTCCCAGGACATAGCAGGACAAGTGACGAACCACTCAAGAGGATAGAAAATATCCCTTCTTTCAGCAAGTGCCACTCAACAGCATCACAATTATATCCCTTCTCTTAAAAAAGGAGAGACAGAATTGAGAACATGCCCAGGAGCTTAAAGGAAACTACTCAGGCACATCGGGGGAGAAAAGGACAGAACTGAAAAAGAGAACAAACCAGCATCTCTCCTAAATTTAACTTTTCCACCCACACTCAAGCAGTTTATCCCTCCTTTGGCAGGATGCAGTGGCTCAGGATAGATTTGCCTTGAGGTCTGAGGAAAGCCCCGTACCTTGTTAAACTGGAAGAGGTCACGTTTGAGCCTCTCTCGCACTGGATCGTGGCCGGGTCTTAAAAACCTTCTCATCTTCCTTGCTGTAGTATCTTGGCAACAAAAATCCTAACAAAAGAGAAAAGAGAAGCCTATATGAACAAAAGCAGCCCGAGCAGAAAGCAGGCAGAAGTAGGTTATTTATTTTGGTTTAGCAGGTAACAAATCAGCCAGAGCAGACTGAGACAACATCACTATCGAGTGACTAAAACCTGATACCAGTCTAGCACAGCTCTCTGGTGCAGCACTTCACAATTCCATTTTCACATTGATAAAGCAAACTCGTACAGATAAAACAAAAGGATTCTAAAAAGGGTTTTGCACTGAGCCATTTTGCCATCCCTTGAGTTGACCTTATCCAAAGAAAAGGCAAAACTGCAACATTTGCATAAACATTCAGACAAACCCAACTTAAAGGCCAACTCCCAGGCTCGGGCATTATTGACTAGCATCAGTTTTCACCCCAGGTAACCTCCAGCTATTGAGCCAAAGAGAGAAAGAATCCCATTTTCAGGTCTCTCCATGAGCACGGCAGAAAGGGCGCTGCGCTGCCTGCAGGGGAGCTGCATTAATTATTAACTTGCTTTCGTAAAATATCAAGCTGAACTCCCTGCCCGAGGTGGGGGCAGGGGAAGGGAATTTCGCACCTGCAATTCACTGTGCAGCTGAAGCACAAAGTGCCTGGTCTCTCACAGCCACAGGATCCAAGCAGGACAGATCAGACCTGACTTGCAAGCCTGCAATCACACGGGGAATCCCAGGCTCCAGCTCCCTACTCTCTACAGCTCAGGAGGCTGTCACATCTCCCCTTTGCAAGGTACGAGTAAAAAACCCTGCCAACTCAAGAGCAAAGGCTTGAATTCACATCCTGACAACTTACCCTGGTGTTAGCGCTCCTGCCCGCCCAGGCCATCTCTCACAGGCTGCAGTTGACAGACACTTCGCCCAGTATTTTATTTTAATTTGCCGGACAGGGAGCAATTTGCCAGCTGCTCTGCACATGGCACACATGTGCAGTGGGGGGGCCAGAACTTCTGAAGTGCAATGAAGGATCAGAATGGATATCATACATGGTCAGAGGAGGTTCATACACACCTACAGCAAGGTGGGGAGCAGGGGGCTGATGCTGCATGAGAAAGAGAGGGACCAGGAGCACCAAAGAAACTTGCAAGCAAACAGAGGGCCTTAAACCCTTCAAACAGTGGGGCTGGAGGTGAGTGACTGAGGGGAGGAGATTTCACACCTGCACAGATGGGAATAGCACAGCTGGAAACAGGGTGGTCACTTCTGTGCTCCTGCCAGCTACAATGGCCTTTGGATAATGACCTAAAGCAGCCACTCCTGAGGAGCTTGAGTTGTTTTTCAAAGAGTTCCTAGCAAGGCCTTGCACCAGCTGTGAAGGTCCAAAAGAAGGAAATGGTGTGATAAACAGGATGCTCCACAGGCATATTTTGAAAACTCCCTTTAGGAACTCCCTGATCTTGAACTTGTACCTCTCTGTTGCACTACTGCCCTTTTACCTTTCCTGCTCACACTCCAACATCTCCAGCCACCTGTGCAGCACTGCTCTGAGCCCACCAAAGGCTTGCACTGCAGCCCTGGTTCAGAGGATCACTCACCTGAGTCACTTATTCCCTAGAATTACTAGGATCTAGGTGACTGAAATATGTCACCTATGTGACATCCCAGTCGCCTAGAATCACCGGCAGCACCAATCACCACAGAAAAACTGGCTCTGAGCAGGGCAGCTACAAGTGTCTGTGCTTGTGCACATGCGGGGGTGAAGAACGTGCACAGAAACAAATATATGAGGACCTCAGAGAAGAGAGGAAGAATAAACGTGTTGTTTACTTGGAAAGTAAATCCTTCTACAATGATTTAGCACCTCAACTGAAATTTCAAAAATTGCGTCAGATCGTAAGTCTTCTTTTATTAGACATCCCTGAGAGAGGGACATATTTTCACAAAGCTACGTTCACTTTAAGTTAGCAAAAGTTACAGAGCAGCGACAAGCTGCTGTGCAATGAAAGGAGAGCGTATCACGCCCATGTATAACACACAACTTGCCCTTAGCCAGACAAGGAAAGGAAAGTGCCAAGGAGACGCACCCTTTCCCAGTGTCAATCAATATCCTGGACCTGTTAAACGAGGCAAACCCACAGAGAAACTCTACTAATTACCCTCACCACTTCAGAACAAAAGATCTCAGCTGTGCCAGCAGAGACAAACTCAGTGTTAGGAGCAAAGAAGAGGGGGCCTGATTTGAGAGAGACACAACATCACATTTAAAAACTTGCTAGAATGTTTTATCCTGAAATATTAATGGCATCCTGAAGCGTGCTGTTTGAGCCTGCTTATGCAAGAGCTCCAACATCCACACTCCAGCCCACAACAACTTGTTCAACAGGCTAAGAAGTGTAGTAGTTCTGAACTGAGCAGTAACTCACTTGAAAAACCATCACCCTGAAGGGCTGAGAGGATCAGAGAAGGCAAGCTACAAAAGTCACCTCTCAGACTGATATCAGAGCTCCTTTCTGACCAAAGAACCTTTGAGTGTCACAGTATGGGAGAGGATGAGAGGACAAGCAGCTTTGAACAAAGGCAAAGAAGGAATAGCATCCACTGCAGCACAGGTTGTCCGAGCAGAGTTATTATCACAAGTTTACAAAGCTCTTATCAAAGAGAAGAATTTTGGTTTCAGTACAATAAGCAAGTATCTCTTCCAATTCTAGAAATAGATTCCACAATCTGTACAATCTTATCTTCCAGATGCACATTTACATTTTAGCAGGCCAGTTTCTCTCCCACACACCTTTGGAGTCTTACATAAAACTCCAGCCCCATGTGCTCCGCAGTTGTCTGCCAGTCAGCATTTACAACCATCTGGTAACAGTTGTGGCTACCAGTAGCCAGAGAGGAATTCTTCAGTAGCCTCTGAAGCTATGCCAGGTCTGCATGTATCTAATGTTCTTATTTTCCAGGGAAACAATTCTTTAGGCTTTCAAAGACAAGTCTTTTACCAGAAACTATGTGCAACATCCTCTTCTTTTAACATGCATTGAGGGCAGCTGTTTAGAGGCAACAATAGCCCAAGGCTGAGCCAACCCAAGTTCTGCCGGTACTCAGGACATGGACACCTGACAGCAGAGCTCAGAATGCCCTGAACATCAAACTCCTGCTGCTTCCTTACCTGAATGCTCAGCTACATCCAGTAATGTCCCCTTTGTCACCTCACTGGATTAGATCGAGACACAAAACAAAATCTCCTCACTATTCATACAGAAAGGCAATGAAAGCACGAGTGGCGAGACGATCCTGTTTCCAATCAGAGACTAAGGAGCAGCTTAACATCACAACCAGATTTCATCCCGTCTTCCTTGCTCAGCTCCATTCATTTCAGATGCAGTGAAACGTGGCACGTGAACCCATGTTCAATAGAAGGACAAATGCTCCTTCCCAGGAGCAGCATTAATTGTTCCTCACTGCTGACCGTCGCTAATCCAGAACTCCACGTTTTCCTTTGGCTTCCTTGCTTCTGCACACAGCAATGTATCTTGGTGCCCGTGCACAGCTTGCTGAGACACTCTCCATCGTTTTCTCCATCAACTTGGCATAGGCTGGCAGGGAACTACCCCGTGCAGAAATTTGTAGCAATTTTCCCTTATGTCCTCCCATGAGAGTGGAATTTCCAGCCAAAATGTTGTAAGTCCCAATCACACAAGTTAATCCAGTCTTGCAAGAAGAGGAAGCCCAGGTCAGAAGTTTTTACTACGTAGGCAGTATTAAGTGTGGATGCAGTCTCAAGTGAACCCCACAACAAAAACATACCCATAATGAGTTTATTTTGCTCACGTAGCAGAGCTGCAAGGTACCATCTGTGTGCTTCCTTGGCAACCTTTACTCAACTTGAACAGGTTCTCAACGGGATACAGTCCAAGAGCTTTCTTTTCAAAATGCCTGCAAGTATCTCAAGAAGTCCGAAATCCTGCCTTGATTTAGGTCTCCTTCTCATTCCTTCCTCAGCACTCCTTCCTGCTTACAGGTCCTTAAAGGGAGAACTTCTACCTACGCGACTGATAACACTTTATCAACCCTGCTAAAATAAAAGAGCCCTTATCAAGCAGCTTTGTTCCAACTCCAGGCAGTTGGTGCTGCTATAACAAACCGTCACTACCATGGCCTTGTCTGAAACCACGTTCTCTCCTGCACCCAGGAGTTTACCTTGTTGCTGTTACCAACACAGTCAGCAGCAAGAGAACAGAGGCTGGGTCAGCTGCACAGCAAAAAGCTCTTTCTTAGCTCCAGTGATCTCATACCAACAGAACTGAGCAAAGTATCCCTTAAATACCAGATTTATCACATTTATCGATTACAGGTGCCATGACTCACTGTGAAAGGACAAGTTTAAGAACAATTTTAGCTTGAAATCAATGAAACGAGCCTGAGCTATTCTTTAACTGCTCATCTCTGCTACCCTGCTTGACTGTGATACACTGTCAAGGCAGATACTCAAGAAGAAAGCACAAGCCAAGCAGAACAGCTAAAGCAAGGGGAGAAGCAGTTGCAGTTCACAGAGAGAAGTGTAAGACACCACCTCATTTTTCCAGGATAAAGAAGATGCTCTAACATTAATCTCAGTTTAATGAGACCATGCAGAGATCTCCCTTACACAACTGCTGAGCCACTGCTACCCCCCAGGACTTGCAGTTTCATAAACAGGAGAGTGTTCAGCTGCACCTTGCATACAGTAGTCAGAGAGGAAAACCAAAAGGTCGTCTAAAAAGAATTTACTTCAGTGAACCTGGAGAGACAGACAGTGAAATGAACAACTGAACAGACTGTGGCAACACTATGTGCAGGTTGCCTTCCCAAAACACAAACTATATTAAATAAAATATCAGACATCGATTCTCCAAGAACTCTTTGAAAGTAATGGAGAACTAATCACACAACTCAGGCAAGCTCATGTACTTCCAAAAGCCTTGTGCTTAGGGTTACCAGGAACCGCCCACCTGCAATGAATTTGGGAATTGTGCAAACCTTGTGTGTCATTATGACTCCTATTGTGTTCTCCTTGTCATGGCGGCATGACAACACAAAGTTTCAAAATGCTACAGAACAAAGTCTTTCCACTGAACAACATTACTGCTCATGATGCAAAACCCTTTGTAGGCTTTGCTAAAAAGCGTGAATCAATCAGAGAAGTGGCTTGTAACTTTGGAGCAGCACTTTACACACAGTGGGTCGATGGAGCAAACCACAAAAGCATTTGCTTCATAAAGCAACACAAAGAGACCCAGCTATGAGAAACTTTTATATGAGAACTGGAGTCTCCATACAATTTCTGCACAGAAACCAAACCAGTGCCTCCTTTGGTACTTAAAAGAAAGATGATGGTACTAGCAGTATCACAAACTTTTATTGCCATGTATTAACTGCAAGACATATGTTTAAAACCTCCCTTGCTCTTTGACATTTCTCAAGCCTCTGTGTCACAAAAGACACACCTCTTCCATAAGCAATTCCCAGGAATAATTATATTACCATACCAGAAGGCCACTGGAAGATAAAGGGCTCTCAACTGGTTTAACTCCTCCAGTACTTTTCTTTGGTCAGCTGTTACAGCAGATGCAATTTGCTCAAAACCAAATAAAAGACGTTCCTCAGCACCATCCTATGAAGATGTTTGAGAACCCTTCTCCCTTTCCAATACCATGAACTATATAGAGCCCCTTGAAAGGCTACCAGCAGCACTGAGCAGGATTAGGGACTGCTCACTACCGGCACAGATCATCCTCACCTCCTCCATGGGCCAGTCTGTCCCTACAAGGAACGTGCCAGGATGCACGGAGGAACCTTAGGACGTACCAGCACTTTGCATCCACTTGCCAGAAGCACCAGCTTCCCGAATCAAAGCTAAGAGCACCAGGCAGCTGCTCTGGGCACACAGCTTCAGCTGGGACTAGGTAAAGCCAGATATTCCAGTTGACTGAAGTGCTCTCATATAACTACAAAGAGCAGCATTCCCCATCAAGTAAGACATGACAATGGACAACTTTTACTTCTACCATCCCAGTGGAGCTGTCCCCGTGTCCTGCCACTATCCCCACAGCAGCACAAGGCTTTGTGCCATAGGCTGCAGAAACACAGACCTGGGAGTCTGATTCAACTGCTCTACACCATCAACACTAAACACAAACACGCAAAGCTTTCTCCAGCGCCAAGGTTAAGCCTCCCATCAGGAGGGCAGATACCAGCAACAGCCATGGCACAATGAAGGGCAGCCCGAGACAAAGGCTGAACAACTTGTTTCACCATTTTATTACACCTGTTTGCTGCCTGCTGGAAGTAACGTGCTTCTTCATCCAGCAAGTTCTCCCAACTTTGGGAAGGGGAAAGAAAAACCACCAATAGCGACAAGATGCATTTAATACGGGCACAGGGAAGAAAAAAAAAAAAGAGAGAGAGAGAGAGAGAGAGAGAAAATGCTAACAGGATATCCCGAGGGAGTAAGAGTCGCTGCAGTTCTTGTTCCTGCCTTCTCCAAGAGCCGCTGCTTGGAGCCAGCGGGAGCACTGGAGACGTGCGGGGCCGGGCTGCGGGCAGGGCCATCTCCCACCGCAGGACGGGGCGGGAGCGGCTCCCGCGGAGGCTCCGGGCACCGGGAGCGGCCCCGGCAGGAAGTCCCGGAGCGGCCACTGCCGCCACCTCCCCCGGGGAATCCCGGGATGCGGAGATGCCGCGCGGAATCGCGGGGGCTGCGCGCTCCGGCCGGGACAGACACACCGCAGCGAGCCCGGGGGAAGGGACACAACAGCAAACAAAACCCCAAAACAGCCCCTCAGCGCCGCGGCTGCGAGTTCCACGGGGAGACACTGCCACACTCCCCGGGTGCGCCGGGGCTTCAGGTGTGGGCAGCCCCGACACGGGCGGCCCGGGCAGCGCGGAGGGCCCGGGCACCGGCAAAGTGAAGCCCCTCGGAGGCGGCGGCACCGGCGAGCACCTGCCGGCCCCGCCGCGCAGCCCAGCACGGGGCGGGCACGGCGGGGGCCGCCCCGGAGAGCTCTGCCGCCGCCGCGCCGGCCGGACCCTCCGCCGGGACCCCTCCCGGGAGCCCCTCCCGCCTCCCCGCGAGGCCCCAGCAAGCGGCGCTCACCTGCGGGGGCTGGGGCCGGGCCGCCCCGGCCGCGCTCCGCTCCGCGCCCGCTCCCCCTCAGCTGCACGGCGGCGGCGGCCTCGCTCCGCGGGCACCTCCGGGCGGGGCGCGGCGGGGCGGGGCCTGGGGCGGGACCGCCCGGGGGCAGGGCTTCGCTATGCAAACAGCGAGGGTGGGCGGAGCGTGGCATGCAAATAAGGCCGAGCCGCGGCTCCGCCTCTTTTTCAGCCAGCGCGCTCATGAATAATTCAGCAGCGCGCTCGCTGTAGCCAATCAGGGAGCGGCACCGCGCGGCTCGGGGAGCGCGGGCACCCGGCACCGGGAGAGGCGGCCCGGGAAAAGGCCGGGAGAAGGCCGGGAAAGGCAGCGGGGAAAGGTGGGCGGCAAACCGCCTCCGGGGCCGGGCTCCAGGGCCCTTCTCCCGGCTCCAGCCCCGCAAGGGAACTCCCAACTTTCACAGCCTTGCCTGAGAAAATAGACAGACTTTACAGAAAGTCGAAGCCTGCGCTCGAGAGACACACACAGGTCTCGCTGCACAGCCCGGCAACAGCCAGCCCGTGTCCTGCTGCAGGAAACAGCAGATGGACAAGGAAGCTGTATGTATGTAGAGGGCAATGGCAGGGGAGGGTCTGCGCACTCTACATCCATGCAAAAACTTGAAATTACCTCTGACAAGAGTCCAGTAACAGTATTTCTCCCGCGTTTCCAAAAGTGATGGTTTTCAAATATTCAGTTCTCTCATCTTCTTGCAACGCTCAGCCGATCTGCATCACAGGCCAAAATGGAGCAGAGGTATCAGTCTGGATCATGCTCCTCTTCTGGGGTGGGTAAAGGCACCATCAGATGTTATGGTGCTGAGCAAGGCAGCCAGTTTCTCAATCCTCCCTGCAGTGGTTATTAAATTGTAATTGTCTTGTGCTGAATCAGGGAGTCTCTGCCCCAGCGAAACTCACTGGGTGGCTCTCGTAGAGTTCATCGATACAATTCCACCTTGGCATAAGGAGATGAGACTGATTGAAATCAACGGGAGTGAGTTTGACCTAATTCCAGGACAAACATGAGCCCTGTGGGTCAGGCTGGAGCTCTCCTGGCTGCGCCTGTTCTTAGAAACTCCCTTCCCACCGCCTTTAATCTGTAAAACAGTCTGGGAGAATGCTGAGGGCAGCTGGGGCTGCCAACCCCGGCTTTAAGGAGAACTATGCGAGCCAAAGCACTGCTGGAAGGAGGAAGAGGAAGGGGAGGGAGCGTGGGAGGAGCCGTCAGACCCTCACCTCAGGAGAGCCCTGCCGACTCCCAGCATCTGATAACCGGGGCGTGTGTGTGAAACGGGAGCAGGCGCTGGCGGCAGAGCCCCGGCACCCTGGGCTACGATACCTTTGACCACGCAGAGGAGGAGAATGAACGAGGAAGAGGTGTCGTGTGCCGACAGGAACTGCACGCGGATGCGGGGACAGCTCCAGGCTCTGAGTCACGCTGCCCTCCCCGGGAACGGGGCAGCGGCTGCAGCCAAGCGCAGACGGCGTAGGTGCAGGGTTACCAGGGTGACACAGCCACAGGGCTGGATGACCTTGAGCAGGCATTCACCAGCTGCTGCTGCTCGGGTCCCAGTAACCTCCACAGTCTCCCTGTGCAAAACTTTGCATTTCTAGGGGAATTAAGAACCACACCAAGGAACTTGCATAGTTGGAAAAAGATTTTTTTTATTGCTTAGCCTTCTCCACATCTCCAAAAGGAATAAAAAAAAAAACCAAATAAAACACATCTAAACCAGTTGCTATTACAGTTCTGAAAACTTTGATATCAAACACAGCCATGCTTAGCTCACTTCCACCCACTGAGCAGACCTCCTGGCACCTGGCACTTTTGGCATAGAGGCTAAAGCAAATTTGGTACCTAGATATCCTGGTGGAGAGCAGATTGGAAGGCTCATGAGGAATTTGTAGCTTTTTTCTTTACTCAGGGACCTCCCACGTGCAAGAAAAATAACAGGGATCCACAGCCAGAAGAGGATGTTGGGCTGAAAGAGAGGGGCTGCAGTTCAGCCCTGGTGAAACTGTCAGATACAGTGTGCTGATAGTGGTGGTCAAATTTTAGTATGGCTTAACAGTGTGTGGCCAAAATGCGTCTCAGCACAGCTGCTGCAGGAGGTCAAGCTGCCATCTGCAATGCTCTGGGGCTTTCTGTGACCTCTGGCTGATGAAATTGTGTTCAAGGCACAGTTTCCTGCTCTCGAGTGTCTGGAAACTTTCCTCCAGGTGACTGAGTTTATGGCTGTGCCTTTTTCAGACCAGAATCTGATCTGATGGTTGTTGGCACAGCTGAATGACAGAGGCTCAGGACACCAGCACTGATCAGCTTATTCTGTCCCTGACTGACCTCAGTGACACTCCAACCATTCCATTGGTGCAGCACAGTGGTTCTTTACAGGTGTCAAAAGAATCACCAGCAAAGTGATTCTAATGGTCCACAGTCAGCAAAAGATTACTCAGGAAAGGCAGGCTGGTGGTCCGTGAGGTGAAAAAGCTGGAAAGCCAGTGGCTTCAAGAACAAGCAGTGTGTACTCCAGCCCAGAAATGCTCAACTAAGCCAAGCACACTTGTGTGCTGTAAATTACACATTATGCCTGAGCCATCTGGGTGGGTGAAGCCTGTAACAGCCAATAAAGTGGCCAACTTGCCAAGGTTCCAGTTATTGCGGGCTGTTTTCTGTAGTATTTCATTAATCAGGAAAACAACTCCTGAGTAAAGCTCTTCCCTTTATCCCATCCCATTTCTGCAAGCGACAGCAACTTCACTGATTAACATCAATGGGCAGCTTGAACTCCTTCAGTGAATAGAAGGTGATTTCTCCATGATCCACCAGAGCAAACACCAGCGGGACGTCCCCACTCAGATACGTCACCTGCTTCAAAGCCCGCAGGGATGGAATCTGCTCATCAAAGCTACAGAGAGAAAAAAACATCCTGTTTGTTCTCCAAGCAAGAGGAACACAGAGGCAAAACTGTCCTGGCCAGCCATCACAACAGCTCCCTTTGGCCTGAGGAGCTGGTAGTGATCCTCCCCACCCACTTCAGTCCAAGCAGGAGGCTGCCAGCCCTGAGAGTGAGTACCCAGCATGCCGGGAACTGGGAGCTGCTGAATCTTTTGCCAAGAACAAGGATAACTGCACACTGCTCCACACTGTGCCCATTAGATGTGGCTCACAGGGACATTGGCAAATGGCCAATCCACTGCAATCTTAATACCTTTGCGCTGGGAAGATCTTAAGGTTACTGGGATCAACATCTGACCTGCTTTTCCCTCCTTTTAATTCTGCAGAGTCTGTTTGCTCATCAATGAAAATAATTATGCAACAAAGATCATCCTGCTGGCTCATGACATACCTTGGTAAAACTGCATTACCACCTTCCTTGCTCTGTCTACTACAGCTGCAGAGAGCAGAGGGACAGTTTTAGTAAAGCAAAATGAGAAAAGGCAGAAACTGAACTTTGTACCTAGCTATGGAGTTTAAGTATCAGGTTCTGGATCCAGCAAGAAAGGGGACACCTACCCTCTGTTCTCAGTGATCTTAACATCACACTTAACAAAGATCAAAATACTGAACCCATGGCTCAGAGCCTGTAGCAACTCTGGGGAGAGTTCATCTCTGCAGAAATCCACAGTGATCTGCACTGAAGATTCAGCTCCTGCAGCACTGGGTTCTACCTGAATTTCACAAGCATTGCATAAAAGCTGTAGCTTCTTTCTCCTGACTCCCAGTAATTCAGTAATTCAATGAGCAGCAACCAGATGACCAAATAGCGTGGGTTGAGTGCAGGGGCAGGGGGAAGGGAGGAACTGTCAGCCACAGCCTCCAACAAAGGAGGAGGAACTGAAAGAAAAAAAAAAATCCGGGGCAGGACCACCCTCAAGGGAGACACTCTGATGATCTGTAAAGCTCACAAGATGCTGGGTCATTTACAGATCATTAGATCTGGACTTCGTTTCCACAACAACAATTGCAAAGTTTCAGAAACAGCACGAAGACTCAGGGGTACCTCCGAACACACATCCTGACATGGGGCTTCCCAGGGTTTGTCTTCTTAAACTTGGACACAGCATCTGCTTGATACACGTTGAAGTCTATCTTCATGGCCTCTGGGTCCTCCTGCAGCCTGCAGGGGAACACACCCACACAGGTATGGGATTGAAACACTGCAGGGTACAGGTACAGCAGAGAAAAGAGGGAGCAAAAACTCCCTTTAGTTTGGTCTAGTTTTGACTAGTTTGGGTCCCTTGAAAGATTTGACTCCTCAACTGTTTTAATTACTTTCCAGAGCTTCCCTGTAGTCAGACCACATCAAGATTCTTGCTCACACCTTCCCCACACCCTCACAAGAAGCAGCACTAACAAAGGAGCAAAGTACTGCAGGGACTACACACAAGCACCACACACTCTGAGGCAGGAGCAGAACCTGAAGACCCAAAGCCAAGGTTTTGTAACCACTGAAGCAGAGATGGCAGCACATTCCAGGGATGAGGCACAGGTAAAACCAAATCGAACCTCTGGAGGAGATACCTTGCTGGGGTGCAGAGAGGAAAAGGCAGGATAAGAGAGGAACCCTGCTGTTTTAATTGGCCTGGAAAGCCCTGGCTCTGTTGCTGCAGGACCTGGTACTTCATGGAAATGTCACCCCCTCACTAGAGATGCAAGAGGGTCATGGAGCAGAGCACTGGATTCTCTTGGCACCCTGGATGCGAGGCAGCTCCCAAACTGCTGGAGGGAGCACCTCACAGACCTCACAAGCAGGGACAGTCACAAGACACTCCCCACTCCCCAAGAGCTCCAAGCCGACTGGCTGGATACTAACCGGGAAGCTCCATCCAGGATGTGGGAGGGCTGCAGCACACTGATCTGCTGGAGGAGCGCAGCTGGAGGGAGAAAGAACGGGAAAGGATCAGACCAGCAATTTCCCTCCCAGGGCACTCCAAGCACTCCACACCACCCATGAGCCTTCCTTCTCTGACAATGGCTGGCAGCTCCACAGTCACCACTGGCTACTTCAAAGACCTCAACTTCCTCATCTCCTCCCAGCGCACAGCCCAGACACTCTGCAGTTGCTTTGCATCTTGCTGGCCCTGACTGCACATGCCTAACAGCCCAGCAGGAGGGACTGCAATACAGCAGGACATGGGGAACAGATTAGAAGCCCTCCCAAGGCTCTGTTTATCCTGGCACTTGAGTGGGCTATAGAAAGATTCTCCTGCTCAAAGTACTGTCCCCAAAACTGATGTTCAGCTTCTCTATGTCATCCCTTTTGCTGCTGCATACCAGGCACTCTTTCTCAGAGCTGAGGGAGAGAAAACGCTCCCTGTCAAGT
Organism: Chamaea fasciata; assembly: GCF_029207755.1. Lineage (NCBI taxonomy): Eukaryota > Metazoa > Chordata > Aves > Passeriformes > Sylviidae > Chamaea > Chamaea fasciata. Next base: position 7,257,240 of record NW_027094104.1, on the reverse strand, counting down.
TCCCAGAGCCACTACCTGGGGAGGTCACCTCTTCTGGCCGCAGCAGCGGTGTGACAGCTTGGTCCCAGAGGTGTGATGGTCGATTCCAAACCCTCTGCTGCCTCCTCTGCTCCAAGAGGGCTTTGTACTCCTGCCAGTTGGAGCAGCGCCTCACCTCCTGGTCGGCATTGACACTGCTCTTGTACCTGCTCTCCCTCTCCCGCTGCCTCCTCTCCTTCCGCGACAGCTTCTCCTGCTTCTGGTTGATCCGTGTGCACCAGGAAGCTGCATCCACCTCCCTGCCTGGCACGTGCTCTGGCAGGAGTCTGCTGTCAGGGGAGGGCAGATGTGTGCATGGCTCATCTGAGGCCAAGTTGGGAAAGGCAATGGTGGTAAAATCCCAGCGGGGTGCATGGGTGCCAGTGCTGCTCTCCCTGTGGTCTCCAGCCTGCCTGCTGGAGAAACTCAGAGAGTCCTTTTGTCCTGTATCAAGAGGAACTGGCATTGACTCCCCCGCTGCACTGCCAGCATCTGATTCCTTTGGCTGCACTGACAAGGGCTTTTCATCCAAGGGAATGGAGTCTCCATAGTCACCTCCATCTTTGCTGGAGGTCCCTTCAGCTTCTGGAAGGTCCTCATATACTTTATGTTTCTTCTCATGCAACCTAAAGACAAAGGAACAGTAAAAAATTCAGGGAGAGCATGTGGTAGAACTTTCTCTGCTTTAAATCCTGCCTGCCCCCTGCTAACAGGAAGAATGCAGTCTGCCAAGCCTGAAGAAAGGACAGCAAAGATGGGAGGAACCCCCAGACAGGTCTGCAAACCCTTGACAACAACCTCCTTGTTGGTGAGACAAATGAGAAAAGAAAAAAGCAGGTCAAAACTAAACAGTGAATGCCAAAGGCAGAATAGACTTCTGAGAAGTCCTGCACAAGGTTTGACTTCAATGTCCAAGAGAATCCCAGCCTTGATTTGTATAGACAATATTCCCAACCTGCCATGCCAGGTCCACACCTCAGACATTGACCCAAAGACCTCCATGCAAACATGATGGGACTTCAGCCAAAGCAGCACAGGCCAGGCAGAAACCTGCCTGCCAACCCCTCTTACTGGAGTGAGATTCAGACCCTGAATCCAGAGAAGATGGGGTAGTTCTTGGATCAGCAGTTCAATCTCCCAGTTCCTACAATTCCACAACTCCTCAGGAACTGATTTACTGTCAAGAGACTCTCCAGCCTCATCCTCCCCGTTTCTGAAAGGCTGACGCCACCTCCTGGGAACTGCCAGAATTATGAGCAAAATTACTCATTGTCAGTTTGTGGTGATGTTTTGGACACATGCAAGCCCCAGGATGCAACTCTGCTCTCTGCTGCTGAGTCTTGGCAGGTAAGTTGGACTGAGGAGGTGGATAAGTGCAAGATGTGCACTGTGGTAGCTGTGCTCCTGCTGAAAAAGTAGGAGGAGGCACCTGACACGTGTTCCTTTTGCACTGACCTCTCTACCCTTCTCTTGAAGCATCTCAGCACCACAGCTGGGGGACTTGGGGTCAATTTGCCCCTCTCAGCCCTGGCATGAAGCACACATGTGACAAAAGGGAACACTGCAAAGTGCTGCACTGCTTGGGGATGGCCAAGAGTAACGGTGCCAAGGTCACCCTCAGCAGGAGGGCCTGGAGACACTGCAGCAAAGCAGCTGTTCCTGAGCCAGCGTGGCCTGAATGGGATGGGAGAAGGCTTTGGGCCACAGCCTTACCGGGGGCTGGAACTCCTCCTCCTCTTGCGATGGTGTTTCCCAGAGCTCTTGCAGTGACTTTCCAAGTTCAGCTGCCTCTCGTAGGGAGACGGGACAGCGCTGGAAAGAGAGGCCAACACAGAGGCTGAGAGCAGGGTGAGGTAGTGGAACTACCTTCTGCTCAGCCCCCAGGATACAGCAACCAAAGGCCCAGAAAATGCCCCCAAGTGGGACCAAGATGGCCCTCAGTTCACGCCCCATTTCATGTTCCAAATCACCTCCTAGGGAGGAAGGAGCAAAGAAGGGTAGAGTGCCACTTTTAGCCTTTTGTCCTCCCAAGAGGTGGAATGTAGGGCCAAAGTCCTCTTCTCTGCCATCCCCTGGGGCCAGGCAGTGGGTACAGAGAGTCTCAGGGTCTTCAGAAAGGAGAAAGCAGCACAGGAAGGAAAAGTTGGTTACCTGGGGTCGAATCTCAGTACAATATAACCCAGTTGCTTCAAGTGGCTGAACACCTTAGAGCAAAGGAAAGCAAGTTTAAATGACAGTCCTAAACACAAACAATTTACTTCAGTTCCACTACGACTGAGTGAACACAGTGTGACACTCGCAGAGGAGAAAATACCAGGGTTAGGACCCAAAGCAAAGGTGGGGAAACAGGAACTGAATATCTGGAAGAAGGTGAGTGGGAACAACTGAGGATGATTTCCCTCCCCTTCCCTCCCAGATCATCCTACCCTGCTTCCAGCCAGTGGAAGAGCTTGTGGCAGAGGCTGGGCTTTCTGCCTTCATCCTCCTGCAACAGCTGGAGGTCCCAACACACCTGGTAATGTGACAGGCTCATTGCCTCCTGGCACAACAGGGTCTCATAGGCTTCCTGGATGGACAGGGGCACGTCTCTGTAAAAGAGCTGGACAGAGCCCTGCAGGGCAGAAGCTTGGTGTGAGTCACAGGAACAAATCTATCCAAGCTCACACCAGTCCTAAGACATTTTATTGCCATCAATCTGTTTACAAACTATTTGCAAGAATGCCAGGGGTAAAAAAGCCCCACTTTTGCGGCCAGAATTTAAGGGATGGCACCAGACACACACAATCTGTTTGTTTTGTTAAGAGATAAAGGTTCCCTTTAGATCAATGCACCAATTCTACTGATAACAGGCTTTGATGGAGAGACAAAAAAAAAACCCCCTCTCTGCAGCATAAGAAATCCAGCTGAGCTCTAAGGAGCATTTCTGCAAACAGAGAAGCACTGAGCACAACATGGTCTCACTACTCTGTCTGCCACATTTAAATGTCTTTCTGCCATATATACTGGAAAGAAATCCCAAGCAGCAACCCCAAAGATCTCTGCTTAAGCTGAATGAAGGGGCCACAGATCCAACAAACACACTGCCAGTGACACAGAGGCTGTGTGAGAGTACAAAGCATGAACCCACAGCCTGGTGACAAACAGGTCCATCAGTAACAGGCTGAAAGAGACAATTCCTTGAGAACCAGATGTTTATCTGGTGCTACAGCTCCTCCAGTCAGTGAGGACCCAGTACCCTCATCCTACTTACACACTCCAGCAGGTACAGAGCTTCCTCGGGCAGCAGACATTGTTTGCCTCGTTCTGAGAACCCCATGGTGTGCCAGAACTTCCCCTGGAACAGGAGCACAAATCCCTGATGGGCTCTGGCTGCTCCCTGCTGACAGCCAGGCTCCCTCCCATTGCCAGGTGCAAATTAAGTAATCTGTGAGGCAGCAGGAGATGATGGTACTGAGCACACTCTGTGGCACTCACCGCAGGGGACTTCAGCTCCACGATGCCCTGTTCTGGCTTCCACTCAGCTTTCACCAGATTGCCCCTGAGAAGGTTAAGGATTAGTCTGTTACTGCCAGTGTGGCCTACAATCAGCTCCCGGTGTAGCAACACAATAAGCTCAGGAAGGTGTCAACAGACAGGAAATTTCCAGGTGGCATTTTTAAAAAGCATTAGAAAGACATCATCCCCTGGATCTAGCAGCATCAATTTATCATCATCAACCAGTTAAAAGTTTCTTCAGTCAGCACCACAGAAACACGTCCACAGGCTACACCCGCTTGCTGGAGGTGCGTGGCTTAAGCCAGGATACGTGGATATTGAGGAACTAACACAGGTTACCCAGAGAAGCCACATTCCTGTGTTCAAGGCCAGGTTGGATGGGGCTCTGAGCAACCTGCTCTAGTGGAAGGTGTCCCTGCCTATGGCAGGGAGTCCAATGGGGTGATCTTCAAGTCCCTTCCAAACCAAACCATTCCGCGATTCTGTATCATACAATTATTCAGCTGCTGCCAAGACATCCTCAAACCACTGTACCCCACCCACGGGGACTCATTGGGAAAAATTAACAGCTGCAGGCCAAGCAGAGAAGGGGTGTGTGGAGAAGTGGGTGTGAATGTCTCACAAGTGAAAAGTGCTAAAGTGTTGAAACCACCAAAACTGATAAACCAGGGATACTGACACCTGGTCAGATCTGCACGAGGCCATACAGGAGCATCAACAAGACGCTCTGCAACTTGGATCATACCTAACAAGGCAATGGCTGCTACCTGCAAAGGCTACAGGATTATACAACCACCTGTGAAAACCAAGAGCCCTGCGAGGGACTTTCTGAAGCCACAGGTGTGCCAGCAGGTCCCTGTGCTCCAACAGTGTCGCACTGCTGCTGCTGCATTGAGTGCAGGTGAACTGCGAGGGGCCTACTGTGCTGACCAACACCTCCTGCTACCAACAGCTCGACCCCACCGGTAACCCCCGAGCCGTGCTCTGCCCGCCGGCATCACCCCTTCCACGGGGAAAGCCATTCCCAGCGCCGCTCCCAGGGATGGACTTACGGCCGCTCCGGGCGTTCCTCGGACAGCAGCCGCCACTGCTCCTCGCAGCAGCGCCGCAGCCTCTCGGCCTGCCGGGCCGAGCCGTCGGGGAGGAAATCCTTCTGCCCGCGGGAGCCCCGCGGGGCCTGGCGACCCTCGGGCTGCTCCGCCGGGCTGCGGGGCGACAGCGGGGCGGTGAGGGACGGGAGAGCGGCCGACAGCCCCGGCACCCCGGATCGCAGCGCCCCCTCGGCCTCCCCGTACCGTGGGTCCCCCGGTGCCCCCCCGATCCCCCTGTACTTGAGCACCCCTCCGGATCGCCGTGCCGCGGGTTCCTGCGGTGCTTTCCCCACGCCCCGTACCGCGGATCGCCCGGCCCCCTTTATCGGTGGTTCCCGCCGGTGCCTCCCAGGTCCCCCATAGCGCAGGCTCCCCCGGTGCTCCCGCGGCCTCCCGTAGCGCGGGTGGCGCCGGTTCCCCACGGCACCTCCTCGGCCCCCTCACCGCGGGTTCCCCCGGTGCCTTCCCCCCACCCGCCCCACCTGAGGCGGCGGGACCCGCCGGGCTCCATGGGCACGTGCCGGACCAGCGTCCTTCCGCCGCCGGGCACGAGCGCCGCCAGGAGCGGCGGGCGCCGCCAATGCGCCCCCTGGCGGCTCGGAGGACTGCGAGCGGCGGGGACCGAGCACCGGGAAGGGACCGAGCACCGGGGAGGGATCGAGCACCGGGGAGGGACCGGGGAGGGATCGAGCACCGGGGAGGGACCGAGCACCGGGGAGGGACCGAGCACCGGGGAGGGATCGAGCACCGGGGAGGGATCGAGCACCGGGGAGGGACCGGGGAGGGACCGAGCACCGGGGAGGGACCGGGGAGGGACCGGAGGGGGACGGCAGGGGGCGGAACACCCAGGGCCGGGCCCTGCGGAGCGACCGGGCTGTGTACGGGCTTTTGCCCCGGGCTCTGACCCCGACCCGCCGTGCTGAGCTGCCGCCGCTTCACACCCGCCGCTCCCGCACGGCGCCTCCGCAGCCGGCGTGGGGAGAAGGGAGGGTGAAACAAATCACGCATTGGAATAAAGGGCAGGAAGATCGCGCACCGATAAATGATACGGGTAAAACAGGCTAACAGGCTAGGTTTAAGTTTAAAAAAAAAATAAATTATTTGTTGGCTAATTAATATTAGTTCTGGGCTTGGATATCTTCTCTGTTTGGGCTTCTGGAAAGGAGCGCAGCACCTGGACCACCTGTCCTTTGACCCAGCCATGCAGCTCACATCACCTTCTATCACGTTTTCCCCCCCACCCCTCTCTTCCTCACTGCATTTTGCCCTTTCTATAAAAAAAAACATTTCCCCAAAGGAAAATGCATTCTTAAATAATTCATTCATAAAAAATTATGGTATAAATAATTATTAAATTCTCATAAATTCTTAAAATCTTATCAATTCAATGAATTCTTCGGTACATTTTTCCAGCATCACTGACAGGCTCAGCTCTCAGCTGTGCCCTGCCTTGTGGAGCCAGCCAGAATGTCTGGAAGTGGCTGTGTCCTGCCCACTGGGGCAGGAGGATTGTCCCTTCAGTGGTGTCACTATTTCTCCTGGCTCAGGCTTCAGCTGTGGCTGGTGCCGTTGACTGCCTGGTGCGTGGAGCGATCCAGTGGAGCTGGAAAACACAAAATCACTCTGCACCACAGCCTCACACCTCTGCCAACGTGGCTGGACTGGCTGCCAGGGAAGGCACGGACAGATCTGATGGGGAAACGCACCAAAAGTTCATGTTTCACCTCAAACCCATCTCCTGTTGCTGTGGGAAGTCTCACAGGAGGCACTGAGCCTCAAGTAGGAAAAACACAGCGTTTCTCCCCACCAGAGTCCCTGGTTCCAACTGTGGTTTCCCAATAAAAACCCTTTGACAAGATGCCAGCATGGGGAGATGAATGTAAAAACCATTCCCTCCCATTTTCCACTGAACTGATTTAAATTTTGCTTCCTGCCTCATTATTTCCTTCTCCTGAATTGAGCCTTCACCTTGTGAGGGGGTCAAGTGATTTTGGCCAGCAGTGCCTCTCCATGGCATGCGGTGGGACAAGAACTCATGGATGGGGTGAGTGAGGGGCAAAAGGCCGTGCAGGGGCAGGGGTTTTTCACCCCGATTTCCAAAAAATAAATGTAGTTTGGAGACTGCTTGGACTGCCTGATTATCACATAATCCCAGGACTCCACATCCTGTGGCTTTCAACTTTTGGGCTGTCACTCCTTTGTTTAGCTCAGTCTTCCCTTAAAATAGCTGTGTTTAAATTGCTCAGGGAAAAGCTCTGATCCAGAATTTGCTTTTGTCACCCACTGTGATTACAAGACCCAGAAATGTCAAGACTAATCTCGGTTCATGTTTCTTTTGAATACTGGGATTTTAGCTGTCATGTGGTGGGGGGAACGTCCTGTTCCTCTCAGGGGCACCAGCAGAGCCTTGTCGGGATGGGACTCATGCTCTCCCCAACTGGATTCTCTTATCAGCCCTAATTCCAAGTGTCATCAGCTGGGTGTGGGTGGTCTTGGGGGCTGCACTTCCTATCCTCCACTTACAAATGGAGGGTGAGGTGGGTCTTTTTTTTTGCTTTTCCTTTAGGTGTTCTGGGTTTGGGTTAGGATTTTTAATATCAGGTTTCTGTCCAGCTGCTTTGAAATTGTAACTGTGGTACTCATAGTAGGGGTTTTTAATGAGTTTCTTTCCTTAAATTTGGGGTCTTCTTACCTTTGTTCAGGGTGGAACCTGAATGCATTTTGAGTGGAGCTTGACTGTCCTGGGTTCTCTTTGTGGCCGGGGTTGTGAAAAGAAGCTAAAATAATGGTCACTGAGCTGAGCAGTGATGGCATCTGGCACTGTGAGTGAATGGTCTGCTCGGGGGGTCCTGGGAGCTCAATAACAATGGATGTGGCACTGTGAGCCTGGGGGCTGCTGGGCAGGAAGAGTGTGGGTGTGTGGCACCAGGGAGCAGAGCAGGATCCAGCCCTTGCTGTCCAGGTGGCAGGGGAAACCTTGGAGGAAGCTGATGGTGGAGGCTAAAGCTGCTGCTGACTTCCCTGTGGGATACTGCCTTCATCCCAAGCAAGAAAGGGCTTGATTTGTCTGGAGAGATACTACACTGAATAAACCAGAGCAGCACACGTGGGCTCTTAAAGCAGGTGAATGTGGTGCAGTTACTCAATTTGTTGTGGTGGGGTTTGTTTGTTTGTTTTCTGATTGTGGAAAAATGTTAGCAAATTGTAAAAAGACTATTAGGATTAAAAACGGGGGCTGGCTGCCTCTTCTGAACAGGGCAGCCTGCTCCTGGTTCTCCCTCCTGCTTCCGACCCCACTCCAGGTGGGAGCAGAGCTGTGATGTGTGAGGTTGGGTTTGAGTCCTTCCAGCCCTTTTCAGTTGTGCTCAAGTCGTGTTTGTGCAGTCCATGTGTTCACAAGTTGCTCATGGTTAACTCCTGGATGAACTTGGTGTAAAGAGACTCTGTGTTTTTTGAAAAAACAGGAGAAGGTTTGGCCTAGGGGTTGTTTTTCTAGTTTCAGATAGCACAGCCAGGTGGGAATTGCATGCTCTGTGCTGGAGCAGAGCAGCTCTGCCAGGTACAGCTACCTGCTTTAATCCCTGTGTTAACAACTCCTGCAGTTCCTGGCAGGGTGTTTGGAAATATTTTAGTAATTCTGCAAAAACCAGCTGTGCCTCAGACTTTACAAATGGTAACACTTGGAAAACAGTGTCTGAGATATATAACACTGCCCATCCTCTTGCCTTCATTGCAACACATGGAGTATGTTTGGATACCAGGAGGATTTGTTTGTAGCTGCTTTGTGTGATTTGGGGCAGAAAAGGATGTTACAAAAGTTCAAGTCCAAGTTGGATGGGGCTTTGAGCAGCCTGGTCTAGTGGAAGGTGCCCCTGCTCAATTCAGGGGTCTGGAAAGGGTTGAGCTTTAAGGTCCCTCCAAACCCGAACCACTCTGTGATTCTATGAAACTCCCTAAAGCTGGCAAGTGCTTCAATTCTTGTGTGTGTTGCAATACCTGTGGTGTTATCACAGTGGGTCTGAGCTGTGCCCACATCATGACTGCCCAACAAACCTGTAATCATAGGTGAGCTGTAGTTCAGCAATCAGTTGTCCGATTTTTATTATACTTGATTATATTCTAGTGGAAACATCTCAGTTCTGAGCTTTCAGAGCATCATTTAGACAACTTCAACTTTCTTACAGTAGACCATGAGAAGGGGTGGTTTGGCAGTCTGTTCCAACAGGATTTGGCAGACCTTGAACATACACTGAAGTATTTGGGTTTGGATGCAAAGCAGGTAATGGTGTCAGGTGTTACAGCTTGTCTGGGAGGTGTGGGATCTCTCTGTTTTCTGGCCTCACCTGGGAGTCTTTTGGCAAATTCCTTATTGCTTTAGGATGCCTGTGATCATTCCCACAGCGTGTTACAGCTGGGAGTTTGGGCAGGGCAATGGAAAGAAACTTTTGTCCAAACAGGAGATTACTGGGGAGGGTTTCTGGGCTAAACTTCTGTTGTCACTCATCAGGGCTGGGCTTGGAAGATAGAAGGAGATTTTTAAGGAGAAAAAAAAACAAAACAAAACAAAAACAAATATGCCTTTGAGAATAGAACTTTGAGGATTAAGCAGTTAATACCTCTCCCTAACCACTATGTGCTCTGGTTTGCTGACATCTACCACTGCCTCCTGATGGCTGAGAAATGGAAAGAGCTTAAATTTCACTCTGTCTTCTAAATATGTGGTAGAAATTGCCTTTGTGTGACTTTCCATACTGCAGGACAATTCTTGAGGCTCTGCTTGGTAGCAGAAAGATGGTTAGTATCATTATGCAGGGCTGTGGTACACAATCAGCTGCTAGAAACCCCAGTACTGATCTGAATCTCGGCTTTCAAATGCTTCTGTGTGACTTTCTGGTGCAGCTGTCTGTTAGGCATCTAAGGATTTATTTGCAATCACTTACTGGAAACTGCACTTTGTTAATTATATGTGAAAACCAAAGAACCACAGGCAGTGTCCAGCAAGATTGATTGAAATAATCAGGAGCCTTTCTTCCCTCAGTGATGTGCTGGGCTGAGCTGGAAGAAGTGCTGAGTTATTTCTGTCTGGAGAGAAAGACTGAAGCTTTCCTCGTTTCCCCAATTTGCCTTGGCATCCTGCTTGTGGTTCAGCTGGACAGACTGACACTGGGGTGCCTGCCTGGGGTGAAGGAGCCTCACTGTGCAGTTTGAGGCTACAGATTATGCTCCTTGCTCAAGTTTCACGACTTCTGCAATGTGTTTGTGCTCACCAGGTAGTTGGAAATGTCTTGCCTGGCTTTAGTCTGGAGAAAAAAATTAAAATCCTGCTGCTTCTTGCTGGGTATTCCATGAAAGGAGAGGCCTGACAGGAAAATGCCTTCCGGTTGGAGACAAGTGACTGAGTCAGGACACCTAGGGTGCCTTTGGCTTGTGCTGGAGACTGAGAGGGAGGAAATATTGTTTAAGGCAAGGAACTGGGAGATTAAGGATCTGCTCTGCAGTGTCTCATTAGCTTGTGAAGCTTCAGGCTATTCCTTACCTGCTCTGTGCACGCCAGGCTTTAAACCAAATGGAATGAACAATTCATGCCATGCTGCCTGTGTGGCTGAGTCCAGAAGCAGAATGAGATGTGAAGCAGCAGGTGATGGTGTGCTCAGAAAGGATGAAGAGCTGTTCAGTGTCTGCACCAACAGTCCCAGGACCACTGGACTCTCTTCAGTGTCTGTGTTTCAAAGGTCTCTGTTTAGTTGATTTGGAATGCTGGTGTGTGCCTCTCTGAGCCTGAGTTTAATTCAAGTGCTACAGCAAGAGTTTAGAATAATGATGGTATTTTAACAGCTCCAACAAACAAATCAGCCTTGTGAACACCGAGTGCCATCTACAGCACCGTGACAGGTTGAGACAGCTCCAGTTACAGCACTGCAGCAGGTTGGTTTGTTCTTGGTACACAAGGCTAAAGAGGATGTTGTTCGCTTCCTTTTCTTATGGGAAGCAAACTGCCGGCAGAGTTATTGGATGGAGTGGGAAGGGATGAGTCTCCAGCTGGCAGCTGGTGTGAGGCAGGCACCGAGGGGTGGGAAGTAAGGCTGGTTGTGATTCTGCTTTGTGTTATTTGAAAGCTGGCCCATGGCAACACTTGTGGGGTGGGCTGGAGGAGCTGGCATGTCCTGTGCTGAGGAAGAAGGTGGGAAGAGGCTTCATGTGATGATTGTTGACTCCTTTGTCTGATGCTTCTGCTCTTTCTCCATGAGCTTTCACTCCACAGCATCTCTTCTATGCTGGGAGAAGGTTTGACACTATATGACACCTGTAACCCCCTTAATATCCTCTTTGGTCTCCCTCTCTCCAGAGTGTGTGGCTTCAGGAGCCAAGCTGGGAGCCTGATGCCCAGAAGGTCTTTGATCCCAAATGTCCCACTGCATGTGCCCTGTCTTTGGGGCTATTAAATAAGTGTTAAAGACTCTGACCCCTGCACAGGGCTGGCACTTGACGCTTCCCAGCCAAATGCTGGTTCTTGCATTTGAAGCTGTACACAACTTTCAGAGCCTGCACCAAGGCCATTTTGTGGCTGTAACTCCCTTTTGTTTTAAAATTATAACCTGAGAATTTTCTCTCAAATGTGCACATGGCATTTTGTGTGATTGGATTCCATCTGGAGTAAAAAGGCAGGTTTGTAGGAGTGGTGCATTTCTGCACTGGAAGAACTGTGTAAATTGAAAACCACTCAGTGCCTGAGGGCTGTTATCTTTCTGCCAGTCACGTATGGGTCTGGGTGAAGATTGTAAAGGCAGTTGTCTGCTTTTTGCTCTTCAACAAGGCTTTACGCTGAAGGACAGTAATTTTCACCTGACACAGCAAAGGTATTTTTTTGAGTCTTCTAAAACCACACTGGCAGCAGACGTGTTAGATGGAGCACTTGGGGGAGGTTTGGAGTCCAGTCTGTGTGTGCAGCAGCCCTGGGACATTTGGATGAATATTGCATGTGGCAGCTCCTGCCACACATGCAGGGACTGTCCCATAAATCCTTCCCAATAGCCAAGCTGCTTTCTCCCTCTTCTCCCATAAATTTGTTGCTAAAACTTGAATTAATTTGAAAAGCTGCATCCATGCTGGGCCCTACTGCCTGTGCTTGCCTTGGTAGAGCTCCTGGCTGTTTTGGGGAGTAGTTTATGTCCTGACAGCTGCTGCTGTTGGTTATCCTGGGGACACTGAGCTTCACAAGACCAATAGGGTGAAGGGCTGTGCCTCTCACTGCAAACCTCTGCACACTTGAGCTGTGCTTCACATGTGGCTCCAGAGCAGCTCTCTTTGGTGTGCAACTAAATTAATGTTTTTATTTATTTCATTTGGGAGCACAGAGAACTGGTGTCAGGAATCTCTCAATGCCCGTCTATGAGGTTTTGAAAGGTATGCTCAGGCTGAACTTGGGGGACGGGTTGGGATGCAATCTTTGTGTGTGGTGCTCTAAACAACGACCTGGAAAAATGATGGTGATGCCACTGAAGTGAACAACCGTGCTCCTTTCTCCTGGAAGCCTCGTTTTCCTTTATTCAGGCATTGCTGGGAGCTGCCAGTAGCTGTAGGGATGGGTAGATTTAATCAAGAAGCTGTTCCAGCAGAACTGGCTGCACAGTGTCAACTTGGGCCAGGTATAATTTTATCCTAATGCAACTGGAGAGACTTTTTTTTATTTTGCCTCGGTACATTCCTGAAAGGAGATGGAATTTATGCTGAAATACCTGGCAGCAAGCTGCCCTGCATGCAGGGGACGGCATGAGGATGGAGTTGTGTTGGAATTGATCTGCAACGTGTGTGAGCAATCATCCCACCAGCCCAGCAGGATTTGGGGTGGGAACAGGCAAGGTTAAGCCCTTTGGTTACACCTACACATCCAGAGGTAACCCTGGATACAGAAACCCTTCTGTTATCAGTGTGCAACGCTGTAACAGGATGCCTGCCCTGGCTGATAGTACCGGAGAGCAGCACTGCTATCCACTGGGGGAAATGCAGGAGCCTCCCAGGGGGTGGAGGATGGGGAATGTCTCCCTGCTTTTGCTGCTGGGTGGGAAGGAGGGATGGTTTCAGGGTGGGAGGCGAGGGCAGGGAGGTGATCTGTTCCCCACTTTGGGCCAGAAATGCTAAAGTGACTCCTACAGCTTTGGTATCAGGGGGTTTTTAAAAGGATACTGAAAGCTTGGAAGGCATGTGGAGGGAAACGCCTTGGAGGGAAGGAATGCAAGAATTCAATCTGCTTAGGCCTTATCAAATGAAGGACTGGGTGACTTAATTACACTTAAGTACTTTTCCAGATAACAAAGGGCACTTTAATCGTGCAAAAAAAAAAAAGGCACAATAAGAGTTTGTCTGAAGGATAAAATCAGACCAATTGCAACTCAAAATACTGTGCAATCTGCTAATGACTTCTACCCCAAAGGGGGAAATTCTGTCTTCAGGTGGGATGGCATGAATTGGCCAGACTTGTCTTGCATATTGACTAAACCAAGGACCTCATTTGGCTGAAAAAGACAGTCATTGGGATGGTCAGGTGGGAAGAGAGGTGTTTCCCACCGTGGAATGAGGGCAGTGGGCTCTGTTTTCAGCCCTGTGAGGCTGCAGGGTCCAGGATCTTGGACATCTGGCCAACGTCTTTGTACTGGCTGTAACAAAGCAGCTGTGCAGATAAGTGGCCTGATGGTCCTGCCTTGGTCTCCACATCCACAAACTGGTGTCCAGAGCATGTTCAGCGAGCCAGAGGCAGACCTGGTGTCCCCTGGTGTCAAGCTTGCTGGAGGCGGCTGGTGGAAATCAGCCTGTGCTCATATGAGAGCAGAGAAATTCCTTCTGCTGGCTCTGTTTTTGCACTTTTAATGCTGCTGTTGGCATTAGAAGGGCATTGTAGCCAGATTATTCATGCACTGCTAATAATTCCAGAGTGCTGTGTGCTGGATCTTGCTTTCAGTTGCTCTCAGCACTTCAGCTGTGCTGAAGCCAAGGGAGCTGTGCTGACAGATCTGAGAAAAGTCAGAATTTGATATTAAATAATTCTGCATCCGTTTCCAAAGCATGGCTATAGAACAGGAACAGCATGATCCCTGTTGCCAGAATAATTCCATTTAAATGATATATCTGCGGATGGAAAAGCCGCTGGTGGATCTGCCTGGTGGTGTAGAGAGAAATGGAGCACCAGGCTTGGAACACTTGGTAATATAAGTTTTTGTCTTTTCTTTATGGACTGGAGAGGAGAGATTTGTGGATCGAGAAGCTCTCTCCTGCTGCAGGGAGGTAACAGGGGTTCCAGGGAGGGTACAGGAGTGTGGAGGAGTCCACCCTGTGCTTGCCCTGATGCTGGAAAGACACCAGATCTGAGCCCTGTGTGTAGGGGTGAAATGGGATGGTGCAGCACGGGGCTGTGGCACCACTCTGGGATGGAAAACCTTCAGGGAAGCATTGCTCTTGATGAGATCCATTTGCAAGAAAATGGAGTGCCTTTCTCTGGCATTGAAATTCCGCCTGCAAATGCAGCCCCGGGGCTGAAGGCTGCTTGGTTCCTCTTTCAGCTCCAGTAAGGCTCCAGAAATCTAATGGTGCCTTTGAGGAAGGATCCTTGTTTAATTAAGTTGTAAGTGTTGGGAGACCAGTGAGCAATTTCCTTTGTTAGCTGCTGCCTTGCTTGGAGAATGGCTTGCCTTGTAATTAATAAAACCTCTCCCGTCTGCGTGGAAAACTGTCTGGAGACTAATGAAGGCCCAGACCCTTTCCAGAGATGCTCTTGCTACTTTAGGGACACCAGAGATGCAACTGGTTTTTGTGGGGAAAAGACCATCTGGCAGCAAAGTAGCCAGCCCCCAGGCAAGCAGGTGAATAAAATGGATGTGTCAGCCCAAAGGGTAAATAATTCCATGGGGAGAGCGGAGATGTCTCCAAGAGGTGTTGAAGGCCCAGGAGCAGGATTGCAGGACTGGGACCTCGCCATATGTTTGAGTGTTGCTGGGTCCTAGTGCTGCTGAGCTGCTCCTTTGCACAGCATGCGTGACTGTCTTGATCCTACTTGTGAAAACTCGTGTAAAACTGAAAATCAGAACATGCTCACCCACTGCAGGAGGTGTTAAAGAGCAAGAAACCTCACACAGAATCACAGGGGGAAGAGAAAAAGGCTCCAGGGTTGCAAGGTGAGCCTGAAACTCCCCACAGCAGGATGGAGAGCCCAGGGGTGAGTCTCTGTGATCCCCCAGGGTGATGGGCCTGTAGCTCCAGCTGTGCAACCTGATGTTGATAAGGATTTAGTGCTACAGACACTCACATTGACTTCGGGTGTGGTGCATGGAAAGCTCCTCTCTTTTATCGCTAATAATTCTCCAACCTAATTTCTCTTTCTCCATACAAACCAACACGTTTCCCAGCAGCTGCCTGCTAAATCCCAAGCAGGTTTTGTAATTGGCCCCATTTCCCTGGAAGCTCTGCCACAGCAAAGCAGATTTTTGTCATCTTTTCATTCCTCAGGAAAGTTTTCCTTCTCAGTGAAGAATGAACTTTTTTCATTCTGCCTTCAGTCCTTCCAGGTGTGGTTTATGGGGCTTTCTGAGGCTGGAGGAACAGTTTATCTCTGCTCCCCTGACTGCACTGTTAAATTCCTGATAATGCAAATAATCAAGAATCAAAGATATGAATTTGAACTTCCCTCATTTCCTTTTTGGTTTTTGTTGGCAGAGCTGCATTTGGGGTTCTTGCTGGTTTGCTGGGATAGAGCCCTTTGGGTTAAGGAGAAATTGAGACCACTGGATGCTGTCAGGGGCTGCTATGGGGTTTTAGACAAATCCTGATTCTCTGGTGGAGAGACCATGTACACAGCAAATCCTCTTTCAGGGGTGTCTGGTGCATCAGCGGCCTGCTGCTGCCAAAAAGCTGCATTTGGGAATTAAAGGGAAAGAAATGTGATGGAAATCCTGCAGCTGTGGGCTGCAATGGCTGCAGGACTTTAATGTTGTCCTGTTTTCATCCTGGAGGAGGATGCTGGTGATCCCGATGTGCCTCTGAATGTGTTGTCAAAGGCAGCTGCAGCTCTGTGCTTCCTCTGCCTGCCTGCAAGGTCTGTCTCAGGACAAGAATTTACCGGGAAACAGTGGAGAGTGATGGATCTGACCCTATTGCAACTTTAGGCAAGTGAGGCTTGCTGCCAGGGTCCTGTTTGCTGGGATGGGGTGTGTAAATGGGGGCTGCAGGCACCTGTGCCAGGCAGATGTTCTGCTCTTTCTTGGTGCATCCCTGTGGAGGATCCTGGTGCTGGGGGCTCCTGGTTTTCCCTGGCAGCTCTCCATGGCTGAGCACACAGGGAACACGGAGTCAAGTAAGAGCATCTCCTCCGGGGAGCCTGAAGGCTCATTCTGGATAAATTGGCTGAATCAGTCCTTGTGTTGCTGAGCAACTCTGTGGGCAGCTGGCAGTGAGGGAAGGGGCTGTGAATTAGGGAAGGATCCACATCTGCTGGCTCTAATCGAGGTCCTAGCCCTGGATGCAGACTGCAGCCTGGTTTGGCCACTTGTCTTAACTCGAGCCCTGGATGAGTGTTCGTAGCGCTGTAGTGTTCACAGATTCCATCCAACAGTGTTTGCATTTCTTCCTAATGCTTTGATCATGGTTATACATCCCAGATCCTTTGGCAAATTGAACGTCACCTGGGAGTCTGTGAGAGCTATTAACATTGATGGGCTGAGGTGCTCTGCTATCTCCCAGCTTCCTCCAGCTCTGCAGGATGGTGACACCTTTCCTCAGCCCGTTTTGGGATCACGTCCAAGGAGGTGAGAAGTTTTCCCTCCCTCTGCCTCTTGGACTGCCTGTCCCAGCAGTGCTGGTGCTGTGCTGACAGGGAGTCCTTGGGCTGCCGAGGAAGGGTGTCCTGGGGTGGGAGTGCTGGTGCTGTGGAGGGGGACATCCCACAGGTGGGGCCAGAGGGTGAAATACTGCTCTCCAAGGCTTGAGCGCTTCTACAGTGAAAAAATAACTTCTAAATTTGCCTTGTTTCCTGTTTGTCCTATTGTAGGAAAGATAACACACTTGGGCTTGCTATTCTAAAGCCATTTCTAGCCTTGGGTGCCCCACAGCTTTGGACTTTAATAATTAAGCTGAAAATCTGGTTCCTCTGAAGGGAGGTTCCCAAATAGAGCAAAAGCCTGGCACTGGTGGGCAGTGAAGCTTCCAAAAGCAAAGGGGAGTTTCTCCATGGGTTTGTGGGAATTACACTGAGCTCAGAAACTTCCCTGTTGCTGCTCTGCCTCTATCAGAAAGGAGCCACCTGGGGCAGCCACTGTGGTGGCAAGAGGCTGGTTCAGACCTTTCCAGGTGAGGGGCACTGTGTGTCAGTGCTCATGAGAGAGCCCAGCTGTTCCCTGGCCAGGAGTGGGACTCAGCTGGGGAATCTCTTGCTTGTGTGCCACAAGGTCCCAGGGCTACTCACCCTGCCTCAGGCCTGGGATCAGCGGGTCAGTGAGATCTGCTGCATCCAAAGGATGCTGTAAGGGAAGAGCTGTCAGAGGGGAATAGCTGGGCAGGGCTGGGTGAGAAGTGGTGCTTCTGAAATCCAGGCTTGTGGCAGCCAGAGAGCTTCATCTGCTGCAGCCTCTCCCTGTGGTTTGAAGGTCAATCATCTTGAGATCTGTCCATGCTGATGCTCACTGCTGGGGCTGTGGCTGTCCTGACCCCTGGCTCATCTCCCAGATCTGCTGTCCCAGCACTACCTGCAAGAAATCCCAGCAGCTTCCACCGAAATTTGCTGGTCCCTGAAAATCCTGCACTGGTTTTGCATGTGGTTCCTGGAGGCTGATTTGAATGTTTTAAGCGTTTTGGCCTCTGGTTTTGTTTGCCACCCACTCCCCTGACCTGCTTTGCACTGTGACTTTCTTCTGTTGGCTGCAGCCTGCAGTTCCCCAACATCAGTCTCCATTAGGTGACACCTCTTTACCAACATTTACATGCTCAATGTACAATCAGTTAATTGCTGTGCAATTTCTCACCCAGGTGATTTATTACAAGCTCAACCAGTCACAGGCTATAATAATTAATCTGCAAATTGAGCTTGCTTTTAAATTAAGCCATGCATTATAGTAGCACGGTGGGTAAATGCCAGCTCCTTGGATTTAGAAGGCAGTGTCACTTCTCCCACCAAAACAAACCATGGTGGCTTTAATGTGGCTTTCATGTGTCCCATCATCCCCAAACACTGGGAAGCCAAAGCAAGGATTAATCTTGGGGCACTGAGGCCAATGGGTGAGTTCATTCAATTTGCTGGGAGCCATCAGCACCAGAAACCAACTTGCCGTGTGAAACAGAGCAGCTCAAGCACCAGGCTGAAAACTAATCCTAATCCCAAACTTTGCCTCTAATCCTCTGGTGTTGGACTTGACTCAAAATAGCTTGAGAATAAGAGAAAAAGAAGATTTAATTTTTCCTTGTTTTGCAGCTTCCACAGGGCTGCATCTCTCTGATCCAGCTGGGAGAGTCAATAGGTCTCAAATGAGCAATGCTTGGTATAAATTCCTCAGTAAATACCAAACGCCGTTTTGGTTTTCTGCATCTTTTAAGACTTGGGGAGGAAAGTACTGTCATGTGGGTGGGTCCATCATTTAAAGAGGACAAAAGCTGCTGGGAACGGAGTGGTGTCAGCAGCTGGAAGTTCAGTGTTTCTGTAAAAACAGCCCTTCCTATGCCATGTGTGGTTGATCGAAACCCTAAAACCTTCCTACCTTTCCTTTTTTTGTTATTTCCCCATAAATGAATCCTTTCAGAGATGATTGTTAATCCGTCCACATTTGAGCAGGGGGTCCCAGGGGTGTCTGTGGTGCTGAGCACTGGCCGTACTGCTTCTCTCCCCCCGACAGTCCCAGTGTGGTGGGTGTTCCCCCCTCTCCCTGCAGCTGGGAGCCCAGCTCCCACCCGTTCATTCATTCATTAATCCCTTTCATTCCCTGCTCGTTTGTTCGCATCCTCTGCAGCGTGGGGAGAAAATTGCAATCTTGAAAACAAATGGGAATTCATCTTCTCTTTGGAAATAAAGGCTGGTCCATTTAAATACTTTGTTCTCTTTGAGGTTTGCCTGTGTGCAGATGAGTCTGAGGTCTCCTGTAATGGAGTGGAAGCCTCGGTGCTGGGCAGGGACAAAGCAGGAAACTCATCCCTCCTCCTTTTGGATGACTCTGTCCCCGCACCTCCCGTGCTGAAGGGGGTGAGATGTATTTTCCAGGGCAGATAGGTCAGTTTTAATGAGATACCTCTGTGCTGCTCTGGCCTCCGATGCACATGATTAAAGCAAAGAGATTTGCTGATTAGCTTGGGTTTTTCTGAAGGCTGCAAGGGTATTGTGTGGCTCCTGCCACACAATGTTTGTTCCAGCCTGTGCTCAGGGGAGGTGCTGGGCTGTGGCTCCATGTGGTTGCAGATTTGCCTGCCAGGACAATGACCTGTGTGGGAGCCCTGACAGCTCTGGAGGGACCAGGATCCAAACCCAAGAAGCTGCTTCCCTCCTAGAAGCATGAGAGAGGTTTCTTGGATTCCTGGGAGGTGAAGATGGCAGTGGCATCTCTCTGTTCTGATGCCTTATTCCATCTGATCCCTTCTCTTAGACTTGTCCTTATGGAAATCACAAGCTTTGCCTGAAACTTTGCTGGAAGAGCAGATTTAATTCCAGGCAAAAGGGACACTGGAGCCCAGCCCGCCCAGCTTCCCATCACAGCTGGGCTGGGTCCCAGTGTGTGTCCATGGCTAAACAGGGTTTTCCTGAGCCAGGTGAGCTGCTGTCACCTGAGCAAGGATGACTGTGAGCCCAAAGCTCCTGCTCTGTGGTGGGGGCATGGCTCCCTGGGGGCAAGGGACTCTGAGTCAGGCTCCTGACATGGTGGAACAAGGTTTGGGGAATTTGCTTTGTTGCCTGTGTGTGAGTGGAGGCTGATTTTTTTTTTTTTCCTCACAGAAAGTGGAATGATTCTGTTGCAAAAGTGGAATGGAGTAAGTCCTCCCAGGTTGGATGTGAACAAGCTATATAGCTCCTGCAGACCATTAAGTATTCTTAAAATGTAAGTTTCCCAATTTACAGAGATGTTGAGGTGCTCTGGAAGTGGTTGCTGCTTCCTCAAGTGCCTCAGTTTAAAGCGAGCAGATCCTTGAATGGCTTCTCTCTGTCTCATGCAAGGAATTTCTTTTCCATCTTGAATAGGCTACGTTTCCTGAAAGAAAAGCTTGTGAGAGCAATGAACTCTGGGAACTGCTTATCTGCCTTCTGAAATAAAAATGCTTTTGGCCTGAAAGCCAAATGATATCTTGCACTTAGCAAAAATAACTAAAATATACTCCATCTCACATGTCATCTGCTCACAACACTGCTCTTGATCGACTTACAAAGCTGGAATTGTTTACTGTGTGACTGACAGGGTTTAGTTAGTATCAGTTTCTGGAGGGCAGTGTAGTGAATTAAATCTTGCAAAGTGACCTCAGGAGTCTTTGCTTTGGATGAGCCCATTTTACCCTCATCCTGTCCAAGTGAAATAGTGCTGCTACTTCCCTAGGATGTAGCTTGCCTAACGGGATGAGGGATCCTGTTACCCAGTGCTGGCAGTCCTTCACTGCCTTCATCCTCCAGTGTTCTTGGAAAACTGGATAATTTTGCCTGCCAGCCTGGGAACTGTTTGTCTACCACAGTGCCAGAGAGGGAAGACCTCCAGAAGCCCGTCCCACATCGCTGTCAGTGTCGTGCTGGAGAGTCACCACTCCATGGTGACAGAGCCAGTGTGACCCCCTGGGAAGAGCACTGCTGGCTTTTTCCTTAGTCAAAACTTCTTGGGTTTGCTTTTTGCCACTTGGGTTCTCCATAGGCAGAAGGGAGAATCTCCAGCTCGATCGGAATGGGTAAAGTGAGCTGTGAGCACCCAGACCTGGGTCCCTTCTGGAGGATGCAGCACATGGGCCTGGGCTGCCCTCAGAAAAAGGCATCCCTGAAGTTGTGCTTTGCTCTG
The DNA here is from genome assembly GCF_029207755.1 of Chamaea fasciata. NCBI lineage: Eukaryota > Metazoa > Chordata > Aves > Passeriformes > Sylviidae > Chamaea > Chamaea fasciata. The sequence continues at coordinate 7,236,641 of NW_027094104.1, read as the reverse complement.
CCAGCTGGAGGCTAAAGCTCCTCCGAGCCTCACTGCTCTGCCTGATTCATCCCTTTGGACTCTGCAAAATCGTGCTCCTGCTCCTCACCTTTGCTTAAGGCAACAGCCCCCAGCTCTGCAACCACGGCCAGTAAAGCAGGGGGAAAGTGCCATTTCTTGTTTAGAAAACACTGGCTGCACTAAAAATCCCTCTGTCCCTGCAACCCAGCTGGTGAAAGGAGGAGCTGTGGGCTGCAGGGGCCCAGCAGGCTGCCAGAGTGCATGGGTACAGGTTCATGGTCAAGGCTTGGTGCCCCTGGGTGGCTGGTGACCCACCTCAGCCGTGAGGCTTCTGGCTGCAGGGAAGGGTTTCCCCCTGTTTGGAGCACGGGGGAAAGGGCTGAATTGAACTTCGAATTTTAAATCATTTGGACATCCTTCCACAGAGGTCTCAGCAGGTGCTGCTGAAAGATATCCAATATCCTTCTTGTGTGGCTGCTCATCAAACTAGGGGCTGGGCTGCACTGGGTTCAGCATGTGCTAATTAATATTTATCTTTAACCACTACACAAATGCAGCTCTGTTGCCCAATCTTTAATGCAGGATGACCTGGTCCTGCTCAGCTGTGAAGGAATTTCCAGTTTTGCAGCTCTTTAAGGATAAAGAACATGAAAGGTTGAGGTTTAATTGTGCCTTCAAGTGAATTTAAGTCTCTTGAAAAAGCTGCAGGTTGAAGTAGAGATTTGGGAGGATGCAGTGCCTTGCTGCAGGGACAGCTGGTTTGGCAGGCTGGGGCTTGGGGTGTCTACAGAGAGATCAGAGCTTGTTGCCTTCTTGCAAGGTTAAAATTGGATGAGGAACTATGGCTGGGCAGGGTCTTTATTTCAGCTGGAAGGCTGAAATAGCTGAGGCCATCTCCCTCTTCCACTGGTCTGCAACAGCACTGCCAGGCTGCTTCTCCTCCCCCACTTAACTCACAAGAGAAATTAATTTCTGGAGCTGTTTCTTGCTGTTTCTCCTGAGAAGTGGAGAAATGCCAGTGGGAAAATACAGCATTTCCCCTCACCTGTCCTCTTAATTTTGAGTTAAAATGCATTCAGGCTCCTGGGAGGAAGAGCCTCTGCTGTGGTAGTCTGTCTTGGTATTTAATTTAATGCAATTTCATGGCCTGTCTCAAAAGGTCTTATTAACAAGGTGGGTGTGAATTCAGTGTGAAGGCACTCGAGCAGCACTGCCTCCAGCAGCAGTGTGCGTGGCCATGTGGTCCTAGTCCTGGTCTAGCTGTCTGGTTTGATTTTTAGCTGCTGCTGCCTTGTTCTTCAGAGGCAGCTTCTCTCTCGAGGTGGAGGAAATTATAGGAGATCCTGGGGAGAGATTTGTCATGCCCAGCACATACCCCACCAATGCTGAACCTGTTATGGCAGAGTCGAGTTGCTAGAGGGTTAAAATCCCATCACACCAGCACCAAGAGTCAAGGAAAAGAGCCCAAAATGACTGGTGGTTGTAGGTGGGAGAGACCCCACAGGCACCCTCCAGGGATTTGGAGAGCTGGGAACCTGCTGACATTTATCCTTGTAGCCCCAGTGCATCAGCAGCCTGCTGCTGCCAAAAAGCTGCATTTGGGAGTTAAAGGGAAAGAATGTGATGGAAATCCTGCAGCTGTGGGCTGCAGTGGCTGCAGGACTTTGATGTTGTCCTGTTTTCATCCTGGAGAAGGATCCTGGTGATCCTGATGTGCCTCTGAGTGTGTTATCAAAGGCAGCTGCTGATTTCCTGCGCTGTGGAGGAGGAAGGATGCTGCCTGTGCTATTGGGTTATAGTTGGCGTCAAGGCTGATGTTCCTGAATCCTTGGGCTCTTCAGCATTGCAAGCATTTACCTGAACAAGTCATGTATTGATACTGTAATCATGCCCTAAAGGCCAGAATGGGGGATCCAGGATGGGAATTGATGTGTCTGACACACCAGTAAGATATAATGATCCTCTAGGGCCCAGGCTTTGCTCTTTAGGATAAGGAGAGGAGGGAAAAAACAAACCCCAGGTGTCTGTATTAAAACCAGCAAACATGCAGAGGCTGCTTCTTGGGCAGTTTGGGGACAATTGGCACTGAGGTGAGCTTGTACAGCCCTTCTTGTGGAGCTGAGCTGCCTCCCAGTCAGGGAAGAAGAGCCCTGGCTCGTTGTGTGGATGCACAGAGGGTGTCACTGGCAGGATCCAGAGCCAGGCTGGGGAATACTTCAGCTGTGGGCTGGAGGTGTGGGAAGGAGTGTGACCAAACCCCAGCAGCTCGCAGCTGTGTTTGTGAAATCCAGCAGAGATGGCCCTTTGCTGCCCTGGCTTTGTGTGAAGCCCCAGCTTCTGGGAAGAGCTAAAAATTGATAACAGCATCCAAAGGGGGGGCTCTATTCTCTCCTGTAATGACTCACTGGTGCAGCCATGGGCTCATTGCTGCGTGCTGCTCTGCCTGAAAGGATGGTTAATATGCTCTGTGCAGGCACTACTAGTTTGCATCCCTTACCCACTTTGTTACTGGTGTAACTGCACCCAGCTGCAAATTAATTGGGACTTCATTGTCTCAGAGCAAATTGCTTGCAGATGTACCATAAATTCGAAGCCCGTGAACTAGACTGGGGTGGGGCTGGGTGTGCTCTACACCACTCTGCATCAAACTGATTGACAGTGCTGGGAGGGAGGGATGCAGCTGTGCTCCAGAGCAAAGTTATCCCAGCCCTGGGTGCCTACAGCCTTGCTCAGGGAGCCTGAGAGGAAGTAAAAATAGGAAGAGGGTGGTGCTGGCTAAGCTCTGAAATGAATAGCTCTTTGTGGAAGTATCTTGGTGTCATTTGTCATCTCTTTGTGCTGCACTGGGGTCTGGGGTGCCATGGGTGGGGGAGAGCTCTGGGAGCTGGGATTGATCCCTGTTCCCTGTGGGACTGAGGGTCTCGTTGTGCCTGGGCTGGAAGCGCTTTGGCCTGCACATGCAGGCTGGTTCTGGAGCTGGTTTTATCTTCACCCAGCACAAGCACAGCATGAGTGAAGTATTCCCTCTTTTCACAGCATCGACAACGGCATAACATTAGCGATCCCAAATTAATGATATGTTGAAAGCTCAAGGCTAAGGCAGCAGGAATTAATATCCTTGAGACCTGTCTAGTTCTGCCTCTTCTGACACCTCCTAATTTTCCATGTAAATTGGCTTATGGATCCCTGGCTCTAAGGCTGTCTTGTGTGCTGGGGGAGTCTGGCGTGTCTGCTAGGAAATTATCCAGAGTAATGGTAGGGTTGTAATTGTGCTGTAGCTATTCAGATCTGCCTCCCCTGTGTGGACGTCCTCTCTGTGACTATCTGAATAATCACTGCATTTAGAGCAGTTTCACACACATTTCAGGTTTGTTAAATACTCCATGCCAGCGTGTGATGGGCCTGTGTGTGCACAGTTGTGCTCATAATAAAACATCTTGTTTAATCCTTCTGTTATATTGACCCAACCGTGCGTGAACAGCAGGGACAGTTCTTATGTACACACCTAGAATAAGCCCAGGCTTCAGCTTATCCAAGCAAAGTAAACAGACCCAGAATTTTGGAGGAAGTAAATAAAGGTGTGAGCACAGCTGCAGGCAAATCCATTCAAAAGGTATTGATTTGCTTCATTCTGGACCTGTTACTGTACACCAGGACAGGCTGAAATCTGTTTCTGACTTCACAGAAAATCAAACGTGGGAGTTGATTTTTCAAAAACTAATGTTGCAATAGGGACAAAAAGCTGTACAAGTAATTTGTTCAACAGAAATTCATTCAGCTTTTTAATTAAAAAAGGTTTATTGACTGGTGTGTTTTAAGTGCTGATGATTTGAGGACTCTATAGCACAATGAGAATTTGTCCCTCCACACAAATATAATAAATAAAAACAGAGTATGTTTTTATATATAGAGCCAGAGTCCCTTTGTGCTATGGCTTTGCAATTGGAAAGTTCCCTCAATTTGCACATTGCAGTCCTGCTTACTTTTGAGGCCTGAGCTGAAGATGGGAACCATAGAAACATCAATAATAAATCCCCAGAAGAAAAGGAAGCTTTGCTGAAATAGCGTCCCTGCTTGACCCTGAAAGATGGTTATGGAAACAAAGCTGTGGGAAGCTGGAGGCACAGCCAGGTGTGTGCCAGCCTTCAGTGGATGCTCAGGGGGTGCAGATGTCCCTTTCAGGTTCAGCCCACCAAAGGCTGGCAGCTGCTTTTAGGTGGATGTGTATGAGGGCAGGGAGCTTTGCTGAGTCCAGGACAGAGAATGAAGTGTTCATTCAGTCCAAGCACCCAACTTCTGCAGTATCTCAGCAGAGATGCTCTAAGCACCAACTTCACTCTGATCAGCTGAAGTACTTTTGTCTGTCAGGGAGGAAATGAAAATGTGCAGACCAGAAACTCTCACAGGCTCAGGAAGGATGTTCCATTCCCATGCTAGAGGGTTGTGTTGCCAGCATCCCCTCGCTGACATTTTGTGCTTTGTTGGGTTTACTTTGCTGTGTGGGGTGTTTTGGCAGCAGCATGGCCAGGGAATGCCTGTTGGGAGCCTGGACAGGTGCTGAAACCCCTTTGCCAGCTGGACTGAAGAGTTATAAACAGCCAAAATCAACTGTCCTGAAAGAGCCACTAACAAGGCAATCAGAATGCAATAGATTTTGGTAAAACTTGCCTCTGGTTTTAAACAGCTCAATAATTCTATTCTCAGAGTGTACTTGAAGGGCTTGGAATTGACTGTGAGGGGTTTTTTTAAAATTTATTTTCTTCCTAAAGAGAAAGTAGCAGGACCTAACTTCTGGAGGTGGTATATTTAAAAAGAAGAAACCCAACCAATTCTTTCTTTCATGAAGAACAAGAAGATTGTTTCCCTTTTGCTACCCTTCCCTCAGTGCTGAAATTGTCTTGCTCTCTGAGTGTCCAGTCCCCATTGCTCTTTCTGGAGCTTAGAACAATCCTCCCAGGGGTGCTGCTCACTTCTCTTGACTATTTCCACTCCTCAAGTGGCACAAACAGTGCTGACTGGTCTCTTTGCCAAGTGCTTAGACCTTCCCTTCATCTGTTTTCCTTCCCTCTGTCCGTAACATCACCCTTGCTCATGGATCTTGTTTAAAGACATCTCACTCCCTGTGATTTGGTGAAAACTGTCCAGCTTTTCCCAGATGACATAGCCAGGTCCCAGCTCTTGTCTCCTCACCACTGTCAGTGCTATCCCAGATTCCTCCTGTGTAGGATTTACAAATCAAACCCAGTCTGAGTAACACTGCCCTTTCCTAGCTCATCGTCAAGGGGTGAGGAAGGAGCAGACTAAAGGAACTGTGGAATTTGCTTAAACTTGATATCCTCAGAAGTTATCCCATTCCTCTTTAAAGAAGGGAAAACACAGCTGGCAGATCTAGGTGTCCCAGCTCCTCACTGGCTGCTGGAATCTCTTTTCTGGGAGCAGTTCTGTACATCAGCAGTGTGTCACCCTGTCTTGAACTCATCTGAATGAAGCAACACTCACTGCTGGGCCATCTCCCCCAGCCCATGGGATGTATCTGAGATCTTTGCAGCGTTTGAAAAAAGCATATTTAAAAGAATTAGGACCATGAGGTGGTTTGGGGGGATTAGAGGAATGGAGGTTGTGTGCTGTCTTTAACACGTCAAGGCTTAACTGCTCTGCCTGGTCCTTGGCGCTGCATCTCCTCGGCAGCTTTGGTCTGTCACTGGTGGCTTTGTCTTTTCTTGAGCCACCCACTGTCCTCTCTTGGTTTCCTTTCCTCTACTAAAGGAGAGTCAAGATAAGCAGTTGCCTTTCTCAGCAATACTGGAGATTTTATCTGAGACAAGAGCCTACACTTTCCAAGGATCAAATGACCCTCATTATTCTCCTGTCTGCAGCCCTCATCTGAGGTTTGGGTCATAAATACTTGTAAAACATCTGAAATTTTTAGACTCAGGAACTAGAGGACAGCAACATGTCAGCTTTCCTTCTTAACAGCTCATTTTGGTGGTGAAATCAGAGCCCTGAGATGTCAAACTCCATTCTTAGGCAGCCAGAAGAAGCTTTTGGCATGACTCAGACCTTGTTTTGCTTGGCTTTTCTCTATTCCCATGTCATAAATTTCCGAGGAAGCAGTGCTGAGTGAGAGGAGGCTCTGGATTTCCCCCTGGGGCCAAGGGGTCAAAGGGGTCTGAGGCTGCCCATGCCCCTGTCCCATTTCCTTGTGCCACCGTGGACTGAGCACTGCTGCCATTGCCTCCTGGATGCACATGTGCAGGGTGCCATCCCATTTTGGAACAGGTCCCCACACCCCTTGGGGAGGAGTGGTTTGGTCCCAGAGCGTGTTCAAGGCAGGTTCCCTGGTTAGCTGTTATTGTAGGTGTGAGGGTGAGTTTGGAGATAAAATAAAATAAAATAAAATAAAATAAAATAAAATAAAATAAGATAAAATAAAATAAAATAAAATAACAAACTCCAGAGTGTTTAGGTCTTCATGATGTTCTTCTGAAGGATAACTACCCAGCTCAGCCTCTTTTTCCATCCTGTAGCCTTCAGAGCACTAGGTGAGCTGGCAGGACCAAAGGGAAAGGCAGAACCCGACTGTACTCAGCACAGCCCTTTTCCCAACTGCACACAAAGCTGGTCTGCTCCTCTTCCCACTAAAGCCAGGAGTAATTAGCTGTGCTGTGGCAATATAATGAACAGTGGGGCTGGATTTACTGGGTAAAGCCTCCCTCAGAACACAGGAGACATCTTAATTAGCCCGATTGGGCCACTACACGATTCAGGGTTGATGGGGAGAGGCTGGAATGCTGTTTTTCTTTTTTTTTTTTTTTTTCCTTTTACCCTGAGCCTGAGAGTGTCAGGAAAAAAGGGGGGAGGTTTCATTAAAATCCTCCCAAGAAAGACACATGATTTATTTCTCATGGAACAATCGATGTTTCCCATGCTGCAGAAAGGCTGAATATTAATTACAGCAAATGAGCCCCTTCTTATTGAGCTGCCAGTGTTTGTTCTTAGACCTGAGCCCCTGGTACTGACTGGGGGCTGTGACTGGCACAGCCTGGGAGCAAATGTTCATGTGCTTTCTTCAGTGGCAGCAGTTGGCTGAGGAAAAATATCTGGATCTGAATGAAAGCAAAGGACTTGTTCTCACTCTGAGAGGTGACATTTTACTCTTTTCTTTTTCTTCTCAAATAGTTTCTGTGTTGATAACATGACAAATGTACAAGTCCAGAGCACCTGAAGGCCTAAGCTGAAATGCTAGCTGGAATCTTGGTGGTTGTAATGAGGTGACCTTTATGAAAAACAAAAGTGGGAGGGAGTTAAGTCCCCAAAATGTTTTGTGCAAGTTGAGATTTAAGTCTTAATTCATGAGCAGAGAGGAAGGAGGACAGGGAGCCCTGATGTGAACAGTCTGCTCCTTTCACAAGCTCTTTCAATTTTGTGGTGGGAGGGACCTGGCTGCTGGAGAAGGTGCACCTCCAAGAGCGAAGTTCCTAAGGGAGTAAGTCAATAAGAACTTTTAGTAACTCTCATCACTGATAACTTCACCCACTGTTTCCATCCCTCTGCTTATCCCTGTTGAGTGCTCTGTGCCAAAATGTGCATGAAAATGTCAGCATTCGGCTTTCTGTGTTCAAGCCCCATGGGAGAAGGGGGTAGAGGATTGGAGCCTGGAGTGGGATGTGGGTGTGAGATGTCGTGCTCCTGGATGGGGCAGGAGTCCTCCTTGCTGTGGCTGCCTAAGGAGAGCTCTGCTCTCTCCCCTGAAGTGTCTGGTGGAGCAGGGAGCAGCAGACCAGTGTTTCCAAGCTGCTGTGCTTACAGCATCATATGTAGGAAGATAATTGTAAGAGCTCCTCCAGACTTAGCAAAGGCAACTGAATAGTAACTAAACACCAGAATAATTAAAATGATGTCACTGACTCTCAGGCTGCCTACTCTGTGAGTGGAAACCTGCAGGGGACACAAGAGCACAGGTTGGAGGGAAGGGCTGATTCATCTGCCAACTCAGTTTTAAGTGGAAGAAATAAGGTTTAAAGCTTAAACAGGGACATGCTCCAGTTCTGGTTTAACTGAAGCTTGGAAAAATCATTGCCCCAAATGCATTTTTGTGGGTCCAGACCCTGCAGATCTTATTGCAATGCAGTGCTGGACGATGATGCAGTTGGTATGTGAGGTAGGATCTGCTTCCTGGTGTGCTAAAAACCCCCTCACTGCTGTGGTATCAACTCATCCCTGGTACGATGGGCAGAACCTGGCTCTCATCTCCAAAGGACTGACCCTGTGTGGACCTGCAGGACGAGGCCTTGAGCCTTCAGTGGTGCTTGTGCTGTTCAGCTGCTGTTGTGGGCAGGGTGAGGCTTTGGAGGAGCAGAGGACAGAGGGCTTCCTGCAGAGGCTGGACCTGACTCCAGCAGTGTTTAGAGATTGTGAGAGGTACTGAGGTGACACCCTGATAGCTCTTCTGATACGCTTGGCCTCAGTGCCTCTGGAAGCACCTCTCTGTGCACTGCCACGTCTCACGCTGAAGCCGCTTCTCAAAGGGTGACTTTGCAGTTGTTGAAGCCCAGCTCTACCCTTTGGGAGGAACCAGTGCTGCTGCTCTCCCTGAGCCAGTCTGGGACAGCAGGAGTGGTGTTTTCCATAGCCAAGGCAGCCCTACTGGTAGAAAGATGTGAGAGGAACCATTATTGGGTCCTATACAATCATAGGAGCTGTTTCCCAAAGGGGATGTGGATAGGGACAAAGGCACTCAGAGCTGGTCTCCTTTCTCATGCCCTTCTGCAATTGTGATCTACATCTCTTAGCAAAATTTTTCCTTCCAGTGGTGCAGTGAGTTCCCTGCTCAAATGCTGCTCTGTAAATGTAAATTCTGGAGGCTGGAGGGCTCTCGTGTGCTGGAGGAGCCCTTCACTGGGAGATGGGGGCTGTAGAGGAGACATTTCACTTTTACTTCTCTCCTGTGGTTGTGTTTCCTTTTTGCTGCCCTTCCCCAGTCCCACAGCGGGGTTGGAGCCAGCGGAAAGGCTGTGGGGGTTTGGCTGTGCTGCTTTGCTAGCAGGAGGTGAGGAGGGAAGGGCATTGCTGTGTGGTCTCTGCATCTGCAGGAGGATTTAGGAGAAGCCAGTGGGCTGGGAATGTATCCGTACCCTCCACGTGGCTCCTCTCCCACCGGTGAGTCTGCTGAATGAAATGTGTTCAATTAGCAGCCCAGGAAGTCTGAGGAAACAGGATTAGTCAGGTTCTGGCTGTGTCCCAGGGGCCAGTGAGTCACCCCACCTTTCCCTCCTCCCCACCCTGCAGCCTCCATCCGTGTGCTCCATCACGGCTGAAGTTTTCTCCTGGGCAGGTTTAGCTGTGCAGAGACTTCAGGTGGAGAAGGGTGTCCAGGGAAGGATGTCACCAGCTGGGCTCCAGGGACCTCAGCTCCAGGGATAGCTTGGCAGAGCTGTGACTGGGGGAAGGAAGGGATTTTTTTGCTGCCTGTGGGGACACAGGGAGGTGGAGAGTGGAATAGAGGTAACTGAGAAGGGTGAGCTGGGGACTGAATCCTGCCACGACCAGCCAAGGATGGCTTTGTCACTAGCAGGGAAAGTAGGAGTGAGTAAAAGTAACTGGACCATCTGCCCTTTTGTGGGAGTTTATCAAGAGCAGAGCTGTGACATGTGGCTTCACTTGCACCTCTGAGGACAATGAGGGGAAGAGGAGGGGCTGGAGAGTGAACCCATCTGTCGCCCTGCTGTCTGACAAGGCCGCTCACAAACACATGGGATAAGTGCTGGCAAAATGAGCAGAGGAAATTTGTCTCCTCGAGCGTAGTAGGCTGTTGTTCTGAAAAAACAGATTGAATAGTTTTTCTATCACCCTTTGGTTTTGGGGGAGTTTTCCCCCCTGTTTTTTTCAGCTGGATTTCCTTTCGATTGCTCTCAAGATAGAAAATGGGGCCGTGTATGGGACACAGGACTGCTGGGAAATGAGCTGCCTTACCTCTGTGCCCTTCTCATGATGCCTCTCAGGCAGCCCCCACAGCACTCCGGGCTCTCCATCCCTGCACAAGTATCTGTGCCCTTCCCTGCTTTGCAATTCCCTTTATTCAGGCTCTGCCCTTGGTAACCAAGGCACTGAGACAGGAGATCACATAATAAATACAAAGAGCAGAGAGACAAAGAGGTAAAGCTGAACACAAACTAGAATGTCAATGGACTCTCTGAATAAAGCCAGCTCTGAAAATGTAGGAAAAGGGATAGGAGATTTGGAGGAGGTCACACCAAGGTGTGAGCACAGAGATTGTTTAGCTCCTGGAAGGTCTTGCCTTATTGTCTAGGTAGGGTGACACCTCTGAAGGCATTTGATCAATAGGTTTGCTCCTAAGAATAGGCTTTTGTTCATCTTGCCCGGTGCTTTGGGGTGAATTTGGGAAGCTGACAAAAGTTAAATGCTAGCTGTGTTCTTTGCTAGTTTGCTTCCTGTCTGTGCCTCTCTTCCCAGCCACTCAATACATGCACAGGTGTCCACATCCTTGTCTTCCCAAGGAGTGTTTGGCACACTTTCATGGATGTACATGGAAAGGGAAGGACCCCACAGCCAGTATTTAAGCATTTGGACTAGGAAACCCCTTCAGGACAGGCAGGAGAAACTTGAGGGAATGGAAACCATGAGACTTTACAGGGTGGTGGGAAGGGGCACATGGATAAATGGAAGCCTTGTCCATGGTGTTGGGACCAGTCTCTCCAGTATGGCTTTCCACCTCGCACAGATGAGATCTACAGGACTTCAGCCTGGGAAGGTGCCCATGTTGTGGTTAGTGTTGGACTGGTGTGTTGACTTCAGCGTGATGAGATCTGGGAAATGTCAGCCCCACAAAACAAACCCCTTCTGAGTGCTGCACCAGTTGGTGCTGGGGTGGCCTCCCTTCTTGGTTAGCCCACTTGCCCCTGTGGTTTTTAGCACATGTTTTGCCACACCAGTCAGATCGACTCACTTCAGATGGGAACAGACTCGTTCAACCATAAACACCTTTACTGTGTAAGCAAGATAATATCTTCAATGTACTGCTCTCCGAGAAAGCCCTGATAACTCAGTCTGTTTTCATTTCTCATACTTTCCTTATGGCTGGCACTACAGGAAGAAACACCCACCCAGTCATTACCACCTCCTTTCCCAGAAAAGTGTGCCAGTTCTTCCCTTCCCTGCCTCATGGGAGAAAGGTAACACAATAGCTTCCCTTGTCCTGAGGGCAAGTCTGGCTGGCACAGCACACATCCTCCTCGACCTTCGCTCCATCCGAGCCCTTCTGGGAGAGCACTGACCAAAGAGCAAAGCAGCTCCATGAAAAACAGCAGGTGGAAATTCCTGGCAGTTAAAACGGACCAAAGACTTTCGAGCCATAAAGCCTGAAAGTTGCGCAGGTGTCCGGCTTTGTTGGCCGGGGAAACACAGGTGAAAAATCCACAAGATATTCTCAGTCACAGTCTGAATGTGCTGGTTTTGACAGAGCCTGGAAGAAAATTCAGAGGGACCCTGTTCTGAGGTTTGTTCAATGACTCAGAAAGCAACGTGCTGCATCTGATGGTGTCAAAGGTGCTGGTGTTGCACACCTGACTGCTTTGATCGCCGGAGGTGAGCGAATGGCCGTGCGCTTCTCTACAGGGTGTAGGCTGAAGTGTTGGCTGTACCTAAAAGTGCTTACAAGTGTGGTGTGTGTGCATTAGGTGCACCTGTGAGTGTGTGTGTGGCTTAGGACATCCTGTGCAGGTGACAGTTTTGCTTTGGAGCTGAGTAAGGGTGAAATTAAGTCCTGGGCATATCGTGGGTGGCTGGTGGCGTGAAACCATAAGTGTGGTATAACAAATTCCTTTGGACTGTTTGATGTTTTTAATTCTTTAAATTAAATCCATCTACAGTAACCAGTCCCTCCGTGTCTGACAAAGTGTTGAACAATGCCTGCGTGGTCCCTGTGGAGCCCGGCACAGGCTGCCGGTGTAATCCCTGCTTTGAGCTGATCTCTGCTGTCTTTTCTCTACTTTATAATGAGCAGAGTTACTTCCTAACCTCCGACTGTTAAAGCCGCACATGCAACACACAGACATTTAATTTACCCACTTTTAACTTTGTGTAAAGCATTTGTTATTTTTGAGGAAGCTGCATAAGCAACTCTGCTTCCCCTGAGCTGCTTTTTCACAGTTTCTTGCTCCACAGATCTCAGCACAATGTGATTTTTAGTCCAGCTTAAAACTCTCTGCCAGGGGTTCCCCAATGGCCGTGCAGACTGTGAGGCACAAGAGCAGCATGAAGAACTAGCACTGTGAAAATCTGCTCATTGGCATGAAAAGCCACAAAGCTGGTGTTAGCAGCAGTACTTTTGAGAATTCTTTGCAGTCCCTTGAAGCAGTGTGATTATTACGTGTCTGATTTTGCTTGAAATATTTAGGATTAGCATCAAAATGAGCCAGTTCTTGGAAATGTTTTGGTTGCCAAACAATACAGCCCACTGGAGGCAGATGGAGCGGGACTGAAAGGCCAAGCAACAGGGTTGTGTGAGACTTCTGTCCCCCAGATCTCTCTGCTGTGTGCTTCTAGGATATCAGCACAGCCAGCAAAGTCTGCAGATTACTTATTAAAAATATCTATATATGACATTGTGGTTCAAAGGTTCAAGGTTTGAATGAAGAAACTCTGTGTTGACAAGCTGCTTAGGAATCCTGGTCGGGCCAAGAGGTGAGGAATTGTTGGGCAGTGTTGATAGAGGTTTTACTCTTGTAGGGTGAACGTTCCCCCTGGAAATCCTCTGTCCTTTCTCTCTTTTCTGTTCATCCTCTTTGGGGGCCCAGTGGTGGCAGAGTCCTCCTGTGCAGGATGAAAAGCAGCAGCACACAGCATCTCATAGGCTGGAAGCAGTGCAGGAGCAGAGTAATGGAAAGGAGAGGCACCTGCATTTTGGAGGTGCAAGTCTGTAGTCCATAGGCATCTCCAAGACCTGCCTGAAGCTGCTGCTCCTCCATCAATTCACAGATCCAGAGGCTTTCTGCTGCCCTCCCTTCAGAGCGCCCTAGTGAACAGCCACAGTCACCGGCAGCGAGCGTGGGGAAAAGTCCTCCAGAAACTGAGTCTGCTGGGTGGATTCTGGCGCCAGCTTCAGGCACACACTGGCCTCTGTCATGCTGTTGTTGTTGGCAGAGCTGCTGTTGCGACAGGGCTCTTTGGCCGGGCGAATGGCCACCAAGAACTGGCGCTTGAAGGTCTCGCTGAGGGCGATGTAGAGGAAGGGGTTGAGGCAGCTGTTGGCGTAGCCCAGGCTAATGGCAAAGTTGTAGGCGTAAAAGAAGGCCGTGGATGGGGTGTCGATGCCCAGGTGAACAAGCTGGAGGATGTAGAAGGGAGCCCAGCAAATAAAGAAGGCGGAACAGATGGCGACTGCCATTCGGGTGACCTTCTTCGTACGCACCTGGAGACTCCTCTGGGGCAGCGGGACCACGGTGGTGGCCATGTGCTGCAGGATCTTGAAATAGACCACGCAGATGATGACCAAGGGCACCGCAAAGGCCAGCATGAACTGATAGAGGGTGAACCAGTAGATGTCGGTCTCTGGGTTGGGGAGCAGGAGAGCACAGCGCACAGTGCCGTCCTCCAGGGGCATGAGGCCTGCGTACATCCACACGGGAATGATGGTCAGGAAGGACAGGAGCCACACCAGGCAGATGACGAGAGCCGCGACACACGGCGTCCGAACGTAGGTGGACTTGAGGGGGTAGACGGTGGCCAGGTAACGGTCCAGTGTCATCACTGTGAGGATGTTGGTGCTGGTGATCTGGCTGTTTGTGTCCAGGGCAGTGATGATGGTGCACAGGGGAGCTCCAAAGTACCACGAGCCATTGCCTAAGAGCTGGTGGATGAGGAAGGGCATGCCCAAGAGGAAGAGGAGGTCCACGATGGAGAGGTTGAAGATGAAAATATCGGGCACAGTCTGTTTGCATCTCAGCTTCTTCTTCTTGACGATAGTGTAGATCACAATGAGGTTCCCCATGATGCCCAGGAAGCAGATGATGCTGAAGAGACTGGGCATGATGACGTTGGTGTGTGGTGCTGACTTCTCTGCTACTGCCAAAAGAAACCAAAGCAGTGAGTGCAACCCAGAGACAACCTCTTTACAACTCGGTGTGCTTGCCCTGTCCTGCAGATGGACCCATCCCCATCAAGGACATAGATGGGAATGATTTTTGATACACTTTCCAGCACCTGGAGAGGCTTAGCTGGGGATTTGGCACTTCTTTTCTTCCTCTCAGTGCGTGCAGCGTGCCACCCAAACCTGGCTATATGTAGGTATCTTTCCTCAGCTCCCCCAATGTTCTTCTGTCCTGCTCTGCAGCTCTTCAGCCCTTTTTTGAGGGACTAACCTCTGGCTGGCGTGCCTCTGCATTCACCAGCACCTGACAGAGTTGAGAGTAACTTTTATTCCGTGGAGTGAAGTGTTTTTAGCTGTTTTTGAGGGGAGTGTATGAGGCAGCTTGCGCTTCACACACTGGAGAAGTAAAACCTTTCTGCAGGTGCCAAAATCTGGATGAAGTCAATGCTCAAGCTGCTGTCAGAAAGCTTCAGTTCATCTGTTGAGTAGTTTCTCTATTGTCTGGTATAAGACACAGAGTACATTGACCATGGAGGCAGACAGCTCATGCTTATCTGTATGGTGAGATCTGGGACTGTACCCTGGCTGTGCCCCTGTTCTCTTATCAAGGTTAGGCCAGAGAACGTTCTCCTTTCCGTCTTCCTTCCCTGCCTCTCTCCCTTTCTCTAGATTTTTCCTACAAAGAAATCCAAATATGTGGCCAGACAAGGATTGGGAGTATGTTTCAGAGGGACCCTTCAACAGGGATTGTCCTAGGAGAAAAACAGCTTAAAGCTGCTGTCTTTGAGTTCTGGGTGTGGGTGGATTTCCAAGGCAAAATTCTTGCCTGGTAACACTTCACTTATCCATGCCAGTGCTTGACTGTTCCTCTTTGGGGTGGGACCCCCAAACATAATCAAATTCACATTGGCCTTCTCCCTCCCCTGGGTATAAAATCCCATTTTGAAGCCACAAGCTCTTGGGCACAGGAGGTGATGTCAAAGGCAGTGATGGTGGTGCTCTCTGTTCTGCAGGGTTCCCGTGTATTGAAGTCTAAAATAGCCCTTCTTAGTTGAGGCAAATTTCATTTCATCTCATTACTCCTCTCCTATGGGACCTTGCAGGGTTTTTTTCTAGGAAATGGTTTTGAGTGAGTTATTTATGTGGCTGTTGCAAGGACTGTGCGTGACAGCCCCTCAGCCTAGGCTGCCTTTCATTGAATTGCAGATGATTCAATGTGCTGTTAATTGGAAATGCTTTCAGCCACTGAACTGTTCCATCTCCGTAGCAGCAGAAGTGGGGAAGCCTCCTCCAACAGAACCTAGGGAAATCTTGAAAATGAGATTAAGTGAAATAACAGATACTTACAGGTGTAGGCTTTGCCAAAAGCAGTGTCTGTTTGCTGAAGTGGTATTTGCTGACTTTGACCTCTGGAATTCTTGAGTACAAACTTCTCCACATTTGCTTCAGTGTGACAGAGAAGTTTGACAGAATTGGCAAGATGACTGGGGCTACAACACTGGTCTGTGGCTGGAAATGTCTGTGCCATATTTCAATGCTCTTAGAAGTGGGCCATGATAAGCTGCCACTGGCTCAGTCCTTCTGGCATTAGGAAGCAGCCAGCTTAGGCATGAACAAGTCCAAGGCCAATGCCAGAACCCAATAAAGCAGTTCCTGCACCATTTTATTGGGAAGCCTCTCTGCAGGTGTTGGAAAGCAGCCAATGAGGAACAGGAGAACTAGCAGGGGCCTGAAGGTGGAAGCCAGGCTTGGCTGATAAGACAAAAAAGCTTTGTCCAGACCATTTGTGGGGGGTTAAGTGGTCCCTGTTCCTCCTGGTGACCCATTAATGCAAGGAAATGTCCCCTGTTATGTGATTTTAAGTAGATAACCTACAGCCATCAGCATTTGAAATCCGACACTCTTGAGCATCCAAAGATATCTCAAGCCTCGTTAATGCTGGAAGATGGAGGACTAGAAACTGGAAGATGATGTTTCTGGTTCTGCTGTTCTGCATGTAGCTGTTACGAGTTCTGATCTCCTTTCCCTTAACCACAAACTTTATGAGTGTGGTGGGAAAGAATTGTTTGAGTGAAATATAAATGCCACGTGGTTAGGTGGAAATTGGGACAAAATGTCCCTTTCCTGCTGTATAATCAATACAGTGCTCATGGTGATTCCGTAACATTTGGAATGAGCTCAGCCAGCCTCAAAGCAGGACGTGTGGACGCCCAAAGGCTTTGTGTGAGAGGTGGTCTGTGCAGTGCTGTAGCATCTGTCCTGCTGATGGCGTGTGTACAAGCAGGACTTGCAAGAATTCTCAGCTGCACTAATTTGAAGCTCTAGTTCATGTGTGTTTTATAGGCTGGAGTCAGAAGAGCACATCTATCAAATACTCTAAAGTTCTGTGTTTTCTAAAGTCTCTTTCATCTTGAGACATCGTTGAATCTGAATTTTCAGTGCTGCTTTTGTGCATATCCAAGTGAATATATTTTATATTTAAGCAACCACTTCAGGCATTGATTTGTCCTTGTTTGTAGGTCTGTGGCTGGCTTGATAGGTTTTTTTAAAGTCCCAAAGGGGCTGCACTATGTGAACTGAATGAGGACTGGGCTAATTTTTTCTTTTCTCTAAGGTGGTTGTCGTTCTAAGCCATACCCTGACACGTAGGAGACTTCATCTTCACTGCATTTCAGAAGTACCTAAGGCACACTTTTGGTTTCTAAAGGACTGTGCTGGTGCAGAGAGAGTCAAAGACCACATATAAATCACCCTCTGTAGAAGAGTTTCACCAACTTGAACCACTGAGAACTGTCTTGCCTGATCCTAAACTATTGGTTCGAAAACAGGGTCCTATGGAGAAAACGGGAGACTGGTGAGGATCTCTGTATCCCTCTCCAGCGCTATCTCATCCTCTCTGCGCTTCCCTCCCTGTCTAGCCGGGCCGGTTCCTCCCTTCCCAGCAGCCAGGACCTGCGGGCTGCCGGAGTTTGCCGCCTGGCAGCCAACAGGTAGCGGCTGGCTCCGAGCGGCCGTGGCCAGCGGCGGGGTCGGGCTGTGTTCGAGCGCGGCGCGGTGCCCGGGAGGGGTCCCGCCCCCCCGGGGGCCACGGCCCGTCCCTCCGCCCGCCCGGCGCTGTCCGGCCGCGGGTGCTGAAGGCGGCACGGCCCGGGCGGGGTGCGGGGGGTCCCGGCTCCCCCATCGCCCCCATCCCGCTGAGCCCCGGCCCGCGCAGCCCCGCTCACCTGAGCCGTTCCGAGCCTCCGGCGCCGAGAAGTTGCGGGAAGAGTTGCCGGGGGCCATGGCAGCGAGTGCCGGGACCCGGGACGGAGAAAGTTGGGCAAGTTCCCCGTGCGGCTCCGCGGTGGGATGGGCTGGGCCCCCGCGCTTTCCCGGCGGGATGCGGGAGGAAGGAGCCCTCCCACAGCCGGCGAGCGGCGGCTGAGGCTCGGCTGCGCTCGGTTCCGCTGCCGCCCCGCCGAGCCCGGAGCAGGTTCTGACATCAAGCAGCAGCTGACTCGGGCAGACACGCCGGGGGCGAGCGTCCCTCGCCGCCGCCGGTGGGAGGGAACGCGGGTGCGGAGCGCGGGCTGGGCAGTGCCCCTTCACATCACACCCCCAGGGGATGGCGGGGATCTGCGCCCTCCCGCTCACAGCCAGCCTGCGGTGGCCGGCGTCAGGAGGAGTATCAGATTTTTGCCTTTAAAGTAGCGCTCTGATCAGCCTTCAGTGTGTATTTTTCTCTTTACAGACACATGCACTTTTCATCCCCGAGTCATAGGCGCAGCCCAGTGGGGCTGAAGGACGTTAAGGAAGCGAATTACCCACTGAAAAAAACTGTTCCTTTGACCCTCTGACGCCTCTAACTTCAATTCTAACCTGAGACACTTCATTTGTAATTAATTCTCTGCTGTTCTCTGCTGTTCTGCTTCTTGCCACAGCTCATTTGCTTCCTGGCTCCAGAAATGAGCTCTGTTGCTAGCTCAGATTTTATTTGTCTTCTATTTGCCTTAAAAATACTAGGCAAGGACTCCCTTGGGTTTTGAGAAGCTGTTTTACTCTTTTTCTTTGCCTTGCCAGAGCAGTAGCCTGTGGCTTTTTGTGGCTTTGAGCTGATTGTGTTGTGCTCCTGGCCATTGTTTATACATGAGATGGATTCCTCCATTAAGGTTTGATAAATCACATGTTACCAAGGCAAACAGATCGTTCTGTACCTCGGAGCACTTCCTGCACTGAACAAAAAAAAAAAAAACCCACCCATGATAATGTGTCAGAAGCCTGTGAGAAATCCAGCAGCAACAGGCAAGGTTTCCTCTGTGGCAGAGCACAGTGCAGGGGATTTGGTTTGCTTTATAAAAACGACATGTCTGTCTGGAAATCTCCCTTGCTTCTGTCTCTTTCTTTCTGTAGTTCCAAAGGCTGGCATCAACTGCACGAGACATTTTTCGGTGCTTCATAAGTCTGTAGGAATCAACCTGTACCGGTGAAAGGGAGGCCCAGCACACACAGAGCAGCAATCCCGGTATGGGCTGTCAACCAGATTTGACAGCAGCATTTTCAGTACGGGCCATTTTTGTGTAAACCAAGGATGTTCATCATTGTTAGGTTGTCCTCTAGTGGACCAGCAGCAGACACAAACCTGGTGCACATTTTGCCCTGATGTTGAAGCTCTTAGAAACCAGAGACAGGCTGGGGCCATTTTGTCTGGTTAGGTATCTGTGGTATCTAAATTTTGAACATGTACAACTTGTGAAAAAGTGGTGTTTCTCAGTTAATATTTTCTTTAAAAAAAAAACAACCCTGCCTTTTCTTTTCTTTAAAAGCTCTTTCCTTTGCATCTTGGGTGAATGTTAGTGTTCATCTGTATGGGGTTACTGCTGCAAAGCAAGCAGCAGTTTGTGTGTGGGTGTTGGAGTGTTGTGAACAGGGTGCTGTCCTCTGCAGAGAGTGCCTTCAGATAATTTAGTTTTATCCAGGCTTGAAGTATGGATTAAGATTCATTGTTTGCATGGGAAACTGGTAGGCAGTTGCTATTCCAAACATTTTCCCGGCATAGACAAGCTCCTACTCACTTTCCCTGGAGAGGAATGTGGTATCTTATAGCTTTCAAAGAAAGAAGCTGACATTTAAATATAGCAGTTGTTCCAAAGCACGACTTTAGTTTTACTTTGCAATCTCAACTATTGCTGTTCACTTAAAAATGCCTCATGCATGAGGAAGCTGTAATTCCTTCTTCTCAGCTGTAGAGGCTGAGAAAAGGCACAAAACCCCACAGCAGCTCTTTTCCTGACATGACAAAGCCATGCTCAGCATCTGAGATCTGCCTCACCACCATTTCTGTGTCACTGTTTTATTACTGGGCTTTTATATTCAGACTTCGACGAGGTTTGTTTTTACCTTTTTTTTTTTTTTTTTTTTTTTCTCTGTTAATAATCTGGAAGCTCTTGCCCCAGGGGAGGGAACAGTTGTACAAAGTTTTGCCAAGTTGAAGGGATAGAGAGACTGGTGGAATATTAACTGCAGCAACTGGTGATGCGCAGCCTGTCTGTGCACAGAGCTCGCCGTGGGCAGCAGGAGCAGGCACAGTAATCGGCTCATTATCTGGCGGAACACTTGAAGACAGCAGGTCTCTGAAGGACTGGTTCTGTGAGTGTTCATCTACTGGAAACTGCAGCAGGGATGAGCTCTCAGGGGACCTTGGGATATAGCCGATGAGTTGTACTAACCACTGCATGTAATTACAAGGAAGATTGAGGCACTAACCCCTTGAAAACACCTCTTAAAATAGAGATATAGTAATTAACGTTTAGGCAGGGAACTGCCATCTCGACAGCTTAATGATGTAGATAAAAGTGAGGAAATGGAGCTCAGCCCTTGAACATAAAAGAAAGAAGAATTACTTCTTCCTACAAACTTGGCATCACCACTTCACTTAGACCATCCTGTCTGCAACGTTGCTGTTATGAAGAAAGATAGTAATCTTCCAAAGCTGCTGCTAGGCAAATTCTGCAACCAGGGAATGAATCTGGCTGGTCTAACAGTGGTTTAACCCTGAAAGGCTCTTGCATTTCAGTAATGAGTTGTATTTCCTGTGCCTGTCCCAGCTGGAGATCCTGACTTACGCAACGCGAGTGGAACCGCAGCATCCCGTGGGGCAGAGAGCAGTGCCGGCTTCTGTTACCGTGCTACTGAAACCATTTCCCCAGCTGGTTTCACCAAATAATTTCTCATTAAATGGAGACTTTCTCATTTGCTAAATATTTATTTAGCACCTGGCTGCTGCTCTGATTTGCACTCTGGAGAGAGGAGCCTTTGCTAAGAGCCAAGTTCCAAATCCTCCTCTCAAATTCACTGCTCTCCTTCCTCATGACTCCAAACTTACAGAATGGCCCTCTGCACTTCTATTGCTTAGCTCTTTGACTGTGATTATATTGATCAAGTGGCCTAATGGGTGAAGTTTTGTCCTTGTAGTGGCCTTAGGGATAGGGATGATCTCACTCACGATGTGTTAGACATGGTGCATCAACCCTCCATGCTGGCTGAGTGCTGTCTTTGTCTGGTAGCTGCACATCAGTCTCCCTTTTTTCCAGGCAAGACTGGTGAAGCAGTTTCTATCTGCTGTTCCATTTTATCTCCTTTTATTCTTGAAAGTGGGTCTTTGGCACATAGCATTTTCCTTCCCTGTAGACAAGAAGTGATGGCAAACTTAAATAATTTCTCTAAAGCCACATGCTGAGCTTGAGGTCAAAATTTGGCAGCAATTCTCTCTACAGCAGCCCTGGCTTAGGCATCATCTTATCCACCTTTCTGCAATGTCTATCTCAGCACAACTTTTGTATCTTCACAGAGGGATGTGTACTGAATGCAATGATCTGATTAAAAAACTAAACACAGAAAACTCAAATGTTTGGAGGAATACTTTTGTGAAGGCAGCTTGGTGGTGACTCAGGTGCTGCTATCGTTGGTCCAGATGTGCACAGCTGTATGTATGGTCTGGCGGGTTGCAAAGAAGCTCATGTTGCATTGGTGCCCGACTTGGTTCAGACTAGTGCTACTGTGTGATCCAGTTCTGCCCTGGGCTGGTATTAATGAACAAGGAGCCTGAGCCATGAGCAAACTCCTGATTTCTCAGCTCCCAGGCTCTGCTTTCTCTTAGACATGAGCATCTTTAATGAAAGCAGTAGGTGAATTCCCTTTCTCAGCTCTTGATAGCCACATGTTGCTTTACAGAAATTCTTCAGCTAAATGGTCATCTGTGGTCTTCTGTTATCTGTGCTGGATTTCTAATTAATTAACACAAAGTGGGATTTATCTGCAACCAGATTATGACCTCCTCTCTCCCCACAGATTCCTGCCCTTGAAATGACAGGTCCGAGCAGCCTGGCTCATTCCAGTCCCACACTAATTTGAGGTTTAAGCCCTCAGCCTTTGCTCATCCCACTGCTCTCAGCGAGTCAAAGGCCAGGGCAGCACCTTCTGTGGTTCTGTTTTCATTGCTAAAGGTTAGAGGATCCCAGAGACAAAGGCACAGCCAAAAATAACAAGGGGCTAAGCAGAACTTTTCCTGTGGGAGGCTGGCGGGCTCCAGAGCCGGGTCAGCCGATGTGCTGAGGTCAGGGGTGTGGAACTGCGTTTGGTGAAAGGGACAGATCCCCTTGAAGGAGATAAGAAGCTGCCAGCACATCTTGACATTGGGCTGGAGCAGCCAGGAGCCCTCAGGGAGACATCTCCTGCCTCAGGGTATGTATTTGTTGTTAGTCACTGATTCCCTTTTACAAGAACAGGCATTAGCACATGGAGAAGGCAGCTGTAACCTGAATTCTTCATGAGTCTGAACTGGGGGGGAAAAAAGTTTTGGCTTTGATCTGTGGTTTGTAGATAACTGTTAATAGAGCTCAAGAGGAGACAGAGCAGGAGGACTGATGTGGAGAGTTGATGACCAAGTATAGGTGTCTGCCCAACCCAAAATGAGTGCCACGCCATCCTTCTTTTCAATGAGAATTAGGATGTTAAGATTGGAAATGGAAATTACAGATCCAAGATGAAGCAAAAGGGAAAATCCTGAGAGGTTCAAGTCAGGAAAATGAGATAAACTCCATTCAGTGTCTGGAAAGAGCTGTCACATGAAATTGCAAATCCAAGTGTAAGGATTTATGACAGAGCCAATAAAAAAGTGGTGTTTTATAACCAGAGACTGCAATCCTGCTGCCTAGTTCTGAGAAGGGGCAGGGGGGGAAGAAAGCAGTAATAGCTGATTTTTTTGAAACTACCTGAAGCCCAGTAAAACATTTGATACAGCACGTCACAGGAAATTTTTAGTTTGCAAAAGATGTGAGCAAGCACAGAATCTATAAAATTAATAAGGAATTAAATCCCAGGTGAGACCAAAGCCTTGTGTTGAGGGGGCTGTGAGCAGTGGTAGCATGAGATGGGAAACCCTCCTGACAAAAACCTGCAGGTCAGGTCCCAGGAAAAGCTCTGCTCACCTCAGCAGCTGGGTCACTGGAGCAGCCAGATGTTCTTTTCCTCTCCACTTCCCCTCAGGGAAACCAACCATATGTTCCCTGTGCCGCTGCAGGGCACGGAGGCATCTGCTGGGGTTGGAAGCAGTGGCTCAGGGCCGTGGAAGAGGTGGGAACCTTTTAAAATGATAATGAAAAAGTAAAAGGATGCTCAGTTATGAAAACAATAATCCGTAAAGCGCTTTGCCTCTTGGGCTGTTAAACACTGAGAGCAGAGGCAGATGCTCCAGCAAAAGCAGCCGTCATTTGTTATCATCTAGGAATTTCATTAGTTGGAAAGACGGGAGAGGAGCGAGATGTGGGTTCAGTGTGAGCTCCCTGTTTAACGTGGCTCAGAAAAAGGTAAATGTGATTTTCAGAGGGACCTGCTGTGATGTTTCCCTGGCAGGAGTTACTGTTGTGCAAACTCGGGGCGAGGCTTCTTCTGGAAGCCTGTGTGGATTCTTCATCTTTCATGTCCACATCTACACAGAAAGTTGAGCTGCAGAAACACTGAGTGAGTCAGGACAGAGTTAGGGCACAGGGAGGTGACCAGGGTGATGCTGGGGATGAACAGACCTGGTATCACACCCAGTTTTGCAGGTCAAGCTCACAGAAAAGATGCTTTCTTTCTTTCATTGGTGCATTCTTTCAGAATCAGTGCAGGTTCCAGGAGAAGGGTTAAACAAGCAGAAGCTGACCCTTTTTGCTGGTTGCCTTAAAATATTTGGAGAGAGTTCATCTGGATAAAAATCAGCCCCAAATGTTATTTTTGATTGACTCAGTTCCTGGAGGGTTTTGCGGCAGTGGAAGATGCGGATACACCACTGCAGCGCATTCTAAATGTCCCAGTTTGCCACTGGGCGTCTTTCTCTCTTCTCTCCCTGATTTTTCCTGCTGTGTGAGAAGGGCTGTTGGTCTAGAAGGCAATGGAGATATTTCTGCTGCCTCCTGCCCTGGGTTATTACTCTGTGCAAAAGGCCCCTTCCCACATCTTGAGCCACCATAGCCCCGTGGTTCAGCGCACTCAGATCGTCTTTCCACTGGCACTGTGCACAGTGACCTGCTAATGCCTGGAGTTTTTTCCTCTGATCCTTATTTTGCAGACTGAGGTGACAGTCAATGCCTTTGCAAAGCCATTTTAAGTGTGCTAAGTTTTGTATGAGACCGTGTGTGTGTGTACGAATCTGGGCTGCTGAGGTTGCAGCTGGGGTTGTCAGCAGACCCAACAAGCCAGACCTATCTCTAGGTCCAGGATTTATTCCCATCAGAAATCATAGTTAATTAAACCCTTCTTCTGAAAGGAATTTCTTAGCCACACTAGAGGGATAACAAAGTGAAAGCCTTGTCCTTAATCCTGCCCTTTCATCTCTTAGAAATTCCTTCCTCTCCTGTCTCTTTCTCCCTGTCCTGATTGTTAAAAGAAATGAGAAATAATTTCCACTTGGAAAAAACCCAAGACAACAAAACTCCAGCCCAGCTGATCGCAGCAGAAGCCGAGGAGACGGAGCTGAAAGGAGGGAACTGTTAATGAAGCATCAGCAGCGAGCCAGGGGCAGGAGCTGGAGCCCATCCAGATGGCACTGCTAATTCCCTGCATCCACTCCACACACGTGTCCTCCCGGGGAGAGCTCGGCCGAGCGGCCGCTCTCCACAGCACTGGTCAGCTGCAGCCTCGCCCCCACCCCCAGGAGGGGATTTGCCTGGGTTATCCCAGGCCTCCAATTCAACACATCCAAATTCCCTCTGTGGACGGGGAATGGCATCTTCCCTTCTCATCCCATCGAGGGAAAATGGAGCCCCAGAGTTTGGTTTCCATGCATTCCTTCACTCCAATAGCTGCTCTCCTTCCAGCCATCCCTGTTAGCACGGCTGGGAAAGGCCAGGAGGAAGGACGTGAGGGAGCAATGGGAACGGAGGGATCGCTAGGCATGGACAGCAGAGCTGGCAGCGTGGGGAGCAGAGGTGCAGCAGCATGACCCTGATGGCAGAGGGTGCTGTGGCTGTGCCAGCACTGCCCTGTCTCCCCCCGAGTTCCCACAGCTTCCCTTCATCCACAGGCAACCCGGATATTCGTGTTTCCTGGCCTGGCAGATAAGGCGGCCTCGCCATTAATCAGGAGGCCTGGAGAATGGGATCAACGCAAGGCAGGCGTGCTGCAGAGTTAATCTCCTTTACTCCCCGATGATGGATGGAGCTCATTGCAGACATTAATCAAGTCTGTGAGTGTGCACCAGGCAAAATGGATTAGACACTGTGCTGTTGGCAGAGGCACGCCCCGAGTCCCTGGGCAGTCCTGGAGGAAGCCCGGCGTGGTGGCAGCGCCAGTCAGGGCTGCAGCACAGTGATGTGGTGTGGGTGACAGGGATTACAGCTGCCAGAGCCACAGGGTTGCCTAGGTGTGTCCCCACTTCTGCTCTGCTGATGCTGGCTGTGCCTCCTCAGGGGCGCAGGGCTGTGAGGTGGGTTCTGGTCGCAGCTGGATTGTTCTTATCCATGGAGCTGCTCTTCTAAACAGCCTGCAGAAGGTCCTGGGATTGTTTCAGGGACATTGGAACATCTGCAGTTGTACAGCCCCCAGATCTGCCTGTTACCCAGAGGAGACCCTGCTGCCTGTAAAGGGAAGCTCTGGTGGGAATGGAGAAGGAGCATCAGGCAGCAGAAGCCACCTGTGAGGCTCTGGAGATTTTGGGAAAAGGCTGTCCTGGATAGGCAGGAATAGCATCCACTGCCACCTCCCAGCCCTGGCCATGGTTCTGCAGAATCCCTTGCGAAAGGCTTTTTCTGGTGTGAGATCCTGTTCCAGCTCTGAACTGTGCTGCTTTGGACATCACGAATTCGAGGAGTGGTGTCTTGGAAGCAAAGCAACATGTTTTCAGGCAATATGAAAAAAATGTTCTTCATCTGCTTCGTACTGGCGTTGGAAGGACCAGCAGTGAGAACAACCCCAAATCCTCATCTTCCAGAGGGGGGAGAAGTTCAGGCCTGAGGAAGCAGAGGGAAATGCCCTGGAAAGTTAAGGACTGTGCCACTGCACAAATGTCATGCCCCAGGGAGCAGAATATGGATTTCCAGCACAGCCACCCTGCAGCACCTGCTTCCCCCTTAGAAATGAGCAGCTCGGGGTACTCCCCGCGGGCAGCCCTGAGCCCCGATCTGCTGGAGCGATGCCGGTGGCCCACGCGCTCCCTGCTGCACGGCAGCTGGAGGTTGCAATATCCACTGACAGCCAACGAGTTGTGGTTTTCTGATGATTAATGACACCTCCCTCCTCATGGGAGCCATTCAGCCTCCACGCAGCTGGATGATAACGGAGCCAGAGCGAAATTTGGGTGTTTCCAGAGAATAAGGCCCAGACGCAGGGAATGCGGTGCTGCAGTTGTGAGTTGGTTTATTCCCCCCACATCAATCCTGGAAGGGGGCTCAGTTTCTGCAGGTAAATGTGCCTGACCTTCATTTCCAGGATGGATGCAAGTGGTTGGGTGGAATCCAAGAGGTTTGTTAACAGATATTTTCTTTTCCCCCTCTGCCTTAAGTGCAAAGCCCAACTGACATCAAAGCAACAGAAAGTCTAATCCCGTTTTGAATCAGTGCAAGCACATGCAGCGAATGTTAAACAGGGAATCCGGCTGCAAAAAAAAGGGAGGATTATCTTTAATTTCCTGAGTGAGGGACTAAGCAAGGAAGACGGGGAGAAAAGAAAGGCACAAGACCAGAAAGAAGTGACTGTCAGCACAGGGAGGCTGGAGGAGGAGGAAGAAGAGGAAGGCAGGGCAAGGAGGACGGTGCGAGCAGCAGCTCACGTGTGCCTGGAGAGGTGAGTCCGGCGGGAGCCAGGAACTGGCCCGTGGGAAGGAGCCCCATGCCAGCACCTGCCCAAGCCCCCACAGGGATTCAGGGGAAGAGTTTGGGTTTGCTGTGCCAGGGCAGGGGCTGGTGCAGGCTGTAACTCCTGGTTTGCACTTGTTCGAGCCGGAGCTGTGGAGTTGCTTTTCAAGGGAGCTCAGAGCTGGGCTGCTGTGGAATGATGTACCTGATTACTTTTGTGGGGGGGAAACTATTTGTTGCAAAAGATACTACCAGAGCAGAGCTTCCTAAACCACCAAGCCCTGCTACCTGTCTGAGAGCTGACTCTGAGGGGGTTTCTGTAGCTCTTTGCCACCAGCAGGTCCCATCAGCTCTGCTGAGGGCAGTCACTGCTGCATTTTATACTGACTGATGTTCAGCTTCACAGGTTATGAGTTCATGGAGCTGTGTCTGGGTTCTGGCTTGGGTCTGGGATGTATCCTGGCATTGAAACCCTCCTGGTGGCAGTGGCCAGCTGCAGGCAGCAGCTGTGCTGTGGTATGACAGGAGATGTCTGGGGCCAAACTAGCCCAAACCTTTGTCTGCCAGAGCCTATTCTCTGGGAGAGAGCTGTGATCCTCAACCTCCTCCTTGTGGGCAGTGCGTCTTTCTCTTGATCAAGCCCCCTAATTCATCTCCTTGGACTGCTTCCAGCAGCAGCTATTTCCAGGAGGGTGTGTAAGAGGCAATGGATAAATACCTACGTAAGCACCTTTGTGTCCAAATCCTCCATCCTGCTCTCACTTTGCCCTTGACACTAGTGCCAATGAGGTGGAGTGCTGAGCAGGGTGGGAAATGCCTGGCCTGGATGTAAGGTGGGAGGAGATGGATGCCTGTACAGGAAAGGCTCCAATGGGGACAGCATGTGACTTCTGAGGATCAGGAATGAGATTGAGACTTGCTGGGCTGCTTAAGGACATGAGCAAAGCCCAGCAGTGGGGCACCCATCACCCCTCAGTGCTCAGGGAGCCAGGTGATGTGTGAATCAATGCCAGGAGCTGCAGGAAGGGCTCCTGTGGGTGGCTTTAAATCTGAGCAATAACCTGCTTTCTGCCGTGGCCTGATTCAGTGCAGGAGAGGCTCTTCCTCGCCCTGCTTCATCCTCAGCCTGCACCTCTCCTCCCTGCAGGACAGATCCTGTGGTCCAACACAGCCTCTGCCATGGTGGTGCCGCCCTTGTGCAGGTGCCAGACATCAGCCCTGTGCTGGCCCTGAGCGGGGAGTGTTTGGGCAGTGGTGTCTGCACACCCACCCAGGGAATCGACCCTATCTGCCATGGGCATCAAACTGCTATTGCTGCCTTGTTTTCCTGAACCTCCTCCTGCCCAGGTCTGAGAAGCAGCCCTGGGATTACAGCAAGGCTTTGGGTCGAGCTGGGCATGCTTTAAAAAAACAGCAGTGAAAGAGAAGCCTGAGCCACAGCTGAAAGTGGGGAAGTGTATTTACATCCAGCTGGTTCATAACATACTTAAAATGTTTTGGACGTCTGGTCTGGGCCTTTGCAGACCTCCTGCCCACTCAGTGGGGATGAAATGGCCATGAACTTCCAAGTTTGATTTTCATGGGTGAGATTTGGGAGTCTTGCACTCCAAAATTTGGAGCTGTGTCTGTCACAGCCTCACCTGGAACCAGCGCTGGCCATGAAGCTGCTGTGTATATTGCTTCTGCCAGTGTGGTTGCTTCCATGCTGGACTGCAAATGCATTGCTTTGAGTGTTTTACCCCATCCCAAAATAGTATCAGAGTGGAGAGGAGGGGTTTGCACAGCTGCAGGGGCTGCGAGACAAGCCAGGATGAGCCGCAGCCACCCAAGACATGGGCTAACCTAAAAAAGCCGCTTTGAATTGTTGCACTGAATTTAAAAGAAAACCAACAACCTCCTTCCCAATACTTTACAAGGCGACGATCGCTGTAGCAGGGACCTCTAGATGGCAACATCGACCTGAGGAGCTGCGAGCAGGAACCGGGGCCCCGCAGATCTGAGCAGCCCGACCCGGCTGGAGCCCCCAGGCCCCTCACCCAAAGCGGGGAACACAAGTCAGGGCTGCCTTGGGCACCTTTCTGCAGAGGCTGAGGGCAGAGCTGGGCACACAACTGTGCCTGCACCTTGAAACCCGCTAGACTCTAAAACGTACTGGTGCACAGAAGGGGGTAAATCGTTAAAGGACTTTCTCTGCAGTGAAAATTCAATCGATGCTCTCAGCACCTGCTCTGCAGGCACAGGGGAATAAATGTCATGGGGGGTCTGTCAACTCTGCAAGGTGGACACGGTTGAAGCCACTGGCAGCTCTTTGTGCTGGTGTCACCAACCAGCTGTTCATCCTTCAAGAGTAGCTGGAAAACTGGGATTCGTGGGTAGAAATGGGGGCTGCTACCTGCCCCTTCCAGCTCCACTCCCTGCAGGCAGGGCCGTAGAGGGAAGGCGCTGAGCTTTGGTGCAGTGTCAGGACTGCCAATATGGGGTTAAATGTTTGAAGGCTGCACTAGAAATTGTTGATTTCTAGTAAACCCCTCCATTGGCCCCCTCCATTCAAAAGGCTTGTGTGACACCAGAGATTAAAGTTTGAATTATCCAGCTTCAGCCACACGAGTGTGGCTGCAGCAGCACAACCTTTGGCTGGGGATGTCAGGGTGCTGTGCCATTACTGTGGGGTGACAGCGTGTGCTAGAGGCCGCTGGGGTGAAAAAGTCCTTCCCCTGCCTGAAATGGGACACACATTTTGTACAAAGCAGGTTCTGGGCTCCTCTTTTGCAAAGTGGGTTTAGTCTGTGCCCAGGGAGCTGCAAAGCTTAATTAAGATCCTTAAAAGGACAAAAGGTGCCACATAAATTCAGGGGATTATTATAAATGTCACTGCGCTTTACAAGCTCTGGAAAAACTCAGAGGAGGAATAACAAGACCTTTCACTTCACAGCCCTTTCTTGCAGGGCTACTTAGAGCTTTGTGCTTCAGCGTAGCAGCCATAAAATGTTGACATTTATAATTAGATGTGCATAATAATCTCTTTATTCCCGAGCTGAAAAGGCAGGGTGTGTCTGGAGACGTCAGTCCCTCCTCCTTGCCAAGGATCCCCCTCATTGGGGCTGCTCATGAAACCTTCATTTGGTGAAATGTCTCGGGGCCTGGTTTGAAGGTGTGTGGGATCGTTGCAACTCCTCCAGGGAGCTGCAGGCTGGCCATTTAGTGAACAAAACCAAAGCCTCCGTGTGTTTTTAATCTGATTAGTTGATGATAATCCAGTGGTATCATGCAACAAAAACTGTCCAGCTTTATTAGGCAATCTCCTGTTTTAAAAGAACTGTGCTCGAGGGAGTACTTGCCTCTGCTGTTTCTGCTGAAGATTGGCAGAAATGGGTGATTTTTGGTGGTTTTAGTGCTTTGTGAGGATAGGATTAATTTGGGGATCAAATTGACGGCCGGGGATCGGCGGATTTTGGTCCCATGGGTGCCATCAGTGGCATTTTGCAGCCCCTCTCCCAAGGGGGTTGGGGTGGAGGGGGCAAAGGGCTGACGGGGGAGGGCTGGTTCCCAGACCACCGTGCTGCTCCTGAATGGAGGATGGCGGACCTCTCTCCGAGGCCGGTCCTGTAGCACCGGACCATTCCCGGGTCAAGCACTCTAGGTCGGTCCCGTACGATGCCAGTCCCAGACCACCGGCTCCGAGCTGGATTGAGGAGGATGCGGGATTCCCAAGGGAGCCGGTCCCGAACCACTGGCTCGGTCCCGGATCGAGAACGGGGAACCTCCCACCAGCTCGGTCCCGAACCCCGCCGGTCCCGGAGTATCGGGTCGGTGCCGTACCACGCCGGTCCCGCTCCCCGTCGCCGGTCCCGGTCCCGGACCGCGCTGTGTGTCCAGCCGGACCCCCTTCAAAGCGAGTCGATGCCCGGGAGCCGGGGCAGCCCCAGCCGGGGGCGGAGCGGTGCCGGTGCGGCGGGATGGGCGGCCCGGCCCCTGCCCCGCTCGACGCCGCATCACGGTGAGTGACAGCCGCCCCGGCCCGGCCCCGCCGCACAACCCGCCGGGCTTTTCCAATCAGGCCGGGCCGGGGAGGGATTTCCTGCCGGGACGGGGCCGGCCCGAGCGGGACTTTGCCGAGTGCCGCGCCGCCTGCGAGCCGGGACCCGCGGCTCCGCTCCGGTACCGGCCCCGCTCCCGCCCCGCGCGGCTCGGGAAGTTGCGGCCGGACCGGGCTCGGCACTGCTCGGTGCGCCGCGGTCCGGAGCGGCTCCGCACGGCGCGGGCGGGTCCGGTCCGGTGCCGTCGGTTCGCCCCGGCGCGGTTCGGTTCGCCCCGGTGCGGCGGGCTTGGGAGCGCCGCCAGGTGAGTGGGGCCGGCGGAGCAACTCGCCCCGAGAGCCGCGGAACAACTCGCCTCGGTGGGGGCAAAAATCCCCCCGAGCGCGCTCGGAGGAAGGAGCCGCCCCGCCCGGGGGTCTCGGGGCCGGGAGGCGGAGGTGCGGCCGGGGCCCCCCTCGCTGCCCGCCCGCCCGCGTCCGCAGCGGGGCTGGAGCCTCCCGGGGGAACCCGGCTGGCCCCGCCGCCCCTCGGGACCCGGCTGGGTGCTTTCAGCTCCTTTGCATCTTTCCTCCGCCACTTACGTAACTGGTTTGGGTTTGTTTGGGGTTTTTTTTTTTTTTTTCCTCCTCTCCCTCCTTTTTTCCCCCGGCGCTGCCGTTGGCTGCGGGAATGTTTGGGATACTTTGGTTCTCCAGGTGGATTCCTGGGCTGGAGGCTCAGCTCTGCTCGTGTGGGAGGGATTTTTTGCTGTTGCTTTTCCAGCTTTGTGCTTTTCTCGAATTTTGCCTTCGCTTCTCCTCTCTGGAAAGGCTGAAGGAGGTGTAGGTCGGCATTCGGAGCTCTCGGTCCCTCCGAGTTGCCCGCTGAGCTCCGCGTGTTCCGGGAGCCGCGGCAGCAGCACCGGGGCTGTTTTCCAAGGGAGGTCGGGCACCTCAGATATAAAGGATTTCTCAAATATAAAGTCGTCTCACCGCCTCACGTTTTCTTCTTGTGAGTGCTCTTGAGGAGCAGCACAGAGCTGGATGCAGTGCACAGGGTTAAACGAAATTGTTCTGAAGACGGTGCGACGCAGGAGGTTTCGGGAGGGGATTTGTTTGCAGCGAGAGGTTAGTCTGAGTCAAGTGGCTGAAACTTTGTTGTAAGGTAGATAAGCTTGTGCAGGTGCCCCAGGACGAGGGGAGGTGACACCTGGCCCCGATGGGCACCAGCTTCGGTGCCGAGAGCTTCATCAGCTGAATGAGCTGTGGGTGGGGAAGAATCCCCCAGCCTGGTGTGGGAATCACACACCCCCTTGTCCCAGAAGCTAAGCCAGTACCTGAGGATCATCTTTTTGTCTTTCCTGGCTGCTGCACCCTGTGGAGTGCTGGAACACGGGGAAGTCGTGAGCCGTGTCTGTGGGCAGCTGCAGCTCCCGGCTGAGCAATGCTGTTATGCCATGGGATTCTCCTTCTGGTTTTGCCCCCACCCCAACAGGACCTGTCATTGTTGCCTTGTCTCCCCCGTGATTTCTGTGCTCCGAAGGGTGACCTCGATTGCTCGGAGGAAGCGACACCCACTGTTATATAAACTGTGGAGGTCGAGTGCTCTGGGAAGGGAGACTTCACTGAGCCGTGGCTGGGGGAACCAGAGCTGCTTCTGATCCGTCCTGGATGGGCAGAGGGAAAGTTGTGGGGCGATCTGGCGATGGCCTTGCAGCTGGCACGGTGTGTGCTCCCTGCTCTCCTGCACGCACGCTCCTCCCCGGTGTTGGAGCAGCCTGCCAGATGCATGGCCCTGAACCAGGAGGGGTTTTCTTGCCACACAGTGTGGGCAGCCCGGGTGCAGTGTGGGAGCACAGGCTGGGACACGTGAACTGCTTCTACAGGACTCCGTGCCCTCTCCAGGGTACCCTGGCTGGCCAGGATATGGCCTTGAGCCTGTTCTGAGCACAGTTGTCCTGCTAAATTACACCCAGCTCCTCACTGGGGCCAGAGAGAGCTCCTGAACTGGTGAGAAGTGTCTTGAGTCCCGGGAAGTTTGGAGGGTGAGGGTTTATCCTCGTACAGGAGAAGAGTGCGAGGCAGGCTGACCTGCTCCCATGGGCTGCAGAGGGCTTTGCCTAAACCTTCCCAGCTCCATCCCTTGTGTGCTGCTGCCGGGAAAGGAGAGGGGGAGGCATCGTGTGCCCCGAGCCCCGTGTGCTGCCTTTAGGGACGGCGTGGTGTGTGTGGCCCCGGGAGCGCAGGGAAGGAGCTGTGCCCCTGTCCCGCTCTGGGGGCAGCACCCTCGAAAGGTTTCCTCCATAGGTTCTTCCCTCTCCGTTGAACATAAGACTGAGCCAAGTCCCGCCAGGACTAAATATAGTCAAAGTATTCGTTCTTCGGCACGGATACAAAAGCTGTCGCGACTGAGCCGGGAGGTAAATGGCCTTTGGGGGCTGACTCTGCTCTTCCCTCCGCAGGTCCCGGGCTGCCGTGCCGGGGCTCGGCCGTGCATGGGGCTCTCCAGCGTGCCTGCAGTGCCGTCACCGAGAAGAATGCCAAAACGAAGGGGCTAATGAGCACCAGAGAGGGAGGATCTATAACTTCCAGATGGCAACGAGCCCATAATCCCTTTGGGAAGAATTAGGGACTCATCAGCGCAGCAGAGCCTGCTGAAGGGAGCAAAGCACGACACCTCTGGCTCCAGGAGTGCTGTGAGAGGCTGAGGGCATCCCAATGCTGCCAGCGCTGGACACCCTGCCCTGAGCTGCCCGGCTTTGTCTCACAGAGCTCTGGTGCTGCCGGGAGCCTGTCCCCAAGCACTGAAGTATTTTTTGTTTTAATTAAATGCATGTTCTCCAACCAAACCCCATCTGGGTCCTGCTCCTCCCGACGCAGAAAGGGACTTCTGCCCTTAGCAGAAAGACTTCTTCCTTCTGGTTTTTATGCCCGGTGGGATTGTAAAGTGTCTTTCTTCCTGGATTTCATCTCTCATCAAAGTGTGTTTTGAGGAATTAGGGGCTTATTCCTATGGCTTTATAAACCCCTGGGATCTGAGGGTTTCTACGTTGCTGCTGGTCCCACCTGCCTGCGATGGGGCGCGAGCAGGAGCTGATCCAGGCCGTGAAGAACGGGGACGTACCTGGCGTGCAGAAACTGGTGGCCAAGATCAAGGCATCCAAGAGCAGTGAGTACCTGGGCAGAGAGCTGTGGGCTCCCTCCCCCTGACTGGGCTCCCCTGCCAGTCCCGGGGTGTGAGTCTCAGTGCTGGCCAAGCCAGGGTGCAAGTGCCTGCTCTGACCCCCGGCACATGAGTTGTGCTGCGGCCGGATGCGGGAGTGCAAGCGCAGCCCGTGCGGATGAATGACTGGGCTGTAAGCAATCCTACAGCTGAGCTGGGGTTCCCCTTGGGCTCGGGGCCAGGGGCCCTGGAGCGTGGGCCACTGAGCAGGGGTGGGTGAAGGGAAGCAGCCGTGGCGGGGGGAAGTGAACCGCTTTGGGGGGGACGCTGCTACAAAGGGTCTTTAGCGGTTGCTGCTCACTCCCAGCCGTATTTATCTTGTGAAAAATTATCATCCCAGCCAGTCGACTGGAACCAATCGTCAAGCCTTGAATTTCAGTCTGGTAATGTTTAACCCTTCAGCAGGGCTGTTTTCTTGCCTGTGCTCTCAGAAAGGTCAGTAGTAAGCAGAGCTTGGAGTGAACAGAGGGCTCGGGGAGTCCCCAAGGGCAGCAGGGCCCTGCAGACACGGCACGGCATCTGGAGGAGATGGGGAGGGTGGAAAGGTGGATGAGATTGTGACCAGTGCCTTCTATAGACCTGAGCTCCTGGTCCTTTCTCCTGACAGACCAAGAGAAGGAAATTGGGAAAAGTAAATAAAAGGGCTCTCGATGTCATGTCTGGCTGGGGAAAGGTGCACCCTGGATGCCCAGGCTGTGGGAGTGTGGATACCCCTCCCAAGGCTGCTCATCGTGGGGGGTCTCTCGGGGGTGTGTGGGATAGCTGAAGGGGAATAAGCTGTCTGGAGGAGGGAGGGAGGAAACTCAGGCAGGAGAAGCTTTAAGGCTTCTTAGGAACAGCTCAGAGCATAGAGGCTGGCGCAGAGAAACCCAGGTTAGGCTGAAGATTATAAACGTGAGGAGGGGATCAGCTTCCCTGGGTCATCTACTGGAAAGCTTTGACTGGGACCAGAACTTTGCAAATCTCAACTTCTGGGCTTTCAGAAGGGCTGGGAGACTCCTCCTCCGCAGAACAGGGGCACCTGGTGCCCCTTCCCTGGGTGAAGGTACTGGGTGCCATTGCCCCCGCTGCTCAGGAACTGTGCCTGTACAGGGTCCCAGAGCTGAACCAGAGCAGTTTGCCCACGTGGGTGGGTTGAAGGACACCCCCAAGGCAATAAACAACGTTAGGACACGAGTGTCCTGCTGGCTGACGCAGCCCCGTCCCCTGAGCCGGTGTCCCATGGCCAGGCAGTGTGTGCAGGCTGGGCTGCCCATGGCTCTCCTCCTCCTGCACACCCAGAGGGATGAAGTCACACTTGTTTTCTCTCATACCCTCCAGTAACTCTCTCCCAGTTCAATCCCGTCTGTTTTCTCTCTGGAGTCTTCCCCTCCCTGCAGCCGTGGGGCACCCACGTGAACATGTGTGTTTAACTCCCCCGCTGCAGCAGCATCAGCAGCTCCCTCGGCTTATTTTCATTTTATTCCTTTATAAGGAGGGGCCAAAAAACCCTGACCCCTCCAAGGCCACTGCTGCAAGCCCTCAGTGGGGCTCCCGTGGGGCTTGCCTGGTCCTGGAGGCTCATCGCTGGCATGGAGGGCACCACTGCTCCCCATCCCTTACGGTTCCCTCTCCCTCTTCTCACCAGTGCTATGCGAGCCAAGCGTTTGCTGCCTTTGCTGCTCATTAGAGCGCCTTTTCCATATGACAGGCTGAGATGCTGATTTTTTTTTTTTTTATATATATCATTATATATTTTTTTAAATCCCTCTAAGAGTCCTTCTGCTGTCTCAGTGGATTGGGAGCTCGATCGCTGTGATCAGCCCTCTGGGGCTTCCTGTGCCTAAAAAAGTCGCCGCACGTAAGCAAAATCCAAGCGCCAGTCCCGGCAGCGGGAACTTCAGGGACACGTTGTTTAATATTCTCTGCGCGCAGCCTCCTCCCCGAGCAAGCGCCGCCGCACAAGTGGGTCACAGCACCTCTCATTCCAAGGTGCTGGGGTGGGCAGGGACAAGATTTTTGGGGGCAGGAGCCAGGAGGGAAAGGGCAGGCGAGGGCAGTTGTGCTGCCTGCGGGAAGGGGACGTTGGCGCGACGCCGTGGTCACTCCTGCAGCCAGGGAGGGGGTTCTGGTCTGGGAGAGCCAGGCTGCTCCTGCCGGGCCAGCCGTGCTTTGCTGAGGTTCCCTGGCAATGGAAACATCCCGCTTTTTATTTTCCTTCTCCCTCTCCCCTCCCTTCTGCCTCGGGAGCGCTGCAGAGTTTAATTGAAATTGTTAAACGACCCATCACGGCTTTGGCCTCTCTCCCCCGCGATCAATCACGGCCCTGGGCTGCTGCCCTCGCCAACAATGCCCCAGTTGGCCCGGCCAGGGCCGGCACCGAGGGGCTGGGGCTCCCGGGGGAGGCGAGAGGCAGAGCCCCTCTGGCCAGGGGTCCCAGGGGCGACAGCTCCTGGAGCTGGACGGTGCCCCGCAGTTTGGGTGTCCCCATCCCTGGATGCAGGATCAAGGGGCAGGGGATGGGGGGATGCAGGGAGAGGGGGTGCCCCTGTGACAGCCGGGGGCTGGGGGAGCTGTGGAAGGCGATGGGAGCTGGACTCGCTGTTTGTCTTCCTCAAGGGAGTGGTGAAGGTTTTTATTTAAACGTGTGTGAAGTGCAAAGAAAGGGCAGCAGCTGAGCAAACTGGTGTGAAACTCTCAAGGACAGGGAGCAAAGCCCTGCTGGGGTTCAGCTGCTGCCTTGAGGAGGTTCAGTAAGCCACTTGCCCCATTTCACCAGCTGTGTTGGTGCTTTCCAGACCTTAGACATTAAGGATTGGGGTGGGCTCCTGGGACATTTCTGTGTTTGGGCCATGACCTAGCAAGTTGTTAAACGTTAGCAAAGCTTGCAGAGGGGCCTTGGCTTTATCTCCATGCCTGTGTTGGAGCCTCTCACTGCTGCATACAGCCGCACAAAGCATGTTAAGGTTTTCTCAAGAGCTGTGCCAGCCCTCAGATGCTGCTGCCACCATCCAGTTTCGCAGGAGAAGGATGATGCTACTCCACGTGCTGTGAGACTGTAGCAGGCAGATGTGGGATAACTCACTCCTCTCCCCCCTGAATTTCCTCCTAATCCCTAGTAGGTGTATCAGCTTAAGCCTCAAAGCGTGAGGTTTAATATCTCTCCTGTGATTTGTTAGCCTTTGCCAGCGGCGCTCTGTGTCCCTGTCCTCTGCAGAAATATCCACCCTCCTTTCATGACCTGCTAGGATTTCTGCTTCTCCCCACAGCGACAGGTCTGTAATTGTTTGGGGGAGAAGCTGCTCCTTTTTGCAATCTGGGAGTTATTTTGTAATGGTGTTGGATGTGCCTTTGTGTCAGGCAGCAAGCCCAGTGTGCCATCCCCCCGTACCGAGGAGGACCATCCTCCTCTTCACTGCTGCTACCGAGCGAGGCTTGTCCCAAACCCTCGGGTACCCCGGGTGCTATTCCTGGTCTGGCTGCAGGGCAGAGCCCAGGCTGGCCTTGGGCAGGATCCTTATCGTGTCAGGCTCTGTTTCACCCGATGGCTTTCCCTGGTGGCAGTGGTGCAGAGGTGCCTGGGCACCTTTCCTGCTCCACTCCTGCCCCAGGCAGTGGCAGGCAGCTGCCAGCTCTGCCACCGAGCACGAGTGTGGCCCTGGCCACGTCCCTTGAAGGCCAGGTTTCGAGGACGAGTTCCCAAAGCGTCCTTGGCTGTGTCCTCCCCTCCTCTCCCCGCACGCTGTAGGTCTGACGGGCTGGACCGGCTCCGCAGCTGCGCTCCGACTTGGAAAGGCTGTGGGCACGCCTGCGGAGAGACGCTGAGAAACTCTGCCGAAACGGGCAAAACTCCCTCTTCCTCCAGGACTGAGCCAGGAGCGGGGCGAGGCGCCGTGCCCGGGGAGCCGGGCTGGCAGCGGCCCCGTGCCGGGGACCCCACCACCCCACAGCATGCCCAGACCTGCTCCTGAACCAGCCTGCGGTGGGTGGGTGGTGGGAGCGGGAGAAAAGAGCCTTCAAAGGCTCCACAGAGTGCAGCAGCCATGGGGCTGGATGGTGGAGGGGCTGCAGCTCCATGGCAAGGCGGCGTCAATCCTTTCTTCCTCCCGCTGTGGCTCCTAACCTCCCTGGAAGGGAGGTCTCCTCTGGTAGCCTGGTGTTTGCTGGGTGGGTTTTCCCATCCACATCCTGGCGTTCCCACCTCTCACGCTGGGAAGGAAAAGCCCTGCGCAGGCGGCGGAAGGAGTGAAGGGACAGTTGGTTTTCAAAGCTGGGCTCCAGCGGGTGTTGTGTTTGGAAAGGGGCCCGGCTGCC
Organism: Chamaea fasciata; assembly: GCF_029207755.1. NCBI lineage: Eukaryota > Metazoa > Chordata > Aves > Passeriformes > Sylviidae > Chamaea > Chamaea fasciata. Next base: position 7,198,695 of record NW_027094104.1, on the reverse strand, counting down.
ACTGGAGCTCCCAGGGCCAGGGAAAAAGTCGCTGTGCCGAGTGCGGGAGATAAGGCACAAGCGAACAGCGTCACACGGGGAGATGGAGGAGCCTGTGCCGGGCATAGGCTGGCCCTGCCCCTCTGCACCCATTTCCCTGTGTTCGCAGCTCCACGTCTCCCCTTGTCACAGGTCTGTCCCCAGCCTTTGGACACCCATTGGCAGGGCAGCCTGCGGTCCCTTGCTCTCAGCCTGGACCACTGCAGCTGACTTTTTCTTGTCTGTAAAAGAGTGGGGGAGAAACCAGGCTAATTCTGGGAAAGGGGATGAATGTAGGGACTTCTGAGCCTGCCCCAGGCCATGCTGCCATCCTTTGGAGATGACCAGACAGCACTGGGGTATTCCAGGGAATCTCCTGGAAATGTGGAGGTCCCTCAGGGCCGTGGATGGAGCCAGGCTGGCAGCCATCCCCAGTGTCACAGGCAGGAGGTGGAGGTTTGGGACAGGAGGGGAATTTCCATCCCTTGGGCATTTCCTGGTGACTCAGCCCAGACCAGGGGGCTCAGCTGCCTCTTCCCAAGGGCTGCAGAGGCCATTTTGGCTGTCTGACCCAGAAACATGCAACGATTCAGATGAGGACAGCTTGAAGGCAGACAGGGAGGGCAGTCCCGAGCCCAGGGACACCGTGCAGCACACGGGCACAATAACCAGGACAGTGCTCCCCAGGGCTGCAGAGAAGGGGACGTGGCAAGGACACTGCCAGAACAGGCATTCCGTCCCCTGGCTTGGCTGGTTCCAGGAGGGAGCTGGTGGACCACGACAACGACCAGCATCACTTCTGCCACCTCTCTGTCAGGTTCCCAGTGCTGCAAAGAGGTTTTTCTGGGAAGGTGGGAGGTGAATCCCAGTGGTGATGGACGGCGTGTAAGATGGTTTCCTGCTGGAAATGGATGCTTCCACCAGCATTGCTCCGGCAAGAGTTAAAAGCAGGGTTGGATGCCGTGCGTGTATGTGTGCATGCACGCGCCCTGCTTTGTTTTTAAAAGCGCCTCGGCTGTCCTGGATCCCCGCCAGACCCGGGGCCCGCCGCTGGCAAAAACTCCGGCAAAGGAGTATGAAAGGGGCAAGAAACTAAATAACAATAAACCACCTCTTTTTTTTTTCTGGCTGCTCTAGCAAGTGAGAGGGTGGGGAGGAGCTGCGAGCATTCCAGCTCCCCCTAAATCCCATCCTGGCTTCCCTAAAAATCACGCCGGGGATGGAGAGGGAGGGATCTGTTTGAACCTTGGGGCTGTAATATCACCCAAGCCTTGCCGAGGTGTCCTGGTGAGTCACAGACCTGTCTGGAGATGCCCAAACTGCTTGGAAATGGCTCTGTCGGTATGATCTCTACCCTCCCAGGGAAGGGCTGGATACTCTGGCCCATCCCTCGCTCCTGCGGGATGCTGCCCGGGGTAGGTGCGCAGCCACCCCGAGCCGTTTGCAACCCCAGGGAGAAAGGCCGGAGCTGCCAGCGAGCAGGGCTGCGATGGCGAGATAAGGGAGCAGGGAGAACCTGCGTGAGGCAGGTACGCGGCTCCCGCAGCATCCCAGGCCTGGTGCAACACGTCCAGCTGCGCTTCCGCCGAGCCCTGCCAGCGCCGCTCCCCGCGGGCCCCGGCCAAGGCTGCGCAGGGAGCACGTGGCCCCCGGCACCGAGGCCGTGCCCAGACCCCTGCCCTCTCCTCCCCGGTGCCATCCCAGGAGCTGGGCCTGGCTCGGCCACCTGAGGTGGGCGGCTGTGCTGGGAGGGGTGAAAACTCCTGGGATTTCATAACGCTGGGCACGGCTGGTTGTGTAAGGCTCTGTCTGCTTGCATGGGAGTTGGCGAGCATGGCAGGGGCATCTGGTGCCTGTCACTGAGGTGTCCCCAGCAGCAAGGTTGGCTCAGGGTCTGCCATCCACTCTGCAGGTATCTCTTGCCCCCACGGAGCGTCTATCCCAGGGGCTGCCTGTCTCACTCTCCCCCTCCAGCAGTCCCTTGTGAGGCATCGCCTTGTTTCTTTGCCAGGACAGGCGTGGATAAGCCTGAAGGGAGTTTCCAGCTGGAGGTGAACTGGGTGCAAATAGGAGTATGGAGACTGAGGATTGGGAGCCCCACTGAACTTCCCTTTCCATGGGTGTCCTGTCTCCTGTGCAGCCCCTCAGGGATCTGGGATGTGTCCCCACCATGGCAAGGCCATGTGAGAACCACTTGCCTCAGTGGCCTCCAGAAGGGGCCAGAGTCCTCCCTGGTGGCTAATCATTGCCTACAAGGGGAACATGGGGACACGGTGAGTCTGGCCAGCAATGTGGGGTCCAGCACAGCCATGACCCGGGGATTGCTTTGGGCTGTGACCCAGGCTGCTCTGGTTGGTCTGAAGCATCTCTGGTTTGGTTTTGTGGGGCTGACGCAGATGGGAAGGGCTTCATGAGCCCTCCTGGCTTCCCTGAACCTGTACCTGCTAATCCTGCTGGCTTAAAAAGAAGGGATATGCTCCTCCTTAGAGGGAAGGAGGCTCCTGCACAGAATGACGTGCTGCCTCTGACCCTGCTCTGTGTCTCCAAACCTCAAGAGCTACCTAAGCATTGGGAGAGCCCTCAGTTTCCTCCTCAGCAGTGTTGAGGCACAGGCAACTCCCTGTCTTGGAGCATCTGTCCCACTGGTTATATTTAGCAGCACATGGATATCCTGGAGCTGCTTCTCTGTTCCTTTCGCCCCAAACCTGGTGTGGATGGGCAGGTGTCCAGCTCCGAGTCCCCAAAGTCATGGCTCTACTCTGTCCCACTGGATGAACGTTTCCTCCCAGGAGCAGTGCAGGTGGGTGCCTCTTCTCAGCCCCAGCCAGGCACAGCCCAGACCCTGGGACAGGGACCAGCATGTGGCCATCAGCCCACTGTGCCTACACGTGTTGCTGGCCGTGTGTTTGTAAAAACAGAACCTCGTTTTCCAGGAAGGGACATGAGGCTTCCAGGGCTGGTTGGCTCTCCCAGTGTTTTCCCAGCAGGACTGCCACTGCTCAGAAAGCCATTCCCTGCCAGGCCTGGGGATGGAGCAGCTCCCCGTGGTCTCATGGCCAGGGCAGGGGGCATTGGATCCCACAGGAGGGGTGGGTAACACAGAGCAAGCAACGCTGCCTTTTCCTACCAAAAGGAGCAGATGGAGGCAGGAGGGTCCCATTTTTCCCTGTGCTCCCCCACTTTCTCCCCACAGCCGGCCCGGGATGCTGCGGGGCAGCAGGTGGGGGTTTCAGGGCTGGCTCCCACGTCCTGCCTGCGCCGCCAAGTCGGGCTTGCCGGGGCCGTTCCCGACACGCTCCCGCCACGCTGGGAAGGCGTAAACAGATCGGCTTCCCGGCAGGGGTCCAGGGAGCGGGCAGGCCTTGGCTTGTGTCCCACACTGCTCCGTTGGGATGGGGTGTGGGGAGCACCCAGGCAGGGCTGGGATGGAGGGGGCCGACCCGGCAGAGGGGTCCCTGCAAGCAGCAGAGTCCCTGAGGGAAGCTGGGCATGACCTTGGTTTGACAAGGAGCCAAGGATGTTGCCTCTGTTTACCTCTGGTGCTGAGGTGGGCCTGTTCTTTGGGGGCTGGGAGGTGTGGATGTGCTGCCCCCAAACCCCTTCCTGATCCCTTTATGGCGAGCTGCTGGCTAGAGCTCAGCCCATGGACTGGGGGTCCTCGGATCCAGCTCCTTCTTTTCTCTTGGAGTTGTATTATGATGCCTTTGACCTTGCTGTAACTCAGCCCTTGTCCCTTCCAAGGTAGATGGGGGGATGGGGCTGCTCCGTGTCGCCTTTGTCCTCAGCTGGTCCCCGAGCAGCTGCTGCCCGACTCTGGCGTCCGGGCTGGGCAATGGGAGGAACCCGCTGCCCTCCCTGCTGGCCCTGGAGCAGCTGGGACGAGGGGAGGGGGTCAGGAACGCAGTGCCCAGAATAACTCAGCAGTCACCGAGGGCCCCGAAGGGATGGGAAGGTGGGTGTGGGGTCCTGGGATGGGTTCCTGCTTCCAGGACGGGGTGATGTCTCCCCACAGGACACAGACTGTCACCGGCCGCTAAGTGATTGCTGCTTCCATGTGGGGACATGCAGGGTGGTGCAGGACATCCTGGTCATGTAGCTGTCATGTCCTTCTCCTGTCCACTGCATATGGAACCCTGCTGTAGACCAGAATCCCAGGCAAATCCTGCTCTCCCACAGCTGCATGAAAATATCTCAATCCAGCTAAGGCAGTGGGCAAGATTTTGATGATGGCTTCTCCCACTTTGGCATTGTCCAGCCAGAAACCCGGGTGGGCAGTCGGAGGGTCTGATCCATCTGGGAAAGAGCCCTCACTCTGGGCATGGACCACACCATGCTACGGGATGCTGTTGAAAGGACAACCCCTTTCCCTGTCTTGAGAGGGAGAGTGTGGCAATGGGACCACCCCTCTCAGGCTGCTTGTCCCAGGCTGGAGAGATCTTGGCCTATGCCTGCTTGGGATGGACCCAGCCCTCTCCCATTCCCACTTGCCAGCAGCATGGAGCAGCCAGTCAGTGCTCACGTGTTTTGGTAGGTGACTTTTGCACAGGGAATGGGAACAGCAAGGTGCCCTGTGCGCCCTCACCATCACTGGAGAAGGGATTTGGAGAGGGATCCCTCTCGTCCATCATGGCTTGGGAGCTGAGCAGCCACTGCTGGGTGAGGTCCTTACATTCTTTCCCAATGCGGATGCCACAAATGGCTGCAGCACCACAGAATCTGCAGGAGCAGTCACCGATCCAGCATCCCTCGAGACTGGCAGGAACCAGAGGGCACCTTTTGGCTCTGTCCTGGAGTGAAGGAGGCGTTTGGCTGAAGCTGCTGAAACCCAGGCTGCAGTTCAAAGGGAGCTGAACAGTGCAGGCATCGCTTGCTGGAAGGAAACTTTAGGAAGCTGAGCCCCTTGTTTCAGTTTGGCAATAGAGAATATAGTCAGCAGCTCCCCAGAAGTGGAAATCCTTGGTTCTTAGGAAAACCCAGTCCCCAGACAGCAGCTGCCATGTCCCTGCACAGCCCAGGCTGTGACTGTCCCAGGGGACCCCAGTGGCACGTCCCGAGCGGGGCTGGCGGCAGCACCGGCTCACGGGGTCAGAGTTGAGGAAAGGCATCCACAAGGTATTTTTAACTGTGTGACTCCGAACCGTGGCCGCCAGCAGCCATCCGAGGTTAGTCCCGGGCTGCCGACAGCTGATTGCCCACGGGCTGCTGGCAAGAGGGGGGAGTTCTGAGTAAAATTCAGTTCCCAGCCGTGTCGCGGCCTCGGGAAGGAGTGGCGGCACTTGAACCATCGACCTTCTGGGTGACCTCGAGCGAACAGCTTCACCTCCCGCTGCCTCCCCTCCCATCCTGTGTGTGCCTTGCCCAGATTAGCGCAGCCAGGGTGGGGACGGCTGCTCCGTCCGCCCTGGCAGCGCCTGCTCCAGGTGCACAGCAGCTTCCCTGGGGCCAAAGGAGGAAAATGTCACAGGATTTCCAGCCTCCGCATCACTGTGTGCTTTGAGTACTGGCTCCACCGGCTGGAGCAGCTCCTGGGTGCCAAGCTGCCATGTGCAGGCACGGGGCTGGCACTGATGGCAACATGGTGCCATAGGGCTGTGGCAGCCCAGTCCTCCAGCTGCAGCCTTGCCCTGCTTCCCCTGGGAGCTGCACGGTTGCAGCAGCCTCCAAGCTACAGTGCAGGGGCTGGATCCTTGTTTCGCTCCCTTGAGCCCACAGGGTTTTGCTGGCTACTGTTGGCTGCTCTAATTTTTATCTGGGGCTCATTGTTAGAACCATAAAATAAATAGGTACGTGCTGCTCTCGAGCGTCAAACCCCTCCAGGTGTAGGTGGGTTGCTGCGTCCCTGCCCGCCCTGCCTAATTAACTGTTGCTCAGCTAATCCAGACTTACTGACCTGCCCTAATCTTCCCATGCAAGGCCAGCCCTTCACTGCTGCCTCCTGTCGCTCACCTCTTACGTCCCCTGTGAGCCTCTCCCATGTTCGCAGCCCAGGGTACGAGATGGATGGTGGTACCCCAGGAAGCAACAGAATACACGGTGGGAGATGATACCCTGAGAGGCAACATCCACCCATGCAGGGCTGCTGAGGTTGCTTTCCTGACCAGCAGCTCCCTCTGTGCCCACGCTCACACTGCTCCTCTCACCGTCCCCCCACATCCTGCTTCCCCTCTTTCTTCCTCCCATTGACCTGCTGCCGGTTGGATTATTTCTCCCCAGATGCTGCAATCTGCATTTTTCCCAGGTTGAATCTGCCTGGGGTTTGTTCTCCTAATCTCTCTTAAGTCCTTTTCGTGTTATTTCTGCCCTGGTCAATCTGTAGCACATCCGCCACAGATTATTTTAATGCACCATTTGCTGGGCATGGCATTAATGACAACACTGAGTGTGTCTGTAGGTGCAGCCCCTTTGCCAGGGTATCTGGGATAGCCCTTCCTTGGCTTCCAGGGGACCAGCTGGACACGAGCTAAGGTGCATTGCTAATGCTGGAGCTGATGCTCTGCTGGTCCCCGTGTCCCACAGCCCAGGGGTGGCCCTTGGCCCCACGGAGTGCCCGCTGCAGGTTCAGGCGGTGCTCGCACTTGGCCGTTGGCCCCCACCGCTATCGGCCCATCTCTTCCCGCTCGGGAGGCGTCCTGTCCTTTCGGAAGGATGGGGGAAATGGAAAAGGCTCCACCTCTTCCCTGGGCAAATACAGCTCCTCTGAGTTCATATCCTGGAGAGCGGAATAGCCAGGTCCCAGCAGGGACGGTGACTTCACCTCCCGGTAACGCGTTTCCCCGGCCAGCTGGGAAAGGAGCCCTTGTATCTCCGAAGGAGCCGCCTGGCTTCCCCCACCCGAAGCCTTTCCCAGCTGTTTCCATCCTGGATGAGGCTGGGGGATGCAATTTTTGGCTCTATGGGGAAGGGGTGTTACCACTTCTCCCAGCCAGGGGAGCTGGGCTGGGCTGCATCACTTTGGGGTAGGCAGCCACTACAGACCCACAAATTATTGTGGTGAAGGGGAGCAAGCACCGTTCTTCTCACCACAGCTGAAATCCTTCTGGGGGCCTGAAACTCAGAGCAAGAGTATGTGTTTGGCTTTTGCAAGGGGTGAATCCAGCCCCAAAGGATTCCTGTGATGCTCTTTTCCCTGCTTGGTGTTTGTCCCCTGTGGCCATCAAACCTTGGGGTCAAGAGCTGAGAGCTGCACCTTCTTCCCAGCTGCGTGGATGGAGACGGGGTTTCCGATTCTGCTTTTCCTTTCATTGTTCTGGGAGCCTTCACTTCGAACAAACTGCCTGTTTTTTCCTGCTTTGCTTGTGAGGGGAAGCAGCAGGGGAGAATTGGGGGTTTGGATGGGGGTCCTGGAGTGGCTGGGCTGGGGGTGAGTGATCAATGTCTGTGCTCTTTGGGGATGCTGCCCAATGTTTCACCTGCTGCCAACCTCTTAAAAAACTTTATAAGTTTGATTTCTCCTGGAAAAGATATTCCCAGCCTTTTCCAAAGAAGGAAGAAGGCTCCCAGTTGACTCCATGGTCCTGTTGCCCTATCCCTCTTTGCCTGTGGTGGGCCTCTAGCCCAGCCCAGGGTGGAAGGCAGATCCTTGGACCTCTCAAACTCCTCTGCCTTTGCCATCACCTGCCTTCACCATCGTCCGCTGTCATATCTCAACATGTTGCAGGACAGTATTGCTTAGAGAAGGAGATGAGGAAGGAGGCCAAGCTGCCAGAGGAGACTCAGACATGCCATCAGCAGAAACAAGTTGGTGACAGGAACAGTTTGGGCTCTGTGTGGGCTACAAGCCCTAAGATTTGGGGCTCCAGCCAGGGGTAAATAGTGCCTTGTGTTGAGGTTAGAAATGAGCATTAGGTGCAGGGATACTCACAGCACAGAGGTGCTGTGTCCAGCCTCAGGATGCTGTGAGGAGCTGCCCAGAGCTCAGCTCCTGGAAGGTTATTGCCCCTGCTGGGGTTATTCCAGGCTGCTGAAAGCAGGAGCAGGGCTTGGTGTGACAGCCATCCTGCAGCCTGTGCAGCATCAGAGCAGGCAGGGCCCTGTCTGGTCCAGAGTTTGGTAGGTTTCTCAAGGGATGAAAATGCCAATTACTCTTGAGGAGTTGCCAGAGGTTGGTGTAGGGACAGTAAGGGGCGCCGAGCTGCTCTCATGTCACTGCCATTTGCCCTCTGCTGATGGGAATCCACTTCCTTGATTGCAGCGTCCCCATCCCTGCCAGTTAACCCAGTGGGTTTTTCCCAGTCACACCAACCCCATGGTGCCTGGCTTGGCGAGGGGCCTGTTTGTCAGCGTTGGTGGGGAACCCATCCTCAGTGATGCTGCAGAGCCTCAAACCCACACAGGCTCTTTGTGGGCAGGAAGGCGCCCCTGGCATTTGGACAGCCATGGCATTTGGGCACAGGGATGGGTGCTCCACCAGGTGTCCCAGGCAGCCAAATTCACCGACCATCACCATGGGGGAATTAGGGGAGCCCCTGTCTGGGGAGCTGGGCACAGCACTGGACTCAGTGTTTGGGGTGCATCTGGTGGCTGCAGTACAGAGCTGGGGTCAGGAGCCCTTGGCTCTCTCTCACCCAGCCTCTGTTCTGAGCTGGCTGGGCAGCTTTGGTTAAGTTTCTTAACATCTCTGTGGCTGAACTCCTTCCCTATCGAGGTGGGTGAATCTTCTGAACCTATTGGGAAACTGCTCCTGAAGCAGCCGGTCTGCCGGGAGGCTGCTCTGGGAGGAGCCAGGCGTGGGTGGCCACAGCGGGACATACCTGCGGACGGGGAGGCGACAGGGAAGGGTGACTCCTGCGGAAGAGGGATGGACATCACCTCTTTGGGTCTTGGTTTTGGCCAAGACAGTGAGTCTGTCCTGAGCCCTGGCATGAACCCGCCATATGCCGAGGCAGGGCCACCCTGGGCCATCACGGGGCAGGTTGGGTGAAGCTGCCACCTCCTGCCACCTCCGCCTCCAGCTCCAGAGGCTGCCACCACCATCGGAGACGGCTGGTGTTCTGCGGGATGGCAGCTGATTAGCTCCTCCAGCTGGTTTATTGGCTTAGTGGTGACAGTCGCCAGGTGGATTTCATTTTCCCAGAGGGTATGTGCATGTATTTGGTGTGTTGGATGCACACTGTCCCTCTCCCAGTGCCCAGGGAAGCAGGGTGGTGTTCCTGCAGTGCCCTTGCAGGGCTTTCCTGCGTGCAGGGTACTTGTAGCAGGCAGTGTAGGGGTGCTCAGGACTGGATGTTCAGGGATGCTCATGGTACAGGGACACTCAGGGTTGATGCTGTGGCTGGCAGCACAGGGATGTTCATGACACTGGGATGCTCAGGCCTGCAGCACGGGGAGGCTCATGGCACAGGGGTACTTGCAGCCAGCAGTGTGGGGACGTGATTTCCCAGGATGAGGGGATGGGATGAGAGTCTGTGACACAGGACCAGCAGAAGGAGGTGTTTTTCCAAGCGTCTCTGGCAAGGAGGTGGATCTCCAGTTACGGATCTGTGTGTCGCCCTGCACAGCAACAAAGCCTTGCAAGTGGGGGAGCTCTGCTGTGCCTGCCCTGGGTGGACAAAACCGGTGGGGGGTGACAGCAAAAAAAAAAACGCCTTCTGGAGCCTGACTCCCGTGTGAGAGGCAGGGCGGGAGTCTCCAAAGGGCAGGACTCCACGGGATATTTGGGCATTTCCTTCCGCAGCCAAACCCAGGCGAGCACGTGTCGCCGCTTCCCACGGAGCGCTTCGGAGGGATCGCGTCCGTCTCCAGGAGCCCGGGGTGAAGCTCTCCGGTGTCCCCGCAGGAAGGAGCTCTCGGTTGGAGGGCAGGGGGTGACTCAGGGTGCCCGCTGTGCTGGCACAGGGGCGCTGGGCCGGGCGAGGGCACGCCTGGCTCCACGCAGCCGGCACAGCCGGCGCCAGGCGAGTGCCTCCGGGGGGGTAAATACGGGTTTGTGCCGGGCCGGCTGCCAGCACGGCGGGCCAGGAGCTCGCCCCGGCCGGCCGCTCCCCGGGTGCCCCCTGCACCCCCCGAGGAGCCCAGCCCGGCATCCCTGCCATGGGAGTGCGGCCCGCGGGGAAACTGAGGCACGGGCGAAGGGGGAACGCGCCGTGCGGGGCCGCGCCGCAGTGGGGATCCGGCCGGGCCGTGCCGGGGATGAGGGTCCCGGGCCCGTCTGCCTTCGCCACGGCCGGCGGCCGGCCCGACATTTGTAAGCAATTTGCCGCAGCGTTCCGGAGGTGCTTCCCGCTGCCGCTTGGCAGCCAGACGCCGCACAGAAGCTCGCTGGCTCCCTCGAGGCCCCGCTCAGGCCCGGCCCTGCGCTGCGGAGCCGCGTCCTGTCCGGGCAGGCGCCGGGGAGCGCGGCGGGGCCGGGGCAGAGCGGGCTCGGGGCCTGGCGGGACCCCTGGCAGGGTCGTGCTGGGGAGCAGGCCCGGGCAGGGGGAACCCACGGCTGGAGTTAACCCTCGGGCTGCACCAGGCTGTGTTTTCCCTGGGAATAAATAACCCCTTCAGCGCTGGGTCCGTGTTCTTCTGGGTTCGTTCTCCCGGGGATCTGAGCGTGCTCCTGGTGGGGAATGGGGGTTGCAGATCAGGCCTGAGAGTGCCCCCACCCCAGTGCAGACCCAGCGGGGATGATGATGTGGCTGGCAAGGATCTGGCCACACCGTCCCAGTGCTGTGGCTGGATGAAGCCTGGAAGCCCTTTCCCAGCCCAGCTCTGCAGCCCCCTGGCCAAAGCTGAGCAGGCTGGTCTGGAAGGGCTGTGGGATTGGGAACAGCTCGGCCCAGTCTCTGCTGAGCTCCAGAACATCTGTGTGGAAAAGGATGGGTAGCCTGGGCACCAGCGGGGAGAGAAGGGGCTGAAGAAATGTGGGGAAAACCTGGGGAGTTGGTCCAAAGGAGCACATGGATGGAATGAGGAAGGGGGATGCAAGGAAATGTCCCATCCACTGCCTTCCTGTCATCAGGTCCCTGGAGTTTGAGACTGTGCAGCAGGATGGCACTAGCGGAGGGGTCCCAGCTGCCTGGCTGTGCTCTGCTTTGCTTCCATCCATCCATTCCTCTCCTTTCCCATGCCTTCATGGTGGGGTACCCAGACACTTTCTCACCTACACTTCACCTTCCAGCCTTGCTGCAAACCCTCCAGCTCTCCAAGCAGTGATTTACCCAGCTGCAAACCAGGGATGAACTCTTTCCCTCCCTGCCCAAGGTGGATCCAAGCATTCAGGAGGACCCCCAAAGGGAATGCTGCTCCTGGCTCTGCTGTGTGTGACCTCCTGCTTTCTCAGCCACCCACACCATGTCCCTGTGGTCCTGCCCTGTGTCCTGGTCTGGCTGTGCTGCTGGAGCAGGGAACGAATTTGAGGAATGTTGCTCAAGGAGATGTGGATGCTGACAGCTGCCTGGAAGCAGGCAGGGACACCCACTGTGTCCTGGGACATTCCAGCCCTGCTTACTGGGTCCCACTGGCCAGCTCAGTCCCCCTGAAGCTGGGGTTAGGGATGGGATTTTGGGGTGAACTCTCCTTCTTCAAGTAGTGGGCATTGCTTAACTCCAGGGGCTGTGGAATGATTCTGCTTCTTTTGGAGGTGCTGGTGCTGGTGTTCTTTGGGCATCTCCATCCAGCCCCTCTCTTTTTCCAGCACTGCACTCCCAGTGGTCATCATTGAGGGTCTGCCCCTCCTGCCCTGAGTCAGGACCCCTCTTCCTCCTCTTCTTCCTCTTCCCCGACCCTTTTCCAGTGGCAGTTTTCAGCTGCAGGTGGTGGAGGCAATCCCAGTGGTTACGATTCTCCAGGACTCGGTTCAGAAGTGGCCAATTTACAAGTGAAATGTTATTTTTTCCTGGCTGCTGAGGTCAAGGGAGGTGACTTGTCCTTGATGAAGACCCGGGATGCTGGGCTCTTGGGGCTGGGAGGGGGAAGTGGGAGCTCTGCTGAGTGATGGCTTTGGGAGCCAGTTCCTTTGGGAAGGCCTGTTGGATTGGTGGCTGAGGCTCAAAGACAAACAGTCCCTGGAAGAGGTAATTAGGGTGATCCTGTCCTGATCCCCTCAGCTGTGGCGAGGAGTCACGAGTCCTTCACCAGCAGCCACTCCAAGCCTATTTTGTGTTAATTAGGCTGTTTACAAAACACTGTAAATTGCAGTAATGAACACCCCAGTACTTGGTTTCCTTTAATTATCCATTTGCATGATGAATGAGCCAGCCCCTCTTCAGCTCTTCTTTTCCACAGCCCACTATGGCTTTATATGGGATCTGCCATGCAGGGTGGGCAGAGACCTTGGGGAGAGAGAGAAGAGAAGGGAATTGAGGAGGAGAGGAAGGAAAAGGAGAGGGATCTTCAGCACTGGAGATCTACCTGGCTGTGAGGAAGGGGGCTCCTTCCCCAAGACCCCAACACAACAGAGTGGGGTCTGAGCAGCTGTTTTACTCCAGGCTCAGAGCCTGGCACTCGGACTTTGATTTTTCCGTAGGAAAAAGCACAGAAACCATTCAAAGCATTTAATCCTCCCTGGCTGGCGATGGGGCTGCCTGGAAAGGCAGAGGAGGAGCGGTGGTATTTCTTGGCCCCCCACATACCTTCCCCTTTCTTTCCCTTTTGACTTGGTGGGTGAATTCCAGAGATGTTAATCCGCTCTCAACCCCTCAGTGAAGAATAAAACGTCCTCTCTGTGTGGGAGGAAGGAATCCATTCGAATTAAGTGCGGGAAGGAGCCGGGAGCTGGGGCTGCACTGGGGGTGCGTGTAAGGCTGGGCTGAGGGTGGGCTGAGCATCCTCTGCTGCCCAGTGGTCCCCCAAGGGAGGGAGGGATGGGCAGGGGGATAGGGATATCCGAGGTGGCACAATCCTTGGGTCCCTGAAGGGGAGGGAGGGCTGGGCAGGGGGATGGGGATATCCAAGGTAGCACAATCCTTGCATTCACTGCTGAAAGCTTCAGCCTCTGCCCTGGCCATAAAAATGCCAACCATGTGGTCTGTGGGCCAGGCCTCAGTGGCAGTGGCAGGCACAGGCAGCGAGTGGGGGGCAAAATGGCCCCACTCAGCAGTTTTGGGGTGTCAGTGGCTATAAAGGGGAGGGAAGCGCTCGCTGTTCTGCCAAGCCAGGGTGGAAGAAACTGCGGGGTCCAACCCATCCCGGGGGCACACATGGATGGGGCTGGAGAGATGGAGGGAGGAAAGTGCTAATCTTGAGCTGGGTCAGCCCACTGAGGGTTCGTGGAGGTGAAAGTGGAGGCAGAGGAGAGTAGAGGAGAGACCCCCGGGATGGGCCAGGCGCTGTTCTGCGCGCTGGGAGGTGGGTGTGGCTGTGGGATAGGGTTCGTGTGGGGGCCTGGGGGCCTGCAGGCTCTGCCCCCTGCCCTGACCTTCACCTCTTGTCTCTGCAGAGCTCCTGGGATCTGCCAAGCGCCTGAACGTGAACTACCAGGATGCGGACGGGTGAGTGCCCCCCTGGAGGGTGCGTGGTGCTGCTGCCAGCCGGGGTGGGCTCCTCTCCCCTGTGTCCAGTCAGTCCTGCAGCTCAGGACAGCTTTCCAGGGGAGCTGGAGAGCACATCAACATCCCAGAGCCAGGGCAAGCCGTGCACAGGCAGAGCCAATGCCTGCCTGGATCTAAGCTGAGGGCCGTGCTCAGTCCCTCCTGAAAATCCTTCATAAATCCCTTGTATGTGCCCCTCTGTAGGGATGGGGTTGAGTAGGGATGGCAGCGTGTCCAGCCAGTGCCCCGTGTCCCCCTGGCTGAAGCCCAGAGGAGCACCCGGCCGGCCTCAGCCCCTGCACTTGCTCGTGCCTCTGTTCAATATCCCGAAAGCAAAATCCCATTGTTTTGGGGGGAGTTAGAGAAAGAAAATATGAGGTTGCCAAGTGACCACAGCATATTTGTGTTGCTCATCACTTCCAAAATCCAAGTGCTTAATAAGCTGGGTACTGAGAGTTAAAGAAACCACAAAGACCCATAAAATAAACAAGCACATTATTCTTATTGAATTAACTCTGACCTGTCAGTCATCAGCATTGTTTTTATGTGCTGTTGTTGTACCTAATTTCTACATGTTTTCTTTTGGAGGACTCAGTAGGAAGAGGTGTCCATGATGAGTGCTAACAGGCCAGCGGGGGGTTGGGAACGTGCAGGATGGCTCCGTCTTAAAATAATACTGTACAGATGGAGCTTAATAGAAAAAGAATTTAATAATAGAAGCAATGATCTGATTCTGATAAGGCACAGGGTTTGTGCTTGGGCAGCTCCAGGAGGGCTGATGGTGGGAACTGGTGTAAAGGGTCTGTTCCCTCCCCTAGGGACATGGGGAGGGTGTTGAGTGTTGCGAGGGCACAGGAAGGGGATGATGGGGAGGTGAGACACGAGCATGGGGATGGTGGTGTGCGTCCTGGGAGAGCCGTAGTGCTGGTGGTGTCCTTGGCATCACCTTGCTCAGGGCTTGGAGAGGATGGGGTGGGCGAGTGTGGGTGTTGTGCAGCCCCCCAGGGCAGAGTGGGACCCCACAGGGTTGGTCTGGGGGGGATGTTGTACTTTGTGGCAGAGGTTTTGCTGTGGCTCAGGGACACGGTGGGTGTCCTGGAAGAGGACTGGAGGAGGGAGCAGTACCCTCTCTGCTGGGGTTAGTGTACCTCCTGCAACGTTGAGACTTGCACAGGGATTTGGGGATGCTGTGGGACTGCAGATCATGAGGAGAGCCATGTCAGGAGCCCCCCATGTCACTTGGAGCAGCTCACGGGCTAATCCCCAGTGGCACAGGGACCCTCGCTTGGCCTTGGCCCTTCACGTGACGGCTCAGGGGGAGCGCCAGGCAGACAGGCCCCTTTCACAGCCCCAAGACACTGGGCTCTTTCATTACTGGCGGCCTCCCACGCTCTGCCATGAGCTCCTGGCAGCCCTGCTGGCGTGGGGAGGGGGCAGCTGGCACAGGGGGCAGGAGTGGCCACAGGGCTGATGTGTTTGATGCTGTGAGCAGCGTTGGGGCTGCCTGGCTGCTCCGTGGAGAGGGGAGATGCATCTCTCTCCATCCTGCCTGTTTCCCCCGACAGAGGGCATGGAGTGAGGGTCTCCTCTCTCTGGGGCTTCCAAAGGTACACAGTGTGCCTGGATCTCTCACTGAGCCCTGGGGCACAGACAGCTTGGAGGGATTTATCAGTGTTTTGCCATGGGGAATCTGAGTCACAGGGAGTGGGGAGTCAGGGAGGACGTAGTCATGAACAACTGGTGACAATCCCAGCCCTCAGCCCATGTCCCCGTGCAGGGGGGGTGGCTGTGGGGACAGCACAGTGGGGCCGGGCTGAGCCCTGCTTTGTGCCACAGGTTCTCGGCTCTGCACCACGCAGCCCTGGGCGGCAGCCTGGACCTCATCTCGCTGCTGCTGGAGGCGCAGGCCACCGTCGACATCAAAGACAGCAACGGTAAGGGGTGACCCCCAGGCACGGCCCCCGCGGCCGCCAGCTCAGCCCCCTGTGCCGGCCGGGGGCTGTGCCCAGCCCCGCTGAGCCCCGCTGCCCACAGGGATGCGGCCCCTGCACTACGCGGCGTGGCAGGGCCGCGTGGAGCCCGTGCGGGTGCTGCTCCGCGCCGCCGCCTCCGTCAACATGGCCTCGCTGGACGGGCAGATCCCGCTGCACCTCTCGGCGCAGTACGGCCACTACGAGGTGGTAAGTGAGAGCCCAGAGCCACCCGTGACCCTCCCTGGGGTTCTCTGGGGTGCTGGGTGGGGGCAAACCCCGCCGTGCCGGGTGGGAGGGAGGCTGCAGGGTGACGCTGAGCCCCCTGCACCGTGTTGCTCCCCTGCAGTCGGAGATGCTGCTCCAGCACCAGTCCAACCCGTGCCTCATCAACAAGGCGAAGAAAACCCCGCTGGACTTGGCCTGCGAGTTCGGGCGGCTGAAGGTGGGTGCTGGGGGCTCTGCCCTGCACCAAGGGCTTCTCCAGGGGCAGCTCTGGAGCCCACTGGCTCCTTCAGGAGCAAAGCGTGGGGTCTGGCCACAACCGCTCTCCCTCCACCATGAGACTCAGAGCCTGGCAAGCAGCAGCTGCCTCCTCCCATGGCCAGACATAGCTAGATCCTGAACCTGGGAGCTGTGGGTTTTGCCCCTGACCTCACAGCAGGGCAGTGTCAGACTGGGAGTGAAGCCAGGAATTGCTGCTCCCGGTTCTCCACAGCCTTCCCCCACCCACCCCGGCTTTGCTCGCGGTTAAGCACGGATAGGCTGAGCTGGCTAATCCCAGCAAGCTCTGAGCATCCAGCCCTGCTCCAGGTCCCCAGCACAGTTCTTGGGGACAGGGCCACACTGTGCTCTGGGAGACCCTTGCCTGGCCAGCACCGCTGGGTTGGCCTGGAGCACAGCCAGCCAGACTTCTGTGCCCCACTGGGAAGTAACCAGGGGGATATTTCCATTTTTGGGGTATCTTTAATGTCTGCAGCTATAAACGGGGCAGTAAAAATAACTCCTCTGTGCCTCTGGGTTGCCCTGAGATGCTGAGAGTCGCTCTGGGCTGGAGAGATTGGAGGTTTTTAGGGCTTGGTCTGAAAAGCCCGATTATGGGAAGACTATTTCTGGCTGTTGTGACCTTTTACAGCCCCTCACAGCAGTGTGGCCATGCCAAGCACTGTCCAGCTCTAGCCAAGCCTGGGGCTGTGGATGGAAGGGAGTGGCAGGATGGGGAGTGGTGGGCTGGCCCCAAGGATGAGACCCTCACTGGGAGGGTGCAGGTGGGGGTACCTGCACCCCATTGCTTACCACTGTCTCATGCAGGTGGCCCAGCTGCTGCTGAACAGCCATCTGTGTGTCGCCCTGCTGGAGGGACAGTCCAAGGATGCCACTGACCCCAACTACACCACTCCGCTGCACCTGGCAGCCAAGAACGGGCACAAGGAGATCATCAGGTAACTCCCTGGAAAAACCCATCATGGCTTCCTCCCAAACACACCTTCCTCCTGCAGGCTTCAGCCCCTCGTCCCCAAAGCAAGTGCAAGGTGTTGTCCCCTTCCCATCGGAAAGCAGCCAAGTGCCTGGCCCTGATGTCCATATCCTGCTGTTCATGCCTCTCCCTCCTTCCCACCAGGCAGCTGCTGAAGGCCGGGATCGAGATCAACAAGCAGACGAAGACGGGCACAGCCCTGCACGAGGCCGCGCTCTACGGCAAAACAGAGGTGGTGCGGCTCCTGCTGGAGGTGAGCGCGGCAGGGACGGGGCTGCGTGGGGAGACAGCCCCTGGCAGTCACCCAGCACCCCTTCTCCTCAGTCCCTTACCTCCCTTGGGTCTGGTGGCGGTGAGGGATCTGGCCTTGACCACGTCTCCTCCTGGGCAGGGCGGCGTTGATGTGAACATCAGGAACACCTACAACCAGACAGCGCTGGACATTGTCAACCAGTTCACCACCTCACACGCCAGCAAGGACATCAAGCAGCTGTTGAGAGGTGGGGATGGCACTGAGAGGGGCTTCTTCCCCCTGGGACCTGCCTGGGCTCCCAGTGCTCCTCCTGAGCAGCCTAAATCAGTGCCAGCATCCCAGTCCCCTCTCACGTGTGCCCCCATCCTACACGTGGGGCAGTGTCTGGGGATTGAGTGCTTTCTGCAGTATTAATGTTTTCTTCTCTCCTCTCCTTGCTCTTGCTTTCTCCTTCTGCCCTCCCTGGACTCCTCTCTTTCCTCCCTGCGCTCTGGCACCTTCTTTCTTCCTCTGTCCCTTGCCTTCAGAGGCATCAGGAATCCTGAAGGTCCGAGCTTTGAAGGATTTTTGGAACCTCCATGACCCAACTGCTCTCAACGTCCGAGCAGGAGACGTCATCACGGTGAGGCTGCTCTCTGCTCCCCATCCCCCTGCCCCACCACGGCCCTGGGTACCAGCCCCATCCCTCTTGTCCCATGGCAGGTCCTGGAGCAGCATCCAGATGGCCGATGGAAGGGGCACATCCACGATGCTCAGAAAGGCACCGACCGGGTCGGGTACTTCCCCCCCTCCATTGCTGAGGTCATCAGCAAGAGGACAGGTCAGTGGCCGTCCTGGGCATGCCGGGGACAGTCCCCTGTGCGAAACCTTCCCAGCCTTCCCAGCACCTCCTGTCGGACAGGCCCTGCAGTCCTGGCTAGCTAGGGGGGAAGAGAAGGACTAAGGGGGTGTCACCATGGTTGGGATACTACTTTGAGGGTTGTGGCTCAGCTCTCCCCCACCCGCACCTGCCTCCTGCATGAGCTCTGACTGTGTTTTGTCTTTGAACGCAGGCATGGTTGTCCCCCGTGTGGCACCCGCGCAGCAGCGCCAGGGTCCCCCCGGGGCCCTCCCGGCCCCCCCTGGGGGGCTGCAGCACCTCCCTGACGAGTGTCCACACCCGGCAGCCCCGAGCGGCCCCGCGGCCTTCGGTCACCTCACCCTAACCCGGACGGCCCCAGGCCCTGACAGCTCAGGTCAGGGGAGCATCTGGGGAGGGAGAGGGGCTGGGGACCTTCCCCTGTTCCCAGCCCTGCCTGGGCAGGGGCGCAGGGGGAGACTGTCCTTCCACCTCTCCGTGGGAAGTAGCCAGATGAGATGGAGCAGATGCAGGGAAAGGGAGTTTTGGGAAGCCCTTAGAGCAGCCCCTTCTCTCCCTGTGTCTCAGCCCTCTGTGTGTCCCTTGCCAGCCCAGGTCACCCTGTCTGTGTTGTGCGTGCTGGGAGGCGGGAGGGAACTGATGCGTTGACCGTCACTAGACGGATCTTGTGGGAGATCGGTGGCATCAGTGTGTTGGCACACAGGTCCTTGCTGGGGACCTCTGTGTCACCCCCGATCCTGGGGAGCTGCTGACAGGCTCCCTGCTTGCCCCAAGCAGCAGGAGACAGGAACAGCGTGGGCAGTGAGGGCAGCATCGGCAGCATCCGCAGCGCCGGCAGCGGCCAGAGCACCGAGGGCACCAATGGGCAGAGCACCAGCATCCTCATTGAGAACGCCAGGGTAGGCGCCAGCCCCTGCTCCCCTGTACTGCTTCCCTGTACTGGCTTAGGCTGAAGATGTCCCCTCCTAGCAAAGGAGGAGCTGCTGGAGTAGTGTGTCCTACACCAAACACCTACTTGCTGCCAGGACTTGGCAGGGAGATGCTCCTGGGGTGATCCCAGTTGTTCCCCAAAGCACAACTGGCCTTTTTGAGTGGAGCTGGAGGCTGTGCTTGGCATCACACAGCATCTCCATCATGTGCTGTGTCACCTGAGAGGATAATAAAAGGCCCTGAGCCAAATCCTGCCCAGATCTCTTGTTGGGGGCCAGCCTGTTGCTGGGTGAAGCTGTGACCAGCAACCCAGCATGGGGACCCCCACTCTGCTCCTGGGGGTGGGACAAAGCTGGTCTCCAGAGCTGAGTTCTTCCTCCACTGACTTCTCCTCTCCCTCAGCCTCTGCCCTCCACCGGTGACAACCTCCAGCAGCACCTTTTGGGATCAGAGCCACACAATGGGACCTCCCCAGCAGGTGAGAGCTGTCCCAACTCCACGGGGCCCTGGGGACAGCTGTCCCTGCAGCCCTAGGGGCTGGTCACTGTTCAAGTGCTCCGGTGACAGTTCTCCTCTCTACTTTCTGCCAGGGCCACAGGGCCTCCAGACCCCAGGCAGCTGCCCCCCTGGAGACAGGGTCTTCTCCCACCAGTTCTTACGTCCTGAGCAGCTCCTCGAGGGGAAGGTAACTGGAACAACTGGGGAATGGTGTGCTGGGTGAGAGGGCCATGTTTGGGACACTCAGCCCAGCTCTCACTGCACCAGGGACACAGGGAACTGGGTCTTCAGGACACAAGTGGCTCTTGCCCGGGGAGATCCTGTCATCTTGCCTGGAGCAGTCAGGTTCTTTCAGCCCCTCCAGCCACGTCATGGGCTGTTCTGTGTCCTGTCCCCTCCCCAGGATGCAGAAGCCATTTACAACTGGCTGCGTGAGTTCCAGCTGGAGTCGTACACTGTCAACTTCCTCAACGCTGGCTACGACGTCCCCACCATCAGCCGCATGACCCCGGAGGTGAGGCAGGTCCTTCCCCACCCAGAGCTGCCAGCAGTGGGTACACACTGCCTCGAGCTCCCTGAGCCACTGCTGACCACGGCCCCACTCTGCTCCCCTTAGGATCTGACAGCCATTGGCGTGACCAAACCAGGCCACAGGAAAAAGATCTCCACAGAAATTGGGCAGCTCAGCATTGCTGAGTGGCTGCCCAACTACATCCCGGTGAGTCCCTGGCACTGAGGCTTTGGTCACCCCCTTTCTTCAGGTCTTTTCTCAGAGCTCTCTGACCCCAAGATAGGACAGGATGGGGTCTGTAAGTGATGAATAGCTTTGACTGGATTAAAGCAGTCAAGAGACACCCTAAAAACAGTCTCCCAGGCAGGGAGGGAATGCTGAAGGGAATGCTGTGCATTCCTCGATGTCCATGGCAGTGGCTCCATGCTCTTTCCAGGCTGACCTGATGGACTGGCTCAGTGCCATTGGGTTGCCCCAGTACCACAAAAAGCTGGTGAACAACGGCTACGATTCCATCACCATCGTGACGGACCTGACATGGGAGGATCTGCAAGAGATTGGCATCAACAAGCTGGGTGAGTCTCCCCTGCCATGCTGTGGTGGCCCAGGGCAGCCAAGTTTCCCACCCAGGTTCTCCCTAAGGCTGGGGGGTGCAGGCATGTCCTGAGCACCCGGAAAGGACGCTTCCTGGCAGTCCCTAAGGACTCTCCTTGGCCAGCTGGAGCTGGGCCCAGCTAGGTAGATGCCAACAGTAGTTTGTCTCCTCCCATAGGCAGAGTTTAGATAACCCTGAGGCCTTTGCCCCGCTGTGTGACATAACTACTACTCTTCTTGGCATAGAAGCAGGCCTTGAGGGCTGGAACTGATCCAATGTCCCTTTCCTTCCTGCAGGCCACCAGAAGAAGATCATGTTGGCTGTCAAGAAGCTCAGAGACCTCCGCAAAAGCCTCAATCAAGCAGAAGCAACTCTGGCAAGACGCAAAGTCCCCGGTTCCCTGGACATTGTCACCATTGAGTCGCTGGAGAACGGGGAGTGCCAGTCCCCACACACACCCAAAATGACAACCTTCCAGGACAGTGAGCTCAGCTACGAGCTCCAGACAGCCATGTCCAACAGCTGCCACGACACACTCGGCATCAAGAGCAGCCAGGGAATGTCACGGAGCCAGGAGAGCATCGGGGTACGGTCGCGGGGCTCAGGGCACTCGCAGGACAACGTGCTGTCCCGGCGCTTTTCCAGCCCCTCTCAGGAGAGCCTGGGCAGCGGCGAGAGCAGCAGCAGCAGTGGGCAGTCCTGTGCACCGCCCCGCAGCAAGGAGAGCCCAGCCAGCCTGCCGGGCCGGCCCAGCCCAGAGCCCTATGGGAAGCTTGTGTCCCCCGAGGGGCTGAACGGCTTTGCCAACGGCAGCGGGGGCAGCCCTCTCAAGGAGAGGAACCTGCCTGAAGGCACGGACCAGTACGCCCGGCCCGTGGCTCAGAAAGGAGCCGGGACTCCAGCAGTCACTCCCTGTACTCCTCCCCAGACTCCCAGCAAGGGAACAGCCCCCTATGTGTTCATGTACCCGCACGTCTCCCTGAAATCCCCAACAGCCCCGTCTGTCCTGGGAGCAGAGCAGCCCAAGGCCCTGGCACACGCATACCCCTCCGTCTCCCCTGGACAGAAGAGCAGCCTGCAGACGTCGGCCCAAAAAGGCTTCTCCTACCTGCACAGCCAGTGCGGCCCCACGGAGCCGCCCACCACAGCCCCCACGGCCGGGGAGCAGCACAACGGCGGCGAAGGGTTCAAACACAAGAAGCGCTCGCACAGCCTGAACCGCTACGCGCTGTCGGATGGGGAGCACGAGGAGGAGGAGGAGGGGGCCCCCAGCAGCACCCTGGGTTCCTACGCCACGCTGACGCGGCGGCCGGGCCGCAGCCAGATGCCGCGGGCCTGTCTGCAGGCGGAGGCCAACAAGGTGACCCGCAGCCAGTCCTTCGCCATCCGGGCCAAGCGCAAGGGCCCCCCGCCGCCGCCTCCCAAGCGCCTCAGCTCCGTGTCCAGCGCCCTCGCTGCCGAGGCAGACGGCGAGCAGGCCCCCAGCCCCGAGCGGCAGCCCACAGCCCCTCAGGACGTGGTTGATGCGGCTGCCACCCCCGGTGACGCTAGCCGTGGCAGGACAGTGAAGAGCCTGGCGGCTGCGCTGGAGGGAACACCAGGTGTGAGTCCGTCCAAGCCCCTCCTGGCCCCAAAACCGCTGCACCTGACTCAGGACTGTCTCCCCCGGGCAGATGTGGGTGAGGGGTCCCACCATGGCGGTGACGGCAGCAGTGCCACACTTTCCAATGGCAGCAGGGACCCCTTTGAGAGCGGCAAGCCACGGAGACGGACAGTGAGCGAGCCCAGTGCTCCTATGACAGAGGTGGCTGCACAGGGTGAGCAGGAGGACGCCTGCTCAGACACGGAGGAGGAGGCCAAGCCAGGGGTCTCCTCTTCATCATCCCAGAACAGCTCCAGTGAGTGCATCCCCTTTGCAGAAGAAGGCAATTTAACCATCAAACAGCGGCCAAAGCCCAGCGGGCATTCCAAGGCTGACGCAGCCATGCCGGACACGGAGCCTGGTTCCCAGCCGGCAGAGCCCCAGGGCTCCACTGGGAAGGAGCCAGCAGCCCCCACTGCGACCAAGGAGCCGCCCGTGCTGGAGTTCAACCTCACTGAGTCGGACACTGTGAAGCGCCGGCCGCGGTTCAGGGAGCGGGAGCCGCTGCAGGCGGTGCTGAAGGCGTTCAGCATGGCGGGGCAGGCCGAGGCGGGCGCAGCCCCCACACCGCAGTATGCCCAGGCCCAAGCCGTGAGCATCGCCGGCCCTCCCGCCCCGGCACCACGGCCCCCCCTGGCCGGGGATGCCTTTGACGACGACAGCGTGGAGTTCAGGATTGCTGAGATAGAGAAAAGCATCTTGTCGCTGGAAAAAGGGATGAAGAAGGCCCCAAGCCCCACCAAAGCCCCCAGCCCCACAGAGCTGGTCGGCACGGCTGTGGTGAGGACACCCACTCCAGGTATGGGGGCTTGTGCAGTTGTCTCCAAGGTGGTGGTGGGGCTCCCTTCCGTGTTGGTGTGGGCGGTGAGGAGAACCTATTCCACCACCTACCATGAGGCCCCTTCCTTTGCAGATGTCCCTGCCAAGCACACCTCCGTGGCATCCACCAAGCTGGTCTTCTCTGGACCCAAGACCATCTACCAGCAGGTCCTGCAGCCCTCGCGCCACACTGTGGCTCCCTGGGCGGCCACTGAGGCAGTGCCGGATGTGATCGGGTCCCTGCCCAGTCCCAGTTCGCTGACGCTGGAAACGGGCAGCAAGGTATCAGCCAAGCCTTTGGCAGCTGCCACCCTGGCCCAGCAGCGGCTGGAGCAGACCAACTCCAGCCTGGCTGCCACGCTGCAGGCAGCCGAGAAGAAGATCACAGTGGAGGAGGCAGAGAGGTGAGGGAAATGCTGGGGCTGGGCCCCTCGAGGTGGGGTTGGGAAGGTTCCAGGGAGGGCAGGAGAAGGGCTGTGCATGGGCACGTCATGCCTGCACCACACAGGTCACACATGCTCAAGCCCAGCTCAGTGCTGAGCTGCTCCTGGGTCAGACCCAGCCTGGCCAAACCTTCCCCATCAGTAACTGCAGCCTTTGAGCAGAGCTTTGACTCTCTCCCTTTCCTCCCCAGCCATCCTGGGACCGTGCACTCGGCCAAGAACATCTTGGAAGACATCAGCAACATGTTCGACGACCTGGCTGACCAGCTGGATGCAATGCTGGACTGAGGCTCGCTCCCTCCTTCCCCTCCCCGCCTCCGGCTGCTCCACCAGTGCCCCTCATGATGGCGGAAGAGCGGATCCGGAACCGAGCAGTGCCTGCAGGTCTCTCCAGCTGCCTCCCTCCCCACACTTTGCACTGTGGCTGGGAACAAAGCTGCCCTCCTTGCCCACCCCTGGCTCTGTGTCACACGTGACAGCGTGGCCCTGGGCTGGTTTCCGAGGGGGTCAGGCATTTCCCACCAGACTGGCTGCAGGAGGAGAGCCCGGAGGGGCTGCACATGCAGTCCTGCAGGCCACGGAGAAGCCCTTGCTCCCTTGCACAGAGCTGAGGAGCCTCCACAAGGGACCTTTCTCTTTCCCCACTGCATTGTCGAGTCCTGCCTCTTATTATTTATCCCCTGCCAACAATGTGTCACAGGAGAGACCTCCCCGGGCCGCCGCCACCGCCACCGAGCTGGCGATTCACTGTGCAGCCGCAGCCCCGGCCAGGCCTGACAGCACTAAAAGAAGACAGGGCTTGTCGCGATTTGGCAGCTTGCAGAGCGAGAAGGAGCCTTTCTGCTTTATTTGCTGCTTTTCCAAACGCGTCAGCGTCAGGCAGCGTGAAATCCGAGTGGATCGAAATCCCTCCAGTGGGACCCACAGAGGGGGATGTTCCGCCACGGCCCTGCCGGACATGGGAGCCTTCCTGCCCCTTCCCAGAGTGATGAGGATGGTGATGGCAGTGCCAAAAACCTGGGAATTTGGGCCAGTCCGTCTGGATCCTGCTGCTCAATGGAGTTTGCCCTCTGCCAACACCGTGCCTATGCAAACCCCTACCCTGGTCCTTACAGAGTGCAGCAGCAGCATGATGAGTGCTTTTAAATTTTTCTTCTCCCCTCCCTTATCCCTTTTTTTCGGGAGAAAACAGCCCCTTTTCTCACTGCCCCTCCCTGCGGGGAGCTGCTGGCACAAACCCCGCCGTGAGCATTGTTCAACAGTAGCAGCGTTTGGGACGTGATCCTTCCCCGTGGCCCCGCAGCCCGGCGGGGAAGCTGACCCCGGATGCACCGGGGAATTCGGCCCGGGAGCTCCTGCGCGCTGGATGCGGCCGCAGCCCGTGGCTGCAGCGGGGAACGGCAGCGGGAGCTCTCTGCATCCCGGCGGGAGGAGCGGCTGCATCGCTCCGAGACAGATTTCTCTCGCAGGATCTGCTCAGTAGTGCATGGCTAAATATGTCCAAGAGCCCCGAACTTGGCTGGCGCTCGGCATGCCAAGCAAATGAAAGCATCGGAGCACCAGAAGGGAACCGAAGATTGTGCTGAAGTGCCATTTGCTACAAAAATTGCAAACAAAGGGAAAGAAAATTCCACATATTTCCTTTTTGGAAAAAAAAAAAAAGTCACCAATGCAAAACCAAATTGGAGAGGGAGGAGGTGGTTGAGAAGGCAGCTGTGTCCCGGTCCTGTGGGGAGTCTGTGGCTGGATTGGACTGTTTGCAGCCCCTTGCGCTGTTGCATGGGAAGGGGAGCAAAAGCCAACCTGAACATTCCTGAGGGTCTCTGCTCCTGAGGGCAGCTATGCCGTGGGCTGGCCAGGCAAGAGGTGCCAGCCTGCTTTCTGGGCTGAAAAGCAAAGACAAAAAGCCTGGAAAAAACCTAAAATCCCATCACTGTCGGGGACTTGAGGTCAGTGTGAGGCGGGCAAGACACTTCTTCCTTGGCTCTGATTTCTATCCCACACTGAGTGTATCCACTGCCTGTGTCCGAGTGCTACGTCATGGACATGATGTTTTCAAATAGCTACAACCAGTGGCACTTTATAAACAGGTTCACAGAAACCTTTTAAAACTGATTTTTACTCTCACAAGTCAACCTGGGACAAGCCCAGTAATTTTTTTTTTTCCGATGTTGATAAACTGTAAATGTGTTTTTTTTTTAAGGCCAATGTATATATTTTAAATGTGATTTATTCTATATATTTACTAACCAGAACTGCAAGTCTTGGGTCAGGGATAAAGAGGACACTGGGGTGGAGCTGCCACTGTCTGAGCCACCTGAGGGCAGCACAACGCTGCTCTCATTGTCAATAAGGGAACTAAACATTTGATTTTGCAGAAGAATGCCTATTTTTTGAGCTCTAGATCTCTATTTTGAAGCTACTGTATGGTGTGTAAGTTATGTACACTGCAACTGGGACTAACTGACCCCAGCTGCACCTGCTCCGTGCAGCGACAGTGAGGGGAAAAAATAGCCCGTGTAATCACCAGACTGACAACAGATTTTAAACCATCTGCTCTGTTTGTGTTAATCATGTGTTTTGTTTTCCACTAACATCCATTAAGACTAAATTCTATTAAATAGTGGGGCATATTTTACCCTTTTGATAGTTTTCCCTACTTGTGTCGTTTGTGTGAAATGGCACAAGCTTGTCTCCTGCTGCTTTGAAGTCCATCGAGGATCAGCTTTATCCGGTCCCTTGAGTGCTCCAGGGTTCCTCAGATAATCTCCCCTGGTGAGTCCCAGTCACCTCCTCTGAGGTTGATGTTCAGTGTGAGTCTCACCGCCACGGCAGTAACGTGGTGACAGTGCTGGTGTCCCGGTGTCCCAGTGCCCAGCTGTGCCCATGTGACACCTCCAGTGTCCCCATGTGCCAGGCAGAGCATTCCTTTCTCCTCCTGCCTGCTCAGAGTGTGGCCACTGTCACCCCAGTGCCTGCTTTGCCCCGGACAAGCAGCTCAGGCCGCCTTATCCCAGCACTGCTTGTCTCCCGTGCTCCCAGTGCCTCTTCCACCTCACCCTGACCTTTCACCCATCCAGAGAGATCCAAACTGTGCAGCCAGCCTCGACTGAAGCAGTGCCTGGGATCCAGGAAACCACCAGGTAAGCAAACTTCCTCTGTAGGAAGAAGCTTTCAGAGACAGACAGATGTACCCAAAGCTGAGCAGAAAGTGGGAAAAAGGCCAGAACTGGATCCCAGGAGCATCAAGCTCTCAGGCTGTGACCCTACAACAGGAAAATATCACACCTTGTGACCCCAGCAGCCACAGACACTTTTACCTCCTTCATTTGCTGGGTGCAAACTTGTTCCCAACTCTTGTGTGTGTTATCCAAGACAATCATTTATTGCCATTCATATACTGGATGCTTGTGGGTCTGGGTTTGTTTCTTTTTTTTTTTTTTCTTTTTTATACAATTTACAAGCTTTAATACAAATGAAATATTTTTACATACATCCCAAAAAATTTAATATAAAATATACAGCATTTAAAAACATCTCGATGTAGGAAATTTCCTTCTGAAGCCGTGCACTCTGACCCTTAGACACTTCAGTGGCCTGAAGGAAGGCTGGCACTGGCAAGACCATCCTAAAGGCTCCATTCATACACTTTTAGCTCCCTCCAAGTCTAGCTGGGGAAGGAGGATGCAGGAAAATAAACATTTGTGATCACCCAGAGGAGGAAACTTGAAGGTGCCGCCTCCAGAGGAAGGTGTGGCCAGCAGGAAGCCCTGGAATCTGCTGCCTTTTAACACCTACAACAGTTCATGGCACAGGGCAAGAGCTGAGGTCTGGGTGGGAGGAAAGCTGGGACAGCAGTGAGCAGCTCTGTGCTGCCTCTGACTCCAGCTCAGCGCAGCCACGGGGGAGATGATACCCCACTTGTGACCTGACCCTGGCATCAGAAGGAAAGCGCATTTCTCAGTGGCCAGGTGTCAGAGATCTGGAGCTGGCATTTAGTGAACTGAGGCTGAGAAAGTTGCAGCTTGTTCTCCCTGAGCCCTGCAGGTGCCAGGGGAGTGAGGGCACAGGCCAGCCTGGCTGGCAAAGGTGGGCAGACACTGCTGTGGTGCAGGGAAGAGCCCTGTGCTTCCCCAGGGAGCTGCTGGCTCCCTATCCCATGCAATTCTGCCAGCATGGGATCTGCACATCTGCCTCCCAGCTGCAGGAGCTGAGTCCAGGGCTTGAACAGCCCCAGCTGCCCCCCTCCAGCATCCTCAGTGTGTCCCCAGAGCTCAGGGGTTGGCTGTACCCAGCTCTGCTCCTCTACCAGTCCCGCAGCAGGGTGAGGGTATTGCTTAGAGACACTCAGCCGTGTCCGTGCTCTCTGGTTATGCTGAAAAGTGAGGAAGACAAGGTGGAGCAGCAGGGCAGAGCTTGGGGGTTCCAGCCAGCTCCCTGCCTGCCCAGGAGGGACCAGCTGCCACTTGTTAATCTCTGGTACCAAAGAGGAACTAACACAATTATTGTAGTGTTAATGTTGGGACCAAAAACAGGGCTAGGATTTACCAGCTTCTGTCAGTGTTTAGAACTAGACTCAGCATCTCCATGAGCTGCAAATATTCCAGTAGCTAAGCCTGTGTGCTCCTGTGTGGCTCTTGGCTGTCAGCCCACAACGGGACCAGTGCTCCCAGTACAGATGGGGTCTGGTCAGAGCTCAGGAGTTTGTGTGTTGCACTGGGGCAGACCGTGGTTTGCTGCAGCCCTCAGGGGAGGGTCCCCCCAAGGCAAACAAAGAGACCTCCAGAAAAACTGAGCAGATGTTGCCCAGGGAGGTTGTGGCTGCCTCATCCCTGGAACTGTTAAAGGTCAGGTTGGACAGGACTTGGAGCACCCTGGGATAGAGGAAGGTGTCCCTGCCCATGGCAGAGTGCCTGCAGCAGGAGGTGGAACAAGATAAGCTTTAAGGCCCCTTCCAACCCAAACTATTCTGTGGCTCTGTGTGAAGGCATTAGCACAGAGGAGAGAGACTTCCCAGCACTATCACAGACAGACATGATTGAGGGGGGTTCCCTGTGCCTTGAGCAAGAACTGGATGCAACACAATCCTGGGATTGGGGAAAGAGTCATTTGCCAGCTCTGTATTAGTCACAACTGCAAGTTGCAGATATCCTGCCTGGAAAGACATCCCCTTCCTCTAGGGTGGGATAGTCAGGGCTCAGGCTTTATCTCAAGCTGTGGTTTTCTCAAGTAGGCACATTACTGAAGCAGAACAGCAGTTGGGATCACAAACAGGAGAACAGCTATAAAACCTCTCTGGGGGTTGTTAAAGAAGATAAAAGCTGGTTCAACAGGGCTGCAGGAAGCTGAGCCATGCTGGCTCCCTGCAGGCAGGCAGAGCTGCCCTCCCTCTGCACCAGACCGGAGGATCACAGCCAGCTTTTCCCAAAGCCCTGTCTCATTCATCCCTCTTCTGACACAGCCAGCACAGGGCTGTGACAGCGACACTAGAGGGCAGGGCTGGCCCAGCCCGGCTGTCCAGAGACCCTTCCCACTGTCCCCTCGGGAATGTGAGCTCCCAGCACTCTTGGGACTGCAAGAGGGATGGCTCCTTTGCCCCGGGACACAGGGCAGGGAGGCGGGGAGGGCATGCACAGGCATGCACACATGGAAAGCAGGCAGAGGTGGAAAACCAAAATGGGTTTCAATAGAGATCTCCTGCTTCAGCAGCCCTACTGGTCCCAGATTCTGATGCCAGGCCCGGAAAACCCATCTGCTCACAAAGAGGAAAGGAGCTGCTTCATTTTAGCATCACCATGATACTAACAAATGCCTCTAGTAATAAATAAATAAAGGAAGAGCAGCCTGGACAGGCACCAGAGCTTGCAGGCTCCTCTGAGGGTACTTGGCAGGCTGGGAAGGGGCTGCATACCTATGGGGGGTCCCTGCCTGGGGCCCCAGGAAGGTGCAGATGTAGTTTTGCCAGGAGGCTGTCTGGTTTGCGTGTGTGACAGAGAACTCCCTGAGCCTTTGGTGCAGCCACTCTCCCAGTGGCTGTTTGGCTCTGGCTCCAGGGAACTTGAGCTGGGTGCTTTTAAAATGGTGAATTCATCCCCAACTTGGTTTCAAACTGCAACTTCTGCCTCTTTTGGTAACGGACACGGACCCTGGAGAAGAAGAAAGAGAGTCAGTATATAGAGGGGTGAAAGGTAAGACTGCCCCACTGCCATTCCTGAGCTGCTAGCCCCAAGAAGCAGGGAAACCCCTGGCCTGGGCACTGTGGTAGCCTGGGAGGAGAATCAAATCCAGAAAGCAACCCACGGTCTCAGTCCTACCCCATCCAGCCACATCCCATCTCCAGGGACACCAGACAGAATAGAAAGGTCCAGAAACTCTTTGCAGGAACTGAGATGGTGTCTATCCCCATCAGGGCTCCCTGTAATCCCGGCTGCTTTGCCTCCCCAGCCCATTTCCTGAATCAATGTTCGTTAAGGTTGCCTCCCAGCTCCGGCTGCTCCCTGTGCTGGGAAGAACAGCCAGTCACTTTGCCTGCTACTCATTCTTGGCTTCAGCCACTTCCCGTGAAAACGAGTCCCACAGCCCAGGCTCTGTGTGAAGACACATTTCCTCTGCTGTGATTCAATGCCTCTGTCCTCATGGGACAAGATGGAGAGAACAGCCCTCCCCAAATCCATACTGGTGTTGCATAGACCTTGGCTGTCTTCCTCCCTTTGGTTTGAGATAAGGAAATTTTGTTCTCCCTTCCTGCTCCCAATCACTGCCACTGCCCTTCTCTGACCCTCCTTCCTCTCCTGTGCTTCCTCCCTGGGAGGTGGAACGTGGGCCTGCACACAATAGCCAGGTGATTTACACAATGCAATCAGCTCTTCCTTTTTGTTCCCCACCCTGTTCCCTGGGCATCATTAGTTTTTGCAGCTCAAGGCCAGGCTGGAGGAAGGCTTCAGCCCTTTCTCCCCATCCTCCCTACAACCCCCATACCTGATTTCATGCAGCTTGACAATCTCGTTGATGATAACCACAAGGACCAAGGAAAGAAAACCCAGGAGCCATGAGACTGGAGAGATGGAGACGTGGTTAAAGGTCAAAGAAGAGTTGAGGTTTTCCCAGAGTTTCAGGTCCAGCACAGTCTGTGCCACTTGCCCCAGCACTCTAAGATTAAAAACAGACACAGCAAATCTCAGCAGACCTGACAAGCTTCCCAGGATCTGCAGATCAGGATTCAAGCCCAGATGAAACGCTCACAACAGAGACCCTTCACCAGTTCAGCAGTGGAGATCAATTGCCGTGTACTTGATTCTCCTCAGCACCAGCAAACTGGAGCTGGAGCTCCTTGCTCCAGCATCCTGGAACACCTCCCCAGGGCCTGGGGATACTCACACAACAGCCACAGTGAGTGTCCACCAACGGTTGGAGAGGGGGCTCTTCTTCCACAGGGGCTTGGTGCGATGGACGTGGGTGATGGATATGAACACTGCAGGGAAAAGGGGATCATTTAGCATCACACAGAACAGCACTTCCTTCACAAGGTGCATCAACACCTGGTACTCCTAATGGATACGGGGTTCATGTCCCTGGAACCAGCCAAGGTTCAAGGGTCTTTCAGACCAGGCTCCTCACAGCAATTTTAAGTCCCTGGAATGCAGACGGGGGCAGTGAAGTGGTTGTAGTGCACACAGTTATTCACTGTGAGGTTGGTTCACAGCCTGGGAGCTAAAACAGAGCAGGCAAAGGCCCAGGTCTGGGGAGTGGGACAGGGGTGGGTGTGCCCTTGTTCCAGGGCTGCAACAGAGGAAAGCTCCAGCCCAGAGAGAGATTTAGCCAGAGACTCAGAGCTGTCTGTACAGGACTGAGGATTTGCTCAGCTTTCACTCGGGCTCTTCCAAACAGCTGCCAGGTAAAGCACCCCTGCCTTGCCTCGGTGGTCTGAGGGACATAAAAGTACTGCAACCCACTCTCTCCAAAGCTGGAGAACAAATGAGGAAGCATTTCTGTTGGACTGGACACCTGGACACCTCAGCTCACAGTGTCTGCCCAGCACCACGGGACATAAGGGACAGGGAGCTGAGACCTTTCAGCATTGTCAGGGAGCAGCTGGACCTACTCTGCCAGGCAATGGGTGCAGGTGCTGAGGGTCAGCCAGGAGCTGGCTTCACACTCCTCCAGAGGCTTAAAAAGGCTTCAGCTCTCCAACAGTCATAGCTGCATCAGTGCCTAATGTGGGAAGGCAATGGGGTACTTCACAGAATAGCAGCAGAGATATAAACACTTTGGAAGCAGGGAAGATTTTTGGAGAGCTACAGGTGCTGCCACTAACTTTCAAGAAGACAAAAGGGATTTGGCTATTCTGGTGAGACTGGACAGAACTAGCACTTCACCAGGCTGGTAGGAAGCAGAATCATTTCTAAGGGTGTAGTCTTTAATCTGCCAGGGTAATGTTTAGTGAGACAGGGGGATTTGTGCCTGTGCTGTGAGGACACTGCAGTGTCTGCTTCTATCAGGGAGTTTGTGCTCTGACATAGCGGGCAAAGAAAGAGACAGAGGATGCAATTTTTCCCCCAGAGCAGGGAAAGGGCTTCTGGGGAACAAGGACTTACCTGTGTGTAAAACAATCAGGCCAGCTGTGAGCTTCTGGGCTACCAGGAGAGCATTGGAAAACGTCCCAAACCAGTCAGGAGTACCATAAGCATTGCTAGTGAATGAGAGGACACAGGAAAGTCAACAGTGGGCACTTAACTGTCTGACCTGTTCCCACCAGGGCCAGGCCTCCTTTAACAGCTGGGGGACCTGTGTGTGAGCTCAGGCTGTCCTGGAACCAGGAGGTGACAGTGGGCAATGATGTAGCTGTCAAGGCTACAGCCCTGGTGGATCATGGAAGAGGCTGAAACTTGTAAGAGGAATGGAGTCAGTCCTCCTTGGAAAGGGCAGGAGTAGTAGGGATGTGTGTGCCCAGTTCCTCACCTGTGCAGCATGATGGAGGAGCAGGCTGTGAGGTTGAGGCTGGTGGTGTTCACTGCTTTGCAGGACTCATGCAGGGTGAACCCGAAGCAGATGAGGCAGGAGCAAATGGTCAGGCTGAACTTCAGCAGGAAGCAGAGCAGGAAGTAGTGCTGAGTCTGTGAATAAGGGAAAGGAAGGGGGATGAGATGGGCATGTCATTGCTACCACCTCCTCCCCACGGACCATCAGAGAATCAGAGGCTGCAAAAGACAAGCTGTAGTAGAGATGAGATGCTGCACTGAGGATCTGCCCTCTGGGCGTGCTGGAACAGGGGATTCCCTCCCTGGTTCATGCCATGGATCAATTTACTGAGCGAGCTAGGAAGGCACAGGGCCTCAGCTATGCATCAACACTGGGACAAAAATGAAGAGAAAAATGTGTGGACAATTTAAATCTGAGGGGCCACCTACCTTCTTGGGAATGGAAGTCAAGTTTTTTCCTGTTGCCATGGTCATGATGGAGCTGTGGGGAGGCTTGCCCAGGAGCGAGATACTGGAGAAAGGTAAGTTAAGTGTCTCAGTAATGTGTTCAGGCACCAGAGTTATTGTGCTTTTATCTAACATTTGAACCCACATAACCTACTCAGACTGCCTGAAGCATTGGCACTTATCTTTACATATGCCATAAAAGGTGTTATTCATGGCAGGTGCGGACAGAGAGAGAAGTGACCTCCAAATGTATGAGGGAGAAAAAAAAACACCTGTGGTACCTTGGCCTCCACCTGACACCCCAGACTTGCCATCACACAAGGCAGGGGTTAACACAGGAGCACACAGTGCTCCTGTCACTGCTTCCAAGCACCTT
Source organism: Chamaea fasciata (assembly GCF_029207755.1). Taxonomy (NCBI): domain Eukaryota; kingdom Metazoa; phylum Chordata; class Aves; order Passeriformes; family Sylviidae; genus Chamaea; species Chamaea fasciata. The sequence continues at coordinate 7,165,428 of NW_027094104.1, read as the reverse complement.
GTCAAAGCAGGTGCTTGGAATAATCCTTGCAGCCTTCTTAGCATGCTGTGAGTGAAGTCAGCTTTCTTTTAGCACGGAGACAGTGAGGCTGAGGGAATGGTCTGTGCATCCTGTGCGGGTGGGAGGACATTCCACCCTGACAGACTCACCTGAGCAGTGGGTAGCAGAAACAGGAGAGCCACACGATGTCTGTGGTACTGAGGATGGGGGGCAGCTGCACCAGGCAGGAGAGGAACTGGACAGAAACAACCCAAAGTGAAGAGCATGAGCAGTGCTAGGACAGACTTGTTACCCAAAATGCTGCTGTCTTCCCCCGAAACACTGGGATGAGCTGGTAACTGGGCTGCCAGTGCACAGCCCCTCCATATGTTCCTGTGGCAGGAGCTGCAGGGGATCCTTTTCTCCAGGGAAAAAGGGTTTGAAAGTAAATGTGTGAGGATCAGGGAGAAGGAGCAGCGCAGGCTGAGATCACAAAGTCTCCATCTCTAACCTCCCCAAACACACTGTGTAAACCTGACTGAAGGCCACGCTCCTCTCTTGAGGCTGCCCCAGTGCAGCCACCCATATCCATGTGAGCCCTCCTGTCCTCTGAGCTAAACGCTGTCCCAAGGCAGGCCAGGACTCACCTGAATGACAACCAAGGTCAGCTGGCACTGCAGCAGGAAGAGGAAACACTTGCGGATCCCATACGTTGCATGCCTGGCCTGGAAGGAAGCACAAGCCCTCAGAGCCCTGCTGGGAGCAGCTGCCAGCCAAGAGCAGTCATGGCAGGCAAGGACAGAACATGTGGCCTGCAGGGGAAGTGGGAGGGGAGAGATCTGGACACAATGAAGGCAAAAAGGGAAGGTCTCTTGCCTACGTGGAGAGGTTCTGAAGGAAAGGCAGGATTTAGCCAAGGGGTAAATTTGTTTAAACTCCTGGCTTTGCTGGGGTTACGCTTCTCCTTAACACTGCATTGTTGTCTGGCTAGGGATCTCTGCAAGATTATACTTCATCCAGATGAACAATATTCATGTTCTGTTGCCACAAGGCACCATTTCCAAACCATTCCCTACACCTTGGACCAGGAGGACCAGGCAGGATGATTCTCCTTCTTGTGCTTCCCGGACAAAGGTCGGGAGACACAAGCAACGCTCCTGCTGGCAGCATTGTGGGCACCTCAAGCAGAATGCTCGCGTGAGCTCCTGGCTGTGCTCCTTGCAGAGTGGAGAGGGCATTGTTTGTCTCACCTGCTCTATGAGCCTGATGATGCTGGTGCTCTCCTCTTGGCGGAAGGACATGGAGCAGGGCAGGCTGTTGAGCTGCCCTGAGAGCTGCAGCGGGGTGAGCTCCTCAGAGCCATTGCTCAGGGTGGTGCTGGTGGCATAGCCAAAGGTCTCCCAGGAGCAGCGGGATGGGTAGAGAGGGTCCAGGGCTATACTGCAAGGACAACACAAGGGTGTTGGTGAAAAGCCTCATCCCAGAAAGGAAACTGTCTCACTGCAGTCCAGCTTGCAAAGTCACACTGTGTTGTATCATGAGCTGTATACCTTGCTCAGGTAGAGAAGCTTGAGCTATAACATGAAATTAGGATCAATCTCCCTGGACTTTCAGTTATTCACAAAGAAATAATGAACACATTTGGGTTTGTGGCACAAGGTCAACAAATTGGCTCATCCATGGGGTACTTCCACTCTTTCACCCAATGGGAAGCATCTGCAATGGCAGATGGGGCACAACAGTCCAGCATGCAAGAGAGTATCTTCCTTTCAAACATAGAAATACCTCTGTGTGTCAAGGGCCTTAAACAGACATCCCCATCCAATGACCCCATATCTCCATCTCGGAGAGAAATGCAGCTAAAAATGGACAGAGCAATTGTGAGCACCTCCCTGTACAATTCACAGGTGTGGTGTCACCCACGGCTGGGTATTTGCTACAATCAAAGCAAAGGCAATTGGCGGAGGAACAGACCCTGCCCCACCTGATATCACTCTGCAGGAAGAGGCAACTGTTCCGAAGGTTGGCAGAGCTTCCAAGACAGCAGGTCACCTCCCCATACTCCTGCATGATCTTGATCATCTCACACATGGCTGCAGAGGGACAGAAGGAGCAACAGTGTGTTATGTCATTATGCACACAAAAATGCAGTGTTTTGCACCCTTTCCAATCTGGATAACAAACAGATCCTTTAAAACTGCCCCATCTGATACTCACCACTTGTGTACACTGAGATCCACAGTCAAAGCACACAACTAGACAATTAATTAAGTGCAGACCAGGTGCTCTATATACCTGCCACTTCAGGAATTGACCTGTGGTTCACAGAACTATGACCCGGAGATTTGCATCTCCAGCACACCTCTTTCAGACCAGAGCTGTAGGTATAGCCTGGGTGAATAAAACAGCTTCAGCTTTCTTGTTAGAAAACAGTGGAAACAAAATAAACCTAAATAATTCCAACTGAAAATAAATACAGTGTTTCAAACTCTGCTCAGCAGCACATCACAAGTGTTGCTGCAAGTCTAAAGGAAGGGAGGGAATGTAACAAACCACTCCAAAAGCAGTGCCACACTTAGCCATACTCAGAGCCAGTCCCTGTTCCTGCACTCCCACCCACCACCATCTCTACCCTTTATCAGTTATGTTTATTGACATCCCCAGGGCCTCTGAGTCAAAGCTGCAGTTTGATTTTAGTTCTGTAGCTCCATGCACAGTGCTCTGTGTATACATGGATTTTCTAGAATGCTCCAGGCAAAAAAACCTCAAGCCTCCCTCTGCAGACTGCCTCGTAAACACCTTCACTAAATGCCGGGTGCACAAAGACCTGCAGCACAGTGGGTAGCTGGGGTCAAGTGGGGAGCTCTCACTTCTGTCAAAGAGAGAGAGGAAATTTGGGCACGAAGTGTGAAGGCAGACTGGACTGGAATTGACACACTGGAAACTGTCACCAGAGGTACTAAAATGGCAAATCATAATGATGCTCCACACTTACTGGAGACTTGGCAGGTATTTGCCAGTTGTGCACTCAGCCCCTTTCTTTAAGGAATACCTCAGAGAGCGAGAGAGAAATTTTGTCCTTTCTGTTTCCTGCAATCAAAAACTGTAAAGCAGCAGAAGGTGTTTACAGCAACTGCCAGGGGAAAATTCTGGGAAGTGATTTCCCAGTTATATAAGAGTTGTAAGCAGAGATCAAAGTCTCCTGGTACACTGATAACACTTATTTAATGAAAGGCAGTAGCATTTTGGGTGTTTGCTTTTGTGTCTCTTATGAATGCAAATTGAAAGGAGTGGTTCTCAGCCCAATTCAGCAGCTGGGCAACAGCTGCACTAAAATTCAGTTAACACCTGGCTCCCCACAGGTAGCAACAGAGGGTAAATTAATACCAATATGTCCTTCTAGATTTCTGGAATGTATCCCCTTCCCTTCACCCATGTCCACACTTGGATGAGCCAGACCAAGGAGCTGGGGAAGGAATTCATGGACAGTAGGAAAGGCCACTTACTCTCTGGTGTGCAGTCTGTGAACAGGGGCACCAGCAAAGGCACGTTGTCAATGTTCTGCAGGTGAGGTCTCACCTGGTGGATCCCCCGGGGGAGTTTGGCCTGAAAAAGGGAAAGGACAGATTAAGCAGGGAGTGTGAGAGACAGGCATATCAGAGGGTACTGCTGAAATGAGAATAATGATTCCTAGAATTACGCAGCTTTAAGATGGAATACAAATTCATATTCCTGCAGATAGAACTGGCTTTCCTAAGCCACTGTCAAAAGTTTCCTGATGTAGTTCTGCACTGACCTGCCAAGCTGCCTGTGCTTGCCCTCAGGGTTTGTAAGGTCAGTATGACAAACCTGTGCTCAAGGATTTCTAAGGACTTTTTGCCTGTGTGGAGAATCTAGTCAGACACATCTGCTGTCTTCCAGCAACTGGATGCATTTCAATTCCAGCCACATCAACCTGCAGCAAGGCAAGCAGGGTTCTTGCCTTCTAAAACCAGGCCTAAAAGATTTTTTTAAATCTGTATCTCTGATATTCCTGTAATCTCTGGTGATCATGTGTGAGGTCTTTATGAAGCAGGAAGGGCTTGTCTCACACTCTGACCACTGGGCAGCACCAGTCTGTGGCTCACAGCTGGCAGAGAGAGTGTTTCTTCTGTCTGAATGGAAAGGGGGATGTTCCTCTGCCCTGCCCAAGCCATGGGACCCAGAGGAACTGAGATGCAGCTCTCAAGGTTACCCTGTGTTTGGTAACCTCCATTCCTAAACACCAAAGCAAAGAGCTGTTCAGCAAAAGCAACTAACTGAGAGAATCCCAAATTTCCCAGGCTCTAGATATCAGGCTGGAAGAGGGTGAGGGAAATCAGGGGTCGCAATGTAAACCAATCTCCTCCAAAGAGGAATTTCCTCTGGGAGTAATGAGGCGGCACTCCTGACCATGACAACAGTAGAAGGTGTAGAGGGAAAGGGGCCCTCACCCTGTTACAGTCCTCCAGGAAGCTGGGGATATCACTGTCTGTTGGCTGAAAGCTGATGAGATCCGAGTGCCCCTCCTCTTCCATCAGCAGAAGCCCCTCCACATCATCTCGAGAAACTGGAGCAGAGAGAGGCAGCATAAACAACAATCACAAACCTGCCTCTGCCACCCCTGTGCCACCCATGTGGGACCTGCACGTGGCACTGCAGAAGCCAGGAAACGTGAGGCCTGATTTTCTGGGTTAGCAACACTAAGATCTCCCACTCAGTCATCTAAAATGCAGTATTTTTAGATGACTAATCTGTTCAGAGGTAGATATGTGAGCTCTTTTGAGACATGATACTTTATCTGTACTGCTGTCCTTCTAGGGGAAGAGAATAAAGAAATCCCAGCTGAAGTAAGGAAAAAAAAAAGAGTAATGCACAGGCAAGGGACCTTCAGTGGCTTGACCAGGGCCCCAGCAAGAACCAGAAGCACTCCTGAGCACATAAATTCATGGCAGCTGGTGCACAGAAGGATGTCTGTTTCCAGAAACTTGGTACTGGCTGGCTGGAAAGGCTACAAATATAAAGTGATGTTGCTTACACACACACCCCCGAGGCCCATCCAGTTTTGTGCTCAAAGCTCTGACAGATCAAGTGTCTGGTGTGGACACAGGAACGTATGAATGGGTTTAAAAGAACCACCCAGGAAACACAGAGCATTCGGAGTGGCCAAGGCACAGTTCTCACCCTGATGGAGATCATCGTGCAGGGAGCCAGCATGGCTGGGGCTGGAGGGGGGGATCTCTGAGCCAGGCACGTCACCATTGGGTGTTAAGGATATGTGGCAATTCCAGCCAGTCTCCAGACCCATTTTCTCAGCAAACACCTGTGGGTGAGCAGACAAAGGGTTTTAGAGTGGTTGCCCAGCCCAGAGCACTGCAGACTGATGCCATACTGGAGCACAGGTACCTTCTGGACTCATTAGTGGGCTGAATCAGATTAACCTTAGATTGCACTGGAGCTAAACTCTCCAGTCAGACAACCAGGGGACATGCAAGGTCAGGGGGTTCAGCAAAGACAGCTTACCTTGCTTTTGAGCTCATCTTCCAGGGAGAAGTAGACAAAACGAATGCAGGCATTGACCAATCCATCAATGAGGCGGACAATGTCAAGGCGGGCCTGATACTGAGATGAGACCATTCCCATGAAGATCTGTCCACTCAGAGCCTGGATACAGTCTTCCTTCTCCATCACTTCCCCAATCCCTTCTTCAGGCATGCAAACAACACGCAATCACATTGAGACATGAGGGGCCACGTGTGCATCAGACAAAGGACATGTGGTGGGGAGGCCACCAAGGTGACACCCAAGGACACGATATCCAGACGCAGAAATGTGCAGGAACACAAACACAAGAGGAAAGATGAGGAGCCATCCATTTGTCCCAGCATACCCAGTCACAGACCAAGAACACAAGTGGGAAAGAGCAAGCATGGAAAGGAAAAAGATAAAACAAAAGGCAGGGATCAGTCACAAGGAATTTGGGTAGAAAGGTCAAGGATGTGTGCTGCATAATGTTCATGTGTGCATTTTAAACACATCTTACTGTGCCTAAACAGGATGAGTCTAGCTGAAGCACAGTGGCATCAGAGCACAAGGGGCTGATGCAAAGGAACTGAATCATGCTCCCTGTAAACATTTCCAAAAAGCCTGCAAAGGCTCTTTGACAGGGTTCCTTCACCATCACCACATCATCCTGTGGTGAATGGGGGCTGGATGCAGCAAGAAGAACAAAATAATAAAACACTTCACACAGTTGCAAGGCTTGCCACAGGTGGGACCCAAAAGTGTTCTGAAAACAATCACAACTATCCCTAGCTGTTGGAAACCCCACTAGTCACATTTTACAGAATGGGAGATCAAGGCAGAAAGAGTTTAAGACTGGTTTTCCAAAAGAGCCTCCTGGATTAATGTAATGGTATGTGTAATGGTATGCTTCCTTCTTAGTTTCCATTGCTGATGTAAAGGACATGCACAGTTCATCTAGTGGGTATCAGTTCCTTCAGTACAGCAACAAAATCCATCAAGGAATAATAGTTGCATAGCACTACACATTTCAATCCTTTGAAAAGCCCATCATGTGCGATTTCCATAAAATCAGACAAATAGCAAACCAAGTACTGAAATACCCAGAAGTCTTGACTCTCTGTAGCCTGCTTTAGAGACAGACTTCCCTCAAGGAGAAGAATTTCTCTGTAAGCTTCAATAACTTAACTAGAAATACCCTTACCAGCTGTCACATCATTACTTCCCCTGAAAACGCATCTCCTTCAGAAACTCTTCCATCCAAATATCCACCTGCTACTCTGATTAACAATGTTCTTACAGCTCTAGACTGATCAGATCCAGCCCCTGGGCCAGCAGCAGACCTGGCTGCAGCCAGGATTGCAGACACACATACCATCTGAGCTCCAGCTATTCCTCCTGCTGCTCTGTTTGATGGGAGTGGTGCCGGGGAGGTCGCAGCACGTGAAGATGGCACTCTGCCCTGGCACCTGCACCAGCTCTATGCACTTGCCATTGAGCTGGGAGGACAGGGCACAGTGCATCGGCTTGTATGCAAAGGCAGAGCAGTACCCTGACAGGCAGGCTCGCTGGTAGAAATCCAGCACCTTCTTCCTGTGTGAAAGAGAAAACAGGCAAAGTTAGCAAAAGTGTGCCACGTTTCTGACAGCACAGAAATCCTGTAGTTCCACGTATTTCGGAAAATGTCTTCCATAATGAGTACTTAGAGAGTCTGAAGATGCCTTTCCCTACTGTTTTTGCATTCTCCAAACTGCAGGCACTGCAGGGCAACTAGAGCACATATTCCAATAAGGGCAGTGGTGAATATTTCTGTTTGCTCATCAGACTGATGGGTATGAACACAGAGCTCTTCAAATACACTTATAATATGCTCTATATGGCTGCCAGATGACTCCAAGGAAGTTCACTGCATGACAGCAGAAGCTTAATTCATCAGACATAATATATCCGTAGGGAGATAAACACCAAAGAGGGAACTGACAACTCTGACAACAGGATCTATGGCAGAGATAGTTGCAGGAGCAGACTTTTCTCCTATTCCCTTTCAGAGTCTGGGTTTCAGGAGCTGTATTTAGTCAATATTCAGTCACTGAAATAAGGTAAAGTTCTTTCTTTAAGCCGAATTCACAAAGGTAACAAATTAGACTATACATCAGATTTTTAATTTGCTTGTAATATGATCAATATTCCAAAAAGTATCAGTGGCAGTTTTTTCACACCTGAGGATAAGCAGATTTAGAAGAACAATGTGAAAAGTCAGTGAAACTAAACATTACTGGTCTGCTGTGCCAACAGGAACTGCAATTCAGCCTGCAGATGAAAATACAGCACACACTGTCAGATATTGCAGCAGGACTCCAAGGCCATGATGCATCATGTGGACTGGTTCAGGCACAATTGATCATTTTGCATTTCATGTAAGACAACACATTTTTCTTGAAAAAACAACAGAAAATTCTCTGCCACCAGCATGACCTGATTATAATTCAGTCCAACTACACAGTACAGTCAGAATCCACTTACAAGAGGAAAATATCCCAGCAGATATAGTAAGAAGTGGCTTGCTCTTCCAGTCCAACTGAATGCTTGTTGCTATCTGATCTCTTACATTGCTATGATAACAATTAATTACAAGCAGAGATGGCTCATGTTCATAACCGACAAGAAGCTCTTAAAAAGCTAAACAAGCATCACAAAAAGAATTTTAACAGAGTGACCAGGTTCTCTCTGCATTTTATCTGCAGCTCCTGAATGCCCCAAATGAGAAAGCTGCCCACCTGTCAGAGCCAGAGAGGGGGTAGATGTCAGTACCATCCCAAAAGTCAGTGCAGGCCTCAAGGATGATGTCAGCTGTCCCATGAGAAAACATCTGCTCAGTGCCTGAAGTGTAGAAGAACAGTGAGTCAGCATCACACGTACAGCTCCCAGGAAGGGGATATCACACCAACTGCTCCCTTATTTGTTAAAACATGAGTGTTCCCACGAAATGCTTTGATGCATTCCAAATTCCTTTTCCTCTGCTGAAAGTCTTTAGTCTCCATTAAGAAATTGTTCAGGACTGAGGATGCACCTGCAACTGCCCTTTGTCTAATTGCGGGTTCAAACAAGGCTGTGATAAAACGTGAGCCATGTAGTCCCTTCCTATTCTCCCCTCACCCTGTGTATCAATCCTGCTTCTATAGAGGTGGGGTAATATCTCACTCCTGTATCCCACAGAGCAGAAGAAGAGAAATTCCTTTGTGCCTCTTGTCATGGAAGTACAAGCAGCAGTGAGGAGCCTACGGGGATCAAAGTCTGCCTACACTGCAAAGCGCATTCATTTTTAGGCCAGACATGAACTAAAGGGTGAGAGCTATTCTTGAATACTTTTCATTCAAGTAGCAGAAGATAATTTGACAGTGTGACCTGCCAGATAACAGCCTGTTTCACATTTTCACCCTGAAAATGTGTTAAATCAGGATGGGTCAAAAGTTCAACATAAGAGACTCTAAAAAAGTAATTCATGTCGTCTTTAGGGGAAGAACTAAAAATCAATGGACACCACAGCTTGTCCTGTTTTTCTTTCTCCCCCTATTTTAGTTTTTAATACAGACTCAAAATCTCTTATTCCCTCTTGTAGTCAGAGGTGTTAAAAAGTTTTTCTCAGAGGTGTGTGACATCCCTAATGCAGGTCCCAGGCACAGGACACAAGTTCAGGGATGTGGGGCTGCCTCTCCTGCTCTCTCTCATTTGTATCAAACCATTAACATTTCCTGCACGTAGAGTCTCTATTCTCTCCTCTAGCTGCTCTGTGACTTTGCCCCCAACAGATTCAAAGCTGAGCTAATGAAAAAAAAAAAAAAAAAACACCAAAAAAACCCCCACTGCCAAGAAAAATGAGCCCAAAGGCTTCTTGCAGGTATTGTTGCTGACTGCTAATGTTCACACTGGCTGGTGAAATCCAGAGCCAAGAATATCCCCTCAACACAAACCAGGCAGGGACCTTCAGGAACACCAAAGGATTTTCCAAAACACAGCAGCTCTCTGCTTTTGCTATAAATAGTTGTCACAAGCCAAGTTTATCAGCATAACAAACTTCCAAGACGAATAAAAGCTGTGTGTGAAAGGAGGAGTCTGTCTCAGGGACACAAAGGAGCACTTGTGCAGAGCTGTGGTTAATTTTATTGTAAAAACACCTAATCCTTCCCACCTTGCTCCTAAGGTCAGACAGTCCTTGCTTGGAAAGAGGGAACAAGAGATGTTTATCCATGCAAAACCTATGTCCTGGACACAGAGCAAGAGCTTGCAATGACCACAGGCACAGATGTACCCCCGTTCATGCCTGACAGCAACTGCAATCCATTTCCCATTCATTCCCACCAGAATCCCACAGCACAGCCCTGCTAAGGGGAAAGTGGCAGTGACTGCAGGCACTATAAACTGCAAGGAGCTCAGTGAGCTGTCCTTGCCAGCAAAATGAGCTCAGCCCTTTCCCCTCCCCTCAGGCCAGGATTTCTCTGGCAAAAGAGGAAAAAACGAATGAGTAGGGCAGAGGGTATGATCAGCCATTCATGGCTGCTGGGACTCATTGGGAAGAACCAAACTGGTCCAGCTGAGCCAGTGAAAGAGATCAAAAGGAGTGGAGCAGTGCAGCTCCAGCAAAGGAAGACAGAGATGGTATCGAGCTGTTTTATTCCGCGGAAGACGCCAGTGAGCCCCTCATTTCCATGTGGTTACTATGGATCTGGGATGAACGCTGCCAGATGGTGAGACACGTATTTCAATGGAATAGTAAGGGAACATACAGATAAGCTGCCTCCTTTTCTGCTACAGCTGTAGAATTTATGTATCTTGCTTTGACTGCAGCATGTCATGGGAGTGGGTGGATTCAAAGATTTATTCACAAATAATGTGTGAGAGAGGTAAGTTATGATCATCTGGTCTGACTTCTGCATAAACAGAGCCATTTGACTTCACCCAATGTTATCTGCACAATCCAGTATTTCTGGTTCTAAAATGGCAGTATTTTAGGAAATTTCAAGGGACAAGACTATTGTGTGAGAGGTGTTCCAATGGTTAACTAAACCCAACTGGCAAAATTCCTCTTAGAATTTACTCTAGACAGCATAATCCAGGTCACACCTATTCGTCTGAGCTCCAGGCTCTAACCTAAACCGTTTAAAAGTGAGGATAAGGAGTTGAAATGAGGCAACATTAAAGGGGTTTTTTCTACACTAAAAATCTCAGCATCAAAGTAATTCCTACTTACAAAGGCAAGATAGCAGCAATCAGAACAAATTACACAGTTCCTTCCCAGATAAAGATAAAAATTAAAGAAGTGGGTGAGAGAAGAGAGTTAACCTGGTAAAACTCTGGCCAGCACAACGATCATATTTCAGATTCAATATTGAACATATGTCAACTCGAGAGAGCCAAATTCAGTCAATTTAAGGAATTACAAAGAGACTAAGAGCTCTGACAGGCAAGCTGTTAAATCTTTCTGAGGTGCTTTAAGACCTCAACCAGCTGTACATCCTTCCCATCCTAGTCCATTCCTATGAGAGTAGGAAGGAGTAGAAAGAGTAGAGAAGTCTGCATGGCTTCAGGCTTATATTCACGGTCACTGTGAGTTTGCATGGGAGTTTTGTGATTTCTTATTAGTATGCAATATAGGAGTGTGTAATGTATGCACTAGACAATGCACAAAGATACTGGTTTATGATTTATCAGAAGGATGAGCATTATTAATTAAAACCCAGAGTGATATTCAACCCAGTGCACCCTACCATCATGAAGTCTATTAAAAACTCAATAAACCCATACCGTGCTCTGCACTGCCATTGGTTTCCAGAAAACAGGTCTACTATATGCTAAGATTTTTTTTTTGAAAATATTTTTGGTTCTGGAGTGAATCAAGGCTGGGAAGAATTCCCCCCCTCAGTATACCACAGATGATCACTGAGGTTTGTTAATCATATCTGCACTGGCCATGGGTAGAGCAGGGGAATCACCCAACAGGGACTCCAGGCTCTTCCAGCCTGACATTTTCTGTGCTGTCTGAGGAAAAGCTCCCCCTGTGCCAAGTGGATGCCCAGAGAAAGAGCCAGCCTTACTGGTAGTGGTGTCCTTCACAAACAAGTTAATCATGTGGCTCAGGGGTGGTCTCCTCTTGGTGATGGATGAAAGCTTCCCCAGGATGGTTTCCTTAACCATCTCATCGCTTGGCAAGCGGTACAAAGCCAAATAGTTCTCCTGCTTGAAAAGATCTTTAGCACCGGGTGTGAAACCTGAAACGTGAACACAAGGAGGAGGAAAATCAGGCTCTAATCAGTGCAAAAGAAAAGTCCCTTCTCCTGCTTCTGTGCCACCCACTTTGCCTGTGCTCATTCTGACACCTCCCCAGCAATTGGTAAGTGAGTTGTGCTCACTGTACATCTATGTAAATATGGCTCAAGATCTGGGATGAAAAACACTCAGAAGGACTAGATTAGTAATTACAGTGTTCATGCTCTTGTTCACTGGTGAGAGTAACTGCGACATCACAGGACAGGCACAGAAGTGAGCTCAAATTTCCAGGTTTTAATCATAGTGTTACCTCTAACCTCTTACCACCCCTATGCCTCCATTTTCCCATCTGTAAAATGAGTTGAGCTACATTATTTATCCCCAAACTCCCTGTAAAGCCCTACTGTAAAGACAGGCCAGATATCTGTTCATAAGCAGGTATTCTTTGTCTCCTGATGAGACTGGCAGACTCACACCAGAAGAACAAGAAGCCTAGCCAGGGCTGGCTGGCACTATCCTTGATGACATTTGTTCCTTGGATAGCACTGACAATGTCAGAACTTGCCAAAAGCCATCTCTTTAATAAGCTCTTTTGGCAACCAAACAACTCTGTATTTCCACCTCCTCAGCAAACGCGACTGGGAAAATATTCTCATGTTCTCTAAGGATTAAGTATCTATTGGCAGCTCTGATTTCTCTGTGTCTGCTCATCCAGCTCCTCCTCACCTATCAGCCTGGCAAGCTCACAGAGGCCCCAGGGCACATGCACAGGCAGCACAGCATTGTGAGTCTCCTGCAGGGCGATGTTGCAGAGGTGGTCGGAGAAGCGGCACAGCCGCTCGGTCACGCTGGCGTTGCACAGGTTGAGCAGCACGTTCAGGCCCAGAGGCTTGAGGGAATTCAGGTGCATGTGCCAGTTGGAGTCATCAAACTGGATGCAGGAGGGGTTCTGCTGGTCTTGGGACAGGCTGAGCATCTCCAGGTGGTAGTCACACACAAAGTCTTCAGCTTCACAAGCCAACACCTCGCTGTCCCCACCAACCTGGTCCAACAGGCAGAGAAATTGTAGTTGGTTACAATGAATACAGCTTGAGCCTAGAATCCTGCAGGGAATTCCCAGTTAAATTCCCCAACAGTGGGGACTCTGTGGGTTTGAGTTTGTGTTACAGCTCCACAAAAGCCTACTTGTGTGCCCCTCTAGTAAGTCTTACCTGAGTATGTTCCTCCTCTCCACCCTCTGTGTCCTTGCTAAAGCTCACGTTGGATCCAGAGGGATGTTTGCTTCTGCTGTTTGGCTTTCGGTGGGCAGAGGCTTCAGGAGCCTTTGGAGCATCACCAGACCAGTTGTTTCTCTCTTGTTCATTGGCCATGTGCACTGTGTCTGCCAGGGGGCCGGAGAGCAAAGCATCTCTTTCATGGGGCTGTGGGAGACCAACAGAACCAAGTCTGGTGATTCAGCGGTTGAACACAAGGCACTGCTGATTCACCTGCTGCTTTAGGACTCCTGTAGAAAAGGATCCTTGCTTGCTTCTTCATCTTTAAGCAAAGAATTATGGCACAGGACTTCTCAACAAGGCCCCTCTATAGTATCACATTGTGTGTCACTCAAACTATGATTGCAGCCAACACACTACATTATGGACTACATTATTACTCACCTCATCTTCCATCTCAGGATGGCAGAAGGACCGTGTGGAGAGCTCATCAGTCAGGTCTTCGTGGCTGTCATGAGGTGGTTCCACCTTCCCACTGAAGAACAGAACAGTCTCTGGGCTGGGGTTTGGCCAGGAAAGAATCCCCTGCTTGTCTACACAGCAGAGCACCTAGAACATCCCACAACACCCCCAAGAAAGCAAAATCTTAGTGAAAACATCTCAGTGCTCATGCATAGTTGTAAATATCATGACTTTAATAAACATATGGGAGGATAGACAATTCTCTCCTTCAGCAACTTTCTCTCTTAAGAAACTGCACCTAATAAAACCCAAGAATTCCTTGCTCTAACAAGATTGATTGATTGTTTAACACCAATTACTTCAGCATATTACAAAAGTAGGCATGAAGACCAAGGGAAGGAAGCAACTACTCAACCTATTTCACTGTCTAGTACCTTACCAGGACCCAAACCAGCTGGTTCTTGCACAGGAATCAAGAGGGTTATTTGATCAGAACCAGAGCTGGAAAATACAGACATCCTGTCAGATGCCACAGAGTATCTCAAACCATTGTTTTAGCCTGTAAATGTGCTTGGACATGACCAGACAATTATAAACTCTTCTACAAAGACAGGTGCCTGAAGGGTTTCTAATTCCAGCACAGTGAACTGATTGCAAACAGTCTGTGCTCAGGGATGGACGACATGAATGATGCAAATGAAGCATCCTCACAGGGCTCCTCTTCCTGACAACCCAGCAATACTCACAGTGACAGATCCCAGACTGTGGAGCAAGCTGGAAGTGAAGCTCAGAGTTGGGGATTTGCCTTTTAAAACACAGAGGAAGTGGCTCCAGATACAGCGTATCATTTCCTGAGGAGGGAAGCAGAGGACATCAGCCAGTTAGAGACTCATTCAGTGGAAGATGAAGGGAGAGAAGGAAAAAAGGGAGTATGACATTACCTGCTTTCAGTTTCAACACAGGGATACACTGTAAGATAGACATCAGTCTCTGTGGGAACCTGTTACCTGATACAGTGCTGGTGTTCTCCAGAGAAAAGCATTTCTTCCCCTTTCCACTGATTATGCTAAACAGTCAGTCTGATTGTTGAATTGAGAATTCACTGAAACTACCTCTTATCTACCCAAAAACACAGGAATGAATTCTGAAGTGAGTTTGTTTCAAGTGAATCAGTTGTCACCTCTTGGTGTTTTTATCCTGAAGTAACTCACCACCTTGGATTGTGGAGTCTGAGGCCTTTGGTTTCCTACCACCATGCTGCAAATCAGGCAAAGGATGGGGTCCCTGTGGTGAGGTGACTGGCCCAAGTTTAATTACTGAGGCAATGATAACATCTGAAACAAAGCCAAGGTGCCCTGACTGCTCCATCCTTACAAAGGAATTGGAATGGAATGGAAGGAAGAGGGGATATTTTGCAAAAGTAAAATGTCCAGTTGGCACCCTTCATTTTCCACACAAACGTGTTTTAGAGGGAGTCTGGATGGCAGTAATCAATCCAAGCACCAGAGCTGTGTGTTTTCCTCTGGAAATCCTAAAGCCAGCAAAACCAGAATTGAATTACTGTGTTATTTTACTGCTTTTTAGCTGTTATTCTGGAATACTGTGACTGCACAGCATTTCCCCAAAAGCTCCTCAAATCATGTTCCCTGGATTCTAATGGTTAGTACAGCAGGAAGCTCAAAGGCAAAACAATTTGGAGCTATCACCAAGAAAAAAAAAGCTCTTACTTAAACCAGTTTCTTCTAAGGAAAAATGTTACAAAAGGAAAGAAACAGATCTCCTCAACAGGGTAGGTCAGCTAAAGTCACTCCCATTTAATATCTGAAAAACATCTCAGCTAAATGATGAACTGGCACAGAAAGGCAACAAAATATTTCGCAAAGGAAATATGTGTGTGTACCCACGTGCATTCCTCTGAGTGACTGGGAGCAAGGAGGCAGGAATTGATTCTTTTCATATGGGGATTTTTAATCACTCCTGGAGTCCATCTGCCTCCTTACAGAAAGGGGAACCTTAACGCCAGATTAGAAGGAGAAGTATCTTTCCTCTACCCACCTGTTTAATCTGGATGATGCAATTTACAGAGTGGCCAGAGCAGTTCCTTCCCCAGAAAAAGGGCTCCTGAATGTTTAATTGTCCCAGCTTTGGAAGCACCAGTAATGTGCTTAAACCTGATAAGAAGCCTATGGAGCAGGATCAGACTTTTAAAAAGCCTGAACATCCCACATTCCCCTCTGCAGTTTGCTCTGGGTGCTGACCACCATTCCCTCTGGGTTCTAGTTATGGCTTGAACAAGATTTTTCTGGTACAAGCAAAATACTTCCCTTCTTTCAGACACACACCACACAAAGTTTATTTTACTTCTGGAACAGGACTTGAAAGAGGTGCTGTCTCCTGGACAGAAAACGTTGATTTCAAACCATTCACAATATTCAGAAAAGCACAAGTGGACTCAGTATCGAGGTCACTTCAATCTCTGGTCAGCACAGCAGTATTTACATGGGGAGGTGGAGGGGGAAGACATGCAACCTGCATGCACAGCAAATTAAAGCAACAAATGAGTGACAATGGACAACTGACACAAGTAAAAAGGGTCTAGAAACAAGCAGGAGATCAGAGAGGGAGGAAAGGATATCATGAAGCTCTGCAGTGAAGATGGAGGAAAACAATTCATAATAATAGTACCTGAGAAGATACCATCTCTGTGTAGCTGCTGAGAGTGTCCTCTGAAAATTTAGCAAGCTGCAGCAAGAGAAGAGACCAGTTACTATAATTGTGCTCAGAAATGTGCCATGAGGAACATCCTTGCCTCAGGATGTGCCTTCAGAGAGGAGAAAGCAGGAGTCCTGCTCAGTGGGAATGGCTGTACCAAGGCAGACCGATAACTCATCAAAGCAATTAAGTCTTTAATGGACTCCATTTTTATCTACTTGTGAAGCACAGGCAAAGTGCTTGGTGCTGTACATCACAGAGGAACAACAGTCATTACCTAAATGTCTACAGAGAAAATAATAGCAATTAGACCCAGAGGAGGCTCTTTCTGGGTGGTTATTTTTAGTCAGAAAGAGCCAGGATTGAGTGATCTGATTTTAACTTATATGGGTCAGTTACAGGAAGGGAGCTGGAAAAGGGGTTGGAAAAGCAGGTGCCTGGAACACAATGGACACAGAGGAATGAGGTGATATGAATGGGATGTGGATAGGAAATGAAAAGAAATTATAGCAGAGCACCACCATGGTGCTCTTGGAATTACACTGAGAGCATTCACTAACTCAGATTTTTTCATCCAGCACAAAGGTATTCCACACGAGATGTAATTTTGGAAAAGTTTAAATTTAAGTCTTTACATAACCATAAGTGAACATGGCAATTACATTTATACGTAAATAAAACTATAGCCCAAATAATAATGCATATATCTGGCACTTGAAACAGGATCAGCTTAACAAAGCCAAAAAAAGCCAAGAGAAATCTGTCAGAAATCATTAAAACGAAGAACTACGGAGGATTATTAGGAACTGGTTCAGAATATTTTGTTACAATTTTAAAAAGCAACAATCCCATAGTAAAAATAAGAGACCACTTTTGAGTGAAAGTGAAAACAGAAGTAAGAATTAACACTAAAAATAAGGAAAAGTATATCTAGTAGGTAATTAAAACCAGATCACTGCTTGTTAAAGACAGTGAAATTGCAAATGACATTGTAGGCAAGGCAGATGTGTTAAGTAAATATTGCTATTCCTTATGCAGTGATACAATCATACCATATGACAACTATGAAATATTTTCCATTCCAACACCAGCTACCAAAAGTAAATATGTTTAAATTAGCAGGTCTGGACAATGACTGTTACTGCTGATTCTGCACAAGGCTTGAACTATGGATTAAGTCCCAGTTCAATGGAAGTGGTGCCAATGCCCAAAAAGGGAAGGAGAACCATCCAAGTTACCACAGGACCCCAGACAGACTTTGATTTCAGACAGAATAAAAGAGCAGCTAACATGAGACTCAATTAAAAGAAAAGTGGAATAATACTACCTGTGCCAAACACCACAACTATATGAGCAGCAAATCTCCTCAAACTATTGTGGTATCTTTTTTTGACAAAATTACAAATTTGACTGATAAAAGTACTACTTTTGACATAGACCATTTGGTAATTTGAGTTGATTCTAAATGCTTGTCTAGTTTTCTAATGAAAATACCAAAGTAATAAGGCCCATGTTAGATGTATTAGAAACAGACTATCTCTAAATGAAACAGAAACAGAAATTATTTGCAATAACGTGTTACTAGCTCCAGCAGGGACAAATCTGGGTATATTGTTACTAGTTTGAGAAAAAACTAAAAACAACACATTACTGATAGAGTCTGTAAAAGATACAAAGCTTAGGGCAGGGTTCAAAGTAAAGAGGACAGACCACTGTCACAGAGCAATATGGACTGCTTGGACAATATGCAAAAACATGTAGCCCAACAGGCACAAAGCTAAGGCAGTGTATTGAGGTGCAAAAATGAAGGTTAGACTTACGAGGATGAGGATTCTCAGAAAGCAGTAACTGCAGCTGAACAAAGCCTGACCTGTTAAAGCAGTGACTCAAAGATCTAATGGGATCCTTTGTTGTACAAACAAGAGAACGCAGAGCAGAAAGCCCAAATTATTCTGAAGTTTATCAAAAGCACAGCTATTACTGGAATATTTTGTGGGGTCTGAGATTCATAACCCTACAGTGATCCTGAAACAGTGGAGAAAGCTACGAGGAATGCCAAGAGAAAGATTAGAGGTTTGGAAAATATGCTTCTAGTGCCTTAAGGTGCTTGAACTGTTTACTTAACCAGAGACGGTAAAAAGGAATGTGAGTAGTTACAACAGACCAGAATTTTGATTGATGTGCTCTTTGCTCTTAAATCTAGAAGACAAAAGATGTAAATTTTCCAAGGGCTGGAAATCAGATACCGCAGAAAATTCTCACTAACACAGAACGTCCATTTTTAGCAGTGAAGGTAAATAATTACTGAGACAACCAATCAAAGGCAGTACAAATTTTTTCAAACCCACAGCAAATTCCTTTCTAGAAGGAATGCTGCTGCAGTCCAACTGTAGTAATGAAACCTAAGGCAGGGACTTGTTTAGGGGGGCACTGGTTTGTGTCCTTTCAACCAGTCACAAGGCTCACCTCTGGCCTTGAAAAATTGGGAATCAAACTGCTTGAACACGATAGGAAGGGGAAGAATGTGGGTAAGTGGCCAAGTTGCCACCAAGTAGGCCAAATGACTGGAGAGAAGGGTCTTACCTGCTACATTTTGAACAGAGAAGAGAGAAGGAAGGAGGGAATTAGAGAGGCCAAGTGATTGCCCTTGTCAGGGGGTGAGTGACCAAGGCACATCACAGCAGCTGTTCTGCAGCAGCAAGGATGGAGGATCATGTCTGAGATGCCACAGAAGGAACTGACTGGACAGACAGAGTTGCCTGGACAAGAAAAAGGAAAAGACAGGAAAGAAAAAAAGGAAGGTGCAAGTATGAGTGACAGGACAAATGGGAACATTGAGAATGATGAAGCAAGGAAGCCAAGGAGCTCTGGCTTTTCCCAGCTGAATTGTGAATTGTGAAGGTAAAGAGGAGATTTCAAAAGTACAAACCAAGTGATGCTGAGAATGGGTGGGAAAGGTAAAGTGGCAAAAACACTGAGAAGAGATTCTGAAGATGCAAATGATACTAAGGGATGTAATGTGTCCTTCCTCCCGGGACACGGGCAGCTTAGTTGTTCAACTAGAGAGAAAAGCGTAGAGAACACAGACCTAGGGCCAGAGGCCAAGGAAGGACAAGGAGAGAAACTCTGTCCAAGTAACAGAAATCAGCACAGAAGACAAACATAGATCAGTGCATCTCACCAGCACTGCTACCAGGACAGAAGAAGGGATGCACAACAGCTCATCCAAGTCAGGACCACATCCCATCAGACCATCCCATTTCCCAAACCAGCACAACCAGAAACTGCTCTTACTCCCTGACCTACTCAAAAGCCATGCCTGCAAACATAGCCCCAGAGCCTCTGGAAAGGACTGCTCAGCTCAGAGGGCATTGCAGAGAGATGATGTATCTCATTCTTTCTCAGTGCCTACACATTGCCCAGTTACAGCCAGCACAGGGCATTTATCTCCATGTTGACCCCTCTGACAAACCATATTTATCTGACAGAAAACACATGCCTTGAAGAGTTTTACAGAATCACCAGAGCTTCCTATTACCTTGGGATATCTGCAGAGAGGTTGAAAAAATTAAAGCATCTGTTTAAGAAGTAATATTGTACTTCAGGGAGACAGCACAGTTGTGACAACCAAAGATCCAACAAGGTTTTACAATTATGTGGACATCTCGGCTTTAATTCAGTGTGCTCACTTCACAGAGCCTTTTCATCTCCTGCCCTTGTGTCTGCAATGGTTTGATGTGGAGAAAAACCTACCAGTGAGGTGGATGAGGCCTTGCTCATCTGGGCCAACACTCTGGCTTCTCCAAAGGCTGTAGCAAGAATCCACAGGACGGGAAAGAGCAACGGAAGGATGGGTAAGACACCATTCACCTGAAAAAGACAACCTGCGATCACCAACAAGCACAGAGACAACAAGCTGTCAGAACCTCTCATGTGACATCTTTTCCACCAAAGTGAGAGGATAAGGATAAAAGGCCAGGGCAAGAAGGAAGGGGACTGGAAGCAGTGCCAAATAGTGCACACTTTAGGGGGGTTTAATGAAGGAGGCCATGAATCAATCACACCAACTTGCAGCTGTTTTTCCTGCTGAATTTGGTGTAAACTCTAATGAGTTTAAAGGCAAAGGATATCATATATATAGATATAAACACATACATGGCTAACGAGAGAGAAAACATTTAAAGGTTAAGTCTGTAAGGAATGGCCAGGGAAGTTCTGTTGTCCTCCA
Source organism: Chamaea fasciata (assembly GCF_029207755.1). Classification (NCBI taxonomy): domain Eukaryota; kingdom Metazoa; phylum Chordata; class Aves; order Passeriformes; family Sylviidae; genus Chamaea; species Chamaea fasciata. The sequence goes on along the minus strand of NW_027094104.1, from coordinate 7,145,028 downwards.
CTGAATGCTCCTGGATCCAGCATGCTTCCAGATCCAGGAAGCACAGGATGCTGTCACGGGATGAATTAAGTCACTGAGGGAGGGAATCCATCTCAGTGGTGCTCTAGGAAGGAGGTGTAGTGAAGCTCAGAGCTCTCCTTTACCTGCAGCTGAAGAAGAGTGTACTGCCAGGAAGCAATTCCAGGAGCTTGGAAAATGAAGCGCACGGCATTGATGATCAGGAACCCAGCCTGCAATTCAGAGATGACACTGTCACTTAACTACTGGCACTTGCAGGGAAGGTGTTTTCAGTGCCTTGTAACATTCTCAGCCCCGGGGAAAGTATGAAAAATATATTTTTTGATCTGCTGCTGCAGTTCCTCCCTCCACTCTCGTGGTTATGTGGCTCAGCATCTCTGAACGGCCCAAGATACACACAGAGTCAGCAGCATGAGTGAGACTGGCCACAACTTCCTGTTGATGGCTGCAAATTCTTCAGATTTATTGAGAAAACATGGCTATTCTCAAGGACAAAGGCTTGGAATGAGACCTACCAGCACGATAGGGACAGCGTATTTCAGCATCACTGACTGTACAGTGAACCTCTCATTATCCAGGGCTGTCACAGGCCGGGACAGAGCCATTTCCAGGCACCACCTAAGAGACAGAAAACAGCCTGAAATTTCAGCAGCCAAGAATCTAACCTTTCACTTTCCTTGGATATAAAGCTCCTAGCACACCTGATTATAGAATACTGTGCTCAGCCTACGCTATGAGGCAGGGCTGTCAAAAGAGGAGCCAACATCTACAATAAGAGTGTGGCACTTGCCAGGGTAAATTTGCAGTGTTGCCAAGCAAACTCCTCAGGTCTCCTCACCTGCTTAGCAGGAAGGCAGCAACAAGGACACAGACAGCTGGGTAGGCACTGTGACCTGCACTTAACCCACCTGACATTATCAATTATTGGGGTCTTCAACACACGGAAGAGACGATAGAGCTGAGGATTCTGAGGTCCCTTCTTCACTTCTCCCCTTGGGGAGGGTGGGGGTGAGAAGGGTGGAAATAGATCTCCAGGCTCCAGAACTATGTGCTCATCATCCTAGAAGAAAGGACAGAGAGCTCAAAGGCCTGTGTTCAAGCACATCTGGTTATTTCATGAGAATTGGAGTGAAAGTTACAATGAAAACCACCGAAGGCAAATTTCAAGCTTTAAACTTTTTCCAACCTTCTTCATTTGTATAGATCTTGTGAGTAGTTAATTTACCTCTACACCCAGTATTTTATATTACCTTCTTTTATAATAAATCAGTAGTAAGGAGAAGGTCAAAGCAGACAGACTTTATTTCTGCACATAAAAAGCAGGATAAAGGACGAGGTTTTTATGTCATGTTATCCAACTGGATAGATTCACTCTACTTATATTTAGCAGCACATTACATTTTCCCCTTGACCTGAGAGAGGAGGAAATACAGTGCTTTTCTGTAACATTAGTGTCTCCTGTCCACTGGGTTTGGGAGTTCATGGAGAAGATGCAGCCTGGCTAACTATGCACCATCCTTGACTGAACTGGAATTTCAAGCTCAGAAGAACCAAACACTCCAATAATCTGTACTCTGGGAATTAGAGTACTAGCAAGAAAAACCTGGAAAATATATCGTTATAGGTCAGGGAAATTAGACAAGCAAATTACCTTAATCCCTCTCAGAGAAGCAAATGACTCCTGGCCTGGCCTCAAAGCAACAACATCTCCTTCTACCAAGAGGCTCACGGGCAGGTTGACAAGATGCCCATCCCTGTAGGCCCAGTGAAGGGACCAGGATGGGGCATAAGGCATGTGAAGGTCAGGGTACATGGAGTCTGGCCATTTCACCTCTTTGCCAAGTGTATCTGAAAGCACAAAGGGCAAAAGAATGAAGTGGTAGCAATTCTGGATTTACCTGCTGTAGTGGTTATAAGTCCCCCAATGCCAAGCTGAGCCCATTGCCATGATCTTTTATCATCTCTCTATTCCTCCTTGATGTCTTTTCTCTTCTCTCTCCACCCAGTACTAACAACTAAACAGCCATTTAAAAACCTGTGCAACAGAGAAGCTACAGGCTGTCCTTAAAACTGCCCCAGTGAAATGAACTGCCCCCTCAGGCCCCAAAGCCCCCGCTGAGACGATGCTCACGCACAGCAATTTATTTCCTTCTGCTCCATGTTGTGGTACAACCCCATGTGTTCTCCCCTCATCATCTGCTGCAAGGCAGATATTTTTGTAGGGATATGAGGATTTGAATTACTCCAAAGCACAGCCATAACAGACGCCCACCTGGTAACACACAGCTTGGAAGCACATGGCCACATGACAACTCAAAATAACTATTCTACAGGACAGGCATGAGGAGAACACACTTCCCACAGCCTGTTTCTGTGCAACACAGGAGAAGGTTAGAAGCTTAGTTAGGAATGCATGTGATCAGGTTTGGGAAAGATTCAATGGCAGGAAAACACAAGTGCAAATGGGACAGATGAAGGAGACCTCACCGTTTATCTTATCAACAATGGTCTGAAGCCTCCTCTCCACCTCTCTGCACTTCAGCCTCTCTTGACGCCCGATCATGAGGAGATCCAAGAGGAGCAGGAGGAAGAGTGCCAGTGCATTGACTATCTCAGCACCTTGGCTTCACACAGCAAAACAGGAGGAAGCAGAATGCAGATGAGGTTTGAGTAAACGAGCAGAATACACTGCCAGACACCCACAGAGATAAACACACACCTGCCTGGTTGTTTATTCCCACATCTCACAGATTTGTGGCTCAAAAAGAAATGCATGATTGCACTTCTTCCTTAGGATAATGACACCAGAGAGGTCTGAAAGGACCTATCTGAATTAAAAAATACTTTACAAATATGGTCAAGGCATGTATAGCACACTAACTTCTCCCATGAGCCACTAATTTCTCCAGTTTCAAAATACTTCCTAACTATGATAATGCCTTAGGAGTTTTAAAGACCTAGGAATCCTGTAGAAAAAAACCAAAACCCTCAGTCTCTCCATAGGACACTCTCTGGGTCGATTAGAAATAGAATTAAGTTGGCTGAAGTTCTGTGAAAGGGATTGATAGGAAATTACCAGTGTGAGTATGCTGACAACTAGATATCTAGACAGAATGAGGGACAACACTTATGTCAATCACACACAGTACTAAGATGATATAAAACCACCACCTTGCCTCAGTTAAGCAGCACAGGAAGCTTTGCTCACCTCCCCTGTGGCTGGCTCCCATAGCAGCACAGCAGCAGCAGCACTGCCAGCAGCATCAGAGACGCACCAGGCCAGTGGAAGCAGGAGCAGCGGTTACCATGGTACAGGAAACTGCTCCTCCACACCTCCTGCAAAAGGAGAGCAGCAGACAATCAGCACTCATGGAATACAGAGCCAGACGATTGGAAAAGCAGAGTGAGAAAGGGTGAAGAGGGCAGCTGGTGCTCCAGGGAGAACAGAACTTTGCAAAACCCCTGAACATGACACAGAGCATCCCAGATCCATTGTGTGAATCCTTCAGAACCAATGGATATTCAGCTGGTGAGTCTGGGTGAGCACTCTGCTTCTCTCTTGATTGGAAGAATGAAAAGGCTTCTGTGCCAGGCTGTCCCATTGTCACTGACCAACCAAGGAACACTTTTAAGCACTGTGCATGAACACTGGCACTTCCTATTCAACACACATGCCAGGCAAACACAGTGGACAAGGGGAGACTGTTGAGCTTCACAGCTCTTCATCTCCACCTGAGATGGACCCTCTAAGCTCACTGCCCTTAGTGGCTCTTGAAGTCCTGAGATCCTTCAGATGGCAAGAGGCATCTTCCCACAGAGCTCTGGCATCCAGGAGAGAAGTGCTGACAGAAACTCACCCTTAGGTAGATTCCTTGCTTTGCTCCCAAGGACTTTAGCAGTTCTACACCTGGACACTCTGAGGGGGGAATGCAGCCAACTTCTGTTTAGCCCTCATCTTTGCTTTGAGAAAGGGAGACCAAGTGCCCAACTTGTGCTGTTTGGTGCCTCACCTTCCATGAAGTCCCTTTTTTCCGTTCCTTCTGGTGCCCCTCCAGCAGTGCTGACAACTGGTCTCTCAGGATTGTGAGGGCTTTCTTTGTGGTAAGGCCCAAACTTGAGGTCATCTCATCCTGAGGTGCCAGAAAAATAAACTGGTTAGTGCTTCCCTGTTTTCCTTCTAGACTTTTTCCTGGTGGCTGACAGAGCATGTGACCGTGAATGCCCTGCACTCATCATCACCAGCCTGATTCTTCATTTTCCTGAAATCATCTTCCCTTCTGTGAACTTCAGACTGCTGGCTGGAATTAAAGCACTTAGGTAGTATCAGGTAAACAAACTGGTCCTGACTGTGCTGATAAATACTTTATCAAAGCACAACACCAAGTCATTTCTGTGAAACAAGATCTACTCAGCAGAGGCTGAGGACAATACAAACAGAGGTTATGCAGGCTTGAGCTGGTATCACCTTGGAGAGACAACAGAACATAGTTATGGTAGAATTTTAATGATACAGGATGAATTTTGCTAACAATAGTAAAAACTAAGTAGTAGAATATCTGCAATTCAAAACAAGAGCGGTCCAATTTCCACAACTGCTTCCTACAGATTGTTGTTTGTGAGTCCTGCCTCTGTGACTACTTTGATGCAGAAGCTCCCAGATTTAAACGCTAGGCTGTGGATCAGTTCAGGACCAGACATGACCCCACCATCAACTCCTCCTTTTACAAGAGCAAGCACTGGAGTTTTAAGTGATGAACTGCAAGGGAGACATTTGGACTTGCAGGAAGCACAGAGTCCACAGCACCACTCCCTCAGTGCTCAGCAAAGAGGCAGCAGTCCCAAAGGACACATCTCAGGAGCGTGCCATATGGAAAACACTGCCATAACATGCTGGTAACAGCAAAGTGGGGTAAACACTTGCATTTCTGGGCCAGGAGCATGAGCACTTTCTTTCAAAGCACAGATTGCAGTGAGGTACTGTGGGCACCAGATCACTGACAGCAAATCAGCAGGGAAGAGCAGGGAGGTGTCCAAGAGAGGCCTGCAGCAGAGAACTACTAAATAAAAGTTCTCATGGGCATTTCACGTTTTAATGCAAACACATTGAGCAAGTACAGCACACAGGATATCCTGCATGTTGGAAATGTTCATGTGTGTCATACTGTGCCCAGAGCACAGAACTACTGAACACAAACAGGCAGGAAGTTTGTCCCTCCTGTCCCCAGCAGTGTGACACAGCCCAGAGCTCAGGCAGGAGCTGCAGCTCTTCCTGCTCTTGTAGCTCTTTCCAGCCCTGCCAAACCCACCGTGGTCTCAAACTGCAGCAGTTCTGCTCCTCAAGAGCTGCTTGCACACACCCAGCTCTGCAAGCGCAGCTTGGCTCCGATCTGTTCTTCCTGTTCCTTAACTGCATGAGTTTGTGATGAACATTTACTGGAAACTGATCTTGGACTTCAGACTCATTTGCATTGATGGTCCAGTCCAAAACTGCGACACGGTGTTGAGGAATAGAACATAAATTCTCTTCCAAATTCCATCTACCACACACACACACACACTCTCCCCACCTATCAGGGACAACCTGAAACAGCAAATTCTGTCCAGGCAGAGTCCAGCAAAGCTGCTTTAGCTGCACTTTTATAGAACTAAAAATAATCCTGCTGCAGCTTTCATTCTCTGTGTCAAGTTTTAGGAATAGAGGAAGCAGCTCTGTGTTGTTCTTGGAAGCAGCCCAGGTAACATCAGCACAGGACTAAACACAGGAGTGTCTCAAAGACTCCCAGAGGAGAAGATGGCAGTGGAGCTGGCACCAGCCGTGCTGCAGCACCACAGAGTGCTGCAAGCAGGAGTGTCTGAGAACAACACTGAGCAAGGGACAATCAGGCTTCTCTCTCTTGTCTGACTGCTGCCTGTCTGGGGCAGAGCAAGGCACCCACAGAAATATAAATCCTCTCCAGCATGGGGAAAGCAGACAGATAAATAAAACACACAGAATGAAAGGCAGCAAAATAACAGGGACTGAAAAGCAAAGTCTGCTTAGACACCAAGCTGGTTCTAGTGGACACAGCAGGAGCTACAGAAGAAATGAGAAGAAACGCGCACTTAATGCCAACATCTACTACAGTAACACAGTGCCTGGAAAGAGAAACTGCCCCAGCACAGCAGGCAGCGAGCACAAAAAGGCAGCAAATCCAGAGGTAATCAAAAAAAGTTCCTGAAACACTTGCACACCTGCTCCAGACTTTACACAGGAGTTACCGGTTTGGCACAGTGTCCTCAAAGGAACGTGGAATGCAGCAGGTGACAAAGGACAAGTGCATTGTGGCAGGGCTGGGGAAGGGCAGGAAGGGCAGGGATTGTTAAACACCCATCCTGACACTTAGATCATGGAGTATTTGGCAAAGGAGGCAGAGGCAAACTCGGGTAACCTGCTGTGGGTGAGCATCAAGGGAAAAAGCCTGGGACCCAAATGAAAGGGACAGGCAAGAAGAGCCACCCTGAGCTCCTGGCAAGGGGCAGCTCCAGGTTTTCGCAACTAAAGCTGCCCTGCTAAGTCATCAACTGCTAATGAGGCATTTTTCAAATGCCCTTAAGTAAACCTTTGGCAAACCCAGGCGCTCTGAAGCTGTCCCAGAGGGATCTTTCTAGCCTTTCATCAGCTGCAAGTGCTCTTCCTGCCACAAACCAGGAAGTGAGCACCCCAGGGTGAAGAAGCCATTCACAGGAGGTGTCAGTTCATTAATAAAAAACCTCAGCATTCACATCTTTGCTTTGGAAAGTTACCTCAAAGAGAAAGCCTCTAATTTTCTGGCCCAAACAGAAACAGCAAGACACCTTTCTACCCAGCTGCCTCAGCACAGCGTTTCCTCTGAAGAGCAACAAAGAAAGAGCAGGCAGTAAATTCCAGGTTACAGTGAAAGCAAACGCCTGATGGGTATCAGGAGGTATTTTAAAAGGCTATACTTTCCTTTTGCCTGTGCCTAAAGGCAAAAAGTCCTAAGGACAAAATGAGCAGTTGCTCCCTCCTTTGCCCTGGAGAGCACAGGAGCCTCTAAGTGCACTTTACTCCTCTGGAGCTGAGCCCTGCCCTGGCCATCCCAGCCTCAGTGTGAGGCATGGCTGGAGCCAGGTGAAAAGGGGATGATTGCACCCTCCTGCTTTGGGATGGCATCAGGGCTCGCAAGAGTTGTGATCTTTGGGATGGCTGTTAGGGGAAAAACAGTGCAAGGTATTTCCTTTGTGCATGTGATTTTATTTTCTAGAGGCAATGAATGTGCTGAGGTGTGGAGTGGAAGGGAACATGAAAGGATGTGTGAATTTCTCCACTTGTAGTAAATATTCTACATGTTAAATTACTGCTTAGCTTGCCTGAAAACATTAGGGAAAGGGAACCTGAGACAGATCTTGCAAATGCCCATGATTAGGAGCTGGTTTGGCTCTTCAGGAAGGAAACAAGAAGCAGCTCAGAGGCAGGAGATGAGGAGTCACAGAATCTGTAGACTTTTCTTTGCCTTGTCCTTTCAGTTGACCCTCCATAGTTTGACACGGGTAAATAAGTTGTCAAATAGCCAGGACCTTGTTTAAATTCATAGCCTTGCCTGGCTCATGGGAAATAGGTTCTCCTTGCCTTCCTCGGGGGTTGCAGGAGCATTTTCAGGCTGATAGGTAGGAAAACTGTGGTTATTTTCTGATTTTTCCTCCCACAACCAGAAGTTGTTCCCGAGCAACACCACCTACCCATGTCTGCTTCCTGCAGCCCACCTACATCCTCACACAAATTCACCACTGAGTTCTCTTCCTAAAATTCCCATCTTGTTCTTTTACATATAGAACTGTTTCAAATTACCTTAAAAGTTTATCAGCTATCTCACACTCTCAGGTAGCAACCTGAGAGAAGAAAGACAGAGGTCCTGCAGCTTCCTTCCAGAGGAACAAAGCAGAGCCCAGAATGTGCACAGAGAAATGGACACAAAATATTAGTATATTAAACTCCTCTTATATTTTCTCACAGCCATTACACATCCATAGTAGCATGTTTATTTGTTGTACCAGTAAATGTTGATATAATATGTGCCAAATATTTTTTTAATAATACAGGAACATAAATATATTCCTTGCTTTCCAAGAGCAAAGTGGGTTGAATCATCCTCCATCCTCTGTGGATTCAGTCTCCTGCAGAATAAGGGATTCTCACCAAGACTGCTGTACACTTGAGTGTGACTGCCTTTACAAAGACTGTTTAAACAAATAAGTGAACAGAATACAAAACATTTGCTACAAGTTTCAATTCTCATAGACTGCAGATCCACCCCTCTGATTCAGAGCAGTGGAAAGCCCCTGCAAGGCAGTTGTCAGACTGTTTCCCTCCTTTCAGGCTACACTCACTAGGCTCCTTTTAGAACACCTCTACTCAATTGCTTTTCAGATCTGAACAGCTGGAGGTGGGAAACTGGGCAGCAGAATGTTCTTCCTTTCTTCCTGAGAGCTATTTTGCATTCCTTAGCAGAAAAAGAAGGCAGTTTTTAATTTAACAATGACACCTTGCAGGCAGGGATTTACACCTCCTGAAAAGTAAGCATTATTCACAGGTTCAAAAACACACAATAAGGAGTAACTCCACCAAATATATTTGCATTTATTACTGTAAGTGGGATTCTTGTTTAGGATAAGTCACAATATGGCACAAAGTGGGGGTTTTGGGTCTGATCAGAGAGGATGACAGATCAAACACATGACAGCACACGATTTCTTGGGGTAGCATTTCATACAGCAGCCTAGTGCTAAAGAGGGATTTATTCTTGTTCTAAAGCAAATTACCCATCAGGACACTACAGCTCCTCTACACCTGCAGCTGCTGATTTAGTGCTCAGACTGCCTGAAATGGCTCATCCCTGCTCCAGGGTGACACAGATGGAACCAGCAGGGCCAATCCATCAGTCTGGGCAGAAACTTCTCTTTATTACCCCATCCTTGGTCCCAGTCTTGCTTTCTGTCTTTCTTGGGGCTCTCCTGGCTACTTTTCCTAAGAGATCAGATCCCCAGGCCCAGGCAAGAATGTTTCTCTAGTGACCCAGGCTACAGCAATCATCTCCCCAACACATTCCTACTCCATGGGATGAACTTTTGATTAAAACTCTGGACTGTCACCACAGCTGGATTCTCTAATTCCTTCTGCACTGGTTTCTGCATGACAGTGGGAAAATCGGATACTCCTCTGTGCCTTAGTTTCTCATTCTATGATGGGGCTACCAACTCCCCACCAACTGTTGTAATTGTGAAGACTGTAACAATCACTAGCCCACCTGAATGCTACTGGAAAGCTCAGGAAAAAGAAATCTATGTTGATACCTGCACAATTCAGGCAGCTCCACCAAGCAGACCACAGCTCTTGTGGGAACCACTGCCTTTAAACCTGGACATGCTGGGGAAAGCACCAGAAGGCACAAGGAACACAGCTATTAAATTTGGTCTGAATGCACCTGACGTGAGCTTGGCAGCCTCAGCTTAGCTGCTGGTGGTCTCAAATCAAGTGAAACAAGCGGAGTCTTCAGCACAGCAGTGCCCAAGTTAATGGACAGAGCAATAGGCAGCAACTGTCTCCTCCCTCCACTATGCAGCCCGGGATGAAAGGCAGCCCAGACCTCCCGCTGCCCCTGGACAAAAGAACCCCCCCAGCTGGGTAACTGGGTGCCTGCAGGGACTCCACTGGGGATGCTTTGAGGCTCACTAACAGGGCCTGCAGATTGCCTCTGCAAAAAGACAGAGCTGCAGGAGCGCAGAGCTCTGAGATGTGGCCAAAGCAGAGCTCGCCAGGCTGAATCACTGCTGCACTTTGCTGTGCACAGGGTCCATTTCAATCCATGCAACAACATCCACATTTAATGCTCTCCATAAAGCACGGAGCAAAGATGCCAACAGGCACGATCAACATTTCTACACAGGTAATGCAAAGCCCAGCACTTTGCTTCTCCCCAGCAGCAGCCCAGCAAGAGAGAAAGAGGCAGCTGCTCCCCAGGAAACAGCCCAATCTGGAATTGTATATTCTTCAGTCGGTCCCTTCAGTCCTATTTGGAGCAGCAAATCCCCAACCATAGTTACCTGTCCCACCAGGCTGCTGGCAGGATGAGACAGGGTTTATGCAGCACTTTGAAGCACTACACAATTATTAAGCTTTAATTATTGTAATTTAGACAGTTGCAATACTCCTCCAAGTTCAGAGAGCAGTTAGGGGTCTGTATTTATCCTGGCTTCAACACGCAGCAGTGCTTTATGCCAGTGCAGAGCTCCCTCCACGGAATGCTAATCCCCTCCCAGAGGCCAGCAATGCTCAGAAAACCACAGAACTTCAGCACATCTTTCATCCCCTTGATAGTTTCCTTCCCATGCCTGCTTCTTCAGCTGAAGACTTTGGGGGCTAAAACGATGATCCAGCCTGGCAGGTGTGCTGCTGGACAGATCCCACAGGGATAAAGAGGTTCAACAGTTACAGATCAAAGCCCATAGAAGCAACAGACAAATTTAAGCCATGAGGCAGAGGGGCAGCAAAGCAGGAGTCAGCAGCTAAAATCCTGTGTGGATCTTCCTATTGGTCCTGGGGTTAAAACTGCAGTTTAAAACAGTTTCTTTACCCTGTCACCACCAAAAACAAGCTATTCCCTAGCTAAAATCATCACTCTCTGTTTCATGTCCTGCCATAACCTCCTTCCCCCAAAACCTTCATGCCCCATCACATCAGGCAGGATGCAGACTGGGGAGAGAGACAGGGAAAGCCATTTTGAAATTAAATGTTAAGGGAGAGGAACTTACTTTGCGACATTTGCCTTGGTGGGGGATCCAGAGATCGGCCTGTTTGAAGAGCATCTGGGCTAAATTCCTGCACCACTTCCCCAGCAACTTGCACTGCTGCTGCTCTCCAAAAAATGAAAGAGCAAAGAGGGAGAGGGAGCAAGACTGTGCAGAGCCCAGCACCGCAGAGAATGAGACAGAAGCAGCAGAGTGAAGCACCAGTCTGCTGATTAATTCAGCCTGTTTCCAGTCACGCTGCAGATCCAGCAAGGAGGCGGCTGATGGGGGTGGGGGGATGAGGGAGGATGAGGGATGGAAAGAGGGGGAGAAAAAAAGCAGAGAGGGAAGAAAGTTTGCCCAGGATAGCACCAGATGTCTGTGAGAATGGTTCATTCATCAGATGGAACCGGCACAGTGAGGATCCCTGGGCTCACTGCCTGCAGAGCTGCATATGCATGCACAGGAAGGAATGATGCTGACAGACAGGGGTCTGTGCAAAAGCAGATGGCAAATTAGGTAGGACAAAGTGCTACAAAACATACTACAGGGGAAGGAACACCACAGTAGGCATGGAAAAAGACTAAATTTAGACCAAGAGACCCTGGAATACTAACTGCCCCACAGATGACTCCACAGCTTTGGATTCAAGCTCAATTCGAAAATATAAGTATTTGCTATTTAAACAAGTTGAGATGGTTACAGGTCCTGTCTGAAGTATATCCTCCCTCTTCTCTTATTGATAAAGAATGCAGCAAAAGCCCCTCTTGGCATCCCATACTCATCCTGAGCCATACAGACTGAACTAAAAGGTGAATATAAAGTCACCATAGCCATGACTGGGGCTCCACATTTACCTGGGCATGGCACACAGGAGGCAAAAAGTGTAGACAGGGAAGGGCTGGGTAGGACAAAACAAGGGGATAAAAAGGTGAAGAAGGAATGAGCCTTCTCTCTCGTTCTCATCTTTTGCAGGAGTATTTCCTTCTCACTGTTGGAGGGATACACCTTTATAAGTGAGTTTTTATTTAGCTCCTACTTCAGTGCTGTCCTAATTCTGTCTGGGGCTTCCTAGTTCTGCAGAGCAATCACTAAAACAACTGCTTTCATTCCACACAGAAAGGGGTAAAGAACTGGCCCAGCCAAGCACCACCTCAATAGCTTGCCAAGGATTACAACTGCCTGGTACCAAACAGGACAGGCACTGCCAAGGCTTCCAGTCTTAGCACACTTCGGGCAGCTCTGAAGACCATGTACTGGTGTCAGGACTCACCTACCCTGCCTGGACAAGCTCTTCACTTCCTTTTCTCTCCTTTCCTGAGGTTCAAATGCCTCATTAGGCACAGCCCATATTCTGTGTTTTAAGTCAGAAGGGCAGAGATTAAGTGGCGTCAATATTCACAATAAACCCAACATAGGGTCTGGTTGTCACCTGTGTGTTGGCACTGAGGTACATATCGGTGTGTAATCTCATGTGTTGGTTCCCAGAGCCAAAGCAGAAGGGAAGCTGACACTCTGTATTTGTTTAATGTAACTACAGGAGAAAGCAGAAGAGAGAAAGAGGCAAAACATCCTTTATCCTTCTGCCGGGCATTTTGTTTCCTAGACAACAATTTGAAACTGCAGAAAACAAGAAAATGTCCTAACGGCACAATTTTTCTTTCCTACTTGCTAAGGAACTACTCATCTACTCCTTTCAACACAAAGAAAACAGGAGAGAAAAAAGAAAAGATCAACAACAAGACTGGTAAGAGTGGATAAACACTCACACAACATACTTGTAAGACCCCTTCATTATTACAGTGCTTGCTGGTATGTTTCCCATGGCTTTGTACATTCTGGAAACTCGAATGGAAGTGAATAAAACAACTTGCTCGTGCAATACCAGGAACAATCCTTGTGCTTCACACAGTTAGAGGTCCCAATCTCAAAATCTCCAGCTTTGGTCATGGACGCAAAACGAATTGGATCAGATTGCTTCTTCTTGTTTACCCCGCTGCTGAAAGATCTTGCTCTAAAGCGTTTTGTGTAAGGTAATAATCTGTAGCTTCCCTCTGATATCAACTGGTATCAGAAATTGCATCTGGATATGTTGCGCATTGTGATATTTGTGTATTAAATAATAGAATGAAAGAGCAGAAGACAAAACCTTGGGATCTGAAGACAAAACTGGGACGTGAAATAGAGGGCTAAGTATACAGGAAGGGACTGACCGATACAAAATCTGCAGCATAAATGAGAGACGCCTGTGGAAAAAGGATCAGTTTGTGAAAAAGCCCTTGGAAGAAGAACTGAGCTTTCAGGGAACAGCAGGGAATAAAACCAGACACACAGACACTGGCAGGATGAGAAGTGGCAAAGGATTTGGGCTACTTTTCAGTCCAAAGGTAGGACTGTAGCTCTTGTTAGGCAATCTGGAACAAGGACCAACAGTGCAGGAGCTGGAGCGATGTGGAGCACAGCACAGGCTCCCTGAACACGTTTCCAGGCTCTGGCCAGGAGACATGGTGCTGTATCCAGGCTGCAGCAATTACACAGGGACAATACAGCTCAGTTGTTATGGGTAACTGTGCAATGGATGATGTCAAGAATTTTTGTTAGCTGTGTGGCTGCAAACCCAGCCTCCGTCTAATGCAACTCAGGAGCGTCACACTGTCCTGTGGCAATCAGTGCTGCTCTCTCTGTATGTGCTGAGTGGTCTTGGGACAGAGATTCTGGCACCTTTCACAAGGATTAAATTCAGAAATACACAGAAAATTAAAAAGTCAGAGGAGGAGGGGAAAGAACAAGATATCAGCACATTTAATTTAAGAAGGCTTTGGCTCTGCTCCTAAAATACTCTCTGCCTCTCTCTGTGGTGTCTGACTCCTGGCAAAAACTGCTGCTGGAAGGCAGCCTGCATTACACCTGACAAACTCTGATCCTCAGCCATTCCTGACAAGGGAACCTATTAGCCAACTGGAGCCAGAGGACAAGTCTCATCTGAGTGACAGATGTCTGTGCTGCAGCAGTGCTCTGAGCACGTCTCCTGCTCCAGGAGTGCTAAATCTCCATCACACATGTATTTTTAAGAGATTTCTTTCAGCCAGATTTGGGACTGATGTCTTCACGTGGGTTCATTTTATTTTTAGCATTTTAAAATAAACCCAGCAGATCGAATTTACTGCTGAGGTTACAAAGCAGGATAATTTGTTCCCTTATCAGTGTATACGTGTCCAAGTTTTTCACTTTGGGAAGGAAGATGGATTCCACCTTAAAAGGGGTGGAAAGAGGATCTGCAGTATTAATGACAAAAAAAAAAAAAAAAAAAAAAAAAAAAAAAAAAGGAACAAACTCCTTAGCACCAAGTAATAATTACAGAATGGTTTGGACTGAAAGGGATCTTAAAGATCATCTAGTTCCAAGCCCCCTGCTTTGGGATGCTAACAAGAATAAAATCATGGTCTTTCCTCAGAATCCAAACAAAATAAGTTGTAAAATGCAGCTTTATGTATCTGTGGGGTTTTTTAATTCCTATTTTAAAAATTGTGGTGATCTCTTGCCTTCATTTTTAATTCCCATTCAGAAAGGAGGGAGAAAACATTTCAGGAAGCCAGGAGAGGAGGTTAGGTCTTGAGAACACCGTGATTCCCCCTGTAACCTCCTTGTCAGGACACTTTCCTAATAGGCCTTTTAAAGATCTATTACAATACTGTCCACGCTGCTGCCTGTCCAGCAATTTGATATGATCTTGTTGCACTGTACAGCAGAGAATGTCATATGAGAAAGGTGAGCCAAAGATAGTGACCTACAGTGAAAGTGTCACCACTATGCCCTGCTCTCTTTGGTGCCCTCAGACCCTACACAGAAAACACCCCTCCACACAGTGGTAATTGCATCATCTCCTAAAATGATCAATACCAGATTAGCCCATGATGTCACTAATAAGAGAACAAGTAGATAATTATTCTCATTGGAATGTTAACTCCATGGTAATAAAGCAATTTGATATAAAACAACATAAATCAAACACATCCTCTGAGCACTCTGAAACCAAGAGGTTTGGGCAGGAGTGAGCCCAGGCCTTCCTGGTCTAGCACAGCTCAGAGCAGAAACCCAGCAAAGAAGCAGTTGAGTAAGCAAGTGCCACAGCTGATGTTAACCTTTAAAAGTCACTTACACTGCTGTAGTATCTTTTAGTCTAGGTGAGTCCCTAACAGGTACTTTGCACTAGTGAACAAAACCATTTCTCGCTGCTGCAAACAAACAGCAAGGAAAGGATGCACAGAGAAAACAGAGACAGCCAACAGACAAAAGCTCACGGTGTGCTGGGGAAAGGGACATCAGAGAGAAAAGCAAAGAGTGTTCTCTCACCAGAGCTGGCTGAGATCCCAAGTTACCATCAGAAAAACTGGACTCAGATTATTCCATTGCCCTGGTTTATGTAAAAAAATCTTTCTGTGAATTCAGCCTTTCAAGTAAAGCCGAGCTGAGTGTCCATGGGAACAGAGCCCCAGCTTAGAGCTCAAAAGAGAGACACTGCAGGTGTGACAGAAGACACCCCACCTGTGCTGCTCCACTGTGGTGCCTCAGTCCCACCCTGCAAAGGATTTCCCTGCTGACACAGGGATGTGAAGGTGACACAACACTTAACTTCGATACTAACCATGGATTATACCACTACACAATAATGGTACCTAAAATAATAGAGACATTTAAAAGGACTCAACACTTAAGCTGGGTGTGACTGTTATCAGCAAACCTACCTGACACTTCTCCTTGAGGTCCATGGCTGTGCAGTTCTGTAAGCATGTCCAGCAAAAGGGGACTGCTCCTCAGGGGAGAACGTCTCCTAGGTAGAGAAGAGCTTGGCTACATTTACCACATCACCATCTGTAGAAACAGAAGGGGAAGCAATCAAGTCTCCCACATTGCTTCCTTTAGAACAAGAAAGTGATGAAATTCACAAAATTCAAATTACAGGACTGGTCCTTAAAAGAAGGAGAACTAGGGAGATGAAAGTCCTTCTAATAGTGCATCAACCTACCCCAAAACTCAGAAGTCAAGTTACCTTAACTCTCCCCAAAGTCTGGCATGCACAGATGAATTAAGTTGCCTGCAATGCAGAATAAGAGTATGATTGTAGTCCTGACAGGCTTTTGGGCAAGCCTCCAAAAAAAGGCTGACAAAGCCTGTATTCCACCAGGTGTTGGAGCAAGCTGTCACCCTCAGCTATTTGTCTTGTTACTCTTATCTACCAGGAGCTTTGTCCAGCTAATCTCTAATGGAGCCAACAACAACAATTCTTCCATTTGCTGAACATCACATCCAATCTTTGACAAGGCTGTACTTGCTGGGCTGAGCATGGATCTGAACACCAGTAAGTAGGCCAGCACTCCTAAAAACATTTCCAGATGACCATGGATCTACACCTTTTTTCAGCAAAAGTGGGACTCTAACAGAATTGAGGTAGGAAGCAGCTCTGGAACTCACATTCTTCTTCTAGCTCACCCTCTTCTACTTGCCATGGCACAAATTTGTTCTCCTTCAACAAAATGTCTTTTCTGGTCGTAACAAAGGATCTGTGTACATTGCTCCAGAGGACTCTGTTACATATAAACACAACATGATGCTACAAGATTATGCTATGATTGTCTTGGGAAAGTCTTTCTGTTAGTTAAAAATTCCTGGTTCTATTTTTTAATATCACACGGAAGCTCAGGGCTTGGACATATCCTTCTCCTAAACCCAAATAAACAAGGAAGCAGCTAGATATGCAAATCAACCCAAACCACCCACACATCACCTAGATACAACAGGACTGGCCTTTGCCAGCTGGGATTTACTACCTTGGTTTATACAACACTGCCTTCTTCAAAGAAGGATTCTGGAGATCCCATCCGTGTGGCAGACACCTTCAGCACAGCTCTGACAATGCTGCATAATTTCAAGGAAAACAAAAGGCATCCAAAAGCTTACTCAGAAAGCCACTCTGTCCCACTCTGCAGTTAGATTTCAGTATTTCCTCTCCTGCAGGCAATCCTGCACCTGCATTCTGGGGGGGAAAGAGCAGGCATTCAAAATTCAGAGTGCTGGTCATCAAAGACCTGCCCGCAGAACCACAACCAGCACCTGCAAGTGCCATTTTTTGGCTGCTAGGCTGGTTGTCATGAGCCACCACTCTGGACTCTGCCCTACTTTTCTGTTCTGTGACCCTTTCAATGTGCACACAATGAGGGAATAAAGTTATTTTCAGTCACTTCATATCCCTGCCAGGCCAATTAGCAACTGCAAAGAGAAGATCAGACAAAGTTACTGGAGTGAAGCTGACAAAGAGCTCCAGCAAAGGCCTGGGAGTGGAAAGGAGGAAAAAGTACTTTTGTGTGTTTGCACACAGCAGTTTATAGCCTTAGCATCTTGCCTTTAAATTGAGAGTGACTCCAGTATAAAGGAAGGCAAGACAAGATGATTTTAAGGAGAAAACGGTCACTAACAATAAAAGGACTAAGATAAATCCACGATCCTTCTTTTTAGTCCACTACAAGATTAGTTATCTACTGAAAGACTTAGGCACCGTGCTCTCACTTGTTCAAACAAAACTAAGAGCCTGAATTTCTCTCTGGATCTGGATTTCAAAAGCATCCAGCAGGGGTGGGTGGCTGGAGGGCAGGGGACTGAGCTGGGCAGAAGGCAGGATTTCTGCACTGCCCTCAGGGACATTCTGGCTCTGGCAGCAAACTGAAATGTGATACTGAATGCAAAACATGCCATTCCCTAAAGTTCACAGCATATCATCTGCATGCTTAGGAACACCACCCCGGAGTCCCTCAGTGCTAGGAAGCAGGAAACACACCATGGGTGCTGGTTGGAAAGAGAGAATATTCCCTGTTTAGAGAAATTCAAAAGTTGTTACAATGGACAACGTAAGAGCTTGTGAAAATAATCAGTGGTGCACAAAGCACTGCTTCATCATCATACATGTTCAGGGCTTCTCCAAAATTTGAACACACTGACCAGCCCAGACGCAGTTTTTCTCACATCCCTAATTTAGGGTACCAGCAGTGGTAGACTGTAGACATTTCACACAGAGAAAGCAAGAAGGCAAGTCTTTCCTGTGCCAATCTGGATACACAGAACAAGGAGAATGTTTAATTTTCCAATGTTTTAAAAGGGTTTTAATTTAGACCCAAAAATTCCAAACACAGCTAACCCCAGATAGGTTAGGATATCTTACTATTGGGGTAACTGAAGCCAACAGCAAAGACAGGCTAGGATGAGAAACCAACCTTGCTCAATTTCTGCACCTGGACTGGCACTGGAAACAGAGAAGATGTGATTTGTGTGCTTTCTTTTAAATGCAGAATCTATCAAAATAAAACTGCAAGAATTCTGTCATCCCAACTAAACACCTCACATGCATCACAGAGGTCTTCCAAGCACTCAGGAAACAGCTTCACACACCGAGGCTGCAGCAATTTAATAAATACTGGAGGCAGCCTGCAAATCTGCAGAGCTGTGCATCCACTCACTCCTGACCCTGCAAGGTCTTTGTGTGCTCCCCAGCCAGACTGCTCTGTTCCAGGGACTCCTGCAATTCCCAACTCCATCCCTACCCTGATACAGGAACCCTCCACACTCTGGACCCATTCTAGTTTTGTGCACTGCTATTCCACACCGGAATATCAGCTTCCTTCTGTCCTCCCTGTTCTTATCTCTCTTCTGTCTGCCCAGGCAATTAGTCACTTGACATGTTACACTCTGCAGGACAGAAATGAAGTGGGGCTGCTTTGCTGGGACATGTTGGAGGGTGTCAAATATTCAGCTGCAGACAGAGATGCCTGAAGCTGTGGCTGCTCTAATCAGACACCACATGCTCCCAATGCAGCCAGTTTACCCCTTCCACTTTCCCAGCACACTCCATTTTCCTCAGGGTTTTCAAGCCTAGGGCAGTTTGTGAAACTTGGAAAGGGCTGGATGTGGTGTTCAAGTGTCATCATGTTGCATTCAGCCTGAAAAATATTTCCAAATCGTTGGGCTAGAGTGAAACCCAGGAGAGGGTTCACCAAATAATGCAGTGCTAACAGCAAGCCAACTGTCTGGAAGTCCTGCATGACAAACCCAGCAAATGGTTACCCCACAGCTGTGGGGAGAGCTCTGCAACCCACCTTAGAATATCTCTATTTTACTCGACTGAGTGAGTTCCGTGCCTGGGTTGCCATGTGTGTCTGATATCCTTCTCGAATTGGAAAATGCATCCACATCACCCCACAACTTGTTCCAGTTTGGATGTGCCTTGAGCAAAGAGCAAGTCTTGTAGCTCAATCTGAGTATCAACAAGTGTTTGAAACACCCCTCTGGACAGCAGAACTTGGCAAGGGTCCATTCACCCTTTTCTTTACCAGATCATCTCTTGAATAACAATGTCTTATGCAGCCAGTGTATTTATATAGGTAAAAATACTATGGCTCAGGCTCTCCTCTGAAACCCAAGGATTTCAGATCACTTAACCATCAGTATGAGATAGCAGTGTTGAATTTTAATAAAAAATTATACAGCATGATACATTACCTATGAAGCTTATAGAACAACTAGCAAAAAGAAAGATCAGGTAATTATAGAACCTATAGACAGTTGGAAAGAAAAATGTATTTCAGAAGCTGCTGTCTTTAGGGAGAAAAATAAATCAAACTAATGAAACTATTTTCCCTAAAGTGTTCAATCACTGATGCCTTCATGTTATTTACTGAAAATTCCCAACACAGATTACTCTACGAAAAATGATGGGGAGTGTGAACATTTCTTGCTGCCAGAAGTGAATTCCTCAAGAACAGAAGCCTGATCTGTCACCGAGAATAGAAACATGGGGGAACAGATAACCAAAAAAAGCAGCTGCCTTGGAGAAAATGGCTTTGATTTGAGCTGATTGTTTTGATATCAGCAGAACCATACGGTCTTCCTACTCATGAGGAGCTGATGTCTGCCTGATAATTTGCAACATGGGCACATTTGCTGATGTATGGCCTTCCAAAGGTGCACCAAGTGATACTGTCAATTGCTTTGAGACCCACTGAGAGCACGGAATAATTACACCAAGGGAGCTGGCAGACACACTTCTTGGCTTCAGTATCTGCCTGTGACAAAAGACTTGTCAGAATTTGGGCCAGCTAAACATTCTCTGCCTCAGTAACCCCAGATTGTAGGTAGGAATATGAATATCTGCTCCAGAGGGAGACTGTGAAGTAAAATTATTAGTATCTGTAAAGTGAGATCCTCTGAAATAGTGCTGTGTATGTGCTAAGTATTATCAACTCAGGAGCGGTCAAAAGCTCATTTGAGCCTGGCAGTGAAGAATCAGGAGCTGATTTCACACAGTCTCTGCTTCCCTTCCTAAATGACAAGACTCAGAGAGAGGTCTGCTCTGCACTGAATCACAAACAGGATTAAACTTGAACCTAAGAGTTTGTCATCCATTGACAACTGTGCCTCTTGGAGGTGAAATTACTTTTTGTTTAAACCTTACTCGCTGAGTTTTACAATAAAAAATATCTGACTCTTTCCTACTTTCTCCAGCACATTGAGGACTTGCACACTGGACTGTTTCAAAAGAGAGTCATTGCTCAAAATGAAACCTGAGCAACAAAGAGGGAGAAGGGGAGTAGGGAATTGCTTTGGCACACTTGCAAGAGTCAGACCTTTGGCTTACTTACGAGATTAAGACTGATAAAACAAGATGCTCCACAAGTGAAAGAACACTTTATTTTTGTTTTAATTTTATTTTGGTGAGCTGAGAAACAATTATCAAAAGAAATATGATCAAAAGAATTATAAAGCTAGTTTAGTCTACCTTACCGTTTCCATAGGGGCTGATAGTGTTTCAAGTTAAGGTATTGTAATCTGAAAAGTATTTGCTGTGTTCATTTTCCCTTACTTGGTTAAAAAGAAAAAAGAGTGTTTGGGAATTAAAGGACTGCTTTACTTTTTCTGCTTCAGGTAAGGCATGCCACAGAAAGACACAGCATGTAGAGAGTCTGGATCAAAGTGGAAAATGTAACAAAAGCCGTAATTCTGAAAGGTGGAAGGGTCCCTCCAGCTTCCGCAGAGAGATGACACGTTATGGCACAATGTCTTGAACAGAAATTTTTGCAGCAAATCTATGAAAGAATTCACTGCAGAAGTGACAGCTGTCATTCATCATCATGACATTGATTATTATGGTAGCCAGGATTGTATAACTACCTCCATTTAAAAATAATACTGAAATGTCAGAAAAACCACAGAAAGAAAATGGCCCAAAATAAAATTTAAAAGGCTTGTGCTTTTATAGGACCTTTTAACAAATCAATTTCTGCTGATATACACTGACTCAGAGACAAAAGTGCAGCTTTTCCTCTTAATTCTAGATTATAAATAAAGGTGTTGTATTCGTAGTTTATAGTAAATCTAAGTAAAAAACATTCTTAGACCAGTGTTTGCCATTTGGAGATATTTGATGAACACTGTGCCCATGGGAAGGAGTTCTCTGGGAGTTCCCCAAAGCAGACTCAGCACCTGAAGGCCATTCAGACTGAGTTCCAACACCCACCCCAAGCACAGCACAGCCCTTACCTAGGAAAGGCAGTTCACAGATTGTGTCTTTTGCTGTTCTCACAAGCCCCATGAAAGTTTTATGATGAACACGTGTAGCATGAGCCATGTCTAGAAAAAGGGCAGTGAGCTGCCTCACTCTGCTGTGAAAGGAAAACAGGAGCTCTCCGCAGCTCCTGAAGAATCTTCCCCCCAGTCTTCACTCATGAGCACTCCAGAGACACAAAGTGCACTATTTAGTGTTCAGACACACACATTATCACAGATGTGAGCCCAACCAACCCAAAGCAAACCCTGCTCCCACAGCTCTAAGTGCAGGACACTCTCTTTGGCCAGCCCAATCCAAGGAGTTGCATTTTGGCCAAACCCCCGTGGCCCCTGGCTCCGCTCCTGGCCAGTCCCAGCCACAGGGGGATAGAAACCCTGCCAGCCCACACCTTCTCAGGGTTGTGTCTCTGCCTGGAGCAGGCTGGTCTGAGTGATTGCTGTGGCTTCCAGTGCCTAATTCGGGTAGGGCTCTAACAGATCAAGACGTAAACAGAGCTGTAATGTGAAGATTAGAGGACAAAGGTTTGCTTTCTTGCTTCCACCTGCAGCACCAATATCGATTTGTTTGGTGACCCAGGCTAGAAGCACTAATATCTTAATCCTCTCATCAGACAAAAAATGCTGGCAAGGTGTTTGTTGGAAAGGTCATGGTTAAGAAGAATATTATATAATTTTTTTCAATAAGCTTGAGTAAAAGGAAATATAAACTACTTCTCTAAAGAACAAAACATCTCTTTCACAAAACCAGTACCATGTAGCTATTTCTATGTATGCCTGTATTAGGCAGGCTTCTTGGAAAATAAATTTAGTTTGCTTGGTAGGGTATTCAAATTTTACTATATCTGAGCAAGCCCTGTAGATAAATGCAGTACAGCAGCTGTTGAGTAACAGTTTGTTTACACAGAAACCTGCATTTCTAAGCAACTTAAAGCGTTTCATAGAGCTCATGTGCTACTATTCCATTGTGTTCCATTGTGTGTGAGCTGTGTTCATCTAGGAAGCTTATTCTACAATTGCTGGGGGAAATGATAGGATTTTAAAGAAGCAGTCCTTAGTAGCTTCCTTTCCTGAGAAAACATGAAAATATCTACACGTTGGTAGCCGCCTCAGAAGATGGATAGGTGCTTATGGTCTCTGCTACTTTCTTGGTAACTTTTAAGACTGGTAAGCCTAACTTAAGGAAACTCTTCGGTGGCACAAGATTTCTTGTGAAATCTCAGTGTAGAATGTGTAACTAAAACACTCTCCACTCCTCTCTATGGGTTTTTCTTTCTTCTCTATCTTCTGGGTAGATGGTATCATCTAAGACAAACTTCTCGTGCTTTATGTAATGGCATTTTTAAAGGGGATTTGTCGGGCTTTTCCTTATCAACAACAGCCTCTGTTATCCTGCCAGAGGAAAGCTCCCCAACGGACAAATAGGCAGAACTGTAATGGATCACAGCTTTTGAAAATAGAACAGGTGGACGTGTGGGACAAAACGAAGTGTGCCACGAACTTCTGCGGATCAGAACACTTTGATGCAGTAGGCATAGGAGCGAAGCAATATGAAAGAATCGGCTGAGTGAAGGCTGCTATCTCGGCTGGAAGGAGTCTGGAAAACCTCCTAAAGGCCAAAATTTGGTAGCAGACGCTAAACCTTTACGCGGATTATGAACCAGCAGCCACCCCAAGCGCATCCACGGCCGGTGGGCAGCCCCGGCCCGGCTCCGGGGGATGCTCCGCGGCGCTGCCAGCCCGAGCCTGTCCCGCAGCTGCGGGGGAAGCCCCGCCGGTGCGCTGAGCTGCCGACACGTGTTTGTTGCGCCTTTTGTGTGCCTTTTTCTAATTTCCTCTCCCTCCTAAGCCGCTGGGTAACGCTCCGGCGAGCTGCGGGCAATCGGGCCGCAGGGCTGCGGGACTGCCGCGGTCTCTGCCTCGGGCCTCCCCTCTCGTGGCGGGCAGCCCCCAGCCGAGGTGGAGACCTCCGGCCGCGCTCCCCGGCGGGCCACGGCCCGGCCCTGCCCCGCCGCGCGGCCCGTACTCACCCGCCGTGCCGGGCGCCGCCGCCGGGGCCGCCATCTCGGTCACTGGCAGGCGGGACGGCTCGGCGCCGGGGGCCCGCGGGGGCGCTTCGGGGCCGCCACAACAAGCCGCCGTCTGGTTGGTGCGAGCCCGCGCGGCCGCCCGCACGCCGCGCGCTGATTGGCTGCGCCGGGGTGGCGCGCGAAGCCAGGAGCCCGCCCTGGCGGCGGGTCGGGGTCGGTCGTGAGGGGAGAGCGAGGGGAGAGAAAGGGCGGCTTCGCTGAGGGGCGGCCCGCGGAGCGGAGAGCCAGGGCACGGGTCACCCCAGGGCGGCTGGGGAGACGTCGTGGGGACGGTGGCGGTGGGCAGTGAAGTGACTGCGGAGTGAAGGGAACGGGGAGGGCGTGGAGAGGGTTCGAGAGTGGTCCGTGGCCCGAGGCTCCGTGCCCTCGTCGATGGCAGGCCCTGGTGGGTGCCCCAGGGAAGGGGGTGAGAGAGAAGGCGAGTCCCTTTTACGGGGCTGTGCCGCAGCAGGAGGAGATGACACCTGCAAGAGGAGGGTGACACCTGCAGATCTCCCTCTGAAAAGCCACTTTTGCCGTAGAGAACCAGCAGACTGGTAGTGTGGGAGCCAAGAGGTGAAGGCAGGCGCAGGGTGCCAGGTGCACAGGAAACCATGGCGGGGACGAGCACACAAACCTACCCAGGCGGTAATCTTTACATGAAATCTAAGCCTCTGCAGAATCTGGAAAGGAAGTCAGAGGTATGAGACAGAGATGCCCCACTGCTGTGCCTCTGCCTGCAGACATTTGGTGCTTGACTTCTGAATTCGTAGTAAATTGAGTAAATTGAAAATGTATGTCCGTCAATTTTAACTTCTTTCCTATTCCTGTAATTCATTGCAGAGCTTGAGTTATCTGGAGTTGTGATGTGGCAGTTCCCATGTGCGATATTTTGTTACAAAACTCATCTCGACTAGCTTGCTAAACTACAGATGCCAAAGCCTGGTGCAGTTGTTTGCAATTTTGGACAAAGAGCTTAAGCTCTGCATTGTTTTCCCTGCAGATGCAGTTTAGGATAAGAATGCAGCATTTTGGGAGCATTCTCCATACTTCTTCGAGACAGTTTACTTTGACAGTGTCTGGATACACACAGTGCAGGATTCTACAGGTGTGATTTCAGCTCTTTTAAATACAATTTAAATTTTAGTGAGGAGAATCAAGGCCACAGAATTCCTGTTTTTTCTGAGCTTCTCACTCAGAGGAGTTCCTTAGAATCCGTTAACAAAAACCCCCACAACACCTGAGTGATGCTGAAAGTAGTTTTTGGTGACTTACAAGGAAACAAATGGTAGATATGGGGAATTTATGGTGTAATTTGGAGACAGTACAAGGAAGGGAATGGACATAAATGTCCTACTTCAATTGCAACAATACAAAATCATGAGTTGTGCTTAGTGCTGCACAAGCATCTCATTAGTTCCACTTTAGATTGTTCTACCCCAACAAAATCTACTTATTTAGTCAAAGGTTTTAAATAAAAGGTCAGAGTAAAGATATATCTTGAACAGAGATCTGGAATCTGGGTTATTTTGCCTCTGACACGGATTCCCTGTGGATCTTAAACAAGCCCCTTATAAACCCTGTTTTCACTCACAAGTACACTGTGTATAGAATTTCTGTCAGTGAAATGTGCACTTACAAGGCCTGGCAGGCTGGACCTTTAACCTGTTGGTGCCTTTACTTCCTCCTTGGTAAACCTGATCTAACTGCTCACCTCAGGGACCTCCTGCTTGCAAAGTGCTGAGAACAAATGAGAACCATCAAAATGCATTATTACAGGGGAGGCTGGAGGCCCAGAAACACCCTTGAATCGGCCAGTGTTGCTACAGACTCAGAAATAGGGCAGGTATCCAGAGAGCACATTCCCCACGTGTTTTAGCAGTGGATGACAAAGGGAAACTTGAGGCAAATGCTGTGAAGCACTCAAGAGGCACTAAGCTGGTGTGATTTTTTTTTGGACCTGAGAACTTTGCTGTAAAGAGCAAAGTTCCTGGTCTACAGGACAGTGCTCAAGTCATCATTC
Organism: Chamaea fasciata; assembly: GCF_029207755.1. Lineage (NCBI taxonomy): Eukaryota > Metazoa > Chordata > Aves > Passeriformes > Sylviidae > Chamaea > Chamaea fasciata. The sequence continues at coordinate 7,119,528 of NW_027094104.1, read as the reverse complement.
TCTCTCTTTTTAATATTGCAGAATTGTGAATGAATGGTAAACAAGGTAATGTTAGTTCTGGATGTTTATAGCAATGTAATATTTTGGTAGTGAGAAAGCCACAAATCAGTCAATTTTACCTGCAAATTAAGATCACTTCCCATACTTGCTTCTAGATAGCTATCAAAACTCTTCCTTGAGTGCTTTTTTTTTCTCCACATCTTTATATTTCTTGGAGTTGTTAACACTATGTAAAGGTCTCCTATATCATTTTTGTCGGAGTCCAGGGCATCCCTTTGGTCGCCCTGCAGGATCAGGGACCTCGGCAGACACATCTGGGACCTGAGCAAGAGGGTTTGAAACCTGTCCAGGAGGGTCTGGGTTCTGTACAGGAGAGTCTGGGATCTGTCCAGGGGGCCTGAGATCTGTCCAGGGGGGTTGGAGACCCTGTCACAGAGCCCAGAGAGACACTGTCTTTGATTTCAGTCCATGGGAAAGGCTTCCAACACTGCGAAAGGAATTGCAAGTCACAAGGGTGTGACGGACAGTAGTTTAGCTTATCACAGGGTGGAAAATTCCGTAGTTTTGGGGTTTTAGAATGGAGGTGAATGAGAGCAAGATGGAGAATTTTGGGTGGTGCCCTGAGTTGTTCTTCGTCTCCATCTTCTGCTGTGACGGTGGCACAAAGTAGTTCCAGGGGGTTGGGTCAGAGCAGGGATGACCTGTTTAGTGCAGGTGATAGCTATTGGTGTGTAATTGTAAATAAGGGATATGTGATAATAAAGGGCAGTGACCTCCTATTGGAGGAGGAGTTGTCTGCTGCCTGAGCTGCTGCGCAGACCTTGGCTGGGCACAGGGAAAATGGTAAGATAAGAAATAATAAACAAAGCAAGAAACCTTGAGAAACAAGAACTTGAAGACTCCCTTTTATTCTTGCGTCTGGCTTGGGGCTTTTCAGAAGGCAAAAGATTCTAAAGCACCTGAATCTCGAGAGATCAACTTGAGAATTTTGGTGGGAAGTGAGCTTACAGAAACGAAACAACCCAAACTTGTGTGGGTAGTGTGCAAAAGCTGCATTTCATGCTCCCCGTGTCTCAGTGCAGGGATCTGCTGGCTCCTCCTAGGGGGGCCACAACATATGGGCAGAGCCAGGGCTCAGTTTGCCTGGAACAGCCTGTGGAGCCCGGCAGATCCACGGGAACTATTTGACCTCCCTGTGTATGCCTTTCAGTCAGTCCTCACCAGGGTGGCTGCTGCGGGTAGAGCAGATATGAGAATTTCTGTAGGATCACTTTAAAGCAGGTATTGTATGCAAAAAAACCCCCAAACCTTTCTTTGCTTTTTTTTTTTTTTTTTCAGTTAAGCTCTCTGACAAAGTGTTGAAGTTGCATTTTAATCAGTATTTGACAAGTAGAGTTTCTGAACAGTAGTGCAAAATATTTTAAATATAATTCAATCAGTGAGAAAATTTTGTATTGCTTAGAACAAGCAGTTGCTGTTTGTCTTATTCCCCCACCCCTTTGCATATTTCATGACAGATGCTAAGAAAGGACTATAATTATAATGTGTGCAGTGGAAAAAGGAATTGAAAGGGGAAGATTGATACAAAAACTGTCTGAGTCTTAAAAATTAAAAGGAGTAATCGTGTTGACCACCACCTTTACCAAAGCTGAAGTGAAGATAATATTTTATTTTACCTGAATTACATTACTACCCAGCTGCTGTGTACTGCTTAATAAATAAGGGACCTGCACATAATTCAATGTCTAATTATAAAAAAATAAGTGATATAAGGTATTTCTCAAAACAGGGAGATTCTGCCTTTTCATAATAAGCAGCATCTGCTTTGTTTCTCTCCAAACTGAGACGTAATCGAACTGACAATTTCAGGCTTCCTGAAAACGACAGATGACTGGATTGGGAGTAGGAAGAAAGCAGAAGTCCTGTTGTACTAAAGAAAGGGAGATGGCACACTAGAGTTGGATCTGGTTCTCTTTTACAGATCTCTTTCAGAGCTTAAGCAGCTCTGGGTGACTCCAGTCAACTGATTTTATTGTTTAATTTCTTAATGCCAGTGACAGCTATTGCAGGTCCCAGGTAGAACAGCCTTTCCCACATAGTCACTTTTGTAAATCTTGTCATTTCTTCTTGTGACCATAGAAACACAGGTGGTATGGAAAGGAATCTGCTTGGGTGTAAGACTCATGGGTGACTTTGGTTTGGACCTTTTTTTCTGTTTGTTTTGAGCCTAAGTTTTCTTGTCTCCTGGTCTATAAAAGTCAGAACAGCCCCTGTTTGTCTCACATGGTGATTAAACTGCTTCACAAGTGCTCTTGAGATCTGTAATGCGTAAAATTGTGAAGCTGTTCTGGCAGATCAGCTGTTCTGCCTGGGTCACAAGAACCAACAGTTATTGATTGCACTCGGGCAGATTTACAGAGACAGTTGTGATAACAGTTCAGGGTGTGTGTGCGCAGTCAGAGCAGAGCATTAGGAGGGTTTCAGCTGGCTGAGAAGTTAAAAACTACCAATTCTGTTCCTAATGCTGCTGAACACTGGTGTTAGTTTATTGTATGGCTTTGGGCAAGCTCTCTATACCTCTGTTTTCCTGTTTGCAGAATATGGATATCTATATGTGTACACATCTATTATCTGTTATCATACATCTATTCTATGCCTTTGATATTGTTGCCTTTAGCACTAACCTAAAGTTGCAGATCAAAATGAGACCAACTCACCAATATACAGCAAAATAGTTACCCAATTCATTCATTATCCTGCTCTCTAAAGAACAGACACAGAAAACACATTTGGACAGGGTTTTTCCCTTCGCTTTGCTGTCTGATCCCCTAATTAGTCCTGTCACACAGTGTTCCAAATATGGGCATGTGGGGAAATCCTATAGACCAGAAACCTAAATCTTGAATTAAGGTTTTAGAGAAACTCTAGTAATAGCAGTTAAGTCTTGTAGATCCCCCTCCTTGCTGTCCATTTTATTATGAGCTGACAAAGGAAGTGAATTTGTTGCCAGTTCTCTCTGTAAGTGGTACCTGCAGTTTTGTTCCAGTCTACAGTCTGACTATAGCCTAGAACCTCAGTGTTGGGTTTTCTCAAGGTATTCAGCATCTTCCTAAAGCAGGTCGTATTTGTTGCTCTTTGGTTGCATCAGGCATGTTTGAAGCAACTTTGTTCCAAGACAGACCCAAATATGTAGTAAATGGAATGGTTTTGAATTTTATGGCTAATGTCCCTGGTTTGATTATCACACTGAGGCTAACATGGGTTGATGTGGGAAGAAAAAGGCAAGAAGGTAATATTAATGCAATAAATCTCAACAGCCCCATTCCCTCCATGGTGTGCCTACATTCCTGTCCTTCGCCCCTGTGCCACACCCACTGTATCCCTGCACATCTCAGACAGAGGTGGATATCCAGGCAGTCCCCCCACAGCTGTCAGAACACTCCTGTGGCAGTAAATCTTCAGCTTGGAAGAAAATTGATCGGGGCTTGTCTACAACTACTCCACATTCCCTGTGGCAGAATGTCTGATTTTCCATGGGAGCAAGCTTTGTGTCCTGCTTCACACATCATTGCTTAGATACAACTTACACACAACACATGGAGTGTTACCCTGTACCAACTGCAGCAGTACAATGCAGAATCACAGCATGAAATTTTGAACATCTTCAGATGTGCTGAGCCAGTCAGGGGTTTGCTTTAAAAAAAAAAAAAAAAAAAAAAAAAAAAGCCACTATAATTCTTTGAAAGCAGGAAATGCGTCAGAGGAAGAAAGGTGCATGTTATAAATGTATTTCATTACAATTATTGTGCCAGATGCCTTTAAAAAAAAAATTTGCAACAAACACCAAGTTCCTTAAATTGTCAATAGTGCATTGTAGTTCATGATGATGACAGATCCTCATGTCTGAGGAGAACATAATTAGGAACGTGGCATTAATACGACTATTCCAAGCAGCAATTTTAAACCTTTAGTGGCTGCTTGACCCATTTTAACAAATATTCCTCTGATCTATTGATAGCAAAACCCATACATTTATTTCCCCAGACTGCTCTGAGAAGTTTAAAAAGGCATCCGAAAGAAATGTCAGACACAAGGATTTTTCTTACCTTCTTAAAATACTCAGAGCTAATCTTGGATTGTATTTTATCATCATCAACTGTCATAGAAAATTCAAGCTATTCCTAGACTGCAAAAAAAAAAAATTAAATTGAACCTTTAACAAAACTATGTCTCTGTTGCCTTTTTCACCCTTGCCCACAGCTATGTCAGGATTTTGGCTCTTGCAGTAGCGAAGCTGCACAGTATTGCACAATAAGTTGTGTGTTTCTATAAAGTATTAACTTGTTTGCAAACTGGGGGAACATTCTACATGGATTGGTTTGCAAGCAAATACATCTCAGCAACTCCTCAGTCAGGAATATCTTTCTGTAATGCTGTAATCTCTGCTATTTCTGAAATTTGTTGCTTGTTTGATTTTCTAGGGCTGCCCTTTTACAGCCAGGCAGCTGCAGCCCCATAAAGTAGCTGTCATTCAACTGGCAGCTGTTGGCCATAGCTGGCTTTTCAAGTCCAGCTATAAGTAGCTCCTATAACTTCTTTGGATGTTATTTAACTTACAGAAACTTACTACAAACTTCTGAATCCCTATCTTAAGGGCATACATGAAACCAGAGATTCTGTAGGACTGTTCTAGGAACGAATACTGGGGACTTGAGGGATCTTGGAATCTAGCTCTGATTTCATCAGTCTTGGTCTCACTTCTAAATGAATCATTTCTGCATCCTCAGAAGGAATGTCTGAAACGTTTGTAACATCTCAACTCCTACAGCTCCTCTTCTCCACCCTTTCCAATGTTTTGAATGAAGTATGGGAAGAACTCACATCTTCCCCCAACACCCGAATCTGGGAATGATTTAAAACTCCTTAAAGACAATGTTGTTAGGATGAGAAAATGAACTTGCTAAGGGTTTAAAGCACAAATGTCATGCAATCTTTATCAAGCTGCTTAAGCATTTATAACGAGAATGGCAGCAGGCAATGTTTGCAGAACATGATTTGTAAACCGGATTGTTTGAGGTTGTGGTAAATATTCTGATGGTACTCTGGTCTTGTATGGATGTAACCATAACCCCTGGCTGGGGAGAGCAACCACTGTCATGATTTATTTTTTAAAAAAAGGGTTTAATTGGAGACTGAAAATGTGCATCTCTGTCATAAAACTAAATATCTGTTACCTGTGCCTAAACTGTAGACTTTGGGCCACTATAATCCTAAATTTACCTGAGCTCAGCTGTGAGCTCTGAAGTTGATGTCTGAACACTGTGGTTGTGCCGTGCTTCAACTGCCCACTTCCAGTCTTGGTGTCTTTTTGGAGGTGGGGGAGTGGGGAGGGATAAAAGTAACCCTTTAGTAACTCGTCTCTTCACAGGGTGGGAGTACAGTCTCATAAAGCCTCTTGTTCAGAAACTACCTTTCCCCTCCAAAGCCAGAGGAAAGCTTTTTTATTTATGCCTTTATCCAAGGATTGAGGCCTGATGTTTACTTGAGCAACTGCTTTACAGTATAATTAAGAGTATCTTCAAGCTAAAAGAATGTCAGGAGGGTCATCCATGCAAACCCTGACATTAGTTGCCAGTGCAATCTGAATTTTGTGGATGCTGTAATTGCTATGTGTGACTGAACTGTTTGTTCCTACAGCACGGGTGCCTTAATCACTGCTCAGGAGAGAGGGCAGTTGTCAGGTAATGGCTCACCAGGTGTGTTCTTTACTCTGAGCTTGGTGAGCAGCTCTGCACCCCTCGGTGCCTGGACAAGCTGATGGTGAATCTCTGGTAGAGAACTTCGAAATCAATTCCTTCCTGCTGGCTCCATGGTGTAGTAGATGGCTCTGTCTTACAGACAAGTGGAGACACTGATGAATTAGGCAAGTATTTTGTACAAAGCCAGCGCGGTTTCTCCTCCAGAATCCGGTACTCAGGGCCTCCTCCCCGAGGTGTTAATAGAGCCTCGACAGCAGAATCACAAAATCAATTTGGTTGGAAAAGACCAAGTGAGGCCAACCTGGGATCCAACACCACGATGTCAACCAGACAGTGCCACTGAGTGCCACATTCAGTCTTTCCTTAAACATCTGCAAGGACGGTGTCTCCGCTACCTCCCGGGCAGCCCGTTGCAGTGGCTAATAACCATTTCGCTGGAAAAATTCTTCCTCATGTACAACCAAAACCTCTCCTGGCGCAGCTTTCACTTTGGCCCTCCTGTCCTATGGCTAGTTGCCTGGAAAAGCCCGACCCCCGCCTGGCTAGACGCTCCTTTCAGGCATATCGCAGGGCCCGTGCTGCCGCGCCGCTCGGATGCTGCCGCTGCCCTCCCGCCCCGCTCCGCTCCCACACGGACCCGGCGGGTCCCGGGACCGACACCGGGACCGGACCGGACCGGCACTGCGCGTGCGCACAGCGGGCCCGCTCTCCCGGCGGGGCGGGGAGCGCGCAGGCGCCGCTGTGGCGGAGGGCTGTGCCAGGGCGGCTCTCGCGAGAGCTGCAGCGGGAGCGGCGGCGCGGCGGGCGAGGGGCCGGGCCGGAGCGGCGGCTGAGGCGGCGCTGGAGCGGCGGCCGGGCCGGGCCGCACGGGGCCGGGCAGGCGGCGGGAGCGCCCAGCGCTGCGCGGTGAGTCCGGGCGTGGGGAGGGCCGCCGGCTCCCCTCAGCCGGGTCGTGCCGGGGCGGGGAGCGGGGAGGGCGCACGCCGAGCCCCCGGTGCCGCGGCCTGGGCCCCGGGGGTTCCGCTGTCCCCGCTGCGCTCCGCGGGACTCGCCTCGGCGCCGGCCCCGTGTCCTGCCGGGACCCGGCCCGCCCGGGACGCGGGGGGTGGCGGGGTGCGGCGGGGTGCGGGCTCTGCCGGTGGGGGCTGGTGGAAATAAGCTCTGGGCTCTAGAGGCGTCATCTGCTCGGCGAGATTCCCGGCTCGCGTACAGGGAACACCGGGCGGGGGATGTTTTCCTCTCTGCCCTACGGCCGGGGAGCGCTGCCTGGTCCTGGTCCTTGGGGCTTATCTTTTGTGTTCCCCAAAAAGAGTTCTATAACTTAAGGCCGCTTCCAAAGGTTAAAAGGCTGCGAGTACCCTGTAGGCAGGATAACATCCCTGCCGCACTGTCTCCAAACATTTGGGGTCATGCTTCAAACGGGAGTTTCTGCGATGGAGAAGGACGTTTTTCTCTTGGCCTCTTCCTTCTGTTCTGAACTTCCTGCTTGAGAACCAGTGCTGGGTTTGTGGGATAAGGTTTGACTTGCCAATATAGTTTCAAATAATCTGTAGAAGACAAGGATCCAGCCTTGTTAACTCCCACAACATCTGACTCAGACACCTCTTTTATAACCTACAGTGGAAACTGTTCTGTAGCACAGTTAGGAACTGTGAGAGCAATTCACAGGTACAGTGCTTAGAGAAGTTAATTCTTTGTTTCAAAAATTATTGAATGCCCGGGGTCAAGGGGCAAAATCTGAAGGACCACAGATGGTTAATCAATCTTCAAACACGGTGTTGTTTGTAATCCATTTCTGTGCAAACTTTGGATATTGAGAATTTGTGCCACAAAAAGGCCTTTCAGTTGTTATCATCTGTTATTAGCTTGATTGTCACGCAGTATTTTGAGTATTTCAAAATACTAGCTAAGCTTGTGACATTTAAAGCAGTTTTAGACAGTTTAAAATAAGAAAAGGAAAAAAAAAAAAAAAAAAAAAAAGACTTGCCAGTAAATAAATTCTGGCAGAGGTGAAGTTTTCTGTTACCTGATAAAATGTTTTCATCTGATAAGTATTATCTGTGCTTTGTGCTGGAGCTTAGTTTTGTAAGTGATATCTCGAGTTGTCTGGTGTTGAACAAAGTTGAATCACTTAAAGCTGGTAGATCAGGGGGATCGTTTGTGATCCTGAACGTTCTGCGGTTTATATGTTGGTAATATAATTTATATTTTACTTTGCTCCTTTATTATGTTATACTTCCTTATTTGGCTACTTTGAATTAGTGTTCTGCCCTTATAATTTTTACTTTCTATTCTTTTGTCTAGAGGCTGACACTTGCATTTCTGCATGTCTTCCAGATGATGTATGCACACATTTTTCTTTCTACCACTCTCAATAATGTTTTGTCCTAAAACAGCTGATGAAGTTTAGGATCTGATTCTTTCCAAAAATCTCCCAGTGAATCTATCTTGCCTCTCTTTGGCTTTTCTAAACTGTCTGTTGTTCTATTCCTGCCTGTATCACTTTCCAGAAGAGCAGTAGAATAGTGAAAAGAGAACAATGAGGAAGCTCTCTTTTGTTTAGAAACCATGCTGTTTCTAAGAGTAATGTAAAAAATCCCACCTTTGCCTCAGTGCTTTTTGAAATATCTGTTGAAGCGAACATGAGAATTGTTTCCTGTTGGCCACAACAGGGAGGTTTGTATTTATAATTACTTTTATTCCATCCTGAGCTGCAGCACCACTGCTAATGAGCATTTACTGCTGGCTGCATCTGCTGCCTTTTCTTTCTCTCACCCCTCCCAGTGTTTTAAGAGCAAAGGAAGTCTTAGCCTAGGTCACAGTGAGGTGAGAAACACTGATATTTTGAGAAGTCGTAGTCATTTCTCTAGCAAGATCATCTGATAATTTTTGTAACAGGTAATCATTGTATTAATATATTGACTGTAATTCATTCCAGTGTTACTCCATTTGCAGTCTGGGCTGGGGTCACTGCTGTAACGTGTCCTGTTGTGCTGCTCTCTGGTTGAAGCAGATACAGCTGTGCTTCCCCCCCCCCCCCCACAGTTGATGTGTTCGTGTTTTAATAACGACATGGCTGAATGTGTGTAAGAACTTATTTAATAAGATTGTGAGCAGCAAATGCTTCCTTAAGAGACTTAAAGGGAATTATGCCTTGACTTTACCTTTCCTGACGTTTGCTCTGTGAGTATCTTGATTTAATATTTTCAAAGCTTTGCCCTGTTTCGGCTGTAACTTTAGTGCCTAAACTTCAACTGCACTTTTGTCCAAAGCCAGGAAGGTTAAAGTTTTGTTCTACACTGCAGCTGCTGTTAACATTGTTACCTGGAAACATCACTCCTTTGTATGTTGACACTATATCTGATGGTGGTAGTAATACTAATGCATGTTTAAAGAGTATTGCATGATGAGTCTCTTTCATCTTGAATTGTGCTGGAAGATTTCTCGTCATTGTGCTGTTACTAAGCTCAGGGAAATACCAGTATAGTTCTTGGAAATGCTGCATCAGTTTCTCTAAGAAAGTTGTGTATTAACGCCTTCAGTTAAAAAAAGTAATTCTTAACTGGTAATGCAGTACTGGGTAGCCAGACTTGTGTGACCCCTAAAAAGGAATATTTATAAGTTGAAGTAGTTTCTTTCTTTAAACATGTCTCAAGCCTTTAGTGTATACTTTAAGTTGTGCAACTTGGTGTTATGTTCTTTAGGTTTGGAACTTGGGGTTTTCAGGGCATGCTCCCTCGGCTGGAGGTGTTTGTCTTCATATGTGGTGTGGTGGTCTTAGGAACACCCTAAGGTTGCTGCCAGTAATATTTAAGAAGCACTAGAAATAGCTGATGTTTACCATGAAAGATACAGGACAGATAGACAACAAGCACTGAGCAGTTTGTATTTTCCATTGCTTCATACACTGTCATTCATGTTGCTCTTTAATGGTGCTATCGTAGCAGGAAATTCTCAGTGCCATCAGTTGACAAACCCCAAAAGGCCAGGTTGGAAAGGTGAGGAGACAGTAAACACAACACGGTAGAAGCAGCAAAGAGAAAATCCTTTGGGTGAAGGGAAGTCATTGTTGCTGTTTTATGAGTATGATGTGGAAGACTCTCATCAGAAAGAAGGTTTTTCATCAGCCTTGAGACTAAAATGAAATCTTTCGTAATTACCAAAATGTAGTTATGATGATTCACTTTATGGATTTCATTATGTGTGTTGGATCCAGGACATTTATTTCCATCAGTCATGGCGGCACAGGGAGATGGTTCTGTTGGCATCTTTGTGGCAGGTGACTGTTTCAGCCTTGCTGACATTTCAGGAGTGCTGTGTAGGAGGACCAGAGAAATCCCAAAGCTCTGTCCAGGTGGGGGACCCTGCTAAGCTGGTCTTTTTTTGATCTAGGTGAGTGCTGTAAATACCTCCTCTCATTCTGCCAGATTCCTGTGATAGAATCGCAGTTCTGGTGTTTGCTTGGAGCTTCATTATTCTCTACAGGGAGCTGAAGGTTGGGCAAACATGGGGCTCATGGAATATAAGCATGTTGATTGCTGCACTACATTTATGTAAGGCAGGTTTTTCTCAGAAATGAGAAATTACTGTTGCCATCTGCTGCCTTTGCATGCAGCAGGGCTCTTTCTGGGCCACAACCACAGAGCCCGAATTAGCAGATGCGTGGGTTCACCAGTGTTTTTCAGATCTGTCTTGAATTGTCATTGACAAGTGCCAGCTCTCTGTTAGCTCTTCAAGGTGGGTTTTAACTTATAGACTGCCTTACTTGTGTTTTGGTGGTTTTTTCCTGATTATTTAGCTTCTCTGCTATCAAGTGTAGCTGGAGTTAGTGTAAATCATTCCTATTCAAACCTGAGAGCAGGATTTAAGCCTTTTCAGTGGTTTCAGTGTGTATATATGACTTGCCAGGTTTGATTTAACGTGCTCTGTGAGCCCTTAAGAGATTCAAACTTGCTTATTGTCACACTGAATTACAAAGATTTTTTAGCATGTTCCTGCTACTCAAAACACTGTCATTTAGGATGGTTGCTTTTACTCAGAAAAGAGCCCAAACTCTTGTTTCTGTGTCGTATTATTTGAGGACACTTTCTGATAAGCATTTCCATTCCAAAAATCCAATCGCACTCCCTGCTTTGTCCAGCTTGTATTTAAATCGGCATGAGCGGTGTGAATGGCAGAACTCACACCGTCGGTGCGGGCATCTCCAGACAGCCCTTCCCCAGGGCAGCCGGTGGGGAGCGGAGCGCATCCCCTGGCCTGCCGCGGGCTGTGCCAGTCCCGGGGTGCCGAGCCCGGGGCTTTCCTCCCGGGCCCTCGGGGGGCCGCCTGGCCGCGTCCTCCGCCGTTACACGGCCGTAATTACCGGAGCGAGGAGCGGGAGAGATTCCCGGGAGAGGCGGGAGCGGGGCCGGCCGGGTTCCTCCGCGAGCCCCGGGGCCAGGGCCGGCGGCGGCTCCCGGCGGGGGCCGGTGGCGGTGCCGCCCCCGGGAGCGCCGGGGCCGTCATTGGCCGCGGGACGCGTCACTCGGGCGAGCCGGGCCCCGGCGAGCGGCGGCGGGAGGAAGCGGCGGCCGCGCTGCGCCGGGCGGAGGGAGCGGCGCTGGGCGCGGCCCCGGCCATCGATCCGTGCCACTTCCCCTAATGGCCCGTCTCTTCCTCCTCCTCCCCCTCCCCTAGGGCGGATCGTCCCCCGGCCTCGCTGTATGTGAGAGACGGGGCCGGCGCCTCGCACGGAGCCGGGAGCCGCCGCCGCGGGAGGAGCGGAGGCTTCGGGGAGCGCTTCCTGCCCACCGCCCGCACCGCCGGGCGCGGCAGCCCCAGCATGGAAGCCATCGCCAAGTACGACTTCAAAGCCACCGCGGATGACGAGCTGAGCTTCAAACGGGGGGATATCCTTAAGGTAAGTGGAGGGCTCGAGTCGGGAGTTCCCCCTTTACCCCCGGGCTCTTCAGTTTCTCCCTGAGTCTCTTCCTGTCTGTCTGACCAGAGCCTCTTTTGGGTCCCCAGAGAATGCCAGAAGAATCTCCTTTCAGTACGGAGCCTCGAGATCTTCTAAATCCCAGTCACACCTCTCTGGGAGCAGGAGAGGCTGTTTTGTTTCAGTATTAAGCATGCATCCCAAAGTCTCTCAATTCTCTCTCCTGAGATTGGAATGTTTGAAAACTTAGTCATAAACAGGGCAGCAAATAAGCAGAAGTAGAAGATAAAGGGGAATTCAGTGTAGAGATTATGAGAGGAAGCCCCATAAAGTAATCAAGATCAATTTGGTATTCCTTTTCTTTGCCTCCTGCCAAGGATTCTAATATCAAAGAACAGTGATTGGATTATTCCTCAGTAGATAATCTTTTAGCATCAGTCTGTCAAATATTGAAGCTGAGTTTTATCTTCAGTCCTGATGAACTGGAGTGATAAACTTGTGGCTGAATATATAATGGTTCTGTGCAGATGTAAGTGAACGTTGGAGTGCATTAGAGGAATTTTTGTCTATAGTTCTTTCAATATATCAAAGGCTTTTTAGGCTTCTTCTTTGCTATATTACAGGAATTTGAAAAAACAGTTGAGTTTCTACAGCTGTAATAAAACTGGACACACTGAACAAGCCCAAAATTTTATCTTGGAGAGGAGTGAAATACAAAAATCCTTAGTGATTTGGCCTCAGTGAAGTGGAGCTCAGAGCTTTCCTGCTTCCAAGTAATAAGAGCCATGCTGTAAAATGCTTTAATGGAATTCATTCATAGTCACTATTTCTCCATAAAGGTGTGCTTTACCTTCCTAGTGTGATATATGTGATGTTAAGGTATTTTTAAGCTGCTTTTTTTCTAAAATGCTTGGAGTAGAAGCAGTTTTGAGGTGCTTTTCCTGCAGATGTAAGGCTGTAACTGTGTGTGTGCTGACAAATCAAGTCCTGCAGACCTCAGTGGGATTACTCATCTGCTCAACATTTTTGCCAGGGAAGGGCTTGATTTTAACTACTACTTTAAAATAAGCTGGAAAAAATAACTTTTATGTGTAAACCTAATATGTGTCTTTTATAGCTGATATTTCAACTGTGACTTTGTTAAAAGTGTGAGGCAATAAAGAGATAAAGGTTGCTAAAGCATATAATGCTTTGAGATTTTTAACTTATAAAATGATTGCATCTGTGTATGTCCTACACATCCCTGCCCCATAATTGGCCTAAAAACTCCTGTTAGACCTGTACACCTCAGTGCCACAGTGTGTGTAAATTACCAGGATATTTCCTAGGGCTAGTTTTAAATATTTGAGACTGAACATTTTGGAAACCTTTTTGTGATAACCTTGCTTTTTTTTTAATGAGCTGTATTCTTCTATTTTGGGTTACAACTAGCTGCCCTCAACTTTTGTAGTGTATTTGGAGCATAGCTGAAATCAGCTTGTAGAAAATGCTGAACAGGAAGGGAAAATGTAGTATAATGTAATATAGGTTATTGTAAAGTGTATGCTCAGCTATTTTAATTTAGTTTGGGGTAGAAGTTTGCTTAAGTACATGGAAAAAATAGAATAAAATTTTCATTTGTTTAAAAATATGTTCTTCTCTAAGAAGTAAGGGAAAATACTTTTTTTTAGTGTTTTTAAAGTTAAGTCTATGTTAAAAGTCTTGCATCTGTGCACAGTGGCTGATAGTAAGATGTTCTTGAGTTCTGTCTGCTTGATGTCATCCCACAGATACAAATTTTGTCACACAAATACAAACATGTATGCTGTTACACTGCATTAATAATTATACTTTTCCTAGGATACAAAGAAGGATTTTCCTACTTTAGCCAAAATCTAGGCTGAACAAAGCATTTATGAACAGTTCTTCAATCTGTATTTCCTTTCTTTTCAGCTCATATTCATATGAAAATGCTCACACATTTTTTTGTGTTTACCTCATTGATGTATAAACTGAGCCACAGAAAGGGTAAATTGCTCAAGATTATCACTAAATTCAGTGGAAGCATCGGGAGTTTCAGGAATCCTTCAGCACATAGTTGAGCTGAGTTCTGTGCAGTGTGGTGAGATTCACTGTGTAAAACTGGCAAATTTCAGACAAATAAATCCAAACGAGTTAGAACTGTTCCAGTTTACCCAAACAGATAAACTTCTGTGGCATTTTGTTGCTTTGAAAAAAATCTGTTTCACTTCAAATGTGTTTGAGGTTGTGGAAATGAATTTCCACCTGAAATGTTGGATCTGTTTGTTAGAGCTCTGCTCATGACTGAGAAGTCTCAGGGTATCCCAGTCATGTGCCCTGTGTGATGTCTCTCATTAACCAGGTCAGTCCTCCTGTCCTCAAAGGAGTTGGGAAGAGGAATAAACTTGTAACATGTTGAATGCACCTGCACTCTTCAGGGTCCCTTGCTGAGGGCCGCGTGTCACTTCATGTGTAGTGAAGCCTTTTAACTGTGAGACACCTGTGGTGGTGTACCTCAGAGAACCACAGCAGCCTGATGGCCATTGGAGGATGGCAGAGGATGGATTTATAGCAAAATGTGTCACACAAGGCAAGAACAAAATCTCTGACAGTTTAATTCCCAGCCCTTGGAAGTCCATGTTTCTCCCTGTGTGGAAGGAAGGCAGAGATGCCCAGTCTGGCTGCTCTGACCTCAGCAGATAACTTGCCTATGATGTCATGTGCCATTACTGCTGCCTACCCACAGATTCAGGACCTGATTGAATAGCACTTGAACTGGAGCCATTAAGCTGGTTGTTAGTAATCTTGTGGCTGGTTTCCAAAAGTGAGTGAAGATAGTTGACCTTTGGCTTGCAATTGTAAAACAGCTGAGTGAAGAGGAAAAGTGCTTGGCCTTTTTTTTTTTTTTTTTTTTTTTTTTTTTTTGTGGGCACTGTGTGGTAGAAGCTGCTTCTATGGTTTCTGTAACCCTGGCAGTAGAGTGGGTCCCCGACCCTTCTGTCCAGTGGTTCTGCAGCAGTGTGTGGTACTGCCTCTCAGGAGATGTTCACTGGCAGCTTTCTCTAAACTTCACATACTCTAAATACTACTTGCTGAGCCTTTTCCAAAGAAAGGCAAGACTACTGCTTCCTTCTGTGTCTTCTGACAGTACTGCTGCTCTTCAGCTTCGTGCTTTTCCTGTTGCTTCACAGGAACTTGTTGGTGACTGTAGTCCTACTGGGAGGGGTGAAGGTGTCCTGTTACTTAAAAAAGTAAAATAAGGAAGCTGAGGGACTCCTACTTGAAATCTTGAATTATGGTTTCTGCACTTTGAACAGTTGACAGTTGTCCTGATGCCTTTACAGTCTTCACCCTTTTTATTTGGCTGTATATATTGAAGTTGGGAGGAGTTAAATTCAGTCTCTGTATTTGTTATTCAGGTTCTATGTTCCCCAGAACTATCAGTCTTCATGCTAAGTGGCAAATACCCAGATCTAAAGTGTACTAATACTTGCTGATGGTTTGGCAGGAACCAGGGGGAGAAAAGAGAAGAAAAAAATCACCATTCTTTGTCATTCTCATTGTAATTTCTTTTCTCTACTTCTCCTAAATATAATCAGAAGTGTAAAGTTAATGCCATGGTGCTCTGAGAACTGTTTCTGTATGGTTAATGCAGGAGCACTAAACATACAAGTTAACATCTTAAATCTTAGAAGCGTTTTGTTTTTAAACTATAAACTGCTGCTCCATTTCCTCTTTCTCCTGTCACCGGGTTGGGGCATAGTTGGACAGTGCTCTTCTGAACAAGTGAACAAGTTCCTGTTCCCAGTAGATGTCAGCATAATTAATTCAGGGGTGCTTAGAGATTGTTTTTATGACTCAAATTGTTCAGGTCTTTTAAGTAGAAGGCCATCATCTTGAATTTTGTGGTTTTCACTTTTGTGTGACACACAAACCAGCTTCCTTATGTGCTAAAAGAAGGATTTCCTTGATAGGATTTTGATCACTTCCCAAATTTGTTCAGCAAAGTCAAGATTATTTTTCCCATTCTGATCATGCACTTGACAGTTGCTGCAGGTTCTGTCCATGAGTGTTTGTCACCACACTTATTTTTTTGTCAGCCCTTAAGATTGGATTAGGATTGAGTGTTTGCTAACAGTTGATGCTGAGGTGGCATTTTCAGTTCCTGCATGGAAACCATTTTTCTGTGTCAGGATAGAGTGGAACAGTTTCAAACAGAGGCAGGAAGATGATAAATGAGGGGAGCACTGTCTCCCTTCTGATCTTTCCCCTCCGTCATCTGTGACCTCACCTGCATTGGCTGTTAAGTTGTCGTGTCTGTCCCAGAGAACAGAAATTCAGGGCTTGCTGAAGAGATGTGCCAGTGTTTTTCCTGGTTTGAGTAAAACTGTCTCCACATTCATCCTTCCTCTCCCTTCTTTACACACTCCTCCATCATTTCCCGTTTGCTGTAATGTAGTGGACTCAGTGTGGTCTTGATGATTTTAATGCGTGAGAAACAACTTTCTGAATTAATGATTCTGTGAAATTGCAACCACTATGTGCTTTATAGTGAAATAGGTCAAATATTAAAACAGGTTGCCCAGAAAAGTTGTGGAATTCCCATCCTTGGAGATACTCAGACAAGTCCCTGAACACTCTAATCTAATTAGACTTGCTTTGAGCAGGAGGGTGGGTTGGGTGACTTCCAGAGGCCCTTCCAAGCTCCATTATTCTGTGACTTAGCTGTGAGTGGCAACTCTGCTGTGTGCGGTGGTCGATTTGTAGAGGTGTGCTTAGGTCATGTTCCCTGGCTGGTGGTCTTGAATTAAGATGATAATTGCCATCAAGATGTGATCAAGATTGCAGTCTAAGATGGCAAAACTGTGAGAACACTACAGAGACATAAAACCAGGTACAATTATCTGAAACGTAGTTGATTTGTCAGCCTGGCAGTTGGAGATCTGTGTCACAAGGAGATGCTGCTATAAGGGACTGCATTCTTCTGGCCCGGTTTGAGTGCAAACTTCTCAAATATTGTTCCTCTTTACGTAGGAAAGTAATCTGAAGGTGGGTTATGTTGCATCAGACAACTTCTGCAGGCATCAGGGTGAAGTGTGTGGGAACGAAATACCTGATCTTAACAAAATATGTGTTCTGTATTTGTAGAAAAGCTTGGACCTGCTTAGACCAAGATTGTGTTGCTGAAGGTGTTTCTGTGCAGGAGACATAGATATGGAGTATTTCAGTCTGAAGATGTAAAGTGGTCTTTGCAAGCAAGGAGTAAACACATTCCACCTTAAAAATGGCATCTTTGTTTTTACTTAGAAGGTTTTGGTGATGATGATTATTTAAACTTGTCCCTGAAAGCAGAAGAAGATGAGCTCTGTGAGGTACCTGAAGGCTGCAGGAGTTCTGAGTGTTGAACAAACACTGACTGTAGCTAGTGGTCATCTCAGCTGATTTTGTGACACTGCCTTAGCATATGTTGCATTCTGTGATAACTGGGGAGGTGGTGCTAATTTAAAGCTCAGCTGCCTTTGGCAGTTTAATGGAGGAGCTGTTGCAGCCTCTCTGCAAGGTCCAGCTTGTGATATGCCAGGCGTGACATTAGCACAGGCACAGCAGCAAATCACATTTTAGCCTGATAAATTATTTATCTGCTTTGTTCAACCTGCTTGTCAAACTGCAACCAACGTGATGCACTTTTGTTTTTATTTACTGGCAACACAAAAATGTTGCCTCCCATCTTCAGTCAGGTGACATTTCTGTTGCGTTAGCTTTGTGATTAGGGATTGTCTGAGAATTTCAGATCGATAGCATCTGTTGTTCTTGGACATCCTGGGTGTTAATGAACTAACTTTGATTTAATTTATTGTTTTAAATTAAAATGGTAAAAGCTTGATCACAGCTTGAGGGAAGAAAAAAAGGATTATGATTTTTAGTGGCATGTATTAAGGATTGGGAGTGTATTCATAGATTCCCCGTTTGTGTGCAGAGCCCTGTTAATTGCTAATGGAGGGATCCTGTTTGTAGTGATATTCAAGAGTTCTGATTTCTCTCTACAATTAATAAGGGTCCAACTAAGCAAGGGAAGGGAAGAAATCCAGTTTTTCTGTGTAGAGCTCAGCCTAACAAGGAGTGAACTATATGACCCCTTGATAAAATCCCTTGTGCTTTAAAATTGCCAGGGGCTATGTGCTGTAAATCAAATACTAAAGCCTGAACTTCGGGAAAAAAAAAATGCTGGGCTAAACGAATCCTATTTTATGAAAATGTAAGAAAATTAGGCATTAGTGCCCTAACAACACTGGAGCAAATAAATCTTATAATCTCAAATTGAGCAAAAAGGGACTTTATTTACCAAATTTGATTAATTTTACAGTAGAAGTCTAAACTAGAAGAACTACTAAAGATAATGTTTGGACATTTCCACGATTGCTGTGAGACTGAAGTGTTGTATTATAAGCTCTTATACTGAAGATGGCAGATTTCCATACTTGCTCTTTATCCCTGAATTACAACCTTTGCTAAATTTTTAATAATTCTATTTATATGCATTTTAAAAGGCTTGTAGAAGCAAAGGTAATTTTAGAACCATAACAACAATTTTAAAAATCCAACCAACACACCTACACACACGTCCCCCAGCTCCCCCAGAAAAGCATATTTAAAGCCATTCACATCAACAAAGGATTCAACAGCAGACAGGACCTAGTGGAGATGAGATTTGAGTTTTTCATATGTCTCTCGTGGCATCACCTTTCTCCTGGTATGTGATGTTGAATTGCAGGATGTCCTTTCCAGGTGTAACAGCAGAGGATTGTTGCAGCAGTGGGTCCTGAGGTGTCTGTCAGGTCCTGTGTGGTCAAGAGAAAGGACTGGATCTTCTTTAGCTACAGCCAAGCTGACCTGGAGATGGCTGGAGTGATGATAACCCTACTGTGGGGTTCCATGTGAATGACAGAACTCACACAGGAGTCTCGATGAATCCTTTGCTGTGTTAGTTAATGTCTGAGCAGCTACTCTTAATTAACACAGGGCAGCAGAGGATCAGCCTATTTCTCGTCTTCTTCCCCCTGCCCTCACTTTTTTCGGTGCTAGTGGCATGGGTCCTAGCCAGGGAGATGAAGCTGTGACTTGGGAATAGAATATTTACATAGGAAAGTGACCAAGGGAATGCATTTGTTCTTTCTCTGGTGCCCAGTCTTACAGCCTTAGAGCATTTGTGTAGTTATCTGTTTCACTGGGGCACTAGTGAAAAAAGGCAATAGGTCCAAGGGTTTTATGTTTTACTTGCTTCATTTAGCATTTTGCTAGGAAAGCTGCCTTTGATCTCTATCATTTCCAGTTTTCTCTGAAAATTGTGTTAGATTTAAAATGCAAATGAGTGGGTGACTTGTGTGTGTTCTGCATTTCAAGGCAGATCAGGAGACTGATACTGCAGCAGTTTGATACGAGTTCTTATCTGCAGCTTTATCCCCCAGCTGTTCTTGCTCTTTCATTTCCTTTACTGGTCCTGC
Organism: Chamaea fasciata; assembly: GCF_029207755.1. Classification (NCBI taxonomy): domain Eukaryota; kingdom Metazoa; phylum Chordata; class Aves; order Passeriformes; family Sylviidae; genus Chamaea; species Chamaea fasciata. Next base: position 7,100,350 of record NW_027094104.1, on the reverse strand, counting down.
AGTGGCAGTTCACTTACCTCCCCGGCTGGGCAAGCACCAGTGACTGGAATAATTAATACATACACACTTGGAAATAAGTGTGGGGTTTGGTTGCTTTGGCCCTTGAGAGGGAAAATAGGATAGGAGAATGCTTTCTATGACTTTGGCAGTGGGTTGGATTTGTTTTCATTTTCTGCATTGGGAAATGCTGGATAAAGTTGTTCCTTTCCCTCAAATAGCCAAATCTTTTTAGACAGACCAGCAGCATTGTCCATTTCAATCTGTCAAGCCTCGGGCTTGTCCTTGTTTGTCACTTGAAGGCTCCTGCCCTGTTGCTGAGTATTTAAAGCGCTGTGTGAGTGGCACATGCCTTCAGCTTTGAAGACATCTTGTAACACCTCCTAGGAGTAGGTGTTCAAATGGAACAGAAAACGTTGTGAAGCAGAATGTCTGTGGTGGAGCCTGAACTTGTTCCCATGGCTTGTATGCATGACTGGTGCCACCATCTGACAACTCAAGTGAGAATTGGTTTAATAAACTTAAGAATGTGTTTTTTTTCATGATGACATGTGCTAAACACACGGGGTTGTACAGCTGAGCTCTAATGGAGCAAAAAGTGAACTGACAGTCTCCAAAACTGCTCATGAAAATTATTTTTAGGGTATTTATTATATTCCTGAATCCCAGATGCTACTCTACAATACTTCCTGATTAGTTACTAGATGCATCTTAAATTTGCATTTTAAATGGTTGTGTTCATAATTTTCCTCAGCCTGTACATCTCTCTTTAAGAAAAGAATGGTGTTTTTCTATAGATACTGACTAAAAGCCGGTTTAAAAAATGTTTTAAATGTCTCGAAGAGCTTAAAAGGCTTTTTATCCCCTTCAGGAATGACTGCTCTCTTGAATTTCTCTACGTGATCTTGGATTCTTTTGTCTCCAACTGTTTGAGGTTGTGAAAAGCAAATAGTCCTGGTACTGGGGACTCATGAGATCAGTTGGGTTTTGACCCTGTGGTGGCAGATCAGAACAGTGACTGGAATAAGGCAAAACCTAGGAACAGCTATTTCTGTCTAGGAAGTAGATTGTCAGCCTCTGCAGAGTAATTAATTTAGAATGTTGATGTTCAGATGTTACTGCCCTTTATAAATAAAATATAAGAAGAGAATACTCAACAGAGTGGTATTATTCTGTTTGTACCTGCTGGATTTGCTGGTTTGCATGAGTTCGTGTCAGTGTGCACGCCGTGCTGGGAGCTGCCTGTTGGCTCCACTGCAGCTGGACCTCATACAGAGACAGCAGAAAGCTTTTTTTTTTCCTTTTTCTTTTTTTCTTTTTTTTTTTTTTTATTTCAGCTGAACTGTAATTATACTGTTAGTCTCTAAACCCTCTTATTTAAATAATTTGTCTCTGGAATTCATGCTTTCTCCATGGAGCCAACCTACTTCTTGCTCTAACTTGTACTAAAACTCTACAGGTTTACGGGGTAGTGGGGGGGGGGGGGGGGGGAAGTGCTGCTGTTATGCAAAATTGTTTCCCTTGGGAGGAAAGGGGGGAATTCTTCATGAGTTATGTATGAGCCAGCAGGTTCCACTAATCACAGCAGCTCTGCTAGTGCTGAAGACTTGTAGTATGAGCTAGTCAGCCCTCTAGTCTGTGAGAAATTTGCACAAATTTTTAAATTCTTGCAGCTCTTGCTGAGCTTGAGTGGGTTTTGCCATTGTAAGTCCTGATGTACAGTCAGATTTTGAGTATCCTTTTGTTACCTACAGTTCTTTAGCATAAATATGAAAATGCTTTAACCATTTAATGTGGTTTTTACGTACATACTGCTGTTAACAGCTGCAGTTAATAGATTAACTGCTGTTAATAGATTATGGTCTGCTTGGAAAGAGCTATGCTTAGATTCCTGGTCTAAGTGGATTTATTTTAGAATAAGTAGGATTTTAAGCTGCAGAAGTACCTTTTGTGAGTACCTCTGGAAAATCTGCTGCTTTTGCTCCAGAGGTATTTCCCTGAGCTCCTGTGCAGTTCAGGTCTTGTGCTCTAATCTTTACTACTTCTTGGGGCACAACTAATCAAGGAAATTCTTGGTAGGGGAGAAGGAAACAAGGGTTCAAAGTGCAAAACTTGCAGAAGAAGGGAAGAACCAAATGTAAGGAGAAAGATGAGAAAGTGGCAGCCAAGGACAGTGAACACTTTTAAAGATGAAATTTGGTATTTAAAATGTTCTTTTTCCCAGCCTTGCCTTTGAACAATGCTTGAATTTTGGTGACATGAACATCAGCTTGACAAATTTGCCTTGCCCAGGTTATGTTAGGGGAACCTGTTGTGCATGTATTTCACTAAAATTCTGTTTCTGTAATGTTCTACATGTCCTTAAAGACTACTTGGACAAGCTGTATCCTTAATCCTGGAAGTGCTCAAGCATGAGCTGGCAGTTCAGCTCCCTGCTGGTCACTGAAATGGAGGAAGCAGAAGTTGCTTCTGCTTCCTCCTTGCCTTCACTTCTGTCCCTATTTCTTAAAATAAGTTTTGCACCAATGCCTCTGCCCTACCTCTCCTGAAACTATAGTTTGTCAAAAACTGTGTGGATTTGTCTGTTTTGACTGTTTGTGCCAGGGTGTTCAAACTTTCTTCAAGCATCAAGCTGTCTTGACACTTCCTTAGACTTTACTAAGAAGAGATACATTCCTCATTTTTCTTCCTTGAAAATTGCCTGTAAGGTTGTCACATCTCTGCCAGGATGGGCAGCTGAAGACTCTTGTGACTCTCCCTAAAATCATTGAATTGCCTAGGTTGGAAAAGGCCCCTAAAATCATTACATCCAACCTTCCTACCTAGAAAAATTCAACAACTGAATTGTTGAAACCAACAACTTTCTCTGCAGGGTCACACAAAGTAAAGATAACCAAAGTGATTATAGTTGACCCACATTTCCTGATTTCCACCCTTCCCATTACAGCTTGTTGTGTCTGGAAATCTCTCTAGCTGTTACCTTTGCTCTCTTTAGGTAATCTGAAAAGGAAGGGCTTAAGTAAAAAGGCTTCCAGCACTTCTCTAAACTTTGTTGAGTTTTCTTTCCTTTGAAAAGTTTGTGTTTCAGTCCACCTGTCTCTGTTTGGATTACAAACACCTGCATGATGTCGCAGTAAGATTAGAGGCACTGTTGATTCTGTTTGCATGATGAGTAATAAATTCCCCCTAAAGCTTGTTTGTTGAGAAGAAAACATTATTTTTAACTTTTCAAAAAGGCTGGAGTTATTAAACACGGGGCAATATGCTGATAAAAGAGCTGCTCTACAGGCTGGTCAGCTACTGAAAACGATCTGTGGGGGACTCAGGTGTGCTGCAGGTTGAAATTCTGTGGAAGTGGCTGAACTACCCTCCAAGGGGTAGTTTGGGGCTCCCTAGTTTAAAGTCCTCACAAAGAAAATACTGTCAGGCAGTCTTCTAAATTTGCTTTGACTCCAACTGGATTTAGCTGTTCTCGGTCAGAATTGCAGTTGAAACTGAGAAGTCTGGCCATAGCTAATCAAAGTCTTCTAAAAGCACCTGTTTTCCCTCACTCGTGGTTCCCAAAACTCCCAGTTTGCTAACTGAGAGGGAGAGGCCATCGTCCACATGGGTGAAAACTAACTCTCCTGTCCTAATGGCAACCATCAGGTAACACTCCTGGGGTGTGCTTGGCTTGCCGAGGGTTTTCAGCCCCCACAGACAGATTTGAGCTGACTTTTCACATGGCTCTTGTACTGTGCTGCCAGCTACCTGTATTAGTCAGCTTTCTCCCACTCACTGCTGGTTCCCACAGATAATACTCAGTTTATTGTACCTTTTTAATGGATTATGTATTATGCTTTAAACTTTCTTCGATGGAAGTAAATTCTACTCCTCACAGCGTTCTGGGAGCAGTTTCCATCTGAAGGGAATTACGCAATTTTCACAATTAAAAGAAATAGAAAACTTCTTAGACATACATTTTTCCTCTGTACTCTGAATATTTGCCATTCCAGACCGGGCTAGATGGACCCCTCCAGCGCTGTGTTGGTCAGATGTTTAGCCCTGGACATCATCTTCCTCTTTATGTAAGGTGTTGGCTTCCTTCAGTCAGGCTGGAGTGACTCATTCAGCTGCAGGCTGTGTCTGGGTATTGGTGGCCACACCTTCCATGCATCTTTCTAAACCCATTTCCAATCCATCTGTACATTACAGCATGAAAGCCTCAGAATGAAAACGTGTACTGTGTGGAATAAAGTCACTTGCTTCGTTTGAAACATGCTACCTAGGAGTTTCACTGATTTTTCTCTATTCTTCTCTCCCCATCCCCTTGTGAGAGACAATAGGAAAACATCTCCCCTGTATTTCTCACAGGGAGAATTGATATGCAAATGTCTTCTTGTCTTTGTTGCTTTTTTTCCTGAGAAGGAAATAGGGAGAGTCTGATCTCTTGTAGTCCAAAACCCATTCCATACTTTGTTTTGTCTTGGGTTTTTTTTACAACTCTTTTAGTTCATTTTAACCCATCTCAAAAAATGCTAAATGTAAGTACTCAGGGTACGGAGGGGCTGACACAAATTTAGTGTCAAAATATTTGTTTTATTTGGTTCTTAACAGAAACAGGCAATGTTTCTAATTTATTTTCAGATTGCTCCCCCCAAAAATTGTGTTATAATTGCTGAGGAGTAATACTTTAAAACCCTTAGGTTCATACATTTACAGTTCTTTTGGGGTATTTGGTTGTGGTTTTCCTCCCACGTGTTATTTTGCATATTATATTTAATCTGGCATTTATCACTTGGCCTTTTAGTATTAAAAGTTATCAGTGTAACCTATGAATTTTAGGGTTTGAGTACATTTCATTACTCTCTTGATGAACTTCTCCACTTCACCCCTTGGATGGCTCCTGAAGCTGTGGCCAGTCCTGAGATGTGTGGCCCAGCCACCCTCTGCTGCAGACCTGACCCTTCGGTTTCCTTTTTAACCACCAAGGGTGGGGTTCTTGTCTTGTTAATGAGCACATTTGTGGGGACAAGTAGCCAAAAGTTGAGTTGTTGAGTTTATAAATGAAGCAGCTCAAATAAACCCTAGAGAAGCCTTGTGACTATTTCCAGTTTATCACAATGAGTGATTCATCTGCCCTCTATATGGAGTTATATTTTTGTTCTCTGCTGCCACTGATTAAGTGGAGAGGTCTGAGGTGAAGATTGCTTTTTGCTTTTATAGCTTTGCCAGAAGAGCCCAGCCTCCAAACAGCTGCCTGAGTCAACTTAATTGGATATTCTCTGTACTTCCAGGGAGGTTTTATGGCTGTGGACTGGCAATATTGCTGCAAAGCAGCTGGGACCAACCAGCATCTGTCATCTCATCATATGTATTTTAGAATCTTTAGATAAGGCCTGGTCCTGGTTGGTGAGTACATCCCTAAGTTGGCTCCCACATACTGAGGTCCACCCAGAGTTCCACTGTTGGGAATCTTTTTGGATGCATCCACACTGATGTATGGTCTGAAAATCCCATTTTGTTCTGTAGGAATGATTGACCCCTTGTCAGGGCCCTGGGGGGAGTTTTTTGTGGCCAAGGCATTGATCTCCTGATTGGAATCTCCCAGTAAGGGAGAGTTTTAATGCCTTGGCTTTTATTGCCACTTACAGTGGAGATACTGTGCTGCTATAATGTACTTGGAAGCTGAAAATTAGTCTATAGTCAAATCATACACCCTCGGGTGTCAGTGACCTGCATTGTGATATCCCTTCCAGGTTATTGCAAAGGAGCCAGAACGAGTTCTGTTCTTTTTCTAATTTGTTCTTGACCTGGAACAATTCTTCTAATTTGAGACACTAATTAGGAGATGGGTTTAGTTATCTCTGATCTTTTCCATAAAGAATTTTGTGCCTCAGCTGTCTTGACTTTAAGATTTTGGAGCAAGTTACTGCTTTTGGCATTTCATATCTGTGTTTCTGCATTATTCATATGAGGAGACTCTTGGATTTTTTCATTTTTGCCCACAAGCCAAGAGAGCAGCAATAGACTTTTATTGTAGATATAGCTGGTGTTTCTAATAGTATGTTATATTTAAAAAATAGGCAGCATTTATCACTTCCATGTTTTCCGTTCCTCTGAGATAATGTAAGTAGTGTCTCTCTTTAAATTTAAAAAAATTATTCCTGTTTTAGGATGCTGGTTTGCTTCCTGACCCTGAGTAACTCTGGACAACTGTTTCTTAGCCCAGTCCATGGGATAGTGACCTACAAGAGACTAGTTAGTGTAGCCTCAGTCTGTTAGTGATACAAAGTTCTACCCTAACTTACTGTGAGTAAATGGCGTTTAAATGCTTTATTTTCCTTTTATGGAGAGAACTGGACATGAACAAATGCTATTTTATTAGTTCTGAAGTGAAAGAGGAACTTCATTACACAAGGGGATTTTTTTAAGCATCAATTTGATGTGCAGATGTTGCCCCATCTCTTTTTTTTTCTTTTTTATTCTTCTCATTTTCCCCTCTCTCTTCCCTTCCAATGTGTAATTCAGCAGTTTACTTTGAGTAAGCCCCCACAGCTGTGATTTTGGACTTTTTCTGAGGTAGAATGAATTTTGCTTTGGAGTTCTTGGGCCTTGTACTTTACCAGTTGAAGTCAGAGTAGGAACAGTGTTTTGGCACGAGTGGATGTCACAGACCATCAACAGCTATGGCAGCACATGTGCTCCTTGCTGTTCATCTTTCCTCTTCCTTTCCTAAAGAGGAGATTACTGGTGTCTTTCCACTTTTTGCCATTCACAGTGACTTCTGGTGCTTCTTTTTGGGCTTAGACAAAGGCCGTGTAGTTCTGATAGCTTTTGTTGTTTTAAAGGAATGATCCTTATCCTTTACCATCTGATTCCATGTCTGTGGTTCAGATGGCCTTCTCTCCAGCTCCTCTCTCCATCAGCAGTTATCAAAGCATGTTCTTTTTTCAGTCTCCTAAGGAGTCTGTGTTTTTACAGGCCCCAGTTGGAGGGTGTTTTTCTTTTCTCTTTGGAAAAAAGGCTAAGCTTTCCTATTTGCCCAGAAATTGTTGAGCTTTTTATGGTTAAATCGAGGCAACTGTGACTCCAGAATTTGTTATTCCAGACTTATGAGTACAGAATTGTGGGTGTTTCATTCTGTATCCGGTTGGTTCTTCACTAATTGAACCTTTGTTGAATGATGAGTTTGGAGAAGAAAGAAAAATGGATAAATGTTGGAATGAATCATAACTTTTTGACTCAAGCCTGTTGTGACCCCAAAATAGGCTAAACTTAAATGTCATTAAAAGATTTCTGGGATATAATAGTTCATTATCCTGTAGCAGCCTGAAAACAATCACACATTTCTTCTGAAAGTTATCATGGATTGTAGATCAGCATGAGATGTTGGTGCACCAACCCTGCTCTGTTTTTAGAGAGTTTGGTGTGTTTGCCCTATTGAGGTTTGCATATGCTGAAGGCACGAGTCACTGGGCAAGCACTGAGGAAGCTTTGTGCTGGAGAGGCTGGAATATTGGCACTTGTGTAAAAGATGGGCTTGATGGTGGATAAGTGGACTGCCTAAGTCTTCCTCATCGAATTTCTTAAGATACAATGTTAAGAGTATTGACACACAAGTTGTATGCCTCATGATCAAAGACCTATAGAAACCTGGAAAAGAAGGATTTAAAACTGAAACCAGTTGTTTGGGAAACTGTGGATTTGGAAAGATCACTGAGCATAACCAGTTGGTGCAGTTTGGTTCTATTGGCTTTGAAAGCTGTTAGAATAATTGCTCAGAACAACCTGTGAAGCAAAGTTGTGATTATATATATTTTCAGAAAGGTTATTTACTGCAAAATCCACTGAAATCCATTTTTCCTGTATGGTTTTTTAATATATATTTTATTTAATGTGTTCGCCTTGGTGACTGTTTTTCTTTTTGACATTAGGGTTTGCTTCTTGCAGGCGCAGCAATCTGAATTCAGTATTCATCATGGCTTTGATGAACAAAGATCTTTCAGTGCGTTTTTTATTTGAAATCTTTTTCTCTTAGTAGAACCTGGCGAGGTGGAAATGTCCAGAGTTGGGTCTCTTAACCTCCAGAGCTGGCTGGAACAGCATGTGAGAATGGACTGTTTGAACTGTGTTTGAGCTTCAGGTTATTAGTGCAACACTAGCATAATCCCGGTTGGGTTGTTGTTGTTTTTAAACCAACCTGGTTGGGGTTTTTGTTGGGTGTCTTTTGAAATGTGACTGACCTGCACCCATCCATTGAAACATGGGTGCAAGGAACCAGCAGTGTGCCCTCTCGAGCCTTTTAAAAGCAAGTTCCCCGAAAATCTTTCTGCATTAAATGGCCTCTTTATTATCCTTTCTTTCTCCCCCATTCAGTGTTACATGAGCAGGGAAATCACTGGTGTTCATATAATGTTGTACAGTAAAGCTTCATCTCTTTTCTCCTCGTTTGGTTCTGTTTGGTGAGGTTTGAGACATCCTGTGAAGTGTTTGTGAATTCAGTGTTCTAGAGCCAGTGGTGCAAAGTGCCCCCAGTGTGGTCTGATCTGTCACACCCGGGTTTGAGGCTCTTGGGGTGCTTTGCATTATGCAAATGGGACAGGAACAAGTCAGATGATGTTCAACATTGGGATCAGAAACCATTTGCAAGTGTCTTCCTCTTGTGTGTGTGTGTGTGTCCCAGCAGCAGCAAGGAAGTGGGAACAGCTTTGCAGTTACAGGAAAACGAGGAAAGTTCCCTTTTCTATTAAATAGTCTCACTCTGAAGATCAGCCAGACTAAATATCTGTCCCTTTCCTCTTCAAGATGTTGCAAGACATAAGTCAGTAAAAACATTAAATAAACTTAATCAAAAACACACTGATTAAAACCATCCCTCTGCAGGTGACAAATCTCTGATAAGTATCATTGCAGTTCCTCAGTGGTAAATTAGTGGTTTAAAGGCCTTAAACAGTGTTTTTTATATTGTAGAAAACTCAGCTCTTATGTCATACTGAACCAGAATGTTGTTGGCTCTATGCACTGAAAATGCCTTGATTTGTACAGGGAATGATAAGCTTCATTAATTTCTCTTTATTTTAGTCAATGCTGCTTTATAAGTGAATTTCGATCTAGTTATGAAAGTGTCATGTATTAAGCAAGGGTTTGATTACATGCAGTTGGATTAAGATTCTGTTAGCAAAAATTCCTTTCTGCCAGGAGGGTAAAATTACACTATTGGCGCTGCTGTTCTTTTTGTGGGGACAGGATTGTTGGTGCAGCCCTGCAGAGCTGACAGGATCGGGTCTCCTCTTCTGGCTTTCCCCAGGGAGGCAGCCCAAAATGAAATGGGTGACAAGTGCTTTTGGCAGATCTGCAAGTCTTCCCCACAAATGAGAGTTAAGTTTAACATTTTAAATGGATAGATAAGAGGTGGGGCAGCAAGTTCTGCATGTGTACAAACAGGGCTGAGGCAGTGAAGAGCTTTGTGCGGAGACTGACCAAATTCCTCATTGTGGCTGTGTCTATATAATGCAATACAAAATCACGAGGGCTGTGAGAGTGTGAACAGGCTTTTTGTGGGCTGAATTAAGGCATGTTGTAAAATCACTGGCCAAGGGCAGATGCATGGGAGCTGTGCTCTGAGACTTATGGAGTAATTAGTCTGAACGGACAGATGAACCTGCTCAGTAAGAGATTGGATCTTGTGGCATTTCTTTTTTTTTTTTTCCCCTTCTCAAGTCTTTGCAGAACTGTCTTAAAGTGCTGCTAAGTCATCACATCAAACCTCAAAGGTGTTGTGTTGCAGGATCTGATTTAGAGAGACTGAGGCTTTTACTCTCCTGCAGGATAGGGTTTGGTTTTTGAAGGGAAAAAGTTAGGAGCTGTTACCTGTTTGAAAAACAATTTTCCATTTATCTTACAGCCACCAGTCTGTTTTTAATTCCTGGGATGGTTTCTTGCTTACCTCTGTTTTCCCTTAACAGTGTTACTTAATCCTAAGGCGTCATCCTGAGCCTATTCAGTGCTGAAATCCAGCATGCTTTTTAGTTTTTATTTCTAATTTTTTCTCCTTTCCCTATTGTTGATTCTTGCTTCTAGCTTCCACTGAGGTAGGAGGACAGTAGCCACCATAACCACTCTCTTGTATATTTGAGGTTATTTCATACCTCCCGTCTCCCCCCTGCCAATATTCATATCCTGCAGAAAGAAGAGTGAAGGGATGGTTCCATGCTGCATCTCTTTAATATTTTGTCTTAAAGCAAGGTTAAAACTGTCCCTTCCTGTGGCTGCTTTCTGTCAGACTGGTCACAGATGCAAATTGCTGCTTTGTGTTCATCCGCCACATAGGAAAAATCAATGAGCAGCCGCTGGTCATGTGCAGTTTTAAGATCTTTGTTTTTCAAATGGTTTGCTCTTTACTTGCTGCATTTCCAGTTAAAGCATCTGGGAATGGTACTGGCTCCAGTCTCAGAAAATTAATCTTTAATATTCTGCGATATATTAAAATTACACTGATGTATTACTTACTGTTTATGTAGTATGGATTTAGAGATACCTGATTTTCCCTTCCAGTATGTTATGTTAGAATTGGTTAAATAGGTACAAATCTAGCAAAATATTGACTTACAGCTATGGTGAACCTTGCAAAGCTGCCGATTCTAGGAAATTGGCCTCCTGTTATCTCTGATTTTATGCTTTTTCCATCTGTCTCAAAATGAAGAGATTAGGGCTGATCCTAGCTATGTGTGTGAGGCAGATTATGATAATCTTATTATTCTGATCTCATTACACTTAATCTCTAGATTTGAAAATGTCCTGGCTTTAACCCTTTCTTCAACAGCTACAAAAAAAGTAGTGAAAAAAGGTGGTTGAGGTGTTTTCTACAAACTTCAGAGTAAATGTTTATTTTATCCTGAAGTAGCAAAGCACTCAAAGACTTTGCTACTTGGAGTCATACACTTCAGTGGTGGTGGTTTGTTGTTTGGAAGGTTTTTTTGGTTGAGTTTTTTGGGGGAGGGGTTTTTGTCTTAGCAGACGGTCTAAAATGATGGATAAATCAACTCTCTTGAGTTAGAAAGGATGCAGTTCACATGTGACAACAAATTAGTAGTGGATATTGCAGTTCAGAAGATTGGGAAATTCTTACTTCCCAATAGGTCAGAATTATTTTATTTACTAGCTTTTCTGAAACGAAATGGGATTTTCCGGAGCTTTGTCTCAGTGTTTGACACACAAAAATATAAAACTTCACGGAGTGTCTCCTCATATTCTTACAAGAACACAGAAGTTAATGCAAAATAATGGAGAATATGTAGCTGGGTAAGTTAAAATGCAGAAGGGACAACTCAAATGGAGCACAAAATTCCCTGGATTTTCCCTATCTACAGGTTCACTCTGGTTACTGGCAAGTCATTTCAGTTTTAACTGAGTGTAAAGGGTTAACTTCGTCGTTTGTGACAGATGAGATTTCTGCACTGGGGTGTTTTACTGAGCAAACATTGTCAGGTGGGCTTTGAAGATTACCAGAGCTCTGTCGGAAACTTAGGGAGGAAGATCTGTCCTCTCTACACAGTTTTGGGCATCAGTTGTGAAACAAGTGGTGTTGCTTCTTCAGGCCTGGGATTGAAAAGAAAGCAAGAGGACAGCTGCTGGTGATGGGAGTTAAAAAGCAAATGTGATTCTCTCTCTTGAAAAGATTGGTATTTTGTTGTAACTCCTGTTTGAACAGATTCATAGGATAGTTGAGATTTTATTGTAGTACACTGATGGAGTTCTAGATTAGATAGTGTAGGGGTTTCTTTTAAAAGCATTTGGATATAGCTCGGAGTATTTTACTGGTCATCTTTGAACATGGAGCATATTTGCCAGTTCCCACTCAGAAACTACATTTGGAGAAAGGGGAAAAGATGCGATAGTGCTTTGAAGCTGGGATAGGAAAAAGCAAATTCCTTCTCCTCCTGTGTTTTGTCTGTCATTTTTATAGGTCATCTAAACGGTCCCTTTCTGTGCAGTGGTGTTTATTGTTACACCTGGTTTTGAGAGAATCTGCAGTGCTGGAACATCACTGAAGTTGCTGCCTGGAACTGCTTGGAGTGTCTGACTCTAATCAGGCCTTACTGTTTTGTGCAGTACAAGGACCACTTGAGCTTCTCCTCTAGTTGTAATTCTGTGGAAACAGAATTCACCCCAGGAGCTGAGCCTCACTGGGACTGAGCAAGTTAGAAAAAATTGAGCCCTTGAAAATGATGCTTGTTTCTTTTCTTTCACTCTGTCCTGTCTTGACTGACTCCTCAAACACTTGGACCAGCGTGGGGGTAAGAGGTGAGAATGAATGGCTGGAGGGAAGAAAATACAGTGAGAAGCTGATCTTAGCTCTGTCACAAACTCCACTTGTGGAGCTGTGTCTTGGGGACACGTCCAAGCTTTACAGACAGGACGCTCTGTGTTGAGTGTCACTCGTATTGTGGTAGCACAGACATTCATAGAGTTGCACTGTGAACTGGACAGGGGTTTGGGTTTGTTGTGGTTTTGTGTTTGGGGGTTTTTTGTGTTCAGTGGCTTTTTTTGCTTTGGCTTGTTTTTTTGGATTTGTGTGGGAGTTTACCTTTTTCCTTTTTTTTTTAGGTAAGGTTATCTTTGATTTGATATAAAGTAGTTAGTTGTGCTGTGTGAACTCCCGTGCAAGTTGGATCAGCCACCCCAAGCTGACGTGGATGGCAGTCTCCATTCCTTCCCTGGGCCTCTGCATTTGGCCAAGTCTCATGATGGCAAAAGCAGCCCCTTTCGTTTTGTACCTTGAGTTATTTTTCTTGCAGTTCTCAAGAACTCTTTAAAAATTTGCCTTACCAAAAATGCTGTTTCTATTGTTCATTCACACTGGGTGGTGATGGTTGTTTTGCTTCAAGTGCTGAGTTGCTGGCAATGCTTTAATATATTTTTAGATAACAGTGAAGTATTTGTTTTTTCAAATGAGAGGTAGGAAATTGCAAAGAATAAAGAATTGCATGAGCTGGCTCAGTGATAGCAAGGCTGTTCCATTTGGGGTAGTGGAGGAGGAAAGGGGAATAGATGGTAAGAGCTGTTGCTGTGACACTCCCCCAGTAATAACTTCAGTGAGCATCTGTCAGGGGTGGAAGGAAAAATAAAGATGTTGAGAATTCGTTGACTTTGACACTCGATGTGAATCATATCTCCTCTGTTGTAAGGAGAGAATAATTCAAAAGAGCACAGTGAACCCTTCCTGTGGCAAACACAAAGCTTTTCTTCTCCCCTGAACTTGGTACTTGGCAAAGCAGAATGTTACTGATGATGGAGACAGGAATGCAACAAGAACACACCAAGATCGTGCAACAGCCGAATTTTATTGTCAGGCACCCCCTTATATAGGGGCTTCAAATTTCCCATGCTTACATACGAGATGGGTTAAGGATCTTAACTCTGCCCAGCTCACTGGTCAATGGTATGGGTGCCTTCGTTGTTCAGAGGGTTTGGCTGGGGTCCCCTGTTCGAGTTTAGATCTGACCTGTCAGTAACGTGCCCGGGGACTTTTTTACTTCCATCTTCAAACGAGCGAGGCTGGTGGAGCTGGTGTCTGTTGATCCAAATTATCTGTGCAGCTATGGACCAGCTATAGCTGTCACAGCAGAGCATGGATTGCAGTCCCTTTGAGGCAGGGGTTGGCCCTGTAAACAAAATCCATAAGACTCCTGCACAAAATTCCAGCAGACAGAGTTGTTGAAGCCCCGTATTGGTGGGGCAAGTCTTTAATTTGTGGTGTCTATTGGTGTAAGACAGCTGCAGTAAGCCTTGTGTCTGAACGCCTCATGTAGCCTGGAGATTGGATGATGATTTTTCATAACACAGTAGAAGAGTAATGAGGCTTTCTAGATTACTTTAAATACTATTTTCTGGTCTAACTATCACTAGTTATTCTTTTCTATTTTGCGTGTGAAGTCTGCTTAATAAAAATCTTTGTCCTTCCATCCCACAAGCATTTATATAATTTTTTTCTCCATCAGTAAGCCTGGGAAATTTTATAACTGAAGCTAAATTATGCGTTTCCAAAGGTGTAAGTGCAACTGTTGTTGCCCATCCTAACACTAGGAAAATGTATTTTTATAAATTTAATTATTTATTTATTATCTTGCAACAGATTATATGGAAACATATGTATTTTATAGGTATATATTTCAAGAGGCTTCTTTTCACAGACTGACAGTAGTTTGTGGAGGGGTTTTCAGACCCTGCCTGGGATCTCCTGTCACCGTTGCTTTACAGAAATTGCTCAGAAAATTGTGTGTGTTCCTTTTAAAAGTAATTTCCATTTTTTCATCTCAAAATGAGATTTCATCACCCTTTATTTCACTCTTCTCAGTAGGATGGGGATTGAAATGCACGGATGGGGAGGTCAGGATATATTTTGAAATTGGGGAAAATGCAGTTTAAATAGATGGTGATAATACTATTCTTAGGTCACTGAGGCTGTAAAACCTTTTTGGTGCTAAGAGGAAATGGGAGCTGGAGCGTCATTGGCCAGTGATGAGCCTTTGCAGCTGGGGCCTGACCTGGGTGGTGGTGACATTTGGGGCAGCTGTCTCAGGGTAATGGAACGTGGGCTTTCCCTTCTTCTGTACTTTCAAATGCAAATTGCACAGTATGCCCCGGGGACAGGCAGAAAAGTCCATGTGGGTCTTGGCTGTGAAAGAAATTAGTAAATACTGATTGTCGAGTTCTGATTGTTCAGTTGCTGGAGAGAGGTTATTGCAGTTAGCACTCACTTGATGTGCTGCGTCTAAAAGGTGTGAGGTTTGTGGCTGGTATTAACATGTGATTTCCAGCACCACAAAACCCTGCTTTCTCCTGAGTGCAGTTTTGTAATGTGTGGTAGGATGGAAAGGATGACTTTTGCTCTGCACCTGGGTGATGTAACCTGCAAAGAATTAAACTTGTCAGAAGGACCAGCAGCTGTCATTCTTGACAGTACAGAGCACAAAACCAGATTTGATGGATGAGCCCACCAGCGTTTCTTGTGTATCCCTGAACTTCAGAGCTGTTTCATGCATGAAGTCTGAGTTTTTTCTGTCTATGCTACAGAAATCTTTAGATGTGTCTTGCCAGGACCTGTTAGCTTGACCTGGCTGGCTGACATGAAGGTATGGCTGACCTGACTCTCCTTTCCATCTTTATCCATTGAAGGTCCCAGCTTGTATACAGTTTGAAAAAAAACAATCTGAACACTTGAGCAAATAAGCCTGTTATCAGAAAACACAAATACATCTGGGTCTCAGCTGAGTCACTCACTCCTGCTTCCCCGATTCCCTTCCTCCCACTTGCAGTCAGTGAGTTCTGAATTTTAGTAGCCCCAGAGCAGGACTACCCACGTGCTCCTTCTTGAACTCTTGTCCCTTCTTCCCCTAATCTGCTGTGTTTAAATCTTCGAGCAAGTGGAACTGTTCCTGCATGTGTACATTTTGAGGTGGGTTGCTGCAAGAATTTTGGAGAAGCCTTTTGTGTCCTTTGAAACTGGAACCAAGGGTGTTTCCTTCACGGCAGTGCCCACTCCAGCAGTCCTGCCCTATTCCTTTCCTTCCTGTCTCCTCTCTTGCTTCACTCCCAAAGCTGTGCCCTGCACTTTCTGTGGAGTCAACCAGGCAGTTGAGAAATACAGCACCTCCCTAAACTCTTCTGCACATCAGTTCTCCAGTGTGGGGAGCTAAACAGGTGCCTGTTCCCACTTTGGGGGGCACAGGTGGGAGGGTGCAGCCGTTGCATAAACCAGCTCACAGAGCTGCTGCCAAAATTGGAGCCATCCCAAACTGGGAGTGTGGCCTGTGAGTTTTAGCTGGGTAGGAGTTCCTGCTCAGGAGTATGAATTCCTGAGTAAGGTTGTTAATTCCAAGGTCAAGATGCATGCAGGATCAGTATTAGCAGTTTGATTGCTGACCGTGTTGAGAGATGCCTGCAGTTATCCTTATTCCTGAAAAAAGGCTTAAATCAACTGAATTTTGGCTAATAGCTCCGTGTTTAGTAGAATAAGTTTTTGTGCCTTTCAAGGCATGAGTTAACTGGATTTGGAGGACCATCAGTAAGAGATGGACAAAAGTTCAGTAGTATCAGAATAACTACAGTGTTGCATAGTTTTTTCAAATACATTTTTCAATACGTCCTAACCTAGGAAACTTTATCCTGTAGATAATTAGTTGCCAGATATCATTCCTGGAATTTTTCTGACAAAGAGCAGAGTAAGACTGTTTCACATTCAGTAAAATTTACTATATAAATGCTATAATATATTAAGCAATCAATATTAAATAAGAATATATGCTAGTAGAATGCTAAAGCTTTTAAATTTTAAAACCAGATGAAGCAAAGTTAAGGTTTTTATTGCTCTGTTAACTTGTCTGCAGTGTAAAATGAATGCGTACTGAGTGCTGTAATAAAACAGTTGAAACAAAACCATGCATATAAAGAAAAAAAAAATTCAAAGGTTATCTGTCTTGTAAATATATGCCAGTTGTGCTGAAAACCTTTTTGCCCCCCGCCCCCTCCACTTACATTACTGTCGTTAATAGCAGAAATTTGCCTGTTTGGATCTTTGGAAACATGTTGGACCCTTTGCTTCTGTGTTTGCAGTAGCTTTTTCACTGGAAAAAACAGAGCAGCTGCAGCTTCAGTTAATTTGCTTCCTTTAGACACAAAAACTGAAAGTTGGTACTTTGAGCTCATGTAAGTTTTTTTAAAGGCCTTTATGGGGTTGTACCTTTTCATAGCATGTTTTAAAATGCAGCAGATAACGTTTCTAATGGTACTTCCCACGGAAACGTAGTTGGGTTTTGGGCAGCCTTTACTTTTTTTTCCTTCATTTTTGCTCTGTAGCAGGCAGTGTTGGTGTGTGGCTTGCTCCTCAGCAGATTGTCTGGTGATCAGTGCAAGGCATGTACGTTTTGTCTTTTAAGTTTTTCCAGGTTTTCTAAGTACATCATGTTATTAGTCACTCAGACTTATCACTGCATCCTGGGTTATCAATCCTGGTTGTCATGGAATCATAGAATATTCTGAGTTGGAAGGGACCCACAAGGATCATGGAGTCCAGCTCCTGACCCTGCACAGGACAGCTCCAGGAGTCGCAGCAGGTGCCTGAGGCCATGGTCCAAACGCTTCTTGAACTGTGTCCACTGTCATTGTCAGTCTGTTTTGCAAGCAGAGTGGCCTCATTTAGGTGACACCTCCTGTCATGATGGTTTGAAGAAATGTGAAAACAGGAAAATGTTCAACAAGGATCAATGAACTGTCAGAGTTGTAGGCAGAAGTAATCAACTGCACCAATACAGGACGGGGAGTACCTCATTTAGTATCAGTTCCTCAGAAAATACCCCAAACATTACTGTGGAAAATTGGTTGAAATCAAAGTCACCTGATATTGAGCTGTACAGACAGGGCTGTAATATCTACCCACCATGCAGAATCATTCTTCCACTTGGTGCACATAAGGCTGTAGCTGGGGAGCACTACAGTGTAAGCTGTAGTTTGATGTCCACAGGGCTGCTGCAAAGCTGCCCTCTGGTCACATACCCTAAATTTCTGATCAAAGATTAAGTCCAGGTTGTCCCACTGGTAATCATCATTCCTCCCACCCAGCTTTTCCAGCACTGGGGTCGAGGTGCCTTATGTAGTGTAGTATTTTTACAAGATGCCAAGTGTTCGTAATTAGTTTGTCTTCCTTAACACATCCTGTAGGACTTTCCCCTGCTGTTACTTACGTACATCACAGCCCCTCTGTTGGGTACAAGCATTAGAATGGTTGCAATGGAGAATGTCCTATATGAAGCAGTTGCTGGATGTCACTCCACAAATAACTATTCCTATCTGGTTAAAAGTGATAGGTAAATTGTTGAGTTTGTGTGCTAGGGAAAGCGGTAATTAACAGTGAAAGTACTGGGGTGGAGTGTTGGGTTTGGTGGTTTCTTGGGCAGTGAAGTGTAGCAGAGGTAATGGTACACGCTCTCCATTTAGAACAGAAAGGACAGCTGTCCTAATTTCAGCATTTTTTCTCTTTCATTCTTGATGGAGGAATTTTGAGGTTTTTATGTCTGTAGAGGTTGGGAGTACCAAGCGTGAGGTGATGAAGGGCTGGTTGTTAGTGGTGCTGTATCCTGTGCTTCATGCAAACCTTCCCTTGTCCTCTAGTGAGTGTTTTGGTCCTTGACTGTGGCGTGTTCAAAGACAACGTGTGGGACAGCCAGCCAGGATCTCTGCCTTTTGGTCCTGCCTCTGTATAATCAGAGGCATTGTCCCTGTCTCTGGGACAGGTGTATCTGCTTCCTCCTGAGATGGTGAGAAATACATTCTCCAGCGGTGCATTTTAGTGGGAGATAGCAGTCCATGCAGATACAAGTAGGAACTGCTGGGTATTCAGGTAAAATTGTTGTGCAAAGCAGGTGAATGTGCTTTGCAAGCTGTGAATATCTGACCTGCATGGCTGTCAGGCATGTGTATTTTCCCCAGGTATTTTCAGTTTTACTTGCAGTCACCGGCTTCATGTGTACTGTAAAGCTCTAAAAGGACAAGCACATGCTATGATTGCTTGTTCTTTATTACTTTTTCAGTTTTTGTTTGAGACACATTATCAAGTCCTGCCTTCCAACACAGCCAGTACAATGAGAGAAGTGCAGAAAGTGAGAAATGTGTAATTTTGATATGTTTTGCAAACTGCCACAAACCCACTGCGGATACTTCTGCTGTTTCTCTGTAAAGCTCGAAAACAATTCTGAAACACTGTCATTGGAATGTTTGTTAGCTCTTTTTTATTATTTTCTGCTAGTGACTTTCAACCTTCATCCCTCAGAGCCTATGCCAAGTGCTCTTACAAAAGGCTCATAATTTCTTTAAAGGGCTGAAAGGTTGCAGTTGGTTGTACTTGGATAAATAGTGTAGAGCACTTGATAACAATGTGTTTTATGCTTGATGTCCATGTTGCTAAACTTGAAGTTTCAGCTTGAAACATCCCTTGTAAGATGGCCTGGAATTTATAGCACTGGTGTTAGCAGCAGGTACAGGAATAGAAACCAGGAGACCTTACTCTGACCAGTACATAAAAAGACTTCTTTCAAAAATTTTCTTCTCAAAATTGAGGTTTTATTTAGGTGCTTAAGGCAATGTGTACTCTGTTCTTTCTGTAGACATGTGCATATGCACTTGGATTCTTTTGGGGTCTGGATTTGGATTTTGAACTTTTCCCAGATAGAGCAGGTTTGTACTCAGAATACAAGGCTGTTTTCTTTCCTCAGGAAAAAAAGAGGGAGGATGGCATAGAGCTCTCTAGGCTTCAGCACATTATCTGTTCCTCAGTTTGTGCTTCAGCAATGATGGGTTTGCTGGGACCCTGTTTAATTCTAAATTAAGCAGTGCTAAATAAAACTTCAGTGAATAGCTCATTTACAAGCAAATGCCCATCCCTAGGAGTACCTGAGTGAATTAATCCACACTGCACAACAGAAAACCAACCAAATGCTGTGTTCTTCAGGGCTTCCAAATTTGGTCTGGATTGGGTTTGAGATTAAGGAAGGATGTTTTGTCTTCTGTTTCCGTGATAACATCCTGAGTGCTACAGCTGGTAATAAAAGGCGGCTGGTCCTGGTCTTTAGTCACTATAAAGTAACCCTTGGTCTGTTGGGGAAAAACAACACTCCCCGTCCTCTTTTTAGGAAACTGCTGTTGTGAATCCCTGAGCATTCTGCTCTCCACATATTCAGGACAAGCTGTGGAGCTCAGGCTGTGCTAACAGGCTTTTTACTGGTTTGCACTCCATTTTGATCAGGCGCTGGAATGAGGCTGTGCATTCCTTGCAGCATCAAATGTTGAAGTAGTCCTTACATTATGAAGTTTGTCAGAATTAGTGTTCACTTAAGTACCATAAAAGTTGCTGAACATAAAATGAATTTCACTTCTGAGAGTCCCTGCTGTTTTGGAAACACTTGGGGGTCTTTGAGATGTGGAAAGCCTAATTAGAATGTGAGCTGTAGCTACTTCAAGCTCTGTAAAGCTATTTTTATTTGAGTTGTAAAATCACTAATACTGATTTTTTGCTTCAGGCTGCCATGCTTTCTGTTAGAAAGATATTCCATCAGCCTTTTTGGAAATAGGCTATTTGTGGTATCTACAGCCTAGCCTTTATACAGGTGGTAATGGTGGGTGGGAGGACTAATTTGAAGGGAATTTTGTAGTCGCTGGGGCTGACATCTCTCTATCCACCAGAAGAGCAGAGGCAGAACTGGCACATTTGTTACCACTTTACCTCCATGTGTTTGTGGTAGAGGAAGCTTCTACACAGAAGGAATGCAAGACCTGTGGCAGAGTTTCTTGAACTTTATTGACTTCTTCCAGGATCTCCATTAGACATTTTGGAGGTCACTGCAGTATACTTTAAAATACTAGTTTTTTTCCTCCCATCTTTGTGCCACGTGAACCAAAAAAGATGAGCCATGGGGAGTAGAGAATTGTTGTCGAGATTGTTTTTTCACTTCTCTTTTTCCTATTCTCCTTAATAAATAACTCTTCACAACTGAAGGCTTTTGCCAGAGGGGACATGGTAGTGCCAGACTGGCAAGGCCTGGGAGGCATGGTGAGTTAATCTGAGTTCTGTCCTTGTGGCTAGACTTGACTGTGCTTCACCTAACATAAAGTTGTCTCAAGTATTCTTTTGTTACCTACAAAAAAACCATAAAAGATGGTTTTGTAAAAGGTTGAATGCTAATTCCTTGCTCCAGTCCTCTGTTTGGAGTTTCCTTTGTTACAACAGATTTTACTGTGCTTGCCAGCCAGTGCATCTGTGGATTTCTTGATGACTTTTGTCAGTGCTTCTATGGATTTGAGTGTTGCAGGGTGAAATATTACATGGAGTTATAGTGACAACTGGTCTTTATTTGATGCAGTTAAAAATAACATCATTTCCTGTAATCTTTCCCAGCTACTTCTCCCCATCAACCCTTTCAGAAGTTTAGGGTAAATCTGAATTTATCTGTAAATGTTTATATTGCATAAACCTCCTGTGCTGAGTAGTTTTGTGCAGCAAATATGGAGGGCAATATTATTTAGGGTCTGGAAAGAGAAGCTTAGGTCCTAGAGTGTCCTTGTCCTGTGACCTTATTGTTGGTTTGTTGTCCCAACTTTGTCACGTATTTTACGTTGGAAGAGTTTCCAGGTTCCGTCAAGATGAATGGAAATAACTTCGACGTTATTTCTTCTCAAAGAAACTAAAGACAGCAGTTGGTAACCCAGACACCAGCCTTGTGTCAAAACTTCCTGTTCTAGACTCCTGCTTCCAGCTGCTTGGCTGCTGTGGTAAAAGGCTGTGGGTGTGCATGTGCCAAGTCCGTGTGTGTTGAAAGCAGCAGCATCACTTCAGATAAGGCTTCTGACAAAAGCACCACTGAAAGACCCCTGGACTTGGTTGTGGTGGGGAGACTTTCTGAATTACTTTCTTTTGAGTTTGTGTTTTGTGCTCTTCTTGTGCCTTTAAAAAGCTGTGGGTGGAAGAAGTGTTTCTATAGTGATAATGGGAGTTGGGGAGAGTGAGAATGAAAGCCTGTATCCATAACGCATTATGGCATTATAGTGCAATCTACATCCATTATTTAGGTAATACATTATAATGTTTGGTAGTTGAGTGCAATTTAAGGAATAATCTTTCTCTGACTGTTTTCAGTAATATTTGCTCAGTGGTTGTTAAGCATTTCCACAGCTTTTTATATCTACCTGGAGAACAAGTGTGCACAGTCTTAAAGGATGTCCAAACGTGGTGCTGTAGGCTTTGTTCTGAAAAATGTGGATATTTTGCATTTCCTATGTGTTATCGTGATAAATCGAATTTAATGAAAAGCCTAAAATATTTCAGCAGTTACGTGCTCTTGAGTCACCCTAATTGTCCAATATATCTTTTTGTATTGGAAGCTTGCAGTTAAAATTAAATCATTCCGTGTGATGAGTAAATCAAGAAAAGAAAAATTGATTTGGCCTGGTCTGAGTCACAGTGTCATTTTGATGGGCAGATTTCCCCAGGTTTCCGTAAGATTCCATTCCTGCCTCACAGTCACCTTGGTGACACATAGCCAGAGGCAGGAGGATTCATTTGTCAAGGATGAGACAGGAGCTGCAGGTGACCAGTCCATGTCTTGTGTTGTCTTTGCAAAACCCTAAAGATGCATTTGGATATCCTGTGGTGCCATTTACAATAAATTTGCAGAGAACAAAAATAGTTTATATTGGGCTATGGTGAACTTGCTTTGCTGAATCCAGACAGTTTCCCTTGAACTGCTCCCAAGGGCCATTCCATCCTGGGACAAAAGTGTTTCAGATTTTTTGCAGACCTGGTAGGCTGTCCAGTTCAGAGCACTGAATCTTTAAAGTTTCATTTTGTTACTTAATTTATCTGCATTTTCATTTTGTATTTGGTGAATTATTCAAAGCAAAATCCAGTGATGCATCTGGTAGTTCGACTGAATTTTGTAGCTTTGGTAAGTCCAGGGAAATCTTACTGTAGTTCAGTTAGGAATCATTATTTTTCTTAAAGGCATAGCACTGTGTTTTGATATGCAGATGATAAATTCTAATATTATTTATTATCTGGAAGTCACTTGGAAGCGTGGAATAGATGGATTTACTGTGTGCTTTTCATAAGACGTTTCGCAGTAAAATGGTTTAATTACTTAAAGTCAGTTCTTTCATTTCAGTGGATTTATGATTTAAAATAAGAGAGCAGTGTCAGATGTAAACATCAAAGGCAGATACATCAATGCACAAGATTCCTATGTGTGTTCCTGACTTACTTTCTAGTTACATTTCACCAAAGGATGTTAGTGGCATGATTTTTTTTGGAAGCTGCAATTTTGAAGGACTGTTGTGCAGTTTTCATTAGCTCCATAACTTCATAGGAACTACCAGAATTCCAGCCTTGTGCATGTGACTGCAAAGTTGTCCTGAATTTAAGGCACTTCAGTACAAGTCAGTTTTGCTTGGCTAAGCCTTGGGAGCAGGTCCAGGGGTGTCTGACACTGTCAGAAGAAATGGTTTTGTAGATCTGTGTTGTAGAAATGACTCCTGCTGAAATGATGCGGGAACACTGAGCTTTGGAAAGAAAACAGTGTGTTCTGTTCTCTCTGGAAGAGCCAGAAAGGGGAACCCAGGGGTGTCTGCAGGGTGAGTGTGTGTGTATGAGCTCTCCGGTCCATAACACAGGGCATGGGTCCTTGGCTGCCTGCCAGGTTGTGAATGGAGCTGTGACAGCTCGTTAAAATGATCCTAGAAAAGACAGCGGGCTGCGAAGATAACGTCAGCCTGGGTGTGAGGCAGGAAAAGGTCTTGGGAGCAAACAAAGCCGCTGAAGGGGGAGCTGTGGAGGGCTCAGCACTGCAGAAGTCCCCTGAACAGGTTAGACATGCAGATATGTTGGCAGTTACCTTACCCTGCCTTTAGTCAGGTATTTTTTACTCTGGTCACAAAGCTTTAATGCATCCCTCAGCACTGCTCCCTTGCTGGCATTTGGCTTCAGGCCAGGCATTAATGAGTATCCCAAGCCCGATGTGCTTTGGCTCCTCCAAATCTATTAGCATATCTTCAGAGCAAGATAAAACTCATTAAAATAATTTACATTTGGGCATTAGAATTTCTGATAATTTTCCAATACCTACTGCCAAACCCCCGAAACTGTGGCAGTGTCCTTCAGGTGAAACTACAATTTAGCCATTCTTTCTGGAAAAAGAGCAGACTGCCAGATCCCTTAACTGCTCTCTGATGATGATGAAACGAGTCTGTAGCACATGAGCTTATCAAAGCTCATGGGGGATATCTCTGATAAAGGAATGCACGCCATTGTGTAAGATTTGGTTTATTAGAAACCATACAAAAATAAGTTGTGTTTGAGTTGTTGTTGGAAGCTCTGTGGTGAAATCTTTAAATGACTTAAGTTACAGATCTGGGCTTCAGCTCACGGCCTCCCTGGTCTCTGCGCAATTCACTTATTTTACACGCTTGTTTTTGATGTCTGTCATCCCTGTTCAGTATTCTAGAACTGCTGCTGGTGTCTCACTCTATTTTATGTTGAGGAGGAATCAGTCCCTGCCCAGGTCAGTGTCCTGCAGCTCCAAGGCAGTCCAGCAGACATCAGCTGATCCAGGGCAGTTCTCCATGTGTGAGCTCTTACCTCAGAGCCTGTAACAGAGGCTTGAGCTGCTCATGACCTGTGCTCAGATTATCGCAGCGATATGACTGAACTCTGCTGTGCATGCTGGAACAGTGCTTGTAAAGAAATGCATGGAAGCCCAAAGCAGTAACTGCACAAAAGACAGCTTGAATGTTTCATCCACATGTAAATACTTGGGATCTTTTAAGTGTTAAAGCCTCTTCAGCTGAAAATATCCTGAAATGGGCTGTAAAGATGGATGTCTTTGCTCATCTAAGTTCTGTAGATGTGGCCCTGCTGCTGTGCTAGTTCCCCAGTGGAAGTGCTGGCACCTGGGGAATGTACATCCCACCAGCCTCTTCCCTTGGGAGTTAGGGAATATCTAGGTAACTGTTACCCACTGTGATTTGCTGAGGAGGTTCCCATTTTGTTCTCTTTCCTTTGCCACATTTCATTTCAGTAGGTTTTAAAGTTTTTCTCTGTCGTACATAGCAGTCAGCAGTGAGGCAGGTTTAGGGTGTTGGTGTATCACATTTTTGAAAGGCAGCAAGTACTGATCTTTAATTTTCTGAAGCTCTCCTGTCAGCTGTAAGAATAAAATATGCACTTGCAAATTCCTGTGTGCTTTTACTTTCTCTTTTTTTATTTTTTTTTTTAATTTCCTCTCACCACCCTTAAAGAAACATAATGACATAGCGAAAGGGATAGTTTGAGGGTTTGGTGGATATCTTCACCATAACTGTGTGTGTGAAGTATGTGATCTCTGGATCTGTATTCATGTTTCTTTCTCTTTGTACTTCCTCATCTTCCTGCGTTCAGGCAATGCTAATCATGTGATACTTTGTGACTTGAGGCTTTTTTATTTTTTTAACTCAGATCTAGCTTTTTGTGGGATCCTCCTGAGAAAGCTGAGAAGAAATGAAAGTGCTTGAGGAAAAGTGATGTTGTGGTGTTTAATCTTGAAGGGAAGAGGGGGCAGTTTCTCTGAGGTGTTTACTTCCAGCACAAAATCATCTTGAGGAGAGTTAGTTTCAAACAAGAGCATAGTTTTACTTACAGAACATAATATAATATTGGAGGGACTGCTTTCAGTCAGTGCACCAGGCTTGCATATTGCACCGGACCAGCGGACAGAAATTCAATGAAAAATAAAGCATCAAAGTTTATAGAGCAAGTATGCTTTAAAATATCAATTTGTGCTTTTTAAAACTACTTTCCACGTGGCTCCTCTCTTGTGACTCCTGATCTTTCATTCCTGTTTAAAATTACAGCAAGAAAAGTATCCCCTTAAAAATAGAAAGAAGGAACTTTGTTCATCTACATTTGCTGTTTGAGTGTGTTTAACTTTATTAATATAAAAACTGCGCAACACAAATGGGAAGAATAACCTGGTGCCTTTGTCAGTCTTGCTTGTATCTTGAATATATCACAAGCTTAATTTTTGTTTGCTTCCTCCCTTCAGGTTTTGAATGAAGAATGCGATCAGAATTGGTACAAGGCAGAACTCAATGGAAAAGACGGCTTCATTCCCAAGAACTACATAGAAATGAAACCCCATCCGTAAGTAGAGCTCTGGGGATAGGCTCCCTTGGTCTTACTCTGGGCATCCTCACAAACAGAAGGATGGTTTTCAGCTAAAATTTTACCAGATCTGCTCACATATATGGACCAATAAAGGATGGCTGGTGAGTTGTGTGTCTCTGGCTGTAGTGTTTGCTTTAACTCCTTTCAGAGTAGCTGCATAGCAGGGTGTTTTGGGAGGCTTTTCTGGTGCTTGCTCTGGTGTATTTTAGGTTCAGACTGTTCCGCCTTGGAGTTAGCAGCCATAAACCAGCAGAAAACCCTTTAGTAGAGAGTTGTCACTACCCCTACCGCTGGAAAAGTGTCTGTGTTCTTGTGATGATTCTCAATTTTACTTCCTGAGCACCTAAGAGTAAAAGTCATGGCATTCACAGCTCTGCAAAAGGTGAAGGGTATTTGGAGCTGAACTTGTAGTATGTCTGTCACATCCTGAGTATAGAATCATAGAATTGTTAAGGTTGGACAGGACCTGTAAGAGTCATCTGGTCCAACACCTTCCTCACAAAACAGGCTGACCTCCCAGTGCTGTTACACAAGTATTGTTGCCTTGAACTGCTGCTCCAGAGGGCTGTGTTTGGGTAACTACTTTGAACCTTTTCCCCCTAGGTGTAATGAACCCGGCATATAAAAACTCTAGCATTTCATGACTGGGTGTTTTCTTTGTGTTAGTTCATGTGTTTCTGCTGTCTTCTGCTAAACTTCAGTTCTGGCAACCTTTGAGATCCTGCAACATCTGAACAAGAACAGCAGGCTCTGGGTAACAGATTCAAAAAAAGGTTTAGGAGGGAGAAGCAAAGCCTGTAATCAGGGTTTTTACAAGGAGCTGGAGCGTTTCATTTACTCAAAAAACCTGATGATTAATGTAAGTGTTGACTGTCATTATATAATGGAGATATTGCAGTTAAATGCAATCAGGAATTATTTTTCTAAGGGCCCTTTTGAAATAGCAGAAGGAAGCTTCTGAGGGCCTGGCCCCAAGAAAGAAGAAGAGGTGTCACACTTTAGGGCAGCCAAGTGAGAAGTGAAGAAAGGATGCACAAGAAAAATCTGAAATTGTTTGGAGCTTTGTTTTCTATAGTAACATTTGGTTTACCCTGATTGTACCAGTCCACTGGGGTTCACAAATCCACATTGCAGTTTCTCTCACATTGACTGTGTGAATTGTACCTTCTTATGACAATTTTCCAGGCATTTAAGTTATTCTGTGGTGATGTCTCCTATGATGATCAGTTTATTCCGTGATCCTCCGAGGTATTTTGTTTTAGAGGAATAGAGCTGTCATTTTTACACTTTTTTTTAGTATTAAAAGGAAATGAACAATATTTAAGCCTGCAAGTGGGTGAATTTGGTAGTGGTTTTTAAGCACAGTTAATTTGATCTTATCTGAAGATGTTTTAAACTGCTGATGGCACCTGGATGGAGGGAGGCAGTGCCATGTGTCAGCAATGCTGGGAGTCTTAACTACTGCATTTTAACAACCCTGGGAAATTATGCAAAAGTTTTTATAGTGTAATGTTGGCTTAGCTGTAGTGCAGAGCGCTAGTCATACAGGTCACACAAAAAAAACTGCAGGCAGCTGAGCAGTGAGAAAGAGAATGTTCCTTTAATCAGACTATCATCAAATCATTTTCAAGAGGCTTTGGAAAGAAAGCAACTGAATATGCCTTTAAGTCCTGTTTTAGGATCCAAGACTTAAATCTTCCATCTGCACAGCTGGTATTAAATGCAATGTTTCTTCTTGTATTTTGCAAATCTTACAGATCACTTTTTAACTACCAGCAAATGAAACTGAAAGGAAAATGTGGCACCTCTCAGTGACCAGACTCACTTGGGGATTAACCTGAAGGGTTAATCTGAATTGCCACCTCAATTAACAGAGCAAAGACTGAGCAGAACTAGGCAGGACAGAGAAGAGCTACAGGAAGCCCTGGGCAGGGAGGTTACTGTGAAGGCACAGCAGCACCTTGCTCTTGAAGGAGGCAGGGGAAGACTTTGCTGTTTTTGAAACACACCATGGATCTGATCCAGGCTATCTAAGGTCTTTGTGTTTGTTATCAGCTTGTCCTGGGGATATTGCTGAAGACTCACTTAGCAGTATTGTAATTTCTGTGGAGGAACGTGGCCAAGTGAAATGATTGTGCGAAGTGAAGCCAAAAAAATTGTCAAAGTGCCGACTGAGGGGAGGCTGGAAGCGATGAGAACCTGTCCTGTACAATCACTGCAGCTCCCTCTGGCTGTGCAGCATCAGCAGGAATGCCTGTGATGCATTGCTGACAGGATGAGTTTCACCTGCATTACAGAGCTTGTTGGAGTCAAGCCTTATCAGGCTTATCCCTTCAGGAGAAAAGTTGTGGGAATGTCGTTGTCACGTTGCCTAATTCTCCACAAGTGATTTTTGACGTGCTGTGATGTTTGTTAATTTTTTCAGACATTCTGTAGCAAAGATACGTGCACAACACTTTTGCTGCTTTACAATAGTGTTCTCAAGTAGACAGTAGTCCTGCAAAATAACTTTGTTTCATCTCTGACGTTTTCTTTTCATTTAATTCAGGTTCTTTTACTCTGGCTAATGTGGTCGTAAAGTTTTAAAACTGCAAGGAAGTTCAAGAATTGTGAAAAATTTTTAGTCTTTCTATTTGAAGTGCCTTAGAAGCAGCTGGCAGAAAACTTACGTAGTTTGGTATTGTCACTTTGGAAGTGTCATTTCTTTTGAAAAAATAGTACCCTTCTACTTTGTAGTGATTCAGTAAAATTTAGGGGGAAAACAGGTAAACTGTTGAGGCTTCAGGAGGGATTCTATTAAGCTCCCTCAGGCTTTCCTTCTTATTTTACAGAGAAAGGTGAAGTTGTTTTTTTGTGTTTAAGGTGAGACTTTGTCACATGAGTAATTGAGAATTATTTGAGAACTAAACAGGATTAAGACACTCTTTAAACAAGAAATACGGCAAGATATCTAAAATCATAATATAAAGCTTGCTTCATGCAGCATTTGGCAGTGAGAAAATTCAAGACTTCCTTGTGTTTCTGACAGTAGTGCCAGAAGCCCAGGAAATTAAATACTTCATTTGAATTCTGTAGGAGTTTCACTTAATAGTTTCTCTTGGTTCATTTTTGTGGGCAGCAGAGTGCAGTGAGGGGCAGGTGGGTCTCCCGTGGTGGTCTGCCACCACCTCACCTCGGGTACCAAGGAGCAGCACAGGTGCTAAGCCACCCAGAATGTACAAAATGCCATGAAGTTCTTGATCACTGGAAATAGGATGGTTGAGGGAGGAAGCTTTTCATTCCAGGGGATAAAAAGAGTTTCAAGCAAGTGTGTTTGGTTACCAAGTAATCAGTCCTTCTTCTGCTCTAGAGGTAGTTTTCCCTTATAGAGAAAGATCTGGCGACTTTTTGAGGTCACGAGAGCCCCAGCTTCTCTTAAGAATGACTGTTTCAGGAAGGATTCTGCAACTCCTGCCTTGTTGGCTGCAGCAAACCCTTCACTGCAGACAGTGGGCTGTGTGAGTGGAGCTCTTGTTATGAAATGTTCTCCTCTAAGGTCAGTCATCTGCGTGGGTGTGGGTGTGATCAGTGCTGCTGTCCTGTGTGATCTGTTCCTCAGAGCTGAAAGCTCTGCTTTTTAGTTGTGAAGATGCTTCTGCTTTTCTCATGCCATGTGACCTACCACTCATCCCTTCTTTGCCTTTAATCTTGGATTAGTCTGGAAGTGCAAATCTAAATGGGGGCAAGGATCCTGTGACCAGGCTGTTGGTCAGTGCTGACGGTCTGGTGGCCTGAGGTAGGTTCAGCCTTGGTATCATGGTCAGCCTGTGGCTGGTGAGAATTTTGGATGTGGTTTACATGAGGCAACTACTTCATGTGACTCCTCCTGTGAAAGCTGCTGGATTGTCTTGCCTGTGAGAGAAAGCAAGAAAAGAGGCTTCTGAAACAAGTGTCATCAGCATCTTTTCTGGAACAGAATTCATGCCTAGCTCAGCACTCCTCTGCAATGGAGCCGAGAGACCTTGAGGGAACTTTTCTCACTTGGTCTGTGTGTAACTGCAGTCCTGGCACCTGCCTAAGCTTTCTGACAGATGAGACTTGTCTTGGACCATAGGACTCTGGTGGGGCTCAGAGATTGGACTCTTCTGGGCTGCAGGAGCAAACAGCTACTGGATGAAGATGTTGTTTCTTTCTGCTGAAGCAGATGTGTCTTACCACCTGATCTGAAAGAGACAGGAAATTGATTTAGATACAAAATGCACTTTCCGTGTGCTGGATGGGGCAGTGCATAGAGAAGATCTTATTTTTAGGGCTGTGGTGTTTCTGGCTCTTCCATGAATGGATTAAAATTCTTAACTTTTCCTGTTGTTTTCTTTTCCTCCCCACACAGGTGGTTTTTTGGAAAGATTCCCCGAGCGAAGGCTGAAGAAATGTTGGGCAAACAGAGACACGATGGTGCCTTCCTCATCAGGGAGAGTGAGAGTGCTCCTGGGGACTTCTCCCTCTCAGTCAAGTAAGTCATGCCCAGGAGCAATTGTGTGCTAATCAAGCATCTGCTGCTCCTTTGGACTGGTGAGTAAAGGGCAGGTGATTGTCAGTACTGAGGAGCAGGAATAATCTCACAGATGGCCTATAGCATTCCTGTTCTTCTAGTGACACTTATTCCCTCTCTGGTAGGACAAACATCTTTGCTCTCGTTTGCAGCGAGTCTGCAGGTCTGACCTGGTAGCACGTGACTCACACAGGCCCAGGCAGTGTCTGGTGGCTTCTTTGTGGATCCCTTTCCTCCCTCTTACAGCCACAAAGCACCCAGTGTGGGCAACCTCCCATCCTCCTTCATTCCTCCTCTGCAGTGCAAGTTACTACTTTATCTCCTCTCTGTGTAGTACACTTGCAAGTATGTTTTTCTCTGCTTGGCACATGCTTTGGTGATATTCCCATTGACTAGCACTGGGATGTGGAGCTGTGAAACCAGAGGTCCATGTGAACTCTCACAAGTATATTCCACACGGGTTAGGAAGAAATTTTTCTCTGTGAGGGTGGTGAAGTTATGGCACAGCTTGCCCAAAGAAGCTGTGCCTGCCCCATCCCTGGAAATGTTAAATGCCAGCTGGGACAGTGCTTGGAGCAACCTGGTCTAGTGGAAGGTATCCCTGCCCATGGGAGGAGCGTTGGTGTGAGTTGATCCTTAGGTGATTCCCAGCACAAGCAATTCTCTGATCTGAAGTCACTCAAATAGAGGTTTTAGAAACTCGGAAAGGTATGTAAAGTAATTTAATGTAGGATGAGGGTGGAAGGGAATCTATCCACAGCAGTTGATTTTGGCCTTTTGGATTTTTAAATTGTTTTCTGTAATCTTTCCATTTCTACCACAAATAAACAAGATTTTCTTTAGAATCCTTACAACATTTTTTATCATTCATGTGCAATTCCAGCTGGCTCTGTTTTCTGTGGCCGTCAATGACCTGTCTCAACAAGATTTGTTTCTTTTTTTCTGGTCAGCTTTGGTCTGTAACCAAATTTTTGTCCTTCTGTACAGCAGCACTGAGTCATGCCAGCAAACTGGATTAAAGCCACTGGTTTTAGAGATGTTTATGTTTCTGTCTTGGATAGAGTCATCTGGGCTGGAATATTAGATATGAATGGAAGCTTCAATTGCAGGAAGTGCATTCCTTTAAGAAACAGAAAGTTACAATGGCATAGCTGGGCCTGCCTGTTCAGCCTGGTGTTGCCATCTGGTGGTAATGTCTCAGTTGGGTGGTTTTTCCTGTGTATAATTTAGGAAAGTCCTTTTCCTAAACAGTGATCTGTAGGATTTGAAATTGTGAGCTCACAGATGGAGGAAGGCAGAGCAGAGGCAGCACCCAGGAGTTGTTTCAAGGCAGTGTCTGCTTTCCCCACTGATGTATAGGAGCCATGCATGCCAAGGGGGAACAGTTGTCTTCTGTTTTCAGTGTTTTGGGCTGAAGTAAAAATACCAGTGTGCCGTTCATCTGGAAAATCCCAGTGGACCTCTCCAGAGTTCCTCTTTATTCAGAGTAAAACCATTGGAAGTGTAGCTTCAACTGAATGTCATCATTTGTCAGAAAAAAATGTTAACACGAAATTGAAGTGGCTGGTTTATGTGTGCAGCATCATCTTTGAACATTTGGGGGTTTGAGGGGGATTTTCCTCTTACATTTTGTTTTGGACTTTTATTTTAAAGACCAGAGTGGTCCTTTTGTTTCACAAGAGAGCCCTTTGCACAAGTCCATGCTAGTTGCCAAAAGAGGCAATCCTACCCTCCCTGTGGCCGTGTTTTTCCAGGAATTTGCCTGTAATGGGACTGGTGTTTATGTATTGCATTGTTGCATGTATCCAGTGATGCTGTGGGAGGGAGGAACTGGGACTGTGAGAAGCAGAGAACCATGGCAAGAGTAGCACAGGCTGAGTGGCTTGAGTCAGTTGTGAAACTGCTGGGTGTGAAGAGCTAAACCACAGTGCTTGTGCTGTTTGACTGGCAATCCTGTGTTTAGGGACGTGAAGTGGAAAGCACCAGGGTGCAGCTGTGTTACTGTGACCTTGCAAAGTCCCTGGCATTTGTCCTTGGGATTCTGCACCACCTTCAGCAACACAGGTGACAGCATATGTTACATACATCAAGAAATACACGTGATGCCAGCTATGGGATTGCATCTATGTTATCAGTGTCATTGACAGTTTTCACTGTGCCCTGGAGGACCTTTTTTCCCAAGCTCTGTGGTGACGATCCCAAAAGGAGTTCTCTGTGGCTAATAATGTGTTCCTTTATGTTCTTCATTCTTTCCACACAGGTTTGGAAATGATGTGCAGCACTTCAAGGTGCTTAGAGATGGGGCTGGCAAGTATTTCCTTTGGGTGGTGAAGTTCAATTCTTTGAACGAGCTGGTAGATTATCACAGATCCACATCTGTCTCCAGGAACCAGCAAATATTTCTCCGGGACATTGAGCAGGTGCCACAGGTAAGAGAAGTGTCCCTGTAGAGTGCCCTGGTCAGGTTATTGCAACCACAGTCTGAAGTGGGATTGCATTTTAGAGTAAGAAAGAAGCTTACTGATTTTTTTTTACCTGTGAAAGTATATCGTTAGATCCTGCAGTCAAAATGTAACTGGTAAATAAGCTGCGTTCTTGTGCAAAGCCTACCTGTGCTCCTGCTCTCCCTGGAGTTGAGGCAAAATTGTTGCTGCTTGAACGTTTGACTTGTTGTAATGTTTATGGATTCTGTTGCAGGAAGATCATCTGAGTCCTGTGAACTAAAAATGGACTTGCTCCTGTTATAGGGCACAGTAAGAAATGATAGAGAAGTGCTGGGTTAATAGTTGGACTTGATGATCTTAGAAGGTCTTCTTTGGCCTAAACAATTCTGTGATTCTGTCCTGATTTATACCTGATCATAGCCAGAAATGCAGCCTCAGAGGCTTTGATACTGGGCTTTCTTGAAGAGGTGGTTACATCACATGGAGCATTTCTGGTTTGGATCTAACCACTGTGAAGAGAATCCAAAAACAGTTGTGAAGTGCCAGCAGAGCAGCTTGTGTATATCCAACTCTTTATTTTGTTCCAATTCCCAGGTCAATCAGAGCGTTATATTTCATGCAACTGCATGTTTTGTCAGTTCTGGGTAAATCCTTTTGCTTCCTGGTACAGCGTTCTGGTTCTAGCCTGAAGAGAAGGGGTGTGGAATTTGTGCAGCTGTCCAGGTGCCACAGGCACCTTTGTCACAGTTTGTCTGAACTTAACACTTGGCTCTGCACTGCCAGGTCACGGATAAACAGAGGATGAGAAAATAGCTGGCTGATAAGGACAAGCATGAAGAGACCTTCCTGGCCTCACAATTACTACAAATGTATTTTAAATGAGCTGATAGCTTTTTCATCAGAAAGGAAGACTTGCTGACCAGGCAAAATGTTCTGTGACAGAAGAGTTAAGGAAAACGTGTAAAATGTCAACATCCAGTTTTTAGGGGGACTTTGTGTAGATGAATAATATTTGTGCTGTCAGTTATGAAAACAGGACAAGGAAACAGCAATATTACTGTATTGCAGTAGAACACAGATTTACAATAGGCCGCAAAGAGTGGAAAAATAGTAGAAAAACATCAGAATCATCTGCTGTATTTCAGCTCTTTCACAGAAACTTGACCTTTTTCTGAGGCGCTCTATAGCCTGTCCTTTGCTGTGTTAGCACCTTGTTGCAGCTGTCAGGAGCTGGCTTGCAGGGAAAGGGAACAGCCCAAATGTTTATTGTTAATCTGCTGTGTAAAACAGCTCCTGCCCGCAGGAGCAGGTGTCTGGAGTGCCGTGGGTGATTCTCACTGTGTGTGTGTTTCTCGTTCCCCTTTCAGCAACCAACATACGTTCAGGCCCTGTTCGATTTTGATCCCCAAGAGGAAGGAGAGCTGGGCTTCCATCGCGGAGACTTTATCCAAGTCCTTGACAATTCTGACCCCAACTGGTGGAAGGGAGCGTGCCGCGGACAGACGGGCATGTTCCCGCGCAACTACGTGACCCCAGTGAACCGGAACATCTAGAGATAAATATTAGAGATTATTTAAGGAATCCAGAGAAACAGTAAATACACATACAGAGCCTAACTGCAGCCAGTGACCTAAAAAATCACACGGCGGTAAAACCGGAGTCACCTTTCACCGTGAGGTGATCCTCCTTCCCTCAGTACGGAACTTCAGGGGCGGGGGGGAAGAGTTCAACTTACACACCAAAACTTATCTTAAAGGAAAAAAAGAGAAAAAAAGGAAAATAAAAAAAGGAGAGAGAGAGAGAAAAATGAAAATAACAAATTTCCTCAGCTGCTCCTGGGTTATCCCCTTTTATTCACTCTTGTTGCGAATGAGTGTTTTAAGGTTACTTAAAGTCTCACCACCACAACTCTTATTTCCCCCTTCTCTGTTCATCAGTGCATGAAGTTTTAATGCCATATTAAGTCCTAGCCATGCAGTTAAAGGAAAAGGGAGAAACTCTGCTGGTATTTTCTCTCTGCAAACGGTCGTCATTTGACATGAAGGGACATGAGAGAAGAACCAAATCCACAGTCCTGCCTTTAAAAAAAAACAAAAATCATCAGTTTCTGCTTTTGCCTTCAACATTCAGCATTTCTTGCCTGGGAAAATGAGGTGTTAATCTAATTTTTATTGTCTCTTCTCCTTTGGCACTTTCTTCTGAAGCTCAGCAACTTCTAAACAGAGGAAGGGAGAAGAGCTGTGTGGCTTTTTGTTTTATTTTTTACTTTTGAGTCACAGAGCTGCTTTGAGAAACTCCAACGTACAACTGAAGTCTATTAATGCTGTGCTGACAGCTTTTTTGTTTTTTCTTAAAGGTGTACGGTTGAGCACATTCTGTAATTTTTTCCATAGTGCCTTCCCCTTATTTTCTTTTTTATTATTTTTTAAGTTAAAAGGACAGTCCAGAGCTTTTCAGTGGGGTTTTTTTTTTTTCTGCCTATGTGTAAATAAATACTTTGGGGAAAGGGGGCAAAGGAGGGTGGTTTTATCAATGGACACTTGAGAAAAATCTACAAACAGAGATGGAGCTTTAATCTTCAGATTTGTCTTACTGTTCAACTTCCCTTATTCCAAGGAAAATAAAATCAAGGCATTCAAGTGGCAACTTAGGCTGCTCAGAGGTGGAGAGCTGCAACCAGAAGCCTCAAAAGAAGTAAGAGAAAGGGGAAAGTTATGATGAGGGAAAATAAGGAAGAATATTTTGGGGAGGGAGGGTTAAGGGGGGATTTTGAGAAATAATAGCCCTGAGATGTCCTACAAAATGTACATTCCTTTGATGGAAAACTTCATAATGCAGAGAAACCTCAAGAAATAGTGCTTGAAAAAAAAACTTTACGCTCTTAGTGAATGTTTCTACGTGATGCATGTGATCAGCCTGTCTCCTCGGCCTGGATAGGCAGTATTTGCAGTCGTGTTGCTCTTAAGAAGTGGAGTTGGCATCCCTGTTCTCCAGTCTCTCCTCCCTCCTCAGGTCAGTGTTCCTGTTGAAGTAGCTCCCTGCCCGCTCCCATTCACAGCAGGCTGTGTGTGACTGTTCTCCCCATCCTGCACCCCCGGGGCATTTCTGGTGGCCCTTTGCTCCTCACCAGAGCAGTGTGACATTAAATTGGACAGAAGGAAAGCAATCAGCCCGCAGCGCTCTCTGTGCCAATCTTCAGTTGCGTTGTTTTTCCCTCGGTGGCCGTTTGGCTGGATCCCTTCACCCCACCAACACATCCCAACCTGCAGCGGAGATCTCCTCCCGCCCTGCCTCAGCACGGGCAATCTTTTGTTGGAGGGTGCCTTTTTTTGTAGTAAGTGTTACAAAAGTTTTAATCCTGAGATGGACTCTGCCTTACACTTTGATTTTCCAGCAAATGAAAGAGAGAGCTACCCTGTAGAGTATTACTTTTTCCCCCCTCTCCTTGCTAGCTGTCACTCACTTTCTTCCCACTTTGTAAAGTGATTGGAAAAGGAATCTATGGCATTCTACACCTGGACCATTTGATTGTTTCCTTATTTTGGAATTGGTGTATATCATGCAGCCTTGCAGACATATGTCTTGTGTGTGTATATATATTAAAAAAAATTTCCGTGTTTAAATAAGAAAAAGGCCTATGTACTTAATCCTTTAACTCTGCAACAGCATTTGGTAGATAGTAATTAACTGTGAATAATAAATATACATTGAATTCTTCACTTGAGCATCTGTCTGTTATTTCAGTTAACTGACCAAGCTATGACTGAGCTTGTAGTTCACACTTCTGGAGCCTTTTGCTAAAAGGGGGAGGTGGGTGTTGGGCTGGTGTGAGCACAGCAGCCAGCCTCGGACTGTTGTGGCTTTGGCTCTGCTCCATCAGAGCCCTGCAGACTGTTTTCACTTCTGTTGCATAAAGAAGAGCGGCCCTGTTGGGTTAACAAGGTGTGGGGGCAGCTCTCTGCAGCTTCTCCCCAACCTTCAGTAATGGTCAGAAAGTACCTGTGAACATGAATGTTGTAGTCAATTTTAACCTACAGTAGGAAAAGGCCTGCAGTGGAGTTTTGAGTGGGTTTTAAACAGTTGCTCTTAACTATTAGCTTAAATACTGTTTATGTCAAGGTGGAAATACCTGGATATTCATATGATTAGTTCTTTTTCTTTTTTTGTGACAGAAGTCAGCATGGAAAATTCACAGTGTGGCTTGAAGCACTTGACTTTTTTGTAATGCTGTAGCAGAACATGTTGCTCTAAGTGGTGTTTTACTGTATCTTGGGTTGCTTAGAAAATCTTGCTTCCCCTGTGCTTTACCAAGAGAAGGTTGTTGGTCTGTGGTTGTGTAAGGCGGAGGTGGCAGTGGGAGCAGTGCTGAGGGCAGCGTGCCCTGCGGGCTGACCTTCCCCTCTCACAGCCCTGGCTCGTGGGACCACAGGAGAGCAAGAGCTGGAGAAGAGGCTGGATCACAAGTGTGATGAGGAGTGGCTGAGGGAGGTGGGTTTAACCTGGAGAAGGGAAGGTCCAGGGTGACCTTTTTGTTCTCTACAACTCCATGATAAGAGGGTGCAGCCAGGTGGGAGTCGAGCTCTTCTCCCAGGTAACAAGTGACTGGTCGTAATCTTAAACTGCACCAGGGGAGCTTTAGGTTGGACATCAGGAAGAATTTCTTCATGGAAAGGGTGACTAGACATTAGAATGGGGAGGTGTCACGGCCTGCCCCTGGGGGTGTCTGCGGAAAGACGCCTAGTGCCGTGGTCTGGCTGACAAGGTGGCGCTGGCTCACAGGTTGGACGCCGCGGTCTCGGGTGCTGTCCAGCCCCCCATCCCGCGCGTGTTGCGGCCGCCAGTGCCCTCTCCGGGACTACATCTCCCAGCGGCCCCCGCGGCGCGCAGGCGCAGTGCGGAGCCGGCGGCAGCGGGTGAGGCGGCGCGGCGGGAGTCGGCCCAGGGCCGGACAGCCCCGCTCTCACCGGGCTCGGCTCGGACCCGCCTCTGGTGGCTGCCGGGAGCTGCGGGGCCGAGGGAGTGCTGCAGAGGGGCACCTGTGTGTCCCGTGGAGTGAGGAGGGAGTTTGGGGTGAGGAGGGGGCTGTGGGCCTTGGCGTGAGGGGGCTCGGTGCCCCTGTGGCCCTGCCCAGGCTGGGGCCAGCCGGCAGGCATGGTGGGGTACGACCCCGACGCCAAGTGCGTGTCCTCGGCGGAAGCGGCTGCGGCAGGATCGGCGTCTGGCTTGGTCACTCGGGTCCTTGTCAGCCCCTTGGATGTCCTCAAGATCCGCTTTCAGGTACCTCACTCGCGGCGTGCCCGGGGGCAGGGATGAAGGAGCGTGTCAGGGAGCAGAGCTGATCGTGTCCTGAGTGAACAGGTCACCTGTGCAGCCAGAGAGCACTAAAGCTGCTCTCACCTTCGTTGTGTACAGGTTATGCAAGGAAGCGGGGCTATCTTGTGTCCACCACTTCTATTTATACAACTTAACTTGTGTGGGAATGGAATCTCGTGTTCCTCAGAGATCGTTCTCTTTCTGTTTTTGTGAATGACTTCGACTCTCTTGACTGAATTTCGCCATCATCCCTCCCGCTTATCTTTGTGTTTCATGCATGTTTTTATTCTTTTAGAGCCCTTCATAAATAACATCCTAGTCAGATCTGAATGTGGTTCTGTGGGAAGACAGAATGTCATCCCTTAAGATTGGCTGGCTGACAGGGTTGTGAATTCCTGAACTGGACACTTGAACCAGTGTTGAAGGCTGAAATTGAAAATATTTTCTCCAGCTCCAGATTGAGCAGCTCTCCTCCCGAAGCCCCACGGCCAAGTACCATGGCATCCTGCAAGCCGTGCAGCGCATCTTCCGGGAGGAGGGCTTGGCAGCCTTCTGGAAGGGCCACGTTCCTGCTCAGTTCCTTTCCATCGGCTTCGGAGCCGTGCAGGTGAGGAGACCAGGCGTCACCTGGGCACACTGTGTGTACACAGGACACTGCTCTGCTCCCTCAGACCATCTGTGTTCAGGAGTGGGAAGGTTATGTAGCTGTATAAAGCTGGTGTGTAATTCCTATGTTAATATTCCTGAGCTTGCTGAATAGACTGGAGCACAGCGAGAGCAAACTGTATCTGTATCTGGTGTCATAGATAAGCCCTCTCTACTCCTCACACGTGGCTTAGCTGTTTGTGCCCCAAGCCTGGGCAGTTTTTTGCTTCTACTCATGCTGTCACCCTAAGGGCTTGTTAGGAAAAAAATCAGTGAAGCTGATGAGGGTGTTTTACACAGCCTTGTTATGCTTAATTTGTGAACATTAATAACAGCTTTGGCTGAAAGGGTAAAGAACAGCATATCTTAGACGTAGCAAACACTCTTCTGGATCCACAGAACATTAAAATGAGATTTTTCACTATTCTAAATGCAAGAATTAGCAGAAGTGTGGGACATCAGAATATCCCAGCACTCCCCGGGCTGCTTAGTGATTTTTACACCTTGTAACTTGGGGAGGACTTTTGAAGGATGTAGAAGGTGTTAACAAGCAGGGAGGGGTGGAGCTGCCGGTGAAATTAGAGAGGAGTGGGAGACCTGCGTGAGTCATAAGGATCGTCTTCCTGACCCGTGATCTTTTGTTTCTGCAAGTTCATGGCTTTCGAGAGTCTGACAGAACTGGTGCACAACGTCACTTCCTTCAACGCCCGCGACTCCCTGGTGCACCTGGTGTGCGGGGGCCTGGCCGCCTGCACGGCCACGGTGGCGGTGCAGCCTGTGGACACGCTGCGCACCCGCTTTGCTGCCCAGGGCGAGCCAAAGGTGAGCCTTAGCATTCCCTGTTGTCATCCACAGCAGCAGCAGTATTTCACGCGTCGGAAGGTGCAGGAGGTTTGAAAGCACATGCAGCGTTGTGGGTTAAAAGGAAGGAGCAAGGTGCTGTTACGGCCGGCGTTTGCGCTGTTGCCAAGTTATCCCTCGTGCTGTTGACACAGCTTTCCTAATTGTGTTTTGCTGCTTCTGCTCCTGACAGGTGATGCAGAAAGGAAGACTGTCCAGGATAACTCAGTTTTTGCTTTGGCTGTTGGCTTGTTATAGAACCCGCTCCCCAGGTTGTTAAACATTGCATTTTTGAATCTTTGCACATGCAGAGTCATGTTTAGATAGTGATGGGGATGATACTTGAAACCAGTCACCTTTTACCTGTGCTTCATGGCCTTATTTACACAGGAATTGATCTCTGTGCTAACTAGGTCTGTAATAATGAGATAGATTTGTGTCAGAGCCATTTCTGCATTTAGCCTGCAGTAGAATTGCAGTATGTATTATATGAATTGTGTTGCAGGAGTTAAGAATTGTTAGAAGAAAGACAATCATGTCTGTGATGCAGGTGGTCTCAGAACTCAGCTCCATGCCTTGTTTCTTTTAAGTCACAAGGGCTTAGCAGAGAACACTGTGAGGGTGTGGAAAATCACCTCGCTCATCACTTTGTGCTGAAGACAGTCACCTGTATTTTGGGCAGTGGGAAATTCCTATACCCATTACTGGGAAATGTCCTGACCTTTGGTTTGCTGTTTTTAAGTTCACTGGAAAATCATTCGGCCTCTTCCTTGTTGTCCAGATCTACCCCAACCTTCGCCATGCAGTGGTGACCATGTACCAGACAGAAGGGCCTCGGACTTTCTACAGAGGCTTGACCCCCACACTCGTGGCTATCTTCCCATATGCTGGTCTCCAGTTCTTCTTCTACAACATCCTGCAGCAGTTTTCCAAATGGGTGATTCCAGCTGAAGCAAAGAATGGAGGTAGGAACTTGGGACAGTGATGGCTGCAGTCAGGAGAGAAAGAGGATGAATGCTGGTTTGGGTGACTGATGTAAGCTCTATTAGTCCTTTCACATTTTTGATGCAACATCTGATAAGTATCTCAATTTCCCACCTCTCATTTTTACCCCTGCACAGAAATGCCAAATTAAGTACAGCAGACTTCACAAACAGCTCCCGTTGTGGAATAACCATGATGGAAGTAGGTGGATGGGAAAGTGAAGTGCCACAGGCCAGGGTGCTCTTTCTTTAACAGTGTCTCGTTACTGATACTGTGGGAAGACACTGCTGCCATAATCTCTCTGTTTCATTAGTGCTGTGGGGACAGGACTCTTTGATTTCCTTAGTAAATCTGCCCGCAGATTCCAGCACAGCTGTTAGGGAAGAGGATTCATTTACTCTGATTTAAAGCTGCCAGGCTCTTGATTTGATGTTTTTATGTGGTTTTCTAGCTCCATTGTAAGAGAACCTCATCCTGATGCAACCTGCCACCTTGGCAGTTCTAGATACCTGTGCCTCCTTGAGTGAGAGGGATACAGCAGCAGCATGACTTTGTTCCTCAGTGAAATTTCTTCAGCAGAGAAGCTAGACTTTTCAATATCATGTCTGCATATTTAATTTTAGGCGGCAGAGGCTGATGGTGGTTTTGTGCTCGAGCTCATGTTTGTCAGGAAAAAGTCTAATACAGAAATCATTTCGTACAAACCTCTGAAATCATCAGATAGTGTCAGCTTGTGACATTCCAATCCAGAATACATCAGCCTGAGCAGTCAGGGGTGCATGATTTCCAGTGACCATGCTTTTACTGGGGGTGGGGCATGAAGACTTCTATCCACTGGCAGCAAGTTGTCTGGTGACTGGGAATTGGGGTTTTTTGAGCAGAGCAAAACCATAAGTCAGTGTAATGGACCAAGAAGAGCTGGTCCTCTGATTCCAACAGACATTGCAAGCCTGAAAAAATAGCTTCTTTGGCTGAAACTATTGCAGAAGGGGTGATGCAACTTCAAAGGACTTTTTTGACCTTCTTGTGAAAAGTAATTTTTAACTTACAATTTAACCTCTTAGGATCTTTAATCAGAATTCCCTGATAATCCTCTTTTTTTCCTCCCTACTATCCTTTTCCCTTTCTGCTTCTCAGCCAACGTTAAAAACCTTGTCTGTGGCAGCTGTGCTGGAGTCATCAGCAAAAGCCTCACGTACCCTTTGGATGTGGTCAAAAAGCGACTGCAAGTGGGTGGCTTTGAGCACGCTCGGGCAGCCTTTGGGCAGGTGAGAATTGCTAAAAGGGGTAGATTTTCCTGAGTATGGAGCTAGTCCAGTGCACTGGAATGCAGTGACAGTCCGCCAGTGGTACCTGTTGAGTTCTTGTTTGGGTTGGGAGCTCCCAGTGAACAATTGTCTCATTAAATAATGTGAATTTATACATGAACATACTGGGTTTATTTTGTGGTAGGTCCCAGGAAGGACCTGTCCCGCATACCTGTGCTCTGGCTTGTCATCCCTCTCCATCAGCTGTGTCTTGGAGATGGGGATGAGTCAGGCAGGGAAAGGGGTTTTGATTTACTTTACTTTTCTAGTTGCAGCTTGGTTTTCCTGATTCAGAACCAAATTAGTAGCAGAAGATGACACTGGCTCTGTGCTGTCACCTGGCTGTCAAGCTCCTCTCCTGCAATTAATATTCTGACACAAGAAATAGGCACCAAGTGTTCAACATGTGTTTTATGTATGACAATAGCCTGAAATTCAAAACAAATTAAAACTCTGATGTTCTTTAGCACCGTTGTTACCACCTTGAAATAAGCTTGAAGACAAATACAGATCTTTCAAGGCTCTTTTTTCCGTGAAGTGTGGAAATTTTTTCATTTCCTTAAAATTCCTTGGATCTGAGAAGGAAATCAGTCTGTACCCTAAGAAACTCTGGAATAGGATTTTGATGTCTCAGCCCATTGCATTGGATGCTTTTCCTCTTGCAATGAGATACAGAATTTGTTCTTAGGATTGATGTGTCACAAGATGTTGAAACTGCACAGTGTAACATGACAACATGCAGACAGCTAATTTGGAAGCTTCTAAGTGGCTGTGTTTTCTTTCTGTCAGAAAACTCAAATTTTTTTCCTTCTTTGACAGTGAAGGGGATAGAAAATAGCAGCTGCACAATCTGAAATAATGACTTCACAAACCTGTGCTATAAATTTGAAGTAATGCTGCTGTTGCATGCAGAGGTTTTACAGCCATTAAGTGAATATGTGCATAAAACATTGCTGATGCTAAATGTGTGTTTCCTCTATCCTGCTCTCTCTAAACTGTCTCTGAAACTTTCAGTTAGTTATGATATTATCCAGTTAGGCATCTCCAGGCTGCATGTCAAGATAATGTTTCTGTGGGATAGTTTGGGGATCTTTGTGGTTTTTTCCAGTTGTCCTGAAGTTTTCTTGTTTACCCTTGTTGCCATTTCTCTCCCAGGTACGGACCTATGGGGGTCTCCTGGACTGCATGAGGCAGATCATGCGAGAGGAGGGCCCAGGTGGGTTCTTCAAGGGCCTCTCTCCCAGCTTGCTGAAGGCTGCCTGCTCCACTGGCCTCATCTTCTTTTGGTACGAGCTGTTCTGTGGCCTCCTGTGTGCCATGAAGAGCCCGGAGAGCACCAAGAGGAAGGAAGGCTGAAGGGGACGTGTGTGGCTGCCTGCACTTCTCCTCACGGGGGAGACTGATGGCCCTGCTCTGTCATGAGCATGTTGGAAATGTCAGAGCTCCCAGAGCTCCCCCAGCCTGTGGGGAATCACCTCCCGGGACCAAGCAGAAGGAGAAGGCAACTGCAGTTCTGCTGGAGACACTGAGCTGCTTGGCTGGGAGCCGTTTAACAGAGCACTTTTCTTCTGTCTCCTCTCATATCAGTGCACATTTAGTGGGGAGAGGGGGAACCAACAGACCACTCCCTAGCAATGCCTGTGTTCTGGAAAGGCCCAGTAAAGCGGGTGAATCCCTGAGCTCGCCCTGGATCCCAGAGAGGGGATTCTGGCCCAGCCTAGTGCTGCTTAACCAGCCAGACACTTCCTAGCACTGCATCTGCACAGCTCTATTCCCTTGCTCTGTGCCTGCTGTTTGCACCAGACTCTTGTCTCGGTGTTGCACAGGTCACTC
Organism: Chamaea fasciata; assembly: GCF_029207755.1. Lineage (NCBI taxonomy): Eukaryota > Metazoa > Chordata > Aves > Passeriformes > Sylviidae > Chamaea > Chamaea fasciata. The sequence goes on along the minus strand of NW_027094104.1, from coordinate 7,056,733 downwards.
CGTCCTGCTGGTGTGAAGTCAGGTAAAGCCACATTAGTGCACAGACCCTCAGTTTTTCTTTCCTTTGCCGCCAGCTACTGCTTCTTGGTCACCACTTGCTGGCTGAGCATTCTGTGTCATCTTAAACACAGCATGTTCTCTGATCATGCTGGACCAGACTTGTTCTTCCTTTAACTCCGGTGAGCTTGACTGCATGCTGAATTCCCATTTCTCTACCTGGGTGTCTGGCCATACGTCTCTTAGGGATTTGCAGTGCCTCCCTCACACTTTTTACAAGCAAACCTGCATATTAAGAGCCCCACTCCGAGGGGATTCAACGCACAAACCCAATTTTTACTTCAGGGTTTCTTTGCTTCAAAGCAGTGAGTAAACAAAGTCTGTATAGAGTTAAGAAATAATTATTCTTGCAAGAATTATTATTAAGTTGGAATAATGAAGGGAAAGTCCTGTGGAAACTAGTAATTTTTTAATCATTATTTATTTAATAGCACCTTTGAATGTGTCTAACAAGCATTTCTGAAATGGCCTCAGAATATTTCAGAACCTCAGTCCTGCACTGGTGCTAGCAGATGAAAATGTTTTGACAAGATTTGCTGAAGTGAAAGAAATGAACATCAAATGGGAAATGGTTGGCTGAGCGTGGCGTTTCACATGGGTGATTGAATTAGAGATGGAAAAGTGTTTTTCTGAGTTTCAAAGGTTTTATGAGTGGTTAAAAAAACCAACAAAATAACCTATCAACAACTCTGATTTATGTAACAGTGGAAAAGAGGAAAATTACTTTCTTCCTCCCCTTTTATTCTGTGTTTTTTCAAGCCTAGTAGGGTGTGGCTCCACTGTGTGGAAGGCAGAGTTCCCAGTCCTGCCGTACAAAAGCAGTTCGTCATCTGTAAGGGGTGGATAAGGCAGAGCACTGCAGTTATTTGGAGGATGGTTTGACTGTTCTTAACACAGAGCTTTTCCCAGCTCTTTTGCAGTATTCAGGGTGTTAATCCCAAATGGTCTGGCCAAATTCCAACGTGACCAATTCCATTCCGTTGACGCAACTTCTGGCAATTTTGAGCATATCAGCATTGCTCACTTATCCTGAGCTATTGTGAGAGGCTGTTTTTAAAAAACAGCTGTTTCGCTGGTGGCTGAGGTATCTGGAGAAATTCCTTGCAAGCCCAGGCTCAGTAACATTGTGTCTGTTTTAGGTTTGAGATCTGGGAGTACAGAGTGGCCTACAGGTGACTGAGCTACATAAAATTAAGTCATTGAGCAGTGTCAGTGTCAGGCAGGAGGCCAATATATGAGTCTTTTTAAAGAGGGAGAGAGCTGCATATACTCTAAAAATGGCCGTTTTGTTTAGAGCAGAAAATGCAGAAAATGTGGAGTTTCTCCAAATACCTCAATCCTATTGCCATTTTCCTGTGTTATTTAGGCTCTTCTGAGATATCTCAAAATATTCTTAACCTTTAGCCTTTGTTTATTGTTCACCTGTTGTTCTTGGAAAGACATCATAAGGAGTCATGAACTCAGCCTCATGACATCCTTCTGATGGAGAGAAATGTCTCTTTTCAAAACAGACACCAACAGGTTGGCTTCGTTACGGTCTTTTGTTGCTGCTGAGAGGAATGCCGTCATGGTTAGGAGGGACAGGCCAGAGCAGAAAATGTTCAGTGCTGACCTGGGCTTCCTTAGGAAATGGGGACTCATCCATCCTGTATAAACATTGCAAGACTTGTCTTCCATTTTTTTTGTCAAAGAAGTGCTGTTAAACCGCACGAAATAGGGGGACACTGGTTGGGAACTCAGCAGCAGGAAAGAACAGGAGGATCTGTGCTCTGTTAAGGTGAAGTTCCTTGAGGGTGCTGTGGAGGTTGGGGTGATGCTGGCGTGGGCAGCTTGGCTGCTCCACAGAGAGGGCAGCACTGGAGAGTATGCAGCAGCTTTTACTCTGGGGTCGTTTTTTCCTCCACTCTGCATTAACTGAACTTGCCTCCACCCAACAGATGGCAAAGCTGGAGTTTAAGTTGTGCCTGTCTGGCCCAGGCTGTGAGAGACACTCCTTGGTCAGAGGCATTTGGGCTGTGAGTCACAAATGTTACAGGCCCATAAAGGCATCTGGGCTTCCAGCGAGAGGGAGAAAGAGGTGACAGCCTCAACAATATTAGGAGCTGCATCCAACAATCTCTTCTTCACCTCCAACCAGCAGCATCTGTTCTTCATAGATTTCTCATGTGCACTTTGCTGGGGAAAGCACTGTAAGAGGAATGTTGATTTCTCTGTAGAATTGAGGCTGAATGGAGTACTAAGGAGGACAGGTCTTATTTCTCATGCTGCTCTGGCAAAACACATGCTCTTAGGAGCTAAATCTCTTAGAATTAGAGAAGCAGAAGATGGGAGAGATCTGTGGTCATCTTGTTCTCCCAGGTGCTGGAACAGATTTGCTTCTGGAAGCTGCGTGCTCCCGTTCAGTGTGAAGTGACTCAACATGGCGAATGCCTCGCTGTGAGACGTGGCTGATTTTGGCCATTGGGATTTCTTTCCAAGCTAATCCTATCACGAGGAATTTGCCTGCAGTTCACCTCACAAGCTGCTCAGCAGTTGCATTTGTTTTCTTCTAGTGCCTTTTACCACGAGAACATCCAAAAGCCTCTTAGCGGGTTGGCGAGGGGTTGTCCTGTGGTTGTTTGCAGCTCCACCACGGCACTGAGCCGGCCTCAGACACAAGATTTTCGAGGAACATGCTGCTCCCTGCAGTGCTGGCTGGCTCACCAAGTTCCTCGGACAGTCCCACTCTCAAGATGCTCATCCAGAGCTGCACAGCATCATTTTTGACATGAAATGAATGTTTTATGGTTGGGACTGGAATGGATCGTATTTAATTTGGATTTAAGTTTCTCTTGTGATGTAGAAACTGTAACTGTGGCATTTTGCTGTGTTGCTTGAGTGGATCTTTTGTAGCTGCTGTTTCCTGAAAGCATCCGAGCACAACACGCACAGTGTGTGCCTACCTTTAAGACAAAGTACATTAAATATTTTGTTATGCAGTGTCTGGCTGCAGCTCGTTTATTCTTATTTGGACTTCTCATCGCTGGCTTGTGGGTGCTCCTCAGCCATAGGCAGAGCTGTCCCCTCTGTGTTGGGTAACGCTGTTGAGGACTGCACCAAAGGGGATCACCCAAGGGGGATTTTTTCAGCCCAGTCCCACTGCTGTGTCCTAGAGGGGCTTTTGGAGCTGTGGTAGCCAGTCCTGAGCCTCACACCCCCGATGGACGAGTTCAGGCTTTCTTTGTATCCAGCCAGGCCAGGCAGTGCTACAGAAAATGTTCCCAAACTGTTGGTTCTGTGCTCCCTCAGCCATTCCCTGGTTTCAGCAGCCCGGCTGCTCCGCGGTGAAGGCTTCAATCCCGGCGGGGTCTTCCCTTATGAAATGGTTGAGATTTGAGAGGGAAAACGAAGTGTGTTATACTATACTCACAGCTCTTGTTGCAGCGCGTTGGTTTAGTGCATCTCCCCTTTCCTGACTTTTTTTTCTACTCATTTTTTTTATACTCCTCAGCTGCAGGCTGCCCTGGCCCGGAGGGGAGTGTGGAATTCACGCCGTTATCGCCCGTAGAGCGCCGGGACAGCCCCGCGGGGGACCGGGGCGGAAGGGTGAGTGCTGCCCGCGACCGGCCGCGGGGGGGAAGGGTCGGAAAAGCAGCGGCCGTGCCCCGGAGGGTGTCGGGGGGCAGCCGGCCGTGCCTGGGGGAGCCCGGGAGTTTCCCGAGGAGCAGCCGGCCGTACCCGGCGCTCAGCCCGCCGTGCCCCGGCGCTCGCAGGCGGTGGCGCTGCCGCCGCTCTCCCGCCCGGCCCGGCCCGGCCCGGCCCTCCCCCGGCTTGGGCGAGGAAATGACCTAAGAGGAAACCTGGGCCGTGCCGGGAGGGCGCCGGGCTCGGGAGGTGCCGGCGATGTCCCGGCGGTCGGAGGACGCAGCGGGGGCGGCCGGCAGGTCGGTGGGGCTGCGCCCGGCTCCCCGTGCCCTGCCCGGGGCAGCGCGGGATCGCCGGGATCCGCCTCTTCCTCCGTCCGGTGGCCCTTGGGCTTGTGCCAGCCGCGGGGCTGGAGCGACGGGAGGCAGCGGCGAGGGTTCCTGGGGACTCCGGTGGTCCAGCTGCCCCGGGCAAGAGGCGTCTCGGCGCTGGGGGTTCTACTTGCGGCTCGGTGGGGATGGGATAGGGGTTCCGGAGTAGACCCACTATGGGGTGGCAGAGGAGACTCTGCTCTTCTCCCTCTCCTTGTAATGGCAGGGCTTGTCCAGCCCATACTGCCCGGTGTGACCCTGCAGGCACCTGAGCTGGTGGATCACCGGCAGATTGAGGGTGCTGACCTCAACCGTGTCAGCCCCCGGGCTCGTCTAGCAGGGGCCAGTGGCAGAGGAGCAGTCGGTAGCCCATGTCACCCACTGCCACCAGCCCTTCCGATAAGGTGGTGCTGACAGGAGGGTCTCTAGTGCAGGCGCGACCTGGCTGGCTCGGTGTTCACACGCTGTGGTTTGCTCTGGGCAGAGCTATTTGGCACAGCAGTTAAAAAGCAGCCGTGGCCATTCCACGGAGCCGTGGAACAGAAGCTCCGGGAGAGGGGCCGGGCGGCGGCGGCGGCACAGCCGTGTGTGTGTGAGTGCTGCGCTGCGTGGGGCACTGTGCTCTCGCCAGGTTCCTGCTGCGAGGAGATGCTGCCGGTGGGACACGGGGCTGCTGGTGATCTCGGGCTGCTCCACTGGCAGTGCAGCACGGCATGAGTGCAGATGCAGGGAGAGAAGAGGTCGGCTAGGGAGGTGTTTGCCAACCAGGCATGGCACGGAGGGCACCCAGCTGCTTGTGAATCCACCTGGGAAACCACTGTGCCAGTCCCAGGGTAGGTGAGAGCTTTGGCTGCGAGAGCAGCGTCGGCAGGTGGTCACCCCCATGGGGCTGCTCTTTAAGTTACTGTTGTGCTCTCCGTGAGGGGACTGCCCATGGTACCTGCCCCATGCCCCTAAAGGCTCTTGGGCTTTGATCTGGTAGGGACCTGTTTGCAGAGAGGGGTGAGTAATGGCCGAGGAATTTCGACGAGCTGGCAAAACTCATCTGGCCGATTGCCTTCTCTTGTTTGTGCTGCCCGTCTGGACAGCCCTACATTTCCATCCAGCAGATCCTGTGAGAGTCAAAGCAAGCCCTTCCTCTGTGTGCCGTGGGTACCCTCTTGCTGTCTTCAATCATGAAGCAGAAGAAAATCTAAATCTAGAGATTAGTTAGGAGCACTGAGGGTGCTGCAGAGCAGTGCTTGACTGTAGAGGAGAGATGGGAGCTGTTGCTGTTGGGGTTTTGGGAGCTGAGTTTGCTGTGTTGCACTGGGAGCTGAAGGAGCCTGTCTCTGGTGCAGGAGAGGTGCTCTGGTGAGCGTGTGTTGGATGCTTTTGTACTGGTTTTGATTCTTCCCAAATTTTCCTATGAAAGCTGCTGAATTGGTCTTTAAAAGGCCCAAGGGAGCCTTCCTGTGATACAGCCACATATATTTTGGGTATATTTTGGATCTGCTTTGCCTGTAATATGTTTTTCATATCAGAAAAATATAAAGGCTCTGAAGATGAAGTTCTATCATCAGCTGGTAGGAGAAAAGGCTTTAAAAGATGTGGGAATGAGGATTTGCATAATCTAGGGGTGGAGTTGGTGACCTAATAAAAGAGGAGTTTCCTTGGGGTGGGGAGCTGTCAGGAAACAGCCTGTTCTTCAACACTACCTGGGATGTGCCAAATGACAAATGGGTGAAGGTTGGCCTCTGTCCAGCTAAGCTCTGTGTGCTCCTTCCCCAGGGACTGTCACTAGCTCATCCATCAGCCTGACTCTTGCCCTTGGAGGAAACCAGTCATGGGGGAAACAGGCAAAGAAGAATACAAAATACAGTCCTTTGACTCCGAGACTCAGAAGCTGCTGAAAACAGCCCTCAAAGGTCAGCAGGTTTTTATGAGCTCCTCAGCCACACGTGGTTTCTGCACCATTTCATGTGACTGTACTGGGCCCTCTACAGACCTTCGTTGCTTTCCAGGTGCCTCAAAGCAATCGGGGGCCAAAGAGGGCTGGGTCCTGACAGTATTTCTCTTTTCTGCAGACCCCAGTAATGTGGACCTGGAGAAAGTGGCCAATATTATAGTGGACCAGTCCCTCAAAGACTCTGTGTTCAGCAAGGAGGCTGGGCGCATCTGCTACACCATCATCCAGGTGAGAGCTCGTGTCTGGACAGTGACACACCTGGGCTGTTGTGTGCCTTGTCCATGGGCTGAGCCAGAAAGGGCTTTGCCCCAGTCACATGCTCTGACTCCTTGCCCATCTCTCCTCTCCTGCCACTTGCCCCATGCAGTGGCAGCATCCAGAAGCAGTGGGCCAGCACCGGCAGCAAGCTGCAGCTTTTCTGCCTCTCTGGGAATCACAGGAGGGTATCTTTGTGGTACTGCATCCCCCTGCCCCTCTGACACCCCTGTTTCATTCTTTCATCCTGTTTTTGTGGGCTTATAGGCAGAGAGCAAACAAGTTGGCCAGAGCATCTTCCGGAGGAGCCTGCTGAACCGGCTGCAGCAGGAGTACAAGGACAGGGAGGAGCTGCGCACCCGCTCGCTCCAGGCCTGGATCTGCTACGTCACCTTCATCTGCAACATCTTTGACTACCTGAGGGTGAGGAGCTGGAGCAGGAGCAGCCAGCTGCTGCTGCCTGGAGTGCCAGAAGGGCCCAGACATCCCAGGATACCAGAGCAGGGGTGTTGGGTGGGTGCTGTACAGAGCCCCAGGGCCGTGGGGGCCAGAGCTGGTTCTTAGCACAAGGATGCTGACAGGGGTGGTGCTACCTACAGGCTTGGAGAGGCAGAGGAAGTCTTCAAGAACAATCAGTGTCTCAGCTTCCTCATTTGGTACCTGCTGCTTGAGATCCCCTGATTTGCCTGCTCCCAGATGTCCCAGATTGGACTGGTTTAGTTGCTGTGGGGTTTGCTGATGGAGTTTGGCTTCAGGCCGTCGTGCAGTGTGTGAACACTGAATTCCTGCTTGGAGTAGATGTAAAAATGATGCAAGTAGAGCTGCAGGCAGGAAAAATACTGTTGGAACAAGTGTATTTCCCATGACTACCTGCTTACATTTAAAAATAGATGTTTTTTACGTCATTTGTTCAGCTCCTCTGCTTCCTGGAGACTCAAATGTCTGATCTCTGGTGCAAATCCCACTAACACAGCACAACTAAATCCTGCTGCCTTCTCCTTCGGAGAGCAGCAAGGGAATAACTATTTAAAATAGCTGCAGACTCCCTTCTGGCCCCAGGCTGCCAATGCTCCACTCTCCTTGCAGGTGAACAACATGCCCATGATGGCTCTGGTGAACCCTGTGTACGACTGCCTGTTCCGGCTGGCACAGCCCGACAGCCTGCAGAAGGAGGAGGAGGTGAGTGCAGGGAAGAGCTGCTGATGTTCCTGTTGTCCTGTGAAGGATCTGTAGAAAGCCCAGCCCCGGGGGGGTGCAGAGGAGCCTGCATTGCTTTGTGCTCAGCCATCTGCTCTTCCTTCTGAAGGTGGACTGCTTGGTCCTGCAGCTCCACCGCATTGGTGAGCAGCTGGAGAAGATGAATTCCCAGCGGATGGACGAGCTCTTCTCCCTCCTTCGAGATGGTTTCCTTCTGCAGGAGGGGCTCAGCTCCCTGTCCCAGCTCCTGCTCCTGGAGATCATCGAGTTCCGAGCTGCTGACTGGAAGATGACAGACGCTGCCCAGAAATATTATTACAGTGAAGTGACAGATTAACCTCCTGTGGCAGAGGAGTTCCCAGCACCTTCACCAGCAAGCTTCGTACCAAGTTGGAAATTTTCACGTTAATTTTCTAGCACTTCCTGTAAATAGGATTTACACTGGCTAGAGCCTCTTTGCACCTACTGTCAGATGCAGCTGGTGCTGGTCTGACTTAGGAGGTTCAGGGTGGTGGGAAGGGCACACCTCACCCAGCAAGTTCTCCCACTGATTTTGTCTTAATATTGGGCTGCTGCCAGCAAAGGGCTCGGGAGGCTTCTAGCTCACACCAGCATTTTCTATGAGTGTTAAGGAAAGCACAGTTTAGGCTGAGAATATTTTGCTTCACCCCAAAGCCAGCAGAGCTGTGGGAGGCAGCAGGGAAATCTCCCAGCTCAGGTTGTTCCCAGATCTCTGGGTCAGGTCACAGAACACACTGTGGCCTCACAAATAGCTCAATCAAGTGCTTCTTTTTCCCAGACTCCTTCCAGCATGCTGCATGTACACAGCCTCGCCCACAGCCAGGAATATCTGCCACGGGGCAGACTGTAACAGGAGAGGTCCCTGAGCACATGTAGGAATGGGTTTTATAGGTTTTATACAATAACTGTCACTTTTTTTCAGAATTTTGCAAGTTTCAGCTACGGTATATTTCTTACAAGCATGGGAGAGGAAGAAAGGAAACAAAATAGTCTATTGAAGGATTTTTTTCTAATAAAAGTTTTCAACTAATGTGCGCCCCATTTTCTCCCTGTGCAGCTGCTGAGCTCTGGGCAATACTGAAGGGTTGCTCCTGACTGAAGCCCTAAGGCTGTGATATCTCAGTGTCTGCTCCAGTCTAGGGCCTCAGGGCTTTACACAACCAGGGCAGCTGGAGCAACAGAGACAAAGGTCTGGAATCAGGAAACCTTTCCCATAAAACTGGTTTTATTTTGTCAGAATTCCCATCGAATCTGTGCAGACCATGTTGCTGATGACCAAAACCAAAAATCAAAAAGGGCCTTTTATTGCCTGTTGTACCAATTCCTGTGGAAGAGAATCCAGCTCTGCTCTTAGCTCTGCAGCCAAAAACATTGCTGATTTGAGGAGCAGAGAGACTTTCACATCCCCAGGAAACAGGTAAGTGAAAGATGGTTTTGTTTAGCATTGCTGCAAGAAAAACATCTAAGGCTTGTCTTCACAGGGAAGTGATTATGAAATAACTGGAGCAGCCCTGCTGGGGCTGGTAACTCAGATTCCCCCTTCCCCCATCCAAACAAGCACAAAGAAAAAGAACCTCATGGGGATCGTGTGAGCTTTCCCTGGGTGAGATCAGAAGCTGCCTGCAAGGGATATTCCACCTTTCCCACTCCCAGGCTGGCAGCCCTGGGGCTCTGCTCTCCAGGCCGTGGCAGCGCGTCCCACGCAGGGTCCCTACCACCAGCGGAAGTGGGCGTATGCCCTGTTGGCCTCTGCCATCTTGTGCAGGATGTGCTTCTTCTTGATGATGGGCCCCTCGTTGTTGAAGGCCAGGAGCAGCTCCTGGGAGAGCTTTTCTGGCATCAGTGTCCGGCGGTGCTTGTTCTCCCTGCACTCGGTGATCAACCACTTCATGGCCAGGAAACGCTTCCGATTGTCCGTCAGCGGGACGGGCACCTGGGAAAGGGTTAAACCAGGGCAGTGATCAGCAACCTCCTCCTCCCCAGCAGCCACACAGCACCAGCTGGCACCTGCAGGTGTTCACTGTGCTGCTCTCTGCAGACACACCTGCTCCCCACAGCTGAGCCCTGACAGTTCTGCTGTGTCCGTAGGAACTGGCCACTGCTACCAAAATGGAAGTTCTGGCCTGTTCAAGAGCTGGGTCCAGACTGGTTTGAGTTAGCAGAGATGGGAGATGGTCACCCCATCTCTGCACTGAATACAGAGAAGTCACAGAATCCAGCATGGTTTGAGTTGGAAGGGATCATCTCATTCTTAGTGCCTCCTTATCTCACCTCTCCTTCAGGCCCCAAGGGCTGTAGAGCCCTACGCAGAGACAGATTCTGCTCGTGTTTTAAATATCCCACTGGATCTAGGTGACCCATTTTGCTACACTGACCTGCCCCAGGGGTTTGGGACCTCTCCCCAAGCAACATGGTGCAGTGGAAAGGATGGGACTGGTAGTCCAAGGACGACCAATTCTTTTGCTGTTGATCCCTGTCTCTTTGGAAAATACTTGCTGTGTATTTCTCCTCACATCTAGTCAGAGAACCAGAGACTGCTGCTGATTAATGGCTGGACTTGACTGATCTTGGAAGTCTTTTCCAACCTTAGTGATTCTGTGACAGGGGAAGCACAATACCCAGAGGTGGGGATCCTGATTTTGGACAGTTTCTAGGTGCTGTTTTATTCCAGATTGCAAAGTGGCTATTTCCAAGGAGAGATGATCTTGAGCTCATGGGGTGGAAACCAGTTCATCTGCCTCCCTAGCTAGATGTGTTCCCAGCCCCCTTTCACCTGGTAGGTTTTGCCTCCTTTGGTGATGCTGCTGAGCCCGATGATGGGCTGGCAGTTCTTGAGAGCCTGGTGGAAAATGACGTAGGGGTTGCATTCGATTGTCTCCTTCTCATTTTCTGGAGCTTTGTGGTACTTCTCCACCTGCTTCCTTTTAATGGCCTCCAGAGTCTAGTAGGAAGAAAGGCAAGAAAGAAGACATAGAGAGCAGATGGATTCTCTCACTCCATGAGGTTATATCACTTTTACAAGCACCCATTTTCACCTGAGCAGCTGATCCTCCATCCCCAGAGGCAAAAGACCCATTCTTAAATTCTTTAACTCAAGTTTTACTTCACCCTCTTCCAGCTCTTCAGTCTCTTTTATCAGTCATTGCATTTCTGATGAGGGGGATGAGGAGCACAAACCTCCGCCAGAAGCCCGGAAAGGGCAGGGACAAAGTGGAGCCAGGAACAGGGGTCTGTGCAGTGAGCATCCTCTCCTGCAAAGCCTGGACTCCAGAGCCCCTGTGCTTTTCTGTAACAAGGTATCAGCAGTTAATTGGGAACATTTGGGCAAAATGTTTTCCCATTTCAAGGGATTTCAAGGGTGGAAAAGACTAGATGGGGCCACCAGTTGCTGTGGGTCAGAGCAGGCTCAGAGCTGTGTCATGTAGGTGACACACCTGTGGGACTTCAAGGGCAAGTTATACAGAGGGTAAGGTGTGACAGAGAGCTGCAAAGATGATTTTTAGTGAAAATTCTGCTTTTTAAGGGTATTCTCTGTGTTCATGCATTACAAAAGGACACAGGGATACTGAAGGATGGAAAGAGGAAGTTCTCCATGAAGCTGTCACCTGCTGGTCTGTGAGCTAACGGGGCTGGGGCAATGTACATTTTATCAAACAAATCATGGTTTATCAGAGGAATCATGCTGTGAGCAACGTGTGGCAGAACAAAACACATCAGGACCACAGAGATGGACCACCCAAGTTCTGGTAATTTCCAATTTCAGTGGGTTTGACATCCCAGCCTTCCATTTTGTCTAGTTTTAACATAACAGTAAGAAGAAACATTAGTTCTTACCTGAGACATGAGGCTTCTGGCCAGCACTTTATTTCCACTCTTCATCATCATATTGGTGAATTTACTGTAAACACAAAATCAGACAGGATCTGATATGAATTCCGATTTTATCACCCACAGAAATAAGCCCCCTACCCCCATCCCTTTGTGTTGTTCCCATGGTTAAGCTTGGGTGCTGCCACATCTGCTATAATTATCTCTAATCGTTGCAGGACAATGGACTCGTTGATAGGAAAAGATTAACCCAGAATATAGGGATTGTGCTGTAACAAAAGGCAATGTGGAACCAGCAGGTGAGGGTAGAGGAGGGCAGCACAGCTCCCAGGCATTTTTGGAGAGAGGAGGAGCTGCTGCTTTCTCTGACCTGATCATGGGGTCGCTGAACACGGAACTGGAGAGACTGGGAGGAGCAGCTTTGATGGGTCGAACAGCCTTTAGCTCCATTTGTTCCTTTTCCTCCTCAGTCAGCTCCTCTAAAGGTTTCTGATGCGATTCCGTTTTCACTTCTGGCTCCAGGTAGCTGGGGTTGTAGCGGCTCCACCTCACCGGCATTATCCTGCAGGGATCAGGAGAGGCGGGCTGTAACCCAGTGCACGAGCTGTGTCGTGACAGGGATGCAGACAGATGTGGACCGATGTGAACACGCCCCAGAAGGACACGCCAGATGTGAGAGGCATCAGGCGGCAGCGGGGCGAGGAGCTCAGTGCGGGATTCTATCCCTTTTTTCACTGTTCCTGTGGCCAGGCATTGGAAGCGGCAGCGCAGGGGGACGGTGGAGTCACCATCCCTGGAGCTGCTCATGAGGCGTCTGGACCTGGCGCTGTGTGATGTGGTTTAGGGATTAGAATGGCAGTGTTGCGTGTGCGATCCGACTGGATGATCTTAAAGGTCTCGTTTAACCTTGACAGTTCCACGTCGGTACGAGCCCGGCAAAACCAGCCGGGCGCTCTGCCCGTGTGCTCCCGGTGCGGCGCACGCCCTCCCCGCACCCGTCGTGTGCTCCCGCCGAGCCGCCCCCCGGCCTCCCCCCGTGCTGCCCGTGTTCCCGCGGTGGGGAGCAGCCCCCGGGAGCCCCCCCGGCCCTCTCGCCGCTCACCGGGGCAGCCAGGCCCGCAACCGCCGGCCCAACCCCGCCGCGCTGGGCGCCGCCATCTCTCCTGCGCGCGCTGCCGCGCGGGGCGGGGCCGGCCCGGCCGTGGGGGCGGGGTCAGCGCCGGCCCCGCCTCCCTCGCGCCGCTCTCGCGCGGGCGGGGCGGGGCCCCCGGTCGCTCCGGCAACATGGCGGAGGCTGAGGGGGAGAGCCTGGAGTCGTGGCTGAGTGAGTACTGCGGGCGTGGGGGCGCCGCCCGGCCCCGCTGCCCCACGGCCCCTTCGCCGCTTCCCAGCGCTTCCCTGCAGCCTCCCACCCCGCCGCTCCCATCAGCCGGGCGGGAGCCCCGGGGCCGTCCCGGGGAGGCCGGGGGGTGTCAGCGCCTTCGGGCCGGGTTGGCTTAGCCCCCAGAGTTCCAGCGCCCCGGGCGCGGGGGCTCAGCACCGCGGGGATGTGCCGTCCCGTGGGGGGAGCCGGGGCCGCCCCTCCCGGCGGTCACCCCGGTGTGGGGCGCGGCAGCGGGTGGGGGCCGGTACCGGCTCCCGGGGGCGATGCGGGCGGCGGGCCGGTCTGCAGCTCGCCGTGCTCAGGCTGCTGCTTTTCCTTGTCCATTGAGGGTCATGGTTCGTGCCTGTCCCTCCCGTCTCTTCCCTTGCCTGGGTTGTGGCCCGTCGAGTGTGTACCCTGAGTGCTGTTCGGGAGGTTCAGAATTGTGGGCTTTCTCGGATGAAACGTATTCGTTTGTTACACAACTGTGATTTTTTTAAGCAGACAAATCTTGCTTTATGCCTGCCTGAAGTTTCAGGGTAGTTGTGGACATCCATTCCGTACAGGCTGGAGTATATCAAAACCCTTTGTCAGGATAAGGCACCTTAAACGTTACAGGGGACAAATCCCCGTTATTGTTGATGCCCAGCCCCTGGTGAGTGTCCCCTGCCTGTGTGTCCGTCCGTGCTGCCCATGTCATTTGGGCTTTGCTTGTGCAGAACACAGGGATGTGATTCCTGAATGAATCAGTCATAACTGTGATGGTTTTTCGTATATTCCACACACAGGAGCTCCTGCTGCTGTCCCTGGGAGGCCATGCTGCACATCACATCATAGCCTGTTGCCTAGATTTTCTTTTTTTTTTCCTCTTTTTTTTTTCTTTTTTTTTTTTAATAACTATTTGGTTATGGCAGCAAGTGGAGTTCCAACTAGTCCGGCACAGGACAAACAGCAAAAGATGGTCATTATCCCAAATACCTCAAAGTGCAAAACCTGTTACCTTGGAGCTATCCTTCCATAAACAAGACTAGACAATTCTCCTTCTTTCTTGGTATTTTTATATAAAATTCAAACATGTACATGCTGTCATGATCTGTTACACGAGTTACTGGCTGAAAGATGTTTTCAGCTCTTCTCATTTTAGCTCGATCCCTTCTGTCCCCTCACCATTTTTGCTTCTCCTCTGAACTCCCACAATTTGTCAATATCTTTTGTTGTAGCCTGTGAGACACAAGAAGGAACACCCACATCCCTTCCTTGCAATCTTTCTCTGAGGAGAGCTGACTCACCCAGTTCAGTTTGTGTGTGAAAATATCTCTAGTAGGAAGGATATTTTTGGGTTGTATAGCCTGGAATGCTTCCTGACTGCTTGTTTCGTGGGGATATTTTTTAATTGAGGAAGTTAAGGGAGAGGTGATGTGTCCTTGGCCAAGGGGCTAAAGGGAAGAGTTGTAAAGGCCTTACTCACTGTGAGAAGCATTGCAGCGAGCCTGATTGCAGAGGGGCACGCATTCTTCAAGGCTTGAGTGCTGCTCTCTTGATTTAGGAGGATGCTTTTATGCCAGGTCACTGCTACAGCGATCGCTGCCGGCGTGGCTGTGTCGCCCCTCCCATCGCAGGGAGCGCGGAGCTTTCCGTGGCCGGGAATTGCCGGCGGAGCGCCGAGGCAGAGCTGCTGCAGCTCCCGCCTTTCACCTGCCCTCCCGACGGGTTTTTTTTTTTTCTGTAATCGTGACAAAGCCGTGGCTAATGCCAACCTTGAGCGTGTGCCATGCCGTGCCCTTCCTAAGGGAGTCTTCCCAGCCACGGGGAGATGGAGAGTTTCTTACTGAAAATGTTTGGGTTTTTTTTTCCTGTGGTGGTGTGCAGCCTCCTGCTGACCTGCCTCTGGCATCAGGTGGAGTCACAGAGCCATGAAGTAACATCATTCTCGTGTCCTGCTGCTGCAGCAAGAGCAGCACCTCAGCCTGGGATGATCTGGCATCTGCAGATTCCTCATTCCAGGCAGCTGGGATGAGAGAAGGTGATCCTTCCTGGCCCTCCTGGCTGGCAGGCTCTGCCTCTGCTCTGAGCTGAGGCAGGAGAAGGTTAGGAGATAATGTCACTTGTGCAAACACAACTGGAGCCTTTGACTCCAGTGCTGCTTTTTTTCTGCTGCATCCAAAAAGAAGCTTCTTGTATCCCACTCATGTCAGGCTAAGGCAGTGTTCCACTGTGGAACAGATGCAAATGGATGAAATATTGTCTTAATTTCTTTTTTTTCCTTGGTTGGTCTGGCTCAGCATTCTTTTCTGCTCTGGACTGCAGAGTCTGTCTGTTAGATTGGACATGCCTGGGCTGGGAGTCATAGGCTACACCTGACCTGGGGAAACTCTTTTTTTAGGGTGGCTTTTGGCTCATTTCAGTGGAAAAATGAACCCAGGAAAACAGGAGCATTCATTACCAGCCAGTCAGTGGTCTGTGGTTCTCTGCATTCCAGCATCATTTCTCTGTAGAGAAAACAAACACCTTTGTTTCATATCTAATTATTAATGCGAATGTTGCCTCGTTAGCATTTCAGTCTGGCAGAGCACCTGATGGCTGAGTGGCTCTGATACTCAGGGTGGGGGTGAAGTAGCTTTGTTTGTCCTGAGCACATTAGAAAAAAAAAGCTGAGAACTGAGGCAGAAGTGGTGGCAGGACAGGGGTGGTGCCAAGACTTCAGTCCCAGATTGCTAGTTTAGATTCATGTGGTTGCCAGTGTGAAATGGGATTTTTCAGGAGGGGGCCAGGTGGACAAAGGTCTCTGGAAGCAAATATCTGGTACCAAAAGGGCCTTGGTTGGCAGTTTCAACAGAAAAGCCAAGGACTTGATATTCCAGAGCACCAGCTCTTCATCCTGGAGTGAATCCTTCCACATTAGGGTTGAAGCAACATATATATATTTTTTTTCATATATATATATATATATATATATATATATATATATATGTAAAGCAGCTCAGACAAGCTCCTTGCCCACATTTTAAGCATTCTGCATAAAAATAGAGAGGCTTTTAAGTCACAACTTGATCTTTTAAGTCACAACTTGATCTTTTAAGTCACAACTTGATAGATGTGACACAGCTGGAAAGGTGAGGTGAGTGATTCCACTCTGCTGGGATGCTGAGACTGGGAGCAGCTCTCCATGCAGCCTGTTGTGGTGTGTTATGTGAACACATCAATCTGCAGAGCCAGGTCAGGGCTTGTGATCAGGCCCATTAACTTTTATGGACCAAGGTTTCATGTGGCTGTTTTATGGATGTTGGAAATAGGGAGTTTCTTCACGTGGAACAGCACTTCTCTTTGGCAAGTCACTCTCTCCTTCTGAGGCTTCACTGTCTTCATGTGAGAGCTTTTGCAGAAAAAAACTTGGGTGAGTCTGAGAGCCTGAAATGATCCAGTGTCATTGCGAAAAGTTTTTGGTGGTATTGGAACAGCTTTAAAATTAACACTTTGAACGTGGAAGTCTTAGTTACATTTTCCTGTTTATACCACATAATTTTCCTGACTTCAGAATGTGCAGCAAACAGAGTCCAATTGATTGTGTGTCCTTATCTGTTTGTGCTCTTCCTGCATTTATTAAGTAAATTCCCTTCATTCCAGCCAGGAACTGAGTGTTTTTCTTCCAGGCCTGCTGAGCACAAAAGGTGCTTTGGAGCACCAAAGCACCACAGTGTTGTTTGACTTGCATGAAGAGGCTTCAGATTGTTGTAAGTCCATGGTTTCGTGATGCTTCCGTGGTGTTCATCACATGGAAATGTGGTAATGAGGTTTAGGTGCCACATGTTTGGAGCAGTTGTTTGGCTCTGCAAAAGTTGTCTTTTAAACTGAGCTTCCCTCGAATCTCTGGAGTTTAAGACCTGCCTGGTAGCTCAGCAAGTTCTGCATGATATTATTTTGCAGTTATTCCTCCCTGGCTGCTGTCTTCTGTTTCTCCAGGGTCCCATGAAGGCCAGCAGTGGGCACAGAGATTCACCTGTGGAATATTTTACCATACAATCCATGGAAAAATTTACTTGCTTTGCATGTATCATTCATATCCTCAGTGAGGAGGAAAACCTGAGCAAATCTTGCAGGATGGGCACAGTAGGAGGGCTGAGGTGCACTGGGAAAGGGAGGGTTTGGAGTAGATGCCTGACAGCCGGTTTTAGCTGTCTCTGGAAAGGTAAAAGGATATGTTTTAATGATGATAAAAAATGACACTTGGTAATGCAGCATATGTTTGTTTTGTTATGCTTCTCTCTGAGATGAAAGTACAGGGATATGCGCTGGTTTTTTTCCTGCCCTTCATCCCCTGCTCTATACTATCTGACTAAGCAATATTTAATTTCCTAAACCTCTTTCCATTATATTAACATTTTTAGGAACGTTTCTTAAATGCCAGCTCTTATATATATAGGGACAGGTACAGTGCATTGTTTCTTCCCTTACAAGAAAGAAAAACCATCTTGTCTGGTCGTCTTGGCTGGAAAATTAGGTTAAAGCAGGAATCTGATCTCCTGTAAATTCATTGCTGCATCAGGGTTAAGTAAAATACATGGAGAAGATGCATTCATAACCAAAGAGATGCTGATAGCCTCACTACTCTGCAATCAGTGCAGTGAGGTCCTGCTGCTTGAGGGAGGATCCTTCAGGAGCCTGAAATAGCCCTGTCTGTAAAGTGTTGATCTCTTGGCTTCAGCATGTAGGGTTTGAGTTCCTGATCAGGTGCAGGCTGCAGTGTTTATTACTTGCAAGAAGAACTCAATGTATAATAATAAATTTCAGTTCATAAATCCCAGGAGAAGTGCTAAGGAATCAATCAAATCAGCTGGCACTCCAAAAGCAAGTGCTAATGCTAAATGACTGATACTAAACATCTGATGTTCCAGCTCCTGCTTCTTCAGAATTCCCAGGGAATACAAAAATAATTTCATATGTAGAAAGTGTGAGGGTTTAACCTTTAAAGAGTTTAATGTTGCAGCCAAATAGAAAGAGACAGCATTTCAGGCAGAGGAAACTGTGAGCTGAAATACTTTATCCTGTGCTCTCATTTATGATATGGGAATAGCCTGTCTCTAAATGCTTGAAATTTGGCACCTGTTTTCTTTGGAAAGCTGCGGTGCTTAGTGGATGTTTCAACTTGGACACACCCTTTTCCCTGAACAGACATACCACGTGTGAACTTTTCTCCTTTTTTTAGAGCTGGCAATAGATGTCAGATGCTTTTCTCTAGGAAATGTGTGACCTTTTATACTGTTTCTTCTCTTGATTGGTAATATGTTCTCTTTCCCTTGCCAAAGATAAAGCCACCAACCCATCCAACAGGCAAGAAGACTGGGAATACATCATCGGATTCTGTGACCAGATCAACAAGGAACTTGAAGGGTAGGTGTCCCAAACTGCACTAGACTTAATAAATTAACGTTCACAGTTGAAAGTGTGAAATTCCATTATCAAACATTTCTTTTATATATACTGATACCACAAGGAAGTGCTGGCTACAGCAGAGAGAAGATGCTGCCTCTCCTGTGAAAGGCAGCATGGCTAATCCAGACTGAGCCCTGGGAAACTGGGAATTCTGAATCTGCTTCTAGTTTTGGGTTCTGTAGCTCCAGGGTTCTCATGTGGCCAGAATTATTTCATTTACCAGTCTGTAAAATGGGGTTATCACTGATAGTGCTGGTGGGGCTTCATATCGTTAAAATCTTTACTTGCAAGATACTCTGTTTAAACAGCAGAATTTGTGAAAGTGTGAAAATCCTCTGTGGTGTGTTCCAGGCCGCAGATAGCTGTGAGACTCCTGGCTCATAAAATCCAGTCACCACAGGAATGGGAGGCAGTCCAAGCCCTGACAGTAGGTAGTCCTTACCCCTCCTCTTACATCCAGGCATATATCCCATTGCATCCCCTGGGTGGAGTACAGGGGGCACGGGGTGTGTCCATGGGCTCAGCTGGGGGCTGAGTGCTCTGATCCTTGGGAAGGAGTGGGAGGGAGCACAGTTCCATCCCTAAAGTGTCCAGAGACAACTCTGGGTTAGTTTGAGCCACTTTCCTTTGTTATCTTAAGACAAGATTTGTGTTTGTTGTTGAGGCCAAGTATTGAGATAACACAGACCCAGATTCACCTGGCTGAGGGAGGGACACCAGCCTGCCTTGATGTGTCATCCCTAAAGATGGGAGGTTGATACCTACATGGAGCAGGAATACTTGCCTCACTGACAGGGGCCCTTCACCTCTCTTCTAAGCAGAATGCACACTGTTATTGTAGGGGTTTGGTGTTGCTTTCAGCCCCTGTTTCTGTTCCTTGAATGCAGGTGCTGGAAGCTTGTATGAAGAATTGTGGGAGAAGATTTCATAATGAAGTTGGGAAATTTCGCTTTTTAAACGAGTTAATAAAAGTTGTGTCTCCAAAGGTTAGTCCCTGAGCCTTACAGCTGTAGCTGCTTTTTGTTTGACCTCTGTAAGCTACAGGCAGCATCCAAAATATTTGCAGCATTCTGTTTGGCTCATTGCACTTATTAGTCTATATTCAAGAGCATTTGCTAGCTAAGCTCTTGTTGTTTGGGGGTTTTTTTATGCCTTACTGAATTTTACAGGAAGTTGGAATAATTTGCTGTCACTATGCAGTCTCTGGGCTCTTCTAATCCTTCAGGTAACTCAAGGGCTTCTAAAACTTGGGCTGTGTTGTTTTAAGGAATAAAACTCCAGTGATGGTGGGAGAGAAATATGATGCAGAGGTTAAAACAAGAGGTTTGACAACACACCATGGAGTTCTAGTCCTCATTCTCCTGACTTGCTGTGTAAAGAGTGCAAGGCTAAATCCCTCAGCACTCATGATGAGTTTAATGTGCTGAAAATCTTCCCTGTGGTGTGATTGATGCAGCAATGCATTCCCATATTCTCTCCCATAAGACAGAGGAGGGGGTGGTTCTCTGTATTGCTGTAATTTTTAAAATAGCAAAATCCTGGAGCCAGCAGAATAGCTGCTTCTTTTTTTTTTTTTTTTTTTTATGAAGGCAATCACAAAGCTTCTCTTCACTGTTATTTCAAATCTATTAGAGGAGCAATTTTTCCTCCTAATGAGATGTACCTTAGAATATCTTGGAACTTGGATCAAACACCTTTGAATGTATTTCACAGAGCTTCCACAGAGCTTTATTTTTAAAAAGAAATTAAGAACATGAAGGATTTGGATCTTTTTTCCCACACTTAGTACCTGGGAGACCGAGTCTCAGAGAAGGTGAAGTCCAAAGTCATTGAATTGCTGTATAGCTGGACTATGGCATTGCCAGAGGAATCCAAAATCAAGGATGCCTACTACATGCTGAAGAGACAAGGTAGGGAGTCAAATGTTCACTCATGGATTCTCTCAGCCTGGGCTTTGAGCAAGAGTGTCACAAAATATACAGCTTCTAATGAAATGGGGTCAAGGCAAGCTCTAAGGGGAGATAGAACAAGGGAGAAATTCTCTGGAAAGCATTTCATTACGTGTAAATGCCTTGGGCAGATTTGGGTTGGCTCTGTTAACTAAATTAGTGAAATACCTTACAAATACTTTTGTTTTGGTTTGAAGGGCCTTTTTAAAGTTTTTTTTTTTTTTTTTTGTTCTTTTTTTTTTTTTGTTCTTTTTTTTTTTTTTTTTTTTTGGTGGAAGTAATTACTGGATGCTTTGAACAAGTCTAATTTAAGGGTAAAAGTCAGCTCAGGGATTTGGATGTACCGTTCACTGGAACAGCATGGCGGTGTCAGGGGCAGTTGTGTGTTGGCTTTGACAGCAGCCTGGGTGTACCTGCGTGCCCTGCCTGGTGTGAAGGTGTGTGCTGACCCACAGGGGTTCCCTTTGTGCTTCCAGGGATTGTCATGTTTGATCCCGTGATTCCTGCAGACAGAACACTGATTCCTTCCCCACCGCCTCGTCCCAAGAACCCGGTATTTGATGATGAGGAGAAATCCAAGGTACAATAAAGACTTGGGTCAAAATCACTGATGGAAAGTGATTACTCACTGCACATTTAGAATAAGGAAGCAAAGTATAGTAATGTGGGTTTTATTTTGGTGAGGCATGGTCTGTACTTTTGCAGGGTTCACTCCTTTGTCCACCTGCTTAACCTAAAATTCAGTTAAGACCTTGTCTGTGTTACCATTATGGGGTTACTTCTGTTAACATGCCATCCTGCTGAAGTACTGGAAAGCAGACTTTCACACACAGGAGGAAAAATAATGTATGGGAAGAATAACTATCTAGTGCCAGAAGTCTCTGAGATTTCACAGTACATGTCCTGTGTAAAAAGAAGGAATTCAACAACTCACATAGATAATAAACTCTAAATGACTACTGCTGAAGTCCCTGTAACTGTGGAAGCTGTGCAAGCTTTGTAGTACTGGGATGTATCCCTTTTCCCCTGTATTGTTCATATAGATTCCTTTCTCTTTGCTCAAGGGTCTCTATTTGTTTCCTGACTATCATTTTCTTGTCTTTCAGCTTCTAGCCAAGCTGCTGAAAAGCAAAAACCCAGATGATTTACAAGAGGCCAACAAACTTATAAAATCCATGGTAAAAGAGGTAAGAAATTCTGGTAGGATTGGTTCAGATCAGCAGTCTGCTTTCCAGGTTTTAAGCAATTTGACTTCAAATGGTGGAGAGCTTAGGATTTGGTCTCTAGCTTGTACCTAGGAGATGTTTGTGTCACAGAAATGTCTGCAGTTGGTGTCTCTGGTGGAGGATGGGGCAGGAATTGAATGTCCCTTGTAATTAACCACATTCCCATCATTCAAAGTGGGATTTCATATCAAGGTTTGGGGGGAGCATCGTGGTACCACCTCTGGATGCTAAGGACTGAGTCACTGGACTGGGTCTTCTCACAAACAAGTTCATGGAAATACCTTCCTGTCTGTAAAGCTGTGCTGCATCCACCCATGGCAGTCATTCCAAACTCTGGAGTCCAGGAAATGACTCACTGGGATTCTGGCAAATAAAAGGATACCTTTTGGACTGTAGTGGTTGTGTAGGTCACCTAGATATTTCAGTCAAGCTCCTCTTGTCCCCAGGGCAGACTCTCCTACATCTTCAGTTGGAATCTCCAATCAGAGATGGGTGGACATTTTCCACCAGAGTGTGCTTGTTGTTCCTAGTAAATGTTTTGCTTCAAACACGTCTCTTTTGTTAAATGGCATCAAGTGAACAGAAAAAAAATCTTCTGAAAAGGTCAGAAAAGAACTTCTGGAAACATTTTAGTGGTGTAATTATACACTGAAGTCTGTTTAATGAGACTTTTTGGAAATATGGGGTTGCCTGTAGTTTCTGAATGGTGGTGAAACGACAATAAAATAAAGCTTCACATGAATGAAGAAGGGTTTTGTTTGCTTTTTTCTAGCTTAACTTTAAATAGCCATTACTTGACATGTTTGCAGATAATATCTGTAGTTGTGTTACTGTGAACTTCTGGAAGGAAACTCACCCTTTCTGTCTGTGGTCTCCACTCTGAAGGATGAGGCTCGGATCCAGAAGGTGACAAAGCGCATGCACACGCTGGAGGAGGTGAACAACAACGTGAAGCTGCTGAATGAGATGCTGGTTCATTACAGCAAAGAGGACTCATCAGAGGCTGACAGGGAGCTCATGAAGGTGGGTCTGAGCTGCTCCTTCTTCCCAGCAATCCTGGAGTCAGTCCTTTCTTCCAGTCTTGAGTTTTGCAGAGAATTACAAATACTGCAGTAAAACGGAGAGCAGTGGTGAGAAACAAGAAGCAGTTGCTGCGAACAGCAGGCAAGAAAATATCCATGTTTTTAGTGCCTTCCACCAAAAAGCTGGGTGGGGAGTAGCTCAGTTTCATGTATGCTTGAAATGAGGTGCAGCTGTTCTCCAAAGGTGCACTATGGCAGAACCAAGAAGCTGCAGTTTGTAGTTCTGGGTCCTATAAGGACACATGGATTGCAGGTCATAACTGTGCCTTGCAGCACTCTGGATGAATAAACTAAAAGCTGAATAGGGCAGAAAATTGTCCCTCCCCTTCAGAGGAAGAGTTTTAGCTTGTGTTACAGGGTTAGGAGAACATCAGCTAAAAATGAAACATTGAAACAGCTGAAAATTGAAACAACCACCAGGGATGACTTGGTAGGCCCAGAGCCTTTAAGAATTGCACATTATCATATTAAAAAAAATTAAACCCACTTATTTTTAATGACAAGGTCTTTAAACAGTGATGAGATGCTTGAGAAACTTGTTTGTTTCTGTGAACCATTTCGTTATTGCCACCTTTTTGCTCTGTGGTTGCAGACTCAGTAGTGGTTGCAGCACAATTGAAGCCTAATTGCTGAGGCATGATTCTGCTCTTCCTCAGGCTTTTAGGGACTACTGTACAGGGAGGGAGCATCTCTTTTGGACTAGAACTTGGCCATAAGTGCTGATGTGAGGGAGGACTGAGAGATGTGTTGGGAATGCAGGTTGTGTTACCCCAAGCTCACTGTAACGCTGCTCAGCACTGTGAGCTGGGCACAGAGGCCCATCCTGGCAGTGCAGCCACGCTGGCACAGTCAGCAGAGTGAGACTGCTCTGTTCCAGGGGTCGTTCTGTGCTGACTGCTGCTGCTGGCAGTGGCTCCTGGCTAGTGAAACCCTTTGTCCTAATCTGTCTTCCAGGAGCTCTACGAAAGGTGTGAAACCAAAAGGCGGACACTGTTCAAGCTGGCCAGTGAGACAGAGGATAATGACAGCAGTTTGGGTAAACTGAGCTACACTTGTCCTTTTTTAATTGCTTTTGTGCTCCTTGCCTTTGTAAGGGTTCAGCTGTAAGGTCATCTCCTCACTGTGGGTTCCTGTTGCTTTGATAAAGGACAATCCTTCCCTCTTTGTGCTTTTTATTTCAGTTCAGGCGAGGACTGGATAGTAAAGCTGGTGGTTCAGGAGGATGGGGGACAGCTGCTGCTTTGGGAGGGGAAGGGAGTTGCTGTGGGGAACAACCCTTGGGTTTTTCTTGTTACTCAATGTTTGTGGAGCTAGAAAAGGTCAGAGTATTGCTTACAGAAATGTGGCACAGGCGGAGTGATGGAGCTCATAGCCAAACATTCATGTTTTTTCTTGCTGATTATGTAGCTGACAACTGAGCACTCTCAGCATTAGTGGGAACAAAGTGACTAAAACCTTGGAGGTAATTTTTGTCTCTCTTGTAGGGGACATTCTGCAGGCCAGTGACAATCTATCACGTGTGATAAATTCCTATAAAAAAATAATAGAGGGGCAGGTGGTCAATGGTGAAGTGGATCTCCCTGGGATGTCTCTAGTGGAAGGTGAGTTCCTGGGAAGCCAGCTGTTTAATTTTTGAATCCTGCAATTCTAGGTCTTTTGAATGATGTTTCCTGTTTTGTTAAAGTAGCTTTTGATGGTTCTTGTGGCCAACAGTTTGTGAATCAGAGGGGAACAAGAAGGCTCCTGAGCAGTGGATAAACAGTTCTGGACAGGAGCAGCAGTGCTGCAGCTTTGCATTCTCCATTGCTCAGTCCATATTATTGAAACTTTTGATGACATCAGTAGCAAACCTGTTTGTGAGCAGTTTGTGTGGCTGGAAGTTCTCATACATTGTCATCTCCACATTTGTCCTGTTTCTTTATGGTGATGTGTAAGATGAAGATATTTTTTTAAAAAAACACAAGAGCTGAAGAGTAGGAGCTGGACCAGGGGCCCTTTTCCTGGTTTTGCAAGTAATTCCATTTGTGAATTCAGGCCAGTTGCCAACTTCACACTTCAACTTCACCATTGAAAACTCTGGACACGAGTGTGACAGAATTACCATTTGGGACTCAAACATTTTTGCTGCTGCCTGGCAGCATCTTACCGGGACAAGGTTGTTTTAAATATGAAGATTGAGATGGTATGAATTTCCTTCAGCTCTCCAGCTTTCTGGTAGCCTCTGTTTATTATAGTGCCCTAGGATCTCCCAAAGCCTCATCTGAGTTCAAAAGGTTTTGAAGCGATCATGAATTGTGAAGCACTGAAGCAGTGGTTGCAGCAGATTTTCATGTGGAAATTCTTTGTCTGTGTTGATTTACATAGTCCAGACAGCAAATATCCTTTCTCTGTTACAATGGGCCATAAGCCATGCTCAGATGAGGATCTAAACCATCTCTCTGCTAATTTCTTCCACACACTGGGTTTGCTCTGAGCCTTTTGCCTTCTTTCCTAGTAGTACTTGTCTCCTGTCTGCTGCAGGGAGTAACTCCACCAACAACCTCAACACCCTCATTGACCTTGCTGGACTGGACGTCAGCAACACCCCAACACCACCCAGCAGCCTGACAGCCACCCCCAGCACAGCCCCTGGGCCAGCTGAAATCCCCATCCTCCCTCCTCCTCCCCAGGCACTGGCACCACTGCGCAGCAGCTCCTTCAGCCAGGTGGAAACAGCACCCGCTCAGCAGGGCAACACAACCAACTCCCTGTCCTTGCTGGATGAGGAGCTCCTGTGCTTGGGTAAGACACTGAGGGGCCTGCAAAAGGACAGCTCAGTCTATCCTAACAAGGACTTACTTCTGCATTGTCCATGTTCCTGGCTTCCAGGGAACGCTCCCTTGCATCATTCTGAATATTAGACCTGGTCAGTGAGTCAGTATTAAAATCTCTTCCCAGAGCTGGCTGCAAGAAAGTAAATGTTTAGTGCAATTGCAGTCTGATCTCTGGGGCTGCTGGGACATGCTGTGTGTACAGGCTGCAGTTTGGGACAGATGAAGCCCTGATTGTGGGGTAGTGCTAAAGAAAGGTGCCTCAGAGAGGCTGTGCATAGGAGCCAGCCTGCAGGACGCCTGTCTGTGGAGCCCAGATGTGAGCAGCAGAAGGCAGTGCTAATCAGGATGGGTTAGAAGAGCTGTGTGCAGGGCAACACTGTGGCTGCTGATGCTTCAGTCGCTTCCTCATCATAGCCTTGCAGTCCGTGTCAGTATTCATCAGGTTCTTGGGCTCTGGCAGAGCTGAATCAAGTTTTGATGGTACTGAAACAGCAGCCAAGGAATGACACTGAATTCATTTTCTCCTCCTGTTGTTTTTCCCTCCAGGCCTCAATGACCCAGCCCCTACAGCAGGGAAGGAGACCTCGGAAAACAACCAGTGGAGCATGTTTGAGGTACAAAGGAAGAGCCTCAGGGAAGGGGGAGAGGAAGAGATTGTCCTTGTGGGAGGTCTCAGGACACACTGTCACCTTGGAGAAGCATGTGATCACACACTCAGGCAAAGGGGCTGTCTAACTTAGCCCTAAAATCTGGGATAGCTATGTTTAAACAGAGTAGGTGTCCCTGAACCTGGCTTTCTCAGTGTCCCATCTGTTCCCATGATGCTAGTCCTTGCTTTGCCTAAGTTATAGATCAGATGTAGCCCTGACTTAGGCTGCAGACTTTGCTGCTTGTCACCCAGCATCTGTTTTTGTGGTAAACCTCTGTCCCTCTGTAATAGAGCAGTGCCATCTCTGCATCAGGGCCAGCAGTGAGTTAGAGCATTTGCCTGTCCTCTCTTTCAGAATGAGCAGTTGGACCTGGATTTCTTTAATCTGAAGATGGTGACTGTTGCTTGCAACCCTGCAGGGAACGCTCTTCTCCATCACACATCACAGACCACGTGTGGGACATCAGCCACGCTGCCTTCTGCTTTCCCAGCCTCCCAGACTGCTCCCAGCATCCCAGCACCAAACTCAGCACCATTTGTATTTCCTGCTGTACCAGCTGCCCCTGCAGGGCCTCCTAAGACTATTCCAGCTGCTCCTGGGTACTTCAGCTCATCTGTGGGGAGCAACGTGCCACATAAGATGGATGCATTGGGACAACTCCTTGAAGAAGCCAAAGGGTAACCAAAAGTCCTGACTTGGCTTTGGCTGTGCAGTTAGGAAGCCAAGCTCACCGCAGTGCCAGATTCTCCGGGTGACTTTCAACTCCCTGGTTTGGTAGAAATGTGGGATTGGGATTTTTCTTCTCAGAGATTTCAGTTTACAAACTAATAGGAGTTTCCCACCTCTGGGAGGAAAAGGCAGGCAGAGCAGACAGCTGTACTGTTTTTTGATCCAAGCGCATGGTGTGAAGGGGAACCAGTTGAGGTACGGAGGCCTCGTTTCCTTCCTGACTTAGAGAAGTGACCCCAACCCAACCACCAGCCCTGTCCTTGTAGTTCTCCTCACGTGAGACCGTGCTTGACTGCAGGCTGCTTCTTTGTCCTTGTGATGTGCTGTTATCTCTGGCTATTGGTGAA
Source organism: Chamaea fasciata (assembly GCF_029207755.1). NCBI lineage: Eukaryota > Metazoa > Chordata > Aves > Passeriformes > Sylviidae > Chamaea > Chamaea fasciata. The sequence continues at coordinate 7,029,843 of NW_027094104.1, read as the reverse complement.
ATTCCTGCTTCACCTCCAGCTCCATTCACCACGGCTCTTCTGTCTCTCTTGCAGGAGTGCCACCCAAGGCATGGCAACACCTTCAGTGTTCCCTGGGGTTACTTTGCCAACCACTGTCACCCCTGCCCCATTAGCAGCACCTGCAGGGCTCCCAGCCCCTGCCTCTGGAGCCCCTCCAGCTCCCTTCCCAAGCAGCTGCACCGCTGGATCAGGAAGTCCTCTCTTCCAGCCGGCATCATTCCAGCAGCAAGGCAGTCCCATGAAAGCACCTGAAATTTCTTTGGCCAATGTCCATGTTCCCTTGGAATCCATTAAACCCAGTAAGTATTTCAGGTTTTTCACTTTGCTCTGGATATTTTTTAAAGGCAAAGCTTCTTGTCAAAGCTCATGAAATAGAGAGAAAGGATGAGCAACTCCAGCCAAACATCCCGATTTCCTGATGCTGCCTCAGACCATCTGCTGCAGCACGAACCTGGATCCTCTCCCTTCTCTCCCTGTGGCAGGCAGTGCCCTGCCCGTGACAGCCTACGACAAGAACGGGTTCCGGATCCTGCTGCACTTTGCCAGGGAGTGCCCGCCGGGCCGCTCGGACGTGCTGGTGGTGGTGGTCTCCATGCTGAACACGGCGCCGCTGCCCGTCAGGAACATCGTGCTGCAGGCGGCCGTGCCCAAGGTAGGGACACCGGGACAGAGACTGCATCCAGAGAGGCCTGGCCGTGGACTCAGGGGCTTGGGACAGCCTGGTCTGACCTTTCCATAGGCTGTGCTCTGCCCCTGTCCAGAACACAGAGGTTCTTGTCAGAGGTAAAAAACACTGAACAGGATAAGTCGAGATCTGCCTGTTCCTGCTGTGTTTTGCAAGCTGGGCTGGCTCTTGTTCCCTCATCCTCACTTGTGGGTTGATTCTCTTCTGTTTGGACGTGTGCTGTTGTCCCCCCAGCTGTACACGCATCCTTCATTGTCCCCAAGGCAGGAGATCATCACTGAGGTTCTGCTCTCTATTTCACTTGCAGTCCATGAAAGTGAAGCTACAGCCACCCTCTGGCACTGAGCTGTCTCCATTCAATCCCATCCAGCCGCCAGCTGCCATCACCCAGGTCATGCTTCTGGCAAATCCTGCAAAGGTGAGAGGGACACTGGGATTTATCCTGCCCTCTTCAGACACATTTGATATCGATTGAACTCCATGGAGGGGTGGGACCAAACATTTGAACAGCTACAGCTGTTGGTTCCTGAAAGTTTGGACTTGATGATCTTGGAAGTCTTTTCCAACCTTAATTATCTGTGATTCTACTGTGCCCTCCAGAAGTGGTTACTAAGGAGTGCTGGTGTTTTGGTTCAGGGCTAGAGGAGGCTCTTCCAACAGTCTTTGGCAGGGAGAGGTATGAGAAGGGGCAGTACACTTCTTCCAGCAAAAGGGCAAGGATCATGTCGGGTTCAGCTTTAAAGGGTAGCAAAGCTGCATCAGAAGTTTGACTCCCCTGTGCACTGAGCGTGCCTGGCTTTGCTGATAATTAGATCCATGCTAAATAAACTGGTGCTGTAGCAGTACTTTTGATGAACCAACAGACAAATGTCAGATCATGTCTGTTCCATCATTCTCTGAGGAAGTACTTGTGACCAGGCATTCAATGGGGTTGATGCTTGCTTTCTGCTGATGATGCTGAGAGCATCTGAGAAGCTGTTTTTCCTTGCTGTAGTCATTCATTCAATCAGCCAGCCCTGAAAGCCCAAAGCTGAAGGACTTTCTAATTGTTTGACAAATTTAGATGTTTATACTTGAGAATTACAACAAAAGTGCTCTTCAAGTATCAGCTGAAAGCTCTGAGATAAAAGGATGAATGTCAGGGGTTTAGTGGATGTTTGAAGAACTGTGTGGGTACATGAAGGTGCCCTCATTGAAGGGCTGCTTCCATCTCATGCTTACTGTGTTGCAAGGCATTTTTCAGAGCAGGAACTGTTTTATCTTCCTCCACATGATGAGGAATTTAATTTTTGGAACTTTTCCAGCAGCAGTCTTTAGGCTCTTGGGAGAGCAGCTGAACAGCTGGCCACATCTGTGGAGCCTATGCTCACAGGTCATTGATGCTTTTCTTGTTCTGCTCCATGCTAAGCAGTAAAAGTTTTTTGGTATAAAAAGTGTAAGGTGAATAACTGAGGTTTGTAAATAGCTGAACTCAGTGAACTTCACTTGAACCCTCCTGCCCCTGCTCTGTACAACAGAAGTCTTGTGCTCTCTGTAGAGCTGTCACAGTGAAGTGTTCTGTTCAGGGCTGTTGAGCTGGGACTGTTCTCACGTTGCTTTTGGGTTTTGTCTTTCCTGCAGGAGAAGGTGAGGCTGAGGTACAGACTGACCTTCACCCTGGGAGATCAGCCCAGCACAGAAGTGGGCGAAGTGGATCAGTTTCCCCCAGTCGAGCAGTGGGGGAATCTATGACCTTAGGACACTGCCAGAGACTCTGACAGGACCAGGGCAGGATCCCACAGGACTGGAATGGATGTGCCGTGGGGAGGGACACACATGCTATCCACTGGTGATGTTCAGCTTTGTTTACATGTCCTGACCACTCTGCTTGTAGCTTTAGTCCAGAATGTTGTGCCCCACATTTGAAGGGGCCCTGGAACACTTACGCCAAGCATGAACTGAGAGGCAGCCAGTGACAGGCAGTGCTGGCTGCTTTTACCTTGACCTCTGGGTGAATCTGGTTCTATCTTCCACTCTATTAAACTTGAAGTTATTGTATTTTGAGGGAAGAGCTGTCAGGAGAAGGGGACTTAGTTGGCTTTTCCTGCACTGCTGTCCAGAGATCCCAACAGGCTGTGGGGTGATGATGCCACAAGCTGAGTGCAGAGCCCTGACAGAGCCCTCCCTAGGACTGACCTCCTTGTGCCACACGGGCCTGTGAGCATGCTGAGCAATAATGCTGCTCCATGAGGGAATGCTTCCTTTTTTACACTGAAATAGCACTTAGCTCCCTTGCCCCTCTCCTGGTTCATTCCCAAGGGCCCGTGTAAGCATCCCCTTGCTCTGTGTGTGCCATACTGCTGTATCTCTACTTGTTATATTTATTTTACAGTGCTGGCTGCTGCCCTGGGGCATCCATTTGGGCAGCTGGGGCTGAGTTTTGTCTGCAAATGATTACACTGGTTTGGGTTGGTTTTTTTTTTTTTTTTTTGCCTTCATTGCATTCCACAGTGTGGGGAAAAGAGGAATTGCATAGTGAGGAGGAAAAAGGGCTGGAGGGTATTGATCAGTATTGGAGGAGGACAGCACCTGGAGCACAGAACTGTCTTTACAATCACTAGTCAGGGCCAGTGACTGAATCCAGGGATAAGGAGAGATGCCTCTCATGTCCCCTCCCACAGACAGTGTTACTGGTATAGTCAAATACTGTGTTTTATTGAGCTGAGTACAATGACCTACAAGATGTAAATAATAGAGCTGTAGGGTATTAAAACAGAACAAGCAGGCAGAGAAAGGAAGAGGCTCCCCCGGGCTGTGATGGGGCATGTGCTGGGTTAATGCCCCATTTTCTTTGATCCCTGTATTAAGTGGCCAAGTGCAATTGTCCCCACAAAGGGGAAAGCAGTTTTGCTGGACATCAGTGCTAACTGATGATCAGAAGAGTTGATCCCTTAGCTACAACCTCCTAGAAATGAGGTTTATATCACCATAACTTGGTTCCAGCAGCTCCTTCCTCCTTCTCAGTTTCCCGTCTCAAGCAGTGCCTCAGTGAGCTCTGAGACAGACTTGTAAATTAATGGGGGTTTTAAATACCCATTGATACAAGCACAGAGGGGTGCTTGCTCCGTCCTTGGACACTCAGCTCTGCGTTTCCAGCAGGGCTGACAAGTAACAGCTCTTCTTAAATGTGGGATAGGAGCAGCACAGAGAAAAGCAGTACACAGAGGCTCCTGCCTCATGTAGGAAAACTCCACAGGAGAACATGATGCTGAAATGAATGGTGGCTGTAAAACTTTGGCTGCAAACGCAGCTTGCAGTTATTGGTAGTTTAATTTTCTTTACTGTTGCAGAGGAAAATCCCTAGAGATGAAAAACGGGGGATTCACAAGCCTGAGGTCCTCCTAAGAGGCACCAGGCAGCTGCAGGAGCCCCTGAAGGTGGAATCCAAGCTTGTCCTGGTCTGAAGCCTGTGGAGACCTCAGCCTTGTCAGCTCCCTGATGTAGAAGGCAGGGGAGAGGGAGGGGTTGTTTGGATCCTAAAGAAAGCTGTCTGAAATTGATGGACTGGGGGATAAGGGAGAAGGAGAGAATTCTTTCTGCCTCAGCTATGTTCTTGCCAGCACTTTAGACACAGTAGGCATGGGGGCAGTGCCTGGGTGGTGTCTCCTGAGGAGCGAGGTCACCACTTCCCTGCACATGGATCTCACTGTGACTTGGAGGAAGGAGGGAGAGCACAGGTGCTTTCTGTGAACAGCAGCAGCCGCCCAGACACAGACAGGCACCACAGTCCTGCTGCAATGGAGATGAAACCATGAATGTTCCCTGTCTGTAGGGCGAGGTTCCTGCTTCATCCCCAGCAGTCCTGCCTGTACATACATCTTCAATGCGTTTGTGCTGCTGCATGTTGAATAAATCATTTTCCCTACCTGGCTCTGTGCTGGCCCTTTCTCTCGATGGCTTCTGCAGTGCGGTGCTGCTTCTGGAAAGCCTCAAACTCAAACTATCCACTCAAGACCTTCCTAAGCCAAAAACCTAAAACCCTACTGGTTTAAGAGGGTGGCCTTCATTTCTGTACTGGGTGTTAGAGGCAAAGAAAAGAAAAAATCCAAGGAAAAGCTGTAGTGAGGCTCACTCCACCAGGGGAGGACTGCCAGGCCAAGCTGGAACAAGCAGCTGTAACGTTTTGATGCAGCTCCTTCATAAAAGATTTTTAAAAAGCCTATGTAAAGTTGTTTTTGGAAGACAAGAACAAATGACCAAGCAATCTGCAAAACAAAACATTTATTCTTAGAAAAAGTCAGTTTATGTACAGCAAGCCCCAGAGGAAGAGGAACACCCTGCAGTCTTCAAGACCCTTCCACAGTGCCTTCTTTGACAATGACCCGTGCGAGGTTCCGTGCAAGAGCAAGTCTCAGCATTTCCACTTTGGTTGTCTCAATGTCATCATCCTGGAAGGGAGCAGAGCCTGGGTTAGGGGACTGCACACGGTGATGAGCTGGTGACAGGGTCTGTCTTGGGGTTTGGAAAGTAAAGATGCAGGTCGGTGAGAGGTATTTACCTGTTACAGGGACTTCCTGAGAAGGGCAAAAGCTACATTTCCTACATAATAGCTCAACCCAAGACAGCACTGCCAGCCTTTCCCTTCCCTGGATGCTGCAGGGCTTTGCATGTACAGCAAATGGTTCCCTGCTGTTCTTGGAATGCTCAGAGCCAGAGCTTCTGGGTGGCAACATCTCAGCTCTTCCCTGCCCATGCAGCGTGCAATTATATATCTTGGAAAAGCAGCATGGTCCAGTGCAAACCAAGAGAACGTGAGGAGTAGGAGCACTCCTGCACTGGGTTTGTGAATACTTCAGTCTCTTGTTGATGCTTCATTTGACTGCCCTGAACCTACTCTATCAGTCTCTGGGACTTGGGCTGTCTGTCTCTAATGCCATCACTAGGAATATAAATGCAGAGTTTCCCTCCCTGACCCTTCCCACAGCCCCCCTTGATTCATCATCCAGTTGTGCTCAGAACTGGGGCTACCTGAAATTTCTGCTTATCTGGATTCCCTGCTGTCAGGTCTTCTAGGCATCGCATCAACTCGTAAGTCTGCTCTGCTGAAAATATGACCTGTGGAAATCAAAGTATTTACTGAAAAAGACCAAATCTAAAGAGATCACACAGGCTGAGAAGATAATGCATTTGAAAGGAAGAGAATGCTTTTACACTCCCACAGATCCACTCTAACCCCTGAAATCACAGGATCCAAGAATAATTCAGGCTGCATGTGACTTTAAGAGGTCTCTAGTGCCACCTCCTGCACCAAGCAGGGTCAGCTATGAAGTCAGAGTGGCTACTGTGAGTCTGTAATTGCTGAATTGTCCTTTTCTTTATGGATCTTAAAGGAAAAACTGTGCTTAGAAGAAAGAAGCACTGGAACAATCTTCAAGCAAAGCACCCAAAGGAGCTGGATGCAGTGCGTGCTAAAATTACCAGTGCAGATGAACTCCGCTGCTGTTGTAAGAGCAGGGAACCGAGGTAAGAGTCAATTTATCCCTTCCTGGGTCCCTGTGTGTTCCCACTGCTGGGACACTTGGAACCGCCACGGACAGGTCCTGGCAGGAGCAGGAAAGGAGGGTCACCACTTCGAGCTCCCTTGTCAGGGTTCCTGTATCAGTGTGAACAGGACCTCACCTCCTTCTGCTCCAGCAGCGGCAGCGCGTCCGTGAGCAGCGTCATCCAGAAGGAGCAGGGGGCGATGTGAGCCGTCATCAGCGTCAGCAGCAGCCGCGCCGCCTCCGGGAACCGCTTCTCCCCGTACAGCCGGTGGAACTCCCGGTACTTCCCTGCCAGGGGTGGGGGAACGGGGCATCAGGGGCTGCTGGGCCTTGGGAGATCCGTCTGCTCCCACAAAGCCCGTGGCAGAACCACCCCCAACCAAAGGAGCCCAGAGCAGCCTGGTCTGGAGGACTGGGAATGTGGTGCACGAAGGAGGGTGACAACAGAGCCTCCCTGAAAGGGCAGCCAAACCCCGCTGCTGTTCTGGGTGAGCTGCAGGGTTTGCATCAGCCTGGTCAGTGGCCACTGCTGCCTCATGCTGAGTGTCCGCAGGGGAGTAATGCCCCAGTGGCTTAGAGAGCAGGGAGAATGTCCTTTTCGAGGTCACAAGAGTATCAGGAGGTCTGAAAGGTTGCACCGTCTTCCTTGGTTGTTTAAATGGAAACTGGAATTGCTATTAATAGGGAAAGTTCTGCATTTGTTAAGAATTAGTGATAACATCAATATCCAGCATGAGAGAGGAGTGTCTGAGGATGGAAGTGGGGTTCATTCTGTATCCACTGAACTGTCACAATAGTGGAAGTTAATGATTCTCATTCAGATTCACCTTGACTAATGCTTGAGCTCAAGGCAGAGTCATGGGGAAGTTGTCCAGCAAAGGTACACCTGATGTTCTAAAAACCCCAAGGGATAAACAGGCAGAAATATTTTCAGGCCTTTCAGGATTGTTTAGAAAGAGCGGAAAGGGAAATGGCTTCTCTGGAGCTGACAGTTACCAGATTATGCTGGGCATGCAGAGCTGAGGGATTACCAATTTTCTGAGTTATGTTTAGCTTCTAGACCTAACTTAGGATAAGCTTTAATGCAGGAAATTCAGTTTCCAAACTGAAGGAAATTCAGTTTTGCAAGCTGGACCAAGTGGAAACAGGTAAAACTCATGCTCACCCTCCCTGTAAGGGTGGGATCAGGTAGAGGGGAGTCAGTCCAATGCTGACTGCTGTTCCAAATTCCTATCAGATTCTGGCCCCTGAAATTGAGATCCCTGACTCACAGCATCAGAGAAATCAGTATCCTGGTTCGGTCCATGAATCAAACGCCACGAGCAGCTGCAGGTTACCACAGCCTGCCTTGTGCCAGGCAGAAGGAAGCTGTGGTACCTGAAGGAAATGAGCTGGAGGCCCTCACTGTCTCCTGGCACAAGTGCTCAGTAAGAGGACGGATGCAGGGCTCTTGTTCCAGTGAGCTTGACTGGCACACTGAACCCACACACCAGAGACTTCGGAGGACTTGGTAAAATTATAACAAGGTCAACACAACCTAAACCAGTGGATTACTCTTCCAATGAACCCCCTAAGGAAGCATTTGTTAGTATTCCAGAGCCCCTCAAGGTAGTGATACAGTCTGGAAAAAGAAGAAAGAAGTTTGGAGTGTCAGGACTTGGACCCGTCCTGCTCAGAGCAGAGCAGGAACCGGGTGTGAGGGCAGCGGTAAAGGCCACCCCTGGTACAAGCTGCATCCCAAACCACATTCACCATTTGCTTTCCCCTCACCACCAAACCAGGAGGTAGCCAGATGGAAGAAAGCATAAATCCAAGTAATTCCATGGAGTTCTCCACAACAGACCACCATGGACGCTGTAGGCAGCTCTCACCAAGGAATGTGAGACGGTCACTGAGCAGCATGGATGGGCCCAGATTGTCAATGAGGTCCAGGTCAGAGAAACACCCCCTTTCACAATAGTCCTTAAGGAATCTGGGGAGAAAGTGGAACACAGGGAAAGCTTAGAGGGGAGGACATCATCCACACCCATTCTGTACCTCCTAATCTCTTCCCAGAAAACTTGACTGTACAGCTCAGTTCCACTTCATCAACCTTCCCAAGGGTTTCAGAAGTTGTCAAACATTCCCTGGAAGTGGCCAAGGAACTGGTGTAATGTACTTCAAGACAGTTCATTGATTCTTCTGCATTCTGTGGTAGTTGAGATCTACTTTTAAAAAGGAGTAAGTGAAGGAAGGCAAGCAGGAAGCTGAGGCTGGTGGGTGCATAAGTAACACTCCCACTCTGCTCTGCTTTTCTGCTGTGCAAAAAAGTTGATAAGCAGCAGGAACAAAAATAATGCCAAAAGCTTTTCATCTGTTTTGTCACAGCTTCCATTGTGCTGCTTTCTGTAGAGGTGCTTCCTGTGATTTTTTTTCATCCTTCTGTTGAAGGAAATGTAATGATTCCCACTCCCTCAAAAAACAAACAAACAAAAAAAAAACCCAAACCTCACACTAGCAATCTCTTATCACTCAGATTTCCAGTGCTGAAGACAGAGTGTTGCCAGGCCACCTACCCAGAGTGTAATTTCAAAATTATACTCTTAACTATGCAGAGACTGGTCTCTGACTATTTCCAATTAGCAAAATCCACACAACATGGATTGTTAGAGATTGCAAAGCATCAAGAGTTGCCAGAGCTTTTGCTGAGACCTGAGCCAAGTGTCAGTACTGTCCTCACTTTGATAACAACCCTCCCATCCCAGACAAGGTCAGGAATTCTGAGAGGCTCATACAAAGCCAGGGACATGATAAAAACACTCTTTGATGTAAATTTTCAGTAGAAACAGTGAGATTTCTAGTAGAAACTGTGGCTTAAGTGACTCCCACTGACTTGTTTGGAGGTTGTGAGGTGAATTTGATTATAAATAACCTGCTGAAATACAGCACAAGTAGGGATTATCCTCCACCCAAATCAGCCCCCTGGGTCTCTGTCCAGCCCATCAAACAGCTGTCACAGCAGGTGAAGGGCAGAGGACAGAAGCTGTTAAATGTTTTTTCAAGCAAGGTCTAAGGGGGTTGGACTCTCAGATAAAGCCAATCTGTTTTGTCTTTAGATGTCAGGAAGGAAAACAACACAGAGAAGGCACAGCTGGGGTACTGCAGGGGAGAGCACCTGAGGGTGCTGTTTTCTGGTCCAGAAGGAAGTGCCTGGCCCCACCTGCAGGAGTTGGAGCTTTCCTGGCTCTTGACACAGCAGCCACCTCCCCCCTGTCCCCCCCAGCCTGGGAGCTGCTGGCTGAGCCTCACCGGTCTGAGATGAGGGTGGCAAACGCCGCGTCCTTGGCTCGGATGCTCCAGGACAGGGCAGAGCCCAGGCGGTTGTTCCGCAGAGCCTTCATGGCCATGATCTTACAGATGCTGCGCACTTGGGGGGAAACGCGGCAAAGGAGGGGGAGAATTAGTGTCAGTAGGTTCAGCTGGACCACTGCAGAACAGGGAGACTGAAAATGCACCACCTTGTTCGTGCATCTGCCTCTGCTCACAGATCCTCAGCACCTTGAGGGCCTTCTGCTCCGTGCTCAGTGGGATGCGCTCGATGTGCAGCTCCAGGTACACCCGGCCGTACTCCGGGCAGTGGTCGAAGTAATCCACCCCCAGCTGCCACAGGCTGAGAGAGGGGAGAAATCACCACCATTCCAACCCCAGAGATCTTCAATGAGCACAACAGAAAAGCCCCAAGGAGAATCCGAGCCTGCATTAGTAACTGTTAGCTCTGATTAACTTTGTATTCATTCCTGAAGTGGCTTTTCCTTTCTACCCCATGCCAGTTCCCTTAAAATAACTTTGAAATCCCACAGCTTTGGAATTTGTGCAGCTCATAAGAACTTCAGAGCAAGGCACTCTGCACAGTGGCAGGAGTGGCTGTGCCCAAGTCATGAAGTATGAAAAAGTACAGACAGCTTTTGTCTCCATTCAGGAAGGGAAATGTGCCAATCTTGTGCAGTCCCTTAGGGACACCTCTGCTGAAATTCTAACAGGGACTGCTCTAAGTTTTTCTCTTTTACTTCATGAGCATGCAGTTATTTGTTTTGGCTGACTCAGTCTAAGTCTGTCCTATGAGTCATAAAACAAAACTTGGTACCTGTGATGGGAGAAGAGTCCTGAGGCATACTCCAGCAGGAGGAATTCACGCATGTTTGAGCCAAAACTGGGAGGAAAGAGAGCAAATATCCAGATATTATTATCTGCATCTCACTGGAAAAATCAGATGACTTTATTTCACAAGTACTGTAAAATTCTGCAGCATGTTTTCTTTTGGTTCTTTTTTTCTCCTCTGGGCTATTTTAATCAGCTTTATTCAAATAATGCAAATAAATACTTACTAGAGATTGTGAGACTGCAGGAGTTTGCAGTGATCCAACAGGTCAGTCAGATGAGCCACAAACCACCAGTTGCTCAGGACAATGCTGTGTTTGAAGCAAAAGGAAAAACTAAGCCTAACACTGCCAGGGTCTGTATCAGATTTTCCACAGGCATTTCTTACCAATACACAGCTCTGTTACAGTCCAAGGTCTGGCTGCAATGTCCGAGACCTAATGGAATACTTTTAATTGCTGCCAGCTTCACGTATTTTTGCTAAATTATTTTACAAGGATGATCAGGGTTCTATACCCATACCCTGCCCCAAATGCACAGAAGCAATACTGTAGACTAGAGACTCAAAAACCTTAAAACTCAACCTGCATTCCTTGATCACTTGATGCATCTCAAATTCAAAGGCTGCCATTAAAATCAGGTCTAGAGGCTCAGGGCTGCTCTCTCCACCCAGGAACAGGTCCATACTAGACTGTGGAATGAGATGACAAAGACATGATAAATGCAGAAGCAAGGCATTTATTTGGATGTAGCAGTTATTTTTTGGGAAATAACAGATCACAGGGGCTGAACACATTAACAAAATGGAATTTTCCTCATTTTAGCATAAGGGAACTGGGAAAACAATTTGCAGGAACAAGACTGGCAACGTTATGACACTGAAAAGTGGGTCTTCAATAATTATCTGTCAACTTTATCACTCTCCCAGTCCTTTTACAAACTCCAGACAACATCTTACAGGCATGTAGTTGCTCTAAGACTTTTCCTAAGTTTTTCTTTCAGTGCAGTAACCCTTGTGTGCTCGAAACAGTGGAGAATATTCGAGTAATTGTGTTTCCTACCTGTGCATAGAACCGCAGCTCCATCGGCTTCACCGTGGGGTGGGAATACAGGAGCCGGGTGACCAGGAAGTGATACCACGTGGTCATGAGCTCCTTCTTCTCCAGAATGGCATCCTCGTCTCCCAGCAGGATCTAATGGGATAAAAACACGGGAGGAATGCTGCAGACTCAGCAATGGACACTGCTGCACTCCAGCCCTCCAGAGGCATCACTCCTGTTCTGCAAAGGTGAGAATTTATTCAAAATTACATAACAAAGACCTTTCTCACAGCCCAGTTTCCAAATCAGCCTTAAGGCCTTGGACAGGGAGAGAAACCCATCTGCCCAGGCCGGCAAACCACCAACAGAGGACACGAGACATATCAAAGTTACTTATGGCCACACTGGGCTCCTGAAATCCACAAGGATGGATTCAATGCTTTAGTCCAAAGTTTCCTTTGTTCCCAGCAAAAACACACCTTGCAGATGGACTCCATGTGGGGATTGGAAGCAAAAGTTCCATCCTGTAGATACCGCTGACATTCCTCGTGCCAGTGCTGCCACTTCAGCTCCAGCTCTGTCAGTGTCTGGGTGTTGCTAAGCTGAACAGAGGGAATAAAGGAATACAGGGAATAGAGGAAACACCAAGTCAAATCACAGCAGGCTCTTGGCCAAACTCACAGTCAGTCCTGATAAAAAGCTAAACTTAAGGCTGCCTGTCATCTTTCTATGTTGATTTGTCACCTAACAGACTTTTATCTGAATTGTTGGTCTTTGGGCAATTCGAGAACACAAATATTGTTACTGTAAAGGAGTAAGACTGAGATGTTCTAAAGGGGAACAAACTGTTACAAGGGACACAACCGAGGGGCCTTTCCCAGCAAACTACATGAAAAACCACGCTTTTTACATACACTGGGCACAGGCATCTTCTTCATCAAGTCATCCAAGATCTTGTACATGTTCCTGGATGCGGGATTGGCACTGGCTTCCTTGGAGAGCAGGTGCCGCGCTTCGTCCATCCGGCCTTGGAGCACAAAGACATCCACCTGCAAAAACCCCCTGTCCATGAGCTCCACACTGGGCAAGATTATGGAACACCCAGGAAAGGGATCAGAGAGCCATTTTAACCTGTGATTCAGGCAAGGGGAGTGGAGTTAAAATGTTTAAACAGTAGGCACTGCTTATTCAAGTAACAGCGTAAGGCTTGCCCTCTCTGGGCCATGAAGGATGAGAATGGAAATGAGAATGGCTTCATCCCAAAGCCGACACAGGCAGACAGCAATGAGGTGTTGTGTCCAGCAGGGAAGAAGAAGAAGGAAAGCACAGACATGAATTCCTGTTGTATAAGAATCTTCCAGGTGGTGATACTCACCACATTCCAGAAGAGCTTGTGTTTGGATGGACTCTCACTGCTCAGAACTTCCCGGACCATGCTGTCCACGTCACACACGTGGAGCCGCACCCAGTCCAGGAGGCGCAGCAGGAGGGGCCCAGCTGTGCAGACACATTTCCCTCTGTCAGTCCCCATGTGCTTGTTCCCAAACTGCTCTCACACATTTCGTAACAGTTTGACATCACTAGGTAGGATTTACTGACTGGATTTCTACCTGCCACCCCCAAATTACAGAGTTCCTTGAGCAGAGAGGTCCTGGGAGTACCCAGCCTCTGACAGGTTTTCCTGTGGCCACATGGTTCAGTAGAAAACCCAAATTTGAAGAAATAAAAAGTGAGTGATCCAGATCAAAAATCCTGCAATGCCAAGAGACAAATAGAATGTTTCTGTTTATTTTAGCATAATTCCATTATTACTAACTGAATAGAGGAAGGAATTTGCCACTAGGTGATCAATTTAGATTAAGTAATCTATAATTTGTGAATCTCTCCCGAATTCTGGGACTCTGTAAGTAGCACATTTGTTTGCATAATATGATTTCCTTCAAAAATTATTTCCTACTTTAATATGTAAAACAGACTGACTTCAAAAATGGCAACCTAAAGTCAAGGGAGTTGTATGAGAGCTGAGTAAATGTTAACTGGTATCGACACATTTAATGCTTAAAGACATGTTTAAGTTTATACATAAAACAGATTGGCAACAACTTTTGATATCCCTCCTCTTCATAACTGTTCTGACAAAGAAACAATTTAAATCAGAGTGAGGGAGAAAAGTAGAAGGCAAATTGACTAGCCTGACATAATTCAATATAAAGAAGGCAATTAACTGAGGCAGAAGAGGTATTAAAAGGCTTATAGACAGTCTCCATATCTCTAAAACATGAAACTGTGACACAATGAATATGACATACATTTTAAGCAACTAAATATGCAAAGAAGAAACCCTTCAGTCCACAGCAGGATAGTTCACGGCTCACCTGTAGCTGCCTCAACAAACAGAATCTCACACAAGTTCCAGATCAGCTCCATTGCAGAGAGAATGGAAACCTGAAAGAAAGCAGGGCCAAGTTTCAGAGCTAGTCATTATTCCAGTTGGGTATTTTAACCACACAAAGGCATCCGCTGTCCACAGCAACCAGTTCTTACAGAGAAATATCAGACTGACATTTTAGAGATAAAAATTAAGAGACACAGGCCACAGTTTCACACTTCTTTTGGTCAGAAAACACTGACACTGTGTTATGAAATGCAGCAATAATCTGCCACCAGTGAGCAACCTAACTGGTCTTATTTTCAGCCTTTCTGCACTTCTAAGACTCAATACAAACATCAAAGGAAGAAAGAACAGCCAATGAAGCAACATCACTACAGCTGATGGGACAAAACTGGTGTGAGCACTCAGCTCTTCCCAGAACATGCCATGGATCTGACAGCTCACCGTCAACACCCAGAGGTTGCTACAAGGCTCAGATGCAGCTGATTGGAATCTGAGAGTTTGAGAGGTGAAACACCACAAAGCAAGTCTGAGACTTTTCTTGTCAGCTTTGGGATGACAATAAAACATCACATCTACAACAGCAAATATGCTTATGACATGGCAGTGAATTGAGGTGTTTGGCATCTTTATTGTTTTAGAAGTACGGGAATTAACTATTTATTCCATCTATTCTTGGTCACGAACTGCATCTCATACACAAGGCAAGAGTTAAATCTGAAGTCCCTCATGCCACAGTGGTGGCCTGGTGAATTCACCAGCCAGTAATCCACATTCAACCTGACAGGACTGCAGATTACCTGAGTGCTGTATTGGCCTTGCAGCGCAGGGTCCCGCGTCGAAACTGAGGGAAAAACAAGGAAAGTCAAAGAGCAACATATTTACCTTTGACAGTCCCTTCTGAGCTTTGGTAGCTTTCCATATATCTGCCACATGAGATACGAAAAGGCTGCAAGTCCCCAGAAAATCAGTTACAGTATGGTGGGAAAAAAACAGTCCCTGACCAGATTTACAAACCAACTTGGAAATCTCCAGCATGGAAACAGAGTCTTGGTAATAACTGAAACCCACACATGCTATTGTACAGTAGTTGCAATAAGTTACCATTACAATCCTACTTTCGTAATTGCAACTGGTGTTTTCCTGCAGTAAGAGAACAAACTTACCCGCTGCCTGGTGCATGTCCTCCATGCAGGCTCTGATCACTGACCGGTAGTTTTTACTCACTTGAACCAATCTGCCAAACACAAAAAGACTTTGGTGGGAGGGAGCTGTTGGAGTTTTAGTGTTATGTCCCCTAAAGCCTTGCAAGTTTCTCTGCAGCAGCAGCTCTCAGAACCTGGGTGGATCCAGCTGGAATCAGTGAGACTGTGTCACACTCTACCGGCGTAGTTATTGGAAGGATCCGAAGCTTAATTTGTAAAATCTCCCCAAAATGGTCGTTCTGTCTGCCCCGCTGCTGATTCCAGAGCTGGTATAAGCAGCCTGGCCAGCGGCACTTGCCTCACCGGAGGCGTCTGTCGGCCCTTGGCGTTGGCCCCCGGCTGGAGAATGGGCGGCGGGTGCCTCCCACCCTCCCCATCCACTCACTGCGCCTTCCGCGACTTCCCCGCCAGCTCCTCCTCGCTCCGCTGCAGCCCCATGAAAATCCCGTGCGACTCGTTGAAGAGTTTCCGCAGGGTCTGGATGTAAATGTCCTGATCTCTGCGCACCACGAAGACGCGGGAGGAGCTCGGCGCTCCATCCTCGGTACCTGCAACAGAGTCCGTCAGCGCCGGGGCAGCAGCGCCCGCCCTGCCCTCACCCCAGGATCGGGACGGGCACCGGGAACGGGACCCACCAGCGCGGCCGAAGAGGGTCTCGCACACCAGCACCTCCGCGGGGCCCCAGGCGAAGCAGAGCTGCCGGGACGACGAGTCCGCGCCCGGCACCACCTGTGGGGGGACGGCGTCGGTCAGCGGCGCCCCGGCCCCGCACCGCCCACGGCCCCGCACCCCCGGCCTCGCCCCGCCCGCCCGTCCCGCACCACGAGCGGCGGCTCCGCGTCCGGCTCGTCCATGGCGGCGGCCGCGCCGCTCCCGCTCCCGCTCCCGCTCCCGCCCGCCGGGGCTGCGGAGGCCCCTCCGGGCTGCCCGCGCCGCTGCCTGCGCGCCCCGAGCCCCGCGCCCCGCCCGGCCGCTGCCGCCCCGGCGGAGCCGCCGCCCCGCGACGGGACGGGACGGGACAGCGAGGGGCCGCGGGTCTCCGCCGGCTCGGGGCAGGCGCCGCCGCTCGCCCCGGAAGCGCCGCCCGTTCCCGAGGCCCCGCCGGGGCGGGACGGGCTCCGCTCCGCCCCCGCCCGAGCTGCCGTCCCTGAGCGCCGGGGAGGGCGGGGAGTGCTTCGAGCGGGCTTGGGGGACGGACAGAGGGACGGACGGATGGATGCCACCCCATCACTATCTGCCTCCTTTTCTTGTCAGAACAGACTGAGTGCTGCGTGGTAGCATTGCTGGCCCTGGGTTTGTAGTGCAGTGATGTAGTTGGTCCGTCAGCGTTCACAGATTCACCAAAGGGGTCAAGTTGGAAGCACCACAAACTCGGGTCCCAACTCCCTGCTCCAGCGGGCTCATCCCAGAGCACACGGCACTGGATTGTGTCCAAACAGTTCTGGAATATCTCCAGTGAGGGAGACCCCACACCCTGCCTGATCTCTGTTCAAGAGCACAGTCACTCGCAGTGTTGTTTTCATGCTCACTCCATTGACCGATTGCTGTGTAACAACCAGTGCCTCCTATTTCTTTATGCATGTCAAACAGGTAGAGAAGCCTCTGGGATGCTGAAGGTGATGCTTTCTGGAGCTCTTGGGCATTGATAAAGCTGATGAATCGTATTATGTGCTTTGACCAGTGAGTTGTGTGCAGGTTGGGGAAGGACTTGAAATGAAGCAGGATCGCAGCAAGAAGAACTGCCATCGAGCCTCACTCACTCACTGCCTAAGGGTCCAGGAAGAGGTCAATATCCCCTGGACACCGGGTAGAGGTGCCTTCTGAGGTTGCTGGAGGCTCATCACCCTTCTGCTAACGCTGGGAGCTCACCTGTCATGGTATTCAACTCAATAACCTGGTGTGATAAAACACTAACAGCACCCTGTTCCTCTCTTTCCATTCCGCTCTCCTTCCCACTTTTGTCTACTCACTTTTTGCCTGTGCTAACCAATAACCAAGTTTTTCAGCAATAACCTTTTTAAGACAAGTATTAGCAGTGCTGCTTTGCTAGTCTCACAGCTGGAACCAGTCCCACTTAAGCTGGTGCCTTCCCAGGACACTCACAAAAAATTAACATTTCAAGATAATGTAAATCTTTTGCTGTCCTTGTATGACAAATGCTGCAAAACTCCAGAGCTAAATTGCCCTTTCTTACTTATCAGCTGCTGCATCCATCATTTCCAAAAAAAATAAAGCCAGCAGTTATCTCTGGGAAGAGCATGTCATGTAACCAGTCACACTGAGAAAAGGAAGTGGTGTCTGTTCAGGTCAGAAGGAATGAATTTTTGCAGGTTGAACAAATTAAATACTTAGAAAACTGCTTGAGAAGCTGAAGACTAACCAATTTTAAATTCCTCACCATTTATCATGAGTAAGGGTCTGTGTTTTATTATTTGAGGATGTGGCTGTATTTGAATCCCTGCTGTACAAAGTCAAATTCACCTACTGTCTTACGCAGTGGTGCTGCTCTGTGCTGCAGACTTCTGAGGATGTTAGTGGACATTCCTAGATCCAAAATACCATTCCACACATCACTAAAAGGCTCTTGATGCAAATCAAAACCGTATGTCTGAAAACCCAGCAGTACAAGGCCTCCTGCCACTGTTCCTCAAAGCTAAGGTGATGTTTTTATAACTGCAGCAGTTTCTTGTGAGTGGCAAAATATATTTAGAATATCCATGTAACCTGTGTAGGGATCCACCATGGAGGAGGTGGATCTAGGAGTAGGACAGTGTCCTCTGTTGCTCCCTGGTCCATCTGTGTAAAGAAATTCTGAAAGTTGGAACTCTTTGATGTTCTCCTGCTGTCTCTTGGCACACAGCATCCACTTTGCTCACTCTCTAAAAGTGTCAGAGGTTTTTCATATCCGCAGCATCTGTTGTTCTCAAATGAATGATTCCTGGGGAAATCATCCTGGGAAAGGTGAGTTTTAGTATGAAATCTTGACCTTTTTTTTTAGTCCTCTTGAACACTGGCTGGAGTTCTGCTCATATCTAGAAGGGAAACCTTCCTGCTCACCTCTCAAGGAGGCTTCTGTGTTTCTCCAGTCCACATAATTGAGCAGAACTGGGAATTTCCATGTCAGCGTGGAACTTCACATTGCTCAGAAAGGCTCTGGAGTACAGGCTGTGGGTCCAGCAAGGAAAGCAAAGAGAAATTGTGTGGTTTACAGTCAGGAAGGAAAAGGAAAAAAAAGAAAAAAAAAAAAAAGGATCTGATGAGGATAGGAATTACCTTGTGCAATAGGATGTTTGGAAGCTATTTGAGGAACAGAGGGAATGATCACCATCATGAACACGGTAGGCAGAGCACAGGCAGGGCTGTAGGCAAAAGGTATTTTCTATTCCCAGGGCTAAGACAGAATTAATGAAGAGCAAAGTCTGAGTAAAGCGCTCAGACCCGCAGGGTCTGATCCAGTAACCCAACACATTTATTTACACCTCTAAATTACTGTTTGCTTTCGGTTCTTGCCTTGGACTCAGTGCAAAATAACACCCAGTTCTAAAGGGGCTGGAGCTCTTTTTGTAGACTAATGCTTGCTGATGTGCAGGAGCATACACCTTCTGCCTGTAGCTGCTTTGTTGTCAAAAAAAATAATGTTTTAAAATCCCAGCATGAAGGGCATATATATGGAATGCCTGTGTTCCCTGCCCTCTTCATCAGAAGGTGGAGAATTAAGCCAAAGAGCACTGCAAAAATCTAGATTTTTTCCTTATAAAATTGCAGTACAAGAACGAAACAAAGCATGGAAATATTTTAAGAAACAACACGTGGAATTTTTTTCTCCCAGAGATGGAATTGCTCAGGAATTCTCACCGTGATGCTTGCCTTCCGCTCAGTGTACTAAAGAAGAGAAGCTCGGAGGGACAAAAAAGCTTTGCTTTGCTCCCCTCTGCTTTAGCGCAGACCCTCCTGCAGGAGTGGGGCCTTTGTAGTTCCCAGTGTAGCTTCTCCCCCCACCGCTCGCTCCCAGGGCTGCCGTCGGACCCGTTTCTTTGCAGGTTTTAGCACTAATTATTGTCAGCTCCAGTTTCTCAGAGTTTCCACTGTTGCTATGTAAAAAGAAAAGCCACACAGAGATGAGGTTTGTAGAAACCTGCTCTGTGATTTGGAATCTGTGTGATTGGTAGTGAGACCAGTGCTGGTGCAGCTGAAGCCGTTTTCAGCCTTTCTGAGCACGTCTAACTCCCATATGTTCTCATAAATTCTAGAGTATTTTCCTGTCCTTTTTAGCACATTTGTTCTATTTGTGATGCTGCCTTAATGGGTATCTCACTTGACACCACTCCTGCTTTCAGTTCTTTCATGCCATGCTCAGGCCTTGGCCAGTTTCATCCCACCTCCCCAAAAAATCCTCCTCCTGGACCTGTAGCACAGGGATCTTCAAGGAGAGAGGGGGAAGAAGTGACAGGAACAATATAGAACAGGACCATCAAGCCCCATGATGCCCTTCCTCACACTTCTCTGTGATGTTGCATGGTCTCTTAAAAACAGAACTTAAGGTCCATTGGGAATTACAACTCATTTTTTGTTCTGTGAAGTACCCCATGGCTTTGGAGTTTCCCTTTAAAAAGCCATGGATGAGACAGAAGGGTGGGCATTAAGGTGCTTTGTTTCCTTGTTCTCACTAGTAGTTCTACTTCTTAGTGGTGATGATGGACTTTGAGAAGGTCCAAACCAAGTGGCCCATTGCTTTTCAGAGCTCAAATGAAAGGAGAAGGGAGATCATAGGAGCCTGAGGCATCACACATGAAGGGGGATTTGGGTAGAAGCACATGGTCTTCCCCAGACAGAGTGCTTCTCACCTCCCAGTACCTTAAACAAATAGAAAAATAACAGGATGAGTAATTAAACACAGTGAAAACAGGCAGGATCAACTGATTGATCTTCTGATGATAAATCAAGTAAATTGACATAGGTAGGAGTGGAAAGCAGAGCTCAAAGGAGGATCTGTTTGAGTGCTGTCACAATTTGAAACAGCATCTGTTGCCTTCTTGGGTCAAACGCTTCAGTGCCTGGGATTTTTTAAGAACTGACTGATTAAAACTCTTCAGGAGGAGTAAAATACTAAAACAAAAAGGTTTTATGAAATTTCAGGCTAAATTTTCGACTACAAGGGATGGTAAAAGACTTCACTGCTCACGTTTTGTGGAAGCTCAGGCGGCTGCCTGGGCCATCCTTCTGCCACAGGTAGGGCCATGGCTGTGACATTTTCTCAACTGGGTACTTGGATAAAGGTTTGGCTTCAGCTTCCTCTGCCCAGTGGGTGTTACTCATCTGCAATTTCCAGAAAATTGCAGTAAAAATCCAGTCTGTGCTCAGAAGGAGGGAGCCAGAATGTGAAGTAACATTATAAAGGCAGAGGAGAGGGACCAGAACTGACGGTGAAAAGCAAGTCTACAGCTCTGCCCGTAAGTGAAGTGTCTCTTCAGTCAATATTTCGCTACATGAGCAGTTTATTCTGGACAAGGAACATCTCTGAAATGGTGCAGAAAGTTTTGGCCTGCCAGGAGTAGGAGGTTTGTGACCACACGGCCACCTTGGTGTCACAACCAAGAGTGCTCCCACGCAGAGCAGCACCAGCGTGGAGTGATGCACACCTGGAAAATCCATCCGTGGGGGACTGACAGGGATCATTTTCGTGGTGTTTCTTTTCCATCTATGTGATGCAGAGAAGCATTTGACAAATGATAGCGGCGAGTGTAATGCTGATGAAAAAAGGCACAGGAACCATTTTGTGTGAATCTGTGAAATCTCTGGAGTTATTGAAAATTTCCTCCTCCCTTCCACTGGGATGAATTTTAAGAAATCACATAATTGGTGGTGTATCCTCTGATTTATGTCACTTATGTAGTGTAATTGTTGGGGCGCTGCAGGTGCTCTGTTCCCTCACAGACGTGGCATCTCTCCCACGACAGTTTTGGGAGGGCGGCCACGCTATCGGTGTCCTCCGTAACACAGCGAGGGGCACAAGCAGGACGGAGAGGTTTGATGAGGCAGTGACGAAGGAGATCACAGAACCTCAGGATCAGTGAGGTGGGAAAAGGCCTCTGAGATCGGCGAGTTCAACCTGTGCCCCAACGCCACCTCATCAGCCAGACCACGGCACCGAGTGCCACATCCCCTCTTCCCCGACACACCGCCAGGGACGGGGACTCCCGCACCGCCCTGGGCCGCCCGTGCCATTGGGCTGAGGGTGGTCACGGAAGGTGTGCGTGCAAACACCACCGTGCGGGGCACCCAAGGGGCACTGAGGGCACCTGTGGCAGGCGGCCCGGCGGCTTTGAGGGGATTTAAGATTTGAGGGGTCCAAGGCTGCTGGGAACGGCCCGGGGAAGTTGTGTTGGGGAAGGGCGCGGTGCGGGGCGCGGTGCGAGGCGCGGTTCGGGGCGCCGAGGGCGGCCCGGCGGCCATTTTGCGAAGGACAATGCCCGCCGCGCGGGGCGGGGCGGGAGCGCGCGCACGCAGCGCGCACGCAGCGCGGCCGCGGGTGCGCGCGCCCTTCCCCTCCCGCCGCCGCCGCGTTATGTAACGGCCGCGGGGCGCGCGCGCGCTCCCTCCGCCCCCCCGGTCCCCCCCCCCGTCCCGCCTCGCCCCCCCGCCCGGCCCTGCCTCCGCCCCCTCCCCGCGTGCCGGGGCCCAATGGGCGGCGGGAACGCGCCCGGGGGGGAGGGGAGAGCGCGGCGGGTGCGCGCGCGCACGGGGCAAGGCGCGGCCCCGCGGCTGTGCGTGCGCGCTCCCGGGCCCCCCCCGCCTTCCCCTCTCTCTGTGTCCCTCTCTCTCCCTCTCTCCGCCGCGCTCGGCCGGCTCTGCCCCCCCTTTGTGCGCGCTCCGAGCCGCCCCCGCATCGCCGACTCGCCATGGCCGACGAGAAGCCCAAGGTGAGGCCGGCGCGCTCCGCAGCTCCCGCCGCCGCGCTCGGCCCCTCAGGCGGCGGCTCCGGCCCGCAGCCCCCGCGCCGCCTTTGCGCGCCATTTTCCTGCGCGGGTGGGGGGGCGCCGAGACCGCGGCTCCCGGGGCGGGCGGGGGATCCCCGGGGAGAGGGGGAGCGAACGCGGGCCGCCTTCCCGCCCTCCGCGGGGAGAGAGGCAGGTCTGGAGGCGGTTTTTGCTGCCTTCCTCCTCCTCCTCCTCCTCCGCGGCCGCAGCATCCCCGCCGGCCTCCTCGGCAGCCGCTGCCCTCACGGCTCCGGCCCCTTTGTGCCGCTTCTGGCCCCGCTGGGGGTCGGGGGGGCTGCGGGGGCTCCGCTCCGCAGGGCAGGAATTAACAGAGGCCGCCGCCGGGGGGTTGGCTGGGTTTTTTTATTTTTCTCTCTCTCTCTCTTTTTTTTTTTTTTTTTTTTTCCCTCACCTCTCCTTCCTTTTTTTTTTTTTTTTTTTTTTTTTTTTTCCCTTCCCTCTTTCCCTCCCCCACGCGATTTATAAACCGAGTTGGAAGTGGCGGAGGGCGCGGTGCCGCGCGCGGGCTGACACATGGCGGGACCCGGCTCCCAGAAAAGAGGGAAAACAAAGCTGGAACGGGGGTGCCGGGCACCCCCGGAGCGGAGCAGCCCCGATCCCCGGCCCCCTGCCCTGAGCCCCGGCCAGAACACGAGGGACCGAGCTGGAAGTTGATCTCCGCAGTTTTCCGCTCCGAGAGGGTCGGGCTGCTTGATGTGGAGTTTTTTTTTTTTGAAACGTTTTCTGAAGGAGAAGACGGGCCGCTTCTGGTTTTATCACCGTTTCAAATATAGCCCTTTAAAGTATCTGGGAAGTTTGTTGGTTTTTTGGGTTTTTTTTTTGTTTTGTTTTTTAATGAGGACGTCAAACGGTAGGAAAAAGTTTAAGATGCAATGAGAAAGAGCCTTGCTGCTGGTTGGGATCGCAGTTATAACACAAATCAGCTATAACGGGTCATAGTTAGAATATAGGTAACTTAGGTAACTTAATTCCTTTCAGTGGGAGCACTGGTGTTGGGTATTGTGCTTTTGATAGAAATAACTTTTTTTTCTTTTTTTTGCTCCCCAATCTGTTTCTGAACGCCGGACCTGGTAAATTCTTCACTGCTAAATTTCCAACCTGCAGAATGACAGCTAATATCGGATTTTTTTTTTTTTTTTTTTTTTTTTTTTTTTTTTTGTATCTAGCTATTTTTCTTTAAATTTTCAACTGAGAAGTGCTGACCTTTATTCCCTAATTCAAGGTTTCAAGTCAGTAAACAGCTCTAATATCTTTATTTCCTCCTTTTTAATAACCTGTTGCACTTTGGTAAAATGTTAACTTCTTGTTTCGTACCTTTTTTTAAAAAAGTGTTGGTTGTATTTTTTTTTCTTCTTTTATTTCCTCTACAGGAAGGAGTGAAGACTGAAAACAATGACCACATTAATCTGAAGGTGGCAGGGCAAGATGGGTCTGTGGTGCAGTTTAAGATTAAGAGGCACACACCACTTAGTAAACTAATGAAAGCCTATTGTGAACGACAGGTATGATCTCAGGAGGAGAACGGTGTCTGGGGGAGAGCTGCTCTCCACAGGGATAGAGGAAGGCACTTAAAGTCTTAAAACTTAAGTAAATATGCCGAATGATAGAGATTGAACAGAAACTAATTGTGCTGTGGGGAAGTGTGTTGTCCTTGGGGTCTGTTGCAGGGTAGACTGAGAGGGTTGTGACAGGAAATGGGTGAAATAAAGATCTGGTGTCATCTCTGAAATCTGCATTTGTAGGTGGAGGCTTCTGGGAGGTAACGGCTGCTCTGCTGCTCACAAGTGTTAGTGTGGAAAGGCTGGGTTTGGGGTGTGCTTAGGGGAGAGTTAAGTGATAATCAGGGATTTTTATAGCTCTGAGTAACTTCTTGGACTGCTCATTGACTTGTGATTTATTAGCTTCATTGTACTGAGGTGAGAAGGTACCTTGAGAAGGAGCTGGTACATTTAATGATGAACTTTTTTTTTTCTCTCGTGCCCTGGTTGACAAATGAATCTTCTGAGAGACAAACACACTCCTGGTATTTGGTGATGTGGTGGCAGCTGCAGGCAGTCTCTGAGGCTGCAGGCAGCTATTGCAAGTTTTAAAAACACCTGTTTGAGTAGAGCTGTGGAACTCTTCCTTCTGAAGCTCCTGATAAGGGAAATTTTGTCTCAGTTTTGTCTCTGTTATCATGTTTCGTTGTGTTGTTTTTGTTTTTTTTTTAGTGACTGTCTGCCTTTAAAAAGTTCTAGCTCTACAAAAGTGTTCAGAATTTGTGATTTTTAAATTTTTTTAAAAGATAAATATTCAAAAATACTATTGCATGCAATAAGGTCAGTATAAGATATTGGTGCAGCTATTTCATCTCCAGGAAAAAAAACCCCTGTGATTCACATAGAGAGTGGTAAAACCCCTTGGGTCTACCCTGTGCCACAGCAGATAAGAGTAAAGACACAAAAAATTTGCTCTTGCTGAACATGTGAATATGTTCTTGTAGGAGTGTTCTGTGGAGAAATTAGTGAATGTTGGAAGCTGTGAGTTTGTTTTTCCTACCTCAGTCAAACAAACTCTTGTTATATTTTGCCAATCACTAGGTTGCTTTTTCCAGTCACAGAGTGCAGTTACATTATCTGTCTTTTAGGGAATTTGAGGATTGGTTATTTGTCTATAAAGTCCTGGCATATAAAATTTTTAAAGTATCATTCATTCTTAGTTACTTTGAAACAGGCAAAAATAAGATTCCAAATTGTCTTAGATTGCCAAAATGTTTACTCTGGTTAAAGAAAAACAAAACCAAAGCCAGCCAAAAAACCCAGGTATCAATTGGAGGGAAAAAAATCAGTAAATCTTGAGAGTGGGAGACATTTTTTCTGATCTCAGTTTTAAACTAATAAGTATCCAAAGAATATTTTTGTGGATCTAGATTTGTCTTTAGGTCTTTACTTCTGAAATTTTGCTTAAAAATATTTGTTACGTTTTATTCATGTGTTTATTTACCTAGCTAGGTACACCCCAACTTAAAATCCTTAAACTGTGGACTTTAGATTTCATTTTGGAGAGGTGGTAGAGAACTTAGCAGCTGTGAAGGATGATAATCATGTCTTGTGTGTAGTAGATATAAAGTGGAAGTAACTAAACCTGAGCGATCTGTTGAGAAGATCAAGGCTATTTGTGATTATTTTAAGTGGTGAAAAAATCATCCATGAACCATATTTCATGTTTTGTGGACGCTAAGCTCACCAAAGGACAGTTTTTCAGTATGTTTTCAGCTAACATTTATTTAGCTCCTAAAGTTGTCATAAACCTGGATGAAAACAACACTCTGGGAATAGGAAATACATGTTTCTTCAAACAAATGTCAGGGAAGAGGGCTCAAAGCAAATGTTGCTGTGCAGAAATGTGTTGCTGCCATGAGACTGAGCCACACACTTCCCTTAGACCAGATGATGTTCTGAGTGAACTCTGCAGTGTCTTGGTCCTGCTGGAGAAGGCATTTTGCTGTGAGCCATAAAGTTCATAAAAAAAAGTTTACTCACAGTTACTAAAATATTTTTCCTGACAAATCTGCTCCTCAGAAATAATTACTAGATTGTTTTCTGTTCTGTGTGACATCTGTGCCAGGCTGAATGAAGGCTTCTCTTCTAACTCAAGAAATGCCAAAGCATGAGCCTGCAATCCATTGGATTGGCTTCAAAGCCAGATTTGGGCTCTTGGATATTTAGATACTGTGGAGAGAGTGGATAGAGCTGGAAAGGAAGTTTGTGTCCCCAAATGTCACTGACCTGCCCTTGCAGAGTGTGGGGTGCTGGAAGATACCTTGGAAAATGCACTGGTGATTTTGGAGCTGATGTTATCAATAGGAGATTGTTGGTTGTTACTCTTGAGTTACATTTTTCAGTCTCTTGGCCCAGGTGAGAATGAGAGAGAATCTTCTAGGGATTGAAGAGGTCAGCAAAATGAGTGTTGTGTGGTAGAAATGCTTATCCAAAAATACGGCCTAATTTCTGTAGAAAGTAGAAAATTCCTTTATTTTTTTTCCATCTGTGCATGGAAAAACTTTTGATATATTGATTTCTTTATGATAGGAATTGGAGGTCAAAAAGTTTCCATTAATTACCCTTTGCTGCTGCAGACTAATTTTGTTGTTGCATTGCTGGAAGAAATATTTTAGAGCACCTTTGTTTTTGGGGAAGATCAAAAAGGAGTGTTGAGTGTCACTGTTGGACATTTGTTACCTAGAGTGTTGCACCTGGTTTTGAAGTGAATTACCCAAAAGCACAATAAACCTGCTGGCCTTTAACACAATAAACCTTTTGGGGTATAGCACAAATGGCTTTATTTTAACTCGGTCAGTGGGGGCACTGTTGCTTCTCCTGAGTTGCTGGACACAATGCAGTGTTTAATACAAAACAGATTGCAGGGATTTGGAGTGAAATGCCTAAAAGTCAGGGCATGAGGGAAGGGCAGAATCTCTGGTGGCTTTTAATGATGGTGCTGCAATTCAAGAGTAAACTTCTGAGTACTTCTACAGCAGATTTATTTCCCTTTGTGTTGCTTCTCTTTGTGCAGGGGTTGTCAATGAGGCAAATCAGATTCCGGTTCGATGGGCAGCCAATCAATGAAACAGACACACCTGCACAGGTAAACAGCACAAGCAAGGCTAAAGAACTACTTGCAATTTGCTGCAGGACTTGATGCTTCTGTTTCCTGTCGAATAGTTACGTGAATGTGTTTATTACTGATAGAACTGGATTTTTTATTTTTTTTTAACCATTATTTTGGTGTAACTAGTTTAGGATAATTAGAAATGGAGTCCAGGACTTTATTTAGTGTTTTGAATAATAAATCTCTTATCACTGTAATAACAAAACAGAAGACTCAAGTACAATGTACAGGTGTTGAGTCCTGTAAAACTTCTGCTGTATTGATTCTTGGCTCTGAGATAGGGATGGTAAGGTAAGAATTGAAGTTTTTCTTGAAGCCATGAGTTTATTTTTTGTATCAAAGCTTGCCAGGATGTTATCAGAGAGATCCTGTTAGCAAGCTTGCATTTCTAATACGAAACTAATTTTCTGTTGTTTGTAATCTGAAGCTGTTTCAGCAGCATGTAATTAATGAATATGGTGAAGTTTGAGTTGTCTTTAAGTGTTTGGAGGAAGGTAATTCCAAGAACAGGATGGTTCCTTGTGGCTCTGGAGCATTTTTTTGTCCTGCCTCACAGAACTGTGTTTAATCAGCCTGGACAAGTGATAGTTTTATCTGCTCTTCAGAACCTCTTGTAATGAAATAACAGACTTCAGTTTCTAGTTCTCAGTTTTCCAAGCTGTTGCTTCAAAGATTGTGTCTCTTGTGGCCCCAAGGCATGCAACTTTTTAATTTGCAACACTGATAATTGAGGCAACAGGATGATTTTTCTTTCCATCCATGTTATGCCAAAGCTCAGGATCAGTCTTTGTGTAGCTGTGGTAAATGGCATAGACCAACTTGATTTCCTGAGCAGCAGTTGAGTCTGTTTAGAAATAAAACTTGCATTAGTTACAGTATCACCTTCAGTTTTGGTACAGATTTTGTCAGTAGGTGCCATTAACATCCCAGGAATATCAACTGTAAAAATCAGGATGAAAAAAGAGAATTATATTAATGAAGTGTTGCTGTTCTTCACAAGCAGTTGTTACATGGTTACATGCAAAGTGTTTTTAATTTTTTTGTGATTGCTGCTCCTTGGTTTTACTGCCTGGTTGGGCAGGGGCCTTAATTCCAGTTTGGTTCCCCAGTGCTGTAGCCATTTCAGCAGCAGCAGCCAGCTGGAATTGTGGCAATGTTCTAAGGTAAACTCAGGGAGTAAATAGGAGAACAAAGGTGCAATGGCAAAGCAGGCAACAGAAATCAAATATTATCAATCTGTGTCTTAGGAGTCACACCATGTACCCTGAAGTTAGTACTAGAATTCATTCTAGGTCAGCAGTTATCAATTGGCTTTTTTTTTTTTCTGGACAGTTTCTTTGCTTTTGAGTCAGTGAGTTTTGTTAAATGTACCAAGGGGTGGTGGTGGAGGGGAGTGGGGCTTCTCTGGTTAAGTTGCATAAAAAGTAAACATAAAGTCAGGAACTGTAAGAACAACCCAGGCTGCTGCAGAGATACGAGAAGAGTGAAAGCCCTTTTTTCTTTTTTCTGCTGTAGTTGGAAATGGAGGATGAAGATACAATTGATGTGTTCCAGCAGCAAACAGGAGGAGTTTACTAAAACAAACACAAAAAAGAACCTGCTACTTTCCTCTCCAGAACTGTGCTCCCACAGGCGACACTTCACAATTAGAAAAATGAGACTTGGTTCAGCCACATCCTGACTACTGCAGTATAGTTTTCTCTCTTCTCTCTGATTTTTTTTTTCTTATTCCTTTTATTGTACATAAAGTAACTGGTGATGTGCACAGACATAATACATTTTTTTTTTTAACTAAATGGCCAATGGTATGTTTTGATCAACATTTAATGGAGATGGGGTGGGAAAACAAACTGGTTCTGTGAAAATGCCCCTCTCTCCCATAGTGGCATGCTCCTTCTACTTTTACAGAATCACAGAATAAGCCGAGTTATCTTTATATTCCAGTAAGTTATTTTGCTCTCACTGTTCAAAAACAAAAACCTTGCATACCTTGTTTGATTGGATAATTTCAATGTTTTTCTTTTATCATTGTAAAACCAAGGGCAATTTTATAACTTTTTTGTACGTAGCTGTTACATGTAGAGCAATCTCTGTCTAAGTAGGGGTAAATTACTCTTTAAAAAAAAAGAAAAAAAAATCCTAGATAGTTTTCCCTTCAAGTAAAACGTCTTGTTGTTTAAATAAACTTCTTGTTTAAAATAACTAGTTTTCTTTCTTTTTCTGTGGAGTAGTAGTACTCAGCACCTGTATTTCTTTCTCTGCAGCACTTTAGGCTTCTCAAATCTCAGCTTTCTCTGTGGTAAGCAAGCATAATCCCCCTTGTCTAGGCAGAAGACTGTTGGAAAAGGAAAAGCTTCCTTGACACCTGTCAGTCAGCAGTTGAACTGGAAATAGAAGTCAGTTTTCTCTTACTTTGATTTCTTTTTAATTTTTTGTGTATGTTCTGATAAGCCAAAACTGTTTGATTAGGCAAACTGCAAAATACTGAGCTACTTAGTAATGCCTTTGGGTTGAGCTCTTCTTTTCAGTCTTTAATAGAAGCATCAATATTGTTGTTGCAGTAGTTTATTTAAGACTCTGTATTTGAATGCTTATTGATGTAAACATTAAGTTAAAGAGAGCAAATAATTTCATTAACCGTTCAGTTTACCATGGTATCAAATGGGAGCTGCCTGGAAATGTAAAGCAAAAATAAAAAATTGAGTTCTGTTTTTGGGTGTATTTAGCTGTGGTGGTGGAGATTCCAAGCTCTGCTTTACCCCACTCTGCTGTGCTGCTTGGAAGAGGGGAAGAGGCTGGAAGTACTGAAGGGAGCTGCAGTGATGGTGGTGCTTTTCAGAAGTCTTTTCCACAGTTGTTGAGTTCTTGGGAACTTTCTGGGGGAATTTAAGAGGTTGGAGTGAAATCCTTGGATGTTCGTGAAAGATTAAATACCTGTGAAATCCACAGCCCCACAGCGTTTTCTGATGTCCTAGGAATGTTCCAATACTTTAGAGTGTTTGCAGCAAGTTAATGCTTTTCTAGGTACAAATTTCTTAGTAGAGACCACTCTTTGATGGTAATTTTTGTAACAGTTAATTCAAGGAGTGATTATTACACGTGGGGCCTGTGCCTGCTTGAGCTGGAAGTTTTGTGACAGAATGATGGGTGTGTGCATTTAGCTGGAGAGTTGTGATCTATTTGTCTTCTGTCAGGAATAACACATTTGATGCTACATTAGTTCCATCTAATGGAGATCCCGGGAAAATTAACATCTTTTTGCAGTTGCTTTTGACTCTGTAGCTGAAGAATGTAATCTACTGTGTGCCTCTCTTAATTCAAGAAAATGCTACTGCTAAGCAGATTACATTTCTGGGATGTATCTTGTAGACTTCTGTGGTGTTTTGCAGGATTGAAATTCCTTCTTGTGAACAAATGTTTACATATCCAAACTCTAAAAGGCCTAGAAAAATCTACTTTGAAGAAAAAAAGAGGGTGGTAGGGGAATATATTTCAACATCTTTCCTAGGTTACACATGGGATACATTGCTATTTGGCTTTAGAATCTCTGGCTTTTAAGCTGGCTAAACTTCTGATATCAGTGAATAAAATTCTTTCAACTTGATGTCATGCCAAGACTTTTCCCAAGAGAAAGCTGTCTTTATCTTGTTTGGCCAAAAAAGTTGTTTGGACTTGCTTTAGTTTCTGAAGAAAGGGTGAGGTCTCCTTAAATACAATTTTTTTTTTCAGCTCAACTTAAGATCGTGAAGCTCAAAGCTCCGTGTTGTATCTTGCCTTGAACTTTTTATTTCCTAAGGCAACAGAAGTCAAGTGACAGGTACTGAAGAGCTTTTAAAAACAGTGTCTTCATTTCCTGAATTAGTCCAGTGTTACTTCATCTGTCATGAACTTATGTGCAGTATTCGCCTACATTCCTCCATTTTTCACATCTTTTTGCTGTTACCTGGGCTTGCTCGTGTTCCTGAAATGATTCCTCTAACAATGCTGAGTGGTGTTATGAATGGTGGTGACTGCAGCCAAAAACTGCAGTAGTTTCTTGGTTTTTTTAATCACAAAAACATCTCAACTTCATTGACTTAGTTCCTCAAGAGCCTCAAATGTTGAATTTCCATTTGTGTAGCAAACTTAAAGTGGGCTGATTTCCAGTTCTGGTTCTGATATATAACACATTTGTGTAACTAACGCATAAATACAGTCCTTCTTTAAAAAAAAGAAAAATAGCACTCTTGCCAATACTCTCTTTAGTCAGAACCTGTTTTTGTCTGTACTGCTCCTCTGGTGCTACAGATTGACCTGTGGATTTGTGATTGCTGGAATCCTCAGTGGTTTTACTGTGACTGCCTCCTTTGAGGAAGCTGCTGCTGGGGGTGATGATTTGGAAGTGGTGTGGAATATGGGATATGGACAATTTAGATCAACTTGAGTTCACTTTGCTGCTTGGCTTGGTTTGTGGCAGTTCCCAGGTTTATAGTGGTAGCCACATGGACTTCTGGCAGTCCACATGTTGGAGGATAAAGGAAAACTGGGCAAAGAGGTCTTGTCAGGCTAGTTGGGAGGTAAGTTCTCATGTTTTATTAAACAGCTGGGATCTTTCAAGAGCCTGGGAAAATTACATTATTACAATTTTCAAATAGTGTCTTCTAAAGTGATTGCCGTGCAATTTAGTTAATATTTCTCCCATGGTTTTTAAATGAAAAAGGATGGAGTAAGTCATAATTGGATCCAGTCCCCTGGTGAGTTCTGGTGGATGGCTGGACCCTGCCTTCAGCCTGTGCTGGGGTTTTATTCCCTCAAATGAGTTATGGACATGACCAGTTACTAAAAAACAGGTAACCAAAATTTTGTCATGTACCTTAAGTAAGGCATTTTTATTGATGTGCAGGGGAGATAGACAGATTGAAATCACAGCTGGTTTTGGTGGTTGACACCTGAAAATCAATGTCTTTGTTTATCTGCTCAGTGAGGATCTCACCCACCCAGGGGGCTCCTCTGGGGGTCAGTGGTAACTGGCCTGAGGTGCTGATTCAAAAGGGGTTCAGGAGTGCAAGGCTGCTCTGGCATGGAATCTTCCAAGCTGCCGGGATTGTAAGGAAATACTCCAAGTGGTAACACGAGAGAGATTCTTGTACTGGCATATGGAGGTGTTTTTAACAAAGGAAAATCCCTAAAGTAACACTAAGATAATTGCTGCTTCAAGATAACTGCAGTATCAGAACGAGAAAGCATCTCTACAAGGGTTAAGGTCAAAGTGAGATGGTTTTCCAGCAGAAATTCTCCTTTCTAGTACCTTCACTTAGTTACTTCCAAGTCAGTGTAACATAAGTGGTGTCATTTGCCTTGTGGATGCTGGTTCTATTGTGTCTCTTACTGCAACATTAATGAAAAGGCATAATGTGACTGGCTCCAAGAGAGGAGACTTCCTAGGCTTCAGCCAGCTGGAAATAACTGAATTTCTAAGGAATAGCAATTTGTTTTCAAAGCTAAAGATGAAAAGATGCCTCCTTAGTCATCATGTGAACAATAAATCCAAGTAATTTTCTTAGAATTTTAGGTAGTGGGCTCTTCTCAGTATTGTATCAGCTGCTGTGATGTACTCTTGTGGAGTATTAATCTAAAACCATTTAAATAACTTGGATTATTATTAATTATATTACCAGCATAATTAATGCATTTAATTCACTGGTTTATTGAGGTTTGTTCATTCTGCCTGTAATGAGTTTCCAGACAATGTGGTCTGATAGGGAATAATCCTTTAGTTTGTCTTGCTTTTTAGTACTTAGTGGCAGAAGGAATTGGTGGTACAGAACTTCTCCTGGGTGATTAGGATGTAGGTGTGTGAGGATAAATGGAAGATGGAATTTTGATCCCTGTTCTCAGTTTTTGATTGACCTCCAAGATGCTTAATTACTGGAGTTGCCTGGTTTCTTCCCTAGCAGCATGGGATGGTGATCTTACTGTAACATGGAGGTGCTGGGAGCCCCACCCAGTGTTTATGGAATGGTTGAAGTCCCTTTAAGGGAAGAGTTTTTCCCTATCCCGGAAGGATTTCAGTTTCCATGGGAGCGGTGAGGTGGGGTGGGTGGTGCTGTGAAAGGACTGGCTGGGTGTCAGCAGAGATCCCAGAAGAGAAGGCCCAGGGTGCTGGGGAAGGCCAAGGGATGTGTGTGAGTTGGTGAGGGGCTGCAGTGGGAATGGGGACTGTGGGAAGAGCTGCAGGTTTAAACAATCCCAATATGAGGATGGCTTTGGGGTCCTGGGGAAAGGCTAAGGTTGTGGAAACCTAAGTAGCAAATACTCTTCAGGGAAACTTGGATGCAAAGGATACACTTTGTGGTGAATTTTGTGTTGGTTTTGGTGGCTTAGATCTCCCCCTTCCAGCACCCAGTCCATGGATCCCATCAAAGCACATCTGATGCCCTGCAAGGGCTCTTGAAGGATCACTTGAATAAGAAAACTTACCCGTTTAAGAAAACTGAGACAAAACAAAACTGGAACACAAACTTCCCTGCCTTTTCCCAGTAAGGAGGAACACTGGAACGCTTTGGAGTCCACAGCCAGGCTTGGTGGTGTTGGATGCCCAAACAAGAACAGCAGCATGAATTGGCCACTCTGCTTTTTGTGTTGTTCTGAGCTACATCTCTGCAGCTCTGACAGGGGTCTGGGCACTGGGTGCAGTGCTGCTTCCCAAACTGTCACAGGCTGTTGGGGACTTCTCCTGAAGATGTCGAGAGGTACCAGAGCAACTTTGACAACTCTTGCAAACAACAGCATCAGCTCTGTGGGACAAACCATTGGATGAAACAGGGCAAGAGAAGACTGAGTCAAACCCTCTTTTTTTGTGCCTTGTGCTTGAAATAAAGAAGGCATGCTCTCTGTGACAGCCATAAGTAGCAGACACTGGCATGAAGAAACCCTTGGTCACAGAAGGATGACCAAGCTGAGGCTTTTCTCAAACCAATGGTATCTCTCCTTGCCTAACCCTTGCATTTCCTGGAGTCTTGTTCAGACTTCCAGATGCTTTGTGCATTCCTTGCTGGTGGAATTTCAACAACAGGTGGAATTGTTTGGTGTCTGAGTCTTCCAGACAGCTGCTGAGAATTGTTCTGGTCAGATGTCATCATCCTGAGATGGATTGTAGGCCCAGTTTCTGTAGCCATCTTCATAAACCCCTTCATCTTGTAATGGATGGATGAATAATCAGAAAAGCAGCTTTTATTGAAGGGCCACCCTGCAACCAGGCCTGTGAGAGGTCAGTGGGGCCCCTTGGAAACACTTCAGGTTTAGAATTCTAAAGCTCCGTGTGAAAACTGTCTTTGTCACAGGGAACGGGTTTTTCTTCATCTTGACTTTTAAAAGTGGCTCTGTGTGTGTCTCAGGGGTACAAATTAAAGAGTAAAATCCTGTGGGTTTGAATAAGAAGCATTTAGATGACAGAATACTTCTGGAAGTTCCTGAGAGAGCAGATGTTTACCTGTGTGCAGGTAGGTATCATTTGACTTCTTAATGCCCAAGCCTAAGGGATGATAGAATTAAAACAACTGTATCACGTTACGTAACATTTCCCTTTAGTCTACCTCTAAAAAATGTGCAACAGAGAATTCCCTGGGGGTCTAAATAGTGGTTGGAGCTTTTAAAAGAATAAAAAACCCCAGGATTTAAAAAAAATTAATCCTAGATTAGGAGAGATAAAACACTGCTCCTGTTTGTGTATACTTAACGGTTCTTCTCTTTCATGATCTGTGTTAATATTAAGGCTGGTGTTTAATTCAGATGCTGGACAACTCATGTGGTGCATAGAGGGATGTAACACAATCCTTCTGTTCTCCAGACCAAAAACCCCCACATTTCTCTAGAAACTATTTTGGGGGTATTAAGGGCTGTTATTAGTGGAAATTGGGAGGGGTGGCTGGAAAAGATGGGTTTTCTTTGCCCTTTCTCCCTCCTTTATGCAAGTGCTAATTGAAATAATATTGCTGATGCGTAGGTTTTGGAGTAAAAATTGTGATCAGGCAAACATCTGTGTCTGTGGAAGTTGCAGGGAGCCCCCCAGTCACCAAATCAAAGGTGGATGTGACAGATGGGTGAGCAGCCAACATTTGGTGGTTTAAACTCTCTTCTGTGACTTTTGTGCTGGCGCTGGAGGGAGATGCACGACCCAAAATGTGCAGTCTCGTTCTTTCGACAGCCAGGTGAGCAGCATTGCTGGGCCTTGTACTCCTGCTAAACTCGCCATGCTGGAAACTCAATTTTCATGCAATAATCCAAAATAACACGCCGATAGCGCAAATTATTTTATCCCGCCATGGTTTTTGAGGTGTTGGTGTTCCCCACAAGGCCTGTGGCCCTGCAGGCCCTTGGCTGTGTCTCAGCCCTCGTCGGATCCAACCTCCAAAGACACAACAGCCTTGTGCCAACACCTCCCGCACCACGATGGGCTCGGTGCGGTCCATGCCGAAACCTTGGAGCTGCTCCATGACACCCTCAGAGGTACCTGCAAGGCTGCACAGGCCGGGCACGTGCAAGTGAGTGTGAGGGAGCCAGGCCTTGCGCGCCCAAGGGGGTGCCCGGGGTGGGTTTGGTGGCGCGATGGCCGCTTTGGTGGCGTGTCCTGGGCGGTGTCTGTGGGGACAGGAGCCATGGGAGGGTCGCGGACCCGGCGATGGGGCGGTACAACCTCCCTCACGGCCCGCTCCCTGCAGACGGGCAACGCCGCGGGGACTTTTGTCTGGCCTCAGGTGCGGCTGAGCCAATCACAGCTCGTCGGCGGTGAGCGACAGCCCTCTCGCCAATCGCCAACAAGGGATGCCACCGCTCTCAGCCAATCACCGCAGAGCAGACGTAGTGCTTCACCAATGGGCTCTTAGCGGTGAGGCAAGGCGCCTCGGAATAGACAGGGAGGCGGGGCAAACAGGAGAGTGGCAGGGCGCTGTCCAATAGGAACTCGCGACTGCCTTTGAACCGCCCAATGAGGAGGCGGAAGGTGGGCGGGGTTTGCGGTGTATATAACTGGGGTGGCGGTGCGGGCGGCGGCCGCAGTTGTCACCGGCAGCGGCGAGGTTGGTCGGCACGAGTCGCTCGGCCCCCGGGACCGTCACTGTACAGAGCCCTTCCCTTGGTCCGGCCCCTCCGCCATGACCACCACGGCCACCTTCTCGGGCATGGACCCCAATGGCAGGAACAGCTCCAGGTGTGCGGGGGCTCGAGGGCCGCAGGGACCCAGAGGGCGGTGGGTCTTGGGGTCCCGGGAAAGGCATGTCCGGAGCGGCTCCAGAGCGGTGCTAGGGCGCGTCGCTGGGGCGGGGGCTCCCGCCGGGCCGGGGCGGTGGGTGTGCCGTTCCTCCCGGCCTCTCCCGGGCGGCTTGGCCGGAGACGAGGGCGGCCGCACCCACCCGGATGGGCTGCGGGGGCATCCCGGGGCCGCGCCGTGCCCGGGGGAGGGAGGTGCGGGAGGCGCCGAGACCCGCCCGGGCCGCTCGGTGCGGCCCCGCCGCCGAACAAAGAAGGGAGGCGACTCCCCGCCTCGCCGCGCAGCCACGGCGCGGGGGCGGGGGGCACCGCGCCCCTCCGCCCGCCTGCCTTTCCCCCATCGCCGCGGCCCCCGCGCCCCTCGGAGCCGCCGCGGGCTGGGTGGGGCCGGGCGGGGCCGGGCGGGCTCCATTGTCTGCCCGCGCCGCTCTGCCCCGGGGCCCGCTCGGTCCGCGGGCTGCCCGTGCCGGGGCTCGCCCCTTCCCTGCGGCCGCAGCCCCGCTGCCGGCGGCGACCCGCGCCTGGAAGGGGAGGGGGGGAAGCGGAGCCTGTCTGGAAACAAAGAAAACTTGGCAGGTTGGTCTGGAGGAGATGCACAGCGCTTGGGTCGGGCACCCGCGGTCTCGGGAGTCACAGCTGGAGAGGATCGTGTCGTTTTCCACGGTGTCGTGGCTTTTTTTCTGTAAGGTTTTGGCCTAACAAAGCGGATGCTTCCTCTTCCCTTTTGGCTTTTCAGCGTGCATTTAAAGCGGAAAAAAAAAAAAAAAAGTCTTTACAAAGCTTGTTTCAAACCTTTTACCAGAGCTCTTCCTGGAGCCGTGGGTGGATTTTCGGTGGACGTCACTGGGTATCAGGTGGAATTTAAACAGCATTTCATTGCTTGAAGTGTTAAACGTGGTTTTCATAAAGCAGGTTACAGCATTTCGAGGCTGTGAGAGGCTTCTAATAAAATCTGTCTGCCTTTACCTGAGGCTGGTAAAAGGGATTATTCCCTTTTTACAGTCGGAGTGATGGATATTTTTTCCCCTTCAGTTGTCTCTTCTGTTAATGTCATTAAGTCTGTCAGTGGAAACTGTTGTGCCCTTAAGAGAGTACTGGTTTCACTAGTCTGGTAGAAAGAGGGGATCTAAGGTTTGGGAACAAGCCCTGCTTTGAACCTGCTTTTCAGATTAGTAGCTGCAACAGCCATAACTACGAAAATAAACCCTCTATACATTTCCTCAGAGAAAAAAAGATAAAGGAGTGATTCAAGACCATTACACGACATCTTGATTCAGAAAGGAGACAAAACACGTCTTAATAAAACATACTCTCCAGTCTGCTGGGATCTTCCCGTTAGCAGCTGAGCCTCAGTAATCCTTAGAAAAAGAATTTTGTTAGGAAAAGTATTTTTCTGGTTATGTAACAGTAAATATCCATGTCACACACCTTTAGGAATTTCCTTTGCCATTGGGGCGTTTGAGCTCTGTAGGCTGGAGAAGCGTTTTTGTGTTGCAGCTGCAATGTAACAGACAGAAATTCTCCCAAGATGTGAATTGGACAATTGGACACACTCTTTGTGTTGAATTCCCAGGTTAGGAGCATTAACAAGCTAGGTACTGTTTTCTGTTCTGGCTTCGATTTTTTAAAAATTATCTGTTAAGAAGAGCAAGTGTGCACCATCCTTAGTTTGTCCTGGTGTTCATTTTGGAGCACTGGAGGTGTTGAAAGCCCAAGAAGCCCCAGGTTCTGTTGGTGTCCTCACATCTCTCTGGGAGTTCTGAAAGTTCTCAGACACACTTTTGTTCTCCTGGCTTTTGTCTGGCTTCTCCAGCTAACCCAAGATCTCCTGCTTAGGAAAATAAGATCGGGAAGAGTTTATGTTTCAAGATTTACTTTGCTGCAGCTGTTAATTTTGGTTGGATTCTGCAGGTTGGAAAGCAGACTGCAATCAAGCTCTTGAAGTACTGAGCAGGCTCCTTTTGTGTCTAAGAGCAGATTGTTAGATTTAGGTTACATATCTGGAGCTTTGTACACGTGTCTCTCCTAATAATAGTCAACTTCAAGCTGTTTAATTTCACCTTTTACTTCTAGACCAGCAGCATGCTGCAGGCTTGAGGGTGATTTCCTGAGGAAACAAATCTAAATAAGGGCTGCAGCCCCCAGCCATCAGTGGTGCAACCAGTCTTTTGATTCAAACTTCAGTCCTTGCTCTGCAGCCAGTTTGAAGATTAATATTAACCTTCCCAGGGTACTCTTAAAGAAGCTGGAATTTGACATGCCCACATAGTTATTTTTATTTTTTATTTGGCTCAGACTGGTGGGAACAGCCCTTGGTGTGATACTGGATGGAACCAAGGGCACAGGAAGAGTGTGAGAGTATTTTATTTTTGTAAGTGCCACTGAAGAGCAGTGGAGATACAGTGCCGGCATGGAATTCTGTCAGGAGCTTACCTGGCTAGTTGAAGTGTTGTGCTGAGAGTGCAGCTGGGGGCTGGCACAGGGTGTAAAGATCCTCTCTCCACAGAGTGCTGCGTCCTCCCGGCGGCGGCTCCAACTTCTCCCTGGGCTTTGATGAGCCCAAAGAGCAACCTGTGAGGAGGAACAAAATGGCATCCACCATCTTTGGAACTCCTGAGGAGAACCCACCTTCCTGGGCTAAAGCATCAGGTGAGGCTGTAGTGCTTTGTTTCCACACCTGCTGATGGGCATTGATTCATTCTGTGGCTCAGCCTGATGCTGCTGGTGGCTGGTGTGGAAACCAGAGTTCCCTTCCTCCTTGGTACTTTGGGGTTGTAAATGATGTCTGCTTGCAGAGAACTGTTTATTTCTCATTAATTCCTTCCAGAAGGGTTTATGAAAGTATTGGGCATGTTGCAAGCGGAGAATTTTAATTTGGATGCAATTTCTCCATGTCACACAAGTAGATTTGTGTCTTACTAATTGGTCTTGATTATTCAGAGGAATTTTAGTTGTGTTC
Organism: Chamaea fasciata; assembly: GCF_029207755.1. Lineage (NCBI taxonomy): Eukaryota > Metazoa > Chordata > Aves > Passeriformes > Sylviidae > Chamaea > Chamaea fasciata. The sequence continues at coordinate 6,990,988 of NW_027094104.1, read as the reverse complement.
TCATAGCTGGGTTTAAGCTTTCCTTTCTGCAGAGCACTGCCAGTGTGGGTAGCCTTGGGACCCCAAACTCCATCTGTTTAAATGACACCCTCACTACATGGGGTGCTGCTGTAAGACAATGATTTGTGAGTTGTCATCTAAAGGACCAGGACTTTTTAGAATGGTTAAGTTCTAATTTCAAAGAAAAACCTCTCCTAAAATACCCAAACCTGTGACTGTTTATGATCTGCTTTCACATTAAGTTTATCTTGCAGCCTGATTAGAATCAATCTCTGCTTGTAGGGGCTAAGCCAGGTGAAACCAGAGACAGCAGTGAATCCTCTGGACCACAAAGAACAAACTCAACTGAGGCAAACTGTGGAGACTTTGTAGATCCCAAGGTCAGTACTTGACTACAAAGAGCCTGATAATGGACAATTCACACTCTGTGTGGGATTGATTTATCACAGATGTTCACACAGTCGGAAGCATTGTAGGATTTGAATCCTTTCTCTCAAATTTGTTTCTTCCTGAAGGTTCCCCTTTCCATCTGATACTCTTCCAGTATGCTGAGGAAGGAAGGGGCTGGATTTTTCACAAGGACCACTTTGTAGAGCTCTTAACCCATCTCATTGCTGAGACAGTAATGAAGTGATGTGAAATCTAATTTCAGCTCTGTGTGTGATTGTGGGTTTAAACATCTCAGAAGCAATAGTTACTACAGCAGACTCTGTGTGAGTCTGACAAAGAACTTGGTTTCACATCCCAGCAAATTCTTACCTTATCAATGCTTGTTTTGTCTTAATAATACCATTGGTGTGCTTTTTTCTATATAAACTCTTTACCTAGTAGCAATAGGGAGCATGATTTGTAGTGCTAATGGTGTTTAGTAAAATTTGCTAATGTGTAATTGCATTTAATGGGGAAAACAGGGTTCTTTTGAAATGCAGTAAATTCAGTAAAAAACCCAGTAATTTGTCTGAACTTAGATCCCTAGAAATGTAGGATAGCCTGTATTTGCATGAACAAAGTAGAAAAAAGAAATCTTGTTTAAAACTCTTTAGCCATTGGTTTTCTGAAAGGAACTGGGTAGGTAAATAATTATCTCAAACATTGTAGCAGACACCTTTTATCTTAGGTTTTATTTTGGTAATTGGCATCAAACACCACAACCCATTTTTGTTGTTAATTGTAGCTTTAAGTCACAAAACTGTTCTTTGTTACAAAGAATGTCTTGTTTCAATTTAGCAAATATAAGTGAGTTTGTTTTCTGTGGTATATTTTCAGCTATAAATTTAACTGTTTATTCTAATTCTTTCTACTAAATAGTTTTAAATACTGTGGTTCTCAGCTTTGTAAACAGATTCTTCCCAGGTGGAATGCTTTACTTTTTTTCAGTAATTCAGCTGCAAACAGCCCGAGGCTTAAGGTGATACATTTGTGTCAGTTTCTGAGCTGTTTTTAAATCCCAATTTCTGCAGTTTCACTGTGTAATTAGCAATGTTAAATCTATGGAAGTTGATAAACCTGATGCCATTGAGGAGCCTTTGCTGCTGGGAGACTCCCTTTCTTTGTGTCAAGCTGCAGCCTGTGAACACATCAGCATGTAAAGAACTGTTTATGTAGTGAAGGAAAATTCATTGGGGGGGGGAAAAAAAAAAAAAAAAAGCTGATCTGTGTTTCACAAATGAAGTCGAATACCCTGGACAGAAGAAATGCTCTTGGCCTTGCCAACAGATAAGTGTTTGGTGTTGCAAAGAGTTGCTCAGTAGAAAGCAGAGGACACTCAACTCTTGCTTGTTGCTGCCAGTGTAATTTTTTTGCCCTTCCTGCTGGGCAGTGGGAATATTCTGGATCCTGTCAGTGCTGCTTGATGTGGGGTGCTCTATACAATAAAGCATTCTCACCCACCTCTGTCCTTCACTGTGGGAATAACAAATGTGCCACATGTCATCAGGACTACTCCCATATCTGTTTCAACTTGTAGGAGTATGTTTGACAAATAAAGAACTGGTTAAATGATAAGTCAGTCTGTAAGAAATGGTGCTTTGAAACCACGATTTCAATCTGCAGAATTATGAGTGCAGAACCCACTGTGCCACTCTGGGTTCTGTCCCTCAGAGCCTGTTGCTGCACTGAAAGTGCCTCCCTGAGCCTGTGGCTCAGAATGTGGTGCCACACAGAGCCCAGACACCATGGTCACACTGTGGAGAGGAGTATCCACGCCATGGAATAGGAAAATGCTTTGTGAAACATGGAATGTAACATGTTCCTCTCTCTTTTCTAGGGAGGAGATGTTGGTGGTGACATTTTTGGTGAGTAACTTCCTTGGACTCCTCCAGTAAAAGCCTGTTGCAGGTGGCTTTGCAGTAGAAGAGGATGTAGGATCTAAATGGTCATTTATTTAGGAGAGGGGCAGCCTGGGGTTGTCCTTGGAACCCATCAAATCAACAAAGTGACCAATTACTTCCGTGGAGTTTGGGCATGGAGGGAAATGGTGCTGTTGCTCATCAGGGTAAAAAGGAGAACAGTCCTGTTGGTTTATTTTGCCAGCAGCTGTTGGTGTCAAGGTTTATCTAAGTACTGAGAAGGAAAGGTGGAGACTCTTGCAAAGAGTTCAGTGGTTGAAAGGCCACACTGCTGTTAAAGTTACTTATCATTGAATAGGACAGTCAACATAAATGATTTTAGTTTAGCAGTTTCCTTCTTTCCCATACAGCAAACTCCGCATTCACAGAAAGAATCAAACCCAGCTACTGCTCCTGCCAGTGTCTGCATTAACCAGCTCTTGACTTCCTGTTGCTTTTTAAATGCTGATTTTTGCCAAGGAAGTTGATCTGCATACTGCAAATCTCCTGTAAACAGGCATTTCCCCTTCAAGTGCTTTTTCTAGCTCTGAGGCTGGAAATGTCTCCTTTGCAAGATTCACTTTAGGAATATCTGACTTCCTGATGACAGGATGGTGTGTGTTGACTGCTGCTTTCCAAGTGCTACTTTCAACACCTAAGAGTGGTGGGACATCCCTGAGGCCATTAGCACCTCCATGTCCTGAAAAGACTTTGCTGGGAGGGGGGAGAGCATTTCCAGAACGTTTCCACTACCTCAGCATGGTATCTGTGCCCAAAATAAGTGTTGCCTTTCTAGCAGGCTGCTTCTAATCCAACTGTACAGGCTCTAGGATTTCTTTCCCATGTCTGTCTGATCTTAATTAGCACTTGCAGGCATCTAGAGTTTATGCATTGAGTAGGAGGATGTGGTTTGCTAATACAAGAAAACGGCTCTAAGGGCTCTGCTGCTTTTCCTGGTGCTTGTTTAAACTGGCTCCCCACAGGGCAGAGGAGATCCCACAAACAGCAGGGAGGTGAGAAGGGCTGAGGTGCCAGGAAGCAGAAACAGGGTTGCCTGGGATCAGGACAGCTGGCTGAAATGTGGAGTGCAAAGTGGTATTCCTGACTTTTAAAAAAAGTTCACATTTTCACAGGTGGTGTATTTGTCTTTTGGTTTGTTTCTGGCAAGTGATAGTGAAGAAAGTTCTTACTACGGGTCAGGTGAATCTGTGCTGGGAGGTAGTTAAAAAACAAGTGTTATGGATGGTAACTGGGATTGTTTCCTGTTGTGGCCATGACTGAAAATTAAATTTTTAAAGGTGGCCAAGATGAAATAAAAATGGCAGTCAAAGGTTTGAATGTTAAACTTTCACTGATGGTACTTAGGAAGGAGCAGAAATTAATGCCTCCTGGAAATTGTGTCTGTGGCAGATACCTGAACATCCTGATGGATTGTTAAAGGAATTCCTACCATTGATTGCTTTGAGGGTTGTATCTCAGTGGAGCCCAGTCTTGCTGATCTGGCTGTCACTCCCCTGGATTTTCCTGCTGTGGGATGGCAGACCTGGGCTGCTGAACATCCCACTGCTACACCTGTGACTTTGTACTGGCATTGTAGGGCTGTCTCTGGGGTTTGGAAAGGAACAATGAACACATCTCCAAGCAAAAGCTGTCTGCTGACAAGTTCACAGCATAACCAGATTCTTCATAGGTTTCTGTCATTAAAAATGTTTATTCTTTTGAATGTAGAAATTATTTTCTCTATGTAACTGATTATAAAACCCCAAGTATGTGTCAGGTGGGATGTGTATATTTATTAATCAAGCTTGTCTAGGGTTAAAAAAAAAAAATTCTTTTGCAGCAGGGCTCTTGTTTCCTCTCTGGGAGCTGTAGTTCCTTTCTGGACATCAGAGTTCCCAGCGTCTTGCAGTGCCCTCAGCAGGGAGCTGTTTCAGGGATTAGACCCTTTCTGAGAAGGGAAGAGCTTTAATATTTTATCCGATCCTGTTGGTTTTACCACTTCACTCATCAGGTTGGCAAACTTACTTGGCTTATGTGGGAAGTGCTAACATGTAGCCATTGTACAAGGAGCTACAGAAACTTCCCCCAAAGCCTCCTGTCCTGGTAATTCTTGTTTCTTTTGTGGTTCAGGGGCAGTGTGAGCTGAATGAATGTGAGCAGCTAAGGAGAATTAGGCTGCCCGATTGGGTGTCAGCAGTGCCTGACTGTACATGACCCACAGGAAGGTGGAGCCTGGATCCTGCACAGTGCTGGGACTGTCCCCAGGCAGGGACATTCAGCACTTGCTGACTCAGCACACACTGGGACATAGCAGCTATAGCACCTTCAGGCTTAAAATGTGGTGTAAACTATTTATTTCAGCTGTGCTGGGTTAGTGAGCACAGCAGAGAATCTGTAGTGGAGATTATTCCTGTTTGCATGGGGACTGTGCTCAGATGCTGGAGTTCTTTGAGGTTATTGTAAGTGTGGATATATAGGGAGGGTTTCAGTGGACTCGTGTGGGGTTTTGGTGTTTCTGATAACGTTTTGCATTGAAAAAAATAAACCAAGTTGACAAAGGATGTGAGAAAAGCTGCTGCTGGGGGTAGGAAGAATAGGAGGCAAAGGGTAGGACTTAGTAATTACCTTTCAGGTTGGAAAAATGAGCTCTGGGAGGTGATGCTGGAGGTGGTTTTATTCAGTGCCTTCGTCTGTGACCCAGAAAAGGTAATGAACAGTGAAGTCTCCAATTTTGTTGGTGATATCACCTCTTTCAAATAGTCAAATTGTGCTGATGGTGGGAAAATCTCACTGCCAGGACTCAGCTAACTGAGGCAGGCAGGAATAAAGGTAGGATAATCCCTGTGTAAGCAGGTCTAAAGTAATGAATCTAGGGGGGAAAAACCCCAAACACTAAACCATGGCGGCCTTGTGTTCAGCTTTGTGCTGTGGTGCTCCCAGGATCTGCCTCGAGTCCTTCCCCTTGAAATTCTTTGAGGTGTTTGGAGGTGCCAGCAAAATACTGAATGTCATCAGGGAGAGGATGGAAAATTCCATCTTTTTTTTCTGTAAACAATGGTAATACCCCCATATCTTGAATTATATAGAGTCTTTGACACATGAAGAGCAGGGGCTTGTAGTGGAGGGGACAGGGCAGGTGAAGGGGTGCAGTGGCTGCACTGTGAGGGGAGATTGGAATAGTTGTGCCTGTTCAGTTTGAAGAGAAGGCTGGGGGAGGGAATTTGATCAAGATCTACTAAATCATGAAGCTTAAGCTGAATGTGCAGCAGTTCTCTGAATTCTCCCAACCCAGAATTGGTGATTATGAGAGGAAACAAAGGGGTCTGTTGAAAACAGGTGAGGTTCATCCTCACCCCCAACATCAGGGGCTACTTGGTGCTGATTTGGGCCTTTGGCTCAGAACTGGTCATGCTAATCTGTAGAAATGTGAGATGCTGATGTACTCGCTGTAGTTAGTTGTCAACAATGCAGATACATTAGTTGTTTGCTCCAGTATCTAAAGTGCTTCCTGTGAAGAATTCCTTCTGTGCCCTGTCTTCACTTGTGGTTGCTCAGAAGGATTTAAAAGCAGCTATCATGTGCTCTCTAGGGAGTGTACAATCAGAGCCTCCCCATGCATGGCTGTTCCCTGGTGTGTCCTGTGTGAAGCCTCAGAAGTGTGTCAGATCCTTTTCCCTCCAGTTAGGAAACTGCATTGGGGATGCAGTTTGAGCTGTTGGTGGTGCTGCTGTGACTCCCAGCACCCACTCAGACCTGAGTGACAATGCCAGAGTCACAACACTCACTGATTATATGTAGAAGAACTTAAACCTTAAGCTGCTTTCCATCAAAAAGAATGAATTGCTGGTGTCCCCTAATAGCAGCTGGCTGAATGTGGCTCTTGCTGAAAGCCTGAGACTGAGCTGTAAGGCCTCAGATTTGATCTGAGAAACACTTCTGAGAGCTGAGTCTGCCCTGCCAGTGGGTGACAGCACTGGAGTGTGTCTGTACCCCTGGACAAAACTGACAGGAGCTGAGCTTCCGTCTGAGCCAGCCAAACATCTGGCTCTCATCATCCACATCAAACACTTTAAAAGCTTCTTTTCTTCTAGAAAACACTGAGGCTGATGTAGAAGCTGCCCCAGGTCAGAGTGAAGAAAAGTCCCTGCCTGCTGCACCTGTTCCTAGCCCAGTAGCACCAGCACCTGCACCCTCCAGGAGAAATCCACCCGGTGGCAAGTCCAGCCTAGTGCTCGGTTAAACCTTTCCCTTCCTGACTGTTTTGAACTTGTGTCTGTTTTCTTTCCCCCATGCTTGTGATCTGCACAACTTGAGCCTGACTGTACATCTCAAATTTCTTTCATTAAAAAGAAGCACTTTATGTACTCCATCTTTTTTTTTTTGAAATTAAAGGGTTTTTTTCCACTTCTGTCCTGTGTTTCCCCCAGATCTACTGGAAGTGACATGAGTGTTTTCTAGTGATAGACTTGAGGGAAAGCTTTATGAAGTATTGTAATGTAATTCAAAGGAGAGTAGCTTGGTTATAAGTGTGCTTAGAGGGTTTTTGTACTGAGATTTTTTTTTAGAACCCCTTAGCTTTACAAGGGTCTAGAATCCTGGTTAACCAGGCCAGCAAACAATCAGCAAGAGCAGTCCCTTCCTCCACATGTGGGATTTAGGGATCTAAAAGGCTTCATTGACTGCATGTGGTAAATGCCTTGAGCCCTGCTGTGCCATATAAATCATTAAGTGGTTAATGTACACCATGCTGCCTTTAAAAACAATCTTGATACGGGACTACTATGACACAGGGTCTGTGCCAAATAGAGGGCTGATGACCAGAGCCACCTGGCCTAGTGCTGGGAAGGGGCTGATTCAGACTTTATTCAGTAAAGGTAGAGTGGATCGTAAAAATAAGAATTACAGGGCATTTTTTTTTACAACTTGACTCAATGATGTGCATGATCATGCTGGTGCTTGACCATGAGGTGAAAAATCTCATCCTTTAAAGTGTGTGTTGTAATTTCACAAAGCTGGATTGTTGCTTAAAAGTAAATAATATAGAAATTTTGAAGCAGTGTTTCCTGTGTGGGTTTTATTTCACGGGTTTGGTTTTGCTTTGTTCTCAGTTGTCCTTGTCTCAGCCAACCTGCCCTACTCTAACAGAGGAGAGTTCTTTCACCTGGCTTGAGGTCACCATTTGCCATCTTCCCCTGAAGAGAGAATCTCACTTATCTCTTCATTTTTGTCTTCTAGATCAGAGAACTGTGGAATATGGCTTGATACATACAATCTGTTTTATCCAGAATACTGTATTTTTTTTCTCAAGAAAACTGAGAAAAGTTTATTTTCCTCATTAAAAAGGAAGATCCTAAAAAGGGAGGGGGTGGAATTGAGACCAAACCATGAAGTTCTCTGCAGTCCTGGAAGGGCTCTGCTGGCCCAGTAAGCTACAGCAGAGGATCTGTATAGAGCTGCTGTGTCTGCTGGTGCCTTTTCCACCCTTCTGGAAGAACGGGTGCCTGAAAGCACCCTGGCTTTTCAGATCACTGCCCTGGGGTGCTGAACCTACCGAACTGGATTTGCTCTGACGTGCTCCTCCTTTCCTCCATCCGGGAGGGTTCCCTGTAGCTGATGTGCACCATGCCCTGCACCGACTGCATCTAGACCATGGGGACTAACCCATAAATAAATATTTCCTTTGCAAGCCCATGCGCAGAGGAACTTGTTAATGTTCCTTGGTGGCTGCCGAGGCTCCACTGTGCTTCTTTCTCCTCGGGGCGGGGACCTGGCAGCCGCATCCCGGCCACTGCGGGGTCCCGAGGGGTGGCGGGGGGCGGCTTTTGTGGCCTTTTGCTCCGTTCCTGGAGGTGCCCAGCCCTCGAGGCGCTCCTCCCCGCCCCTTTATGCATATTCATACATTTAATACATATGCATGAGCGCTGGCGCGTGTGCCGGAGCTGGGGGCGCTGCGGCCGCGTGTATCGGGATCGGGATCGGGATGGGCAGCGCGGGTCCGCCGCTGCGGGTGCTGGTGGACATGGACGGGGTCCTGGCCGACTTCGAGGGCGCCGTGCTGCGGGAGTTCCGCGCCCGCTTCCCGGCGGAGCCGCGCGTGGAGCTGGCGGAGCGCAGGGGCTTCTCGGTGCGGGAGCAGTACCGCAGCCTGCGGGAGGACCTGGCGGTGAGTGCGGCTGCGGGGCCAGCACACCCCGCTGGGAGACCTCTCCCTGTCCGCCGGGCTCTGCAAAGCTCGGCGTGGAACCTTGTGTTTTCTAAAAACCCCTTAAATTACCTGCAGGTCTTTTGTTTGGTTTTTTTTTTTGTGGGTTTTTTTTTTTTTTTTTGTCCATGTATACCTACATGGGATTCGTTTAAGGAACATACACTTAAACAAGTTATGTTTCTTTATGTAAGATAATAACCAAATTCATGTCTACTCACTATATTTACAGATTTCTGCTTCCAGGAACTTTTTACCATCAATAGTCATCGACCTGGCAGTTTGGAGCCTGTGGAAATGCTGACTGGATTCATACTCTGTCTATCAGACAGTGGCAGGAGCCTGTACTTCTCTTTAAGACAGGAGGGAAATGAAATTGTAATTTCTTAGCAGTAAAAAACTGCCAGGCCCAGTACTGGATCTTAAAATGAGCAATGAACTTTTCAGGGAAAGTGTTCAGCACAGCCTGCATCAGCATCTGTTCCGTTTCCTTTACAGAGTCTTCACCTGTCCTGGGGTGACCAGAAGGAAGGGTGAGGTCTGGATTCACAGTATTTGTAATTTTGCTTTGCAAACCTCTCTGTTACTCATTCAGCCATTAGCAAACATTAAAAATGGCAGCAGTTTGCATGGACAGAGGGTGTTCCACCAGCTTTCTCTCACTGCTTGCGATCTCTTACCCGCAATGCACTCGGCTTGTCGAGGCATGCAGAGAGAATATGGATACAGGATTTCATTCTGTACAAACCCAGACAGAACATATGTAGCTCTTGTCCTGCTGTGGAGCTGTGTGAGCATGTGCAGAGCGCTCAGGGAGCTTTGAGTAGGTTATTATTCTGCTGCAAAGCAAGAGCCAGAACATGAGTAGGTAAAGAGGAAGATGGTTCAGCAAATGGTTTGATGGCAGGATTCCCACACACACATCCCTCTCTAAAGGGCTGGTTTTCCTCCTTGAAGAAGTCACTGATTATCAGTACACAAATTAAGGCTGCTTGAAACACAAAATTAGAAATACTGTGAATTTAGACTTCACCCTTCCTTCTGGTCACCGCAGGACAGCCGAGGACTCTGTAAAGGAAATGGAACAGATGCTGATGCAGGCTGTGCTGAACACTTTGCCTGAGGAGTTCATTGCTCATTTTAAGATTCTGTACTGGGCCCGGGGTTTTTTTACTGCTAAGAAATGACATTTTACTTCTGATCCATAGTGAGATAAAGGCTCCTGCATCAGAGTAAGGGACAGGAGTGCTGGATCCAGTCAGCATTTCCACAGGCTCCAAACTGCCTGAGTTCTGATCGATGACTATTGATGGTCAAAAGTTCCTGGAAGCAGGAACCTGTAAATATAGTCAGTAGACATAAATTTGTCTATTACACTGCAAAAACAAAGATGATTTTTTGTTTAAATGAGTATTCCTTAAATGAATCCTGTGGACAAAAAAACCCCACAAACCTGAATGTAATTCAAGGGGTCATGACTTTTAATTTTTTTCTTTTTTGGAAGGTCTACAATGTGATCTATCAGAAAATTGCCCTTTGTTCTATTTCTGGAATCCTCATTCCCTAATTTGGTTTGTGCTCATCCTGTTCCTCCCCAGACCTTAGGTGTGGCAATGAAATAACCAGATAACTGGTTTGGATCCCACGCACACCAGCAGTGGTAGAAAGCTCTTATCTTGCCGTTCTAGCCCGAGTTCCTTAGGAAATTAGCTTTATGGAGCTATGCTGTGTGTCTGTCTCCTTCAGTAATCTCTGGAGCTTTGGGCTGGTTTAGATATGTTTGACAGAACAATACATTTATAGTTTTAAAGATTTGAGGCTCCTTTGGGTTTTATCTAAATGCCATACATTAGTTTAAAAACAGAGCCTGTGTTTGTTCTGCTATGGCTCTATAGAGTGTCTGTGGGACAGGAGAATCCCTGTGGGAAGTCTCTTGTTGGCTCCAGCTGCAGGGAAAGCTTTGGCAGGAACCAGCAGCCCACACAGGGCAGCTTGTGGAGCCGTGTGTCCATTGAGGGAAACTGAGCCTGCAGTTAGTCATTCCTGAAAGGAGGGGATCAGCAGGACACCAGGGGGGCAGCTGGGCACCGGGCTCTGTGTCTGTCCATAAACTTCCAGGGTGGGGGATATCCTTGTGACAGGGCCTGGGAAGTGCTGTGGTGATGATTTATGCATCACCTCTTCCTGAGTGCTGTTCATGCTTAGTTGGTGCTGAGCAGCTGCCCCTTGAAACTTGAGCCATTACTTCATTTTTGTTTCTGTTTTGATTGCAAGTTGATCATTAATTTCACGCTGTAAATCCATTTTATTTAGAAGGACTTCTAATCCATTTTATTTTGTTGGAAGATGTTTTTCACTGCACTTGCCTACCTGCCCTCCTGTGTGTGGCCATTTTGTTGGTGGGGATTTATCCCTATGTTTCCTGGCCCCAGGCAGTTTCAAGAAAAGGATTCAACATCCCCACCAGTGGTAAAAATTTCTAGAATTATTTTTAAGAACTGCAAATGGGAAAGCATAGGGACAGATACAGACCCTCCAGTTTTGTATCCAAATTGTTATCTTACTAATGGAAGTTAAAAGGAAATGTTCAGCATTGGTAGCATAAAATTGAGGAAAGAAAATGGGTTTACTTTCTTTTTCTAGTCACTTTTTTTTTTTATGAGAGGAAGTGGCTTTTGGTTCCAAGAGTCATCAAATCAAATTTCTTTCACCAACAAAGCCAGACTTTTCTGTGACGTGGCGGAAACTTGCCAGTTTCTGGTGTCTTGCTGTAGGATAAAAGAGCTTTCAGACAAGAGCCTGAAGTCTGTAATCCAATCTCCTTGGGAAGAGCTCCAGGGAATTGTTGCTGGGATCAGGGAGGCTTTGCATGGAAACAGAGATCTGGGCAGATTTGATTGCCACGTCTGAACCTAGACAGGCTCCTTAACCTCTTCTGATTGCCATGTGAAATCAGGCAGTGCTTCCAACTTTCTGGCTGTTGATTTATGAGCATTTGAAGGTGGTGATAACTGAGTGAGCTTCAGGATCTGGGAGTCTGGTTTAATGCTGACTCTTCCTCACTGCTGCTTAATTGAAATGGGTTTTTGTTGATGTTTCACTGATGATACAGAGCAAGAAGACCTTTGGCTGGACTCTTCTAAGCAAAGGCTGCAGCCTGCCTTTAAAGAATACTAAACAAGAATTAAGTTTTCCAAACTTCTGTGGCATGGGAATGTATGATTTTAATTCTTGTGGAAAAATGCTGCCTTGACAACTCTGAAGTTCACTATGTTACCCCAAGAAAGTTAATAAGATCCATGTGTCACAAGGTAAAGATATATTGGAAACTTAACCTCTCTGAAGGTGAAACTTTGGCCTGGAAGGGGCCTCAGCCCTCGGTGCTGTTGTGGGTCCTTTGCCATGATAGGATGTGGGATAAGAAAGGGGAAAACCCATCAGCTGTGACCTGCTGTGAAACACTCACTTAATACAGGCCACTGAACAGTCACCAGGGAGTAATTCTTAAAATCAACTAACCAGAGCTGGATTCAAACCAGTAAATTTCCTAATAATAAAAGGTGTGAAAATGTCTTACCAGTAAATTAAGAAGAAAAAGGACTGGAAGGACAGTCCTACCTGGAAATTGCCCTGGAAATACTGCTCTTCCTTTCAGAGATTAAAGATTCCACTGTACTGTATCCCATTAAATACCTTTTTGTCCCATTTTTGGCTACATTAGCCTGGGATAACATTGCTCCTCCAGAAATCTTGTTTCTTTCCTATTTACACTCACTTAGAAAGGATTCTACCTTTAGAGCTAACCTCCTTCACCACTTGTTTATCATTCATTTCCTCTCTGGTTCATGTGGCATCCCACATGCCTGTATGGAAGGTGGGTTTACACCAAGAGCAGGTGCAGACACAAAAGGGATAAAGCCCTTAATTGCAGAGCTCAGCCCAGTGCTGAGCCAGGTGAGGCACCCTCAAACCCAGCCCAGATGGGGCTCATGGGGTGCACAGGTCACCTCACAGAACCAGAAGTTCTTGGGGAAGCACAACGAACACCTCTGAACTTCCAGCTGCAGTTTCAGACTCTTTGGAGCAGACTTTGCACCAGCCCATTACCTCGGGAACAGCTCCATCCAGGCTGGAGCCAAGGCTGCCTGCTCCTTCAACAATATTTTAAGTGGGTGATTGAAAATCAAAAAGCAGCAAAGACATGGAGCTTTCCCAGCGCTCTCATCCTTCCCTCTTGCTGAAAGGATTCCCCCAGGTGTGGCTGTGCTGGCCTGGCCATTGGCACGGTCACCACTGCACCCTGTTTGCTCTGAAGGAAAAGGGCAGTGCCTGTATCTGCCCACCCATCTCCAGTGAATTCCTGAGCCCTCAGCTAATCTCAGCCAAATGTGACAGAGGAGGAGAAGCCTCCAACTTGTTCCTTTGGTTTTCACCAGAGTCAGCTGAAAGAGACCTGCTGGGAAGGGGTGGGGTGGGAGCTCTGCCTCCCTCAGCACCCCCAGGGACTCCAGTGGGTCAGGGCTGGTTGTGGGAGCAAAGCCAGGCCAGGGTCAGCTGTGCCTCCTCATGAGCCACCAGAAAGTGACTTCTTCTTGTGTGCCCAGGCTGGACCTTTCCCAGAACCCAAAGGTGAGAAACTTTGTAATTCACTCCTGGGGGGAAGCACCAGGCTGTTACACAGGGGGTGACTGGGGAGTGCTGTGACAGAGCACAGCCACTGCTCATCATCCTCTGTCTCCTGCAGGCCAAGGTAGCCAGTGTCTATGAGTCGCCTGGCTTCTTCCTGGACTTGGATCCAGTTCCAGGAGCCCTGGAAGCTGTGCAGGAGATGCTCCACATGCAGGAGTAAGGACACTTCGCACCCTGCAGCCCTTTCCCAGGACCTAACACACTTTCCCCTAACTGCTAACAAAGGCTGTTTCTTTTCAGTACTGAAGTCTTCATTTGCACGAGCCCTCTCCGGAAATACGAGCACTGCGTTGTGGAAAAGGTGGGAGAGAATTGTTTTTATTGTGTTTAATGCTGCTTTTGCAAGGTTTTGCTGCTTCATATTACCCAAGTTGGAACTACTCCTTTCTAAAGACAGTGGCTGCACCAGCTGCCAGGCTTCCCTCAATCCCTATCTGAGGGATAGATTCCCACACACTGAGCAGTAACTCAGGACAGGGAATCTCCACATGCCACATGGTGCCAGAATTACTGTGGAGCATGTGAGCCCTGGCTCTTGGAGCTGGGCTGGGACCAGCTGTGTCAGCAGGTGACAGCAAGGGAACTGTTGTAGAGTGGCCCACAGGGAGGGGATTCCACTCTGGAGAACCACCGGCCAACAAAACCTACTCCAGTCTAAATCTGGAACCTGAGATGTCCCAAAAGAGGTCAGTGCTGTGTTGAGGAGGCTGTAGAGTTGGAATAAATCCTTTTTGCCCATGGCACGAGAATGGAAGGGGGACTTTGGTCACTGGAATGACTTGGATGGGTACAACCCCTGTGCTCTGGGCAAGCAGCCAGTGCTTCTCAGTTGGGCACACCAGGGCAGTGCTGAGTGAAGGCTGTCACATAAACAGGTTTAATCAGCATCCTGGGCCACAGCCAGTTTCCATGTGGGGATTCCTAGACAGATGAAGGTTTACAGGGGGAAGAAATTTCTCTATTAGGGCTGGTCTGACACGAGTGATCTGCAAACTGAGAGCACAGCAGGATTTTCTGCTATTCCTTATCCCTGCAGTATAAGTGGGTAGAGAAACACTTGGGACCCGAGTTTGTGGAGCGGATTATTCTGACCCGAGACAAGACCATGGTGGCTGCTGACCTGTTGTTTGACGACAAGGACACCATCCAAGGTTTGAACAGCATTTCCATGGCTGGCTGCTGGCTGGGGAGCCACCCCCACAGCTGATTCCAGCTTTCCCCCCGTTCCCACAGGGGCGGAACCAAACCCGAGCTGGGAGCACATCCTGTTCACCTGCTGCCACAACAGGCACGTCCAGCTGCCGGCCCCACGCCGCCGCCTGCGCTCCTGGGACGACGACTGGAAGGCTATCCTGGAAAGCAAGCGCAGGCAGTAGTGCAGGAAGAGGATGTCACGCTCTTCCCACTGCCAGGGGAACAACCAGCCCGTGCCCTGCCGTGCCCAGGAGGCACTGTCCCTGCAGGGATCAACCACAGTGAGAAATGAGCTGCTCCTGGCAGACAGAGTGCTCTGGGTTTCTGGAAGATTGCTCTGCACTCAGTTGCTCTCTGTAGTGATTTGGATGTTTGCTCTTGGAGAAGAGGAACTATAAACAACAAGCAGCTGTGGTTGGATTTTTGTGTGTTTAACCTCACTCCTGTTTGGTTTGTGCTGTCTGGGGGCAGAGGGGAGAGAAAAAGAGGAAGAAGGCTCTCAAACATGAGCAGATCCAGTGTGGGTGTCTGTCAGGAAGCACTGGCCTCAAGTCAAACCTTTTAAATTTTAGGTATTTAGCCACCCTAGCTATTGGGTTTTCTCATGCCTCATAGCTGACAATGAAAAGAGACTAGGCTGGCTTTGATTTCTTGGCCTGTGTGCTTGAGTAAGAGTGGGCAAAGACTGCAAGTGCAGGTAAAAATACTCATGAACCCACAGAGAACTGATTACACAGCATTTAAGTTAATGTTTTATTAACAGAAACTTTTACAAGACAGCTGTTCTCATGGGCCAGACTGCCATAAGCCCCCTTTGTTTTTCCTTTACCTTTCACACCAGTGGTAATGCAAGAAACTTACCACTTCTTCATTTATAGGGTAGCTACGGCCTGCCCTATGCAGTGATTCCCTGTGCCATGATTAGAGGATGGTGTAACTAGTGCCACAGGGATGGAGAGACTGAACTGCCAGGACAGGGAAACTCCTTTCTCTGCAGGAGGAATAAATTTCTGTGACATTTCTGTGACACTGAGGGGGAGAGCTGCAGCACAACTAGCCAGGAACTGGAGTGGACGTAATTTTGCCCAGTAATCCAAGCAGAACACCCCTCATTGCTGGGAAGGGTTATTGGTGCAGGCTGGGTGCTGAGCTGCACTTGGCAAAGTACTTTCCAATGTGCAGCCATGACCTGCTTTATTTTAAATATTTGCTCGCAGGCTTAGCTGTGTGCTTGGCCCAGCTGCCATGTTAGTGCTGTTGCATCCTGTTTGCTAACACCAGCACTGGTGGGACCGACTCCCCTCTTTAATGCTGCTCTCGACCTGCTGAGCACAAAGCGAGAACAGTTCCCCTCTCCACAGCCCCGCTCAGTCCTTGGGCAGAGGAATCCCCAGTGCCGTGTGCTTGCTGAGGTTCCTGGCCTCCTCCACCTGCGGGGGGCTGCAGTAGTCCTGCAGGAAGATGGATGCCAGGTTCCTGAGGCGCGCGTTGGCCGAGAGCGAGAAGCGCAGCATGCACTCCACCACGGGCAGTGCTGTGGTCTGCGCGCGCGAGCGCGGCGTCGTCAGGAACATCAGCGCCGTCACCGCCGACATCACCGTCTCCTCGTTGGAGCTGGACAGGCAGTTGATGATGGGCTCCACCCCGCTGGCCTCCAGGATGTACTCCTTGTTCGTTTTATCCAAGCACAGGTTGCAAAGACCACCTGGAACAGCAAGGGAAGTGTCTGAGGTGATGCAAATTCGCTGCTCGTCCTGTATCTAACATCCAGATCTTCTGGATGGAGGGAAAATTCTTAACAGTTCCCTAGGCCGTGGTTTTTTGATCCTTTCCAATGATTTTCCACCAGCACACTCCTCCTCCTGTGTATCATTAGAGGGCACTGTTACTGCTGTACATAACTGCTTCCACAGAACGATTCCAGGAATGCTCACTCACCCCAATGGAAGACACAAGCCAGCAGTTTCTTGCAGGTGCTATAGAAAGCCAGAGACTGGAGGTAACAGAGTTAGTAGCCAAGAAGCACAGAATGTTTGAGACTTGAAACTCTGAGATGCAGTCACAAACCTTAAAAATCAAATACACTTAGTATCATCTCACAGAACTACTCACAGCCTCTGGCTCCTTTGCTTATGCTCAGACAATGAAATATCACGGTAAGGCAGTTCCTCAAATGGTTTATTAAATGTCAAATAAGTGTTCTAGCAGACCAATTGCCAATAGCAGAATGGCTACAGAATGGATCTGTACAATGTACCTGGCAAAATCTATGTATTAATGACTATTTCTCCACAGGAGAGATTTCAGTAAAATGTTAATCAGGTAGCGTTTAGGTAAAAAACCCCACCAAAATCCTTTCCAGATAGTGTCTTAATTAAGCTCTGTAAGGACATGGAGGGTCATGCCTGCCTCTGACTTCTCTCCCATTCTGCACTAAATGAGGCTTTATCAGCACAGTGTGGGTTTGTTTTTGGACTCCTGCGTGAATTTGGGGCGGATTGAGGAGCAAACCGAGCGCGGGGCCCGGTGTCCCCTGCCCCGGTGACAGCTGAGGGTGCTCGGGGCAGCCCTTACCCATGGCAAACTCCACCAGGGCCTCGCTGTCCTCGGTGAGCATATCGAGGAACAGATCCAGCACCTGCAGCTGCCGGAGATACTCGTAGTTGCTGGGATCGTAGGCGAAGTTGGCCAGGTTCGCCAGCACCTGCTCCTTGGCCTCTGCAAGGGAAAGGGGCCGGCTGTGTGAGGAAACGCTCCACAAGGAGAGGGCGAGCGAGCCGCGGCGTTTGTTACCTGTGCTGTCCGTCACCTGGAACTCGGTGACGAGCGCCTGCAGGTACTCCAGCCGACCCAGCTCCATGGCGGGACACCGCAGCGGGCTGCCCGTTCGCCCGGGCAGAGCCGGCTCAGGGCCCGGTGCACCGAGCAATGCGGAGGAACCGCCGCCGCTGCGCAGGAAGAAAACCCCGCCCGCCGCCATTTTGTGGGCGGGGCAAGGCGGCGCCGTCTCCCCTCAGGCGGGGCGGGAGCGGCCGCCATTTTGTGGGCGGTGGGCGGGAGCACTCCTCTCGGGAGGGGAGGTGGGGGCTGCTCCTCTGTATTTAAATGTATTATATATAACCGCATATTTTATATATAATTATATTAAAATGTGTTAAATATATAAAATAGATAAAAATGAATGAGCCTGTGTCGAGGCATTTGGCTGTCTCATTATATGGCAAAGCTTTGGTGTTTAAACGCTTTGTTCTGCGGAGCAGCTGACCTTTCCCCACTGATTACTTACTTAAAGAATTTTCACCTCTGTATATGTTTTGCTGCTCCACCCCAATGCTGCTGTCCTTGTGTTAGTGATGCTCCTGGATCAGTTCCAGTTTAAATAACGGGTTTGTTCATGAAGCTGAGAGAGAAAAGGTAAAAAACAGCACAGTGCATGCACAGTGAGGTAAATCACCTGGGGAAAAAAATGAAACAAAGCCAAGGAGTGAATTAAAAGAGCAGCAGGTGATTCCACCTTGGTTGTACGATGGTTTGGGCACAGAGCAGAGCAATTCTCTTGTCTTGAACTGTAACACAGGTCAGTGAAACCACAATTTTACATGTTGCAAAGGGGTTCATTTATGGTTCATGTCGTGTAAATATACAAGATAAAGGTTAATAAAGATCATAAACTGTGGGAGTGGACTCCGCAGAAATTTGTACTGCTTTTATTGAAGCAATTACATGCATGGATGTTCTCCTGTGGATAAGGCAAGGAACAGGCCGTGAGAACATAGTGTCTTTTGTGTTATCTCAAATACAATTGATTTTCATACCAAGTAAATTAGTCATGGAGTGACCCACATGGCCCCAGTGACAAGAGTGGTGGGCTGATAACCCACACAGCTGGGGGCACTGTAATACCTGCCCATGACTACATTAAATAGAAGGAAGAGCAAAGAAGCTTCACTGAAAGCAGTAGTGCTACATATTTTTAACATTGTAATGGTGTGGGAAGACACAGAACATGAAAAGGAAGGTATTTATTTCTACCTGGTATAAAAGTTTAAGCCATGCTAAGTGCTAGTAACTTCAGCTCTTAACATGATTATCAACTGAAGTCGGTCTGTATTTATGTATATGTCTAAATACATGCCTGCATTTTAACTGCACATTTGAGTATATCTATCTGAAAATGATCAGCATAGGTGCTACAAACTATGTCTTTGTTAGAATGTTTTGTTAATGTAGTAAGAAATCTTCTAATGTGTGCCTTTGTAAGTGGTAAGTGTTGATATACTTTGAAGCCTCGTCTGTCATTAAATAGAGGGTGAACGAGTAATGTGGGAAAGCAGGAGCAGAGAAAGCAAACACAGGGAGCCAGTCCATACAAACAGAGCCACTGGGATTGACTGATAAGGGGTGGGGGGGAAACCGTGTTTAAAAAGGAAAAATGCAATTACTTCTGTTTGTAAGAACTGCATTTACTCACCCAATATTGGCTGTATAGTTTAATGGTCTGAGTACTCGAAGCACTTGCTGTTTGCCAGAGCAGTTCCCAGAGCAGGGGCTGGTCTAGCTGGGGTAGGCACAGCTCCAGGGGCTATTCTGGTGACTGCCACAGCACGCTGAAGGCACAATTCAGGAAATTTTAATTTCTAGTAGTTGTTTCTTTTCTTATAGCTACTAGCCAAGTCTGCAAACAGCAAGCCAAGCTCTTAAATTAAGTGATTTTGCACTTCAGAGGTGTCTTAGAGTGTGTAAGATTGCTGTAACCTTTATTGCTATTAAATATAAATAAGTAATATTAATATTAAACTTTCCTATGTATTACCTAGGCAGAGAATCTTAGGCTTTTGAGGATCATGATCTTGCAGTATTTCAGTGTGATCTTCCCAGTGAATGTTTCATTTTAGTGAGGAAAGGTGCTTCTTGCCAAAATGGTCAGAATATCTTCAATGATAAAGGGAGCAGGGGAGGGGCAAGAGGGAACATGGGGAGCAAGGAACATTTAATTCTGGTTAATCTTTATGAAGCAGCCAGGGCAAAAGCATTACAGCTTTTCTGTAGATTAATTTGCTCCACGCAGAGGGTGCCTTCCATTGCTCCTTCACCTAACCTTTGTTTCCTGTGAGAAATTTTGGTGGATTGTGGCTTACACCATATCTTGCCTGTTTTGCCCAGGACATTTGTAGCAGTGGGATCTGGGGCTCCATGTTTCCATAAGAAAACAGAAAAGGAATCTAGAAAGATGAACAAAATTTAAAATTTAAGAATTACACACAGAGAAAGTGGCAATCTGTTCAGCTGCTTAGCTGTTTATTTGCAATGGCTAGAAGAGATTTGGGACTTAATCCCTTTTTATTGCTTTTTGTGAGAGAGGAAGCCCCCTCATTTTCCTAGGAATGTACAGCAGTCTGTTTTGGTAAACCAAGAAGCACTAGTCCCTGTTTACGTCATAGTTACGGACCATGTAAGCATTACATAAGTTAATAAACACATGTGATGAGAGATTAGATATGTATATCTCCCACTAATCATTTAATTATAGGTTTGATCAGGAAATGCAAATCCTCCTGGGTTCATAATCCCAGGGCAGTATTGGAGAAGATACTGAGCTGTGGGAGCAAGAACCCTTCTGTAGGGTGGATTCCCCTTCTGTATAAAAGCCACCTGTGAAGCCATCAAAGTCTCTGAAGAGCTCAGAATCAGTTTTCCAGTGGTTTCATCCCGAGTGGTTTTTTTTCAATTGGTTTGCTTGTTTTGCCTGAGGAGCTCTAATGAAAACTGAGGGTTTGTCACTGGGAATCTGATAGGACAGTTCTCCAGATACGTGCTACAGCTGAGTTTGATATAACAGTCCTTAGACAGGCACTGCAGTTCCATTGAAAGCTGTTACTTCTTCCATTTCACTCCCATTTTGTGCTTCCATCTTTTTGATTGTTCTGATGCATTGGGTTATCTTTATCCACATGCTTCATAAGCTGTTATCCACGTCTGTTGTATCAGGGATGATACAGAATATGAACAGTTTGCATCTTGAGCTGATGCTGAGGCTGCTGCTGCCATCGTCTGAGCAGTGACAAGCCTAAATCCTGGGAATGTGGCAGAGAAAGCCACTTACAGTCCAGGCTGTATGGATAGAAAGTCAGCAACACTGGCTTTTCTCAGTATGCTTTCCCCACAGATTTCTTTGTAAGTTTTGCCTGTACTTAGAAGAAATATAAGTTATGTTTGTACAAAGTTCTCTATGTTGAGAATGCTGATGTAATTAAGTTCAAAAGTCTAAGACTAGAGAGCTGAACTCATCTCTGCAAAGAGGAACTGCAGTTGCTTTGAATTTTGCCCTATAAAAGGATGCATATTCTTATTCTTAGGTCTGATATCACCCTCCCTGACCCAAACAAGTTCCAGTTAATGCTGAAGTGTGTTTACATGAGCCATGAATCCTCTTTTTTGATATATTAAGCAGCATGTGAGATATCAGTAGTTATAGAAAGCAGGCACTCCAAGGCTTGGTGGGTTGTTTTTGGATTTTTTTTGTGTCTCTGGAGTTGAATTTTGAGGCTTTGAAACTGTCCTTGGCATGAAGAACTCCTGTATATGCTTTATAGGAGAAAATAGTTGATCTTACTACAGACTTGTCTGAGTTCTACAACCCACACAGCTACTTTTGTATAATATTTAGAGATGTGGAAAAATAATAACACACTTTCTATGGTAGGTGCTTGTCTTGCCACCCCCAAGATGGGATGCAAACAGGAAGCCTGTGCATCAAAATGGCATATTCAGATGCGGCAACAATACTTCTTTGTGAAGAACTACCCATTAATATGTGTTATCCAGCACTTCCAACTTCCAGCACTTCATGCTTGTGAAATTCCAGTGACTTCTTAAGGTGGTGACTTAACCCAATTGAACTGTCACAGCTTTTGTCTCCCAGTGCTGAGTCCCATGGCTGTTATCCCATGGCTTGCTTTAGGGGAGCTCAGATCTCTGTGCTTTGTCTCCTTGGCTGGTGCTGGGTTCTGAGCTGGGGCTGTGGTCTGGATCACTGTCTTGGAATCTGACAAGGTCCTATGGAGTGGAAGTGCAAAAGGAAGATGACAGTTGTGGAAAGCAGACTGCTTTTTTCTCATCTGCTATGAGTGTTGGGCCATATGTTGCTTTGGATAGACGACTTAATGGTGTTGCTCTTTTCCCCCCTTTATTTTCATATGCTTGTGATGTACTCAACTGCTGGAGGGGATTGACTTTCAACCTTTGGTTCTGCTGACATTTCACTGTATTGATATCTGGGGGGATTGTCCAAATGTGGTTTGGAAGCCTCTCTCAGTTTGTTTTTTTTTTCCAAAGCACAGAAGCTGAGCCCCATAAATAATGCAGCCGATATCAGGAAGAAGCTGGAATTGTAGAAGACGTAGTTGAAATCACTGGTTATGTCCACCAGGAAACCTGAAACAGAAGTCATAGCTTAGCCAAGGAGAAAAGGCACACTAAAGGCCTACATTTACATGAATGTTAAACCTGAATCATTCAGCAAAACTGCCATATACAAAAGACAATCGTTCTCTGATGATTTAAGTTCTCTTCTCAGGATTCTAGTGGTTGTTTAGTTTGTTATTTGTAGTCCCAAGTCAGGTGATACTTCTGTAGAAAGTATTTCTCAATACACAGAGAAATCAGGGAAGAAAGGAAATTGTAATTCTTCCCCAAGCTGCTGCTTCATTTTGTTTGCTCAGCAGAGGACCCTTGTGCCACTGCCACTCAGTGGCTTTTGGAATGAGTAACCCTATTACATCCTAGGGCAAAAAAATAGAACAACTAGATAGCGAAATAGCTCAGAAATTTACATAGTAAGGTCTCTAAATTGAACATTTGTCTCTAATCCTGGGTAATGAGGGATAAGGAAATTCACAGAACAGCAAGATTATGACTAACATTAAGTGACCTGAATATAAACCATTTAGAAGCGTGAGATATCAAGGGAGTAATTTAACACTAATATTAGAGATGGAAAAGTGATACATAGGCCAAATACACAATGCCTTCCATAGGCTGCTTATCAATGTGGAAATACTGGAATAATGTTTATTTGCTTGTATTTTTCAGTCAAGATTGGTGATGTTTCTTTCCCTGGTGTACTTTTACATAGCAGATTTTAGGACTATAAACAGAAATGAAGCTGCTTTTACTGTGCTTTGTTTTGCCCATCTGCTGCTCCTGTCAGAGATGACCAAGAAAGAACCTTTTCTGCTCCTAGAGAAAAGTGACTGACACGCTAATGCCAGGGAGTACCATGAAATACACTGCATGTTACCATCACATTATTGAACCAGACATAATTTTCCTGCTGAGTAGCCCCAGTTCATTGTCTGGAGAAGAGAACTAAAGCCTGAACTGAGGTTGACATGCTCAGGTTGACATTTGTTGTTTGTTAGTCTTTTGAATTTACTGCTGTACTGCAGGAGCAGGTGTGTCTTGGACAGGTCACTTAGTGGCATTTGGAGTGAACTGTGAATAATTTATTGGACTGAGAGTCATAACTGGCTCCTTTCTTGTCTCCAGAGAAAAATTAATACGCTCCAGAACTTGGAAAGAAGATTGAACAGAAGCTTTTACTACGGGGCTTTTGAATAATGTAGGAGTGGTAATAATTTTGAACACAAATAATTTGTTTAATGGGATGTTTACAATTCCTTGAGACTTCATGGATAAAACAATACAAACTGGCAAAATGGTGAAAAAGTTCATAGTAATTCCTATCACCTTCTTGCCACTGGAAAAAAGCTGTCATTGCTCTCATACGTATCAAATCACTTTCCAAGTGAGTAATTTTTTCAGTTTGCTCTTGGTGCAGCTGCAGAAATTACTTTCCAGCAGTCAGAAGAGGCTGATGATTCCTTTCCAATCCTACCTTTTATATTGCTCCCTTCGCATAACTCACCTACTCCGTGGGTCTGGAAACTCCCCGATTCCTCTTCTTGATACTCCCAAACACTTGTCACCAGTTTCCAAACCACCACCTTTCCCCCAGCCAGCTTTCATAGCCTCTCTCACCTGTGAGGGGGGGCCCGAGGAGGATGGTGATGCTCTCTAGGACGGTGAAGAGCCCTAGAGCACTGGAGAACCTGTCCATATCTACCACATCCATCAGCACCTGGAAGAGGAGTGCCCCGACACCACTCATGGCTATGCTGAGAATGATGCAGTAGAGGATGAGCACACTGAACTCAGCTGAAATGACACAGATGAAATTGCTGAGCCCGCAGAGGAGCGCGGCCAGGCTGAACAGGTAGATGCGTCTCCCTGTGAAGACTCTGTGTCCTGAGAGCAGCCCTGTGAGAGGGCGGATGAAGATGTTGATGAAACCAATGATGGAGATGAGGAGGGCTGCCTTGTGTTCCTCCACCCCATTGTGGATGGCATAAGGCACAAGGTAGATGTGTGGTAAGGCAAACCCCATCATCAGCCAGGTCACTCCGATAGTGTAAATCTGGTAACCTTTGTTTTGACAGAAGATGTCAAAAGCCAGGTACTTCTGCAGCATCTGGACACATTTTGTCCTCCTGGTGTGCTGCTGGAGCGTGGGGTGGTAAGGAGATGCTCCATTGGACAGCTGTGCCTCTTCTGCTCTACTCCCTGGCTCCTCTTCGGACTTGGCAGACTGTGGAAGTGACCCTGATGCCAGCTGAATGGGTCTCATGATGGCTCCACAAACACAGCAGTTCAGTAGTATTCCTCCAAAGATGAGGAAGGTGTTTCTCCAACCCATCTCATCCAGCAGGTACTGAGACACCAGCGGCCACAGCGTGAAACCGAGGGAGACACCGGTGGAGGCCACGGCATTGGCCAGCGTTCGCCACCGTACAAAGTAGTAGCCCAGCACAATCACTCCTGCCTGGAAGCTGAAACATGATCCCAGACCTAAAGGTGAGAATAAATGATCCTTCTTTGTTGTCTTAAAGGGTGAAAAGAGCCCAGATTCAGGGTGTACCCACAGATGACTTCATCTGCCACTAAAGCATTTTCTGACCTGCCAGGCCACACCACCCCCAGGGATTGATTAATACTCAGAAACACCACACCAGGGTTGAAGGAGAATGTTATGTGTAAATTAAACTATTTGTGTTCTTGGGTATAGTAGATATACTGATCTAAACTGACATTTTTCTGGGACACAGTGGAATTCCTGAAGTTGTTATGGAATTGTTCATTAAAAACTTGGGGTTTATACCACATGCAACAAGCAGTGCTGCTTTCCTGGTGCTTTAATCAGGGTTTAGGGAGTTTCTTGTTTTTCTCTCTATGCAGTGAGCACTGCTTAACTTGCAAGATCCAGCAGGATTGGTTCCAGAGTAAGGAATTAATTTCTCTGTGTTATTAAAAATTAAGAGTTGAACATCAGTTACATAGGAGAAATATTTGGAAAGGAAAAGTTCCCATCTATTACTTCTGTTCAAAACCAACAGGGTCTTTTGTTAGAAAAAGATGTCTCCATTCTCCCCCAGTTTGGGAGTGGTGAAATACAAGCCCAGGGAACCTGGGAAGTATATTATCCCAAAACATTATGTTCCAAGATTGTAAAAACAACAAAAACCCCTCCCTTCTTGAAAGCCAAAAGGCTGAGAAGCTACTAAAAAGAACAGACATCCTTTTTCTCTCTTTTATCCTCAGGAGACCTGTAGCTTTTTCCAGAGAGAAGCACTTCCCAGTGAGGTTGAGTGGGTGAGGTGTGTGCTAAAGGGATGTGAAGGCCAAGTCTAGTGGCTGTAGGATTTCTGCTGTGCTGGGAGGCTGTTGAGTTCTCCTATTTCACAGATGAGTGGGAAAATGTGACCACTTGGTCGGGGCTCTCCCATTTCCCATCTCCAGCACAGCAGCTGAGTTTCCTTGCTCTCTAGTACATACCAGTGATGAGGCCAGCCGTGAGGTACAGCTGGCTGATGGACTTGCAGAAGGAGCTGGACACCATTCCCAGCCCGCTGAGCAGCCCACCCAGCATCACCACAAACCTGCAGCCAAACCGCTTCACCAGGATGCTGCAGAGGGGCCCTGGAAGTAGAGAAGGAAAAGGGAAGCAGTTAGGGGGAAAGGAAGTATTTTGTACCTGCTGGATTGCTGCAATTATCAAAAGATGTAGTCTAGAGACCCTGAGAGTTGTCCCAGCAGCTTAACGTAGTGGGGGAGACAGGAGGAGAAAAAATATTCTGTGATCCTCCCAAGTACTTTGCCAGCTTGTTGGCTGAGGGGAAGTGCGTGTTCGGCTGGGATTTTGGCCATCCAGTAGGATGTGATGGATTTTCATTAAAACCCTTGGAAATGGACTTCTGGTGAATTCCATGAGGTTGTGATAAATTACTTGTTAATGACATATAACATCCTTCATTCTGGGGAAAGATTAGTTCACACCTGCAACCCACCAGTGGGAAGGTGCTTCTCTCTGCATGCTCTGGCAGAAGAGGATCTGAAGGTAGAGTTTCTTTTTCTGTTCCCTCGAGGATCCTCAAGGTTTTCCAGATTTTACTAACCTTTTTCCCAATTCTGAACATCTAAGGTTATTGAAGCAAATGCAAAATTACTGTAAGCTGCAGAATTAGGAGTCAGTCAGTGTAGGGAATATAACCTGTGGCATTTTTGTGACCTAAATCAATGTCTGGTTTGAAATAAAATCCACACAGTCAAGTGAACAGTGGAACATTATTAAAATTAGGAGTGCAGCTGTCTGTATTTTGATCTGCTTGGGAGATTTTCGCCTCAGACTTCACTGGCCTTTGAAAAAGTGTCCAGCAAATGTGACGGGATTATTTTTCCTCCTGCTGAAGACATTAAGGATGGTAGTGCTGTTTAACTAGCTCAAGAAGGCATAAATTGAACACTACAAAATTATGAGATTGGTTCTAAAAACCATAAGGGTTTTTCCTGATTACTGGTTACTCATGATCCTGGTTACTTGTTGTCTGGGTTTCAAATGTTATTTCTCACTTGCCTGGGGTCTTTGTGCTTTCTTTTGCAAGAATAATATCAACAAAAGTGCTGCATTTGTATGAGTTAGTGCAGAGTGTGCATGAATATCTAGGAAAAGGAACCCGTAAAGGCCTGAAATTGCCTTCTGGAGACCGATGTAGGACCCTGAGGTCTCTCAAATTATCTTATAACAAAATAATTATTAATGGCTTTTACCTAGGAACATAGCACTGATAATGGGATATGTTTGGCTG
This sequence comes from Chamaea fasciata, assembly GCF_029207755.1. Classification (NCBI taxonomy): domain Eukaryota; kingdom Metazoa; phylum Chordata; class Aves; order Passeriformes; family Sylviidae; genus Chamaea; species Chamaea fasciata. The sequence goes on along the minus strand of NW_027094104.1, from coordinate 6,964,376 downwards.
AGTTATGAGCTATTGTTTGCCCAGTGCCCTTCCCCATTTCCTTCCCTAGCTCTCCTGCATGGAACCTTCTCCCAGTACTGGCTGCTCTGAGAACAGGCTGCTCTGTCCATATCCCTTCCTCTTACAATTTTTGCAACAAATACTTTTTTTCCCCTTCAGTTCCTCTCAATTAAAAAGAATAAAGGTGAAGAAAAGAGAGTGGCACCTCTGAGAGATACTGGTGACAGCAGCATGCAATTTTGGGAAAGAATTAAGTGCTGAAATGACGGATGTAACAGGAGAACCTGAATCAAGTAAAGCCTGACCCCCTACAAAGGAGGTCAGAAGTTGCAGCAAAAGCCATTGCTTGGCCTGAGAGGGAGGCTTTGATCTCTGTTTATTTTGTTGTTTTTTCCTTCTGGTTTATGCTACTGCTGCTTCGTGGTATACTGGAGGACAAGAACAAGCCCTCCTGTGCAGTAACACCCTGCAATAGGAGACATAACTGGCAAGCAAAGTACAACTCTCTGGCTCTGCCCTGACAAATTCTATTGTGAATATCAACACAAGGCTATTCTTTCCTAATCTAATTTATAACTTTTGGATCTATGTATTGGCTGTCTTTGTATTACCTTTTACTGTGGTTCTAGCCTCCTGCACAACAATTACTTCATTAAAAATGACAGGATAATTGACATTCTTGTGGATCCTGCCAGGATTGTCCTTCCTGGACATGCTGGAACCAAGCTGCTTCTGAGACCATTTCCCAGAGCCAGCAGGTCCTTCCCACTAATCACAGAAGGATCACAGGGACTGGAAAGCAGGATAGGGAATGCCCAACAGCTTCCAAATTCCAAGCCCTGAGGATACTGCTCTGTTTCTGCTGACTCTCAGTGGTAATTCCTCCTTTCGTCACATCCCTTGACATCTCTTTCCATCTGCACCTTGATATTCTAGACCCAGCTGTTTCTGCTAAGGTGCAAACTCTCAATTCCATGTAGGTGGCTGCCAGCCTTATTCTGCACAGGACAGACTGAACCTGCCATAGCCTTTGCATCAGTTTGACTCAGGGCTCTGAGATTATTTCCTTTATAATGTAGTATCAACTTTCCCCAGTATTGGAAGGGTGCAGGAGTGAACTCAGAAGCTTGGATACATGGGCAACACTGGGAACTTTTTTTCTGTTGGCTGGTACGGTTTGGGCTGTCTGTTTATCAAATAAGCACAGGATTTGTATGGGTCACAAAGCAAAGACCACTCACTGGGAAGTCCTTGAGCTGCTGCGGATTTGGTTTTCTCTCTGCAGAAAGAGAAAAGAATCCCCACATCTGTGTGTGGAATCTGGGACCACTGCCCTGTGCTGCTCCCATATTTTATTTCAGGGGGAAAATCAGTGATTCACTCCAGTATCCACAGAGCACAATGCTCCTTCCACCCCTGCAGCCGGAGGGTGCTGCCTGACCCACATTCTGCACTGATCTAGCCCTGCTCATGTCTACCCTGATGCCTGCGTAGGTGTGTGCTCTGTGCCACCGCCCAAGGAGCTGCTTTTAAGGCTTTGCCTCAGCTGGCAGCTCTGAGGAGCTCAGCTTCTGGCATCTCTTCAGCCACAAAGAACGGAGCTGTCATGTGGCACTTGGACGGAGATGTGCTCTCGTGGGCAAGATGAACCAAGAAATCACCAGAGTTCAAACACTGTGTGCTGGTTTATTCAAAGAGCTTCTGTGAGAAATAACTATGTTCTTGCTGATCTGGAAAAACTGGGCTGAGAAAGGGATTTGCCTTCTTTGACCAAGGGTCTTGGCTGACTCTGAGAGTGACAAAGGGGAGCATGGAATCTGTGGACATTTAGCTTTGGACTGTGGGATCCAAGTGGCTTGGAGATGCTGTGTACTGCCAAACAGCCACTCTACTTGGATCCCCCCAGTCCCTTCCACCACCCGCCTTAATGAAATGCTGAAAGTATCCTCATTACATCCCCCCACCAGCAGCACAAGGGCAGGAGGTGGAGGAGGCCATTCCCTGCCATCACTCACCCCCTCCATGCAGCATGGCCACCATGATGGATGGGAACCACGATGTCTGGCTGTTGCTGGCCTGGAACTCATGCTGGAGGTCCGTGAAGAAGACACCGATGCAGCAGGGAAAGCCCAGCGTCAGCCCCTGCAGCAGCACTGCAGCCAGTAGGACCATCCATGCCCATCCCTGGTCCTGGGCCTTGACAGTGCCGCGTCCTGCTGCTTCTCCTTGGGACATGACAGCTCCGTTCTCCTCTAAGCCAGCCTGCTGGGGAAGGGAGTGCAGCTACCACGCAACCCTCAACCCAGCAAACAGGCCTTCAGGGAAGAGCTGATAGTGTTCCTGAGGCTCAGAGCACTGGTGTGTCCCACACCTTTCCCAGCTAACACTCTTGATTTGCTCTGCATTTCTTCAGCACCTCCCTTCCTTCTCGCTACAGGATCCTGGCACCAGATTGCTTAAGAAACCACTGCCTTCTCCTTTTATATTTCACAAGACTGTGACCACAGCCAGGTAGAGGACAGGACCACACCTCCTCTGAGATATGCATTGGCTTTACCCAGTTCCGCCCTTATTTTCCTTTTCACCTGCTTTCATCATATGGAGTCCCCTTGCTGGCAATTGCTAAGGTCACTCAGGCCTTGTGCAGAGGAGGAAAAACTGCAAATGCCAGGTGAAATAGGAACTTTTAAATGTTGCATGTTACAGTAGAGCTCAGTGTGAACCTTTCAGGAAAACTACACCTACGTACAAAGCGCTGGTGGTGAAAAAACATTTTAAAAGCCATTAATTAATTAGAATCGGGTGATGGCAGATAGGCTTTTGCTCTACCTCCCTAGATCTAGAACTGCTTCTGAGAGATCCCAGTTTGGATTTCTCTGAAACTGACAGCATGAAACATATAGCAATAGCATTCCCCATCCTCTCCACATGAATAAACATGCATAAAATAATAATCTCTGGCAGCTGGATGAGCTCAGAAAAAGTGCCCATAAGGTCACTGCACAGTGCAATATTTACTTAGCACTCAAGAAGTGTTTTTTTCCCCTAAAACAACAGCTGCATTTAGGTTTTGTGTGCAGCTTTAGAGATGAAAAACAGTTTGATTTTGCTCATTATTTCAAATATGCCATGGTGGCAGAAAGTTAGTTTCGTACCTCAGGCTGAGACCAGAATTGGTCAAACGAAAGGCGGCGCCGCGTGGCTGCGGCTCATCCCGTGTGCGCAGCCCGGTCAGCTCATGGCCCGCGGTCAGACCCTTCTGCTTCAGTAGCGACTACAGGCTTTGATGGAGTCTTTTGCAATATTAACCTAGGCATCATTTCTGTAAACAGGGCTCTTATGCTGGCTGGCTCACAGCCAGAAAACTAAAAAAAAAGGGCTGGGAGCAAAGGGGGCCCGTGGGAAGGGGCTCTGAGATGCAAATCACGGTGGTGGTGCTCAGCACACTTTAATCCTTTGTCCACTTTAGCTGGGCGCAGATAATGCAGCTAATTCAAGTGCTTGTCTCTGTGGTGTGAATTAGCTGGATGTCAGCCTAAAACCTCTCCCCGGCAACAGCAAACCTGCAAAAAAAGGCAGAAGCACAGCTCTTCTCTGTTCCCAGCTGCCCTGTCCAGCTTTTGAGTTTGTCCAGCAGATTCCTGGCTCCCCTCACATCTCCCTGGGCGCCTGCTTACGGGGGAGAACTCTCCAGTGGGGCTGCAGACCCCATGGCTTTCTGGTCCACCTTGTGCCCCGGTTGCAGGACACATTTTCCCCTGGGCAACCCGACCTGCACAGTCGCCGCAAGGACCCTGAGGACGTGCTGCCAGGCGCCACACGACCTCCTCGCCGCCTCCTCGCTGCCTCCTGCCTGCACAAAGGTAAAGGAACAAGTTTTTTCCGGCTCTGGCTTAGCCGGCTGTGCCACAACCGAGCAACAGCAGCGCCGAAAAACCTCGGATTAACCCTTCCAAGGTATCCAGATAGGATGGACAGTATGAAAGTGGAGGTCTGGTGTGTGTTGTCTTGCTCCTACGGGCTTGATGCTCTCAGGCAACCTGCTCCTGGTGTTGAGCAATGAACGCGACAGGACTGGGACACCAGTGAAATACAGGCAGATTTTCACACACACGTGATCATCCCATATTATTAGTAGGGTTGGGAATAAGATTGGAGTTCCCAGCAATAGCCACACCTGGCTGCCTACAGCAAACAGTGTGCTTTTGTTGGGAGCAGGTGAACAGTGCAAAGGTGCTTCTCTCTACCAACCTGTGGAGCAGCTGAGGACATGTGAGTGCCTTGGATGGGACAGAGGGAAGAACTTCCTGTTTTAGTCTTTCTGTCCAACCACTCTCTGGCAGTCACTGTCTGCCTTGGTAAGTTAATCCTCTCCTGTTCACGTCTGAATGTTGTTCTTCCAGTGATCCCCAAGACACCAGCATTCAAACCTTGGATTTCCCTAGCTGTTGTTGAGCAGCCCTGGTAGCTGTTGTTTATGGCAGCAGACCAGGAGTGTTCACGCAGTGACTCTCCCTTCTTCTTCTGTGCCTCAGTTTCCCTCAGCTCCAATGGGGGACTAACAGCTGCTGGCATGAGGGCTCCTGGCTGCTCCCTGCAAGAACAGGGAGCCCTTTATGCCAAGAGACACAAGGGTCTGGGGAATTTATGTAGCTCACCTCAAAGGAAGAGGTTTGTATTTCACAAATTCAGGTTTATGCTATGCAAATAATGATATTTATAGTCTTCAGTAAGAGCTTGTAGCTGGTGGCTCCTCTGCAGGGGGATGAGCAGCCCACTTCTTTTCTAGAGCCACTGAGGAGGGAGACCCAGTCACATGGTCCAGCAGGGAAGTCAGGAGTGTGGCTGGGGGGAGGCAGAACCACTGCCCAAAGCAATGGGGCTTGGAGTAGTGTTTAGAGACTGGACAATGCCTGCAGCTTGAAAGCAGGAATGGGGATGGAGAAGAAGGTTTCTCGCACCTTCCTGCCATCAAGCTCCGCCTTGGCATGTGCTGCACACATATTTCATGAATGTGTAAAATAAACTGCATGTACAGAAGCAAGATATTTACTGTAAACTGAGCGGGGTGGTAAACTGCCTTTTGGGGCAACTCAGTGTTTGTTGAGGGTAGGAAAGCCAAGCAGTTGTCTTGGTAAATACCTTTATATGTGACTTTTTAAGTACCTTTTCATCCTGATACCATGGCTTGCTTTGCCATTCTCTCCCATGTAGCTTATATTAAATCCCAGCTGACTTTTCGAAGGTCACCCAGTGAGGTGACAGCAGAGAATGCAGATTTAGCCCTGGTTAAAGCATCAGCCCAAGTGGTGCAGCCTGGCCCAGCACTGCGGGCTTGTTTCTGCTGGATGTCACTTGTCAGCAGTTGGTCGCAGCCCTCAGGAGACAGGCTGTGCCTGGGGCATGGTGGAGGTGGCTGCAAGTCCCCTGCTTTCTCCCTGTCCTTACCAGCACATTACAGCTTGGTAAACCAGCCTTGTGCTCAGGAGCCTCAGCAGCAGCTTTGGGGTTTAAAAACATGCTTTAGTGGTGGCCTCGGCAGTGCTGGGTTGACAGTTGGACTCAATAATCTTAAAGGTATTTTCCAACCCAAATGGTTCTGCGATTCTTTGTGTCTGGAAACCAAAGTGCAAACGCCTCAGAGCTTGCAAATCACATTTGAGAAAGACCAGTTGAATTCGTTCCAGAGATCCAGATTAGCAAATCTTCTGGCAGATTGATTCTTGCAGAGGAAGTGTGGGGAGTTGTTTGGTTTTGGGTTTTGTTTTTTGTCTAAAGCAGGGGAAATGAAGTGAAATTTCAGCTATGGGATTGCAGAGTGCTTTGTGGCAGGGAGCTGTTCCTGCACCAGGTTCAGTCACAAATTAAACTCTTGTTCTGATCCATCCCAACAGAAACTGAGATCTCAGAGCACCTGAAAACAGGTTCCTGAGGCTGGGACAGGATCTGAACAACCCTGACAAAACCCCTTCAGACCAGCTTTGCTAGTACTGCGAAAAAGGTGCTGTGCCAAGGATGGAGGAAGTGCTGGTTTATCTTGAATTTCTCAAGCAGTTCCCATAGCATCACTCCCCCATCCACTCTCTGCAAAAGGGATCAGGGTCCTGCTTGCACTAATTGGTCTTAATTAGCCCGACCAGCCTCACCTGTGTCCTCTTCCCACCCCTCCATCCTGTTTGTTCCCCAGTTGCATTTAAGTCCAGATCCTTGCACGGATTGCTTTTTGCTCAGTTTCACCGCTGCTTTCTGCTCTCCTGGGTTGACTTTGGGTCTGCCTGGCTGCTTTGTACTCATTAATCACTGACAATGTGGGTAGAAGACCAGGTGAGAAATCCCCCTTTTGGGACTAGGTTTAATGGCTATTAGCCAGTGCTGGGAATAACATGGCTTAGCCTGGACATGGGAAATGGGAGCTGAGGAGATAGCCGGCACCAAGAGCATGCACTGACAGCTCCCATTTGCCTGCAGGAATTCAGCAAGATGTGGCTTGTCCCTGCTCTTTATCCCAGTGGTAGATCTCTGGCTGGTGGGTGACTGCAGATGGTTTGTGGACATGCTGGCCCTTGCCCTCCTGACTGCCACCATCCCCCCTGGTCCCCAGCTGTCCCTGTGCTTTGTGTACAAGGTGTGGTGCCAAGAAGGGCAGCGTTCCCTGAGGCAATGGGGATCTGGAGACGAGTCTGAGGAAGACACTGCATAAACTCACGCTGAAGGTGGCTCTGGCTCATGCTGTGCGACACCCTAACCTGCCACACTGCCCCAGCCTGCCCTGGGAGTGGACAGGGAGAGGGACCAATGGTGGCATGGAGTATCTGAGCAGATGGAGGTCCTTGCTAGGAACCTGGCTGAGGTTACTGAGGATATCTGGAAGCTACTGGCATTTTTCTTCCAGCAACTGCCTGCATTTGGGAAGATGAGGAGGGGAGGATGTTCCTGGGAAAATGAGGCTTTTCAGGAACTGAAGTTACTTTGTCGTTAGCTGTAGGAAAACTCCTGCAGTAGGTGAGGGTGTGGCAGAGGAAGGGGGAACTGGGATCTGATGCAGCTGTGGGTACAGTCTAACCCTGCTGCTGGGCATCTCTTTCATGGATTGACATTTTGATCCTGAGCAGTGGCTGAGGGTTTCCTCTAACAAGGTTTTAATTATCATTCAAATGGGCTTTTATTAATAAGGAATAAGGGACTCGGTCAGAATAGGATCAAGAGAAGTGTTTCCTTTTGGCTGACTGCTGGATCCATGGAGCAGGTGGAGGAGGTTGTGGGGGGTTGAAGGTGCTCAGCCAGAAATTTTGGAGCGTGGTTTTTAGGAAGCCAGCTGGTTTTTGGGCTCCAGCTATTCAGCTTTGGCTCTTTAGCTCTCAGCAGATGCTCTGCCATCCCAGCCAGGCCCTGGTCAGATCTCCTGTCCAAGGAAGGTGTCCTGCTCTGAGGAAAATATAGATGATGCTTAGAGGTCACAACAGAGTAGGAGAGAAGATCCAGCAACTCCGTGCTGACACTGAGGCTCCTCCTGCCCATACCCAGAGGGATAACGATGCTCAGTTTTGTGATGTCTGGAAAAGGAAAGGCAGGAACTCTTTATCCCAGTGGGAAGTGCAGGTCCCTGTGTACCTTATAGTCATATTGTTGAGGGGGCCAGGGGTATGGAAACAGCAAAATGTGGCCTTGAGCCTTTGTTTCATGGGCAATTCCCCTTTGGTTTGGCAAATATGACCCTCTCCTTCTTACTTTTTACACGTTTCTTTGTATTAAAATTTTAGATAAAAACAGACTGGAACATTAGGTTGAGGATGACCATTTATTAAGTGTTTTCTATCCCTTTAGTGTCTAATCTGCCTGCTTTTCTAAGACATCTTGAACTCAGTGCCCAGGTTAAAGGCCTGTGTCCTTGCTTGGTTGCCCAAATGGTTTTCCTCATTTTTAGACACTGTCGTTTGAATTCATCAGGTTCACTGGTGCATGTTTTCCTGGCTGTGGTAAAGGACCTGCTGCGCAGATGGCCCTGAGCTCAAGGATATACTTGGTGGCACACAGACCAGTGGAATTCTCAGCTCTCTGATGAAAATTGAGGACTCTGTGCACTTCAGACTGCTGATGGGCTTGGCTCAGACTCTCATCTGCTGAAATCTGGGGAACATCTAGGAGGGATGGAGGCCTCTACTTGGAAATATTACCAGGTCAAATATCTTTTTAGATAAGCCTTTGCTCATCTGTTACACCACAATCTGAAGGTAATCACTAGGGCATTGCAACACTCTTTACTGTTTGGAGTAACCAAGGTGTTTCTCCAGCGTGGAAAGCAAGAGGATATGTGGCCGTTAGTTACTCATGTGAAAGTTGTAAACTTTCAATAACTGTCTCAAAATCAGATCTAGGTGGAAGGACATGGCCAAGGTCCTTGTTTCCCAAACAAGTTAGTAAGCTGAATTGAAAATACCTGCAGGCTTCCTGTCTGCAGGCAGATCTGACTTGATTACTTTGTTCCGGGTGAGGGTGGGCGGGTAGGTGACGAATTGACCTTCGGCTGTGTGTGGGAGCCTGAGGCAGTGCAGAAAAGCGTGCGGAGAGGTTGTGCAAGATGCACGTATGGCTGTGGCAGGACCTCTGCACCACTGCGTTTCACCCTCCCACGTGTGCAGAGGGGAAATGCAGCCTCAGTTTCCACTGCATTTTGCTGGAGCACTAGGCCAAGCAGTTGGATGTTGATAGGTGCCTGACACTGCTAAAACCCTTTCCTACCTTTAATGTCAATTACTGTTCCTCTTTGTCCACAGACACAAGCAGGGAACCCAGAAAAACAAATTAATTAATTGTGTTCTAAGAAAACTGTCATGGGCAAGGGGAGCTGCCAGCTGGGGTGACTAATGGGAGTGTTGTGGGAAGGTGAGCAACAGCCCAGGGAACCTGGTGGGCCCTGGACACAGCCTGGGGGACAAGAGGGAGCCTGAGCCTCTCTTTCCAGAGGAGGATGTAAAATTGCTCCTTTTATGTGCTTTCCAATGCAGAAAAGTCTGATGAGGGAGTTTTCTGCCACAGCTTAGTGCATGCACTGCCTACTGACTTTGGCTGTCAGAAAATCTGTGATGTTTCGTCACTCATCTTTCCCCTAAGCACCTGGCAAAGCTGCCTTGAGAATTTTTACCCCCTAGCTGTCTCTGGGGCTAGGAGGGACCAAATCCTGCTATGGGCAGTTATGAAATCCCTTGGGTGTTTTTGTCACCTCCTGCCTTGGTGGTGGCACAGCCCCATGGACAGAGCCCCTCACTCACAGGAGCTGCGTGTCCCTGGGGATGTGCCTTCACTGGGTATCCCACATCTTCTTGGGGGAACAGTGTTTGGAGGCAGCCTGGGGTGCTCTGATCAGCCCAGACCAGGGTTTGGGAGGGCCGTAACCCTCTGCCACAAACCATCCACCCTTTTCCTTCTGCTGCTGCAGCAGCTCTAGTGCAGACTGTGTTTGGCAATGGGGAGAGCTGAGCTTTGGGCTCCTGGCAGCAGCAGGACTGGCACATTTAGAGCTGATGTACAGGGTTGATTTTTATTTTGGGTAAGTTTACACACGCTGCCGATCCTGCACAACCTCTCATCGCTTGGTAATGCTGAGGCATCACCTGTTTCCTGCAGCAAGTAAAGAAATTAATTATTAAAGGAGTTAATGGGTTTCACAGCCTTGGATGGGAAAGTGAGGCATGGTGCAAAGACCTGGCAGCTCCAGCTTGTGGTTTCTGTAGGAACCACTGAGTAATGCTTGTGTCTCCTGCGTGGTGACATGGCACTCTGTTAGAGGAGCCACCTGCCTGCCAGGCTTGGAGCTGGTTAAAGGTCCTGCACAGGCTTTTCCAGCTTATGCAGCCTTATAGGACAGCCCTAAGGTGGGGTAGCAGGGAGGTCATGGCATTATGTAAATGCTGACTCTAACCTGAGTTTCTGCTGACAGGCCCTCCCCGGTGAACGAATACGTGTGTGGTGTCAAGCAGTGCCAACCCTGTGGTTGCCACCTCTGCTCAAGACTCTGCTAGCACTTGAAATGTGGCAAATTCACAAATTAAGCTGGGCAAATTCACTGTCAGTGCAGACCAGCAGTCAGGTCTGGGATAGAGAAATGTGTCAAGAGGTTTGAAAATACTGTCTTAACTCATGGTGTGTGGTGACTTGGCTCAGCCATGGTTTCTTGTCAGCTCCCTGTGTGGGGAGAGTCTCATCCTCTTCCACTGTGCTGGTGTTAAACCCTGGTTTGGGGATGTGTCAGCCCATCCCTGCTCTGTGGTTTTGAGGTCCTGTGGCAGTGAGGATGGAGATGGGCAGCCTTCAGACTACCCACAGGAGGGAACAGCCACTTGTAATCAAGAGTAGGATTAAATCAATCCAAGACTTCCCATTCTTCACTTGTCTCCTTGCTCTTCCTTTTCACTGTGTTGGGCCTGAATTGCCCGTGTCATTTAACTTCTGGCAGTGCCAAAGCTGAAACGGTCAGACCCTTCCTCCATGTGGTCCAGTGTTGAGTAGGGGCTTAGCAAATGACAGCTGAAAAAAAAAATCCTCTTTCTGTTTTAGCTACTCACATTTAGTGGTTGTAATAATGTTCTACCTGCTTGTGGTTATCAGTGGAAATTGTTAGGATAAATGTGGAATTTGAGATTATTTTATAGATGAAAACATCAGAAACAAGCTTCAGTTGTACCTTTATCCCTGAAAGCAGACCAGGAAGACTCCAGAATCTCCTCAGATTCTCCTTTTGGCAAATGATTATTAGAAGAGAACTGAAGCCAGAATGTGCAAATCTGCACATTTCTTCCCCCATAATGCAGTATCTGTGTGCTGAAGGCAAAGCAGCAGGCTGCAGACTGCTCTTCAAACTTTTCAAACCCATTTCAGAATCTTTATTGGGGGAAAAAAAAATAATCACAGCATCTCAACTGTTATTCAAACACATTTAATAAACAAAGAGAAACAGTAGCAAAGGGCACTGACACGTGACAAACTGTACAAAACCTCCGGGTAGAAGCCCACGGCCTGGCTGCTCCGGCCCCTGCCCCGCAGCCAACCAGGCCCCCTTTGCCTCAGCCCACTCAGTCACCCCTGAGAAAAATCAGTTTTTAAAAATGTGCAGAAACAAAGACACTTCAAGAGGTTATTTCCAGTCTTGCCATAATGGAACAATTTAGGCCACTGGGAAAGTTTTTTAAAAAAACCAAAGTGTCGTACGCTCCATTCCCAGGATTAATGCTTTAAAGTGAACCTTCCCAAGAGGCATAAGCACTCTTGGACAGCCAGTAGATCTACCCCTGCTCTCCTACTCTACTCACCACAACATGCTACACTTTTTTAGAGTGAACGGGACAAATTTCATCCTAATTCAACGCTAATTTTGCTATAGTTGTGACTGAGTGAAAGGCAATGGAAGGAAAAGCCCTGTTTGAGCACAGAAGGGATTCAAGTGATGCATAATGCTGACACCAGCCCCGTCTCAGGGTAAAGGTGACCTAGCACACTCAGGAAAGGAGAAATCCTTCACTAGGAATGTAGCTGCTCTGGATGGACTTAATGCCTGGTCCTAAATATCACCGAAAAACTTGAGCATCCCCTACCAGTGATTGGTTTTCTATCATCAACTTGTTCTGCTGAACTTCCAAGGACCCTGCAATGGAACCCAAAGAGTCCATGGTCCCCTGGCACCTCCTCACTGCCAAAAGCAGGGCAGAGAAGGGAAAACCAAGATGCAACTCTGATCTTTCTTGTGCTCATCAGTTAAGCAGCTGTGCCATTCACCTGCTAATGGTCACTTTTAGGCTATCTGTGGCTCAGAGGGGAGAGCAATGGCATCACTGCATCAGGCAACCTTCCAGTGGGCTTTACCACATGTGGCATTTTTGGTGACACAAAAAAGCCAGGGAAGTGTTTGTTATTCCTATCTACTTGAGCTGTACTGGACAGGAAGTCTCTCTCTGCAGCCAGCGTTGCTTTGAGCTCCACGGTTTAACGAGGTGCTCAGCTGGCATCAATGTGACAAACACAGCCTGACCAGTCCCTGTTGCCTTTAGTTTGGTATTTCTTGACCAGATCCCAAAAACTCCCTCCTCTGAGGAAGGGGAATAAGACAAATCAGAGCGTTAAAGGGCTTTTCAGGCTGCTAACTTGCATACATGTGCTTCTTGATTTCTTAGCTGTGAGCACAGACAGTGGCAGAGGCTACAGGATACGGACAGAGGAGGGAGATCTGTACACATCACAGTGTTGTTCAGGCCCAGCCAAGGTGTGCAGTCTGATCACACCAACACCAGCTCACCACCGTGTTATAAACAGGGCAGATGGAGGGAAACAGAGCTGGGTTTTTCAGTGTGATGGAAAGCCAGCTGTGATTCAACAGCCTGTCACTGACACAACGTGAATTCAAAGACATTTGGCACAGTCTGTTGTTACCAGGACTAATCTAGCACAGACAGTTAATCAGTTTGTATTGAGAATGAGGCAAAGGCTCCACCGGAGGAGGGACACTGGCAAAGCAGGATGTGGGACAGGCAAGAGGACGTGCAGAAGGACTGGAGAGAGGCAGAGCACAGCAGTGCCCCTCAGTGTCTTTGCTGCACATCTTGGTTGCTCAGCTGGTTGCTGGACTGTTGGTAGGACCCTCTCAGCAACAAGTGGTTAAGATGGAAAACCTGCCTAATTCTGTGTCAAAACTTTCAGGAGAACATGGGTAGCTGAAGCCCTCCAGGTGAGGAATTTTCTGGTAGCTTATTAAGAAACATCTGCTCTGAGCTTGTCAATGTCTGAATTCCAGCATCTCTGAAGCTTTGCTGTAATGTCAGTTTGGGACTTGACTGAAAATGACCCAAGTGCTAGGACACTTGGGCCACAAAGAACAAAGCCAGGATGAAAGGGGAAAAACATGCAGCAAATTCCTATGAAATTCCATTTACCAGACTAGGAGGGACATGCCCTTGGATAGGGGTAGCACAGAATAACAGAGGGGAACCAGTGACTGCAGTTTGGCTAAGATTAGAATTCAAGAGAGGCACAAACAAACATTTTGCACATCCATCCAAGGCATTCCAAAAAAAACCCAAAAAACAACCCAAAAAAAAGAAGGAAAGAAAAGTCACAAAAGTTGACACATCACTTTGGACAAGAAACATTACAATAGTTTGGCAACTTTTCACCAAACCCCCCCACCCCAGCTCTGTGATGTCCCTCTGTAATTTGAGGTGATCTCTTAAAGGTGGGGACATGAGAGGGCTGCAGGTAAATCACTGCATGTAAATAGGGGATCTCCTCCCCACAGGATCTCGTGGGGTCAGACAAACCTACCTGCTTGGTACAGTACAAAAGAAATTCTGCCTGAAGCCCTCCCTGGTGAGAGGGAAGGAGACAGAGCCCACGCTGCTGGAGACAAACAAGGCAAAGCTAAACTTGGCAGCAGCAAGTCCCTAAACCTTGTGACTTTGCACCAGGCTAAGATATGGCCATGGCAGGGTAGATGGAGGGGAAGATGTCACCACTCTTCCTCTGTGGAGAAGTGTAAAGGACAGGACTATCACTCTATTACTATTTTGGGTGAACACAGGCCTCTTTGTTTATGCATGCAAAGTAATGGGCTTTGGAAAATACCAGGAGCCCACGTGTAATAGTGTTACCAGCAAGACCTGCGTCAGATGGATACACAACTCCCCTCCCATCAGATCTAAACTCAGCTCTTAGGAATTGAACAAGGAACAAATACAAAGCAAGGATGGAAAAGTTTGTGTGGGTTTTTTAGGAGTGGTTGTTTTGTTCCTCCTTTTAAAGCCCTGTTCTTCAGATTTGGGGGAGAAGGGGGGAGCACCGCAAGGTCCCTGCACTTTCCTGGTGGCAGACCTGGGTGCAAGAAATGGCACAGCTCAAATATGGACCTTCCCACCCACAGCAGCCTGGGGAAGGTGGGATTGATGACAAGGGCCCGAGGACCTGAGCAACCCCCACAAAGGCTCCGACTGGGAATCCGGCCCAGCCATTGTCGGAAGAATTCAATACAGCGCTGGCCAAGAAAATAAAACAAATACTTGTGGAAAGGACTATCCAGCTGGAAGAGTCTTTTCCTTCCTCGGTTTCCAGGGTAAAAGAGAAGCCTTTGGTTATGACCAGAATTATTTGCCATTGGCAGGACAGGCTTGGCTTTGCTTTGCATTAGCTTGGTTATTGTACAAGGGCTGGGTTGCTCTGCGGAGAGATGCTCTGCCCAGCTGGACTGCCCTGTGACATCTGGGAGTTTAATGGAGTGGACACTTGAATTACATCCGGGATCCTCGCTCCTGAAGAATCTGAAACAGAAGAGGCCTTCTGTGAAAACCTCAGACAAGTTTAAATGCAAAAGTTCCTGTTAGAGTCCTTGTTTTTTGCAGAGAAAGGAAACACTGACTAATGTGAGAGCAGCTTGCAGACTTTTACACCACCACAACGACTGATAGGCTGGTAAAGGGTGAGGGAGCCCCTTCTCTAGAAATCCTGCTCAGCAGCTTGCCAGGAGGTAAAGGTGTTGCCTTTTGTTTCTGTTCTGGGGAAAGAAAAAAAGTGGATTCATAGAATGGTTTGGTTTGGAAGGGACCTTAAAGCTTATCTTGTTCAACTCCTCTGCCATGGGCAAGGACACCTTCCACTAGACCAGGCTGCTCAGAGCCCCATCCAACCTGGCATTGAACCACAGAACTATTGCAGCAGCTTGGTGCAGGAAAAGTGTTTCTTTCTAGGGGAATTCAAACTGATAAATCTGAGCAGGTGCCTTACCTTGGCCTTCTCGCTTGGCTCCTTGACAATGCCATTGGTAGAATTGTTGAGCTCCCTGGACACAACACAGAGGAATTCTGCCTGGTCTTCATTCCCGTAGTTATAGGAAGATCCAATGCTGATCAGCTGTGCAACAGGAGACAGCCAAGGTAACTATCAACAAGTCTTGATTTTATTCCTGCAGTTGCTGTGAGACAGGACTGTCCCAGGAGATCTGCTCAGGACAAAGTGGCCCCTGCAGCCTCCTCTGTGTGTGTGTGTGTGTGTGTGTGTGTGTGTGTGTGTGTAAGGCAGGGACACATCAGAGCTCCACAGCTCTCTAGTGGCACCTGGAGCCCCGGGAAGGAATTCCAGCTTGAAACTAATGCTGAATACATCATTACAACATAGCCCAGTTTCTGAGGGTGGAAAAAGGGAAAACAGATTGTGCAATATATAATAACCAGTTCACTCAGACATGGGCAGGCATTGCAAATTGCCTGGTCCTTGCTGAACTCAGCTCTCAACCTGCCTTGTGACTGATGTGGAAATGGGAATTCTTTACCCCAGGCAGATGTGGGATTAACTGGGGACATGTGGCAAACAGACACCATCCTTTATGTGGATGCTGCCAAGATGGAGTCTGGTATCTGTGTAAATGGGATTATATTCTATTACTGTTGTGCTGAGGGGGTCTGGACTCAGGCCAAGGAATCCCATCTGTCTCATTCATCATTATTACATTAAAAGGACATCCTGGAGTGCAGAGCTAATTTGTCATTTACAACTCAGTTCTGCTTTCCAGAAAATAAATCCAAGTCATGTGAAGAAAGCCTTGTGACTCTAACCAACTGTGGGTATCCAGGAATCTTTAATGTGCAGCGTGCACCTAAACTTCCACATCCTAATAGATTTTAGAAGAGCCAGCTCCATATTTATAGATTATGGATTTGAGAAGTAAGATTGGGAAAGATCTAAGGATGCAGGTGCCCATGAAAGGCACTGCCTGTAGCCTTAAGGTTTTGGGGCTGTAGGTATGGAGGTGTGAAAAGCAGATTCTGTAAAGTGTTGGACAGCAAAACCTGGGTGTTGGAGAACTGCATTTCCATGGAGCAGTGAGTGGTTCTTGGTCACAAGATTTCACCATTTCCTCACAAGGGCAGGTTTTTGGCCGCCTTTCTACTCTGAGATAGTTTTCAGGCATTACAGAACAGGTCCATAGGAACAACTGATGGGAAGTGCTGTTCCTAATGTTCTGCTTCACGTCAGCGCATTTCCCACAGCATCCACTTGTACTGGAGCTGGGCTAAATGGGAAGACACTGCTCTAATCCAAAGAGCCTACTCTATAATTTCTTAATACAACACACCAGCCAGCTGGCTCCAGTTCTCCCTCCTGAGATATAAGAGAACTGTGTTTGATTCCAGAAACCAAACCTGGAACTAATGCCATATGCAAGTGCAGTGACACCCAGCCCTGGAACCAGCTGCATTGCAAAGACATCTGCAGGAAGTTCTCATGTCACTCAGTGCCTCTTTAGCAAATGCAGCAGTCATGGCTTTGAGGTTCCAAGAAAGTTCTGCTCTGTCTTTTCATGGCTCTGGTAATTTTCCTGGATAGAACTGTTATACTGTGGCCTGGTGTATGTGATGAAATGCAGGAGAAAGGAAGAACTGCTCTGGGATTTGACAAGGAGACAAGAACTCCTGGGAGAAAATGAAATCTCTGTGGCAGCTTGAGTGACTTCTGCTCTCCCCTGTCAGTAACTGGACACAAGTAGATTGCTGCTCAGATCAGGCTGCTTATTCAGAAGAGCAGAGCAGTGTGAAGTGCAACTCAACAGGCAACTCTGCTTACTCCATATCTAGTTTTCAAAGGAATTCTGCCATTTTTTGGTATTTGTACCTGTTCAAATTTCCATCCATCAGACATGGTGGACACCATCTGTGTGAGCTCTTCCTCTTGGCACTGCAGCACTCTGTACACGTGTTTCACAGGTCCCTGGAGCACAGAGAACAATTGCTGTAGTTTAGTAATTGCTTTAACAGTATCACTCTAGAAAATTAATAAGGCACTCCTGCTCTTGTCTTAGGAAGTCAGAGCCCCACAGGCTTTTTTATCCCACTGATTCCAAAAGAGAACCATATGCCTGGCACTCTTCTCTTAAAAGCTTTTTAGGTGTCTAAGCTACAGTGAAAGCAAAACTCCTTTAGCTTTCACAGCCATTTGCTGCTTTTTGAAAACGTTTCTGGAATTCGATCTGCTGGGTGAGCTGATATCAGCTGAGCATCAACAGGAAAAATGTCATAGAGAGACAAAGGGAAGAAATGGTTTAGAGAAGGAAGAGTTGGAGCTGTTCTTTACCACAGCAGTACGTTTTTCTTTATAACCACCTATTTCTGCTCCTGGCCCCTCTCCTGTGAGTGTCCCTTGCCTTCCCTACAGGGCTGAGATGACTCAGTGGTCTGTGTGCTATAAAGCCACAATGGAGACTCTTTCCTAGCCGTGCCCTGCATCCACCTAACAGCATTTATTCCCCTGTCACTGCTGAAGCACAGAAGTGCCACTGCAGGGGCCTGCAGCCATGCTTGTCCCCCTGTGCCCCAGAAGTGACTGTGTAACCCAGAGGTGCATTACTTGGGAGGTTCTGTTCTCGTTGTCCCGGATCCGCTCCTTCACCAGCCGCACCAGGGACGCGATGTTGTAAAACTCAGCCTCTTCCAGCACCCCTGAAAGCACAAAGTCTGTCACTGTGCGCAGGGCAGGATGGAGATGATTCTGTCACAAGGATGCAACACCTGCTCCTGACTCCAAATGTCAGAATGCCAAATGTGACGCCCACCTCCTGCTCCCAGGCTAGGAGAAAACGCCTGACTAGCCTGTCACCTCCTTTTGTGACTTCAGAGGATCTTTGAGAAAGATTGTTCTCCTGTCGCTGGGATTATCAGAAATCTCATGGTACAAAGTATTTCCTCACCCAGCCCCATCAAGGGAAGCCCTCAGAGCTGCCTGTTGGGGGAGAACCAGGTCTGTGAGGGGCAAATGGGCTGTAAGAGCCCTTGGCTCAGCAGAACAGCGACGGGCTGTGCTGAGAGCTGCAGCCTCTCCTCTTGTGAAGACACAGAATGTGATGACTTAATCCCCACTAATGAGCAATTAACAGTGCTGACAGCACTCCTGGGAAACCAGTCTTTGCTGAGGGCTGCAGGATGTGCTATCAAACAGCACTTCCAGCCTTGCCTGGTATTTTTCTCTCACCTTCCTCTGCAAGCTCCTTGTTGATGATGAGCTTCCCGTGCCGGAGGTAGTTCAGAATGGGCCCGAAGTACGTGGGGTCTCTGTCAATGAGATAGGCCCCTGTCTCATCCTGACAACACAACGGGAGAAATCATTTCAATCTCACACAGTAAATCAAACAGTTTCTCTCTGAGAACCTGGATTCAGTTGCCTGTGGGAGGTGTACAAATGATGCTGCATTTAAACCATTTTTCTTTTTCAGTCTCTGACTAGAAACGTTGCAGCCCAGTAATGCTGGCAGATGTCTCACATGAAGCACTTTCTACACACAGTTAATGGACCTGGAGAAAAAAGCTGGGCTTAGGAAGGTTTATTTTCACTGCAGTAAGAACCAAATCCTGGCAGCTGTGTTCTGGCTAAGCCTATTCTCCAGACTAGTTTAACTAGGAGGCTCTGGAGGAAAATGGGATCTCCAGTTCTAGCTAAGGGCACCTGACAAAACAGTTCCTTTTTTCCCCCTCTCCACTACTGCAAACACACATTGCAATGCTCCAGCCATGTGTCCAGCAATACAACAACTACTGGCATTAAATAACAAACAACTGACAGCCAAAAGCATCTTGAGCAGCTCTGAAGCATTGACAAGCCCTCTGCAGAACTCTCACATCCCTCTCTTACTGACTTTAAAGTGTCGTTTCTCCTGCCAATCGACTCTAAAGCAATAAGAAACTGTGCAAACCCACTCTGAAATATCTCATCTCACTGATGCTGCTGGCTGGTATTTTGATCACAATCAGGATTTATCTTGTGATTAAACTCTGAATGGAGCAGCAACAGACTCGACTGGTTCTGGCTGAGCCACTCACAACACATTTACACCACCTTGGGCAGCTGATCCCATGGAAAACCTGCAATTGCCAGAATAATTGTTTGCAAAATCCTTACAATAGACAGCAGTGACTTCAAAGCTGTCCAACCACGCAAGGAATGTGCACCATGATCTTTTATGAGAGTGAAGTGAAATATATTAAAAAAACCAAAACAACAACAAACATGCTCAGGGCGAGAAACTGTAACATTCCTGGTTTTAGGAGTTTCTTTCCCCGCTGTAACTGCTGTGGGAAGGTGGGCGGCTCCTCGAGCGGAGCCCATGGCAGGCGGAGGATCAGAACCCGTTCGGGTGTCACAGGCACGAGGGCACAGCCAAGTCCCGTCCCTGGGGATGCCACCACCGCCCTGACCGCGGGACGAGCCCACGATGTGTCAGTGACGTGCCGCAGAACCGGGGGAGACGGGCCATGCCCAGCCCGGGGCCGCGCAGGACGCTCGGGGACAGCGGCAGCCGGGGTGTCCCCCCGCCCGGGGACAAGTCTGGGCCCCGGTGACACCAGAGAGGGGCTGTCCCGCTCTGTGGGGGGCTCACCTTGTCGGAGCCGAGCTCGGGCCCGTCCTGGCAGCACAGGCGGCACAGGAAGGACTTGGGCTCCCGGCACAGCGTCTGTCGGGTGCTCACGAAGTACGTGCCGCCCACGTTCAGCCGCACCCACTTGGAGGCGGCGGCGGGCGGGGACGGCGCCCCGGCGGAGCCCGCCGTCGCTCCGGCCGCGCGGGGGCTGGGCGGCCCCGGTGCCCCGCCGGGGCCCGGGCTGGGTGTGCGGCCCCTCGGCGGCCCCTCGGCCATTGCAGAGCCTCAGCGCCCGCCCGCCGCCATCGCCGCCCGCGCCGCTTCCGCCCCGCGCCGCTTCCGGGGGTGATGACTTCCGGTGGAGCCGCGTTCTGATTGGGCGGCAGGAGCGGAGGGGGCGGTACTTCCGGCGGCGGGCAGTGCGGTGTCGGTCAGTGAAGGTGAGAGCGGGGCCGGGGGGCGGTACGGGCTCCGGGAAAGGATCCCGGGGACGGGGAGCGGCATCTGGAATCCCGAGGCTGGAGGGCAGGACAGGCCGGGGACGCCCTCGGCGGTGGGAGAGGACGGGGCCAGCGTGAGGTGGCGGCGGGGCTCAGCAGCGACCCCGGTGCCCGCGTTCTCTCCGTGTCCCGATCCCCCGGTGCCCCCGGTCCGTGCCCGGACCCCTCCCGTGTCCTCGCCCCCCGTGTCCCGCCCCAGCCCGCCCCTCGGTGCCGCGTTCCCGGCCGGGGCCGCCCTCCCCAGCCCGGGCCCCGGCGCGCTGTGACCCACCGCTGTCTCCCGGGCCAGGCGGCGCCATGTCGGGACGCAGAGCTGCCCTCAAGGCCGTGGACTGGGCGGCCTTCGCCGAGCGGGTGCCCCCGAACCAGCGAGCCATGTTCAACGCCTTGAAGACCCGCAACGATGCGCTGACGGCCCGGTGAGTGCCCGCCCCGCCCGGCAGGGCCCGCGCCCGGCTCCGAGCGCTGTGGCTGTCGCTGTGCTCCCGCAGGAGTGGCCTCGCAGGTATTAAAGCGGGTCACCTTGAGGCAGCTGGTGGCTTTTTTTGGCAAATCACCTTTAGTTAATCCTCCCCAGAGTAAACCCACAGCTGCAGTTCTGTGAACGCGCTTTGCTTTGGCACGAGTTTGTCGCTGTTAAATGCTCTACAAATTCACGTGTGGTTCTCAAATCCTTCAGCGGCCCCTGTCTGATACACGTGCTGGCTGCTGCCGGGAATGTTGCTGATTGCCTCTGGCTCAGTGTTGTGCAGCAGCCTTGTCCTTCCTTGAGGGGCTGAGTGCAGAGGGGCAGAGCTGCAGGCTGAGCTCTGTCTGTCTGTCCAGAGCAGCCTGTTCCAAGGGCAGAGGGATTTGCAGGAATGGCTCTTTTCAAACCTGGAAACACCTAAAGTAAACAGAGCAGGCTGTGCTGATGCTGAGGTTGCTGCTCATGTGTGCTGTGTCCCACCCCTCAGGCTGGCTGCGCTGCCAGAGAAGCCCCCGGCCATCGACTGGGCTTTCTACAAAGCCAATGTTGCCAAAGCTGGGATGGTGGATGAGTTCCAGAAGAAGGTCAGTCTCCTTGCCAGCTGGGTGTTGCTCTTTGCAGTTTAACTGGGGTATTGAGAGGAAAACACTCGGATTGGCAGAGGAGGTTGGTTGTGTCTCTATGGAAATTTGCCTCCCAAGAGTGGAGGCACCCGCTGAGCTCAGATGGGTCTGGGAGCTTTGTGTGGGGGCAATAACTCTGTGACAGGGCAAGTCTGTGCTGTTGGACCTTCCAGCTTCCTTCCAGTGCTGTGAGAAATGGGTGGTGGTGGGGAAGACAGAGAAGATGGCTGGAAGCTCCTGGGTGATGCAAGGGCCACTTGGGAGGGACGGGACAGCTGCACTGATCACTTTTAGCTCATTAACTTCCATGCTTGTGAGCAGGTCCTAGGAAGAAAGGAGGGAATGCTTCCCTGCTGCTAGGGAAGATGACCTCGCTGTGAGGGCTTGTTTCAGTCAAAGAAACCTTATAAAAATTTGTCTTCCTATTTACAGTTCAGTGCACTAAAGGTTCCTGAGCCAGTGGATACACAAACTGCCAAGATTGATGCCCAGGAGAAGGAAGCTGTAAGTGAGCCATTCCTGCTGCTGGGGTTGTCCCTGCCTTCTGTGGGGATGGGAAGGGCAGGGCATCCTGAGCCAGGGCACAGCTCTGCCCTTCACACGTGTCCCTGTCTTTCTCAGCAAGGGCATCCCTGCACAAGGAAGGGTTTGGCTGTTTGGGATCTGCTGGAGATTCCATCAGTTACCCAATGTCACGATGGATTTTAATGCCAACTGAGAGCATGGTGGGGGGTGTGTGTGTGCAGGTTTGCTGTGGGTCAGTGCCTTTATCACTCCCCACATCCTCTGCTCTCCCCAGGCCAAGAGCACTGCTGAGTACATCCAGGCTTCCAAAGCCCGCATCGCCCAGTACGAGCAGCAGGTGAGGCTGGGCTTTGCTCAGGGAATATTCTCTGGCACGCCCCTTCCTCTCCTGGGTGTGCTTTACTCCTTCCTGCTCACCACTGACTTGTGATGTGTCTGTCCCTGCTTCCACAGCTCCAGAAGCTCAAGAGCATGATTCCCTTTGAACAGATGACATTTGAAGACTTGACTGACGCCTTCCCTGAAACCAAACTGAACAAGGAGAAGTATCCATTCTGGCCCCACAAGCCAATTGCTGATCTGTAAACTGGTTAGGGAGCAGTTTAATTACTGTCAGACTCCATGATCTTATAAATAAAGAGCTTTCTCTCTCTGTGGCTTAGATCTTAGACATGAGTTCTGAGTAACATGGAGCAATACAGAAACTTGCAAACATTCCACTTTTCCTGGATTTTGTGTTTTCTACCCATGATCTTGTTTTGGTAGCAAGGGCCCTGTCCCGCTGATCAAACTGAGCCCTGTGAAATGCAAATAAACCTCCTGTCACTCTGTTACCACGAGGTGCAGGGAATGGAGTTCTTCTGCCCATGCAGTAGACACTTGCTCAGAAGTTTAGCATGTGTAGCCCTTTGAGAGTCTGGAGTGCATTTGGCAGTGATTTATGTGTGTCTGGAGTGTCTCGGGACTTCTGCAGGTGCAGGTCTGGGGCTGTTTTCTGGGCTGATTGTGATTGTTTAGGAGAAGCCAGTTGCAAAAGGAGTTGAAGGAGTGTTGAGATGCACATTAAAAAGGTTACTTTTTTAGTTATTTCTAAAAACACTTAATCCTGGTGCTCCTTTTCTCTTTGCCCTGGATTTCTGAAGGCTGCTGATCTCACTGGAACTCACAGAAACAATAGCAAAGACTTGCATTGTTTTATTTAATAATCTGAGGTGGAATTCTTAAACACCTTCCCTCAAGATAGAAACTCCTCTAAGAGAAGTCAATCAACTCCCTTTCCTCTTGGTCATGTTTGGGGTCAGAATTAGATAGATAGAATGAAGGTGTTACCCCCAGATTTTACAGCTCTTTTATTCAAATACCTTAGTAGCCCTCAGAATACTTCAAGAACATCCGTAGTTCTACTGAACCAGAGTACAAAGCACTACGCATGCAGATCTCTGGTCCTGTGGCTTTGGATTTTAATTTTATTTTATTCAGGCAACTGAACTGCAGCTCTGTGAACTGAGAAGGAACAAATTACAGCAGCGGGTCAGAAGCAACACAGTAGAGAACAACTAAGCTGGCAGTGGGCAGAGCTGATCTTCAGCTGCTCCATTTTACAGAAATCACAGTAAAAAAGAACAGGGACAGGAGGAGGTGGCTGTAGAGAAGCACCTTCTCCAGAACTGGCAGAAACTGTCCCAGCTCCTGCAGCTGCCAGAGGTGCTTGTTTGGCTGCCCTTGTCCCTGGGCTGCCTTGGGAGGGTGCAGCAGTGGGGGACCCCCCTTGGCTGGGTTACCTGGGGAGCTCTTGGGCAGATCCTGTGGGTCTGAGGGAGCAAAGGGCACCGTCAGCACAGCGGGGCCAGCACTGCTCACACTGCCTGGGGCACTGCTTGCCCTGAGGAAACCCACCCTGCCTCCAACAAATGTGCAGGACGATGCCCCAAAGCTCCTCTGCTAAAGGTGTCAGGGGTTGCTTTACCTTGCTGGAAGCTTCTGAGGACCTTGTCCAAGCGCAGGGATTTGCGCTGCTGGTACAACAGGAAGAAGGTGTCTAACACAGCCATGATCATGAGCAGGAAGGTGCCCAGGAAAAACACCACTGCAGAGCAACAGGAAAACAGAAAGCTCTGGTTAAATGCCATTTTCTTATGTTCCATTGCCTGGTGGGGAACAGGGAGAGTCTAACCTCAGCAAGCTAATCAAACTTAGCTGTTCACGACTTCAGCGATCATTAGTGTGTCTATAAGCACCCAAAGACCTTCCTTAGGGCTGCCACTTGCCTGAAAATCAGGGTTTATTCGATAAAGGTGAGTACCTATTATGGGTGGTTTGTTGGAGGAAGTTGGGAGGCTGTTGTTGAGAATCACAGCCAGCATGGAGCTGCCGAGGATGATGGCAATCTGGAAGTTGATTTTCTCCTCAAGAGAACTGGGTCCAAACAACACAGCCATGTCCAGCAAGTACAGGGCACACGTTGGGAGGATCAGGTTCAGAATGTAGAGAGTGGGTCGTCTCTCCATGGAAATCTGTTGAGGAAGATGGGCAAAATTTGATGAGCGGGAGATGAAATGTTTTGGCAAATGCTGGTCCCCGAATGTGAAAAATTGCCTTGTTTTATATTGGGGTTCTTGGTGCCAAATCAGTGCAATATAATATGGAACTGCCACCATACCACGTAGGTGACCACAGAAAATCCTTTGTCATCCACCATTTCCGTGAATTCAAGGATGCTCAGGTTGGTGAACTTCCATTCTCCATCATTTAGGAAGAAATTCTCGCTGTCTTTCATCATCTCAGCTGGTGTCCGTCTCGTCTTCATGACTAACTCTGTTACTGCTTGGGCAGGAGGCAGAGGGGGGAGGGAAGTTGAAGAATTTAGGAATTTCTTAGAGGTCAGTTATTCCTCTCCCTTTCCCACCCAAGTGAGGGTGCAGACAGAGAGAGGGAAGGTTTCATGCACTACTCGGGTTTCTCAGCCCATGAGGGAGAAATTAGAAAGGTCTCAGTGAAGAGGCTTGGCTGGACCTCTGGGAATGTGGACCAGAGGGGAAACATCTGGTGAATTAGGGCAGTTGTCATTTGTGGATGGGACCAGGAAGATTTTGTGTCACCTCTGCTTATATTTCAGCCTTTCCTGATGGGATGAGCTCTTGAGCTGCAGTTTGAATCCCTGAAACTGTCCTTTTAGTGGTTGGATTTGATGCCCTTGGAAATACTTTCCAACCTTAGGATTCTATGATTGATTTCCTCCCATTTCCAAGGCTTTTTTATGCTATGTGGACAAATAGCAGTTTTGCAGGAAGCCTCCTAGTCCCGGGTCTCTTGGTTTGTAGAAACCAGTCATGGGAGGGGCTTGCCACAAAACATCCAGATTGTTCCAGAGGTGTTGCTCGGAAATGTGCCAGGACAGAATGGCAGCATCTTAACTCATTTTCCTGGTCTCATATGACCTCAACCCCACTGTGAGTGTGTGGTGCTGCTCAGGAGCCCAGGAGTTACCAGGGCCCATCTCATCTAGTTCTTCTCCTCCAAATTCAGCCCAGAGGTGGTTAAACTCAGCCTGTAGCTGTACCTGGGTAGAGGAATGAAGCTATGCTCACGTTGCACGTCTGGGAGTCGAAGGGGAACTTGAGGATTATCAAACTGCACGTCAGGGTGACCTGGAAGGGCCGGGTGGAGTTGAAGCTGCCGTTGTGCATGAGAACCATGTAATTCAGCTCTGGGTTTTGCCCGTTCACTCTGGAGGGAACAGACAGGGAGAGTAACTGAGCCTGAGATGCTGCCTGTGCCTCTGTCTCAATAAACCAGGCTGTGAGCACCCTGTTGGGTGGCTCTGAGCCATCACCCAGCCATGGGATGCAGCAGGAGGAGAAGAAACCAGGGCTGGGAGAAGGGCTCATGACCCCTTTGGCACCAAGGTTTGCTGTAACTCTGCACGTCCTGAGCACCTCCTGCCTCTGCCCTCTGCTTTCTGCCCTCATCAGGGCTGGGGCTCATTCCTGGCTCTGCCTCTCACTCCTTTCTCCCTCGGGAGAGCTGGTGGAGGTGCCCATCCCTCTGTCAGACCCTCAGTGCTCTGTCCTGTATTTTTCCACATACTACTAAAAGTCACTTTATTCCACAGCAGTGCTGGTTTCTGCTGCTTCCTCGGCTTCAGCTACAGCTCAGACGGGATATTTCAGGAGCTGTTACAGTATTACAGGGCCACTAAGTGCTTTACATAAACTGTGGTCACCATTAATCTAAATTAGGAGGCTCTTGGTTACAGAGAGCTCAAGGGAACAACTTTTAGCCATCTGAGTTTATCCCATTTCCTATAATATAACCAACAGTTTGCATCCATTGTATTTCTGTTAAGCCAGTGGATAAAAATAAAAGGGGAACCTACCGCTCTAAGATGAAGATGGGAGGCGACCAATATGCATCCATGGGCAGAACAATTTCAGAAATATTACAGAAATCCTGTGGGTCCCAGGTTGCAAAAAGGTTTTGCCATTCCTGAGGGAAGAAGTTGCAGGAGATGAGCTCTAGGCAGGGCACCAGGCTTTGTGTTGGGCATCAGGAGAGAAACGCTCTTGAGGGACCTACCAGGTTCAGGACGAAGTAAAAACTGACTGTCTGGAGCTTTTCCACCTGGAGAAACAAAGATGTTTAGCTGATTTTCTTAGATATATCCAATGAAGAAGCTCTTCCCTAATCACAGACTGCAGTAACTGGGCTTGGGAGCAGAGCTCATGGCTCTTGATCCTATGGCTGAAGAATGGGAGCACACAGTCCAGTGGTTAGGAAAAATAATAGATTACTGTTAACATTTCCATGGCAGTGTCCTGCAAATGCACTGCCCAGTTCACGCACTCTGCGGGGTTTTTGGAGCCTCCTACAAAGCAGGCTGCTCGTCTGGATGTGACTTCTGGAAGGAGTGGGAGAAAATACTCCAGACCTTCCAAAAGTGCTTTCAGCAGAAAGCTGAGATGGAAGGGGCTAATTCTCACCCCTGTGGACTTGCTGTCAGAAGACTCAAACCCTGGCCTAGTAATAGCCCAGTTTTCTGTTGTAGAGAATCATTTTGGGTCCTTACCACAGAGAGAATTGCCACCAGAAAGAAATCCAGCGTCACTTCCACAGGCTCCTGCAGGTTTATCTTGGGCAGAATGTACGTGTGCAGCTTGTCATGAGAGGAGATGTTCAGGTAGTCGACAATGTCATAGTAGGTGCAGAGGTACTTTGGAGCAGCCCCTGCTGGAAAGAGAATTCCACTTGAAACAGAAAAAAACATCAGGCAAGACCACAACCTGTGAGAGATGCATCAAAAGAGAAAGGTTGTGGAGCTGTGGATGTGAAAAACATTGCTAACGCACAAAAATCCCTTCTTACACAGGTGAGAACAGAATTCCTCGAAGGTTTTCTATCCCCCTTGCACTTACCTGTCCCGAGAGAAAAGGTGAGGATGGCTACAAAAACTCCCTGCATCATCTCCTGCTTCCAAACAAGGAGGAGAATGGTACCGTGTGTCTTATGAACTGGTTCAGGACACGTCATTTGTTATGTGGAAGTTGATTTGATATTTATTAATGAGGGATGGATTTTTGTAAACAGACATTTTATCTGTTAGAAGGAAGAATTTGCTAATGGTTTGATGCACTCAGCTGGCTCTTGGGAGTAGCCTTTAGTTGTGGTCAAGTAAAAGTAAGGTCATTAAAAAAAATCCAACAATTTGAGGGAGCGGAAAAGAAAGGGCCCATTCCCACAAAGAAAAGGCAAAGAGCCAGAGCTACTCAGTAACAAATTTAGTGTCATTTACAGGGCTGAGAGTTTGCTGCGACCCCACTGAAATGGATCAGGAATTGGTGCCTGTGTGACTGAGGGCTGTGGGGGAGGCTGCTCTCCTCTGAGCCCCGTCCTGCTCCCCAGCAGACCACACCGTGTCTTCATTTCCCACTGAACTTTCTATGCATCCATATATTTTCTTGTTCTGCCTCCTTGCTGATCTCCCGTGCTCCTTATGTTCTTTTCTGAGTCTTCACAGTCAAGATGAAAGACTCAGAGACTTGTGGGGTTTTTATCTGTCTGTGTTTTCCTCTGCTGCCCTCCTCTACATCTCTGCCTTTTTTTTTCTGCCGTCATCCCAGTAATCCTTGTGGGTCCCTTCCAACGCAGGATGTTCCACGATTCTGTGATTCATGTGAATGGCTCCAGGACAGCAATTGCAGTCATCAAGTCCCACATTCCCCATGGCAGCGGGTGGTCCTTCCCCAGCCACGTCCCCTGCCATCCCCCCTGTCCCCCACGGACTCCCATGTCCCATTGCCAGGCCCCCCGTCCCCCGCGGAATTCCACGTCCCCCACGCATCTCCGTGCCCCCATGGACTCCCGTGTCCCCTGCTATGGGTTTAACCCACACTCCTGAGGGTCCAGCCTTGCAGGGACGTGGCTGTAATAATGAGCGAGACAGTTGATCGCGAGTGCCCTGAAAAATCAAAAAAGGATTTTAATAGAGATGAAAAATAATACAAAAGGCAAAACAACAAAGTCGAGCACAGCACAGAGACAAACTCTTTGCCTGCTACAGCACCTTGAAAAGCGAGAAGCAAAAAGCGTGGAGTTCCTTTGTTCTCCCTCTTTCGTACAAAATAGCTTAGGTGGGCTTTTTGGCCATCGCCCCAATGAGTGTACCAAGAGTCTTTGAGTAACATTTCCAGAGTCCAGTCTACACTTCGGGGCTGGCTCCGAGCCAATGACGAAGGGAAATCCACAGAACTTGCTAGCTAACTTCTTAACATGTCAAAAGGTAAAGTGAGACTCTTTCCCTAACTGGAAGCACCTGCTGGAGGTGCAGGGATTGCATTACCACGCCCTGCCATCCGCCCGTGTGTCCCCCGGACCTCCGTGTTCCCCACAGACCTCTGTGTCCCCCCGTGTCCCCCCGTGTCCCCCCGTGTCCCCCCGTGTCCCCCCGTGTCCCCGGAGGTCTCCGGGAGGGGCGCGGGGGTGATTCCGCGGGTTGGCAGCATCACTGGGGGGCTTCAGCGCAGCGACCGCGTGGCCTAATGGATAAGGCGTCTGACTTCGGATCAGAAGATTGAGGGTTCGAGTCCCTTCGTGGTCGGCATTTTCCCCCCCTCCCCCTCACTTTTGAATCATCTTTTCCCGTTTCTCCCGTTGCGTCCCTGTCGTTCCGGGGGACGGAAGGCAAAGGCGAGCCCCGGCTGGGCGGCGGCGCTCCCGGTGCGGCCCGGCCCAGCCCCGGGGCTGTCGCTGTCCGCGTCCCGCCGCTGGCCCCGGGGCGCCCCCTCAGCGCGGGCTCGGGGGGGTTCTCGCGGGCCGGGGCGCGCGCCCTGCGCAGCCCCAGTGGCCTAATGGATAAGGCACTGGCCTCCTAAGCCAGGGATTGTGGGTTCGAGTCCCATCTGGGGTGAGCGCTCGGTTTTGTTTCCATGCTCTTTCTCCCCGTTTCGGCGCCGCCGGGCCTCCTCTTCCCCCTCTTCCTCCTCCTGCCCCTGCGGCCCCTGCCTGTGGCTGCTTGGTGGGAAGACATTCCCCATTCCGGTGGGAGATGCCAGGTGAGGAGGTTGATGCGCCGGGAGAACCCAGAGGTGCGGATAGACCGGTGTCCCGTCCAAGCACGGCGCTGGACGCGGAGCCTGGTGCGGGGAAAGGCCAAAGAGGGAGGTCGGGGTGGTCCGTGATGTGCTTTGGGACAGCGAGGTCCCCATGGCAGCTCCAGGCTCTCTCCACGTGCCAAAGCTGCAGCTGATGGCATGATGTGACTGTCTGCTCCCGGCCAGCGATCCCTGTTCAGACTTCATGGAAAAAGGAAACAACGAGGAGCAGCTACAAACTGCCCCAGGCTCGGGTGCAAAGGTGGATGTTTTGTCCAGCAAATTGTGTGATCCCAGAGTCCAGGTGAGGCTGTGATCGAGGGGATAACAACCAGCTTTGCTTTGGGCCCTGTAGACAAGAAGAGAGGTGTTAATGAAAAGCTGATTTTTGGAGGGATGTTAGTGAAAAGATGGCTCTGGCCAGGTCATGGACATCCTTCAGGGTGTCCCAGAAGGCGCCAAAGCAGAGCAGATGCAGTTGTTTAATTACCTTTGTCTAGGCAGAGCTGGGTTTTTCTTGAGTCAGGGAATTCCAGCTGCATTTTTCTCTCCTTCCAGGTGCTCCCTGAAGCCCACGGATGCTGGTTCATGTCCACCTTGCATGGAGGACCTCTTCCTGGAACAGGACAAGCTGGCATGGTCGGGAAGCTTTACTCAACCAGAAATCATGTCTCCATGAGGGGCTGGTCAGTGGGGTCACAGAGCTCGGCTGTGCTGCCCTGGGACCAAAGTCCTCCCCGTAAGTGTCTTTGGGATAAGGCCCTCTCAGATTTGTTGCATTAAAAGGCTGCCCGGAGGGTCTTTTCCTGCGGAGTTAATGGATTTTAAAGGCAGCTGTGGTCAGGGTAATGCCACACCAGTAAAACACAAAGTGAAGCTTCTTTTTAAGTAGTTTTTCTCTCTAAGGTGTGGGAGGCTCTGCTGTCTGGAAAGCAACGAGCCTGCCTAAGTTTGGGGCACTGGACCACTGACCCCTTCGCGTGGTGGGCTTCAGGAAACTTTTTTGGGGATTAGGGGATTAGATGAGAAATACGGGTTTTGGGGAGAGCAGCTGCAGCAGGAGGAGAACAAACAAGAGGTTGATGGGGCCGTGGTGTTTTTCCAGTGTTCCAGTTGTTCTGCTGTAGCAATGCCTGTCACCGGTGGCACAGTGACACCGTGATGGTCACATCTACAGTGAACTAGTGACACACGAGGCCCCAGGGGAGGGAGGAGCTCCATCACCAGGATTGGGTCGGGGAAGCCAGTCACACTTCCAGGAGGGATGGAGAGTGGGGGATGCCCTGGGGTGAATGTGTGGGATACTCAGGGGGTGTCAGGGGACACCCGGGGAGCCCCCAGTGTATGACACTGCCCATGACCACCTCTGTGGGTGACCATGTGGCATGATGGATAAGGCGTCTGATTTTGGATCAGAAGATTGAGGGTTTGAGTCCCTCCGTGGTTGTTTTAAAGCCGCCAGAGATCCTCGAGGCATACAATTTCCCCGCGCCGGGATTCGGCGGGGAATCCCTGAGGGATGAGAGCACCTCGGGGGTGGGATTCAGCGGGGCAAAGCTGCAGAGAACGTGCCTGTGCTGGGGCAGATTCGGCTGATATAGCCCGGGTGTTTCTGCCAGTGAGGGGCAGTTCGCACCGCACGGCGGGGCAGCGCTGGGGGCGGGCGAACCTCAGCCCCAGCAGGGGCCAGCTCCTGGGAAGGGGATGGGCGGAGACAAGGTGGGCTGAGATTTCCCCCGCTGCCGGGAGCGCCGGGTGGGTCACCGGGGGTTGGGCTGAAGCTCAGTGTGCTGTGTCCCGGTGGGAATACCAACTCACTGTCCCCCCCGTGTGCGGGGCGCCGCTGGATCCAGCCGGAGCGGCGGGTGTTTAAGGCCCTGAAACCCCACGTGGGACTCGACCTCACGCATCCTCTCTCAGCGGAGCAGAGCTTTGTCCGCTCGGCCACCGGGCCCGCAGCTCCCCGCGCCGCCTCCGCGGGGTCCGGAGCGAGCGGCGCGTTCCGGGGACGGTTTGGGGCTTCGTTGCACCCCAAACCCGCACCCCAGCTCCCGATGGGGCCAAGCGGGAGAAGGAGGCTGCGCGGGGATCTCCATTCCCGCCCATACATCCCTACCTCGCTTTAGCTGAGCTGCGCCGGGAGCTGTGGGAGATGGAGGCGGGCGGGGAGCGGGGCCTCGCTCTGCGGGCTGTTCAGATCGGGGTGGTGCCAGAAATACCGACCAGGAACTCCCCACTCCGACCCACGGCCGCGGTCCCGTCTGGCTAGCAGAGAGTTAAGTGACGGCGCCTGTACGGCGGCATTGTGCGGCCCCAGTGGCCTAATGGATAAGGCATTGGCCTCCTAAGCCAGGGATTGTGGGTTCGAGTCCCATCTGGGGTGATTCTTTTCCGTGCCGGGGTGTCCCGCGGGGTCCGGCCCGTGGGGTTCGCTCAACGCCGTGCGCCCCTTCCCGCAGCCCCGGCCGCCTCCCCCGCTCTGCGTCTCGCACCTCGCGGCGGGAGGCGGACGTTTTTCGTGGTGTTAAACCAGGCGCAACCTCGGAATCTGTTTTTAATCCCTGAAATTCCCAGCTCCTCCGCGCCCCGCTGTCAGGCGCTCGTCCAAGGCTTTGCGCCCTTTGCTTGAAACAAAGTTTTTCAAATCTGGGGGAAGGGAGCCCCGAGCAGCGGGTGATCCTGGCAGCGAGGTCTCCTGGGGATGGGGAGGCTCAGCTGAGGCTGCTGCTGTCCTGGGTGGTGATGGTGGGAGAACGTTCGGTGTCACAAAAACATGGGAAGCAGCGGCGTCCCCTTGTTTGTAAAGGCCAGGGCACAGCACGGAGCTTCAGACGCCTGCCTGTACCTGTGAGAGCAGTGCTGGCAGGGACCTCCCTCTCCTGCCCAGGGAAGAAGGGGATTCCCCATCCCTGGAAGTGTTCAAAACGTGTGTGGATGTGGCATTTGGGGACGTGGTTTGATGGTGGACATGGCAGTGCTGGGTTGGACTTGATAAATCTTAGAGGTTTTTTTAACCCTGAGTGATTCAGCGGTTCCTTGCAGGAAAGCTTTTGGTGGGGGAAAATGTGAAACGAGGTGTCTGCTCCTGGTGCTGAGCAGGAATGCAGAGGCCGGAGCAGGGCTTTCTAAGATGTCAGGATGCATTCGGAGTGCTCCTGCATCCCCCCAGCATTCTGTTTTGGGGAGGATCTGGGCTTTGGACGCTGTTTTTGCAGATGTTAACATTCTGTCAGGGGAGAGCTCAAAGCTCCCCTTCCAAGGGGACGCAGCAGCAGAGCCCTGATACCTCCGTGTGCCCCAAATAAACCCCAGGGATGTCTTCCCTCTCTTATTTGGGGTTTTCCTAAAACAGAAGCACCTCTCCCCACCCCAGATGGGACTTGAACCCACAATCCCTGACTTAGAAGGCCAGTGCCTTATCCATTAGGCCCCTGGGGCCCTGTCCTACATCAAAAAAGGGTAATTTTGGTTTCTTTGAGCCTCCCAATAATCCCACTTGGCAGTGGTGAAACACATCACACCACAGAGCTTCATTCTCCTTAAACAGGGTCCACTAACGAGCCTGGAGGACTCATCCAAAGGATTCTGGTGTCCCACTTCAAAGGCTGGAAGCCTCCTGCACTCACAGGGTGGGTTCTGTCTCCTAGTGCTGAGATTTCTGCCAGATTCCTGATGTGGCCTTACCTTAACCAAATGATGTGCTTTGTTTGGTTAGATAAAAATCAAGGAAAGAAATAAAGTTGAAAGGAAGGAAATAGAAGGAAAGAAACAAGGGATACTCTAAGGGATGGACTTGATGATCCTTGAGGTCTTTTCCGAAGTGAATGCTTTAAGATTCTATTTTTCTACTTAGATGTGTTGTTGGGACTGCTTTTACTCTCCCCTTTCTTTCCCCAAAAATCTACTATAGCTTTGTGTTCAGCAGAAGAGGGTCCTCTGATGGAGCACAGGCTGCTTGAAGAACACAAAGAACATTAAAAAAACAGAATTTTTAGTTCCTCTCAAATGTGAACAATAATTATTCTGAAAAATGACTGACAGGCCATCACAGTGTTATCACTGGCTACAAAAGAAGATGTTAAATATTTTTATTTACACTTTCAGGTATTTTTATTCAATACAGCTCATGAGCTTAGCATCATTTACAGCTGCCAATGCCACTTCTTTAAGAACATGGAATGCCAAGGGCTTGGATCTCTGCTGTTCTCAGTCGAAATCTGCCTTCCTGCTCTGTTTTATAGCTGAGTGTATTTTTTTCTGTCGTAGCCGTTCACGGTTCATTTTTTCCACCCTAAAACAAAATCAAAAGATCCCTCAGTGCACAAAGAAAACATTTAAATATTCAACTTTTGAGATCTGATCAACCAACAAACATCCTCAGATAGAAAAAAAACAGCCCTTGTTCTGGGGATATCACCCAGGAAAGCAGTTAAAATCAAATGGATCAGTGATATTCCTTAAAAAAGTAAATTTAAAGGAGTATGAACAAAATAGTTTAAAAATGCTGCAAATGAAATTGTGTAACGTGATAGCCTGAACTCAAATAAAGACCATTTTAATGAAGATACCTCTCTATGAGTTTCTGTGTTGTCTCCTTAGACACCACCTTGGGTTTCTCAATCGCCTCCGTGACCATGGTCTGGATTTTTTCCAGGCAAATCGCCAGATTCCTCATTTGGTAGCGACTCTCCTCTGAGGTCACAATCAACTCACCAGCCCGGTTTATCTTATTCCTGTGCTGAAGGGATGGGAAAACGTGATGTGACCACTGAAACCTCGTTGGAACTGTCTTGTTCTGACACTGAGACATTGAAACCATGGTTGGGAGGGGAGGGTTGGTACCATCAGAGCCATTTTTTGTCTCACAGCTTCGGGAATCCAGTCGGCTGATGCCAGGTGGAACCGAACCTCCGCCTTGGAATTCACTGGGGGGAAAAAACCAGGATCTTTGTTTCCACGTCACAGCCTGCCTTCCTCAGATTTAGGAGATAATTCAGCCTGATCTCTGTTGGCTTTCAACATGGGATGCTTCCATGATGAATTTCCTGGAAGGTCACAGTTCTTTTCTCACTGTATTTTTACACACTGCTCTACAAGACAAACTTGTACCTGTCATGGTATTTGCCTTTCTAGACACTACACAATTTATTGCCAGCCACTGCCTCCCTCATTTTTAATGGCAGAACAGGCAGTATTTTAAGTTTATTTGAATTAAGCTGAGAATTTATTGCACAATGAACTTTCAGAATCCAGCTGGCTCTATTAAATTTGATCTATGGATAGAAGTGGTGTTCCCTGTGGCACCTGTAGCAGGAATGATCCCTGTAAGTGTTCCTAGGAGCATCACACGTGTTACCACTGGTCTCCAGCACTATGAAGACTCAGATGCTGTGTTAAAATGCAGGGTGATGACAATGACAAATAAGTGTCCAGCAGCGTGAAGACGCTGTTTAACTTCAAGTTCTCAATATTCTGCCACACGGTACAGAAAAACAACCAAAAATGGTGGGTTTTTTTCCAAGGGAGAAGCTGTTTCTCACCTTTATTAACGTTCTGCCCGCCGGGGCCGCTGCTCCGGCTGTAGGACACGGTCAGGCGAGCTGGAAGAGAGGAGCAGGGGCTGAGCCGGGCCGGGGCCGAGCTCGGAGCACGGAGCCGGTGCCTGGGGGAGCTGGCCGGCTCCCGGCAGGGGTGTGCTGGGCGTGGGGGGCTCACCCATGGGGATGTCGAGGACGGGCGGCTGCTGTTCCTGCTGGAAGACACATCGGGGGCGGTGCCGGGGGGATCCCTGGGGTCTGGGGGGATCCCGGGATCCCCGCTCGACCCGGGCACACGGGCTGGGACAGGGCCCGCCGGGCCCCGCCCACCCGCTCCGGCCACGCCCCTTTCCCCTCCGCCCCGCCCCACCACAACCGCCACGGCCGCGCTCCGCCCGCCCCGCCCCGTGACCCCGCCCACCAATGACAACTCATTAAATACAACCCACCTCCCCACTGTCAATCAACCAATACACCCCGCCCAAACCCCGCCCCTCGCCGTCTTCCTCTCCCCCCCCCCGCCCCTCTGACCGTGGTACGGGCGGCGGTTCCGTCCTGCCGCGGCGGGTACAGCTTGTCCAGGCTGTGGGAGCTCCGGTACTCGGTGCCGGCGCGCTGCGAGAACCGAGCGCACAGAAACGCCGGCCCCGGCCGGCACAGGCCCCTCAGCGTGTGCGCCGCCATGTTGGCCTCCGCGGTGCGCTCCCGCCAGGCGTCCCCGCGGAAACGGCGGCCGCGCGCCGCGTTCCGGGGGGGGCGGAGGCCGCGAGGGGGCGATTTGGGGGATAAAGGGAATCTTTTGGGGCGGGGGGGGGATGCACCTTGGGCGTGTGATGTCCGTGCTGGGGGGATGTGTGTGTGTGTCTGCAGCACTAATGGGAGGTGTTAAAAATGCATAATATGAAGTTGGCTTTTCGCAAATATCAGAATGAGTACTATATGTATAATTGTACTGTATTGGGGTTTTTTTGTTTGTTAATGGAGTTTAGGAAAGTGATGAGTGTATTTTCTGATTGTGACACAATGTAAGTGGTAAGAGGACTGTTTTTTTTTTTTTCTTTCTGACATCTGAAAGTGACCAGGCCAAACAGTGTGGGGAAGAGTCGTCACCTTGTGGCCCGGCATGAAGGCTGCTGGATTTCTGGTTTCTTTATCAAAATAAAAACAACCAAAAGCCTCAAGAAGAAAATTTATGAGACCCATGTTACCAGACGGAGTGGAGCCATCCACCAATGAACCTGTCAGAGAAGATGATTGAAAGGACACAGCAATCCTTAAATATCGAGGTCTGAAAGAGTGAAAGGTGTGCTGCTGGCTGATTTTATGCCAGGCACCCTCGGCCGAGAAAACTTCGCCTATTCTGTCTCCTTATTGTCAATTTTTTTTTTTTTAAATTAAACTTAGGAATTTCTATGAGAGAGTGGAACTCGTTTTTCACAGAGGTGTGTGGGGTTGCCAAGAGAGGGGTGTGTGGGGCCCGCGGGGGGATGAGGGAGGTCAGGGCTGGTTGTGGTGTCTGTGCCCCCCCAGACCTTCGTGGTGCCCAGTGCTGAAAATGAATATACATCCAGGGTTTTTTTAATGTATTGCGTCGTTTTTGCACCTAGAGTGCTTCAGTTTACACATTTTTATCCTCCCAAGAGCGCTGAAGAGTTACGTACAACCACACACATATGTATACATACAATTAT
The DNA here is from genome assembly GCF_029207755.1 of Chamaea fasciata. NCBI lineage: Eukaryota > Metazoa > Chordata > Aves > Passeriformes > Sylviidae > Chamaea > Chamaea fasciata. The sequence goes on along the minus strand of NW_027094104.1, from coordinate 6,928,064 downwards.
TTCTTTGAGTGCTGACATAGCAGCAGCGGATGGAGGATGCAGGGGAGTGAGGCACTTGTGGAAATCGTTACTCTTGTTGGAGCTGTCAGGTTGGCTTGACAAGAAGGGTGTGCGTTCCAGAGGGGCAGGGATTGCTATTCCTGGCAGCCGGGAAATGCACAGGCAGGGATGGGCTGTCATTTGCTCTGGTGTTTTGACAGGAGCTGACAGTCTCTTATTTGAAACTGTGGATGAAGCCAAAATGGGTGTTCAGAAGCCGATACAGACTGTGTGACTGATCTGAGCTGAGTCCTGCCCAGATTATCCATCTAAAGTCAAGGAACTCAGTCCTCAGGAGGGAGCAAGTCGTGAACATGGATGGTTCTCAGCCCTGGCTGCAGCTGAGCACTTCAGGGCCACAGAGGGCTCCTCACTTTGCTTTAATCAAACTTCTGAGTCCCGGAGTTCTGCTACACTGCCCTTGTCCAAGCTCAGCTGAAAACAAAATGCTTTAAGGAAAAAACCCCGAGCTGTCAGAGGCAGACCGTGCCATCTGGTGACCTTAATTTCTAACAGGGAGCAGGTAAATGTTTGTGATTTCTAGCCAGGGGGATGGATAAAATACTGAAGGCAGGATGACTCATTTACCAGCTGTTGTCAAAGGTGTCTGGTGGTGGTTGTGCAGGAACACCCTCCAAGGACAGTGAAACAGAGGGGCTGGGAAAGGAGCTGGAAGGTCACACAGGTGAAGCCAGATCAGTCTAAAAGGACATTTGTCTGGCTGTGCTTCGTTCCCACTCTGCGTTGGCCTGACTTTGGTGTCAACCAAGAGAGCCAAACCTTTGGCATTCCAGCTGGAGAAATGAACTGCTTTGTCACTGATCCTGGCTGAAGAAGCCACCTCAGCCCCTTGGCGGTCGCTGGTGAGCAAAATCTATCAAGTGCCATCCCAGAAACCTGAGGGGAAAGGCTGAGGAGTCCAAGGATCCGGTCACTCCTTGTGGGAGTGAGGGTACAGGCTGGTAATGTAGGAGCAAGGTCCCTCAGGGCTTCAAAGGGCCTTCCAGAAGGTCTCAGTTGCTGTAAGAGAGGGAATATGCTGAATCCTTCCCGTGGGAGCTCTGCAAATCCCTTGAATTTGTGCTTCAAGTGCCCTCCACCCCCGTTTATACCAACAGGTGCCCTTCTGAAGGGTTATTCTAGCTGGTGGTGCAGTGAGAAGCCAAGCCTGATCTAATGGAACTGCACGTGTCTAAATGCCAGCTTTCAAATTCAGCATGAAACCAGACAGTTGATGAGCTGTGCCCTTATTGATTTTAATGCTGTGAGTTGAATAGGGTCACTGATTTTGCCAAATTCTGAAATTAAGAATGATTTCCTGTGACACTGTGCTTTTCCTCATCCATTTTAACTGCATGCAGCAATTCTCCTTTCTGTCATGAACTGTGGGGATGTGCTGTTAAGTAGCTGCTGCTCTCTGTTACACCAGTTTCTCTGGCAGAATGGTTGCTCAGCACTCTCTTGTTCCCTCTCAGTGGAGTTGTGTAGCTTTTCTTGGTGTTCCAAAAGCAATTGGAAAAGTTTAGATCAAAGGTGGCACAAAAGGCCAGAAGATGCTTATTTTCTCCTCCTCTGATCATTGAAAGCCTCAAGGCAGGAATCAAGTGACTCTGACTCACGCACAGTCAATCAGGACGTGTAAAAATGGCCACTAATATTTTTGGATGCAGAACAGCACTTTGCTGAACATGCCACTGATACACGGCAGCTGTGCCTTTGTCAAGCCAAGTACTAATATCATGTTACTTACATCAGTCATTTTTGGATTTGTGGTTTGCAAAAAAGGCCAAAAGAAAAATAGGATTTGAATTGGGAGCTTAGAAATTGTGTGGTTTTACAGAGACTTCGGAGCTGACAAAAGAGAAGTTTTATCGCGTGGCAGTGTTGGCAGTCCAAGCGCACAAAAATGTGTGTTATATAAATAATGCAGCGGAATAGTTCAGCATATTCTCTTTCCTTTCTGCAAGGGTGCCCGAAGCACTTTCTTGACCCAAATTGTACATGAAAATCAAAGAATTAACTCTTGTGCTGTTCTTAAAAGTAAAAAGGACTGTATGAGTTGTGAGAAAAAAAATCGATGCTTCTTTGTATTTGAGAGGAAAATAGAGCATTTAAAATATATTTAATGTGTTGTGCACTTAACTGTGATGCTGATCCACATGGGATTGTTTAAAACAGAAAGTGAGGGTGATTCCCTTTCCACACCTTTGCGGCATCAACTGACTGCAGGGCAAACACTGCCTGCCTTAAACCAACACTGCTACAAGTGCCAAGTCAACACTCTGAGGTGGTGAACACTCCGAGGAAATCAACAACGCTTCTCTTGCTGTTGTTGTTCATTTTTATTTATTTTATTTTATTAGACAACTGCTTTCCATTATAAATAAATAAGGCATGAAGGTTCTCCATACTGTTACAGGGCTGGTAGCCACAGCCGTGCGTGCGGCTCCTGATGTGTCTGGGGCCGTGGGGCACCTGGAAATGCAGAGTGTGGAAGAGCAGAGCAGTCGGTGGTTTTGAGGAGGAGACCTCTGGAGCAGGGGTGGTTTGTGCATCACACTCCTGCCAACTTACCTCTGTGGTACTCAGCTTAACAAAACAGGGTGTTTTGGGGATTTTTTTTCTGCATTAATTCCACGTGGAGTGAAAGAAAGGTTGCTCCTTGTAGCATCAAAGCCCTGGATGTGGGGGATAATTCCATGTGAACAGTCTTCCCCTTCCAAAGCTATGTTCACATTTCTTTATCTCAATGTTGCAAAGGTTCCAGCTGTTGACCCAAGATTTTGGGATGTAAGCTGGTGAAAAGAGAATCCGGATGTAGTTAATGGTTGCTCCACGTGGGTACAGAGTAAGTTGCTTACACTGAACTGCTGGGTTTTGTGGCTCAATGCTCAGGGTGTTGCCTAAGCTGTAATGAGATGCTACTTCTCTGCCTAAAACATGTCTGACTGTACAAGGTCATCATCTAGTTCATGGAACCTGGAAACTGGTGATTCCTGAGACTGCAGTGGCATCTTGGCTGCGTGTTTGCATGTCTGTGGAAGCCAAAGTGAGGAGATTTCAGTGCTGGAAAGGGAACTGGAACATGAGAGGCGACAGTGTCTCAGCCAAGAAGGATTATTTTCAGCAGGAAGCTGAAATCTGTCCTCATAGCTGGGGAGGTGGTTGGAGCAGGAGTGAGGGGTGATGTGTGATCCATGCTACTGCCAGGGCCAGACTCCTGACCTGGGGGATGCTGCATCCCCTGGCTTGTGTGCGAGTCTCTGGGAGTCAGTTTTGTGAGCCCATGCAAGCTGGTTTTAAGGAATTTGCTACGATGGGACAATGACCTCTTGAAGAGCACAGCACAGAGAGCTGGTACCCAGACTGTGAGATAAAAGTGTGTCTCTGATATTGTAATAGCACTTCTTGTCTTGCTATGGGATAGCCCTGGGCACCAAGTTCCTACCAGGCACGGTGCTTTACCTGGGTTGAAACACCAGGGCAGACTTAAAGTGAGTAAATCCCATATGCCTGCAAGGTCTGGAGAGTGTGAACTGAAACACTGAGCGACGCTGATGGAGATGGAACAATCAGTTTTATGTTTCTCTTCAAGTTTTTCCAGTTGCAATGAGCTTGCATTGTAAAGAGCTGAAAAACCTGACTGATTAGAGAATGGCTTAAATAGCAAGACCATACCACCCTTTGGGGAAGGCAGAGATAGAAGTCTTGGGTTCAAGCGTAGGTTCTCAGCCATAAAACCTAACTGGAGAACTGTGCTGCTGTGCTGGGGCAGCCCCTAAAGTTCTGATGGCTTTTTGTTTTACTTTGAGATGCTGTACTCCAGCTGTGACAGGATGTTGGAGTACATCCAGGCTTTTACTTGCAGATAATCGGGCTGTAGGACAAGCTGAAAAAGGGTGGAGGGGGAGACTGGTTTCTTTTCTTTCATAGCGGGGTTTACATTGCTGTTGTGATGTCTGGCAGCGGCAGTAACTCATGCAGAGATCCATCATGTGGTTTCTGAAATCCTCTAACTACAATGTACAATTGTCCCAACGGGTTGTCCAGAGCCTAAGCTTAAAAAAGTGAGTTGGGTCCCTGTGACATTCTCTTGCTTGCAGACCTCTCGAACCTTCAAAGCAGAGGGGCCACATGGCATTTCCTGGGGCTCAAAAGAAGACGTGGCCGTTGCAATTGCACGTGGGAGCTGCGGAGAGCCAGGACTCATTTGCTGCTCTTGTTTTTCACCTTTGTGGCATTGATGTCCGCTTTTGTTTTCTGGATGCGGGAGAAGATCTCCTTAAAAAGAGCCTTGTACTCGGGCTGGCTCTGCTCCAGCCGCTTGTCCACGGCCTCCACGTGTTTGCTGATGGTCTTCTCCATGGTTTTCCTCTCTTCCAGCTCGTGCCCCTCTCCTCGGAAGTCCCTGAAGGAGCTGTCGCGGGAGATGGGCCGGGAGGTCTGGACGCCCGTGTGGCGCACGCTGTCCTTGTGCTGCCGGCACTTGCTGAGGAGCTCCTCGTACTTCTCCAGCAGGGCGTGGTACTGCTCGTCCACCTCGCGCAGGATGGACATGCCCCGCTTGCGCACGTTGTTGGCGTGCAGGGTGTAATTGCCCTCGTGCCGGCTCACGGCGTCCTTGGTCACGATAGCGTTCAGGGCCGTGTCGCTGCAGCTTTTCCGCACGGGGTGGTTTGGGGAAGGGGTCATGGATGTCCCGTGGCTTTTCCCTCCCTCCTCCTCGGACAGGTCGATGTAATCTGCTTCTGGGGCGTTGTTCAGCGGCTCGAGGAGGGCTTCGGACAGGTTGTCCTCTCTGCTGAGCAGGTACTTCTTGACTTGTTTCATCTGCTGCAGCTCCAGGAGCTCTGCCTCCAGCTCCTTGATGCGCAGTTTGCAGTTCTCCATCTCACACACCCGCTGCTCCAGATCCGAGTACTCCTGAATAACCGAGGTGTACTCACGCTCCACCCTCTCCTTCCGCTGCTTCTCCTGGTTCACCTGGGATCTCAGCGAGTTCACCATGGCTTGGAGACGCTCGTTCTCCCTCTCCAGCGGCTTCTGGTTGAATTCTGTGGAAGAGCTGTGGACCTGGAACGCGTCCTCATACCTGAAAGAGGAGAAAGATGCTTGAGAGGATCTGACCAAGCGATACTCCCGTGACAGATTTGTGTTTTATGGTTATGTTAGTAGTTCCACTGATGTCCAAAAAGGACATGAGTTCATGGAGTGAGATGTGCCTTCTCCATGTGCCAGAAGACCACAAGGTGTAGCTCTTCTGGACACAGAGACAAATCTCTGTCCCACAGAACTTGCAGTTTTATTGCAGTAATAAAAGACAGGAGGGAAATGAGATCCTAAAAGGTAAAAGACACATCTGGTTAACAGACAAGCCACTAGCATTGCAATGAAGCAAGAATGAGTGTTCTAGTGCTACCAGTCTGAGCTGAAAGTAGGTGGCTTTGGGTTTTTCCTGGGAGAGTTCATCAGCTGCTCTCTGCACCATGGAGTTCACCATCTACCCACTGCACATGGCAACAACCCCAGACCCACCCAGCCAAAACCCTGAAGCACATGTGCTGCTGCCTGTGTAGCCCTGTGTTTGGGAGGTGCTCTGGAGGGAGGGAGGGAGGGAAGATTTCCACAGCAAGGCAGACATATTTTTGATAGAAGCACCCCTTCTTCATTGCCTGGAAAGTGATAACAAGCACTTTCCTCTTCTCTTCAGGAATTTGGGTTTTCCTCCTCACTGAAGCACCCACGGCATCCGGTTTGTCTAGAACAGACTGGAAAAGTGTAACCTCCATGGCTTCCCCTGGGAGGCATTGCTGTACTGGGGGGTATTGAACAGATTTCAAGGCACTTAAGGGCAGCCTGACCTTCAGAGCCAACTATGGAGCTGGAAGGGGACCCAAGGTCCTGTGGTATGGGGGGAGAGTGGGATTGGGGGACTGGGGGAAAAAGAACCACAGAGACATTAAGTGGATTTTGCTGGGGGTCAGGTTATGGCCTGATTAACATCCCCATTGCTGCTGCAGTGAAAATGTCTTTGGTTCGTATCCTCTGGCAGAGGATGCTTTCAGTAACAAAGTTTATTGATTGCTTATCTATTTAAAGAACCCTCTTTTGTGGACAAAGCTGAGCAAGAAATGCCCTCATGAGGTCAGGCAATTAACACAGTGGCCGGGTTTTGAGGAGGATTAAGGCTGCAGTAGTGCTGGAGGTGTTTGTACAGCACTTGGCAGCTCATGGTGTATCTGGGTGTGTGACTGGTGTTCCTGGGGAGTGCTGGAGTCATGCAGCACAAAATGCACCGTCTCAACTGGTTTTGGTAAGCCCGAGGTGCTGGTGCTGTGCTGGAAGGCAGCTGGGAAGGGAAAACGGGCTGTGCTGGTTTGGGAAGTATCACTGGGATCATGAAGGCTCTGCTTTGCCAACACCACCGTAGGCAGGTGGGTTGGTGAGAGGAACATCCCCCCTTCAGCTCCAGCCGTGGGTTTCAGGCTCTGATGCCCAACCTCTGTGTCTGAGTGGTTTCTGTGCAGCCCCAGAGGGACTCACCCACCACCTCCCCTGTTTGTAGGGAGCAGTTTGGAGGGGTTGCCAAAGCCAAAGCTCCGTACCTGGGACTGGAGCACAGCTCCTTAAGGCAGGGGAAGGTGTGGATGGTTCGGCGCCGCTCCCTCTTCTCCCTCCGGATCCGGAGCTGCTCCAAGCTCCGCATTTCTTCCACCTGCTTCTGCAGCTCCTCCACCTGGTTCTGTAGCCCCTCAATTGTTTCTGTCAAGCTGCAGAGAGAGGAGGGAGCACAGGTGAGGAGTCAGGTGCTACAGGTTCCTAAAAGGTGTTGTTTCCCTCTGAAAAAATCCAGTCTAGGGAGGGTGCTTCCAGTTTCTAGTGTGTGCCCTGGGATCATGACAGCACTTGTTTTTCGTTGGTCTTTCTCTGTGTGGTCACTCCTGAGTGGGCTTGGCTATAAAAAAGGGCCACGGGGATTGATTTGAGTCCTTCTGTCCTCAAATCAGTTGGTTGAAACAGTCACCTCTGGGACACAAGCACTGTCCTGGAATATGTCTGCACTTAAAACAAGCTTCTATTCCTTTTTTTTTTTTTTTTTTTTTTTTTTTTTTTTTTTTTTTTTTTTTATCTTGTAGAAAAACACAGAGACTGGGCAGAAATTTTGTTTTGTTCTGTCTGCAGATAGTTTGTAAAACACTCTGCTCAGAAATTCCTTCTCCACACAGTTGTTTGCAAACAATGCTTCATTACAAGGACATGGCTTAGGCTGTTTGTAGGGATGACCTTGATCATGGGCTTGTTTTAGGACAGAAATATTATTGATAAACTGGTGTTTCAGCATGGACTAGCCAGGGTTTCATGAGTTGCTGGAACTGTGCCTGGTGCTTCTTCAGGGCTGTGCACTGGGGATCTCCCTGATAGGATTATGTGCCTTTTCTCCAAGGAAACACATCTGAGGAGAGGCTGCTGTGCCTCTCTCCAGGTAGCTTCAGACACTCCTTTATCCAGCCCTCATCCCAGGGATGTCTGTGCTGTGGCTGACCCTTGCTAACCAGCATTACTACAACACACTTTTGTTCTAAATAGCTGCAAAACTGGGCTGATACAAAAGAGAATGGCTCAAATAGCAATGACAGGCTGCACTTTGGGGCAGGGGAAAGGCGAGCTGAAGGCTCTTGGATCTTGAAAATCCAGGGGAGGCCGTACCACTGGATCTTCTGTTGGGAAGTCTTGCTTTCCAGCACAAGCTTCTGGTTAGCCAGCTCCAGGTCCCGCGCTGTCAGGTCCAACTGCTCGTAGACTTTTGCGTGCTGTTCGTTCATCTGCCGCAGCATCTCCAGTTGCTTGGTCAGGTACTGCAAGGAAAAGTGAAGCATGAGCACTCCACATCCAAAATTCAGGTGTTTTTCACAAGCAGAAATTCCTACAGCCTTTGCCTCCTCTGACAATATGTTCTGTGGCTCAGTCTAGTTGGAGCCTCTTCCACAGATGAAATATTCATCCCTCCGACCACTGTAAGTATTTTTGTGTCTAAAATACGATTGAACTTCCCCTGCCCTCTGTGAAGGGCACGAACCTCTATCTCTCTCTATTCAGCAGCTTTTTTATTCCCAGTACTGAAGAAAGTTGATATCCCTGGGACTGAAAGTTGACTGAAATTGGCCAGTTGGTGACTGGATCGCCTGACAGATCGATTGCAGAAGCTGTGTTTCCCTGGGAATTCAGGCTAAAACTCTGAGTCTGTGAAATATGAGGAGACCTGTGGTTTCTGTAGATTTGCACACCCTTTTCTGTAAGTCTGCCATTTCCAAATCTTATCCTCAGAGGACTCAGAGGGGGCATCTACTCAGATGCTCACTCTCAGCTGGGGCCAGATTCCAGATCTATGGTGGATGTGCTTCTGACGGGCTGCTGGAGGGGGGATGGCTAAATACATCCACTAGTTCCCTCAAACATCGGCTGTCTGATCCCTACAGAATCATGTGCTGCTCTTGTGAACCGGCAGCCCTCCTCTGCCCTGTGTCCTTTTAAATCAGGGAGTGTCCAATCTTTTTTAACTCACAGATCCCTAGAAGGTTTCCAGTGGATGAAAACCCTCCCAGGCACAACAGGTTTAAGCCTCTAAGATCAGTTCTGTAAGCTCTTAGAAATACTTACAAATACTGCCCTGACCCCACAGGATGCTTGAAATGGGGGGTTAGATTGCAGCTCTTGGAGAAAGAGCTATTTTATGCCTCTAACAAAGGGGGCTGTGTTATAGGGGTGCGAGGGGCCAGCTGGGAACAAACGCAATTCTGAATCTCTGGGATCAAGGGAAAGCTGCAGCAGAGCAGAGAGAAATCAGTGTGAAGTCTGATGGATGTGCAGGGGAAGGCCAAACGTGGCCCAGATGCAGCCTGGTGCCAAAATCTGGTGCCAAAATCTGGTGTGCACATCTGGGCAGGGAGTGAGGATGTGAGCAAAGGGCAGATGCCAGTTAATGGGGGAATGAGACCCTCCCCAGGGCTAGGATGAGCTTTAATCCATCAACAGACTTTAAAACAGACTTTGAAACTCAAACAGACTTTAATCCGCCCTGCTTCAGGCACTCACAGAAGTTACTTCACCTTCCGTGCCCCACAGCACATCCCTGCCTTTCTTCTGGCATCTGAGCCGCTGGCACTGGTGGAAGCGCCCCTTTCCCACCTTCGCCCTTAGGTGGCAGCGGTGACCAAGCAGCCCCTGTCCCCACCCCTGTCCCGACTGCGTCCCTACCTCAATCTCCTGCACTTGCTCCTCGTTGGTGGCATACATCTGCTGCAGGGAGTCCTCCAGCTCTTTGTTTCGCTCCAGCAGGGTCTTCCCTAGCTCGGCAGCCAAGTGCAAGTCTGAAAAGCAGAGGGACAAAGCTGCTGCAGTTCCCACAGCTCCATGGCTGAGTGTGGTGGGATCTCCCCCCTGAGAAAATGACCCCACACCAAGCACAGCAGCACATTTTTCATGGCACTGGTTTTACTGGCACGTTTTGACCGGGATGCACGCACACAGAACATACAGGATCTGGCCTCTTGTCTTGCTGGGCTGCAGGAGCAAGGGGAGGCCGAGCTCAGGACTCTGCAGCTCACCAATGCAATGATGATTCGGTGCTTTGCTGGCTGCAAAACCCTCCTGCACTCCCTGCACACTGTAACCAGGATCAGCCCAGGATCTGGGCTGTGGCAGGTGCTCAGCACATCCATCCCCTATCGCTGAGAAGGGCTCAGCACCCATTCAGAATGGAGCAACGGGTTGGTAAAGCCCTGCAGGGCCTTGGGGATGCTCTCTAAATTACATTATTATCTCTAACGAAGGGAGTGCCTTGCCTTCCCTGTCAGCCTCCATCCATCACCCACTAACAGACTGACAGGAGTAATAAAACTCCACGTGGCCTGAGGGGGCTGAAGGCACCTCCCAGATGTGCTGCCCTGGCACCGAATCAGGGGTTGAATCCAAACCTCTTTCCTTGGGGCAGCTCCAGGCAAAGGACAAAACACTTTGTGTTCACTCTCTTCCACCTCTAAATGCCCTTAGGAAGCTACTGAAATACTTGGACTTCAGGAGAAATGCAGGGAAAAGTAGATGTTGACAGTGTGGTCAGTTTAAAATGCTGGCTTTTGCTGCTGGGAAAAGAAAAAGCCTCCAGGCCCTGTGGATCCTGTGTTGGCCAAAGCTTAAGCACATAGGTGATGCTGTTTGTGAGGCTGGGGCAGCGCTGCTGGCTCTGAGAACAGCCCTTTGCTTTCACAGGAGCAGGTTGTCTTCTTAAAACCTGACTATGAGCAAGTGGGTTTCATTTTTCTTGGTGCTTCTAGGGGTGACAGCTCTCAGGATGACAGAGTGAAAATCTGACCCTAATCCTTCCAAAAGGTAAGGAAACTGGTGCTGGTGTGTATTATTGCTCTTTCTTTCTCTGGTGTGGTTATCATGGGGCTGTAGGTAATTAAGGAGTGACAATCCTACAGGGTGTGAGGGGACCTGGGTCTCCTGCCCTGGCATTTTCTTAGCCTGTTGTAATTCTCCCCTCTAGTCTGCATCGAATGATTTGTTTTGCAAAGGCTTTGCCAGGGCTGAGAGTAGCTATAATTTTCTCCAGTGGTTCAATTTGCCATGCAGTTGATTGGGAAAGAGGGATATTTGGTCACTAAGACAAAAAGTGACCAGGGGAAAAAGGGGAACCGGGATTCCTGGGATGTATTCTGAGCCTGGGAAAGCCCTGACCTCTCACACATCACAAAATGAGGCTCACACTGACCTTGGACACGAGTGCTTGCCAGGGGGTGAGCAACAGTGCTGTCAGTGCCTGGGATGGGGCTTTCTTGATGGATAATGTTGTGCTGTGGGATGTGCTGATATGTTCTGAGTTTGTGTGTTGCCTGTGTTTCTCTCTGCGGGCTCCCCAGATGTGGTGCTGCCAACAGCTGCTCAGTATGTCCTCGAATCTCCCCTTTCCATGGGAATGTGCTCTCCAGCTGTGCCCTGCATTGCAGGGTGTTATTATTAAAAGGGCTGTGACCTTTTTAATTATAATCCTCTTCATTGCACAGTGACCCAGTCTGAAAGCTGCAGTTGCAGCTCTCCCTGCAATCAAGTTATGGGCACGTTTCCCCATGGACAGACCTCCTCCACCTATTTGGTTTCTTCCAAGCACCACATTTCCCTAGTTTATAAAGTGCCCTTGGGAGACCCCAGTGTTTGCTACACCAGCTGGGGCTGGGGGAACAGCCAGATGCCAGCAGAGATGAAGGATAATTTGTGCCTTTAAGCTGCTTGGGGCTGTGTTTAATGTCAGCACCACCTTTCCAGAGCCAGTGTTGTTGCTGGAGAGTGGCACCTTGGAAATCACATCCTTGGCAACGAGCAGGGCCCCGATGTGGAGGTGTGTGGTGAGAGGGCTCTGTGCTGTGCTCCAGGTAATGAGTCAAGTGTGTCCCTGTCCCTGTGGATTACACCAGTGCTCTCCCACCATATGGCATCCAATTTAATCAGCTGGGGTTGAGTTAAGTGGATTAGGCAGTGCAAGATCCTGCATTGTAATTTAAAGGGCTCTGTCAGCAATAATTTAATGGGGGAAATGGGCAGCGTTGGGGGATGAGTGGGAAAGAGGAAAGAATGGGGCTTGGCTCTGAGGAGAAAATTGAGTCTTCGTTTCCATTTTCAGCGTAAGGGCCTGAGAGACTCCAGGCTTGAAGGACATGGGGGAATTGGTTTTTTTTAGTGTCTTTTAATTGCCTCGGCCATTGTCACACACGCTCCCTCACTGTCTGGCTTCCAGCCAAAATATCCGTGGTAATCCTCTCATCCACCCCCTTTTGCCTGAGTCCTCTTCCCCACCTGTTGGTCCCCCCAGCTTGTGGGGCTGAGGGGAGGGAGGGGATGATGTGGAAGTGCTTTAATGTCATCTTTAGAGCAGATCTCTCTTGATCTTTGTACTAATTGTGGCTCTGCATGGGCTGAGGGAACACACAGCTCCTCTCCACAGAGACCTTGGAAACCCGAGGCTGAATGTGAAATTTCACCAAGTCATTTGGGGGAGAAAAAGATCTGTTCAGGAATTCAGGAATCTGTTCTACATAGTACTATGGTTTTCCCACAATTTTTTGTATTCCTCTTTGCTTCTCCTCTGTCAGATCAGCCAGCCAGTGCTGAAGGACTTGCCCTAATTTAGCAGATATGCTGATGCCTCCCTTCCCCCTCCCCTCTGGATGCAGGAGAAATAAAGCGCTGTGTGTCCACTCGATGTGCCCCATCCCTCCACATCTTGCCTGTGCTGAAGGCACCACTCTGAAATGGCCAATGTTCAACTTCAAAACTGGGGTCTTGATGCTGCCAAATCCTATCAGGAGAGAACTGTGGATGCAGACTGTTCCGGGCAGCACCAGCCTGGCGCCCTCTGGCTCCCTGTACTGCAAGCTTTGACGTGACCCTTCTAATTAACACCAGCCAAGGAAACACGCTGTGTCCCCAAACAAAGGGCTGTGCCTGTGGAGCAGGGGAGGGAGGGATGGAGGCTGCATCTCTCTGAAATCTTCCATGGGAAAGGCCTCTGAACACGGAGGGTGGGGATGAGAAGAGAGACCATATGGTGGGAATGGGAGCTGAATCCAAGCAGTGCTTGGTACAAGGGAGCAGGGCTGGGCAGAACATCAAGGAGGCACTGTCCCGGCGCTGCAGAGATCAGCAGCAGCAGCCCAGCAATAATTCTGCTACCTCTGTGCCACTGAGGAAAGTTGAAAATACCCCATCCTAATCCAAAAGCTGTAGCAGGTTGCCTTTGATGGAAAGAGACTGAGGGACAAACTGCAGGGTATTCCCTCACGGCAGCATCCTGTGGCAGTGCTGGCACAGGCGGATGATCCCTGCATGGAGCTGCAGCAGAGCTGGTGCTTCCCAAACCTTGCAATGAGGCTCAAAGAGGATTTGGGGCTGTTTCTGTCTTCCCAGTGCTGGCCTGCTCTGTTTGAGCAGAGCACTCTGCCACAGCCCTCTGGAAGGGTTTCTTCCCTCCAGCATCTCCTGGTTGTGAGAGAGCATAAGCCTTGTGTTGGGCAGGTTTTGGCTGCTCTTGGCACGACGATGATCTGGTAGCTGTTCAGGTGCCCCTCATAAATGCAGCTTTCTGGAGGAAGCCACCATCTGGTGCAGCTGCTTTGGACTTTCCCCTGTCATCTCTCTTGCAGCGAGGGATTCTCATGTTTAGGCTGGGAGAGAACACACTGGGAATGCTGCACTTGGCTCCTCATCTTTAATAAACCATCCCTGTCCCTGTCCTGCAAAGCCAGCAGCTTGCAGGGGACACAGGAGTCCTTTGCTGTGTGGCACAGATGAGCAAAGGTTTGTGGATTTGCAGGTCCTTTTCAGCTGAGCATGAATAAAGGAATTACTTGTGGCTCCTTCCTAAATGTGGGGCTATAGAAATGGCTGCTCCTGTCCTGTGCTGCACATGGTGAATACATCTGCTGAAGAGCAGGGAGGAGGGTGGGGAGGTCTCTGGAGGAAGCTCAGGGTGCTTGTGAGCTGATGGATGGGGTACATTGAGAGTTAAGAACTGATGTTTAATGCTGTTGACGTTTAATGCCATTTGCTGTCTGCTCCATTACACATGGGTACTTAAAGTCAAAGGTGGGTGCAATTACTCCTTTCAAAGTCTAAATGAATGACGCTATGCTGGTTTACCCCGGCATAGGGTATACTTGCTACTCATTTATTTTCCTTCATAGTTGCAAGAGATTGTGCTGTCTGGGTATATTACAATAAAGATCAGCTTTTGTATATCACTTACTGCTGCTCCATGGCAGGTGATGGAAACAATCTCTCTACTTGGCCTGTATAAGGGATTGCAATGGAACTTGCTGGGGTGCAGTGAAGCAAATGCCATCTGGCAGCATCTCGAAAACAACCTGAAAAAACAACCTGAAAAAACCTTTCCAACATGCCCGTTCTACAGAAGATAGTGTTTCCCAAGACCAGCCAGAGCTTCCAGAGAGTCACTGCTGAGATGTGGATTCCCCATCGCTTTTTACACTGGCATAACTCAGACATTGCTGCTCCGTTCAGCTTTGCCCTTGGTGATCTGTGTGTTTTTTTAGGACGATCTGCTATTTTGGTGTGGTGGGGTGTTCCACAAAGGCAGGGCTTGCTTTGTAAAACAGCCGCAATGAAACCGGTGGGGAAAAGCCTCTGTTAGGGCTAGGTGTGGGCAAACAGGGTGCCTAAGCCCCTGACAGCACAGGCACCTCCTCCTCTTCCTTCTCCTCCTTTCAAACGGTGGCTCTTGTTGGTCTGAGCTGATGTTGGTCACAGTGGCATTTTTGTTATCCTAATGAGATTTGCTGGATTTCCTGCTTGGTTTTTTTTTTTCCCTTTTCTTTCTCTTGTGTAATCTGTTTCGTGCTCCTGTGCTGCCTTTGGCTGTGCAAGTGTCCCTGGTGGGGGGGGGGGCGGCTCAGGTAGTGGCAGGGGGTCGAGGCCAGCCCAGTGCACTAAGAACAGCTCCTTCCATGCTATCTTGAGCCCCCTGAGCAAAAGTGGTACCACCAAGGAGTGGAAATCCCTGACAAGGGGCTCAGGGACACACTGTACTGTGCTGTGCTGCATAGAAGCCCTTCAGCTCACTCAGCCCCTGCTGCTCCCTTCCTTGCCTTCGATATTTTTCAGTTCTATTTGATATTTCCTCTATCAGCTCTCCTTAATTCTTCTCAGATGCTTACCAGACATTTGGATTTAATTTATACCTTTTCTTTCTTCCCTCTTATTCCCTGCACCCCAGATTCTCCCCTGTGTATTAATGCTTGTGACACAGGATGGTCATCTCTGCTTATGAGCTGTGTCTCTACAAACACACACAGAGCAGTCCCATCCCTGTGCCCACAGCAATTTCTGAGCCTTTTGCCAAGTTGTTAGAGCATGAGAACACAGAGGATGTTATTAGACCATGGCTGAGGCCCCATCTGCATCTTTTCCTGCTGTTCTCTTATCTAAACAGCCTCAGTGCCTGTGTTTGCCTTGTAGGCTAAAATGGCTTGAAAGAGCTTGGTGACTGGTGGCTCCAAGGCTCTGATAGTGCACCTGGATCAGAATGTCCTAAATAAATATATGCAAGTGGGGCTATTGAAGAGAAGGAGCGATGAAAAAGGGGGTAGAAAGGCAGCCTGAGCTTTCCTGTGTGCTCCTTCCCCAGGGCGGCAAATCTCCAACTAATTAATTATGTTGAGTTGCAGAAAACCGTGAATAAAGGCTTCTACTCTTTTAAAGCTAAAGACACAGATATGTGGATGGCTGCCATGTGGCAAAACTCCTCTCCCCTGTGTGTTTTGGGGGCAGGAGGTTGTAAGTGACCCAGGATGGACTCGGAGGATGAGCACCAGAGTGCTCAGTGCTGTGCACGTGCAGAGCCCTGAGCAAAGGCGCCCTGCAAAGGACAGGTCACTGTGCTCACATGGCAGGGGATGGTGCCCACAGCGCTGGGCTGCCACAGCTGTGTCAGTTCTCCTGCCCTGCTCCTGCTCACACAACATATTCCCCTACTCTGAGCCATTCCCAGCCAACTTGGATGTCCTTGCTCCCCTCTTGCTGCGGGGAGGCAGGTGGAACCACTGATACTGAGTGATTTGGACACTTGGGGAGCAACCATTCCAGCACAACTGTCACTTTGAAGCTGTAGCAGCCCCCAGACCACTGCCAGCACTGCCACAGCTGGTTACTTCTGTCTGCTACCTCTTATGTCCAGAGGCATATAGGTACAGAGACCTTTCTTCCACGTGTTACAGCTAAATGCAGAAACAGCCTGACCCTTTGCAGCAATGCCAAAAACCTGCCCACTCCTTCTCTAGCAGCCCTTTTTCTTGACTTTGAAGCAATGTGTATTATCTTGCAGGGTGCTGCCCCACTACTGTTCCCTTCCCATCTGCTGCTGGGGAGTTTAGGAAGCCCTGTTCCTCCAGGTGCTCAGCTCACAGCCCAGCTGCCTTGTGCCTGGCTGTTGGCACAGGCTGGAGATGCTGCCCATGTGGGAAGAGATCTTGACCTCAGGTGAGTGATCAGTGCTGTTTGTGCAGCTGCACAGGAAGAGCACCGGGCTGTAACCTTCCAGTCTGAGTATGCAGGGAAAGGGAGTGAAGAAATACTTGATGTACTCTCAAAATGATGTTATGTCTACCACTAGTCCTGAACAGGATGCTGAGCAATACTTTTGGGGGGCCAACATCAAAACCAGTGTCCCTGACAGTTCTGCTGCAAAGACTGATGCTCGTGGGGTGTGCTGTGCTGCTCCTTGCTCTGCCTCCTCCTGCAGACACCACCTCCCAGCTCAGGTGCCTTCCCAACACTCAACACTTCCTCGTAGACCAAGAAAACTTGGAGGATGGCATGATCACATCCTTGCTCCAACTGCTGGTGCTGCAGCTGCATATTTGGAAGAGGCCAGCATGGACCTGGATATTACACACTTGAAGGTCTGAATTCTTCAGGGAGGAGGCAAATTAACTGAGCAGGGCCAGGGCAGCTGCACAACACATGGGATAGACTTCAGTGACTTCCCAGAAAGCTTCAGAGGAACAGTCTGTCTAAACCATTAGAACTATTGCTTTTTGGAGAGATGGTTTATAACTGTTTGTTAAATACACATGGGGAAAAAAAAAAAAAAAGAAACAAAAAACAAACTGGAACATAAAATCCCTATGAATTTTCCAGCTGTGCAAAAAGCAGCAGTTGTGTAGTGTCTGGTTTCCTTCCTTTGGGGTATTTTGTATTGGAGCTATTTTCCTAAATTCTTGGCCCATGTACCTGTTTTTGTGCAGATTAAGTAGAAGCTTTGGAAACCCTGAAGGTGTGTCTGGTGTGAGCACACAGATCTGTTGGAGTGAGATGAGGCAGGAATTTAGCCCTGTGCTGCTCTGGGAAAGCCTTTTGGGAGAGGAGACAGAGTGTGTGAGTGCGGGAGTGAGCGAGCAGTGCGTTATCCTGCGTGCTGGCACTGTTTATAGCAGGAGCACGATGGGACCCTGGTGCTGTCACTGCCCTAAGTGGTTCCTGCCTGTCACACTGAGTCAGTGCATCCACCCTGTCATCAGCCAGCACTGGCCGGTACAGGAGCAAAGAAAGAGGGTTGGAAAATGCTGGGGTGTGGGGACAGGCTCCACGTGCAGGGAGTTAGTGGCTGGTGCCTTGGCTCCCGGTCCCTCAGGCTCAGAGCCACTGGGGGAAAACGTCCTTCAGGATTCAGACCATAAATCCTTCGTGCATGGCCTTGCCAAGGAGAATTGCCACTGTTAGCTGATTGTTTCAGGATCGGAGATACGGAAAACTCTGATTTTTTTTCTCCCCCCAGGTTTTGTTTTGTTTCCCTTTTTCCTTTTCAGCAGTTCCTCTAATTCTGCTCCCTCCCACAGCTGGAACTATGTCCCTGAGCTCAGCAGATGTGGAGAGGAGCTTCTGGTCTCTCACTAAATGTTGCTGTGCGGGGCTTTCTTGTGCCCCTTTTTCTTGCTGCCTTCACGTAACAAGGGGATTTTCACTCTAGGAAAATACATTTATATATATTCTTTTTTTCCTCCATATTTGGAGCCTGTCATGACTTCCTTAGACTAACCTGTCGTCTTATTTCCTTGTCTCTTGTGACTTTTCTAGTCCCTCTTGTCATTCCTAAGCAGCTCAGCAATTAGTCACTGAAAACTTTCCACTTCCATAAGCTACCTGCTGTACTGTACTGCTAAATAAATAAGTGGCTCAGCTACTGCAGGCAAAGCTCTGTCCTTCTGGCTTGCCTCTGGGGAGGGAGGGAGGGAGGGGAGCTAACTGCTCTGCTCCTGCAGGACAGGCAAGGTGTGTGCCTTGTCCCTGGACTGCTGGGATAACTGCCTGATGAGGGGCAGAATGCGGAGCTTCACCAGCTCCCCTGTGCAGTGAATGCTTTGGGGAAGCTGGTAATAAATTGCAGAGCTCTGGATCAGCTGGGTGGTGCAGGTATGGATGCTAGTGGATGGCAGCATGGATCCTCTGGGCTTACCCCAATGCCAGGATCTGGTCACTGGAGCACTGGTGACCCTGTGTCTTTACACGGATGAGTTAGAGGTGGTGCAAGCTCAGCACCTTGTGTCATTTTCCGTCTTAGTATTGAAGCAATCAGATGCTTGGCAAGAGGAGGAGGAATTAAAAAAGATCTTTAAATCTGGAGACCTTTAGAGGTTACAGCGGTAGTGTCCTAAGCCTGCATTGCAGATGGTTTGGCCCAAATGTTTCTGTGGCTGCCCAGGAGGACAACTGGTCTCTCAGTGGCAATAAGGTGATGTTCTGGTTCTTGCACTCCCTCTGGTCCTGCTGCCTATCTCAGAGCAATGAGAGGCTGTTTATTGACACGGGAGGAATCATCCCGCACTCACAGAATCCTAGAATATGCTGAGTCGGAAGGGACCCATCAGAATCATCAGGTCCAACTCCTGGCCCCATGCAGGATACCCAAGAACCCCCCACGTGCCTTAGGCTATGGTTAGGTCCAGGGATCCGAAGGGTGGCTTTGAGAGGCCTCCTCTTGGGTTGAACTCTGCTCTGAGACCTGAATGCTGGCAGGGGAATAAGGGAGGCTGGGAAGATCAGGGAATGCAGTGGGATGGCTGCAAGGAGGATTCATCTTGTGAGATTGCTGCGGGGGAGATGAAGGCTGGAAGTGGCTGGCAGAACTGCTGTGTCTGTTTGGATCCAGATGCAATTGAGTTGGCACACAGCCCTCCCAAACACAAATGCTCCTGATGAACAGGAAAGGTGCCCCCACTTATCTGCAGCTCAGACTCTCTAATTTTAGCTCATTTATTCTCTTGGGGTCTGGCTGCACGTAGGCCCTCTGCGCAGGGTGTGATGCAACTTTAGCCACATCATCAGTTCTCAAGGGCTGGAAAAAGGTTCACCAGTATTTTATCCTGGTTTTAACACTTAGAGGCACAGACTCCTCGGCCCATGGAAGGCCCAAAGCAGCACTGATATCTCTTCATGCTTACAAAGCAATGAGCTAAGTCATGGTGCGAGGGAATTGCAGCTCCATTTTTACCATTTTCCTCAAAGCAGAAAGCCTTCCCAGAGGAAACATCATTGCGAAGGAAACCTCAAAGGACACCACTGCTGTTACCATGTCATTGCTGAGGGTCCTGGCTGGGATTTGAGTCTCTTCTATGTGCTAAGGCATCTTGGTACAATGCCTTGAGCCACAGAGTGTCACAGTGTGCAGGAAACAGGTAAAGGTACCTGAAAGGCACTGGCTTAATCTGAACAAGGCTGGAAGAGCCTCGAGGCTGGGGACCAGATCTTGCTGCTTCCAAAGCATGTGGTGGATGCACCCAATTGCTGTGGACACTTCAGGGGAAAGAAAGAGTGATTGGGATTTATAATTTTGAAAAAAAAAAAAAAAAGGTTACTTTGGCAAGGTGAAGCTCATGAAGGATGACAAAGAAAGTAACAGGTGCTTGGTGTAGAGCTGGAGGCATGATTTCCACTCTGGTGCTAAAATGGTTAATTAACATAATCATCAGAGAGCTCCCAGTTAAGCCATCTGTTGCTTAGCAAACAGTTTTGGATGTAAATGTAATAAATATTTGATGATGCTGTGAAATGACGATAAAGGCCCACCAACCAACTGGTTCACAGAAGAACCTTCTCTGCTCTCCTAGCTTGGATTGTTTCTTGTTTCTCCCACCCCTTGCTCCTAAGGAACGGTCTTTAAGCCTCTGCTTTTGTCCTCTGTCCTCCCGGTGCTGCTGCCAGGCGTGGGTTTCTGTGCGACCCTGGGCTCTTGGCATGCCAATCCTCTTAGTAATGCCTCTAATCGTGGCATGCTGGATGTCTTGTGCTGTGCTTCCACCCCCCATGCCCAAAGCAACAGCTCCATGGCTGTGCCGCCACCAAAGACCTCTGGGTGTCATGCAAAGGCACAGTGTATGTGGACAAAGTCTAGCACTGTCCTTTGTGATGCTTTGTGCATCATGCAAATTAATTATGGTTGTAATTACCCCGTAGGACCTTTCCATTTGGCTGATTCCAGTTAAAGCCTTCCCGCATTTCTCCTTGAGTCTGTGCAAGCCTATGCAGCCCCTATTCATATACAGGAGGCTGCAAACCCACAGCTGGGCTTTGTTTTGGGTTTGTGTTTTCCTCCAGTTCTGTATGTGCTCAAAAGTGGAGCCTGTACCCAGCATCAATCCATCATCTGGAGACAGTCATTCTGTTTTTAGGCTGCTGGGACAGAGCTGGGAACCTGGCCTGCAGTGGGAAGGTGCTTTTATTGTTGTGAGCCAGTTGTACAGTGCCAGTGCTGACTCATGAACCTGACACCAGGGACAGCGTTAGGCTAAAAATCAATTGGTCCCATGTTGTTCAACACTCCCTATATTCATCCCTAGTTCTGCTGTTCCTCAGCCTGCATCCTGCCCCTGGACCAGTGCCCAGGCCTCTCTTGTGAGCCATGGGAAGACGTCACCCAGAAATGTGAATTTCTGAGCATTCAAAGGCTGCACTGTTTATCCAGCTGATAGCTTCATCTCTGTGTTCTTGGCTTTGTTTGAGTGTTGTGTTTCAAAGAACAGGGGCCAGTATCCCACTGCTTCCTGTTAATTGAGAAACTGGGGTTAAAGCCCAGCTGTGACAACCCCTGGGGGAATGGTTATCATTCCTTGCTGGGCCCCTGTCCTGCAGCTGAAGTTGTATAAACTTCAAATCATGACATAATGTACTGGAATGATGGTGGGCTGAGGCAGTGCAGCTGGACTGCACACCCCTGCTGACAGTCAGCTGGGAAAAGCAAATATAAAACTGTACCAATAGTGCAACGTGCCAGAGGGGAACTGTGTTTAGGTAGGAATGATTTTTTGCTATGTATTGGCAAATGAGTTCTGTTCATTCCTGGGCCACTGGCCTGAAATGGGACTTCTTCCAGTTATTTACTTACTATGTGTTGACTCAAAATATTAAGATAAGAAAAATAAAATCAAAAAAAGGCCCAAATACTCCCAGGCACCAACTGTCCAGCCTTAGGATAAACATTCCATTGAACTAGGTACAGTTACTTCAAAGCAAACTACAGAAGTGAACATTTATCTTCTAACAAGTCTTCTTTTGCTGTTTGAAACTTGGCCTTGATGGTTTTTTCTTCTCCTCCCATATTTCTCCTTGTCTTATGGCTGATTGGAAATATCTCCAGAAGTAATTAGGTGACTAAGAAGGTGAAGATCCCCTTGGATTTGGGCTTGGACAGCAAAGGCTTTTGAGAAAGACTTTCAGCATCCTTAGCAATACATTATTTCCCATGTATTAATTTCCAACTAATGTGCCTGGTAACTCTGTTTTGGACTACTGTGAAATAAAAGCAGTGTCATAACTACCCCTGTTTGATTCTGCCTGCTGCAAGTTTTTTTGGGCAACCAGCCTCCTTGAAGATGTAACACAACAAATTATTTACTGCCCTGGTGCTTAGGACAGTTCTGGGCTCCCTGCCTCTATCCATCGGCTTTAAACTTTCCTCGGCCAGGATAGTGGTTTGGAGCAGCGGGGCTGCGATTTGCCGCTGCAGGATGAGGCGCTGGCTTTGCCGACCAAATAGCAGTCCAGAGAGAAGGTAACCCACCCTTCCGTCCCCGGGGTTTGCCCGTTTTCTTGCCCGCGCATCCCCTGGCCCACCATCCCCGGCAGCTTGCGGCGTGCCCCCATCCTTACCCTGCTCCAGGTCCTGCTGGTCGTACCAGGGCTCCTCTTCCTCGCTCTGAAACTCCTCCATCCTGTCGGCGCTCAGCATTTAGCACCAGCGGCCCGGGGAGACGCGCAGCATCCGCCGAAGGGGGGCCCGGCGCCTCCGAACCGCGGAGCGGGATGGATGAGGGGATACGGGCAGGGATGCGGGTTGGGATGCGGCCTCGGTACGCCGGCCGGGCCGGGAAGGAGGAGGTGGCACGACGTGGCAGCCGGTGCCTGGCCGCTGCCCCGGCTCTGCGTGGCCGGAGGGGCGGCTTCCTCCTGCCTCCGAGGCCGGGGGGGGCTCTGGAGGGGAGGATGCAGCGGGGACGTGGCGGCCGGGGCGGTGGGGCACGGCTTGCACAGGGCTGAGGGATGCACAAAGGAAGGAAGAGGGCCCGGCGCAGCCAGGCAGATCCTCGCTCCGCAGCTCGGTGGGGACCTCTAGCATGGAAATGCTGCAAAGAAAACCGGCGAGAGGGAAGGGGGAGGTGAGGCGAGACCGGCCTCCTTCGCCTCCTTCTTCTCCGCCTCCGCCTCCTCCTCTCCGCCCAGCCCTGCCGCGGACGGCGGGGCGGGCGCGGGCTGCGGGGAGCGGAGCGTGGGGTGCCGGAGTGGGCTTCACCCGGGATGCGGGGAAGGGGAGCTGTCCCGCAGTCCCCCTGCTCTGTCCCTCGCGCCTGGGAGGTCTGCCAGGAGCAGGGCTTGCGGTGGGAATGCCGTGTCCTGGCCTTGCCTTTGGGCTTCACGGTGATTTGGGGTAATTATCGGGATCTCTCAGTGGGGGTTTCAGTGCCTACTCTGCCTTGCTGGGTGTGTGTGGGTTGTTCCTCAAGGATAACATCCATCCCACCTTATCTGGGGCTGCTAAAGGGGACACGCCATGCAAACAGCCCCACATTTCCTCAGTGTGGTGTCTTCAACCCTATGTTGTTTTGCACTATGATGGGAGATGCGTGCCTCTGATGCGGATTCCTCTTTCATTTTTCTTATCCTTGGAATGAGCTTAAAATTTAGGGAAATCAAGATTTATAGAGTTCTGAGGAGGAAATCTGTCTGTTAGAAATAAGTAAATTCAGAAAAAATCTTGGGATTTTGGTGCTTGTTTTCCACCTTAATGGAATAAGGGTTAGAGATGGGTGGTCCTTCTCCTAGCTGGAGTTTGGCCCAAGGGAATTTTTTTGTGCTTGTCAGCCCTGGAATCTATCAGAGATTCTAAGATCCAAATCAACTTCTGTGACAGTGACAGTGGGTTTAGATAATGGGTTTTTTGGTGGTGGCAGTGGGTGGTTTTTTGTTTTTGTTTTTGTTTTTTTTTCTTTCCCCTTCTGTGTGATAGAACTCTATGGATTTATATTTGATTGCATTACCTTGCAGTGGTGCCTACAGAAAAGGCAATATAAAGTGTCTATGCAAGAGCAGCAGACTGTGCATCCAGAAAAGATGGGATTTGTGTCAGAAAACTCTATCCAATCCAGCGGTGATAGGCAGCTAGAAGCCCCTGGATGATTAAAGCAAGGACTACTACTCAGCTCTTGTGTACAGCAGCAGAGGAGGGGGGTAAAGATGGGAATAATAGAGGAATTATAGACTATTCCTCTCCCCTTTTCTCCTCACAGAGCTCTCCATCACCTACACACATTCTGAAAATTCAGTGGCTGCCTGGAAAGTCATCTGCCTTAGTGCAGTCACAGTCCAGAATCAAGGAGTCTCTGACTTGGCATTTGTAACTCAGCAAACATAATCCAGCACTTCTGGTGTATCTGGGAGAAAGCCATCTCTAGGTTTTAGATATTTTTCTAAGCAATTTTAATACATATGGGAAAATCTTTACTTTCTGACGCCTATTGAAGAGTCATGTGGACAATGCCCTTAATGATATGCTTCAACTTTTGGTCAGCCCTGTAGTGGTCAGGCAGTTGGACCAGAGTTCTTCTATTATTTGTGAGAAATAATTGCTTTTGAAAAGTATTCTGTTCCTAACAATAAATTCTTATGATTTATCTGTATATTGTAGCCATACTGAGTACTTGAATGCAAAGCTCTAGGCTGTTTGGCATCAAAAGGCTGCCATGATTTTGTGAAAATATGAAAAATCACATGTTTTTGTGAAAATATTTTTCCTGTAGGTTTTACCAGAATGTCTCAGATCTGGTATGTCACTCAGTTGAATCAAACATCACTCCTATACAGGTTATATGCCAACAAATGAGAATTCCCACAGTCTGCCCCAGCTGGAGAGTCAGCACACTGCTTTCTTTTGCAGAACGATTGGAATTACCTCACTTCCTCTGAAGAAAGGAGGCTTGAAGAGCTGAGCATGTGAAATGTAACTCAGGGACACCAAAAAGGCCTGCTTGCAGTTCACAGAGCTGCTCGGAGCAGAAAACCACGACGATGGCTTCAAAGGCAACACTGAATGCCCTCAAACAGCTGCTTTGAGGTGTTCAGCGAGTGCCAAATCCTGAATTCCCAGCACCCAGGGTTATAAAACATCCTCTCCTTGTGTGTGGGTGGAATTTCATTAGGGTTAATGGGCCACCGCATGCAATGAGCTCCTCATAAGGTGCTCGAACAGGGTCTGTGTTACCAGCATGCTTGTTCCTGGCTCCTTTGAACCCAGGGCTAGGGTCAGACTGGAGCTGGCTGTGGTCCTGGCATCCTGCTCGCACCTCTGGATCATCTGGGCTTGGGACCAGCCTCTGAGAGTGGCTGGTGATGGTTTGTCAGAGCTGTCACTGCGTCTGTGCCCGAGCCTGGCAAAGGGGCTTCTGGGGACAAAAGGCTGCGGGCAGAGGAGTGGGAAAAGGGGCAAGAAAAGGGGACAAGCGGTGACACGGGAGCAGAGGAGTTTCATTCAGGGATAAGGCAAAGGATGGAGCAGAAGAAAAGGGCTGTGAAGGAAAGCACAGGGCAGAGAAGGCGGAGGGAGCGTAGGCAGGAGGGGATAGCGAGGAAGGAGAAAGGAGAAAAGCCGTGCTCTGCCGTGAGTGGAGATGAGGCAGGGTCTGTGGGGAGCAAAGGGCGGGAGGGAAGGGAACGGAGGGAAGGGGCTGCCAAGAGGAGGGCGAGAAGGAAAGAGCGAAGCGGCGGGCGGATGACAGGAGGAGGTGGGAAAAAAGGGGAGGCGGCGGGGCGGGATGTAGGGATGGAGAGCTGGCGGAGGAGGAGCCGCGGGCGGAGAGAGGGAGGGATGCGGGCGGAGGGCGGGGAGGGCCGGGGCCGGCGAGCCCCGGTTTGACAGGAGGAGGGAGGGAGGGAGGCAGCGGGAGCCGCCGGCGCGGGGACGGGGATGGCGTCAGCGGCGGCCCGAGCAGCGGCGGCGTGAGGGGACAGCCCTGCCCGGCCCTGCCCGCAGCCGGGCCGCACCATGGGCAGTGCCGACTCCAAGCTCAACTTCAGGAAGGCGGTGATCCAGCTCACCACCAAGACGCAGGTGAGGGCCGCCATCTCGGGCGGGGGGCGAGGGGGCCGCGCCATTTCGGGAACCGCCTCCCCGAGGGGCCGCTCGCTCCCGGCCCTGCCCGGCACACCGCCGGCGCTCCCGTGCATGGTCCCCGAGCGGGTCGCTGTCCGTGCGACCGGGGCTGCTGAGGACCCGCGGGGCCGGGGCTGGACTCACGGCCGGCCTTGGCCAGGCTCTGGCAGCGAGGCCGTGCCCGAAGGCCGGGGGCGCTCAGGGCAGGCTGCGCCCATCGCCGTGTCACCGGCCTGTGGAGGGGCTCCGGCCGGTCCCCGGGGCGGCCCTCAGACCTGGCCGGGCTCTGTCACCGCCTCTGCTGATGGCTTGTGCCTCGCTGAACGGCGTCTTGTGCTAACAGAGCAGACGCTGCTGTCATAAGGGATGTTCACAGCTCCTAATGTATTCAGCTTGCGGGTTTACATCACACGGTTTGCCGCTGCTCCCTTTTCTGTATCCTTTCCCCCACCCCCGTGCATAATGGGTGGAGAACCTTGCCCTGTTTTTAGGTAATAGCTGATGGAAAGGGCTTTTGGCAACTGTGCTGTTTGCAGCAGAGGTTTCCATCTGTGACCTGGGAAAAAATGCTTTATTTCTGCAGGCTGAGGAGGAGAAGGGGTTAAGTGAAAGTCAGGGCTGTGTGAAAGGGAGAGTCACTGCCTAGAGGTCTAACATATGTTGTGCCTGTCCTAGGAGCTTGCTTAATATTTGTTTTAAGTGGAGTGCCCAGTAGCAGCAGCACACTGGCAGAAAAAATAGTAGCCTGTCCTTCTGTCTAAGGAGCAGAGGGATTTTTCTCTATTCAGAAGTCACAACTCGGGTTCTTCTGAGCTACAATGGAGAACAGCTGTTAGGATCCACCTTTAGAAGTAAGGCAATAACAGCTGCTGAGAAAATGTGGGGGTGATGGCAGGCAGTTAATGATGGGGAATGAATTCACAAGAAAAGGGTATGGATGCGAAAGGGTAAAGGGTGGTAGGAGAAAATCTGTGAAAACTCAAGAGACAGAGGCTACCACTGGAAATTGAATTATAGATGGATAAAGCTGTGGAAGAGCCTGGAAAAAACATGTTTATACTTTCTAAAGCAGTATCACATTTATCTGAGTTGCTAAAGAACGGCTTTTGTGAATATATTCTTAAAAACCACTAGTTGTGAATGTAGGTAAAGAGAGAAGTGGGGGAATTAATATTTTAAGGGAGTCTTCCAAAGTCTCTTCTGCGTGCTCAGAGTATCCTCAGCTTTGGGCTGCCCTTCCTTCATGGGGAAATGGGCTTATAAAGTGAGATTGGGGGGTGGTAAATCAGGCTTACAGGGCTCTGCCCAGTCTGCTGTTCACAAAGAAAATCCTGTATGAGGCAATCCCTTGGATCAGCAGCCCAGGCGAGAGCGCTCTCCTCCTCTGGTTTATCGACCTGTGTAAGGGAAGAAGGTTCACTGGGGCCCGGAATAAAAAGGAAGGAGCAAAAGCTTCATTCTTGGCTGGATTAATTTCACGTGTCTGTGGTCTAGGTGAGACGGACTACATGTGGAAATGGGTGGGGTGTTGGCGCTCCCATATTTACATTCTGTAGAAGGGCACCAGTGTTTGCTTGTGCAGAACGCATGACTGGGCTCTCCGGGAGCCTTCTGATCCCTCACCAGCAGCAAACCCTCCTGGTCCATGAGATCCTGGATCCAAAACCAGGCTGCAGTAATGGACAGAGCCAAATCCTTCCAAGCTATTGGAACTCTGAGCTCAGAATGCACTGTGAGGTGTTCCTAAGGCTCTGGTGGGAGGAAGTGGTTGAGCAGAAGTCACTGTTCGCTCATTGGTGAAGGTTTAGAATTCTCACAGAAGGTTTTTTTTCTTAAAAATAAGTTTTTATAATCTCCAGGCTTTTCCTAATTAAAAAACAAGTGTTCCCATGTGAGCCTTTAAAAAAAATTAAATAAATCTCTAAGAAACATAACACTTGAATGCTTACAGCACATGTTGAGCCCAGAACTTGAAAGTGGAACCAAGTCTGGACGCAAATGGAATTTACTTAATTGATTTTTTTAACTGCCAAAGAGAAACTCTGAAGGTGTAAGAGTATTAAAAAAGACAAAACACTTTAGAATTATTTCAGTGATCGAAAAGGGCAGTATACCAGAAGGAAGAAATTAACTTATGCCACAGATGTATATTTATAGTCACACATGGAGAAATGGTCTTTAGGATTTTTATATTATATGAATATATTACATTACTCTGCACACGTTATACTGGTAGGGCCCATCCCTTTGATAATAAAACAGATGTGCTTCATAATAGAGAATGTGTGAGCCCTCCCAAATTGCCCATAAAGGTGCAGCCTATTTAACAGATGAAGGGAAACATGGATTGTGGATAGGACAGTTTTTCAGGGCTGGTCAGCTGCAGGGAAGTGGTCTGGGAGCTTTTACTGCTGAGGAACCACCGTTTCTTTTCCCAGTCAGCTGGGGTTCCTGCCAGCAGCCAGCCGGAAGATAAGAAATTTTGATCTTGTCTACTAGCTTGTTAGATTTTAATGGGAGCAGTGCCTCTGCTTTTAAAGTGACAGGAAGAATCAAACATGAGGGACAACCCCCAGTCCTTTCCTTTTCCCTGGTGTGGAAATCCAGGAGTACAATGGGCTGTTAGCTTGAGTCTGATAAAAGCACTTCTTGTGCTTGGAGAAAGGTTGGTCCCTGGCAGACCATTTCTTACAATGTTCAAGCTTGACTCAGCTGTCCAAGAGTCTCAGGTTGATCAAAAGCAAAGCTGTAACTAACACTTCACGCAGCTGACTTGTCCTGGGCTTTCCCTGCTAGGCTTCTACAAATCCCATTTTCCAGTTTTCTTTGCAACACTGTCTCTGCTGTGAGAGCGGAGAGCTGGTGGTAGACTTGAAGCCTCTCATTGATTCTGCACTGCTGACTGCAAAGATCCTGTAGAAAAGACATTATTTTTGCTCTGAATCCTGTGTAGAGGTGCTGTGCTTGGCAGGAGGGATACAATCTTACTAGTTATTTATATTTTGAATAAGTGTGTCCACAGGCTTTCCTTTCGCACGGTGGCTCACAAACAGGTGTTATGAAGATGTGTGAATTGCCTCAGACTAATCCCTGGCCCTGCAGGGTTACCTGATGTAAAGCTCAGTCAGGTGCTGTGTGAATGGGCATTACACACCACAGTTCTGCCACTTTTGGGGTGAAAGGAGCAACTGCTGTAACGAATCACCTGAGCTTGTGCAGTACGGGGCAGGGATGAGGGACTTGCTCTGCTGTTGAGCCCGAGAGAAAGGAGAGCCCCTGCTCCAAAGAATTGCTGCCTTGGCTGGTAGGATGCTTAGTTGATGTGTTGGCAAGAAGCAAAAAGAACACGCTGAGCAAAGCTAGTGGCTGCTTGTCCCTTGGTTCTCTGCTGATGGTCTGCAGCAACCTTAGAATTAATTCTAGGACAGCCCTCCGGCGGGGGCCTGTTGAAGGAATTGTTAGGAATGGCCATTTGATTTAAGTTATAAGTGCAGAGGACTCTTGGTTGGGGAGATACAAACACACGCACCCACATACACAGCCAGAGTTTGTGAAGAACTGTGTCTAAAAGAGAAAGTGAAGGTGATGCTGGTGTCAGGCTGAGGACAGTAACAAATAGGGGAGACTGTGCCTTGGGAGCTTTTCCTGTTTTTAGGACATGGTCAGGCTGTCTCTGTTTTCCTGTTTCCTGTGAGGTATCCTGTTTGTCTGGGGATTGCCTGCTCAGGCTGTGATTCTCTGCTCAGTAGCTGGCATGAGGCTTGCAAATGAAGTGTCTTCCTTTCCTAACTCCTGCAGTGTGTGTGTGGAGTGCTTCAAACAACCTGAAACACAACATTTACAACTAGTAGAAAACAAAGAATGGAAGTGTCCAGAATGACTGGTTTTACCTTTGTTTGGCTGGTGTGCAGGTGGGAGGTCTTTACTGAAGGCAAAATCTCCCTCCTCATCCGCTCTGTCACATGACCTTGGATCTGCCCACTGTGTCCTCAGCAACACTCCGCTCTACAGTTACCTCACCCCTTTGGTGTGGGGCTTGGTTTGGGCATCAGTCTCTCTCTGCCAGTCAGCTCTGAACCTTCAGCAGCCTGTGTCATGGGATGTGTGTGGGTCAGGAATTCCTTTGCTCTCCAGATGTGCCAGTTGTGTTTCCAGAGTAGAGTCGAGCTACTGATTCTTCAGTTCTTACTCTCATTGCTCTGCTGGTGCAAAGCTGGTTGCACTGTGCTGGAGGAACATTAGGCTCTTTCTTACCTGTGCTGAGGATTCAGCTCCTCATGAGCTCTCTGGCTTAAGCGCTCTCAAGGGTAGGGGTGCTCTGGGATTTGCGACTGCAGTGTGGGCTATACCAACACTTGTACCTAAATCCTGGCATTTCCAATTGAAGATATTCCTGCCTGGTGAACAAGGCTGATCTAGGTCTCTGTGTTTCTCTCCTGTATGGGGCTGATTAGTCTGTTGGGTGAGCTCAGCTGAGGAAATGGATATTTAGATCCCCAGAGATGCTGCATGCAGAGTACAATCAGCTTAAAAACAGCCAGTAATGTTCTATCAAGGAGCTGAATATTATGTGGATTGAGTAGCTTCCTGATGCCAGGCTAGTATTTAAAACAGGAGGGCAGTGGGGATGTGAGTGACTCAGTACTGAATCCATGTCCCAGGATTGTACATGGGATACTATTTGTTGATGAAGAGCTGATTTGCTGCAGCTATTAAAAATGCAAGATACTTGTGTTTTAGTGTGATCTGGTTGCCAAGATGGCAGCTAAGACATGAATGCTGCTCTACATCCAGCAGTACAGCTCAGGGAATCACCCCTGTGCTTCCCTACTCCAAGGGACTGCAGTCAGAGTTCCTCAATCCATGTTGTGCTGCCATCTGTAAAACAGCGGCTGTGTTCAACCTCTGAGGAGGCCTCAGGCTAGTGGGAGGTGAAGGGATCGGTGTCTACTGGAGGGAAATGGTTTTCTTCTTCCCCTCTAGAGGAGAGTGAAGACATTATTTATGCATGATGCCCAATTAGCAGCAATTTCTGCTTGCTGTTGTCAGTGGGAGTGGCTGTGGCAGGCAGCCAGGATGTACATGTGGCAGTTCTACGTGAGGTGTGTGGTTTGAAGTGGGGTGTAGGATTTGTAGGGTATTTCATGCATGACATAGATCAGATTTCCAAATACTTGGCTCTTTTTGAGGAGAACAATTAGAGATGAGATGTACAAAATAGCTTTCCTTCCATTCAAGTGTTTCATGTCCAGGTTGCAAAAAGCTCAGATCCTTCACATGCTCAGCTGAAAGTCAGGCTATGAATATTGGGTTGGATTGTTCCTACAGATCCCCTCTGAGGAGCTGTGATCGTGAACCATTTGGGAAAAGTTGCTCTTCCCTTGGGAGGAGGTTTGGTGGGATCTTACTTTGGTGTCTGGATGATAAAATCAGGTTTTCAACACAAGGGCTGAGTTTAATAAGATATCTGAGCACACGTGATTTTTTTTTTTCTGGTTTTGTTTTTAAAGACTGGGGAGTTGGTTGGGCTGGTTCATTGCATGAGTGGAAGGACTAGGACCAGCAGCACTGAAGCATTAAGGCAAAGAGCTGCAGGGCAATAACCTGCTGTACAACTCTCGGGTAGCTGGCCCCTCTCTCTTTTTGGCCTTGGGTGGTGGTGACACACCACATGCCCGTGAGCTGGGGCTGTTAGTTCAGGAGGTGACAGCGAACAGGGCAGTGCAGCACTTCCCTGTGTCAGAGTTGTGAATGACTCGTTCTCCCACGGGTGGCTTCTGAGCTGCATTTAGACACAGCATAGAGCTGGGCAAATTTTCTGCCTTCTACAGCAGGTCTGGGAGTGGGCAGGAGTTGTTTGAATTAAACACACAGCCATATTTTTGCCCCTTTCATATCTGACATGCAAGACCCACCCAGTGGTGCTGGTTGTATATCACTGAGGTGAGCACTGCTGTTTGCTTTGGAGCTGGTGCTGGCAGGACGCTCCTCCTCGCCCCAAGCCAAGTGCTGGGGGTGCTCAGGTGAGCAACTCTTCTGACCTGCCAAGCGTGCCCACACAATGGCTGGTTGAAACTCGTGGGAAAACTCACATTTTCCTTTTCTGAGTGCACTCATGGATCCATCTCTTTCACACTGCTTGTCATAAACAGGCATGTATTTATCCCACCCCTGTAGCTGGACCCCAGGGTGGGATGAGCACTCCCAGCTGTGTTTGGGCAGTGTCTATCTCTTAGCAGTATTAGCAGAAAATGTAGTGGAAAGAGGTGTATTCCCAGGGCTGGGTTGGGGGCTGAGCTTCTGAGACCACAGGTTTGAAATGGATTGGTTTTTTTGGTCTCCTTCTTCCATTTCCTCTTTGAATGGCACACTTAGTGCTTTTTAAGAACAAAGCCTTGGCAGTGACTGACTGCATTGAGTCCAGTTCTCTCTAAATATTTGATTCTGAAAGATCAATTGCATTTTATCTGTTAGTGCTTTGAGGGGGGTCAGTCAGTTCTGTGGGTCTGTTCGTGCCCCATTGAGGTGTCCATGATTGCTTCCTTGAGCTTTTGGTTACAACAGAAGTAATTCCAGTGCACACTCAGGGCTTCTTTGACTTGCTCTGAAGGTGGCAGAGTGCACAAGGACAGTCTGGCCCATGTGCAGTGGTGAAGATCTTGGATTACTTGCAGCAGTTGTAGACAAACATGAAGCCTCCTGTATGTCTGAAGGAATGTTCATTTTTGGGAGATAAACCATCCAAAGCCCTGGAAACAGAGGCTGATGTATAAAACCAGTGCTAGCTGTGATGTTTTATTGAAACCTTTCTTGCCTCATTCCATTTCCAAACCAGGCGTAATTGCTGATTGGATCTTATGGAATAGTAGTTCTACATCTGTAAACACATTTGTCTCTCCACAGCCTGTGGAAGCCACAGATGATGCCTTTTGGGACCAGTTCTGGGCAGACACAGCCACTTCAGTGCAGGATGTCTTTGCGCTTGTACCAGCTGCAGAGATCCGAGCAGTGAGAGAAGAATCACCTTCAAATTTAGCAACTTTGTGTTACAAGGTAAGTTTGGTGCTGTTTTATTCCTCAGAGCTGTGCTAGCAGGGGTGTCCCTGGATCCTGAGCACTGTGGTTTCCAAGGGATAACAGTTACCTGGTACCACACAATGTGCTTGATTGTCCCTGTCTCCTCCTGAGGGTAATTCTCAACCCTTCCTCTCATAGGTTAGCACAGACCATAGCTGGCATTTGATCAGTTTGGAGCTTTGTTCCTCTTGTCCCCTTCCTCTGTTTCACCCTGTCCCCTTGGGTCTTGCCTGGTCTATAAACTGCTTCTTTCTCAGGGGACTTTGTAGCAAGGCTGTGTATTTGTGGTGAGGCTGAAGCATCCTGTTCCTTGTCTGCACCTAATTGTACCTCACCATGCACCAGTCTGGCCTCAAGCTGAGAGATCCCAGAGGGATGTGCAGACTGGCACTGCACAAATACCTGGATGAAGTTCGAGGAAGATCTTAAGACTTCCTTCTGCTGTGGTAACAGAACATTCCTGATTCTGCTTCTGGTGTTGTAACATCCTTGTATGGAGCACAGGGACACTGAACAGCATTTCCTACCCTGCCAGGTTTGGCAAATTGTCAAGCTGGTGAGCAACGGCCTGAGACTTACTCTGCCTGGAAAAGTGCAGGTGTTAACAATGCTCCTGATTTGAGCCATGCTAGGAGTGGCCTTGAATTTGTAGTTGAAACGTTTGGAATGGCATTTTTCCAGTTTTAAATAGTTGCTGCCATCCTGTTTTTCTTTCCTCCTCTGCAATATGTGAATGAAACTTACTGAATCATAGTGAAGGTACCTCTGACTGTCAATTGTAGGCAGATGCATGTAGTGGATACTTGAGAAAAAAATATGAACATGAGGAAAAATGCAATGTTTTTTTTCCCTGGTATTGGCTTCTGGCAATGAGCAGTTTGGGATTAGAGAAGGGCTTAGGAGATCTGTAACCCCTTTGACTCTGTGTCTTCTTTCTTCCAAAACCAAGACTAAAATATGGTCTCTTCTCCCTACTGGAGACTGGTGTGTTGAGAGGCCTTGTGACTGCAGGGCTGTTTATCCGTGAGCTGTATATCTTGGGATATCAGTGTTACAGGAGCCCACAAGGCTCCAGCAGTGCTTTTGCCAGACTGAGGGCCCTGACCTGTGCCATGTGCAATGTGCCACTGGGCTTAGCAATGCTGTGTGTTCGTGGAGAAATGTCATTTACAGTCATGGCTGGAGATTCAGGCTGTACAGTCATAAGTGTGCCTGAAAAAATTGTTCAGCTCAGTTAGTGTGTGACAGGCTGGTACAAACAGCACTTAATACCCATTAATGCAGTGACGCAGGCTGGCAGAGTCAGTGACCCAGGCAGTCTGCCATGAAAATAAGCAGGGGCACATGACCTCATGAATTAAAAAGCAGCAAGGTGAATCCTTGTTAAATGTTTTGGCTTTCATTTCCCCTCTGTTTCTCCTTGGGATCAGAGAGTGAGAGCAAGTGGGTGCAGTCATGGAGGGAAGACACTGCTTTTTTCTGTCTGTGGGTAAAATCTCCTGTCACTGCCTCCTGTGGCTGTGGCTGCTGCCTGGTGAGACCCACATCTATTCTGAAAAGCCCAGTGACCCTCCACTGGCAGTTGCAGCAGCCTCTGGATGGGCCGCAGTGTCTCAGCCCAGAAGAGACAGAGTTCCTCTTCACAGCGGCAGTGGGGAAACCTGGGCTACCACCCTCTTCTGCAGCAGGACCTTGACAGATGCTGCTGGAGGCTGTATCCATACACATAACACAGGCAGCAGCTTAGCTCTCACCTCCTGAGTCAGGAGAGGTCCCTGCTGTAATCACACAGACAGAGCTGTCAGTCTGTGTTTCTGTGTGATCATCCCCTGCTAGCGCCTCACATGGTGCAGCATAGTGCTGCTGCCTTGGTCCTTCCTGCCTGCATCTTGGGTTCTTGCTGCAGTTGATTAATCTCACCTGCCCTTTTCAGTGCGTGGTGTCATGGCGCAATGCTGGAAGGAGCCTTCTGGTGCTTTGGCTGTCTGTCTCACATGGCACCACACATGTGCTGCGTGGATTAGCCCTGGCATTTGAGGTCTCTTGCAATGGAACAGCAGAAATTCAAGAAGGTCTGTTTAAAATCGTTAACCCTGTTTTTTACAGTTTCAAACAGCAACAGTGCCATAAAACTGAGAGAAAATGGACTTCCAAGAACTGCTTATAAGTCTGTGTGAGGGTCTCACTAGCAGGACAGACCTGCCTAGCTCTTGCTAACTTGTGCCGAGGCTAACGCTGCCTTCCTTGGTTTTGTTTCCTTCAGGCTGTGGAGAAGCTGGTGCAGGGAGCAGAGAGTGGCTGCCACACGGAGAAGGAGAGACAAATTGTCTTGAACTGCTGTCGGCTCCTCACCCGTATCCTGCCTTACATCTTTGAGGATCCAGACTGGAGAGGTTTCTTCTGGTCAACTGTCCCTGGGGCTGGCCGAGGAGGGGTCTGTCTCTTGTCACTTATTTTTTCTGGAGGGTGATGGGGAGGCTGTAGTGAGGAGACACTATGTATATTTGGGGGCAATTTTATTCCAGTTATTTCTGTGTGGTCAGAAATCAGGTGGCACTTTCTAAATTCTTTTCCTTCCTTTGGTTCTTGCTGCATCTTTGGGTGTTTCTCTTGTGTGTGTAGCTGTAGGAGAGCACTGATATGTGAGGAAGGGCTTCTCCAGTACAACTGGAGGTATGACTTAATGAATATGAGAGCTGTACTGAAGGCTGTATGACTTTCTTAGACTGAAATGTCCTTATTTCGTTAATTACAGTTGATTTAAGTTTCAAATCAAAATGCAACAGGGTGTTGTTTGCACTAATTTTACAATGTCACATTTAAAGTGATTAGGGCCAGAGAAGCTTTTGGCACCATGTCTGAATACCCTGGTTATGAGCTGAGTGATACAGTTTTAGCCAGGGGCCTAACCTGGGAGATGGAGCCCACAGCTGAGCAAGAGAAGTTAAAGAGTGGTTCTGTTTCTGGCTCTGTCAGAATAACCCTGGGGAGTATCTCAGCCTCCCCACATTTCTCTGTCTGGAGAACAAGCACAATAGTGCACTTTTGCATCTATCAGAGGAACGGAGTCAAAGTGCTTTAGGATCTTCTGTAAATAGGAGGAATAGCAGCACTGAGAGCACAGCTGAGTTACACCAGGAGTATGTATTTGCCCGCTTGGTCCCTCTGCAGCTGCTCTGTGCGTAGAGAGCCCTCCCCTCTGAGTTTCTGATCTGCAGGTCAGTGTGGCTGTACTGAAGAATGTGGTTCTTCTGAGTCTAAGTGCAGTGCAGTGTCTTTGGGGACAGTTATGAAGGGTTGGCAGTGGTTGGTACAGTGTAAACTGGCACCTCTTGCTGTCTCTGTCCATCACCTCTAATCTGCTTTTTCTGAGGGCATGTCAAAAGGAAGTTCTGGGTGGTGAAAAGGGAAGTCTACCTGTCCTGCTTTGTGATTTGTGTGATTGGGAGGGTGGTGGTTGTCCATCCTTTCATCCCTGCAGGGGCCAGGGAGTGCTGGAGAGGCTAAACAACGGAGGAACTTGTTTTGGGAAGGAACATGTAGGGGTGCCTGGTGCTCTGATCCAGCCAGGCTGCTGTTACTCCTGTTTTTCCACTTTGTTCAGCACCTAGAAGAGTTTCTCAGCCTCAGAGTGGTGGGGTCACCCCAAGGTGTTCCAGCCCAGTCTACATGTGCTGTGTTAGGGAACCCTCCCTGAGTGTGGGTGGAGCTGTTGTGGTTCAGTGTGCTCAGTCATTTAACCAAGTGCATTTAACCTGTAAGGCTGGGATAACAAACACAGCCCTGAGGTGTTAGGGAAGCTAGGATCACATATAATCTGGGGCATCAGCTTTGCTGCCTGGTGACTGATTTCTGTCTGGAAACTGAAGATGATGGTATGCCTAGACTCTTAGTAAGTGTCTCTGTGGTTACCTTTGACCTGCTTTATGATGGAGTGATGGATGGCAGAGCTCCCTGGAGCCATGGCTTCTCCCTCCTCTATGGGAGTCTGTATTGTGTTGAGATCTACTGGTTTGTTGTGTGTCACCATTTTGGATGTAGGCAGTACCTGCAGCCTGCAGGGACATTTCTTCTGGCAGTTGAGATACTCTTAGCAAAAATCACTCTTGGAAAAGAAATCCCCTTGGACCCTAATGGTTGTCATTTCACCTCTTGTGCTGTTGTCTGTGAGCACAAGTCAAAGCATCTTTGCTGGCTCCATCCATCCTCTCTGTGCCTGTTCTTACATCCGGGCTCTGTCTGTGGTGTCCTCCCTGCTGTCACTGAGACGGATTCAGAGCCACACAGACCATTATCTTCATAGCTGCCTGCTGTGATTGAAGGGCTGTGTGCTGTGCTCAGGCTGACAGAGGCCTGGCTGAGGTAGATAAGCTCCTGCCATTCCTGCTCTCTGCCTTTCCCTCCAGCACCGGTGTGTGATGGGAAGGCCTCCCAGGCAGGATGCTCTTTGACAGGCAGGATCTGGCAAGGTTTCCCGTGGCAACGGCTGCAGAGGAGTAACCATGCGTGCTTGGAGAGATTTCTTTGAATGCTGGAGATGGCACAATCCTCCCTGCTGTCACACTCACTGCTGTGGCAGGCTGGGGCAGCACCTTGCCTAATGCACACAGCCTCACCCTGTTCTGTCACCTCCAGTTCTGGGCAGCCCATGCAGAAAGAACTTTGAAGGGTTTACACCTTATTGCTGCTGGTTGGCTTCTCCCTATTGCTGTCTCTGTGCACCATCCAAATCACCCTCCTTCATGAATGTAAAACCCTCTTCTCTGTCAATGCTTCCCTTTCCTTTTGTCTTCGAGAAGCCAAGTCGTGTGGCAAGGTGTACCCAGTGCTACTCTTCTTTTTCCCTCACATCTCCAGGCCTTTGTCTGCTCAGTTTGCTGTCATTAAAAAGCTTGTTCCTGTTTAGTCATCACCATCCAGGGGGAAATTTCTTTCCCGTACTGTCTGGATTTTTGTTCCTTTGTTCCTTTTGTTCCCTCTTGTTCCTGTGTAATGTCTTGCCTCCCTGTGTGTTTTTGGGGAGTGCATCTTCTTGTGCTGTGGCATACTGGTGTTACTGTGTGCTCTTTGCTCACCCTGAACTGACAGTGCTCTTCTGTTTGTCACTTCAGGGAGATGAAGATGATGAAAATGCCCGGCCACTGGCCGAGTCGTTGCTCCTTGCTGTCACAGATCTGCTCTTCTGTCCCGACTTCACTGTGCAGAGCCACCGGAGGAGCACAGTGGTGAGTTCAAAGTTGAATCGTGAGGTTATCTGCCTAGAGGCAGATTAGCTGCATGGTGGGGGGCAATTGGGAAACCCCAGCAGCTTTCTGCAAGCCTGCAGGGAGGAAAATACGGGTTTGCTGAGCTTGAGCCCACAGTGAGTAATGTTGATCATTTTGGGTCCATGGTATGGTGTTTGTGCCTCTAAAACATGTTCTGGGAATGAGTCTCAAATGGAGTGGTTGGTGATTACCCCCACACCACAGCTCACCCCTCAGGAAAAGGTGGTTGTGCTGGCAAACAGTTGCTCTTCTGTTGTTGCCAGCAGAGCAGAGACCTTTAGCACCTTGTTTCTTTCTCTGGCAGTTTGGTGCAGTCCGAGGCAGGAAGCAGCTGCTTGCCTGCTCGTTGTGTGCTGTGATCTGAATGAGTAGATGGCCTCTGTTGTGTCTTTCTACCTCTTCTCCCTCTTTGTATCATGGCAGCAAAGACATTTAAATACGTTCTGATCCTTATGATGACTGTCAGTACTTCAGAGGGATTTCCTGAAGAAAGGATCTCCTACTAGGTGTGCTAAGAACAGAGAACAGATTGTGGTGCATCTCCCGCCTTCTTTCTCCCTGCCAGTGACTCTTGTGTTTTCTGTAGGTTCAGTCTATAAACAAAAAACAGTGCTCCTTTTTGGGGTAGATCTGACACAAACTAAAAATGAGCATGCTAAACCATGGTGTGTTTGATGGCTGCAAAGTTCCTTGACAAATCTGAGTACTGAATTGATTGATTGGGGTTTCTGCATAGTAGAAAGAGAGTTAAAATCTGTCACCTGGGGCTTAAGGGGCAAGGCTGGATCAGAGTTACCCATGGGCTATGAGTAAGTGGTGCTGAAACAGATGGACTTGCTGTCTAGTGCTGTCACCTGGGATGAATTGCACAAGTCAGGGTGACAATGGGTTTTCCTGAGAGAGCCTCCCCCCACCACTTGCACCTGTGATTTTTCCCTTGCTAGCAGCCAGACTGGTTTTTCAGGGTTCTGGGCAACTGGTATTAGACACTGAGATAGTGAATGATTTATGTTCCTTGCTGCCTGCAGCCTCTGTAGTCTTTGCTGAGCTGACTTTCCCTCTCTGGGCTTGGTCTGACTGTAGCTTAAGAGCAGAGAAATGGGTACCACCTCCTCATGTTCATGGCAGAGCCGTGTGTGGCCCGAGAGATACAGGTTGTGGTGGATGTTGGCTGAATTACCACTGAGTAAAGAGGAAGAACTGTGAGAGAATGGGCAAAGGAGACACAGGACTGACCCATATTCTCACTGAAGTCAGCCCTAAAATTATGGCTGGAAATGTGGGCTCCCTCCATCATGCACAGTACTTGTATCTCTGTGTTTTATCCCTTGCTTGCAAAGGCTGAGCTCTTTGAAGACATCAGCACCTGCTTTTTTCTGGGGCCTGGAGTGAAGCTTCTGTACAATTCAACTGTCTGTATGCTTCTCTGCTGTTATTTCCTAGAGAGAGGGGCTGAACCTGCTTTTTCCCGGGGCCTGGGGTGAAGCTTCTGTACAATTCAACTGTCTGTATGCTTCTCTGCTGTTATTTCCTAGAGAGAGGGGCTGAACTGCCTTGGATATACCACCATTGCTGCCAATTCTGGCTCCTGCCTTCTGTGATTCAACCTCTTATTTCTCCCACAGGACACAGCAGAAGATATCCACTCCATTGACAGCTGTGAGTACATCTGGGAGGCAGGAGTGGGCTTTGCTCATTCTCCACAGCCCAACTACATCCATGACTTGAATAGGTAAGAACTTCTGCTAAGGCAGAATGGAAAGAAACTGGGCTCAGGAGAGGGAGTTCTGGGCGAAGCGAGCTCTCTTTGCCTCCTCGAGTATCCATGATTCCTAAGGAGCTTTCTACTTGCTTCTTTCTGAGATAACAGGACTGGCAACACTGGAAAAACCCAGCTGACCTTTTGAATAGCTTTTTGTAATACAAAATGGGAGTCGGACTGTCTGCAGCAGGAACTGGGTAAACACTGCTGTTCTGGAAATGCCAGGGAGCTCTGTATTGGATTTCTTTTTTGTAAGGCAGCAATTCTGCTGAGCTGTGTGCCAGTGACGGCAGTATGGCTTAGGAAATGAAATGGGCTTAGCTCTCTCTCAGAGGGACTTTCTAGATGGGACTGAGCCTTCCTTAGGTGTTGCCGTGGTGATTGTGCCTCCTGTGCCCAGTCCCTGCTCCTGAATGGCTCCAGGCCTTTACTTCTCCTTCCAGGACAGAGCTGCTGAAGCTGCTGCTGACCTGTTTCTCTGAGGCCATGTACCTGCCTCCCTCCTCAGACAGCAGCAACACCAACCCCTGGGTACAGTTTTTCTGCTCTACGGAGAACAGGTGAGGATAGAGGGTGGGGGCCTGGGTGCCAGGAGGAGAAATACCTTCAAATCTGTTCCATGGAGTATTTTGGTAATGGGGAACCATAAGACTTGTTACCTCCAACATCCAGGGGCTGTACTTTTGCTTCGTCCCTTTCTCACGTACACCCCATTACTATATCTCGTTAGTGAGAAGTGTTCCTCAGCAGCAAAAGGAGAGTCTGAGCACGGTGCCCACTGGAGTTTGCTGCAGGATTGATCCCTGCCCTGTGGGAAATGGCAGGTCCGTTCCCTGCTGAAGACCCTGTTCCCTTAGGGAAGGGATGTGGTGTTGGTGGCAGATGAATGCCGCCCTCTAGTGACATTGTACCTCTGGGACTTCCAGCTCCTCGGGTGACACTCACCGTAGGGGAGCACAAACCCGGCTGGAGGCTGAAGAGATTTAGTTCTGTCTTTACAGAGGCTAGAGAGCTTTGAGGTCCTTTCCCGTATTCACATTTTGCACAAGATTCCTCTGGTAGCCCACGTGACCTTTTTCACCTCCCCTCCCCTCTCAGCTGTAGTCCAGCAGTCCAGCTGGGAGCTGGAGTGTGTGCTCTGGGGTCTGGGCTGCTCAGTCATGGTCTGCTGTCACAGGTTACAGAAGATGAGTGCGTTTTTTCATGGCCCCAGACTCCTGGGGAGAGATATGCCTGTCCCTCTCCAAGACAGTGCCTTTATTTCCTGCTGCCACCTTCTGAGAGCATTTTCTCCTCCTCAGACATGCACTCCCACTCTTCACCTCGCTCCTGAATGTCGTCTGTGCCTACGACCCCGTGGGTTATGGGATTCCTTACAATCACCTGCTTTTCTCTGACTACCGTGAGCCACTGGTGGAGGAGGCAGCCCAGGTGTTGATCGTCACCTTGGATTATGACAGCTCCACCAGTTCAAGTCCCACTGTGGATGGCACAACCACTGGCACAGCCATGGATGATGTGGATGTGAGTGATCCTGGAATCTGTATTTGCTGCTCTCCTGAACTCACTGGGGTCCTCTCACACCAGCTTGTAATTGAATGTTGAGCTGTGCAAGCCAGCAGTGCTACTTCCCTTGCAGTCTGCTCTCTCTGTTCCAATCCTGCTTCAGTCCTGCAGTCACTAAAGACCTATACATGGCCAAAATACTAGATTTTGGTCACTGACTTGAATCAGGACCATTTAAGTGAAAAGTCCCTGACTTTACTATTCCATGCAGCGTTCTGTTTCCTTGCATTTAAAGCTGGATCATTCAGAGCAGAAAGCTGAAGTGAGAGACCTTGGTGGTTGTACTTCAACTTCCTGAATACACCTTGTTGCCAGTAAGCATTTCCCTTCTTTTCTTTGAATGCAGCCTCCTGGACCAGACAATCTGTTTGTGAATTACCTCTCAAGGATACACCGGGAGGAGGTAACATGTTCCCATCCTGCACTGTGCCCTGTTTGATTTCATGCTGATTGCATTAGCCCTGGGCCCACCACAGTCTCTTTCCTGATCTCTTGGCAGGATTTCCAGTTCATCCTGAAAGGAGTGGCTCGCTTGTTATCAAACCCGCTGGTCCAGACCTACCTGCCAAACTCTGCCAAGAAGATACAATTCCATCAGGAACTGCTTGTCCTCTTCTGGAAACTCTGTGACTTCAACAAGGTGTGAATCTGCTTCTTGTTGAGCTTCACCCCAGCTTGGCTGCTGTGGCTCTGGCTGGACCAAACCCTGGTGAAGGGCTGTGGTGGGTAGCTGGCAGTGGCTCTGGGGTGCTGTGGTCATCAGCCCCACTGGCGCAGGGGCTGGGGGTCTGGCTATAGGGGCAGCCTGGGAGAGAGGCTGCAGCTACTGAAGGTCTGTGCTCGAAGCAGGTTCTGCAGCAGGTATTATAATAACTCTACAAATAACACTGGAGTTGATGAGGTAGTGCATACACCAGCCTTTCTAATGTTCTTGAGAGATTGATTAGCTTGAGACTGCCTGACCCAAGTCCTGTGGATGGTGCAGGGTATATGCTTATGATTGTCTGAAATCCTCCCCTTTCTTCCAGAAATTCCTCTTCTTTGTGCTGAAGAGCAGCGATGTTCTGGACATTCTTGTCCCAATCTTGTATTTTCTCAATGATGCCAGAGCAGACCAGTGTAAGTTGGTTGTTTTCAATATTTGGAATGATTTGTGCTTGACAGTTGAGCCAAAATGTTTTTGAGATGCTTCCTCCTTACCACTTGACAGCATCTTGAGTGCGTATTCCTGACCTTCTACAAACATGGACTGGAGTTGTCCAGTTAATTGGGTTTTAATGTTTTTAAGAGGCTAGAAGCAGGACACAGTCTATCCTGAAATATAGGGAAGGGAGATCCTTCCTTAGTATGTGTTAACATTTTGAGTCCTTGTGTTGAAAATTGTGTCCCTGATCCAGTGAAGAGGGAAAAATGAGCAATCTGCTCTTGCCATGGGAGTAAATCAGGCATAACTCCATTATTGTGTAGTGAAGTAGTCAGATCTTCCCTACTACAATGATGGACTTACATTAAGAATATAACAAAGAAAAGCATCCAAGACTTAGCACTGATAAGACTTAACACAGATGTGCTTGGGAAGGACGCTGGTACTGACAATGGAGGGAGCACTGTGTGGGATGTCCCTTATCAGGATGGTTTTGTCTGTGCAGTTTTTTATCAGTCCCATAGTGTTTCTCCTCTCTCCTCACTGCCCCTCACAGAATTCCACTGGCCTCACTGTGACATGTTTTTCTGTCTTTTTCTCTCCTTGCAGCACGAGTGGGCTTGATGCACATTGGGGTCTTTATCCTCCTGCTCCTCAGTGGGGAGCGTAACTTTGGGGTGCGACTGAACAAGCCGTATTCTGTACGAGTGCCTATGGACATCCCTGTCTTCACAGGGACACATGCAGATCTGCTCATCATAGTGAGTATGGCTCCAGCACTTCTTGAACTTTCCTAGCTCCACAAATAATTGTATTCCTTCAATATGCTTGTCCTCCCTAGACTGAAAGCCCACTGACTAGCTAGGAAGTGTGTGGGATGCACATCGTTGACCTGAGGTGACGTGTCTGGCAGGGTGCATTTGCATGAGGTGCAGTTCCATCTGCATGATATGATCCCAAAGAACAGGACTCCTCATGGTGCTGTACTGCTGTCATGAGGGGTGGGTGCATGCCCTCTACTAGACTTGATTGTTTGTAGGGAAGGCAGGAGATCTGGCTCTGTCCCAGGCAACCAGAGGTGTGTGGAGGATATCTGTCAATGTAGACAACAGTGCTACCAAGCTCAGCCCTACAGCTCTGGGTTGCTGCAAGTTTCATTGACCTTTCAGTCTGCCCACAACACTGACTATGAGCAGCTGTGTGCTTTGCAATATGAGGTTTAGCTGCTTCCCTTCTGTCATGTACTTATTAGCCAGAGAGGAATCCCTCAGCAGCTTCTGATAAATCTCCCAAGAGGAGATTCCTATAAAAGGAGTAGGAAGAAACCTGCCCACTATAACTGCTCTTGATGCTATGTGTTTTCCTCTTGCATTCCATTAATCTCAGATCATCTCTTCATTTTAATTATGCTTAGGACTTCTCTGCAGACATGCCAGCTAAAGGTGGGAAGGCCAAGATGGTGAATGTCTGAGCTGGTTACAAGGCACTTGAATTTTTCCATGTCTGAGGATATAGTTAAAAATAGAACAAACATTTGAGTTAGAAGTTAGCACTAAAATCAAATGTAAAATGATTAGTTCTGTGTCATTTCAAGCAGCTATCATAAGGGTTCAGAATCAAAGTCTATTGGAGGTGTCTCTAAGGTGTCTCTTACTTCCTCGTGGTTTAGTTTTGTCCCAGGCTGCCCGGACATTCATTGTGGAACAGCTCACAGTCAGTTTCTGTTTGCATTGTTATAGGGCCCTAATCACATTCCCAAAGGATTCCTTGTAAATGAAAGCTTGTACTCCTGGAGTGCGAGTCTGCAGTGAGAGCAGCCTTCCCCACCTGTGTAATTGTGGAGTGTGCAGGGCCCTGCCTAGGAAGGAATGGTGTCAGGAAGCGATTAGTGTGGGGGTGGCACTGGTTTTGGTTGAGAGGGTGCTTCCAGTAAGGTGCCGCCTTGCTCAAAAGCTCCTTCCTTCCACAGGTCTTTCACAAGATCATCACCAGCGGGCACCAGCGGCTGCAGCCCCTCTTTGACTGCCTGCTCACCATCGTTGTGAACGGTGAGCACTGTGTAAGGAGAAAACACAGCCCACAGTGCTCTCACTCCTTCTCCCTGTGCCCCTACCTGTGTTCCCTAACACTGGCCAGTGCCTGCTGCTGGAAACTCATCCTTTCCAGCCTGTGCTGGAGGGGCCAGTGCAGATAAGATCTGCCTGCATGGTCAGATGGGGCAGACAGAGGGA
This sequence comes from Chamaea fasciata, assembly GCF_029207755.1. NCBI lineage: Eukaryota > Metazoa > Chordata > Aves > Passeriformes > Sylviidae > Chamaea > Chamaea fasciata. The sequence continues at coordinate 6,883,774 of NW_027094104.1, read as the reverse complement.
CAGCAGAGTCCTGGAGCTCCCCTGGGGTGGCAACAAGACATTTACTAGCAGGCCTGGTGAGGGTAGTTAGCAGTATTGTCCCTTTCCAGCAGGGAGTGCCACTTCCTCACGGTGGCAGTGCTTCCCTTGGTGAGTGCCCAGGTGGCTACAGTTGTGAAGCTTCTTAGGAGGCACAGCAGAGATCCTATTATTAGTGTAAGACTAAACAAAAACCTCCAAAAGCAGCAGTGCTTTCTTTTACTAGGCAATATCTATGTTTCATTTGCTTTGTATTTGGAAATGTTTCTGTGGAACCGTTTGGCTCAGCTATTCCGTGAGGCTTTCTCAGAAGTGCAAGGGTGGGAAGATCATAAAAGCAACATTTTTAGTGGTGTATTTTTGAGAATAAATACACCTTGGTTCTTTCTCTAGTTTTCATTTGTTTGCCTTTCACAGTGTCTCCATACCTGAAGTCTCTCTCCATGGTGGCTGCTAACAAGTTACTGCATCTCTTGGAGGCTTTTTCCACCACGTGGTTCCTATTCTCTGCTGTCCAGAACCACCATCTTGTTTTCTTCTTGCTGGAAGTTTTCAACAACATCATTCAGTACCAGTTTGATGGTAATAGACTGCTTTATTTAGTGGGTTTGCACTTAGTCCAAGAGAATGTCAGATGGAAGTTCAGAGGAAATCCAAGGAGATGAGAGGAGATGAGAAGTGTAGAAATCAGCTACATAGGACTGAGAAGCTGGGTTAGTAGATAATCAGCATTGGGTCCTGGCCCAGGCAAATTTGGCTAGAGCAAAATGAGATGGCATCTAATTATCAGCATTAATACCTCAGCCTTCCTGCAGAAGAGAGGAGAAGAAACGTAAAGTGAGTGTGTAAGATGTAAGTTGTGACTGGCTGGATGTTGCTGTGAAATTGCTCATGTTCTCAGCAGTATAGGTGATAGGACAAAACAGCTTCCAAGTGGCTCTCAGTTCTGCTTTGGCAGGTCTCTGGGGCTGAAGACCAAACCGCCTCATCCAAAGAAAGTTCTGATATTTGCTACTTTCCAGGAAATAACTTTCCCTCTTAATAGCATGACAGTCTTCTACCTAATAAATAATAAAGTAAGATCCCTAAACCTGGTCAAAATTTAGTGTTTTGCTTTAAACTTGCAAATCAAGAATGACCATTCTTCCCTGATGGGAATCTTGTATGCGACAATTGCCAAATCCAAACCCATGGACGTAATTTGTGGGTGTAATTTGTATTTAATATTAGAGGTTGGTTTCATTCTGTTCTGTGCCGTTTTGTAGGCAGTAAGAATACTGGCCTTTTGGCTTTGCTGTTTCAAACCTGTGTCTCCTCAAATTAAATGCCCTGGTTTGTTTAGCGAGTTCTTTTGAAGATGGAAAAATGTTGAACTTTGGCTAGTAACCCTTTCTTCCAAAATAGATGCTAATACGTGGTTTAAACTGTCCCTTTTCTTCTCAGCTGTTTGAATATCCCTCACCAAGCCATTTCTTGTCAGCTTTCTAGCCTAGGAAGGATTTCACTGAATTTTCTGAACTCCTTTGTAACGGATAAGAGGATATTGAGCTCTGCTCTTCCTTCCCTGTGCCACTGCCTTTGTAGGTGGGAGCAGTCAGGCTTTGTGTACCCAGCGAGCTGTGCTGGGTTGGCAGAGCTCTTTGAGCCTTAGTTCTCTGTTCGTTTTGTTGCTGTGATTCCCAGGGAACTCCAATTTGGTCTATGCTGTTATCCGCAAGCGAAATGTCTTTCACCAGCTGGCCAACCTGCCCACGGACTCGCAGTCCATCCAGAAGGGGCTGCAGCGCAAGAAGAAAACCCCTGAACCCATTTCTCGCACCAACTCCCAGGATGGGGTCTCCATGGAAGGGTCACGTCCTGCTGCTCCTGCTGAACCAGGGACACTGAAGACCAGTCTGGTGGCTACTCCAGGTGAGCTTTAGTTTACCTTTGGGACAGGAGAGAAGTTTGTTTTCTCTGTGAGATATGGTGTGGACTCACCCTTTCACTGGGTGTGGAGAGATTAGGAGTTTACATTTGTGAATAATTTAACTGCCTTTCAGTCTGAGTTTCAGATCAGTTGGCCCGAACTGATCACAAGCAAACTGCCTTGAGTTTCTATCCTCTCAGACTTAGTGTCCACATGACCATTTGTCCTAATCTTGACCTGTTGCCTCAGGTTAACTCTATCCATGTGAACCTGTGTTCCTCCTTCTCAGGGAGCATTTTTGTAGAGAAAAACTCCTTTGGGGTTGTGAAATCAAAGCTAAATCTCGCTTCTCCTGTTGAAAGGGGAGCTTTTCCAATATCAGCAGAGACGCAGGATGTCTGTGCATAGTGGGGCAGAGAAGAGCCCTCTGCTTTAAAACATATTTAATTAATTTATGTTTCTGAGCTTTTCCTCTTTTGAACACAGGGATTGACAAGCTCACAGAGAAGTCCCAGGTATCAGAGGACGGGACCATGCGTTCACTGGAGCCTGAGGCTTCCCAGCTGTCACCAGAGGGAAACCCACCTGCAGCCTTGAGTGATGGGGAGCCCTGGAGTGGGGTAAGGCCAGACACTGGTGTGCAGGGGAGATCTAGGTGTGAAGTGAACTAAGATGAGGGGTTAGAAGAAGAGGTCTGTTGGCCCATGGAAGAAAGGCGTCACACTAAAGGCAGTGTGCACACGTGCAGTGTGCTGGGACACAACGTGGTTCAGAAAGGCTATTGCATCATCTTGGGTGTTTCGTGTTTGTGCTCTGACACAAAAGCTGGGGCACTTGAGTGAGCTTTCTCCAGCATGAAGACTGTGACAGAGCAGTGAGTGCAGAATTGCCAGAGGATGTCCATGAAACCTCTTGATCCTGATGTTTTCAACTCAGGTTCTTACTGCTGGTTCTTTTTCATCTCCCTTGGGATGGAGAGCTCTATCAGAATCTTTTAGCTAGCTGGTGCTGTGAACAATGTGTTCCCCTGAAGGCTGGGCTGAGATGCAGCCCTCAGAGTGGCTTTGAATAAATTGGAATGTACAGAATTCCCAAATACCCCAGGAGCAATGTTACTTACCCTTCCTGGCCTTGCTTGGTACCAGGTGAAGGCCCGTGACCAGTGAGACATCTTAAGCACACAGTTACTCATATTGTCATTAAATAAGATCTTGACTGAGAACTTGTGGAAGGTTTTCTTCTTCCAGCAGCCCATGAAACATAATCATGGGTCTTTCCATCTGTATCCAGCGGCTGGCTCAAGCTGTTCTCCAGCCAGAAAAGCACTGGCACAGCTCTACCCCAAGCTGGCCGTTTCTGGTTGTGAAGGTGACGAGTGAATGAGTCCATTCATGTGGAGGTGCAGGATGGCTATTGGAAGGAAGTGTTGTGCCCATTTGTTTTGTAGAAAAGTCAGCTCTAGGCTGTAGCAGTGAATGGTCAGGAAGCATTGCTAAAGGAAAAAGCCTCTATGTTTTCACCTTGTGCAGAAATCGACAGTGATTTTAGAGGGTTATTTTCTGCCCTCCTTCCCACCATGAATATGGAAAGCCAGGTTGAGTGTGTCGTTCCTCAAGAGGCAAGAGTTATTAGGTAGGAGTTGCTGGGAGCCTACCCTTGGAAAAGTGCTCTTTAAGATATTCCAGAACGAACACAAAAAAATCCCAGAGATACTCAGTATCTCTAAAAAATCTATGGCCTTTAGCTATTTAATTTCTGTGCCAAAAGAAAGAAGCATGCCTAAACAGTCTCTTGTCAGTCCTGTTTTAACTCTGCCATGGTGGATTGTTCCAGCAGAGTGTCAACAGTGGTGACTGGAGCCATGACCTTCCACAGGGTCCTCCAACTTCATCAAATACTGCTGCTCTGTTGGCCAGAGCACATGGGTTTGGTGAAAGAAGGTTGGATGAGTTTGACATGTTCTAGGGACAGTTTGAACTGTCTTTTCTAGTAGTGGTCTAGAAAATCTGAGAATATCAGCAGAAAATCGATTGTATTTTTTACTCTTAAGTGGGATTTACACGTGTTTGTTTTTATTGGTAAAAAAAAAAATGTTTATTGATAGGAGGCATCACATTCCCGACGGGATCGAAGGCGTCTCTCTAGTGCATCCTCCAGTGGACAGTGGACTCCAACTCCTGACTGGGTAAGGGCATCTGGACAGAGGAAATCAATAATGAGAAAGAGTTGTGGCAGAAATGTCTCCCACTCCCTGTCCCTCCCCTGCCATCAGAGGCTCTCCCAGAGCAGCATTTCCTCACAGGCACTTGAGGTCAAAGCTCCAGAACTGACATCTGCAAAGAAATATTTTATTTACCTGTTTCAAACCAATGCCCCACTAGTCTCATTGGATGACTTATAATTCTAGTGCTCCAGGAATTATTGTATTGCTCCTGTGCACTCAGTTCACCCACCACCTTTGTGATTATTGTAAACTGCATTTGTTGCAGAGATTGTGGAGACAGCTGTAAAAACCTGATTTTCCTGCTGCTTTCCTACCTACAGGTGATGTCTTGGAAGTCAAAGCTTCCTCTGCAGACAATCATGCGGCTCTTACAGGTGCTGGTCCCTCAGGTGGAGAAGATTTGCATTGACAAGTAAGGAGATTTTTGGAGAGGAAGTGCTGTGTGGTATTTAAGGAGCAATATGAGGTTGGCAGAGCTTGAATTTGGAGCGAAGTTCCTTAAGGGAAACCTTGTAAAGTTTAATTGAAAGCATCCTGGGCTCAGCAGAGTTGTGACTTTCCTTGCCAAACATGTTGTTTGTCTGATCCCTTCTCCACTCTGTTTACAGAGGGGAAGGACTGTGTTCTACTTGGCCACAGCTCAGTATCTGTTTGTTTAGGCTGATCCTTGGTGCTGCAGCAGTTTTGGAGGTGCCTGTGGGACATGCTAATGATATTCCTGGTCTGTGTCTTGGCAGGGGTCTCACGGATGAGTCGGAGATCCTTAAGTTCCTGCAGCATGGCACCTTGGTGGGGCTGCTGCCAGTGCCTCACCCCATCCTCATCCGCAAGTACCAGGCAAACTCAGGCACTGCCATGTGGTTCCGCACCTACATGTGGGGAGTTATTTATTTGAGGTAAACCAGCTGGGTGCAGCTTGGCTTGGTCTTTTCCAGACTTTTGGGAGGCCTACAGAGAGAATTGCATGCACTCAGCCAGCCCTGGGTAATCTCATATTCACGGGATAGAAAGATGTTGTTCCCTTGGAAGAGACTGGAGTGAATCAGCTTCTCCAAAACTTTGAGTGGGTGACATGAAGGGGGTTATTCTGGGAGTGCTGCTTCTTTGGGAACTGGCAGCAGCAGGGAATAGAAAAGCTGCCCAGAGGGTCTGGTGCAGAGATTTTATGCAAGGCTGTGGCTTTGTGGAATGTTGTAGATACTGTCATCCCTGTAAGGTGCATTGTCTCTCAGCCAGTGATTTCCTTTTATGCAAAGCTGAAGGCACGCTGTGCAGCCAGCTCCTGTAATCCTGGCTGTGAGATTTGAATTCTATGTAACTGGCCACAGGGAGTAAAGTGGCTCTTGTCTTTCTCTCTCAGGAATGTGGATCCCCCGATCTGGTATGACACAGATGTTAAGCTGTTTGAAATTCAACGGGTCTAAAGAGAGCACTTACCTCTACTGAGAGAAATACACTGGATCTAAGGACTGCGGTGTGCTGCTTCATCACAGCTATTCCTGCATTTCACGTCCAGCTGAGAGACCAAAAGGACAATCACTTCATTTACCTCCCTGTCATTTAAAGCTTTAATCGGGACCTGCTTGGACATCCCTCCCCCCAGCTCACTTCTCTTCCCTCACCCTTCACCACGAACCTCGAGTTAAAGATATCTAAGGGATTGTCCATTGTTGTGGTTGCACTAGAAATCAGACTGTTCTTAGCTCCTCTGTTACTCTTTTGCTTCTGGATGTGGTTTGGAAACCGATCTGACCCTGTCCTTGCCCTGGTCAGAGTCAGCATTTAATTGAAAATGACTAGCTGTAAATTGGGTGCAAAGGGAGAAGCTACTATTCCTGCAGGAGACAGGTTTGGAAGCTGCAGTTACTTCCATGGAGCTCCATAAAGTTTCCAGGGCATCCCTTTTGGCTGCAGGTGTCTCCCTGGTGTCTCAGTTGCTTAGAGGGAAGTCTTTCCCACCTAAATGAAAGGAGAAGATGTTGGTAAGGTAAACTTTGTGTCTTGGTTCTGAATCTCTCTAGTCCTTTCCTCAGAAGCTGCTTGACAAGTTTTGTTGGTGTGGCTCAGAATTTTTTCTTTGGCTTCCAGGCCCAGCAGCCTGTCCTTCATGATGGGCTGTTGCAAAGGAGCCTGTCTTACTTTTGAAAGCCCTGTTTAATCCATGTGAGCACACAGGGAGGAAGGGACTGGCTCAGTGAGAGCAAGGAGAAGAGACCTGACTGTTAAACTCTTTTAAGCTTCTCCCCCTGGCTGAAAGGACACCGTCACCTGGGTTTGAAAGGAACCATATCCTTCCATCTTTGCCTGGCAGGCTGATGCAATGCAGGGAGCAGAAGGGTCTTTTGCACACTACTGTTAAGGCAAGGGTTTGAGGGAGGCACTCAGGGAAGTTGTAGGAGGAATTTGGAAGTTGTAGGAGGAAAAGCATCTCCATGTCAGTAGGGAGTGGAGAGTGCTGAGGCAACGTTTAATTCTTCAGGGCATTTTGCTTATTGACCAAGTTATTGGATCTTGAATGTATTGGGTCCCAAGCATGCATAAAGTTTGGGAAGCCAGGATGGGAATTAGTGGGAGATCTGTTGTTGCTGGCTTGGCAACATCATGGGGTTACACACTGGTGAGTGGAGACACCCTGGGGTTTGAATCAAATTTTATGTTCCCCTGGGAGGGGCTGCTGTCTTAGACCCATGTGGTCTTTAGACAATGAAATGTGAGGGGTCCTGTCATGAACTGAGACCTTTCCCTCTCCATCAAAGCACAGTCCTTGGTGCTCTTTTATTCAGGCTCTTGGGAGGATGGCTGGCCATGAGCTGTTTGCTACAGCTTAGACACAGTGGCATCACTACATGGAAACAGGTGTGTCACATTAAGTACAGGGACAGTGTGACACACTCTGTGACTTGTAACCCTGGCCTAAGCTTCGCAGCTGCAGTGGTTAACGGTGTGACCATCCTCTCCCAGAGAGCTGCTCCATTGTGCTGCTGGCTCCCACTGGCCTGTAGTCAGGTGGTTTCCTCCTTTGGGCACTGAAAGAGGATGGAGTCCCAGGCTAGTAGAATGTGAAATAAAACTGGAACAGTTTTCTGAAGGATAAGAAATATGTGAAATAGAGGTTATTCCCCAACCTGCCTCCCATCTCCAACCCACTTTGCCACCCAGCACTACTCCCATCCTGACCCCACCTCTGTTCAGGTGTAAGCAGGGTGAGGGCTCTGTTTCACTTGGAGAATCTCGTGTATAAGAATGTGATTTGGTGGGGCCAGACTCTGATTGTATGGCACTCGCACCTCACAGCTGGAACGGGGCCTCGCGTGTCCCACGTGCTTTGCCTCTTCCCTCCCATGGATCTGCTGGTTCTCATGATCTCTTCCGTCCTCTCTTTTCTGCTTTGTTTCTTTGTGAGTTCCTCTGGAAGCCTTTTTGTTTGTTTCTTGGTGTTTGGAGTCTGATCCTTGTTCTGTGGAAATCAACTTGCACTGTAAACTCTTTGCTTACTTATGGAGAAAAAGATAAAGATTAACTGAAACATGCACTTGGGTACTTCTTTTTTTTCCTTCCCCAGAGAGAGGTTTATAATCTTGTTTGTCTTATGTTGAGGTAATTTGTGCCACTAGGGGACCATGGTCTGTCTTCCTCTGCAGTGTTAATTTTTTTTAATAATCAGAAATTAAGATTTGACTCTGGAAAATGAGCCTGAATTGTGTGGGTTTGGCCATTTCTGTGTTTATAGCATCATCACAGATCAGGATCAAGTCTCCTGAGTTAGTGAACCATGTGCTAAAACCTTTGGGCAGTTGAGACCTGTAAAACAGGCACCCTGGCCCTGGGCGTTGTTAGGAAAGGACATGGAGGGCCTTGACTGTTTATCTGATCTGTGGTGGCTGTAGGTGAGAGTTGGAGCTGGTGGGCTTCATTCCTGTCCATGCTGCTCATGTCTTCAGTCATGTATTCAGTGTTCATTCCAAAGTCACCTGCTCTGTGAAAGCTCAGTAACTTAAACCACTGTTTTATCCATTAAACTGGATAAAATCCAGGTCATGGTTTGCCCATGAAGTGCCATCCTTCCTTGTCCTCAGGCTGTCAATCACTGTGAAGGTTTGAGGTCAGACCTTAGCATGTGTGTCCTGTGCATCCCGTGGTACAAACACTGACATAAGAATAATAATTAACTTTATTGGAGCCTAATTTATCCAGCTGTTATTTCTCATGACATATTTCTGTTGACATGGGCCCAAATACAAACACTTATTGGGCAAAGTTCATGCTCATGCAATCAGTCTCACTTTGAGTTTTACAGAAAGGTGCTATCACTGCCTGAATGCTGAATCCTCATTGTTACTGTCTTGGGAGAGTTTGCTTTATTAGGGAATCCCAAAAAACCACAGAAATAGGCTCTAATCCTAAACCCACACTGATCTTGGGGTTGATTTACTGTGGAACAGAAGCAATAGTGAGAATGCCTTTTATGCCATGCTTGGGTAAGGGTCATGACAGATTTTGATTGATTATAGAGCAGGCCCGCTCTTAAATGTCATAGAATCTCAGAATGGTTTGAGTAAGAAGGGACCACAAAGCTCATCTGTCATGGGCAGGAATTCCTTCCTCTAGGCCAGGTTGCTCAGAGCTCTGTACAACCTCTGAATGCAAGAGCGATTTACGTGAGTTGACTTTGAGCCCATTGAGTGCAGAGCAGACGCAGAGATTTCACAAGACATGCATGAAAATTCAATCTCTTTATTTCCATTCATCAGGCTCTGGATTTGGGACCCGTAGTCACAAGCCCCTTGCTCTCCCACATGCTTTCAAAGCAGGCATCCCTATGGAACACATCCTAATGGGTCTTTGATCAGGCGCCTCACTGCAGCTGCCTTCCTTTGTGCATGGTGACCTCGAGAAAGGTTTGTGGATGTGCAAGGCAGCAGCAAGGGCCAAAGTGTTGGGCTGGGGAGAGATTCACAGTGGATGTGGCAGTGGCTTGCTCTTGAACTAGCCCTGTGTGTAAGGATGGGACCTTGGCTAGTCCACACCAGTGATAACATCATCAGTGGTGAGTAAAGATCACCCACAGTGCTTCCCTAGTGATTGCCACTTGAGGCTCGCGGAGTGCCTGTAGGAAGAAGTAGTGTTTATTCTCAGTAAGGCAAAGTCATGTTATAACTTTTATTTTTTGATTGCTTTTGATTTTCTGAATTGGTGCAGGCCAGTCTTTGTTGCCCTTGCATTCTTTTATCTGGAAGATCTCAGCAGGAGTCGGTAAAGTCGCACTTGCTGCCAAACAGCATCCACAGGCAGACTGCTGACTGCATGCATGATTCCTGAGAGCAGTGAAAGTTTATGGGCTTTGAGTCTATTCTCTATGGTGAAAAAGGATAATATGAAAGAACCTCTTCTGAAACTCACGGTGATGTTGTACAAGGAGAAGTCCAAGCAGAAGCTGGAGTAAAAAAATCTTAGGAGGTTCCATGTGCATACCTTGCATCATATTATGCTTTGAGGGAGCATAATCTGGTAGCTGCTTACTGCATCTTTGTTCAGCATCACTGATTCTCCCCAGCCCCTGGGGTGGGGGTTCAGCTTGGCTCAGGCTGTCACATAGACCTCCAGGAGCCCCCCAACTGAGTGCATGCGATAAAACACACCCAAGGGGAGCCCAAAGTTCACGATCACAAACCAGGTGGAGTAGCCATAAAATGACCTTTCCAGTCCATTCTCGAAGAGGGGGTGAGCCCCAAATGTAGGCATGATCCACAGCTGGAGAAATGTGAGGAAAAGAAACAAAAGTCAGAGGATGACAAACTGTCCTCTACTTGCACCCTAATCTCAGCACTGGCTCAAGTGGTTGTAGAAATATTGCAGGAGTATCACAGTAGTCTCCTTGCCAGGGAGAAGGAAAATCCCACAGTTATGTTGTTGACTCCTTGCTGTAATTCATATCCTGTTGAATCCCTGGAAACCTAATGAGAGCCCCATTCTGTCCCAGCCTGCTTCATCTTTCTACAGGGTTTCACTCTTTCCCTGGGCAATGTGTTTTCGCTGGATTAAGGCTGCAGCATTGATTCAAGATCCCAGACCACAGTGTACTTTACTGGGTGAGTTTCAAGCCTGGAGACTCATGTTTACAGAGATTTAATGCTGGTACCTCAGATTTTCTTTCATTAAACACCCTTAATGAGTCTAATGGGGTTTTTTTTCAGAGGCTAAAATCTTGGCAAGTAAGGATTTATTAGCTGTCTCCTCCCTGCATCCATGAAACCCAGTAATACTCGACTCTAAGAGTAAAAGAGAGACTTTCTAATTATAAGGGTAGGGTATTAACAGCACAACCGGTCTTGACTTGCCTCACCAGTAGGTTGAAACGTGGTGGGCAAAGGTTTTTTCTCTGGAGTACAAGAGAAAGACAAGAGATCACATCTGTGTCACAGGTCACCATGGCTCAACCAGAGCTGTGACGGAGCAGGGAGCACAATACTTACTATGATGTTGCACAAAACCAAGAAGAACGAGATCTCCCTCAATACTCTTCTCTTCCAGCTCAGGTGAGAGTAGATATGGATGTAGGACAGGGAAGCTTTCCGGATCTCCTGTCCCAGCTCCAGCACGCTCACTCGTCTCTGGCTGTAGGCCTCACGATTCTGCTCTGCTTTAGTGTCTTCCTCCTTGCCAGGAGGTGTCTGGCTGTGCTCCTGTTTGCTGCCCATCGTGGTCTCTTCTTCCCCAGGCAGCTCTACAGGCACCGTGTGCTGCCCGGAGTGTCCGGCATGTTTGGCCTCAGCTGCTGCTACAACACGCTGCCGGTGGAGCCCGTCAATGACAAAAACATTTTGGGTGATGTTCTGAAAGATAAGGAGGACAGAGTAGGACAGGGCGAGGCTGTTCAACAGGTCCCTGGGGTCAGTGGCCACCAGGGCCACAATGGAGAAGTAGGACATGCCAATTTGGCCGAGGGCTGCCCCCATCAGCAGGACCACGTCCAGGCTGCGGGTTGGGTTCTTCAGCGTGTCCAGCTCCTTTTTTTCCAAGGCATGGATGATTGTCCCGATCACGGCGCCCACACTCATGAGGGGCAGGAGCACAATGTAGTAGGAGTAATAGATCACAAGGACCTGGGGGCTGGGGACCAAGCTGGTGGCCTGGATCTGGTACATCATGAAGACACAGGCCCCAATGATTACAGCACTGGTGCCCAGCAGTGGCCCAAAGACCACCCCCTGGAGCTTGAATTTGGGCTTGGTGTGTGGCATGTGGTGGTGGCTGATGCGTCTCCCCACGTTCTTCCACATGACGTAGAGCACAGAGCAGCAGACCAGGCAGTACTCGGTGTTGAAGGGGTAGAGCAGGATGTAGCCCTTCTGGAAGACTTTGCAGATGGTCATGTTTGGACATGTGCACAAGGTAGTCTCGTTGCCTGGAGCATGAGAAGAGGAAGGTGACAATTAAGAGGGAGATGACCTGGATGTCACAGCTGTCTTTGGGAGTTTCTTGTGTGCAGGCACAACATGTGTGTCTGTGCCTCAGAAAGAGGGAACAGCAGGAAGTTAAATGGCTACTGCTCAGTCCTAAAGGATGTGAGGATTCAGAATAACACAGTTTAGCTAATGTCTTTTCCTATCCATTTTCAACACCGTAGGTGCTGGATGATGCTCTTCCTTCACAACAAAGCCTTCTCTATTTCTACCTCTGGAATATTAGATTCCCCTTTGTTCCTCTATATCCTCAGAAAGAAGCCCACAGCAATTACATAAGCCTCTTCTAGTCTGGCAATCTTGTGCTTGCAGTTAATGGGAAAAAGTGAGCAAAAATGCTAATTAATTTATGGTGGGCTTTTCCTTTCCTAGCCCTCGGTTTCAGGGTTTCATAGCAGATCCCCTCCCTTCAGGTGGAGATCTTCTCCCTTTGCAGCCCATTTCCTTGAGACAACCTCCAATAATTCCAATTTCCAATTCAAATTCCGATAACAGGGAAGTTGCAGCATTTGGGGAAACTGGAGATATCTGAATCACTGGGACCCTGAGGCTCCCCAGAGAAGTGCACCAGCACCAAGCCTGATAGAATTCAGGAAGTGTTTGGGCAATACTCTGGGGTACATGGTGGAATACTTGGAGATGGTTTTGTACGGGGCCAAGAACTGGACTTGATGATGCTTGTGGGTCCCTTCCAACTCAGTATATTCTGTGATTCTGTGAATTGTTTCCCTAGAAGTCACCAGTGTCAGCCTAACACCGATGGGGATGTGAAAAAGGAGCCTTGCCTGCGAAACGCTGCTCCACCTCGCGCAGCTGAGACTCGATCTCCATGTGCAGGGTGTCGTTGGTCACAGCCAGGAGCCAGAGAAGAAGGTTGGTGGCTATGGTCAGCATCAGCCCACACCTGGGAGGAGACACAGGACTTGTGCAATGTTTGGAGATGGTTCATGGCCATTGTATCCTTCTCTTCTCTCTGGCCCATGCACAGATTTGAGCACACATGGGGTGTTCGTGCCTGCTCTGCCTGAGGCTGGTGGGGTGTGGCTTTGCACAAACACAGCTGAGCACATTCCCACTCTGCCAAAGGAGCAGGGCAGGAAGTGCCTGGTGAAACTGGCCTAAGCTGAGACATCTCCCAGTGATAGGAGTGGGGAGACCACCCTCCCCCATCCTCCAGTCTGTGAGCTGGTCCCTGAGACAGGCAGCAGGGAGATGTTTGGGAGGAAGGAACAAGCTTTGCAGCACTCCAAGACACAACAGAAAACTGAAGGCAGCTGGTGAGCTCAGGTCAGTGGAGGGAGGATGGGTCTGAACAAGGCATAGTTTGGGTCTTGTGTGACCCAGAATATAGGGTCTGTGTAGGATCAGATGAACACAGTTTTAGCAGGAATCATCATGGACATCACAGGCAGAAAGGAAAAGTTTCTTTAGAGCAGTAGAAAGCATTTCTTATCCTCCTTTTTTTACCTGGTGAAGTTGTGCTGGACTTGAATGCAGTCCTTAGAGTGATGCCACAGGAAGTAAGCCTGCAAGTGGAGAACAATAACAGTGTGAGCAGGATGAAGTTGGCAGCTGGCTGCACACATGGTGGAAAGGGACAGATAGACAAGAAGGTACAGGTCCAACAGGAGCAAACCTGCCCCTGTGCACGGGTGCAGGGACATGTGTGCACCTGCACCCCAGTGCTGAGGCAGGTGCCGGCATCCTTGGGTAAGGGCAGCATTTAGGTGTGACTGCACTGAATGCACGTCCTGGAGCTCTGTGTTCCTCTGTCCTGTCCATGTAGGTATTTGCTGCTGAGGTGAGAATTAGTTTACTTTTCAAATATGGCTTTGGGTCTGTAAAGAAGAGGGCTGGTGTTGAATAGCAAGGTGAAAATGGTGAGAGATATCTTTGTGTGCAAAGGATTTTGTTGGGCGGATGCATTGGCAAATACAAAGAGGGGCTGAGGCTCAGGCTGGTGCAAAGACAGCTCTGGCAAAACCTGAAATTTCCTCTCCTCTGTCCTTACTTTGCTTCAAAGCAAACTCCTCTGGACCCTATGGTATATCAGGTAATTCTAGGGTAATTTTTGAATCTTTCTCCCCTGTCTCTCAGTGTGGCACATGGGGAGTGCAGGTGGCATTTGAAGTGGTGTGTGATGCTTTAATTCTTTCAATGCTCAGGAGAATGCCCCATGTTCATTCATTTTCCAATGTCCCCCAGCTTCCCTCCAACCCTGGGGCTCCCAGGAATGGGACAGAGAGAATAAACAAGCTTCCAGAATGGTAATGTGCAGTACCTGGGTGCAAATAAAAAGGATTCCAATGCTGGGGAACACAATTTCCACCCTGGATTTGCAGTGGATGAGGATTGTGCTGTAGCCAATCTGAAACACATTCAGGAGGATGCTGCAACTGCCAAACAGCAGCACTGACCCTGGACAAACATCAAAGGACCAGTAAATAAACACAGACACATCTTTGGAGCATCTGAGCTTGGCTGGGGATAGGAGGCCTTGTCCTTCCTTGATTTGTGTGGTGCTGGCAATTTTTCTCCTGAAATTCTCATGATTTTAGGAGAAGGGGGCAAAAGAGAGCCTTATTTCTGAACCTGTTTGTGTGCTTTGACTGGTTAAAGGTGTGAGGAAAATGCAAGGTATTTTCTTGTGCTTGGATACAAGGTGGGACTTTTCTGTACAATCTGGAATGACAGGGGTAAGTTAATGGTGGGTGATGCTTTCTGCCTTGTGGAGGAAACATGAGATGACCACAGGTCTGCTAAGGCTTGTACCAGCCCCATCTGCAGGAGTTGGGACCCTTTGATTGTTTCTCCTTTTTGCCTTGGACGTGTCTCTGCAGCTTTAGGTACTCAAGTACCTTGCAGCTTCCTTCAATTGATTCTCCATGCTTAGTTAACAAGACAGTGCCTAATTAAAAAACTCCATGGTAGACCAGAGGAAGGGCTGCTGGGAGAAGGGTAATTTCTCAAAGTGGGTCAAATACTGAAGGGAAAATCTCCCAGGAAAGCCTGGGTGTCACTGGGACGTGACTCAATGGGTAAGAATCCTTCCCTGGCAACAAGGCTGCGTAGATGTTAAATGAGGATGACGGTGACATAGGGACACTGGTGCTCTTGGAGGATAAACACAGTGATTCTCCCCTCGATTTTCAAAGTGCTCCTGCCTAAAACCTTTCCTGTGGTTTTCCCACGGTGCTCAGTTGCTGTCCTGGAAAGGGGTTATGCCTGGATTGCTCTTTGTGAAGGGACCAGAGAGTGAAGTTTGCTTGGAGGCTGAAGGGAAGCTGAGTTCCAGGCTTTCCTGGCTGCTCTGGTTCCACTTTGTGGCACCCACTGTGCCGCATCACCCTGACAGAAACTAGGATATCCCCAGTGCCCTAACTGCATATCCTATGGCATCTAGCTCTTGTAGTAACAGGGCAAGAATTTCTTTGCCTTCCAAGTCTTTGGAAGAAGGCATGAAGGAAGAAATAAAAGCAGAACTTACCCCTAATCCAGATGGCTCCGGCATGGGAGTCCCGGTAGAGCACTGCATGTGGCTGCTGGCTGATGCCCAGCAGGTAGTAAATAATCCAGAAAAGGCACAAAACCTTGAGGATGGAGAGCAGGATCCAGACGTCTGCCAGAGTGATGGCCACCTTGTTGAAGATCATGCTGCTGATGAAGGCACTGCCCAGAAACACCACGTTCACAGCCAGCAGCCCTGAGAAGAGCTGCCCAGCCTTCTGAGCTTGCCGGTCCCTCTGCTGCACTGAAGAGCAGTGACGGTACAGCCAGAACTTCTCATAGTGGATCTTGGAGGTGTCTGCTGGGGCTGATGCTGACCTGCTCTTGCAGTGATGGCAGGGCTTGGAGACTTTCTTGTCAGACATGGCTCATCTGCCTGGGGGTCACTTGCTGCATTGGAAAGAGGGGAGGTTTAAAGGGGGGATGTGCTGAGATGGGAGGTTGTGTGCTCTGCTGTGAAGGCCACTTGTGTGGTGACCTCCCTTCCTTGCTTTGCAACTGATCCTTCCTTCTCCAGAAGCTGGATGAAGGGGAAAAGGAGATTAGTTTTTAGCCCAGGTTAGGCATTAAAAAATTCCCAGGGGACAGAGTCATTGCAGAGCACTGGGGAGAGGCCCTTCTGCCAAAACCTGTCCAGAGACACCAGCATTAAAGTGAGTGTTTAATGTCTCTGGCCTGTCCCAGCAGTACAAGGAGCTGCTGGGACCAGAGGTGCTCAAACCATTCCCACCCTCACCTTTCACAGCTTCTCCCGCCCTGGGTTCAGGTTTTCTTGTTTCCCTTTGTTGCCATAAGGATTAGGTGGAAAAAAAGAGCAAGCTCTGACCTGCTCTGAAATTCAGGGCTGTTTGATTTTCAGTTGATGGGTCCAACCTCTTTCTTTTGTTGTTGGACTCTGAGAGTTACAGGCTCCTTGAATGGTCACACAAATTGTGGCAGAGTTGGAGAGAATAAACAAAGGGTCTGTAAAGTTTGGAATAAGGTGCTGGGAGAAGATCCAAACTCCCACCCAGGTGGGCTGAGACTGGGAAACAGTTAGTACCTGTTTTTCTTTCTTGCTCCTCTTGTGAGGAGGCTGTGAGGACACTGACACAGGGATCCCCGCTGGAGGGATTGTCCCAGGCGTTCAGAGTCTGGGAGCTTTTCCATCCATTTTTTTGTAAAATCTTGGTAAGACTGTATTGCTCTTGAGAGGGAAATCTTGCTCACATAAAGCAATCAAGCAAGAACAGCCTCAATAGTTTTGGTACATGGAAGGATGCTTTCATTCCAGGGCGTGGCTCTGGTTGTTGCAAAGAGTGGCTGAACTGAAAAAAAAACCCCTGAGATGCGCTTGAGAGTGGGAGGAACCTTAAACATTCTGTGATAGGTAGTTTGGGGGAGAAATTGTTTGAGGAGGGGTTGAAAATTAGTGTTTCCCTTTTCTTTTGCATGTGCACAGAGGTGCTCTATCTGCCCTTGCCCTTGGCACTCTGAGGTGAGCTGATCCCCTGGGTTTTGTGGCTGTCAGCAGGGATTCAGCATTTTTCTCTAAGTTGGTGAGTTTAGAGGGTCCATTAGGAGAGGATGGACCTCTCCATGGAAGGAGAAGATAAATTTGTGTGTCCCAGGATGAACCCCCAAGCCCTGAGTTCCTTGGCACTTCTCTTGGTGGAGACTGATCCTAAACTCTTTCCCCTTTTTTCTCCAAAATTCTCCTAACTTGGTAGCAGAGGGACAAAGTCCCTCCTTTCTTCTAGGGCCATAACTGCTCTGCTCCAAAGGGAGCTTAGAGACTATAAAATCAGCAGGAAGCCCATTCAGGCTGCACCAGGAGGTACCCAATTGCCCAGAAAGGGCTGCACACCGAGGGACCCAAGCCCTTGACCCCGTAGCTGTCCTGTGGGGAGCAGCCAAACACAGCCCTTACCTGCCTGCAGCCTCCTGCTGCCTGAGGAGCCGGCACAGCCTCGGATGCAGCCGATCCCAAACCAGTGGCTGTAATGTCACCAGGATGCATGGGAGACTCTGGCAGCCCAAGGTGCAGACAGGAGCCGTCAGGGCTGCTCCTCACTAAATGCAGCCTCTGCTCCCAGCCCATTGATTTATTTTCTTTCCACCTTGTTTACTTTGTGTCTATTATTGTCATTGCATTAATTACTCAGTGGGAAGCTCTCAGATCTGCCACGGGCAGCCAATGGGGAACAGCTCCTTTATGCACCTGCTGGGTTGCCTCACACCAACAGGCTTGGCGCAGGATGTGCCAACTGGTAAAACCACAAACGGTGGTGACTAATTTGTGCCATGGCTCAGGCAGGTGTACAGCTAATCTCCTGGCACAGGCTTGTGCTGGGAGTGCTTACCCACACTGCCTTGGCCAAAAGCCACTTGAGTTTCCCACTCCCTTGCTTTTAGGTAGATCCTAAGATTTTTTTTCTTTTTCCGCACATGTGGCATTTCTTTTTGCTTTTATCCAGGGCACAAATCTTGCCCAAAAGGCAAAGCTTACAGTCCACCCCTGCACTGGTGCAGGAATGATACCAGTTTGATGCCTTTCTGGCAGAAAGGTGGTGCTTTTGAGAGTGATAACTACAACGTACTAATGCTGACTTCAGAGTGAGACTCACTTGTGCTAGCCCCACAGTCTTGGCCATGTGTGGTCAGCGATGCTTTAGGTCCAAGCTGTGCTGCTCTTGATCCCTCTCCTTTTGCAGGGCAAACTGATTCTGGCTTGGGACTCCGTGGTGAGCTCATGCCCCAGGTTTTGTGGCTGGCAGGAGGGATTCAGCATTTCTGAGTTGGTGAGTTTAGAGGGTCCATCAGGAGAGGATGGACCTCTCCTTGGAAGAAGAGGACTTATTTGTGTGTCCCAGGATGAACCCCCAAGCCCTGAGGTCCTTAGAGCTGGCAAACACATGAGCTGGGAGTTCAGAGCCATGAAATAATTCCCAAGAAACTGATTAGGGGTAGGAGTGGGTGGGGGAGCACAGGTTATCGTGTGTGGGGATGTGACGAAAGGGATGGAAAACAAGACTGAAAGGGGCCCATTTCTCCTGGGTGAGAATACCCGGTGTGTGCTGGTGCAGCCATTGTTTGATGTCGGCCAGAAAAAGGGTCATGTTTAATGGCTGATCAACCCCTTGCACTGCTGTGGTGGAGCCCAGGTGCTCCAGTCTGGGCAGGTGTTCATGAATACCTATGGCTGGGTTTGTTCTGCCTTCCCCCAAAGCATCAGCATCTCCAGTCTGTCTGGACAGCCTGCTTGGATGTCCTTGCTCCTTGCTTTTCATGTTTTGAGATCCCCTGAATGCAATTGAGCTCTTTCAGGGGCCTGGCTCTTTTCCAGACTCTGGTCCAGAGATCAGCAGGGAGCTGGGATATCCCAAGAGCTATTGGTGGCCTCTTTGTTGGCCAAAGCCAACTGTTTCTCTGCAAGGCATTAACAAACCTGCTCTTTTTCAGTGCTATGATCCTAAATTGGGGTGGCCATACAGAAGTGGGAAGTGGAGGCCATGAGTCCGAATGCATCCTAAAGTTTGGCTGAAATTGGAGGTTTTTCTTTCAAAGATGGGTCTGAAATAAAATGCTGGTGCCTGCTGTGCTTTAGTAGTTCTGTCAATGCAACTGGGCATCTGTGTTGCAAAGACGAGGCATCCCTCCTAGCCTGATTTGCCCTATCTTGGCTTTGGAGCTGAAATTAAACCCAGAGGAGTTCTAAAGCCCTGGGAGATGGGTTAATCCTCCTTATTTGGTCCTTAATCTGAAGAAGAGCAGCTGTTTTACTGGAATGTATTGACACAAGTTTAACTAAGGCATTAAGTAAGCAAGCGTGCAGGAGAGGGGCCAGAAAGAAGAAGGTGAGTCCAACTCTCTGGATCGATCACAGAAATCACTGCCCTGGAGAAGCTGCCTTTACTCAGAGGTTAGGAGAAAGCTGGTTAATGTTAGGAGTGATGTTTGCCCCTGTGCTATCAGCAGTGTACTTATTAATGGTGCTATCTGTGCACTTAGCAGTGATAAGAGCCAGGCCGGGCGCAGCCGATCTGTAAACAGGGCCCAGGAGGAAGGAGCTCCGTGCCCAGCCTCTGTGTTTGCCCAAAGGCCACCTGAGGAACGCGGGGCTCCTCACATCTCCCCGGCCAGCCCACGCCCTTCCTCTGGCACTGATAACCACAGCAGTGACGTCTCCTTGGGGCTGAGAGTGAGAGACTTCTGGGGTGACTGCAAAGAGCAGCTCCATCCAGTGTGAGGGTGGGGGACTGTGCTGCACTGCCCAGCTCTGTCCCTCCATCCCCTCTGATGGGTTCTGGGGGTATGGCCTGGCTCCACTTGTGAGTGTGTCTCTATTTTCCCTGCTGACTCTTGGTACAGGTCCTTTTGACCTCCTGCCAGCACTGAGTTCCTCCTCACTTCTAAGGACCACTGGGAAATGCCTCCTCTGCCACCATCTCCTGACCCAGGTCTCAGCACACCGCTGGAGCCAATGCTTCTCACAGGCACCCTGTGCTGCAATCCCATCCCTCATGGCCAGCCTTGTGACCTTCTCAATCCATCCACTTTCCTTCTACTGCGCTGACAGATAATAATTAACTTGGATTCCTCCCGTCTCGGACACACCTCAGAGCAAATCACCCAGATAAGTGGTGTTTTGTTTTGGTTTTTTTTTCCCCTAATAAAACAAATCTCGCCCTCAAATAACAGATGATTAAGAAGCACAGGAGGGGATGCAAAATCCAGGTAGAGGTGGGATGATACCTCAGGCCTGACCCTGGCTGTGGCCTTCCGTGCTCTTTTCTGAGCAATGATTTCTGATTTCCTGCTCTTCATTTCTTGCCTCTCCAACTGCTCTCTCTTGCTGGCTCTGGCACTGTGTCCCTCAGGGCAGGGTCTGAGCTGAGACCTTTTTGACACTCACAAAGTGTCTCAAGTCCTGGGACTGGAGCACCTGAGTTCAACCAGTGCTGAGCTCTTAACCCTGCCAACTCCAGGGGAGTGATTTTTATTTGTGGGCTTCCACCAAACCTGCACCACAGCAGGTGCTCAAATCCCTGGGAGGCCAAGGTGGATTTCATACCAAAGTGGGTGAATCTAGAAGCCCCTGGCAGGACCTGGTGTGCCCTAGGGCAGCCCTTTGCTTTCCTGTAGATCTTCATTTGCAGCGACTGCCATTTAAACAGTCACCCTGAGGCACATCTCTGTCCTGGTTCCCCATCCCTTAATGGGGATGGAATCTCTGCTCCATGAGGATGCTCTGGCAGGAGCAGTCAGCAAGATGGGCTGGTGGCCTTGAGGCCCAGCCTTGTTCTCTGCTCTGACAGGCTCTCTGCTCACCCAGCTCCCTTGCCTCAGTTTCCCTCCTTCCAGGCACAGAAGATGGAGCTACCAGCAGTGCTTTTCTGCAGAGACCTCACGTGAGGATTTGTGTACAAAGGGCCAAGAGTGATCCCTTCTTGTAACTTGGGTACCCTGTCCTCCCCTTCCACCAAATCCTCCATCAAGAGGATGTATCCTGCTCTTTAACTGGGTTGTGAGGAGCCATCTCCCAGATTTGAGGGGAAAGGGGCAGGGATGGAGCAGCCAGCAGCAGTCACCTGTGTCACCTACCAGAGGGGAATCCCAGGGAAAGGCATGGATTTGTGCACTTAGGATGTGGCCTGCTCCAGGGGTGTGCCTGGTTTTGGGTGACACGCCTGGGAGACTGGATGTGCCAAGGAATTGCCCAGGAATGTTTGGATGATTCTCCATCAGCCTTGGAGCACACCCCTTTGCACAGTAACTGACCATGAGCTGATGCCTTTTAGTATTCTTGAGCACACAAGAGGGTTTACATGGAGTTTTCTTAGGGTTTGGATTTTTAGGCTTTTTTTTTTTTTTTTTTTTTTTTTTGCATTTGCATTTGTGCTCACTTTCCCTCTGGCTTTATATACCTCCCCTATATTAATATACCCCCTTTTTTGTATATAGCTGGGCTTCACTAGCTCTTTCCCAAGCTACTGCTTCTCCTAGGATATGTGTTTGTGGCTGAAGAGCAGAAGAGGAATTCAGTCCTTGGCTGGAAGCCCCTGTCATCCCTGTACCTGCAGCCTGGAGATACCTCAGGCTAGCCAGGGATGCTTGTGAAGCCTCTGGCATCCCCAGAGCGTTTTGGTTTATCCAACAGGACTGTTGTCCTGTTGGATAAAGGTTCTGGTTCCAGCTGACCCACCACCCTGGAGTGGTTGATTTGGGATTATTGGCTGTATGAGAGCTGCTTGAATTGTTGGGGTGCTCTCCTGACACCCATCCTGAAACTATTTGGCCCCAGAAGTGCCTCTACAATACCTGTCAAGAAGAAAAGAGCAGTTCAAAGTGCGCCCTGCTTGACCCAGTGCACCCATTCCTGGGAACCTAGGAGCAGGAACCAGCAAGAGCATGTAGGAGGAAACCTAGTGTGCCCACTGGGAACAGATTGGGTGATTAAAAGTGTTTTCTGCCCCTGTGTGTGCTCAGCAGCTTGGGCTCAAACAATGTGTGGAGCTCTAAGTAGAACTGACGTCTGCACTGTTTGCGTCTCTTTTCTGACTTAATTTCAACTGCAGGAGCCACAGAATAATGAGGCTTTTGTTTTAGGAAAGGTTTCTAGAGAATGATCTGGTAAAGATAAAATCTGTGGTAAAAATAGAACCAGGCCTTTGCAGGGTGGGCTTGGAAAGACTCCCAGGCTGGTGAGGGGAAGGATTTACCCAAGTGGAGATGCTGGATCAGTGCAGCCCTTTGAGGGCAGGGGAAATTGGGTTTTCCCCCATGTTCTACCCAGTTCAGAGAAAGGCTGCTGGCAGACAGGAACACTGGTATCAGACCAGCTAGAGACACTGGTCCCTGCTGGTTTGGTGATCTGGGCTTGGAGGGGAAGGTGGTTGGAAAGACGTCAGCCTGGGCTGTGGGGTGGAAAATTGCATCACTCCATTTCAAGTACCATGATTTCCATTTATTATTTTTTCTTTGGTGGATGCGCACACGTCCGTAGGAAAAGGCTTGATAATTTCTGCCACCTCTGCAGTGTTTTTTATTGGAACGATAAACCCTGATGGAACAATAAAGCCTTTATTAGAACAGTTAAATCCTGATTTCTCAGGATGCAAACAGAGCTCGGCTGTGCCAGTTTGACATGCACCCTCCTGTTCTGGCAGGGAGGGCTTTCTGAGGCTCTGCTTGGATGCTGGGTACAGCAGAGGGGCCCATTTTTACCTCCTGCAGCCCAGGACTCCTGCTCTGAAAGCCCCCTCAATCATTTAGTGGTTCATGGAGAGCTGCAGGCACCCAGAAACCTGAGTCAGGGCCTTAGGGTCTGAGTGCAGGGCTGTGCTCTAAGCCTCAAAGCACACACAGGCTTGAGGGTGCAGCACCAGCATCCCTTTGGGGAACTGGAGATCAAACTGGCCACAGCATTGCATTGAATTCTGTATCATAGGGTCCCTTCAGGAGTTTGGTTACAGTAAAAATCAATAAATAACTTTGCGTACAAAAAATGTTCATATATTTTTAAAAAAATCATTATGTATTTAAAAACAGAAAAAAAGAAAGATCTCTTTATTATCCCCCAGACTGTATTGCCCACATCATCTTTATGATTCTTGAGCCCTGATTCAGGAAATCTGAGAAAAAAAGTGTGCTAGAGCAATCCCGTATCGGAGCTGGCCCAGGACCACATGCACAGCTCTCCCTCCTTGGGAAGAGGAGGCTGCAGTGATGCAGGGGCTGGCACAGGGAGGGGTTGAGAGGGCCCATACACATGGGCAATACAGACAGGAAGGATTAAAATGTTTCCCAAAGCCTTTAGTGGTCACCAGTTTTTCACATCTCTGCAGGGGAGTGATTTCTGACTGGCCGTACCAGGAGGTGAAGTGGTTTCCCTTTCTGTTCTTCCAGGCTTGTGTCAGCCCCTTGCACTCTCCAGCTCTCTGTGTGCCGGGGGGCTCTGACTGCCCAAGGGTGCTGAGAACACTCTGGAAAGTCCATCAGTGGCATGGAGTGAACAGGCTTTACCAGGAAGGTGAGTCTCTGCACGAACCAAGGGTAATCACCATGACCCCACCCTAGATACCTTCCTGTTTTTTTAATCTGTTCTCTTTTAAGCTTTAAGAACTTCAGACACACTCAGGCACATCCACACACAAGTAGCAAAAATAAAATCTGGACTATGTTTGGATGATCTTCACTGACAGTTCATAAACACCCCAACACTGCAAGGAGACATGATTCACGCAGTGCTGGAGACCCCTGGGAATATCTGGGCAGCTTCCCAGCCATGGGGTAGGAAGAGGGTGGATTGCTTGAGGAGGATCTCATCTTCCTTGCAAGGGAGCTCTTTAGGACATGATGTAGACCTCCAGCAAACTGGCCACAGCGTGCATTCGGTAGAAGATCCCAAAGGGCAGGCAAATGTCCACGATGGCCGGCCACATGGAATCACCATAGAAGTTCAGTTCTGTGTCATTGTCAAACTGGGGCCGGGCACCAAATGCTGGCATGATCCAGAGCTGTGGGAGGAAATGGGAGAACAGCACTGCAGTGAGAAAGGTGTGTGGTACATCGGGGACCTGCAGCCACAGCTGCCCAGGAAAGGACCAACCTCCTAGACCATGGGTTTCAAGAAGGGATGTGCTGACATTTCTCAGGAAAACCCAGACTTCAACCCAGATATTTGTCACTTTACATCCTTTCTTTCAGGGGTGAAGGGGATGGTTTAATGTAATTTATTGTTTTTAATAAGCTATCCCAACACATCTACTAATACACAAAAAAAAATACTGAATACTGAAACTGATTATTCTCTTGCACCCACCTCTTGTGTCTGATATTCTGGTGATAAGTCTGTTGACATAGCCTGAAATGTTTTAACTTCAGGGCAGTTGCTGGGTTTTTTTAGGAGACAAGGGAATCAGGATTCTGATTTATATATATATAATTTATAAATACATATTTATAAATGTAAATATATTTATATAATTTATAAATATAACTAATGTACTTTCTGTACAGCAGCGGCACAAAAAGGACTGTTTTTCCACAGGCCACACCCTTTCTTTCACAGACTGTCCTCCCTTGTGCTTGTAGCCCTCTCCTTCCCCCACAAACTCTTCTCCCTGCATGTACTCACTATGATATTGCTCAGCAGCAGGAACATGGAGATCTCCCTCAAGAACTTCCTCCTCCAGTTCATCTTCTTGGGGGCAGTGAGGGACCTCACGAGGTCAGAAGTGTGCATGGCTTCCGTGCCAGGTGCCGCGCCGGCGGCCAAGGTGCTGGCAGTGTCGGGCACCCGC
Organism: Chamaea fasciata; assembly: GCF_029207755.1. Classification (NCBI taxonomy): domain Eukaryota; kingdom Metazoa; phylum Chordata; class Aves; order Passeriformes; family Sylviidae; genus Chamaea; species Chamaea fasciata. The sequence goes on along the minus strand of NW_027094104.1, from coordinate 6,859,369 downwards.
AGGGACACTGCGTTGATGTTTACAAAGGTGAGCCCGTAGAAGTCCTTCTGGTGAGACTCATGCTTGTAGTCCTCCTTGGGGGGCTGCCGGTGGAGGCCCTCGATGATGAAGACGTTCTGGAAGGTGTGCTGGGCGATCATGAGGAGGGCGTAGGTGAGGTTGAGCGCGCTAATGGTGTCCCTGGGAGTGCTGGCCACAATGGCCACAATGGAGTAGTAGGAAATGGCGTATTGCCCCAAGGCTGCCCCCATCAGCAGGGCCACGTCCAGGGTCCTGGTGGGGTTCTTGTGCCGGTCCATGTCCCTCTTGTCAAAGCGGTAGATGACGGAGCCACCGATGCAGACAAGAGACATCAGGCTCAGACAAACGATGTTGAAGATGTAGTACATGGTGAGTGCTTGGCTCTTCTTGCTGGATTCAGTGCTGGAATTTACCTGCACCTCATACAGGATGAGGACTCCCAAACCACTCACAAGGATGATGAGGCCCAACATGATGCCTACAAAGAAGGTCCTTCGGAAGAGCCTGAACTTCAGGCGCTGGATGTGGTGGGAGTGGTGGTCTATGAAGCGTCCAACGTTCTTCCACATGACATAGACCATGGCAGAGGCAAAGAGACTGTACTCAATGTTAAAGGGGTACAGCCAAAAGTAGCCGTTTTTGAAGATCTGGCAGATTTGGCTGTTGCAATTGCATTCTTCGACTGAGCTGCTTCTCATTCCCACTGAAACAAAATCAGACAGATGCCATGGTATTAAAACAAGGAGCCAACACTTCTCCCTGAAGAACTGGATGTTTGGGATCAGTGAGAATCAAGAGAAAGAACAAAAGAATATGTGACCACTTTGAAAACAAGGACGCTTCACCCTCAGCTTTCTTGTGTCCAGGTTCTTTCTTAAAAAGTTAACTGTCAGGTTAAATCCTTCTTTTTCCTTCCCTTCTTCAGTTCCATCCCATTTGTACAGTCTTCCACCTCTCTGACTTCTCACTGACAGAGGCTAGGAAATGAACATCCAAACTTGGCTTTCAACAAACCAGCCCCAACAAAGGTACCTCTAGCTCTGAACAGACCTTCTGAAAAGGGATAAAATCTGACTTGCTGGGGAACGATTTCTACCTTATGGGATATCTCCATAGACCAGATGGCTTCGCAAAGAGGCAGATTACCTTTCAGGAGCCACCTGAAGATTTCCTCTGTCATGTTTTTCTTCAGCTTTGAATGTGCCTTGTGGACAGACTCGTCTGTCACCGCTGACATCCACACTGCCAGGTTTGTAGTCAGCGTTAGCATCAAGCCACACCTGCAGAAGGAGGAGGAGGTTTGTGACATTAAAGTAGTGGCTCTAGGCCATGTTTCTCCCATCCATGGTCTAGGTGTGCTCAGAGGGACTGTGGCATCTGCCTGAAGTCATGCGAGGACTTCAGTGGCCCAGGCTAGAAATCTTGATCCTTTCTTTGCTGTCCTCACTTGAGTAAACAGCACCTTTAAAGAGCTGCCTGAGTCCCGTATCTCTTGCTGAGGTTCTTACACTGACTCTCTTCCTATTTTCAGTCCATGCTCATGAGAATTAGCAAGGCTTGATTCCCACTGTTGCTTTTGAAAGAGCTTCTCAATACTGAATAAATTAATAGTTCTGAATTGGTCTCCAGCAGATCCAGTCTTGCAAAAGTGGACAAGATCTTATTTTAGCCTGAGGCTTGCCCACTGCATAGTTATCTTCCTCAGGGAATAAAAAGTCAACTATGAATCATTATTTAATGATAATTATTTATTTAATACTATCTACTTTGAGTAATGCTTGTATTCTTGAACTGAATCCCAACCCTGATAGATCCACAGGACATTAACCACAGCTGCTTGAGGTGGGATCTACGTTTAACTGGAGATTGAGCAGGTTTAGTTTTGGACAGCATTAAGGGATTATCCTCTGGGTACATTCTAGCTGTGTCAGACAGTACAGAGTGCTTGTGGGGGCGCAGGTCTGCTGGGTCAGTGGGATTCAAGGAGCAGCAGTGCTCACCTGGTAACATTCAGGTGCACGTGGATGCAGTCTTTGGCAGAGACCCACAGGAAATACGTCTGCAAGGGAAAGAAAAGGAGTTGTTATTTCCAGCAAAACAAGAAAGCAAAGCACACCCTCTGAAGGAGGGATCTCCCTGCAGAGCAGAGAGCAAGCTGGAGCCTCTTTTGCATGGGTCCATCCGGGCTCAGCCTAGTTCATGATGCTGGCCCTCTGCTGGATGTTCTTTCTCTGCTCCCACTGTCATTGCTCTGCCTATGGCCACTCCTTGTTCTGTCTAAATTGTCCCTCTCTGATCTCTTCCCTCCTTGGCATTTTCCCCGAGCAGGGAACAACCTCTGTGTGGGCCCTCAAACTCCAAGGTAGCCCCTGCCTTGACTGCTCTTCATGGGAAAGGAGGCCTGGCTGGCTGGGGGCTGCTCAGAGTTTGTGGCAAAAATGTCATGGGATGGTAACAAGTTTAAATCACTGCCTTAGAGTGAGTTGAGTTGCCATAGATGGAAGCTGTCGTGGTTGGAGGGAGAAGATGTGGGCTGGGTGGGGGCTGAGTTAAGCCCTTGCATTTGCTGTGGGGGCAATTGAACTAAATACAAGAGATCAGAGCTCCTTCCACTGGTGCCTGTGTTTCTTTACCACTCCCCAAGACAGAGCACAACCGTCTCACCTGGACAACCACGAATATTGCCTGCACAATGGGGTAGATGATTTTGATTGCAGACAGGCAGCTGTAGAAGCTTGAGTAATATCCTATTTTGAACACATCCATGACAAGGCTGAAAATGGCAAATAGGATCAGGCCTCCTGTGGGGGAACAAGAATATCTGCGGTTGGACAGATGTGTGCACACATGGATGAGAGGAAGAAGAGGAAATGTTGTCATGAAGAGGCTTTGCTTCTAATGCTGTTTTTCCTCTCCCAGCAACCAAATTATCCTGGCAGTAACAGACTCATACAAAAATTTTGGGTGGAAGTGATTTTAAATCAGCCTGGCATGCTGGGGCTAACAGCTCTTGCAAAAGCAGTGGGAGAGATAAGTTACCAAGAGCCTTTGTGGATTCAGGGAGACCTGGCAGTGAATCCAGTGCAGGGACCAGGAGCTGACCTGAAGCAGGGCACACTGCCATGCCCTGGTCCATCAGCAGGAAGAGGCTGTGCCCAGTTCTTTGCTGCTTCCCTTGTAATAACTGATGCTCCCATGAACTGCCCATCCCGTATCCCCCCTCCAGCCCCAGCACCTACCTCTCAGCCAGATGGGCCCGGCGTGGGAGTCCTTGCCCAGGATGGCACCTGGGCACCGGGAGGTGCCGGCGAGGTAGAAGATGATCCAGATGATGACAACCAGCATCATGACTGTCAGCAGGAAGAAGACGTCGTAGTCGTGCACGGCGATCTTCTCAAACGCCCCGCTGCTCACCAGCGTGCAGGCCAGCAGGGCCAAGTGCACAGCCAGCAGGATGGAGAACATGCGGCCGCCCTTCTTCCACACTTCCTTGGAGGCAGGAGTGGAGGGGGGCTGGTGGCTGAAAGGCACTATCTGGCTCGAGGCCAGGCTGGCTTTGTCGTCCTTGTGTCCGCAGCCCATGCTGGAGTGGGGGTGTCCGAGCTCGCTGTCCTTCTGCCCGGGCTCCTCGGTCATGGTTCAACCAAGGCTCTGCTTGAGGGTGAGTCCTGTTGGGAAGAGAGGCCCATGAGTGAGAGGTGCATTTGAAACAGCCCAGGACCGGGCCAAAGCAGGGCACGTGATGACGAGGACAAGATATATCACAGGAACAGGGAGGGCTGAGACAGGGAGTGCAAGAAGAGGGATGAGCTCATTTTCAAACTTTCCTTTCCTGGTTCCCTGAAGGCTTTTTTTACTTAAGATGCTCTTGCTCAGGGAGATCCCAGGTCAGTTTAACGAAGTGTGTCTAATTGGTCACACAACATTTATGTGTTTACTGATGCAAGATTTGGAAAAGCACCAAAAAGCGCTCACAGGATCAAATATCCTGGGGCAAACAGCCAGTGTGGTTTTAATTCTAAATGTCAAACACTAAACATTCCGAGAAATTGTTATACTTCCTTGCTGAAGAACAGGCCACCAAAAGGTAAGAAACCCCCGGGAATCTCTGGACCATCACATCATGATTTGTAGCAGTTCCTGCAGGAAGGGTGCGAACCACCTGAGTTGTCACACACTGTAAAGCCCCTCGCCTGTGCCAAGTTTGGCATTTCATTGATCCTCAGTGAAAAGCCTGAAACAAAATGAATTAACCATCCAAACAAAGCCATTTCACCAACCTGTTTTGCTGCCTGGGATCCGAATCTCTGCTCCTGCCAGGCTGAGAAGTTTCCCTGTTGCTGCAGCTTGGTCAGTTGAAGAATTTATACCTGTTGGGACGTCTCTGTAATTTATACCATGTCTGGAGCTGAGAGCAGGGCTTTGTGGGCTTCTCAGAGAAACTCACGTGATCCATTTTGTGCAATAGCTGATTTTGGGGAAGCTGGAAAGAGATGAGGAGATAAGCGTTATTTACCCAGCAAGAGCATGAGTTGACAACACTGCTAAGCATGGCATGGACTGCTCAGTAACAGGGTCATGGTCACCACAGAGCAAGGGCACCCCACCAAATCAATCTCCCTACATGCATGAGGTCTCTTCTTTTGAGAGAAGATGGTTTAGGTGATGAACTTCTCTTTGGCAATGATTTTGTGCTTGGCTTTCTGCTTACTGGAGCACAATAAACATTGTGCCCCACCCTGTGCTACTCAAATCAGTCTACTCTATGCCTCGAAGGCTCTTGAGGAAGAAATTTGCATTTGTACCTGTTCAGTGCTATGGGTAACTCAATCCTTTCCCACCCATGGTGTCATCAACGAGGAAGGTTTAGCACTAGAGAAGGTCAGGATTTAGGGACCGGAATTTGTGCTCTCCTTTGCTGACGCACTACCTTTGATTTTTCAGGGTGGGATCACCTTTCTCTGGAGCTCAGGACCTTAACTCTTCTCCTTCCAAGGAGTAACCATGTCACAAACCACAGGGCAGATATGATTTAAACGTTTGTCTGGTAAGGGGAGTTTCTGCTGAAGGTCCCTTTCACCCAGTTATGTTTAGTGGGATCCCACGGCAACTCTGGGTGGATCAGACAAGCTTTAGTCCTTGAAATGCCTCTTTTGGAGATGTCTCGGCTGCTTTCCCCCTTCAGGGCAAGCACAGAGCTGGGGCCATTCGCTGTGCGTTTTCTCAGTCCCCTTCCTGCCCGCTCGTGTCCTTCTTGCCGCACTGCAGGGACAGCACCAAAGTGAATTGCATGGGATGGGGAAGGAGAGCTCAGGATCCACTGCACAGCCCAGGGAGAGCTCCATGTGTCTCTCCCGTGCTGCCACCAGCCGGCTGCCACCAGCTGCACCAGGTCTGCCGTGCCTGGCCTCTGCGGAGCCACAGGGATTCCTTTTTGGGGGGAGTGGTTGATATCTTCTCAGTCTGCAGCCTTTCCCAGGGGAAGCCCAGGCCTCCCAGAAGTAAATCCGAGCTGATAATGACGTTTTGAAGAGGCCAGAGGTTCAGAGAACCCTCGGGCTAAACGCGCTTGTTTACCCTGCCCTTTTTGTCCTTACCAGCCAGCAATAGATGAAAGAGTGTTTACTGCCTCGGGCAATGCTCCCAGTCCCCCCGGCAGCCACCGTACGGCGCAACAAATTTAATTAGTAACAATACAAGAATCATTAAATAACGTCAGTAATGAATTGCAGACGTTACTGTGCTGCTTTTCACCTGCAAGGATCCTAGCAACAAAAACTTCAGTGGCTACTATATCCCACCAGGACTTGCCCAGGGAGGCTGAGCTGGTGCAAACGAGCCTGTTGAGGTAAGCAGCCCCCGCAGGGAGCAGACCCTGGCTCTGATGCACTTCCAGGTGTCCCCGGGCAGCCGGGACGCTGGCGCCGTGTCAGTCACCCAGGGATTAATCACTGCAGCTTGCGTGGGTGCATCTGGCACTGATTTAGGGCCACCCTCCTGTCTTGGAGCGTTTTTTTTGTTTTGTTTTTTTGTTTTTCCTTACAAAAATAAGCTGCCTTTCTCACTGTTTTAGTTCCTCTCTGCTCATTGCCTTCCAAGCCCCCCTCATGCTGTCATACAGTCTTTCCCCATTTTTCCATTCTCCTCCTATTTCTCACCCATCTGATGGCTCTGTCTTCACCTTCTCCAAACTGTGTTCCTGTCCCAGGGCCATAGTGACACACACAGAGTCTGGCCCTGGAGATCTCCATTCCCAGAGTCAGGACATTACAGGTAAAATGAACAAGAGAGGAGCAGGAAATTCCTCCTTCACGTCAACATGTCCCAGGGGATACAATCCACCGCCACCGATTCACCCTTGGGTGTAATGTACTGGGACAGCTTCGTGCTTCGGTCAACACCCAGCCTTGGCTCTATCTTTCCGACAGCAGAGGGTGCCCGGGAACCGGGAACGCTGTGCTGGAGACATTGCCTGGGGCTGTCCAGCTCCCCGAGGATCTCACACAGCCGGGAATTCTGTGTCAGCATAAAAGACACCAGAGGCCGGACATTGCACCCCCTGCACATCGCAGTGAAGCACAGGGTTTGGGGTGTTTTTTTTAGTCTCCAGAGAGGGAAAAGAGGTGAGGAAGGGAATGTTTCCAGCCTTTATGAATTTCCTTGGTTTATCAGATTCCCGTTGTGCAGTTTGTTGTGCAATTCCTTGGAAAGCAGAATTCTGTGGGTATAGACAGGGTAGATGGGGGACAGGGATGGCGACTGGGTCTGCAGTTGTCTTCCTAGTGACACTAGGGAGAGATAGAAATAAATAAATAAACGTAGGGGTTTTTAGTGAGGAAAAGCTGAGCTGTGAACACCCCTGGTATTACTTTGAAATCAGTCACCAAACTACTCTCAGCCAACTCCACACAGAGCAGGATTATCCGTCCATGTCCCAGCTCGGACACGGCAGTGAGTGGAGGCCATGGGGGCTTGTGCTCCACTGACACACTCTTTCTCCTCTGGCTACTGCTGCCCCTTGCTTGAGGTGGGGTAGCTACGGAATAGGGGCATGTTGGGCAGGATACAACCCCGCAGCCTTTCTGACAGCCTACTCTGCTTTGGGGACACGTAAACCTGGTGAACTCTTGCTGCGTGACCCCGTGCTGAGCCCAGCAGAGCGATGCTGCTTAATTGGAGCTTTTAATGTGCCGTGGAGCTGGTGCGTGCTCCAAGGAGCCGCCGGGGTCGGAGGATGCTTAGGACCCAGGGGAAGCGCTGTGGAGCCTGGCTGGCTGGGCTTGGAACGACTCCTGCCTCCCCGGCCAGGACTTCTCAGGTGTCCTGGTACACGGAGCTGAGCGGGGCGAGCGGGGCCCTTCTGGCAGCTGCCCCTGCCCCACGTCCGTGCCCATGCTCTGGACTCCCTGGGCACCCATGTGCTGGCCCGGGGACCCCTTTGCACCATGAATGACCAGTACCACCGAGCTGCCCGGGATGGCTACCTGGACCTGCTGAAGGAAGCCACCAAGAAGGACCTGAACTCGCCAGATGAGGATGGCATGACCCCGACCCTATGGGCCGCCTACCACGGCAACCTGGACGCCCTGCGCCTCATTGTCAGCAGAGGGTGAGTGTTGGCCAGGGCACAGTGCTGGTCTGTGGAACAGAGTAGCTGGGACCCCCTTCTTCCCCCTTCCCTGTTTGCAGGTCAGTGTGTCCTAAAAATTATGGCTTCTGTCCTTAAGACCCCTACTCTTGTCCTCCCTGCTGTTACTTTTCTTTGCTTGTGGTACTTTGAATCGAATCCAACACTCCTGATAACTGCTCTGTTTTCTCAGCTCCTCTGACCCTATAAGTCCTCCTGCCCCCAGCCTGCTTGCAGCACCCTGGGTAGGGATGAGTTCCCCTATCCAAGTGCTTTGCGATCTTTTACAGGTCCTGTAAAGATAAACGTATTATGTTGCTGACATGAAAAAAAGCCCTTTTAAGTGAGAGGACAGAGAAAATAACTGCTCCCTCTGTCCCAAAAGTTCTTGCAGAGGGACGTGTACAGTGCCAGCTGGCAGCGGGTGGCACTTGTCTGTTTTACCCAAAGCAAGGTCTCAGTATGTGACCCCTGGCCAGCTTGTTGTACACTTGGAGCCTGGGAAATTCAGGTTTTCCAAGAGCAGATTTATTTAAGCCCAGTCTCCTCCCCAGGAGGGCCCGCTCCATACTGGTCTGTCTCTCTGTACCTCACACTGGGCTGCCAAATCTTAAGAGTTTATGGCTCCCTAAATGTGGAAGTGGTGGAGAGGTGGGAGTGGGATTAAGGGGACTTGTCAGACTGGAGAGATTTACACCTTGGTATTGGGGGAACCACACAAGGTCTGTGCTAAAGCAAGATCTGCCATTCCTAGTTCCCTCTGGGGCAGTCTATGACTCTCCAGCTCTTACTAACCCCCCAAGGACACATCCCAGTGCTTCCTTCTGCTCCAATAGCTCTTCTGAGCACCTCATCTAAAGTCATCCGAGCTGGAATGGCTTCTGCCTTGTGTTGAGAGATTGGTGGTGCTGATTTTGATTTATGTCTTTCTGATATTGAGGGATGGTACTGAGGTCAGCAGCCTGGATGGACATCACACCTGCTTGGAAGGGCTTTACTTCTCCACTTTGGGCTTGGTGGGCCTGTCATCTCCCATGCAGGGATTTTTTGTCCACCCTGGGCTGTGTTAGCAGCTCTTGTACCTGACCAGCCACATCTCCACTGCACCTGTTCCTGTGCTCTTGCCATCTCCCGATACTCTGGTTTGCTTGTGCAAAAAATTCAGCCAGTACCTCAGCTGTGCTAACAGGCAAAGCTCCTCCACCCATTGTTGTCCTTTCATTGTAAATCATTTCCTTTCACATCCTGAACTGAAGACTGTGTACAGAGTGGCTTTGAGAAGTCCTTGAGCACCTGATGCAGTAGGAGTGTGTTTAGGAAAAAATTATTTCTGAGTCTGGAAGGGAGATAGCAAGACAGTGCTCCGAGTGGAGCATCCTGAGGTGGTCCTGGGTTGAGAGCTCTGTGATGCTTCCCTGGCTGGGGCTCTGTGACTCCCTGTATACCTCCCAGGAAAGACTGTGCCCAGCAGAAACCTGCCCAGAGCTCCTGTCAGGACAGGAATTGCTAGCTAGGGCCAGAGAGACATGGGAGGAATGCTCAGGGGATGAGACCCTGAAGTTAAAAATGGTTCCAAAAACTGATGGCCAAAAAGTCAATCTGGAAGGCCTAAGAGGTGGGTGCCCCTCGAGAAAGGCAAAGCCTTTTGGACTGACTTTATATCTCTCTATATCACTGGATCTCCTCATATTGCTCATCTCCATCACAGGGCACCCTGCAGCACCACTGCCTGCCCTGCCAACCCCCATCCAAACCAGCAGCTCCTGCCTCTCCACAAAGCCCAAGGCTGCTTTTATCAACTCACATTGGATTAAAAGGTCCTTGAGGGCTCAAATCGTGTTCGAGTGCAACTTGGCTGCTGTTTAATTAACAACCTAATATACATTTGTTCCTGACAAGGAAAATAGCTTGGCAAAAGCCCAGTGCCCTTTACATGATGGATGGTGAAGCAAGGTGTGTGGCTGTGGGACTGCAGGATGTGTTTGCATTCGTGCATTCATCTCCATGTGTCAGATCCTTGCCCAGGGCCACAAAGAGACCAGCAAAGTGCTTGGTATGGAGGCAGGGACACCCCTGCTCCTTGGAGCTGGATTTGGGTCTGTGAGAGGCAGGAAAGCCTCAGCCTGGGGACAAAGGTGCCAGAGAGGTGGAATTGTGCAAGACCCAGGGGAGCCTGAGGGCAGACCATGTAATTTTCTGCTAGTGCCCAGGATGATGTGCCACAGTATTTAAGCCTTGTTCAGAGACGAAACTTAATGCTGTGTCATATATTGTTACTATTACACCTGCACTGTAACCACTGTGAGGCAAGAGGGAGGACCCCTGAGTATTTGGAAGTATCCCAAAATGTCAGGGAATCGCTCTCTGGCCTCTGCTGCCAAAATATTCCTCCTTTTGTTCAGAAAGCCCTGCCCTATGAGACAGGGGAGTGTGGGACGCATCTTCAGGATCTGAGGGGGCTGGTGAGCCTCCATCTGGGTCGCATGGGGATGTCAAAGCACAGAGGGTGATGGGGGAATCCTGGGGCAGAAAGAAACACCAAAATCTCCTTGCCAGTGCTGAGCAGTGGCACCAGTGCCCAAACAAGCTGGGACATCGAGTGCTAGGGCCAGGCTGTTATGAAATGCCCTAGTGAGGGTGGCCAGAGGAACCCTGAGAGAGCAGGGCTGTGGGAGGGGGCTCCTGGGGGCCAAAATCATGGCTCTAATTGTAGTGCCAGGCTGATGGACACATCTAGGCTGTCATCAGTGAAGGAGCCTCATCCGTATGTGTTCAGCAGATTGTGGTGTCAGGCTGAAACAGGAAAGGGAAAAGAAATCCTTTGGTAGATCCTTGAGGGAAGCTTGTTGCCCCAACCCACATGGAAGGTGTAACGAAGCAGGCGGATTGCACTGCCCTTACCAGCTGGTGATGTGTCTGTGCCTCTGTGCCCCCTTTGCAATGGACGGAGAGAGGGTTTGGGATGAAGGGATCAGCAGTGGCTCATCCTTCTTGTTTGCCACACAAAAAGCCTTTTTCTTCCTCCTGGCTGGGCTCCAGTGAGGAAAACAAACTCAATTAACATGATGGCTGGGAAGAGGCAGGCAAGCTGGCATTTAGCATCGCAGCTTTTCAGACACAGTAATTCTTCAGTGTGGTTCATTAGGCACTGCTGTGGCAGTAGCGGGCACCAATCCAGCCCCAGCTACAGGCAGGTCTGGGGGCCTTGGCTGGGATCAGCCAGGACTTCCTTAGAGCAGACAGCAGGAGAAGTGAGGTCTGCAGGTCCTCTCTCAGCTTTGTCACCCAGCAGAGCTGGTCCTCATTTTCCCTTACAAAAACAGGGGGCACAGATATTTTGCATGTCAGTGGCCCAGGGGACAAGTGGCTCAGCCGTGGTTTGGGGGTGACAGTGTCTCCTGACATCAGCCAGGCTGCTCAAGGGCATCACGTCACCCCAGCCGAGGCAGGGCTGCAGCGGAGGTTGCAGCAAAGGCACGTGAAGGTGATGTGCATCCTCTGCACACCACAGGGCTGGAGGCCACGTGGGAGCCGGGGCAGCCTGGCTGTGTTGGTGGGGACCTTCCCTGGGTGATGACCTGCCGGGAAGGTGAAGGAGCAGGGTGGGGCACTGTTGCAGCTTCGTGGCTTCCGGCACCTGAGCTGTCTGCTGGAAATGAGGGTGAGCCCTGGGCACGGCGAGGTGCTGAACCAGGAGACATGGCCCCGGGCACTGCCCCAGCATCAACAGTCACCTGGCACAGGAACTGCCAGCCCAGCTTTCTGCTGGGACAAGAGGCAGAGAGCCCTGGCATGACCCTCATCTACACTATCTCTGCTGGACTTTTGGGGATTTGAACCTGGAGGACAGCTGAATCCTTGGGCTATCACCACATGGGAAAAACTTGGTATACAGGACCCAAAGCTCTGCTCTGAGCCCAAAACCTCATATTTTCTGCTCTTTTCTAGGCATTTCTTGGGTCAGTGCCCTAACTGACTATGCTGAAGGTAGTGAGCACTGTTCCTCAAGCCATAATTTTTTTTTTTTTTTCACTCTTCCTCTATCCAAAACCATTTTATGGGAGCAGAGACACTCTGCACCCAGTTGACTCCTGGTCTGAGGTCCCCATTCCTCACACACATCCATGAGCCAAGGATGAGCGAGCCCTTTGCTATCGGAGGAACTTCACACATGCAGCCAGAGAAGAACATATGTAAGTGCCACTGGATTTCCCAGCTAATTGGGATCCTACGGGAGAAGCAGAGGGGAAAAACCAGCAGGAAGGGAGTGAGCGTGCATGTCATGGTGCAAACACAGTGACTCAAGAGATGCACATGTCCACCTAAGGGGCCCAATTAACAGTGTTTTAATAATGATTATTACAGGAGTTGAATAAGTGCTCAAAAATGCTTTGAAGCTGAGAAGTGCTGCACTTTACACCTATTATTAAAATACGTTCCCACTTAGTGGACCCTGCAGTCAGCATCTCCTCATGTGCAGCACCCCGGAGGTGAAGTTTTGCTCACACCTGCCAGACACCTGCCAGAGGGAGGACCTCATGTTTATTATCTGAGCTGAATCAAACATCTCTACTTTGCAAGTCACCGTTCTTCTTTCCTTCTGATGCATTTTTAGTGCCTGCGGCAGACATTTATAGGGCAGAGGGCCTGACATATCTAATTTTGCTCTAATACTCTTGCTTCTAGACAGTGGAAATGACCAGGGAAAGCTGGTTTTCATGTTCTTTCCCCTCACTCTCTGAGGAAAGTAGACCTTCATATATGAACCCCCCAAGACCTCCCTGGCTTTGCCCTCTGCCCCCTGAACCAGACAGACCTGAGAATAGGCTCCAAAAGGTACTTGATGGATTGAGCACCCACACACTTAGTTTAGGGAGCAAGACTGTTTCCAGTGAGTGCAGTTCTCAGTCACTGTCTACATCATGAGTCCACAAACACACTGGGACCCTCAGGGTGCCCTGGCTCACCTGCCCACACATGCCAGGCACACCAGTGCCCTTTCAGAGCACACAAAACAAACCAACAGCCTTTCACACACTGGAGTCTCGACAGCAGCACCAGCAGTTCCATGTGGAACAGGTTCACTGGCTCTTTAAATCCAGCCCCATCAATAATTTACTCCTCTCTTGCAAGTCATCAAATATTTATCCTCTCCATGCATTTCCCAGCCTGGACATGTCACTACGAGGCTAGAGGCAAGGGCTGGGGAGTTACTGCTCCTGGAAACTCGGCATTGCCAGATCCCTTCTCTTCTCTTGGCTTCATGGCTCTTCAACCCTGTGATCTCCTGCCTTCCCTCTCCTCATCATCCATTTTTGAAACCTTTTTCTCCTTCTGTGAGAGATATCAAAGGCTCTGGCTCAGAAGTCCTGAAGCATTTGTGGGGTTTTTTTGACCTTAGAGTTTCAAACCTTTTGATTAACTAACTGAATTTGCCAGTGAGTTCAAGGTTGTACTTACTATGTTTCTGTAATTTTAGTGAAAACATGTTTATGACGGAGTTGCTGTTCATGGTCCCACAGTGAAAGCTGAGTGCACCTCATAGCAGCTTTCAGGGAGTGAAGTTATGAAGTTCATGCTCTGGGAGCAAATAATCTCCAGCTTAACCTCTAGACAGGCTTTATTGCTTCTTTAAAGCCTGAGGATTGCAAACTTGGCATTACACTGACTGGGCAGTTCCTCTCTGTCTCTGCTGCCCCTTGGACAGTGTTCCAAGCAGACAGTGGGGTCCCTGTGTGGGGATGAACGTGCTGGATGAGGCTGTTTCTGGGGTTTGTGCATTGGCACAAAGTGATGAAGGTGCAAAGCAGCAGGGCTAAGAAGTCCCTCTGCTCCTGTGATCTCCTGCTCTTTCCCTGGAGAGGTTTTTGGACTCTTTGAAGTCAGACGAGCCATTTCTCAGAGCACATGGGATTTGGGATAGGGTTCTGGGCTCTGCTGCTCCCAGCTATTGTCAACGCAGACCCTAAAGCAGCAAGGAGTTAAGTAACCCTTGCTGAAGGTCTCAAGTGTGCATTTAAGTAGTTGGACCTGATGATCCTTGGTGGGTCACTTTCAGCTCTCTGTACTCTATGATTTGCCTTCTGCACTCCTGGTGTCACCATGGGTTGGAGCTGAGGTCTGTGTGGAGTAGGAACAGTGCTGGGTTCCTCTGGAGCTCACTGAAAGGGTGCTGTGGGAACAGGCAGGAGCTGTGCTGAGCCAGAGCTCTGCCAGAGCCCTGCTGCCCACGAGGAGTTGCTCCTGAGGGTGGTGGAGCTACCCAGCCTTAATAAAAAGCTTTGCCATATCCATGTGCATGGAGGGAGAGCACCCTGTTGACAGATACTGCTGCTGGCTGAATATCATTAGCACACACGCTTGGGAGAGGGCTGGTGCCAGCAAGGGTGTGAACTCTCTCTCATTTCACCTGAGCACAAATACAGAGGAATGTCAGGAGGACAGATTTCCCTTGAATCCCAGGTTTGTGTTCACCCTGGCACAGGAGGCAGGAGATGCAGGCAGGTAGTTGTGTCCTGCCAGCAGCTTGCTGGGGCAGGGGCTGGCATGGTGCGAAGGGAGATGGTACTGGCAGCATCCAGCTCTCGAGGAGTGCAGAAACCTAATCTCCAGTTTCTCTGAAACTGGATTCTCAGGATGTGCTAATACCAACGTACTTCCAGCTGTGCTATTGAGACCAAGCACAGTACAGCAAAATCCCCCACAAAACCCCAATGACAGCAAAGTCACTCTTACTCTCTCCTGCCAACATTCCCCTTTGTGCCACAGATTTCCCCAGGTGCCAAGGAACAGGTGCCTGGGAAGGTATGGCAGATGGGGATTTCAGAACCATTGCTGAGGATGGATGTTTCATGGTGGGATCCCAAGGTATCCAACCCAGGATGTGGCATACAGAGAGGCATTTTGGCATGCCCCCCCCACAGAGTCTGGATGAAGCCAAGATCTGAAGGCAGAATCTGACCAGAATTTAATGGGATATTTGAGATTCAAAATTTTGTAAGAAGCTTAAGGTCTGAACTGGAATCAGACCCGTATCTCAGTTCCGGGCTATTCAGAACCTGTCTTGCCTTTCTCCAGAAGTTGGTTTGATGTGGGAACACATTTTTCTTGAGACCTAAATTCAAGTCACATTGCCACTGACTTGCATGTGGGGCACGTGATTCCACATAAGTAGTACACCCCTGCAGAAGACCCCTTTAAAATTAAGTTGCAGGAACCAGTGGTACATAGCTTAATATTTCAAGGACTTAACAGTTCATGGGGCTGATTTGCCCCTGCACAGCTGGGAATATCTCAGTGGAGTCTGTCATCAATCCCTGCACGCTAACCAGTTGTTTTTCTTGCTGCCTAGGGGTGATCCAGACAAATGTGACATCTGGGGGAACACCCCCCTCCACCTGGCAGCAGCCAACGGCCACTTGAACTGCCTGTCCTTCCTCATCTCCTTTGGGGCCAACATCTGGTGCCTGGACAATGACTACCACACCCCACTGGACATGGCAGCCATGAAGGGGCACATGGAGTGTGTGCGGTACCTGGACTCGATTGCTGCCAAGCAGAGCAGCCTCAACCCCAAGCTGGTGAGCAAACTGAAGGACAAGGCCTTTCGGGATGCAGAGCGGAGGATTAAGGACTGCGTGAAGCTGCAGAAGAAGCACCACGAAAGGATGGAGAAACGGTACAGAAAGGAGATGTCAGATAATTCGGACACCATGAGCTTTTCCAGCTATTCAAGCAGCACCTTAAGCAAGAAGTTCCAGCACATGTCTATGGTCACTTCCTTGCCATACTCACAAGCCACCATCCATGGCACAGCCAAGGGAAAGACGAAAATACAGAAGAAATTAGAGAAGAAGAAGCAGGTGGACGGGACATTCAAGATCTATGAGGACGGGAGGAAAAGCGTGCGGTCTCTGTCTGGTCTGCAGCTGGGCAACGATGTCATGTTTGTGAAGCAGGGCACGTACGCCAGCCCCAAGGAGTGGACTCGCCGCAATATCCGAGACATGTTCCTCACGGATGACGACACTGTCTCCCGTGCCATAAGCGACCCGGGTTTGCACATGGACTCGGCCCACTCGGAGGTCAGCACTGACTCCGGACACGACTCCTTGTTCAACCGCCCCGGGCTGGGCACCATGGTGTTCCGGCGCAACTACGTCAGCAGCGGGCTCTTCGGGATCGGCCGGGAGGACGGGGCCGCGCTGGGGGAGGACAGCGCCGACGGGATGGGCGTCAAACTGCGGAGCCGCCTGCAGCGCTCGCCAAGTCTCAACGACAGCATTGGCAGTGCCAACAGCCTGCAGGAGAGGAACGCGGAGGAGCTGCCCTGGGATGAGGTGGAGCTGGGCTTAGATGATGATGATGAACCAGACACCAGCCCCTTGGAAACTTTTCTGGCTTCCCTGCACATGTTTGAGTTCATCTCCATCCTGAAGAAGGAAAAGATTGACTTGGAAGCCCTCATGCTGTGTTCAGACAATGACCTGAAGAGCATCAATATCCCATTGGGCCCCAGGAAAAAGATTGTGGATGCCATCCAGAGGAGACGACAAACGCTGGAGAAGCCAGATGTCATTGTAGACACTGAACTGTAAGTAGAAGCTGGGGTGTCTGAGAGGTTAAACCCTTCAACAGATGGAGATGTGGATAATGTAAGCTCTTGTTTTCAACCTGCTTTGGAAGAGTAGGAGTCCAGGTAACCTCAACACTTCTGTGTGTGGGCAAATTCCTGCTTGTGTGGAAAGGATGAGAGTTTGGAGAGGTGGCAATAGTGTTAGTTCATTACTCAACAACCTTAATGTAACTGGGCAGGACGTGAAGTCCTTGTAACCCATTTGAATGCAGACTGCTCTGTGGTCTGATGCTCCTCAGTCCATGTAGCTGAGATTTTCAACCACACTCAGGCTTGTCTTGACTCTTCACCTTTTGAAGACATTAGGAAATCAACCGCAATGCCTGGTGGGAGCAGGCTGACGGCAGTGCCCAGTGGCATTGGGAATCCTTCCCCAAATGCTTGAGATCTTACTCAGGCCTCTGGAGATTGCATATCTGGGTTGGAGTTGTTGCTGTTTTATGATGTTTCCAGGGTTTGGTTGGTAGGGTGAAAGGACTGTGTACCTGTCAGAGAAGTGAAGGGAAGGCCACATGCTCTGACACCCCAATGCACTGTGTTGTTTGGGCTTCCCAGCCTTCAGATATCTGTGTGCTGCTTTTACAGCCTTTCAGTACAGCTTGTTCTTGGATCCTCAGGGTGCTGATAGATTTTTCTCTTTCCCTTTGCAGATAGCAGCAGCATTTTTTTTTTTTTTTAATGCTCAAGAAACAAACCTAGTTCTAAGTTGCCAGAAAACACAAGCCAGAGACTCCCTTCCTGGGGCAGCTGAAAGCTACAGCCATCCCCACCAGTCTCACGGAACTGCTCCCTTGCTCTGCTCCCTGTCTGTGCGATGCTCCTGGGCAGTTCCTGGCATGGAGGGATGACAGCTGAGATTGGACCAGGCAGCTCCAACCTGCCAGCCTTCAAGGGACCACGGTCTCCCACTCACTGGAGAAAGGAGTGAGCTGCACAGATGGCTGGGACACTGCTGTCACAGGCTGTGAGACCACACCAAGCCATGAACAGAAGGAGATAATGTGATATTTTCAAAGGGACCCAAAATAAATAATTACAATCCATTCTTCCCTGAGAAAGAGGTTGTTTTGGGGTTTGGGCTTGAGGAGCAGAGGGTTCGGGAATTCTGCTCTCTCTCCTGGTTCTCATTTGGTGAGAAGCATCATCTTATCTGGTGCTGTGTTTCTGGAAGGGAGTTCTGATGGCCATGGTCTTAGTTTGAGATGTGTCAGCCCTGACTTTGGCCAGCTGGTGCCCAACAAGTTTGTGAGTCCGGTCTGTGCTGTCTTGAGGGCAAAATCCAGAATGAAGATGATGCTTCGAACATATTGGTAGTTGCCTTCCAGTGGTCAAATGGTTGTTTCACAGACACAATGTTTCTGTCCCATCTCTCCAGGGCACTGAGCTGTGTCAGCAGTTTGTGAGCACAGGACCTTGTCTCTGAAATCCAGCAATTTCCCAGGACAGAGCACAGCACCAGGCTGCAGCCCAGAGCTTCTTCTGAGCATCCCTGATGCATCAGTGCTCAAAGCACAGCTCTGAACTGCAGTGTCAGGTGTTTCCAGACCCATCCCACTGACCAGTGCACTCCCAGCTCCACTGTGCCATTTTACATGTGATCTATGAATGGCTCCTGGGTTGCAGGAGTTTCTGGGGTGCAGCAGCAGAGACACATCCTACTGAGGGAGAGTCAGCAGCCTGTGCCATGGGGTGTTGGCAAAGTGCCTGTTCAGGCTGTGGTGCAGACTGCCAGATCAGAAAAATGCTGCACACGTTACTGGCATTGCTTATCCACTTTATCTCAGGGATGTAAATTATAAGGAATGACCTGGGTGTGCTCATCCCAGGCCAGGCTGGGATTTGGACCACTCTTAGTCCCTTTGGAGCTGCAAAGGCTGTGGTTATGCTGGTGGGAAGATGGGGATTTGTTTGGTGTGAAGCAGGTGTGCTGTTCCCTGCCTGTGCTTGCCCTGGGTGTGTGGGTGTAGGGGAGGAAAATTACTCCTTACAAGTTAGAAATACTCAGATGTTTCTCTGCCCTGCTGCTCCCCGAGTGGCTGAATCCCCACCAGGAGAGTGTGAGGTCCCAGCCTCGTGCCCTGCACACCTAAACACCATTACTGCACTGAGGATCTGAGATCTTTCTGCACAGATGTAAACTGATTTGTTTTTTTAAAGCATTTTTGAGACCTAACAGTGCATTTATATTTGAAATTACAAGTTCTGATTAGCTCTTGGCTCAGTGTATAGGCAAAAGAGTGAGCAATCAGATGTGCTGAGTCAGTGAGTTCTCCAAGAAGGCTGCACTACCCCAGCCCCAGCGCTGTTTTCTTTGGTCCCTTTCCAGAGCCCAGGGCTGGTGTCCCGGCAGGGAGAGCGATGGCTTGGCTGATGTCACAGCTCCCTCTGCCGGGACCGGGTCTGGGAGAGCAGGATGGGACCCACAGCCCACTGGGATCCACTGCTGCCAGCAGGACCAGCACCCTCAGGGCAGTTTTCAGGTGAGGCTGTGATCAGGAAATTGACCCTCTTCCTCATGCAGATGTGAACCTCATCCAAGCCCTCTGCCCCTTCTCTGGATAACTGCCAGAGCACCAGCTGCCCACCATGAACCAGTCCCCAGCACCAATTTCCCCAGGGATGGATTGTGCCTTTGGGTCTGTGCTGGGTGCAGGAGGGGAGTGATTTGCCATGGCTCACTCCAGTGCAACAGGAACCAGTTTATCCCAGCAGATGACAAAGAGGTGGATCTATTGGCTTGGCACCCACTGGAGACTTTAGCAGGCCAGGCACCGGGATGTGGAGGGTATTTCAGAGCTCTAGGCACCTGGGCTGTGCACACTCCCAAACTTTTGCTGTTTTGCTTAGGAGCACCCAAGCAGTTGCTGATGTTGAGCTGATGCTGACAGAGATCCTTTCTCCCGACTTGTCTTTCCTTCAAACAGCCAGTGAAAGGTTTGGTCACATGACAGTACCCAAGTGCCATGGGACATGTCCCTGCATAGCTAAGACAAAGCCCAGAAATGCCACTTGGGATCACCAAGCCCTGAGATCAATGTGGTCACCTCCGTGACACAGGGAGAGACCAAAACTGAGCTGTGGCATCAATGCAGTGCGGCAGAGCCCAAGAGATGGGCTCTGTGGGATGAGGACAGTGGTCTGTGGACATGGGGTGGCTGTCATTGGCACCAAAAGCCCCAGAACAAGCACTTGCATTTGGATCTCACATGTGTTCCTTGTCTTGAGGTTTGGTCCATGGTTTCCAACCAGGTTTGTCCTACAAAATGTGGGGCCACAGCCCTTGCAGGACACAATATCCAAAGTCCTGGCCAACGAGGTGTTTCCTGCATTCCAAACCCCCCCTGTGCAGCTGGGTTGCTGCATCCCACTGGGCTCATGATGGAGCCAGGCTCCTCTTGCCCTGGACATCAGACAGGAATGTGGCTGTCCCCAGGTTCTCAGAGCTCAGCTTGCCCTGTGGCTGCTCTGCCCATCGGAGTTTCCACGGGGAAATCTCACAGTGCTCATTACACTCCATGACCGAGAACAACAAGCTCCTTTCGGAGAGGGCACTTGTGAAAGCAGGGTGGAGGCCTGGGCTGGCACACCCTGGAGAACACCCTTAAATACCTTCCCAAACAGAAACCCATCCAGGCTGTAGGTTTCCCTGACCTGCTGCTGCCAACGAGCAAACACCGTCCCTTGTCCCTGCCTGTGGCACCAGAGCAGTCAGACACAGGGCAGGTCCTGCAGTGGATGCCAGCATGTCCCCATCAGGGAAGCAGCGATCCTGGGGATGGCTGTCCTGTAATGCCCCAAGTGACAAATCCCAAACCACCCTGTGCTTGTGTTAAATGGGGCTTCCCAGCAAAACCAGTTGCCTGGGTTTAGCTTGGACACATGTTTCGTTGTGCATGACAGTGTAGGAGGTGGTGTGTAGGGAATGGAGAAAGGCCAGTGGTCCAGCCATGGCACAGACACTCCATCCTTGAGCTGGACAGCCTCAGCTTCTCCGCTGAAGGAGCACTGCTCACAAAAGTGATGCTGATTCCCAGGCCCTGCCTTTATCCCCAGGCATTTGCTGCAAGGGGGGATGTATTGAGACTCGTTAGCATTCAGATGCTCCAGACCACAGTCTGGAGTGGGGGGAGAGCAGGGGAGGCTTTTGGGGGTGACTGAGGTCCTGCAGTGGTGGTGTTAGAGATGTGGGTTTGCAGGCACCATTGCAGCATTCTTGCTCAGCTGCTGGGTACCACAGCTGGCCCATGGGGATGTGGCTGCTTCCCCAGGCTTCTGGCAGCTGCCCTTGGATGGAATGTGTGCCCAGCCTTGCCATGTGGGGCTGACGCGGGAACTGAGAAAGGACATCGACCACAGGACACCAGGTAGGACACACAGGACACTAAATAGGTCCTACAGGCAGAGAGGACCAGCGGGAGGCATTTTCCTTGGGCTGGAGCATCTTGTCCTTAGCCCTGCCTGGTGCTCCTCTCTCCCAGGCTCACCTGGAGTTGGTGACAGCCGTGGTGCCCATACCGGAGGGTGACTCTGGGGTCCAGGACCTGCCAGGCCAGCGTGGGCCATTTCACCCCACTTGCTTAACTATTTCCTGCCCATCCCACCAGAGCTTCACTTCCTGACTCAGCAGCTGAGTAATGCATGGCCACAGGGAGGTGCATGGCCAGGATGGAGGCAAGGGGCAAAGGGATTGTTGCAGAGCACCCCCAGCATGCTCTGGCTTTGCTGTGCCTTTCATGGTGTCCCCTGGCAGCCCAGCATAAGGATGGATGTGGCACTGATATGGCCTGGGTTGGATGCAGCATCGCACGGGGGCTTTGCAACTGCTTTTGGGAGTCTCCATGGCTATTCCCAGAACCAAAGTGCCCCAAAAGGCAGGAGCATGGACACAGCTCAGCATGTCTTCCCAGTGACACAGTTGCTGAATGGGCTGGGAAAGTGAGAGAAGTTAAAAGGCCATTTTATTTAAATTCTGACTTCAGATATTAACAGGGCAGATAATTTTCTACATTTGCAATTCATAAATTTTCTACTTAATGCAATTTATAAGTACCTGCAAAATATCAAGCAATGCCATGGATTCTGAGATCAGTTTTCTCAGGGCTGGAGTGAGCTCCTGGTACCCATCAACCTGGCTTGCTCCCAAGAAGGGACACACCTGCAGATGGCACTGAGCATCCCAGGGGGGAGCCAGGGCAGAGAAAGGTGTGAAGCATTGCCAGTGCCCTGGGCCCACTCTGGATCCATCCCAATGGGCACTGACAGTACTGCTGGGAAAAAGTATGCTTGGAGCACAGGCACCACCTGATCATTCCAGGTCATCATCCAGGACATCACTGTCCCCAGCTGCTGAACGTCCCTGGTCCCCTGTGACACCCAGGCTCTGGCACAGCCCTGAAACCAGCAGTGAGGATGGGCTCACAGAAACACTGCTGCAGGGAAACTGAAAGTGGGGAATGATTTTAGGAGGACTTGACTCGAGCCCAGTGATGGAGCTGGCTCTGTGCCACTCCACGTGCTGGGGTGAGAACACTGAGCAGCCAGGCACAGCCCCAGCACCACAACATCCCCTGCACGAACAAAGGGTCAGCTCAGCAGGGACACCTATGTCCCAGGGGTGATGGATCAGCTCAGCAGGGACACGTGGGTCCCAGGGGTGATGGCAGGTGGGAAACCCTCAGTAGCTGGGACAATACCAACACTGGCTCCTCAGCAGTGCTGGTAGCTGTGACCATGCTGTGCCTGGGGCAAACACCTGCACTGCAGGATTGATGCTCTGGGTGGCCGATACATCCTGCTCTGGACACTTTGGCGGGAGAAAGCTGGGGCAAAGGCACAGAGGGGGCTGTGAGACCCTTGGCTGGTGTGGGGCCAGGCCAGTGACTGTCACTACATGCACTGTGGCACTGCCTGCCCTGCGGCACCAGGGATCCCTGCTCACAGAACCTGAGCTCCAGGGTGGCTCTGAGGGCTGTGGTGATCCCAGCTTCCATCATTATCTCTCACTTTTTTGGAGTGACAGAGACAACCTTCCTGCTGCTCCTGATCTCTATGCTTTAAGCTTTCAGACTGTACTTTGACAACAACGGTATCTGCCTGTTGCAGGACACCAAGCTCTAACACATCAGCCCTCTACACAGCCAGCCGAGCCACCCAGCCCAGAAAGTCCCGGTGGGAGCAGGAGCAACCATCACCAAAGGTGACACCTGGGTGAAGGCTGGGCCACCCAGCTCCTCATGGAACTGTACTGGCTGGAGCAGCAAGGGCAGGGCTGCCAGGGTGGCAGCCAGCCCTGAAACCATCTAAACCCAGACAGCAGGCAAGCATGGATGGACTTCCCAAGGGTCCCATCTCCACTCTGTTGAGGCTGCAGCCACCACTGCCTGGGCAGAGGTAGCAGCCGGCTCAGCACAACACTGCTCTGGTCCAAGGACGGGCTCTGCCCTCACAGGAGGCGCCAGCAACAGATCTGTCTGCCACAACATCCCTTTGTTCCCATCCATTATCTCTACTCCAGGGAACAGCAAAACTGAGCAGGCATGATCATGTCCAAGCAGAGCCTGGGACCCTCACCCATGCTCATCCCCTAGGACACTGCCCTGGGCTCTCTGGCTGTGTTCTGGAAATGCACCCATGTCTGGGATGGCCAGACTTCACACGTCCCCATCCCTGGAGGGCAGTGCCATCAGCTGTGGGCAGTGCTGGTCACCAGCATAGAGGAACGTGCAGGAATTCCAGAATGCCAAAAGGCCTGAACAGGGCAGAAGGCAGATTCTGGAAGCCAGCCTGGTGCTGCTTTTTACGTCTGTGGTGATAAACCCACAGTCTGTCCCTTCTCCAGCCACAAACAAGCCCTGAGCACGGCACTGTGGCTCGGCTGGCCCGGGATGGCTGCAGGTCACAGCACTGGAGTCAGACGGGGGTGCCACCCCCAAACCCTTCCACATCCCTGGCACTGCACACCTCCCATACCAACACCCCTTACTTCAGCACCTCGACCCCACTAGTGCTTTGGAGCAGACTTCCCAGGGCAGGGGGATCCCTTGGGGTCCCACGAGGCCAGGGAAGGCTGAGCAGCACGGCCGCCCACTTGGGGAGGGATGGGGAGCTGCGCAGGGCATCCGTGACCCATCGGAGCCGCTACCTCCGGAGGAGCAGGGAGCCCAGCCCTCGGCCCCGCTCAATAACCAAGCTAACGAGAGCCGCTGTCAACAAGTCCGCAGCTCCCCAGCCGGCGCAGGAAGGACGCCTGCTCCAGGGATCCGGGAGGAGAAACCTGTTTCACTGACCTTGCTCCATCACCGCCTTCCTGGCTGCGCCGTGGGCGTTTGGGGCTGCGGCGGGGGGCGAGCGGCTCGGCGGCCCCTCAGGGGCACGGCGAGGAGGAGGAGGAGGAGGAGGAAGAGGAGGAGGAGCGGGGCTGGGGCCGCATCGCCGGCGGGCCGGGGCGCGGGGGACGCGGCGGGCGGCAGGAGGACGAGCCCCCGCTCCGTCGATGCCGAAGCCTGGCGCGGCTCCTCGGCTGCCTGCGGAGCCTCGCTCCACCCCTCAGCCGCTAATAAAGCCTCCGCCGCGCCGGTCCCTCCTTTGCCACTGACTCACGAGCTGACCCAGCCCAATCCCCGAACTGCCCCGCACTTCCATTTTCTGACCTACAAAGCCCGGCTCATCGCCACCGCTCTCATGCTCCTTTACATAAGAGCTCCCGGGTCCAAACCAAACCCTGCGGCACTGGGACACTCTCAAGGGATGCCCGAGGGGCGACAGTGGGTGCTCGATGGCAGGGTCCGGGCTCGGTCACCCGTGCCCAGGGAAGGGGACCCTGGCTGTGGTTTCGTGGGTGCTGCACAGCCCTCGAGGGCACTCGCTGACACCCACAAACAGCATCTCCCAGGGGCTTTGCTCGCGTTTCTGGGACTGGGAAGGGGAGGTGAGCAGCAGGTGTTGTTCTTGGCATGGTATCCTACCTGCTTTAGTGCCAGGGAATGCCTTCACCCCGCTGTCCTGGTGCTTTGGCACTCCTCCAGTACCCCCGAAACCCAGACAGTCGGGTTTGGAAAGCAGGCCAGGGATGGCTGGGGAGGTGAAGGCTTTATGAGCACCTGTCAGACTGATGGGATGTGCTGGACTCATCTCCACTACTGGTCAGGGAGCAGCTCTGGCCACATCCTGCCCCTTCTCCTCTCCTCTCCTCTCTTCTCACCTTGGAAAAGCATAAAAACATGCTGCTTTCCCCCCCCCCCCCCTTCTTCTTTTATTGCTCTTTTTGCCTTTTTTGCCTTTTTTTTTTTTTTTTTCTCAGCTGTGTTCACAGTGAAAAGTGCTCCTTTGTGTGAAGCAGGACTGTGCCCCAAAAGGTCCTGAGGTGGAGGATGAACATCCTTGGATCACAGTGGGGATCAGGTGACAGCGCCTGCCAGCATCCCTGCGGGGAAGCTGCAGGGTGAAGGGACTCCAGGGTACTCAGAAGATGCAGGGATTCCCAAGGAGTGGGACCCTGGAGCTTTGTGTCCCAGGACTGGATGCAGCACCAGGCCAGGATGGGTTGGGACAAAAGCTGGCTCAGCCGTGGCCCAGCGCTGCCTGACGTAAGAGGTTATACAATGCAGGGCAGGCAGGATGCTGGGAGCAGCATCAGCGTGTCTGTGACCAGAGCCCTGCTCCAGCTCCAGGATAACACCTACAACGAACAGCTCTGCCCTGTGCTGGGCATCCCTCTCAAAAACCTGGGGTGGCGGTGAAGGCTCCTTGACCCTCTCCAGGAGGCATTTTGGAGGTGCCAAGATAGGCTCCCAGGTGCCAGCAGAGCAGCATGGCTCCTCCCTGCTGGCACCAGGTGAGAGATCAGCCCCCGGTATTCGAGGCAGGCGGCTGAAGGTGTTACTCACCTGGCCCGGGGCTGCTCCGCTCCGCCGGGCAGAGATGCCACGTGCTCAAACTGCCTTTCCCAAGGGAGGATCAGCCAGTGCCTCTTGGATGGCTTTCCATGCCAGAGGGAATGAGCAGGTTCCCAGCCCTCTCCAGGCATCCCACAGACACCAGGGGCTGGAGGAGGTGACATGGAATGGGTGTCTTCTCTGAAGGGTACCACAAGCGTGCTTTCTCACCACCTCAGGGGCAGGTGATGCCAGTCCTGTGCCAGCCCTGACAGCAGGATAAGGCTGTCATGGGACTGAAGGCTATAAGAATTACCTTTTTACACTGTTTCTTTCCAAAATTATTATGTGTGTAAAGAAGGGGTGGGAGCTGGCAGCTCTGACTCTTCTCCTCAGATGTCCTCCCTGGATCCCCATCAGCCCTGCCACCTGCAAAGCCTTCCCAAGGGACTGAGGGCACTCTGCCCTGCACTTCCACGGGACAGGGAATGGGCACGGGAACCCACTCACAATATTGCTGTGGACTTGTTTCTTGGAAAGGTAATTCTGTTGTCCAGAGGACTTTTTACTTTGGGAAAGGGAGACCTACTGCTAGGGGAAAGCAGAGCTTATAGGGATATTTTTTCTATGTCTGACAGCAGGTTTTCTCCCACTTTGGAGCAGATGGAGTGCATTCCTAGGTGACGAGTTGTCCCGTGGGATTGGGAAAAGCCACCAATCCATGTGAACCTGAGATTTTCCATGAGCTTCAAGGAGGCTGGTTTCACCTCTTTTTCCAACAAAACATGAGTCTTGGTCAACCCTCTCCCAGCAAATTTCCCACTTTGCTGAGGGCATCGCCTTTGCCACATGCCGGAAGGAAACATCCTTCTTGGAAGCAGGCTCAGAGCTGTATATTCCCAGAACTGCCTCTGGCCTCTCTTGGTAAATTCTGCTATCAGCTCCCTGCCTGGCTCCAGCTGGCTGTGGCCCAGCCAGGGATGTGGCCACAAGAGGCTTTCTGTGTTTTCCAGCAGATCCAGCTGCCCTTGAGCCCCCTGGGCTGGTGGGTGCCAGGGTGGTGCTGGTGGCACCTCGTGAGGCCTGTGTGTGTTTCAGAGGAACCCTCTGGGCTGTGCCAAGGGCCCCGTGATGCTCGTGGTGCCACCCGTAGGCGCTGCAGGAGGCCAGCCTTATCTCGCCTTGTGCCAAGCTTGGTTCATTGTTGATTGTTCTCTTCCCAATCAGGAAGAAAGGTAAAAACAAACCCTACTTTTTCTGCAGAACTGCTCTCTGAGTCTCCATTCCTGATATCACTGTCCCAGTCTGACACTACTGGGCCAGCAAGGACCCTCTGGAGGCACGTGGTCTTCCAATGGACCAGAAGAGCCCTTGCAGGACGGAGCAACAGCTTTAGGACTGAGCTCTTGTTCATTTTGCACCCAACCTCATCCCTGCAGTCTAGCTCTCCCTGAGCCCTCCAGCCCAGCAACTCCTAGAACCAGAGGATGGAAAACCCTGGAAATCTGGTGAGGATGCTGAGGATGGCTCGGAGGCCCCTCTGGTTCCCTGGGCTGGCAGGGCAGCCAGCTCTCCCTACCACAACAGCTTCTACACCCACAGTTTATCCTTAACCTGGTTTCTATTCTAAGCCCTATTTTTTTTTCATGGGCCTCCTCCCTCTTTTGCTGTGCCCCACTTTGCCCTCCCGCAAGTGAGCTCTTGGTGCCGCTGACCCCGATCCCAGCAAGACCTGGCTGAAGTCAGTAATAAAATGCACCAGGGAGGTGAGGTTGCTTGGGTCAGGGTGGCTCCTGCTTCCCCAGGCTGGGATTAAGGAGCTGCACATTGGATTTACCTGCAATAGCTTATGGTGGGAGGGGAAAAGCAGGAGGAATGGGGCCAGGGAGACTTTTCTTTCACGGGAAAACCAGTTGGAGGATTTATAGCTTTCCTGGTGTTTTCTTAGTGGGCTGCAAAATGCTGGTTTTAAGGCACTGGGGATGGAAGGCAGCTTTTTCATCCAGTGCTGATGGCAGGGCTGGGTTTGAAGCCATATGCCAGCCAGAGCTGACCCACAACCTCTTTAGGGCTCCTCCAGATATTCCCTTGGTCAACTGGGATCCAGAGCACCACTCCTCCAAAGGTATCATTAGAAGAATCATGTTTTTCTGAGCTAACTGGTTGTATGGGTCTGGCTGTGCTGATGAAATAGCTGCCAGGCAGCATGTGAGTTATTCCTCTGGATGGCAGGGAGCATTGGGCACTCGCTTGGAAGAAGAAACAAAAACTGCCCTTGGTGAGTGCCTAGTTCAGCAGGCACTCTTGTGCGCTGCCTGTGCCCACTGGGAAGGATGTAATGGACAAAGTGGACACACCGGGTACGGGCTGGTTGTGTCCCTAGGCCTGGCAGGAAGATGGAGCTGAGACAGACCCTCTCCTCACCCCCTCATCTCAGCTATAATCTCTGTGCAGCAGCCAAAGGTTACAGCCACACGAGACCGGCGAGGTGGGGATGCATTCTTGGAGTCCGGCTGGATTTGGGCAACCCTCTGGCTCCAAACCAACTTTCCAGCCTGAATGAGTGACACAGCACATTGGATTCCCAGCCCAACCGGGTGGCTCACTCCCTTCCAGCACTGCCTCCCGGGCACGGCCGGTTACATCATGGCCCTGGCTGCCCTCGCCTACCCTGCGGCCGGAGCAGTGTGGGATTGGGCACCTGCCCGGGGACCGTGGCAGGCAAATTGCTGTTTGCACCCAGGGCAGCACCGACCTGCCATGCCAGGGAAAAGCACGGACACATGCCCAGAGGAGGGCAGTGCCCATCTCAGGTGCAGGGGCTGCATTGTGCAATCTCTCCTCTTGCCAATTAAAGCTGTACTTGGGGTTCTTAATGGGCAGGGAGCTTTCTGTCTTGCAGGAATTCCTGGTTTCTACATGAATTCAAGGTATCCCGATACCACAAAGAACAGGAACACAGTGAAGACACAGGTACTGCTCTGTACCCACCTTAGCTCTGGTGTCTGAAACTGGGCAAATGCAACAGCCCCAGCAGAGCCTGTTCAAAAACTCCTGGGGGAGAAAGGAAGAGGGACTCAGCCTTGAGCCCTGCACTCCCTCCCAGGCCCTTTCCCTTCTGGCATGTGAAGCCAGCAGTGGAAGCTGGCAGGGAGAACTGTCCCCCAGAAGCAGCTGTGGGTACTGACACTCAGCCACCCTGGCAAACCGTCCTTGCTCGGTCACAGCTCAGCCCAAGGTGGCAAGTGCCAGCTAATGCCATCCTGGGGTCTACATCCTCCTTCTGCACCCTGAGGATGTTGGAAATGTCCCACTGTCCTCGAGAGGGCAGAGGATGGAGCCTGGAGTTACACTGCCTGCACCGAGTGGTAAAAATGTTGTGTGGGCGTCTGATAGGGAGCTGCTGGCCCGGGTGCCTGCCTGCAGGGACGTGTGTGTGGCCAGCCCCAGTGGCTCTGCTTGGGGACCAGAAGGGCATCTGGGAGCTGGGAAGGCTGAGGTTGGGTTCTGTCATGTTTACAAGTAGAAACATTTAATTTTTGAGGACTGGAAGTGTAGAGTTGTGTCCAGGAGCATCATTCCAATTGCTGGCTGCTGACTGGAACTGGAGCCATGGCTGGTTCTCTCCTCAGGGCTGATCCTTGCCAGGATCTTGACAGCACCCCCGAGAACTTCAGCATTACAGAACAGCTGCCAGGCTGGCAGGAAAGATGCCAGGCTGGCATCCCCTGGTGGCACTGTTGGTGGCAGGCTCAGCATTATGGCAGCAGAGAAGGACAGAGCCCACGGCATCTCCACCACACACCTGTGTTGGGTAACACCTGGCCAGGCGGTGACGCCAGGGACACAGGGGTGGGGGCAAGCAGTTTCGGTCGGGGCAAGAGCAGAGGCATCCAAACCAGTGATTACCTTGGCCCTGAGCTGCTAAGTGGAGGAAGTCTGTGATTAGTTGACACCTCCAGCCAGGCTTTGGATTTTAAGCTGGGCTGGAGCAGGGGTGGATGACAACTGCTTTATTCACTGCTGATATATAAAACTGAAAACACAGCCAAGGTACAGTACCAGGATATGCTGGTGGTGGATATGCAGTGAGACCCCAGGAGCTTTGAGGGGGTGCTCATGGGGAAAGGTAGGTTTTGGTGCTGTGGCTTTGAGCCCTAGGCTGACATTTCCAAGGGCTCAGGGCAGGGCTTTGTGCTGGATTTGATTTCCATGTGCTTTGAATAGACCTCCCTTCACCAGCCACTGCTGTGAGTCTCATGCAGCCTTGGGAAGTAAAGAAATTACCCCTGGTGTTATCCCTGAACTTTGGGATTCTTGTGTTTGCAGGTGGCTACTAGAAAGAGAAGAGGCCAGGTGGTTGTGTTTGGACCCATGGCACAGCTGACACCAGCCATGTGTTTAACTCCACACAGGGAAGAATCTCTCACTCTGCCAGGCCATCCCAAGGGTCTGTCCCCACCCTGCAAGTGGAGGGATATTTGTGGTCTGTCCCTGCAGCCCAGCAGCACTCTGGCCTAGCCAGAACCCAGAGGACCATTGTCCCAACCCGGAGCCAGAAGGGTTCAGGCTCTACAATGCCAAGTAACCCCTAAAGCTTGCAGGAGTGAGGAGTTAGGTTTATGTCTCCATTCCTGGCTGCTGCTGGCAGGTAAATCCCAGCTGTTCTCACCCTGGGGTGAACATCACTGAGGTTTGCCAGAGCAATTCCCCACCTACAACCCCTCCAGCACCCATCTTGGGGTCAAATGGATGAGAAAAATATAGCAGCAATGAAAAGAATGGTGTCAATGACACTGAGGCTGTGGGACCTCCAACCCCTTTCTGTCTGGGCAATGTCCTCCGTGGGGTTTTGCCATTCAGTCACTTCCATGTGGAGGTGCCGGGACAGTGCAGGGCAGCACTGGACCAACACAGAGGCTGGATAAGACCAACACAGAGGCTGGATAAGACCAGGCATTATCCACAAGGCCTCCCCCGCAGTCAGTGCACGACCCAGGGCTTTGCCCGCCCTGTCTCGCCGTCGTCCGGTCTGTGCCATGCAAACAGATCGGCCAGATTAGCCAGCACTGGGATCCAGCTTCTTCCCGGAGCTGCTGAACACGAGCGGGAAGTTTTCTGTGGCCTGAAGTGGCCATTTGGGCCTTGCAAATAGTGAGATATCCCAGAAAGGGTATTTATTTAAAGTTAAAAGCGTGACCTTGCCAAGCGTCGCAGGGCTGGGAGGATGTGGACTGAAAAACAGCCCTTGATAGGTCTGGCATCTCACCCCCCTGCCAGTCCCGTCCCAGCCTGGCACCACTGGAGCTCTCACAGAGGCTGCGGCTGTGACTGCCTGCACCCAAGGTCTTGATCCCTAAGAGGGGACTTAGCAACAATGGGATGGGGCTCGTTGGCTTTGTCCCCCCGGCATCCAAGGTTTTGGCCCCTGGAAGGGGACTTTGCATCCCACGGGTGAGGGCTCGGTGGCTGTGCCAGCTCTGGCGTCCATTGAGAGCTTGTTGCCCTGACAAGCAGATCAGGCTGGGTCTCACGTTTTGGAAAGCCATGAGCTCAGAGCTGAGCATCCCTCGGGAGCCCACCAGACCAGGGCTAAGCATCCCTCGGGAGCCCACCAGCTCAATTTCCTGCACTTTTGGCCAAACGACAGTCCAAGCAGGCGCTGCACGGAGGTTTGACTCCCTCTGGTGCCTGCCCCGTGGCTCCCGAGCTCGTCCTTCTCTCTTTCCTCATTCCACAGGGAGGGAAGGTCTGGGGTGCCCCAGCTGGCCTTGGGGCAGCCCCGGCGTGGATGGGTGAGTGGGCTCCGGAGCTAATCTCGTACCTTGGCAGCAGCTGTGGGAGCTGCCCGGCTGTGGAACTCGGGATGTGCCAAACAACCGTGTGCCACGGCCCGAATTTGGGAGAGAGGGGTGACGATGAGGGGTGATGGGGGCAGAGCTCTGCCTGCAGATGGAGCTCCTCGCTCGGCCGCCGGGCTCAGGGAAAGGGGTGGAGTGAGGTGATGAGTCCGGAGAACTTCTCCTTGAGGACCCCACAGTTCTGCCAGACCCCAAAAGACAAAGACAGGCGGTGCTTAAGGTCTCCCTGCTGGGCAGGGGGGATGGTGGTAATTAACCCAAAAGGTTGGTCTGAAAGATGTGGGAAGAAGTGCTGCCCAAAACCAGGTATTACCAAAGTGAATCTCTGCAGACTCAGCCGTGTCAGGGGAAGGGGAGGGGGTGGTTTTCAGTGTCTGGCTGAGGCAACCAGGGGATCTGGTGGTGTCCCGCTGCCAGCCCCTGCAGCCTAAGCCTTTCTCCCCCAGAGAGGAAGAGGAGGATGTGCAAGGTGGGAAGGGCTGCTGAGGGAGCTCCACCTCCTCACCACAACCCTGGGGTGCAAATACTGCAGCTTTTCCATACTCCTGCATTTGGGCTGGAAACTGCACTTCTGAGCCTGCAGCAGGTGCTGTCCCATGGGCTGGGGGGGCCCTGGGAGGCCTCAGCAAGGAAGCACTTGCAGCTGCTGGGTCCTGATGGCCTGACATTTGTGTCCTCGTGCCAGGCTGAAATGGCTCGTTTTCCCCTCTTTGGGGAGCAGGGACATTGGAGGAGTTTTCTGGGAGCCAGATTTGGCCTTTCTAGGGGCTGGGCTCAGCTCTAGGGGCAGAGTGGGTCAGATGAGGACAGTGGCGGGGTCTGATTCCCGTGTCTCCCTCGGGATGGCGGCTGCCTGTGGGACCCTCGTGGTGCCTGGGGCAAGGGACAGCCACAGTGTCAGCAGCTGCTGGCCAGAGCTCGCTGCTCCAGGGATTACATTGATCCCCTCCAGCTGCCCTGCTGTGTGCTGAAGGATTTCTGAGTCTTACACATGTTTTCCCTGCTAAATTGGAGGTGTTTGTGTCCACAGTGCAAAGGCCAGGTCAGTGTTTGTTTTGATCTCTAAGATCTCAGCTGGGTCAGGGGAATTGTGTGGCTTGGCCTGTGTGTGGTGGAAAATCAGCTGTAATTTGGGGTTTAAAAGTTTCGTGTGGAAATGGAGCTCTGTAAGGCAGCAGATTTAAGGCTACAATCCTGAACCTGCTGACTGTCCTTATGGCTCTGCAGACTCTTCTTACAGGTTCTGGTCTGTTGTTGGCATGGTGACTCTCATCTTGGCTGAACCTCTTTTGGGTTCAGCATTTTTCCTCAGAAACAAAAATTCAGCCTCTCCCATGTAGTTTTCAACCCACTTTGTTCTCTTCTCCCGGGTGGTCTCTGGTCCTAGTGGCAGCACGGAACTGAGTGATGCCATACACCTGCCTGTGCCAGCTCCAGTGGGATCCTCATGGATCATGTTGGTCATGGATGTGGGGCTGATCCCCACCCTGTCCTCCTCCTCAGCTGCCCCCACATAACCAGTTGTGCCCCGCTGTGCAATGGCAGTTCCAGCACAGCTCACCCTTGGCCCTGCCAAACGGCCCCCTTGGAGCAGGGCTGTCACCCTCCTGCCACCGTCCATTGGGGTGACATCCGAGGTGTGGCAATGAAGGTATGTATCTCTCAGGAGCATTTGATGTACCTTTGGGTCTGACACCTGCCTCCCCTGGCCTGGCAGCACCCATGGGTGCTCTCCCAGCTGTGGGCAGGTGGCAAAAGCCATTCTGCTCATCAGAATGAATCACTGGCTGGGTGTCACACACCACCGTGATTCCTCAGTGCCCCTGGCTCTAGAAATGGTCTTTCCTAATGCATGCACTTACAGTGGAAATGAAACCTCAGCAGGTCTCTGATGCACTCTCAGCTCTGGCCCTTTTGCAGTAGCTGGGATTTTTTTTGAATTGTTATTTATTTTTTTTTTTTCCAGAGGATGATAACAATTCCCTGGGGCTTGGTGTAGCTGGGTGTGAGGTTCGCTTCCCTGCAAATCGTGGCAGTGATGTGATGTGATGTTACTGGAGGTGCTAAGCCCATCCCAGTTTGGGGCTCTGACATCCTAGTGATAGGTGTAGAAAGCCAGCCTTGCTTGTTGCTAATCCATAGGGATTTGATGGATGTCAATATTCATTAAGGTTTTGGTGGATCAGTTGAGTTAATTTGAGGTTTGCCAAGGAGAAATAACAAAGCAAGAAGAGATCCAGTGCCACAGGGAAGAACAATGTGATTCCTTCATAAAGAAATAGGGCTCTGAAGGTCCTGGTCTGTGCGATGGCGTCCTCAAAGCTTTTGGATGCCAGTGTCTGCGTGATGAGTCAGGAGGCAGCGATGGAAAATGGGGGAAATTCATCCTGGATCAGGTCAGAAGAGAAGAGAAGAGAGACTCTGCGGGGGTCAGAGCTGGGTGCCAGAGCTGCGAGGGACAGAGTTGGGGTGGCCTGGTCCCTGGCGGGTGCCGCTGGGCTCGGTGCTCCCCGGCAGAGCGGAGGGTGCTGGGCGGCTCCGCGGCAGCAGCAGATGGGCAGGCAGGCACAGGCAGCCCCTCCTTCCTGCAGCCTGCTCCTCGCTGTGGAAAAGGCCGATTTTCTCCCCAAAACGGCTCCCTTGTGGGACAGGCAACGTTTGCTCCTTCCCCCTGGCAAAAGCGAAACCCTATCCCTGTCCTCAGTGCTCCGCTTGGGTTTCTCAGGGGTATTTCTGGCGCTTGGCTCCTTCGCCTCCAACATTTCCATTGCCTCTCTCCATCTTTTTTCCACTCCTTCCCTCCTCTGCTGCCGCCGCGTCCCTGTGCCCTCGCCGAGCGTCCTCCCCGCGGCCCCGCTGCCACGGCTACTCCCCTAAAAGGGCCACGAAGGCGGATTATTGCCACGGCTCATCTGCATTCGCCCTCCTCCCAGCCCTCGCCCGCTCCTCCCTTCTCCAAATCGCGGCTGCCCCGGTGCGCGGAGCCGCGGGCTGCCCGGCCGCCCTGGGACGGCCAGCGCCGGGAGAGCCACCGAGCCGGGGCTGCCGTGAGTAGGGGGCTGTGGTGTCCCTGTGGTGGGAGGCTGGGTGGCTCTCCGGCCGTCTCCGCCGGCTGCGTCCCTCTTGGATTGTTTATTTTTTATTTTTTATTTTTTTTTCTATCCCTGCCCTTCCCGTGTCCTTCGGCGGCAGCAGGAGCCGGCAAGCCCGTCCGCGGTGGGTCAGGGTGCTGGGGTGGATCCTCTGGGGGTGACGCTTCTCTGCTCAGCAGAGAGATGCCGCTGGAGGATGGGGACCCGGTGAGGCCGAGGGGACGGCAGGTCAACGGTGAGGTCAGCAGTATCCCCCGGCGCAGGGGGGTGGGGGACCCCTCGCTCCGCAGCACGACAGCACCTGGCAGCAGCAGGACAGGCGTGATGGCAGAGGGTTGGGAGCCGGGGCCAGCACTGGGTGACGGGGACGTGACCCCCGGGGGAGCCCCACAGCAAGAATGGAAGCCCGAGGAAGCCCTGATGACCGAGCTTTCGGAGCTGGTGCAGGAGGTGGTGAAGAGCAGCAGCTGGTGGGAACGGCACGGTGTGGACATCAGCATCCTTGCCTGCAGCTTCCTCCTGCTCCCGGCAGGTAACCTGGCTCAGCCCCCCCAAACCATGGCCAGGGAGGTCCCCGGGGGTCCCACTGCCTCCTCATGACTGCTTTGTGCTGGGAGCCTGTTGGCACAATAACACCTTTACCCCATGACTCTGCACACTCTGACCCCACAGCGGGTGACGATGACACCCGGGGTACAGCCTGGGGTGAGGGGACAGCGGTATCTGGGGTACAGCCTGGGCTGAGGGGATGGTGCCCAGGCAGATGTACACAGGACAGGACAGTGGGTGATGTGTCCCACCATGGGACAGGGAAACCATGGTGGTTTTCGTGGCAATGGCCCTGGCTGTGGTGGGTGCAGGGGAAAACTGTTGAGCGTGGGTCTCTGGTGGCATGGCTGGAAATCTGGGCCCTCCTCTTGCTGTTGAACTCCTGGGAATGCTGAAATCCTGGCAGAATAATGACACCAGTGGAACCCACATCCCAGAACTGAGGGGTGGGATCAGGCACCTGCAGCACTTGTTACCATCGAGGCTGGAAGTGGCCAAATCTTCAGCACAAGGGTGAGTGTGGCTGACCCAGTCATAAGGACGATGAGGAGGCAAACTCTGACTTGCATGGTTTAAATACCTGTAACTATGGCTGAAGAACAGGTTTAGGGCAGTAGCTGGCGTGTTTGGGTGTAGCAACACATCCAGCCTGGCTCAGAGGGCTGCAGGACATGTGCACGGCCGAGTTCCTGTCTGGTTGGTTTCTCCACAGGGTTCCTGTGCCTGCGTTCGGCCCAGGCCATCCCTTTCCTGGTGGGTGTCCTCACCCTTGGCGTGGTGCATCACACCCTGACCGTCAAGGGCAGCCACCTGGCTAGCCACAATGCCTTGACCGAGTCCAAGTCCTGGGGCAAAGTGTGGGCTGTCTTCTTCATTGAGGTGAGTGGGGAATGGTGCAGTGGTGGGGAATGTTCAGAATGGTGGGAAAGGTTTCTAGCGCTCAACTCTTAAAAGTTCATTTCCAGACTGGTTTGGGGTCTGTGGGGTGCAGAGCATCTCCCCATGGTGATTCACTATGGTTCCAGAGCATCTCCCTGGGTTCCTTCCCCACACAAGCCCAAGCCAAGCAGTGCCCAACCCTGGCACCACAACTTCTCTCTCTTCCCTCCCAGCTCTGCTCAGCTTTCACAGTTGAGCAGGCCACCTACAACCATGTGAAGATCCACCACGGTTACACCAACATCATCGGCCTGGGGGACTCCAGCACGTGGAAACTTCCTTTCCTGAACCGCTACGTTTACATGTTCATCGCGCCTCTGGCAGTGCCCATCCTGACCCCTCTGGTTGCACTTGGTACGTGTCCCAGGTGCCTTGGGACAGGGTGCTGGGTGTGGGAAGCTTGTGGCTGCCCAGGTATCACCCCACCCAAGGGTCCTGCTTTGTTTGGAGGCATCACATTAACTACACCAGCCCCTGGTGGGACACTGGGCTTCAGGAAAAGCAGCTGTGAAACCACATCTGCTGCATCTACTTTCTGCTGATGCTGAGAAAACACTTCACCTTTTACTGGATGTTGAAATCTCTGGCAAAAGCCATCATGAGCCTGAAGCACCCCAAATCCATTCTCCTTTAACTCAGATCTCTGGCCATAATGGGGTTCAGTGTCACATGTGGGTCTCAGGTTGACCAGAGCATCGTGCAGGGTGTTTGATGTCAATGTGTGGGGTGGAGGTTTGGGGGACTGAGGGGGCCAGACACAAAGAGCTTGGGCAGGAATGGTGGTGGCTCCAGGGAAATAATGGTGCCAGAAAACAATCAGGGAGAGGAGCCCAGAAAGCAATAAGAGGCTGGGGAAGCAAAGCCCTCCAGGCTGCATGACCCAGCTCTGGGCAGTGCCAAATGCACGGACAATGACTTGGCAAATTGTAAGAACTGAAGGTGCATCCGAATCCCGAGTGATGATGCATAGCTGGATCTGCTGCTTTGGGGAGGCTCTCAGACCCACACTCCAGCAGTTCTATAGGGTTTGGGCTAACCTGGAGGATGGGGAAGGTGAGTTCATGGGCTGGGCTATGGTGCTATTGTCACGCTGGGCAGCCTGACTGCTGGAGCAGCAGTGGTGGTAGGGAAACATCAACACCTCTCCCATGCACTGCCTCCTCTTCCTTGTGCAGATTTATTGAGGAACGTGGAGTGGAAAGCAGCTCTCCGGACCCTCTGCTGCATGTTTCTGGGGTTTTACTGCCATTACTGGCTCCTGCTCCACGTCTCAGGCTTCCAGTCACCGTGGTCTGCCCTGCTCTGCATGCTGCTTACCCGCTCCCTCCTGGCCCATCCCTACATCCATGTCAACATATTCCAGGTAGAGACCTGAAGCTTCAAGGTATTCCAACAGTGCTGGAGACTGGTGAACCACCACCCAGTGCTGGTGACAAAGCCCTGATGCTGCTGGCTGGAGCTTGTGTCACCTTGAGGCGAGTGGGTTCAGTTGTCACCTCCCTCGTGCTGATGTTGTCACCATAACAGGATCAGGCTGGTGGTGCTGGATGGAAAGTGGTGGCCCTTGGAAAATGTCAGGGCGGATGAGTGCAAAGGGTGTGAGGATGATGTCCTCTGCAGTGGTTGGCAGGATTGGGAGGGCTGATGTGTGTTCCAGGTGGTGTTACAGGCCCTGGG
This sequence comes from Chamaea fasciata, assembly GCF_029207755.1. Lineage (NCBI taxonomy): Eukaryota > Metazoa > Chordata > Aves > Passeriformes > Sylviidae > Chamaea > Chamaea fasciata. The sequence goes on along the minus strand of NW_027094104.1, from coordinate 6,822,095 downwards.
TGGGGAGATGCTGGTGGCTCTAAGTGGGGGTGTGTTGCGGAACAGAGTCTGCAAAGCTCCTTGGTGGCTCCCTGGACAGACAAACACAAGATGGAGTGACTTTAGCAACAAACCCAGCTCTGGGGCTGGCAGAGAGACCCCAAAATGTGGCTCTTCATGGCCACACACAGGCAGAGCTGTCATTGGCTCTGCTGGGAAGAGACTGGGGAGGTGACAGGTGCCACAGGGTGCCCACCCTGCCTCTCCCACAGCACATCGGCCTCCCCATGTTCACGGCTGACCGCAAACCCAAGCGGATCCACCTCATGAGCCTGGGTGTCCTCAACCTGCCCCGCAACGCCCTCCTGGACTGGTCCTTCGGCCACTCACTCATCAGCTGCCATGTGGAGCATCACCTCTTCCCCAGCCTCTCTGACAACATGTGCCTGAAGGTGAGATGACCCCACAGGGTGGCTGGGAGGTGACATGGGGATGAGACATCCACGTCCCCACCACCTCCCGGCCCCACTGCCACACCTGTCTGTGCTGCTCCTTCCCATGTTGGAAACTACTCACTGCTTTGCAACAGCCCCTAGCCAACCTCCTACCATCCCATTCCTGTTTCTCCTGGCTCCCTGCTCCTTCTCCTTGGTCCCAATTCCAGCCTGCAGCCTTCCAGCCGTCCAGGATCCTCCCAGTTATTTCATTGGGAAAGTATCCCCAGCATTGCACAGTCCAGTTTTTGGTTCAGACAGCATCCACACAAACATTCTGCCACTTTGGTCATGCCCTTACTTGCCGCTCTGAGGTGCAGGGTGTGTTCAGAATGTGGGCTCTGAGCATGGCCCCAGCTGGAGGGGATCCCAAGGCAGGTCCATACACTCCCCTTTAGCGCAGGATCACCACTCAACTACTGCTGTGCCCTTGTTTTCAGAGTCCTTTGCCTGAGCTCACAGGGCTGGCAGGACCTCCCTCCCCCAAAGAGGTGTTGGAGGGAAAGAGGTAATTAAGTCTGTGGCAACCTCCCAGTCCCATCACCGTGCTGGCTGTGTGGGCACGTGGGAATTTATGACGGGTGTGAACGATGAGCATTTGTGGCTGGCTCTCATTAGAAGCCTCATTAGGACATCTCTCCTAATTTGGAATCCTACAAAGGCATTTTGCCAGGGTGAACTCCCTGTGATGCTGCAATTGGAAACCATTTTCCTTTTAATATGCACAGCAAAGATACTACAGCTGATGCTGCCTGCTCCAGGCCAGCTTTGGGCATGTGGGATGGGTTTTCTGGGCACGTTCCAGGCATCTTGTGCAAACCCCAGGGCATCCTGCACAGCGGTGATGTTACCTTTGCCTTTGCAGATCAAACCCATTGTCTCCCAGTTCCTGAAGCAGAAGAAGCTGCCCTACAACGAGGACACCTACAGCTCCAGGCTCTGGCTTTTCCTGCAGAGATACGAGGAGCTGATGGTCCATGCTCCCCCCATAACGGAGCTGGTGGGCATTCAGTGAGGACGGCAGGGGCCGCAGCACTCGGGGGGCTGTTTCCCCCAGGGACATTCAGAGGGATGGCTTTAGCAGGACCAACACCTCCGTGAAGTCACGGTGTAGGAAACATCCCTCCCTGAAGTCTTGCTTTTGGCTAGAAAATGGTGCACAGAGCCACTGCAGGGGGAGAGCCAGGTGGTGCAACACCAGGGACAGAAAAACTGGGGTCCCCCCACAGTTAATCCCAGCCAGGGCTTAGTTTTATCCACTCTGCTTTCACACTTGGGGAGAGGACCCCCCCCCCCCCAAATCTGTGGGGGATGCGGCACCACATCCAGGACATCTGGAACTGAGAAGCACCAGGATCTGTAGGATGTAGCTGCAGCTGTGTGGTCGTGGTCTCAGGGAAGGGGTGGATGGTGGGGAGGGGGTTGTGTCACTGCTGCTTGTGCTTTGCCTGACTTTGGGCTAAATCAGTCCCTTCTGGAAACAAAGATTTGGCAAATTCAGCCTTAACGCTTTGGGGTGCATTTCCTCAATCATTGGGTTTTGTTGCTGGAGGAAGTCTTGCTGGTATCCCATGGTGCCCAGGGTAGGACTGGGGGAAAGACCCTCACCCCATGGGGGATGTCTGTGTTGGGGTGCCAGCGGTGACCCCAGACCTGGTCGTTGCTATGGCAAGAATTTATCAAGGGAATTATCTGCCAGAGGCAGGTGTCCAGGGCTTGGGAGACTTTTCCCTGTTTAGGGAGAGTGAACTCTGCCCCCTGTGCTGCTGCCAGGGGATGGGATGCTCACGTGGCCAGTTCCAGCCCCTCTGGGAAGCTGTGTCGAGCTTTACCAGGGTGCTCTGCTGTCCCAGACCTGCAACGCCAATGACAAAGTCCACCCCAGTGTCATGGTGGGCAGCTGGCAGCAGAAAGGGCAGATGGCCAAACCGGGACCAGTGTGGCTTTGTTCTGGGCATGGGGTTTTGCTCCCTGGTTTGAGTTTTCCTCCCATCTGGGCTGGACCCTCGCAGTGCCACGTTGTGGATTTATAAGGCTTCACAGGCACATGTGTCCCAAGGCACAGGGATGCTCTGCCCTGGTCCTGGCCTGTGGCAGGGTGACTGTTGCAGCAGACAATCTATGGTGTTTTACTCTGCTCCTCCTCCACCAAGTCCAGGAGCATCCTCAGATGCACTGGAGAAGTGTCCCTGTGATGTGAGGCGGGAGTGGGATGGCCATGGCATCCCTGTGCAGATGATCCAGACTCAGGACAAGGGAGAGTGGCCCTGGATCCATCCAACGTGACCCGTTTGGCATCAGAAATGTTGAATCATTGATTTATCCTGGGCTGGGGCCCGGGGGCTGCTGATGCACTGGTCTGGTGCCATTGCCACCTCTATCCAGGCCCATGTGGGTCATTGATCCAGGACATTAGGAAACACCCAGAGGACAAATTCCCATCCTTTGAGCAGGGGTTAGGCTGGGTCAGTAGGTGGGGGAGCAGCTGAAGGGATATGGCCGGAGCAAATGTCCTGAATGCTCCGGGGGGTCAAAGATCCTCCCCAGTACTGCCCCCCACCCCAATTCATCTCTCAGTTGAGCATCAGAGATAGATAAATGTGACAAATCATTGGCATTCCCAGCTCCATCGAGGGGGTGAGGGAGCATTAGAGGTGCTTTTGGTTCAGGCAGGGTAGTCATAATCTCACATGTTCCTGTTTGTGGGCACAAAATGCTCTTTTGCCCTCTCCTGCTGCAAAGAGATCAGCCCCAAAATGTTCCCAAGCACTGGTCGGACCAACAGTCTTTTTCCCAGCTGGATTTTATGGATGTTGTTTAAAGCAATGCCATCTGAAGGGAAGTGTTTGCAGGTCCCTCAGCCTCCAGGAGACGGCCTGTGATTTGGGAAATAGGTGGATTATTCTCTGCCAGAACTGGTGGATACAGAAGTTAATGGGGGAAAGGGAGAGTTCTGGGAAAAAAGGAGGATTCTGACTCCTGTGCTTGGAACCCTCCAAATTTAAACCAAGTGCTTTTGTGGATGACCTCTATGGTGATATTTGGAGCCTCCAGCCTTGCATCAATCAAACCCATTATTGCTGTGCTGACCTGAGGATGAGGGTTTGGAGCTGTTGGAATTCCTGGTCCTCGCCACAACCCCTCTGAAGGAGTGGGTGCAGAAGGAGGCACAGAGCCAGCTGCCATTCTCAGTGCGCCTTTACAGAAAGCCATCAACTCATTTCCAAGAGCTGGAGAGAAAGTGTGTTGGTTTTACGATCCATATTACAACCGGCTCCCGGCTGTAAACTCCTCATGGTCGTAATTGCATTTAAAAAGCCCCGTCAAGCACTCGCCTGCGTGCTCTGGCATCTGGCCAACTTTTAAATGTCTGCCAGGCCCTGTGAGATGATTTTTCTGGCCGGTGTGTTGTGCAGGGGCTGAGCCAAGATGAGATGTGGTGCTCCTGCATGGGAGGTGTGACATCCGCATTTGAAATGCGCTGAGTGATGGGGATGAAGGAGGAAATAAAGCAGAGACCATGGGGACGCTGGGGCAGGAGTTCTGTCAGCATCATTTATCCACTCTGTCTGGCGTTATTGTTTTACCCTTTATCGAAGGACGCTGGGGGTTTCTCCGGGCAACAGGGTAGGTTGTGCAGCGCATGGTTAATATCAAACTGCGCTTCGCTTTCCGGGGTAGACCTCAGCAGCTGGTCGCCTTTTGGGCGATAAAGGGGCGCAGGCAATTAGCAGCATCAGCGATGATGGTGCTGCGAGAACGCGCCGGGTACCGCGGGCGTCTCACCATAGAGAGCGGCGGTGGGAACGGGCCGCCAGACGGCTCCTCCTTCCTCCCCTCTCTATGGTATCTCCCCTCGCTTCCGGTCAGCCGTGGTGGAAACGGCGAGTTGCCATTGGCTGTCGGTGCGGGGGCGGGGCCAGGCCGTGGCGGTGGGAGGGGTTATTCTAAGCAAGGCGCTGTCTCGCCCCACGATTGGTGGGCGAGGAGGAGGGGCGGGAGCGGGGCGGTGAGGGGCGGGGCCCGGCGGCGGCAGCGGAACCGGGCCCGGGGGGCACACGTGTCCGGCGGGGACCGGGACAGCACCGGGACAACCCGGGGAGCCGGGGCTGTGGGCCCGAGGGGCTGCGAAAACCGCGCCCCGCAGGCCCGTGCTCGGCCCCTGGGGCTGTGAGAGGCGCGGGGCCCCCGGCACCCCGTGCGCGGGGTCGGGGGTCTCGGTTCTGGCGCTCTGGAGCGGTTGACACCCCGCCGGCCCCGGCCCGGCCGGCAGCGCCAAGGCCGCTGTCCGTGACCTCGGGGCGCTCCCGCCTCCCCGGGTGCGCTACATAAACCCCGGCCCCGCTCCGCTCCGCTGCGGCGATGGCCGGCGCGGGGGGACGAGCCCCGCTGGGTGGGTGCCGGGCTCCGGGGAGGGGCTGTGCCGCCCCTGGCAGGTGGCGGCTCCTGTGGCTTCACGCCCTGCCTGTCGTTCTCCCCTGCAGGTCTGCGGCGGTGGCTGTCCTCGCCTGCCCCGGCGCCTCGGGTCTGCGTGGTGGGCAGCGGCCCCGCCGGCTTCTACACGGCTCAGCACATCCTCAAGGTACCGGGATGGGGTCTGGCCGCAGGGGAGGGCAGGGACCTGCCCGTCGAGGGAGGCATCTCTGCGCTGCCTGGCTCTCAGCAGGTTCTGCGGTTGTTTACTGGGCTCCTGGCTCCGCTCCAGCCAGGGCGGTGTTGTTGGGGGGCTTCTTGGGGCAGCCCAGACCCCACAAAGCCCTCCTGGGCCTCTGGTTGGGGTAGGTACTGCTGCCTTCATCCCTGCCTGCCCCTGGGCCGTCCATTCAGGACTTAGGTTGGTTGCTGTGAGTTCATCTCAATTGATTTTTCTAGAATCAGATAATCAGTAGGAATCTGCCTTGCTCAAAGCTGTTGTCACCCAGCAGGAATGACATTAACTGTGTGCTGGAAGTGAATGTGTGGGACCTGCTCTCCTCCCTCTTCCTTCCCCAGCAGAATTAAAATACGTGATGCTTTACCTCGTGTCGGCAAATCTCAGTGCTCTGCGTGGTCAGGTCTGTTGGGAAATGAGACCTGAACACAGAACTGGGCTGCTGGCACCCTCCAGAGATACAGCAGCTTAACACCGTCATTAAACCGAACTGTGTTGTCCCTGGATGTGTTGGAAAATAGCTGTTACTAAGCCTCAGGGACGAATTTCAGGGCTGCTTAATCTCGGGAAGAGGCTGGCTCAAAAATACAAGATAACAAAAGCCTTGCAGCCAAACATCTGTCTAAGGCTCTGACCCTGAGGGTGACTCAGCCCAGGCCATCTCAGGGCTTGGGGCATCTCTGCTGGGGACTGGGGGATGTCTGGCAGGTTCCCCAGCACCCAGGATGCGGCACTGGCTGCTTCCTCGATGGCATGGGGGCTCTCTGGCCCCCCAGGTATTGGATACCCACCAGGTCAGTGTGGGAAAGGAGCTCAGGACTGGGTGGGGAGGTGGAGCCCCACAAAATGGACTTGATGGTGGTTGGGGTCACTCTGTGCTACATCTTGTGGTCTGAGCTGGCAGCAGCAGCTGCAGCATCATCCTACTCATGGGAAAGTCTGGAGGAGGCTGTTTCTGGCTTGCTGCAGCCCATCCTCCTGCCCTGTATTTCCCCCAGCTGCAGACGAGTGTTGCTAGGCTCCTGTGACCTTTCTGTCCTCATCTCCACTGTGACTTTGTTCTCCCACAGCACCATGGCGGGGCCCTGGTGGACATCTACGAGAAGCTGCCTGTTCCCTTTGGGCTTGTCCGTTTTGGAGTGGCCCCAGACCACCCTGAGGTGAAGGTTGGTGCTGGCTCCCTGCCCTTCCTTGTGTGGTTGACAGTGGTGGGCACAGCTGAGGTGGTCTCTGTCCTTCCTGGTGCCTCAGGGTCTCTGTGACATGGAACTGTCACACCAGAGAGGTCCAGATCCCCTCCTTTGTCCACGCTCAGGCCACGGATGGGTGACATGGGACACCTGGCATTAGGGCTCTGCACAGCGGGTCAGAACCAGGGGCTTGTGATGGGAAGTGCTGCTCGTGGTGCTGGTCAGCCTAGCCTAGAGCAAGGCCAAGGAGCATGGATGGGTTTCTTTGTCCCTGGGCACTTTATGCCAGCAAGATCTCACCTGCTCATTGCTGCTGCTGTTTGCCCCTTCATCAGTACCAATTCTGGGAGCACACAGATCTCCTCCTGGGGGTCGTGGAGGTGGGCTCTAGGTACTCTCCTGGGCAAGGAAAAGTTAAAGCAAGGGTTTCCCAACCATTTACTTTTGCCTGGTAGTGAGTATCTGCTATATCTGAGCTGGGGTGGAGGTGGTTGGAAGTGTAGGACACAGGAGATCCAGACACAGCAATGTCTTGCAATGGTTCTGCTAATCCCTGGAGATCCTAAGACAAAAATGCCTGGATCCCTTTGTGTGTGAGGGGGTGAACAGACATACTGCAGACACTGCCCCAGCTGTTATGGTGGGATCTGTCCTGTCCCCAGGCTGAGTCCATCTGGAGCTGCAGGGGTGGGAGTGGTGGTTTTGCTATGTAGCCCTGATCACTTAGAAGAAAAAGGTCTGGATGCCGTCCTGCCCTGCATCCTCTCTTGAGGAAGTGGCTTTCCGGAAGGGTTGAAATGAGATCCTGGCAGAGGGGGCCAGGTGGGTTGCAAGCCCCACTTTTGGGAAGGAATTTTCCCCTGCAGTGGGGTTTGTTCTGAGGGTCTGAATGTACTGGAAAGGTCCTGTCCTCCCCAGGTGGGTGCAAAATATGGATTTTCCTTTCACGAAGGGTGGTGGAGAGAGTGCCAAGTCACAGCTGTGCTTATCTCCCTGTGCGTTATCTCTGGCTGTTGGTAGATAAGAGTCTCAGAATAACTTGCCTGGGATGAGGCAGGGAAGCATCTCAAGGCTGGAGGGGACGGGCACAGGGCTCTCCTGTCAGCAGCAGGCCTTGGCCCTGGCTGTGGGATGTAACTCCAGGTCTGTGATCTCTGCAGAATGTGATCAACACCTTCACGCAGACGGCGCACTCGGAGCGCTGCGCCTACTACGGGAATGTCACTGTGGGGAGGGACGTGACAGTGCCGGAGCTGCAGCAGGCGTACCACGCCGTGGTGCTGGTGGGTACCCACAGCCTTGGTGCCCCCGGAGTCCTGGGGAAGGTCTGCAGGGTTATTCTCCACTGGGATCTTGGGGAGAGTGTTTGGGTGAGGTGATTCTGGGTGCCTTGTTACCATGGGAAACTCTTCCCAGCCTTGGGACAGCTCAGATGCTCCAAGGCTTGTCCAAAGCCCTTGCAGGGGGCATGTGCTGGAGCTTGGCATCAAGTGCAGGTCTCTGAAACCTCTCCCTGTGCTGGCCAATGCTTATTTTAGCCTGCCGTGGGTTTGTCCTCGCTGCTCAGTCCTCAGCTTGTCATGCTCTGCCTTGGACCAAGAACGTCAAATTTGGCTCTGGAGCCGAGGATGATGAGGTGGATGAAGCCCCTGTGCTTGGGCTGTGTTTAGCCCTTCTGTTGAGTATCACAGCCATGCAGTGACCCTGGCAGCAGCTGGACAGGGAGATTCATGTTTTGGTGTCAAACCCTGCACATAGTGACATCTCTGACTGTGTCTGCTCCCTCCTCAGAGTTATGGTGCTGAAGACAACCGTGTCCTGGGGATCCCAGGGGAGAACCTTCCTGGTGTTTACACAGCCCGAGCCTTTGTGGGCTGGTACAACGGGCTGCCCGAGAACCGGGACGTGAGTACAGCCCTGTGCTTCTCTGCCCTTCCTCCCATCCTTCTTCCCATCCCAATGCAGGCTGTCAGCTCCAGATTAAGTCCTGAAAGGCCTGCAATTGGAAAAGATTAGCAGGAGCCATGTTAAATCCTTCTTAGATGGTAGAAATGTGAACAATTTGCACATCAGTGAGAGTGGATTAGCTGCCTCTGCACGTTGGCAGCACATTTTGGCAGGGCCAGATGGGAACCTGTAGGGGTGATGCCCTGCTTCCTGAGGAGGCTTTTTGGCCAAAACAGCTCCTGCTCCTAGGAGAGCAGGAGAGGTGGGAAGAGGGATCGTCTGGGGTGCCTGGAGCAGCTGTGTTGCTGTGTCTGCTTGGGGGGGAGGCTGGTGTGGAGTTTCCCAATCTGCATCTCCTCTTTTAGGGGCAGAGCAGGGTGGAAGGGAGTTTGGGTGGTAGGAGCAGGTCTGAAGGGCTGGACATTGTGGAGGCCATGTGGATTCAGTCACAGCTGGCTCTCTCCCCACAGCTGAAGCCTGACCTGAGCTGTGAGACAGCGCTGATTCTGGGTCATGGCAACGTGGCACTGGACATTGCCCGGATCCTGCTGTCCCCACTGCAGCTCCTCAGGGTGAGTGATGGGTGCTCTGCATCATGAGGACAGCCCAGGCCCCAAATTCCCTCCCTGCTGGGTGTCTGCTGGCTCCCACCCAGCTTAGTTAAAACCTCAGACTCCTCTGTCTTCGGGATCTTTCCCCAGGGAAGGCTGCTGCCTGTCGGGTGCACCCGTGGATTCACAGTCTGTAGGGAGTGATCCAAGGCTGTGGCCATGACTTGGGTGATGCTGCCAAACCCTCTGGATTGCTCTGCTGGCATCCATAAAGCTGGAAATGGAGCATCATCCTTTGCTTTCCTATGAGAAGCAAAAGAGGAGCCAATTTCCCTCTTCTGCCACCAAACCAGAAACTTCTGTTAGGGTTTATCTTTTTCTACTAGAGCTGAGGGCAGCAGCCTGGTTTCAGCTGGTGGCACTGGGCAGACTGGTGGACCTCATCCCTACAGACATCTGGGAGCTGGTGTGCACCAGCTGCTCCATACAGCTGCTGCCCCAGATGTTGGCAGCAAAGGCTTTCCCTCTGGGAGAAGTGCCATGAGGTTTGTTACAGCTGTGCAACAACTTCCTGTATTAATATCTAAATTAAAATTTTAAAAAAACCCCAAACTTGAAGGCACTGCCAACCCGTGACTAAAGCCAGCTGGGAGCAGTGCTGCAAAAGACATGGCACTGGTACGAGTGCCAGGGTGGGCAGGTAGTTCCCTGATAGGAATATTGGTCTGGAATGGTTTATCCTGGTTACCTTGTGTCTCTCCCATCGTGTTTTCTCTGGAAAACATCATGCAGTCTAGATAAACACATGATTGAAACAGAGCACAGGATTTCTGTGAGGTGCCAACACCAGGGTGAGGCCTGGCCGTGCTTGTGCTTGTGCTGGAGCTGCCTGGGGCAGGCAGGTGGTGATTTGAGCTGTGGTTTGCAGCAGGTTTCATCCAGAGCCTGTATATCCTGAGCTGGGAAGTTCCCCAACAGCATCTGCAGGCGCCTCAGAATGGAGCTCCCTGGAAGGCTTTGCTCTGTTAGCCCCAAGGTGAACCTGCTGGGTGGATCCCCCGAGGCAGTCACGGGGTGCTGGCTCGTTACCTCTGGTGCATTATGGCCTCGGAAAGAACATTCGGTGATGAGGGACCAGCTGTGCAAATAGCTCTGTGCAAAGGGAGATGACTTGCTTCCCGTCCTCACCCAGGCTCTCTGCATGCACAGCCAGCTTTTCTGCTGATTTTTCACCTTCAGAGGCTGCGCCTTCCCCCCAGCTCCCTCCAGATCTGCCCTCGTCCCACTCTGCCGTCTCTGTTTTGCAGAAGACAGACATCACTGACAGCTCCCTGGCAGCTCTTGCCTGCAGCAAGGTGAAGCGTGTCTGGCTGGTTGGGAGGAGGGGACCTCTCCAAGTCGCTTTCACCATCAAGGTGAGGCTGGAGGTGCTGCTGTTTCCCAGAGCTGAGCCCCAAACTGCCTGTCCCTGGTGGTTTGGGGGTGAGTGTGGATCCCAGGCATCCTCCTTCCTGCACGCATTTCCTGGCTCCTAGGGATCTGGGGCTGTCCTCTCTTAGCTGGAGGTAACATTTTCCTGCCCACAATTCCCAGGAGCTGCGGGAGATGATAAACTTGCCTGGTGCCAGACCTGTCCTGGACCCTGCCGACTTCACGGGCCTCGAAAGTGCTGTCAAAGGTGAGGGAAGTCTGTCATGCTCCTCCAGACAGGGACTCACCTTGGCAGGCGAGCAACCAGGAGTGATCTGCAGGTGCCCAGAGTGTACATCAGAGAAACTCCTGTCCTGCACTTAATGCCTGGCTCGTGAAGGCTCAGTTACCATGGTGTGTCACGTCCTCAGAGTGCCAGGAGGCACCAAGACAAGTGCAGCCACTCAGTGCTTACCTTACAGTCTGAGTGATGAGGGCAGGAGACTCAGGAGGGCTGAGGGAACCTTGCAGGGGAGATCCCAAGGCTGTTGATTTAAGTGCTTTCTGTAGACTTCAAAAGAAAACACAGAGTTCAAGGGTGTCCAGAGACCTGCTCTTCTCCACAGGCTGCTGCCTCCAAGCACCAGCAAGACAGGAAACTGCAGACTTTGATTTGTGTGTCCCACTGGCCTCAAGCCTCAGGAGGTCTCCTGGTCACTTTGGCTTGCAGTTTGTCATCTCAAAGGTGTCGGGCTCCCACTGACATGACAGACTCACATACTGACACTGCCCTGACATGGCCTTGGCCCAGTGCTGTGTCCCAAGGGGCTTTTGCTGATTCCTGTTGTGAATCTTTTCCTAGATGCTCCCAGGCCCAGGAAGCGACTGACTGAGCTGATGATCAAAACAGCCCTGGAGAAGCCAGTGGAGATGCAGGCAGCAGCAGCAGGGGCAGCAGCCCCCCGGGAGTGGGGGCTGAAGTTCCAGCGCAGCCCCCAGGAAGTGCTGCCCAGTGCTGATGGGAGGAGGGCGAGGGGCATCCGCTTGGCCCTGACCTGCCTGGAGGTACTGGGGGGCTGGTGTGGCCCTGGGAGGCTGGGATGGAGCAGGACACTGTTGCATCCCTTGGGAATCTCTCCAAAGACAGCTCTGTGTTCCCTGTCTGGCTGGAGTGGCCTCTGGCAGGCTCTCAGGGAATCTGGTACAAAAGAGCTTCTGGTACCACTAAGAGTTTTTCCAAAGGGAGCTCTTTCCCTGATCCTGTTGCAGAATGGCCTTTAGCAAATACCCAGGGGGCAAAGATGCCCAAGGGGACTGGAGGGAGCTGTTGCTCTGCAGTGGTGTCTGGTGGTCAGCAGCCTTTTCCTCCCTCTCTCAGGGCTCGGGTGACTCTGCCAAAGCCATTCCCACCGGAGATGTGGAGGAGCTGGAGTGTGGGCTGGTGCTCAGCAGCATTGGCTACCGGAGCCTGCCGCTGGACCCGGCTGTGCCCTTCGACAGCCAGCGTGGAGTCATCCCCAACAGCTCCGGCAGAGTGGAGGGTGTCCCAGGTCTGTATCCCCAGGGATTTGCATGGACATGTGAGCACAGCTGGGGGCTTTGGGGTGGGAGGTTCATTCATCAAGAGCATGGATATTGTTCACCTTGGAGAGTGGAAACTGAGGAAATGAGATGCCTCTGTCAGCGGTTAAATGCTGGCCAGACTCCATCACTTTTTAAGGTTGTCTGGTTTAGCATGGGGGTTTTACTGCATCCTGTTACTAAAATGACAAGGCCCACGCAGCTGCACAAGTGCAGATCTGTACATACACAAATTCCTGCCACAGCACTGTCTAAGGACCTGTTCACACCACCAAGGTGGGGAACAGGGCAAGGACTTGCAGCCACAAGGGTCTGAGGCCACGTGCTGACCCGAGCCTTGCTGCTCCATGTGCCCCTCCAGGTGTGTACTGCAGCGGGTGGGTGAAGAGAGGACCCACAGGCGTCATCATCACCACCATGAACGACAGCTTTGACACTGCCCAGTCGGTGCTGGAGGATCTCCAGGGAGGTGTGCTGGATATATCCCCCTCCAGAGAAGGCTTTGGGCTCGTGGAGAGCATCCTGCGCAGCCGAGGTCAGTGTGAGGCTCGGTAGCAGCCAGCAGGAGGGTTCAATGCAGCCAAACTCCTCTTGGATCTGTGAGGGAGGAGAGTCTGAACCATGGGAATGGATTTTTCTGCTTTTTTGATGTTCCAAAGCCCAGGGAGAACAGGACTTGAATTCTTTCAAATATCTGTGTCATTGCTGAGGTTAATGACCACTTTCTGGGAAGGGCCATTAAAAGCAGCACAGACCTTGGGTAAAATGTCACTGTCAGCTGCCGAGACAGTGAGCTATTGCTCTTGAGTGGTTTTCCTAGTAATCCTTCCAAGCAAGTTAGGGGAAAGATTAAAATGCCCAGGAGAGTAATTTGCTGTAGCTGTGTTTAAAGACATTCAATTAAAGTGTGTGTGTGTGTTTTGCCTCTTAAACTGTCTGAGGTTTAACAGTGAACTGGAAGCATTTTGTCCTGAGGTGGTTTGTGCTCGCTGCTGTTACGGCTCGCAAAGGTCTGACTGATCCGAGCCGACTGGAACCTGCCACCCCTCTCCTTGTGGTGTTAGAAATTATTTCTCCTTCGCAAGGCTGAGCTCTGACACCGTGTCGGAAGAGGGCAGCTTTGCTGCCACATCAGGGCTCTGCCAATGGGGAGGTGAGGCTGAACTTGTTCTTACTTGGTTAAGTTCTCTCTCCTGTCTCCCACCATCACCCCAGGGGTCCGTCCTGTTTCCTTCTCCGACTGGGAGAAGATTGATGCTGCTGAAGTGGCAAGAGGCAAAGCTGCTGGCAAACCCCGGGAGAAGATCGTGGATCCTGCGGAGATGCTGCAGATCATTGGTCACTAAAGGAGCAGTGGTGGGAATGTGGCACTGCTCCAGTGGCACCATCCTGAGGCAACACCAGTGGGTCAGAGCAGAGACTGGGAGCACAGGGCTTGTGTCTGGGGCTGGTGGTGGCTCTGGAGGGGTGTGTGACACTGGAGCCTCTCTGGTATCAATGAACTCTGGGTTCCTGAAGTCTCAAGACCTGAGGCTGCTGGCTGGCCCCACATCCCTGCAGTCAGCTGCCATTCCCTGGGGGTGATTCTTGTCTGTCCTGGAAATACTAATGAGCCATGCAGTGCAGGTGAGGGGAGGTGTGTGTGCACCTGGGAGACTCCTGGCCAGTCATTTTCCCACAGCAAGTCGCATGGGGAAGCTTCCCTGTGTCTGGCTGCCTCCCCTTTAAGCCAGAAGCCAAATGGCTTTGCTGCCTTGTCATGCCAGAGCAGGCATCTTTTAATAATGATTGTTTTTTTAAATAAACCCTTCCAGGGAAGCCAAAATGGACCTGCAACTTGAGTCTGGTTTCTTTGTCTGCCACTGCCTTAACCTCGGAGCAGCCCCCAAAGTGTGGCAGCTCCTGCGACATCTCAAGGCAAGGCAGTTCCAGGTGCTCTCCACTTGTGAGCTCTACGCAAGCAGAAAAGGGCATTAATTTGCCTTCTGCTTCCCACAGTTAAATCCCAGCAGAGCCTGGGTTCTGTTTTATGGGGTAGATTGGGATAACAAGCATGTAATTGCCTTGTTCCAGATCATGAGGGATCCTGTGTCCATCGGTACCTGCCGGTGCTGACTGGTCCAAGCAGTGCCTTGAGCTCTTTCACTGGTGGGGTTATTGGTTTTTTTTTTGGCCTGTGTGTTTTGAAGCTTATTAAATGCTTCTCTTAGCCCAGATTGCCTATGGTGACGGTGTCAGGTTTTAAGCCAGATTACAAGCCGTGAGCTGCAATCTCCTCTTTATCCGTGGCGCAGGGGCAGCGTCAGCAGGGCCCCTTCCCTCACTGTCCCCGACCCCCCCGTGCTCCCTGCCAGAGCTCTGCAGGATCGCCACCCCTCCTCCCCGGCCTGTGGAAATGGTGACAGTGGCAGTGGCTCTGTGATGGAGGCAGAGGGGAAATCGAGCTCGGGACTTGCCCACAGGGCACTGTTCTCCCACCTCATCTCTGTCTCGACTCAAGGAAGGGAGATCTCTGACTTCTCCCGATTTTTCCCCTTTTCCCCTCCCATCTTTTTCTATTTAAATCTCATTTGAAAGCTCATTAAGATACTCAGGAAATGTGATAATGGGAACTCGTACTCAAACGAGCAATAAAGCTTTTGTGGAACAGCTGTTTGTGTGATGTGGCTCTCCTTACGTCTTGTGGCTGATGCAGTCCTGATGCTGAACTCTCGAACAGGAGATTACATCAATGCTGGGTTCCGAGGTGAATCAGAGCTTTGGGAAGGGGGGCGAGGGGGGCTGCACCTACCACGGGGAGCAGCAGTTCAGGTTGGCAGCCCAGCCAGGAATGTGACGCCACAGGGGTTGTGGTGGCTGCATCAAATCTGAAGGTTTTGGGAAGAGAGGAGATGGATCCTCCCCAGGATTTTCTTCCACATCGCCTTGAAGGTTGATGCCAGAGTGCTTCTGTAGCTGTGGTAAAGGCCACTGTGCTTGTGCTGAGCCTGGCACATGGTTGTTCCCAAACTGAGGATGCTTCAGGGTAGTTTTTGGGCTGTGATAACAGATTAACAGGAGTGTCTGTCCTTGCTGAGCTCAGTGACTTTGCTCAACCCTCAACTTGGCCAAGGCCCTGGGGTTAATGCTGGTCTGTAGGAAAACCATGGGATGATGAAGGTCAATGAAGGGCAGGGACAGGGGACTGAGCCTCACGGGCAGAGGGAGCATGGTTACAATCATGTAAATTCTTACTCAACACTTCCAGCTCCGTTTCCTCTGCTGCCTACGCCCCCAAGCCCCTGCCCCCTGTCCCGGTTTCTTCTGCTTCCCCCTCGCTGTCCCCGCCCTCCATCCTCCTCGGGGCGCTGGGATGCCTCCAGCACAGGCGAGGTCCGTGTCCCCAGCCGCCGGGTCGTTAGGTGGCGCTGGGAGCCCGTAGCGGGGAGCGGAGGGGCCGGGCGGGATGGGGGGTCCCAGCGCTCCTGGTGCCCGCCGGGGCTCCGGGCAGCCCGGGGTGCCCCCGCAGGTTTCCGCCCGCATTCGGGTTCTGCTTTTAGGCATGAATAGCCTTGTGTTTGCCGCAGGTGTGTCCTCACCGCGGAGGTGCAAGAGGGCAGCCCGGCTGGGCAGCCATCCCCTTGCCTTCCGCTCTCCTGAACTGCCACAGGAGCAGCTCCAAGGCCATTTTCTGAAGCAGGTGAGGAGCTGGGGAGGCGATGCTGTGAGTGACACCCGTCTGCTGTTGGAAAGACGCCTGAAACACTGAAAGTCGTCGCTGCCAGCTCTGCATGTGGATTGCCCTGCTTGGATGAGTTATGGCTCAGCTTAGCTTTAATGAGGCTGCACAAAGCTGCTGGAGGTCAGCATGTGGTGAGCGATGGCCTGGAGAGTGGCCGGACACGGCTCCCTGCTCCACGCTCTCCTTGCTGTCTCCTGTGTGCTTCTCTGCAAGGCAGCTGGGCTGGCGTGGGGCCGAGCTTGTCACACTGTGGGCTGATGGCATGGTTCCATTTGGGTCTTTGCAACTTCTTCTTGCTGCTTTGCACTGCCGTGCCTCAGTTTCCCAGTCTGAAGACTGTCCAGGCAATCTCTTTGGGCCTGTGGGCTGCTCGTGGGCTCCTGCCTTGGAGGAGCAGGTCTGACACATCCCAGAAGCTCTTGTTGATACTTCATTTTCCAATCACTCCCAGAAGACAAGTGCAGATCTCTCACTGACTTTGCTAGCTGACTGCCTGCTGAAGTTGGCCTTTTCCAATGAGCATTTAGAGCCCACAAAGCAGGAGGTTTCCTGCGCTCTGGAATAAGGGAAAAACCAGCTTGAGTTGGATCTCTGGCCTGGCACTGAGAAGCTGTGTTGCTGTTAAAAAGCCAGCTCACTCGACCAGAAAAATGGTTGAAAAGTCTTTTCCCCGGCGTGGCTAATACACAATTTTCCAGCCCCATCCCCGGAGCTGGCGTGGTGCAGAGGCGGTGTCCGGCCCTACGCCGGCCCCTCGCCGCATGAATCTCCAAATTGCGGCACCCGCTGCCGGAGCCTGGGGGAGCCCGTCTGCGCCGGGGCCTCGCCGGGAACAGATGGCTCCAGAGAGTGCTGACTTCAGCGCCTTGGCCGAGCACAGCTCCGGCCCCTGCCTCAACCCACCCTCACTGCCTGCTCTCCCAGGCACATCCCTCATACGCTCTTCCCCTCCAGATCCATCCCCGCTCCTGGGTAGGGATGGAGAACATGTTGGCTTACCAAGCTCCGGGGTCATTGGAGTGGGATACCAGCCCCACTGTGCCCACGAAGCCACTGCACTCAAGGGAAAACATCATCCCTTCTCCCAGAGGACCCCAAGCACGTCCTTGACTCCAGACCCACCACAGGCTCATGGTTTTCATGCCCAGTCTAACAGATCCAACCTTGCCAGGGTTCTGCACTTGCCAAAGTCTTGCTCATGGTTGAAGGGTTGTGCAGGGTCAGGTAGTGGTGCTGCAACTCCAGATGTTTTCCCTCTGCTTGGGATGAATGACTTTGGAAATTGGGACAGCATGAGCCCATTTCCCAAGGTCAAAAGAGGAACAGAGGTGTAGGAGATGCAAACTCCAAGCAGCTGTTTCCAGGAGTTATTTAGGGATACAACAGCGGCAAATGAAGTTGTTGGCGGATGATGGCTGGTTATGCCCCAGAAAGAAGTGATTTCCTTCCTTCCTTCCTCGGAAATTTCCATTTCCAGCAGCTTTGTCTGCCTCATCCCCAACCTCTGGGGCAGCTCTGCAGGCACAAGCCACATCAGGGGGAGGAATTATCCCTGCAGGGATAAAACCATCCCTGTTTATTTTTTGCTCCCTTAATTACAGTGAGGGTAGGACGTGGTGGCAGCAGAGGGGAGCTGTGCCAGATTGGAGCTGCACCGGATCCGTGCCAGGCATGCACCGTGCACAGCACCATCCCCGTGACTTCTCTCCCACCTTTCTCCTTGCTCCACTCTCTGCCTTGATTACTTTTATGGCTCCTGGGATCCAAGATACCAGCCACCTCCATGTGACTATTTAAGCACTGAAGCCCTGAATTCTCTGGGGGATGGAGCAGGTGAGGGAGGTGGGGAAGGAAGGGTGGCCCTGTCAGCTTAAGGTGGCATAGAGTGGAGGAAGATGATCAACACCTATGTTTACATCCTAAGTGAGACCCAACAGGACAGGAACAGGAATAGGAGCACCTGGGCTCAGACCTTCTTAATTTCTGGCCAGACTTCTTTGGAAGGAGAGGTTGGCAGCCAACAGGAAGCATTGGGATGGATGCAGGACTGGGATGAGTGCAGGGCAGGGAATGGGTGTAGGTCCGTGGCCAAGTCTCACGTGTCACAAGTGTCACCTGCAAGACTCAGCTCTGGTAGAGGGACCTGTGGGCATCTGATGTCAGATGCCATTAGTGGGATGCAGATGCCTGTGGGGACAGCCCAAGAGGGCTGTGTCACTCAGATGCCACCCTACCTTTCCAGGGACAGCTCTGGCTTTGTGCTGGCAGTGCACAGATGCGGGTCCTCTCCTTCCCCAAGTCCTGGTCTAGGAGCCACATAGGTTAGAAACCTTACACTGGTCTTCTCCCAGGAACAGGAGGCTGATGCTGGGGTTTGCCTTGCAGAGCTGGAGATGCCAGAGCCTTGGTGTGCTGCTCTCCTGGCTGGGGATGGGTGCTTTGAATAAGGTCTGAGGTGCAGGTTTATGCTGGAGGTGGGGGCTCCCAGGGGCTCTGCAAGGCTGGAGTTCTGGGGGAACCAGAATGGAGGGGGCTGGGGCAGGATGTGGGGCTTTACCCCAGTTTAGGATGTGAGATGTCAGTGGGCTTGCAGTGGGCTCTGAGGAGTCTGCATGGAGCCCAGGGCACTTCTCTGACTGGTGTTGGCCTGTATGGGCCAGTGCATAAACATCAGGGCCAGTGGATAAACATCAGGGTCCCAACACGACCCATCCACATTCCCCTTGCTTCCCTGGCCTGGCTGCCAGCGAGCTCTTCCCTGCAGGAGGTGGCTGCACACCAGGAGCACCGTGCCTTGCATTTATCAACCTGCTTACAGAGCCTCCTGCAAGAGGAGATGCCAGGGAAAGGTAACGAGGCGATGGAGAAGCTGGCTGAGCTCCCTTTTGCTGGGACTGTGCCGTGGTTGAGGGACTAGCTGGGATGCCGAGGGTCACAATTGGGCCACTACCACAGCAGTGGGAAGGAGGAGGATGAAGGTGGGGAAAGGCACTTTGTGTCTGTGTTGTCCCCACCCAGCCCAGAAATCTGGGCAAAGAGGGCACAGCCCTGAGAGAGTGGCACTAAGGGGCTGGAGAAGCAAGAAGAAAAATGCAGCTGCATTTCCTGGGGTTGTGGACTTCATCCTGGGGTGCCGCTGGTCTTCTCTTTTAACCTGGACCTTTGTAGCCATCAGGGCTTTTTTTTTTTTTTTTTTTTTTTTTTAATATAGAAAGGACTTTAGGTGTTAAAATGCACAAATAAATTATTTTGGTGATGCAGAACAGCCCCCACAAACTGCATCATGTCTGGTGACCCAGCAGCAGGTTGGATTTGGGAATTCACTGCCTTCTCACAAAGAAAAATCTTGGGGGTTTTATTTTTTTAAGACATTGAAGGACTTTGCCAGGAAAATTGCAAAACTGCAGTTGGGTTCTCAAGGCAGTTGCTCACTGTGAGCCATTGGACCCAGCTGAGAGAAGATGTGGCTGGGGGGACTGGCATGAGAGTGTCACCACCAGTCCTTGCCCTCCACTGCTTGTCCCCACTGCAGACACCTTCCAGCTGTGCCAGCTGTGCACCAGACCTGGGGTTGTCTCTGTCCCACGTGTGGGGATTGGGCTGTGATGGGGATTAAATGCCCATGGGATGGGGATGCTGCGCAGTCATGGGTGTGATGGTGGAGCTGGGAGTTGTCCCAGGTGTGGGGTTGCTATGCCCCCCTCAATCCACCTGGAAGCTCTGCTGGGAAGTATTTGTGAGCCAAGACCCTCTGAGGGATCCAGTCCCGGGAGCAGCCAGTCCTGGGAGAGATAAATGATGACCCTGCGCTGCTGGAGGAGTAATAAAGGCATGGAAACAGTTCAGTGCTTCTGTGCCAGCCCTGAAGGACCAGATCCCTGAAAAGCTGGTCCCACAGGCCCTGTCACACTGGATCATGAAGCCAGCAGAAAGGGTTAAATGCAGCCACTGCCTCCTTCAACGTTAAACCCAAGACTGGCCCTTTTGTCGACCTGGGAGAAGAATTTGAGGTATTGAGGACCTGTTGCCAACGCTTACATCTCTTTGGGCAAGAGAGTGGACAGTGCTGTCACAATCAGGCAGAGGTGAGCAGCCTGAGGTTGGGGGAGCAGGACATGGCCAGCAGGTACCCAGGACAGGATAGATCCTGTATCCCCCATTGCCCTGAGCCCTTGCACTGCAGCAGCCTCAGAGATCTGGCTGAGCCCTCCTGCAGAGAGAGCGGGTGCTGCTTTACAGGGATCAAAATGTAGCCCTAGATGCATTTTTCCCTTTTTTTTTTTGGCACCTCTTCCACCTCCGAGGTGCCCCAAAGGCACCCACAGCACCTGGGCAGAAGGTGGCCAGGCTGTCTTTGGGACCAGGGATGGTGTGGGGAGGTCCTGCATCCGGCAACTCATGGCTAAGCATAGACAGAAGATTTTTAGGCAAGTTGAAACCTCTCTGGAAACGGCCTCTCCAAGCCCAGCAGCCACACGGATGCTGTTGCAGGTGTCTGCAGTGCCAGCCTGGGTGGCAGACGCCCAGCAACCCATTTTGGTGGCCCTGTCCCCGAGCCAGGCATCTGTCCCTGGGGAAGGCAGAAGGGCAGTGCCTGGGCACGGGCACTGCTGGCACCCGGCTCTGTTGGAGAGGGCAGGTGCTCTCAGGGTGATGCCCAATGTTTAGTGCCTCTGAGCTGGGACATGGGGAGGTTTGGGAGAATCTGCCCCACACAGTGGGGTCTGAGTTGGGCTCTAACTGCTGCCAGGTCCTGCCAGAGCCGTAGTCCTTTTGCCCGCAGCCACTGCCTCATTTTGGGGCAGAGTGGGCATCACCCAGCAACAAGGGAGCCCCAGCAGGGCCCCTGCCTGTCTCCCCCTTCCTTTACTGTATCTCTCCCCTTTTCTACTCCCCCCTCCTTCCCCCAGTCTGTCTTGCTCTAAACCAGTGCTGCGGGATCAGCTGATGCTTTAATACTGGCCCTGGCGACAGCTGGAGGATGCTGCTGCCTCCGGGGGCTTTGTTCAGTGTCACCCCCCTCCCTGTGACCGATGGGGACCCCGAGGCTGTCCTGCACCGACTGGGGGGCACCATGGTGGGCAGCTGGCCAGTGTCCACCAGTTCAGTCAGCAAAGGGATGGAAGATATTGGCGGGAGGGAAGAAGTGCAACCGCATTTCTCCAGCCCTCACCGGGGCTAGGGACGGGCACTGCCCAGAGAAGGAGTCTGTGCCATTTTGCCATGGGTTTTCCCTCCTGGAGATGGAGGAGAGGGGGGAAGAAAAGGAGAGGGTCTTGCCCCCTTCTCTCTCCGACCCCGGTGCCAGGAGAGGCGGGCCGGTTTCTGGAGGGAGGACTGCCTGTCCCCCGTCCCCCCCCCGCCTTCCACCGGGGCTGGCGGCCAGCCCCGAAGTTGCGGCGAGGCGGGAGGACACACGTCCTGTCCTTCCACCGCCCCCGGGCTCCCCCCAGCCTCCATCCCCGCATCCCTCCCCCGCGCTCCTCCCGACCGTCCCGCCTGGGCAGCCCCGCCGGTCCCGGGCCGGGGGGAGATGGCTGCCGGGGCTCGGAGGTCGCCGAGACACCTGCTGCCACCGGGCCCCCCCCCGTGCACACCCGCTCCGCTCCCGCTCCCTCCTTCCTCGGCTCCTGTCCCTGCCTCCAGCCGCCGCTGCAGAGCCGCCGCCGCCGCCGCCGCCAAGGACGAGCCGGGACCGACGGCGGCCGCCGTAGCCCCCCGCCAGCCGCGGCGGGGCCCGACCCTGCCCCGGGGGGCAGCCCCGCAGGAGGAGAAGCTTTGGAAGGGCCGAGCCCCCGGTGGGACGAGCCCCGCCGGAGCCGCGGGGCATGTAGGCACCGAGCAGCGGCGGTCCCGTAAGTACCGGGCGGGCTGGGGGCAACCGGGGCACGCCGGGCTCCGCTGCTGCCCCGCCACCGCCGCCAGCAACTTTTAGGGATGAGGCGGTTGTTTTTTCTGGGGTGGGGGTCTTCGCTGTCCGTCTTCCCCTACCTCAGCTTCCCCCCGCATCCCCCAGAGCTCCTGCTCCACATCCCGGGCGCGGGACGGAAATGAGCCTTAATCCCGGGCGCTGTTCTGGGGGGTTTTGGCGGGAGTGGGAGGCAGGAAAAATTGAGGAGACCTCCCTGGGTGCCACCAGCCCTGTGTCCCCCGCCGCCACCTTGCGTAACCCAGCGGCAGGCGGGACACTTGGCGTTTATTTTTGGTTAATCCATATT
This sequence comes from Chamaea fasciata, assembly GCF_029207755.1. NCBI lineage: Eukaryota > Metazoa > Chordata > Aves > Passeriformes > Sylviidae > Chamaea > Chamaea fasciata. The sequence continues at coordinate 6,800,353 of NW_027094104.1, read as the reverse complement.
CGACCTTTTTAAGCTGCGTTTCGGTGCGTGCGTGTGTGGGGCCCTCACCATCGCCCCGGCCCGCAGCCCCCGGCCCGCAACTGTTGCTGTCGGACGTGCGGGCGAGGCGGGGGAGGGTGATGAGGAAGAGGAGGGTGATGCCGGGTGGTGACCGATGAAGGTTGAAAGGAGACGGTGCTTGCCGGGGGCTGCCGGTGCTTCTCTCTCCCGAGTCATCCCCCCTGCATGGGGACAGGGGTGGTGATGAGTTGTCTTTGAGAGGGTTTTGCTGCTTTCTCCCCTTCTGAGGGGCTTCACCGAGGTCTCCTTGCACCACAGGCTTGTCCCCATCGGGGCAATGACAAGCTCTGGCACATCCTGGTGCCCTCCTCTGTGTCCCCTCTCCTCCCCAGATGGCTCCCGCCAGGTTTGGCTTTGCTCTGTCCTTTCCGTCCACCAGCAGCAGTTCCCCATCCCCTGGTGCAGGCTGCGTTTTCCCTGATTTCAGGCTTGGAGGCTTTTTTTGGGGGGGGGGGGGAGGGAATAAGATTTCTCTTTCCTGGATGATATTTCGTATTTTAGAATTTTATTTCTTCCATTCCCGAGGTGAAAATATCTGCATGAGATCTCCCTCTCTTGGAGCAGGGGAAGGAGTGAGGGCAAAAAAGGAGGTTTAAAATGAGGACCAAACTTTCCCTGTTGCATTAAATTTGCATTTCAGGGTCTGGTGAAAGGTAAGGGTTCTGTTGGTGCCTTTAGCATGAGGTTTCTGTGAGTTTGGTGCACCAGGGGAAGCTGTGCCTAGGAAGATGGTTAACCTGCTCAAAACTACCCCAAAGCAACAAAAACCAAGCACCAAAGCCACCAGGCTGCTTTGTGGTGTCCTCTGGTCCTTGGGGAGGCTGCCAGGAGGTGGCATTGCCTTGCCCAGGCTCCTGGCCATGGCCACCTTCCTCCTGACCCTGACTGGCCACTGGTCCTTCGTGCAGCTGGAAAATCTCCCTTTTGGGAAAGTCTTTTCCCCAGTGACCAATTCTGCAGTGTTTCCTAAAAGGGGTTGGAAAATGCGGATTTTCTTTGAAGTTGGCAGGGGCTTTGCTGTGTTGTGCTGAACCCAAGAGCAGCCCCAGCTCTGGCAGTATCTCTGGGACGGGCTCAGTTTCTCCTCAGCCTCCACGACTTCCCTGCAATCTGTCACACCCTCCCCCCCCCCAAAAAAAAATCCCCAAATTCTCCTGTACCCCTCTAGCTCAGTACAAGAAACAATGGGCTGGAAACGCATGGTCTTGGCTGGGCTGGAGGAGCTGGTTGCCCTTTGCCTCCCAAATTCGGCAATTTTGGAGCAGCCCCATCTTCAACCTGCACGTGGACCCCTTCCCAGCCATAGGCTCTCTGGCCTTAAACCCCTCCATCCTCTTCCACCAGACGCCTCTTCGTCTGCCAAAGGCTGTGGTGAGCCAGCCTGGCTCTGTGTGGTGGCACCGGATTCCTGGGAAGGATAGAAATTCATTGCCCTTGTTGTCTCAGCACTGGCTGAACGACTGGATGGGCCCATACCCACCTCCCCTCTGCGGCTGCCATTGTGTTTTGGCTCTGAGGGATGGGGATATTTTCCACCTGTGGCTTGGTCCATGGGAAACCAGACTGCTCAACCCTGCCCCCAGTCACAGCCAGGAGCAGGGGGTGACAGAGCTTGGCATTGCAAGGGACTGGTCTGTGCCTGGATTACTTGGTGCTGGAAGAGGCTCCCGGGCTTGGGCAAGAGCTGAGTTGAGGAAGAGGAGTAGGTGAGGTGCCAGGGCTGGCATGAGCAAACCCCATCAATCACCACAAGGGCCCAGAGTATATCTAAATGTCCTTGAGGAGGGCTCAGACGGGCAGTGCTGCTGGCAGGGCGATTCTGTTTGTTTTGGGTGGCGTGTTGCTCCCCTTCCTCTCTGCTCGGGTAGCTGATGCCGGATTCCTGATGAATTATTTATCACAGGACTAAAAATACTTGGGAATTCGCAGTGAGGAGCAGGCAGTGCAGGCTGCCCTGCCACTGAGCTGGCCGTGCTGGAGCATGGGACGCTGCCAGCATGGCATGACTCACCTGCTGCCCTCTCTGGCCAAGGGGCCCTGGCTGCGGCCATCGGTGTGGCATTGTGGCTCCTGCAGCTCCACCAGCTGTGATGTGGAGTGGGGTGGGGGATGCAGTCAGGTAGGGTGAACCCCCTGGGTGATGGTGGGTGCTGGGGATGGATGATTCCCCGATGAAACTTGCCGCGTTGAGAGAGATGCTGCGCGGTGAGCATCAGTGCCCAGACAGGTGCCTGAGCCTTCCTGGTAGCCATGGGGTACAGGAGGGAAATGTGTGGTTTGTGTTCCCTGTCTCTCTGGAGGCTACAGCCCCGGTGCTCAAATCTGTACCGAGCAGCTCTTGCAGGGTGCCCAGCCCGGCAGCTCTTGGGTTTGTATCCTGCATTTTCAGTCCAACATGCCGGCAGCATTTCGCAGTGTGTTGAAGGGGTGTCCGTCATTGCGGCGTGGAGGAGTGTTTGGGTGCAGGTCACCGGGGCAGCCCAGACCCCAAAACCAGCTGGGACTCAGTGAGAGGAGCATCTGGCTGTGCTGAAGACACGTTAAGCAACAGCAGCTTTTAATTGCAAGTGACGTTTCTTAGCACCAGCTGGCACCTTGCTGCATGAAGCAACACTGGTGCGTAGCTGGTGCCACTGTGGAGGGCTGCTTGTCCCCCTCCCTGCTGCCCAGCTTGGCATGAGGGTGACAGTCCTGGGGGAAATGGGGCTCAGAAGGGCTTGGATACCCCTAGCCACAGGTTGGTTTTGCTGGTGGTCTCTGAGAGGTGAGCTCCAGCACAGGGGTGCATCACTGTGGGCAGGGATGTGTCCCCTTTCTGTCACCCCAACTGCTGCAGTGTGAGCACCCACTGCCAGTGGGGAACTGGGGACCTGGCAGGGAGGATGTGCCCAAACAGCCCCCGGGAGCCTGGATTTGGGGTGCAGACAGCAGAGGCACAGTGTGAAGGGTGTCCCATCTGGGTGGATACTGCCAGCAGGGGACACGCAATGGGGGTAAAGAGAAGAAGGAAAGCTGAAGGATGCTGTGGAAAACTTGGAGGGAAAACTTGGAGATACGGAGCCAGATAGTTGCATTAGTTGGGATTTTGTGGCAGAGAAGGGGCTAAGGTAGGGTGATGGGCGGGAGACAGGCAGTGGAACAGGCAGGGGACCAGTTACTTCAGTGACTGTGATTTGCAAAATCTCAACAAGCGGGGTGCAGAGCTGAACCATCCCTCAAGGGCAAAGCCTTTGAATGTTGAAGGTGGCTGTCTGCTGCAGAGAGAGGCACCAAGGAGCTGCCAGCCCCTCCTGGCACCTCTTGCAGCTGTCCCTGGCTGAAGGGATGGTATGGACCAATGTAGCAGTGGTGGCTTTTGCATGGGGTGGGAGGGCAGTGGGGGGGAGACGGTGACGGTGAGACGGGGACAGGGTGGTGGTGGGAAGCAGGGACTGGCTGTGAAGGGTTAGTGGCTGATAAAACTGGAGACAACAGACACAGCACTGAGGTGTACAGTGGGGGGCGAGTACAACCCTGTGGTCATTCCTTCACCACATCCAGTGTCTAAGGGATGAGGGTCCCTGTGTTCCCTGGGTGGCGACGATCAGTGGTGAGGCCCCAGGGCAGTGGGGAGTGCTGGGCGAGTGGGGCTGGGGGCCCTGGTGTGCGGCTGGATGCGAGGGCCTGTGTCCTGTGCTGGCAGGGACACGCTGGTGGACATGGGCAGAGCGCCGGCGCACGCTCTGCTACTGTCGATGGTGCTGGGCTGCTCGGCTGCCTTCACGGACATCCTGCTGCCGGGCCCTGAGGAGCCCGTGGTCAACGTGGCCGTGGTGTTTGGGGGCACGTCCTACCCCCTGCACATCCGCTCCCGCCTGAGCCCCCAGAGCTTCCTGGACATGCCCCTGGAGATCCACCCCATCACTGTTGTCGTCAACAACACCAACCCCAGCACCCTCCTCACCCAGATCTGCGACATCCTCGCCAGCCACAAGATCCACGGCATCGTCTTTGAAGACAACGTGGGCACAGAGGCCGTGGCCCAGATCCTTGACTTCATCTCCTCCCAGACACAGGTCCCCATCATCAGCATCAGCGGCGGGTCTGCAGTGGTCCTGACCCCAAAGGTGAGGTAGTCACTCGGTATTTGCAGGGGGCATGAGAGAAATGAAGAACTGTTAGAGCAGGGTAGGTAAGGGATGTGGAATGCTGGAGGGCAGAGGAACTGCTGGGCTGCAGCCTTTGGGATCAGGGGCAGGAATGCTGGATCAATGGCCATGGCAGTGTGGCCGACTGGGGTGGTGGGACGTGATGGGGACTTCAAGTAGGGACCCCATGAATGGGATGTGGGAGAGGACCTCAATACTCTGTGGAAGGACCTTCCCTGGTGTGCTGCTTCCTGTGCCCACCACGGGATGCTGGGTTGGTGGCACTGGGGCTGCTGGGGCAGTGGCAGGGTTATCACAACCTTATCTTCCTCTCGCCCTGCTGGGGCTGGATCCAGCCCTGGAATGGCCAGGTGTGCAGGATGAAGAAGCCTTGCTCAGCTGTGGTGGTGATCTCAGGTACACCACGGCTGACACAGGATTTCTGTCTTCTCTGCTCCTCACTGGCATCAGACACTGTCAGTTACTGTCACCTGCCTGCTGGGAACTGCTGGTGGCAGGGAGAGCTGGAGCCAGGCTGGAGGGTCCTGGGTGTGGAGATTTGGGTTATCTCCTCACAGCGGCTCATCCCACCCTGCCTTGCCTGGATGCTGGAGAGGTTTCAGTGCTTGCTCTTTCCTGTGGCTGGAGATCCTGCCCTTCTTCAGGGAACAGATTGTGTGCTTTTCTTGCATTGTGGTTTGGGGTCCAATCTCCCTGGACTGCACCCCCACAGCCCTGCCTGTACCCACTGGTTCTCATGGAGCACCTTGAGCTCATTGCGGGTGGGTGGCAGTGGGTGCAGTGGGCTCTGGTTGGTGCAGTGGACTCAGGTGGGTGCAGAGGGCTCAGATCGTGCCTGGAGCAATGGAAAAATATCCATGGCTTTGTTGTCCAGGTGATTTTCTGCAGCTTTCTCCAGAAAAGGGGCTGGGTATTTTGGGGTCAGTGGAGGGATCTGTCTCCTCCTCCCCGTGGGATTCCGTGGGGCTCACCCAGACTACTTTTCTAGAGATGGAAGGGGTCTGGGTGGCAAAACCCTGCTGCCTGCACGTGACCTTCGGCAACTGCCATTCACTGAATCATTTAAGACAGAATCAGACCAATTAAGGTTTGCTAATGAGAGGCCAGATGGCCGGGGAGGTGGAGCGGGAGAGAAGGAGCCACACAGGCTCTGGCTGCAGGTAGTGAGATGGAGCAGGGATGGGATTTATGCTCCTGGCAGAGCTCTCACCCACCTCCTTCTCCTGGTTTAAGGAGAAACTGATGATCTCCTTTGGAGGAGTTTTTGTTCAATATGCTATGAAATGGATGTAAGGCTTCAGGAGTTGACCCTTTGCATGGGGTGAAGTTCTTTGGAGGAAGATTAGTCTGATTTTGGGTGTCTCCGGCCCATGGACTGCACTGGTTCATGGCAACCTTGAACTTTTCATGATGGCAAATTCAAAGGGGCTTGCGTGGCTGCAAGAGACCTGGATCATGATGCCAGAGCAGCCCCTGATCCCTCTCCTCCCGCAGGAGCCCGGATCAGCTTTCCTGCAGTTGGGTGTCTCCATCGAGCAGCAAATCCAGGTGATCTTCAAGGTGCTGGAGGAATACGACTGGGGCTCCTTTGCTGTCATCACCAGTCTCTACCCTGGCTACAACATCTTCCTGGACGTCATCCGCTCCTTCACGGATGCCAGCTACTTTGGCTGGGAGCTGCAGGAGGTGCTCACCTTTGAGATGAGCCAGGAGCAGAGCAGCTCCAGGACGCAGAGGCTCCTGCGCCAGATTGATGCCCAGGTCCTCATTGTTTACTGCTCCCGAGAGGAGGCCGAGTATCTCTTCTCCATGGCGGAACAAGCCGGGCTTGTGGGGCCAGGATACGTCTGGATTGTGCCCAGCATGACAGTGGGCAACATGGAGGTGCCACCCTCCTCCTTCCCGGTGGGCCTCATCAGCGTGGTGACGGAGAGCTGGAAGCTGAGCCTGCGGCAGAAGGTGCGGGACGGCGTGGCCATCATTGCCATGGGGGCAGCCAGCTTCTTCCGTGCCCATGGCTACCTCCCAGAGGTGGGGCGGGACTGCTGGACCCCCACCAGGGCCACCGCCACCAACACAAGCTTCTACCGGTGAGGCTTGGGGACCCCCTGGGGTGGGTGTGAAATGGGAGGAGTGGGGAAAAGGCAAGGGAAAGGGCAGGGGAGGAGGGGGATGGAGCTGGTGGGCAGCAAGGGTGATGCTCACTGGGGGCTGCAGCTGATAGTCCGTGCCTCTTGGCTGGGATTCTCCTGGAGCCTCTCCCCAGAGATCTCTCAGCATCTCCCTTGCCTTTCCCCATGTTTCTTGGCGACCCAGGCCCTGGGGGTCTCAGGGGGGCTGTCATAGCTCTGTGGCACCTCGGGGCTGCTGTGGCAGTCTGTGCATCCTCAGCCCTGCAGTGGGCCATCATCCTCGGTGCCTCCTTGCTGGAAGAGCTTTCACCAGCTCCCCTCTGCCCCTTGCAGGGGGGCTAAAGCTGGTCCCCAGCTCTCAGCCCCACATGTCTCCATGGAACCTGTGGCAGCCTGGCTGAAGGTGGAGGAGGAGGGCTTCACCACCAGGGGCTTACAGGCTCTGTGTCCCACCAGGCACCTCCTCAATGTGACGTGGGAGCACAGGGACTTCTCCTTCAATGAAGGTGGCTACCTGGTCAGGCCCACCATGGTGGTGATCACGCTCAACCAGCACCGGCTCTGGGAGATGGTAGGACCCCCAGGCTCCCTGGGATGGGCACACTGCAGGGTGTCTGTGCAGGGTGAGCCTGGGGCCATGCACAACCCTGGGGTGGGTTGTACCTTGCAAAACCCAAAAGTACCATGGCACGTCCCAAAAGTACCCATGGTGCCATGGTGAGGATTTGCAGCAATGATGAGCACCAAAGCTCTGCCAAGAGTTGTCAGTTTTCCCTTGCAATTCAGCTGATAAGTTCAAAAAAAGTGAGAAATGCAGATGCCCACCTCTGGAGAACAGCAGCCAAACACTTAGACCTGAAACAAGATGCATGGAGGGTTTTTTGGTAGTTTGAAATTATTTTGGGTAAAGTTTGGCCAGGTTTGTGCTCATCCGAGTGTGAAGCTTGGGGCTCAGGAGGAAACACCTCACCCTGTGGTCCAGGAGTGTGTGGGGAAAGGGATGCTGAGATGAGGCTCACCAGGAATAAGCCCCAAAAGTGGGAGGATGGATATGGGATCACATGTGACCGCCCAGAGCCCCTCACTGGGGTGACCATGTGCTCTCCTTTGGGGGCAGGTGGGCAAGTGGGAGAAAGGCATCATCCACATGAAGTACCCGGTGTGGCCCCGCTATGGCTCCTTCATGCAGCCCGTGGTGGACAACCGCCACCTGACAGTGGCCACCCTGGAGGAGAGACCCTTTGTCATCGTGGAGAACACGGACCCCAGCACGGGGGTCTGTGTGCGCAACACCGTGCCCTGCCGCAAGCAGACCAACTCGTCCCAGAGGTGAGCAGGGACATGGAGCTCAGCGATTCTGACCACCACTCGCTTGGCACGTGGTGTCCAGGGTGCTCAGAGCATCTCTGTTTGGTCCAACCTATCTTTCCTGGCGTGTTTCCAGTGGTGATGGCCTTGTGGATCCCTACACCAAGCTGTGCTGCAAAGGTTTCTGCATTGACATCCTGAAGAAGCTGGCCAAGGCAGTGAAGTTCTCCTACGACCTCTACCTGGTGACTAATGGCAAACATGGCAAGATTGTCCGTGGGGTCTGGAACGGCATGATTGGTGAGGTAGGGATGGCTATGGCTCAGACCCCCAATTCAACACTCCCTGAAGGGCACCACTCACTCCTGACCTGGGGCTTTCCTGGTGAAGATGGGATCTGTGGTGGGACTGTGGGCAGGGAGGAGCTTGGCGTGACCTCCGCCTTGGAGGAGGAGTCAGACAAATACAACCCCACAGCAGGTTGTGTCTGTACCACTGCTCACTTTGGAAGCTAATATATTTTTTAAAGGCAGAAATTAAGGCTGAAAATGCTGGAGATGGGGAAATTCCTGGGGAAAGTGGTCTGGGTCCCTGTGCTTGTCCCCCTGCCTGTCCCAAGCTCAGCTGTTCCTTTTCCAGGTGTACTACAAGCGTGCAGACATGGCCATCGGCTCCCTCACCATCAATGAGGAGCGGTCTGAGATCGTGGATTTCTCTGTGCCCTTTGTGGAGACGGGCATCAGCGTCATGGTGGCCCGGAGCAATGGCACCGTGTCCCCCTCCGCTTTCCTGGGTGAGCCCTGTGTCCCCTGGTCTTTCTGCAGGTTCATCCCATGCTTCCTACAAATGCAAATTAGAAATTGTTCAGTTTTAATAACTTCCAAGAGAAAAAATCCTAAGTCATAAGGGAAGGAGATTGTGCTGTCGGCTTTGGGGCTTCTTCCTTCCCTGCCTGAATAATCCTTTTATTATGGAGATGGAGGCTGGAGACTGAGGCTGGGCTCAGTGGTTTTGTCCCCTTCATTTCTTGTGTGGAGGAGGGAGGATGGGTACGTGGGGGATTTGCCAGCTTGGAGCTCTGCTTTGGGGACCCATCTCTGCCACCATCACCAGAGCCAGTGCTTAAGCCAAGTGTAGGAAACCGCCAGTGCTGAAAGTTTTATTTATTGAGTTTTACACCAGCAAGGCTGCAGCCTAGGAAGGGGAGGAGACTGGCCAAGGTCGTCAGGAAATTCAGCTCGGGCAGGGCTCTCGGCTCTCGGCAAGGGCACAGCAGCAATATCCCAGCTCAGCTGGCGCTGGGCCCTTGTGTGGGGAGGGTGCAGGTGGGTGCTAGGGATGCCGTGGAAGGTGGGACCATCAGCCTGGGCACATCCTCCTCATCCTGTTCCCCCCAGACCACAAAGCCCAACCTCCCACAGAAGCAGGGTCACCTTCACCAGCCCCAGGGACAGACAGAGCGTCCTGCCCTGATTTGGCAGGGCAGGGTCTGCTATCCCCATGTCCCCGTGTCTCCTGCCTCTGCGCTAATGAGCCACATCCCCATCAGGGGAGGCCTCTCCTCCCTGACAGCGAAGGACATGCTGACAAATGGACCTCAGCAGCTGCACGTTGACGGCTCGGATGCATCCCCAGTGCTCCTGCTGCTCCATCCCAGATCATCTTGGGCTGGCAGGAGCTCATTGCCTGTCCCCACTCACGAGGGGCTCTCCCCAGGGCTGAGCAGGGCTGGGGGGCTGGTTCTGTGCCTGATGCAGGCACAGTCCTGTGGCCAGAACCATCATGGGGGACGACCTGTGATCCCATGGGAAACCTTCCTGCAGTGACCCTGGAGATGGGCAGCATTTTGTAAACATCTCCCTGTTGGTGAAAACTTGATCTGGTCTAGGCAGGGAAGCATGGCTGCATCCCCCAGCTCTGCAGCAACCCCCTTCTCTCCTGATTCCCTGTGGAGCTTATTGGCCACGGTGCTGCCAACCTCCAACTCCTTTCCAAGGAGGGGCAATATGCAGGATGAGCCCCCTCCATCCAGGAGGGTTCCTGGCAGTCCTCAGAGCACCAGGGAATGTCCATGGAGGCTCACAAAGTTCTACTTGCTTTGCAGAGCCTTATAGCCCAGCTGTGTGGGTCATGATGTTTGTCATGTGCCTCACTGTGGTGGCCATCACCGTCTTCGTGTTCGAGTATTTCAGCCCCGTTGGCTACAACCAGAACCTCACCAGTGGCAAGAGTGAGTTGGGGAGGTCGGAGGTGGGAGGGGGGACACGTCCCTGGCTGGGCTGACAACTCTCCCCTCTGTTTCCTGTCCCTGCAGGGCCAGGAGGTCCCACCTTCACCATTGGCAAGTCCGTGTGGCTGCTGTGGGCTCTGGTCTTCAACAACTCAGTCCCCATCGAGAACCCCAAGGGCACCACCAGCAAGATCATGGTGCTCATCTGGGCCTTCTTCGCCGTCATCTTCCTCGCCAGCTACACGGCCAACCTGGCTGCCTTCATGATCCAGGAGCAGTACATTGACACTGTGTCGGGGCTGAGTGACAGGAAGGTGGGGCTGATCATTGGGTTGGGAACCCTAAAAAATCCCTAAGAAACCTCAACTTTTTGAAGTTCCTGGCAGTGATGTGTGTGGAGTTACACATCACTGCCAGCTGGCTGGGCATGAGTGCATGAGTAGAAGGCTGGCTGTGGGGAGGGGACATGCTGGGGACAAGGAAAGACATGGGCACCATGTGATGCCAGCCCCTGGGGCTCACTCTTGCAGTTCCAGAGGCCACAGGAGCAATACCCACCCTTCCGCTTTGGCACCGTCCCCAATGGCAGCACTGAGAGGAACATCCGCAGCAACTACCCCGACATGCACACCCACATGGTGAAGTACAACCAGCGCTCTGTGGAGGATGCCCTCACCAGCCTCAAAATGGGGTATGGCTCCCCGAGATGTGGTATGGCCCCCAAGATGGGATATGGCCCCTCAGATGGGGTATGACTTGCAGAGCTCCTCCAAATGGCATATAGCACCCCCAAATAACTATGGCTCCCTGGAATGGGGTACAGGACATCCCAGATGGAGAAGGCATTTTTCATCTGGGTTACAGCCCCCCCCAGAAGCTGGATGTGAGCCCCTCAGGCTGGGTTAAGCTCTCCCAGACAGGGTATGGCTCTGTGCATCTTCTCTGGATGAAGTACAGGAGCCCCAAACAGGGCACAACCTGCTGCAGATGGGGTACAGCTTCATACAGCTCCCCTCAAAAGGGGAGCTCACCCCAGACGGGGCATGGCTTCCTCAAGTGGTACACAACTCCCCCCAAGGGGTACTTCCCCTCCAAGTGTGGTTACAGCACTCCAGGATGGGTCAGAGACCCCAAGAGCATACAGAACCCCCTCCACATGGGCTACAGCTTTCTGAAAGGGATAGATCTCCCAAAATAGGCCCAGCAACCAACCAAAAAACGGGCTTTGAGACCCCCTCTCACCCTTCCTCCTGTTGGTGTGGCAGGAAGCTGGATGCCTTCATCTACGACGCGGCGGTGCTCAACTACATGGCGGGCAAGGACGAGGGCTGCAAGCTGGTCACCATCGGCAGCGGGAAGGTGTTTGCCACCACGGGCTACGGCATCGCCCTGCAGAAGGACTCGCGCTGGAAGCGGGCCATTGACCTGGCCCTGCTCCAGTTCCTGGGAGATGGTGGGTGCTTGTGTCAGCTCCTTGTTAGCCCTGTCCCCATCCTCATCACACCCCAGCCCTGCAGATTAACCCAGGGGATAGGGTCCTCAAAGCCTGTGCAGCCTTCACAGCCAACATCCTCATGGCAGGATGGCACTGGGGGATTTCACCAGCTCCTTTCAGGGGATGTGAAATCATCTGGATGTTGTGGGTGTCATTCCCTTTGGGGTTGTAAAATCCTGGAGGTGACTCTGCACAACACTTGAGGGTCCTGAGGAGAAGCCTGGGAAAAGGACAGTGAGCATGGCTGCCTGGCACATGGGTGGGGGACAGTCAGGAGAGGACCCTAGAGAGGGACAGGTGACTGGTGGGATGCAAGCAGCAAGCATTAGATGATTCCAGCTCCAGAGGCTCAGGGGTCTCATTATCCTCCTCCACCCACAGTAGGGTGGAAAGGGGCAGGGATGTGCTTGGGAAGATGATTTCCAGGGGTGGATTTTCACCCCCTGCACTGTTGTGTGTGTCACAGGTGAGACCCAGAAGCTGGAGACAGTTTGGCTGTCAGGGATCTGCCAGAATGAGAAGAATGAGGTGATGAGCAGCAAGCTGGACATTGACAACATGGCCGGAGTTTTCTACATGCTGCTGGTGGCCATGGGGCTGAGCCTGCTGGTCTTCTCCTGGGAGCACCTCGTCTACTGGAAGCTGCGTCATTCCGTCCCCAAGTCCCACAAGCTTGACTTCCTCCTGGCCATCAGCAGGGTGAGGGATGCTGACAGGGGCTTTCAAGGGGCCCAAATGTCTTCACACAGTGTCACAGGGATGGGATGGACTTGGCTTGGTGGGCATTGTCCTTTGACTTGCAGGGGAGGGACTGGAGATGTTCTTGATGATGTGAGATCTTGGTGAAAAAGGCCAGCTTTTGGGGAAAGGGCTCAGTCCTGGGAATGACCCCACATCCTTATTGGCATCCCTGGGGAAACAGGTGATGGAGGATGGTGTCACCCATGCTGACATGTGCTGGGGATGCTGGGGATGCTGGGGAGGGGATGTCAGTTCTCTGAAGCTACCTCAGCCTCAGCAGCATGAATTCAGCTCAGCAGGGTTGGCTCAGGGGGGCAAGACCCCACTGACCTTGCTGACGATGAGGGGGCCCCCATTTCTCCCTACAGGGCATCTACAGCTGCTTCAATGGGGTGCAGACCCTGTCGAGCCCCGGGCGGGCACCCACACCCGATGTCACTGCCAGCTCAGCCCAGGCCAACGTGCTGAAAATGCTGCAGGCGGCCAAAGAGATGGTGACAACGGCCAGCGTGGGCGGCTCACTGGAGCAGGCCACCCGCACCATTGAGGACTGGAGCAACCACAGCGAGCGCCTCCAGACCACCTTCTCCCTGAGGACACCCCAGCTCGTGGTGCAGAACAGCACTGGCGCACATCGGGGCCCCCCCTCTGGCCCATACCCTGCCGAGAGGCTGGGGAGAGCCTACGCTCCCAAGGGTGCTCCCCTGGGGCTGCCGCTGCCCCAGCCCGTCCCCGTGGACGCCCATCTGCACGGGGAGGAGAACTGGAGAGGGGCAAGCGAGCACCCCCACCTGCTACACCCCCTGAAGTTTCGGGGTGGCTGTGTAGGGGATGAAGCCCTCACAGGTTTCCCCCACCTCCTGGTGAAGACTTCTCCAGGAGGGGATTATGGGGAACAGATGCTGGTGGGGAACCATGTCGGGGCTCCCCTCCCGCCCTCCACATCCCCCAGGGACCTCCCACCACCGGACATCTACAGGGAGCACAAGCGGCCGTCGGGACGGGGGGACCGGCTGCAAAACAACCCCGTGCTCCAGAGGGACGGGGCACACGGGGGCTCAGGGACTCTGCCCCGGCTGCTCTCGGCAGCGGAGAAGAAGCGGGAGGTGGGCAGCGCCTTCCTGCCTCCATCCTGCTCTCGCGGAGCCTTCCCGAAAGTCACCAGGACTTGCAGAGCCAGGGGCGAGCCGGCACGGCCGGAGGCGGCGGTGATGGAGCGGGAGAAGCCGAGCCGGTGGGCGAGCTCGGCCAGGGCGCCCGGGGAGCGCGGCGACAAGCGGCGTCCCGCAGGGCTGCGGCGCTGCGGGGCCGCCCGTCCGCCCGCCCGCGCCGACGTGCCCGACCTCTTCCCCGAAGCTGAGGCCGCCTACGGCTCCGGCTCCCGCTGCCCACAGGCCGCTGGTCGGCTGCCACCGCGCTCGCCCGTGACCAGGCTGCCGTCCTACCGGGAGGCTTGTCGGCAAAACCCCCGTGCCAGCGCCACCGTGCCGGCGTGCGCTCCCCACGCCTGCATGAACTCCTACGCCAACCTGTCCCTCTACGCCAGACACCTCTCGCGGGGGTCCCCGCCGCCCCGGGAGCACTTCGGGGTGCATCCCTGTGACCGGGGATCCGGGCGCTGGGACAGCGCCTGCAGAGACTGTGGGAGGCGCGGGGAGCTGGCCCTGCTGCGGGCGGTGGGCGCGGAGAGGAGGGACCCGCTGGTGGCCCGCGGGGTGGCGACTCCCTGCGCCGGCGGGTCCTGGCGGCGGGTCTCCAGCCTGGAGTCGGAGGTGTGATGGGGGGACAGGGGGGTGTCGGCACCCCTCTGCCTGCCCTTTGCCCGGGTGTCCCCACTGGCCAGCCAGTGGCTCCCGGCCGGGCTCCGGCCTCCCGGGGTCCTGCACCGCCGGCAGCGGGACGCTCCAAGCGGCTCGGCGGGTTCCGGTGAGCTTTTGGGGGGAGTCAGAGGAGCCTGGCAAGGGCTGGTACATGCCGGGTCGAGTTCTCCCTACAGGCGGGGCTGGCATTGGAAACGCCGAACGCATCGCCGCCGTTTCGCCGTCACGTTTTGGTTTCATTAATAGGACTCGAAACGCCATGTCCAGGTCATTAAAAAGACATTTTCAGCTGCCTGGGGACCCTTCTTCCATTCTCCGGGGGTGCCCTTGGCATCATGGATTCCCATGAATATTCGTGGTCCTGTGCACCCGCTCCCTGTCCGTGTCCTGCTATTGCTGAGCCGCGACACAGGCTCGTCCCACCGGCAAAGAAAAGCTGGAAAAGGAAAATGGCAACTCCTCCGAGGGTTGGAGCCGAGCACTGGAGCCGGGGTTCATGCTCCCTGCTCAGGCTTTGGGGTGCTGGGCACTGATGGCCCTGGCCTCGGGTACAGTGAGTGATGCTGTCATAGCTGCGAACGGCAGCCTGGCAGGGATCTCCAGCTCGGCACAGCAGCCCCGGGAAGGTGTGCTGTGGGGGATGAGAAAGGGAAAAATTCCTCCCACCTTCCCAGGTTGATGGAGCCATAAATCAGGTGTGATAGATGAGCCGGGTTTAATTCTTCTCTTCCTGGACGTCTGACACAGCCCTTTCCCTGCCGGGCTGGGGCGTGAGCAGGGGCGGCCGTTACTCACAAGCAGCCCCAGGCAGGGGAGAGGGTCTTTGGGAAATGGGAATCGAGGCTCCAGAGCCCCGGACTGCAGCCACGGCTTTGCCGGGCAGTTCCAGCCCCATCCCAGAGCAGCACCACCAGGACTATACAGAGCTGCCCGTCACCGGCTGGCACGCTGTCCCAGAGAGATGCCAGCCCTCAGCCCCTCTTCCCAGCTGGTTTGGCATTGCCTTCTTCCTCCATGAACGTCTCCCTGGGAAGTTCCTCTAGAGCTTTCTTTTTTATTATTATTAATTTTTTTTAATTTTTTTTTATTTTATTTTAACACTGGTGGGAGTTGTTGGCAGCCACTGAGCAGCCGGGGCCGGTAACAGCAAGGGGACAATGGCAGGGACTGCTCTGGGACACCCAGCCCTGCCCCAGGGATGGCTGCAAAACCCTGAGGAGGTCCAGAAGGGCCCGGCCATGTGTGGTTCAGGCTCAAAAGCATTAGCAATATCTGGCTGTCCATCCATCTGTCCGTCAATGCATCCACCCATCTGTCTGGGGTTAAATCCAGCCAGTTCCTCCATCCCCCAGCCTGGCTGCCATCACACACTGGTGCTGGCACTTTAATTCCCTTTACTTACTTATCATCGCAATTGTCTCTTAATGGCTTTGGCAGCCCCTCCAAGTCTCCTGGCGAGGGTGGGAGCTGCTGGTGTATAAATAAAAGCCATAAATAAATAAATCGGGTTGAAGAGGAGGGTATTCATCCAGGCTGCCACAGGTGATGGCACCCATTCACCCGGGGCAGCTCTTCCCAGCTGAGTGCCCCTGATGCCTCCTGGAGTGACAGGCTGGTCCCCGGGAAGCTTCAGTGTGGCCTTGGGAACTTTCCCTCAAATTGTGGCACTCTGGCTCGAGAAAACCAGCATACACAGCTCAGTCAAACCTGAGCTGAGGTTGGGGCTGTGACAGCAAAGGGGAGCAGAAAAGGGAAAAGAAAAAAGTATCAAAAATCCCCAACCCATGCGTTAAATTAATTAGTGATGTCCCTGGTGACTCAGCAGAGGCCAAATGGAGCTGCTTCATGTTTTATATAAGGGCTTTGCTGCAGGAGGCTGAGGACAGCGAGGGACAGGGCAAATGGGGTGTAAGGGGTGCTCCCAGAGGAAGTGGCCCCAGGGTTGGGTATCAGCACCCTGTCTAAGGCCAGGGCTACTCTGGGTGCCCCATGTGAATGGCCCAGGTCTCTGGCCATCATGGTGGCATTTGCATTATCATCTTCACATGCCAGCTGGGATGGAAAAGCACAGTTTTCTCCCATTCCTGGTGCTAGGCTCTGGGCACTGGTGGGAAAGGAGGTGTTTGGGGCATGACCAGTCCAGTGCAGGTGGGATCTGTGACCCTCAAGTAGCTGCTCCTGCAGCATTTCCCTGCTTGTGGGTACACCAGGGACAAACCTTCAGGGAAGCAGCAGTCTGGAAGCACCCTCTGGCTAGGCTTTCCAAAGAGGGGCTGGGTAATTTAGTGTTTAACAGACGTTGAGGGATATTATTTCTTTTTGGTGAAATTGTCTAATCAATCACTTTTTAATTCAGCCTGCTCTGGCACCAGGGACACCCTGGGAGGCTGTGGGCTGCTATGCAGAGAGAAATAAGGCTGGATCACTGCTGGGCACCCACCTCTGGGGCTCAGCCCCACTGCAGGGGACAGGCAGTGTCCCCCCAAACCCATCCCCTGCCTCTGCCAGCTCTGACATCTCCACAGCAGGTCCTGTTTTCAACGGCCCCATTGCTCAGCCTTGTAAGACCCATCCTGATGAGGAGAGGGGGAACAAAGGGGGCCCGCACAGGTCAGCCACGGGGAAGGGGTTCCATTGGCAAGGACATGCTGGTGCTGCTGTGGGGAGATGGTGACTCAGGTGAGGGCAGGGGGAACTGGTTAAATCACAAACCAGGACACACACGGGGCCAAGAAGGTGCTGGGGACAGCTGCCATGCCTGTGCCCAAGGATGCCTGAGGGAGCAGCAGGTGCAGCCACCTCCTGGTTCCTGCCTCCTGCCAAGGCAAAGCCGTGGCACAAAACCTTCCCCAGCTGAGACCCTGCAGCAGGTGCCCTTCCCTGAGCCACTGACAGCTCCTGGGCTGCCCAAATCCATCCAGGGGAAAGGCTGGTGAGCACTTTCCCCAAACGTTCAAACAGCTGAATCCCCCCCAGGGACATGACTCCTTGACAGCAGTGAAGCTTTGCCTGAAGTTTCTTCTCAGGTTCGAAGTTTTTCTTTCCTTGGCCATTGCTCTTCCAAGTGCTGCAATAGACTGAATTCCTTCCTGGTGCCAGTTTGGCCTCAGATTTACAGCCCAAGCCCCAAAATCCGCGGCTGCTTGTGAGGTCCTTCGAGAGAATCACAGCAGAAAGTGTTTATTTCCATCATAAAGATCTGCTTTAATATTTTAACATAAATCAAGCTACGGTTTATGGTGATAATAAATTTGCTGGCAGAAACTGCCTTTGCAGCCCGAGGCAGTGGAGCAATTCAATTTGTTTGGCTTTAAGTGTAAGGAGCCATAATTGAGAAAGGGAAAGTACAGATGTTTTAATTGAGTTTGCAGCTAGCACCCAGAGTTGCAGTAGGCTAATAGAGAAGAGGTGAGGGTCTCCATTAGCCTCTCCACTTGCCATTTCTCCTTGGCCTGCAGCCTCATCCGTCATGGCCATCCCCTCCAGGAATAGCTGCTCCGTGCCTAAGCACGAGGAAGAAAGGGATGGAAAAAGAAGTCAGACTAAACCAGATGTATAATGTGCATTTTATTGGTTTTAATCCCTTTTTTTTTAAAACTAATTACAGTCAGGACAAAGCATCATGTGTGAATCTGCAATAATGAATTGTTAGTGCTGATAATGGCCAAATAAAAATAGACTTATTCTTGATGAGTGAGAGGAGAGAGCTTGTGTCCTGCACCGTGGGGTGACCCAGCATCCCCTCAGCCAGTGCTGGCTGCACTGAACCATCCCCTTCCTGCTTTCTCCAGTAATTTTTAAGGCATTGCTATGTCATGTTTTATATGAAAAATGTTCTCTGCTGTAGAGCTTCTTTCTGTTAATCACCCCAATTCCTTGGATATATTTGTTTTGCTGCTGTGCAAGGACAGCAGGTGTCTGGGAATTCATAGTTATTTATTTGAGAAGCACTCGTGCTCCTTGGGGAGCACAGTCCTTCCCAGTAAGGTACCACAGCAAAGACTGGGGCTGGAACATAAGCCCTCAGCATCCCATTGCATCCAAAACCTGGATCCAAGCAGCTCTTGGAGGTGCAGCCCCTCAGAAGTCCCTGTCACACGTTGTTGAAGTGGAGAGGGTGACACACAGATCAGGGAAGAGAAGGCACATCTTTAAATGTAAGAGGCGGCAGGAAAGAGGGTGCCAGGCTGTGCTCCCTCCCTCCTGAGAAAGGGAAGGAAGGGTGAAAAGAGATGAAGTAACAGAGAACAGCTCTGTTGCCTGGCCGCAACGAAATGTAAAGGCAAGAGACGGAAATGGGCATGTGGAGGGTAGGGGCTGAGCCAAGGGCCTTGCAACGCATGGGCAGCTCAGGGCAGACAGCCCTCAGCCCTTCCATGAACCCACACCTGCACACTCGTGCAGAGGAACAGCCCCCTCAGCCTCTCCTGCTTCCAAAGGCTCATTTCATCAGCGCTCAATTCTCCCTCCAGCTCTGCCCAGCTCCCAGCTGCCACGCAGGTGGCTGCCAGCTCAGCTGCCCCATGAATCTGCCCTCCAAACTACTGCTTCCTAAACAAGACACCAGCACCAGATACCTGTAAAATGCCTTCTTAATTTGATACTGAAGATGGCACATCAGCTTTCCAGGAGCACTTAGGGATGTTTAAACTTACTAGCAGGGGCTGCCAATGCCTGTTTAGGATCAAGCTGGAGAGAAGATGAACAGAAATATCCAGATTCTCTCCAGGCAGCTCGGCAAGGACACAGTGGCGGTGCTCAGGCTTGAGAGGTGCAGGGTTTTGCTTTAAAAGCCATGAAGTGGTTTTATACAGCTCCAGGTACTTGCATATTCCCCCAGGAGGAGCACTTCAGGTCATATGGAAACCAGAAAGTCCTACTTGAAAACAGAGCTTGATTAAAAAGAGCTGCAGTTCAAAGCTTGCTTTAGTGAGCGATGACATTTAATACTGCATCAAGTGCAGAGGGCAGGAGGATCTGACATGCACCTGGCTTTGAACCTGCTTTGATAACAGGGTTTAAAATAGTTCAGATGAAAACTTTTGAAGTTCTTCCTTCTGTCAGGAAACCCCGTACAATCTGTGCCCCAGGGCTTCTGAACACAGGACCCGGTGACAAAGTGTGGTACAGTGACCACAGTCATCCTAAAAGCAGAGACTCTCCTAGAGCTGCCTAAGGTAGGAGCAGCCCAATTCCAAAAGCAGCAGAGCAGGAGCAGCCCCAAGCCCACCTTAACCCTGTGCAGAGGGGGAATTCAAGCCCAGTTCCAGCAGGGTTTCAGGTTTTTCTCCCTTATTTCGGGAGCTCTGCTGCAGGCAGGGCTGAGCCAGGGCACAGCCGCTTCCTCCCGGCACCGGCTCATTCCCCTGAGTTAACACCCACCTTGTTTCAAGGCTAATTACCCAACGCGGGAGCCGGGAACGCATCAGTGTGCACAGCCGGAGCCTCTCGCGTGTCAGGACTGAGTAATGAGCCCCTCCCCAGCCCACACCGATCCCGATCCCGGCCGCTGGAGTCAGGGCCTGGCTGCTTGTACCAGCCCCGGGCAAAGCTGAGAAAGGGAGAAGGGCTCTGCCAGTGGAAAGCTCCGAGTCGTGTGCCGCTGCTGAGGGAAGCAAGGATGATTTCCTTTCCAGTGGGAAGAGCTGTATCCCTGCATGCAGAGGGGCATTGCTCTGCCCAGCTGAGCTGCTACAGCACAGGAGAACAGGATGGAAGTGTGAATGTAAACTCCCAGGCTGGAGAAATCCAACTCTAAGCGAGAGATCCCTGATCCCAGGCAATGCGCACAAACATGATAATGCTTCTAGAAAAAGAAAATGTAACAGCACAAAATTATTTCCTTCTGAATTAGGTCTATTTCCGCCCTTACGTTTTCCTTCAACTGGCACAGGAGGTTGGTCTGAAGGAGTCTCAGCAGAAAGAAGAGACTCAGTTATCCCAAACTCCTGCTGGATTCTGCACAGCACATGCCTGCCTTTGGAAGAAGGGACATTTAGTGAAACAGCCAAGGCTGTCTCTCTCCCGTGTGCCGAGACCTGCAGCACACAGAGAACCACAGAGGGACAGAGAATGTGCTGCTCTGACAGAGCCAAAGGCAGGAATGGCTGGACACTGGTTAATGATGCAGGCTGCCAAGGGCTCAGCCCCAGGGCTTTGTCTGAGAACCAGAACCGTAACAAGGCTGAGTACACTCCATCCACACCCAAAGTGGAGTGAAGAAAGTCTGTGTCACCAAGCCAACAGCCTGGAAACTTCCCTTCATATTGCCTCTCCCCCTCACTGCACAGTTCCGAGGGGGAGCTGAAATGCTGGAGTCTCTGGAGCTTCAGAGGGAGCGGGCTGCTAACCCTCATCAGAGCTTTGACTCACTCAGCACAATGTTTGCAGTCACAAACACAAAGCAAGAGAAACCCCAGATAAGCACGAACACAATCCAGAAGCTGTGCCGGAAAGGGGAGAGGTGCTTGTTCACTGTCCCGCTGCCGAAGACCAGCTGAGTGTCCTTCCGACTGCAGTACGCAAGGAAAGCTGGGATGAGATACTGGATCCCATTCCCGGCATAGGCTCCCGTGATCCCCACCAAGGACTCCAGATCGTGGGTGCAGAAAGCCACCAGCACTGGGGGAATCAGCGTGATGGCAGGAAAAACAATCCTATCCACCACCCATGGGTAGGTGCCCCCTTCTCTGTGGAAAAGGGTCTTCCAGTTGTTGCGCAGGGTCACGGCGATGATGGGGAAGTTGGTGCTGATGGTGAAGACCGGGAAGAGGCCCAGGAAGTACCGGATGAAGGCCACGCTGATGATCTCACAGTTGGTGAAGTTGAGTGTGTACATGTCCATGAGGGTGTCGTTGCGGAAGCAGTAAATGGCAGTGAAGGACAGGAGGCTGTAGAATGCCAGGATCAGGATGTAATCGAGCAGCACCAGCTTGTTGACGTGCTTCTTCTTGGAAATGGGGGTGATGAGGGATGGCAGGGAATGCTGGCACATGAAGGAATAGACACACACCCCAAACAGATTACGGATGCCCGACAGCTGGGCCATGGAGGGGTGACCTTCAGCTTGGCCTCTGCTGATGCGGATGAGGGCCAGAATAATCATGAGGATGAAAGCTGGAGAGAGAGAGAAGGTCTCAGGTCAAGCCCAGGTCCACACTCCCCATGATCTCCTCCCATTGCACTGGCAGTCTTGGCACCAGCTCTCTCCTGCTATGCAAGAGCATCCCCTTATCTCTTTGATGCACCACCTTATCTGAGGGTGCTACATCAAAGGCGAGGTGCACAGGAATTAATTGTGATTTGCTGTCAATGCCAGTCAGCAGATAAGGAAATGGGCTCAGGCATCTCCCTCCAGTCTCCTTCCCTCAGGAACTCACCCTCCCACCCCCAAGAGCACAGGGCTGTGCCGAGCCCTCCTGAAGCCGAAGGCTGACGTAGCTGGTGAACCCTAAGCCCTCAAGGGTTTCAGTCCATGGATGCTTCTGTCACACACACACTGGTTAAAATACCATCATTTCAAAAGGCTTAGAGATGTTTGAGCTCTGACTTGGCTCCAGTCAACCCCAGTAATATTCCTACACATTTCCAACTGGACTAATGTTTTCAAGACCTCCCCTACGTGCACAGGAGCAGCAACTACTAGCAAGCTTTCCTGTCCCTGCGATCTGTCAAGCATGATAGAGCAAGAACTAGCCAGCCATTTCCTGGGCAGGAGGAATAGGCTGTCTGCAGCTAATCCCAGGGTGGAGAAACCAGTCTGGAAGGGACTAAAGCAGCACTGAAAGACTGCTATTAAAATTCATAGTTTCTAGACACAAAGTCTGCTTGTCTACCCTTCACTTATGCCAGGAAAAAGCCTAACAATGTTTTACAGAGCTTATTACAAATAACAACGTGCCAGGGACAAAATGAATTCAGGAGATTGGGCTAATGCCCTTATTACTTTGAGGCTGGAAATTTGAGCCAGAGCAGTTACTGTGAGACTCTCATTCCTAGCATGGCATATAAAAGCAGCAGAAAACTAATTCTGGTGTCACAAAAATTGCATCAACCTGGGAAAGATGATCATCAGCTGCTGGAGTTAACAAGTAATGGGGAGAAAAGGACCTGCCTGGCAGAGCAGCAAGCAGTGAGATTTACAGTCTGGTGCTGCAATGGGTGGACCATTGTGGCTTGCACAGAGCTGTCCTTGCGCCAGTCGGAGGCATAGGAACAGAGCCATGAATTATCAGGTAATGAAAAAATCAACAAAATGCTGAGACAACTACTACAGACAACTTTGAATGTCATTAATATAAATCCAGAGGTATCAAACAGAGCAGTGCACAGTTCAAGCCCATAGGAGGCTGGCACCAGTGCTGGGAGCTGGGCAGGCTCACCATGGGGTGACAACATCATGGGCTTGCTCTGTGCCCAGTCCTGCTCCCCACAACAGGCGGCTGGAGATGGGAAACCCTGCCAGGGATGAGACTAGGAAAAAGTTAGACCATGTAGTGAATACTGCCTCTCTTGTGCCCAGCAAGATCAGACTAACGTCACTGAACGTTGCTTCCCATACACCCCCAGCACTCTCAAAAACCCCCTGTCAGAAATTCACATTCTCCTGCAGCAAACACCAGCTCCATGCTGAACCCTTCCCAAGCCACACACTGCATTTCATCCTGTGCTGCCTCAGGAAACCTCCTGCTTCCAACTGTTTTCCAGTGACAGGGCACGTCTGCCAGCCCTCCCCAAACACCACACTGACAGCAGCAGATCCATTCCTTCACAGTACCACGAGGCCAGGTCATTTCAGGAGTGCTAGGCTCTATTTCCTCCCCCAAGGGCAGTCACAGAGAGCTATGGAAGGCAACAGCTCATTGCTCTGGGGATGTGCAATTCCCCTTGCCTTCACTCAAGCCCAGCAGGTGAGGGACGCTGCGAACAGGGGTACAGTTGTTGTGCCTCCCCTCTTGCTCCCCGGAGGGGAGATGCTTGCCAGCCATATCTGCTCAGCAAGAGACCCAGAAAGAGCTGTGTTCCAGGTGATGTGACATGGCTGCACTCCCCGGGGCTGCACAGGCTACAAGGAAGAGGAAAAGATGCCCTGAGTAGTAAGACAAAGGAGGTTGAGCAGCTCTGGAAATGTGCTGAGACTGTTCCTTTCCTTCTTGCCTGGGAGAGGTGGTCAGGCTCTGCAGCCCCATCCTGAGCTGGTCCTGTATCTGGGTTAAGACATG
Source organism: Chamaea fasciata (assembly GCF_029207755.1). Taxonomy (NCBI): domain Eukaryota; kingdom Metazoa; phylum Chordata; class Aves; order Passeriformes; family Sylviidae; genus Chamaea; species Chamaea fasciata. The sequence continues at coordinate 6,777,198 of NW_027094104.1, read as the reverse complement.
ACTCAGAAGTCTCACACCTCTTCCCCTGCACACTATACAGTGAATCTCCTCATGCTCTGCTCAACACAGTAATGAGTTAGCTCTTTCCACCCCCCAAACCCACTCCCACCATTGGCTCAAAGCCACTTTCTGCACCAGTGCCAACAGGACCAGGTCAGGGGAACTTTCAGGCAGGCACCCCATCCTTGGAGCACACACACAGATACACACAGAATGACTAGATTGGAGGAGACCTTCAAGATCATCAAGTACAACCCACGTCCTAAGACTTCAACTAGACTATGGCACTGAGTGCCACATCCAGTCTTTTTTTAAACACATCCAGGGATGGTGACTCCACCACCTCCCCAGGCAGACCATTCCAGTACTTTATTATTCTCTCAGTGAAAAACTTTTTCCTAATATCCAGCCTATATTTCCCTTGGCACAGCTTCAGACTGTGTCCTCTCGTTCTGTCAGTTGCTGCCTGGAGAAAGAGACAAACCCCCACTTGAGCACAGCCACCTTTCAGGGAGTTGTGGAGAGTGATAAGGTCACCCCTGAGTCTTCTTTTCTCCAGGCTGAACAACCCCAGCTCCCTCAGTCGTTCCTCACAGGGTTTGTGTTCCCAGCCCCTCACCATCCTCATTGCCTTCCTCTGGACACGCTCAAGTGTCTCAACATCCTTCCTAAAGTGAGGGGCCAGAACTGGACACAGCACTCAAGGAGTGGCCTCACCAGTGCTGAGTACAGGGGAAGAATGACCTCCCTGCTCCTGCTGGCCACCCTAGTCCTGATACAGACCAGGATGCCATTGGCCTTCTTGGCCACCACTCTGACACCATCTACCAACCCAGGAGGGCAGCTGTCCTGAGGACAAGCCATCTTCCCACTAAAGACTGAGGCAAAGAAAAGATCAACCACCTCTGCCTTCTCTTCATCTGTAGTTACTAAGTTCCCTCCCTCACCCAATAAAGAACAAAGGTTGGTCTTACCCTTCTTTTTACCATTAATATATTTGTTAAAACATTTTTTATTATCCTTTACAAAAGTTGCCAATTTAAGTTCAAACTGAGCTTTGGCTTCCCTAATTTTTTCCTACATGCCCTAGCAGCCCCCTTAAATACCTCCTGTGAGACCTGACCCTCCTTCCAAAGCATCTCCCACAGACTCTCCTCTGCCCCAACATGTGCTTTTCTGGCAGGGTACACTGGAAGAACAGAATTCTTGTCGATTCCCTAAATGATGGATGGTCTTTGGCTTAGGCAAATAGAATTAAATATTTGTTTTTCATTAAATATACATTTCAGAAATTTATTAAAATTACAAGGAGTGAGGATCCAATACTAAGATCCAAACTAGTTTTGCTTCCAACAAGGCAGGCTCTGCTTCCCCTGCCTGAGCACTGTTGCTCTGCAGAGGCAAGATCCTTGAGAGAAATGGTGCTGGGTAAACAGGAAACCTCCCCAGCGCAATTCCAGCCTCAGAGAGGACAACAAAAGCCCTGCCCCATGGTTGTTTTCTCTCAATCCCTGAGGCAGAAGAGTTTCTCACTCCTGGAGAGCTAAAACACTTGCCTGTCAATTTATCTCTCTCTTCGAGAGAAGGCAAGCCAAAAAATGAAACTCTGAAACCTAGATTTGGTTTGGATGATAAGTCAAAATGAAAAGAAGATGACAGGCTGATGGACAGGCAGCTTTGAGCAGAAAAGAGGCAGCACAGGATCCTCAGGCACACACAGAGTTCCCACTCACATCCCCTTCCCAGGACAGCGAGCTGAAGGCAGAGTCACACATCACTATTTCATGTCACCTACTGTTGTCACATCAGCTGTCCAACAGTGTTCCTTCACCACAAGGATCCTGGTAAAGTAAGACATGGATTCACAGAAAACCTCTTGATCTGTTCCTCTCCACAAAGAACAGAGGACACAAGCAACATGTTCCAGGGATGAAAGGCCTTCAGACCATAATCAACAGCACCCAGAGCCACAAAGCAAGGTTGACAGTGATGGCACTATGAATTGTTTTTGGTTCCATGAAAATTTTGCTTTAAGCCTTGTTTTATATAAATGCTTAAAAAGCAGTCAAGGGTTTTGCTTGTCCTGATATTTCCACAGTGTGAAACCCACTCCAAGCCCCCACACCACAGGCTTGGCAGTCAGCAAGGCACAGAGGCCACTTCTTGTCTCATCTTGTCTCCTCTAGATGTTCAAGCATCATTTTTAGTGAAGGATCTAAGTAAGTAAGCCTGAGGAAAAAAATAAAGAGGGGCTACGCCATAAAGGGAGACCTGTGATGAATCTCATCCCAATCATCCAACTGTCTCTCCTGCAGACTCTCTTTGCTCCCCTCACTATTTGAGGAACAAATATTCTTCTCAGATAAAGCAGACCTTGCAGTCAGCTACTGCTGCTTCTCCTGCTTGACTCAGGAGATTCAGAGATAAGGCAGTTCTGCTGTGGTTCTTGCAGGTGAAGTAAGGATGAATATGGATGAGCTGATGTGCAAAGTAGTACAGTTTGGGAAATAAGGGAGTCTGGGGATATTAAGAAATACATTTTTGTGCATTTTGATAGAAACATAACAGGGCTGCAGAGAAGCAGTGAAAGTAATTTAGCCATTCTGAGTTTAAGGATCATTTTACAGAGTCAGAGAAAACACCTCTCTAAATGAAAAATAGTGTTTGTATATGAGCTTCATCTCTGCAGAAAGGCTACTGCAGAAAAGAAAGTAAGTCCAAGCCTCAAACACATTTTTTCCCCTGTGATGGTAGGTTCCTGCAAGAACTGATGCTCAGAATGAGTTTCTGGTTTAACTCCCCATGCATCCCTGCAAGACATAGTACTTGAGAGATGTTCACATCTTCTCCAGCCCCGTCCCTACTCCCATTCCTACCTCTACAAGGAAAGCCTGGAGAGACCATCAGCACACCTGCCTGCCACCTCTTCCAGGGACCAGAGAGGCAGTTGTGTGCAGCCACCCCACGCCTGGCTGCTCCCCTACCCCCCAGCCATTTGTCTGAGCTGGTGCCGTGACACGTTTGTGGCAGGGCCATCCGTCACCGCTGCTGCCGGTGTGACAGAGCTTTCCTGTCCAAGCAGAGAATCAATATGCCAGGAAATAATGATAATGGATCACCCTATCCCAACACACGCCACTTGCTTCCCTTTTCATACATTAAGCAGCATGATGGATTCCAAGAGGAAGATGTTTTCAGGGGCTTCCTAAACTCAGTCTCTTTGGAAAGGGAAGATTTCTCCCCACCTCAATCCTGTATCAAGTCAGAACAGAGCAGGCCACTTTTAAACAGAGGAACAGATCTGATTTGGTTTAACATTAGGCAGCTCTTTCATAGATAGGGCATAAAAACAGGAGTATCTGCTCTGTACACACTGAATGCCCCAGTAACATGCAAAGACAGTCCTACCTTCTGCATCCCCACCTGACACTTGTGCTGTCTACTTCCCCGCTAATGTCTTTCTAGGATGTTGGTGCCCCTTCTCAGATCCAGCGGCCTCCTGCCTTCCAGCAGTGCTGTGGGCATGCTGAAGAGCCCACTGCAATTCTGGAACCACCAGGTATTCTGGATCCTGTGGCATTTGAAGTATTAAAGCACAGCTGGAGTCCAACATGCTGCCAGAACAAAGTATCTGAAATTAAGACATTGATTTTTAAATTTAAAACTCATTTAGCCAGTTTCTCTTGCAGAAGCTATATCCTGCCACTTGTTCATGACCTCCAGTTCTCCACAAACTCCAGAGCAGCAACTGATTAACTTCTCCAACCTTTAGAGGGGGTTTCTATAGGAATTGACAGTAAAGAGGTAACATGAAAACCAGGTTTGCTCCATTAGATGTGGGAGCTGGAGTAGTTAAGGATCGGATTTGACAATGACAGAGCCTAAAACACCATCTCTAGGAAGATGAAGGATTTATGAGTGCAGAGACTGTGTGGAAGCAAGATGGATATGTTCATAGAAGACAGCAATTCTCTGGAGAGATACATCAGAAGGAAAAGAGGAGGGAAATTACTTCCCAGAAGAAAGGTATGAGCAAAAGTTGTGGAACATCACTGTGGCTCCTTCCTCTAATGGAGAGCAGGGACTTCGCCTGCCCCAAAGCCTGAGGCAGGGGTCCACATGGCAGGGGACTGTTGCTCGTACACAGAAGTGTGAGACAGCTTACCACGAAGGCAAGAAAAAGCCTCTCAAGCACCTCCACTCCCCCAGGCCTGGCTTGCTCCTGCTGCAGCCAACTCAGGCACTGCTGCCTTCGGCTAGGTGGAGCCCCTTTTCTTCACAAACGGAAATTCCATTTAAAAAGTACTAACAGGACTTTTTGACAGCCAAAAGCCAAACGTTCAGTGGAGCTTCCCTGCTCTAAGGGCATACCTCCCTGCTTTTCTTCATAAGGCTTGCAATACCATAACCCAAGATTTTCAAGTAGCTTCCCCATTTGTGATAACAATGCCTGCAATGAAGCCAGCACAGCTGCCCCATCTCAGCCCACATCAGCTGGTCCTACAGACATCTGCACACCAGCAACAGTGCACAGGAGAAAAATGGCCCTGCACTTGGGCATTTATCCAGATGCTTTTTCTCAACATATGAGAAGGAAAGAGCAGCCAGCAAGGCTTGTTTGCTTCTGGTGGAAAATTACCTGTGTAGTTTATGGTCCTCTCTCGGCTGGTCACCTTTGGCAGTAGAACTACAGAACCTCTGCAACCAGGACTCTGCTGCTGGCTTGGCCTATTAGCTCTGACAGTCACTTCTCTGTCCATGTCAGAATTTACTCTTCTGAGAGAAGGAAATAATACACACTTTGGTGTCACTGTGAGCCCAAACTATGGCTGTGCATGCTTTGGAAAGCACTGTCTGCAGAGCACCCATGTCCCATGAAATCCAGGTCCTCTGTAAACTCAGCCATATCTTGCCCATCCTGCCTTGGGCTCTACACAGCAAAGTTTTTTATCATCTTGTTCCACCAACAAACACTGAACAGAAAGCAGCTTTTCATGCCACAGCCCCACTCTAAAAACCTGTGTGGGCATCATCATCAAGACCCTTTTGCAGGGTTGAATGTGCCCTTACATTTCCAGCTCCCCTTCTTCAGCTCTCAGACCCATCAGTGTCTCCTGCTGCCTGACTAAAGTGCTCTTTTCAGGAGCATCAGCTCCTCAGGCAGGATCTGAATGGTCAAATCACTCTCCATCTGTGTCTGAAGCTCACAAGGCTCTTTCTCTCATACAGGCACTGCTTCACCCCACTGCCCCCCACAAACAGCACTGAAATGAGCTCCTCAGCTAACAATTCCAAAAGCAGGCATGACAGAAGCACAGCATTTTAACTAACTCTTCATAAATATATTCACCTCTCTTAGTGAATTATTTACCCTGGGCTCTGGCAGCAGCTTCATCTGCTCCAAAAGGGATATAAGAACATGAAGTAACTTTGTTGAAGCAGCTTGTCAGAATGAACATGCAACAGTGTCCTGATTTACAGTCCAATTCCCTCATCGTCCTGTACGCCCTGCAGTGTGAAAGGAGAGAGGCAGAGATCACAATGATCCCTCCTTAAGCTATTTGCAGAAAGCACCATTTCTGATGTGAAAAGAGGCCACCCACCTTGAGAACTGTGGGCACTAGCAGACTAATTTCTCAGCAGGAGACTGTAAATTCAGGACTTCAGATAACTGTCACCCCCTCCTAAATCAGCCTCCTCTGTAATTCTCAGCCTCAGCCCTTGAAGGGATGTAGCACAGTGACTCCAAGTTCCTGCACCGAGTCAACTCCAGCTTAGTTCTGCTGCTGAGGATGGCAGAGACAGTTACCTGAGAGTGCTCACAAGGTGAGAGGGTCTGAGACCAGTTCTCTGCACAGCAGTGCTGTAAACAGCAGGGCTCTGGTGAAAAGAGCAGAACTACCAGACAAACCACCAGATACAGAAAGTCAGCCCCAATAGCATGCTCTGGACAGCCCTTTCCTAGTTTCTGCCCCAGAAACCTTCTACCAAGTATCCGGGGACGGGAGGGGATGCAATGGGGAAAAGAAGGGTTTAACACAGACTTCCCAGAAATAAATTCTTGGCTGCTTTCCGTCCATCTTATTGGCCAGGGGAAAGAGCTGGGGTAGAGATTTTCTTCCTGAGCATGTAATTGTGAGATCATTGTTTGGGCAGGGTTGGGAAGGCTCTGTCTCAAGGGCTGCATTTACTTGAATAGATGTGGTGTGATCCAACATGGAGAGAGAACTGAGCCTGCTCAACCAAACCCAGAAGTTTATTACTCTATAAACTATCTCTTCATTAAAATACAATACTTTCTAATAACTACAATACAGCATCATGAGGAGCACACAGAGCACAGGCCCCACGTGGGAGCTGTCTGGGAACATTTGGCAGAGACAATTTAATAACAGCAGCAATAATCATGCTACCAATGTCTTTAGAGCCAGCAGTCCTCACCTATAGAGCTGGACATCTCAGGCTGCAATTAATCGGGTTAGCTGCTTAATACACAATAGCCCAATGTTTGCTGCTCAGCTCCACCAAGCTCTGTCCTTTTGTTATCTTTCCTAATCCATATCCTATCCCATGATGCTGCTAGACAGTTATTATCCAATAATAAAGAGGTAGAGCTGTGCCCCAGTGAGCTGTATCCCCTCTGCTGTGAGAGGTGCATGGGACTTGCCTGGCTCAGTCCCAGTTGGGCCGTGCCCTTCAGCAGCTCACCCCTAACAGTACCCACTTGATCAGGACTGAAGGAATCCTGGAATTCAGGATTGAAGCTGGAAAAAAACCCAGCTAGATAAGCAAGTCTCTTCAGAGAGCAATCCATAGCCACCATAGATTTAAACCCTCCAGGAAAAAAAAAAAAGTGTCTGAAATCCAAACAGCAGAATTGGAAATACCGATTTATTGATGACTTAGTTGGTTTAGCCTTCTGCAGGAAGCTCTGCTCCAATAACTGTGTAAAAGACCTGGAAAGAGGCTCCAAAACTGGTAAAGGAATTGACCCAATAACAGCTCTACACCTTCCTGAGGCTGAGGAGGAAGAGAGCTGAAAGGAAGGCAGGAATTACACTTTGGGAAAGGACCCTCCTCACCCTATAATCTGTACTCACATGGCCCCAGAGCTGGGTGAGCCAACAAGGTTCTAACCATGAATCAAAACAAGGCTTCACTGTAGGCACCATTGGCAGGATTTAAACCAAATGATTTTTCATGACTTGCCCTTTCTCCAGGGAGGCACAGCAGGCAGGCTCCCTGTTGCATCCCTTAGAGTGCCTCTGCTCCATCTCCCAAGGCAGCTTAGGCACCTGCAAAAGGCTGACACAGCAGTCTGAGGAGCTTCTGCATTGGGAAAGGGATGAGAACTTGGGCAGGCAAAGCCTTACTCATCTGCCAGCCCCTGGAGAACAGAGATCTCTATGCAAGGATAAGGCCAGCAGTTCAAGCACCAACTGCTGCACTGAATTTAACCATTGGCACTCGCCAATGCCAAGTGACAATCAGTTCTGCAGCCAAGTGTGTAAGCTGATACTCTTCAGAAGACTGGCAACAGCTCGATTCCTCTGGAAGCCCTCTCTGCCACCAGCCCCACTCCACCTGGAGACACAGATCCACCCTCTGTGCTCCTATCAGTCCTGGCAGGGAAGTGCCTTGCCATGCCAACCTTCTTTCCAGATGAGCTGTCCATGATCAACAGGCCCAGACAAGGAGAGCCATCTGTCTGGGCTCTCTAGCAGCACACTTGAGGCTTCCAAGCTCCTGCTTCAACTTTCTCCTCTTAGAGGCTTCAGAGGTGCCTGTCCTGGCTTAGTCCCTTATCCTGGGAGGATGCCAGATAATGGGCTGATCACTGGAACATTTCCACATTCTTTGAACTGGCCCATTTTTAATTTCCAGCTCAGATCGCAGTGTTTAAGCCTATTTTTCAGGGAGAGAATGAATTTTTTTTTTTTAACTGTGAGGTGTGGAATGAGACTGCTGTAGGCTTTGATAGCCGATGTGGTCCTTGTCATGAGCACAAGGCTCTGGAAGAGGCTGGTGACATTTGATTATCACTTAGATCAGGAGAAAGAGGGAAAGCGACTTTCAAAGGCAAGGCTGACACTGTTACAAATACCAGCAGAAATGACCTTCACACACAGCTAGCTCTCTCTGCTGCCAAGAACCATCCTCTCAGCTGCTATCATCTGAATCACCAGTACACCTGGGGCAGTGCTGCTTTACATCAGCCTCTTCTGCTCTGAAATCCAGGGACTTTCCACTGCGCTGGGGAGAAGGGTGTGTGGTGGGCCCTGTGGGAAGCACATTGCAAAGTCTGTACTGACCTCCCAGCTCAGGGAGGCTTGATTTTTTCAAATCATTATGCAAAGCATGGGTCAGATTCCCATCCACACCAAACCAATGAGCACAGGTAAGCTGAATAAACCACTGTCCACATGGGAAGGTTTTATTTCCCCCACACATTAAGTAGGTGGGAAGCTGCAGTGTTGCTGTGCTGCTCAGAGTGGTTTGAAGAACCACCCTCAGCACCACATGGCTAAAACCAACCCAAGGAAAGTGAAAGAAAGGCACAGTTTATACCAGGACAAAGAGTTCACATCTGGCCATTGGCATGCAGACAGCAAGAGTTCAGAAGACCACAAAACACTACCCAAGATCATTCTTTAGGATCTAAGTTCTCTAAACACCAATCTGTGTTTAACTCACAGCCCTGCTTTTGGAGGAGGGGACAGCAGTGGTGTGAGGACATGGGAGAAGCCAGCTTGACAAATCTCAGCAGTGTAGGATTGATCCTTACCCCGAGATCTGCAGCAAGAGCTTTTCTCTGCTCCCTGCATCACATGGCTTTTTGATAAATTGTCTTTCCCAATAAATCTATCCCTCATTGTACACATACGGAATCTATTCTTCTAAGTAGCCACTGAGGTGCTGTCAGGGTCATTAACTATCATTATCTGGGGCAGCTGTTCCCCAGTGTGCTGACGCAGGAATCAATCAGGCTAAAGCATGAATTTCCCCTACACTTCTCCAAACACTGCCTTTATCCCTCTCTATCAAGCCATGAAAGAGAGGAACACTTCTGCCACCACGCCAAGATTTAGCAATCCTCATAATGGAAGGAGCTGGCTAAAGGGAAACCAATGGCAGATGAGGCAGGCATCAGACTGTCACAGAGACAGGATGAGGTCTGACTGATGTCTTTACCAGGAAAGAGGAGGCAGGGTGATTGGAATCAGGCCAGTCAGCTGAGCAGAGATCACTCTTATAAAGAAGAAAAAAAAAAAAAACAAAACAAAACCCATGCAAAACTTCCTCATTTCCTTTAGTACCCCTTAATGAGATAACCTCTTTCTCTGAAGAATAGGGGGCTTTCAAACCTTTCATGTGCTCAGACAACAAAGGAGAAAAACAGGCATTCAGGATTTTCACAGCATCCAAAGTCAGGATTTATTAACTCAAACTGTTCAACATCTGAGACTTGAGAGCTTAAAATCCAACTTAATTTTCCTGTGTGTCAACTGCTTAACCCCATCTCAGGAATTCTCTAGAACAGAAGATCTCTATTCCTCTGCAGGGACTGCCAGCCACCTCCAAACAGGATGAATTCACAGAGAAGTGACAATACCCAGCTGCAGTCTGGTCAAGAGTATGTGTGTAATGGGAAATAGTTAGAGAAGCAGCTTTTCCTCTTATTCCAGTGATAGGTACAAACTGAGCTAATTTTGTGTCTGAATGGTCTGGATTCACATACCAGGAGACTGTTAACCTGCAGAAATGCTGGTCATTAACCTGCAGAAATGCTCTTTATTAGCCCTGAGTATCAGTCACTCTGTCTAGGTGACATAAAAATAGACAAACCTGAACATAAACCTCCACAACCCACATACACCTCTCAGCCTTTAAGGGCATGTACACACACAAGCCAGACATGAGGCAGCTGCATCTTTGAATGACAAAGGCATTAGGAAAAAAAAAAAAGATTGTATCTTACTTCCCCTAAGGGAATGAATGATCTGTCTTCCTAGAAGTTCTTGGCAATATTTTGGAAAGAACTCATGGGAGCAGGACTTCTCAAGGACAACACACATTAGTTTGGGGGTTTCCAATGCAGCACATCCTATCATAAAGGAAGACCGAGGAAAATAAATGCAAGCAGATGATAAAACTAAGGGTGGAAATTCTGACAGAAATGCCTTTTTTTCTCAGATCAAAACAAAGACTGTCCAAAGTCTGTTGTGCAAATGCTGTGAGAATGAGAAACTTCCAGCTGGTGGGTGTCACAGCCAGCACCCAGACAGAAGACTCTGCCAAACCTCTTCTGCCCCTCACACAAACCAGACTAAAACTTCATTTACCAGCCATGTCTGAGAACAATTTGTTTTGTTTAAATCAGAAATTTTATCCTAGACTAAAACCTTTCTCCTCAAAAAATTTATTAGGCCTGCACAATTGTCCTCAAAGAGGTTGTTTTGACAAGTACTTGCTTCCAAAAAAGATCTTGCCAGAGAGAAGCATCAGTGGCGTGACTCAGGTTCCATCAACGGTAAAGAGGTGGCTGAGCCTCTGCCAAGACTCACCTATCCATCTCATGAGGGACGTCATGATTTGAAGATACTTGGTCTTTTGCACATTGAAGAAGGTGAAAGGACCCAGGAGGAGCGTGAATGCTGCCTGGAAGGACAACAAAATCACATGTTAGATTAAAAACCAGAAATTCTGCCAGCAAGATGAATTTATCAGAAGAACAAAGCTTGCATTGAAAGTTCACCTCTAGACATGTCCATTTGTCATGAAGCTTTCTTTGTTGCTTAATTTTACAGCTAAGTTGGCTGAGACACGGGGTCAAGTAAGCTGTTGGGTATCAGAGAACATGCCTCGGGCAGAAGTAGAGCCCCAGGATCCTTTTGGCTCTCAGCTGTTTGCTATCACTGCTACAGCACTCCTTTACTGACACATTTCAGTAAAAGCTCTCAGTGCAGCCTTACGGAACATTAAATATTAAACTGTGGCCTCTTTGCCCAAGTACATGCTCAGTTTAGGTATGAATAGCAATAGCCCTCACCAGTCTGCTTCCATTAACATTGATGGGGTGGCTTTGGGGTATCCCAGGCTCAACAGCAATGGAGCCAGGTCTGCCTGGGAGCTTTTTTTCCCCCATGCTTTAAGTTGCCTGTGTAAAACATAGAGGGTTTTCTATACATGTAAAAACAGATAGTGGGAAGCTACAGTATAACAGCTCTTGGAAGCTGAAAACCTCTGCAAAGTGAGGAAAAAATTCATCAAAGATATACTCATAAGAGAGAACTCAATTCAGTGTGGAAAGTAAAGGTTCTTCAATGAAGAACGTCCTCATTGCCCTCTTGGATATCTTAAGAGACCAGTGTTTCACAGAATCACAGACTGGTTTGGGTTGGAAGGGACCTTGAAGACAATCTCATTCCAGCTCCCTGCCATGGGGAGAGACCTTCCTCTAGACCAGGTTGCTCAAAGCCCTGTCCAATCTGGCCTTGAACACTTCCAGGGATGGGGCAAATTAAATTGGCGTACACTGCAGCACCAGTCTGTTGCTTCTCTTCCAGATGGGCTGCAAAATACATCCAACAAAGACCCATGCTAGGAATCTGGATTATACAGCTTCCCATGAGACTTTCTTCTAGAACCTCCTAGAGCACACAAGGCAACTATGTTATCAGCCCATGCCCAGAGGTGACATGTCCTGCGCAGCACTGTCACCTCTGCTTGGGCACTAAGCAGCACTCGAGCCTTACCTATCCCAGAGAGAACAGAAAAGGCTTCACTGCAAAAAGAAACAGACCCTGGCTGCAGTCTGAACATAGGTTGAGAGAAGCTACTTGGGAGAGGGAGACAAAATGGGTGTTAAGAGAAGAGAACCCTGCCTGTCCTCCACGGGATGGCACTAGCTAGCGATACACCAACAGGTCAAAACACTGTGGACCTGTAAGCAGGCAGTGCTTAGAAAGCCACAGCACACACAGCATAGGTTTGTAGAGCATCCCAAAGAGATTTTTAAAGACAAATATTCAACATTAATATTTACACATTGCTCTTTTCCATGACTTCTTAAAGGAGTTCAAGAGAAGGTGTCACCAGAAGCAAAGAACGGGGACTCAAAGGGGCAGGTCTGTCAAGCCTCAAGGTCTCTGTCAGCCCCAACAGAGTCAGGACAGAACAGAATCCAAGCTATTTTAAGACTAGCACAACCCCAAGAAACCTTTTTTGAGACAGTTTCAGAATATCTGCAAGGCAAATTGGAAATGCCTCACATCACAAGTATTCTCAGGTGACGAAAGCAAACCCAGAAGGGGAGCGGGGGAGAGAACCCTCGGTTTGACACGTTGCTTGGTGGGAATATATTCCAATCTGAGACCATTGCTTACACCAAGTCTTGCTTTTACTGCTCAGATGGAAAAAAAGGACAGGAAGCATGCAGAGAATTCAGATTTGTGAAGCAACTGATGGTTGTTGGAGGAAATGCTGAAATCACACAGAATACAATGCCACAGGCATAACTGGCAAAACTAACAGCCAAATCAGGTTTAACAGTTATGGGACTTGAGATTTTAACACAGAAGCAAACCGGTCAGTTATAAACCTTTTTTTTACTTTTCTCCCTCTTGTTCCTTTCTTCTAATTGGGACCTTAACTCCACTTTCCTGCCCACTAGGGACTGCCACTCCATCCTAGAGAAGTGCACAAACCCCAACAGACTATATAAACCTTTGACTAAAAAGTGATGTAGTGCACGGACCCAAGGCATACAAAAGCTGACACCATCTTACTGACAAGTATTCTTGAGTTTGTGACTAATCTCTTTCAACCTTCTCTCCCAACACTGCTCAACACAGCCTCCCTACAAATCAGTTTATAGCTCCTGCATCAGAGAGTGCTGAACAAAGAGAGACTGACTAAGGTTGTGATAATTAAGGAACAGGTATCTACTGCAAATGAGAATGCTCCAGAACCAATCAGCAAAACAGCCCCTCAAACCACAGCAAGGATTGACACAAAATCACCAAGCACCAAAGCAGCTGGGTCTGAAACCCAGATCTGCCTTACCCACTGAGGAAAGGAGATGTGTCAAGGTGGATTTGGGGCTCAGTTGCTGAAAAGCATCACAAAGCATCCTTAGGTTCTGGAAGAACCTGGATGTCCTTCACCTTTTGCAGTTATTCTCCAGTTCTCAGAAGACCTTAAACAACCAAATCCATTCAGCAAGGTTTTCAACTCTCCTCCTCTCTGGCCATTACTGCTTAACTCATGGGGGAGAGATAAAAGTCGTGCTTGAATGGTTGAATGTCCCCCCCCATCCTTTAGGATGATCAGTGTCTTCTGTTCTTAACGAGATCCTGGTCCAAAGGAGCCAAGCGAGAGGTTAATTCTAGTGCAATAGAAATTTATTACCTTTTTCACTTGACACCCATTAGTGATCCGAGATGAATATCCATGGATCAATACAAACAATGCTAAGGCCTGCAGTGAGATGAGGTTGCCTTGCTTTGCAGGGATTTGTGCCAACAACTTGTAGAAGAGAAGCCACAGAACACACAGGACTGCTTGGAAGGAGAAAGCCTGGGCAGAACTGGACATTAAACATCCAGATTAACATAATTTTGAAGTGAAACTCTGTACAGCTCACCAGGACTGAACACAGGGTAGGAGAAAGGGGCCAGTTTCTCACCAACAGCCACGACATGAGGACAACAACTCAGTCCCTGGATTAGAGCTAACCTCACCATCAACCATCACAAGAGTCCCAAGGCCAGGAACCCTATTTAAAAACATATCCCCAAAAGGATGAAAAGAAACCACAGTGCTTAGCAGGAGAATGTCTGCTTCCTCCACCCTCACTGTGCCAGACACCTCAATGCTCTTCCAACCCATTAAGTTAATTAGTTTCAAAACTTCTCCCTAAGGAAGAAGTAAGCCCAAATAAGCACCTCAGACATAATACCCAAACTTTCTACCTGATGTTTTCCAAGCTCTAGTCTCTCCCAGAGGGAAATAATTCACAAAGTACTTCATTACACATGTAATTCAAACAATCTAAAACCTACACAGAAAACTGTACCAGTCAGCCCTGTCAGAAGTCAAATATGCAGAGCCCTGGCACATGAAAAAAACCCTCCCAAGTTTTCCAGTTCACCTCTTGAGTCAGCTGAGGTATTTTCTAGGAGTTTATCATTCTCTTCCTAAGATTCAGCAAATAAACCCACCCAAGGCAGAATGGGCACAGTCTACTTTGATTAAGACTTTTCTGCTAGTGAAGTGGTTTATTAGAAACAAGCAGGCATAGGGGACTGATTCATTGCTAAACTGAAACAAGGTGAAGGAATGCTTCCTTCAGCTAAGGAGGAGAACTGAATCTATTAAATGCCGTCTAAATTCACAAGATAGCAGAGAGGAACCATTATAGTGCTTTTGCACAGGGTTGGCTATTAAGAGTGATTCCCTCATTTCCCTCCAAGCTCCTCCATTAAATGGGAAAGGCCAGGTAAATCACCAGGCTCACAGTGGATGGTATGTGGAATCCACACACAGCAAGTAAATGCAAAATTATTTTCTTTTTTTTTTCCTTCCTTTCTCATGCTGAAAAACAGCATGAAAATCCAGCACACTAACGACAAAAAAAGGATGGTGTTTTTGTTGCTTTTACTGACATTTTCCAGTCAAAAAATGAGAAACCAGTGAGGGTAGAAGAAAGAACAGCAGCTTGTCACCCTGAATTACACTCTTCCCTGCAGGCTAGTAGGAGCCACAAGCAGCACACCAGCCTGCTCAACCCCTGGGAGGGTCTTCAAATCCATTCCAAGCCAAGCCACAGCAACACAGGCACCAAGGTTTGGGATCTTCCCTGAGCTGGCAACTCAGCTGATACCACTTTCCCAGCCTCTGCACCTGTCAGCTCTCAGTATTTCAAAATGAAAAAGCAGGCTGGTCAACTCGAGTCTTCTTGCCACAGGGGGGACTAACTAGGTCTTACCGTTGCCTGGAATGTATTTATATATATATATATTTATATATTTCTAAAAGTATATTTTATTAAAGCTCTTATGTTAAAACTTGGTTACATAACCTTGTTTATTGGATTATCTGATAAAAGCAAGAGTAAGATCAAGCGTTAATAGGACATCTGGTTGGTTTTTATCAGCTTAGTTGCAGCCAAGAGGACCACCAAGAGAGCTCTCAACCACTAAGTGATGGCCAGCTAATGCCAGGGGTCTTTCAGACCATACAAACATGCTTTAAGCCAGTCAGAGGGCTGTTTGACCAAACGGGTTCTTTATTGACCTGAAGGGTCCATCTATCACTCTGAACCAGTACAGTTCAATAGCTTTCATCTGCTGCTCAGCATGTGGCTTTTACAGCAGCAGCCAATATTGCTCAGGAAGCACAATTAGCATCCAAAACATGGATGATTCATGTATTAGATACAGTAGTTACAGCATTATGGCTAGTGCCTGCATACATTTGCAAGAGGACCATCTGAAAAACCAGCCTCGTTCATAACTGTCATCAGGACTTGCTTGTTTTCATGCTACACAAACTCATCTGTAAGAACTGCATCTGTTTTCGGTGCTTGCCAAGCAGTGAATTAAAAACGGTAGCTATTGCTTCTTATTGATTCAGAGCCTTGAAACTTTCAAAAAGATTGGGTGGAAGCAAGGTATGTAACTGAGTAAAGTGAGACCATGATTGTTAAATGCAGCAAATGTGCCAGGGGCAGTGCAAAAAGTGCAAGAGTTTTTTGAATAAAATCATTTGTGCAGCACAGGGCTATTATACCAATGAGAAGTTACTTAGTTTACAGATAACAGAGCAATGACCCCCCAGTTTTAATGTGAAGATGAAGAAGAGGTGTTGTAGCGCTTACTCCTTAGATACCTACCTCCCTATGGGGCCCCCAGCCACCCTGCCTTTTCCTTTCCTCCTCCCTGCCTAAACTAAAATTCCCCTCCAAAACCATATCATTCCTTGGAGCTCTTGCTTCCCTTTGATAGAAGTGACATCTCAGACAAACTTCACTTTAGGATGGTATCAGCTCCATCTCTGTAGATACTGATGTTTAGATTTCACAGCTGTTGAGCAACAGTACCTCTGCCCCATGCGACAGCACAGCAAATAACCCTGCTCTAAAGAGGGGTAAGATAAGATCTCATTAAAAGGTCACTGGTTTAATAAAACAATCACTCTCCTTGGTACACTTGGACACTTCTGCAGGAAAGCCAAGGGTTCAGTGCTTGATACTGGATGGTAGGTACACAACATTCCCACAGCAAAGCCTGACACCAACAAGACACAGGCTCGACTGGACAAGCACTACCCAAAGGAAGCTTTGCTTGATTCCGTGCTCAGATGCAAGGAAAGTCTCCTTGAGCACGGCAGCAAAAAGCAGACATTTCTTACATACTGTCAGAAGTGGCAACTCTGACACCTGCTCTGCTTCTGCAAGACATCCCTGAGCTCAGAGCTATTTCACAACTCAGATGAGCACTAGAAGGGACAGATGAAACAATCCAACAAAACCAGACTGCGCAAGTACAGAGAGCAAACAAGATGTCAGGGAACTGGGATACTCTGTTCCCACCTCAGGTGCTTTTCACTAGAGCGTGTCACATGTAGGGAAAAAGAAGCCCAAAAAGCACAACTGGATTTACTGGCATGGGCACAGGTCAGAGGTTTTATTCCTGGTTGGAAGACTGAACCAGACCTTAAGTAATTCCTTAGGAACCGGTGTTCTATTCACGTCCTCAGGGAATTCTTAGGGATGACTTTGGAGAGAAATATTAAATGCATGGTGCTTTCCCCACTCTTGCTTGGAACTGCTAGATAAAGAAAACAGCTTCATGGCATTTCAGAGCTACCTGCAGCTCTCCCAGCACACAGCTGCAGCCTCTGCAAGCTCCTCTGCACCCACTTCAAGTTGTGGCTACTGCAGTGCTACCCCAAGGTGGGCTCCAGGGCTTTTCAGCTGAAACACCTTAAGGGAAAAGGTTCTTGAGTGTGGTGTCCCCTCTGCCATCTCTCGTCCCCTTCACTGGGGTGACAAGGCCACGTTTCTGTCCTACATGAGCTCATATCTCAAGGTACAGAGCCAGATGGCCTATCAGCAAGGGCGGCCATCCAAGCTTTCCTTGGTAAAGCTTTACCCCTTGCAGCGGACAGTACAAATATAAATACATGGAAAGAGTCTGATTGTTCAGGAAGAAGCTTTTTAGAGAGCTAAAAAAAAAAAAAAAAAAGCTGAAAATCCACAGCCTCTCAAGGCTGGAGGCAGGGCTGCAGCAGGGGCCGTGCTGATAGGCAGCAAGTTATCAGCAGACAAGCTGTTATGAAGCTCAGAGTTGGTTGAAAAGAGATAAACCAGCCACAGAACAAGGATTGCTCAAAGAAGTTGAGAGACAAGAGGGATTTTAACCTCCAGATCCCCTGCATATTCAGGAAGTCACAATGGACTTCCACAATCCACAAGGAATATTTATAGCTGAAGAAACAAGGGCAGTTGTGCTATGGGTACAGCAGGCAGCTGCCACAGCAGCTCCGGTAATTACCGTGCTGCTCTAGGGACACCTGGCAGAGCTTTATAATCATAACTCACACCAGGCATATTCCTGGCACTGAGGAGCCCTTACCCACCTTCTTCCCCAGTTCCTTCAGGCAGCGAGGAGGTATCCTCCAGGAATTAAGACCTCAGCTGCTGCCAGGCTGGTTTTTGCCAGCAAAGCAGTGGCCTTTCACCTACAGTACCCTTTAAGTTGGATGCTGCCTCCCACAGTTCCTGTGCCACAGTGATCCTAATGCCTCTTCCCAAATGGAAGATCTTCTGCAGGGGATGAAAAGAAGTGCTTGTATCCCCAAAGATACCAACTTCAATTGATCAGAATACTATCTAGAGATTTTCAAAGGCTCCAGCCCAGCACCAGCATTTGATTCTACCTGCCCACCCAGCAAAAAGGTGTAGTCATCCCAGCTCCTTAAGCTCTGATCTTGTTGGTCATCCAACACACCAAAAACTGGCTGTGAACTGGGCAGCCTCCACATACAGCTCTGGGAGGCCAAGGCAGAAGCAGCACACTGACAGCAAGGAAGTACTTGAGGGTGCTCCTCTCCTCTCCTCCTCCCTCATCCTTATCCTCTCCCTATCCTTACTCAGGGCCACAGCCTGTTACTGGAGCTGGTCAATCTCTGAGCACCAGGAACTTTCCACTTTGGAAAGAATGCCCCGAAATACCAGCTTTTTCTCCACTTAAATTGAAGGAATTCAGGCACAAAGTGTTCTCAGAAAGTCATTAGGTGCAAGGATTCTGTTCCTGGCATACCTGGGGTGTGCAGGATCACAGCCAGCGGCAAGCTTACACTCTGGGGTAAATACACTTCCATTATCATTTTTCACAACAAGAGAGAGATAGAGGCCAGCAATAACCCCGAGGTGACTGGCATCTAATTTTTCATCATTGGACTATTTATGGTACAGCCGTTTGCAGCATCTTGTAATCACTTTACCGCCTCCTTGACCCCTGGCTCCCCCTTATTCTGCATCTCCTAATTGCATCTGAACAAGCAGGAGGGAAGCAGCAAAGTGGATAGATGCAGGAGAGCTGAATGCTTGGGTTGTGATACTTGGAAGGACAGCAAAGGAGGTGCAGAGCCAAGTTTGGCTGTGCCCTCCCCCCCCCCCCAGCTTGCTCTGATCTCCCACAGCATATGAACATGGAGCTTTCCTCCTTTGTGACACTCAGTGACCTTGAGGAGTTGTTCTCTGCCTCCCCAATTCATTAGCATGGTATGAGAGATTAATGAGTTTCCTCCAAGAAAGTGCGAGGGCATCATCTTTATCAAAAATACTGCCCCAAATTCCTGCATATTTGTAGCCTCTCCTAGCAGGGCATTGGCAACTACAACAATATTTATATTGACTACAAAAGCCCCTGGGTTAGACAGCACAAAGCAAGGGAGATGTGGACCAGCGTGACACGGATGCACAGAGGGCCCTGCAAACATGTCAAGCTACAAGCTGCCAGGGTTAGGAGGTACTTGGGTTCAGCAAGGATGAATGTTCCTGACGGCCACTAAGCCCTTGTCTGCCACAACATCAGCAGTGCTTCTACCACTAAGCCGTATTTGTCCTCTTTACTTTTCTCCCCTACAAACTTCTCAGTTGAGTTTCACAGGATTCTCCGGCTGCCTGGAGGATGTAGCTTCAGGGGCAGCATCATCCTGCTCACTGTGTCATGCAGGAGTTGCCTGAAGGGAAGCAAAGTCCCTCACTTTGAAACTACTTAGCACAAAAGAAGAGTTAAAGCCTTGTTGCCCGGGGCTAGTGGGGTGTCTGTTCACTTCCAGCCTTCTTCCCTACACAGTGCACACCAAACAGGTGCAACAGGCTTGGGAGATCAGCTCTACCCCAGAGTATTATACGGACTTCAACTTACAAGATAAATCCCAGCTGCATTATTTGTATTTATAGTCCTGCTTACAGAAGCATGAGCTACGTGTGGGATTTGCTGATGTAGTCCAAAAATCCACATTTTTGGACAAGAGCGTCAGTGATCTCACTCAGACATACAGCACAATTTAGGATGGTGTTAAGTTGCAGACTTTTATTTAGGAGTAAAAAGATACATGGGTCTGTCCAGAGCTTTCCTCTACAGCTTCTGATAATGTTCATAGCAGCAGAACTGCACAGTTCCACAGCCCTGGTACTTTCTACCTGTATATTAAGGAATTAATGGTAATTTCAGGGGATGAGAGATCAAGACTGCTGTCTTACTTGATCAAAACACTGATGTGAATCAAGCAGGCAGCAAGGTCAGACCTCTGTTTAAAAACAAAGCTGGTGCTAAAGCACCGAACAGAATACTGGAAAATCTGCTGTTAAGAAAAAGGCTTATATTGCATTTCCCAGGGGATTTTTTAGCTGACTTAACAGGTCGTCTCCAACTCTGGCTCCTAGGATGCTGTCACAATCATTGCAAAAAGGTAACGTTGCACAGGGGAAATATATTTCTTATTTTCCACAAATGTTCTGAAAACCTAAGATTTGTGGCTCCGCTGGAACAGCCTAGTCCAAGAAAGGATTTTTAAACGGCCCTTTTTAAACCTTTACCAGTCGGTGTAGGGAGCGGGTGATCACATGTATTAGTTCTGACACCTGCCCTATTCAGCAGAGATTGGTCTCCAGTATAAGGAAAGAACAGTGTCAGCTTTGGGTGCCTTGATGCCCAAGTGAGTTGACTCCAAAGAGACAGCTTTATTCAGGGAAAGCAGCAGCATGGCCTCACAGCCTTAGTAGGGTGGCTGTACTGTGCACAGGGCTGTGCTTTGAGCCCAACATCACCTCTGGTGAGCTCCCAACTGTAGAATGTGCAGAAAAGCAAACAGATCTATCTAAAGCCGCTGCTTCACCCAGTTTGTTTAGCTGGTTTGCTTCCAAGGTTAATGATCACCATCCAACACCACATAAGTCAAACCAAGCACTAAAGCATGTAGGACATTCTTCCTTGCGTAAGCCAAGGGTGATTGAGCTCACTGATGGCCTCTGCCCATTGTATCTCTGCCTTTCTTGCACCCTGCTTCTCTGAAGGGCTGGTAGCACCTGCAGCACACCTGGCCAAGCAGCACCACAACACCCTTCCCTTCCAGACAGTCCTGGTCAGCCTGCTGGAGGTGCCAGGGGGGCAGGATTGGTCCTTTAGAAAAGCTCAGCGTCCAAGTGACAAGTGCAACCCAAGCTCCACTTAGGAAAAACCCACTTCTCATTGTGAACAGACAGCTCTGTACAGAAAACACATTCCAGTCCCCTGCACTATTGATTTTCCAGTGAAAAGAGACAAGCTAATCCATTAATGTTAGTTGCTTCAAAGCGTGGTCTTGCAGTTGCTTCAGTCTGGTCCCAAAGGCTGACTCTCTCACCCAGTGTTTGCCTTCTGGCTGATATTTCTTTTACTCAAAATGCCATCAGTTACAAGGAAGCAAGAAAAATCACCCATCAGAACCTGCACTCCAGCTCTTAGGTCACTGGTACAACAAGTTTATATTTCACTTTCAAAACACTACACTCACCTGCCTCTCCTCCTGATGGCTCAGGAGTAATCTCTTTTTCACAAGGCCAGTTATTATCTGAAGATCCCTTTGCATTAGGAAACACAAGGAGTGTGGCAACCACCAGTAGAGCCAGTCTATCTGTCACAGGCATATGATGAGCAAGCAATTGAAAGGATTTATTGATGAGCCCACAGAAGAATAGACCAGGATGAAGGAGGCAGGATTTATGCCATATTAACAAGGCTGTGAGACAATTTCAACCTATTACTTGCACAATAAAGAGAGCTGAGACTTGCCTCCCCATCCCACATCCAGACACCATTAATTTTAGCAGAACTTGGCACCTATCCCTCTTCAACAACTCCAGACCAAAGCAACAACTTAACTGACTTTACTTTTTGCTACTCTGAGTAGAGGAGAGGCATGAGAAGACTCCAGTCAGCCTCTGAGACAGGGCTTTTAGCCAGGCAAAGCTGTATTTCAGGGGCACCTATAACAAATTGGCCTACTGATATTGATACTTAATGCAGTATTAACTCCTCTCATATCACAGCAATGCTTCAAAACTCAGGTGGCCTGTACACACAGAAATGGCACAATATTCTGGACTCTTGAAAAGCTTTTTCTTATTTTGAAGGCTTTCAGAACTGCCTTTATGCACAGAAGTGGCAACTGCCTTTTTTGTACATTTATTTCTATATCAGTATCATGGTAAACCACATCAAAGCATTTGTGGTAAGGAATATAATGCAATACTTTTGGCAAAAATAACCATGAATAACTTCTTGTAGGATATGCAGGGTGACAAGCTAACAGTGCCCCAGTCCTGCTGCATCCTTACTGCAGGCTGAAGTAACTTAGGACACAACAATGTTACAGTTTAAGCAATTAATTCGAACTAGATGACGATTTCACATCATCAGGATAAACTTCCATCAGCTTTCCTTCCTTTTTACTGGCTCACTCTGGGAGCCCAGGACAAGTGCCCCAAACCTTTTTGACTGATATGCTGTGAAATCAGCCTTCCCTGGTCCAGCTCCTGCCACTGAGGCAGCTTCCTTCCCCACCACAGGTTCTCAAGGTCTCTAGACATTGTAAGAATAAATATCCAGGAGACAGCAGCTGTGACCCATTTATTACCAAATGTTGCTGCAGGGCACAGCTGAGGAAGGCAGGGCAGAGGAAAAGCACTTGCTGCAAAGGGAATGGTGGAGAAAACCCAGGTGCCCTTGGAAGAAGCACTCTGCTTGCAGCAGTGCTCCAGCTCTGTTACTCCAGCTCCCTGTTGGCAACAGACAGGTTAGATCAAGCATGGATATTCAAGTACTGCCATGAGGGCTCGTCTCATATCACTGCTGGGTGGCAAAATATAAACCAAAAAAACCAAAAACAACAACAACAAAAAAATCTACAGAAGGCAACAATGGACTGAGAGGCCACAAGAGCATCGTTGTACCAAACAAGCTGATAAAACTGCCCCAGCGCAGGTAAACGCATTTGGAAAGATCTATTTTGACAATAAAAATCTGAGATACCTTTACCCAGAGCAGGGCACAGGCAGAGTCAGGAAGGAGGAATGCCGTGGAGGGAAGCAGAGCACGTACAGCAGGTACACAAAGCCCAGCACTCCAGCCCACGGCCGGGAAGGCAGCCCCGTGCCAAGGCCGATGGGATCCACATCAACACTTATCAGTTCAGCCTTTGCATTTGCCGATTAAGTTCTGCTGGTACTGAGCAATGGCACAACAGTACGTGTGTCCTCAGAGCACCCCCTCACCCCCCTGCACAGCCTCCCGCAGCTGCAGCCTGGCCCTGCTCTGGTCACCGATCAGAGTGTCGGGCCGGGGTGACATTGTCCCCTCCTGAAGAGGGACAGTAAGCGCCTGCGAGCCCGCTCATTTTATTCACTGCACAAGCACGTTTCCAACTGGGATAATCTCCATTAAACCATCTGCGCTCCCATCCTCGCCCGGCCTGCACCCGCTGGGCCGCCTGCGATACTGCAGCATCTGTGAACCGGCACAAGCGGATGCCGCGTCCCTTTCCCAATCAGCTAAAAAAACCAACGGAGACTCAGACAGAACAGATGCACCTGGTGGCTTTGACGTGCTACCGAGCCAGGCTACCAGGAGTATACCTGTGCCAGTGCCTCTTCTGAAAGGCACACGGCTCCCCTTGAGAATTTAAGCCACTGCCTTTCCATCATGGGAAGACACCATGCCCCAGATTGCCAGAAGAGGAGGGCTGAGAACAGAGTAGAGGTTTCAGCCTCAACGGCTGCCCTGATGCAGAACAGAAGCCTTGTTTGCCAGGTCATGAACACAGTTTGGATCAGACACTGAATGGCGGCTGATCCCCAGGATTTAATCTCTAATTTATCTCAGTATCTGCTTTCTAGAAACAGGGACTATCACATCACATTCCCACATGACTTGGACAGAAAGACAAGAAAGTGTTACGATGAAAGATCTGAAACTTAAATCTGCAGCCCCTTCCCCATGACCTCCCCAGCACAGTCCAGTGGAACCTACAGAGAGCATGATAAAGCAGCTGCACTGAAGTGTGAACTCAGCACTGAGAGAACGTGACTCTGTCCTCAGCACTGCCAGAGACAGCCAAGGGACTTGGGAGTCACTCCAGCTGTTGAGGACATGGCAGGGTGGTAACGGGTCTGAAGCAAAGATAGAAAGCCATCGATCTGCTTTAGCTGTGATCACTGCTTGCCTTAAACAAGGTCGCTGGGCTGCCCAACACACACCTTTCTTGGAAGAAAATTTGTCCTGCATGGTCTTGCCCTCACAGGAGTGAACAGCACAGCAAGATTCACCCTTCAAACCTCCCAGGTCGTTACGGTCCCAAAAAGGAGGCAAATATTAGCAGCAGGTGATGGGACAGGAGCAAAAGTCTATTAACATATTTCCTGCACTTGCCTTCACTTATTTGTTTTGCAAGTTTTTATTTTCCAAAGCAATTTATAAACAAGAAGCAAGACAACCATTTGTTCAGACAAAGGTTAATAGGGGCCCAGCAGTCTCTGAAGACTCTGCAGACACACTTAGGTGTGAAATCTTGGAGCAGCAATAAAGATGCTGCACAGACAAGCAAGTCTCAAGAGAAGAATTTAATCTAAATATTCTCATTATGTACATAGTTTTCAGCTTCCATTCACAGTAATCAGAGCAGAGACAGCTTCCAGAAGCCTTTTTAGACAATAAGGCATGAAAAAGGATTTTTACGTCAGTCATTATTCTTCTCTCCATCACCAGCTTGAAGAGTCAATGTTTGAAATGGTTTTTGTTGAAAAGAATACACAGTGTTGGGAGAGAAAAAGTTGACAGGAGGAAGGCAGCACGGGTCTTTGGCAGACTGGTGGGACTTGGCACAAAGCAGCTCCCATTGGCACCATTTGTCCAAAAAACCTCAAATAGATTATTCTCCTTCAAAATAGGTTTTCTGTAGGGTCATGCACAGAGTATGAAATATAACACTACTTCCAGAGAACTGCTCCTTCACTGGAATAGGCAAGAAGTTTCAGTAACATCCACACATCTTCCTCCTAAAAGTCACTTAAACCTAAATACAGTACTAAGATAAGGTGGGAAAACTAGAGGCAGCCATCTAGGACAAAAGGGCTGATCCAAAAACTCAGCTGCTTTCTTTTGGGATCGCAGTGTCCATCTGTCCCTTGCCACAGGGGAACTTGTTTGCAAAAAGAGACCTTGTTTGTCCACTGAAATGTGGAACCTGAATTATTCCATCAGGCAAGAATTCAAAATAGAATGTTAAGAAAACAGAATAGTTCTCTATGGGTATGATCCCCTGGGACCAAGAGAAGCTGTGCTCTTGATGCATCTCTCCCCTCCTCACTTCCATGTTGTATTTTCCCCTTCAGACAGGCAGGTTTCAGCTTTTCTGGCACGCTCAAAACTCTACTTCTATACACAAGAAGCTTGGACAAAATGTGTGAGATAATTACAATGGTTTACTGCTAAATTCTTTGCTTGAAGTCAAGTGGCTTCCTTGTCCTGCCCTCCCATCCCCAGATTTCTCTCAGGAAGTTTAAGAGCTCAACCAGTCACTAGTTGTCCACACTGCAAACAGGGCAGTGGGGAAAATATTAACCAGGACAGCAGGTGAAAAATTTATCCAGCACAGCCACTTCAGAGGCAGCCCAAACTCAAAGCCAGGGTCAGTACTGTTGTCTGAGTGTTTTATAAATTATTACCTCTCTTATCCCTCTCTAAAGAGGTCACCATCTTCTCTGGTTTCTGAGAATGAAATCACACAGGTCAAGCAGGGAGTGGGACCAGAAGAGCTGGAGGCAGAACAAGTCCCAGTTTACTCCCGTCCTCACCCAGTAAGAAGCATTAGAGACTTTGAACAGAAAAGCAGAACTTAGAGGTAATGCTGACACACAGAAGCATCCTGAAAATAGTGACTGGGAGAACTGACCCCCACTAGTAAACCACGACAGAGTGGTCTGCTCTCCCACAAACAACCCCACCCTCCATCTAAGAGGGCACAGAGAACAACACTGAAGCCTCATCCCAGTTAATGAGCAGGAAAGGATTAACCATAGCAAAGACTTTGCAGATATTTATTCTCCAAATCCACAAGACAAGCAGAGGGAAAAGCTCCTCTGAGAGTTATGTACACAGACTGCAAGGCTAATGCTTACAAAGTCTTAATTTTTTTAATTTTGCAAGTCCTAACAACAATTATCTTCATGAATTATAGACACAATATCCCAGAGACACAGGCAGTAATTAATGCATGTCTGCCTTTTCTGACTAGCTCCTTCTGCTGGGTCAGGGAGAGTTATTGAAATTCAGGAAGGAAATCTTCAATCTTCTAGAAGTTTTAAAGAAACAGACCAAGACAGAATTTAATAAAGCAATAATATTTCTCTTAAATAATTAACTAGACTTTGACATTCACTAATATTTCTGAGGCCCAGCTCTTACTTTTGCAGTAACACTGGATGTGATCCACTGCATGTCCAAAATGTACAAATTCCAAAATTACCTCTGGATTTCTCTGCACACATGCAGTCACCCTCATTCCTTTTACTTAAAATTCTCACTGAGACCCTTAACAGAAGGCACACTACACAGCACTAGCATCCTTCCCTCCTCCCATTTTGCCCTACCGACATCTGTCTCCAAATACGAGCACTCAGCACTCCCCAGGCTCTAGAGAAGCCATGTTCACCATCCTCTGGGAAAAACCCTGGGTTCAGAGCAGAAACCAGCACAGCATTAGATGCAATAGACAATCCTGAACTAGACAAAGTTATTACTAAGGCAGTGTATAGCACTGGATGTTGTCTAAGCTGGTTGTTTCCATCATCTTTCAAGTAGCAGATTCTCCTGCAGCATTAACAATTTTATTCACACAAAGAATGCACTCAATGCTCCTTGTGAGTCCCTTCTAACTCTGGGTATTTTATATTCTAAAGCACTCAAGTGAGTTTAATATACTTCAGTATCTTGACAACAATTACCCCCAAGCAAATATTACTTAGCCAGCCACTGAAAAAACCCAGTGAAGAAAAACCCAGCCTTTGGCAAAAACATCTCACCTGCTTAAGCAATATAAAACTACGCACCAAGATGGACAGAACTCAAAACATAAGGATCATTCTGATGGCAAACAAGTTCAAACACAGCCATGTCACCTAGAATAGGGAGGGGGTATTTGGCCAAAAAAGTCAGACTGAACCAAAAGTTTCGTAGTCTGTTTTTCACTTGAACTACATTACTTCTACAAGAAAAAAAAAAAAATCCCTAAGCACTAGAAGCAGACTTTAAATGACAACAGTGGTTATCCCAGTTCCAGAAGCTCACCAGATACAGCCTGTAAGCATCAATCCTTCGAATTGGCCCCCAGCACTTGTCTGTGTCGTTGTACTTTGTGCCATCTCCAACGCTGCAAGAATGGTTGCCAGTGACACTGCTGGGAAAGGAGGGAGAAACAAAAGACAGTAATTAACTCCTAGCAGATGTCTTCCCCTCTCTCCTGCATTCAAGAAGAATGAGCATTGGCCAATCCTCCTCTTTGTCCCTGACCACACTCACTTCCTTACATTCTCTGGACTGTGCAATACAGCAAGTCACTGAGTACCAGAAGTTTAAAGGCAAATTCTTGAATTGCCGGTCATTATTTTCAAGTTTTGTCATTTAATAATTAAGCTGGTGAGCTTAGATCTTTTATGGCTCGCTGAGGTTTTCCATTTTTGAGATAAAAGTCCAAATCCAGCCCAGATTTGATCAAACCAATCTTTTTTATTATCTGGTTTTTTTTTTTTTTTTGAGAAAGGCACCACTCCCAAACCAGAGCTAAGTCCACAGACCATCATCACTCACTGGCCCCAGGCTTAGTAAGCATCACACCCCTCAACTCTTGCCCAAAGAGACAGAGAAGGCAACATATTGCAGAGTATTGCAATCAAACTAGGGAGCAACAAGTCTCACGTCTGCAAGTGCTGAAGCTGAAAATACTTCACACCCCAGGACTTGTCTGGAATCAGGTCAGCTACTTTGCAGGCAGGCAGCAGGCACTCAGGTGGGGAATACAAAACAACTTCACCTCCCACCCACCAGAGGTGAGCTATCCTTGAGTCATTTCTCCACCCCATGCTTTGGAAAATACAGCTGATCCTAGTCAGACTTGTCACCCCATCAAACCCTAAGCCTGCCCTGTTTCCTGGCAGCACACAGCCCCTCAGGAGTAAGCACACTTACCAGGTCACCTGCATTAGGGACACTGGCACCGCTGCTGCATAGATTGCCAGATCTCCATAGAGGTAGATAATTATACAGAAATAGAAGAGGTTGACACCCACTGCAGAAAAACAAAATATTGTCCAGATTCAGCAGAGTACACAGAGACTCTTGTTCTCTGCACTTCAAATATACAAAAATTTTAAGATCTTAAATCCCCATTTGTCTCCATAGTTTCTGCAGCAAACTCCAGCCAAGCTCAGGGAACTTACCATGGAACAGGAACTGATGGGGCATGAGGGATCTCAGGCCTCCACTCTGCCTCCTTCAATACCTGGCACTGACACTAAATAAACCCTCTAGTTCAAGCCCATCCTGCAGTCAAGACCAACAGGTCTCACAAAAGTCACCTGCCAGAAGAAGCTGTCAGCTCTGAACCGCCACAGGCAAACATCCAGGTGATGTTCTCAGACTCAGTGTGAGCACAGCCTGACAAAGTGAAATGCAGAGAGAATGTTTTCAAGCTCTGCTGATTCCAAATCCTCTGATTTCAAACTGCAGGACCTTCACAGTATGGATTTGTAGGGATTTGGCCCTGCCGAGCTCAGATTCCAATGGGCTGAAATGGAGCTGCTTTGGGAGATTCCCTACCACTGGCAACTTGAGCCAAGGTAAAATCCTGCAAAGCTTTAAAACTGTTTCTGCATCCCACTTACCCTGATGCCACCAGATACACTGTTCCTGCCCCTACTCATTTTTCGGGATAAGTTTTTTCTCTGTTGTTTGTTTGTTGTTTTTTTTTTTAATTGTTTCTAATTTAAAGCTTGCCCTGTCTTCACCTATGAGATTAATAGAAAATCTTACACAAATTAATTGGGTGCACAGAACAGCCTTACTGAGGCACAACAAGACACTGCTATGAAGGACTAAAATCTAAAGGGATGAAGAAATGCTTGATGAGACTCCAGGATTCTCTTCGTGCAAGCAAGTCTGTATAAATCTCACCAACAAATTGGAAGATATTTTATTTCAGAGACAGATGAGTTACAGAATAAAAGCCTCAAATTCATTTAATTTAGGAAGGTGACATTGAAGGAAAACAGCTCAAGAAACCTGCCCCTACTTTCAAGTTGTGATGCCACCTGATGCTTAATCCCAGTGCAGCTTGAGCAAACCTCACACTCACAGCTGTGACAACTATCAAACAAGGACAACACTGCTGCAGGAATGAGGACTTTTTCCTACAGTGCTTGGGTGCCCCAAAGCTTAACCATGCTTTGCCATCATACTGCGCCTGGAGCTCTGGATGTCAGGAAACATTATTAGGCATTCTCCTTTGTTTAAATAAATTATTCCGTATGCTGCGCCTGCTTAGCTTTAAAGGGGCTGTATCAGGAAAGCATTGAGAGAGCTTCACTGCTTCTGTACAGTAGCACACTAAATCAGTGCTCTGGAGTTGTTCCTGGAGACAAATGGACTTACTACAGAAACTGTCAGATCATTCTGTATAGTTCTCTCCTTGCTTTCTTGCTCTGTGAAAGATGTCTTCACAGTTAGGGAGTCTCTGCGTTGTTCTGGAGACAGCAACAAACTGCCTACCAGTCTTCTCCAATTTCCCATTAAAAAGGGTTGAAAGTTTTAAAAAATATCTGACATAGGACAGAAGCTGCAGGGACACGAAGCCCAGGATTACACAGACTCAGATAGATATTCTGTTTTGGGATCTGCACCTGGTCTCAGGACTCAGCTGCCCCACACATACAAAATAAAGCTGACACGACCAGCTAAGCCAGAGCAGCACCAGCCAGCCCCAGCAGCATCCCCATTCCAACGCAGACCTCTCTGTCTGCAGGAAGCACAGGTGACACTCCTCTCGCAAACTCATCCTCTCCAAGGCAGGAAGACTTTAGCAGCAGTTCTTTTATAAACTGCGGCTGACCCTCCCTGATCAATACTTTCATTACTGGGTACAAAACGGGGTGAAAAAAAAAGCAATTACTTCCTGTAAGGAAACAGCATGATAGATGTGCCTAGAATCTATTACTGCAATAAATGACTGCTCAGTCCCAGAAGAAAGCACCCAGCATTAAAAATAAAAAAAATTAAAACGAGAAAAAAGTAGTCTTTCAGAGCCAGCTCTTTTAAAAGAGCACACAATCTCTTCACAGCCTAAACCTAAGTCAGCTCCCTTTAAGAAAGCAGACAATCTGAAATTGAGATTTATCCCCAGCTTACCTCCTAGGACTGCAGATTCAACTCCTGTCAGATTGTTGAAAATAAAAATCAGTCAAGGGAAAGGAGCAGAGAACTCACTAGAAATCAGGGGTTTTGAGGTCTACTGCATAGCTTTCATCAGCCTTCCCTCTGGAGACTGTAAAGCCCTCCATCACCTTGGGTTTGGATCCATACCTTGTGTATCATAAGTAAACACCCAGACATTTGCCAGCTGTGAAACCTCACAGGCTGGTGCTTGGAGCTGGGAATTCCCCAGTGTGGCCCAGTTTCTCAGCACTAAGTGATCACTGAGCAGCTGCCCTTGCTGAAGGCCTTTCTGTGCAGCTGTGGGGAGGGAGCACCTCAGCAGGGACCTGCAGAGGGAGGTCCTTCACCTGTCTGTCTCTGCAGCCACCCGAAGGCCAAAGGGTATCTATGAATCAGTGACAGGGATGGAGCTCACTGCTGAGCTCAAAGGGAAAGCAGCAAATGAGTTACAGCTGCCCCAGGTCCTTTGCTGCAGGCACCTCATCCCATCTGGAAGTCACAAGGAGGGTCAGGCCATGGCCTGCAGCTGTTCCAGCCACCTTCCTGCAGATGGATTCATCCCTTTTTGACGGGCTGAGGAGACCCAGGGGAGGATCCTTAACACAGAAATCAGATAACTCTGGCTAAAGCAACATTAAGAAGAGGGATTAAGATTTAAGAGTACTAAGCAGTTTATTTCACTTTGCTTGGAAGCTACATCAGTGCTGACTGAGAGAGAACACATATTCCCAGCACCCTCTATTGGCTGAGCACCAGAAAGGCCCAGAACCTGCCTGGCTTCTGGGGGTCCTTTCCAACTCCCCTGTGAAGCACATGCAAAGAAGGGGCCTCCTGAAACTTGATGAGAACACTGTGACTCCCGTGATCCCCATCCCTCCATAGCCCAATCCTCAGCAATACCGCTAAACTCCGTTAGATGGATTGCTCTCAAAGCACTTCTCAAATATCATGCCTCAGAAGAACATCAAGAGACAGGGACGTGGTCACCGTATTTTACACACAGCAAAGCAAACAAGCAAGAAAACTTGCCTGTGGTCATAAAAACTCAGTGGTACAAGCGAGACCAGGAACAAGATGTTTCTGACACACTTCACTTCTCTGACTAAAAACGTGGCAACCTAGTCCAAGGCGGATTTTTTTAATAGTCCTAAGTGATTCAAATCTACAAAATCCCACAAGAGGAATGCAAGAAAATGATAAAGTTTGGTTTTTTAAATTAACTTTAAAATAAAAAAATAAAGTTCAAAGAATATTTACTCCTTAAGCCCAGGTGTCCTTCAGAGGCAACAGCTTTATGCTGGCATAACACTGATGTAATGTAGTGGAAAAAACCCAGCCTTCCATCACCTCTTTGCAAGGTGGCCAGTGAACAAGGGGAAACATCACTGTCCACAAAAAAATGGGGCCTGACAGGCTCAAAACTGCACAGCCATGGTGTCTGATGATGTTCTGGCTCTGCAGAGCATTTCATTGTCCTGCTTTACAGGTTTCAGAATCCTCATCGCCATGGCTTGCATTTCTATCATACACAGCAATGGATGGGGCTTTATCAGGGTTACAAGTTTGTTCCCTGGCATATAAGAGACATTTAAAAGCAAAAAGACAAGCCAGCTGTCTATCTCATCCTCAGCAGGGACCTCTTCAGCAGTTCATGTCCCAGCTCTCTTGATGATTCCCCAGATGCAGACAATTCCCACGAGCTATTATCAGAAGTCTCTTTTCTTCAGACTGCTGTTTACAAGGCTCAAGGAAACCTGAGTGTCTTATTCTCAAATGCTACAACCAAAATGCAACCAAAAAACACAACAGCTGGGCTCTACTGCTTCAAACAGTGGAGATCACAGAGGGCAGATGCAGTTCAGAGGTAGGTGAAGTGCAGTCAGAAAAAGCACTGACTTACACTTGCCTGTATGAAGAAACTGCTCCCATAATCTGCAGTGTTTTGCTGGTTCATATGCCCACCGCAGCAGGTTCTGGCCCCCCCAGCCCATAAATGCTTTATAGAAACACCACACAGGAGGATGAATACAGTCCACAGAGAGAAGGAACAGTACATTGGGTGGAGTTATCACAAACTCAGGATGCAAACCCACACCGAGAAGCACGCAAACTTATGAACAGCCATACACCCAACATGCAGGAGGACCCAAAGGGACTTTTGAAAACGTTCATCGCTTACCTTTATTGAAGAACATGGAAGCCATCTGGCCCATTTCCACCCTCTCAGTGATTTCAAAGATATTGGCTGAGCCACGTCTCTCTGCAAGTTAAAAACAAGAAGTGTTTCAACCAGTGCCTCCAATAAGGCCTGAGGCCAGATTACCTGGATACTTGGGAAGCTCTAGCAGCAGTTTGAAGGACAGTATGTACAACTCCACAGCTGTAGAGTCACTGGGCCAATTACCCTGCTGAAGCTAGTTTAAAGGTGTTTAGAAAATAAGATGTTCTCATCTTAGTGACCTAGAGGGAAAAGATCTTTATCAGGCTTCAGAAGGCAAAGTGAATTCTCAATGAGTCTTATCTTGCAAGTGCTGAGGACTTTGGGATGAGAGCATGTGGAATTAAGGGTGAAACGGACAGAGGATTCCACTGGAGCACTGTATGCCAAGGGGCCTCACACCAGGGAAAGCATGAACTGGGTACTCACGAACTGACAGGATAGGCCGTGTCTCTGCTCGCTCGTAGCCATCCTGGAGAAGAACATCACTGTCAGACACTCCAGAGGAAGAATCCTCATCTTCATCATCCTCCTGGATGAAAAGACCAGAGCAGTGCTGAGATATCTGCTGCCCACAGTATAGGCTGTGCCACCCCTAGAGTCATGGTCACTCAAAGGAACGTCCCAAACAGGGAGGGGAGGACACGCAAGCAAAGGCAATACCAGGGAGCTCAGGAGATGCTGTGGAGGGCAGAAGAGGACACTAGCAGAGCAGGCTGAAGTGAGTGACAGGCTCTGCTGTCCCAGCCCCAGGTCACCCACACACACAACAACACTGCCCAATTCACACAGTGATAAGTGGCACAAGGAAGTTGGAAACTTCAGGCAGACCTGCAGTGTTGAAGAACTGGGAGAAAAAAAATAAATCCAAGCATATCTAGCCAGCACAAGCAGGTCTAGTTCCTAACTATCCCACTAACACCAAGCCAGGGGTCTAAATCAGTGCAAACAATTATGCCTCCCTCTGATCCAGTAAAGCCACAAGTAAGTTTTACAGCAAGGACATAATTCAGAACTGTCCACAACCTGGGATACTGCCCAAGTAACAGCAAGGACATCCCAGCCTGTCCCAGTTAAATGACCTGAGATCAGCAAGGATTTATAGTCCTCAGCACACTCCAAATAGCACCAATATATTGGCTGCCACCTCTCCACATTCATTGAGCAGTGCTTCTGGGCAAGGAGAGTGTGATCAGTAAGAAATGTGAACAGCACAAGAGATTTTTCAAAGCAGGAGCAGAAAATCCTGTCTTTAATGAGCAACCCCACAGGGAACTAACAGCTATATTTTATATGGCAAAGTTAAGTACACAAGAAATTTATTTCCTTTGAGTTAGTAACGAGACAAGGCAAAGATGCAGGAGAATGCCAGGAAAATCCTATGTGATAAAACAACAGGAGGAAAAGGAGAATTAAACCCCACACAAACCTTGCGTTTTTCCATTCTCTTCCATCTCAGCTGGGCGTTTGCAGCAGCCATGGCTTCCACCACAAAGGTCGTAGTCATATAGCTACAGAGAGAAGAATTAAATTGATATCATCAGTAATAGTCAAGAACTGTCACTGAAGAGAGATGGAGAATAATTCCCATCTGTTTTGTAGGAGCAAACAAACCAAAACAATCCTTTTTCCAGCTCCCCACACACTGTTTTGATAGTGTTTCATTTCAGTTTATTGCTTTCTTCTGCTCTTGAGATGCAGGTGTTCAAGCAGACCACAATACGCAGTAAAATTTGACACACCTTCAGATATAAGATGACACTTGAGGTATTTGGAAGGCACATTCCTGGTGTTCCTGTCGGTTGAAGGCAGCAAGAGAACTTTGACTATTGCTAGAAAGCAAATTTCCTTCCTCATTTTAGAACCTAGGACAAACCCAGTTCAATTCTGAAGCTCATGGCAAAGGTACTCTGGTCCCTTAAAGAATCTTACACATGGCATCAGAAGCAAAGCAGCAATACAAGAACAAGGAGCACACCACACATGCAGGCAAATACTGGAGGCCAGTGTAAGAGCTGTCCAGGGAGACAGGGAGAGCCACTTTATGGAAGGAATATCATTATTTCAGCTAAAACCAGTCCTATAATATTAATCAGTAAGTTTTAAACCCCCCACAAAGCAATCTTATTTAAGGCTTTAAAGTGGTTCTCACTGCTTCAGGAACTGGACTTGCCTATCAAGCTCAAATAAGAGATAGTTTTGCAAGAATAAAAGGAAGTGCTGAGTCCTGTGTAGCAATTTCCACCCAGGCTTTTCCTGTACTAAAGATGCCCAGGGGGCATGAGGAAGTTAGAAGTACCAGAACAAAAGCAACAGAGATCCCAAGGCATGCAGCACTTTGAGCTGTGTCTTTTCAGCTTAATCCAGTGCAGTTCTGGTGCACAGATTTGGAGGTTTGTGCTCTCCCTGCTGACCTTAAAGGATTGTCTGCTGGTGCTGAATTCCATACATTGAATTTATGCCTTTAAACTAATATAGCTAAAAGGAATTGCTTCTAAAACTCCCAGTTACTGGTAACCCCATAGATACCATTTTACCAAGCCTTCGCAGCATCCAGCTCTGAGGTGGGGCACTCAAAAGCATTTGACCATACAGTCTCCCTGCCCAGCAGCACAGAACAGAACCCAAAAGCTCTGGCTCCAAACCAAAGGCACATTCAGGCTGGCAGGGCTGGTTACTGAAAAGACTGGCACTTCAAAAGTCCATTTATATAAATGGCAGGAGGGAATTCTGCTTTATTTTATTTTAAAACCAAGCAAGAAGCAAGCAGGGATTCCCGGCCCACCAGAAGAGGGCAGTTGTAGCAGGAACTCCTTAGAAATCAGCGCTGTATCCACAGCCTTCAGCTCCACCTGCTGCTCCAGCAGGGAGACACCTGGACAGGGGCCCACAGTGAACCAGTGTGACAAACAGGAGGCCATCTCCAAGGTCTTGAGCAGCAAAGGTCTGGAGGGGCTAAGATAGGCCTGGCTGTACAGGAATTTTTGTTCCTGACACAGTTGCAGCTGTGAGAGCATTGCCAGAAGCCAAGAGAAAGCTTACACATCTGCAAGTCACAAAGCAAAGACTTGACCCTGTGCCTCCTGTGACCTGGTTGGTGTTTGGGGAACTGGTCTGTGACAGAGGCAAGCACAGAATGTATCCACAGTGAGGACAATGTCAAAAAGATAGCTGGGATAAAGGTCCCAGAAGACTGGACTGGAGGAAAAGTCCTTCCCATCAGTTAGGAAATGGGATGTACCAGAGAGTCAGAAAGTGCATCCCTCCAAATCAGGTCCACGGGCAACACCACCACTGAAACCAACACTCAAGAAGCAGAGAGAGAGAGCACAAAGGAAAACAGCAAAAAAGTCTTTACCCTGTCCTCACCCAGCTGAACCTTACAGTCCCCTAAAGACACACACACACACAGGTCCTACCTCATAAATCCTAAGAACATCAGGAGGACGAGGCTGACGAGCCACCCTGCTGTGGCAAAGGCCTTGGGCATGGTCAGGGCTCCTGTCCCCACGATGAGGTTGAACATGTACACCAGGCCAACCTGCAATCAGCCACATGATCCAGCATCAGAGTGTGCCACCAGTCATCCAAAACACCTCACACACACCCTGATTTAAAAGGAGAGGGCAATCCCTGAGCCAGCAGGGTAGCAAGAAGTCCATGTGAGAAATAACTGGAGGAGGGGGACTGAAATCCAAAGAAAACAATGTGGGTGTAAGCACATTTCTGGAGAAGCTGATATTTCCCCTCCATTTTTCTAATTATTTTAAATTATTTTTTCTCTCTAACTTTTAAAATTATAAAGTATATGAGGGTTTTTGTGTTTGCTCGTTTTCAAATCACTGCCTTCTACCTGAAGGTCTGTGCTGTGGGTTTTTTCTAACCTGAACACGAGTAGTTACTACTTTGTACCTTTCAGGACCTTTTATTTCCAGTCACACAAGAAATATCCAAACAGAATTCTAATTCAAAGCCTGCTTGCCATTCTACCAGTAGGAAGCTGAGCATATTCTGAAGAAGCGATTTTACTTCCTGAAAGGATTTTATCTTCTCTGGCAATGAGCTTTTTCAGTGTCCAGAGACAAAAGAGAACTCTGCACTCGGACAGGACCCCCCAGGCTATGAATTTAGCTCAATTCAAGATCAAAAACTGCTAAAGTTGTTGTGCTTTAGTGGTTTTGGGGGTGTTTTTTAATACAGGTCAGAGTCCCTTCAGAGGAAAGCCAGTAAAGAGCTGTGTATTAGCAGACTTTTCTGGGTGTGGAGCAATTAACATCAGAACTATTCCCTGGTGACCCTGGGAGCATTTCACTGGCATAAGCACAACAAATTCATCTTTTGCTGAACATCTGAGAACAATGATTTTCCTTTGGTCAAGAAGAAATGAGAATGCTGCCTGTCATGTTCAGCCTGGTTAGACACCTTCAGGGAAAGAGGAGGGTCTCAGCCTTTGAGATTACTCTAGGAAATTCACGCAGCACCAGCATAACAACATAAGAGCAGGTGACACTAATCTTTGAGGGTCCAGACATCCCAGTTACTGTCTTACTTCTCCATTTTCTCAGTTGTGACCTATTTCTGCAGCCTAATATCCACTTCTCCTACATTTAATCGTTAACATGGAGATGAAAAATTTTAAAGGATTTAAAACCCAACACGCAGATTTCAGGGCTGGTTCTAAATTTATTGAGTTTATTAAAAAAAAAAAAGAGTTTATAAAGTGCTGTTTTTAAAAGCTGACATTTTGTGAAGTCTTGTGGCTATGAAAACCAGTATTTCCAGTACTAAAGGAAAGCAGTAATTGGCTCAGCAGTTGCACAGGACACCACATTACAGGGAAAGAATCTCTTAATTACTCACTTTCAGTGAAGTGGTGTAAAACAAATTACTGCAACAGCTGCAGCTAAGTAAACTTTGGGAAATTCAGGGGAAAATGTTTATATAAAGCAACAAAAGGGAAGAAAGTGGGATAGTTTCAATGCCCCGGTCCCCTCTGTTTATGATAATGACCATCTGAGTTGATGAAAACATTAACAAAATGTAAGAAAGCCGGCAGAAGGATGAAGAGCTGGTATAGGACATGAAGGTCTTTTAGCACTTTTAAATCTATATTTTAGAGCACACATAATCCCTTTACTTTATGAAAAGCGATCTGTGATGTCAAAACCCCCCCATATAACTACAAACACTAAGCATCTTTAACCGCCCTTTGACCTCCATCATCCCCTGAAATGCTGAAGTTATGTCCATGAGGAAGTAGGATTTGCAAACACAATGCTGAGGAAAGACAATTTTGAAAAAAAACCCTTGTGACCAAACCCACAAAGAGTGGAACTTACATAGGGAGAGTAAAGCTCTCCGGTGTCAGTGATGCCACCTGCCATCAGGAGAGGGAGGGAAAACCCAGAGCAAAGCCAGAGGGGTGTTTTTGGGAGGGTGTTTTCAACTTCTGTAGCCTTTAACCTAGGGAAACATTGTAAAACTGTGTTATCTTGGCTGGAAAAAGGAAGAACTCACAAGCTTTGGCACATCAGTTTTCTGGTATTTGAACAGATTTCAGCAGGATCTGGCCCTTCAGACAGACCCCACTCACCAGAATCACTTGGTTCAATAATCTGTGAGAAGTTTTCATACCTGTTAAACAGGTTTTAAAGCAACCAAAAGGCCCTGCCCTTTCACAGCATGTGATGACCAAACTTCATCTTCTCCAAACAGCCAGAGGGGCTGTTTCAGACAACTAAAACCTCAAGAGGAAAAACTACTACCTTGAGGATGATCTCCAACTACTGCTTGTCATGCAGCTACTACTCCTGGAAACAAGTGCCTCCTGTAAATCAAAAAACCAGCCTAAAGTCTCTTCTTCGAAATTCAAGTACAGAATTAAGTGGACAAATGAAAATATTGGACCTATTAAAGACACACCACGATGCTTCTCACGCACCAACAATTCCAAAGCAGAAGCATTTGGGAAGCTTTATGTTGTTTCAAAAAAAAAAAAACCAAACTAGACATGTATTGGGAGACTGAAGCCTTCTGGAAGCTTTCCGTGTCAATGATTAGCCATAATTGAATTAAGAGCTTCACACTTCTAGATGTGCTCCAACTCAACCACACTAGCTGGGACAAACCATCAGCACAAGCTAAGCTCCACTAAAAAACCCAGTTATAAGCTTGTACACCCACGCTGAATACCAGAAAAGAATAAGGCAGCATAGCTCACTGAGGTCATAACTGGACCAGCCTCAGAAAAAGAGATCAAACACCACCCTTTAAAACAAACCGCGGCTCAAAACACTGAAGCCAAGCTTGGCAAACCCAGAGCAAGTAGCGAGACAACGGACACTCCGGGACGCGGCCGGGGACAGCGTGTCCCCGTGCAGGCCCCCACCCTGGGAGGGGGGAACCGACCCCAGGGCCCGCCGAGGGCACCAGAGCCCCCCGGCCTGGCCACCCCCGGGCTGCCAGACGGAACGCTGCTTGTCCCCGCTGCCCTCTCGGGGAGAACTTCCCCCGCCCCACAGAGCGCTACAACCCCGGCAGCCCCCCCCCACCTCGCGGCCTTCCCCCCACGCCCGGCTCCCACCGCCCTGCTGCACACCCCGCCCCACACCAGGACTCTCCCCCAAGCCTCCCCCCGCCCGTCGAGCCCCTCCGCTGCTCTCATGCCACGCTGTCCCCACACAGGGCCGCCCCCAAAGCTCCCGGGAGGGCCGCGTCCCGCCCGGGGCCCCCCGGGACCGCCCGGCCCCTCACCGGCGGCAGCAGCTCGCGCCGGCGGCCCCGCCTCCGGCCGCGCGGGGGCACTCACGGCGCACGCGCTGCCCGAGCGCCGAGCCTTCCGCGCACGTGACTGGCCCGAGGGGCGGGACGGGGCGAAGGCGCAGACTGGCGATTGGGTAAGGGTAAGGGGCGGGGCACGGGAAAAGATGGGCGGGGCCTACACGAACGGGAGGGGGCCAGAAAGGGGCGTGGAATGGAGAAATTGGGCGGGGCATTGGGGCGTGGCAGCGTCGGGAAGGGGCGTGTCCAGGAAGGCAGGAGCGGGGCGGGGACAGAGCGGGGCGGGGACAGGGTGAATGCACAGATCGCGATTGGGCAACGGGAGGAGCGGGGTCGAAGCGGAGGTGGGGCCTCACGGGGCCATTGGGCGGGGCAATGGGGATGGGGCAGTGGAGAGGCGGGGCGTGGGCGCGGCAGGAAAGGGGCGGGGTCACGTGGGGCGGAGCGATGACGCCACACAGTTTGTGGCGGGG
This sequence comes from Chamaea fasciata, assembly GCF_029207755.1. Taxonomy (NCBI): domain Eukaryota; kingdom Metazoa; phylum Chordata; class Aves; order Passeriformes; family Sylviidae; genus Chamaea; species Chamaea fasciata. Next base: position 6,737,692 of record NW_027094104.1, on the reverse strand, counting down.
AGGCGCCGGGGTCTGTGCGCATGCGTGGAAGGGGTTAGGGCGGTCGCGCATCACCTCCCGGGGTCGGTTCCCCTCGGTCCCTGGGACCCGGATCCCCCCCAGCCCCGGGGGTCCCGTCGGGATGTTGGTGCAGGGATTCGGGCGTGTTAATGCGGGGGTATTGGTGCGATCTGGGAGATCGGGACAGTGAGAGCCGCCTCTCCCTGCCGAAAGGCGCAAGGCCACACTGCCCCGTGCCTTGGCCTCGGCGGACACACGGAGTGGGGTGTTGGATGTCTCCCGCAGTGCAGAGGCCATGAAGATTAACCAGGACACGGTGCTGCGAGGACAGAAGGTGACGCTGGTGCCCTACACCGCCGCACACGTACCCCGGTACGTTCCCCACACCCTCCTCGGATGCTCCTGCACGCTCTGATTGCGCTTCTCCCTTTGAAGACAGTGTTGGGGTCAGGAAAGGTGGTGACTGCCAGCTTTCCCCTGTGAATCGGCCAGTGAGGTACCCTCTGTGCCCAGCAGCACCATCCCTGTCAGCTCTGCTGTCAGGGAGAACTTCACCTGTGCCACTGGGAAATACCTGCCTGTGAGTGAACACAGCAGTTCTGCTCACTGAGGCCTCTCCCGGGTGGCGGTGGGAGAGCAAAGCTTCAGTGTGCTAAGCCAGGTGGATGTTTGATAAATTAGGCGTGCCAACAGTTTCTAAAGTAAATCATCACAAAGATACCAGTGTTAGTGTTTTGTCAGAGTTCAGGAGGTGCTGAATCAGGGTGGCTCGGGGTGAAATGCACCAGAACTCAAAAACATCAGGTGTGCTTTGGGCACTCCAGACAAAGCCACAGGATGGGCAAACTTCCTAAATTTCCAGAGAGCACTCTATTTTATAAGGGACAGAGGCTTGTGGATACATTTCAAGTTGCCACAAAAGCCGGGCTGGTGTTTCCAGAGCTGCTTTGTGATGCCCTGACCCCTGGAGCCCTGAGAGGGATCCTCCTGTGGTGCTGCAGCTGGGGTCCATTGCCAGGTACCACGAGTGGATGCAGTCGGAGGAGCTGCAGCGACTGACAGCCTCGGAGCCCCTCAGCCTGGAGCAGGAGCACGAAATGCAGCGCAGCTGGCGGGATGACGCCGACAGTGAGCATCTGGAATGCTTTCTGAGGGAGGGTGGGAGTGGTGAGCAGGTCCTTTCCATTCTGGGAAGGACCCACAGTGAACTGAGAGTGCCCCATGAGTGGGTTCCCCTAAACCAGAAGGGATGTGAGACTTTCTACAACAGCAGCTTGAACTGCTTTTCTCCTTAGAGCTGGTATATACTCAGGGAAGTGGAGAATATCCACTTCCTCGAGCTGTTTGTCTCCTTTTTATGCAGTTTTCCAGAGACTGTAGTGATTCATTTCCCACAGCATTTTGTGCTGATCTAAAAGTTATGAAGCATCACTTCTGCACAGCCAACAGTGCCCAGGTCTGATCACTGCAAAAAGGTGGAAAGAGCTTGTATTTCTCCTTGATAAATCAAATGATTTTATGATCACCTGGTTGGGGTGTGTTGATTGAATTCGTTCCCTGACTCTCCTACAGGTAATGAATCACTGCCCATAAAAGCCTCGTAGAAATTTAGTGAGCTGGAAAATACTGAAGCTGGCAAAGACCTCAGTCCAGAGTATTTGTCTTAGGTGGCATTAAAAACCTTACTCAGAGTGGCAGTAACATGGGCCAGGTGAATCACTCAGTCAGCTTCTTGTGCACCAAACAATTCTTTGCCCCAACTTGCTGCTGAGTAAGACAAGGCAAGGAGACCTCAGACATGGGAAGGAAGTTTTCACACTTATTCTACAGGCTGTTTCTAGTCTTGGTGTCTGTGTCACCCTCACAACAGGTTTTTCCAAGTATTTCTTTCATTGCTGCGGGTAGGAACAGGCACACCTGTTGTGGGAAGCCAAATTATTAACTCTTCCTTGCTGTTAACACGTGGAAACTGTTCCTCTGTCCATTATACACCTTTAATTTCATTCTTTGGTGATTTGTGAATAATTATCAGCACACTCTGAAGATGCTACCACATTCTTGTTTCCCCCAGAGTGCACCTTCATCGTGCTGGACTCAGGGCGCTGGCCTGGGCAGGCAGAAGAGAGCTCCATGGTGGGGGATGTGAATCTCTTCCTCACCAACACCGAGGACCCGACTCTGGGCGAGATTGAAATCATGATTGCAGGTCAAGTTCTCCCTCATAGCTTGGGGCTCTCTCACTGTGGCTGCATGCTGCAGACAGATGCTGATGTTTCCTGCACCAGCTTTTTATTCTCATGCTTTGCCATGGCTGTTCGGCCCTGATCAGTCCGTGGCATGTCCAGGTCACAGCCTCTTCTGAGAAGTGTCTGGTGTGGCTGGTTTTTCTCCACTAACTGGATGCTGACTCTGTGCTGTCTCTTTCAGAGCCCAGCTGCCGTGGCAGAGGGTTTGGCAAGGAGGCAACTCTGCTGATGATGGCCTATGGTGAGGGTGGCTCAGTGCATGGGAACAGGAGTGTGGTGGGGCTGGGATCAGGGAGCACATAATTCCCAGTGATACAGGCAGGGTAGTAAGGGATGCATCTTCCCCACGACTGGAGTACTGTGCTTTTATAGATGTGGCACGTAATAGAAGTGTCTCTCTCTCTGATTTCTCCTGCAGGAGTGGGAAAACTTGGAATCACCAAGTTTGAGGCTAAGATTGGTCAGGAAAATGAAGCCAGTATCTGCATGTTCAAAAAGCTTCACTTTAAGGAGGTGCAGTAGCAGCCCATCTCCCCAGAGAATGTGAGCAGCATTTGCCCTGTAGCTGGGATTGAGCTGCTTGCTCTCTGTGTGCTGCAGGTTGCTGTGAACAGCGTTTTCCAGGAGGTGACGCTGAGGCTGGATGTCAGTGACCAGGAGAGACAGTGGCTCCTGGAGCAGACAAACCACGTGGAGGAGAAGAGCTACGCTGAGCTGAAGCAGCCAGCTGGGGTGCTGGACACCTGACAGACACTTCCAGACACTGGCTGGCTTTCCAGGGAGAAGTTGGACGTTATTGCAATGTCTGGGTGTGGAAGACACCAGTGAGCCAACACTGGAACTGTTTTCATCTGTCTCCTTCAGCTGCTTTGTCATCTTGTCAACTTTGCACTTTGCTCCACCAGCCAGGATTACTGCCTGAAATTTGGACCTGGGAAATAGCCACTAACTCACACGTTTGGCTAGGAATGACTCTAACTTTGATGTGCTGTTCCAACAGAGCCTAAAATCACCAGCAGTTGATTCCTGGGCAAGCAGAAACTTCTCCCACTGCTCTTAAATCGGGATTCATCAACGAGGAGGTTTCATTTACTGGCAGCTCAGTCTCTTTTACTCTTGAATAATAATAATTAAAAAAAAACAAAAAACAACAAAGATCTGGGGTGTCTGAGCACTACATGGGGCTCAGCAGCTCTCTTTGGCAGCTCATAGAGTGGTTTAGAAGTTGTAAAGGACAGCAGAGACGCTTTAAACCCAGTTTCCTGAGGTCTGGTGGGTTGCAGGGAGGCACTGCTGGGTCCTGGCAGGGAGAAGCCCAGATGTGGGTGGGCACAAACAAAGGGCAAGTTAATATGATGGAAATTGTTGATACTGGCTGATCAAGACTGGAGCTGAGCCCCACCACAATGAGGGGGCTGAGAGTTGCAAGAGGCTTCTGAGACAACCCCCCTTCAGCTTCAGGGCTATGCTCCAGATCTGAAAACCTCAGGCCAGCAGTGATGTTGCACTTCATTTTCCTTGGGTGCTTTGATGAAAGCAAGGAGGAGAACACACTGAAATGAGACAGCTCCCTTCCTCCAGCAGCTCAGGACTTGCTCTGCTGAGCCTGGAGGCCCCATTTGGTGCTCTCCACTAAGATAAAGATGAATGTGGGGGGAATATGTCTTACTGGGGGGCAGATATATTTAGGGCAGGAGTTATCTGGCCTCTGCTGCAGTAGATCTGAGATCCATGGATGAAAAAGAGGCACATGCCTGACTCCCACTGGACAAACTTCCCTGTGCAGTTACTCAGCCTGACCTCTCCTGCCCTACACATGCTGTCCACAGCAGGGAAGCTGCTAAGATGAGAGGAGAGAAGGTAAGAGGGATATGGTATTTTCCTACCATAACAGCAGCTGTAACAGCTAATCCTAGACCACAAATTACCTGTTTCAGTAATGGAGGATCAGGTAATAACTTTCATATTTGCCCAGGGATGTTTTGGAGCTTGGCAGTCTGTGGAATTTTTAGTGTTGCTGTGCCTGTATTTTAGGGCCTGGGGGCTTTAGTTTTCCAATTTTAGCTAATTTAAATACGTGATTCCTGTGACTAATATTAAAGCCAAGCGTGGGAACAGTGTATCATGGCATTTTAAACAAGTATTTAGTGTGGATTTAGTTGTAGTGAAAGCTTTGTGTGGTAATAAAGTGAAGAGCAGCTCTACTTCCCGCTGGGATTACCATGACAAGGGCTACTAATCCTCCTGCTCCTCGTCACCTGCTGCAGGCAGAAATGGATTCTGTCCTCCAGAACAAGATTTGCAGAACCTGCTGGGTGAACTCCTGGCTCTGGTGCTCCTTCCGTGGAGGGTCTCATCCCTCTGCCGGAGGAGCAAGGCCAAACCGGCAGGAGAGACCTAGCTGGGCTGGGATTTGCTCCCCTAAAACCCGACCAAGGTGGGAAAAAGAATTTCTTTTAACCTCTGCTGCCAGGGGGAAGGGTCAGGGTGATCTATCGCAGCTCCCTGTGGCCAGCTGGTTGCTCTGGAGCCAGTGAGGGCCCTGCTTGGCATCCCCGGTCCCCGGCAACGCCGGCTCTGCCCCGGCTCCGCAGGCGGCTGGGAACAGCCTTTCCCTGGCAACCCAAAACAAAGTTGGGTCTGTCCCGGAGCTCAGCCCGCCCCAAAGGCTGGGGGAGAGTCCCAGCAGGGCTTGAACATGGTTCCCACAGGGAACCAGTGCCCAGCTGCTCTGACCAGGCCAAGAGGCAAAAGTTTCTGCTGGGACCCACTGGGTGCCCCCACTCCTGCCCTGCATGGGCTGGCCCACCCTGTAGCATCCATACCAGGTAGGGGTGTCCTGCTGCTCCAATGGGATGAGGATGAGAAAACGGGATAGGGGCTCACCTTTCCTCAGAGGACACATACTTGCAGGATGAGACAGGTTGGAATGGGCTCCCCCAGCTTCCAGGAGGAAGTGACAGCCTGCACATCCCCCAGAAATCTGCTGGCACTTTGTCACTTGGGTGTCATTTGAGGTGCAAACATCTGTGACCAATCATGTGCTCAGGTGGAAGAGCTTCTTTGCAGATTTGGAGCTCAAAACAAGAGCGTGCAGAAGGGAAGGAAGTGAAGATACTAGATCAAGGCCAGGCACAGCCCTGCTTTGCCCTACTGTGCCACCAGTCTGGCCCCACTGAGCCACCCAGGGCTCCATCCATTCATTCAGAGGGACAAGCACCCCTCTCCTCACTGATCCCCCCGCCTTCCCTCAACCCAGCTGCAACCCAGGCTCATCCCAAAAACCCCCATAGGGGCTGGGGGCACATTTGAGCTGCCCCAACAGAGCTGCTGTGCTCCAGCTTGGCTGGCAGACCCAGATTAGAGCTTTGCATCACCCCCCTCACCACCCCCTCCCACTCCCCAGGGGATTAAAGTTCATTAATCACCCCTCGGCATTAACCCCCACTGGGACCAGCCGGTGCCTCTCCAACGCCCTCAACCTGTCCCCATCAGCTGCTGAGGAGCACCCAACCCAGGCCCAGTGTCCCCTAGTTACCTGCCTCTCCCCCAAACTCCTGGCCACAGCAAGCCCTCTGCACCCCCTCACACTCTGGAAGGATTTAGTCTTAAACCAGACTTGTGAAGTCACAAACGTTTATTCCAGTAAACAGAATTTCTCTTGAGCTCAACAGTACAACAACACCTGATTGTAGAACATGGAAACAAAACATCCACAGGAAGAATTTCCACAAAATACAGTTAAAAAAAAAGTAATTGGAAAAACACTTATTTCAGGAAAAAAAAAAAAGTATATGAGCTTTTAAATTAAACAGTGTTGGATTCAAACCCTGATTGGCTCTGTCTCCAGGAGTGTGCAGGAGCAAAGGAGACTGTTATTGCTTGCTGTGCTGGCTCCAGACACCCTCTCCTCTCCCAAAATTGCCCCAGGAAAGGGTGCTGGGCACCCATACCCCTCCTTGCAGCTGAAGAGGCAAAGGGACAGGGTCATTGTGGACGGAGCTTGCCAGGCCAGGGTTAAACACCCCGGCTGTGGTCAGTGGCTGGGCAAGTGGGGTTTGGTGGAAGACACTAAAAGCCTCAGGTTTTGCAGTTAGAGGGTAATTTGAGGGGATCTCAAATGGAGATGGAGTTTGGGGTGGGGAAAAAAACAGGAAACAGTGGGGACCAGGAGTGTTGGACATCAGGCCACACCAAATCCTTGATCCCTCCCAAACCCCTGCCTGTGCCTACTGGGGTGTGCAGGGCTTCAAGGCAGGGCTGGAGGAGCACCCTGGGGATGAGCTTTCAGGAGGGGGCACCCCCAGCACCCCCGGCCCAGAACCCCTCTGCAGGGATGCTCACTGGCCACCAAACCCCAGCACTTAGGTCAGGGTGGTAGGGAGCAGCCCCACATCTCCACCAGGAGCCCATGGCAGGGAGGAGTCCAGGAGAGGTGGATATGGGGCTGGGAGGGGCTAGAAGACCCTCACCCTGCCTCAGGGCCTTCACAGGTTGCTGAACAGTTCATTTTTCTTGCTCCAGTCCATCTGGGGTGCCCTCTTGCTGGTGCGCTTCTGGTGCGCCCGCTCCTTGGCCACAGCCAGCGGGATGTCGAGGTCCAGGAGGGAGCCAGATGCTGAATGGTGTTTGTCACCCTCCTGTGCCTGAGTTTGGGGATGAGAGGCGGTGTCAGCTGCACTGTGTGTGCCCCTGGGCAGCCCCATGGTGGGGGCTCAGCCCAGATCCTGCTTTCCAGCCACCACCTTCCCCTGCCATCCCCAGCCCTACCTTGCTGTGGGTCTCGCTGGAGTTGGGGGACACGGCCAGAGGCGTGGGGCTGGATGGGGTCTCGGACACCGAGTTAGGCTGTGGCTCTCCACCATTTTCCTGGGGGGAGCAGGGAGGGTGTGTGAGCTCCAGCCCTGGGGCTTGAGAACAGCCTCCAGAGTTGTAAGTCCCACCCAGGGGGCCATAAAATCCGTCCTCCCAACGCGTAATCCCCTGCAAGCTCCAGGCACATAAATACCTCTAGCGCTGCCCATCCAGGGCGGGGAAGGATTAAAGCCCGGACTGACTGCCCTGGCTTGAGCAGAAGCAGGAGGGGGAGGGTGGCTGCGGGGCTGGGTGCTACTTCCCTCCTGCAGCACAAGGGCTCCCAACCCCGGAGCATCAGAAGGCAAAAAAGAGGAGGAAAACAGCCACCTCCATGACACTCAGCACCACAAGCATCCCCCTTCCTGGAGGACACCCGTTCCCTTCCCTGTGGCACCAGCACTTGTGTGGCAGCCTGAGGCCACTGTGGTATCTGGTGGCATCACCCACCCATGGGTAGAGGGGATATGAATAGGAGGGTCCCTGACTGAAGATGGGCACAGATGGAATTAAAAATCAAGACAAGGTTCTTACCTTCCCTATATCACCATTGGTAACTGGTTCTGGCAAGGGACCTGTGGGATAAAGACACAGGCACCGGGTGAGGATGTGTTTGCTTTGTCCCCTTGCCAATGGAGGGCAAGCCAAGGCTGTACATGGCCAATGCTCACACAACACTGCCCAGTGTCTGGCCAGGCCCTGGATTTTTTAACCACCCGCTGCAGCCAGCCCCGTGGCACAGGGGAATTCTGCCAGACACATCCCCATGATGGCAGCTGTGATGCGGAGCCCAGTGAGACCCCCTCCCCATCCTCCTGGGGACCACCATGACAGCAGAGGAGAGCAAAGGGCAGCTGATGCCTGTTTGCTCTCCAAGCCATAAATCCTGCCAAAGTGCAACCGAGGGCCATAAACCTGCCCACGTCAGCCCCACCAACCCATGGGGCCCTTGGCCAGGCAGGGAGACGCCAAAGCCAGGTGATTCTGCTTGGCCCCAGGGTGATAAGACCACCTCCCAGGGCTCAGCACCCTTAGGTTTGGTGAGAAGGTGACACAGAGCCAGCAGAGGTGGCACAAACCCCTCCCAGCAGCACAGTCCCCAGCCCACCTGTCAGGTGCTGCTCCGAGGGCACCACTTTGCACTTCTTGAAGAACTCATCTGTGAGGACATCCACCACCAGCAGCCTGGTCTCGTCACCGCTCGCCTTGATGGCTGCCACCACGTCACTGTGCTGCTTGCCCTCCATGCACACACCATTCACCTGCAGGCACCACATCACCACTGGAGCTGGGGGACATCCATCCCTCAGAAGCACCGTGGAGGGGTCAGGTACCAGCCTTGGTACCAGTCATAATCCCAGCACAGCCACCCCATAGCCCCCACAGGCATTCGCAGCCTCGCAGGGATTAACAGTGAAGCCAGAAAAACCTAATTAAAAGCAGATTTTCCTCTGAGTGATTGGCATGGGATTGAATGGGCAAAGCTGGCAGGGAACTTCCAGCAGCGTATGGACCTGGGGCTGGCACAGAACCCTTGTGCCATGCCATGGTCTCCAGAAACCCCAAAAGCTTCACCCCAGAAGAGGCAGCAGCCCCGCACCCTGGTGAGCAGCAGGGCTGGGGCTGAGTTGGTCCTTGCCTTTATGGATCATCATCCCACCTGACACAAACCTGAGCTCATCCCCAGCCTGGTCACACCTGACAGCAGGACTTGCGACCATCGTGCACCTTGTCCCCAGCCTACCCCACCCCAGGGCATCCCAGGGACAGGGGACAGTGCTGCCACTAATTAACCCCCAGATAGCTAATTAATGCTCAGTCCCAGCCCTCCACAGTGCTGCACCCCTGGGTGGGGACCGGCAGGCTGGTGCAGGTTAGGCGGCTGTGCCATGAGTCACCACCAGCACCAGGGACACTGCGTGCCTTCCTGACCAAGGGCAGCTGTCTCCCAGGCACCAGGATGTGAGGGAGTGCCTGGCTTTTCAGAGGGATCCCTCAGCCCTCCCCTCAGCCCAGCACACCTCGATGATGCGGTCCTGAGGGGCCAGCCCTGCTGCCTCAGCCGGCGAGCCGGGGTCGACAGCGCGCACGTACTGCCCTGGGCGGCTCTTGTCACTGTGCAGGTTGAAGCCGTAGCCATCAGGGCCCTTCTTCATGCAGCACAGCCGAGGTCTCAGCTCATCCTGCAATGGGAACAATCTGTGGGTGAACTGTCCCCGGACCCCCCAACACCCAAGGACAGCACCAGGAACCCCCAACAGCTGCTGGAGTGGCAGGGACACCATCCTCGTGTGACCACCTGTGGGCACTGACACCTCAAGATGGGATGCAGGGTGCCAAACACCCTATGATCCTGGGCTCTAATTAATTAATTAGGTGCAGGGCACACTAATTGCAGTGAAACACTGACGAAACACGGTATCATATGTGTGTTCCCAGACCACGCTCTTCCTTTTGGGATCAGGATTGCAACTGCCGTGAAGGTGGAGGAGGAAACCCAACCCAGGCTGCTGGGAAGCACCCCCACTCCATCCCATTCCACTCAGGAAGCTTTGGCTACTGGAGAAGTCTCAGGTGCTGGCACAGGTCCCCTCCATCACCCCCTTGCCAGCTGCAGCCCCTCTCCATGGCAAACCCAGGCATGGGCTCAGGGAGATTCCCCCACCCCAGAACACCCCACAGCCATTGTCAGCAGGGAAGGGGTACACAGGGCTCGGGCAGGCAGCTGGAACCCAGATGGGAGCAGCTGTAATGCTGAGGCACCTCCATGCCCCAGCATGACCTTCCAGGATTGCAAAACAGAAACCAGCTCCACTGCAGTGGTGCGACTGGGATGTTCACTTCTCCAGGAGGCAACACCCAGCTCATCAGCACATGGTTTCACCTTGACCTGTGGATCCACCAGTGCTTGGAGCCAGGGAACCATGCTGGAGCAGCCACAGCCACTCACTTGGTGCCCTCTAAGCTCCCCACACGCTGAGCAGCAGGAAGAAGCAGGAGCATCCTTGAGAGCCTGGCAAATAGGAACTCCTTTTGCTCACCCAGTGGGAGTGGGCTGTCCAGGAAGCATCAGAAGAACCAGGTGACACCAACCAGACACCTACATGTGGCACTGTCAGAACTGCTCTGACCCTAGCACCCAGTACCACTTTTACACTTTATATATCAAATGGTTTGATCCCACCTTGACCACCAGAACTTGAGCTTTGGCTGGGCTCTCCCAGCAGCCACGCCTCACTCAAACTGCTGGGATATTCCTCACCAAGGGGGCTAGTATTTAATCTTTCCTCCAAGATCATTTTTTCTCTGTTGGTACCCATAGCATCGTTGAGGACAGGCACTGCAGGAATTTGCCCTCCCACACCTGCACTGGGGCGCTCTTTACCCCCTGCACAGCACTCTTGCATCTTGCCAGGAAATCACCTTTGCCCACTGCAGGGCAAACCTGGGTCCTGGGGTGCTGACACCCCGTATCTGACACACTGGTACGGCACACGGTCCCACATGGGCCGGGGTGACGCATTTACAATTGCTATGCCCAATACTGCAATAAAGGCCAGATAAAGGCCCATCCTCTTGCACAATGCCTTCCTTCACGGTCAAGGCTGGCTGCCACCCAGCACTTGACAACGCCCCGGGAAGGGAGGTGCAGGCAGCACCCAGCACATCTGCCAGGAGTGAAGGTGATCCTGAGATGCCTCAGCACTGCATGCAGGACTTGCTCTCCACGTGTCTCAGCTTTACAAGCCCAGTGCAGCAGCCCAGCTGTGGATTCCCTGGCTGAGGAGGACTGTGACTCCCTCGACTTCGCCCCTTCTGCCCTCCTGTCCCCCGCCGTGCCCAAGTGGCAGCGGGTTCACAGGGTGTGATAGCATCCTCCACCCAGGCAGAAATCCCAAGGAATGGTGAGGACAGACAATACCAAAAATAAGGACAAAAGGCAGGAGCTGCTGGAGCCTGGAGGAAGGCAGCACCTCCAGATCCCTGCCCTGCCTCGACCCTGAGCAAGGGGTTCAGGCTCTGGAGCACCCATGCTGTCAGTACCCTTGGCAGCACTGTGGGGCTGCTCCACACCGATAGCTCAGGACAAAGCCAGAGGGAGCACCCAGCAAGTGGTGCTGGCAGCACTCCCGGGCAAGGAGGAGGAGGGAGGTCTTCGCTCCCACCCATACCAACAAAGCCCTGGCAGCCTGGGCTCCCTGAGATGCTGGTGCCATGCATTTTTTAGGGGGATGGGAAGTCCTGCAGGTTGGATAGATGCCTCAGGACACTATGGACAGGTCACGGCGGTGAGGGAGGCACTGATTCTGCAAAGGCAGCTGGCCAAGGCAGCCCAGTCGAGCCATGACCCGGCCCCGCAGCATCCCCCCACCAGTGGCTGGCAGCTCCTCCAGCACAGCATGCCAGGCTGCCTGCGCCTTCCCCAAATCACAGAAACCCTGCAGGCAGCCACCATTCTGCCTCCCAGAGGGGAAAACAAATGCATCCGATCCTCCAGCAGCCGTATCCTGCCCATCTATGGGGAGAGCACCCCATGGCAGGGCATCCTTCCAGCCCCAAAGGCCCCTTTGGGCTGAGCAACGTGAGGCAAGAGGGTTTGGGGCCAACACCCGGGATGCGAGAAGACTCATGGCTATGGAGCTGGGCAGCGGAAATGCCCCTAATTTCTCTAAGCTGCTGCATCCTGTCCTGCAGCTCTCCCACCACGCTGGGACACGGATTAGCCGGCAGAGCCTCGTTACAAGCAGCTACAACCTCTGTCAGGGAGGGCAGCGGGGGAAGCAGGAATCAGCCCCCTGCACAGGCATCCCAGGCCACCCCTCTCTTCTGCACCCAGGGAAGGCAGAGAGGCCTCTGTCTGCAGAGATGCCCGCTTGGGATGAGGACTTCTGCAGAATTGCACTGCTGTTCCTACCCTGAAACAGGATTTGGGGCACACTCAGATGCTTCTCCCTCCGCAGCACTTTCAGCCCCCTGGCAGGACCAGCAATCCCAGGACTGGGGGGAACCCCAGCTGCACAGCATGTCAGGACTCACTCCCCATTTTCCAGCCCCCCAATAGCAATTTCAGGACAGCTTCTGAAGCCTCAAGTCCCAGGAAATTCCCTTCAGCCCTACAAGCAGCATCAAGCCTGTTGGCGGCAGCAACATTCCCAGTTACTCGAAGAGAAACACAACAGCTCTGAGGACGCCTGAGCCAGCAAATTCACACGGGTCCCAAAATCTGGCGCGCACATTCGGGCTTCATACAAAGGGGATGCAAAGCAGCCTCCTTGCAGCATCCCTGTCACGTCCTGTTTGACTGGAGCTGCTTTTCATGCAGCTGCCTTGAGAGGAAATTTAATTCACTTCCTAATTAAACACCAGCTAACCCAGTGCAATGCTCCCAGTGCTGGGGGAACTGCTCCCTGTTACACTCTGAAAGGCAGCCCTGGGAGCCTCTCCCAGGTTTTACAAGGAGGGATGAGCCTTGCTGGCAGGGAGGGCTCTAATTTAACACTAAATTTGCAAGGGGGAAGCCTGGGGCTGGTAGCAAATGCCTTGCCCTGGTACCAGGGCACAATGCTGGCAGCACTCGGTGCTGCCCTAGGAACACTGTGGTTTGCGCAGAACTTTCTCAAGACACTCCTGAGCAGCTGAAACCTCCTGAAACAAACATGGGGGAAGACAAACTGTCACAGCTCTTGGTGAGGGGACACCCCCATAGCACAGGGCCCCAGGAAATGGGGCAAGCCTGAGGGGTGTGAAACTATCACCACACTGGCTCAGCACTGCAGACAGGGGTGCATGGATCAGCTCCCCAGGGAGGCTCAAAGCATCCACTGCAGTATCACGGGGATTTACATACTCAAGGTTTGACGGGAATGAAAAAGAAGCCCATGACGAGTCTCCCACAACTACCCCAGGGATCCGTGGGGGTGTCTGAGCCCCCTGGCAGTTGCAATCATGCAGGACCCAACACGGTTTGGAGAGAGAATAGATTCTGCTGGAAGGTGGGAGACGCTAAACATTGCTCACCACAAGCAGCTCTCCCAGCTCTTGAGCGTCTCCAGGCTTGTTAAACAAATAAAGGCAAGTCCAGCCCAATAAAGCAAACAGGACTCTGACACGTGCAAATCTCCCGCTTCCCCTGTGATCCCAGGGGATCCCACCAACCCACAGTGATGGGATGGGGCTGTGGGGGGATGGAGCAGCCAGCACCGGTTGCCTTCCAGTGGCCAGGAACAGGCCACCAGTGTGTTCCTGCCTCACTGGAGAGAAATCCCTTTCTGCCTGCTCTAGCTTGGCTTGGCATCCCGCCCGGCATCTTCCCACCCTGCTTGGTGGGTGCCTGGTTGAGGCGATGTCTCTAAAACCACTTGCCTTTTCCATTGGGCCCTGCCCCCAACCGCAATATTTCCTGCTTGCTACCTGTTTCTCAACAGAAACCCCTGCCTGGGGGCCTTGTGGCAATATCACCCCATGTCACCTGCTTCCTGCTCTAGGGAGAAGAAAAACCGCTAGTAGAGAAACCACCAGTAGTAACTGTGCAGGAGTTGTGCCCCGAGCCGGCTCCCCAAGACTGTGGGGAATCTTCAGCCAAGATTGTCCCCCAAAGCCCATGAGGTGTCTCCAGCTGGGGCTGTCTCCCAAAATCTTGTGGGGCATCTCCAGCTTCCTAAGCTCTTTCCATCACTCCAGCCAACACAGCAAGCAGGCAGTGGTCCCACAGCCTGAGAGGCCTCCATCCTCTTTGGAGACCACGCATCCTCAGCCCCCAAGCCTGGTAGGGGACTCACCTGAGCTGCATTAACAACATCCCTTTCATTTTTCCCAGCCCATGGAGATGTCTGGGAGCAGAAAGCAGAACACAGACTGTCTCACTAGCCCTGAGGGAGTGCTGGCACTGTGACATACAGAAGAGCAGGCACGTTCTCCCTGCATGGGGCAGCACTGGAGCCTGGCACGGGGCCACACGTGAGTGACATGGGATGATACAGGGGACAGCGAGCAAGAGGGACAGCACAGGGACAGCGCATGGCTGTTCCCACCCAAATAAGTCCATCAAAGAGGTGCTGGAGTGATGTTTTGGCCAGGCAGAGATGAGAGCCATGCCTGCAGTGGATCAGCCCTACCAGGGGAACAAGCACGAGGCTGGAGTTCACAGCTCAAAAACACCTAATCCTCAGCAAAACCCTATGTGACAACAGCTCAGTGAGGCACCAAGGTCTTCCTGGGGCTCAGCATCAACACGGGGAAAGCTCCACTGCACCAGCCTCTCTGGGAACAGGTCATAAGACTTCCTCAGAAGGTTCGTCACACTGGGGACACCAAGAGGCTGCAGCCCAGAGAACCATCCACATGTCTGTTGTAACAACAAACACGTCTTTGCTGGGTAAATAAAAAGCAGTATTATCTCCCGGAGCCCAGTGCGTCTCTTAGGAACCGCTTGGGGCATGAAAGGTCAGCTGTTTCTCAATTCCTCACCTTTCCACATCACTTTGTTTGTGCAACTGCTCACTCCCACGCGTGCTTAAGGCCGACATTCCTGAGTTAGGAAGTATCTGTGGGGACTGACAGCCAGGATCAAGCCCCCAGCCCGGGAAGAGCTCTGCTATCTCCACAGCAGAGACTGAACACACTCAAAGCAGGAGTGACTGCCATCAACACCTGCAGTCTCAACCCCAAAATACGCGCTCTGCCAAGGGTTTTTTGTTGTACTCTGAGGTGGGTTAGTGCAGGCTGCCCTCAGTTCAGTCCTGGGCTCAGCGGCACATCAAAGCTCGCCCTGTTGCTTTTCTCACCCCATTTTACCGGCCCTGCAGCACAAGGATGGGCCGAAGGGCTCCAGGACACAACGGGCTCAGTTATGGGTCCAGCCAGCCCGGTGGGCCCGCCTGGCACTGACACGGCTGGGAGACAGGATCATTAAGGAAAAAGCCCAAAACACTAAAATAAAAAAAGGCAAAGCAGTCGGGCGCGGCAGGACCCGGGGCTTCTGGGGAGCCGCGTCTAAAACAAAGCAAAAAAAAGAAAAAAAGAATCGAGACCGAAACTAAACACGACGCCCAGGGCAGACGCGGCGGCCGCGGCTCCCGCTCGCTCGCCTGGAAGGCGACGACGGCGGCCGGTCGCGACCCCTCCTCCTCGGACAACAACCTCTGCCCCGAAAACTCCCGAGCCCCAATGCCCCGGCCGCTCATTTATTTACCCGCCGGTCGCCACCGCTGGGCTCCCGCGCCGCGGGCTCCGCCGGCACCGGGACCGCCTGCTCGCCGATCACCGGCGGCTCGGCACCCGCCCCGCCCGGCTTAGGCAGCTGATCCTCGGCCGTCGAGTCTACGACGAGCAGGCTGACGGCACCGGCCGCGGCGCGGATCCGCTCCACCACCTGCTGATGGCTCTCCCGCTCCACGTTCTCGCCGTCCACCTCCAGCAGCCGGTCCCCAGCGCGCAGCCCCGACTGCTCGGCCGGCGAGCCCGCCTCCACCAGCCGGATGAACTGGCCCGGCTTGCCCTTCTCGCCGTGAAGATGGAAGCCGTACCCATCCGGGCCGCGCTCCAGGCGACACAGCCGGGCGGAGGGGCCCGCGCCGCTACTCATGGCGGGGGAAGCGGCGGGAGCAGCAGCAGCCCCGTCCCACCACCCGCACTCAGCGCACTGCGCGCCAACGAGCTCCCCGCACGCCTTATATAGAATGGGCGGGGCGCCGGGCAGGCGGCCGCCAATGGGAGAGGGGGGGTGGGACCTTGCCCGCCAAATAAGGATAGCAACGGGGCGTGTCTATGCAAATCTCCCACTGCTGTTATGCAAATATGGTGGGTGGGGTATGCAAATCTATTCTCGCCCCGGTGGGGCGTTCTGGGCGCGGCGCCGCCGGGTCGTGGTGCCCGCAGTGGGACCGGACCGCTCCCCGCTGGGGTCCGACCGCTCCCCCTGGGGCCGGCCACTCCCCCGGTGGAGTCCGACCGCCGGCCCGCGGGGTCCGACCGCTCCTTCGAGAGTCCCACCGCTCCCCCGTGAGGCGGGCCATTCCCCCGCAGCCACCTCTGCCTCTCCCTGGGGCCGCCCGAGCCCACCGAGGCAACTCCCGATCCTCGCTGAATTTCCCCCGCCGGCGATCGGCTCTGCCGCCATCTCGGAGGCAGCCCCCACGGTGGCCAGAGATCGGCGGGACGCTCCCAGCCGTTCCTGCTCCGCGGCACATCTCGGGTGGTCTCTCGGGGAACATCTATCCCATACCCTCGCCCGGCCCCCGAAGTCTGCCGTCCGTCCCAGCGCTGATCCGACGCAGAGGGTGGAGGGATACTCGAAGCTTCGACAGTAAAATAAAATTCCCAAATCGAAACTGCCTGGGAAAGCGGGCCGGGAAGAGGGCAGGTAACTAGATTGGCAGTGGAAATGAAATACCAGCTCTGTTCCCCCAGCCTCCTCTGAACCTTGCTCAGCATCCTAGAGCTGGGGGCCCGAGGTGGGGGAAATTGAGGGAACCCCAGGGGATTTGCTCTGCCCTGGCTCCATGTTCTCTCCTCATGGACTGAGAAGCAGAAATAGCTGCAGGGGGTCATGAGCATGTGAGATCCTGGGGTTTAGGCTCAGCCTGGGCAGTGCAAGGCAGCAACAAGCCTGGGCTGCTCCAGCCGTGCCGCAGGGTTTCTGGTGCCAGGCAGAGCTGCCTCCTGGCTCCTGGGATTGCCCCAGAGAGGATGGCACAGAGGCACCATAGGTGTCTCCTGCTGCAGGGCCTGGCTGAAGTTCCTGGGCAAAGGTCCTCAGGGTAGCCACGATCACGTTTAAGTGAGCTGCAGACAGGCAAGCAAGGAGGAGACAGCTGCATGCCATGGGACACGTCTCTCACAAGGCGCTCTGCCCCAAAACCCTGCTCAGGAACCCCAGCGGCCGAGGAACCCCCCGTGTGCTCTGGGTGGCTGTGCTCCAGCTCCGTGGGACCCAGCTGGGAGCGGAGGGTGGGCTCATTTGTTTCCTCCACTCGGCTGAGCATTCGTCCGCGGCCGCTCGGCCCTGAGAAAAGCGGCGGAGAGGAATCCCACGGCAGCGGGCGGCAAATGCCTGCAGAGAGGAAAACCAGGGCAGACGTGCTGTGCTACGGCCCCAGGATAGGGGGATCTATCACCCTTTCACAGCCATCCCCTTGGGAAGGAGGCTGTGAGCAGCACAAGCCCCACAAGTGAGCTTCTTGGAAGGGCAGATGTAGAGCACGTTTTGGGTACCCTGCACTAAGTCAGGAAGCAAAACCCAGCTCCAGCAGGGCTGGTTTGAGCACAGGACCTTGATAAGGAAGAACTGCAGCTGCAAAGGAAACAGCTGAAGCTGCTTTTGGGTCCAATAATGCCTGCGGGATGGCAGGGCACAGGCAGGACCGTTGCACCCCAGCTGCCTCCTCCTGCCCTTTGCATCTTGAGCGAAGTTAAAGGAGCTCAGGCAGGAGGGGGGAAAGAGAAAAGAGCCAACCTCTGTTTGTGTTGAAGCCATCCAGCATTTTTTTGCAGACATCAGCCAAGCGGCAGCAGCAATGCCATTGGTGGGAAGACGGAGTTATTTGGGGAATGCTGGACTCCGCACCATGAGAACAGCAGGGGAGGAGGTTGGTTTTAATTTAACAGACCATGTTTACTCTTCCTCTCTCACCTTTGGTCTGTCTGAAATGTGCAAGGAAAGCACCCCCCACCCTGCCAGGGAGGCAGGGAGGAAGGGGCCGTGGGTGTATCCCCCTCCTCAGGGCTGCTCCCAGGCCCCCCCCGGCCCAGCTGCTCTGCAGCGCCTGTGTGCAGCCACCTCCCACGTTGCAGACCCAGGGCAGAGATTTCTCACGCAATAAACAATCAGACAGATGCAAAGCCTCAAAAATACTCAGCTTTAATCTGTAAACTTGCAAAGAGAGACTCAGGGGCAGAGCAAAGGTGAAGGAGGCACAGGGGCAGGTGAGACACGAGCAGTCAGGCACAGGGCCAGGGAAGATACTGATGGGGACAGATGTGCTGGGCAGTCCCTGAATCCTACGTGCAGCAGTGCCATTCCCTCCACAGCTGCTCCCTGCATCAGTGCTTCAGCTACACAACCAAATATTCACCATCTGACTGCTCTGGGTAGTGCGCAGGGGAGTGGACAGTGTGCTTGAGGGAGCAACAGAGCTGGGCTGAGCACCAGGGATGTCCCTGAGCCCCACCAGTGCCCAATGGAGCAGTGTTTGCTGGCTGAAGGCTCTCAGGCATCTGGTCTCCAGAAACTGGGTTCCAGATGCTATTTGCCAGCAGCAGGAAGGCATAGTTGTATTGCATGGGCAGTGATGGGAGAGAAACCCAGCCTCGCCTGGGAGATGGCAGGGCTGGAGTTTCACCCCAGGTGATGCCACCATGGACATCTCCTACCTGAGGCTGGAGATGGTTTAGTCTGGAGGTGTTGAAACAAAAAAGCCTTTTCTTGTTAAAAAAAAAAAAAAAATCTATTTTCTGTGGCTACAACATGGGGGAAACAAAGTTTTCCCAAATTGCTGTGTACACCAGAAATGCTTCAAGCATTGCTGAGATGCTCCCAGGGGAATTTTCCTTCTCACACCAGCTGTGTGGGCAGGGAGCAGGTTTGGCTGGACCCTTCCCCATCCCAGCCCTTCCCTTGAGCACAGCCAGGATACAATGGGGACATCATTGCCTTTGTGGTGGCAGGAGGATAAAAGCCATTGGCAGCAACTGCAGAAGTGAGGAGCCACAGCCGAGCGTGGGCGTCGGGGTGTGGGGCAGCCTGGGGGGGCAGAGCTGAGGTTCCTTGGAGGGAAGCCAGAGCCTGGCAGCACCAGGGACTTGGGGGCTGGACCAGGCCCTACCAGTTGGACAACAGCAGCGCTGTGAGCAGGAATAGCTGCAGGGGAGGACAGGACTGGGGGCTGCAGGGGGGCTCATCCATGGCACAGCCCCTTCAGCCACTCCAGGGGTCCCTCAGTGAGGTGTGTTGCTGTGTCCTGCACTCTGCTCATGTGATGGAGGTGATGGATCACCATGGCTCACTGGCCAGACTGGCAGTCACCACACCACAGTGATTCCCACGGTGGCTCACAGGTCATTGCTCTGCAGGGCAGCAGGATCTGAATCCTGGCACCAGGGCAAGGGCCCTCCTCATGCACTCTGCTCCACTGTACTGTCCCATCCACCTTGGCTTGTCAGGGCTTGGTTGCCTCCAGTGCTTGAGGGCAGGATTGGGCCCCTCTCTGCCTCCTGCCTGGGGCCCCAGGCTTGCCAGCTCCTCTGGGGCACCCTCAGGAGAAGGCACAGCAGCTGGATTTCTTCTTCTGTGACTCGATGTAATCATGGATCTGGAAGCGGGGCTCATCTAGCGGCTGCACTGCGCGCTGCTTCAGCTCCCTAGAGTGGTGGGGCTGTGTTACCCCCTCCCACATTGTGCTGGTGTGTGGGAGGTGGTGGGGCTGCAGGGGACACCTCCCTGGCTCAGTCCCCTGGCCCCAGGTTCTTACTTGGCAATGGCCAGGAAGGCCAGCTCCACGTTCATGCCTGTCTTGGCACTCGTCTCCATGAAAGGCACTCCGTACTCCTGCAAGAACAGCATGACTTCATCAATGGCAATCCCCGAGATGCCCTCCTGGCCCTCTGAATCATCCCTGTAGCCTGGACAAGGCTTGAGGGTCATCCCCTTCTTGCCTTGCCCCAGATTTTGCATGCAAGTGACTGCTATGCTGCCCCTGCAAGAGCCAAGAAGGTCTTGGCACACAGAGGGGATGGCACGGCTGCATGGGAACCCTGAGTGACATGGAATTGTCTGGGGAGGCTTAATTCAGGCTAGACCCTGGCACAACTCACCCTGGCCAGTGATGCTCCATCCTCCGTCCTCACAGCCCTCTCGCTGCTCACATCAGCCTGCCAAGGGAAGAAAAATGTCACCACACACCAGGCCAGCTGGCACCCTGGGAAATCTGGCAGACCAGAAGTGTGGGGTGTTCAGGGGGCTGGCAGGAACAAGGGGCATCATGGATCCAGAAGTATCCACTGCCCTAAGAATCTGGGATCTGTGGAGCATCTGGGACCTGGTGGCCTTGAGGATTTCAGGAGACACCTAGGACCTGGGGACACTGAGGACCTGGGCCAGTACCTGAGGGCATCCAGGACCCAGGGAGGCTCTGGTACCCTGCTGGGAATCAAGTACCCAGCATCAGCCAGGATCCAGGGGACATCCAGTCCCAGAGGGAAATCCCGTTGGGCACTGGGCACTCAGCAGCATCTAGGACCCCTGGAGAGAATCTGGGACCTTGTTTGGCCTCTAGGGCTTGGGGTTACCTGAGGTCCAGGGGTGCATCCCATAGTCAGCAGTATCCCATACCAAAGCATCCCATAAGAGGAGCATCCCGTGCCGGGAGCATCAGCCTCGTGCTGCCACCCGCTGGCTACCGGGAATACTGCCCTCCCCGAGCCCCCAAACCCCGGGGATCACCTCTGCGCTCGGCTGAGCCCAGAAAGCAGCAGAGCCTGGCGGAGGATGCGGGCAGAGCCCCATCCCGGCACAGCCATGAGGATGGCACAAGGGCACGGCATAGCACAGCAACCCCCAGGGGGGACGGGGACCCTGCACGCACCTTATTGCCCAGCAACATGATGACCACGTCCTTCTGGGCGTACTCATGGATCTCCGTCAGCCAGGCCTGTAGGGCAGCAGGACTGTGTCGGGGTGAGGGGTACTCCTGTCCCTCCCAACTCAGCCCTCCACCCCTCAGCACCCCCATCTCTCCCCCACGAGGACAGGGATAATGACTTTTCTTGGCACAGGAATTATTCCAGCATCACAGATGAGCAGTCCTGAGAACGCCCCGTCTCCTGGCTACAGCCCAAGCTGTAGTTCACATCCTTCCCAAACCACATTTTCTCCCTCAGGCATTCACCATGTCTTTAAACAAAACTCACCCAGCCATGCAGCACCCAGCCAGGTGCCCTGGGATGAGCTCCCAGCTGGCTGGGTCTGGCCAGAACAGCCAGTGCTTACAGGTAAAACAGGCTCCCAACTGCCCCAAACACACCCCAAACACCAAGCAGGGCACCCACAACCCCAGTCCCTGGGGAGGAACTCCCAACCCACGGTGGGACTCACGCGGATGTTGTCAAAGGACATCTTGCTGGTGATATCGTAGAGCAGGAGCAGGGCTGGAGGGGAAGAGGCAGAGGCATTGCTACGCTGCAGGGATGTCCCCTGGATAGTCTCCCCATCCCTGCTGGACCCCAAACTCACCTTGGGCATCCCGGTAGTAGGCGTGGGTGACGCTGCGGAAACGCTCCTGTCCTGCTGTGTCCCAAATCTGCCGAGAAACTGCCCTGGTGAGAGCAGGGAGAGAAAACTCCCCGAGCTGGGTCTGCTCCTGTGGCTCCCAGCCCTGCTGGATCACCACACTCAGCCTGAGGTGGGTCTCCATTTGGAAATTTTGTCCCCCCCTCCCAAAGCTCACCTGCAGCTTCACCTTCACACCATCCACGGCCACCACTTTGTTCTGCAGAAAACAAGGAGAGCACGTTTATCAGCCCAAAGCATGTCCTGGTGCAAGTGCCAGCCAGCCCTGGCACTGAGCTGGCATTCCACAGCCCTTCAGCTGCTCTCCCCAAGCCAGTGGGAGAAAGCCAGGCTGCTTGTGGGTCTGGACGTTGAAGCCTCATTGCTACAAACCATGATCCTGCTTTTCTGGCAGCTACAGGGACATCCCAGAGCAGCAGCCGCTCGAGTCAGGGTGAAGAGCAGAATCAGCAGAGACAAGAGAGCAAGATCCCAGTCTGCCTTGGATCCAGTGCCTCGTTCATCTCCTACGGTCCCTGTCCTGTGGCTCCCAAGTCCCCTAATGAGTCAGTTAATGACGGCTGTCCAGCAAATCCCAGGAACACTGACCTGCTCTGGCTCCTGCCAGGAAGCTCTGGGACTGCAGCAACCCGTGGGAAGTTGGCAGAGATGCGGAAGGGGGGAGGCATGGATGAACCACACATAAATTTGCATTTATTATTAACACCTTGGTGTGCTTTTCTGTTTGCTCACCAAAAAGCCCTGATCTTTCTGATGGGACTCTTCAGCTCCATGTGCTCAGGAACCACTGCTGCACTAAAAAATTCAGCCTGTTTACAGTAATTTAAGGGCTTTGGATGCTACAAACTGCCTGGGCACGTGCACTGGGTGATGCTGGGTATCCTGCTCAGGTTTCCTTGCTGGTGGAGCCTTGCTTGGTCCTTAAAGGAGGTAGTAAACACTGAGCTGGAGGGGTTGCATGTAGCACACAGCCATTTTCAGCATGGCAGGAGGAAATCTCCTGGGTCAGGATGGTTTGCAGCCAAGCTGGGCTGGGACCAGGAAAGGAAAGAGGCATTTCCAACTGAGCTGGGAAGGCAGCTATTGAGGCTTAGGCAATCACTGTTCTCATCTTGGAAGCGCAGAGGCTTCTCTCCAGAGGCCAGAAAAAAGAAAAGCAAAAACTACTGAAAAGCTATTTTAAGACTCCTAAATAATCATACTTGGAGTCTGGAAAGAGAAGACCCCTATAAATAATTTGGTTGCCTGGAATTGTTTGAAATGGAAATTCAGCCCATGTGGAGATGACAGCATTTGAGCAAATGGGCTGGATAAAACAAAAACATGCCCTAGGAGACTCTGGAGATTACCTAGAGAAGTGAGCCATGAGCTGCTGGAGGGAATACTTGCATGAGGCAGAGCAGGTACGTACGGGCTGACAACACCTCTGGGGACAGTGGCATTGAGCCCAGCAGAGGGATGCAGCAGATTTTCCTTCTTTCATGACTTTATCATAAGGACAGGCCTCATGGACCCTTCAAACCAAACCCACAGCCCTCACTCTCCCCCAGCCCCTGATCATCAAGCCCCCAGTTCCACCAAAAGCCAAACACAGCTAGGGCAGCAAAAGTGGCAGAAAACCAGAGCAGCTGCAGCTGTGGGGGCAGAGACCGCACTCGACACGTGTCAGTGACTGTGGGCAGAGCCCTGCCCGGGGACACCCCCATGACTTCCTTCCTTCTTTGCCCTGTGCTGCAAACAGCTGTGCCTCTCTGGACACCCTTAGAGAGACGCTGCAGCTGAAATCTGGTGAGCAGAGAGCAGCATGGGGGTTTAAACAGGATCGGGTAACCCTAACAACTTCTCAGCAGCCCATTTCAGCCCTTTCAAGGCACGAAATTACAGCAACCAATGTTTGTCCCCCCCAGCTATTAGCTTTGGCCTGAATGGTGGAGCATACAGGCTGCCCAGCACACACTCCCCCAGCCCATGAACACAGCTGGGATGGGCTAAACCTAGACTGTTTGCTGATTTAAAGGTAAGAGGTGACAGAACCAGTGGGCTCATCTGTCTGTTAGTGCACTCCCAGGGAGGGGTGGATGGGTTTCAGCAAACACCTGCTTCTGACTGGGAGAGAACTGGGGGATACAGAGGCTGTAAACCCCCCGTTCCCCCTCCCCAGCACCCTGTCCTGGCTGAGGTGTGGGTCGAGGGAGGCGAGGGGCTGGCAGCTGTGGTGGTCTCACCCGGAAATCTATGCCCACGGTGGCTATGAACGTCCCGGAGAGAAAGGCCCCGTCTTTGAACTGGAGCAGGAAGCAGGTTTTCCCCACGCCCGAGTCTCCAAGTAACATCACCTGCAAGATGGGCGCAGGGAGAGATGTCAGCAGGACAAGGAGGGAGCAGCAGCCCTGACTGGTGCTGAGCCCTCCCCAGTTCCTTCTCTCCCTTCATTTCTTTCCTCAGGGCTGGTCCTGATGGGTCTGGGAAGCCCCGTGGGAGCTGGGTGTGGGCTGGGACCCCTGAGGTTGCAGCCAAGTGGTGCTCCAGGGCAGGAGAGCGGCCCCCAGCCATGAAAGAGGGGAAGAGCTGGTGTGAAAGCAAGTATTGCAGCAAGAAGAGATATCTCCTAGCCAAGCCCTGGCCACCTCCCAGCCCTGAAGGCTCCTAGAGAACCAGCCACAGCTCCCAAATGTGTGGAGTCACCTCCACCCACGATTTGCCCCTGACCCGGGTGTGCCCAGCCCGAGGGCTGATGCATGGCTTGGGCAAACCCTGCGTGTCCGGGACTCTCTCCCTGTTGGTGCCTGCTGCAGACACCAAAGCAAACACGGTGCCTTTCCCCTCCTGCTAAGCAAACAGGATCAGCCCAGGCTCTCCAGGCACTCCAGCACTCAAGACAGCGAGCAGCCAGGACCAATGCTGGGCTCCATAAGCACAGCCTTTCCTGATCCTGTGTGCTTTCTGCCTACCTGCAGCAACCTGTTCCTGCCCAGCAACCATTAACCTGACTGCATCTGGCCCTTTATGAAAAACAGCAGCGAGCAGGACTCCAGCAGGAAGGTCCATCCCCACTTGCCCACCCTGGCAGGATGCTGGAGCTTGCAAAGTGAATCCCTTGCAGCCCTGCTGTCTCTGGTCAGGCAAACAGAGTGAGCCATGGCCACCTTCCGTAGAGATGTCACAGCAAATGCCAAAGCTGGCAGCTGGAAGTGCTCTGCCTCCTGCTACCACTCTGTTGGTCAAATCCTTCCCCAGGACTTGTGGAGAGCTGGGAACACTGCTCAGTTCTGCCTCCACCTCACTCTAGACCAAGCTGAAAGCTGGTTTTCTCCTTCAAATATGGAAATTGCCCTCCATGGAGAGGAGTCAGAGGGGGGAGGATAAAGGCAAAAGAATAAAAGCAGTTTAGAGACGGTGGCAGTGTGCAGGACCATTTTGGAACCAGGTCAGTGAGGCAGCAGGGGGTGTCAGGGCTGACACCCATCACTCTGGGCTCAGCTTGGGGCTGTATATTAAATTTTGGGTGTAAAAGGTTCATCAGTCCTGTGCCTCCCCTGAGCTGCTTGGATGAGGAAGGTGCTTCCCGGGGCAACCCTCGCCTGGGCTGGGGTGGGGAAGAGGGGGACACTCAGGAAGGAAGGCTCCCCCTGCCCCAAGGTCTGGCAGGAGTGCAGAGACATTCACAAGCAGCATGCTGCAGTGTAGGTAAAGGGGGGCCCTGGGCTGGATCCGGGGCTCAACTGCTGTTTCCGCCTCGGAGCCCTTGGGGTGCTGCAATGGCCTGGATGGGCCCCTGCTCCCCCTTCCCTGTGCCATGGGGGACACTGCTGAGGGGCTGGCAAGAGCCCCTTGCCCTAGAAAACATCTGATGGGCATTCAGGGGGCAAAGTTCAGCCATGCTCCTCCTCTCCCGGGAGCCCCCCAAAACCCTGTTCCTGCAGCTGGTCCCTCCTATTGCCACTGCCGGGCAGGGACACCTCCGGGGCACAGACCTCCCGCCCCCCCCCGGCACCCCCGGGGCAGGGACCCCCCATCTCCACCTCCCGGGGAGGGAAAACCCCACTCCCCACACCTGCTCCACCGGGGGACTCCCGGGGTAGAGAAGAGCTGGGGGGATCAGCTGGGGCTGCCGCCCCCTTCCCCTTCTCCTTCCCCGTTTCGCGGCCGCTTCCTGGGCACGATCGCAGCAGCGGGGGAAGCGGGCGGCCCCCGGGACCCTTCCTAAACACCTCCTTGTCTCCTCCGAGACGGCGGGGGAACCCAAACCTTCCCCTCTAGTGGAGCTTGGAGGGTCCATCCCTGCTCACCCCGCGCCGCCTCCCACCTTGCCGGACAGTTCGTAGTCCCGGGGCAGCGCCGGGGCATCCCCGCTGCTCTTCGGGGGTTCCCCGCTCTCCTCCGGGGTCTCGCTCCCCGCCGCCCCATCGGGGCCACCCATGGTGCGTCCGAGCGGAGCCGCCGAGTGCCGGCGCCGCGGGGCCAGCGGGAGCCGCGGCCCCACCCGCCTTCCTCCTCCTCTTCCTCCTCTTCCTCCTCCTCCTCCGAGGCCGATGCCACCCCCGAGGCCGCGCGCCGGCCGCCTCCCTGCCCAGCCTGGGCACGGGATGAGGAGGAAGAGGCTGAAGAGTGTAAACCTGCCCCACTGCACCCCCACACCGCGGTCCCCGCGGCGCTCGGGTTTGCTAGCGGCTTGGCTGCACCGGAGGGCGGGCAGAGCCCCGGCACATCCCTCCGGACACATGGGTGGGGAGAGGAGGGAGGAACTGCTCACCGCACAAATGAACAGTCACCCCGTCCCTCACAGAGCGTGGCGTTGGAGCCCCCGGTGCTGCCAAATCCCACCCTGCAGCTCTCACTCCCACCCCACCAACCCACCCCAGGGTGGGAGGTTTGCCCCATTACGGCAGCCCCAGCCGTGCTGGGGGGCCCCGCGAGCAGGGAAGCGGGGAGGGAAGCGAAGCAGGAGCCGTTAGCCGGAAGCCACGAGCTGTGCCGAGCCGGTTCCGCGGCGCCTGCATCTCACCCGGGATGGCTGCCAGGCCTCCCGCTCCCCCTGGCTGCCCGCAGCCCCCTGCATCCCACACCAGCCATTGGGGCCCAGCTCATACCGCGCTTCATTTGGGAAAAGCCCAAGCGTGGGAATGTGGGAGAAATCCCTGGAGAGGGATGTTGTGTTACCCAAAACCCCACCATGTAAAACTCCATTCAAGACCATGCACTACAGCTGCCCAAGGTCTTCAGCCTTACAGGCATCACTTCATGTACAACAGCCTTGATCCCTCCCTCATCTATTTTCCCTGGAATATCTCACCTCTCCCATATCAGGGCTAATCTCAGGGCAACCACCATCCCTGCTCACACCACTGAGATTCAGGGGTGCAGGGCGCCCGTGCAGAGCTATGCCCTTCGCTGCTCTCCAGGTGAAGGCCACGCATGGCTGCAGGAGGTCCAGTGGCAGAAATGCCCTCTGGAATGGAATCCACCTCCAGGCCTTCTGGGGCTGCCAGCTCCTGCACCAGCCAAGCCTTCCTCTGCCCCCCAGGAAACAGAACCTGTATTTCCAGTCCTGTAACTGCACTCAGACCCAGCCAGGGGATTTATAGGTTATATGTGCTCTTTGGCCAGGAAAGTGCCCAGAGCTGGAGGCTGGAAGCACTCAGAGCTCCTGGAAGTGGCTGAGCTTCCTTGTAGCAAGATGGGGAAGGGGCTGGAAGGAAACTGTGCTGGAGCTCATGAAGTTGCCTGGGCCGCAAAAGCGCCTGGCTTAGCATCACTTCCACACACTGGCATTTGCTCCATGAGAAACGAGGCAGACAGAAGCTGGCGGAGATCAGTGGTGTGGCTGAGCCTCCTCTGCCTGCCCATGGCTTGGCAGGGGCAGCCTTGGCTGCTGATCCCTGGACAGCTTGGCCCCAGAACATCCCCACTGGTGCCACATTTTCCTGCTTCCTTGGCCTGGATTAAAAAGAGAATTCCTGTGGGTAGTCACATCCCCATGGGTACCAGCCCCTTGCTGAGTTCCAGCCTTGTCATAAAGCTGAAGGGATGACAGTTTCTCTGGAGTAAGGTCCCAAGTACTGTCCCTGTCCTGAGCTCCCCCTGGAGAGGGGAAACACACGTCAGAGCCACTTGAGACCCCACGGCAGCTCTGCAAATAGCTCTGGATGGCAGCCGAGTGCTTTTCCCAGGCACCGTCACCATCTGTCTGACTTCGCCAGGGCCCCAGGCTGGACACAGGCAGGACACAGGCTGGCATCTCCCTGGCAGAGCAGGGCAGCTCCACATGCAGCTTTCTGTGTGTGAAGCATAAAGCTGCACTCAGACATGGTCCCACCAAGGGTTTTGGAATATGGAGCTTTGCCCATCCTTCATCCCTCCCAGCAGTCCAAAGCATGCCAGGAAGCACAGAGCCAAACCAAACTCCTCATCCAGCAGCACCAAAGCAAAGTATCCAATTTTTTGTGCTTACCACAGATTCATAGATTGTGATTCCCCAAATAAAGCTGCTCCCCAAGGGTGAATGCACATCCCGGGGACCAGTGACTGGGCTCTTACCGTAAACCCAATGCCCACGGTGGCAGAGAAGGAGCCAGGGATGAACTTGCCCTGGTCAAACTGGACCAGCAGAGACGTCTTCCCCACACCGCTGTCTCCAACCAGGATTGTCTGCAAGGACCAGATAAAGAGGCATTAGTGGAGGTGCACGTGATGGGGGAGCTGGGGGCCAGACATTTGGGTAGGTGTGCTGGGGGGATGTGGCAGCAAATGCAGCAGGATCAAGAAGGACCCACCCAGCCCCTGGGTCTGTCATGTTTGGTTCTGCCACTTGCCCAGAGAGGAATTTCCACCCCTTTGTCCATCTCTGTAATAAATGAAATGTGCTATGGGATGAGCTTCAGGCCTGAAACCCACTGCACCCTGCCCAAGAGGGGAGAGATGGGAGGAAAAGCAAAGCACAGCCTGTCACAGGGAGTGAGCAGGGGAGATCCTTCTACCCCAGCTCGGGAAGCTTCCAGGCAGAAGCAGCCTTGGCTCACACAGGCCTGTTGGAAAACCTCTTTGGGAAGATTTTGGAGTCACTGGATTAAGTCCAAAACTGTTTAGTAAAGACATATCTCCTGCGGCTGCTGCACACAGCTGCTGCCACAGCCATGCAACCTCACCAGGTAACTGGGCTGCCTTTGTACTGCCTTAATGTCATGGACCCTCAGCACTCCCTCCTGCAAAGTGATGGGTTTGAAGTCACGGGGTCCCTCTGCCTCTCCAGCCTCCATGGGAAGCCCCAGACTGCTCCCTTCCCTAAGCAGAAGGGACAAGAGAGCTGTGCTGGTGTCAGAGCCATCACCTCTTAAGCAGCTCCCACACTGCCCATGGTGCTGGTGCCCACACCTCATTCCTGGGAAACTCATCTTCCCTTCTGCTCCTGCCCGTGTCGCTCAAAATCCCTGACCTAAGGGAGACCTGCAGTGCAAACAGAACCTTTCTTCCCTCTGCTGGTATCTGGGGTTTGTTCACAGAGCCACTGGCAAACAATCCCATCCTTTCAGGAAACTGAGGCACTTTCAACCCTTCCGCAGGACACAAGTTAAAATAAAAACTCTGCTACCAGGCTTCTTGCTTAGAAGTGGTTTGGGCTTTGTCTTTCAGGACAGGGGTGTTCCTGAGGCTGCAGTTCTGGCAAACACGGAGTGTCTTCTCTGTTACTGGTCCCCTGTCCCCCCTGAGGCTGCAGGGATGAGCCAGCGAGGTGCTGGGACTAAACCTCCCCACTCTCTGCATCCTCTTCTGCTACACTTGGCTGCATCTGGTTTTCCCCTGCTTGGTTTGTGTTTGTGCAGCTCCAGCAGCCTTGCTCCATCCTGTGACACCTCAGTCCTTTGTCCCCACCCTGAAGGTGCTTCAGTACCTCCCCAATATGCAGGGGAGCCTCTGTGTACATCCAGTCCTATCCATCTCCTGTCCCAAAGTGCCCTGGAGTGTGACCAACCTTGGCACTACTTCAGGCACTGCACTTCCCCTTGTGAAACACAGGATGAGTGTGAAGGAATGTGTTTAATCAAATGCCTGAACAGCCCCAGCAGATCAAGGCCTGATTCTATACCCTGGGAGGCCATGTGGGATTCACAGCACCTGGCACCATGGTTCCTGCACCCCACAGATCCTAAAGAAGTGGGCTGAAACCAAAAGCCAAGGAGCTTAAGGACCACAAACAATGAAGGGATGTGGACTGGCAGGAAATCAGCATCCTGCCTTGCATAAAGCACCACCCTACAACCTGCCTGGAGCCTGTTCGTGCTGATACACTTCAGTGAATGCTTGCCTTAGTGAATCAGCACTTTCTCTTGGAAAACAGATCCCAAACACTGAACCTGTCCTGGGAAAAGCCTGACCTGCTGAGCAGAGCTGTTGGCAGGAGGGAGTCCTGCGCCTCTGCCAGATGCAGGCTGCTGCACAGACCTGTGTGCTGAGGGGCAGCAACCTGTGCCCAGATCCAGAGTGAGAGATTTCTCCCTCCTCCCTGCCTGGGCTGCTTGCAGAGCATTTGTACATTCAGAGCAGCCTCGTGAGCTGGGAGCTTGCACGGGATCTGGGGGAATGTTGGGAGGCAGAAATCTCTGGGCCAGAGGATCTGGGTCACCCCTTTCCTGGGGGAAATTTCCCTGCCCACACCCCCCTTGACTTTTCCCTAGGGCCCAGAACTCTACCCTGTGCAGAGAGAAGGATATGCCCAGGAACAGCTGGATAGGAAAACACTCCAAGGATTCATTACCGTGGGGCTTCTGCACCTCAGTGCTGTATATTTTGGTGTTATATACTATTTCCAGGTAAAATACTGATGCTGGGATGTGCAACAAGACTGGATACACTCTGAAGTGCTGTCTTTGGGAGAAGTTAATGCAGAGAACAGCATTAATTATGGAGGGAGAAGAGCTGGTTGGAATGAGCACCAGAAAGCCTCCAGAGCCCAGGGTTTACAGAGAACATGTATAAAAGGCAGATTCCTCTATTAATAATTTAAATGGGATTCATAATAGAGACAACTCATGAATTGCTTCATGACTTAATAATAACAGTAAAATTTGGCCTGGATGAGCCAAGAGATATTCCTAATGACTTTAGGAAAAGCTCATGGGCTCCGTGGAGGAACAGCACAGTGGAAATCACTGTGGCCTTCCTGGTTACCAAATAAACATAAAACAAGAACAAAAACCCCACTATGGGGAAGATGTGGTAGTTAGCCCTTGAAACCTCAGGCAGGATATGACTGAGTCATGATAGTATAAAGTCTTCCAGTGATGAAGTTCCTTAGTTGTCCTGACTCTTCCCCACCCTCAGCCACAGACTGACCTCTCCCACACCTTCTCAGCCTCGGGGTTTTCCCAGTTTGTTTGATGGGGTTTGGGGGGTTTTGTTTGTTTGTTTGTTTAGTTGGGGTTTTTTTCATGGGAAACTTCTGTAAAATATTGCAAGATTCCTTTTGGTGCTGTTGATCCTCTCTGCCTGGTGTGTGGAGATGGAGCAATGCTTTTCCAGGGCTGGGCAAGGTACAGAGGGAAACCTTCCCAAGATCTGGAGACTCACTTGGTGACAGTCCTACATCACCACTGCTGAGTCCCAGTGCAATCAAAGCAATCCTTGTTTCCAGCTAAAGGAAATTATTTCCATTGGATGAGGAGATGTAATCTGACTTCTCCACCACCCCACAGCTCCACAGAAAAGAAGGTACAGCTTGTAACACCCTCCTGAAAAGACTTGTCTGGTTGGTCTGCCCTAGGGGAAGAGCAAATATCCCTCCCTACACCTTGAGTTAGTTTTGGGGTTAATTCAGACATGGACAGATCACTTCCAGTCAAAATCATTGATGGCTTGGCATGGGCTGCAGGCAAAATAGTCCAAACTTCCCATATTTGCAAGGAATAGAGATATTTTGGTCTAACCTGCCAAGGGAAGAGAGGTTTTGCATGGCTGTCAAGGCAGTGCAGGGAGGCGATGGCTGCAATCCTGGTGCCAGCCAAGCGGGAGGAGATCTGGGACAGCGCGTGTGGGCTGAGGTTGTCTTCCCAGTTCATTTTCAAGATTTAACATGCAGAACCCAGACCTGAGCTAAATATAGCTAATGGGTAAAAACAGGGTAAAACCCCAGTCAGGGGATGCAGGGAAGGGAGAATTGCCCTCCACAGGCTCTGGTATTGCTCTCAGCGAGCTGCTGAAGCCCCAAACCCACAGGTTTGTGCCCAGGTGAGCAGGATTTATCACAACAAATGGTGGCAAATGTGTACATGCCCCCCAGCACAGCTGCCTGCAGAGCTCAGCTGGGCCATGGCACTGGGAGAGGTCTGAGGGTGAAGACATGGTGTTTTCAGCCCCTCACCACCCCACTCTCGTGGCCTCTCAGGCTGAGACTCTCAGTCCCTGAGACTTATTTTTAACCTGCTCTTTATACAAAACTATGCTGCCTCCCCGCTGCTCCAAGCAGGACTCCAGGGGTGGATTTGGACGCTGCTAGAAGATGTTATGTGCCACAGGGACAGTTCAGGGCTGTCCCCACCTGCCCAGGCACTATTCCACCATGGCCAAGACACTTACACCAGCTTGAGAGAGAGTCTGGAGCCCCCCGCTAGCCTGGCTGGGCCCTTGCCTTAGCAGAGGCAGTATCTCATCCTGGAAGACATGAATTCTAGGGCTGTGCATCAAACAAAACCTGGCTCCGATCATGCAGGAGATCCCTGTTTGCAACCCCCTGTTAACACCTTGGATGAACCACAGCCAAGGAACACATCCCTCTGCCTTTGGGTTTTTTCCAGCTGAATGGATCCAGAAATCACAGAGGAGGAAGAATGATTTGGCAATGGGTCAAACCACCAGAGAGCAGAAAGCATCATTTTGTATCAAGCAAAACTTTTCTGGAACAGACAAGAATAAACCTCTGCTGTTCCTGCTTTGGTTAGCTTCTGGCCCATTTCCTCCCCAGGCCTGGGTTTAGCCACCAACCAGAAATCATTTAATCTTTGTCTCCAGACTCCAAAGTTCTCTCGGGATTTTTCAGCACATCTGAGATGTGATTGCTTGCTCAGACAGAAGATCTAGTGAGGTATTTGCTGCCTCACTTCCCAGGAGTGAGAGCAGCCTTGTTTCTGCAAGACAAGCAGCCCAGCCAGGAGAGGCAGAAAAATGCCAAGGGAAACAGCAGGGAACGTGGGACTGGACTGGTTATTTGCCTGGGCAGGTCTTCTGCCCAGAGGCTCATTTCCACCAATGTCATTCTTAACATCTGCAGCTCCTTCCTGGAGAAGAGAGAGTTAAGGCTTTGCAAAGAATCAAAGTTTCTCAAGTCATCCCTGGGGGCATGTTCTATGTATTCTATCCACAACAGAAATGAGAGCTGCTAGTAATTGATGTATTTCTTCTAATCAAAGGCTGGGCACCTTGCCCTGAGTACAGCGGGATACAGAACAGACTGGGATTTGTGAAAAGGGAACAGAACCTCAGCCCTTCTCCTGTCTTGTTCCATCCCTGCTTTTCCTGAGAGTGCCAGTTCCTGCACAGTCACTGTGGACTGCAGGAAAGCAGTGTGAGGACAGCAGGAAGGAGTGATGGGTGGATCCGTCATAAATCAGCACCTTCTCCATCACGCCAGGAGTTGCAGGGCAGCGCCTGACTGCAGAGAGCAAGAAGCCCTGCTGCTGCTGTCCCTGCAGCAAAGCTTGAGCGCCCCATATCTTGCAGGGACACCACCAACCCTGACCACCCTCCGTGCAACTGCAGTTACAAAACACAGTCCCAGAAACACTGCAAAAGAGGATTTCAAAGCAACAAGGGCAGGAATGGACGTCTCTGAGACACGGCTGTTTCACGGCAGGGAAGTCCCGGCTCATTAATCTGCTTCTGGCAAAGAGAGCCCCGGAGTTCAGCTGCCCCTGACCCGCCCTGATCCTGCACAGGACAGCGAGAGCGGCTGAAAGGCGACTGCGGGCCGTGCCGCGGGGCTGGCCCCGTTCCAGCAGTCCTGGCTTCCCAAACATGCCGAATCCTGCCACCCCCCTGCCTACCATCAGCCGGGATGTGGCTGGGACCGGGGCCAATCCCTGCGGGCTGCCCATCCCCACGGCGGGGAGAGAGCTGCCGCCGCACCCCGCCCCGCCGCCCCGGCATGGGGGTGACAGACGGACCCCACCGGGAGACGAGGGGCGAGGAAGGCAGAGGAATTTGGAATTTGTTGGGAAGTTCAAGCAGAAGCCCTGGCCTGTCTCCCCCCTTTGCAGCCCCCTGCCCGATGCCTCCATCCCCATCTCCAGCCATACCTTGTGGAGCAGGTCTTCGTTGTAGCCGTCCCCCCCCGGGCCGGCGGGGCGGGCGCCCATGGCCGGGGGGGTTCGGGGTTGCCCTGAAGCACCGCGGACAGCGCCCGCCCCGCTCAGCACCGCGGACAGCGCCCGCCCCGCCCGGCACCGCCCGCCCCGGTTCGGCCCCGCAGCGCCCGCCCGGTGCGGCACCGCCCGGCCCGCTCGGTCACCGCCGGACAGGGCTGCCCGGTGCTCGTCGCCGCCACTCGCAGGGTTCCCCCGCCCGGAGGAGGCGGCCTGGGGGGGGAGCGGCGAGAGGCCGGTCCCGCCCGGGGGCGGGGAGGCGGTGGGAGCGTCCCCCACGCCGGCAGAGCCCGCCGGACTCTCCGCTGGTCTCTGCCCACCTCCCCGTCTCTGTCCACCGTGATAGAGCCCCCCCGACTTAGCAGAGCCCGGGGGTCTCCGCCGTTGCCGCGGGGAATCGCTGCCCTTCTTCCCTCCGCTGCGGGAGGCACCCGCGGGGCACCGCCAGCCCTGGCAGAGATTTTCGGTGCCAGCTCCGATCAGTGCCGAGCTGAGAGCACGGAGCCAGGTCCGCTGCGCTGCTCCGCTCCGCATTCACAGCAGGCTCGTTGGCACTTAAGAAGCCTCATGCCTGCACCGAGGCTGCTCCGGCTGACACCCCTCCAGAGCCCAGGGGCAGGGGTGAAGCACAGAGCTGCGTGGTCATCACCGGTGTGTCACTCTAGGCAGGGGTAGCAGCTCGTACTAGCCAGGCCATTTCAGCTTCTTTACCAAACTGGTGCTGAGCCTGGTTCACCCCAGCAGGTCCAGTTTGTTATCTCACTGCACTTACAGAGCCCAGTTATGACTCTGCTCAGAGTAAAAAATAAAAAGTTATTAGAACCAGAATGAAGCTGTGCCTAAACCTGAAGGTGACAGTCAATATCTCATTGAGATCGTTTTGTTTACAACTCCCTTTAGAGCAATCTGTTGTTGTCGATTGCACTGGAAATAAATTAATCTTTACTCAGAAGTTTATTTAAGAGAGACTCGATTCAGTCTCCAGTTCCCTCCTTCCAGATCAGCAGATGGCCCCAAGCCAGAGGAACAGACCATGTTTCCAAGAGCCATCTGCACCCATCCGACTGCTGTTTGGCTGCCCGAGCCTGACATTGCTAATTATATCTGCCCATTATTTCATCTGACTGCAGACATGGTTCTGCTGGGTCAGATGATTAGACTTGGAAACAACAGCCAGAAAAAATTTTAAAAACCAATAGGGACAGTGGGGTTCAGGCTTGCCTGAGGCCAAAAAACACAACCCAACCAACCCAGACCATCCTGCAGCCAGACTAAGGCCTCATGCACTGGAAGACAATCAACAGCACAGAAATAAATGATATCACAAGCCCTGGTGATCAGAAAATTAACAAGTGGTTCAATAGTGCGCACACCCCACAGCAGGCAGATCCAAGAAGAAGAGAGCAGCAAACCTCAGGAGGGCTTCAACAAAGTCAGGGTAACTCTTAAACACACCAAGAACATGTCAAAACGCCCAAATTTCCATGGATGTCAGTACAACCCTTCCCGTGGATGTCCCAGTGCTCTCATGGCCCATTAAGGATGGAGACTTCATGCCTCCATCCTGAGTGCATGCTCAGCCTTCTCCTGGCCCAGAGGGGGGGCACTGCCTGACCCCAGAGACCCAGATCTACAGCAGGGACTGCACGGCTCTGCCCTGGGCACCCAAACTGGGCAGGTACTCAAACAAACCTCTCCTGGAAGGTGGGGGTGAAGAGGAGAGTAAGCCCCCAACATTCCACTGGGTCTGAGGCTCCAGGTCTGCTTATCCTTGGATGGGAATTTCTGGGAGGTCCCTGCTGCAGGAGAAGCTCTGGGGCTCAGAGAGCATTCTGACTTTTTAGCTTGAGAAACATTTGTTAACTACCCTGAATCACGAAGGAGAGAGAGCAGGGGGGAGCTGCTGCTCACTGAAGAGCCTCACAGAGCCAAGTTGTCCATTCCCTCTGCAGGCACTGGCGTTGCACTAGAGACACACTCAGCCCTGCAGGTTTAACCTCACTCAGGAGGAAGACAATTTTCCTGTCCATCATGATATCTCCAAATGTAATGCAGCCTAATGAGACAACGCAGATCGCTGGCAAAACGCAGGCACCAGCACGCCCTGGTCCTGCTCCAAGGGCTTCATCCCACTTTATCATGCTGGAGGACCTGACCCATCGTAGATAAGCAATAACAGCATCTTTATTGGAGCCCAGCAGCCCAACAGGTGCATCACTGCCTCCCTTCACACACCGAGGAATGCATTTCCCCACCACCCAGACCAAATCATTTGCTCCACAAGTCTCCCCAAGACCCAGCAGAGGCTTCTGGCAGCCAGTGAACAGTTTATTGCCCCGAGCAAGTGCTGACCAGCTGAAATCAATACAGAGCAATGAAATCAGAGGAAATGGCCTGTAAACGGCAGGAGTGATTCCAAATGAACCTGCAATTTAGATCCATTGTTTGGTGTGTTTGCTCGAAGACTGCATCTCTGGAAGCTTAATTACTTGTAGATCTGCCTTGAGAACTACAGCTCTAACAGTGGAAGATTTAAATCCAGCTGAGGAGTTTCTTCTTCACTGTCCTCCTGGCCTGCTCCTGCTTGTTCTCTGCTGCCCGACCCCATTAAGTGCTGTAGTATCTCCCTGGATTGCCTGTACAACGCATCTGGGGGAAACTGGAGCCTTGCTGATGTCATTCCTTCCCCATGAGCTAGGAAGGAATCAGAATTTCATCCTCTGAATCCACCGAGTATGGATTCTTAATTTCTTTGCATTAAACAACCCCTGCCGTGGCCCTTTCTGGCTAAGTCCATCCTCAGGTGGAGCCCAGAGCAAATCCTCCACCACCACAAAGTCAGCAAGTACGTTTTGCCACTTTTACTGTCTTTGCTAAATCGGGAGACCTGGGAATCATCCGGACTTATCTTGGTTATCTGAGATGGCAGCGGAGAGATCAGACAATGCCTGCTCAATCAGCCAGCACAAAAGGAGCTACATTATTATACTCAGTCTTATCTCCTAAGGACAATTTCACCAAACTCACTAAATCTGCCCGTGAAGAACAGACTGAAACGACCTGATCATTTTTCAAAGGCCCTAGATTAAATAACAGAGCGAAGGATTGGAAATATCATTGAAGTCCAGAGAAGACAGGACTCTGGAAAGGCTCAGCTGTGGTGGTGGGTAATACAGTGGGATGAGAACTGCGGAAGATCTGTTCTTGCTGGGCCCTGAACCAAGGAGATGCACGCACTGATTAGCTCAATTACTGCCTGTCTCAGGAAGGCTTTGAGGCTTTTTCTTAGGACCGACCCCAGAGAGTAAACCCAGATTCACAGTCTTGCAGCACTAGAGCAAAAGCAGCGTCTGATGGTGTCGGGCAGTGTCCCGTTGCTGCTGGGCAGGGACTGGGAGCGCTGCCCAGGGGCAGGCAGGGGCTGCAGGGGCGCACGAGTCAGCTCATCTCATCCCCTCTGCGGTGCCCAGAGCACACCACGACAGCGCTGCCGGGGCTCTGACACGCTTTGCTCGCTGACGCGGCCACCGGGCCACGCGAGGGTGCTCGCTGCAGCCCGGCGTGCGGCACAGGCGAAAAGGCAAATGGGTGTGCTCCTGTCAGCGTGCACCAGCGGGATTCCTGAGAAGCGCTCCAGCGATGCTGCTTCTCTCACCGAGCAGCCTTGCCTCGTGCTTCCTGGGCCTCTTTCCACCAGAAGAGAGAGGTCTTGGCTTGCAGGATGCTGCCACAGCCTCCAGAGATGCTGGCTCAGAGCAGAGTGCCTTCCCCTGCCCGGTGCAGGGAGCTGTGTTTATCCATTCCCCCGGGCTTCTGGAACACCTCCGCACCCGTGCCGAGGGGGTGTCGGGGGGGGCTCTCTGCACGTCTCTCCCCACTTTAGGCAGTGTGATTCCTGCACACTCTGGTGCACTGATCTGTGCCTGAATTGCTCTACTCCCTTTGTGGTTTTGCCTTCTAACTAACACTCACTTTAATTGGGATAAACATCATAGATCCTCCTGTGACAGGCTTCTGTGTCAGCACTCTGGGGTTCCTCATTCCTGCCTGCTCTCATCTTGACCTTCCGCCCCAGGAGGATGTTCACACTGCTGTTTCTTTGGGTCTGAGGAACTGAGCTGGAGCCATCCTCTTTGCAAACCCCTCATTGACAGCCCCTGGCCAGCGTCCCACTCAGCCAGGGTCCCTTCAAACAGCAGGTGAGAGGAGAAATATCAGAGTAAAACCTCATGTGGGGGTCGCAGTGCTGATGTTGGGTGGCTGTAAATCACTGCTCTATCCTCAGGGGATGGAAGGAGAACTTCCCAACCAGTCCATCAACAGGGGTTGACCTGCACTCACTCTACTCCAGTGCCTGCATCCCTGCTCTGGCCAGGCCCTCTCAAAACTCCCCAAAATCCTTGGGGCAGGGAAGGGTCTTTTGTCCCTGCTGGGAAGGTCCCAGCTGGGATGGTGGAGGAACCTGCTGCATTTTGACATTTTCTTGGGAACCCAGTGACTATTTCAGAGAAAAAGCAGTCTCTGTCACGGAACACCCCAGGGTGAGTCATGAGCCCTGGGTCAAGGAGAGGAAGCAACTGTCTTGAAAAGAAGATATCCAGAGTCTGAGGGTAAGCACTGCCCAAAGAAGTGTCGGGAGAAGACGGCTTGGAAAACTCTTAGGACATCCATGTGCATGTGGGCCTGGCTTCATTCTGAAGGATTTTTTGTGGAAAACCACGGGGAAAATTCCACCTCAGGAGCAAGAAGCTGGAAGATGAGGATTTTCTTGGTTTGGACCCTTTTCCTCATGAGAGCCACGAGCACAGGTCAGGCAAATCTATACCAGGGGTTCTGGCAGAGCTGTGGAGAAGCTGGGGCTGAGGCAGACCAGGAAGCTCACTGGGGTCATGGCAAAAGCCTAGCTAATCTCAAACTTTTCCTCTGCCAGTTACAGGGCAGGATCTCTGAGATTTGCTTATTCCCTGCCATGTGAACCCTGGGAATAAGGCTTTTCACTCTCTTATTAATATACACCTTTGATGGGGGCTCTTTTTTAATGACTGGGGGCATTTCACCTCACCACAGCTCACTAGCATGGTGGGTGCACAGGCACAGCCTCCCTCAGGCTGTACCCCCAAGAAACCTGGGCTCAGATCCTTTATGGTTTCCTGAGGCAATGTCGGGACGGGTTTACAGCACCTCTCTCTGTCCCCTGCAGGTGGCCAGGCAGTGACAGGCCCCAGGCTGGTGACAGTTGAGCAGGGCAGCTCACTGGCAGTGTCCTGCAGCTACAGGCCACGCTACAAGCTCAACTCCAAATATTGGTGCCTCAAAAACTTCCTCTCGTTTTGCATGACTTACATCATCCAAACTGATGGCTCAGAGGCGACGGTGACGCGGGACAGGGTATCCATCAGGGACAACCACACAGCAAATTCATTCACAGTGACACTAAGCAGTGTCACACTGGGGGATGCAGGCCAGTACTCCTGTGGGGTGAAGAGGAAACTGAGGACAAACCAGTGGCACAGGATCAAGGTGATGGTCTCTGCAGGTAAAACAGGGCTGGAAGCAAATCTGCCTTTTTTCATTTTCCCCCTCTGCAGTGCTCAGGGCACTGTCTGGATACTTCCTTACCCAGCCTCTGCACCTTCATTGCTGAAGTCTCAAGGCAAAGACTCCTGTGCAAGGTGCAGGAGAGGAGGTGCAGGGGTCTCCCCTTTGCTCTGACTCTGTTTTCTCTGCCAGCTGTTTCAAACACAACTGAGGACAGCAACGTGAGCCCATTGACCACCAACCCTCTGTGCCCCAGGGGCTGTGGGGAGCCTCCAGTGCTGTGAGTCAGGGCTTGGGATCCGGGCAAGCCCCCAGCAGCACCCCCTGGCCAAAACTTTGTTTTCCCATGCACATATTGCCCAGCGTTGAGGCCCCAAGGAGCATCCTGGGGGCAAGCAGGGCAGCTGGCAGACATGCAAGTGGCCCAGTCGCCATCCTCATTCCCTTGACCCTCCTAAAGCTCTAGCATAACTTCCCTTCTCCTACACAGGTGCCAGCTCAGCATCATCCACTTGCTGCTTCTGCTCAGCATCAAGGTGCCCGTGGCACTGGCCGTGGTGTGTGGGGCAGCCTGGCTGAGGGGCCGGTGCAGAAGCCGCGAGCAGGAAAACCCGCAGCTCTGGGAGCTGTGCAGCAGCACCAGGGCCCGGGGCTGCCCACCCGTCCCAACCACCTCCGAGCCCCAGGGACGCCCTCCTGCCCCCCCGGCCCCCACCCTGCCGGGGCCATGCCACCCCTCACGGCCGCCCCGTGCCGGGAGCTGCTCGGCTCCGGCTGCGTGTGCCCCGGGAAAGCCTCGGCCCCTGCTGGCAGCCGCTGTGCTGGAGAGGGAAGGGTTTGGGGTGCACAGAGCCCATGTCTGTTGAGCTGCAGCTGCCAGCTGAAGACGCTTTTCAATAAAGGCTGGGTATCCTGCAGGGCCTTGTCTTCTTGTCTGTCTGTCTGTCTGTCTGTCTGCTCCTTTCTTCAGCTGCCAGCACTGCCCGGGATGCCCGTGGCAGCCGACGCAGCAGGGCACCGCTCCTCAGGAGAGCGGCAGCACTTTCCGCTACTTCCCAGCGCCGGCCGGGCTGCCGCTGCCGGCGCTGCCGGCCGTGATCGCGGGGCCGCGCTCCGGGTCGGCCTGCGGGACCCCACGGTCCCGGCCGGCGCCGCTCGACCCCGCGCTGGCCCGGCCCCGACGGCACGGGCGGGGCGAGGGCATCCCCGGGGCCCGGCCGGGCCCTTCCTGCCTCCCCGCCGGCTCCAACAAACGCTCCGCGCCCCCTCCGCTCGTCTCTCCGGCGGGCCCCCCTGTCCAGCAGTGCCGGAATTCCCCCCGCGCTCCTCCCCAGCGGGGTGACCGTGCGGCAGGGGCGGCCCGGGGCGGGGCGGGCTCCGCCGAGAGGAACCGGGAGCGGCAGCACGCTGAGCCCTGGCGTCCCGGAGCGGCCATGCAGCTCCTGCCTCTGCTCGCCTGGGCGCTGCTTCCAGGTAAGGTTGTGCCGGAGCCCCCGACTGCCGGGGCCGCCCCGTCGGGCAGGAGGTGCCGCTGCGGCGGCAGCGCTCCCGCTGCTCCGTGTGTCTCCACAGGCTGCGGGGCAGTGACGGGGCCCGGCACCGTGCTGGGATTCCTGGGGGGTTCCCTGTCGGTCACCTGTACCTACCAGCCGGGCCAGGAGAAGTTGCCGAAATTCTGGTGCACACCGCGTGCAGTGATTGGTACCTGTGGTGACGACATCGTCATCACCTCGGAGTCGGAGCCCGAGGTGCGGCAGGGCCGGTTCTCCATCCGGGACAACCGCACACAGCGGGTATTCACGGTGACCGTGGATGGTCTGTCTAAGGAGGACGAGGGCACCTTCTACTGCGGGGTGCGAACAGGAATACTTCGGTATGATGACAGTGCTGCTGTGAGGGTGATCATGGTCTCAGGTCAGTACTTGTGGGTTACAGGTCCCCCAGATCCAGCATGGATGTGTCTTTCCCTTTCAGCTGCTTGGAGCAATGGGGGCAGCCTGGTGTTGGTGGGTGCCCATGCAGGTGGGACAGCCCCAGGGTGTGTCACCACAGTGCAGTGGGTGCCACCATCACTCATTCCCTATTCTCAGTTGTCCCCAGAGCCCCTGCTTGGCATCCCAGGGTCAGCCATCTCTATTAGTGAGGTGCACTGTGCTCTCTGGGTCCAATTTTCTTCCTCTTTAGCTCTTGCTGCCCTTTCTGTGCCCTCCTTGCCTTAGTTTATCACACTGGGGTGTTCCTCATTGCACTGTGCTGCCCCATTTCCAACTTAGGACAAGGCAGTGCCTCTGGGCGCCAGGCCCTGGGCTTAGCAAATGTCTCTCTGCATTGCCTTGCCTGGGATCAGCCTGCCTAGCAGGACAATGTATGTGTGGTGGTGTTGTGTTAGTAGTAAACTGGGCATGGGGTGCCCAGACCCCCTTTCTGCAGCGTGAATGTGTTTTGTTCATGTTTTGTGGGGCACTGAGACTGTGAAAAGCCTCATGAGCAGGGGAAGGTTCTTACTGACCTCAAGATGTGTCCTCTGGGTGTGGCAGAGGGGATCCAGCTTGTCCTGCTGTGACAGCACAGGGGTCACTTCTATCTCACTGCAAAACCCACAGCATTTTATCAGCCAGAGATCAACCAAGCCTCTTCTCTTTTTGTTACAGCTTCTTCCACCCTCCCATCATCGACCTACACAACCACCTCGTTCTCTGATCTCATTCTCTCTGTAACAGGCCGCACACAGACACTTTCCCAGGGGGGAATTGTGCAATCAACATCAAATCCCTCCACCCCTCAACTGTGAGTAGGAGCTCATGCCTACAGCAGCCCCTTTCCTCCATCAGCTGTCTGGTGCAGCTGGAGCCCTGCAACCATTGGGCTCTTCACACCACACTTAAGGATCCAGTCCTCCTGGTTTTGCCTTTAGACACCACTCCACATGGAAAAATTCTTCCCTGTGAGGGTGTGGAGGTCCTGGCACAGGTTGCCCAGAGACGTTGTGGATGCCCCATCCCTGGAAGTGTTCAAGGCCAGGTTGGACAGGGCTTGGAAGAACT
This sequence comes from Chamaea fasciata, assembly GCF_029207755.1. Lineage (NCBI taxonomy): Eukaryota > Metazoa > Chordata > Aves > Passeriformes > Sylviidae > Chamaea > Chamaea fasciata. Next base: position 6,695,376 of record NW_027094104.1, on the reverse strand, counting down.
TGGGATGGTGGAATGTGTCCCTTCCCATGGCAGAGGGTTGGAACTGGATGATCTTTAAGGTCCCTTCTGACTGAAATCATTCTTTAATTATATGACAGTAATTCTTGTGCCTCTAGTCATATGGGAGAGGTGGTTCCTGCCTGCAACACCAACCCCATTTCCTTCCCCAAAACTCAGTGAGATTGTTCCTAGGAAGCCAAGTGCTGCCCAGTGTCCTGTTCTTTGTAGTCACTCAGAGCCTGGCAGAGATAGTTGCAAAAGCGTGAAACCAGAGTGTTAGATCTTCTCCCCTTCTGTCCTGCCACTGTGAGGTGATGGCAGCAGCAGACAAAGCTGAGACTCCCCCTCAGCACACTCAGGGCTGCGCTGGCTCACTGACTTTATATGCTTGCCCATGACAAAGAAGTTAACAAAGAGTGGAGTTAAACAAAGAGCAAATGCAAGAAACCCTTCTTAAATCACTGAAGACACATCAGCTCTCAGATCCAAGCACCATTTTCTTCTGCATTGTTTGGTTTGCCCTGCTCCATGCCCAGCTGGCAGCCTGTGCAAGGTGCAGGAGAGGAGGTGCGGGGGTCTCCCCTTTGCTCTGACTCTGTTTTCTCTGCCAGCTGTTTCAAACACAACTGAGGACAGCAACGTGAGCCCATTGACCACCAACCCTCTGTGCCCCAGGGGCTGTGGGGAGCCTCCAGTGCTGTGAGTCAGGGCTTGGGATCCGGGCAAGCCCCCAGCAGCACCCCCTGGCCAAAACGTTGTTTTCCCATGCACGTATTGCCCAGCTTTGAGGCCCCAAGGAGCATCCTGGGGGCAAGCAGGGCAGCTGGCAGACATGCAAGTGGCCCAGTCGCCATCCTCATTCCCTTGACCCTCCTAAAGCTCTAGCATAACTTCCCTTCTCCTACACAGGTGCCAGCTCAGCATCATCCACTTGCTGCTTCTGCTCAGCATCAAGGTGCCCGTGGCACTGGCCGTGGTGTGTGGGGCAGCCTGGCTGAGGGGCCGGTGCAGAAGCCGCGAGCAGGAAAACCCGCAGCTCTGGGAGCTGTGCAGCAGCACCAGGGCCCGGGGCTGCCCACCCGTCCCAACCACCTCCGAGCCCCAGGGACGCCCTCCTGCCCCCCCGGCCCCCACCCTGCCGGGGCCATGCCACCCCTCACGGCCGCCCCGTGCCGGGAGCTGCTCGGCTCCGGCTGCGTGTGCCCCGGGAAAGCCTCGGCCCCTGCTGGCAGCCGCTGTGCTGGAGAGGGAAGGGTTTGGGGTGCACAGAGCCCATGTCTGTTGAGCTGCAGCTGCCAGCTGAAGACGCTTTTCAATAAAGGCTGGGTATCCTGCAGGGCCTTGTCTTCTTGTCTGTCTGTCTGTCTGTCTGTCTGCTCCTTTCTTCAGCTGCCAGCACTGCCCGGGATGCCCGTGGCAGCCGACGCAGCAGGGCACCGCTCCTCAGGAGAGCGGCAGCACTTTCCGCTACTTCCCAGCGCCGGCCGGGCTGCCGCTGCCGGCGCTGCCGGCCGTGATCGCGGGGCCGCGCTCCGGGTCGGCCTGCGGGACCCCACGGTCCCGGCCGGCGCCGCTCGACCCCGCGCTGGCCCGGCCCCGACGGCACGGGCGGGGCGAGGGCATCCCCGGGGCCCGGCCGGGCCCTTCCTGCCTCCCCGCCGGCTCCAACAAACGCTCCGCGCCCCCTCCGCTCGTCTCTCCGGCGGGCCCCCCTGTCCAGCAGTGCCGGAATTCCCCCCGCGCTCCTCCCCAGCGGGGTGACCGTGCGGCAGGGGCGGCCCGGGGCGGGGCGGGCTCCGCCGAGAGGAACCGGGAGCGGCAGCACGCTGAGCCCTGGCGTCCCGGAGCGGCCATGCAGCTCCTGCCTCTGCTCGCCTGGGCGCTGCTTCCAGGTAAGGTTGTGCCGGAGCCCCCGACTGCCGGGGCCGCCCCGTCGGGCAGGAGGTGCCGCTGCGGCGGCAGCGCTCCCGCGGCTCCGTGTGTCTCCACAGGCTGCGGGGCAGTGACGGGGCCCGGCACCGTGCTGGGATTCCTGGGGGGTTCCCTGTCGGTCACCTGTACCTACCAGCCGGGCCAGGAGAAGTTGCCGAAATTCTGGTGCACACCGCGTGCAGTGCTTGGTACCTGTGGTGACGACATCGTCATCACCTCGGAGTCGGAGCCCGAGGTGCGGCAGGGCCGGTTCTCCATCCGGGACAACCGCGCACAGCGGGTATTCACGGTGACCGTGGATGGTCTGTCTAAGGAGGACAAGGGCACCTTCTACTGCGGGGTGCGAGCAGGAATACTTCGGTATGATGACAGTGCTGCTGTGAGGGTGATCATGGTCTCAGGTCAGTACTTGTGGGTTACAGGTCCCCCAGATCCAGCATGGATGTGTCTTTCCCTTTCAGCTGCTTGGAGCAATGGGGGCAGCCTGGTGTTGGTGGGTGCCCATGCAGGTGGGACAGCCCCAGGGTGTGTCACCACAGTGCAGTGGGTGCCACCATCACTCATTCCCTATTCTCAGTTGTCCCCAGAGCCCCTGCTTGGCATCCCAGGGTCAGCCATCTTTATTAGTGAGGTGCACTGTGCTCTCTGGGTCCAATTTTCTTTCTCTTTAGCTCTCGCTGCCCTTTCTGTGCCCTCCTTGCCTTACTTTATCACACTGGGGTGTTCCTCATTGCACTGTGCTGCCCCATTTCCAACTTAGGACAAGGCAGTGCCTCTGGGCTCCAGGCCCTGGGCTTAGCAAATGTCCCTCTGCATTGCCTTGCCCGGGATCAGCCTGCCTAGCAGGGCAATGTATGTGTGGTGGTGTTGTGTTAGTAGTAAACTGGGCATGGGGTGCCCAGACCCCCTTTCTGCAGCGTGAATGTGTTTTGTTCATGTTTTGTGGGGCACTGAGACTGTGAAAAGCCTCATGAGCAGGGGAAGGTTCTTACTGACCTCAAGATGTGTCCTCTGGGTGTGGCAGAGGGGATCCAGCTTGTCCTGCTGTGACAGCACAGGGGTCACTTCTATCTCACTGCAAAACCCACAGCATTTTATCAGCCAGAGATCAACCAAGCCTCTTCTCTTTTTGTTACAGCTTCTTCCACCCTCCCATCATCGACCTACACAACCACCTCGTTCTCTGATCTCATTCTCTCTGTAACAGGCCGCACACAGACAGTTTCCCAGGGGGGAATTGTGCAATCAACATCAAATCCCTCCACCTCTCAACTGTGAGTAGGAGCTCATGCCTACAGCAGCCCCTTTCCTCCATCAGCTGTCTGGTGCAGCTGGAGCCCTGCAACCATTGGGCTCTTCACACCTCCCTTAAGGATCCAGTCCTCCTGGTTTTGCCTTTAGACACCAGTCCACATGGAAAAATTCTTCCCTGTGAGGGTGGGGAGGTCCTGGCACAGGTTGCCCAGAGACGTTGTGGATGTCCCATCCCTGGAAGTGTTCAAGGCCAGGTTGGACAGGGCTTGGAAGAACTTGGGATGGTGGAATGTGTCCTTTCCCATGGCAGAGGGTTGGAACTGGATGATCTTTAAGGTCCCTTCTGACTGAAATCATTCTTTAATTATATGACAGTAATTCTTGTGCCTCTAGTCATATGGGAGAGGTGGTTCCTGCCTGCAACACCAACCCCATTTCCTTCCCCAAAACTCAGTGAGATTGTTCCTAGGAAGCCAAGTGCTGCCCAGTGTCCTGTTCTTTGTAGTCACTCAGAGCCTGGCAGAGATAGTTGCAAAAGCGTGAAACCAGAGTGTTAGATCTTCTCCCCTTCTGTCCTGCCACTGTGAGGTGATGGCAGCAGCAGACAAAGCTGAGACTCCCCCTCAGCACACTCAGGGCTGCGCTGGCTCACTGACTTTATATGCTTGCCCATGACAAAGAATTTAACAAAGAGTGGAGTTAAACAAAGAGCAAATGCAAGAAGCCCTTCTTAAATCACTGAAGACACATCAGCTCTCAGATCCAAGCACCATTTTCTTCTGCATTGTTTGGTTTGCCCTGCTCCATGCCCAGCTGGCAGCCTGTGCAAGGTGCAGGAGAGGAGGTGCAGGGGTCTCCCCTTTGCTCTGACTCTGTTTTCTCTGCCAGCTGTTTCAAACACAACTGAGGACAGCAATGTGAGCCCATTGACCACCAACCCTCTGTGCCCCAGGGGCTGTGGGGAGCCTCCAGTGCTGTGAGTCAGGGCTTGGGATCCGGGCAAGCCCCCAGCAGCACCCCCTGGCCAAAACGTTGTTTTCCCATGCACGTATTGCCCAGCTTTGAGGCCCCAAGGAGCATCCTGGGGGCAAGCAGGGCAGCTGGCAGACATGCAAGTGGCCCAGTCGCCATCCTCATTCCCTTGACCCTCCTAAAGCTCTAGCATAACTTCCCTTCTCCTACACAGGTGCCAGCTCAGCATCATCCACTTGCTGCTTCTGCTCAGCATCAAGGTGCCCGTGGCACTGGCCGTGGTGTGTGGGGCAGCCTGGCTGAGGGGCCGGTGCAGAAGCCGCGAGCAGGAAAACCCGCAGCTCTGGGAGCTGTGCAGCAGCACCAGGGCCCGGGGCTGCCCACCTGTCCCAACCACCTCCGAGCCCCAGGGACGCCCTCCTGCCCCCCCGGCCCCCACCCTGCCGGGGCCATGCCACCCCTCACGGCCGCCCCGTGCCGGGAGCTGCTCGGCTCCGGCTGCGTGTGCCCCGGGAAAGCCTCGGCCCCTGCTGGCAGCCGCTGTGCTGGAGAGGGAAGGGTTTGGGGTGCACAGAGCCCATGTCTGTTGAGCTGCAGCTGCCAGCTGAAGACGCTTTTCAATAAAGGCTGGGTATCCTGCAGGGCCTTGTCTTCTTGTCTGTCTGTCTGTCTGTCTGTCTGCTCCTTTCTTCAGCTGCCAGCACTGCCCGGGATGCCCGTGGCAGCCGACGCAGCAGGGCACCGCTCCTCAGGAGAGCGGCAGCACTTTCCGCTACTTCCCAGCGCCGGCCGGGCTGCCGCTGCCGGCGCTGCCGGCCGTGATCGCGGGGCCGCGCTCCGGGTCGGCCTGCGGGACCCCACGGTCCCGGCCGGCGCCGCTCGACCCCGCGCTGGCCCGGCCCCGACGGCACGGGCGGGGCGAGGGCATCCCCGGGGCCCGGCCGGGCCCTTCCTGCCTCCCCGCCGGCTCCAACAAACGCTCCGCGCCCCCTCCGCTCGTCTCTCCGGCGGGCCCCCCTGTCCAGCAGTGCCGGAATTCCCCCCGCGCTCCTCCCCAGCGGGGTGACCGTGCGGCAGGGGCGGCCCGGGGCGGGGCGGGCTCCGCCGAGAGGAACCGGGAGCGGCAGCACGCTGAGCCCTGGCGTCCCGGAGCGGCCATGCAGCTCCTGCCTCTGCTCGCCTGGGCGCTGCTTCCAGGTAAGGTTGTGCCGGAGCCCCCGACTGCCGGGGCCGCCCCGTCGGGCAGGAGGTGCCGCTGCGGCGGCAGCGCTCCCGCGGCTCCGTGTGTCTCCACAGGCTGCGGGGCAGTGACGGGGCCCGGCACCGTGCTGGGATTCCTGGGGGGTTCCCTGTCGGTCACCTGTACCTACCAGCCGGGCCAGGAGAAGTTGCCGAAATTCTGGTGCACACCGCGTGCAGTGATTGGTACCTGTAGTGACGACATCGTCATCACCTCGGAGTCGGAGCCCGAGGTGCGGCAGGGCCGGTTCTCCATCCGGGACAACCGCGCACAGCGGGTATTCACGGTGACCGTGGATGGTCTGTCTAAGGAGGACGAGGGCACCTTCTACTGCGGGGTGCGAACAGGAATACTTCGGTATGATGACAGTGCTGCTGTGAGGGTGATCATGGTCTCAGGTCAGTACTTGTGGGTTACAGGTCCCCCAGATCCAGCATGGATGTGTCTTTCCCTTTCAGCTGCTTGGAGCAATGGGGGCAGCCTGGTGTTGGTGGGTGCCCATGCAGGTGGGACAGCCCCAGGGTGTGTCACCACAGTGCAGTGGGTGCCACCATCACTCATTCCCTATTCTCAGTTGTCCCCAGAGCCCCTGCTTGGCATCCCAGGGTCAGCCATCTTTATTAGTGAGGTGCACTGTGCTCTCTGGGTCCAATTTTCTTCCTCTTTAGCTCTCGCTGCCCTTTCTGTGCCCTCCTTGCCTTAGTTTATCACACTGGGGTGTTCCTCATTGCACTGTGCTGCCCCATTTCCAACTTAGGACAAGGCAGTGCCTCTGGGCTCCAGGCCCTGGGCTTAGCAAATGTCTCTCTGCATTGCCTTGCCTGGGATCAGCCTGCCTAGCAGGACAGTGTATGTGTGGTGGTGTTGTGTTAGTAGTAAACTGGGCATGGGGTGCCCAGACCCCCTTTCTGCAGCGTGAATGTGTTTTGTTCATGTTTTGTGGGGCACTGAGACTGTGAAAAGCCTCATGAGCAGGGGAAGGTTCTTACTGACCTCAAGATGTGTCCTCTGGGTGTGGCAGAGGGGATCCAGCTTGTCCTGCTGTGACAGCACAGGGGTCACTTCTATCTCACTGCAAAACCCACAGCATTTTATCAGCCAGAGATCAACCAAGCCTCTTCTCTTTTTGTTACAGCTTCTTCCACCCTCCCATCATCGACCTACACAACCACCTCGTTCTCTGATCTCATTCTCTCTGTAACAGGCCGCACACAGACAGTTTCCCAGGGGGGAATTGTGCAATCAACATCAAATCCCTCCACCTCTCAACTGTGAGTAGGAGCTCATGCCTACAGCAGCCCCTTTCCTCCATCAGCTGTCTGGTGCAGCTGGAGCCCTGCAACCATTGGGCTCTTCACACCACCCTTAAGGATCCAGTCCTCCTGGTTTTGCCTTTAGACACCACTCCACATGGAAAAATTCTTCCCTGTGAGGGTGTGGAGGTCCTGGCACAGGTTGCCCAGAGACGTGGATGCCCCATCCCTGGAAGTGTTCAAGGCCAGGTTGGACAGGGCTTGGAAGAACTTGGGATGGTGGAATGTGTCCCTTCCCATGGCAGAGAGTTGGAACTGGATGATCTTTAAGGTCCCTTCTGACTGAAATCATTCTCTAATTATATGACAGTAATTCTTGTGCCTCTAGTCATATGGGAGAGGTGGTTCCTGCCTGCAACACCAACCCCATTTCCTTCCCCAAAACTCAGTGAGATTGTTCCTAGGAAGCCAAGTGCTGCCCAGTGTCCTGTTCTTTGTAGTCACTCAGAGCCTGGCAGAGATAGTTGCAAAAGCGTGAAACCAGAGTGTTAGATCTTCTCCCCTTCTGTCCTGCCACTGTGAGGTGATGGCAGCAGCAGACAAAGCTGAGACTCCCCCTCAGCACACTCAGGGCTGCGCTGGCTCACTGACTTTATATGTTTGCCCATTACAAACAAGATTAACGAAGAGTGGAGTTAAACAAAGAGCAAATGCAAGAAGCCCTTCTTAAATCACTGAAGACACATCAGCTCTCAGATCCAAGCACCATTTTCTTCTGCATTGTTTAGTTTGCCCTGCTCCATGCTCAGCTGGCAGCCTGACCAGCCCATGCCTGCTGTGATGGGCAAGCCCTACCATGCACACCTGCTTCCTTTGTCACCCACAACCGCCTTCTGCAACCCTCCCCCATGCTGGTTCATCCTGAGAGGCATGACAACATAAACTCTTTTTTTCTTGCAGCTTGGACGTGGTTGAACACATCCTCACTCCAGCCATCATTGTGGTTCTTTTTCTGTTTGCAGTGGCTGCTGGTGTTCTGGTAATACTCTCCAGGAAGAAGAAGGGTGAGTGAAGTTTCCAGTGCCACACACATCCTGTTTCTGTAACGAGAAACAGAGCCTGCTCTGCTTCTCTTATTTTTCCCCTCTGTTTTTTTTCCTCCCCCATTCCCTTTCTGATCCATCCAGTTCCTCAGTCCATCACTGAGACCTCCACCAAGGAGGTTTCCCTCCCTCAGGAGAACAGTGGGACCATCTCATGGGTGTTATCCCGTGGGTGTTCTCCCCTGGGAGCAGGGAATGACAGCCCTTGTGGTGGGTGCTGCTGGTCACAGAATCTGCTTGAGTTTGTCTGGGCACCATCAGCCTCTCCAGATGGGCTCACTTGCATGGGCCAGGCTTACACTAGGCTTGATGCAAAGTTTAAGGCCAGTGTGAAGAATGGGGAGGGACAGGAAGGGGACATTGCCAGCTGGCAGGTGGGGTCTGGCTTTATTTAAAGAACTGCTCCAGTTTAGATGGCTCATGGAGTGTCAGGTTCCTGTCCTGCTTTATGGCAAGATTTGCAGTGGCAGTGCAGTTTCTCAATACGTTCCTTTTCCTCTATTTTCACCCATGTCCAGCCACATCCATGCTTCATCCAGCCCTTTCCGGAGCAGCCATAGAGATGGACAGGACTCGCAGCATGTCATGTACAGTAAGGAAAACCTCTTGGGTTCTTGGGATTCTGTGCCCCAAAGTTCACATGGAGAGGGGAAACACTGCACCATGAGCTGCCAGAGCTGCTGCTTTCAGCCAGGTTCGTGGCACTCTAGGCTGAAAGGGATCCTTTGGGCTCTGTTCGCCAACAGAAAAACACAACCAGGGACTTTCTGTGACTATCACAGAATATTCCTGGGAAAGGAATTTAGGATTGAGCTGAGAGGTTTCTCTCCAAGCCTCTCCAAGCCTGGGAGCTGCTTCTCTGGGTGAAACAGCCTTGGGAACCTGCAGCAAAGCACATCTGAAGTGGCTGCAGGGTAGCTGCTCCTTACTTACTAGTTGGAAAGTATTTTCTGCTATTTTCTGCCAGCTCTTGAGAAGGGGGTAGTGTCACTAGAATTCCCCTGGGGAATGTTGAGCCAGCCCTTGCTTAAGTTTTTATTTCCACCCAGTGCCCCTGCAACCATCTCAACACCCATCAGGACAGGCAGCAAGGTGGGAGATATTGCCACCCCTGTGGGTGCAGGCAGGGAGTGGCAGCAGGGTAAGAGCTCATCCATCTCCATCAGGGAACAGAAGGCTTGATCTATGTGGACATTAACCACGACACTAGCGTGGCTGAGAGCCAGTACAGCAATGCCGAGGCTTTCCGCCGCCTGGAAACACCCCATGTGGAGTACATAGACGTCAGGCAGAGTGCTCAGGTAAGAGAATACCAAGCACTGCCAAGCTGGAGACAGTGAGAGGAAAGCTGGAGTGGACTGGGTGACAGAATGGGCAGCAGGGTGGGCTGGGTGGGGAAGGAGAGGGCTGAAAAGGGAAATGTCAAACTGGGGTGCAAGTGACTCTGGCTAATGTAAGTTCCCTCTCCGGTCCCTGTGGCTGCTTCCGGGTGCTAAAAACATCACAGAGAGGTTCCAGCGGACAGTGTTTGCCTGGAGTAGCCCCACAAAGGATGTTTTTTGTTTATCTCCCTCCTTTCCCAGCCTTTGGAAGAGGACAGAGAGGCGTTATATGCCAAAGTGCAGAAGCCCGTGCCGCAGCAGAAGCAGATCTATGCCAAAGTGCCATCAGCTCCACGGCCCAGTGAAGAGCTCTACAGCACAGTGGGGGGGAAATGAGCAAGCACCCAGCCCCATGGGCTGCTCCTGCCGCTGGCAGCACCAGCAAGACTTGCACAGAGGACATGGGGTTGATGTTCTGCTCAGGCAGGAGCCTGCTCAACAGCAGAGCTGTTGCTCTCCGGGGCTTGGATGTTTCTTTGAAGCAACATCAGAGAGGATGAGGTTGTGTGGTGGCACAGAGAGAGTTGAAGATAAAGTCATCTCTTTGCAAATGCAATTTGGAGTCCTCATCCATCCAGCAGTGGTGCTGGGAATAAAGCGCTCCCCCTCGAAGTGGGGTAGTCCAGACAAGAGACCCACCAGGCAGGGTGTGGGAGAGGTGGACAGGGGAGGTGAGGCTGGGCTGGTGGGTGAGCTGGTTCCCTGTGCTCACCACTCATCCCACTTGCTCCTTTGGCTGCATTGTTCATGTGGGCTGAGGCTCCCAAACTCACTGGTCACCTGTGACTGACATTTTTTCATGCTAATGCCAGCTGGCAGCTCCTGGGAACCTGGATAGTGGGAAGTGTTATGTCCAAACACATTTGCAGGGGTGCTCATGTGGAGGGTGAGGTGTAACAGGATCTTGGTGCAGAAATGGCATCTCCCCCAATGGTCCCACAGGCCCCCAAACGGTTTGCTCCTGCTTTTTCTCTCCCACCACTCCCAAGGACCCCCAGCCTGGGAGCAGACAGATGAGCTGCAGCCAGTACTTTGCTCTTCTCTGCTTTGCTGATAATTTTTCTTCTGACACCCACCAAATAGTTTCTCTGTGAAGTGTTGCTGGTTTATCCATGGCACTGAGAATCTGATAGCATTGGCCACGGCCTGTGGCTGTGTTTGTACAGCAGGTTCCCACCTGCTAAAGGGTTTATTGCAGAGTCTCACCCTGAGAGCAGGTCCAGCCCCTTGCTTGTGCCCAGCTGGGCTCCAGCAGTGTGAGAACTCGGATCTTTAGGGACAAGGACTCTGGGGGCTCCAGCATAAACCCACAGCCCCACCACCAGGTGCTGCAGCATCAGTCCCCACGGGAACGTTCCATGTGGTCTTGCCCCTGGTGTGCTGGTGCCCTCCCCCATGAGTTCACTCTTCTCTGGCCCAGTGCCAGGCAATTCATCTCTCCACTCCCAGGAAAAACAGGCCATAGGGCTGGGTGTCGATTTGTGATGGGCTGGGAGCAGAAAACCTGAGCTCTTACATGTACATGGTTCCATGCAAGTGGTTTTGACAAAGAGGTGTATTTTCCATTGCCATGAGAATTTGAGCACTGTAGCTTTTTGCAGCCAGGCTGGTTTCAGGGCAGGGATGCTGATTTACACCACAACCAGGAGGAGATTGAGCTGGGAGCTTCTCACTCTCTACAAATACCTGAGAGGAGGTTGTAGTCAGATGCAGGTTGGTCTCTTCACCCAGGTAACAAGCAACAGGACAAGGGGAAACAGGGTGCCACAAGGAAAAAACTCTGCAGGTTGTGCCAGTGGAGGTTTAGACTGGACATTAGTGAAAATTTCTTCATCAAAAGGGCTGTGAAGCCCTGGAAAAGGATGCTGGGGGATATGTCACAATCCCCAGAGGGGTCTAAAAGGCATGTAGATGTGGCACTTGGAGACATGGTTTAGTGGTGGCCTTGGTGGTGCTGGGTTAATGGATTGTCCTGATGTTCTCAAGGGTCTTTTGCAACCTAAAGGATTCTAGGTAGAGAGGCTTTTCCTGCTGGTGTGGAGATGCTGAGGCAATCTTGCAGCTCTCAGCTCATGAGGCAGGAACCAAATTGCTCCTACCAAAGGGGAAGCCCTCCCAGAGCTCAGCAGGCTGCTCAGAGCCCTTCTGCAGCCAGGGAAACCCACCCTTATCAAAACCTCTTCCTCAAAAAGCCCTCAGGGGCATTGAGTCTGCAGTGTTCCCTCAGCTTTATTGGCAGAATCTGCCCACAAAGCTCACAGGAGGTCATGGAACTCTGAGGAGCTGCTATCACAACCCAGCCACTGCTTCCTATTTCCTCTGCTGAAACACCCACCCTCCCCTCGCATAGCTTCCACAGGGGACAGGCTCAGAGAGCTGGGGTGTTCAGCCTGGAGAAGAGAAGGCTCCAAGGAGACCTCAGAGCCCCTTCCAGTGGCTAAAGGGGCTCCAAGAGAGCTGGACAGGGACTTGGGACACTGGCCCAGAGTGCCAGGACAAGGGGAATGGCTTCACAGTGCCAGAGGGCAGGGTTAGATGGGATATTGAGAAGAAATTGTTCCCTGGGAGGGTGGGGAGGTCCTGGCACAGGGTACCCAGAGAAGCTGTGGCTGCCCCATCCCTGGAAGTGTTCAAGGCCAGGTTGGACAGGGCTTGGAGGAACTTGGGATAGTGGAAGGTGTCCCTGCCCAAGGCAGGGGGGTTGACACCAGTGGCACAGGCACACAGAACATGAGTGGCCACACACAAACAATTTGCGCACCCCAGTGCACACTCACATCACTCACAGTCCCACACACATTCACTTATATTTACTCACACTCATTCACACTCACATTGTCTCACATACACTCACATTGTCTCACATTCATTCACAGACACTCACACGTTCATTTGCACACCCACTCTCACATTCATTCACTCTTACACATTCACATGAATTCACTCTCACATTCATTCACTCATTTATTAACACACGCTCACATCCATTCACGCTCATTCACCAACATTCATTTACTCACACGTTAATTCACTCTGAGCGTGTAAGTACACGCTCGCACTCATTAATTCACCCATTTACTTACATGCTCATACGCATTAATTCACTCACATGCTCATACATTAATTTGCTCACACTCACATCAATTCTCTCACATTTCACTTACATGCTGACACATTCATTTTCATACACGCACATTTACTTACACGCTCACATTAATACACTCGCATTCATTCATGCTCATTTACACGCACACATTCTCTCACAGGCCCCGCCTCCGGCCCCGCCCATGCCCCACCCGGCCCCGCCCATGCCCCGCCCCTCGGCGCCCGCGCATGCGCGGCGGCGGCGGCGGCGCGGCGGGCCATGGTGGCCGGCGGGGCCATGGTGGCCGGCGGGCGGGCGCGGAAGCTGGTGCGGCGCTACCGGCTGGCGGCCGCCACGGCACTAGCCATCCTCCTGCTCCAGGGGCTCGTCCTCTGGAGCTCCGCCGGCCTCGACGAGGAGGGCCCGGCCGAGGTGTGCCGCGGGAGAGAGTAGGGGCGGCCGGGGCCTGCCGGGGGGACGGTGAGGGGAGGGGGGCGGTGAAGGAGGGGCCGTGCTGAAGGAGGGCGATGAAGGGGCTGGGGGGTCGTGAGGGGACTGAGGGCGACGCGGGAGACAGGGGAGGCCTGAGGTGGGCTGAAGGCCTGGGGGGTCGTGGGAGGGCGGTGGGTGCTGGGATGGGGCTTTCGTGGAGAACCCCTTGGGACGGACAGTGCCCTGGGAATCGCGAGTGTCTCCTTGCTCGGGAGCTGGGGCGGGGACAAAGGGGTGGGCTCCGTGGGGTTGGCAAGGCCCGTACCCACGATGGGGCTCCTGGGGTGGGGCGTCCCGCAGCCTCAGGCTGCTGGAGGTGTTGGCGGTGGGGTGGGCAGCGAGATGTTGCCTGGGGGGCTTCTGGCTGCAGCAGAGCGGAGTCACAGCACCTGAGAAGGGGAGCTTGTGGCCCGGGGGGGGCGTGTTTTGGGTCTGGCATAGAGTGGGGAGTTTGATGGAGGTTTTGCACCTGTGGTTTGGGGGATGTTTTGGGAAACTGGGGTCAGGGACACCCAAACCATAAAACATTAAATTCAGAGAGCTGGGAGATTTGCGTCAGCTCCCGTGTCGCTGTTCTGGTGAGAGATGTCCCTGTGAAGTGGGAGAGTACAAGAACCTTTTGGAGTCGCTGATGTCTTTATACCAGAACATCCTGCTAAGGCCAAATGCATCACTTCTTTCTTGTGAGTGTGGGGAAACTGAGGCATGGTCTGGTGAAGGAGTTTGCCCAAGGTCAGACACAGAGCAGGTATCAAAGAAGACCCAGGCTGATAAAGCACGTTGCTGCCACCTTCAAACAAAGCTCCCACCCCTGGGTTGCTAATTTGGATTTGTTTATTTGTTGGGAGCTGCCCAGACTGTGTCCGGGTCTGCTATGTCTGTGTGGGTCAGTGGCTGAAGCCTCCTGCTGTCTCACTGTTGTGGAGGGTGGTGCCATGGTCAGCAGGTCTAGAAAGCTTTCCCTGAGAGCAAAGAGGTGAGAAGGGGAACAGGGTAGCCCCTTGCAGTGGGGAAGATCGCTCAAGTGACGCCACTCATTGGGCAGGTGAATTCCCAGCCTTAGGCCTCCTCCTGGGCCACGGGGCATGGCCATGAGCACCCTCATGGGCTGCCATACGCCCATCACCAACACAGGACCAGGGAATGAATGTGGCAAGGAGGTGATCATGGAGGCACTGGAAGCATGAGAGCAGACTGATCTGGCACCAAGGAGTACCCAACTGCTCCTTTCCCTGCTCTGTGCCCTTGATCAAATTACTTCACCTATCCTGGCTTCTGCTTCCCTCTGCACCATCCTGCACTCCTTGTCTGCTGTTCTCTGCTCCTGCCCTTCACAGCCTCCTGGGTTGGCTCATTCTACCTGGTCCTTGCCTGGTTTCCCCATGTCTCATCCCAAAACTGAGCTGGGCAGCTGAACATGTTTGGTCATGGGTCCCCTTTCCTGGAGAGGAGTTGGTTCACTACCAGTAGTCCTGGGAATTGACAAGCCTCTTTGGAGAAGACAATAGCCATCCTTAACTTCACAGACAGCCCAAACCCATTAGCAAGCTGAGAAAAGTCCAATTAACCTTCATTTCTTACAAAATGCAAAGCTCTTGGTTTCTGTGCCATCCTGCAGCTTCTGATTTAGGCCAGACCTAGAGGAGACACCATTTCCCTAAGGGCATTTCTAGTAAAGCCAGAGTAACAATCCCAGGAGAGTCTGACCTTATAGGCCTGAAAGGATTCGTGGAAGTTTGGGATTTCTTAATTGCCAAAGTAAATGGCTCCTTCCCACTAATGGACACAGCTCATCCCCACCATGAATGGGCTATGACTGGCTGTGGAGAAAGAAAGAGACACTCAAGTCCTGGAAGTGCTGTGGAGCTGGCTGTGCCTCTTGGATCCATCAGTTCTCCTCCCAAGCCTGTTCTGGGGTCCTGCAGGCTGCCTATGTTCACCAAGAAGATGCTTTATGGGATGCAGACCAGGGGTATCTGTATCTGTCTCCATCTGCCCAAGTCAACACTGCGTTTCCTCCTGGAAACCAAATAATTCTTGTTCCACCAGGATCAAACAATACAATCCCTATCCAGACTGATGGATGAGAGAGGAAATCCCCATTCCTGCTGTGGTCAGCATGAGTGTCTCCCCACCAAGTGGCAGCCTGAGAGACCAGAGCGATCCTGCCTCTGTCATTGTGACCCCCACAGCTCCTGAGTGAGCACAGGAGCTTCCCGAAGCTCTTAGTCTGTGGTGGAGCTGGCACCAGTGAAACTCAAACCACAAAGTTTCCTTGTGGGTGGAGAAGAGGACCTGTCACTACAGTGTTTTAGCTACTTGGTCTCCTGTCTTTGTCTGTCCAGGCAGGACGTGGCACCTCTCTGGGGCCTATGTCTTGGTGTCCTCTGTGCTCTGTGGCCACAGGAGAAGCTTTCTATGAAGTGTCTTTTCTTCTGCAGGAAAGATTCCTTGACAGTTATTTTTCCTGCCAGAGAGCTTGTTTTTAGGGGACTTAATCCAGCCATTTTAACTCGGGATTCATCTGATGGCTTTGGAACATTTTGGTGCTGGTTTTGCCTGATGAGTGCTGGTATGTGGCAGAAACCTGAGTTAGCCAGAGAGGGAATCCTGCAGAAACCAGGTGCTGTTAGCCCTACTCCTCCTAGTGGCACAGTGGGATCTGTGCTGGGCATGGCATGGAGGTAGATACATGACCCGCTGCTCTGTGTCACTCTGGGGTGGCAGTGTCGCACCAGGGGAGGCAGAACAGGACAAGTCTCTCCAGTAACAAGCAACAGGGCAAGAGGAAATGGCCTCAAGTTGTACCAGGGGAGGTTTAGGTTGGATATCACCCTTGAACAGGCTGGATGAGGAAGTGGTGGAGTCACAGTCTATGGAGATATCTAAAAAATGTGTAGATGAGGCACTTGGAGACATGGTTTAGTGGTGGCCTTGACAGGGGTTTAACAGTTGGATGATCTTAGCGAGTCTTTCTAACCTAAATGATTCTGTGATTCTGAGTGAGCTCTGGCTGGTGCCTGGAGTCATGTGTGTGTCAGAAGGGGGGAATGGGGAGCCTCACTGACTGTCCCACACAGGTCTTAAATACAGCAGAACAATGTGGCCGGAGCCATTCCCTGCCAGGCTGGGGTGGCGGGATCACTCTGCTGTGGTGCAGTAATTAGAAACCCTAGAGTTCCGTGGCTGGCAGCTCCGGAAGGGCTGGCAATGCTTCTAACAACTTCCCTACTGGGAAAGGCAGCTAGGCATGCTCCTGAGCTGGGAACAGGGCTCTTTCCAGGGGGATGAGCAGGACTGTAACCATGGGTGGGCATTGAATGTGGAGTGTCCCCAGAGTCAGGCCTTTTGGGAAGTGCAGGATGTGGGTAGGATCAGTGAGTCTCTTCCTGTAGGAACATGGAAGAGACTCTCTTCACTTGTGGCCTTCTGGCTGCCCTCTCCTCTGATGCTCTGTGGGGAAAACAGGTTTATAGCTCTGGAACAGATGGTCGTACATGGTGACTAATGGAGGGTTCACTGCCTGTCTTGGGCTGCCTGTGACGCCTGTGGGTGGAAGCAGGCTTGGCTGATGCCCACTGAACCAGCCCCTCGGGATTTAAGCAGTGGTTTGGCCATGGTTGTGTCAGCACAACATGGGTAGTCTGGGGACTCTGAAATGGGCAGATCACACCAAATGTTTTCCAGCCTTTTCACTCTGTGCTCTCTCCTGGCTGTGACCTTCCCATTAGCTATACCCTCAAGTGAGTCTTGTGCCAGGGGCTAGTTCAGTCCTACTGTCCTTGTGAGGCATCTGTCCATCCTTGTGAGATGCTGCTGCTCAGGAATGCCCCTGGATGTTCCTTACAGCTCTCCATGGTGCCTGGCACAGCTTCTGGGCAGTCAGGGTTTGGGGGTGCTGTGAGACAGCCCTGGGAAGCTGGACTGGAGCAGGCAGCTGCCTGCCTGTCATCAGGGAGTGCCTGTGGTGGGCTGGGGCACATGGCCCCGACATCACGGGTACCACTCACTGTGTAAGTTCTTTCCCATGAGTGTGGCATCCAAACTTCCCAGCTCCCTGCTCTCCCCAAGGCTGACTGTCTCTGCTGGTCAGCCAGCCTGGCAGAGGTAACGAAGCGTAATTAACTGCTCCCTTTACACATCCACTTGGGTCCTCAGGAGGGTTTGTGACTGAGTTTCTAGGGAAGGTGGTGATGGCAGTGCCTGCCCCAGCCCAGCACGGGGAGCCAGGGTCCAGAGAGGGGAGCGTGGGCAGGGCCTTGGTCTATTCCTGTCCAGTGCTTTCAGCCCAAAGAGCACAGCTGTGGCTGCCTGGGACTCTGGCTGTGCTGGGCTTGGGCTCACAGCATGGTCATGGCAGGGAAGAGCTGGTCCAATAGCTCGCCATGAAATAACCCTCACCAGCCAGTACAGCCCAGTGCTTATCTCCAGCATCAGGGATGTCCCTGCATGGGCAGGACCTCAGAGGATGGCTGATGCAGACACATCCCACTGTGTCCATTTAGTCTACAGTGAGCCCAGCCACAGAGAGTAAGATGGTCTGAGTGTCCCCATGATGGGGGCATAGGCAGGGGGCTGCTGTTGGGTCTTAGCCTGGGGTTTTAGGTAGTGAAGAGGCTGTGTAATGTCCTGTGCTGCACAGTGGTTGCTCCTGGAGCACCTGTCATGCTGCAGCATTGAACTCAGCGGGGACTGGGAACAGGGATGCTCCGAGGAGCATGCTGACAGAGCTAGGGGGAAGCAGGCCTGAGTTAATGCTGTCTGTCCTCTCTTTTGCATGCACGTGGACCTGCAGCAGGAGCGGCAGAAAAAAGCTGGGTTTCCCGAGAGCAGCGACGGCTCCAAGGACTCGGACAGCTCTGCCGGGCGCCGGAGCAGTGCCAGCCGGAAGCACGGCCGATGGCGGGGCCGGCCAGACAGCCCCGGGGCCGTGGTGTCCAAGGTGGTGAGAGCCGTCACGGCCAGGCACAAACCAGGATGGAGGCTGCCGGCCATGCTGGACTCCTCCAGCCGCAGGAACCTGACAGAGCTGCGTGGGGAGGCCCAGCTGGCCGTCTTCCAGCAGGGTGACACGGGCAGCGTGGAGGGGGCTCCCCAGCCCACCGAGAACAGTTTCACCCCCAAGTGTGAAATCACGGGCAAAGACGCCCTGTCGGCGCTGGCCCGGGCCAGCAGCAAACAGTGCCAACAGGAGATTGCCAACGTGGTGTGTCTGCACCGGGCTGGCAGCCTCATGCCCCAGTCCGTGCCTCGCCACTGCCAGCTCTCAGGTGAGTCCTGCTGGAGTGCTCCTGGTCACCCTGGGCATTGGGAATATCCCAGGCAGGCTCCTAGGCCACCTTCCTTATGTCACCAAACTGTCCCACCTGGCAAACAGCGGCCTCAATCTGTCACTGATTCCCAGATTATCGCTGCCTCTATAATCCAATCAAAGCTGTGCCAGCCTTCTTAAATAGAGCTGTTCATCCCAGCCTGCAATTCTGCAGGGGTCAGAGCCAGGCCCAGCTGCATTTTCTGTTTTTGATGCACCAGAGGAGGACACCCCCTTTCCCAGCACCCTCCATCAGTGTAACACAAGGGGCTGCATGTGCCATCATGTCCTGGCAGTGCAGCCAGTTTGAGATTTGCCCGAGGCGGAGTGCTTCCCTGCTGTCCTGTGCCTTGGTCAGGAGCTCCAGGTAGTAGCTGGAGCTGGGGGTGGCTGGGGGTGGCTGACACCCCTCTCCCTCCCCATGCAGGCAAGGTCAGCCCTGTGATCCAGTGGGACGAAAGCCGGCTGCAGCAGGGGCCCCCCAGCAAGCCCGTGCGCATTGCCTACATGCTTGTGGTGCACGGCAGGGCCATCCGCCAGCTGAAGCGGCTCATCAAGGCCGTGTACCACCAGCAGCACTTCTTCTACATCCATGTTGACAAGGTGTGTGGCAGGGGGGAGGGAGTGGATGCTAACAGTGATCCATTGGTCCCTGGGAGAGGGAACAGAGCTGAGGCACAGGTGGTGGTGAGTGAGGAAAGTGGCTGGATAGGGTTAGTCCTCACTGCTGTGGAGCTGTGACCCTCTGCTGCTACTTCTGCAACCCCACAGAAGCAGGATCTATTTGCCCCTGCCCTGTTTGCTGCTTCCCTCCTTTTGGAGGCTGCTGCAAGGGCTGACTCTGGGCTGGCGGCAAGGAAAGCAGGGCCCTGGGAGGATCAACTCTTTTCTGAGGGTGGGCTGTGTTCCCTGGCAGCGCTCCAACTACCTCCATCGCGAGGCCGTGGAGCTGGCCCGGCACTACCCCAACATCCGTGTGACACCCTGGCGCATGGTGACCATCTGGGGAGGTGCCAGCCTGCTGAAGATGTACCTGCGTAGCATGAAGGACCTGCTGGAATTGTCTGAGTGGCCCTGGGACTTCTTCATCAACCTGAGTGCCACTGACTACCCCACGAGGTGAGGACCTTGCTGGGGCAGGGGAGGGGGCTGGAGGTGTTGGGGCTGTGTGTCGCGGCACCCTTGGGAGGGGCGGGGAGGATCAGGGAGCTGAGGGAGATGGGGTTGGAGATTGCACCCACGTGCTGGTGATGATGCTCCCAGGCCAGACTGGACCCATGTATGCAGAGGAGCCCAGCCAGTACCTCAGAAGCTATTTTTTCCTCTGGTCTGGGTGTTGCAGGAGGATATGCACATGAGGCAACAGACAGCAGAGAGGCTGTGTCTGTCCAATGATGGGACAAGGGTTTGAGTCAGCAACTTTGGGCTCCTTGTGTCCAATGGCTCTTGCAGAATGAATGTTTACTGGGCTGCTTCATCCCAGGAGTATTAACGATTCCTGAATTGCACCTCAGGACCAATGATGAGCTGGTGATGTTCCTGTCCAAATACCGAGATAAGAACTTCCTGAAGTCACATGGCCGAGACAACGCCAGGTAATCTCAGCTAGAGGCAGAGTTGAACTGGCGGAACAGAAAATGAGGGATTTCAGAAAAGAACTGGAACAGCTGTGGCAGGGAGGGAGTGTTCTGCATCTGCACTTAACAAGGTGGTTGACAGTCCTAACTCCTCATCCCCATGCCCAGGTTTATTAAGAAGCAGGGCCTGGACCGCTTGTTCCACGAGTGTGACTCCCACATGTGGCGGCTGGGCGAACGCCACATCCCTGAGGGCATCGTGGTGGACGGGGGCTCCGACTGGTTCTCGCTGACACGCAGCTTTGTGGAATATGTGGTCTATGCTGATGACCAGCTGGTGTCCCAGCTGCGCCAGTTCTACACCTACACACTCCTGCCAGCTGAGGTGGGTGCTGGCTCTGGGCCATGGGATGGATTTTCTTCCCACTGTGCTTAACATCTCTGTCCCACTTCGTCCCTGCTCTGGGTAGCTGCAAAGGGTGTCGCTGGTTCTGCTCAGGCAGTTTTGTGCCTCCCCTTTTCCAGACATAGGTATAAAAGAGGGAAGAGAGGAGCAGACAGGTCAGGGGTCATGTTTACATACAGCCCAGCTTTAGGTCCAGTCACCCTTTGGGCCAGATAAGGACTGGTGCAAGCCTGGTCCCTTAAATGTTACCCTGTGCTGGGAATGGGGATAAGTTTCTGTTCAGTAGCAGTTGAGGTCTGTCCTTCTCCTCTATGAGTGGGGATCTCCATTAACTGCCTGTCCTACATCCCACTGGGTGTCCTGTCCCTTTTTTGCCTTGCACAGTCCTTCTTCCACACGGTCCTGGAGAACAGCCACGCCTGCGAGACGCTGGTCGATAACAACCTCCGAGTGACCAACTGGAACCGGAAGCTGGGCTGTAAGTGCCAATATAAACACATAGTCGACTGGTGCGGGTGCTCCCCAAATGACTTCAAACCCCAGGACTTCCTTCGGCTACAGGTGAAAAAGATCCTCCTTTCTCTTCCTGCTCTTTCCCCTCCTCCCTGTCCTCTCCTCTCTGAGCTGTCCTGTGGGCACCCCAGGCTGCAGTGTCAGCTACTGTGTATGTCCCTACAAGAAACTGGAGCATGGTCAGGTCCCCCGGTGGGGCTCAGTGTAGATGTGTCTGTAAACAGGTAGTGGGATTATCCTGACTATCCTGCCCTGCAGCCAGGCTTCTCCTTGCAGCATTGCTCCTATTCCCAGACTTTCTCTCCTGTTTTCCTGCTCTTTCTCTGCAAATGTATCACCTGGGGCAAATACCTTTTTAGTAAAACCCCTTCAGAGTGCTGTTTCTTTGGCAGGTCAAAATGCCTTGTGACAAAACATCTCCCATGCTCTCTCAATGTTTGGGGATGTGGACTGAACACAGGAGGTTTGGGGGAGATAGGGCCAGCCCTGGAAAGAGCAGTTGTGGCAGGATTTTCCAGCAGTCCCAGGCTTGCAGAGCCCAAGACCCTGTTCCTACAGGCTGTGCCACATGGCCAGAGCTAATGCAGGGCTCAGCAGTGGCTCTGGTGGGTGGGAGCCCGTCAGAGTAGAGACTGCAGCAAAGGAGGTGGATGACACATGGCTGCTTCTGGGCACAGAGAGGGGGAGGTGGTGGGAGAGATGGGGACCCATCTGCATTACCACTCTTGGTGTGCTCCCACTGATCCTGTCTTAGAGGATCCCACATTCAGGCTGGCTGTGCTGTGCTGCTCCTTAGCCTGTGCCTTCAAAGTAGGCAGAATGGAGTGCTGGAGTGGGAGGGCAGAGTGGGTGCAGCCAACATTGTTAGAAATTCCTGTGCTCTTCCAGCAACTCTCCAGACCCACCTTCTTCGCCCGCAAGTTTGAGTCAACAGTGAATCAGGAGGTGCTGGAGATCCTGGACACGCACCTCTATGGCAGCTACCCTGCCAACACCCCAGCCCTCAAGGCCTACTGGGAAAATGTCTATGACCGTGTCGATGGGCTCAGCGGTCTCAGCGATGTCACCCTCACCTTCTATACAGCCTTCTCCAGGCTGGGGCTCCACAAAGCCTCATCCACGCTGGCAGCCAAGGCTGACAAGCTCTGCAGGTGGGGTATTTTCTGTGGTCTCAACCCAGGCTCCAGAGGGAGGCCTTTATCTTGTGCTGGAAGGATGCTTATGCTCAGATGTGCAACCTCTCTGTCTGTCTCTCCAGATTTGAGCCTCGAGGCTTCCCCTCCAGTGTGCACTTATATTTCTATGATGACCGTTTCCAGGGTTACTTGGTGATGCAGGAAGTGCAGAATTTGGCAACTGGGCAGGCAGAATCCTTGGAGGTGTGGATGATGCCCCAAGGAGCTCTGAAGCTGTCAGGTCATGGAGGGCAGGCAAACCGCTTGCAAAACCTTGAGGTAAATGAGGTGCTTTTCTCCCTGGCTTTCCCACACTGTGCTGCCATTCCTCCTCTGCCCCACCTGCATGCCATGGGGACAGAGGGACACAGCTGCCATTGTGTCTTAGAATAAACCTTTATCTGGAAGTTTCTGAGTACTTGTGAGGAGCTGATTGATGGAGAACTGGCCTTCAGGGGATCTTTCAGAGGCAGATGAGATCCAGTGCCTGCAGCTGCAGGAGGCCTTGTACAGCTGAATTAGTGCTGGCATGTGATCCATGGAGGGTGGGGTGTCCATTGCTTCAGACTTCAAGGTTTATGTGTTCTCTGTTTTGGGGAGGTGAAACACAGAACCTCAGCTGATAGTGTCTCTTTGCCTAGTGTCCCACTGCTTGTGCTTCCTATCCCTCCAGGTGGGCACGGAGTGGGACCCCAAGGAAAGACTCTTCCGCAATTTTGGAGGCTTGATGGGGCCTTTTGATGAGCCGGTGGCCATGCAGAAGTGGTCACGGGGCCCCAACCTGACGGCCACGGTGGTGTGGATTGACCCCACCTACATCATTGCTGCCTCCTACGATATCACGGTGGATGCTGAAGCAGAGTTCACCCAGTACAAGCCCCCCCTCAACCACCCCCTGCGCCCTGGCATCTGGACCATCCGCCTCCTCCAGTTCTGGGAGCCTCTGGGGGAGACCCAGTTCCTGGTGGTGCCTCAGACCTTCAACCGCAAGCAGCCTCTCAGGAAAGGTGAGGGTGCTCTGGAGTTTGGGGCTGGATGAGAGGGTGTACTTGTGGGCAGTCCAAAGTGCTTCCCCCTGTTCTGGCCCCTGGGCTGAAGCTGATGACCAGGCTGGAGCAAATTTTTCACCAGTGTCCCCTTGCCCATGTGAATCCTTAGACTGGGCTGTCCTCTTGGCAGCTGTGGGGAGCCCATTGGCATGTCAGTCAGATTCTTCCTGCAGCAGCATCCTTGTGATGGTGGGGAGCTGGTGTTAAAAAGGGATGGAGTGCTGTGCCCCAACTAGAGTTGGGGGTAGGACCTGCAGGGTGCCAGAATGTTGCTGCACTGCTCATCCCCTCTCTTTTCTCTCCGTGTCTTTCCCAGACGACAGCAACTGGCTGCATGGTGGCCCTCCCCGCAACGAGTACATGGACCAGAATTTCCAGGGCCTGGGCGGGATCCTCAACCTGCCGCGCTCCGAGGCAGCAGAGGAGGATGCGGTGCGGAAGGCACGGCTGACGGGCAAGGAGCTGGAGGACTGGGTAGACGCTTCCATTGGCACCTTCTGGTCCACAGCAAATGTCTGTGTCAGCAGCCCCTCTGCCTGCGCTTCCCTGGAGACCTGCAGCAAAACCTCCTGGAGCTCCCTCTCCCCAGACCCCAAATCAGAACTGGGGCCCGTCAAACCTGATGGGCGGCTGAGGTAGCAGGAACAGCTGGAGGGCAGCCTTGGGAGCAAGGAGCATCCTCCGTTTCTGTTTTGGGGGGTGTCTCTGGACCACATCACCCTGTGCCATTTGCACCGTAGTCACTTGAGGAAGAGAAAAAGGGAACCTCCAGGCAGGAGAAAACCTTCTCCTGTGGGGTATTTTGGGCAGAGGGAGAGGCGTGAGGTGGGTCTTGCCCATCTCAGGGCAGGAATGAGCCCTTGCTGGCCAGGGAGAGGGTGCTGGAGTGCCCATCCCTGTTGGGGGCATGGCAGGCACCTGGGAAGAGCTGTGTGTTTGTTACTCCAGGCCCTGGAGCCTCAGGAAAGGGTGATGTGGGAGGGAGGGACGGCTGGTGGGTGGGCAGGCTCTGGACCAGCTCAGCATCCTGCTCAGCCCTGGGCTAGAACTTGGCAGGATGGGCCCTTGTTGCTGGCTGCTGCCCTGGTGGGCCGATGAGGGACTGGAGATAGGCAGAAGCAGAATGAGTCAAAAACTGCCGTGTGCACGGAGCTGCTGCTGGCCCGGGGTTTGCATCTCATCCCTTCCTCCCCAGCCCTTTAGTTTGTATTTTTATAAATATATATATAGAAATATATATGATGCAAAGTGCAATAGAGACGAGACCCCGCATTGGCCGGGAAGTCCTTGTGTCTCCATCTCCCCTCAGACTGTAACATACCTTGTTCCCTTGGGTGTCCTGGTGCTACAGGACAGGGTGCTGGGTCGTTTACATACTTTTTTATTATTTTTATTATTATTGTTTTACTGTTTGCCCATTTCCTGCTGAGGGCTGCTGGGGACCTGTAGCCTGCTGGCCTTGGGGCAGGGTTGCCCCCAGGTTGTGGGGCAGCTGCCCAACTATGCCAAATGTCTGGAGCTCTGGTGCGTTGTGCGACGGCAAGCGGGTAGTGCTTGGTGCGTGGTTCAGGTCCAACAAGCCGCACTGAAGACTCCGCCACTTCTGTCTCCACTTCAGCAAAAGCACGCCCTGGTCCTCTGCCAAAATATCATCCACAGGGCCGATGTCCTGCTGCGGATGAGCCATGCCTGGAGGGCTGCCCTGTGCCACAGCTTCTTGACCCGGCCTTTTCTTTTCTCCCACGTCGGCAGAAGCTCTTGGGACCTCCTGCGCTTCCCTGGCCAAAAAACAAAGCAGTGAGACGAGGTCTGGCCAGCTTCATCCTCCTTCTTCTGCTTCTTCTTCCCAGTGCGCCAGAGGGAAGATGCGCCACGTCCTCTTGGGAAGGGTTGCAGTGGAGCATCCCTCTTCCCTGCAGTCCCCCCAGGATGTCCTTGGGGTCTGCCTCCAATATTCTTTTCTCCAAGACTGATGCTGCCTGGAGAAGTCTGGGTTTGGTTTCACCCTGGGAAGACACTTCACAGCTGGGGACAATCTGGAGCCCACCTGGCCCAACCCTCTGCTCAAAGCAGGGTCTCAGGAGCTGGTGGGATTTTGCTGTCTCCATGGATCTGTGCCATCTTAACTTTTCTCCCATGTCCCAGCTCTCTCTGCTCGGCAGGTCTGACACTCCCAGTCTCCAAATTTAAGGATGTGGGTGTTGCAAGATGTGTACTGTAAAACGGAGGGGACTGAGACCTCTGTGTGTGAGAGCAGGTACCTGATGGCACTCGGCCGCCCTGTCCTGCACCCACTTCTGCTTGGGGTGCTTTGAGGTTGGGGAGGAATGTGGGGGAAGAGGGGCCACACAGGGGAGGATGCCAAAACTCTGTCAGAACCATTATGTAAAGTTGTCTTAAATATGCAACATCATCACAAATACATCTGTATCTCTACAGTTTGGTGTGTCGCGTTTTCGTGCTGTTCTGGAAAGGGTGAAGAGTGGGGGAAGCTTGGCCGTACCCGGCGAAGATGTAAGTTCCTCCTGGGCACCGGGACAGGGGCTGTGAGGGTGTTGGGGCAGGGTCACCCTCCTCAGATGGGTGATGCGTGGCCCAAAATCAAGCTCGGGGTTTTCAAAGCCTGCGGCTGGAGAGTGAGAGCGGGAGCGACCCGGAGCTACGGGCTGAGTCCGGTTACACCCTGGCAGCGGGTGCCCTGAAGGCATCCGGATACTTAACGTTGATATGGCACTTAATTAAGGTGTTAATCAGCTAATGAACGGGCACCTCCTGCTGCCTGCGAGGCCAGGAGCCTCCCGCGGCACAGCCCAGCTTTCCTTCCGCAGGAGCGGGGCAGCGCTGAGGTTGTCCCATGCCTGCTCATCCCAGCGGTGACCCGCAGCCTGGCTGCCGCTCGGCCGGGACCGCGGGACTCCGGTAACCGCGGCAGGAGGCCGGGGCACCCGCGGATGAGCCGGGCTGGCCCTGACGTGTGTGCGGAGGGGGAGCCCCGGGAGCCCCGCGGCCGAGCCCGCCCGCCGCGGGCCCCGCCCCGCTCCGCCCCTCGCGGGCCGTGGGGCGCGGGCGGCGGGCAGGGGCTGTCGGCGGCGGGGTCGGGATGGCGCAGCTCGCGGACGCCTCGGGCCACACGGCGACCACCAGCGCCAGCATGGACAACAATGTCCTGGCCATCGTCATCGCCGCCAGTGAGTGGCGGGCGGGGGCTCCGGCGGCGCCGGGAGCGGAGCGGGGGCGGCCGCCGGGCGGGATCGTCCTCTGCCGGTGCCTCTCGGGCTGTGCCGATAAGGCGATACCTGGGGGTGGGCGGGGGAGTGGTCGCTGCAGCAGCCGGTCCTAATCCGGGGGGGTCTCGCTGGCTCGCGGGATTGGGGCCGGAGCGGAGCGGCGGAAGGGGCCGGCGGTGCCGGTGGACTCCGCGGCCGCGGGTTCCCGTGGGACCGGAACACCGGCGAACCGGCGCCCTGCCGTGGTGCTGAGGGAGCCGAGAGCCCCGGGCGAGAGACGGTGGGTGCCGGTCCCCGCGGGTCGGTCCCTGCCGCCGCGATCCGGGATGGGATGAGCCCCTCTTGGCTCTGCAGGTTGTTCCCGGTCTCGTAGGGAGAGAGAGATGTTGGGCACAAAGGGGCTTTACCGCTCTTGCGACGGGCGGCAGGTGGAATCGGCTTCTCGGGGGCTTCTCCAAGCGGCAGCCGCGCGGCGAGAGCGGGCTGCAGGAGGAGGCCCGCGGGCCCGTCGAACCACCGCTTCTCTCGCCTCTCCCGTCTCTTGGCAGCGGTGTCCACCTCCGTCTTCATCGTGGCGATCCTCATCCTGCTGCTGCTCTTGTACCACCGGGACCCCATGTGCTGCCAGTTCCTCTGCTCCTGCCGCCTGTTCCAGACCCCCAGCCAGTATGTGAGTGTCCCCCGAGTCCTCCCTCTCTTCCTCCTGCCCACGAGTCCCCCTCTGTCCCTTGAGCTCCTGTTCCTTTGTGCTGGGTCTGTGGGGCTGCACTGCTGGATTACTGTCCTGCAGCCTGGCTGGGATTGCTGATGGACATGGGTCCTCCAAGCAGAGCTGGGCTCTGCCACCTCCTTGCTCCCACTCTATCCAAGAAATTCATCCATCCACCCACCCAGTCCTGCCTGGCTGTGCCATTGTGGTTGTATCTTCAAGGCCCCACACTAAAAGGCTTCCCGGCTCTCCACACGGCTCAGGAGGGAAGTTCTCCTCCCCCTGCACAGTCATGTGTGGGGTTGGGTTGTGCTTTATAGGAAGGGGCTCAGCAGGGAAGGGAGCTGGAAGCTGAGGGCAAAGGCAGACAAAGCCACTCGCATCCCTGACAACTGGCTCTCTTGTGCACAGCTCCTGGGGAAGGAGCAGTGTGACACAAAGCCCTTTCACTAGCATCTGTAATTTCCTGGGGCTGGCTTTCAACTAGGGAAGCTGATGGAAAAAGAGCAGCGTGTGTAGCCAGCGTTGCTTTTGTGGCAGTGACTGCCTGGGGAAAGCTCAGCTTCCAGAGCTGCAAGGATGGCTCTTGAGGGGAGGGCTGCAGGTACCACTTTGCAGTCCCTGGGAGAAGAGTGGATATTCAGCCTCACTAGCAAGGGGTGGAGAGACTAGTGCTATGAAAGGCAAATCTAACAGTTCAGCACAGGCTGGGAAGTACCCAGCAGAAACCCCAGTGGAAATAGGCTGCATTGATGGTATCTTGTCTGATTGTCTCCACTCCTTTCCCTCTCTTCCTTCTGTTGCCTGCCCATGGAACACGTAGGGAGTGGGCCCTGCTGCTCTGCTCCCTTGCCCCGTGGAGCTGCTCCCTGAGGCAGTGTGGGATGCTCCCTGAGCTCTGAGGTGGAAATTTCAAGCAGGCATCTTGCCTTTAGCAAAGGGCAGAGTGGAAGGACGGATGCAAAGAATTACATATGGAAAGGGAACATATATAGACTGTATTTCCTTCAGAAAAAGAGAAGCAGTTGTAGTGTTAGCTTTTGGGCAGTTAGCTTCTGGGCAGGAATAGTTGCACTGGTTTTCCTCATCAGTTATTGAACCAACAGCTGGGTGCTGTTTCCCTGCAGCTTCTGTAGTTGTGCTGTAGGGCCAAATTCCTTGGTTGTTAAGAGCAGAAGTAAATCCTTACAGTCCTCCTTGCGCATCCCTGGTTGCCCTGGAGTCTCTAGGCTGGTTTCTGCTGGCAGAGATGGGGTTTTCTGAGAGCAAGGTACAGCCATGGCTCAAGTCCTGGCTCTGGCTCGAGGGGCTGTTCTCTCTCTGTGAACAGGATTTCTGCTCAGTGTTGCTCAACACCTTGATAGGGAATCCAGTTTAACTGGAGCGAGACAGCTTGGGAACAGCACAGCTATTGCCCTGCAGATTTGCTAGCTGCATTATCCTGAAATGACCACCTCAGGAGATAAGTGCTTACAAATTCTGTAACCCTGAGCATGTGATGGAGCTTTTATCTACTACATCAGCGGAATAACTGGGTTTTTTTTGTTGTCCCCAAAAGGAGTTGGTTCTGCTGATTCTCAATGAAACCCTGCCCTGGGGCCCAGACTTGTGCTCTGGCTGTGCTCTGCTCCAGCTGGCTCCAGCCCTTGAAGCAGACCCTGCTCTGCCAGGGAGGAGGACCTGGAACTGTTGGTGTCACTGAACAGGCAGGGGCTGCTGCCAGCAGTGAGAGCTGCAGGACCCACATGGGCAGAGGGAGCAGTTCCTCCTCTGCCAGGGTGCTGCTGTCCCATGAGAGCTGGTTGAGCTCTGCTCTCTGCTGGGCAGGATGTGAGGGAGTTTGGCTTTTCTCATGTCCTCCTCATTCCAGGAGCGTCCCCCGCCCTACTTCCGCAGCAGCCAGCAGCTGGTGGGACCCCAACATGGAGCCTCACGGCTGGAGAGCGCTGCTGAGAACCCCGGCATGCAGGTGATGGCAGGGTCCCTGCTGGGAGCTGGGTGGGAAAGTAGCAAAGGTGCTCCTGAGCTTGGAAAGAGGCTGGTTATGGGGTTTGCCTGGGATAAAAGGTGCTGGGCAGCATCTTCTGGTCCTATCTCACAACTTTGGGAAGTGCTGCCAGCATGTAAAAAACCCGGGGGTGGGCGGCATGTGGAGGGAAGGAATATTGCAGAGGACACCACTGTGCCCTGAGGTGTTTGGGCATGAAGTGCCAGTGGTACATCCTGGGGGCTTGGGATCCTGCACTGAAGGTCATGGTGTAATTGCCTCCTGGGAGGGCGGATATTCTCTCGGGGTGTTCAAAGGAGCCTACCACTGCCTACAACTTCGAACCCTGAATTAGCTCAAGGCTGCATCAGGACATGAACTTCTAGTGATGAGAGCCACCAAAACACTGACCCTTTTCTGGGGATGGGCATTTCCAGGGAGACGAGCTCTTCTGTGTGGGACCCCCCAGCACGTACCAGCTTCCGTCCTGGGAGCAGCCCCGCCTGCCCAGCTACGAGAGCGTGCGGAAGAAAGATCGCCAGCGGGAAATCCATCAGATGATTGCCGACAGGTTTGGGCTATGGGCAGAGCCATCCCAGGAGGTGAGCTCCCCTCCCTGCAGTGGGGGCAGCAGTCACCACTGCGGTCCATATCTATGTCTTGCTTCAGCAGCTGGTGGTAGCTGAGGACTCTGTGCTCTGTGATTGCCTTCCCCTGATAGCTTTTACCTCTGGGAAAGCACAAAGTATATCGGGAGGCTCCTTTGGTGTACATCTGTGCTGGTTAATGATCCATCTCCCCTCCCCCAGTGCATTTGCAGAAATGCCTCTACCAGGAGGCAGGGCAGAGCCCCAGGGAGAAAGGGCAGGCTCTTTGGATCATCTGCTCCATACAAGTCTAGGCTGGGAGTGTTATTTTTGGATCTCTAAGGCTTTCATGGGCTCTTGCTTCCTTCTGCCTGCAGGACACTCCTGGGGAGACCCCTTGCTAATACCTTGAAGTGTTTATGGCTTATTTATGAGCAGAGGCTTGCTTGTTATGATATTTAAGATTTGCCCTCCCTCAATGGAACAGGGAAAAGTGAGTGCATCCTGCCAAGTAGGTTCTGTGGCAGCATCCTGAGACACTCCCCTTCAGAGACCTCATTGTCTAAAGAAGAACAAAAACGTTTGAGACCCTGAGTAAAGCATTAAAAGTTCACTGATTTACCTGGATTTTGACCTCTTAAAGCTGTACCATAAAGCCTGGCATAGTCAGCCCTTGCCACTCAGTGTTTGGAGCTGTATCTAATGATACCTGCCTGAAAAGCACCAGCCTGATATAGTGGAAGGTGTCCCTGCCCATTCAGGGGTTGGAACTGGGTGATGTTTAAGGTCCCTTGCAACCCAAACCATTCTGTGATTCTAGGAAAGCTGGGCAGCGAGGGCACAGGAGAGTAAAGCTCCAAAGACAAGTAGTTGAAGAACGGCACTGGAAGCTCTCCCACAATATCCTCATGCCACTTCCAGTCAACTGTGGGGAGAAAGCTAGCCCAGCTCTGCCAAAATAAATGTGACAAAGCCTGGAGGTTCCTCTCTCTGTGCAGCGAGACTTGCTGAAACCTGGGTACAACACTTGGTTTGTAGGTACTTGTGTAAATCCCAGCAATTTTCCTCTAGTCAAGGGAAAACAAATGACAGCCCTCTCTCAACAAAAGTCAAGTTTGTTCTGGCCTTCTGCCAAGTCCTTGAAGGGGAACAGGGAAGAGCAGGAACCTGGCACAGAGTGTGAGGGGAGAATGTCTCTCAGCAGGTCTGTGTCATGTTCCAGACCGATGCTCTCATCTCCAGGTGTTCCCCAGCCTACAGCCGGCTGCGCTGGAGGACTGCGGGGGTTTAATTTCAGGCTGGTGGTGGTTGTGAGTCTTTTCATCCGCTCTGTAAGAAGAGGTGGGATAATCTCCTGGTTATTTCTGATCCGCTGTAATGCTCTTCCTCTCTCCTCAATAGATGCCACCTCCTTATGAGCATGCTCTGAGGCATCCTCCAGCTTTCTCAGGAACAGGAATAAGCTCAGAGACCTTGGACAGACATGGTGTTCCAGACCCTTTCCATGCCCCCCTCAGCTACCAAACTCAGCGAAACACTGCGGTATAAGGCCTTGGCCTCAGCGTACTGCTGCTTCCTGTGCTGTCAGCAACAGAAGTGCCTGGGATACTATTTTCCTCCACAGGGAATGGCCTAACCTTCACCCAGATCCACAATCAGTTGAGACACAGGCAAGCCCAACCCAGCCATCGGTGACATCCCTCGAGCAGCACAAGGACAGCCACAGAGCCATTGCTGGGTACCACACTGGGCAGCGGAACCAGGGACATCTCCTCACTCTTCTCTGGCAAACACCAAAGTCAAAGGTCCAGCTGCTGGAGCTGCACAGGGCAAAGCCAAGGGGAAGGTCTGCTAGGCCAGAGCTCCTCAGGAGCAGCATTTCATACCTCTGTGAGGCAGCACTGCTGGCTATACAAAGGATCAGACCTCAGGCATGGGTGGTGGTGTGCTGCTTCACCTGTTTCTTAGGTTATCAAGTGTTTTACTGTATCTGGATTGTCTGCAGGTGGAAATCCTCACCTGTGAGTGGCAGAAGGGACGTGCTTTGGAGCACATTGCTGCGTGTGCTGGCACCAACAGCCTCTGTGACTGACAGCAGCACTGTACAGACCTCACACACGGATTTGGAGAGGCTCCATGGGTTATACCCAAATATGGACCACCAAAATGAACCATGGGACTGCATTTGCAGGATGGGAAAGGACAGATGCATGAACTGAACAGCTGGAGGGTCTACAGGAAGACAGTGAAGCACAGGTGGACACATGTGGCTGACCCAGTTCACCTGATCTTCTGCAGAGCAGCAAAACTGTCTAAATAATGTCAACACCGGTGTCCTTACACTACTGATTTTGATAACCTGTTTTCTACTGCAGAGTCAATGTTTCAAATTGTTTACAAACCTGTAGATAAAATGAGATCAGTTCGTTTGGGCACAACACATTGGGGGTCCTTTATTTTGAGCAATACAAGCTCAAAAATGTCACGTAATGACTCAAAGATAAAAGGATGAGTATCCTGGATAATACTTTATCATATACCTCCAGCTGCTGAGCTTCATATACCAGTCCAGATTTGGGCATCCTGCCAGACCCTCTGAACTTAGTAATGAGTTAGAGTTAGGCCTGTGAACTTGGCTCACATGGCCAGTGACTGTAACACTCAGATATCTAAGTTAATCATTGAGGTGAGTGAGGTAGAGGGAAAAATCCAACTTCCTGGTACACAGCATTAGGTGCACGTGGAAAAGGATCTGTTCTGCAATATTGTGAATTAAGGTACAAATAGAACAGTAATGACTAAAAATGAGCAAAACCAGAGGGAATTATTAGCAGGACAAGTACTGACACAAGAGTGATTGCAGAGGGAATTCATCTAGTGGCACAACAGACCAGGCTCTCTGGATACTAAATGACCATGGTAACACATTCCATGAGCAGCCAAGACCTCCAGCTGCCCCACAGCATTTATTAAACACTCTTAAAAATGCCAGCAGGTGATTTCAGTGCTGGCACACAGATCACAAGGGCTTCAGGAGCAAAACCAAGTTCTGAAGTGGTATCTTCAGTGCCACTCTTGTCTTCAGATGCCAGCACAGCTGTAGTGGTCTGTCCTTTCCATCTGTGCCCACGTGACACAGCAGGTTCACAGCATGGTGACGAGTTTGAAGCTTCCTACCTCTGTGGTAGGGACAACACTGATAAAAGTTTTATAAAGGACTGCTCCTTTGGGCAGCTGGCAAATGACATCCCTGCTCTCGCTGCTGCGGGGTGGGGGCACGTAGACCTCTTTGGTGTATCTCACAATCCCGTCCTCCAGGGCATAGAGTGTCTTGTTATGGCCCATCCCCACCTGGGAGAGGAGGAGGAGCATTAGAAAGGAGAGGCTGGAGATCCACAAATAAAGCAGATCTGATCACTGGTCTGCCTTATTTGATATCCTGGCTTCAACAGCATCCGTTGCTTTGTTTTTTTTTTTAAATAAAATTGCACAACTTGCTTCCAGCAACCAGTTTGCAATGGTGCTCAGTATGAAGACATGAGATACCCATTCCACCCTGAAGCACAAGTGCCCAGTCAGGTCACAGAAGTGTTCTGGGATATTTATTACTTGCAGACCTTCCCTGAGTCCCGTGAACACAGGTGAGGCTCTGAGCAGGCTCTGTGACTAACACCAGAGAACACAGGGATGAGCATTAAGAATGAGGCTGAAAGAGTGGAGGCAGTTAATGTGGGACTCTGCAGGGGACTGCTGTTCTCTGGGAACCGAAGAGAGAGAAAAGAAAAGGCCTTACGTGAGCGCCGGGGTGCCAGCGGATCAACCGCTGTGTAGCCAAAATGTTTCCTGCATGGACAAATGCACCTGCAACCGAGTGACACAGTCAGACAAACAGCTCCCCAGAGCCCTGGCAGAAACACAACTGATTCCAGGAATTACAAATCACAGCTTTGTGTAGGCATTTTCTAAGGAAAAATGGCTTCAAACGCTAAAAGCATCTGAACAAAAATGCTTTTAGCAGGAAATAAAAGTGCAATGGATAGATCATAGCAAAAAGTCAAATCTCTGAAAAGACTGCTTCTAGGCTACAGGGCATTTTCTGGCTGCTGAAGGCATTTGTTTTATTACATTTACATTGATGTGTTTCCATCAGCAAAGCTAGTAATTATTAAGCACTCAGCTGCAAGACTCTGCACTCTGACTCCTACTAAGCCTCTGAATTCTCTCCTTTGTAAACACTGGAAGTGCTCAGTTTTTCCACCCAGCGTGGGAGGAAAGTGCAGGGCAGTTATGAGGTGTCCCACAGTGTCCCCTCCTCCTGGGCTCTCTGGAGAGGCAAAGTTAGAACCAAAGTACGTTTTCTGTAGGCAATTCTGGCTGGCAGCCGTGGTGAGGGGAGCTGACTCACCCTGCCCTCCCACCAACGACCCTTGATCACTAGGTTTCACTGATCCTCCCCTTCTCCTGGAAAAGCGCCCTGCACATCTCCTGAAAGACTCAGCAACTGACACGTATCAGGGGAGAGAAGCTGTGAAAAACCCAGTGAAATGCAAATGAGATACTCAGACCCACCTTCGACTTTTTTGAATCCGTAGCGTTTCCCAGGGCTGCGGCCACCCAGGTTTTTCGAGCTGCCCCCGCTTTTCTTAGAAGCCCATCTGACAGCAACCAGGCTTGTATGGGGAGTGCTTAGAACTAGGTTAGGAGAAAGAACAACATCATTATCTTAAAAATCTCTTCAGTACCACCTTTCATGCAATTAGGAGCCAGACCTAATTTTTCTGAATCCCTCTATTTAGCCTGGTTAGCAGCAGGTTAGTGCAGAACAGTGGTTATCTTTTTTCCTTAACCTGAGCAAAGCCACTAGTTTAATTCAATTAAATCATCACGGATACTCAGTGAGCTGGAAATACTGAGTCCCATCACTGGAAGTGTTCAAGCCCAGGCTGGATGGGGCTTGCAGCAGCCTGGCCTAATGGAAGGCGCTCCTGCCCATGGCAGGGGATTGGAACAAGATGATCTTTAAGGTTGTTTCCAAACCAAACCTGTCCGTAATTCTATGAAATACTGTTGAGGAAAACAAAACCCCATTAATTTCAGGAGACGACCCATTTAGTAAATTAAAGCCTCTGAGACTTGAAAATTTACAGGAAATCAGACAAAGACGAATTACAGTTACAGTTTCACATACACAAACCCGCCCCATCACCACAGCTCCGCCTCAGCTCCAGGCAAAGGCGAAAGCCTTAGCCTCGCGCTGCTGGCGATGGCATCCCACCGGGGGCGCCACATCCCGCGGGGTGACCTCCCTGGGCCACCTTCTCCCGAGCTCATCCTTCCCGCTCCCCCCGCTCAGAGGGCAGTGAGCGGCCCTCACTCACAGAGCCGTCCCAGCGCCGCCATCTTGATGGCGCTACTTCCTCTTGCCTCTGGGAAGGCCACACGCACGCGCACGCGCTGGGCGGCCATTGGTCCGAGCTCACGCCGTCGCGAGCGTTCGGACCAATCGCCGCCCACCGCACGCGCCTTCGGGCCAACCAGCGGCCGGCGCGGGCTTCCCCCTCAGGCGGGCGCGGATGCCTCCGAGGAGACGGGGGATGGCGGAGAGCGAGTCTGAGGGCAGCGAGGAGGAGAACCTGCCCTCCCTGGCCTACCTGCTGCAGCCGTCCCCATGCTGCGGCGAGCCGAGCCGCCCGCGGCCGCCGTCTCCTAATCCTGAAGCGGCAGAGGTTGTCAAGCTGGTGAGCAGCGGGAGCGAAGAGGTGGATGAGGAGATGATGGACATCGTCCCTTTGGATGAGAGGGTCAAGATGAGGGTGGGAGCGGTGCCTGAGCCTGCCAACCTGAGCGCTGGCGATACGGGAGAGGCATGTGGGCTTTGTGCTAGCGGTGACCTGATGGCTCCTGGGAGCGAAGGGCTGCGGGAAGTCCTGGCGCCGTCTGGAGAAGTGACTTGTGACAGTGAGAATAGTGCACGCA
Organism: Chamaea fasciata; assembly: GCF_029207755.1. Lineage (NCBI taxonomy): Eukaryota > Metazoa > Chordata > Aves > Passeriformes > Sylviidae > Chamaea > Chamaea fasciata. Next base: position 6,660,146 of record NW_027094104.1, on the reverse strand, counting down.
GTGCTGAGAAATCCTCCTTGTGCTCCTTGCCAGTCGACTCAGACAGGCCTAGTAGCCCCCCGGTAAGCAGAGAAAGGCCAGAAACATCGCTCCCTCTCAAGAAGCGACAATATAGTCCGAAGGAGCAGGAGGCAATCTTCCAGAATGCGTTGCAGAGAAGGAGGGAGCAGGAAGCAAAGAGGAGGGAGCAGGAGGAGGAGAAAGAGAAGAAGAGAGCCGTTGCCAAGATGCTGAAAGCTCAGCGGCCAGGAGAGTGCCAGAAATACATAACAGTGGTGCTAGATCCAGGTAGTTGTCCTCACAGCCTGCACCTGCCTTGTACTGACTGTTGTCTCCTCTCTCTGGAGGCCTGACCCGTGCATCGATTTCAGTCATCTTACAGGTAGAAGGCGGTGAGCAGATCCTTAGTGCTTTGCAGGCTGCCAGTTATTCCTGTGTGTTTGAGAACCACACTGTTCCCTGCAGCATCACCTGGAGGAGGAAGAAAGTGTCATCACAGGTATGCGAGCAAAATTCTGAAAATCCTGCCCTTTTCTTCATGTGTTATTTGCAGGCGTTAGTATTTAGCAACCCAAGTAAACACCCTCTAATCTCCCTGCTCAGAGCTCTGAGTGGGAGTCTGACTGAATTCTAAACAGACTGTGGCCTGTTTGTTTTCATATCTGAACAGATGGGAGGAGGAGATGAATGGACAGAAGAACCAAATGTCCTGGTTCTGCTTCGCTTGGAGGAGTTTTTGTTCATGGCTCACAGCTACAAGCAAGTGAGAACACTTATGACTTTTGTGCCCCTGACCTGCCTTGATGCAAAACCAGTGTTTTGTCATCCCTCTTAGTGGCAAGAACGTTCTGGTGTGGGAGGAAAGCAGGGCTTCACTAAAACCAAAATCTGGCTTTAGGAGCCATTAATGGGGTTGTATAATGTAAAGTTCTGACAAGCTTTCTTTGCTATTTAAAATTTTTCACACGTTCCTGAAGAGTTGCATTGTTACATCAAGTGGGTTTATTTTTTTCTTTCTTTCTGCTCTAACTTCACATGGGATCAAGTATTGCCTGTTTGCCCTGAAGAGCAAGGGTGAACAGACTCATCTGCAGACCTGCAACCAGGGCCATAATTTGCTGTGCTCTTCTGTATACCTCAAAATGGTTTAACTCCTTGTTTTTCCCATTCATCTTTGTAGAACGCTGATGGCTGTGCAGAAAGGCAGAAGGAGACCCTGCAGAGCCATGTAGCTCATATGATGGAGAAAATGCCTGGGAGAATTCTGGCTCTGGCAGTAGTTGGGGTAGAAAATTATTTCAGGTTAGACTTCTTCCCTCCAAATGTTTCTGTGTTTTCTCTAGCCTTGAAAAATGCCATAGGTTAATTGTTAATTCCTTCTAGCAAAGACTGGAGTATAAGAGGTAATCCCAGAACTGTTCCATCACTTTTTATACAGAAACAGAAGCAAAGGTCCATCCAGACTGTCACCCCAGCCTTACTTTACTCTTTTTAGGTCTCTCCAAGTTCAGCCAAAACACAGGCTGCGACAGACAGCAGCGAGTGGGAATCAAGAGAAACGGGGAGAAAGGAGAAAAAAACAGGTTAAGGATTCTGGCCTGAACTTATCCAGAATGGATGTGAAAGAAGTGAGTGCTTTTAAAACAGACATGCAGCCATCATCTGTTGTCTCCCAGTACTTGAACATTTGACCCAGTCACACAACTCTGTGGATGGGAGTGTGTGGCTTCCATTGTTCATTATTCCATCAGTCTGTGGACAGAGCTCTTTGGGTTCAGCTCCCCACTGCTCAGTCATGTACTGCTCCCACACAGACTGATGTGTCTCATTCATCTGGATACTGGTGTCAGTCTCAGCACCTCTTGCCCTTCATGGCCCATTGGCAAAGCCCACTGGTGGTGGCCTGTTTGTAACAACAGCCACAGAGGAGCTGAGGTAGCTCAGAGGACACTGAGGTGATATTAACTGTTGGGAGACAGACTGCCTCTAAATACTTCACTGTCTTAAGTTAACTGTTTCCAAAATGGAAAGAGAGTGAAGGTTCTTGTCCTACAGCAGGACGTTTGTGACCCTTTTCTGCTTCAGACAAAAATAGAATTTGATGCAACAAAACTGATTGTGCCATTTGTTGTTCCCAATGGTGATACAGGCCCTGGTGGATCTGCAGCTGAGCACACAAGTCCAAATCAGCATTTTTGAGAGTAGTGAGGAGCTTGGGGAATATGCCACTATGTTCACAAAAGCTGTGGCTGAGGCACCATACAAGTGAGTACACAGAGGAGGTTTGGTCCTGCCTTTGGAGAGGCTGCACTTTAAGCTGCTGTGAAGGAAGGGCAGGTACAACACGGGGTGTAATGGCTTTTAAAGGTGCAGGTGGCAGAGCAGCTGCTATTGCAGCTCCTTCAGCACAGAACTGGTTCTTGAAATTGATGTCCTGCCTACAGAGGGGGCCCTGGTTTCATAGTCACAGGCTAGTTTGGATTGGAAGGGACCTTAAAGATCATCTAATCCAACCCCCTGCCATGGGCAGGGACACCTTCCACTAGACCATATTGCTTAGTGCTCCATCCAGCCTGGCACTGAACACTTCCAGGGACGGGGTATCTGCAACTTCCTTGGGCAATTTCTTCCAGTGCCTCACCACCTTCGGCTTTCACACTGGAGCCTTGACATCAAGTACAGCTCTTGTTCTGAGTCAGATTTTTGGAGTGGGAAGGGAATGTGAGTAGGGTTGGCTCTTAAGAGTGCCAGCTTTTCTTCTCCAGTGTGTAACCAAGAGACGTGCCTGAGAATGAACCAGTTGGCTCTTTCCATTGATAAGGGAAGACAGCAGCTTGTTGCATAGTGATAGCTAAGAAAGCCATCTTGTGCAGTCTCACGCAATCCTGGCATTCCTATCACAGCAGCTGCTGGATTTTCATGTCAGCCATGACACGAGATGAGATGTCATTAAAAATGACATCTGAAAGTGTTTTATTATGCTTGACAGCCAGAAGGTGAATTCTTGTTTACCACTTTGTCTGCAAGTTGGCTTGTGTCAGGATTGCTGCTGAATACAGGATTGTTTCTTTTTCAGTAGCAATCTGGGTCTTAAATTGGTAATGTATGTAAAGAAAACAGAGTCAAATTGTTCATGTTTCCTTTGATGTCAGTCGTGTCTCTGACAGCTCAAGAGAGGGATGGCGCCCTGGCTCTTTGACAACAGATGGCAGGGACAGGATTTTCTTCACAGCCTCATTGTCTCCTTTGTTTCCTCATTCCTTGTTCTCCCTAGGCGAGAGCGAGAGAACACAGGGTTCTCTTTCTACTTAGAGAAGGGCTGCTTCGGAGGGGTGAAGGTGGATCCTTCCGGAAAGGGTCTCTTCAAAGTTTGGAAGAGGCAGATACAGCAATTTAACCGTGTCAGCCCTGAGATGGCTGAGGCTATCGTGTCTGCCTACCCTTCTCCTCAGCTTCTGATCCAGGTGAGGATGCCTCAGGGATACCCAGCACTGTGTGCAGGCAGCCAGCTCATGCAGGGGGTGGAAGAAGTAATTTAATCAGTATTAAATTAGACACAGTGATTCTGTATGAGTGGTCCAGTAAGTTAGGGAAGGAACTGATTCCTTAGCATCCAGTGTTCTGGCTTCCCACTGAGGGAGCAGCACTGGCTCCACTCTCCAAGCTCAAGATGGGACTTGGGGCAGAGACCAAGTGAAAAACGAGTTGACATTGTGGAAGGGTAGAGCAGGTACAGGTGCATAGCTTTGATTGGTTTTTTGAGCAATGGATGCAAGTGGGTGATGCCATTGTTCCCTTTGTGTTGCTTTCAGGCCTATGAGAGATGCTCCTCGGAGCAGGAGCGGGAGAACTTGCTGGCCAATATCCCCGTGCACCGTGGGGAGGGTGTGACCGCCACCGCCCGGCGCATCGGGCCCGAGCTGTCCCGACGCATCTACCTGCAGATGACTTCCCACGATCCTGACCTCTGCCTGGATTTCACTGGGTAGCACAGGGACAAAGGGTTTTACTGTTTGTCCAGTTAACTGTTCAGTTCTGGATTTCACTGGGTAGCTCCAGGGAATTAGGGTTTTACCATTTGTCAAGTTTTCAGTTTTCTTCTGTGAAGAAGTGCTTAGATAACACTCACTGATCCTTGAAGCACATTTAGACTTTATTGTAGCAGGAAAAAAGTTGGATAAAGTTGCTGAATATCAGTTTACACAAGAAAGATGGTGAACATCTTCCATAAGCACACGAGTTGCACACAGCTTATAGTACTGATGTTGTTTTATTTGTCTTTCTATAAAATAAATAATTTTGAAGAATAACCTTGCTCCTTAACATGGCGTCTTGAACATAGACAGGTATGTCCTCTGTTGAAAGGAATTCTTCCTGTTGCTCTCCTGAACTGCAAGGACTTACCTTCTCCCTCCTTTGGGACAAATACTGATGATAGAGCAACATCTAGCGAGGTGAAAGAACTTTACCTCACAAAACAGCCTCTCATTGTTCTGCTGTAGCAGATGGGAATGACTAAGACTAATTTTCAGATATAAGTTTAGAGTGCTCTGATTCAGTCTCCAGACAGCTTAATTTAGAGATGGTCTTGAAATCTGATTATATGTGCTGGAATTATGAGGTCTAAACAGTTGGCAGAAAAAGCTTCCTTTTAATTAGATTGGGGACCACGGCCTGTCTGTGCAGCCATCAGCACTTGGGTGCACGCAACTACAGTTGGGGGTCTTTGTAAGAGCACTGCTGAGATGAGTGCTCAGAGAATTAAACTGCCACTTCCCATGTGTGGAAGTTAACTCTTTAGAACCCTGCTGCCTCCAGAGGAAAAATCCCTACCTGCCCTGCTCATTCCAGGCATCCAGCGGGAGCCCTGGCCTGGTCAGAAGTGCTGCTGACTCGAATCTAGAAATTGTGAAAGGCTGGTGCTCACCAACCTATGCAACATTCGTCTGGGTGTTAGCAGGAAGGGCTGCATGGAGGAAACATTGCTTTCGATGCTGTTTTTCATTTTCCTGAACATTTCTGGATAGGGAGTAAGGATCTTTTAAAAGAATGGGATGAGTTAGACACCCAAAGCAAAGCTTAAAGGTGTTGGAAGGAAGCTTTGAAAACATGCACCCTCCTAAGGCAGAGGCAGCCCTTCCTTTATTTTATCTGATACTTTTGCTGCTGCTCTCTCCTGTGTGATATTCAGGGAACCACAATCTTATCATCAGGTTACAGAAAAATGGAAGTTTACTGCCTTGATGGTTTCCCCATAGCACTGCTCCTGGCAGCAATAATCCCAGGTGTGAGAAGAAGCCCTTAAGAATATAAAAAACTTCTGCTTGATGAGGATTTCTTAAGGAAATTTTAAAATTAATTATTTTAAATAATTTTAAAGGAAATTCTAAATAATTCACAGACCATTGCAGAGATGAGTTTTCCTCTTGAGGTGCAAGCCACCAAACCTCCCAGCCTTCCCCCAGCCCTGAGCCTTCCCCTTTCCTGCCAGCAGTGCTCCCACAGTGCCACCCAGTGCTGCTTTTGCAGCTGCAGCAGGCAGCAATGATTCCCATGTACTTGGAAATAATTTGTGGCTGTTCCTAAAAGGTCTAATTTAAAAATTAAAACCATGTTAACAACATAAACATCCAGTTCAGACAAATTGCTGTGAAAACTGTTGTATTGAAAATTTTCAGCTCCTTTCAATAGCACATCAGCCTCTTTGCTCCAACACAGGGATGCACAGCCATCTTACATGCTTGCAATTGGTCCTGGAGTGGGGCCTTAGTGTATTATTCCCATACAGCCATATCACCAATTTTAGCAGGAACAGAAATGAGAGCGAGGAATGGATACGTATTGAAAACCTTCAACCTCCAGCTCAGAGCTACAGCTGTCTCACCCAGGTGATGTGAGGGCTGCTTGTTCCCATTCCTACAGACAGTTAGCTTCCTATACCTCACAATCCTGGTGGACACCACTTTGAGGCAAGGAGTGGTAACAAGTTTAGGTTAACGTGCACAAATAATGGGAGTTACAGGCCGGCTGAGAGACATGCACAACAAAGATGGTCTGAACAATAGCTCTGCTCTGTGGAGTGGACCAGCAAACCAATGCTGACTGGTTCAAAGCAGTTTCATCAGAACACAATTCCATAGGAATTCTGGCTGTGTAGATGGTGGAAGGAGATGCTGATGAAGCAAGTGCCCACCCAGGACAGTCACTACTTGGAGTTGTGCTGTAGCATGTTCTGCAGGGTTTTGTGGTTCTGCAGAGCAGCCAACACGTCCTCGTAGAGGGTGTTCACGCTGACGCACAGAGGTTGATGCTGCAGCTCCGTCAGCTTGCAGGCAACCAGAGCACAGAGGATGCAGAACAGCACAAAGAGCAGGACCCTCAGCACCGACCGCGACCACGAGAGCTTGTGCCGGGGGCGCTGAGCGGGACGGGAGCTGGAGGCCGGCTCTGCAGGGAGAACATCAACAGGACAGAATGTGAGCAATTCATCAACTAGAACAGGCTGCTCAAAAACAAACTGTTCAGATAAGATGCTTAATCCTCTGCTGCAGCTGGCCTTTGTTGTGAATTTTCATCACTTAGCTCTGATAAATAAGTATATGTGCAGGATTTACTGCTTATGATGAAAAGTTTCAGATCCAGTTTCACGGGCAGCAGTGAAGAGGGTGTAAAGCACCTCTGTGTTGCACAAGATCTGATTATGCAAAGGTAGTTCAGTAGACTTAAGAAAAATGAGTGAAGGGAAGTTCTCACTACAAACAGCTTGAGAACGTCCTGACTTGTAGCTCCTCAGTTCATGGGAACACGGGCAAAGGGGAACAGGGCACAGTAGCAGAGTTTATCAGAACTCCTACAAGTTCCCCCCTACCCTCTCCCATTGTCTCCCAGTACCTGAGCTGCATGAAAGCAATTCTGGCAGCATCACAATCTGATGACAATAAAACCTGACACAATCCCACCCAAAATGGACACTACTTACTTCGGGTGTGCACTGTTTCCTTTTTAGTTTTCTTTTCCATCTCCTGTTTTGCAGCTTTCTGAGCATCGTACTCCCGCCTTCTGCGTTCCTTTTCCTCTGCCTTCTCTCGCTTCCGCAGTTCTCTCTCCTGAGCCTCCTTTGCTCGCTGTTCTGCTTCACGCTTCTTCTCCATTTCTGGGGGTTAACAGCAAGTTTTTCCCTTTTATATAAAGGGTTGTCACTGCCATTTTACTTATTACCTTATTATCCCAACTGGAATGAGGAAACCAATTAAACAACTATCCTCTTTTTTATCTTTTTTATCTTTTTTTTTTTCAGTATTTACATACCTTGTACTTTGCTGTGCTTTTTTTCATGTTTTTATAGGTAACCTATAGCACATTCCATCCAGAGATTTAACTATTCCTCAGGCCAGGAAATCACATACTTACCCCCCTGCTACCTTTCTCCCTCCAGCCCTTTTATCCTACTACTCCCTGAGTAGTGTGGGCTCAGGTGACTACAAGTATGTGTTACATGGCAATTTGTTAGATGGTGATCAGAATGTTTGGGTGTGTTAGAGAGACCAAGAGCAGTCGTCAGCAGACAGCACGTGGGGGGTCTTTGTGCCTACCTCTCTCTGCCTGGAGTTTCTGCTGCCGTTGTCGATCTTGCTCGGACTGGATTGCTTTCATGTGCTGCAGTACCTTAAAGGGCCAAGGAAACAACCTGAGGGCTGTGCAGAAGCCTGGTGGCACAGTCAGTTCAGAACAGAACAGATGGAGTGTGGCTGAGGACAGGCAGCTGGGGCTGGCCCCCAACCCTCACCTACCCCTACAGCTCTGAAAAGAACTCACAACTTATGTGAGTCTCTGTTGCTGAAAAACGGATCTTCCCATTTAAAACAAATGCAGCAAACTGGTGCTCAGTGATACAGAGGAACACAGAACATTTCTATTTATGTTTGCCAGAACTTCTCCAGAGGTTTTTGTTATATCAGCACAGGCATGGATTATTATGTCTGATTATGCCTCAACTTTCTTGACAACCAGCATTTAATCCTCTCAACTCCACTAACGGAGAAGCATCCTCCTCAGCCAGGTGTTTGCTCTCCACAGGCACAGCAGGAGTGGAGTCAGTGCAGTGGGCCTGCCCCTCACTCCCTGAAGAAACTTCAGGCTCCTGCAGCAGCTGCCCAGCTTGCTAAGCAAACAGAGGAAGAATCACTAGGAAAGCCATGAAAGGAAAAAAACAAAATAGAATAAAAGCAGACTCCTTACCTTGACAGCAGCCTGCTTACACTGCTTCTCATCCAGACAGTCTCCTGCCACTTTAGCCAGGACAGGATCCAGGGGATTGTCCTTCAGATCCAGCCACTTCAGGTTCTGCAAAAAAGCACAACAAAGGGGAGACTATAAGAGCACAGCAGTCTTGGAATTATTTAAGAGATCCAAAGCAGAAGCAAAGAACTGCTTAGTTTTCACATGAATGAAACAGGTAAAGAAAATGAGCAGAGATGTTTTCAATAGATTGAGAGGATTTTCACTGAGCTGCGGTGCAGAGCCAGGTGAATTTTGGAATGGGTAGTCAGCAGGATGGATGCTTTACCAGAGAAGTCAACTTGAGCAGGATCACAAGACCCTGGGCTGCATCCCAAAGCTTTACATAACTGCTCAGCAAACAGTTTTACCTTGAGCTGTGCAAAGCTGACTGGCAGGGTGACCAAGCGGTTGTTCAGAAGGTCCAGATGCTGCAGATTGATCAGGCGGCCAAAGTCCAAGGGCAGCTGTTGCAACCGATTTTTACTCAAATCCAGTTTCACCAGATGCATCAAACTGCAGAAGTCTGACTAAAACCCAAACAAAGAAAACCCAGAGAAAGCTGGTCAGCACCCTTATGGAAGAACCTCAGCAGAAAGTACGTGGAGGCAGCCTGCACCTCACATCAGGCACAAATCCTTGACTTAGTACAGGACTGTGATGGAGGAAAATCGCTCTCCTCCTCTGCCTTGGAAGACAGAGGTGAGACACAGTGGGACAGATAAGACAGTCCAAGAAGGTTATGGATGACAATACAACAGGAACAAACCCAAGTCTCCACTGCTGATGAAACTCCTCTGCATTCACCTGGGGATGCTCTGGAAGGAATGTACTGCAATCTTCACACAGTTCAACCCTGTACTCTCTCCTGCCTCAGCCAAATCCACTGCCAGCACTGACCTGTCACTGACAACGGAGTCATTCAGCCACCACAGGGCAGGGATAGTGCTAGTTCCACAGTGCCTGGTGAGCCTCTACTGTAGCACCAGTTATCTTTCAAAATATTTCCCAGCAGATTCATCCCCACGGAGGCTCTCTAGCACCTTACCGGCAAGGAAATGAGGTTGTTACAGGACAAATCCAAGATAGTAGCTTTCGGAAGAGCAGCCTGAAAGACAAATAAGGCACTGAATGAACATTGAGGTTCACCCGAGCCCCTCCGACACCTGCTAGCTCTGCTTCGGCCTCTGCGGTTTCCCCCGCGTCAGTCTGTCCATCCCCCGCGGCTGCTCCGAGGTCACGTCATCTCCGGATCCATCTCTGGGTCCAAAAAGGTTCTTATCCTGGGACAGCAGTGAAGAGCAGCTGCCGGGCCCGCGGGACACAGAATCTCACTGCTTTAAATACCTGCAGGCCAGGTCACAAGCCCCCAGCACATCCGGCTCCCCTACGCTGCCCCTTCCCTGGGACTGGTTCCCGGTCCCCACCCCTGCCGGGGGGCCTGCGGCCGGAGACTCACCAGCTCCCGCACCGGCACCTCGTTCAGGTCGCAGAGGCTCAGGTCCAGCTCGTTCCCGTCCAGCTTGTCCTTCAGGCTGAGCCCCTTCCCGCTGCCCCGCGACATGGCTCCGTCGGCGGCCGCCCACGGAGGATGCGGCTCGGCACGGGGAGGCGGCGCGGCTCCGTTCGGAGCGGCTCGGCACGGCACAGCCCAGCCCGTCCCGTCCTGTCCCGGCGTGGTACGGCCCGGCCCCGCCACCCACTTCCGCGGCCACGTCCGCGCGGGCCCCGCCAGCCGCCGCCGCCGCGGGGCCGAGCGCGCCCGCTGCCGGCCCGGAGCGGGGCCGCACCGCCCGCAAAACACCTAGGAATTGTCTTAGGAAAGGATGTTATCTGAGGTTTGATCTCTGCATACTTCTTTCAAACCTAAGCAACGAGACAGATTTAATCCCCGAAGCAGAGAGCAGCCAATAAACTCTAAGCGCTGTCTTAGAACGATGAATTACTTGTTGGTGGAATTGTCTTGTTAAGGTTTAAGGCTTGATCCAATGATCTCAGACTTAGTGGGAGGTTAACAAAGCTTGGGAAGAAGGATTTACTACTGATAGCGGGAACAAGGAATGCAGGATTTATGGGCTGCAAGGACATTAGACAGAATCCCCAGGATAAGGAAGAAACTAATAAAGCTAACTCAGCAATTGGGTTGAATCAGCTCCAAGCGGGTAAAAGGTAATTCTGTCAGGGGCAGATTGTGACCACTCGCTCATGGCCACAGACCCAAGAAACTCACCAACCCAAAAGAAGAGAAAGACCAAGCCTGTGGACTAATTAGCATGGGAAGCAAAAGAACCATTAACCGATGGAAGATAGAATACTAATTAATATGAGAACTAGGTAACTTGTAGCCAATGAACACGTATGCCTTTGTTTGCTAAAATATATAGTCAAAAGTTTTGACAGTTGTCATGGTGGCTTTGTGGAATTGCCATCCAGTGCAGAACCGTAAATAAATACCTCGACTCTGGGTGTGGGTTGGTCTCTTGCACACTGGGTGGGAGAACCTATTTTGGGACCATGCAGTGCTACAGTGACTGAAATCTGTTTACACAAATACAAGAGCCTTTGGCTCCTGGCAAAAACAAAGAAGGTGTAGATGGGTTACTAAACCTACCTACTTATTTGTGATTAGCAGTTTTAAAATCTTAATTAGAAAGGAATGATACCTTATGCAATGGTGTATGAAACGGTACTGCTTCAGGGGTCCTTTGCTTTGATCTCAAACAAATACACCCAAATGTCAAGGTCACATCAATTTGTGCATAATTCTTGGTTTAATTTTTTCTTTAACCAGGATTCACCCTCTGGGCTAGTGAACATAATGTGGGAAGATCAAGCCAAAAGTCATCTTTATTTATTACAGGTTTGCATCATTATTTTTTTTTCCTGTGGTTATACAATACTGAGAACTCTGATGCGCCATCAGCACAAAGACGGTTGCTCTGTTCTGGCCAAACAGTGGAAGGACAACTTCTGGCCACAGATGTCACACAGCTTTACATCACCTGTGGGAATCCAGAAACTCACCTCACTGCTGAGTTCAGTGGGACTGACTGGAAGAAGTATCTATGTATGTAGGCTAGAAAGATTTTGAAGCTCCACAAGACAGACAAAGCACAGCACAAGGCAAGTCTCTGCTCTCTGCTAGGGGTTGCAAGAACATTAACAAGGAGAAGGGAGCAGGAAATGCTGAGGGAACTGGGATGAACACAGGTGATCTAATTGTGATCTAATAATCCTTCCTGGGCCTGAGCTGGCCATGCCAGCCTGGGATTGGAGACCATTCCCAGAGTCACAGAAGATCTCTGTGACCCCTCTGCAGCCAAGGCAAATTTTTCACATTTCAAGGAAAAAAAGCAAACCTCCCTTTCTCTAACAAAGAAGTTGTCACTGCTGCCATCAAACAAATTCCTTGTGAACTAGATACGTGTTTGGGAAAATCCTTCTTGCTTCTAAAAGCAAGTGTCAGACACTAGAAGTCTGGTGGCAGTCAGTATTTCACTCTGTTACAAGCACATTTTTGGCTTTGGTGTCTGAGATTCACCACTCTGGGGTTGATATTCACGCCCTTGTTCATCAGCACCATTGTGCTTGATGTGTCACCTCTTCAGCATCAGTTCTGCTGCAGAGCTCAGCAGCACCACACCCTTTACCTGGTGCCTGCCCACGCCTCTGCGCTTAAGTGAGGGGGCTTCTCCTGCCCAGCCCTGGAGCAGCTCTGGAGTTCCCAGCTGGTCTCTTCTCCTCCACAGGGAGTGCCTAAAGGTGTTAGTAGGGTGCTAACTGATACCTCATTGAGGGGATGGGGCTGGACGCCGGCTAGTGACTCACAGGGCTCAACCACCAAGTGATACAGGTGGAGGTAAGTGGAGGCAAATGATGGTGGTTGTCTTGCACCAAAGTCCATCTCTACTCATTTGAGTGGAGGGGCTTATTCGGGGTGTAACAGTGGTTGGGTCAGGCTGATGGAACAGGCTGGGAAGAAGAGATAATGGAGCGGCAACGTACAGAGAAGAAATTGTGGTGCACAGCTTGGGCTGGGGACCAGCAGAGGATGGAGCAGGGACTCCGGGGTTTCCCTCTAAGCCTCCATTCCCTCTCGCGGACCGGGCAGGGCGGGCGCTTTCTCTGCTTTCCTGCCCGCCGGTGCCTCCTCCCGGCCGGAGCAGGGTCCCGGGGCCGCAGGGAGCCGCAGGCGGGGCGGAACGCGGCCGGGGCGGGCCATGGAGCGCAGCGCCCCCGAGCCCCGAGCGGCGGGACGGGACGGGACGGGGCAGGACTGAACGGGCCGGGTCGGGTCCCGCCGGGTGCTCGGCTGCTGCTGCTGCTGCTGAAGGAATGGCCACGGCCCGTCTGGCAGGACTGCCCCGGCACGGGCTGCAGCTCCTGCGCCGGGCGGGCGAGCGGCGGGGAGCCCCGCCGGGCAGGTAGGGATGGGCTGCGGAACGGGACGTGCGGGCTATAGCGGGTGGGGCTGTAGGGGACTGGGGGCTATAACGGATAGGAATGATAGGGGAGGGGGCTGTGGGTGAGGAATGGGGACTATAGAGGCAGAGAGCTCTGGGGTTGGGGAGCTGTAGGGCACAGAGGCTGCAGAGGATGGAGACCGTGTGTGATGGGGGCCAGGGGCTATAGGGCAGCTGCAGAGTGCTGTGGGTATCCAGCCAGTGGCTGCATGCAGGGAGGGCATATTCATCTCGATGTGTAACCCTTGGCTCCCCTAAAACCCCTCCAAAGTGGCGGGAGGCAGGCTGTATCCCCTGAATCTGCTTTGCTTCACCTTGGGAGTTGGCCAGGGGCAGGGATGAACCCTGCACAGGAGGCGAAGGGAGGTGAGTGCACGCCAAGAACTGAACTTTGCGCAGCAGTTCCATCCAGATTGCAGCAATGTGAAATGTATCAAATGGCTTCCCAATCCTCCTTCACGGCTCTGACTTGCAGTCAGTATCCCTGTCCCCCTGTGGTTCTGCAGACCCCGGGGTGCTGGGTGACCCAGCAGGTCCAGGGCACAAAGAAGCTCTGGGGCTTGGGAAGTCAGGCCAGTTCTTTGCCTTGCTTTTCTTCAGTGCTGCCTCTTGGAGCAAGTTCATATGAAAAAAACAGGTAATGGGAAGTACATGGCTTTGGGAAAAGGCTCTGAAGTATTAGCTGATATTCAAATTAATAATCATGGGGATGAATGACTTCCAGTGAGCAATTCCAAGAGCCAGGTGGGGCATTCCCTTTTTTTTTTTTTTACAGGCAGGGTTTAGGCGGGTTTTTTCAGCTGGTTTGACAGTGAGGTGTTTGAAGTCACTTTTATCATAGGCGTTTGAAGATTGCCTTCTCAGAATCTGTTCTTAGGAAATAGGATCAGAAGGGAGGCATGACAGAGTTCACTGCCATTCACTCCAGCCCAGAACTGAAACTGAGAGACAGGAAGATAAAGCCCTTGGAGAAAGAGAGCATGTATTTAGAGAACAATCTCTTTCTGGTAATGTTAAAAAAAAAAGTTTATTAAATTCTGCTCCTAGCTTGTTTGTCGTTTTGGCAGGGAGAGTGCAGAGGGAAGAGAGGACAGTAGAAAACAAACCCAGAAAGTTGCGGCAGGAGTAGTCTGAAAACACTGGGAACTTAATCTCTCCTTGGACAAAAACAAAAACAATTTTAAAAAGTAGTAAGTATCTGGTTAACTCTTTAATCAACAGATTAAAGCGGAAGTGAGGACAGAAGGGAGTTAATTTTCACCACCCTTTAATTGTAGTCATTTTACAGAAAAGACCCAAAAGCTCTTGCTTTGGGGAGAGAAGCTCCTGGTAGATGTCCATGAGCAAAGGAACTGGCAGAATCTGTGAATCTCTCAAAGTATGAACTCTGTATTTGGACAGTTCCCAAGCTCTGGGAAGGCAGGGCTTTTCCCGCAGGTGCAGAGGTGATGGTACCACAGGGCAGGACCACGTCCTTCACACTGCAAAGGGACAGGAGGTTACACTGCCTTGTTTTCTCTTTCATCTCTTTGGATAATTTCTGTAGAGACTGGTAAAGAGTTAAAGTTGAAAACAGAGCTGCTTATCTTATGTCAACAACTCCAGACTCTTGATTGGGGTTATTCAGAGAAAAATACAAACAGCTCCTAGGATTAGTCCAGAGTGCTTTCTTCAGTCTGATCATTTCTGCTTCCTGCCATCAGTCAGGAGAGCTCTGGGATTGCTGGGATTTGGCTGCTCTCCCGCCTTTTGCAGGGAAGAGGAGGAGGAGGATGCATTTTCCTCAGATCTCTGGTGTCTCCCTGTTGAGCTGTGTTGCTGAACTTGAGGGTTCCGGAGTTTTGCGGGAGCAGCCTGTGGGTGAGGCTTGCTCATTTGCAGGCTGTCTTGCTGCTGAAACGTGCTGCTAACAAAAGGCGTGCTCTCCAAAAGTCATGGTTTACACTCTGTGCTGACACCCAAGAGCAAGCAGAGTTTTGTTTGCTTTCCTTTGGCTGAGTCAGGGAAATGAGAGTTGGTGTAATATCAGACCATTGTTCTTGTTTTATCTCCAGCAGCTCCAGATGCTTGGTAGGAAGAGGTGAAGGGTGAATTACTTGTTTTCTGTAACAAAGATGAACACAGAGATTATTTCTAAATCCTTTGGACTCTTTCTTTCTAGAGGTCTCTTGATACATTCTCACAGATCTGATATATACACTTGCTGCTGGCTGTAGGCAGGAGGGAGACCAGCCCTATGTGATTTCCAGCATGATGCTGCTGATAAGGAACACGTCCTGTGTCTGCCTCCTTCATTCCATTCCTGACTCCCAACAGGCTGCTGTGTTTTATCTCACACCTTTCGCTTCTGCCACTGTTGAAGTGATACAGAAATGCCAAAGCACATGTAAATGGCAGACCAGAATTCGGGGAGCTCAGACTTGATGGCAGCTGAGAATTTTGCTTTAATGCATTTGAAGAAATTATGTGAGTTAGTGCTTTGAAAGGAGTCAGTGACTCTGGGTCATGAGCATGAGATATCTTAGACTTCTTAACCTCTAATTTCAGTGCTGCTAATACTTTCATTAGAAAATGTGAATGCTTGGGACCTCTGAGAGCAAGCTGTGTTCACAGTGTGAAATACAGCAGTATTTTCTCAGTATTTTTGAGCATGCGGCTTTGTAATGATATCTTTCACTGCTCTTTGATGCACTTTAATCCGCATGTTTGGGGGTAGGGAGGAAGCCAAGCCATGAGACCTGGAGCTTTGTGCCTTCTTGCATTTAGTGTGAAAGTCTGGTTTTGAAAAGTCAGTGAAACCCTTTGGCTCTTCAGGTTTGGAAAACACTGAGACAATAAGCCCAGGGAGGCTGATCTGTGTAACACTTTGCCCAGACATGACAGTGTAAGATATTCCCCTTTTCACTGGCAATGTAGGGTTGTGCAAGTACCTCTTTGAAGGCTGACTGCGGAGAGCGGGAGACTGTTTCAGCTGGACACTTTGGATTCTGATTGAATTTTCTCAATCTGAATTTTGTAGTATTTCTTCCCCTCTCCAGTCTCTTTCTGTGATGGTCCTTTGTTGTTTATTTTTTCCCAGTGCTGAGCCTGCTTGGCTCCCAGTGCCCCCTGAGACGGTGCTGGGGGGAAGAGCTCTTGCACAACCTGGTCTGCAGCTGCTCCCTGCCCGCTCCAGCCCTTCCTGGGCAGGGAGGGACAGGCTCTGCTGACACTGGAGATGACTTGGCTTGTGGGAGATGTGAGTGTGGCTGGCCCCATTAAGCGTTTTAACAAACAGCCTGAGGGTTCCTCGTCTGGGGACAGGGACTTCCTCAGTTGCGGTTTCAACCAGCAAGTGGCTGTGGGTGGCTGCACTGGCTTGTACTGCTCTCCCAGGTGCATTCACCCTCCCTTTTGCTTTAGGGAGAATTTTTTCTACCTTTTGTTTTATAGAACCTATGTTTATAAAGGCCCTTCTTCAGAGCTTTCTTTCATCTCCTTGTTTATCTACAATGCTTTGCCCAAGAGTTTTCAAGCAATAAAAGGTAGTTCAGTTTAGCACTTGTCCTCCCTCCTCCTCAGGTAGCCTTACAGCCTTGATGTGAGTTGCCCAAGAGCTCGGTGAACAGAGCCCATGGGAGTTTGCATAATCCTCCCTCTGCCAAAAAGCAGTGGGGGAAAAAGGTTCAAGTTGTTTGCTTGTCTCTTGGAGCAGTACTTCCCTGAAGGTAAAATCTAGTTTTTTGTTCTCTGGGCACCACCTTTCACTCTACATAGGAGGTAACTCCATGCTCAGGCTTGTTTCTTTTGGGCAGGAAAACAAATCATTTGGGGCAGTAACACCAAGTCTTTGCAGAATATTGATCCAGTAGTAGATGGGCATTTAG
Source organism: Chamaea fasciata (assembly GCF_029207755.1). NCBI lineage: Eukaryota > Metazoa > Chordata > Aves > Passeriformes > Sylviidae > Chamaea > Chamaea fasciata. The sequence goes on along the minus strand of NW_027094104.1, from coordinate 6,643,540 downwards.
GTTGAGCTATTTTTCCTCTTTAAGGTGGAGATTTCCCTATTATACACTGAATTATACATGGCCTCTGTGCTATGCACCCTACAAGTGTCCCTTATCCGTGTCCCTCTTGGTTGTCTCCTAATGTTGAAATGGAGGAGCTGAAGTTGTGGAGGAAGGCAGACAGGAAATGAGGAGGGACAGAGAACATGGGGGGCTGCCTGGGGTGGGGAGAAGACAGCGTGGTGGGAGGTGTCTGCTGAAGCAGAGAGAGGCTTGCAGGAGAGAAAGAGAGAGAAACCAAGGTAGGGACTGCAGCGCTCAGATGGTGGGGAGCTGTTGTTTGAGGGGACATTGCTGCATTTCCACCGATGATCAGACCTCAGGGAAAGCCTGAATGATGTTTAAATGATTTTCCCTATTACTCTGACCACATCTTCTCGTTGCTGCGTCTCTTGACTCATTGGCCTCTCCCTTGGCCTCCAGCACAATGTCTCAATGCTCCCACCTGGCCTGGTTTGCACTTTTTGAAGCTAGCCCTGCTCTCCTCCTTCCCGCTGTCCCAAATTTGCAGTGGGGGCCATCACCTCCCTGCTGTGGTATTGCCTCTGCACTTCTCCCCGCTCATTTTGCTGGTAGCCCCTCGTTTAATTGATAATGTTTCAGTCCCATAAAATCTTTGCATTCCAGCTGTCAGAGATAGAACGAGTACAGCTGCTCACTGTTGTAAACACAGACCATTCCTTTGCAGACACCTCAGCTTCTCTGAACTCTTCTAAACAGTTTTCATTCTGCAGGATTAGACTCTTCTCTGCTGATTGTTTTGGAGACTGACCTCTTTAGTTTTAATTCTCTCTTTCTCGTTTGTTTGCTCTTTTCAGCCAGTTGGGAGAATTTATCTACAAACTGGTTTGGTTGTGTTACTTCACAGCTATTTATACTTTTTAATGTTGCAGAAAGACCAAACCCAGTTGCTGTCTCTCAGTGAGCTGCAGAGCCCATGTTCTGTCCAGGCATGCTGACATGTCCGTGTAGTTTTCAGTGCAGGTGAATGATGGTAGGTCCAGGCTGTGCCAGTTCTGCAGGGCTGGTGCAGGCTCCTTCCCCACCAGGTTTCCCATGGAGGGATGGAGGCTCTGCCTGTTTTGCCCACTGGTATAGACACATATGTGTGTGCCCTGGGCGTACCAAGGCTGTCCATGTGACCCAAGCCACTGCATAAGCTTTCCAAGTCCTCTTGGAAGTCCTGCTGATCTTGACCCACCAAGGCAGCTGTCTGTGGTTCCCACTGGTGCAGGAATGTGCATCAGGTATTTCCAATGTCTCCTCCAGATGGGGAGAACTGTATTGACAGGTTACATTAAATAGCCTCTTCTTTTCTGTTCCAGTGCCCTGCACACCAGGAAGCTCTCCCTGTCCCACAGGGTGACCAGTAGCTACATCCAGGGACCCACAGACATTCCCCTTCTTGACAAAACCGTGGGCCAGTGCCTGGAGGAGACTGTGGGGCGCTTTCCCGACCGCGAGGCCTTGGTCTTCTGCCGGGATGGGGTTCGGAAGACGTTTGCTCAGTTCAAAGAGGAGGTGAGTGCCTTGTTCACCCCTCAGGTGAGTGGATGACAGCCCCAGTTGTGATGGAGAAATGGGAAACAGTTTCATTGCTCAGCTCAGGACTGGGATGAGTTGCGTGTGGACCTTCATCATGGTGCAGCGGGAACAGCACGTTTCCAGGAGACACCGATGGGCGTGTGCTGCCCTCATCCTCCTCAGAGCCTTGGGATGAAAGAGAGGAAGTGGCATATGCAAAATGCTAATAGCCCATAATGAACGTTCGTATTTAAAAATTATCACGCTTATCTGATGGGTTACGAGCTGAGTCATGGTGTTTTTCTCTACTGGAGCAGACTCCACCTTCTGGATTAGTCACTCTGGCTGTCAGAGGTCCTGAGTGTGGAGAAGATTTTTATCCAAGCATGAAGGCAATGAAGAAAAGTCAAGGACCAGGGATCAATATCATACGCACAGATGTGTGTGGGTGTGTGCATATACAAATACATGTTTCTCTGTTTTTGGAATGGAGGGACTAACTACCGGGAAAGTTTCTAATAAATGCGTGGTAAGATCTTTGATAGGAAAGAATTGTTTGGTGGGTTTTTAGGCTTGCTGTGGTTTTGGTCATATCTGTTCTTGTAAACAAGATTAGCTGTGTTCACCCTGATTTTAAGAAATAGGCTGTAATTCAGAACTAAATCAAATTATTCCTCAAATTCATATCTCCTACAAGGCAGATTTTATAAATTCATTTGAGAACAAAACCATAAAATCTTTCCTGAATGTCTGAAGAGTATTTATATGTACATTTGTGTACCAGAAACACGCTTACCATCTTGCAAAATAAAGTAGTTGTAAATATAGTGGCTGAATTTGAGTTAATGAATCACAGAATCATTAATGTTGGAAAATGTTTCAAAGACTGAATCCAACCTTTGGCCGATCACAATGCTGTCAAGTAGGTGAGAGTGCTTAGTGAAACATCCAGTTGTTTCTTTACTGCCTCCAGAGATAGGGACTCCAACACCTCCCTGGGAAGTCCTTTCCAATATTTCATGACCTTTTTGGTGAAGAAATTCCTCCTGATGTCTAGCCTGAGCCTAACCTGGTGTAGTTTGTGGCCACTTCCTCTCATCCTGTCCCTTGTTCCCTGGGAATAGAGCCTGACTCCCGCCTGGCTGCACCCTCCTGTCAGGGAGTTGTAGAGAGGAAGGAGGTCCCCTCTGAGCCTTCTTTTCTCCAGGCTGAGCCCCTCCAGCTTCCCCAGTCACTCCTCACAGGAAATATGAGGACAGGAACCCAAAGCTGGTCAAAAATCACTTCATAGAATTTTCTTCACCCAAGTCCTTTTTGGAGTAAGTGCTGCCCAGAAGGGAGGCAGATCCAACAGTGTGGATGGGCCCAGCACATGTGTAAGGCTTGGTCCTAAGTGGAATTGGTGAGGAACTTGGCAATAGTCTTTGGGCAAGAAGTAACTTGCAACAACATAATTGCCTGTATTGATTCCCTTCCTGCTTTGTTGTATTGTTCCAGGTTTGTTATTTTTGTGCTTTCAATCAACCTGCTGAGCAGGAGCTGGTCTGTGCTCCAGGCTCAGAAGCTGCTGCAGCCATGGGCTGATGGACTGCTCTGGGCAGATACAGTCTGTTGCGTTTCAGTTACAAAGATGATGCTTTTTCTCCAGAAAACAGTGCCTGGAGACCAATACCCCACACTGCATCCTGTGTGTGATCCTCAGGCTCTTGTGTTGTATTTTTCAGGTGGACCAAGCAGCAGCTGGACTCCTGGCCCTTGGCCTGAGGAAGGGAGACCGGCTGGGGATGTGGGGACCCAATAAGTATGAGTGGGTTCTCATGCAGTTTGCAACTGCCCAGGCAGGAATCATCCTGGTAAGGAGTTTCCTGTGTCTAGGTCCTAGCAATCTATTGGGGAAGGAAATAGAGACAAAGAAGCAATAGGAGATACTGGAGAATAAAGTTTGTCTTTTGTCCATGCTCTTACCTGGCATGTCATCTATAGCTGAATCGAGTATTTAAGGAAGATCTGTGCAGCTCTCTGTATCTTCATCCTCCACTCTGTAGAGGAAGGAGCAACAGAAAAGTGCTTGCAACAGCTGTTAACAGGAGATGTGCTTTTCCCTACAGGACCATTTTTATGTGGGGTGTTGCTGTCCCAACCAGTTACCAGCTGGTTAGATCCCTTTGAAATGAATTACTCCATGGAACAAAAGCTCAGTTAAAAATCTCGTCCAGGCTGCATATCCCTAAAAGCCGATTTTCATTTGATAGCATGACCAAAATACACCTTATTTAGGCAGTGCTCTGTGTTGAGGTCTGTACCCTGACTTCTGCTCCATTTCCTCCATCCCGGTTCATTCCAGTGTCTGCAGGAACAGGGTGGAAGAGTGTGGGTCAGTAGGAACCTCTGGGTGAACTTAACTCCAGTGGCCACTCTGTGGAGAGCTGGGTAGAAGAAGGTGTTATCATGACTGTCCATCAAGAAACCTGATTTGCACAAGAGTTTTGATCTAGTTTAGTGTATTGGATCAACTCCTGTGAGACAGCTCTGCTTTCTGTTCCTGAAGCTCTCTTTTGACTCTCTGACCCCACATAAATCTCTTTTCCAATTGTTTTCTTTCACACACAGAATTCATATATATTTTCTGTGAATATGGAATCCCTTTGGGGGTGAGTTTTTAGTTCTGTGTTGGAGGAGAGGCTCTGAGTGTGGCTTAACCCTGGAGGAACTTTTCTGTTGGAATCTCTGCCAGGGGGGAGGGTGTTCAAGGCAAGAAGGTGATCAAATTCTTGTTTCTGGCTCTTCAGGTATCTGTGAATCCGGCCTACCAGGCCTCTGAGCTGGAGTTTGTGCTCAGGAAGGTTCGTATATCATGAACTGTCTGTTGAAGGGGATTGGTGGGTACGTGGTGCAGATGAGCTGCTTAAGATTTGGGTGTATGGGAAGAGCTGGCTGGAGAGCAGGGCTGGTGTTGGATGTGTAGAGGGGATGAAGCTGAAATTCGGTGACCACATTTCTTGCTGTTCCCTGTGGCTGGTGGAAAACTGCTGTCTGATGGAGACTGCTCTATCCTTCTCATCCCTCTCTCTCTGCTAACAGCCAGGTGTTGCCAGTACTACCCCAACCCCACCACCCCTGTCAGCAATCATTCAGCAGGGAATGAGGGAAGAAATGCAGGACTTGATATCTCCTCTTTGCCCCTCCTGCTCAGGGCAAAAATCACCATCTGGGATCTCAACCTTGAAAGCAGAACCTCAGAAAGGACCTCATTTTAAACTCAGAATGGACCAGTCTACTTGGTAGCTCCATTTCTCCTTCCCAGGTTTGTCTGAGGCTGTCTGGCCTTGGATTTAAGCTGGTTTAAGTCCTAGGTATTGCCACTGTTTAACATCTCTCTCTCTGCTGTCTGATCCTGCCACCTCATCTACCCTTGAATACCTGCCTGGGTCTGAGTTTGTGACGTGCAGAGCACTGATCAATTTAAACTGTTCAGGCTCCCTTGCTCAAATAATGAGGAATTCAGGTTATAAACATTTGATGGCTAAAAATTAAGGTTAAGCAGCTCATTTTTTCTCTGTGGTTTGTTCAGCTACAAAGGCTGATATTAGAAGAGAGGGAGCCACTTCTGAATGTTCCCAGCACCATCCAAGTTAGTTTTACATAGAAAGTGGATAATTTTTAGCAAATTTCTTTTGTATCTCTGTAATTCTGTAATGGGTTGTTGGGCTGCAGTTTGAATTCTTGTTTCATGCTTCATTTAATCCTCTCAGCAGTCCTGCTGGTCACTCCTGTTCTCGTGCATGGGGGGTGAACCCAGTGCTGCAGTGGAGCACTGTCTCTTCCAGGGTGGGTGTCCTTGGGCTTCTCTGTCCTACTGGAATGTGCTCCCGTCTTGCCCTTCCAGATTTGCCAGAATTCCCAGCTTTATTATGCACCTTTGACACTGGGATCTCTGGGGCTCCTCACCAGCCTAAGGATTTGTTCATTTATTTGCAAAACAAAATCCCTGAAGACTTTAGGGCTTTTCCTGTTGGATCCTGTCCATCTGTGCAGTCTGATTGGAAATCTGTGTGGAATAACCATTCCTTGGGGTCTTACTGTATTTCCAGGGCTTTGTAAAAGCAAACCGATGATGAGTTTTCGTATTTTATGTTCTTTGAAGACAGGTCTGCTGCCATTCAGGTTGAGACCAAGTGGGAGAGGCCCGACCAGGGACTCTTATCTTTTACAGCATCACCCCTTCAATCAGCCCTCCTCTCCCCACACAGCATCTTTTTTTCAGAGTTAGTTCAACCAGAATTGTAGTTTGAAGGAATTAGTAGTAAAAAGTTGCAGAGGCCCAAAACAGCCTCAGTCCCCTGGGTTCTGGGCAGCCTGTTCCAGAAAATAGAGCAAATGTTTATCTTCGTTTCTGACAAAACCCAGAGGGTACTTACAAATAATTTATTGGCATAGCCTTTGTCTCCTTATTTCCCAGACCCTGGGAAAATAATGAGAACAGCTGAGTAAATCATTTATGTAAATAGTTTATTGGACACAAATGCATTTTTTGGAAGATGAAAACAGCTTGCAAATCTGGGTCAAATTCAGCAAATCTCTGCTGAAAAAGAAATGAAAATTCTTGGAGTGATTAAGGTGTTTTGTTTTGGGATTATGTAAATGTAAGGGTTGAATGAAAAATGTTTTCATTTTCAAAATAGCTAGTGCTTTAATAAGAGGTGGAAAAATCTTAGGAAAAGGAACACTTCAAAAAATTCCACAAAAAAATCTTGGCTTGATCTTAGAGGCAGATTTTAGAAATCCTTGTTTTTCCAAATTTCCTCAAAAATCCTCATTCCAGATCAGCACAAATTAATTTATTTTAACTTTATTTATTTACTCATATTTTGGGACTGGGCTTTTTGTTAGAGTTGAGACTCATCATCTGAAAAATCAGTTGTTTGCCTTGTGCTCACAACAAAGAGTGTCAGTCCTGGGTCAGGAGGGAACCTTAGGCTGCAGCTTTACTTTCTTGGCCAGCAAAAATCATCCTGAATCCAGCACTGGGGAGGAGCAAAGCACTGGCTGCACTGCTGGATCCAGGCTTGGGGTGCCGGGTGTGCAGTAACAGCACAGCACTGCTTTTGGAGGGTTTTAGGACTGCACGGATGTAAGGGCTCATTTGCTTTTGTCCTTGGAGAACCTGCCTGTTCCTGTATTGGTGGTGGCTGCTCTTTATCACGTCCTGACCATCAATCCAACATGACTTTTCATGAGTTTCTGTCTCCCTTCACAGGTTGGCTGTAAGGCACTGGTGTTCCCCACTCAATTTAAAACACAGAAATACTATGATATTCTAAAGCAGTCATGTCCCGAGCTAGAAAAATCCAGTCCAGGGGGAATAAAGAGCAAAAGGTGAGTTAGGAACACCTGGTGTCTTTGCAGTGACCTCCCTGCCATGTCCTGCCTTGTGTCCCCTCAGCTGCACACACAGGCTTTGCTGAAGAAGGACCCACAGGAGGTCTTATTTGAAGAGAATAAATTAGGCTGGCCCAGAGGTTTGCCCTGACCAGTGTGTGCCTGTCTGGGCACTTTTCTCTTTGTTCTGTTATTGTTGATGGTATTTTTTCTCTCTGCCAGGCTCCCTGACTTATCCATTGTCATCATGTGTGACTCTAAGCTGCCTGGCACCTTCCACATGGATGAAGTGCTGCAGGCTGGGGACAGCAGCCACGTGAAGCAGCTCAGGGCCGCGCAGCAGACCCTGTCCTGCAATGAGCCCATCAACATCCAGTTCACTTCAGTAGGTGCCCTGCCAGCTCTGTGCCCTGGGGTTGGGTTCTTCACTGGGGATGTGGGGAAAGATGTGTGCAATGCCAAACTTCGTGTTTGCTTCCTACTTCCCTCTGAGACCAAGCTTCAAGCTTCTGCAGTAGGATGGAAGAAGCGGTCTAGCATTCCCCCTTCTTCCATTCTTTATGTTCAGCCCTTTGTCAAGGGCTGATGGAGATGAGACAATGCCAGGTGAATTTAGCTATTCAGCTGAAATTGGGCTATTTTTTGGGATTCAGGTGCTGTTAAAGAAGTAAAAATAAACGCCCTGTGTCTTCCAGGGGACAACAGGAAGCCCCAAAGGAGCCACCCTCTCCCACAGGAACATTGTGAATAATGCCAATCTGATTGGTCTGAGGCTGGGGATCACAGACCAGGTGGGTTTGGTGGGAACAGGGTTTGGGGAGGCCTCTGCTGCAACAGACAGACCGCGTGTGGAGAACGCTGGTGTTTACTCAGTGGAAGGGCAGGATGTTTTGCTGCAAATGACATTGAGGGATATTAATGCATAACATTTTGCATTTCAATAGAGTTCATTGATGTTTCAGTTCAGTTTCATGTGAAGCTTTTTTTTAGGCAAAAAAAGCTATCTTTTTGTGGGGAAAAAACATGAAATTAATCACTTTTCATTTTGGTGAATACTCATTTCAGATAATTACAAGACTCTGGATGTTAGCTTTGAATTCTGTTGAATGAGGTTTTAATTTGATTTACATGACTTTGTTTCATGTCATGTTTACAGTCTTATAACTCTTATCAGGGTATGACCTCTCTATTTGTGGTTTAGTTTAAAAATTGTTAAAGACAAATATTTTCTTTTGAAGTTCTGAAGTACTTATTTCAAACATACCAGCTTTGATCCAGAGAATAGATGAGTTGTTTCAATCAGTCTTCAGAGCCTTTGGTGATTTAAAAAAAAAAACAAAGTAAAACGAATAGCTTGTGCCAAGTCCTGCATATTTCATGTTCTCACAGCACTCCCATTTGTCCCTTTTGGCATATAATGTATAAGCAGTACCAGACCAAGGAGTCCAGCAAAGAAGAGACATTGCAAAATTACAGGATGAAATATTGACATAAAAACTTCCCAAACTGATCTTTATTAAAGGCAGGATGTGCCAGTTGTATTTTCACCTAACAGGAACACAGTGGAATGTTAGATTTCCAGCTGAGTGGATCAGGAAAAATGTCCCTGCTCAGATCTTTGCTGTTTAGGAGGGAGATGGGCTGGATGCACACTGGGAGGTCTCCTCTCCTCACTTGTTGCCTGGTTGATCCCAGGAGAGTCGCTGTGGGCTCCCTGCTCCTCTCTACCACTGCCTGGCGTCGGTGGGAGGCTCCATGGTGATGGCTCTGCATGGCACCTCCTGCATCTTCTCATCGCCGAGCTTCGAGGGCAAGGCTGCGCTGGAGGCCGTGTCTCGAGAGAAGTGAGAGCCTGTTTTGCTGAGGAGCAGGTCTTGGCCTTGTGCTCTGCTTCTTCCCTTGCCCCACCTCTCAGGACCTTGCTTGTGCTCTTCCTTCCCACAATGGGAGAGGCAGATTTGCGGCTGCACTCAGTTGCATTGGCACTTCAGGAGCCAAAGTCTGCCTTTTCAGCTGTGCCACCCTTCTGGAGGGTGTCACCTTTCTCCTGAAATTAAGGGATCCTTCCTGTGGCCATAGGGCTTTGGCTTTGGGAAGCATAGTGGTGTCTTGGTTTGCTGTGGCAGCTGTGTTTTCACATCTGAACACCTGCCCTCCTTTTCCAAATCCAGCTCTGCTGCTGGGATAGTTATGTTTCCCTATTGTTCCTCACGAATAGCTTGGGAAACAAAAGAGCTGTTGCCGTGTCTGCATCATACATGTACATATGTCTCTGTATTTTATGCAGATGTATGTCTGTGTGTGCTGATGAACAGCACATCTGCTGCGCCTGCCTCCATGCTGCTGCTCTGCAACCCCAGACAGGACAGGGTGGGATGGGTGCTGAGCTGGGGCTGCCCCCAGTTTCCACCTCTGCAGCTTTGCCTTTTTTTCTCTTCTTCCTCAAGATGCTCCTTCCTCCTTGGCACACCCACCATGTTCATAGACATGCTTTCCCAGCCGGACTTTGACTCCTATGACCTTTCAACTCTCCGGGGAGGTAAGTCCCAGAACTCAAATGGAAAAATCCTGAGAACCAGGATATTCCTGGTTCCCTGCTGGGAGGCTGTATTTAGTTTTGTGAGCAAATGTTTCTTCTGGTGGGAAGAATTTAGTTGCATGAGCCTTGTGTTTCCCCTGTTAATTTGATGCTACATTTCCTTTGGGAATCCTTCCATCATTATGTATTTTAGGACTCCTTCATCTGAAGGCAGTCTAAGGAAGGACCTTCCTATTTTAGCTGCAAGGGGAGGTGTCAGGAGTAGCCTGATTTTCCTCAACTCTTGTCTCTCCAACCACCACCGTGTGGCAGCAGATGCTTTCTGTGTCTCAGGCTAGTGCAGTTCCTAAAGCAGAGCCAAGCTCAGATTTCTGTTTCAGAGCTGAAGTTTCCTGCCTGTTTCTGAAGTCCAGTCCATCCCAGTGCTGGAGGGTGTGATACCGTGTGCTGGAGCTTCCTCTCTTGTCACAGCCCACCTTGGAAACAGCTGGGCAGACCACCAGTCCTTTTGAGGCCATAGTAGTACGGAGAGAAGGTGGTACTGGAGCATAAGGAAATATTTTAGCAGGTTACCTAATCATCTCTGCTATGTGCAAAATGATCCTGTCTCATCCTGTTCCCCACCAAAGCCCATATATTACCCTGCTCTTTTGCTGTCATCCTAGGTTGGAACAGGTGGCAGTGGGGTCTACCCTCTCCCAAAAGGGCTGCTTTGTGCAAGGCAAGAGGAAAGATTCTTGGTTTTATGGTGATGGTCGATGAGAGTTTTTGTCCCGTTTTAAAACTGCCTCTTTCTGCTCTGAATATTTCCATTTTTGGAGAACCACAGGTTGGACTAGGTTTGTGTTACAGAGTTTATTTTCCTGTTGAGAAAGACAAATTGACCTTGCTGCAGCCTTTGCTTCTAGAACAACTAGGACCTGTAAAAAAAGATTTTGGAAGTATTTTGACAGGAACCAGTGTATCCCACAGGTCTTGTCAGCATTAAATTTGGGAGTGCAGAGCCATTTGAGGCACCACTGCTGGGAATAAATAGCTGGTTTCCAAGATCTTTTCCTCTTTCTTGCAGGAATTATTGGAGGTTCCTCTGTTCCCCCTGAGATCATGAGGGCAATTATGACCAAGATGCACATACCGGAAATTGTGGTGAGTTGTGGTTGCTGTGACCAGAGCTTTAAGGGGTGTTTGTCATGGTGAGACACCGAGTTTGGGTGTCTCTGGACCACAGTGGTACTGGGTGGTCCTGGAGCTGCAGGGATCAAGCTGAAGAGGGAAGGCTTGGAGGAGCTGGAAGACAGAAGTGGGGGTTCTGCCTGGTTGCTGCTGAGGTGTCTGGGGAGGAAGCTCTGGAGGAAGACAAGGCATCACATTCAATGTCATTAAGTGAAATTCTGCTGCTCATTTCAAAACTTTTACTGACATTCAGTTGTACACACTGCCAGGGTTATGATGGCAGAGGCAGTGCTGGTTCATGTTGGTGTGGGTGGGTGCTTGTATCCCTCTTGCTGTGGAGCTGTCGAGTTCCTTTCCCCATCCTGAATTTCCTGTGGATGTAAAGCCTCATGGCACGGTTTTTATTGGGTCTGAGTCAGGTCTTGGGAATGGTGCCACCCACGTGTGCAACACCAAATGCTGCATTGCCAGAAGGGCAGTTTGTGCTGGGCCACGTGTCCTGCTGCTCCACTGCATGTCCCACCACCCTGGGCCTGTGTAGGAGCCACCAGCATGTGCTGCATATGGGGAACAGGCCACCAGCAAGGGGCTCAGTGGCCCTCTGGTGGACACATTTCCTAGGTTTGTCCTGCCATCTGCATGAAAACAGCTGAGCTAGAAAAGAACTATTTTGTTTTACCCTAAAGGAAATTAACTTGGTCCCATGCTGCTTCCCAAGGCTGAGGAAGCAGCCAGTAATGATGGATAAACATGTGGGTCTGGGAGTCAGATTAGGCTGTTGTTGTTGGCAGACCCTGACTGCACCAGCACCAGGGTTTTACAGGGACAACTCTGTGCTCTGCCACAGGCCAGGGGAATCCAGGGCATCTGTCCTGAAGCTGTCCTGGATGCAGCCAGGCTTTTTTTCCCAGATATGATGCTCTTAATGCTGAGCTGGAAACACCAGGGACAGCCTTGGTGCCGCTGCTTGAACTCTGTCAGGTGACAGCTACCTATTTTTATAGTAAGCTTGAATTTGGCCTCACAAAATATTTTCAAGCATTACTGTAAGAGCCCAGGACTCATTAGGTGTCACATGTTCCTGTTTTGTAGCAAGAGAAATAATAAAACCCTCCCAAACAGTTGCTCTGCCCATGGGATAAAGAGGATTAAGTCTATATTTGTGCCACTGGTCTCATGTTACTCCTGATCCCTCCAGCCCTCAGACAGACACACAGAGACTTGTTGATTTCATCTTTGCAGCAAGAGCTTTATACAGAAGATGTACATAAGAAAATATACAATTCGATTTCTATATAGGAGGCAGAGGAGTTTTCACCCTCTTAAAGGTCATTTACACCGTTACAGAGGAATAAATAGACATATATTTATATAACACTTTAGGATTAAAAAACATAGTTGAATTGCAACTGTGGCATTGGAATAGCTGTGACAATAAACCACAGTCATCCTGGTGTCCTGCTAGATCCTCGAGTGTGGGTGGGAAGGAGAGGAGGGGTGCCTGAGCCAATTGCACCATGCACCCCTTCTCATCTTGGACATCTTTGTGACCCTACAGAGTGAGAGGGAATCCAGTCTTCAGATGGCTCCAGGTCTGGAGGTTCCCAGTACTGCTTCCCTTAAAGGATTTGTGGCCAGTTTTGGGAGATTGCTGCCTAGGGGCCACCGGCTCTTGGTCACTGCTTCACCTGTCCCCTCAGCCCTGGCCTGCAGGGATCCCCTCTGTGGGAAGGCAGGGGAGTCTCTTTGCATGGGTTGAGACCAATTTTCCTTATCAAGCAGCTGGGGGAGGGATGCTCCTACCTTCCCATTTGCTCCCTCTCCTCTGGAATGGGGGAGACAGTGACCAGCTGGTTGATCAGGGATGTGGGTTATGTTTCTTCTGGGAAAGATGACTGTGTTTTACTGGCAGGATCTAGCTTAGCTTGTCTTAGTATGGTCATGCATAGTTTAGTTTTTAAAAAGGCCTCTTTTAAAATACATAGATGTCAGAAAAGATTGAGAAGGTGGATTCCATCCTTGTGATCAGCAGAGAAGCGGGGATTCAGAGGAGGCTGCAGGTGTTCAGATATATCAGAAGTGTTTCCTGACTGGTAGGAGAAGTTCAAGGAAGGACTCGGACGTCAGTAGTTTTCTGATGGTTGAAGTGACCGGTCACCAGGACGGGCCATGCTGGAGCCTGCTGGCATTAAAAAAGAGAGAGGGCCACATCTTTAAGGGGATTTTCCCAGCAGAACAGTAAACTTATAACAGTTGTCTATTTTTAAATCAGTGGATGAAGCCCACCCATGAAGCTCTTGAAAGTGAAGAGTCTGGAGTCAAGGAGCTACTCGGCCAGCTCTCTGTGTGACTCCTGAGGATCTTACCCAAGTGCTGATGGTCAGGGAGCACTTTCTTGGCAAAGGAAGGTAACCCAGAGCAAAGTTTTCAAGCATAGTGGACTATTTTAATGCCCTGGTTCTGAAAATCCAGGGCAGGTGTCGTTTTAGAAACTATCAAGCAGCTTTTCATCTTAAATGTAGTCAGTGACCGAGACAGTCCTCATCCCTGAAAGACAGACCCCTGTGTCTGACAGCTGCCTGGCTCTCAAGAGGTGCATGATGAAGTCAGAGGCACTTTCATAAAATTCATGCTCACCACACTGGAGTGGGTTTGTGTACCTGCATTTTGGCACTGACACCTGAAGGCACTGAGCTTTGTCTTCTGCAAGACTGGAATAAATACTTCCTATTTCATTAGCACTTGTAAACCTGTTTGAGGGAGCTGGATGGGAAGTGCTACAGAAAAAAACCCCAGGTATTACTGTAATGGTTTTCTTACTCTCGCCATGGAGGAGTCAACTGGGATTGAGTTCAGGCAGGGAAAGAAAATTAAGAAGGGTCAGACCTGTAAATAAACTATGTTTAAGTACTGTGGTTTAGAAAACTGAAGTTTTTCCATGCTTAGAGCAGAACTTTTCCTGCCCTGTATGGAATGACTGGTATTTCCATCCCTAATCCATAAAACCCTCTGGCACTATAAGAGAAATAACCACTTTAGAAAGGCACAGAGCAGCTGGCATAATCCCTGACATTTTGGTCATAAATTTCCTTTCTCCATCCTGTTGTGCATATCCTTAGTGAAGCGGGGATCAAATGGCCATAACATGGCACAATGACCACCTCTGTTCATACAATGCAGTGCAGGATCACTGCACTTTCCTTAACAAATGAGCAAAAGTCCCTTTCCCAAGAGCTTACGAACTTGCAGGCTCATTCACTGTCCTCTGGAAACTGTACAAACACCAGACCTGTTTCTGGGATGGGAAAAAGTAAAATGCTTGGGGTGGAGTGATGACAGTTGTGGCTTTTTTGCTCCTCTGCAGGCTGAACTTAATACCCCTGATAGTTTCCAGCTGTGGAAGGTGTCTGTGTGATCGGTTTTCACAGTTGGTGTTTGCCTTGGTAGCTGTCAGCAAAAGCTCATTGCTCGAGGGGAAGGCAGCCTGGTCTCTGAATCACGTCCTGGCCCAGGACTCCTTACCCAAAGAATATTTGCTGTCTTGAACCTCCCTCCTCTGGGACACTCATTTGAAGGCAACAGCCATTGTTTTTAAATACCTGACTGTCTTGGAGGGAGTTGTAGTTGCGGAAAGGGAAGTGCTGGATCAAGAGCTGATCCTTATGGAAGATATCTACTTTCCTATGGGCTGGGCAGTCTGGGGCAAGACTTCCCAGCAATGCCCTGCCCTGGATTTCACATCAGACATGGAGGACCTTTATAGGGTAAAGGGCTGAGCACCTTCAGTTGATTAGAAAAATAGAGCTTGTGTGGTCCCAGCTCAGGGTAAGAGTCAGCTAAATCCACCCTTGTTTTGATATATTGTGTTTATCCCTTTTGCATAACAATTATATCTTGACTTGATATAGGGCTTTGGTGTTAAAACAGGGTGCATGTCACCCTAGTGCCTGAAGCAGGACTGGGGCTTAAGCCCTGTTACAGTGTAGGGCTTTTGGTGTTTTTCCTAATGTACGATTGCTGCGAAAGGAGATGAAGTTTTTCCCATGTACCAATAGAAGCTCTGAAAATTTCAAAGTTATCCTGTGTGTATTGTCAGGATCCTTACTTCTCTGTTTCATCTTTCTTCACATGTTTTGCTCTTACTTTCTGCCCCAGGCCTGTCTTTAGCCTTAAGTTTGTTTCACAGAGTGGACTCCATCCCTGATGCCACAGGCAGGTTCTCTGCTCTGGGAGCTCATGGAGCCAGGAGATGGGGCAGCTGTGAGCAGAGACATCTGTGGGTGGATGGACGAGCTGCCATGAGCCAAACCCTGGTGGCATTTAAGACTGATGCCACAAAAGCTGCTGGGGCTTCTGGTGCAGCTAAAAGGGAACCATCTTACGTGTTCAATGGCGACTCCCCTTCCTGGACCTCTTGGTGGGCAGCTTGCAGGAGCGGAGGGCCGGGGTGTCCCTGATGGGCTGTCCCCGGTACTGGGCTGGCGTGGAGCAGGTGTCCTCAGCACGGGTGCGGTTGCCTTTCAGCCACCTGTGACACACAGGGAGAAAGGAAGAGAGGAGCTTGAAAAAGGGACAAACCCTGAACATCAGAGGGAACTGCGGGGAGAAAGCTGCCGAGTGTGACAGCAGTGTCCTGGCACAGCTCGGGGGGCCCGAGGAGAGCCCAGGGAGCGTGGGGTGTGCCATACTTGCGCAGAGGTGCCAGCTGGCAGTTGCAGTGCCAGGGGTTTCTGGAGATGGTCAGCGTCTCCATTTTGTCCAAAGGGAAGTTCCGGGGCAGCTGGGTGAGCCGGTTGTTCTCCAGGTGGGCGGTTTTCAGCACGGTCACACCAGCAAACGCGTTGTCTGCAAACTGAAGCATAAAGGTTTCTGGTGAGGAATGTGGAGTTGGGGAATGGGGACTCCAAACCTGAGGGCCTCTCTTCCAGACTTTGAGTGTCATAAGAACAAGGCACTGGGGCATGTTGCCTAGAGAAGTTGTGAGTGTGCCATCCCTGGAAAGTCTTCAAGGCTAAGTTGGACAGGGCTTGGAGCAACCTGGCGTCCTTGCCCATGTCAGGGGGCTTTGGAAAGGGATGATCTTTAATGCTCCTGCCAACCCAGACTATTCTATCATTCTATGAAGCATGGGGAGAGCAAGAGAAGAAGCTATGAACAGGAAGCTGGCTTGCTAGAAGCTCTGTACCCTTGAGAGGCAGCAGGCTGGCAGGCTCATGGGTGATGGAGTCTCCTACAAGGAGACCTAAGTCCCAGATCCATGTGGGATTGTCTTTGCAGCCACATCCCTAAATCAATTGAAGTCTGGCAACCCTTTTTATTTTTGAGCCATACTTCTCCATTCTAAATGAAGATATTTTCTAGTATATTCCTTTTTAAGGCTGGAAATCCTCCCAAGGCTTGTTGCCTTGCCTATCCTGCAGTGACTGAAGGAGGGAGTGTTTGGGCCTATGAAGAGGCTGTAGACTTTGGCAGTGCCTGGTGGCTGAGTGGAAAGTTACACTTGGCATCTGAGCAATGTAGAAATACAGACAGGTTTCCAGCACCTCAGCCTCTTCAATTTTTTTCTCATTTCCAGTGGGATTTTTTGCAAGGGATGCTGTAAAATTCATGTTTTCTTGGTTGACAGGGAGGCTTTTAGGTAGAGCCTCCCTTAAGAAAGCTGCCAAAAAGCAGGAGAGGTTGTAGACCTGACTCTGAAGCCCTCTCCTCTCTTCCCTGAGGCCTCATCCCTGACATTTTTTATGGTAACTCAAGTTGGAAAACTGTTGAAAGCAAACCCCTCAACAGGGACTTCCATGGCAGTGACGGATTGGAGAGGGGCTCCCTGACAAGGCACAAAGCTCTTCTTGGCTATGACAAACCATTTCTCCCCCCTCTCAAAGTGGGGGGAAAGCTTTCTCCAAAGGTCGGAGAGGACATTCACTAGGTCTTCCCAAAGCATCCCAGCCCCAGGACCTGTGCTCCCATTTCTGAGAAGAGCCTTGCACTTCTCATGGACCATCAGGGCATGTTCATGCTCTCTAAGCTGAAAAGCTTGACGGAGGAAATGCACTATTTTAAGCCGTGAACTTTCATCATCTTCCAAATTAAGCATTGCTGGATGGGATTAGAGCTTAGCTAGGAGACTCCCAGATCCCTGTAGCTGTTGGACAGTCAGCATTGCTGGCCTTCTCCTTCCAAGACTGAGCTGACCTCGGAAGGCTGGACTGTGCTGATGGTGGAGCTGCTCTGAGGGATGCTGGCATGCCGTGCAGAGGGGCGGGAGGGTTGGACAGTGGTGTTACTGTCTCAGCTGCTCATTCCTCTCCCAGCCCCATGAGAAGAGTTCACATCTGCTGCTAACAGCTGCCGAGCTGCCTGCCAGAGCATGTCTTTGGGAAGAAAAGGGTGGTTTTTATCCCTTATTTAAATGAAGGATTATTGCTGTTATTTTACACTGAATATGTAGACAGGGCTGCCTGTCTCATGTTGAGGTACAAGGAGGGTCCTGGCCTGTGCAACACAGCCCTGTGGGGTCTGGTGTGGCTCTGTGATGCTGGAGGGGAATGGGAGCTCCGTGCTGGAGCCTGAGGGCTGCCCTTCCTTTTGCTCAAATGTAATTTAGGCTGGGGTAGAATTGCATGGGTTTACACTTGATCAGCTCAAAAATTCTTGCAGCCATACAGGGAAGAGCTAAGGACGGCATGTTTGTGAGGAAGAAAGAGCGGCAGTCAAGATGCTGGCAGCACTTAGAGCATTTGGTGGTGATTTCCTGGATCATGCAGCCTCTGTGATTAGATGTCTCCTCAGCAGTGCAAAGTTCACACGTGGGCTGTTTGGATATGAGGCCGTTGAGGATTTGAAGGGAAAATGCTGAGCTGGAAGCTTTGTATTTGCAAGCCCTAAAGCTGCAGAAGCCACCCCTGTTAATGCTAATCCCATAAACTGATGTCCTGTTGGGCTGCTGGGGAGGAAAGGAGGCACTGGCTGCACAAGAGCCTTTTAAGTTCCTGTCCACAGGTGGTCACTGTAAAAAAAATAAAAGTCCTTTTTGCTGGCTAGAATTGTTAACCATTGCTTCTTGGCCAAACCAAGGATGCTTGTTTCCCTGGAACACCCCAGAGTCTAATTTCTTCAACATGTAACTTAGAGCTCTGGTTATCTTTAGCTGATACAACATTATGCTGCAATATTTGACTAAAAGTGCCTTAGAACCGAGTCTAGAGAAGTTGGCTGTCACAGCCCATCTAAGGTCTTGCCTAGTAAGGTCAATAGATCATTTTCAAATGTTAAGTCTGCTCAGTCCCATACTGGAGAGGGTAATGCTCAGTGTGGACAAGGGCTTAAATACCGAAGTATTACTGAACTGGTTTAGTTGGTGTTGTTCTGCACCTGGATGAGCTGTAATTCCAGTTTTTGAGCTTTTTGGGATGCTATATGCCTTTGGAAAACTCTGGTTTGATGCATTTCTTGTAGCTTTCATGTGATCTGCTCATCCCTATGAGACTGAGTTGTGAAGAAATTATCTTTTACATCACATCTTCCTGCATGTGGTGGGTGTTGCTTTGCCATGCAGTCCCAGCCTGCCCCACCTGGATGCTCTTTGGGCTTCCTGGCAAAGTATCATCCCAGGGAGAACTGTTCTGTTCTGCCTGCAGCACCCTCCTTTTCCAGCCATGGGGGATTCATCCAGGACATCAGGCTGCAGCAGGATGCTATGCCGGGTTCTGCAGCACTGCCTGGCTTTTCAAAGGTCCTAACACAAGTGATTCCCTGAGTGTGATGCTCCTGCCTGTGGATCCTGCTTTCTCACAGGAAAAGGACGGGGTTGTTTTGCCCTTCAGGATACCTGAATGTCCCTCCTCCCCTCCAGTGGGAACAGGGCTCCTTTGTAAGATGCTGCAAGAGTTCCTTTTGAGAGAGCATCAATAAACAAACCTTTCTTTGTAATGTGTCAGGTTGAGAGGCAGCGGGGAGGTGGAGGTTTGTACCCCTACCTGTCTGCAAGGCAGGGGCAAGAAACCAGGACTATTCACAGCCTCTCCCGACCTACAGCAGGTACTTGGGCTGAGCAAAGGAGGTAGAGCAGTTCAGCTCTGCAAGGTGGAAGTGGCCTCCACTACGAGGGACATGCTCACCTCTCATCCCTCACCTTGCTGCTGGGAGTATGGAAGGTTCCTAATTGTGCTGGAGCATCCCAGATACCTTTCTCAGTGTCTGGTGTCAGCTCCAGCTTGGGAGGGAATGCACTGCCTTGCATCCATCCAGAGAGCTTAATCAACTCCAGATAATTTGGTTTTGCATAAATAACTCACCAGAGGGGTGGAGTGCTCTCTCTCATCCCTCACATCACCCAGCCATGTCCAGGTGTTTTCAGTGCCTTGCTGCCTGCAGAACCTGCAGACCTGCATCTCCCCTCTCCTCTGCAAGGGAGGGACAGCAAACCAAGGGCTTTGTAAAGGGGAAGAAAACCAAGCCCCATTTTTCTGATCTGGAGCAAGTGGAAAGAGAAAGGACTCACCTTCTTCAATTTCATGTTGTCCAGGTGGAGTGTCTGCAGGTATCGCCCGAAGGACTGGAAGGCGTTATCAGGGATGACCTCAATTGGGTTATGAGAAAGTTTCAGCTCCTCCAGCACTCTCAGTTTACTCATTGCATTCACAGGGTAGCTGCTCAGCTGGTTTTTGTCCAGGTGGAGAACAGCAAGGTTTTCTACATCCTCCATGGCCCCAGGTAGGAGGTTGGTGAGGGAGTTGTCAGAGAGGAAGAGCCAGCGCAGATCTTTAGCCCCATTGAAGACCCCAGGTTTCAGCTCCCGGATTTTATTGCTGCCCAAGTGCAGGATGAAGAGGTTGACAAGCGGGGAGAGGAGCCCCTTGGATAGGTCTGGGATCTTGTTCTTGTCGAGGTACAGGTAGGTGAGATCAGAGAGATCATCGAAGGCTCCTGGCTTTATGACACTGATCTGATTGTCGGTGAGATAGAGGTAGACCAGGCTCTTGAGCCCCCGGAAGGCTCCAGTGGAGATCTCCTTGATCCGTGAGCTCTGGAGGTGCAGGGACACCAGCTTTTTCATGTCACGGAAGCCGTTGGTCGGCAGGATGGGGAAGTTGTTTCTCTGCAGGTTGAGAAGCCTTGTCTGCTCAGGCACTTTGGGGATCTTCTTCAGCCCCACGTTGTCACAGATGACGTGCTGCAGGTCTCCACCGTGGCAGTGACAACTGGAGGGACATGCCTGCATGGTGGAGACAAGACATGCCAGCAGGCTGAGGACACCAAGGAGGAAGCCTGACCCATTCATGGTCAGATCTGGAATTAAGCGTGGTGGGAAGAGAAGCAAGAGGAGGAGAGTGATGGGTGGGAGAGAGAGAGAGAGAGAAACTGGGTTTGCAGCATACTGAACACAGCCCTATTTATAATGTTATTAAAAAGCAAAATCCCTTCCCACAAACCACAGGCAGCAGCCAGTTGGAAACAACTGGCTTTGGGAACTGACTGTGAGCTTAACCCCTTGGCACCAGGCAGAGGAATGTCCACGGCCCTGCCTGGCCCTGCTGCTGAGTGATGTGCAGAGGTAGTTTTCGTCTCTGGAGGAAAATGGGAGGCAAATACTCAGGAAGAACCAATGCAGACCTACCCTGTGGAGAGCCTCCCTAGTCTCTGCTGAGCTGAGCAGGGCCCAGATTCATCTGCAGTGGGGAAACAGCCTGTTTTGGTTGAACAGCATAGCAGGGAGCACTGCCACCTCCTGCTGGAGCTTCCAGCAGGCTCCAGGGTTCTATTTAGCTTCAGACTGTTTGGGGAGAAGCACTTGGTCCTGCTCTCACAGAGGAAGGTTGCTGGTGGGGGGTGGGGTGCCTTTTTCCACTGACTCAAGAGGAGTTTGCCCAGCCAGGGTTTGGAGACATAGGGGGTCATGCCAAAGGACAACAGCGCTGAAGCTGCTCTTGCAATGCAAAGTTTTGGTTGAACACTTCCAGATCTAGGCTGCATTGAAGAGCTGGCCAAGAAAGGCTGTGCAAAGATAGTCTTAATTTCTAATGTGTCTTTTCTTATGAACAGTTGAGGATAACATGGACATGGTCAGGACACCTGGTGCTTTCCAGCAAGGGATGGGGCAGCATCCGAGCCTGCAGGGAAGTGGTGGGACATAGGCTGGTGGATATGGAATGCCAAGCAGTGGTGTAGAGGTAGGTGGCAATACCTGTCAAGGCAGAGCTGTGGAAAGGGAAAAGCATTGGCATTGGTAAAGGGATGGAGAGGTAGCAAAGCAAAAAAATCCCTGCTGGAGCTGGGCGTGGCATCAGCCTTGGCTCCTGTCTTAGGGTAGTGGTGGCAAAGGTGACCACAAGGGAGGTCCCCTGCTCTCCCAATAAAGAAGGCTAAAGCAAAGCAGTTAAAAGCCCCAGTGCCTGCTTCTGTGAGTGTGAAGAGAGAGATCCAGGGGTTGTGGGGTGGGGTTTGGAACTGGAACATTTTGAACTGATTTCCAGCCAGTTCCTGGCTGCAGCAAACAGCTGAGAGCTGAGCACATAACTGTGAGCTTGTTGAGATTTCTGCTCCTGAGGCTGGCTGCGGAGCCCCAGCGGAGCCTGTGCAGAGGCGAGACAGGCTCAAGAAAGGGAGGAAATCCAAGGGCTGACTTAGGACACAGACTGGCTTATTCACTGAGATTTCTGGGTTTTTCCATTGTTGCAGTGAGGAATCAGCTGGCGCTGCCAAGCGTGCTCCGGACCGTGTTATGCAAACGGCCTGGCAGCTCTGCTCTGGTCTGCAGCTGTCAGTCTGAGCAGTGTTTGCACTGCAGGACTAATTTGGGGGAGAAAATAGGCTTCTGGGGTGAGAATGTGGTTCTGGTGACCCTGTGGTGGAACGATGATGTAATGCGGGGCGCTGGTGCAAACCAGGCCATGTCAGGCTTTCAGTGTTTGTCAGTCCTGAGGTGTGATGCCCTGGCATGGAGCAGCTCACCTCAGCACCAAGAGCTTCTCACCTCTGGAGAGATGCTCTGACATTGAGACCTCCAGGCTCCTGCTGGAGGGACCTCATGGTTACTGCAGGATTTAAAACTCTTTGATCAAAACAATGGTATCTTTTGGCTTATGCCTGGTTCAGTAGGCAGCACAATGGTCTTGCACATGCTTTTCTCTCTGGAGAAGCTCTTTGAGTGCCTTGGTCAGGACCTTTGAGACGGAGAAACAGGAGATAGACAGAAGCTTCTGTGTTTTCCTTCTTTGCCTCTTCAATTTGCTGTTCCATGATTCTCAGAGTGCCTCTGAGTGTGCACTGCTCATAAAGCTCAGGTAGGGAGCTGCGTGAATGATTGGAAAAGAAAAAAAAATCAGCTTTAAAGCATCATCTTCTATCTACTAATTGATTTTATTTTTCTCTTGGAGCAGGTTCAACCACTTCAATTTTCACTGTAATCATTTGATGAACAATGCCTGCAGTTATGTTATTCTGTGCAAGAGCAACTGGTGGGTGATATTTAAAACCCTGCCTGTTGCTGCTGGGCAGGAGGGGGAATCTGAATCTGGGGACTGAATCTGTGCTCCTTCCCTGAAAGTCTGATACTTGGATTTCCCATCCCCTTGCAAAAAAAGTCATCTAACAGCTTATTGCTTCTGCAGAGATTTTGGCCAGTGTGGGTCAGGTTGGAGCAAAAAGCTGGTGAGGGCCTTGCAAACCCCATCCATCCATCCATCCATCCATCCATCCATCCATCCATCCATCCATCTATCCTTACCCATGTGTATTTCTGGAATTAGACCCTTTTCAAAGGTTAAACTGCTCAAACATCAAACCTCCTTCTCTTTCTTCCTCTCAGGATAAAATTCCCTTTCTTCCACTCTTTATGTTTGCTGGCTGAGACTGCAGATCTGGGGGGACAGGGACACTCGTTCCCTGCAGGGATGTGTGTGCTGTGGCTGTGGACACCAGTGAGACCTGTAGCTTCCTTGTGAAAATGCTGGGACGTAGCTGCCACGATGCTGGTGTGAGGTGGGAAGCTGTCCCTGCTTCCAGGACTGCCACCAGTCCTGAGCCTGAAGTAGAGTTCAGGTGGACGCCGGGTTATTATTGGTGCCACAGTGGAGTGGCAAGAGGGAAAAGGTGTCTGCTCCTCAGCTCCATTTCTCCAGACACAAATGGTGAATAAAAAGAATTTCTTTCCCTTGGTGTTTTTTTGGTTTCCATGCAGTCCCAGCATGGAAGCACATTCCTGTGGTGGGAGCTGTTTGGCATCTGCCGCAGCTGGCACCTCTCCCCTGGCTCCTGGCTGTTTGTGTTTTGAGCTGCTCCCTGGACGGCTCTGCTCTTCCCACACCAGGTTTTGCAGCCCTCAACTGGCTAGCAAATGTCCAGCCGTCCTCAAAAGCCTGCCTGGGTCCCACTCGTGGGTGGTTTGCAGTCTGCAGGTGACAATGGAGCAGTGTCGGTGTCCCTGTGCTGCGGTCACAGGGAGCTGGGTCCTGGCCAGCTCCCACCTCACACATCCCCTGGGACCAGCACTGCAAGGACATTGCAGAAGAGGCAGGATTATCCCACCACCCTCTCTTTCTTAATTGATTAACAGTTCTGCAAACATTCCTGGTGATTTGCAGATGCTGGACTTCCCTCCTCTCCTTCTTGCAGGCATTGTGGGCTAAGCAAATAAATACAGTTTTTGAAGCAGTATAAATGTAGATTTGGGGTGTTTCTTTGATGCTGCAGGTCTGAACTTGTTTGGTACAATATTGGAGGTGGCCTTTTCCATGTTTAATCTTTATTTTTGGAAGTATGAACAATTCTGCATATCAAGACAGCTCCATACTTAAAATTGTCCATTGCTCTTCTAAGTCTGACTCTGTAGCTTTTAGGGGCTCCAGATGTGGTTTCCTGACAGTGCAGGCTTGCAATCACCTCCTTGGAGTGGCACCAGTGTAGCTGGACTTGGGGTGAAGCCCTCCTTTTTTTGGCTGAAGATGAGGACTCAGTGCCCCAGCTCTTGTGGAGCTGAGCCCCTGGCACTGGGTTGGGAGCAGGGTGGGAGAAGGTGCAAGTTCTGCAGTGTCCCATGGATTTGTCCCAAGGGCAGAGTACACTCCAGGCAGTGTTCAAGGAGCAGGATGGGCAAAGAGGAGTCCCTGGGGCTTTCCTGGGTTCCCCTCTCCTCCAGGCAGCACCTGTCCCAGCAGTAGCATCCAGAGCTCTGAGTTTAGACCTGAATTGCCATTTTTATTTTAAATTCTTGAGGAGTTCCCATCACTGCGATGTGGGGGCTACTTGTTGAGCTGGAGGAGGTGATGGTGGGTCCACCTCCTTCCTTCTGATGGTTTTCTTCCACTGTAGCATGGCCTCCACCCATTGATCTGTTGCCAGTTTGGCTCCCCATTGATGTCCACCCACCCTTCCCTTCTTCTCATTCCAGCAGCTGCTGGATGAGGCTCTTGGCCTCTCCTGTGAAGCTCACCCAGCCCTTACAGCCTCTCCCAGCCCTGCCGTGTCCACCCTGTGAAGCACCAGATGTTCCCTAGCATCCCACTGCTCTGGCCAGGGCTCTTGTCCTGGTTTGCAGAGCCTTCTTCTTTTGTGGAGCACCACTGATCTCTGCAAGACTTCTGACAGTTCCAAATGCTCCCCAGCCATTAGTCCCCTCTGTTCTCAGAATGGAAAATGGCCTCCATGTGGTGACAACATCTCTGCTTGTCCTTGGCCTCTCCATCCCACCCCACCTTGTTTTGGGGGAGGACCTGATGAGTAGGTGGTTTCTGTAGCTGTGGAAATGGGCTGTGAGAACATTTAAAATGCCTCACGGAAGCAACAAGATTCTGGACTTCCAGCCGTGTGTTTGTGGGAGCTGAGCTCTCCACATCCATGGGGATGTTACCTTTGCCCCTAGATTTTTCCTGTTCGCTTCTCCAATAGCTTTGAGCATCCCGATACCCCCAAACTGGTGGTTTTCTACCTTCACGCAACACTTTATACATTTCCTCTCGCTTTTTCCTTTTGATTTCATTTTTCCCAAATGCATTGGCACCAGCCCTAGGCACAGCAAAGACCTTTTATCACACTGTGGATACACCAGTAACTGCCCATGTCTTTGCTGGCTGCCACTGGGCAGGAAGGGGGAAACACTTCCAAGACTCAAGGCTTCTGCTTGGCCTGGAGAGAAGAGAGGCAGCTTTAACTCCAGACCACGAGGAGCAGCGTGTCCTCACCGGGCAATAACAGGAGATTCATTCCCAGTGCAGTCTCAGCCTGGGCACACTGGGTTGTCCTTTTGATCTCCTCCTGAGGCAAAGCCATTCCGTGCCACAGCACAAAGAAGGTGCTTTGGGCACCTAATATTTTTGGGATCTGTTTTAAGCCCCATCCAAACTGGGGCTGTTTGGCGGCTCTCTTGGTGGGGAGAGATGTCAACAGAGTGGCCACCCTTGGAGATTTGTCCTGCAAGACCTGTTTGTTTGTGTCCTGATGTTTTTGACACAAAGATGGTACTGTTGCTGGGGAAGGAAATGAGATCTCAGTGTGACATAGGCTGGATGTGATCAGAAGTTTTGGGATTTTTTCAGCAGCAAAGTTGACCTGAAGATTCAGGAATATTCCAATACAATTTGGGAAAGTGGGATTTATCCAAAGCAAGGAGACGGATGTCCCCAGGGGACAGAAAAGTTTAGGGTGATCCTGGCAGTGAGCAGCTGTGTGAGGGAAGGTTGTTGCTCAGTTGAGAATGATTTGGAGCTGGCTGTGATGGGAAGGGCTGGGGTTCACTCTGGTGGAGATATCCAAGACAGACGCACTCAGCACAGGTTTAGGGATAATTAGATCCATCCAGCATGTTACACTGAGAGGGGTTTAAAGGGCCTGTTAGAGGTCCCTGAGCACATCTCTTGGGTTGCCAGTCTGCTTTCTGTTGTTCATTATGCCCTCTTTGAAGTCTGAAAATCCCTATTATTTCATGGTCAATTTGCTGCTTTTTTTCTGAGGCCAATATTGTCTCCAGCAAAGCTCAATTTCTGTAGGCTTTAGTTTGGCAGTACAAGCCCTGCCATCATCATCCTCCAGCGTGGCACAACCACAGGGTGGTGACGAGGAGTAGGAAGATCCTCCCTGAGCAGTGCTCAGGTCCAGGGCAGGGTGTCCTCCAAGGAACTCATGCTCTCCTGCAGTCCTGACCTTCTGCTCCAGTCCCACCCAGTATAACCCACTTGGGGTCCTGGTGGTACAAATCCCAGCCTTTTCATTACAGCCTTTCAGCAGCAGTTGAATGTGGAGGGCACTGGGTGTTTTTATTGCTGTTGAATGCAGGGCAAAACCAAGGAGAGCAGAGGGCTGATGTGGCTTGTTCCAAGTTATGCAGTAAATAAGCAGCACAGTTGGGAAAAACCCAGGGTCCTCAGAGTCCTCACTGTCCCCACCAGATCAGCCTGCCTCCCAAATGTTTACTAAAGAGACTGGAGTCTGATTGTTTTTACTTTATTTTTAATTTTTAGATGCTTCCCTCGTCAGGCTGTTTTGCCTGTTCCACAGTGACCAGTATTTGAACAGCACTAGCAGGAAATGTTTGGGAAATGTGCTTTAAAAAACACAGTTCTGCTAAGATGTTCTTTTTATTCCGGGTTTATACAGAGGCTTGGGATTCACAAAGAATGACTCTCTTGTTGGTAGGAGCAAGTTAGGCAGCAGGTTTTTTTTGAGCTGTCCTTGTCATCACTGAGGGCAGGGCTGATCTGGGTGTTGGGGGGTCACTTATGGTCCTACAGTGAAAAAAGGCTTTGCAGTCAATTATATTTTGTATTATTGTAGTTCCTCTCGAAGCCAAGGGTCCAAGCTGGAATCTTTGCCTCTGGAAAGCTCTGCTTTGACACCAGATACAGCTCCAGTGGAAATTATGGAGCTGATGGTGAAATTATTGGGTGAGGTTTTCTGGACTGAATTACACCAGATGACAAGGCTGAATGATGTTAAGTGTCCCTTTGGGTCATGAAGCTAGGAATCTTCATGGATATCTCCAAGTTTAAATTGGTGTGTGGGGTTTCATGGAAGTGTTGTTTTGTCTCCTTCTGACAATGGAGATGTTCGATGGTCCACGTGTCAGATAAGGGCTGGGAAGGACAGCAGTGCTGGCACAAGGGTTTGCTCCATTTCCTGCCTCCATCCCAGGAATAAAGCTGGGGAAAACCATCCTAAGAGGGACATAACATCTTGGAAAGATCTGGAGCAACATCTGGTATCCAGCTATTGAGTGATGTGCTGGTGCAGGCAGGGGAAGGCAGGGATTGGGAAGCAGATGAGAGGCTGGAGGTTCAGACCTGTGTTGTCAGCTGGACCAGCTGGGAAACCCATTCCTGAGGGTGAGGGTGTTTATAGGCACAAGCCACCGGTCAAGGCAACAATAGCTGGTGTTTGGGGTACAGGGCACAGTGCCAGGCATCTGGAGGAGCCTGGTGAGCCATGGCACTCACAGCATCATCCTGCCAGGGATGCTCCTGCATCCAATTAAACTGCTGGAGTGACCCAGAGAGGCAGCAAGGATTGACTCAGGGCTTGGCTGGGATCCTGGGACCAACACTACAATTCATCCGGCAGAGCAAAACAAAAAAACAAAGGCACTGGGATTTTTAGTAAGTGTTTAAGGATTTGGGACTGGTCGGTCATTTGATCCAGCCACAGGACTTGTATTAGTGGGTGGGAGAGGAATCCAGTCTGAGCATGAGATGCTGTGGGTTTGCACCCAGCTGGGAAGTTGTCCTTGTGTCTGGGAGCAGAAGCCTATTCACAGTTGCTCCTTGGGGGCTGCCAGGCTCCAAGCAGAGCAGTTTGCACCAGATGGTCCCTGCAGCATCCTGGAGAAGTTCTCCTCCAGATTCCTGGATAAAAGCAGGCTCCAGCCTGGATTCACGCTGACCCTAGTGCAGTCAACAAGAGCATCAGCCGTTGTGACAGACTGTGCCCAACATGAGATCCTGCAGCAGCTCCAAGCAGTGGAAAGTGCCAAGTGCTCCAGTGTTATTACACACTGTTGAACACTATACCAGTGTTGTGTTCAGCTCATTCAGGATATTTTCATCCTTGTTCAACATGCTTCATCATAGTCCTTTGCAAAGGCCCACATTAATTTGGGGCACAGTGCCTGGAGCTGGGTGAGCACCATGCCCAAGCAACGACCATGTGGGCACACTTAGGCATTTACTCTGAAGGAACTGACCAGATCTGGGTGCCAGGGCAGTTTGGTGGGTGAGAATTGTTCACGTGTCAGTCTGGAGAACTGGAGGAGAAATGAGGAAATACTTCTGACATCAGCCCTTTCACAGCCATGCTCTCCCAGAAATGCAGCCCCAAGTGACATTCCTGGGGTGATATTACTCTGAGTGGGTCAGAGACACCAGGGCAGTGCTCCAGCAGCTCCCACTGCTGAAATGCAGCTCCCAGGAGCTGGAGATGTAGCAGCAATCCCAGTGATGGTGCTGTTGGTGCAGCTCAGAGCTGCCCAGGGGACCTCCTGTGCAGCTCTTGCCACCTCCGCCTGACCACTGAGCTGGGCATAAAGCACTGGAATTTTCCTCTGAGGAGAAGTGACCTTCAGCTGAGGTGGCTCAGAGCCTGCCATCGGGATTAGCTGTGAGGGAGGTTTAGCAGCAAGAAGCTTTTGTCCCGCTGTGAGGCTTTGGGTCTGTAAGGGCAGCTGTGCCAAGTGTTGAGCAGCCTCGTGATGCCCTTACAAGGGTTACAGGGGCTGATGTCTGCACAAAAGGATCTGCAGCAAGCAGCCCTGCTGCAGGACACACTGTCTCCCACAGAAGTCTGCTGCTGGCTCCAACGTGATGTCCTATGTTGCCTGAGCTGTTAGAGATGCAAGGTGAACTCAGCACCTTGGCTGCAAGGGCACCAAGGCAAAGTCAGTTTCTGGCAGAGATAGTGTGGAGTCAACAGGACAGGGATTGGAGAAGCAAGGGTTGAAAAAGAGGATGGCAAACACTGAAGTCCTCCAAGAATAGCAGTTAGGGTGTTAAAAGTACATGACACCCCAAGTGTTGTGGGTGATGGGGTCTGGAGCACTGTGAGGGAGGTGAAGAAGGCCATGGTAGGCAGGTGCAGTGATGCTTTAGCTCCTGTTTCTCCAAGACTCTGGCAGAAGTGTCTGGAGGGTCCCATCCACAGCCAGCAGAGCAGGGCCTCCTGAGTGGCTTGGGAGAACTTCCTCCTCCTCCCACCCCACTGTCCCCTGCAGTCATGACCAGCCTTGTCTTTCCTGTGCCTGAAGCTGTGTGGTCCCCTTTCTCCTTGAGACACATTTCCTCTCCTGTGTTTGCAGGTTGCCTATGGGACCACAGAAAACAGCCCTGTCACCTTCATGGGGTTCCCCAATGACAGCATTGATCGGAAAACTGAGACAGTGGGATACATCTTTCCCCACACAGAGGTGACCATGACCTTCCCCACGTGCTTCAGGTGCTCTGCCAGCAGCAGACCTCACTCCATCCTCCCTGTCTTGGTGCTGGTGTCTAATTAATCCCTTCTTCTCTTCCAGGCAAAAATTGAGGATCCAGAAACAGGGCAGTCTGTGCCTCTGAACACTCCTGGAGAGATCCAGATCCGTGGCTACTGCGTCATGCTGGGCTACTGGAATGACCCTGCCAAGACAAGTGAAGTGATCACTGCTGAGAGGTGGTACAAGACAGGGTGAGTCTGAGAACAGCCCCACTTCTCCCAGACGGTCCCCCAGGGTGACAGTGGATAGGGATGCATGGGTGTGTACAGGAGTGTTTGGCTGGGATTTCCAAAGTAGAGAAAACTATCCCAGTTTATCCCTCTGATCTGTCTGTGACACTCAGAACTGCTTTTAGCACAAAGCCCTTGATGCTGAGTGTCCCTGGAGAGGGGGATTGTCACTGGCCACTTGTGGATGGAAGGATTGCGGGGGGTACAGGGCAGGGGCAGGAATTACCACCCCCCTCTAAGCCCTGGTGCTTGTGTAGGTGCTGCCAATTTCTGTAACAGGAGTTCTTTGATCTCTTCCATGTGTTCAGGTGGCATCATTATCCTCTGATACCACCCTGGCTGGGTGGAAGCATCAGCCGTTCTTCCACCCAGCTGGGACAGGACTAGTAGGGTGTTGTCATTGCAGGGACCTCGGGAGCCTGGATGAGCATGGCTACTGCAAAATTATAGGGCGTTGCAAGGACATGATTATTCGGGGAGGAGAGAACATCTATCCAGCAGAACTTGAGCAGTTCCTCCACACCCATCCCAAGGTTGAGGAGGTCCAGGTGAATGGGAGGAGGTGGCGTGAGTGAGCAGCTGTTTTTGGGAATCCTGTACATAAAGGGGATTCCTGCTTGGTTGCTTCTGGGATTGCTGCTGGGTACTTGGTTGTCTTTCCCTGTTTTCAGCATCAAATTCCATGTAACATTGGTTGGCAAGGAGGAGGGAGAGGCTTATGGGAGGGAAAAGGCAGGCAGAGCTCCTAGCATGGGGTGTATGGATTGGGGCAATCCCCCTGTGTTTCAGCTGCACATCTGCAAAGTGCATGTCATTCTTCGGTTTTAAACTGCCTGTCCACTTTCATAGCTCCCTCTGAAATTCTTACTCAGATAGCAGTCTGGAAGGACAGTTTTTACTGCTAATTGCTCAACTCTGACATCCAGGAACACTCCTCCAACAAGTCCCCAGAGATGAGAAGTGAGACTTTGTTTCACTCCTTCACAAGATTTCCAGGACTGAGCAGCTGCTCCCCGTCTGCTGGGACTGTTCTCCTCCAGGTTTTGTGCCAGACAAGTTTCCCCATAAATAACCTGGTTATTTAGTCAGAGTTCTTCCTGTGCCAGGCGAGCATCTCCCCTTGGAACAGCCCCAGTGCAGATGGGTTGCAAACCAGCCTTGTTTATGTGGTTTCTAGGGCTTTATGTCACTGCTCTGGACTCAAAAGGATCAACGTGTCTCTAGCAGTTTGAGATACTGGTTCAAGGAGGGGAATGACAGTAGGATTCTTGTGGAATAGTGGGAGCAAACTTTGGAGAGAGCTCAGGCTTGGGAAGCCCATTTCCTGGTATCACAGGCAGTGGCCCACTAAGATCTGTGATTATACGGGTATCAAATAATTCAACCTCATCCCTCCTCTGCCATTCCATCTGGAGATCCCAAAGCACTCGTGGCAGCCTACCAAGTCTCCTTGTTATTTGTGAAACCTCTTGCCCCATTTTTTGGAAGCAGAGGGAGGACAGGTCCATGTTGCATCCACAATGCTCCAGCACCCTATGGTATGGGGTGAGGGAACACGCCATGGGCCAGCACACAGACCCCGTGGGAGGCCAGGGACATCCCCAAGGGTCACACTGTCCATCTGTCCCAATCAGGTGGTCGGTGTGAAGGATTCGAGGATGGGAGAAGAGATCTGTGCCTGCATCCGACTGCGGGCTGGGCAGGACTGCACTGAGGAAGAGATTAAAGCTTTCTGCAAAGGGAAGGTGGGTTCCCAGTCCTCACTTTCCCTCCAGACCAGTACACCCCAGTGGCTGCTGGGGACTCGTGGATGAAAGCCCGTGAATTTAGAGCACTGGGGGACCCAACCCTGACAGTGCCAGGCTGTTCCTTTCAGGCTGTGTAGCCCTTGTTTGTCTCTTCCCAGATCTCACATTTCAAGATCCCACGTTATGTTGCGTTTGTGAGCCAGTATCCACTCACT
The DNA here is from genome assembly GCF_029207755.1 of Chamaea fasciata. NCBI lineage: Eukaryota > Metazoa > Chordata > Aves > Passeriformes > Sylviidae > Chamaea > Chamaea fasciata. Next base: position 6,612,242 of record NW_027094104.1, on the reverse strand, counting down.
GTCTCAGGCAAGGTAAGAGTGGGCTGGGGCAGGGCAGGAACCCTAGCATTCTGTCCCAGCTCCTCTCTGACTCTCTCTCCCTCCTCTCTGCCCTCTATTCCAGATTCAGAAATACAAGTTGAGGGAGCAGATGGAGAAGCACCTGCAGCTCTGAGATTGGGAAGGCAGAGCAAAAACCAGGATAAATCAGCCCCATTTCAGTCAGCTCTGAGTCTGCTTTTCACCTGTGCCTTGGGCTAAGCAGTGGAGACTTTCCCTCCCTGACATCAGGCTGATGGGCACTTTTAGTCAATAAAACAGAGCGCCTTTTTTCCCAGCTGGGCTTGTTTCTTTGCCAACAGAAATACTGTGGTATGAGGAATGGATGCTTATTTCTGGAATTCCGTTCAGATACTGAAAGACCTTATGAAGGTTTAAAAATTTTGTGTGTCTCTGAGCAGTTTGGCTGCAGCCATTTCACAGGAGTTGAACCAGAATATAAAGTACCCACCAGATGCTGGTAGGTATTTTACTGACACTCTTAAGTCCAAATGCCCTGGCCTGGCTTCCCAGGATAGGTGATGCCGTTTCTCCTTGGATGTTGTGAGACCCTGGGTCATTTAAGAGAGACTGAACTTGAAATGAGGGGCAGGGGGTTCAGAGAATGAGACTTTGCATTAGGGCTCCCCAAAACTGGCTGGAAAAGCTCACTCTGTTCCCACACCTCCCCAAGGTGTTTCCCAAAAAAAACCACTTCTCCAAGATGGGCATGGCTTTGTTTATTTTGTTGTTTTGGACAAGACAGACAGTAAGGTTGTTGGAGAAATACCAAAATTTCTGTGCCATTGGCAGTGTGAAGCAAAGTGTACTGGGACAGCATTTTAAAAGAGTTATTTTGTACCTCCTAACTGATGCCTTAAGTTTTAGCTTTCATATTTTTCAGATTCTGTGCTGCCTAGGTGTGTAGCTCTGAGCTTCATATTAAGTGTCAGTAAGTTCTCTTCACAGGATAGGTAGACAAAAAAATCTCTTTCTAACTTGAGACCAAGGACAACCGTTACAAGCTTCAGGCCCAAAAGGTGTAAACAACGGAGAACTGAAGAGAGCAACAAGGAGAATGGAACTTCATAACCTGAAGCTATAATTGGACAATTAACCCCAATATGCAAATGGACCAAAACTTATAAAAGTGTGAGACGTCGTGACCGGTCATCCATTTTGTGGCCATTTTGGGTCCATCTTGGGTGTAGCCCTGGCCAGGCTCTTGTACTGCCCAAGGTGTGTCCTTGAAGGCCTTTTAATAAACGTTGACTTTATTCCTATAGCTCTGTCTAGTTGCTGTTCCAGGTCAGCCTTCTCAAGGCATCACAGCCATGAAACACTCCTGTGAGAAGAGGGACAGAAGAGCTCCTCTTTGCCAGCAGAAGTGTCTCACCCCAGCTGGAAAGCAGATAATGTTGCTGCCAACTCTGGCTGACCTCCCGCTGTCTCCCTCCTGCTTCCTTTCCGCGCAGAACTAAGGCTAGGCCCCCTCCATGCTGCAGCTTCCTCCAGTGGGTGGAGGGCAATGGTGCAAGAGGGAGAGAGGAGAAGCGTCAGTGAGATATCAATCCTTCATCTCACAGCTGGACTCTGAGCTCTACCCATGGACGCAGACAGCGGGGTCAAGTCCCCCTGTCCATGTCTGCTCTCTGAAAGAAGAAACATTGGATGGTTTGTGTCAGACTCCATCTGTACAATTTCTTTCCAGCAAGTTCCTCTCCTGTTCGCACACTGCTCATGGGGCTGGTTTTAGGACTGATCCTCCCACATTTCTCATGTCTTCTCCCTTCCCTGGTTACCTCTGTAGCCTTCTTCCCTAGGGAAGAACTGTTACCTGCATGACAGCAACTGTAGCCAGGGACCTTGAGGACACAGAGGGCCTCTGTGACTGATGTCTAGGGAAGGACTGTTTACCTTCTTTTGCTGCCCACAGCACTAACCCAGGTGCAGGACAGGTCTGCAGTGAGTGGAGCTTCTCCTCCCTTCCCTGATCAGTACCTCCACCCTTGGCATAACCCCTGCTCTGCCCACAGGTGCCCCACGTACTCACTGTAGATGGGGGGCAGTGGATAAGAAATGAAGGTGACACCAGCCCTGGCTGGTGAGGACAGACACACTGCTGGGAAAACCAGTGAGTCCTGGTCACAGCCAGCACAGGGGGCACAGTCCCTGCCACCCCACTCCTGTTCCTGTTCTGGGAGTGGGGCAGTACCATCTGTGGGTCTGAGCCCTGGCAGAGCCTGGTCTCAGGGAAGCTTTCCCTACCATCCCATGCCTTCCCTATAGCATATCCAGCCCTCACCAGCCAGGACACCTCGTGCAGTGCCCCATGCCCCTTCCCAGCCCCTGGGACGATGCATCCCTGGCTGTAAATACTCACGGAAGAGGAAAAGCTGGCCCTTATGGCTGGCAGTGCTGTCTCAGAATATGCAGTGCTCCAGGCTCACTCCATGGCTTCTGTCCTGCCTGTGACTGAGTCCCACTGTTACAGTCCTCGCTGCCTGCTCAGAAACTCGGTTATATCAGGGGTGAATTACGCTGAACTATGCGTTTCTGGCCTGGGAACGGGAACCTGCAGCCATAGCCTTTGTCATGGGCATTTCAGAGCTCCTCGTGACTATTAACAGAGACAACTACTAACACTGGGGTTCATCAGATGGGGGTTTGCACAACTCTGAGTGGGGACAGGCCACCTTCCTCCGCCAAAACACTGGAAAACCCTTCCCAGCCTCGAGGAGCAGCCGGGGAAGGATGTGGGGATAGGTCCCAAACCTGGTTCGGACCGTGCGTCAGGGGAGCACACTGGGGGAGGACACTGACCCTGGCATCCCCGGCACCGGGAGAGGACAATTACTCCTGTATTCCCGGCTCCGGGGTAGGACATTAACCTCAACGCGTCCATCGTGCACAGCCCCGTTAGGAGCGAAGGGCTTTGCCCCCGATCCCTCCCCCGGACGCCGCGCCCCGCCCCGGCCCCGCGCACGCCGGGGGCGGCCCGGGGCTCCATGGCGGCCGTGCGGGAGTGGCCGCGGAAGTTGGTGGCTGTCGCCGCGGCGCTGCCCGGCGGGGGCGGCCGGGGACGAGCCTCGGGAGCGGGTCCTGCCGTGGAACCGGCCCCGGAGCCGGTCCCGGAAACGGCCGCCCCCGCCACAGCCGCGCTCTACGTGCACGTGAGCAGGGACACGGGGGTGCCCCGGGGCTTGTGCGTGTGCGGGGGTGCACGGGAACTCACGGGTGTGCACACGTGAGGACACACGTGGGTCCTGGGGCTTGCACACCTTGAGGGGCACGGGGCTGGCACGGGTGGAGGGTGAAAGTGGGGCTCGCACACACGTGGGTGCATGTGGGACCCCGGAGTTTGCAGACGTTGGGGAGAGCCCAGCCTTGTACATGCCATGGGGCTAGGCAGAGCCGAGGGGTCCCCGAGCCGTGCACATGAAGGGTCACACCTGTGGGTCCTGTGCCCTGTGGGGCAGTGGGGTCCATGCACTGGGCTGGGGCTGTTCCCCCTCAAAATGGAGTGGCTGGGGCTGAGAGCATGGCCGTGCCCCACACGCCCCGTGCCCGCAGTGGCCCTACTGCCGCAAGCGCTGCTCCTACTGCAACTTCAACACGTACGTGGTGCCGGCGGTGGACGAGGCGGCCGTGCGCGCCTGCCTGGTGCGAGAGGCGCAGACCTTGCTCCGCCTCAGCCAGGTGCACAGGTGGGTGTACAGGGTGGGCTCATGGGGAGTGCTGGGCCCTTCCGTGCCCACCTGCAGCGTCCCACCCTCTGCCCTACAGCGTCACCTCTGTCTTTTTCGGCGGGGGCACCCCCAGCCTGGCCAGCCCCGGCACTGTTGCGGCAGTGTTGGAGGCTGTGGCGGGGGCTGCCCACCTTCCTGCTGGTGCCGAGGTCACGCTGGAGGCCAACCCCAGCTCCACCAGTACATCGCGCCTTGCCGGCTTCAGGGCGGCCGGGGTCAACCGCCTCTCCATCGGCGTGCAGGTGAGAGGGGCTCTCCCCGCCGCAGCCCGCACAGCCCCCGTGACCCCGTTGTCACCGCGCTCCCTCCGCAGTCGCTGGATGACGCCGAGCTGAGGATGCTGGGCCGGGAGCACACAGCGGCAGAGGCACGGGAGGCTGTGGAAGCGGCGCGGGGGCTCTTCCCTGGCCGAACCTCCATCGACCTCCTGTTTGGGCTGCCGAGACAGAGCCGCGATGCCTGGGCCCAGCGGCTGGAGGCAGCCCTGAGGCTCTGTGACAACCACATCTCCCTGTACCAGCTGACGCTGGAGCGGGGCACGGCGCTGGCAGCACAGGTCCGGGGGGGAGTCCTGCCTGCACCCTCCCAGGATCTGCTGGCTGACATGTACCAGACTGCCCGCACTGTGCTGGTGGCTGCCGGCTTCCGCCACTATGAAGTCTCCAATTTTGCACGGAAGGTGGGATGTCCCCCATGCTGTGTCCCCCCATGTCATGCTGGTCCCCCAGGAGGCTCAGCCCCTCCCCTCACCCCAGGGCTCTCCCCCAGGGCGCCCTCAGCACCCATAACCTCTCATACTGGCGGGCTGACCAGTACATCGGTGTGGGGCCAGGTAAGGGGGTGATGGGGGGCCAGTGAGGGGGAGTGTGTGGCCATGTGCCCCGTGAACTCCGTTGTCCCTGTCCCTGGCTGCTGCAGGGGCACACGGGCGCTTCATGCTGCGGGGTGAGGGTGGCTGCACCCGGGAAGCCCGTGTCCAGACCCTGGAGCCTGTCACTTGGATGCGGGAGGTGCAGAGCCAGGGACACGGCACCAGGAGTCGGGTGGTGCTGAGCCTGCTGGAGCAGTGAGTACTGGGGTCCCTCCCCGTGCCCCCTCCCTGTCTGTGCTGCCCCACAGCTCTCCGTGTCCCCGCAGGCTGGAGGAGCTGCTCACCCTGGGACTGCGCACAGATGAAGGCATTACACATGAGGTGAGGAGCAACCTGTGGGGCACCCCACATTGACCCAATGCTTACCATAGAATGGTTTGGATTGGGTGGCCTTAAAGCTCATCTCGTTCCACCTCCTGCCATAAGCAGGGACACCTTCCACTGGACCAAGTTGCTCCAAGCCCTGTCCAACCTAGCTTTGAACATTTCCAGGGATGGGACATCCACAGCTTCTCTGGGCAACCTGTGTCAGGGCCTCACCACCCTCACAGGAGAATTTCTTTCCAGTATCTAATCCAAATCTGCCCTTTCCATCTATTCCTCCCTTTTCCTGTCACTCCATTCCCTTCTCCAAAGCCCCTCTTCAGCTCTCCTGCAGCCCCCTTGGGTACTGGCATGCTGATGCCCCATCACTAACGCCCTTCTCTCACGCTGGGCACCCAGCGCTGGGCACACTTCTCCCCCCAGCTCAGCCTGCAGGCCGTGTTCGGGGAGCCGGGGGAGGCTCGGGCACTGCAGCAGGAGGGCTGGCTCGTCCTGGACAGCGGGTGAGCCCCGGGGAGCTGCGGGCAGGGCCGGGGGGTCTCCCCGGGGCACCGGGGCTCACCGCCTCCTCTTTGCCAGTGGCCTGCGGTGCACCTGGGCCGGCCTGGCCGTGCTGGACTCGCTGCTGCCCGACCTGCTCTGGCAGCTGCAGCGGGTGCTGGGCGCTGCCCGGCGCCCACCGAGGGGGAGGAACGAGCCTGTGGTCGGGACGCGAGGGCTGTGAGCGGCCACGATGGATAATAAACCACAAGAGCAGTGTGCTGGCTGAGGGGTGTTGGGACAGCGGCGCTGGCCGGGGGGAGGTGTTACTACACGGCAGGCCCCTGGATCGCGGTGTTCCGGCGCCCTGGCGTTTTTAGTCGGCCAGTGTCCTAGTGCCTAGTGTCCCGTGTCCCTGGTGTCCGGGTATCCCGGAGTCCCAACGTCCTCAGTGTCCCGGCGCCGCGGCAGTCCCGATATGTCGCGATATCCCGCCCTGTCGCGGTGTCCACGGTCGTTTGGGAGCGCCATGCGTGCCGGCACGCTGCGCATGCGCCTGGCGCGCCCCGCCCGGGGGAGCGGTACCGCGGAGCCCCGGCAGGGGGCGGTGTCCCGCGGTGCCCGGAGGCCGCTGGCTGCCCGCGCGCTCTATCGCGACCTGTCGCGACGTGCGGCGGGGCCGGGCGCGGTGCCGGGGACCGGGACATGGCGTCGCGGCGGGGCAGTCGGTCTCGGAGCCGGACTCCCCCTGGTACGGACCGGAGCAGAGCGCGGCTGGGCAGCGGGCGGTCGGGCCTGAGGCCTCGGCGGGGCCGCGGTTGAAGCGGCCGGAACCAGCCCCATCCCCAGCCACTGACCTCCTGTCATTTTATTGTCATTTTTTTAAAAAAGGAGCAGGTTCCAGGGGGAGGGGCGTGCAGGTTAAGGGAGGACAGCCCCTGGTGCGATCCCCTGAGCTTGGCCTGGCCCGCAGGTGCCGGCGGAGCTGCCCCGCAGCCGGCTCTGCCCGGGTTCGGTATTCAGAGCGATTCTGCCACTGAACAGCTTCTGAAACCCAGTGCTTTGTTAGCCGGGTGGTGCTGGGTGAGCGCAGGGAACCTGTCTGCTTGCACTTGCAGCTGGAGCTGGAAACTTCTCAACAGTGTGTTGTTCCACCTGCAGGGATCTGTATTTATTTGCATTAATCTTACCCGTTGTCTCTCATCTAGAATAAAGTGTGAGACAGTTCACTCCCACTTGACCGACTTTGATCTTTGCAGCTTCTCAGAGGCTCTTGATTTTTTTCAATTGCAAGAGATGCTGAGTTTAATTGTTCTGTGCCACCTTAAAGAGAAATAATCCCAAAACATAGTTTAGCTGGAAATCATTAACTACCCTGAGAGGAATATGGTACTTCCTTGGGAGACTGAAGAAGTCTCTTCAACTGTTTTTTAGGCAGGAAGGAAAAGACTTTTGGACAACCCTGTTCAAAAATTGCAGAAAAGCCAGAGTCTGAGCCTGTTCCATACGTTCTGCGAGGAGAGGACATCCAGGCACTTGAAATTAAGGTGGAGGACCTGCAGAAAGTATGTATTTTTATTGCTGGAAACAGCTGTCTTAACTGACACTCTCCTTTTGTGTGTTTAACAGAGGGTGCTGCCCATTTACTTAAGCCAACACTCACTGCTGCAGCTGAGTTCTCATGCTATTGTCAGGCTCTTCATCATGATAAAATGCCAGCTCATCACATTCAGTTGCTAAAAGTAAAGGATTATAAGTCCCTATACCGTCCTTCCAAATGGAAGGATAAGTCATCTGTCTCTTCAAAATTACATCTTCAACTTTCTGATCTAATAAGACCTGTAAGTTGTTTAGTAGCTCTCATGGCTTTCCTTCTGAAACTCAGGTCACAGTGTGCGAGTGGAAGCATTTGAGTGACATAGCAGCAGAAATCTCTTAGGAAAGTGATTTAAAACTCCTTTTTTGCCCCAGTTATAAACCAAGATCTGGCAGAGTAAGACAGTAACTGAGTTGGTATCTGCACAGCTGTGTAAGGTGTCTTGTAGGGGAAGAATCATAGACGATTCGGCTTAGGAAGGACCTTAAAACTCATCTATTTCCACCCCCCTGCCATGGGCAGGGACACCTTCCACTGTTCCAGGTTATTCGAATCCCCATCCAGCCTGGCCTTGGACACTTCTTGGGATGGGGCAGCCACAGCTTTTCTGGGCACCCTGTGCTGGGGCCTCACCACCCTCACAGGGAAGAATTTTTCCTAATATGTAATCTAAACCTACTCTTCTACTTTGAATCCATTCCTTCCTTGTCCTGTTGTTAAAAGTCTATGTGAAAAGTCCCTATCCAGGACTCTCCAGGACCCTTACAGGAACTGTACTGGTATGACTACTGTGCATATCCTAAAAGGATCAGATGGAATAAAGGTGAGTCAGTGTGTACCTAACTGCACTGTGTTTATTTCCTGAAGCTTCATGCTCCACGCCTTCCCCATTATGCTGGGACAATTCCAGTTCAGAAGCATTACCTTGTCCAAAAATACCGACCCAAGGAGGTGACACATCTCGTAGCACATCTTGTTCCCACCAAGGCAACCAGAGGACCACTGACTTTTCCTGGTAGGGTTCAACTTCACATCTTACCTCTGGGGTTTGTTCTTGCTAAGCCAAACTTTAGTGACCTGGATCTGGGGTTGGGTATTTTTATGTGTATGATGTAGGACCAAGGCAGTTTGAGGATGGCTGTGAAGAGATCCTCCCTCATCACATTTTGGGAAGTCTCCAGGAGTTAAAGATGGAAGCCTTGGCCAGAAGAAACACTCAGGTTGGTTTGCAGAGTTAGGAAATTGCTGCTGTGTGCCACTTGTCCAGAGGTAGAGTGTGGTGCCTACAGTACCTTTCAATTCTTCCCAGCACCTATCAGGAGCAGGGCAGGCCTGAGGTGTGGTTTTCCCAGCCTTGTCACACTCTGGGGGAGGGCTTGCCTTTGGAGAAACTGCACCAGCAGGTTTTGGAGTCCTGTGTGCAGGACCAGGTCATGGAGGGAACAATTACACAGGCTTCCTCTTCCCTCTGTGCCCTGCTGATGGTGTCAGAGAAGAGTTGGTGTTGCAGCAATGCCATTGCTGGAGTCTAGTCACTCAGATAAATACTTCCATTGTATCTGAGTATGTCCCTACTGCCCTGGTTTCCTTCCTCTCAGATTGCTAATGTAACAGTGCTGTCAATCTGAAGAATTCTTCTCTCCTCCCTTCTCCCATTCCTGTTTTGGTGTGCATGGAGTGGTTCATTTAATGTTTCATTTCTCATCAGCTAGCAGATGCTATTAAGGTTCCTTATCCAGATGTTGCTGCAGCAGCTGTAAAAGAGGAACACGGAAGAGAGAAGAAAGAAAAGGCACATCAGGCCCAACTAAGAGAGCACAAAGCTTTCCAGAACTGGAGGCATCATATGGCAATGAGGAAAAAGCAGGAGAAACACCTAGGAGGTGAGAAAAGCTAAGGAGGTCTCATTCTGTGAAATTCTGTGTGCAGGTGGAGAAGTTTGATGCCCCCACACCGAGCTGCAGTGGTCATTGCCCACCAGGGTTAATCCTATTGCCATTGCAATCTAATTCCATGTTCTCAGAGCTCCCACACTGCCCATGCTGGTGGCTCTGGCTGGGGAGAGGACAGTGGATTTGGCAGGGAACAGTGTAAGTGGGTTACAGGTGAACAATAACAGTGGCAAAGGGCGTGTCCAGAAGTGCAGCACCAATGATGTGATGTTTTTTATTTATAGAAATTCTTCACAAGCCAGAGAATGAATTGCTGATGAACATGTCGGACGATTACAGGCAAATCCAGGAGGAACGTGACCTCATTGACCGGAGTCTCCCTGCCCTGTTTCCTGGAAAGGTGAGAGCCCCACTTCCTGTGTGTCCTGATTGTGCTGCTCTTGCGAAACAGCACAGACACTGTTCTAAGTAAGTCTCTGAAGTGCTGTCAGGAGATGTTTATCAAAGCCACTCTGACTCCTTTAGCTTGGTGTCTGAGCAGAGCTTTCAGGGACATGAAAAATAAAAACCTGAATTGTGCTATCCATACCAGTCAGGGTAAAGTGGTCGTGAGCAAGTGGCATTTCTTGATTCTCACCAAAGACTGTTGTGCCCTGGGAAGTGGCATGGGAACTTGTCACAATTGCTGTTCCAGGGGCAGAAAAATCTGATAGCTTCAGGCTTGGATTTTAGGGATTGCCATGAAGAAAAGGGCATGGGTAAGGCAGGAGGGTTACGGGAGTACCATCTTGAAATCCTTTTTTCACATTTATAGCACTGTCAAAGAATTTGCATTCGTGTGAAGCTTTATTTTAATATCTTTCAACTTTCACGTGCACTAAGATAGAAGAAAGTTCTTTTTGTCTTTGTCAGCAGCCTCATAGAGATTTTGGCTTGCTCTGCAGAAAGGGATAATTCATAGACTTTTAAAATGCTCATATAGTCAGAGTTAGACCTCTTCTTTTTTGCTACAAGGGCCTGTGAAAATAGGAGGTAGCTGCACAACTCTGTGTCAGTGGGAGCCTTGATTCCCACCCTAGGGTTACCGAGTGGGAAGCGAGTTCTGGAGCCTTCCGGAGCAAATTGGGGATGAACTCACCGGGCTGACTCTGACCCTGACCCGCACAGAATGTGGGCACCCAGAGCCACTCACTCACGTGGGGAAACCCCGAACTGTCCAGAGGGAAACAGGTAAGGGAACGCTGCAGAGAGGTGATTCCAAAGAAATGGAGCTCAAGTGTGGAAGGAGAAGTTCCTTCCCTGTTGAGCCTCCCCTTTGTAACACAACAAGGCAGAGAATGAAATTTGATTAGGCATGTGGGTGTGTAGAGAGTGAGCTCTTCTATGGGTATTTCCACAGGTCTGAAGCCTCCAAAGAAGATTCCTTGCCACCTAAACTGGGATAAGAGTCTTTTCCTGAAACATCGACGGCAGGAGCTAAAATCTCTCCTAGAGGAACTGGGCTTTCATAAGCCGGTAAGACCAGAGGAACAAGCATTATTTGTGTCTCCTGTCAGGTGCTGTAGAGTAACAAAATTGCCAACAGTTGGATCTGAAAAAAGCATTAGGAAACTAAAACTCGGTCCCACAGTGGCTTTCTTGGAAGTTGCCACATTTCCGAAGGGCCCCACCTATGAAAGAGTTGTCTGACCTCCTGAAGTGTTCCATGGAGTGGTCTGGGAGCCTCAGAATAGGACCCCAAACCAGCAGCATGCAGCTGCCAGGACCTAGGTGAAGAAAAACCTGCCTAGTACTGGTGCAGGACTTCAATTTAGTGCCGTGGGGCAGAGGGAAGAAATCTTTACCCATGTGGAAGACACACTGAAATAATCTTCTGAACGCAGGTGGCCCCTCCTCCTACAAACAGAACAAACCTCCCGTTTCTGTATTTGAAACCCGTCTGAGGGTGAGAAACATGTGAAGGACACTTTCTTTGTGCATCATTGCTAGTGGGGAATGCAGTCATCTGGGATTCTTGGGAATCTCGGAATTGGTTCTTTCCCGTGTCCCTTGAGTATTCTTCGGATGCCTCTAAAAACCATTGTAGGAGCAAGATATCACAACTTCACTTGACTTGACTGAGTTGATGCATTTTTCTGGTGTTTTAATGTCCTTTCTGTGTAAAAGAGCAACTGTGAGTTGGTAATTTCTGTGTATGTCCAGGATCTGGAAGGACTGGAGGTGATAGGGAAAGGGCAGCCTTTCACATCTGTCTCAGCTGAGGCTTTTCGACACACCGCCATTTCTGAAGAGATTGAGACCTTGTAAGTTTTACTTTGTGGTAAAAGAAAGAATTTTGGGTGTGTACCTTTGTCTGTGAGGATATCCTTAGCTGGTCTTATCCAGAATGGAAACAAGTCTCCACTGGGACACAATAAAAGGCATATTCTTATATTATAATCACCAGATTTAGGAGCCTTTGTGCCTTGGGGCCTTGTGTCTAAGGAGCAAGAATCAGAGAAAAATTTTGTTGAGGCTTTTCCTCCAGTCTTCACTCTTTGTGGCTTCAGAGCTTACATCAGGCAGGGTGGGATTCTACTCTCAATTACCTCCATTTGATTGTCTTTTTCTAGCCTTCCATCATTAATTTCCTGGTTTTCTCTATCCTGTCCATCTGTAACAGTCACAACCTGAGGGTCTCTTGTCTTTTTTCACTCATGTACTTCAGGCAGGTGTCATCCTTTGATATTCTAGCTGTCCCGTTCTCTTTGACAGTGACATGTAGCTAGATGGGTTCACCACATCTGCAGGGCTCTGTCCCTAAAGAGATTATTGTGTGAGAAAACATTAAATGGGATTATTTATTACAGGGTCTTGTAAATCACCCCTGGTTCTCCCCTTTCTGGAAGTGAATTTCACTCCATGAAAATGCTGGCTTTTTGTTTTCTTTAGCAGTGACCCCTTAGGTGACTCCTTCGTTGTGGTTCCAGAAGCTGAAAAGGTTCCATCTTTAGTTTTCTGTGGCCAGCCTGCTCGTTGGATCAAGGGCATCACTGCTTGCAGGGTAATTGTGAGATTTTAATTGTTTAGTCAAGCTAAGCCTATTTGAGTTCCCAAGTCACAGTTGTACAATAAGTGTCACTCCAGGGCCACAGAATGGGGGACTTATTTTGAACATGTAATAGAGTATCCCTGTGTTTGCTCCAGAGAGATGCAGGAACAGAAGGGCTCTAGTTGTGATGTGAGGTTCAGATCCCCAGGCTTTCTCTGTATAATGGCCACTTCTTTGGACCTGCTTTACAAGTTCTCCTACCAAGGCTCAACCCCTTATTTGAGCTGTGACTTCATGCAGGATAAATCTTGCCAGATAGAGTAGAAATTGTTATCTTTTTCCTCTTCATTGTAGAAGGAGATTGGCATTGCTGCCCGGCTCACCTTTGAGACTCTGGCTAGTGAGAAGGCTGAAAGCTTCCTGACAGTGACCAACGATGGCAGAGCTGCCATTTGGTACAACTGGATGAGACTTCCCCAGCAGATCCCCTCCAGAGAAACCAGGGGGACGAGGATGCCCTGTTTTTACTTTGATACCAGACCAGGTATGAAACTTGCTGGTCTCCAAGACCTTTGTGCCTCAAGCAGAGAGCAGGAATTTGGGAGTTACCTGGGATGTGGAGTCTGACTAATGGCAGAGCACTGCTGGATGATTTCTCCTGAGGAAGCCACCCTGGGTGTCAGAGCTGACTCACCCCAAAAGAGCTGTGCAAGGCAGATCTCCCTCTTGGAACTTAAAGGAAAGGAGGTTGCTTCTGCTGACTGTAAATGGGTGAAATATTGAGAAGTGAATCATTATCTGATGGCAAATGGGGCATATTCTTCTGGAAAGGAAACTGAGCTTGCTGTAGAAGGAGAATGCAATGGGAATAACACCAGTTCGGGAACATAGGGAGTAAATCTGGAAGGAGAAAAATAGCTGGATGAAGTGTGATAAACAGCTGAACTATGGGGAAAGAGTCTCCTAGAGAGATAAGGACACTTGTGGTGGTGTTGGAAAAGGGTCAGGCTAACCAGGTGGCTTCTTGCAGACCAATGCATTTTCTCTCTTATTTCAGGTGTAATTTTACCTGGAGAAACTCGGAGGTTTTCCTTTATTTTTAAGTCAGAAAGAGCAGGCATTTTCAGTGAGCCCTGGGAATTTAGGACACATCCTCGGTTATTAGGAGGAGCTCTGCTTCAGGTGACCCTTTGGGGAATTGCTGTGTATGAGGATAAATTGGCTGACTTCAGAGAGAAATTGGAGGTAACCAAGCATGTAGCTGGGTAACTGAGCTTTGAACTTTATATGCAAATAGAGGATAAGGGTGGAAGTGGACAACATGGTATTTTTATTGTTGTGGAATTACCGCTGAGAGTGAGATTTACAGAATGCATATACTTGAGCAGGTTTGCTAAATGACATGAGGAACTCTGCAGTCTCTTGTAATGTTGTTACTAAAGACATGACTGTGTCTCCTAAAGTATTCACACTGGTCCTTTAAAGAACGAAATTCCTGTTGGTAATTAATTTCATTAGTTACTTAGTGGGAAGGGGATTGACTGCTGTACACTATGATAGCAGTTAAGGTATAAATTGAAAATTACACTATGCTTTGAAAAGTATGGTTTCAGGGGAGGATTTGTAGAGTTTATTTGAAAAGCTGTTGGAAGTATTGTTCTGCTCAGCAGGTTTTGCAGTTGTTCGTGTCCTTGTAACTCTGTGTAATGAATAGTGTGGTTACAGGTGGGACAGAACTTGTGTGTTTGCATGTGGAATGGGGACTCACACATGTTGTTCTTGTTGTGGTGCCTTAGAGTGAGCTGGCTGCTCGAGAAGGTGCTGCTATAGTGAAAGAGAGCCTGAATGAACTTCTTTACCAAATTCGGACACCTGTGCGTACCCCATCCCCTGTGGATTCCTGTGTCACAGAGGAAGAGCTGTTCCACAGGAAAAATCCCGAGGTGATGTTTGCTATGGGATGGACTGCACAACTGAAATAACTGGGGAGGGCAGACCCATGGGGCTGCTGCATCCCTGGTATTCTGGAGCTGGCAGAGTCTGCCATGGAGGCTTTAAGAGTTGGGTTTGAAGAGGGAAGGTGCAGCCTTCATGTTTACCTTTTCCCCCATTATCACAGTTGCATTATCAGCATCAAGTGGTAAAGCAGCTGCATAAACTATGGAGACAGCACCTGACTGTGCCTTCAGTCTTGGAGGAGGAAGTGCCCTTGGACCAGAGGAGCACTGCGGAGGACATGGAGTACCAGGAGAGCACCTCAGAACCTCCCTCTGTCCAGGGCAGCACCACTGAGCTCCCACGTGGGAAGTATACATTAGAGGAGTCTCCAAGGGAAAAGAGCATTGAGGAGGAAGAAGCAGGTTCTTCAGGATGGAACCTTTCCCTTCAGGACTTTAAACAGGTGGTCACCTCTGTTCCCACATGCTGATGGTGTGTTAATTCCCCTACAAGCAGCCCAGCCTGCCCCAGTGTGAGCCCACCTAAAGGGCTGCTGCCAGTATGCTGGGAGTTTGAGATACTATGTGTGTTGGCTCTGCTGACCCCACCCTCAGGGCTCTTGGAAAGAGATTCCCAAGAGACTTTGTGGGCTGTTGTGTGAAGAAGAAAAGAGAACCACACAATATAATAGATATTTTAAGCTCTTTCCCTGTTAACTTTCTGTCATCCCAGGACTGAATGTGGGGGGCAGGCTGGGCTTACAGCCTCCTGTGGCTCCCCCAAGGGCTTTTCTCCTTGGACAGTCCTTCCTATTAATCAGAGAACTAAAGGGGCACTCATGACAGGCCGTGGATAAAGTACAGACCTCCCTAGATTAAAGCAAGAGTGCTTTGGATTTGGTCAGTGGTTTTTCTGTTGTGCTCTCTTGGAAGTCTCTCTGTTATTTTTATAACTAAGCTTTACTAGGGAGCCTCCTAGCTTGATGGAATCCTTGTTTCCCAGCACACCTGAAGTTGCAAAGGGACTTAATGTCAGTCTGGTGGGAGAATCTGGGATTGTTCCACAGGTCTTGGGTACCTTGGCCATATCCTAGCTGTGTAGGAAGCCCCATTTGGGTTAAGTGCCCAGTGCAGCCTGTTTTCAGGCTGGTGTCCAGGAAGAGAGCTATGGGCTGCTCCTCTGAGCTCGGGGACTGGGAGTAAAGACTTAGAAGTGCTCCACAGCCGCTGTGTATTTTCTCTCACAGGCTATAATGTCAATCCCTGGGGAGGAGCAGCAGGAAGAAGCACTGACCCAGCTCAATAAGGCGGCTCTGGAGCTGTGTGTTGAACAGAGGCCAACTCAGTCAGACCTTCTGTATCCACTCTGGTGGGTTACCTTTGCAAGGAAAAGCTTGTGAAAACATGGTGTGATCAACAGCCTCAGCAAGCTCTGTTGCAAGTGTTGTGATTCAGAGTGCACATAAGTATACGAGGTCTAGAAGTCATCTTTACACTCTGGTTTTTTTATAGCCTAATTGTAGCAGCTGTCTAGGACCCAAATGCCTTTTTTTTTTTTTTTTTTTTTCTGGAGATAAGTTTAGAACATTAAATGCATGTAATTTTGGAGAGTGTACAAGATTATTTCTGGCAAGATTATTCCAGTCTGTATTTATGAAACCTTTGGGTATTTTCTGTATCCTTTTACTCAGATAACTGTCTCCTCCCTCATACAGTCTCTCTGTTCCTTGCTCAGGCTTTCAGACTGTAAACATATTAACAGCTGTGAGTTGCTTCTAAATTAGAAGGATGCAGGTTCTTCTTGGGAAACACAGAGCAGGTTGATTTACCAACGTGTGTCATGTTGAAGAGCAGACCTAGTTTCACAGTAATATTTATGGGTTCCTGGGAGCCTGTTGATTTGCAAACCACTGAGACCTCGGAGGGATCTAACATGAGGAAAGCAATTCAGCATCCCCCTGCACAGATATTTAGACAGTGGGTGCTGTTTTGTTGGTTTAGTTGCACAGGGCAGCTGTTAGCTGTAAGGTGCCTTTCACTTCTGAGCACAGGGTCCAACAAGGTGGCAGTTGCTGCACTGTCTCCCTTCTGATCCCGATAATTTTCTCAGCCTCCAGCTGTGGCGTGGAGCAATTGATGACCTGGTGAGTCACTCTCTGAGGCTGAGATCCCTGCTTGGTTTGATTAAGGAGGACACTCATGTAGAAGCTGTTCCAGAGGAAACAGGTAAATGGTGGTTTTAGCACAGCAACTGCTCTCTGTGGGCTGTTGGAAATATGAAAAACATGATGAATTTGAACTGAAATGTCAATTTCAACGTGTCTCCCCTGAGGAAAAAGCATCAGGAAAAAAACTGGCAGATTGTGTGACAGCCACAATACTAATTGGGATCTGCGGTTTGGCAAAAAAACACCCCCACAAAAAAAGCCTTTTAATTCAGCTAGGTCCAGCCATGGTTTTCACACAGAGTGACCCAGCAAACACTGCCTTAGTCAGACCTCTTCATTCCATATTTAAACAAATAACTCTTCAAGGTATTGTTTTTCAGTGCAATACCTCTCAGATTAATAAAAATAAGAAATTATACTGCAATAGTCACACATTCCCGCTGTGCTAGTGGAGTGGGATGGACTTTTTGGATGTGTGGATGTTTTTGGTTAATTAAAATCCTTTCTTTTGTAGGGGAAGTAAAGCAAGAAGGAGCAAAAAAAGGAGGAAAGGAAGACAAACTAGCTACTAAGAAAGAAGAGAAGAAGGATAAAGAAGGAAAAAAGAGTAGAGGGACATCAGGGAAGGAGAAAGTGGTAGGTGTTGTGATGCTTGGTGAACCCTGAGTGCTGGGGACAGTGTGATCCATCCTGAGGTTGTGTATCCTGAGTTTGAGCTGATTTCCATCCCAGTGAAAGAGGTGCTGCTGCTGGGAGGTGCATCTTGAAGCAGTATGAGCAGTGTCCTGACCTATGTCCCTCTTTTCCTTGGTCTGTCTCTGGTTAGGATCATTCTGGCAGCAGAAAGCTGAAAGCAAAAGATGAGAAGCAAGTGTCTTCCATTTCAGTGCAGGACGTGAAAGGAGAAGCAGAGTCTGTCAAAGGAGGAGATGAGAAGCAGAAGGTGAAAGAGGAAGAAGCTGCGACTACAGATAGGGCAGAACCTGCTCAGGAGCAGGTGGACTCTGTTTCACTTAAAACATACCGGGAAAAGCTCTACATTGAAGTGAGTCTGCTGAAAGCTTGTATCATTGTCTTGGTTTTGTTCTTGTAAGGCACACTGAGGCTCAGGGGGAGAGGCAAGCATTTTGTTAAACTCAGAAAACTGGCAGACATAAGTCCCTTGTGCTGCAGCAAGGTAAGTGTGAAATCCAAATTAATTTGTTTCAGCCTGGAATCTGTTAGCAGAAATGCAGCCATCACACAGCCACATGCGGGACTTCTATCTGGGATGTCTTTAGCATTGCTTGCAGACTCTGGAGGGATCAGCTGAATTAATTGTACCTCAGATAATGTTAAACACACTTCATAGCCAGGGAAGTTATTACTAGAGCTCTGTTAGCAGCAGGCTGCCACTTCTGTGTGGCTGTGTGTGTGCCCATATGAAAATGTACCTCAGAAACCACCTCTGTCAGTCTCAGCCTCAGGATTTCTTCATGTGTTTTCACTGCAACTGTCTTCTCTGAATTTCTGCAGGTTTACAGGCTGCTGGATTCAATGGTGAGTGAAATGGTATCTTTATTTGAGGATCTAAAACAGTAACATGCTCTGAAGTGGGAGTGAAGCCCTTTGTATGTAGAAATAGACTTGCTTTAAAAAAATAAATAACCATATTTACACAAATGGAGTGGTGATTCTTCTTTCTGAAGTGATTCAGTGATTACAAATACTGGGCTGCCTCTTTTCTGACACACTGTGATGTGAGACTATTGGTAGATCATCTGTTACTGCTACAGATGATGCCTGCCAAGAAGAGACAAGGCAAGAAGTATCACCACCTCAGAAAATGTTAAGACTGGAAAATACTGGTATTTCTGCTAAAGGAGAATTTAAAAGTGCCAGTTAACATGAGGAATGCTCTTTGTGTCTTGATTGTGCTTGGCTAGCAGGTGAGTGAGGAGGGTGTTCTTGTACTTACGAATACTGGTACCAGGAAAGTAGACAAATCCATCCTGGTTTTCATCATATTTTTGGCGGCTTGTCCAGTCTCCCCTTGGGACTTGCTAACAGGAGGCTTCTCTGAGGCATTCTGGATCCCAGTAAAAACACTGTCCCAATGGGCGTGCCACCCTGACTGCTTTTGCACTCAGAGATTTCCTTCTTGTGCTGATCTTGCCATCCCTTTCCATTGAGCTCCAGGTACCCATGCCCCATTCTGAGCCAGATGTTAACATGCTTCCTTCCAAGACTGATCACTCTTAAATGAGTGAAATTTGTGCTATAAAAGTTGTGGGCCATGGTAAGGCCTCGTGTTAGAGCCACCCCTCCTGTCTGTCCATCTGCCTATGTGTCTGGGCTCATCACCATTTTCCATCTGTGTGCATCACTGCTGGAATGGGGCTTTTTGTGGAGGCATCCCAGGCCTGAGTGTGGCACACTGGACTTTACTTGGAGCAGCTTCTGAGGCAGAGTGAACTCTGTGTGGGGTCTGTCTTGGCCTGGTGTCAGTAAGTGCCACCCTCCTGCTAAAGCAGCTGGACAGCATTCCCTAGAAAGGCTTTGGCCCTGCAGAGCGATGCTGTCAGTGGAGATCATTACTTGGGGATGGTCACCCCACTGGAGCTCTGAGGCAGCAGATGCCTATCCATGCTGTGTCACTCAGCCATGAGTTCAGTGGCTGCAGGTGTGTCCCTTAGGCACGTGTCCCTGGGCTGGCACACTGCTTGGAGCTGCACATGTAGTGTGAAACGACTGCTCCTTCTGCTGAATTTGTGTCATCGGCTTTCTTATTTTAACTCTTGTGCTGTCCCTGGGGAGAGGATCTGTTCCTCCCCTTGGCTCCCAGCAGTACCATGGCAAAACACAGCTTGTTTTTTTCACTGGCCAGGTGAGGCTCCTCATCTTTTGAGATGTTTTCTCTTTGTGGGGTGTGGGGAAGCATTTTGGCTTCTGTAGCAGCAGGAGCCTCCTCTGGCTTAGCGGGCACAGACCCACAGAGGGAATGTCTCTGCTCAGCATTCCTGGAGTGAGAATTTCTGCAACATTTTGAGAATTAGGAGGAAAAAGGCCTGAAGTTGGGGTGTGTCTCACAGGCTCTGACAATAGCTCCTGCCTTCCTGGAGATGATTATCAGCCTGTGAATCTGCCCAACTCAAACTGCTCAAGCCATCTGTTTCTAGGAGAGAGGGAGTCTGCACGTTCTAGAGGCAACGTGATTGTCTGAGAGGCAGGAATTACCTTAAAGGATGGCAAAGCCAATCCATGTCTCCATGGATCCATGTCTTCAGTCCAGCCTATTGAAGCTAGGCTCCATGTGTTCATCTGCCCACAGGAAAATCTGTTAATACAACACCAGTAGATGAAAGTTTTACATCAGTCATGTACAATGGAAGAATGTCCTGTGCTGGCATCTTCCCTTCCGAGGGAGGAGTCTGATGGCAGAGGGCAGGTGGGTGGCCTATGAGTTCTGCAAAGGGGAACAAAACTAATAGCCTATAGTCTAATAGTGAATAGTCTTAATTTCTTGTCATAATTTTTTTGTCATAAATATTGCCAGTGCTTCTTCCAGCCTTGGCCAAGAGTGTCCTCAGGGGACAAGGTACAAGCAGCATGCAGGAAGGGATGTGCTGGGCCAACAAATGTGATACTCTGCTGTCTGGCTGCTGCAGCTTTTTGTGAGCCAGCTGCTTTTTTTTCTTTTTTTCTTTTCCCTTTTGCATTGATTTGTGGAAGTAACAGGACAAGAACTGCAGTGGAATTAGAGCTGGCTTCCACAGAGCAGCTTTAGAAACATATACCTCTTATTTACAGGACCAGTGTAAGATGTGGGCTCTGTCCTTAGCACAGAGCCCCTCAGGGCTGTCAGCTCTGCAGTCCGCAGGACCCTGTAAGGCTGAGTCCTTGCAGCCAGGCAAGGAAATTATTCCTTCTCCTCTCCCAAACGTGGGCATTATTTGTATTAGTGTTAATAATTTGTGCTGTGTTTGCTAAATAACCAAGGTGATCGACCTTCCTGGCCTTGGGAGTTGCATTCCAAACCCCACCCCCCATGTGAGTGGGGCGTGAAGACACCATCGCCACCAGAGAGGATGGGAAGAGGGGGAATTGCAGGAAAACGGTGCAAGCAGAAGGTGACAGAGCATTTGCAGAGTTTTCTCAATGGCAGAGGGGGTCTGGGTGAGCAGTCAGGCTCTGCTGAGGGCAAGCAGTTCTTTCCTGGGTCCTATACCTTAAATGTGCGGTTTTGGGCCCCCCAGCAAAGAAACCCCACATTTGTACAGCTCCAAAAACACCTCCCGGGTTTGTTTTTTGGTTTTTTTTTTTTCCCCAAGGAGAGGTTCACTTTGCTTATAAAAAAATTACTGCCTGAAGAAAGGCAAGTTGTCTGCCTCAGCATCTGACAAAGTGAAGCAGGAGCATTGGGAATGGAGGAAGAAGAAAGCTTAGAGCTTGGGCTGCCATGAAGAGTGCCTGCCACTTCCCAGGCTGGGATGTTTTCCGGGCTGACATGCAGAGGGTTTGGATGCTGGATATGTTCTTTTCCCACACTGCGGCTGGGAGTGGGACTAGATGCTTATTCAGTCTGCACGGCCAGAGCCTGTTGGGGATGTCAGGCTGCTGAGATCTGCAAAGCCCCCAGAGGCACATGGCCTCCACCGATACCCAAGGCAGGACCCTGGGGCAAGATGGATCTCCGCTCTGCACTTCGTGTGGCTGGCGGGAGCAGGACAGGAAGGCATGGCCCCCCTCCCACCCCAGAATGTCTCAGCGCCCCTGAGGTGCTTTCCATCATGAAAAATGTCAGTGATATTAAAAAGATTATATGTATCCATAATAGTTGAAGGGCTGTCAGCGATTAAAATGGAAAGCAGAGGCCGGGAGAGAGGGGGTGGCATTGAAATGATCGAGAGACATGACTTATTTTGTCATGTCATCTGATGCCTCCCTCTCTCCCCCCAGCCAGGCTCCGGGAGCTGTTCAGAGCAGGGGAAGAACCCTCTCCAAATTTAGATCCTAGGAAAAAAAAAAAAAAAAAAATTAAAAGAACCCAAATTGCGAGCGTGGCCTTGGGTAGCAGTGAGGGAGCAGAGTGGTGGGGAGGTCGACATGCCTCGGAGCTTCTTCCGCGCCCGAGGACGTGGATTTCTGTCTAAAAATAATGGGGTGGAGGAGGGAGGGGAAAAAAAAAAAAAAAAGAAAGAAAGAAAGAAAAAAAAAAAAAGGAATACAGGCGCGCAGGCAGCAGCGAGCAGCGCCTGGCTGGCTGCCAGAGAAGGGGCAGTGACTGAGCATTTACAGCATCCCCGCCTCCCGCATGCGGCGGGGCAGGGGCTCGGCGCCGCATCCCCCGCGGCCGGTACCGCACCGCGCTGCGCCGCACCGCACCGGGGGGGCCTGAGCGCCTCTGCCGGTGCCTGGGCAGGCCCGAAGGGGTTAAGCCGGGACCTGCCGCCGGGACCTGCCGCCGGGACCTGCCCAGCCAGCCCGGCAACTCGGCGGCGCGCAGCAGGAGCGGGCGGCTGCGGCCGCCTCCAGCCCGCGGTCACCGGCGGCGGCGGCGGCACCGGCGACAGCACCGCGCAGGTAACCGGGGCTGCGCGCCCCTGGCACCGGGCTGCGGTGGGGAGGAGGGGGAGGAGGAGGAAGAAGGTTCTGGACGCTGGAGCATCGAGGGCTGCCGGGGGATGGCGGGCCCCGGCGGGCAGCTCGGTGCCGTGACGCCTCCCGGGCCGGGCTCGGGCTCCCGCGGCGGCTGCGGGAGCCGGCGGCGGGGCGGAGAGCGCTGCGGGGGCCGGTCCCTGCTGCTCCCGCCATGGCAGTCACTGCTTCTCTCAGCCCTGCACCTGATTAAGGATGGAGCTATAATCCCCTCCCGGTCCCCCTCCCCTCGCCGGACTCTTTCGGGCCCCCCTGCAGCCCCCCCCATCCCTCCCGCTCCCCCTCCAGGCCGTTCCTTCTCGCCCCCCCCCGCCCCCTCGTCGCCCCCGCAGCCCCCCGCGCCGGCCCGCAGGCGATGGGGACCTGGCCCCGCAGCCGTGTCCTTCTCCCACCTGGCCACCTCTTGGTCAAGGTCACTGCAGTAATTCCATATGAGCTGCTGGGTGCTGCCGCCTTATCTCCCACACGGCTTCTGTTTCACTCCCTTTATATTCCAGGGAGGGGGGGGGATGATAATTGTGTTTGATAAACCCACAGCTCTTAACCCCACCGGCAGTTCCAGCCCTGATTACATTCCTCTCATCCCTACCCGAGCCCATGCTTCCCATCTCTTTCCATTCAGACTTCCCAGGCCATCTCATGGCGGGCAAAGTCCAGCTGGGGTCAGGTTTCTGGCCAGGATGAGCAATGCCGGGAGCCAGTCACTGGACCTGGGGTTTGTCCAGCTAGGAAACCTATTGGAGGCAGAAGGAACCATCCTGCCTCCTCCTCGGAATGCCAGTGTGTTTGCTGGTGCTTTCCAGGCTGGTGGCACCTTTAGAAAACGTGCCTTTATCTCCACCTGTGTGTTGGTGGAAAGCAGAGCATGGAGGCAAGTCCTGGAGGACTTTGCTGTGTTGCTGCCCTCGTCCCGGAGGTGTTTCGGTGCCAGGCAGGCTGTGGCCTGGCCGTCGGCACCACGGGCTCTCCTGGTGGGATCCAAAGGCCGTGCTGACGGGCTGCATTGCGAAAGGGAATCGGTGCAGGGAAGCGTCTCGGGAGAAACTTCATCCGCCCGCGAGCGTGGCAGCGCCAGGCTCCTCTCTGACTCACGGGAGATGTTGCTGGCAGAGCTGTGGGGCACCTGGCTGCTGGCCCACAGGAGCAGGAGGTGCTGGACTGGTCGCACGGGTTGTGTGGGAGCGTGGTGGGCGCCGTGCATGGCTTGTGGGCACATCAGCACAGCCCTGGCCCGGCTCTGGTGGGATGGAGTGGTATCCTGAGCTGGAGAGGGCTGGATGTGGTGCAGCAGCTGCAGTCCAGGGAGGTACCGGCACCTGAGGTGGGTAATGGGATGGACACTGAGAACCACTGTCTGCAGACTGCCGTGTGGGGGAGATACTCCTGCTCACACGTGTTATCTTGGATGGAGGAAAAATTGCCAGTGAGTTTTGTCAAAGCTCCGGGAGCAGCTCAGCTCCCCAGTCCTGTGGTGCAGCCCTGCCCAGGACAAGGCAGCTCCAGGCAGCCTCTGCCTCTCCCTCAGTTTGGCCCTCTGACAAAACGAAGGTGAACAGTGTCTTCTCACCATGCAGGGAGAAGGTGAGGATTTAGGACCAGCATGGAGCAGGGTACAGGCTTGTGATGGGCTCATGTAAAGACAGGTCCAGACTGCCCCACATCATTTCATCTGTGTCAGTGCAGCGCATCCCAAGGACAGGCATTGCCCGTGGGGAGGTACCAGGGCAGCTCCCAGCCATGCCAACCCCTGCAGCCCCTGCCTCTAGACCCAGAGGAGGCTCAGACAGCTCGGGGTTTTGGTGAGAGAGGCATTGCATTATCCATCCTGGCTGACCTGGCACTGGCTGTTAGCACCCTGAATTTGCCAGCCTCTCGCGGGAGCAAAATTACCGAATTTGCTGGGAAAACCTGCCTGAGCAGCTGCCAGCACTAGTGAGTCGCGATAGGCTCTGACTCATGATGAGGTTTTGGGTTTGCACGATGCAGCCTTGACAGCACTGAGAGCCTTGGGCTGACAACTGGGACAAGCAGGGCTGCGTGCAGCTGCAGGTAGTGCATCTGGGGGTACAGGGGAACTCCTGGCTGCACAAGGGCTGGGAGAGTCTGAAATCAGCTTTGCCAGGACAGCGGAGCTGAGGCAGACAGGATCTGGAGGAGGGAGCTGCCATTTTCAGATGGTTACTTTTAGAAGCAGAATGCAGGGTAGAATCTCCAAATGTTGCTGAATCCAGAGTGAAAACTTGTGGTGGCTCTGCAATGCTGGTATCACTTGCAATGAGATTTCTTTTCCCCTTGAGCATCCTGTGTGTCCGAGTCGGTGAGCCGTGGCAGCCTGGCAGGGTGCACCTGATGCACCTGTGATGGTCACATCCACCTTGAGAAGTGTCCCTGGTGCCGCCCGAGGGCTCTGGGGATGTGTCTTGGTGGTTGGGGTGATGCTGAGATCTCAGTGTCACTGTTCCCTGCTGCAGGTGCTGGTGAGGCTGTGGCCGTGCTCACCCATCCCTTCTCCACCATTCCCACCTGCCACCAGCAGGTCTCCAGCGCGACACAGCCATGACGACCTCAGCGCTGCGCCGGCAGGTGAAGAACATTGTGCACAACTACTCAGAGGCAGAGATCAAGGTGCGGGAGGCCACCTCCAATGATCCCTGGGGACCTCCCAGCTCCCTGATGTCGGAGATCGCCGACCTCACCTTCAACACAGTGGCTTTTGCCGAGGTCATGGGCATGATCTGGCGGCGGCTGAATGACAGCGGCAAGAACTGGCGTCACGTCTACAAAGCCCTCACCCTCCTGGACTACCTCATCAAAACCGGCTCCGAGAAGGTGACCCACCAGTGCCGGGAGAACCTCTACACCATCCAGACGCTGAAGGACTTCCAGTACGTGGACCGTGATGGCAAGGACCAGGGCATCAACATCCGGGAGAAGGTGAAGCAGGTGATGGCGCTGCTGAAGGACGAGGAGCGGCTGAAGCAGGAACGGGCGCATGCGCTGCAGACCAAGGAGCGCATGGCCCTGGAGGGCATGGGCAGTGGCAGCCACCAGGTCACCTACGGCCGCCGGGCGTCACCCTATGGGGAAGATTACAGCCGGGCACGGGGCTCCCCCTCCTCATTCAACTGTGAGTGTTACTGGTGGCTCACTCGGGGTCACGCGGGGGAGGCAGGTGTTTGCATTTGGTTTGCACCTGCTTGGTGCCCGTCATTCTCCTGCATCTTTTGAGATGGTGGTGGTGAAGCCCATCCTGCACCACAGGGCAGAGATTTGGCTGGGCCAGTGGTGGGCCCCAGCAGCAGTGACAGCTGGTGGTGCCTCCAGCCTTAAACTCATGGCTTGTTCGAGGCAGGGAGCTCTAATGTGTGGCTACATCTCCTGGGGAGGCCGGGCATTGGGACAGAGGCCTGGAAACTGCTGATGTGCTCCCCAAAATACCTCAGTCCTGATGCCACTCCTTCCCTTTTTCCTGTTTTATCTCCCAGCATCATCCTCATCTCCACGGTTTGCCTCTGACCTGGAGCAGGCACGGCCCCAGACAACAGGAGAGGAGGAACTGCAGCTGCAACTGGCACTGGCCATGAGTCGGGAGGAGGCAGAGAAGGTAGAGTGGCCCTGCCTGTCCTGGGGTGTGAGACATCTCCCTGTACCTTGCCTTATCTGTGAACACAGTGGGCCAGTTCCCTGGGAAGAGGCAGGATTTTTGGGGGCTGCCTGAGGCTGGTGCATATTCCTGCAACTGCACCAGGCTGCTCGCATTTTGTCTGGCATCCAAAATCGCCAGCAGGCAGATGGAGGCATGGGCTACCCCTGCTCCCTGTTCTCAGAGAGGACAGCACCAGGCTGGGATCTGTCCAGCCTCCCAAACCCCAGGGTGAACTTGGGGGTGTCTTCTGGATTTACCCCAACCCCCACCCCCCAACCTGGCTGCCCTCTTCTGCTGAGGACTTTTGGTCTAAGCTCCTCCATTTCTCTTGCCGACCCACAGAGGTTTTAGGAGGCAAAGCCTTGCCCAGTGGTTTGTGGGATGCAGGGCCAGTAGCATCCCGGGGGCTGGGGACTCACTGCATGCAGGTGCTCCCTCCCACTTGTTTGGTCCTTTCAAACTGGGCTCAAGGAGCACCTCCTGGGAAACAGCCCCAGGAGAAATCAAGCAAGTGAACTGTTGTGCCCAGTGTGAAGCCACCTCAGGCTGTCCCCTCTCCTACCTGCTGGCCCCTTTTCCACCAAGGATGGATCATTTGCTCACTGGCAACCAGCTGGCATGCACATGCCTGTGGGTACAGCCAGTACACAAAGTCAGAGGGACATGGGAACCAAGGAGCTGCGTGGCTGGACCAGTGGGCATCTCCCGGAGCTGGCACCCAGCACCATGAGCTCAGTCCTGCCGGATGTGCTCTGGACATGGTGCTTGTTGCTGCCAGTCTTTTCTGCCTGATGGAGGCTCTTTTGGAGGCAGAGCAGGGTGTATATCCCTATTTTTGTCCTGGAATGGGAGTATTTATAGCCTTTTCACACTGCTCCAATGAGCACTGTAGAAACACTCTCAGGAAAGTGTTGCCTGTTTGTTGAAGTCCATCTGGGCTGCACATGCATGTGCACACGTGTACGGGTGTTCACACACACACCCCCCCACCAGGGTACCCATTCCCAGCCCCTGTGAGTCCCCACACTGCTGGAAAAGCGTCATGGGGCAGTGATCAGGGTTACCATGGTGATACAGGGACAGCCTCTCCCCAAAGTCTACTCAGGTCTAGGTGTGGGGCTGGCAGGAATCCCAAACTGAGACTGGTCAGTGTCACAAACCCTCTTCCCCAGCAGGATGCCAGGGCAAGGGGATGCGTAACTCATCTCCTCTCCTTCACTGACTGCATCAGAGTCCCCAGAAACCTCCCAGGGGAGATGCTGACTGCCTAATTTAGGGTCATCCCAGCCTTAATCCAGGAGCTGGTGATGGGATCGGGGAAGGAGCTGGGCGGGGGCTGCAGGGAACCTGAGCAGGAGCTGGCTAGAGAGCACAGGGACACTGGGCTGGGGGTCTGCAGCAAGGCCAACTCTGGATGGGCACAGATGCTGAGCAGGCAGGCAAGGGGCCGCAGGAATGGTGGTAGCAAGGAGAAGGACAACCTCCAAGCAGTCCTGCGGGCTGAGGGCAAGATGAAATGTCACCGAATTTCCTCTGTTGCCAGAAGCCACTTCCTCCACTTTCCAGTACAGACGAAGAAAGGCAATTGCAGCTCGCGCTCGCGCTGAGCAAAGAGGAGCACGAGAAGGTACCTGTGTCCTGCAGTCCTGGCGCTCTGCTCTCCTTGCACTTGGTCTTCTCTCTGTGGCACCGGAGCCTGAAACGTCACTTTGCTCTGGTGCCCGCTTCGCTTTCACTGCTCCAGGCTGTCTGCTGAGTGCTCTCCTGGGGGGCTTGGCCCTGGAGGAGCTGTCTGCTCAGATGCTGGGACTTTCTGGGTGGCAGCTCCTGTGCTGGGTGTGTCTCCTGGAGAAGATGCTGGCTGCAGGGTTGCTGAGCTCACAGGCCCCATCCCTTGTCCCCACAGGAAGTGAGGACTTGGCAAGGGGAGAACTCCCTGCAGCAGAGACCCGTGGAGGAGACTGCCCCAGGCAGGGATGAAGAGCAAGAGGATAAGATGAAGAAAAGCCAGGTACAGCACTGGAGGCTGGGTGCCCACACAGGGGTGATCCTCCAGGTCTGCCAGGCTCCTCTCACCTCTTTATTCCCTTTCTGTCTGCAGTCCTCTATTATGGAGCTGGCAGATATATTCGGGCCGGCGCCAGCCCCTTCCAGCCACACGTCTGCTGACCCATGGGATATGCCAGGTGAGGACAACTTGCAGGCTGCCAAAATTTGGGACAGTGGCACAAAGTTGTCCCTTGCCTCTGTTCCTCCCCAGTCCCCAGGAGCTCAACGATGAGGACCTCTGCCTTCTTCTCCCTCTGCTGCCTACTCCATTATACTCCCAGGTGGTACTGCTGGAAGCCATGGTCCTCTGGCCACATGCCCACCACTCAGCATTCCTCTGTACTCTGCATTGTTCCCCTCTCCCACAGTTTCCCTTTTTTTCCAGATATGAAACCCAAAGTGGAGTTGGTGGGCTCTGCCTGGACCGGTGCAGCGGATCCCTGGGTGCCAGTCCCAGACCCTGGTGGGGAACCCCTCTCCCAGGCGAGCACCTCATCCCAGCAAACCTCTGCTGGGCCCTGGGACTTTCCCCCCAGCACCACTGCAGCCTCTGACCCCTGGGGGAAGGCACCCATGTCTTCTGGCTTCCCTCCTGCAGACCCCTGGGGAACAGCATCCCCCCCAGCCCCCCAGGGCTCCGGTTCTACACCAGCTCCTGACCCTTGGGCTGCTGTGCCCGAGCAGCCTCCGACCCCTGGTAAGAGGCTCAATGGACCTTTTGGCTTTGCTGAGGATTGAGGACAGCCTTGACCATCACTACCCTCCTGCAAGTGGGCATCTCTGGGTTCTCCCTGCTTCCTCCTTCAACCAACTCCCCACCCTCCTGACCCTCAGCAGGACCTCTGTTCACCCCTCAGCATCCTGAAGACTTCAAGGAACTTTTAGGCTTTGTATAGAATAGGCTACTTTAATTTACATGGCAGTTAATAGAGCCATCCCATGGGAGTGGGTGGCAGCCCCACACCTCTCCAGCAGTGAGGTGATGCTATGTCCCATTAGTGATAGCTATTTGCAAAACCCAAATGATGCCTGTACACCCTGCCAGGACCAGACAGGACTGTTGCTGGTTGCAGCTGCCACGTTGCAGATGGGGAAACAGTGTAGGAGCAGCCTGTGTTTCAACACTCAGTGCACTCCCAGTTCCTCCTTGGTGTTTCCTCTAGCCCTGTGCAGGTCCTGCATGTGTTGCCCCCAGTTTTGGTCCCTGGTGATGGTTGCAAAACCTGGTCTAGGGGCCAGTGCTGGTTGCTAAAGCATTCCTGCAGACCTGTCCCCTCCACCTGTCCCTGCTGGGGCTGGGAAAGGGACCTGCTTGGTGTGGGGTGATGGCTGCAAGCAGTAGGGGTGTCTTGGTCTGCAATGATCCCATGATCTAGCTCATCTAAGCCTTCCCCAGTGCACATTCCTGCCCCCCAACCCCATGTCCCGCACTGTACCCCCTCTTCTCTGTCTCCTTGCAGGCAGCCACCCCTGCCTCTCTCCTGCCTTTCCATCTCCTGCCTCCCACCTCCCTGCTTGCTCCCCTCCTTGAGTGTCCCCTCTTCCCCCCAGCTCCAGGGGGGAACGCTTTTGATCCGTTTGCAAAGCCGCCTGAGCCGCCGGAGCAGGAGCCCTCGCAGCCGCCCTCCTCGGCCAAGTCCAGCAGCCCTGTGGGTAAGAGCTGGGAGTGGGCAGGTGGGGACGGTCACCTGTCCCTGCCTGTGGCAGGGAGGCAGTTCTAGGGCTGGCCAGGGTGTGTGTAGCTGCTTGCTGGCATGGCAAAAACTTGTTTCCACGGGCACGTGCTGTGGCCTCAGCCTGCCCCACAGCTGCGGGAGCAGCCCAAGTCTCTTCATGTACCCATGTCTGCTGTCTCCCATGGGGGCTTGGGGGATACTTGGGCAGGCCATACTGCAGGCTCAGCCCCACTGTGTCATGCTGTGACCTGGGGTGAGATGTGTTAGCCACCCTGTGCGGTGACAAGGGAGGATGCTGTCACCCTTGGTGTCTCCCAGCTGGCTCACGTGTCTCATCTCTCCTCCTTCCATCCCAGAGCCTGACCCCTTTGGCGACCTGTTCCCCAGCACCAGGCAGGATGGGGCAAAGAGCTTTGACCTTGCCAACCTGGCTGACTCCCTGCCTGAATCTGGCAAGGAGCGGAAGGACTGTAAAACCCCTGAGGCCTTCCTTGGCCCCGCCGCCTCCTCCCTGGTCAACCTGGACTCCCTGGTCGCACCTACTCCGGCCTCCAAGACTCGCAACCCCTTTCTCTCGGGTACGTGCTTGTGGGGCTGCTGACCCGGGGCTTCCCTGGGCTGGGCAGGTGGTGGGCGAGGGAGAAGGAGGAAGAGGAGGAGAAGGGCTGGGGGTGGCCTGGCTGTCCTGACATGTTCCCCCTTCTCCTTGCCAGGTCTGAGCACGCCGTCCCCCACTAACCCCTTCAGCCTCTCCGAGCAGCCTAAGCCGACGCTGAACCAGATGCGGACCAGCTCGCCAGTGCCCGGCCTGCCCGCCGGCCACCCCGCCAACTCCATGACCTACAGCGCATCCCTGCCACTGCCCCTCAGCAGCGTCCCCGCTGCCACCGCTGCCCTCCCCGCCTCCGCCAGTGCCTTTCCGCAGGCTGGCACCTTCCCTGAAATCCCCAGCACCTTGCCACAGCCTTTACTGCCGCTGAGCGGCCCCCCGGCCCCACCGTCTGCGCCCGGGGGGCTCAATCCCTTCCTCTGAACCCTCTGGACATGTGGACTTTCACCCCCTCCCCAGCTGTTACAATCCCCCCCGATCTTTCCTGCCACCAAGACTTGGGGGTTTGCTAAGCTGCACGGGAGGGTGCCCTCACCCAGCCCCCTCCCCGTGCCCACCATGGGGGGCAGCCAGCATGAGCCCCCGCGCTTGAAGGGCAACAGGGGACCCCTTCCCCTGCGAGGGCCTGTGTGGGGGGCCGCGGTGGGGCTGGCTGGGGGGCAGCCAGCATGAGCGCCGGTGCTTGCCGGGCAGGAGGGAATCCCCTTCCCCTGTGAGGGGCCATGGCGGAGGCCTTACAAAGGGCTGTGCTTGGGGGGAGCTCTGCTCAGCGGGCCGGGCGGGTGCATGGGCTCCGGTTGCTGGATGGACCCCCGACGTGGGGGGGCTTCGCCCCCAGAACCGCGAGGATCTAGGGCAGCGCGGGGCCGGGGGTGGAAGCCGCGGGTCCTCTCACCCCGCGGGGTTCGCACTCCCTTGGCTGCTCCCCCTCTCCCCCGTCCCGCCGCCACCGCCCCCCGCCCGCTGCTGGGCGCCGCTCCGGGGGCGGGGGGCGGCGGTGCTTGGGAGCTGCGGCGGCGGCTGCGGGTGCCCATGCGACAATAAACTGCGCTGAGCGACCCGGTGTAGTGGCCTGTGCGACAATTAACTGCGCTGAGCGACCCGGTGTAGTGGCGTGTGCGACAATTAACTGCGCTGAGCGACGCCGGGGCGGGGCGGGGGGCGGGCCGGTAACGGGGCGGGACCGGCACCGGGAGGGGCGAGGTCTCGGTGGAGGCGGGGCTGCGCCTCAGGGGCGGGGCCGGCGCCGCAGCGGAGCCGGTGATTGGAGCCACGGCGGTTCATGGGCGGGGCCGTGGCGGAGGGGCGGTGGCATTGGGGGCGTGGCCGGGAGCGGGGCGGGGTCCGGGGGGACACCGCCATGTTGTCGGCGACACTGCGCTGTGCCCGCAGGTACCGTGGGGGCGGGCGGCTGCGCGCCCCGCCAGCCCCGCTGCGCCATCGCCGCCTCCCCACACCCCGCGAGTCCTCCCCGCACCTCTCGTGTGCCCCCCGTGTCCTCGCTGCAGCCCCCGCGTCCCCTGAATTCTCCTGCAACGCCCTGTACCCCTCCTGCATCTCCTCTAGATCCTCCGTGCACCTTCCTGAGTTCCTCCTGTAGCCTTTCCGCACCCATACACTTATCCTGCCTCCCCCGCCATCCTCCCCATATCCCTTTGCATCCCCCTGTATCCTTCCTAAATCGTCCTCGTACTGCCGCAGCCCCTGCACGACTTGACGTACTGTGTACCCCCGCTCTGCACCCCTTTCCCACCTCCCGCATCCCAGCCCTGCATCCCGGCTGCATCCCCGTACCCAAACCCTGCATCTGCCCAGCAGCAGACGGGTCTCCCTGGTCCCCTCCTGCTCCTCACTCCCCTCACCACAGAGCCTGTGCCCGCTCTGCCCGCACCCACCCCACGGCAGGGAATTTCCCTCTCTTGAGGGGATGTCCTTTCAGAGGGCACGCAGGTCAAGTCCTACAGATGCTGCTCCTGCATTTACAGCTGTTGAGTGTGCCCCCAAAGTGTGCTGGTGCGGGGCAGCCCTGGGAATGGCCTTCGCCCCACCGGGGGTGGGGGTGTGCCAAACTGGAGAACAACCTCCTCTGAGTCTCCAGGGAGTGGGAAGGACTTGTAAGGTCCTGGGGGGGAGATTGGGGTGGACTGCGCCCCAGCAGAGCTACCCGGGGCTGGGGCTCAGAATGGTTTCCTCGGCGTGGGGAGTGAATAGTGGGGGGGGCAGCACCTCTCCTGGGGCACAGCAGGGCCTGGGGTGGTGGTGCTGATGCTCTGGTCTGTCATGGCTCTGTGCAGAGGCTGAGCTTTGTTGTGGTGAGCAGGGAGCCCCTGAGCCTGTTTGGTGTCACAGGAGCACATTTCTAACGGGGATCGCAGCCATGGCCACGGTGGGGACACCCGGCCCCCCCAGCGTCCCTCGTCACACTAACCGCCTGATTAATGAAAAGTCCCCGTACCTCCTGCAGCACGCCCACAACCCCGTGGATTGGTAAGAGCAGCGAGGAGCCTTTCCCTCTGCACCTCCTCCTCTCCCTGTGCCCGTGGGGCTGAGGGACTCTTGTCTTCCCCCCACAGGTACCCTTGGGGTCAGGAAGCCTTTGATAAAGCAAAGACAGAAAACAAGCTGATATTCCTGTCAGGTAACCAGAAACAAGGAGTGTTTTGTGTCCCCACGTGTTGGTCAGTAGATGATCAGATAAGCTGAGCTGCATCCTGAGCTGCTGTGTGAGTAGCCATGTAGGTATGGATGACCACCAAGCAGGAACATTCCACATCCTGGAGTAGCTTTCTGAAAATGGGCTACATGCAGGACTAGAGTCCTTGGGCAGTGTTTAGGAGAAAAGCTGGAGAGTTCAGGAGGCTTTTGTCCTCCATCTCTTGCCCAGGGAGGCAGCAGCTGCTGCCTGTAGCAGGGGTCCCATCTCTGAGTGTTCTCCCCATCGTGTGTTTCCTGCTCCCTGCAAAGGAGGAGCAGGAACCATTCCTCACCCACCTGAGCTTGTTTGCAGTTGGCTACTCCACCTGCCACTGGTGCCATGTCATGGAGGAGGAGTCCTTCAAGAGCAAGGAGATCGGGGAGATCATGAACGAGCACTTCATATGCATCAAAGTGGATCGTGAGGAGCGGCCAGATGTGGACAAAGTGTACATGACCTTTGTGCAGGTGAGGGAGGCATGGGCAGGGCCCAGGAAGCTTTGGCTGGCTCCCTCAGGGTGTTGTTCGTTGTCATGTTTCTCAGGCAAGCACAACCAGTATATGGGGTGGTCTGGTCACAAGGGTGGACAGAAGCACACATCTGTCTTCGAGTGAGGCACCTGGATGTGCTGGAAGGGCACAGAGCAGGTGTCTCTTGCGTGGCCTTGGTGCACATGTGTTTTGTTTTTCAGGCCACCAGTGGTGGAGGTGGTTGGCCCATGAGTGTCTGGCTGACCCCAGACCTCAAGCCCTTTGCTGGGGGGACGTATTTCCCTCCTGAGGATGGAGTTCATCGTGTTGGTTTTCGGACTGTGCTGCTCCGGATCGCAGAGCAGGTGCGGGGCAGGAATGGTGTAGCAGGCAGGGCTGAACCAAAGGGGGCACAGGGAAATTGGTCTAGGCTTGAAGGGTGACTGAGCTGGGAGATTCAGTTGTGAGGAAGAGTAGCCCAGAGAACAAGCCAGGGCTTTGGCTTGGTTAGAAGTGGGTTTGAGCTGATTTTAGGTGGGTGATTGAGAACTGGAGGTGTTGGTTTGGACTGGTGCAAGGCAAGAACTGTCTTTCTCTCCTTGCATCTTAGTGGAAGGAGAACAAAGATGCCCTGTTGGAGAGCAGCCAGAGGATTCTGGAAGCATTGCGACACACATCAGAGATCAGTGTGCAGGGCCAGGAGTCACCCCCACCAGCCAAAGAGGTGATGGACACCTGTTTCCAGCAGCTCTCCAGATCCTATGATGAGGACTATGGTGGCTTTTCCAAATCCCCCAAGTTTCCCACCCCAGGTCAGTCTGGTCTCTACTGCTGAGACCTGCTGTGGGGCAGACGACGCTGTGGGGGCAGAGCCCACCCCACAGCCTCCTGTTTTCTCCCTGTGTTTCAGTGAATTTGAATTTTCTGTTCACGTACTGGGCCCTGCACCGAACAACTCCAGAAGGTGCCCGGGCACTGCAGATGGCTCTGCACACTCTCAAGATGATGGCCCATGGGGGCATCCATGACCACATTGGTCAGGTAGGAGTAAGTCTTTGGGGGTAAGCCCCTGTCATGCCCAGGAGGTGTGGGGTAGAGATGTCTTCACATGGTCTCTGCAGGGGTTTCACCGGTACTCCACTGACCAGCACTGGCATGTCCCTCACTTTGAGAAGATGCTCTACGACCAGGGGCAGCTGGCAGCCGTGTACAGCAGAGCCTTCCAGGTACAGCTCTGACATCCCTGTGTGGCTCCCACTCTTGCAGCCTGCAAGGACTGGCCTGGTTTGGGGAGGAGCTTCAAAGCCTATTCCCCAAGATACTCCCCATCCCATGGGCATGGAGCAATCCAGTTCTCCCCTTCATCTTCTGTTGTTTATCCAGAAGTGCTGCACAAACTTGTGACAGTGTGGCCCCAGGGCTTTGAGTATAACTGGGGAGGAAACAGCCTTTGAGCTGGTCTTCACAAGTCAGCAACCAATGCTGCTGCCTCTAACCTTGGTGTAACTCCAGCATTGCTCTCCACTGCCCTTCCTAGATATGCAGTATTCACTGATAGTAGATTTCTGTTGAAGGTCTTACTCTGAATCCATCCCGCATTTAAAATCCTTGGACTTTCAAATACTCCTTTGCCAGCTCTTCAAATTGAAATCTCTCACCATATCTTGCTGTGTCTCTTGTTCTCCCCCTCTGCCCATGTAACACTGATGTCCACCTTGTGTCTCCCACAGATCTCTGGTGATGAATTCTTTGCTGATGTTGTCCGAGACATTCTACTCTATGTCTCACGGGACCTGAGTGACCCGGTAGGCTCTTCCCTGAGCTGAGCCAAGGGGAACCACTTACCCTGCCCTGGGATGTGGCTTGGAGCTGTTTTTCCCTTTGATAAAGGCTGAGCTCAGTCTGGAGTACTGCTGAGGCTCATTAGCCAGGCTGCTAGCTACGCAGTGATGGGGAGCTGGCTGAAAGTGCTTTCCATGAGCTGGAGGGCCTCTCTGTTGTGTTTTTCCCAGGCAGGAGGTTTCTATAGTGCAGAAGATGCAGATTCCTACCCAACCACCATGTCCGGAGAGAAGCAAGAAGGAGCCTTCTGTGTGTGGACAGCCGAGGAGCTCCGGGCTCTCCTCCCTGACCCTGTCAAGGGGGCCACAGAGGGGACAACGCTGGGAGATGTCTTCATGCACCACTATGGAGTGGAAGAGGCTGGCAACGTGGACCCCATGAAGGTGAGGGAGAGCAGAGACTTGCCAGGAGCACAGGTAGGGGACCTGCATCCACAGGCATGGAGGGATGGCAGAGCAGCCCCAAAACACTCAGAGTCCAACACCTCCCAAGTCCAATGGCATTCCTATGTGTCTCTGTTTCCTTTCAGGACCCCCATCAGGAGCTGAAGGGGAAGAACGTCCTCATTTCCCGCAGCTCCCCGGAGCTGACGGCAGCGCGGTTCGGGCTGGAGCCGGTCCAGCTGAGTGCCCTGCTGCAGGAATGCCGGCAGAGACTGTCCTCAGCCCGGGCACAGCGGCCACGGCCACACCTGGACACCAAGATGCTGGCGGCGTGGAATGGTGAGAGCCGGCCCTGCTCTGGGGGCACATGTCTTGGCTGGATCCCCCCACCAGGGCCTGGTAGCCACAGGTCCTGCTGGGTCTGGGGCAGTGGGTAGGCTGAGATCAGGGGCTGTGTGGAAGCAGCTCCACATCTGCAAGCCTTGGGAGTGTCAGGTTACTGTTCTGGCTTTATTTCCCTCCCCAGCTGCCAGCAGAGAGCAGCAAAACTCTTCCCCTGGCTCGGTCCAGCTCCTCTGGCTGGGCTGAGGGGAAGGGGTCTGAGTTGGGGACCCAGGACCCTGGTGGGTACAGAGCCCATCCCTACTGCTGCGTGGGTGAGGGTTCACAGCACTGTGTCTATCTGGGGATCCTGCCTCAGGGGGTAACTGGAAGACCCCAGGCTCTGTTCCTAGCAGTAAATTCCTGGGTGTTTGGGTCTGGAACTGGCATGGGCTGGAGTTATCCTGCAAACTGGAATAATCTTGAGCCCTGTATCTGCCCACAAGTGAGGGCTCAGCTCTTGCTGGCCTTACAGTACTCCGCCTGTCTGTTTGGTGACAGCAAGTGACTTCATTAGTGATTGGAACAGGGCAGAAGAGCTGAGACCTGACATGCCGGCATCAGGGAGGATGAGCTTCACATTGAGCATCCTTCAAAGGACTGACAATGACCCTTTGACCGGTTCCATGTGCCCCCCTGACCTGTCCTGCTGTCTCTGCCTCCGCAGGGCTGATGATCTCGGGCTTTGCCCAGGCTGGGGCTGCCCTATCTCATCAGGGATACGTGAGCAGGGCTGCACAGGCAGCTGCTTTCCTGAGGACACACCTTTTCGACCCGGACAGCGGGAGGCTGCTGCGGAGCTGCTACCGGGGCAAGGACAACTCAGTGGAGCAGAGGTGAGTATCAGAGAGTCCACAGTCTTGACTGGCCACCTGCAGGTGCTGCCCAGACCCCCAGCAGTCCCTGTCCTCTCTTCCAGGCAGGTCTGAACTGGGAGGGAGGGAGGCTGTTTTGTATAGAGCTCCAGTGCAGTTTAGGAAGGGTTAGTGTCCCCCAGCCAATGAGGAGAAACTGAGGTCAAAATCTTTCCCATTCCTCATCTTTCATGCTGGCAAATGTCTTCCCTTGCCTTCTCCTCCTGTACAGAACCCTGGGGCTGAGTTGTGTGATGGCCATGGCCATTGCTTTGCTTGGTGGCATCTCTTTGGGTAGCAGAGACCAGTAAGCAGGGCTTTGCTGGGTTGGAGAACATTTCCAACCTGCTCAGTTTAGAGATTCTGATTTTTCCTTCCCTGTCTGCCACTGCAGCACTGTGCCCATCCAGGGCTTCCTGGAGGACTATGTCTTTGTCATCCAGGCACTCTTTGACCTGTATGAAGCCTCGCTGGAGCAGGGCTGGCTGGAGTGGGCCCTTCATCTCCAGCACATGCAAGACAAGCTCTTCTGGGACCCTAAAGGCTTTGCTTATTTCTCCACTGAGGCTGGCGATCCCTCCCTGCTCCTGCGTCTCAAGGATGGTGAGCTCAGGGACTTGGCCATGTGTTCTGTGGATTGTGGCGTGGGAGGACAGGGCTGATGGCAGATGGTGATGAGGCACTGGGTTGATGGCTGATGTTGTCCTTTGCAGACCAAGATGGAGCAGAGCCCACCCCTAACTCTGTCAGTGTCACAAACCTGCTCCGAGCAGCTTGTTACTCTGGTCATATGGACTGGGTGGAAAAAGCCGGGAAAATCTTGGCTGCCTTCTCAGAAAGGCTGCAGAAGATCCCAATAACCCTCCCAGAGATGGTCCGGGCCACTGCTGTCTTCCATCACACCCTCAAACAGGTATGGGCTGGGGCTCAGTGTCCCCTGCAGGACCTGCTGTAGGAAGTGGGGCTGGCAATGGCATGGGTGCAGTCACAGCTCTGTTTTCTCCCTCCTGCCACCCACCCTCCTCCTGGACAGGTCGTTGTTTGTGGGGACCCCCAAGGAGAAGACACTAAAGAGATGCTGCACTGTGTCCGCTCTGTCTTCAGCCCAAACAAGGTAGAGGTGCCCCCTGCCTGCCAGCCCTTCCCTGGTGTCTGCTGCCTGCACTGCTGGTGTTTCATCCTTTCTCCTAGTGCAGCTGTTGCACCCATCCTCCTCTCTTCTGCCTCTCTCCTGGGAAGCATCCTGTCCTTTTCATATCTAAGCACAGCCAGCAGGGCCATGGCTGAGCCCTGCACCTCTCTCCCTGCACAGAGCATGGGCAGCCCAGCCCAGAAGGGGCTGCAGCAGTGGTTGTTATTGCTGCTGGCTGTTTACACTGCTCTCACCCTGAGCCCAGTGCTTTCCTGAGGGGAAACCTTTCATTCCAGTGTGAACGTGTCATGCCCAGTGTGGATGTGTCATGTTCTGTGCAGACCCAGTTAGTGTCTGGGTCACCTACTGCCTGGAGACACCCTCGCATCCTTGAAAGTAATGAGGCAGTGCCTCACTCCAGTTCTGGGTAACACCAGCTGGGAGAGGCTGGCTTTTCCCAAAGCTTTTCTCCCGTTCAGCAGCTGTTGCTGTGTACTGGGGTTCCTGCCTGGCTCTGCTTGTCCTTATCCCTGCTTTGAGACGTATCAGTGCGTCCCACAGAGGGCTGGAGTTGTTGGCTGCATCTGGAGCTGGCAGGGAAAGGCAGCACAGCAGCTGGTGCCCATCAGCTTTGGTGGGCAGTGTCCCTACCTTGGGGATGATGGCTTTGACTTCAGCAAAGCTGTGGAGCTGAGGGAAATAGGACTGGGCTGCAAGTGAGGGGGTTTGGTGTTTGGATTGGATTCACCCCTGGCCATTGCGTCCTGGTGCCAGGGACTGGCGTGTTCAATCTCAGTATGTGGGAAGCTGGGGCCAAAGCACCACTTTGCCCCTGTAACACCAGCTAGGATGAACTGGGGAGGGCTGAGCCGTCAGCACAGGATCCTCTGCTCTGTCCTCTCATTAGCTCAGCCCACAGGGGTGTTGCCCCTGACCCTCTGCCTGTGTGCCCAGCGATGTTTAATGCAGCATTGGAGGAGGAGGGACACATTCCCAGGGGCACAAGTGGGGCACACAGCTCTCTGTCCTTCCTCTGCCATCACCCATCGAGCAGCGCCCTTGTTCCTCGCAGGTCCCTGTTTTGTGTGTGAGGCCTCTGTTCCCACACTTGTCCTCTGTCCCTTTGAAGGATTACCTGGGTGATCCAGTTTGCAGAAAACGGGAGCCCAGCACCGCTGTTAATAACCCTCTGCCCACAGGTGGTTCAGCCCTTGGTCCCCTGAGCCCACACCAGCAGTTTTGGGGTCTTGAGCAGAGCAAATAGCACGGCCCTGCCCTCTTCTCCCCTGCAGTCTGGCTCCCTCCTGCAAAGCTGGTAACAAGCCTGGCTGGTAGGGATGCTCCTTCGCCAGGGGAAGATCTTTCTCCCTCAAGCTTTTGCATTCTTTGGGGAAGGGAGGAAGATGAGGGCTGGGTATTCTGGATGGATATTTCCATGGGGGAGTCAAGCCATGGTCATGCCAGCCAGGGCTGCTCTCAGGGGACCTGTGCTTCGAGGGGCATGTGAGAGGCTGCAGCTGGAGGCTGGTAGCAGGCAGGGTGGCAGTCTAGCTCTGTTTGCCCCTTGTGTGTTCCTCATGTTGCGATGATGAGAGAGAGCCGAAGCTGTTCCAGTTTGGGTTTGTTTCCTGGAAGAAGAATTGTGGCAGGAGGGAAGAGCTCTCCCCCAGAAGAGCCCAGCCCTGTGGACACGTATCTCCCTTTCCCCAAGCAGGAATGTGCAGGAGTGGGTAGGAGCGTGATCTCTGGCAGTAGCAATGGTTCCTCACCTTGCAGAGGTGATGGGAGGAACGGGGGAGAATCCCACTCCTCAGAGGGTTGCACTACCTTGGGGAGCAGCCCACTGCCTCCCAACAGCCATCCCTCTTTCCATGCTGCATCACACAGACGTGGGCATCCTGCCTCCATCCCCCTCCAGCTGCTCCCCAGATTTCCTTCCCTGCCTCAGGAAGCTTCCCTAGGCAGAGCAGCCCTGGGTCACCTGCTCCAGGGACATGGCTGATTTGGGAATTGCCTTTGCCAAGGAGTTGGGGGAACATCCCTGTGTCCCCTAGGCCCCCACTCCCTTCGTGCCAGCAGGGTGCTGGGGGCCAGGCTTGCGTGCAGGAACACAATTAATTAGGTCTTTCCAGTAATTAATTCCTGACAAACCTCACCCTGAAATCCTTGCTGTAATGAGATGCTGATCATAAAATTGCATTGAGGTTGTGATTTTAAACGGACCCTAGGTCTGGAGTAGCCCTTTGCTGCAGGCAGCTCTGTGGGGATGCAGGTAGGGGTGATGCTGATAGCTGTTCCTGTGGGCGTCCTGGTGCTGGGAGCAAAAGGGGTTGGATCCCTGCTCTGGGGCTGAATCCCAGCTCCTGGTGTAGGTCCCTGCCCTATTAATGGTCTTTAGGGTAATTATGAAGGATCCCATTATCTCCTCAGCTGCAGAGCGCTCTACTGCCGCTCGCCTTCATCCTGGCCCCGTGAGAGGACCTTGGGGAGCTTGTGAGAAAAATGAATAATGAATTTCAGATTGGACATGAATTGGTAATTAATCACTCCTGGAATTAATTCCAGACAAAGGCGAAGGGAGAGGAGATTGGGGGAAGCAGGAGGCAGGCAGGGAGACAGGCTGAGCCAGAGCTGGGTCAAGCAGATGTGGGGTGATGGAGGATAGTACAGGACTGCAGCAGCCACTATCTAGGGCAGGGACATAGGGATGTGGTGCCCCCCTGGGGACACAAGGGTGCAGGCAACCCCTGCCAGGCATGAGTGAGGCTGTGTGGGTGTCTCTGGGTGTCAGTGCTGGGTCTTCTGCTGGCTCTGGTGTAGAGGATGCTGCGTGCCAGGTGAGCAGTGCCATGGTGGGAGAGGCCTGTGCTGGGGGAGGCAGCATTTGGTGTCAGCATCCCTTGGTGGCATTGGCATGAGTAGCAGGGACATGTTGTGAATGTGTCCATGCTCAGCAGACACATGCAGGGCTGGGATTGGGGCAGGCAAGGGAGAGCTGTGAGTTCCAGCAGCAGGATGTTCCCTCTGTGCCTTGGGGAGGGGCAGCCTTTTGCTCACCCTTTGCATCTGTGTCGGCATGAGGCTGGCTGCCAGCTCCTGGCCTTTTTCCTGATTAGCCTGCAAGCCCTGAGGCTTTAACAAACATTTTCCCTTTCAGAAAAGCTAATTATCCTGGCAGCCCAGTCATCACCTCTGGCTGATGCTGCTGTGTCAGCCGGGAGAGCCCCTGATCCACTGCTCATTGCTGCCTGAGTTTTTCTGGGAAGCGTGGGGAGGGCAGGAGGAACTGGGCTGCAGGTGGGATGGGGCAATGCTGCAGCTGTTTCTGGGGCTGTTCCTGAGCTGGGCAGGTGTCCCCAAGGAGCTGGCTAGGCTGGGATGTGCTGATCCCTGTGCTTCATCCTGGCTTCCAAGTGTCTGGTGTGGTTAAGGGAGGCAAAGCTGTGACATCTCCATCATGCTTCTTCCTGCCCTGGCATTATAGGGATGTGACCACTGTGGGACTCCGGAAGAGGGCTGGAGTGGGTTCCCATTTTGGGAGGGTGTGTGGAGGGACACTGCCTGCCCTCAGCACGGTCAGTGGGGCAGGAAGGCCCAGCTGGCTGCGCTCTCTCACTCTCACAGCTCCTTCTTTGGGCAGGTGCTGATGGTTGCAGATGGAGACAGCACTGGGTTCCTCTACCGCCAGCTGCCTTTCCTTGCATCCCTGGAGAGGAAGGATGGGAAAGCCACTGCCTATGTCTGCAGCAACTTCACCTGCTCCCTGCCTGTCACCTCTGTCCAGGAGCTGCGTGAGATGCTCAGCCCATGAGCCCCTCAGTCCTGCTGCCTGCAGGAAGGCAAGAGGGGAACAGACTGGCATGGGAACATGGGAGAACCCCACAACAGAGCCACCCTGAGCACCATCCCAGATGGTTCCGTGCAGTGCAGTGGGGCTGCGCCCTTCCCCACCTGCAGCTCTGTTTCTCCAGCAGTGTCTCAGCACAACTGACTGTGGTCGTGGGTGCTGCTTTTGGTATGGCCAGGAGACACCCATGGAGGAGCATCTCCTGCCCCTGTATGCACGCTTGCTTCTCACCTCTTCCTGCTGAGGAAAAGGAAAACAAATTAAATGTAAATCCCAGTGTTAATGGAGAAGTCAGATGGGAAAACTGCTAGGGTTCCTATAGCAACCCAGGGTAACTGTGAAATGCACCTGGATGACTTGGGAGTCAAATGCTTTTGAAAGTGTAACTGGCTACAACAGCTGTGGTATTTTTCCGTTACAGAGGAGATTGTAACATACATTAACTTAATATATAGTGCATGAAAAAAACCTGCTGATTACAACTGATGGAAAGTTTGTTCTCCCTTTCCTCCCCTCCTTCCCTCCTTGTCCTCCCTGCTTCCAAATGGGTGAGTACCAGGTTTTCAACATCCTTCTGACACCCTGTGCTCCCCCAGCATGGCTCCTCACATCCTAACTGGCTGGGTACCATCATCTGGCAACAAAATGGCACTGCCCACTGGCTTTCTAGTGGGTTGTGCCAGGATTTGGGAGTAACTAGCCAGGAGAAATGCCTTTGAAGTCAAATTGGAATTTTGCACTTCATCTGAGTGCTTTCTATGCTTCTGGAAGAGGAGGGGTTTTGTTTTCTCTCCTCTCTTGGTTTTAAAAGCCTGAAGTGTTTCTGCCAATCCAGCTGAAAATTGCTGGTTTGGCAGATGGCTGCCTGCTTTCCTCTGGGTTTTTTTTTTTGCCTTTTTTTTTTTTTTTTTCTTTTTTTCTTTTTTTAAACTTGGCATCTCTGCTGTGGGGATTGATTTGACACCTGTCCTGAGGAGTGCTCAGAGCGAGTTGGTTTGTGTCTGCCAGGAGAGCATCCTCGGGGAGCAGGGCTGGTGCTGAGTGCCTGTGGGGAAGCCCACATAGATGCTACACTGGCAGCTGTCCCTGGGGTGGCACGGGGCTGGGGTGACATCCTCAGCTCATTTTGGTGCCCACCAGCCCCTTGTGGCACAGACACTGGATGCTTTCCTTGTATACTGTGTTGCTTGTTGGTGCCTCTGTGATCGTCACCCAGGCAGAGCTGTGCTGTGAACCTGTCAGGATGAATTGGCCTCACCTCTCAGTAAAATAAAACAGAATGAGAAGTTCTTTGT
This sequence comes from Chamaea fasciata, assembly GCF_029207755.1. NCBI lineage: Eukaryota > Metazoa > Chordata > Aves > Passeriformes > Sylviidae > Chamaea > Chamaea fasciata. The sequence continues at coordinate 6,569,658 of NW_027094104.1, read as the reverse complement.
GATGAATAACTGTTGTTGTGGCGCCTCTGTCCCCCCGGTGCCTTTGCCTTGCTGCTGTCACTGGGTGCTGGTGGCCATGTCCTGTGCTTCCCATACTCTGCCTGTCCCTGGAGCCACCCCTGGGCTTTATGGCCTTAGCAAGGGGTGGCTTTGCTTGAGTTCTACTGCAGCCCCCCTTCAGGACCCCTTGCTACCCCTTGGCCAGGCTCGGTGCTGGGGCACCCAGGGGTGCTGCTTCTCACTGGTGGCTATGGTGGTTAAAGCCTCCCAGTGGTGCTTCCTGTCCTTTCTTGTCATCCCTTTCCTGTCACCAACCCTCTGATTTCATGGTAAATGCTGTTTTGCTAAAAGTGTTGTTTTCTGGGGCAGTTACCATGAGACAGGGCTGGTGGGTGCTGCCCAGCCTGCCCAGGCTCTCAGGAGGATGATGGGGTGGGATCTGCAGGCTCAGGAGTCCTGTGCCACTTCACAGTGTCTCTTTTTCCTGATCCCTTCCCACATTCCCTTTGGTGGCAGATGCGGGGGCTTTCTCCACCAGGGCAGAGGCTCAGGGTGGCTGGAGGCAGCATGCTGTACTCCCCCTGCTCCTCTCCAGCTGCAGAGCTGTCAAAAAAGCCCTTCAAAAACACATCAAATGGCTGATGTGCCGCTTTTCCCCCCACAAACACTTGGGTTTGCCATCAGGCTGCTGCAGATGGCACAGGAGGACTTCCTCCTGCCCAGGGCTCTGGGCTCACCTGGGAGCCCCAGCAGCCATGGATGGAGAGAAACAGGTTTTCCCTCGGCGTCTTTTTAATATTAACACCTGCTTTAACATTTAACACACTGGGGGATGTGCAGGGCACCCTATTGCTCAGACCACCAAGGCAGATGGGAGGCCTGACACCCACCGTGTCCCTTTGGGGGGCCTGGGACATATGGATTGAGGGGGAGGCAGCGTAAGCAGCCACCCTTGCTGTGTTAATGAGGCTTTCCCTCTAATTAATATTCCCTGGAAAACCCAGCACTGGTTCTGGATCTCTCAGCTTTTATCTCCTGGGGCATTGATGTGACATCAATGGGAGACGGGCTTTGAAAGCTGTTTATTGTGGGGGATGTTGCATCTGTGGGAGAGGGGGGATGGAGAAGGTTGTCCTAAGCCTGGATCCTGCTCCGGTGTCAATACCCCCATCCAGAACACATGTGGGGGTGCAATTCGGGCATGCCAGCCTCTGAGAAGGGACAGTGGGCAAAATAATGAGGTTTCTTAATCTGGGCACATGGTTAATTCACAGATGAGCACCCGTGTCTGGCATGGCTGAGCACCCCATTGCCCCACGCCTGGGTGGCCAAATAGCACCTGAGCACTCATCTGCTTATGCCTGAGTGGATGATTAGCTCCTGCCTGAGGGTTATTTTGGGCATGAACAGGCAGGTTTTGGTAGCTGGGGGCTGCTGCAGGAGGAGGTTTGGAAATGCTGCTCAGTGGTTGCTCTGAAGGTGATGAAAAGGCTCCATAATGCCCTGAAATATTAGGGGAACCTGTGACAGGCAGGTGCAGGGGGGCAGGAGATGTGGGTGTGAGGAGTCCCTCCAAAGCCAACCCTGTGCTCTTGAGCGCAGTTACTCCAGAATTCACCCAGAGGGAATTTGCAGCCAGCAAAGCTGCCTTAGTGAATCCCCTGAGTTCAGCCTCCTCCCCTGGGTAATTTGGTGTGCTTGCTGGGCTTCCACTGCAGCAGGCTGTGGGTGGGGGCACATGGTGGGTTGCACCAACCCTTGTCTGGCATCCCATGGAGCACCTGCAGGCAGTGGAGGGAGCTGGGGGGTCTCAGCAGCTCCTGCCACCCCTCCCTGCCCCGGGATTTGCCCTGAACAGATGTTCACACCATTCAGCTCCAAGCAATTCCAATATTCCTGACAAGTGAATTTGCAGCTGAGGCTGGCCGACACTTGCTCAAAACGTGCTTCTTTCTTTTTAAACTGACCTTCCATACAGATTGTCAGAGACCAAGGGGACACAGGCGGGCTGTGATGTGGGAACTCTGTGGGGGTGTCCCCTGCAGCTCAGCTGCTGCTTTAGCTTCCCCTCCCACAAAAGCATGTCCTGGCCATTTCTATCCAAACCCTACACCACCTCTGCATGGCCCTGGAGCATGTGCCCTGCATGGCCCTGGAGCACGTGCCCTGCCTGGCCACTCCCAGACCCCCTTTGTGCTCCAGAGCTGTGCAGAGAAGCTCGCAGCTCTCCCCAGGCTGGCTGCCTTTGCCAGGTGCACTGGCCAAGGTGTTTTGGGGACCGTCCTCCCTGTGTTAATGCTCAGCTGCTCTCAACAGGCTCTGCACCCACAGGCCATTGCTTAGGACCAGTTTACCACTTGGAAGTCTCCCATTCCTGCCTGGCAGATGCAGCAATCCCACCCATTCCTCAAGGTGGACTTCCAACCTTGGCCACAGCTGGGAGGGCAGGGAGGGGTGGGGAGAGATGGCTGAAGGCCCTGTGGCACAGCAGGAAGCCATCAGCACCAATCAAGGGTTATGCAATGGACACTCGGCCATTGTAGGCCAGGCTAGGGGTGCATGGGGCCATTAATCCTGCTTTCATAAAGTTTTGGTATTTACTGACTATGGTAACCGTTGCATTAAATCAAAATGAAATGTTTATTTTGGAGGCGTTACAGAAGGGCAGAGGAGGATGTCCAGGAAGGAAGGTGAAGGTTTGTGGGTGCCTGGGTGGGAGGGGAGTTTTGGGGGTGTCCAGAGGAATCAGAACTGCAGTGGAAGGATGGCCTTGCCATCAGTGTGAGGATATCCCCGGGTGCTGTGCCAGGCTGTCAGTCTAGGTGAGGTGACATGGCATCTCCACTGCCTTCGGAACTTTGTGAGCTGCTAAATTAGAGGCGAGAGATGCTGAAGGGTCTCAGGGAGCCTGGGCTGCTAATCAAAGGAGAATGGGCTCTGCTTTCCATCTGGGGTTCTATCCAAGACTCCTGGAGGGCTGAGGCTGCTCCTCTCCCCACGGCCAGGTGGAATTCGGAGTTAACTTCTTGTGTACTGCAGCCTGGCAGAAGCAGGTAGCAATATATCATGGTATCACCTGAGGCTAAAACTGACATCAGAAATGCTGAAGCTTGGAGAAATCTGGAGCTGGGAGGCAATGCCCAGATTTTGAGGCCAAATTTCCTGCTGGAATAGCAGCTCCCAGCCATAGGAGCCAGGTTTCTGGCTGCAGCATGGATGTCCTGAGACAGCTTCCCTGGTGCCTCTGGACTGATGCCCGCTGGGTTGTTTGGGGTTTTTACCCACGGAGGAGAAACCTGAATGTCCCTGTGTGACCCAGCACTCTCCTCCCCTGACACCCATGAATCTGGGACATGCAGAGCTGGGCTCACTGCAATTATCCGTGGATTAATGGCAGCTAATTTAGTTTGAGTCACAGAAGCTAAACTGGATCAATATGGGGTGAAGAGTATAAAGGGGGAATCAATAAGTATTCAGAAGTGCAGAAATCGGGCTGCACATCCCTATGGGATGATGCTTTTGGGGCTGGCGCAGTCGTGCTGCCTGAGCGATGTGGGGCTGAGGGAGCAGTGGGGACATGGGGACGGGTGGCAGGCGGTCCCCAGGGCGATGCACGCCAGCACAGCAGAACTACGACTCAGCACAAGGCTTTCATCGGGTTTGTGCAGCTCAGCAGAGCGGGGGCTGCCGTGACAGGCGGGAGCTGCGGCTCTGCGGGATCCGAGGCACCGGTTTGACAGCCGGCCCCCGCTGGGCCCGGTGCCTGTGCACTCGTCCCCACTCTCCTGGGGATGTCACGGCCACCAGGACACTGGTTTGATGTTCAACCACAATTTGGATACGAGCTGGCTTGGGTCGCCTGCAAGGTGTGCACCAACTGGGCATCCTCACAGCAGGATGGAAACTGGGGATGTCCCAGTGTGGCCACCAGCGAGGGCTTGGTCTGTCTCCCGTGTGTTGCCTTCTGGCCTGGCAGCAGGGCGTGAGGCAAGGTCCTTTTTCATAGCTGACAGCCCTTGAATATTTATAGCATTAAAATATGGCTCTTAAAAATGGCCACTGCATCCCAAATTAGTCACGGGGCTGTGGATAGAGGCAGGGTGGTGGGTGCAGTGGCACTGATGTCACCCCTGACTCCGTGCTCAGATGACAGTGGCATGGCCTCTTGGCTGGGATGGGATGGAGCGAGGGATCTCTGTCCCTCTGGGGCTGCATGAGCAACTCTCAGTCTTGCCTTTGGACCAGGCCCTGGTCCCTGGTGTGACTCTCTTGTCCCTCCTGGGAGCCTGCTCAGGGTGCCCACAGCACCCAGATTTCTGTGCCTCTTGGCTCCTCTTCCTCACCATCTTGTGCTTTAAAACTCATGTTTTAGTGGCTCTGAATGAGGTCTCCATCAGCTGCTGAGGGTTGTGGGAGCTCACACCTCCACCACGTGCTGGGGATGTGCTGCCTCTGGGATGCAGCCAGAACAGGTGGGTTTATCTCCCAGAAAAGAAAGAAAATCCATGTTTTAGTGAACAAATAGAAATTAAAAAGGAAAAGGACGGAGATAAAGTTATTTCCCATCTCCTAAGGGGTTGGCAGGGATAATAAAGAGAAGAATCTAATTTAGAAGGAGTCTACAAAGACAGAAGTGCTGGAGGGGTCCTCGCTGTGTGAAGCTGCAGTCTGAGCAGCAATGGAGCAAACCCATGGGGATGGGATGTGCCCTGGCAAGAATAGGTGTCCCCATAGTGTTTGGAAACCCTTCAGCCTATGGGCAGGCCTGGCCAGGGGCTAAGCTCTGGAAGGGGAAGGGTTCTTGCTTTGCTTTCTGTGGCCAGTGCTGGCGAGGAGCTCAGGGAGGGCCCAGTCTGGGAAGCGGGATGAGGAGGACCCTGTGCTGGGAGCAGGCAGGCAGAGGCAGTAAGGCAGAGCAAAAGGAGATAGGAGACAAAATCAGGGGGTAATCAGGCTGGAAACATAACCCGGGGAGGGAAAAGCACTGAGCATGGCTGGGTTTACCCAGGTCAGTGCAGGGCAGAGGTTCAAAGTCACTGTCCCTGTGACTGCAGTGCTTTGGCAGAGCCCCCCGAGGGGAGTGGGGTGGAGGGGACAGCAAGGGCCTGATGTCCTTTGAGACTCGCAGATCTGAGAAGCACGGGCAAAAACCCCTCTAGGAAGGTGCTGTTCTCTCTCCACACCACCTTCCCATCCTCCTGTCTGCCCTGCTGCTCTGGGCTCCCTCATCACATGCTAATGAAGGTCCTGGATACTGCCACTAATGAAGGCCCTTGGCTTTGATCACCAGCACAGATCCTTCCCCTGTTTCTGGATGAGATCCTTGTGGCATTAATGAAGTCCATAAATCCCTTTTATTTCCCAGGACAGCCAAGGGGAAGGGCTGCAGTGCAGTGGGGGTTCTGCAGCCCCCCCAGAGGAGTGTAGCACCCAGGCTCCTATCTCCATGGCAACACTGTGGGATGCTCCTGCTGGATACTCTTACAAGGCTACCAAGGGGAATCCCAGCAGCCTGGGAACTCTGGCAGGGTCAGGGAAAAAATGCCTGTCTGGGTTGGGAGCATGCCTGTCTGCCTTTGTGTTCTGTCCACCCACAGCAACATCCCTGTGGATATTGCTCAGAGGCTCGGCTTGACCCCAGCAGCAGCCACTTATAACTCACCCAGTCCATGCAGCCTCTCCAGTGATGACAAGCATCTCCCAGAACAAACAATTATAGAATTAACCCCAAAGGCCTTTCAGCCCCTAATTTTCTATCCCTGACCATGTCCTTAGCTTGGCTTTGATGAGCCAAGGGATAGAAAATCCCAGCATTTCCATAACATGCCACCAGTGCAGCCTTTGACCCTTGATATATATTTTTCCTTAACATCTGCCTTTCCTTTTTTACTGTGGCTTTTATTACTGTGCACAGTGAGATTTAAGGAAACACAGCCCAGGCACAGGGGGCTCAGGAGTTCTTGTGGTGCATTGGGAGGGGGAAGTCTGGGGCTGTTCCAGGTAAATGCATGAGCTGGTTAGCAGAGAGATGGGATTCATCCTGCTTCCCTGAGGGTCTCCTTCAGGATGTCTTAGGGCAAAAACCAGCCCTGCAGAGGAAACACGCTGTTTTGTTGTTGCTTGCTGCCTGGGATGGATGTGTCTTGAGGGGGCTGCCCTTCTCTCAAAGTTTCCCCTCCCCTTGTTCCCCCAGGCTGTGCACTGGGGAGCTTAGGTTGTTCCCTTTCATTTGTTGTCATTTATCTATAATTTACAGTGGGGTTTAGGTATATTCTAATTGAGTTTCATGTGTCACAGCGTGTCTCAAACAGAAAATAAAATATTTAACAACCTCCACTGGTAATAAAGATTCACATTTGCCTCATTCTGGTTCGCAGTACATGAATATTCTGCACCGCACTCCACAGGTATTAACTTCATTCAGATTTCTCCCTGGTTATGCAATATAACAGTAATGACAGATAGAAACCAGAGCTTAAAAAAATTATAATCAAAACCAACAACAGCAAACCAGTTTGATGTCATTAACTCCCTTCTGTTGGTTAGGGGAGCATTAATGTGTTCCCTTTCATTGCTGGCTCCTCTGTGTGTGCAAGCGCTCTGTGTCTGCTCACACTATTACGGGCAGGAACTGGGGCAGGAGAAGGGCAGGGGCAGCTCAGGGTTGGGAGAGATTTGGTCTTGGAAGGCCAGGGCTGAATTGGGCTGAAATAAAGCCAGCACTGTGTCTCCACTGTGCTGCTGCTTGAGTTGGGGTGCACATGAGATTGGATGGGGACTAAAGCACCACTGATCTGTGCTGGGGCCAGGGCTGTCACAGCTGGACACTTAGGTGCTGAAATGGGTCAGGCCCATGGTGGGGGGAAGCCCCGGGTGATTTTTGGATGGTAGCTGGTCCTGACCAGGGTGAACTGTATCTGTCCCAAGCAAACAGGATCTGGGTACTGTGGGAAGGTAGCTCTTGGGGAAGGTCTTGGGACTTGCTGTTCTGAGGGTGGCTGAGTGCCACAGCCAGGTCTGATGTGCAGGGGCTTGCCCAGGGCTGTGCTGAGGGAGATGAAGCCACTTGGGACACAGTCGGCTCCAGGTTTTCCACTGCAACAACTCCCAGGAGGCAGAGACAGGCTTTGATCCTGATGTCCTGTGCTTTGCTGTGGGGCTGCTGGGAGGCTGGTGCGGGGTACCTGCCAGTCCTTTGCCCCATCCCTGGGTGGTCTGAAGACTTGGGCTGTTCCATGGACAGCTTGCATGGAAAAGCCCGGGGCGGTGATGCCTTGGAACCTCCAAACCCACTCATTACCCCAGGAAAAGGGAGGATTCGGGACATACTGGTCTGGTACCAGCATGCAGAGCATGAGGAGTGGCGTGGGGCTGGCACTGGACTGCCCTGGCGTTGTGGGGCTTCACAGCACCACATCCCCTTGTGTTCCCTGCACCCCACAAGGCTCTGCATCCCCACCAGCTCTGCCCTTCTCCCACGCTGACAGTCCTAGTCCTGATCCACCAGACCGCGCACTATCTGCGCCCGAGAATCTCCTTTAGTCCTTGTTGGCTCTGTCCTTGTGCGCTCACGGAGGGCTGGGCAGCCCCAAACCGAGCGCTCCCCGTCACCACCACCAGACGGGTTAACCCCAGCGGCAAAGCTGCTCGTGCTGCCCGTGGGTTCGCTAAGGCAATGATGATCCATGCCGGGGAGAGGCCGCACACACACCGACGGTGCGATCCAGCTGAAACGTGTGGAACTGGCTAAAAGCGCCCCGGGTGCCACCAGCACCTCCCCTCCGGCACGGCGAGGAGCTGGCACAGAGGAGGGACCACACGGAGCTGCTGGCATGTGGCTCACTGCTGGGGCTTTCCCCGCTCACCCCTGCTGCTCTGCCGCCTCCCACACCACATCCCTCGCTTCTTGCACGTCCCCATGCCTGCCATGGCTTCGGGACATTGCCTCTGTTGCCTGGGTTCCCGTGCATCCTGAAGATGCTGTCAGCTGCCGAAAATTCAAAGTGCTCTTTTAATTATGTGCCGTGAGGAAAGAAGCCTCGATCTTGAAAGGAGGCTAATGATGGGACCAACAGGATATTTTTGGTGGCAGAAGCCCAGAATCCTCTCAATGTATCTGTAAAAGGGAAAAATTTCAGGTTTGCCAATGAAATAATAACGCATAAACAATGACATCACCATACATGTCGCTGCTGGGGAAGGGATTTAGAGATGCCTTGCCGATGTGAAGTGAGAACATCTGCTCCCTGCTGGAAGGAGGAGGAAGATCTCCTCATCAACATTAAATTTAAACGAGCCAGTCTTCACTTCCATGCTTCTGCAGTGCTCAGCTCCTGCAAGAAGATGACTGAGGAGCACAGGCTTCAGTGGGGGTTCAACATGCCACTTCTCCATGCCTGGCTTTCTAAGAGTGTTAAAATCAGACTTTTCTATCCAGGACGGCTCCCTGGGTCTGTATGGACTCATTGCAGGGTGGGATTTGGTCTCCACTTGCCCCAGCACTTTGTCCAGCATCTTGTCCCAGCAGAGCCATCTGTGCCCCATCTCCCACAGGAAGGTGATGAGATGCACCCCAGTGTCCCCACAGGTGGGACAGAGAAGTCCAAGTGCTCTTGATGATGTAGAAATTCCTTTAGGGTGAAGTGAGGACAGGATGACCCCACTCCAGCATATTGCAGTACCCCCACATCCCAACCTGGGCATCTCTGTCTGCAGCCACCCAGGTGCACTGTCCCCCATCAACCACCCCCACTCCGAGCTGCTGACAGGCTTTGTCATGTCCACATTATTTAGAAGTGTATTTTATTTTAAATGGCTATTAATTACAAAGATTTCCCAGCAGAGGCCTTATATGAAAAAAACCCATTAGAACGAAAGGGGTAAAACTTCCTTGCTTTTCACACCAAGGGTTCTTACAGGTGAACTGGAATATGAATAAAATTGAGCAGGGTTAAGCAGTGAAGGAGCAAAGTTTGGGGTGTGTAAGGGCCAGTGGCACCCGGGGTGCCTCCAGTTCATGGCCAAGATCATTTGTGGGTGCAGAGCCCCCTTCCTGGAGGAAAGGCCTGCCATCCCAGCCATCCCAGCCATCCCAGATGTTCCAGCCTGCAGCTGCCAGCTTCAGGAAGCACTCACTGGCATGAGATGTTCAGTGGGACAGAGGGCACAAGCTCTTGCTCATGACCCAGCACCCTGCTGGCTTGGCCCTGGGATCCCTGGCTCTCGACCTCCACAGATGCCAGGTTAAAGTCGCATTGTCCCTCTTGCCCTGACCCCTGTTGTCGTGGTCCCCCCAGGGACAGGTTTCTCCATACCCCTGTCCTCGCTCCTCTCTGCTCCTCAGAGAAAGGAAGACATTTGTGCCGTGTCAGTCGGTCGCTGCTATCAGTGCCACGTGCTCATTTCATATTCATTTATTTTAAAGCCATTTGGGTCATTCTCTTCCTAGCTGGAGAGGGAAACTGCTGTTTTAGGACAGGGGAAGAGGAGTGGAGGGTGCAGTGCTCACTTGACCTGCCATCCAGAGCTGGGGGGTCTGGGGACAGAGTTGGCTTCTCCGAGGAGAGATGTGCCCCCCCTTCCCCACACCCTTGCACAATGATTTTGACCTACATGACGTGGGACTGATGCCTTGGAGTGGCTACCTGGAACAGAGGCTCACAAGATTAAGAGAATAAAGTGGGTATTAATTAAAGTCCTTCAATAGATGCACCTTGGGCAGCCAGAAACCTCCGAGAGGCTACACCCAAGATGGGCAATGGTCTGAGTTTTTCAGACAATTGTAAGTTTGGTCTATTTACACATCAGGGGTTAATCCTCCAATTAACCCCTGATGTGTAAATTCAGGGGTGGCCACCAAAGCACCCAATTTGCCCAGACAGAATAGTCTTGAAAGGGTACTTCCCTCTCCTCTTCATGTTTTCTGGAGGTAATAGAGGTTGTGAAAGGAAATGCAATTTTTTTAAAGACAGTGGGGGCAGAGAGATTTTTATTATAAATTATATTTTTAGTATAAATTATGTTCTGAGCCCCAGAGTGGAAACGTGGGCTGGGGTCAGCTCTTGCCAACCCAGGAGAATGAGCCACATTGCTGCTACAGCCTCAAGCAGCTCAGCCCTCCCAGATGTAGCAGTTCCCAAAACTCAGGCTGTGCTCAGGCATGGATTGATTGTGTACCAAAAAGTCAAGGTGCAAACATTGATCATGTAGGAAAGTGCTGGTCATCAGCCAACAATAAGCATTCCCCAGCCTAAATTATTAATTCCTTCATGCATGCCAAGCAGATTGTGCTGGTTGCAGACAACCCCTTGCACAGTGGTTGCGCTTCATGTTGTAGTATATATTCCCTCCAACTACTTGTCTGGCTCTTCCCTTAATAAAGGTTGAGAGAGACAATTAAAATATTCATTAAAGAGAAAAAAAAAAATGAAAGGTGAAGCCTTACTTGTTGCCTTTAGCAGTTGGTTTCATCAAGATTCTCCCAAACCCTCCATGGTGGTTCCTGGTGCCAGTGCCCATCCCTTGGGGTTTGGGGATACAGCATCAGACTGGGAAAGCCATGGCGTTGATGGGATAACTGGGAAGAGCAAGAAAGTGTCATCATCCCATCTGGATGATGACAGAGGGAATTAGCAATAGGACCTCTTGGGGGAAAGCAGATGTTTGGATGGGGTTTTGAGGAGTTACGGTGCTAATCTGTGCTGTGTGGAATGTGGGGCTGGTCTGTTGCTCCTCCCAGATCCTCCACTGCTGTCCATAGGGGGGAAAGTGTTCTTTGAGCTGTGGGTACTGAGGATGGGAGCATCCCAGCAGGGCTGTGCCAGGGCTGGAGCTGGGAGGAGCAGCCAGATCACTGGAACAGGGAAGGCAGGGAAGCGAGGTGTGTGTGAGGCTGGGTTTGGTGGGTGTTTCTGCTGTAGATGTGTCAGCTGAAATACTGTGAATGGTGTTTCTCAGGGGGTCAATTCACTGATGGGGCAGCCAGGAATCCTTTTACGCAGCAAGGGCTCTGATCCCACAGAACTGCCTGTCACTGGTGGGGGAGCAGAGACAGAACAGATTTGCTGCTCTCAAAGTGCTCTTCCACAGCACTTGAGTCTGTGAACTGGTCGTGGGAGGCCTGCTCTGCCCCCAGACTGTGACATCTGAAACGAAATGTGTTTTTTCCCCTCTGGTTCCAAGGTATGAGAAGAGCTTTGGACCTTGTTGTGATTAATCACTCAGCCCTGAGCCAGATACTGTATGGGTTCCATCTATAGCTCCCAGAACTGATAGAAATATTGTCCTGCCTTATTAAAATCACCCACAGCTACTGCAGCTGTATGTCAACAGCAAAACAAATAGCGACTGGTTCCCATCGGGTTGGAGCCTCTCTGCTGAGGCTGTCTTCAAGACTCCTCCTGCCAAAGTGGTTACAGATGTGGGCTTTCCCTGTTGCAGCTCAGAGTAGCTCCTGTATGGCTGATTCCAAGTCCCATTACCATGCTAGAGCCAGAGCCATTTTTGGTGAGCATCAGCTTGGCTAAACCTCCTCCTTGACATGAAATGTTGCTCACAATGCTTTTCTTAGAAGGACTGCTAAGGAAGAGAGTGCAGGGCTGTGCTCCCCCCCAAAACCTCCTAAACCGTGTGGTAGAGCAGAGCAAGAGGGCTGTGCTGGAATGAAAGCTGGGCTGCTTCCTCTTCCTCCTCCTCAGGTGTCCCAGTCAGGGGTCTGATGAGTAATTTGGGGCTCATCTCAACTGCTGTCGAGGGCATGACTGATGTTGCAGTGCATGAGTCCCCTTCCTCTTGCCCCTCTAAAACCACCACAGCCCTAAAATTCCTGCCACTCTTTAAGCTGCCCCTGGCTCGCTCTCATCCCTTCTCTCCTGTGCTATCTTTGGTCTAATTAGAAGGCCAGGACTGTGCATGTGAGGTGACTGTGACCTCGTTAGTTCCTTATGCTGTATTGAAATCTCTACTCATTTACATCCCAAATCCCTAAATGTGCAGCTCTGGTCTCTGGGGTCACTTCTTGCTGCTTTCCATCCTTCTCACCAAGGCTCTGGGCTGGAGGTCTGTTCCCTGTTCTTGACAGATCACTCCACTTCTGTCTGGAGCTGAGCCCCCCTCAAACAAACCCCCTAGTCTGAGGAAGACAATTCCTGGTCTAGCCTGGGCACAAGGGAAGGGCTCTCTGGGGAGATGCCATGGGCTGGAGCAGTGCTGGGAAGGGCTCCCACCCAGAGACAGGGGTGGGCAAACGAACACCCTGGCTGGGCTGTGCCAGGTCCTCATCCCTCTGAGAGCCACAACAACACTTCCCCTAGCAAGAACAACTTTTTAGTTTAGTATTTGCTCATGCCAAACTCCTGTAAGGCTGGTGATGCTGGCTTGATCCTCCTTGGGTGCTTCACTTTAAATTTAGGCTTGACAGACCATATATCCTCTTCCTTTTTTCCTGTCTTAGTTGAAGGGAGAATGCTATTGGAGATGGGAAGGTTTGCATCGTCTCTCCTGTGTGATGTTGGATCCCTTTATAGGGCAGGTATCTTCTAATGCAAAATGCTTTCAATTCTCACGGTGAGCACAATTCCTGAAAATGTATGCAATAAACAAAACGAGCCAAATGTAATTAAAATGGAGACAGCATATAATCTGGTAACCCACTTAGAGGCTCAAAGCTTCAGCTTTAAAAAAATGTTTGCTCCAAATCCATTTAAATAAACAGACCGACACACAAAGGCTCTCTGTACATTATCGGGATACAAAGAGAATCGGATCAAAAGCAGCTGTGACCAGGCTGTACATATGTAGCGAGGAAATTGCTTGATCTGAGACTGCACCTTGTACATGCAAATGTGTTTGTGGACCTTCCCGGGAACTGCTTTTGTACCACAGCCGAGCTGTTGGGCTGTGCTCTACCAGGGAGCAAGGGCTGCTGCGTGCCCCACTGCAGGAGGGTTGGCTGGGGGCTCAGGGAGCTCTTGGCGTGCTCGTGTGCTTTGGCTGCTCTGTGCTTTGGCTGTGGCAGGGAGAAGCCAAAGACAGCCGAGCTCTGCCCCTTCCGTGCACACACTGTATCCAGAGCGGGGAATTGCTCAGAAACGTGGGGAAAACAATGGGAGTCCCTGTCCTTAGCACCTGTGTCATGGTGTCACTCGGCTGGTGTCACTCGTGCCCGTGTGCTGTCACAGCAGTGTCCCTCTGGCCTTGCAGGAGGGTCTCCTGGCCCTGCGCTGGGTGGGCTGTGTGGTTTGAATCTCCTCTGTCTGGACACTGTCGCTCACAGCTCTGCAGCAGAGCCTGGCTGGCCTTGAAGTTTTGCCAATAACCATGTGATTTGTCTCGGGCTGGACAGCACAGGCTGTGAATCCAAGATCAAGTGTGCTCCCAGGCCAGCAGGATTTGGCCAAGAGAAGGTATCTTTTGTCAGACAGGAGCATCTGCCTGTTGTTCTTGCAGGTGTTTTTGGACTAGCTGCAGCTCTTGGGAAGGACGTGCTCATATTTATATAAATATGGCTACTGGAGAAGGGTGAGAAAGCTGTTTCTGAAGTGGAAAAAAATATCTAATCATTTAGAAGCAGGGTCCTGGCTTAGCCTGGGGATGTCAAAATGAGGGGTGCTGGCAGAAAATCCTTTGCTCGGGTCCCGCTTGGGGAAAGTCTGACTCGGCAGTGGCTGGGAGCGCTCAGAGGGCCGTGCCCCTCGTTGGGGGCCGTGTGTCCCCCCGCCTGTCCCCCGGGGCGCTGGCGGCGCTGTCCCCGTCGTCGGGGCCGGCTCCCGCCGCGGCCGGGACTCGCACCGGCAGAGGGAGCTCCGGCCGCGTCCTCCGAGCAGGGGGGACCGGCTGCTCCCACGGATGGGGGGTGACGGCTGCTCCCCTCCTCGGCGCCGAGCCCCTCTGCGAGCTGCTGGCCGGGCTCGTGTACCCGGTCAGCCCGGGGGCGACCGGTTCGGGACGGGGTGACCACTCTCGAGCAGCCGGGGACTGCGAGAGGGCGACACCGAATCGTGACCCACATGCACCGAGCCCAGTAGCACGGCCTCCGCTCCCATGCGGGGGTGGACGGGGCAGGAAGCAGCCCCTGGGGACCCTCAGCAGGGCGAGGATCTCGTGCAAGACTCGAGCAGCACTCGGGAGGGTTCCACAGCGTCTCCTGCAGCTCTCTCGGCACTTTGGCCCTGCCAGCCTTGCTCTCCTGGCTCTCTTCCCTCCCGCGGGAGAGACCGCGCGGGGCGGTCTGCCCCCGCCGCATCTCTCCCTCTTGCCTCCCCCCGGCTTCCCCCTCTCCCGGTGCTGCAGTGTCCCACCGGGGGTTGCCTCCGCCTAATGCGGCGTGGGGCTTTCCCGCTCTTCCCCGCCCCCAGCGCTCGGCGCTGCGTGTCGCCGTTGTCCCCCCGCAGCCCCGCAGGGCAGGGGGTGCCCGGCCCCGGTGCCCGGGCGGGTGCGCCCCGTCCGGCCCCGCCGGGGACCGCGCTGCCCGTCCAGCGGTGCCCCCGGACGGACAGGCGCGGCAGCCAATGGGAAGGCGCCGGGGGGCCGCGGGCGAGCTCCCATTGGCGGCGCGGGGAGGAGGAGGCGGGACTTGAAGTTGGAGTGAGGGATCCAGCTGTGCGGAGCGCTCGGCTCACCGCGGCCGCCGCGGGAGCATCCTCCGCCGCCGCCCGTTCCCGGGGCGCCGGGCAGCATCCCCCCCGCCCCGGGCAGATGTTGGGGAGCAAAGGGGACAGGCAGAGTCGCTAAGGGCGGCCCGCCCCGCCGGTGGAGGCCAGCAGCGGGGGCCGCCCCTCCGCCGCCTCCCTGCCCGCGACTCGGCCGGCTCGGGCCCCCGAAGGCACGGCAAGGAGGAGCTACGGAGCCCGCAGACGGCAGGGCAGGACGAGGGGGGCGGCCCGGCCCCGGCGGGGGGCGAGACAGTGGCTCGCCCGGCAATGCCACCCCGGCGCTGAAGCCGCCTCGCCGCAGCCCCCAGCCCCCCGGCCCCGCCATGGCCGCGCCACTCTAGGCGTCCCACCGGCTCGCCCCGCGTCGCCCCGGCTCCCCCGGGGCCGCCGGCCGGAGGATGGACGAAGATGGACCGCGAGCGGCCGAGGAGGATCCGGAGCCGGGCAGAGCCAAGACTTTCATCCGCCTTAATGACCTGTCCGGGGCCGGAGGCCACCCGGGGCCGGGGGCCAGGGAGGCGGGCAGCGGCGACTCGGAGGCAGAGGCGCTGCCCTACCCGGCGCTGGCCCCCGTCGTCTTTTTCTACCTGAGCCAGGAGAGCCGGCCGCGGAACTGGTGCCTCCGGCTGGTCTGTAACCCGTATCCTTTGCAGGTGTTCGGCGGCGAGGTAAGCCCCACGGGGCCCCCACGCCGCCGGAGCGGCCGGCAGGGCGGGGGACACCTCCCGTCTGGAGCCCGCCGGGTGATGGGGAAGGAGCCGGGATTTGGGAGGACCCGTCACCCGCCGTCCCCGGGGTAGCGGGGGACACCCGGCGATGCTGGCCCCCTCCCCGGTGCTCGCCCAGGAAGTTTCCCGGGCTGTTGCAGTGGCTTGGCGGTCCCTGTCTTGGTGCGGGGCTCCCCTCCCCCGGCCGCCCCGCCGCGGCTCCCGTCGGCTTCAGCGCTCCGTTCCACAGGGACTCGGAGTGGGAGCTGCTGGGGGCCATCCCCCCGGGGATCCGCCGTGTCCGGTCCCGCTCCCCTGACACACTGAGGGACCCTCACCCTGGTATCTTTCCTTGCGGATCGGTCCTTCCTTCCTGACCCCGTTTCTTGACCATTTTAGGCTCCCTGGTCCCTTCCCTGAGGGTTTGCGAGACGGGTGCAGCCTGGAGGGAGGCGGAGGTTTTGGGGGGTTGGGTTGCTCCAGGGTCCCTAAAAAATTCAGGGTGCATGAGGCCCGTCGGAGGGCCCGTTCTCTGCAGTCCCCCGGGAGATGCTTCTTGCTTGGACGGGTCGGGGCAGGGTGGGTGTCGTGGTCCCGGGTGTGCATTGGCCAAGGGCGACTGTTTGTCAGATCCTGGGGTGAGCCACGACCCCCCAAAGGCTTCTGATCTCCTTCCAAGCTCCCTATCTGCTTTGGCACAGGCGAGCCGCTTTAGTCAAGTTTAAGCTTTCAAAAGAAGGGAAAGAAAAAAAAAAAAAAAAAAAAAAAAGAAATAGAGGAGACAATAGAAAAATTTCTTCGTTCCACAGTCTTGGTGTCTTTAAAGCTTCCCTTTGGAGCTGAGTTGCAACCAGCACATGGCTTGTAGCATTCCGAGTATTTTACCATCCCCAAAATCCAGTTTCATTTATTATTTGCAGAAACAAAACCCCGAAACGAAATAAAGTGAAGCGATGTGGCTTCCAGCAGGGGCTGGTGCAGGAGAGGCAGCCGCTTCCTGGGAAGTTCCCCTCGTCCATGCTGTGCTGCTGGCGCAAGAGGCAGGCGAGTAGGTCTGGGCAGCAGCCCCACATCTGGAGGGGGAGAGGCTGTGCAGCAGCAGGGAGGACATGTTACAGAGGACCAGAATACCCTGAGCTAGTCCTTCTCCACTCCTGGTGTGCGGGAACTGTTAGGGATTACATCTCAGCTGAGGCTGGTGTGCTTGGGAAGAGTGGTGAGGATCTGCTCGAGTTGTGAATATTGTTTTACTTGAGCTTCAGCAATGATTTCTCTGATAAACAGGCTGCCTTCTCTTCTAAAATGTCCCCCAGGAGGGAAAAATCCAGGATTTCCCTTCCCAGTCATGAATACTCTCAGCAGCTTCTCCACAGATCTCTTTCAGACCAGCTAAGCAGTTCAAAGCTACCTTTATTTAAACGTCTTAGGAAATCTTGCAACTTTGTGAAGCCTTCTGTTTTGGAAAGAAATATTAACGACAGGCTGCAAGTCAGTGTGTTCTTGTTGCCTACTATGACTAATAATATTTATGATTGCTGGTTTAAATATGTTTCCAAGTATCTCTGTTTTTTTTAAAAAAAATTAATCTTTGAAATGATGTTTTGAGTATGATGTTAACACCTGCATGTTTTAATGTTTCCAGTAAAATCCTCCACCCCAGTAGTGGCTTGAAATGTGTTTTCTCCTCTGTGGCTGCAAAAACAAGCTGATTAACTTTTGTCCTTGGAAAATTAGTGGGAACTGTGGGAACCTGCAAACACCACTGCAAGCCAGGGATGAGCACTAAGTGCAGTCCCACTGGTCGGGATTTTTGTTGCCAAATTTTCACTTGTTACTGACAGAGAAAGGATCTTGCTGGGTGTCCCGGGGCTACAAGGGTGATGCTGTGGATCTTTGAGTCATGTGGCTGCATGCTGCTGTTTGTTTTCAGGGTCACTGACCCAGAATTGGGGGAGTTTATTTTAAAACAACACAAACACACCCCCCCCCCCCCCCCCCCCCCGAAAAGCAGTTCAGCCTTCAGATGAGAGGAAGGCAGTAGCTACTTTGGTACCTGCACTGTGTCCCATCACTTGCTGGGCTGTTCAGCAGAGCACTATCTTGCTCATCCCTTTGCCTCTCTGTCACTCCAGTGCTGGAGCTGAACCTGCTCTTGCTTATATTTATTACTTTTTTTTTTTTTTTCTTTAGTGTGGTGGCCCTTCTCAGGCTGTAATTTTCTAGGATTCCTGCCCCAATGTCATCATGTTGCTGGAAAGTCTTTGTTGACACCAGCTGCCCTGCAGAAGAGTGACAGTGCGTTGGCTGACGTGGCTGGTGAATCCTGCCCCAGCTCCAGGGAGTTTGGAGGTTTCACTGCCTTCTGCTACTCTCTCAGGTGGATTTTACCTTTCTGCTTTGGCTTCTGCAGAAACTGGATGGGAGGACTCTGGTTTGAGCTTGTGGAGATGCAGAGCTTGGGGCTTTTCCAGGCAGATTTGTGGTACTCTAATCTGACTGATAAAATTTACTGTTGATGGGACATCAGGGGGAGGTGCAGGACCCATTCCTGCCCAGGAGGGACAGTTTTGTATCCCTGAAGTGCAGCTGGAACTCTTAGGATTCTGCTCTAAATCCCTGTCCAGGCGGTTTGTATGGCTGTGGTACCTGAGGCTGGATTAGGGGAGGGTGACGGTTGGGGTGCTGAGTATCCATCAGGGATGCAAAGTCCCGTTGAGGTTTTTTGGGGGGGTTTCTGCCCTGTTTCTGTCTAGAGCATCCTCTGCCTGGACCGGGAAGCTTTTTCCCTTGCTGTCTGGAGCAGAGATGTGGGGTACTGTGTTGCTCACCTGCTCCTCCTCTCCCTTAGGGCTAGAAAGAGGTCATGAAGTTTGTCCTGATCCAGAAATTTTCCAGAGCCCGAAACCTTGGGATTTTAACTCTAAACATGTACCAGATGGCCAACCTGTCTTCCCCCTCCACTCCATTGTGGTCTTTGAGTGAAAAACCTCTCTGGGAGCCATGAGGACCTGAGGGGATGGATGACAGCCTGCATATTCCTGGTGGCTCTGGGGTGGAAGATTCTTGCCTGGGTCCAGAGGGAAGAAGGAGCAGGGACAAGTTTAGTGGTCACAGTGCTGGATCACAGGCTCAGAGATGGGAAGGGCTGTGACACATGCAGGGTATCCTGGTGTGTGTGCAGGTGAGGCCGTGAGAGGAGAAGCAGGAGTGTCTGAGGGGGAGAAGAGAGGAGGCAAGCCGGTTACTTGACTTTCACTTGTAAAATGAAAGAACCACGAAGGATGGGAAGATGAAAGGCTGTATCAGGGTCTGTGCCAAGCTGCTCCTCTGATCAGAGACAAGAAACGAGGCTATTTCTTGAGAGCTGTGGAGTGATTGAAGAGCAGGGATGGAGAAAGTGGGGAGGATGCTACCACTTGGCATTAAGAGCTCTGAATAGAGAAATAACAGTATAACTGAAAGGGCCTGTGATATCTATTGTAGTACTGAAAACTGCCTCGTCCTCCGTGCCTGCCTGCCTGCAGAGAGCTGCTGCCTGGAGAGCAGCACGCGGCAACGGAGCGCTACAAAAACCTGCTGGAAGGTGCCATTCCTGGGGAGACATACCCAAATTGGCTGAAATCCTGTATTTTCTTCCTGGTTTGGAGGGTGAAGGGCAGCTCTGCAAATTCCCTCTCTGGGAAGGGGAGGTTTGGGTAGCACTGGGAGGAGTGCTCCCATCCCACCTGGCTGCTCTGTGGCGCAGTCCCTGGGACTTAGGGTTTGGGAATGGCTTTGGCAAAGAAACGTTTCTTGATCCAGTCACAGAAACCAGCCCTGCCTTCTGTCTGCAATAAAACAGAAAGGACTCTTCCAGCAGCTGCCTCACACGGCTCTGCTCACTCCCCAGTAGGGAGAGGTGGGTGACCAAACCTGAGTCCTGGGCAGGTGCTGATTGCCCCCAACTCCTGTTGGAAGTTGGAGATGCCCAGACACCTCCAGGAATGGATCTGGATCCCCATGGCTTCATGCCAGGGTGTAGCTGAGATCTGCACCAGGCTGGCTCACAGGATGGCTGGAGTTGCTGTGGTAGAGCTTGGTTCTTCATGGAAGGCAGTGCCGGCCCCACTGAGGGCACACTCGGCCCCTGCTGAGCTCAGGCTGTGCCCTGGTCTGTGTTGGAACCACTCTGTGCTGGTCTGGATGGATCCAGCTCTTCAGGAGGGGCATGTGTGTCTGACTGCACCAGAGCCTGGACCCTCCTGCCTGGTGGGGGCGAGACCTGAGGCTGCTGAGCTGTGCTGTGGTTTGGGCTCCCCAGCCCCAGCAGTGCCCCCAGTACCCCTTCTCATGGGAATGCTTGAGGTGAGAACCCCTGTCAGCCTAAGGGGACTGGGGTGTCCTCACTGCCTCCTCAGCCACGTCAGCTCATGGAGAGAGCCAGGCACAGCTTGTGCTGCTCTTTGAAGAGCTCAGTGTGATGCAGGGTTAAAAATATTTTTTTTTTGTTGTTATCAAAAGGATGTGTTTTTTGGGGCAAGTGCATGTGGTATCCTTACACTTCTATACATTTGTTCCAGCCTCACTTCTGAGTTTAACAAAGCAAAACGCTTTGATTTGACAGGTCGGACCTGAAATGGATCTTGTTTTCATTTAAAAACCCCACAAAGGAGCCAGAATCCATTTGCTTCACCTGTTTCTGGTCCATCCCAGGGCACCTGAGCTTGTTTCTCTCCTGTGACCCAGTTTGCCAGCTGGTGCCTCCCGCCCCTCCCTGGACAGACGGTATTTCTCCCGCTGTGGCTGAGCCTCTGCTGTCTCTGTGCCCCTTCCCTGGCTCCTGGGGAGAAAAGAAACCTGACTTGTCTGGCTGATGCCTGCCTGAGGGGTCTCACACGGACCCTTGGCCCTCCTGGCTGGCACGGAGCATCCTGCTGCTCCCAGGGCGGGTGCTGGTTCCTCCCTGGGCTCACTTCAGCTCTTGCGTGATCATCTTTTAGCAAGGGCAGGACAGGGGTGCTATGGTCATTTCCCTCCTCCCAGGAGACGAATAACTGCAAATCCTCTTCCCTGCTGTTCACAAACCTTTCGGGAGCTCAGCGGGAGCAGCAGGCGGTGTTCGCTTCCCAGAGCTGGGCGCAGTGGCCAGCATTCCTCTTATCCCTGCCTCCCTGCAAGAGCCAGAAGCAGCTTGATCCTAATCTAGGTGACACCTCATCTCACCAGCGATCTCTGGACCCATCCATCGCCCAGCCGTGCCGGCAGCCAGGCGCTTCCTTTGCTCCCTGCGTGTGTATGTGTTTTTTTTTAGGATTCTTCTGCGAATTCCCCCTTCCAGGCTGTTGTGTCACATCTGGAAGTTTGTGTAGGAGTTTATCCAAGTGCTGGAGTACAGTGCAGCTTTTTCTCATTTAAAAATCATAGGCTGGCATTTTGAAGCGGGGCTGGGGTGGGGTGCGGGGGGGAGGGAAGGGGAGAGGGAAGCTGTCTGCCAAAAAGGAGACTGGAGCAGAGGAATCGTAATGACTTCCAGAAGTTTTCTTTCTTTTCTTTTTTTATTTTTTTTTTTCCCCTTTCTTGCTTTCCCTCCCTCTCTCCCGGCTCGGAGACAAAAGGCTCGGCCTCATGCAGCTCGTGGTTATGTCATCCCCGCGCGGGGAGCCCCGGCCGGGAGGGGTGGCCCCGTCCTGCCGGGGGATGCCGCGCTGCTCGGGGACAGCTCTGCTCCGGCTCCTCGTAGGAAATCCGGAACACTTGCTCCCATGTGGGCTGGGGGAGCGTCTCCGGAGACTTGCTTGGTATCAGTTCACAGAATATTCTGAGCTGGAAGTGACACATGGGGATCAGCGAGTCCAGCTCTTAAGTGAGAGAGGTTGGGGTTGCTTTTCATCTGGGGCCACGAGCGGTGGCTGGGAGGAGATCCTAGCTCTCCCCCAGCCGCTCATGCCCAGGACAGGAGGGGCAGACAGGCAGGTGGTGATTTGGGATGGGGTTGGATCACCCCAGCCAGCACTTATCCGTGGGGCTGATGTGTCTCCCATCAGACTCCCTGCTCTCAATTTGATCAGCTTTTGTGTTCTCTGCCCGTTCAGTAGTGCAGGCTGTTGGAGCCAGTCTGGAAATGCCCAGGATTTTATGATGCACAGAAAATTTTCTGCTTTCTTCTCCCCCTGCACGCCCTGGAGAAGCTTTGGCGTCGTGCTGAAAAATGCTGCTTTCTCAGTTTTATTTTAAACTCTTTTTCATTTTGTTTTTTTCCCCATTCTGAAAAGACCAAGTTTCAGATTACTCCAAGGTCCCTGCCCAGGTTTCTCTCAACTCTCGTTTTTTTTTTTTTTTTTTTTTTTTTCCCCTACTGTTTTGCTGGAAGGGAGCAAAATCTTTGGTCAAAGTGAACCTCCCTGATGGCTTTTTCACTTGGATCATGAAATAATTTTCCCTTGGCAGAGGACCCATGGGGAGCCTTTGCCCCCGGCAGCTTTGCTGACTGGGAGTAGAGTCTGAGGGAACGGGGATGTCCTTGGGGAACTGTGGAAGGAGCATCTAAAGTCAGGTTGGGAGGACTTCGAAGCTTCACTGTGGCTTGGAAAGGGTTGAATTTCCTAGTTAATTAGGAGGCCTAAGTGTTTTTGGATTTGTTACGATGCCAGATTGTGGCTTTCCCTTCCCCGGTGCCTTGGCTCTCTGCTGAGCAACCTAGATGTGAAATGTTCCCTTTGGATGGTGATGCACACAGAGGTTTCCCCCAACCTGAGTTCATTTGGCTTTGGCTTTCTCCAGCCTTGGCCTCTCACCCAGGAATCTGGCCTGGTGCTAAGAAATAAAACAAAAACAAAACAAAAAAAGGGGAGGAAATTCTCTTAGTTTTATATAACGGAGTGGGTAACAACTGGTCATGCTTTGGGATGCTCTCACATCTGCTTCCTACCAAAGCCCCAGCAAGGAAGCTTTGAGCAGATGGAAAGAATCCCACATTTTTCAGCCTGAATATTTGCTGAGAGAGGCTTTGAGACTTGCTCTCTGCGCTGGCTGCCGTGGTGCTGGTTAGTGCCTTACGGGAAAGGGGCTGTTGAGGTGCCAGGAGCAGCATCCCCGTGCCCGAGGTGCGGCGCGGCCGGGCAGGTCCTGGCGGGAGCCGAGGCCAAGCACACGTGCGTGGGACCGGGACGTGCCCGTGACTCAGCCCTCAGAAGTTCATTTAGTTTAGTCACAAGGAGATGGAAATTGTCTATTGGTTTGGCTTCCGTGCCTGAAGTATTGTTTTGGTTGGGATTTTTAGCGTGTTTCCTAGGCGCAAGGGACCGGCGGCTGTTTGGTATTGGGGGTTTTTTTGTCACCCGTGTAATCCCAGGGTTTTTTTTCTCTCTCTCTCTGCTAGGATGCAAAATCCAAGGGAGAGGGCAGGAGAGGGCTGAAAATGGGAACAAAATGCTAAATAGGTGATGACTGAGAGCTGGGAGCTTGGCACAGATGAGTTTATAAAGAAAAGGGGATTTATTTACTGTAATCCAGGTGCTAGCCCCACACTTTCAGGATTCCTGGCACAACGCATCCTTAGATTTTTCTCTAAGGTGGTTCTTTTCCAAGAGGTTTCCCTTAGTGCATCCACTGAATCAGCTTTGAGATGCTCCCTAACCCTGGGTGCTGAAGGCAGACCCACGTCCAGCAGCAGTGGAGCTGGGCAAAGGGACTCATAGAGATTCACCCACCTTGGCAGCCCAACCACCCCCGGGGGTTTTATGCCTCCAGGATTTCCTGTGATTCATATCTTAATCAGGTCAGGTTTTGCAGTCCCTCCTCCTGCATTATTGACTGCCTCTGTGCTCCCTCACGAGATGGTGGTGGGCCAGAGCAGCCCAGTGCAGAGCCCTCCCCTGCCCAGATGGCAAAGAAAGCTTGTTAATGATTTGTTAATTCAATGAGAAGGTGCTCATTAACCCATGGCGTGGCTTAAGCTGCCTTCTGGAGGGCAGGGATCACCCCCGTGCCTTCTACCCTGCTGCCAAAACATTTATTTGGTGTTAAGCCGCCAGCCACGCTATGCAAATAAAGATGTTAATCATGAATAAGGCTCATTTTTAACTCTGGGTTGAGACTAGATTTGGGAAGAACCCTGCTCTGGGTAGGGGAGAAGGTGGTAGGAGCTCTGCTGTGGGTGGATGTGCAACTCCCAGGGCCAGGTTGGCTGGATCTCGTGGAAGGGAACAAATGTGTCTGCTCCTGCTTGGCCCCATGGCCTGCAGGAATAAAATGTTCCTTCTGTGGGTGAATGAGGCTTCTAAGTGTGTTTGATAGCTGCTCTTTAACCAGCCTCCTCCACATCAGTGCTAGTTGCTAATAACACGAATCCCAGATCTGGGCTGGTGGTCCCTGTGCCTGTGTTGGATGCAAAATGTGTTTAATTTGGGAACCATCATGTCTAGATCGCCTGGCTGTAGCAATTCTGCCTTAATGGGAGAAAACAAACTCCAGTAAGAATGACAAATAATGGAGCCCTCTGATGCTCCATTGAATTAATGTTTATACAGGCAGATAGGGAGGAAAGGAATTAAATTAATATCTGACTTGTAACTGCTACTGTATGTGATTATTGACTTATCTTGCTTTGGAGGGCCATAAATATGTCTCAGGATATACCCCTGAGACCATAATCTGCTCAGGATCACTGTGCAGGTCTGTCCGTGATGTTCCTTCAGAGATTCATCCTGACTTCTAGGGTCAAAAATCCAAATTCCTCTGACAAAGGACCCAGCCGTGTGCGGAGGGGAATGTGTTTGCACTATATGGCAAGCATACAGCATAAATCGTGAAGGTCTCTGCCTCATATAAATCGCTTTATTGTTTGTGATCCATGGCTGGCTCAGCATTGGAGGGGGTGTGAAGCTTGATTCAACTCAGAGGAGAGGTGCAGGTGAAACTTCTTGGCTCTGGAATTGGGATGGATCACAGCTGGAGCCTCATACTCTCATCCACTGCCTTTCTCCCTGTGCCTGGGATTTTGTGCCCCTTAGGCAGTTGTTTGGGGGTTAAGGATGGCTTGGGGAGATAAGATGAGCCTCTCAGCCTGCCCCTCAGTAGCCCTGGCCCAGGGCTTTGGGTATCCATGAACCTGGGGAGAGGGGTGAGCTTTTCCCTTGCAGCCTTTGATGTTGCATGGATGTTCCTGTAGGTGACCCAGTGGATGTGAGCTGACCCAGGCGCCCCAAACCATGCTGCCCAGGGGGGTGGCACAGGGCATTTCACAGCTCAGTGTGCTCGGTGTCCTGGGGCTTTGTACACACACACAGGGTCAGCAGCTTGGGAAACTGATGGATGGTGGCAGCGAGGGCTAAGCTGACCTGTCATGGTGCCCTCATGAAGCTCAGCTGGAGCATCCCTGTGTGGCTGAGCTGTGGCAGGATGTCCTTCCTCTAGCCGAGGTGAATGTTTCTACCTCTTGGGCTCTGTTTTATGTAGGGGATAACTCTCTGCCTGTGTGACTCCCCTTTTGCCAGTGTGTGTTCACCCCATTCTCTGGCACAGCCAGTGTTAGTGCAGGAGCCTCCAGGCCATGAATGGTGCTCTGAGCCCCCAGCTCTCCTCTTCCTCTCACCCATTGCTTCAAGGCCCTGCTGCCTCGATGGGGCATTGCTGTGGTGAGGGTATTTTTCAGGATGCTTCTGCTTTATCCTTCCATCCTGTCCCTTAGAATGGTGCACATCCTGCCCCACAGCAGCCCTCTCCAGCCACCAACACACCGTTCCCATGGGAGCAATTTCCCCTGCTGTGGGCAAGTCACAGCCCCTTCTTCAGAAACTGCTCATGGCAGCAGTACAGGGGAATCCTGTCTTTTTCCAGGAAAAGAAGAGCAGAGGACCCCAAGGGCAGCACGGGGTACCCGCAGTGAGGGTGGAGACACTTTTGCCTTCATCTCAGTAAATGGGCTCTGGCTCCTCCAGCAGCGGATGTTCACATCTCAGCTGGGTTCTGGGCTTGGCTTTGTGCTGGGCTTTGTTTTCTCTTTTCTCATAGTTCCATGAAGCCAGGCTGTCTCAGCGCTGGGAGCTCAGAGGGTTGAGCAAGTGGGGGTCAAGCTGCAGATTTTGTGATGAACTGGGGGACAAAAGGAAAGTGCTTTGCAGTGCCTCCCCTTCACCTCCCCACACCCCCAAATCTGCCCCTTTCATCTGCTGAACACCTTGATTTTTTTTCACCTCTGGCTTGAGGGTTTTTTTACTATTGCCTGGATTTTGTATGGGGGCAGGCTGGAGATTGGGGGGGAGTTGTGCACTGAATCTATTCAAGGAGTTGTGATCTCTGCATTTCATTTTGCAGTTCAGCTGGAAAGATCTCGTTTCCAAATACACCCACACACAGGCACAGCAAGAGAGGAGAGCGCAGGGGAGGGAGGGAGGGAGCTACTCAAGGGGGATGGGGCAGCATGGGCAGGGCTGGGGGCTGTGGCATGGGCACTGGGAGCCTTGGCCAGTGTGGCTGGGAATGATCCGTAGCCTTTATCCGAGGGCAGGAGATGCCTCTCAAGGCCATGCAGGTGCTTGGCTGCCCTGTGAGTGCCTGGCTGCTTAGTGCAGAGCAAAGAGGGGCTGAGAGGAGCAAAGGGACCCGAGCCTGGCAGTGGCCCTAAGAGCATCTGGGGGGTCTCCAGGGCAGTTTTAGAATTGCTCCCAGTGTGTGTGTGTGTACATGTACATGTCCTCCCCACGGGCTGAGCAGAGCCTAGGACAGGGCTGCACTGTGGTGCTTTAGCAATGGTAGAAGAGCAAAGGCACAGAAAGAAGTCACGAAACTCCTCTCCCAGTGACCTTCACACCAAAATCATCTTGTTTCCAAAGATAGGCCAGTGCTGAAGTGATTCCTTTAGTGTGTAACTCTCCATCCACACTGTCTCCCTCCACAGCCTTCCTTGCTAGCCAGGTCCTGACTCCAGCTCTTGGGTTCTGGAGGAGTTGGTGGTAGGGTGGATGCATCCTGCATCTCCCAGTGCTGTCAGGGATGGGGTTAGTGGGAAGCAAATGAACCCTCATGCTGGTGGGCATCTAAATGTGCAGGAGAGGGTAAAAGTGAGGAGCTGAGCAGATGGGGACTTGGTGGTAGTAGAAGGAGAGACACCTCAGTCTGCCTAAGCTGGGAACTGACAGTAACCTTGCCTCTTATGTCAGCGTGCTGGTGCAATGTGGGGGCAGTTACCTGAGCCCCCAAATCTGGGTCCTTCCCTGGCTTCAGGGCTTTGGAGCAGCTTGGGGTGCTGAGGTATTGCCACAGGTACCTGCACTCCCACCCAGCTTCCCCTCGGGCCCCTTGGGTGGGATGCTGGTGGCATGTCTCAAGCTCAGCCCCCACACACCAAGTCCTTCCATCACCCCTTCGAGTCACTGCGTGATTTTTTCCATCACTCTGAAGCAGCTGAGCTCATACAACAATATTCCCTGGGCCAACACCGCTGCTTTTTGAAGTTCCTTTTTTTGGTATTCCTCAAGCTCTGTATCCTCAGGCATGAAACACAACACCCCTTGGCACTGGAGGCTTTTCCCAACGCTGTGGCTTTGGTTATCCCCTGCATCCTGCTGCCAGGTGAAACCGCTGCCCAGTCCCTGAGCTGCTGCTGGTGGATGCCATAACCCCCCGAACTCATCACAAGGCTTAAAAGGTGGTAGAATAGGATCCTTTGGCCACCTTGGCATGCCATAGCATGCCGCCAGTGGAAAGGCAGCCACTGGAGCGTGCTCGAGGCCGTGTTTGTCTTAGCCAGTGGCCACAACTGGAGCCGGGGCTCTGCCAAGCAGTGAAAATACCAAAGCAGTGAGTTTATCCCACAGTGTTTGATTTGTGGTCATGGTGGAAGCCGAGTCGGGAGTGACAGTGGAGGTTGCAGCAGAAAAGAGCAATTCCGAGACAGTCACAAAAACATCTCATGGTGCTAAAAGTCAGGATTTTCTCCTTTGTTTTTCCTCCCCCGCCACTGGCCGCGCTGGCGGCGAGGTGAGGTTTATGGGAGAAGTAGTGCGGTTCTGGGAAATATTTTTCCTCGCTTGTATTGTTGAATTTTATTTTCTTTTTCTGGCAGGCAATGAAGGAAATGGGAACACAAACAGCTTGGCCGGTGGGGTATTGGTCCAGAATCAGCCTGGGCAGAGAGAGGCTGCTTTGCTGGGGACAGAAAATACTCGAAAGCGGATGGGGTTTTCATTGTTTTCATTCCTCTCCCTTTCTGTCCCTGTGCTCAGCTGGCTCTTAGGATGCTGTTAAACGAGGGGTGAACACATCCTGCTGTTAAGGCAAGGATGTGCGTTGATGCTCCTGGCCTCCCGTGTGTTTTCACTGATTAAAATCTTAAATTCTTCCATTTTTTACAAGATTTTGGGTTTCTGTGCCGAGCTGGAAAGTCTCTATGGCAACAGCTACAGGCAACTTTTTTCTGTAACCCTTTTGGGTTTTTTTGGAAGATGGGGGGAAGAGGATAAGTGCCTGGTGTTGGAGCATCAATAACTACTTGAATACCCCAAATATTTGGGGTAGTGAGTGCTGGGAGAGACATGGAATTGAAATACAGAATTGTTTCATGCCCATGCAGCCAAGTGCCTGGGCCCCCACTGGACCCTTCTCCCCTCTGCTAATTATACTATTTTTTTAGTATACTGGAGAGTGCAGAGTCCCATCCACCCCTGCCCCACCCCAAGGCCAAGGGCTTCCACTTGGGTCTGTCATTTCTGGAGGAGTTTAAAGCCATTCTTGGAGTGTGATTGTAGCAGCATTTCAAGACACAATTAAAACCTGAGCCTTTTAGGAAAAATTGCAGCATGTAATAGGAAGGAAACCAGCTGGGCTAGATTGAAGCATAATAGGTTTGGGGAGTAATTTTTAGAATCCTATACTGTAGGTTTTTCTAGAAAGATACTATACAATTTAATAACATGTTACATTCCTATATGTTATATTTAAATCATCCTATAGTATCATGTAGGAGGAATCTAATTTTCCACTACAGGGTAATATACCTTTCTATAGGTTTTTGGTTGTGGGTTTTTTTTTTTATTTTATTTTGGTCCATTGGAGTTAAATGAAAAAATTACATCCTTCCTAGAAAATCTACCAGAATGATGAGAAAATAATACCCTTAATTTATTTAATAGAGCATGTGAGTATTTTCCATAAGGGTTTATATAGCTGCATAAAAACCCATTTAGGGCCTTTTGGGGAGGTGATTTGAGATAGGATGGTGATAGGTTCAGATGCTGTCCTGGCCAAGCAGTGTGGGGGCTCTGAAATGGGGCTTGGGACTGTCTAAAGGGAGAAAAATTAAAAATAAATAAACCCCAGGACTCTTTTGTGTCTTTATTTCCACTCCTAGGATGTAGTTAGAGAGATGAGGGAGTGGTGGGTGCAGGGCTATGGCATGAACTGCTGGAGCAGGGTGAGACCGGGGGCTGGATCTTGTGCCAGGGGCTGGAGAAAGGAGCAGGGAGCTCTCCATGCTTGGAAAAATGGGTTTTGGAAGTATCAGGCAGGGGCTGTGCCACCCTGTGTGGCTGTTTGCAGCAGGCTGAGGGAGGCAGGAGGGTGGTCCACAGCAGGGCAGATGATGCTCTTCTCTGTATTTTGCAGCACTGCCTTGTCTGTAAGGGCTGAGTTCTGTGGTGGATTTGCCTGGTGACACATGGATTTGGCCGTACCAAATCCACCACACAAAGTGGGGCAAAGGTTCTCGGTGCCGTGCTGGTGGGCAGGTGTGATGGGGTTCAGTGGGCAGATGGCAACTGGGCCCTTCTGAGTGTTCACCCTGCTTTGTGGGGTCTGTGTCAACTGTAACCACACCAGTAAAAGCCTGTGGCTGGGATGCTCTGCTCACTTGTGGAGAGGGCACCCCATGGGCTGGGGCACGTGTGGTTCTCCATGGAAAAGAGCAGGACTGGAGTTCCCTCTTCAGCTTAGCTTGGAGCTGCCCACCCCTGTGGTGACAGGGACCTGCATGGCCAGGTCCCCGCTGGGGTCCGAGGGAGCTGGTGCCATCCCACAGAGAGAGAAGGGGAAGGTGGTGGCCTTGATCCTTCCAGATCCCCAGAGGACAAACGCCTTTTAATAGCCATGGCAACTAATAAGCCCTGCGTGGTGACAGCCCTGCTGTCTCCATGGAAACGGACCGAGTATCACATAGCAACATGTGCCTCACGTACCCATGGAAACGGCCCGGTAGCTTTTTAGCATCCTCTGTTAGATCTCTGCTCCGGGAGGTGGTGGGGGGGGTTATCCCGAGGTGAACCCACTGCTGCAGGGAGGTGGAGCTGGAGTGAAACTGGGGAGGAAGGTCCCAAGGGCTGCAGGAAACCAGGGTTTTATGGGAATCAGGCATGTAAGGTGCCCCGGGGGCAGTCCAGTAGGGTGTTCCCAGGCTGATGAAGGTTTGGAAGGTGCTTGCTATCCAGTTTTTGTCTTCCTCGTGAGAGCAGCAGAACTTGGGGGGGGGGGGGGGGGGGAGTGCAAAATAATTTGAGTTTGGATCTGCTGGGCTTTGGGTTACTGAAGGGGATGAAATATAAAAGATGCTCGGGGCTGGAGGGCTGGAAACCACCTCACCACAGGCAGAAAGGTGTCACAGTAGGATACTCACAGCTGGGTTTTCTTTGTGGTTTCTGGAGTCACCTTATCCTCAGGCTGGGGTTTTCCAAGCCACTAAAATGAGGTGTAGAGGCTGGGAGTGCCCCTCCTCAGTGGGCAGCACTCAGCAAGGGGGAGGCAGCAGGACACACAGTCTCTCCACGCAGCCTCTGCCATTTCTTGCTCAGCAGCTCATTAACCAGCCCGAGCTGTTACAGGTTAATTAGGATTTGTAGCTGGCAAGTGTGAAGGGTTTGCTGGGGTCACACACTGCTGAGGTTCGTGTAAAACACTGTGAATGTCAAGTTGTCTACACGGGCTGGGTGCAGCAATTGCTCTGAACCGCTGTAGCAAATCCAGCCTCCCACAAATTTATCCACCAAGAGGCTGAAAATTTTAGGAATTAATTTATTTGGAGCTGTTGGAGCATTTCTTACAAATGTGTTTCTTCCCCCATTGTGGCAATGTGTTTTTTATGGGAAGCCTGCATGGACACTTAGGAGTATCCCTGGTTTCTGTAAACGTTCATGTGAATAAATGTGATGGGGTTGGGAAGGTTTACAGGTTTGGTGTTTTAAAGGCTGTGAGGTGGTTAATTTTTTTTTTTAAATTTTTTTGGTGGTCTTTCAGACCTAGCTATTGTCTCTTATTGATTTTTTTTTTTTTTTCTCACAGCTTTTGCTTGGTCTGTGGGGGGCTGGGAGACACCTTTAGGTGATACCTTCAGCAGTGTCCAAATCCCACTGTTCTTTTGGGGAACGGGAACTCTGACTTTGCTCAAGCGCTTTTTGAGTAGGACTGGGGAACTTGGAAACTTCTGGAATTTTTCCTAGGGTTTGTGTGTTATGGGAAGATAAATGTGAGTCAAGAGCAGGTGCTGTGGGGGAGGTGTTTTCGGTGGGAAAGTTTGGAGTTGTGGGTCCATCCTGGTCAGACGTGAAACTGGTGCCACAATGGATGAACATTAAAACTGGAAAATCTGTGCTGAAGCTCTTCTGGCTGTTGGGGCTGGCAGCAAAGAGACACCTCTGCAGTTGTACTGTGCTCTGATTGATGATCTCAGGCCTCCATTCAACCAGCTGAAAGCTGCCTAAATAAACAAATAAATAGGGAATTGCGATAAAATTTCCAACTATTGGGCTCTTTACCCTGATAAGTATTTTCTTCTGGGGTGGGAGTTAGCCCTAGGTTCAGCAGGTACCCCCATGCCAGCACTGGGCAAGAGTTGCCCTCTCTGGCTCCCTGGTGCTGGAATGGCTCATCCTGCTGCGTGCAGGAGGCTCAGTGATAACAGCATCAGTGCCGGCCTCAGAGGAAGGTTGCAGCCTGCTCAGCGAGGTTTAATTAAATCTGAAATCCCAGCTGTTTTCTCCTGGGCTTTGGCTTGGGATGCCACGGGTAGGGAATCAGTGAAAAGAAATAAAGATAATTAGAGCAACTTCAAGGGCTGTTGCACTCCTGGTGAGTGGGGGGCTGGAGGCCGGGTGGGCTGCAGGGAGACTGAGCTGTGGTGCTCCTTTGGGATGTGCACAGCAGGGATGGGATCACTCCCAGGGAAAGACTGAGCTGCCACTCCAGCTGAGCACTGTACAAATCAGGGATTCGTTCAAACCCAGAGCTCAGAGTTGGCAGTGCCATCTCTGAAACCCCCTAAATGACTGGGCAGCTCTGAGCCAGCAGCAAACATCCCTTTGCAGTGGGTGTCTTTTCCCCCCATTTTTTAGGGACCTGCTGTTTTAAAGGTTGTGAAGAGCCTGGCTATAAAATAGATACAAATGTACCATTCACACCACATCTCCCTAAGGGCAGTGTAGATATTCTGGTATTTAAACTAGCAGAGCCAAGGGGAAGGAGCCAGCAAAGGGGAAAAAAGAGGGAAGAAGGAAAAGTGGCTCTAATTGAGGTCAGTATTTGAACAGTGAAGACCAATTAATGCTCCTGAGTCCTGGGTGACTGAACTAACACATCCCCAACAGGGGCTGGTACAGGCTGAGAGCTGGCCTGGGGTGAGCTGCTGATGTGGTGGAGGTTTCAGTATTGGCAGGGACTTCACTGTTGACAGAAGTTTTGGTGTTGGCAGTTGTTGGCAGCCCTGAAGGATGCAGTGGGCTGAAGCTGGTGGTTGGCTGTCGAGGGCACTGGTGGGCAGCTTCTTCTGCCTCCAGCCTTGCAGGAACCTTTGAAAATCTACTTACACCCCCAAACCATTGTCCCTTACCCACTAGATTTTCATCACCAGTTCTTCAGGCGAGAGTAGATTAAACTGGGGGGGGGGGGGGGGGGATTCCCAGCCAGGAAACGTGGGGTGCAGCCAAGATGCTAAGCAGTACTTAACTCCCCAGGTCCCCGTCAGGATGGACGGGAACTGTGGACATCCCTCCCCTCGCTTTTTGGCCTGCTGAGCGTTTCCAGGGTGGTGGCTTAGGAAGTGTCCAGCATTCCCAGACTCTTTTTTTTTTTTTCTCCTTTATTGCTCTTCCAAGAAAACCCATGTGTGTATGGGGAGAGGGGATTATCACGTTAGTGTTAAATACCCCGAGGGAAGGTGGGGAGCGCTGGTTGTTTATCCTGGTCTATCTCCCAAGGACAGCCGGGCTGAGCAGCAGCATGTGTTTGTGTAATGTGGCACCCATGGGTGCAGCCGTGCTGGGCAACACAGTGTGGAGGCAGCCAATGCCTTCCTGGGGAGTCTGCACTCCCAGCAGGCAGGAGAGCACAGCAGGGAGGAGAAAAAAAAAAATCCTTGTTGTTATTATTCCACGAATTTTATACACTGAACTGATGCATATGGCAGATGAGATGATTTGCCTCCAGGCACACAGGAAAAGCGATGAGAGGCAGGATCTTTTTGGCAATCCTGTGTCTTAAACGTGAGATGAAATCTTCTGGGATAGGAAGGGGGTAGAGGAGCTGTGGTTTGAGTCCTCTTGGGGTCACACTGTCCCTGTACCATGGAGCTGGGTGAGGCTGCAGCTTGCCCTAACAGTGTTGCTTTTTCCCCCCTCATCATTTCAAGAGGAGGGGAGAAAGTCGCTGCTATTTCCACCATGTCGCTCCGTTTCCAGGTTAGGAATCCAGGACGCTCTCAGGTTTGCCGGAGGACGGTGAAGGAAAGGCTGTAAAACCTGGCTATGCTCAGGAGATTATTTATGGCCGGGTTTGGTGCCACGTTCGATGCTTTTTGCTGCCTCGTTCCCACCTCCCACGGCCCCTCACTGCAGCTGGGCTGGAGGAGGGGGAAGGGGAAAACGCTGTTGGCAGCTCCCACGGGGTCTGATCCTACCCTGCTTGGGCAGTGGGGGAGATGAGAACGTCAGGTCTCTGCGGGGTGCTGAAGCAGCGGGTCTCACCAGGCACATCTCACCTGGCCTGGCTGGAGTAGCATAAGGGACAAGAGGCTGTTGTCAGTGTCCCCGTGCCAGCTCCCTGCAAGGTGACACACATCCTGGGGACCCCCCAGCCCCTCCCGCTGTCGCCGCCAAGGACGCGTGGGCAGATGGGATGAATGAGCGGTGCCTTCGGAGACGCTCGCAGCAGGTGCTAACGAGCGTGGCTTGAAATACCTCATCACCTTTAAATAGGTGGGCTTTACTATGTGCATGAAAAGGTAGGAAAAAAGCCTGTTTTCTGGCCGAGCGTGTCAGAGAGAGCTTCCTCCCCCTCTTCCTCCTCCCATCTCACCACCTGCTGCGGCCAGCACGAGGCTGAGGATGGTGCAGGAGATGGCGAGGCCACTGGAGAGCAGGGCGGGTGCGGGATGCATCCCTGCAGGATGCGTATTCCCTGCGGGCCCAGCAGCACGGGCAGGCTGCGGTGCTGGGGGGCTGTCAGGGCTCGAGTGCTGGTGTGGCTGTGCTCCAGCTGTGACCCTGGGAGTCAAGCAGAGCTCCTGGAAGTGCCCGTGGTCTCAGTGCTTCGGCCTCTGTCCTTGGCTGTTCTTTCCCTTCGTGTCGGTAGGGAGTCAGTGAAACCGGCACCGACACAACGAGTTTAGAATGGGCACCAACAGCGGCATTTTTTTTTGCCTTCAGCCGCATCCTGAGCTGCAGATGAGAAGTGCGATCTAT
This sequence comes from Chamaea fasciata, assembly GCF_029207755.1. Lineage (NCBI taxonomy): Eukaryota > Metazoa > Chordata > Aves > Passeriformes > Sylviidae > Chamaea > Chamaea fasciata. Next base: position 6,535,662 of record NW_027094104.1, on the reverse strand, counting down.
GTTTTCATGCTTTTCTAGCGATTTCTGGTGTGTTCCCACGACTCCAGCTGCCGGGACAGCCGGGGAAGCAGCTGGCTGGGCGAGCTGGCATCGCCGGGCACTCCTCGCTCCTCGTGGCTGGCCCACGCCTGCCCAAATGAAAGCTGGGGAGAACACGGAGCTTGCAGGCTGCTGCTGGAGGTGCGGAGAGTGCTTTAGCAAACTGGCGTGTTCTAAAATTACCGAGGCAGGCTCCCTGCTGGGGAAACTGCTTGCAGGGTGCTGTGTGCCCCATTTCCTCAGCAGTTCCTTGCTGCTGGAGAGGCTGATGGCACAGCATCTTCCATGGGTAGAGGGGCACCAGCGGTGGGTCAGGGCAACTGGCACCGGGTGGGCTGTGGAGACCCCTCGCACGCATCTTTTTGGAGAGCGGAGGGTAAATATTGTCATTTTGCTTTATGGCCCCGTTCAGTCCACACAGGCGCTGCCGAAGCTGCCTTGCACCCACCCTGCCGGCAACCCGAGCCTGGGCAGTCGCGGCCAAGAGCAGGAGCTGGCCAAACCCAAGCGGCTTCTCCAGCTGCACTCTGTGGAGCAGCTCCATTGATTAAGAAATTGTTGTGTAACCTCTAACGAGGCTCTTCTCCGGTTTGCAGCCACTTGCCTCTCTCCCCTCTAATTAAGCTGGCGCGCGATTCCCGCTGGGTTTGCTTTCCAAGGCGGGCTGCTGAGTGGATAACGGGGCTGGGGCTGCTGCTCACCATCTCATCTGCCCCGGTTTTGAGTGCTTTTTTAACGCTGGGTCACTGGTGGGTCTGGGGGCAGGGACACCTGGGAATGTGCCCAAGGCATCATGAGCATCACTGCTGCCCTGGGTGCGGGATGAAGCGGCTGCTGCTCCAGCACTGCTGGCCTGAGCTGCTGCTCACCCACTGAAAATACACAGAGGAGCTGCTGCCTGGAAGGAGGAAAAAGCTGAAATATTTTTCTTGGAGAGAGGAGGCAGGCAGGACGGGAGGGCAGGGAGGCACTGCAGCGTGCCGGCAGCAGTCGGAGGGGATGGCTCCTCTCTGCCGTGACCCCCGGGGCCGGTCGTGTTGGCTCGAGCTCGCTCCTGCTGACATGCACCATTGGCAGTAGCCGCCTGAACTGGTGATGCTGTGGGGAAACCCGAGAGGCTTTGGCTTTGCTGGAAATGAAATGAGGAGAGGGCACGGGGCCCCGTTGGCAGGGGGGTCTGGCTGTCCTGCTTGGGGCTGAGGGAACAAAAGAGGAACCCGCAGTGACATTTCAAGTGTTGCACAACTTGGCACAACTGACAGTGGGTTGGTTTTCTCATGCTGTTCCCTCAGTGCATGGCCTTCTTCTTCCCTAGTCCTAGTTCTCTCCTTCCTCCCTAGGGGAGCAGCTGGTGCTGGAATCTCCTCTTGGATGATGGCTCCAGGGAGGATATGCCTCATGGGTCCCTTTGCCACCCAGGGAGAAGACTTTTGATGGAAACCCCTGACAAGGAGGCTGATGTTCCTGCTCTGCCTCCTGGGGGTTACAGAGGGACAGTGCTGAGCCCCACAGGGTGCTTGCTCCTGCCTGGAGGTGGTAGCGGGGAGAGGGGGACATCCCTGGGGTGGTCCCTTTGGGATTGAGCCAGCCCTGTGATCCCACTCTCGTGGGGTGGATGTTGGGTGGCTCTGTGTCCCCCATCCTGCTGTCATGGCTCCCCCATAGGTCCCTGCAGCTCAGCTGGGGGTGCCCCATGAAAGCAACCCTGCAGTGGGTGGCTGACTGTGCTGGCTTGTCCCTCTGTTGCAGTCCTGCTGGAATGCCTCCCTGCATGCAAGCAGCATAAGGGGTTGGGATCTCATGGGATCCAGCTCTGTACTGGTAGGTCCTGGGGACTTGGGGTCACAGGGGGCTCAGGAAGACCCAAAGTCTGTCCTGTCCCCATCAGCAATGCGGGAATTGCAGGGACAGTGTCATTCCAAACCAGTGAAGTGGAATGAATATTTGCGAACTGGCAGCTCTCTGGCTTTTCTCCCACCACTCACAGCCTTTCTGTTGCTCACACAGATAATTTTTGTATTTTACTTCTTAAAATACATATACATGTATATAAATACTTTATCTTGGCAGCCACTGTTCCTCAGCACCTGCTATTTCCCCGGGAAAATGGGGAGTTGGTATTGGAACAGCCCACCTGGTCCCTTGGGCCTCATAAACCTGGCTGTTGTTTATGGCACCACGTGGCAGCATTCTCGCTGCTGCTGCACTCTCCTCTGAGCATCTCCCAGACTGGACCCTGCCATGGAGGGATGGGCTCCTCAGGGGTCACCTTCCCCAGCTCCCCACTTGGAGTTTGCTGGGGGGGTCTTTGTGGCAGCTGAGTTGTTTGAAGGTGCAGGGCAGAGCTGGTCCTGGCTCAGTCGTGGAGCATCCCCCTCTTGAGTTTACCCCAGTGTGTCTCTGAGAATGGAGCCGCTGCTTTTGTTTGGATTTTAATGACTTGCTGGTTTCTAATAAAAATAAGCTGGGTGGACTCATGGTCGGTCCAGTGACTGGCCAAGGGCACCACTCTGGGTTTCAGTAATAGTGGGACAAAAGCATTGCATGGCCTTTGCACCCTCACAGGGACTTTGTCCCCACACCATCCATGTTCTGCCTTTTGCTGTGGCTTTGGGACCCTCATCCTCCTGCCAGCACCCACGGAACTGGGGCAGCCTCTACCATGTCCCTTTGCTGCTGTGATGAAGGCACAGGACATCACCATCTTCCTCCTCTTCCTCTTCATCACTGCTGGAATGAAAGGCTCGTGGGGATGCTGGGCCCTGATGGGTAAGTTCCTGCCCTTTGCTCCCTGCTGTTGGATTCCCAGCATGGCCCCAAGGAGGGAAAACCCAGCCTGGGGGTGGCTGTGGGGTTTTATAACCCTGAGAATGAATCCCAGTGCCATCCCTGCCTCTCTGGGGAGCTGGGTCATGTCACTGCTCAGGAAACCACTCCCTGGGAGCGACAGCTTGTTAAAGAGGGAAAGAAAGCCAAGGGGGCTGGGTTGGTGCGGGTCTGGGCGTTGGGGCACGGGAAGGCTGGTGGTGGATGTGCTTCCTACACTTTCCCCTCTGCTCTCAACACATGCTCAAGGTTTTTCCCCAGGTCAGGTGTGGGACCACAGTGTTTTGGGATTTCATTGCACAGGGTGGGACAGCGATCCTGCTCTGTACCTGCAGAGTCCTGGGCTTCATTGTTCACTTGCATGTAGGGTGGCTCTGGTTTGAGAGAGCCTGAAAAGTGATGAGCTGTGGGGTGATGGGTTGATCCAGGAGAGGACAGACTGCGGGGTGATGGGGTATGTGAGACCCAGATTCCACTTACTCCCCATGGACATGCGAGGCTGGGGGTTAAGGTCTGCAGGGCACCCTGGGGGATAGGCAGTGGATCTGTTTCTGGGTGTCACCAGTGGGCATGACCCACTTTTGGGGGAGCAGAGGCAGGCAGTGGCGCAGCAGCCCCCTCAGGGGCTGAGCGCAGAGGGAGACGCTCTGCCCGCCCTGGCCATCCCTTCACTGACACTACACCGCCAGTGATCCCAACGAGCCGTGCCCTCAGCTGTCACCGATCATGAGAGCGTGTGTGTGGTCCCCAGCACTTGCCACATCTCCCGGCGTGACATCCCAGCCTCTGTTGCTCCCCACTTGCTCCGCCACCAGGGTGAAAACTGCCCAAACACGGGCCCTGCCGGGAAGCATTTGGCAGCAAAGGCTTCACCTGGGTCCCTGGCTCCCGCCGGGGTCCCTGGCTCTTGCCCGGTCCCTGCTGCACGCTCAGCACCTCCTCAGGGGAAGGAAAACCAGGCGAATAATTCACCCTGAATTATTCAGCTCACTAATTTATTAGCTGGACAGACGTCATAGCATTCCTTCCCTGGGCTGCCCACCAGCAGATCCCAACCTTCTGAAAGCGGAGAGCATTCCTTCCCCTGCCGTTTCCGCTGGCTCGCTCTGTTTATTTGCAAATCGCCCATTTGCGTGTGTTACTTGGATCCCTCTTATTGCGCCTGCCTTTGATTTGGGCACGTAGCTTGCTCCGGGGGTGGCTGACCCTCGGCAGGGTGGGATGCTGCTCTGAGAACCGGGGCTTTGCCATGAGCAGCTGCAGTCTTTTTTAATTCATTATTTGTTTTCTGCAGCCTATCCCTGATTTTTTCTCACTGCTTCTGCTCCCGCAGACGGGAGGATCCCGTGGGAAGCAAGGGAAGAGCAGGCAGAGGGGCCAGAGTGGAGTGCAGGCTTCTGTCTGGCTCTCCCTGCCTGGTTTTGGTAGTGGTTGCTGCTCTCCCAGTCTCAGTGCTGTGGGCTGGGGCTGCTCTTCTCCAGACTGAGTGCTCTATAAACCTCACTCTCGGTCTGACTGTGCTGTGCTGGGGTGCAAACCACCCCAGGCACTCCATTCTTGATTCCTTTTCCAGGATTTGGGTTCAGGCCCATCTTCTCCAGTGCCTCAGGTATTTGCTCAAGTGACTTCCTAGAGAAAGACCAAGGCCAGCTGGGGTCCTGTTTCGCTCTGCCCCACTTGGGTACAATATCTGGAAAGTGCACAGGTTCTGGACCAGTCCCCTGAGTTATTTTGGGCTGCATTGCAGGGCGGAGTCCCTGATGCAAATCTGGTGTGCAAGGCAGGGGCTGCACGCTGAGCAGAGGGTCCAGCAGAAGCAATAACTCAGGAGAATGCTGCATCCCAGCCCTCAGGTTTGAGGCCATCTTTAAAAATCCTTGCTGAGAGCACAGGTGTCTGTAGAGAGGAGCAGCCTCTTCCACCTCGTGGGAAGCACAAGCTGTCCTGCCACCTCCAAAGGCATCCCTGGGAACAGAGTGTGGAAGGGAAAGGTGCCAGAGGCAGGGAAAATCCCCATGAAAGCTGGGAGTGAAGCAGCCAAGCTGCTTCCTGAGCCTGGCATGGGGCACTCTCATCTTGTGGCAGGGGAGGAAGGGCTGGAAGAGGATGGGATTGCTGAGGGCGTTGTTATCCAACAGCACCTCATCTGACCCTCATCTTCCCAGTGCAAGAAGGATCTGGAAGGAATGGGAGGTTGCTCCCCCTGCCAGGATGGCTCTGGGATATGCATCTGGGATTGGCAGTGGGAGTCTGTCCTCCACAAGCGTTTCCCTGGAAGCTCTTAGCATTAGCCATCACCCTTTGTCCCTGTGGGGTTTTACAGAAGGTGTCCCTGGGCAGAGCATCCTGGTGTGGCTGTGCTGGGCTTTGGCAAGCGAATGGCAGTGGCTCTAATTGTGCCTGAATTCTTCTGAACCACAAGTGAAATCTGCAAAAATACAGAAAGTAAACAGCTCGGGGCCGAAATTCCCAGCGCTTTGGGGAACCTTCCACTAGGAGAAGTTTCTGAGCTGCCAACAAAAGGTTTGCTCTCCTCCAGACTGCCTGTGTGGGGACCCCCTGGTCTGGGAGGGATGCAGCCACAGTGCCATGGGGACTGTGCTGAGAGCTGGACTGACTTTATGCCTTGGAGCAGCTTGAATATTTTCTTCTTGTTGGATTTTTTGTTGTTGTTGTTTTGGTTTGGGTTTTTTTTTCTTTTTTATTATTCCTTTGCTGCTCATGTCTGCCAAACAGGGAGGTTTTAATCTCCTTCTTGCAGGCTGTGAGAACAATTGCCCAGGATGCTGGAGTGACCTTTGCTGCACAAATAGGGAATGGGAAGATGGCAGTGGGAACCGGCCCCCCCATTGCAGCCTCCCTGGCCTGCCCTGCCCTGGAGAGCTCTGCTCACTCCCAGCTGCAGGTGCTGGAGGGGGAAGAGGCTCTGGCAAAGAGCTAAGCAGCCCTTGCCCATCCCTCCCTGTGTGGTGGCAGGGTCTGGGAAAGGTGCTGTTCCCTAAATGTGTCCCCTGGAGTGGGTGGGACTGTCCACAAGAGTGAGCATCTCTCACGCTCCCCCCTTCCTCCCTTCTCTCTGGTCTGGTGCCCAGCCCCTGGGTCACACTGACCCTGAGGAGCTCTGCTCAGGGCTGTGACAGTGACATGGAGACCCGCCAATGTCCGGGGCTCAACTGCACCCAAGCTGTTCCATGTCAGCTCCATCCCCAGGGTGTCATGGGGTGCTGGACCTGAAAAGGTGGTAAATTTGGGGGAGGAAAACCAGGTTGTGCACGTGAGTGCATTGAGAGGTTTTTGGGATGCTCTGCATGGGAGAAGCCTGACTTTCCTGGGAAACATCCCCTCACTGGACCCACTCTCCCACCCACACACAGATAATTCCCAGTGACCCCTTCCCCTCCTACTAGGGATGGTCTCAGCTCCTCCTGACCCTGCAGCTCCACAGGGCAGCTCTGGTTCCCTTGGCCTCTCTCTGCAGGTCAGGCCTTTCTCTGGCTCTCCTCCAAGTGTTTGGATCAGCTCTTGGAAAACTAAAGCCATAAAGTTTGCCCCAGCTGGAGTAGGAACCCGCAGCGGCTGGCTTGGGAGGCAAGCACTGGACCCGGTGGTTATTTATAATGCAGCAGGGAGGTTAAAAATAACAGAAATTTGAGCTCAGGAAGTTGTTTTGGAGGATAAGAAACTTTTACTTTGGTATTCAGATGCCAGGGCTAGTGCTGGCCATCCTCTGTCCCTGATGTCCCCATGCCATGTCCCTTGGGGGTCCGCTGTCCCTTCCTTCCTCCCAATGTGTTGGGTCCTGTTTTGTGTGTGCAGGAATCATCTCTATTCCCAAAGAGAATGGGGGCACCATGGGAAGCCCCAAAAACTGTTCTGTGCCAAGTGGTGGTGCAGGGGTGAGCCGACTCGGGTTCTGCCCAAGGGTCCTGGTGGATGTGGGGAGGGGACAGTGTGTGTTCACAGCTCCTGTACATCCTCCCTGGTCGTGGTTATTGTCACTACAGCTGTTTGTTCCCCTGGGGTCAAAGGGGTTCCCACCCCCTGCTCCTGACCTCTCTGCTGCCAGCCAGGCACATCTTGAGCCACTGGCTGCCCCATTCCTGGCAGTTGGAGCCCTTCCTAAGCCTTCCTGGGGGTCTTCTCTGGCATTCCCAGCTCCTCTCCCTGCCAGTCAGGGGTGGGATGCAGGGTGGGAGTCGGATACCTGTCTTGTTCCTGGCACAGCATCCTTCAACAGGGAGAGCCAAAGGGTTTTGCCACCTAAAGCCTGAAGCTGGTTGGTGACACAGTGTTGTCTGTGACCCCCCTTCCACCCCACTGCTGGCCGAGACACTGAACCTTCCCAAACCCCTGTGCAGGCACGTTTCTTGGCATTGATGTTTTATTTTGCTTCAGCTCAAACCTTTTCCCTGTTGACACAGTGTCAGTTTTGCTCCAGCTTGCTGGGCTGAGCAGGGGTGACCTTTCCCGTGTTTGCTGTCTGGGCTTAGGATCCACCTGTGCTCTGCAGCCCCAGTGCAGCCAGCAGGCCATGGGGAGCACCTAGCAGGAGCAGCTCCCAGGTGGGTGTGGTGCCACTTCCCTCTTTTCATTTCTGTCCTCCTGGCTTTGGGCCTATCTCCTTGGACTCAACTTGTTTTCCTGATGCAGAGCCGTGTGGGGAGCCAGGCTACCTTGCACCTGTGCCTCAGAGCCAGGGAGTGTGTCCCCAGCCAGGCTCCCTATAGAGGGTGAATTTCCCAGTGAAGGACTAGATGTAAAGGGCTGATCTATCCCATCTCTGCATCACTATCAGCAACACAGCCCTCTATTAGCAGGGAAAAAAATCCCCTCTTCAGGAGGGAACTTGGAAGGTTAATCTCAGGATCACACCAGGAGGGTGCCTGTCGCCAGCCCTGGACCCAGGGTAGGTGAGAACACCCAGTCCTGCCCAGCTGAGTGAGGAGAGTATCCTCTCTCTGGCCTGGGACCTACCAGAGGTTATTCCATCAGGGTGCACATTTTGGGCAGTGGAGCCAGAGGCCACACAGCCGCATTGGCAGCATTTCTAGTTGAGCAGAACAGGGCAGGGATGGAAACTGGAGATGAGCTGGAGGCTCCATTTGTGACAGCAGTTCCTGTGGGATTCGTGTGGACTCGCCTGTCTGGTTCTGGATAGCAAAAAAATGTGTTAAACCCTGTCGGGACTGTCCCAGAGTATCACCAGCCCCCTTCTTCCCACTATGTCTAAACAGTACATGAGGCCAAACTTTGCCATTTGTGATCTGTGAGGAAGAGAACTCGCTAATGTTACTTTTTGGCAAAATCTTGCTGAGAACTCGAGGGTGAAATGAAACGGGGTCACAGAAGGGTTTAATTCGGAACGTTGTCCTTCAAGGGAAGGAAAAGTCAGACAAGAAGTTTTAAACATTTTATAAAAATATCCACATGTGCTCAGCGCAAAACTCACCGTCTTTACCTAATTTAGAAAATGACTTTATATGGAGAAAGATTTAACACTGCTCCATGGAGGGAAAGAATAATGAATACGTCTGCACCAAATCGCGCTGTCATCTGAAGATCTCCAAGTGCTTTCGAAAGGGTTGGAGTGAAATAATTGTTCTTCTCTTCCCTGGTTTTAGAAACTGAGGCATGGGATGAGAAAGCCTGAAAAGTGCAACTTTCCTGACTAATTTTAGCTATTTGAAGTCCAGATCTAGGTACCTAAATACATGACCTGATTTTAATAGACTGCTGGTCAAGTCTCCAGGGTGAAACCTCGAACAAGTCAGGCTCCGTAGGTCTGCAAAGGTGGCCTGGGTCTGGAGAGAGAGCCTCCTTCCCTTAATTTGGCACTGTCACCACAAGCCTTGCTCAAATTTGGGATAAGATGAAACTAATGAGAAGGAATCCATCTGAATTTCTTTGAACTTAAGAGAAAAATAGAAAATTTCTGTTTGGAGCAGCCTTGTAGCCATGTGAGTTCAGATCCCCCGGTGGCTCTTGGAGACAGGGACTGGATCCCTCTGGGTCTGGGAGACAAAAGCAATCCAGGCTTTTCAGCCATGTTATCACACCCCAACCTCTGAAATTTATTTAGTAATAAATAGTGCAGATGGTGAAGGAAAAGAAGGAAATGAGTGAAGGACCTGTACTATCCTGAGCAGCTGAGCTGCTCCTGGTGTGGGGAATTGCACAGGGATGCAATGCATGGACCATTTCCCACCTCTGCAGTGCTGATGGGGCCGAGGCTGCTGGTCTCAGCTCCCATCCTGCTCCAGCTGCCCAAATATAACCCAAAATCCCTTGAAAGGAAAATGTGATCTCTCTTTCCCAGCTGAGCAGTCTGCTGGGTCTCCAAGGTCAATCTCACCAGGAATGAGCAATGAAATGCTTGCAGAAGTGGAGCTTTGAATTAGGTGGGCTTAGCTGAGATCCTAAAGCTGAACAAGTTGAACCTGAGGACAAATGGGGGCTGGTGGGTTGTGCTGGGAAGTGTGACCTGTTCGCAAAATGCCTGCCCATGCTGGGAAGATGCTTCCCACAGCTTGTGGTGCAAGGGGCAGTGGAGATCCTTGGGGAGATCCTGGCTGGGTGGTGATGTGAGAAGAGGGCAAAATACCTGTCTTCGTGTTTTGCATACTTGGACAGCCCTGAGCTCACTTGTGCACCTCTCTGTGTGCAAGAACAAATTTTAATTTAATTAGGTGTGTACAGCGCCAACTCCTTCTTTGTGATCAAGATTAGTCTGATGAATGAGAATTGAAATAAATTCCTGTGACCAAGGGCTGGTCCCAGCCCCAGCACCTGTATCTGCATGCCACAGCTTGCTTTATTTTTGCTTTGTCCTCCTGCAAAATCACCTCCCTCTGAAGAGGGATAGCTGGGCTGGGCATGTCCAGAACTGTCCGGTGCCCCTGAGACTCCTCCATCCCGAACCTTCATTGCTTCAGGATGGAGCTCACAGTGTGACAAGCACAGCTCAAGCATGAATCCGGCTCCTCTGGTCACTGCTGGTGCTGGCAGATTCCTGCCTGATTGCCCCTGCCAGAACCCTGGGGGCCCAAGATGCAGGACAATACTTGCCCTCAGCAGGAGCAAGGCATTGGGCACCCAGCAGCACTGGCAAGGGAAAGGCAGCCAGGATTTGGCATTTTGCTTTCTACTTGCTGCCTGATGGCCCCGTGCCTGATTTTTTGCTCCCACCCCATTTTGTTTAGTCTGGACATGATCCTTTGTGCCACGGGACCGTGGGCATTGCCAGCAGGGCTGCCTGGCTCTCTTGGTGCTCAGTGGGAAGCAATGCCTTTTGCAGGTGGCTACTCTTGTGGAAAACCAACCAGCCTTGGCTTTCTTGTCCTTTAGAGGTATCTCCTGCTCAGAGTGCCTGAAACGAACCTGCTGGCACTGAGGGCAGGCGGAACTGTGGCTGTGCCACAGACGAGATGGGAAAGACCAGATCGGGGGAAAATGAATTAGGACATACAGAAGGCCCCTTGATCAGGACAGTAACCTCTAATCCGGCTCAGTTCTCCTTATTTACAGTTGCCGAGAGGGAAGGCAGGAGAAAAGCAGCCTGGCAAGATGCACAGAGCTGATCTCCTTCCCCTCAGCCGCTTTGCTCTCACTAATGTATTTGCTGGCAGCGCTTGCTGTCCCCGGAGCATTTTGAGCTCGGTCAGAACAACTGTTCACAGCCAAAACAGGAGTGCCAGAGCAGGCACAGGACTGGGAATGGCTGGGGGTGGGGGAGGTGATTGGAGCCCCCAGTATGGGGTGCTTGTGGGGAAATGAAGTGCTGGGCCCTTCCGTGTCCCCTCCTCAGCTGGCAGAGATGGAGATGCAGCAGGAGAACCTTGCAGCCTCTGTCTGCAGCAGGGTCCCTCAGCACCTGCAGGGTGTTTCTGCTCAGGGAAGGGGCTGGGTTCTGGGGCGGTTTCCCGAGGCCATCCTACTTGAAAATACTCCCTGAGAAGTCCCAGGGCTGCATTTCTCTAGGTCAGCACTCAGTAAGAAGAGTAGAGACATCCGAGACCACTCCCCTGTACCGGGACACTGGGAAGGACAGAGTCCTGAGGGAATCGATTTGGTTGCACTTTGCAGTGTTACAGAGGAGATCAAAATCTCCCCCAAAATCTCCTACACTGTAAAATGAGGCATTTGATACCCCAGGCTGCAAGCACGTGCTTCTCTCCTGAGCATCCCCGGACCTGAGCTGTGCTGAGACAGTGGCATTCTGGCGCCTGTTGCGGAATATTCCAGCACTTTTAGTATGGGCTGGTGCAGTCACTGTGCTTGTTACAGGCAAAGGCAATGAGAATTTTATGAGGTGTAAATGGATTGTGCCTGAAAGCATCCATGTCCCATTCGGCTCCATACATGCATATGCTTCTTCTGCACCTCCTCTCCTCAGCCAAAATATCTTGTCTTGTTGCAAACTCAGAGAAAAAGATAAATATTAGCACTTTGAGATGCTTTGATCTGAGTCTCTGTCTGTGTTGCTGTTGTTGTGGTTAAAAAACACTTCTTCTGGCTGCAAAATTCATCAGGGTCTAGTCCCTGGAAAGGGAGGGAAACCAGAGCAGCTGTTAATGAGGGAGCAGTAATATCTAGAGCTCATTTCAGAGCAATAATGGGATTAGAAAGGAGACAAACATACACTGGTCCCGTGCTTGATGGCTTTATTTTTGGCGTTTTTGTTGCTTTTCACTTTATTAGTTAGAACATCCATTTTGCATTAGAGGGCAGATGATGAAATCCCAGCGATGGGCTGAGATGGGGAAGTTTAAGCTTTCTGGGCCATTTCAGAGAGTTTTCACCACAGAGAGCAGGAGTTAGAAGTGCACAGGGAGCAGGAGCGGACAACGAGGCTGTGATGGAGAGGGAGACAGGACAGCGAAGGGCAGGAGCTGAAGACTGCAGCCTCTTTAGCGGCTCTTGTAATATCTTATTAATGGAAGAGAAACTGCAATTTTTATTTTGTGGAAATTCTTTTGTTCCACATTAAATTTTAAAGCGCTTTGCTCCCATTACAGCCTCCTGCCAGAGCGTGCTGCTGGCTGGGAGGAGCTGCCCTTTGAAAGGTTTTGGGAGAGCCCATGTTTGTGTCCGGGCTGGCGGAGCACGGCAGGCGTGCGGGGTCCTTCCCTGGGGCTGTCACCCCAACCCTCCTGTCACACCTGCTGAGTGTCACCCGGAGTCTTGGGCGGGGGTGTGAAAGGTGCCAGGGGTGGGCTACATGCCCTTGGTAGGTGCAGGGGCTTGAGGAGGGCTTGCTTACACCAGGAGCTCTTTTTAATTGACTCCATGTGAAGGGACACGCGGACCCTGGAACGGGAACAAGGCACCCTTATTCCCCAATAAGCTTGTCTGCACATGGACTAAATCAATAGCAGCTCATCAGGAGTTGTGTGCTGGCTGGAGATGCCGCCTAACGATGAGTCACATGCAGAGAGGGGGGCAATATAAAAAGAAAAGGGAAAAGAAATCTGAGGTTTGAGTCCAGGCCTGGACTTAGGAATGCCCGTTGTGTTTCTGGTGTGCCGGACGAAAGGGCTAGCTTTGAACTGTGTCCTCTCCCCTGCCTGCTAATCCTCATGGGTGGCTGGAGCAGAATTTTGCACCTTGATCCCATGAATATATGCTGGGCTGTGAGTGCCTGAATATCAGGACTCTTCGTGGCTTTTAGCTGGTTGTGGGTTGGTCCCCACTGAGCTCCCAAGCAAGTGGTGCTGGCCTTGGGCTCCCAGTGAGGAGGCAATTGAATGGGCTGGGACTGAACAGCTCCAAGGATATTTTAGAATACCAAAGGTCGTCCTTGTTGCTTTTCCTAAGCCAAAGTGAGCGAGGCTCGGATGATGTGCAGAAGATAGGGAACCTGGGGAGTTGCGTACATTTTTCATGAAGATTTTTGGGAGATCAAAAGCATTAGAAATCATTTGGGTTAAGGTTCCTGGAGTGGCCAATTGCCTTTAAGCGAGGCTTACCCAGTGCAGCCTGGGGCTGTTCCAGGACACAGCAGTGTGAAGAGCCAGATCCAGCTGCAGGAGCAGGGTCTAGTAAAAGTTTTGGAGTGGGAAGGATGAATTGCCTCTTACAGGGGGCTGAGTGCCAAGAATGTTTCTCACCTCTGTCCCAGCCCAGCAGTTGCTGATGATGAGGGTCAGGACATCTCACCAAAGGTGCCCACTCCCCTTTGGCAGGATAAAGACCCCCCAAAGTAACAATTTCCACCTAAATGTGCTCAAACTGACCTTGTTCCCGGCTGTCTCAGTAAAGGTGAGCTGCGGAAGGGATGTGGAAATGGAGCCTTTGCAGCTGCCAGGGTCTCTCTGTCTGATTTCTCTCCAACATCAAGAAGCTCCCAGGGCAGTGGGCACCCAGCAGGCACTGGGGCTTATTCTGTAGGAATGAATGAATGGAATAAATCCATTTTAAATGCCAAGTTTTGACACAGGTGACAGGCTTTAGGAGGTGGCAGTGGCTCAGTCCCTGCTCTCTCTTTGTAGAGGTTTGTCTCTGTGACACCACACTGTCAGTGCTGCCAGCACAGGAGGAGCCATAGGGGTCAGAGCTGGGCCCTGGCTGCTGCCAGAGCCCTTTCAAGGCATTACAGATGATGTGCCATCCTCTCGCTGAGTTTCCTGGCTATTGTTAGCTGCTGCTGAAGCCTGACGCTAATTAAATAGGGTATTTTGTGTTTAATAAATTCCCACTTGAGCCATGCCAGCAGGAGGGCACTGGCCAGATGCCTGCGGGGTGGCAGCACTGGAATGGTTCTCCCTGAGAGTCTCCTGCACCCCTCAGCCCTGTGGGTGCTACCCCACATGGGTGCATATCCCTGCACCCTGGCAAGCTTGTTTACCTGAGCCTTGGGAAGAAAAGCCCTCTCCCTGTGGTGGCAGCACCTTGGGATACCCAGAGGGACCTTCAAATGCTGGGAGCAGGATGAGCATCCCTGGTGCCGTGTTCCATCTTGTCCCCTTTCCTGCCCCTCCAGGCAGCCAGCCCTGTGCTCACCCCACTCCCTGTCTGTTCCCACTTCCCATCTTTGCAAGGAGACATCAACGCGCTGTCATGAAGCTGAAAGCATCAAACGGGTGTGATGGCCCAAACCCTCGGGAAGCTCTGGAGCGCTGCCTGTGTCTTGTCTGCTGGGAAGGTGGGAAGCTGCCCCCGCTGCCAGCCAGGGTTTGTCCTCCTCCTTGGCTTTCCTTGCCTGGAGGGGAGGCCAGACCGATCTGTTTTCCCTGGGAATACCAGAATGTCACTTGGGCTACCACTAGCAGCAAGCAGGTTGCTGGGAGGGAATTGCAGGAGTAGAGGACATGGTTGTCTCTGTGCTCTTCTCTGGCTGCTGTTCTTGCTTGGGGAGAGGAAACCAGGGGCAGTGCCATCCCTGCAAGCAGATTCCATAGGATATCCCTTAACTTTACTAAATAGCTGGTTTTGTCATCCTTTTTAAGACTTGAGATATTTAATCTAACATCCATCACACAAACCCTGCAGTGAAGCCCCTGCTGCTTCTTGGGGCTCTACACCTTCCCTCCATGTCTACCTTTGTTTTTTGGGCAGTGGGGTGTGGCATGTATAGGACATCACATCCGAGTACACCAAGGTTTGGGCTGGAGCGTGTGGGGTGAATCCTGCTGGTCCAAGCTGGTCTTGTCCTGTTTGTCCTGGCTGCAGCTATGTGGGTGAGACTGGAGGTGTTTTGGGGTGGCAGCCCCTGTGTCCATGCAAGTGCCACAGCAGAGCTTGGCTCCCATACTGAGCACCATCCCAACCCTGTTTTCCTGCTTCTTCCTCTACCACCTCCCTCCTTCTCTGCCAGCGAGATGCTAATCCATGAGTTCCTGCCATGGATTTGCCTGCAGGGTTCAGTTAGACCAAACACCCAACCCTGCTGAGCCCCCTAACCTGCTGCAGCTCCCACAGCCCACGGTAGCTCAGCCCTGGGGAGAGCAGCCTCCTGCTCCTGGTTGTTCCACATGAGCCTGGGATGGATTTTAGTCACTGCGGGATTTTGACGTGGTGTCAGGATTTTTCCATTCCTGCAGACAAGTGTTCCTTGTAGACACCTCAAAAACTGAGTCAGGTGCACCAGCATCTCCCAGTGCAGTCACAGACTGGCTGCAGCCTCTTCCAAGCAGGGGAGAAGGCAGAGATTGTGCAATGGGGCAGCCTTGACCTCCACTTCCCCACCTGCAGAATGCCTTTCCTGCCACTCATCCCCATTGTGAAAGCTCTGTGTTGCTTTCACTAAAAACTGCTATTTTTCTTATTTTTATTGATCGTAGACTTCAAAACCAAAAGTGTGTAAGATGGTTCCAGTCTAATTAGTACTTAACCTGCAACAAAATATTGTATTTTACATTGATTTTTTTTTTTTTTAGAAAGGAAACATTGGCTCAGTTTCCAAATGAAACACTTTAGCAAGCCATTTGGAAAATCATCATCATGTTCAGACTTTGTAAACATAATTCTTTAATATTCTTCTTCCTGCAACTTGCAGCCGGGTAAGAAAACATACACAAAAAATAGTGGGTGGTTTGAGTTGCCCCAAAGCTGTATTTCTCCAGCAACACTCTGAACAGAAACTTGTACCCAGCATTGGCTAATGCCAGCCAGTAAGTGGGAAGGGCTTGGGTCTCTCCTGGTCAGGCACAGCTCCCAGGGAAAGGTTTCCTCAGAGGCTCTCCCTCAGCTGCCCTTCCAATGCAAGTCAGGCATTGTCCCCAGAAACTCCTGGGGACCCCCCAGGCCAGTGTCCCGAGGTCAGGGCAGCAGTGAAGGGGAAAACAGAAGGTGTGGGGACATGGGGTCTGTGTCTCCCAGCTCTGCTTTAAGCCATTTGGACCCCTCAGAAGTGATGATAAGGGGCCCTCCAGCCCTTCTGCCCTGGCTTGTTCCATAGGCTTAAAATTATTCTGGGTTTGTCCTTGGATTTGTCCTCTGAGCTTTTTGTGAGGCTTCACCAGGTTTCCTCAGGGACTTTGAGCTTGTACCCTTTTGCAATCAAAATACAGTGCTGGGGACACGAAGGGCACAGCTGCAGCAGATGTGGCCAAGAGCTGGATGTTTTTGGCTCCTCTTGGAGCCACTGCAGCCAGGACTCTGCCTCTCCTCCTGTCTCCCTTTTTCCTCCCCCAGGCCCCACACTGCCCGTTTGGGGAGTGCAAATGGACATACCCCAGAGTCTGAGCTTTTCTAGGGGCCTTGGAAGCTGTTTGCCTCAGTGCACTGGACACCTTTCCCTGCTTGGTGAAAGAGGGTGGGTGGAAGGTACTGTGGAATGTCCCCATTCCTGTTTGCCTTTTGAGACTTCTTGGTGATGGCTCTGTGGGTCTGGAAGTGTGGAGTCTGCTGGTGAGAGCTGTGCTCTGCTTCAGGGTGGGATGCTCTGTCTCTCTAGGAGGGTTCCCTCCCAGGCTCCTGCCCTGTGCCATGATTTCCCTGTCTCGTACAGTCTGCACGTAAGCATCCCTTGCCCAGTCTGGATGAATGGGAATGGGCCGAGTGGAAGGCTGGGGCAGGGTAGAAACAGGTCATGTGTCTGGGATGTAAATGCTGTTGTTTGTTTGGCTTGCTCACCAAGAGCTCTTCCTCCAAGGTTTCCCCTGGCCGTCAGTCAGCAGAGGGAATTCCATCTCCCTCTGCCCAAGATCCAGCTGGGATTGCTGCAGGGAACATGCAGACCAGCTGTAATTACTGTCTCTCCTCATGTTCACCAGGTTTTGTGGTCCTCACACGGTGCCATCCTGCCATCCACTTGTCTGGGTGATTAGGGATGTGCTGGATTGATCAGCAGTGGTGGTGGTGATCCTGCAGACCTGTCCCATCTCCTGCACTGCCCCTGTGACATTCTCTGCCCTGGAGGAATCTTTCATGCACTTACTTTGTGTATATTTAATAGGTTAGGATTTGGTTTGAGCTCATGTGGGATTTGGGGGGCTCAGAGGGCTGCATCCTCCAGTGAAATGTGGCTCGGGGGGGTGAGTGGTCCCCAGGGGAGAGGTCTGTGGAGGGAGGCAGAGAGCCTGTTTCACCTGTGACAGGCAGGGTGCTGGTCTTCACAGAGAATCCTTCAACTCCACAAGGAATATTTTGGCTCTGCAGGTGTGGGCACAGAGTTGTCCTGGCCGAGGAGGGTTAACCCAGTGTTGGTGGGAGCAGAGAGTGAGCCTGTCAAGGATCATAAGGGAAGCAGAGGAGCTGCCAGGACAATTAGCACAGGCTTGTTCTCCCCAGCACGTCCCTGGGATGCAGTGGGACTGTAATCAGCCTGCCACTTCCCTGTCTTTATTAAAACATTGATTTTTGGAGGTTTTGGCTCTGTGCAGCGTGGTGCCTGCCAGCCAAGCCTCTGCGGGAAGTGGGGGTTCAAGGTGGCATGTCTCTGGGCATGGCAATGCCTCATTTTGGAAGCTGTTCATGCTTCTTCCTTGGGGACTGATGGCAGAGGAGGAGGAGGAGGAGAGACATCCCCTCCATCTGTGCGCTGCCCTAGGAAGCGATTTGAATCACAGGTTTGCAAAAAAGAGGAAATGTGCCTGATTTACTCAGGCTTTGAAGCTTGCAGGAGCTTCCTGATGATGATCCCTTTCCCACTTCAGGCAGGCCTGGCTCAGAGGGGATCTCCTTCCCTGGCCATGGAGCCAGGCAGTGTCAGCTAGTGCCTCCATCCTGGGGCAGCAGCAAGGGTCAGGCAACGCTCCTGCAGCTCCCAGTGAGTGCAGGCAGAAGAGTTTCTGTTCCCAGGGTCAGTACCCTGTGTCTCATCTACCCTCTGCTCCAGCAGCAGAGGGTGAGAGATGGTCTTCAAGGAAATACATTCATACTAAAATATAAATAATAAACATAGATTAAAAAATTATATAGATACATATGCTTGGGACTTGTTTTCTCCTCATCCATCTTTCCATGCATCGGGAAACTCCTCCTCCCTGTCCTGTCATTCTTTCCCCTTCCAGTGTGAACTTGTCTGACCAGTGCAACCTCCTTGGCACAGCAGCCCTGATGCCACATGTGTGGCCATGCAGAGCCATGCCTTCAATTCCTTCATTTCACCAACTGTTACATAAATTCGCTTTTATACTGAACTTGTGGACGTCACTGGAGCTCTGTCCATACCCATAACATCACTGTTTCCATGGGAACCAGCGTACTTCCAAGGGGGAAAAAGTAGAAGGAGACTAAAAAAAGGACAAAGAAAGAACAAAATAAGACAAATATGTGACATATCCCAACTATGTGTCGGTGTAGGATGTTACAAAGATTTCACTGCAACTTGTTTAGGCAGCCTTGCATAACAGTTTTTGTCTTGACTGTAGCAGCAAGGAGAATCACTGGATGGCAGGAACTTAATAGTATCCCAGATATCTGGAGTCCCTTGGTAAGGAGGAGATGCCTCTGGCAGCTCTGCACGAGGTGCCGCTCTGTGTGCACAGCAGGGCCATATGTTTTTCCTCCATCCATGGGTTTTCCTCCATCCGGGAGTGTGACTGGGGCTGTGCAGTTTGAGGGTGCTTGGTGTTGTGGATGTGTCCTGGAAATCAACTGGCACTGCTGAGCTTTAGGGGCAGGTGCTATTAAGGGACATTTACAGTGACTGAGTTTAAATATATATATTTGGGGGTTTAGTGTCCATCCACTGTACACTTTATAACGCGTGGTGAGGGAAAAGGTCTTAAATAAGTTATTGAGCCCCAGCAATGGCTTTGGCATATTGAGAGTATTTTAACTGGTAGCCCCAGTCTCCCTGTGGAAGACCTGGCCAATAGGAAGGATTTTACTGTTCATGACAACATCTTTGTTAGTGCCATGTGTGAGTTGCTGGGAGGGAGTCCATCCCCTGGCTCACAGAGGGTGATGGCTGGTGCAGAGGCTGAGCTGGGAGCTGGGAGGGACAGGTCTGGGAAGAGGACGGGGACATGCTCCCACCTCTGCAGCCCTGCTCTGGTGGGGCGAAAGGGAGGAGTGCCTGTCCCTGAGCCACCCAAATGTTAGCTGAAGGTGCCAAACTGTTGGGAGAGGGAGTTTGGGGGAAGTTGAAGCT
Source organism: Chamaea fasciata (assembly GCF_029207755.1). Taxonomy (NCBI): domain Eukaryota; kingdom Metazoa; phylum Chordata; class Aves; order Passeriformes; family Sylviidae; genus Chamaea; species Chamaea fasciata. The sequence continues at coordinate 6,516,761 of NW_027094104.1, read as the reverse complement.
TCTGCAGAGCTCGGTGTGGGCAAGCGAGCCTTTACCTTCTTTTCTTCTGCTCTTCCCTTCAGGAGATGCAGGGCAGTAGGAGCTGGGGTCCCAGCACATGGCTTCAGCTGGTGGAAGAGCTGGTGAACTCCATGAGGCTCCCACCTGACCCATCCTGCTGGACCAGGGCTGGGGCCATGCAGTGACCCTTTGCACCAGTTCATTTTGGGCTGTTCTTGGTGCTGAGACAGACATGAGGGGGAGGGGAGAACTAGGATGAGAAGCCAAAACAAATTTAGCCTAAAGTGCTCTTGCTTGACATTTTATTACTTTACATTATATTATATTTATTTTATTAAAGCACCCACCCTTGCAGATGCTGGTCCCAGGGTTGGGTTGCCAGCAGCTGAGCCCTCCCAGCTCAGGAGTTAATTGCAAGCGATACGTGGGGCTTTTCTTAAAAGCTCCAGTTCCTGAAGTTTGGAGATTATGCAAGTCACTCAGCTTGCAGGATTTTTTTATCTTCTTCTTTTTTTTTTTTTTCTCTCTCTCTCTTTAAGCAATAAGATTTTAAACGCTTTTGGTTGCTGGAAAAAAGCCCTCAAAGTAGAAATCTAAAAGGTTACCAGGAAACAATTCCGAAACTCTAAGACAAATAAGAGCCTCATCTGGGTTTCAGTTTTGTTTTTTTTGTTTTTTTTTTTACTGAACAACCTTTGTTGTCACTCTTCATTCCCTCTAAATACTGTATCATTCTTTGCCTCATCACCTGGGTGGCTGAACAGGGCTCCTCCACACTGCTGAGCAAATCCTACCTCTCCCTTCAGAGGTGTCTGCATCTCACAGGCAGAGGAGAGCATCTCTGCCTGCAGCTGACAGCCCTGATTCTAAGTCTTTGAAAGAAGAATGATAGGATGATTCCTCCCTGAAATCCCCCTTTTCCTCCACTTTTGGGCTATACAGTCCCTTTTAATGTGTTATGGGGCCACTGGGGACTCTGTGGTCCCGTCAGGATGGGAGCAGAGTGCTGCCTTTCATGGCAGACTGAAGAAGCCAGCAGTGCATCCTTTCGAACATCTGCAAGCCAAAATGAATTAGAGATGACATTTCCAAAAACACTGCCATGAATAATCGCCCTGTTTTGGTTTCCAGGTTTAATTGTGAAGCTGCATGAATTAAAAGAACCTCCTGGGTCTGTCTGCACTGGGAGGGAAGCAGTTTCAAAGAGCGGCAGAGCAGTGAGGAGGCAGGGATGCTCCTGCCTGGCTTTTTCCTGGCTCAGATCCTGTGGATGGTTATATGCCAGTCTCAGTGGGGTCATGCCAGCTTCTGGCAGTGTGTCCTCATCCTGCCAGCTGCAGTGACCCGGGATGGGGCAGGCGGCCACGCGGTGGAAATGGAAACATTCTCTGAGCAGTGCTTGAATTTTTAAACCCCTTTGTGCAGCCCCACTGGAGGAGCCTCTCAGCTTTGCTTTCCAGGAATGCCCTGGCGATGGGACTCGCCTGGCACAAATCCCTGCGGGCTGCAGGGCAGGAGGCAAGTGCTCCATCACACGTGTGCCATGAGCATGCCGGGGCTGCCATGCCTGCAGTGGCTTTTCCATCCTGCCAGGGAGAAGCACGTCTGCTGCTGCTGTGGTGCTGTGATGCTGCAGGAAGGGCTGTAAACCTGCAGCATCTTCCCTGCTTCATCCTGTGCCTGTGATCCTCAGAGGGACAGGTGGGAGCAGGCCTGGAAAAGCATCTGGGAGGGCAAAGCTGTAGGGTAGAGATCACGTTACAATGACACTGGGGGCAGATCCCTGCCGGTGCTTGGCTGCAGGTCCGGGAGGTGGATTGATTCACTGGGCAGAGATACTTAGAGAGCACGTCTGGCATTGCTGCACCACGGAAGGTGGAAATGCTTCCTGCAAATGCTAAAAGCAAAATACAGAGGCTGGTCTTGCTTTCGAAAGAGTGTGGTAGGAAAAGAAAGAAATCTAATTAAATGTCCAGGGTTGTGATGGGAATCCTCTAACATTTAACTGGGCGTGACATGAAGAGCCTTTTCCTGTTGGCTTGGTGCAGTCAGAGGCAAAGCTGGGAAGGGGTTATTATTTCCATCTGTGAGGCAGATTAATTCTGAGGACTTTTAACTTCCTTTTCAAATGGCCTAAATTAATGTTTTAGAATTTTAGTCCCTGCCTTCTCCCACCCCCCCAAAGGCCAGGCCCTGGAAGTGCCATTATGCTCCTGTCAAAGGGGCTATTTCTGGAATTGATCATATGAATGAAGCCTAAAACTCCACTCTCATTAACGTCTGCAGCTTATCCCAGTGTCACTCCTAAGCTGGTGGGACTTGGTGACACTGCAGGGGAAGGCTGTCATTTCAACCCAATTTTCACATCACATTTGCACAAAAATTTCCAGGCCTTGCCAGCGCTTTCCTCACATTTGTCAAATCCCAGCCACTGTCCCAGTGAGTGGGGGCTTCTCCTGGCACAGAAGCGATGGCTGTGGGTGCTGATGGGGGACTTGGTCCTGGATATGATCCCTGAGTCCAAACAATGACTCCTTGCCCTAAAAAACAGGCAGCAGAGAGAGCCCAGCGTCACCTGTCTGGATCCAGGGGGTTTTATACGTTCCTATGGTTGAGTTTCATTGAGTGGTACCAACCTGCAGCTCCTGGTGCTGCAGCGCTGCCCCCCCTTGCCCACAGAGCCCTGCTCCCATCACGCTGCCTGCGCTTGGCTGTCCCACCCCCTTGGACCTGCTGCTTCACAGAGAGTGGGAGGAGGGGTCAGGGAGGGAGAGAGAGGGATGCATGGAAGGAGGAGAGGGGGAATGGTGGGAGTTACTTGGAAATAGCAAAGCATCAAGGGAAGAAATGTATATTAATCCCATAGAAGAGTGTGTGTCCCTGTAGAGCATCGCCAAATGCTCCCCTCCGTACTCGGCTCCATCAGTGACACTTCCCCCAGGGAAAGGGACCCCCATCTCTGTGGCACAGAGGTGCCTGCTCTCCTCACCCCCCAGGCCCAAGAGCCCACCAGGAACAGTGCAAGTGCTCCAGGTCCTCAGAGAGAGCCCGGGATGCAGCGGGACAGAGCATCTCACCTGGTTACTGCTGCCATCGGGCAACAGATCCCAATTTAATTCACTCACTGGTGAATTTGATCCAAACTTCTGCAACCAAATCATAGCAAGCATAATGCAATATCTTTCTGTTTTAATTATGTTAGGCTGGGTAGTGCTGGCTAATTGAATCTGGGATTCTTGCCTCTTAATTACAAAAGGTCAGGTGCTGTGGAGTGCGGGCAGGTGTCACTGGGAGCTGGGTGATGGGAAGGGGCTGAGGGCTCTTGCTCTGGGAAAGGGCTCCTTTCGTAACAAGTGAGTGACTTCTGGACATTTTCCTTCTTTTTTTCTTTTGTTCTCTCTATCTTATGGATTTTAAGAGTCATGTTACAACAGACGTGCTACTGTGAATTTCTGTGTGGCAGAAACAGATTTTTTTTTAGTTGAAAAGGATCTGTGAGGATTTTGGCTGCCTGCCTCGAGCACGCTGATGGTAAAAATGTGAATTTTTAAGAATACGCTGCGATGAGCAGGTGACCCTTAAAAGTGGTGACTTTATGACACCCATGGGATGGGGTGGATGTTGTGATCCCCTGTTGTGTGAGCATGAACCCCATTATTAATCCTTTTTCTTTTCAATATCAGCCCTACTTGGTGTGAGGAGGAGGCAGGACTCTACAGGCCAGCTCTGCTCCCAGCAGATATTTATCTGAAGCAGTGAGGGCTGCAGGCTCAGCTCGGCACCTCTGCCCCTCCTTTCAAGTATTCTCCTCCTCATCTGAACTGCTGGCCAGGGACCAACACTGTCTCTGGTGCTTCCCCAAAGCCCCTTTGCCCCTTCCCTGCCTGCACTGCAGCAGTGAGAGGCATTCAAAAATGCACCTTCTGCTTTTGCTAATTGAAGAGTTTCCCTTTGTCAGCCTCCCTGCTCAAAGGAGGGTCGGTACAAAGCTATAGCCAGCAGCACTTTGTGTGCCTCTGAAAATCCCATTAGCAGAAGAAAGAGCTTGAATTTTCATTCAGCTAGGAAAGAAAAAAAAAACTAACAAAAAAACCCCCCCACCCCCCCACCCTTCTGATCTATCAGCTGCACATTAACATACTGCCCTCGGCACTGCTGGGGTGCCTGTCCCGGGAATATTTAATCAGGGTGAAGTGTTATATTGGACTGAAATGTATGTGCTCCAGGGAGCAATGTGTTGATAAGTGGTCTGCAGTTAAATTTGGGGTAAAAAAACCTCTGCCGTCAGCAAACAAACACCCCTCCCACTCCCTGGGTCCCGCTCCCTGGGTCCCCCTCCCTCTCCAGGCTGTTTTCGTGCCTGCAGATGTTTGTTCCTACAAGACAAGTTGGGATGTGGGGGGGGCAGCCCTGAGAGGGAGGGACAGGATAGGATGGGGGGACCTGAACCATAGCCAGGGTGGGCAGCATGGGGGAGGCCATGGCTGTGCCAAGGTGGGAGGTGCTGGCCTGGGGCAGCGTGTCTTTGGGCAGGTAGGGGCTGCTGGCTGCACCACGGGGACCCTCTTGGGGGTACAGATGTGGTGCTGGTCCCCAAATCTCCCTGCTGGCCACAGCTGGTGCCCTATGTGTGGCAGGTTGTGGCATCCTGCGGGGCTGCACTCTCCTGGCTTCCCTCCACTTGCAATCAGTCACTGATATCAGTGCCCGCACTGTAATAGGTATTGAGGGGCATCTGAGGCTTTGCAGACTGTGGCATGCCAAGGCAGGACAGGGAGGGTGTCCTTGGTGCCATCCTGTGCTCTTCCATTTCAGCCCTTGCTCATCCATCGGTGCTGGACATGGGGCTGTGCTGGGCTTGGCTCTGCTCAGCTGTCCTGGGTGAGCTTTAGGGCTTGGACAGGGAGCAGGTGAGATCAGAGTGGCTCCAAGCTGATGCCCACCATGGTTGTGTGCCCCATCTCTGCTTGCCCAGGAGTTTGCAGACCCCAACCAGCATCAGCAGCTGTCCACTGGGGCAAAAGCACCCCCAGCTGGGACGGAGTGTGTGGAGGAGATCCATATCCAGTGAAGGCTCTTGTCTGCTGCCACAGAAGAATTTGAATGGATCTTTGGGGATGTGTCCATGTGTCTCCATAGGTTTTGACCCAACCAACCTGCCTGTCCTGGGACCTCCTCACTTCTCTGCTGCCTGTCTTGCACAGTTCATGCAGGTGACATTCCTTCTGTCACCCCTTTGGCATCGTACAGGGTGTTTTCTAATTCTTTATGTTCCCGAGGGCTTTGCAGTTTCTTGCTGGCAGAGCCGTGGACACAGCTGGTTCTGGTGGAGGATCTTCCCAGCCCCCCAAGCTGGGGATTCCCTTCAGTAGCTGCCCCCTCTTCTGGCTGCCCTCCATGCCTGCCCCCACAGGACTATATTTAGGCTAAATATCCCAGCCCATAGCCCCAACCTGACAGTTGGAATGTCTGTCCCAATATCCTGTAAACATTTCTCCCGATTAAAAGATCCAGATTGCCGGCAACCAAACCGTGACTCAGCCCCATGTGGTTTTCCAGGAATTCGCCCAGGATGGGTGGCGGGAGCTGCCAGCCCCAGCCTTGTGTGCTCAGTGGAGAGGCACCTGCTGATTCATCCTCACCTTCCCCTTCCCCAGGCAGATAACGCTACAGCACGGGCTCCTCAACACCACCCGCTGCTGTGTTGCAGTGAAAACTCTTGTCTGACAAGGGCCATGCTTATTTTCCTGGAGCATAGAAGCTGCTGCTGGCACTCAGGCAGGAGCATGGCCCTGCTGCCTGTGGGTTCTGGCAGTTGAGAGGGTGTTTTTCATGCTAGGCCAGAAGATAACCCCAGCACCACACTGAACCCGAGCCTGGATTTTCCATCTCTGTGCTCCTGGAAATGCTCCCAAAAGGATGCAGGAATTTGGTACCAGGTTTGAAACATCCCTATGGGGATGTGCTGCAGCAGCACACTTTGTTCTGCCCCAAAAGTGCATCCAACATCTGTCCCAGCAGCTCAGCTCTTTAAAAATTGCTCCTAGAGCCAGGAGGCAGGGTAGGAAATGGGCTCTGGTAGACCTCACTTAAAGGCTTTTAGACAGTTCATTAATGGTTTTGGCGGTTTTGATTTGGATTGGGAATGGAAGTTCAAGCAATGGCTTCAGGGAAACACCCCTGGGATAAGGTGTGACATGTTTAATAGAAATTATAATGTTGTTAAAGTGCTTTTCCGTAAAACGCCAGGAGAGGAAATTAATGGTGTGGGGTTTTATAGGTTTTTTTTCTAAAAGTTGATACTGCTCGTTTAATTAAATGTTTTAATCCATCACAACAGCACTTTTGCCATGCAACCTCCATTTTAGAGTGGTTTTCACATCAGCTGTAGCCACTGATGGCAGCATGGGGAGAACATGTGCAGGTATCTGAACACGTAAACCCAGACAGCGCCTAGCATAGGGAAGCTGCCCTGCTCCTGGCCTTAAAGACCAGGAAAACCATTCCAATTCAGTTGTGACTTCTTGTGGATGCACCTCTGGGTCTGTTGCCTCCTTGACAGCTGTGTGCAGGTGGTTTGAGAGGGTCAGCATGCTGGTGATCCTGCTCAACTGCGTGACACTGGGCATGTTCCACCCCTGCGAGGACATCGCCTGCGACTCGCCACGCTGCAGGATCCTCCAGGTATGGCCCCAGCGCTGCTGGAAGCTCAACAGCAGCCCGAGGCTGATGTGGAGAGGGAAAGACTGCAGCTATGGTGGCATTGTGTCCCAGGATGGCAGGTCCTGCCTGCACTGTCTGTCCCATCAGCACTTGGAAATTGCTGGTTTTGGTGCTTGGATGAGAACACACAGTGCTGTCAGGCAAAGCCCCTGCCAGGCTGTGCCAGCCCCAGCCTAGCCAAACCTTTCTTGGAGTGCTTGGGGAAGGCCAACCATCTAGTAGTCAGTGAAAGCAAAGCCCAAAATATATTTGTCCCATTATCCTGGCACTATGGGTGCTGTTAGACCAGCTGGGCTGGGGAAGATACAGGGCTGCTTTCAGCAGAGCTCCTTCCCAGGGATTTAGCTTTTAGAGATGCAAGAGCAGACCTTGCTGGAGTCAGGTTTTTAATTCCCTCTCTTGGTGCAAGTGTGCAGGAGCATCCCTCCTCCCTTCCTTTCTTTTGCAGAGCTTTGATGACTTCATCTTTGCCTTCTTTGCTGTGGAAATGATCGTCAAAATGATCGCGCTGGGGATTTTTGGGAAGAAATGCTACCTGGGAGACACGTGGAACCGCCTGGACTTCTTCATCGTCATTGCAGGGTAGGTCTGGGGAGCAAGTCCCCTTCTTCCTGAGTGTCTCTGTTGCTATTTATGGCTGGGCTCGGCAAGCACTGGATTTGGGGGAGCAGCTGGTTTGCAGCATTGAAGGCTGGGGACTGGCTGGTGTCGGTGCCATTGGTGTTGTCCATCCCAGCTTCCCAGCAGGGATCCCTCCCGAGCTGCCGCTGCCCCTCTGGTGTTCTCAGTAGTTGGAGGGAGAGCTGATGCTCAGCTCACGGACAGGGCAGGGCAAGGTGACAAAAGTTGTTTGTGCTGGGTTTTGACGAGCCCATGCCTTGGGGCTCCTTTGCTGGGCACTGGACTTGGCTCTCCTCCCTCCAGCCCACCAGAGGTTTCAGTTTCCATGGCTGGAGTGGGCAGTTGGGAGCATGGACGGCTGTCCCAGAAAGGATCTGAAACGTGCATGATTGCCCTCATTATTATATCTTTTTTTTTCTTGAGGGAAGGTGATCAAGTTTGCCTTTCTGAGTGTTTTCCTTTCAGAGGCACCTGGTTTGAATTAAAGGCTCTTCCAGCATCTGAGAGTCTCCTGGTGGAGGCTGGAAATCCACATGAAAAGTCCTTGGCCACTGGCCAGCGAGCTGAGTTTCTTTGACGCACAAATCTCTTGCTGGCCCTCGCCTCCCTGCCCCAAGGCTTTTGGGAAAACAGTGGGGTTTTGCCTCTTTTGATAGAGCTAGGGATCAAATTCACTAGATTTTCTTAGAAAGAAGCAGAGGCCCCTCCCAGCTTGTTTGCCCGGCATGGATTTAGTGTTGCCCAAGAAGGGGCAACACCTTAATGGGTTTTACTTACGGTCCATTGCTGGCCTCACAGGGACATGGCCCATGCTAGTCAGCTGGGAGAAGTAAAACAGAGCTGCCAAGTCTCCCAGTGCATCCTTGGCTTGCAAAATGCATTGCTGCAGAGGTCAAGAGATGCTGTGAGCTTCAGACCCAGGAGCTCTCATTGTCCCTATAAACCTGTCTTCCGGTGGCAGGAAGCCCAACCCAAGCAAGGCCAGACATCCCACCTGGGGAAGCATGGTCATGGATCCTGGGCTGTTCTGAACTCCCCTGTGCTGCCACCTTGCCCTCCCAGCCTGGTCTTGCCTTTGCCCGTTGATCTTGCAAAGTCTTTGGAGCCAGACTTAATCCCTGATGTCCTGTGGGGACCCCACCGTGATAGGACCTCACTCTAAAGGGACAGCAGCAGGGACCATCTTTATTCCTATGCCAAAATATCACACTTCTCTTTGCTTAAGCAGAGAATTCTCTGCATACCTGCTGCACCTGGCCAGGTGTTTGGATATGTGAGAGTCATCTCCTTCCTGGGCAAAACCACATCATGGCACAGATCCCCCCCTGCAGCAGCTGCTCCCCCATCCCCAGCATGCAGAGACATTTTTTGCTGCATGGCAGCCTGACCCTCTCATGCCTTCTGCCAGGTCGGGTTTGCCTCTCACTAAGTGATGGCTCTTTCCTTCATGTGCATGAACTGTTCCCATCTGGGCCCCGTCAAAACCAATTCAGCTGGCAAAGGATCGAACTGGATTTAAATACAAAGCAGAGCCTCTCCTCCTCCAGCATCGGCTTTCTCTGCTCCCTTTTGTGCCCTTGTGCTCTCCTCCAATCCTAGCCCATCCATCCTGGAGCGCTGCATCCTACTCAGAGCATTGCTGCAATCCTGGAGGGCCTGCTGAGTGCCAGGGAAAGCCAAAGGGGCTGCAGGAATGGGCCACTGCTGTAGCAGAGAAAACAATAAAGGACTCAAGCCCTTAGTAGACCTAAGATATAGGTTAAAAAGCACTGTAAGGGATAAGGGATAAAAGTACTGCAGGGTCAAATTCCAACCAGAGAGAGGGAAATTCCTCAGGTGCAGCTCTTTGGTTCTCAGATGGGGCAAACTACCCCAATGAGCATCCAGCCCGTGATGATCACAGCAGAGCACAGGAGCAAGGGATGAGCTGAGCTCTGCATGGAGGAATCCTGCATCTGAGCAGGTGTCAGGAAAGAGGCCAGAGCCAAACTGGGGCCCTGGAGTGTGTGTGCCAGGGCAATCCTCAAACCCCAGCTGGGTTTGCTTAGATACCAGATAAAGCCATGTTTATATGGAGGTCTCACATAATGGCCTCAACCAGCTTCCCCAGTGAAATGCCAGGGGAGGAGACCGAGGTTTCCATGTGGTCCTGGGGACTATAATGAAGCAACTCTGTTTCTGCCTTCACATTTTTTTCTCTGCCCTTTATGTTCAAGACGTGGGAGGAGGGAAGCAGCAGCAGAGTGTGAGCTCCCCAGCAGGACCCTGAGCTCCAGCTCTCCTGCTTTTCCTGGCACTGCCCTTCTCATGGGCTGCAGAAAGTGATGTCAGGGGAGAGGGGAAGCAGCAAACTGTATCTGTGGGGCATCAGGTGGAGAAAGCATGTCATACTGGGGCTGTACAATCCCCCAGGCACAGCATCCATCGAAATCCTTCCCAGCCAGCACCAGTTTAGAACAGACATAACCCACACTGCCCCCACCCCCTCCTCGAAAGTCACAACTTGTAGCATTTCATCTTCCCCATTCTCTGAGAACTTTCTAGTCCTGACAGGAGCTATCATTGTGGAGAAGCCTTTTTTGTGTATTTTTGCCCCAAATCTTCCCTTTAGAGGTCTGGGAGAGCCTCTTGGATGCTGTTCTTGCTCCTGCTGCCCACTTCCGTGGGATGCCATTAAGTGATTCTCATCTCTGTTAAACTGTCCAGACCAATCTCATGAACTCGTGGAGAGTAAATGACTTCTTTGTGACAATGTAATGCAATTAGTGCTAATTGTAGAGTGTGTAATGTCTGCAACACATCTCTGTAATTACAGTAAAACTTGCCGGAGATGAGAATAATGCTGTATTATCAAAACTCTGCTTAGGGAAACAGGGCTTTGGCTGTAGGTTACAGAGTTGCACGGGGAAAAAGGGGAGGGGAAAAAAAAAAGTGATGAATGGCATAATTATGTTGCATTATTTTTCGAGGAGGGGATTTGGGGAGTTTGCTTGTGAGAGAACACTTTGAAGGTTAACAGGCATTGCAAGCAGCTCTTGCCCTTTAAAGATGATTCAATATCATTTTGACATCTCCCAGCGTAAGACGCAGATGTACTGAGGATGGATGCTTGTTTGCATTCCAAAATATGCAGAAGGGGTTTCGGTTTAGTGCTGACTGGGGCTTGGGCTGGTGAGCCAGACCTGTGGGATGGAGATGTGCCCTGATTTGGTGTCTCCCTGGCCACTGTAGGACCAGCATCCACTATCTTCCTGGCAGGGCCCAGGAACACCTTCTCTGCTCAGTCTGTGAGAAGAGGGTAGCCGCAGACAGAGATCTCCCTTCTGCTCAGCTGGAGCCAGCCCTAGCCCCACACTTTGCTACAGTCCCAGCAGCTTGCAGAAACACAGCTTTTTCTGGCTTTGTTCAGATAAGGACTTCCATGAACCTCTGCATCCGTGTCGATTGAAACGGGCTTTAAGCCATCCTCATGAAAAAACCCCATGGTGTGATTTTGGAGTTATTCTGTGCAGGGCCAGGAGCTAGGCTTTGATCTTTGTGGTTCCCTTCCAGCTCAGGAGATTATATGATTTTATTCTATGATTCTGACCGAAAACAACAAAAATCCTTAATGGTTTATTGTTTTCCTGTGAGAGAGCTTTACACCAGGGGATAATTTGGAGCTGTAAGAGCTCGTGGGGTTCCTCCCTGCCTTCCTGTGCCCACATTCTGCCCCCCACCAAGCAGGGCTGTGCATCATCCCCTGTTTGAGCTGTGCAGGTCTGTGGTTACTCCAGCCTCAGTCAGTTGTTTGGCCAAGAATAAGGAGCCCTGTTTGTGCTTTGCTCACTGTAATGGTAACGAGCCTCTTCAAAGACTTTGTAGGAAAGTTAAACACTTCTGGAATATTTTGCTTATGATTGAAAAGGAGCTGGGGCTGGAGGTGGTTGGCAGGCTACTTAATTCAGGAACAGACGCCACTTCTTTCTCTCTTTGCTTCCTGAATATTTCTAATGTTTGTTATGATTTTTTCTCTCTCTGTTGAAGGCTGTATTAAACAGTGAGCTCCACTGAAGCCTTCATAAATAAGCTTAAGGATGTCTTTCTCCCTCCAGGTTTTGAGCGGTGAATTTCAGGGATGAAATAGGCTGCAGGAAACCCTTTTGTGTTCATAGGTGACAGGAGAGAAAGGGATGCCACAGCCCCCACTCCAACCCTGCTCCATCTAAATCTGGATGGGGTCTGAAAAGCTCTTTAGCTCAGAAATTGGAAGGAGGGCTATGGTGCCAGACGGGTCTCTGCAGGGAGCTGTGATCCCGTGGCTGCAGCAGCCAGAGCAAGCCGCCTGCTGAGTGCTCTGGGTGAAGCTTCCAGCATGTGGCCTTCACCCCACTGCGCCAGATTGCTCCGCAGGCAGGCAGGGCTCCTCTGAAGGGCATTTGAGCTGTACAAGGCTGATCAAGGGGCTGTTTCAGCTCCCTGGTTCAGACACAGGGAAGAAAGAGCTGATGTGGGACTGCCTACAGGAGCCCCTGCTGCAGAATTCCACTGCAAAGGCTGTTCTTTCCCCATATATTAGTCTCTTCATCCCTTAAAAACAAAACTAACAGGGAAGCAGGATGAATGTTGCTTTTTCATGCCCCCCTGCCTCTGTTGAGCCATCTGACCCAAGGAGCAGCACGTGAGGACGTGGCAGCAGTGCCCTCTGTGCTGCCCGGGCACCCCAAGCGAGCATGGGGGTGTAATTGCCCGTGTAAGAGGCTGATTTGCACATGCAATTACCCAATGTGCAGCCACAGCCCCTCTGGGCTGCAGGGAAAGCTGCACCAAACCTGCTCCCAGGAGCCTGGCCCTTTCCTGGGCTTTCCAGGATGGATATGAATGTCCTGGAAACCGAGAGCCTCCTCCGTGTCCCCACTGTGTCCTGACTAATCCCAAATTAGGTGCTTTGTGCTCTGCGCAGAAGTGTCAGAACAACATCAAGCCAATACTCGTCATCATGAACCTCCAGGAATTCAATATCTGGGGCTGAGCTGTGCAATTTAATGTTTTAAGTTACTTTTGAGTGGATAAAGGGTAGCCAAAACCTGGGCACAGATGAAATCCGTGGCTGTGGATGCTCTGTGCTCCGTGCTGCCTTCCCACAGCCTTTGGAGCAGAGCATCCCGAACAAGCTGCCTCCCTGACTCACAGAAACCTGCTGGGTAAAAGAAAGCCCTCAGCAGTCTCCCTCACAGCTGAGCTGACTCAAATCCACCTGTGAAAAGCTTGGAGGGTTTTTTTTTTTTAAGTTTTAGGATTTTTAAAAAGGTAATTCTTTAGTTTCTTTCAGTTCTGCAGCTGAACTTGCTGCTGCTTCAAAAGCCTCATTAGTCAAGTGTCCTGGCTGGGACACATGGTGCAGCCAGATCCAGCAGGCTGTAGGGTTCATGCTCTCTGTGTGCTATTCTTTTTCTTCTGTTCAGCTTGATTGAAATGAGTATTTTTAAAATTAAGCAACACCCACGAGTGCGGTGAGACTCGCAAGGCTCCGAACACAACCGCTGAGTGAAAGCAGAGCACAGCCAAGCTGGCGAGAGCCGGGGGAAATTTCATTCCAGCTTTCTGAAGATACACCGCCACCTAAATAATTTCCCCTTGTCTTTTCCAGCACGATGGCTTAATATCACCCGCTGATGGCTGTGCTTTGTAGATAAAGGGTGTCTGTATACCCAGTTTTGGAAGCTTTTTAACGCTGAATAAATCTCAGCCTATCTCTCCCTAGCAGTGCAGGGCTCTGAGTGTGCAGGGGGTGGGTAGATCTCGGGGGTGGCCCTGCCTGCAGCCACTGCTGCTTTGCCTCCGGTTCCTCATGTGACCTTGGTCACATCCCCTGGTTGTGCAGCACCCCCAGCACACAGCTGTGAAGGGGGAGAGTTCAAGCTTTCCTTGGAAAGTGCCCTCAGCAGAAACTCTCTGTGTGGCTCTCCTGGGTTTTCACATCTTCTGCTTCCCGAGCAGGAGTGATCCTGGCGATGGGAGCAGAGTCAGGGCTGAGAGCAGGGTGCTTCAGAGAAGCAGTGCTGGCTACGTGCGGAAAGGACTTCACTGGAATTTCTGTGCTCTGTTAGAGGCTTTCTGGGTAAGCAGAGCCCCTTGAACCCTTGCTGTGATGCCCTGAGCACCACTTTTGAAAGCCCCTTTACCTCAGGGTTGCCACCTGGTATTGCACTCAGGCAATCCTTCCCGGTGCGTTGCGTTTTACATGAGAGAAACCCCAGCGTGCTCCAACTCACTGTCTCCAGGTGGACTAGGAATGAGTTTCACCTGCCTGGTCCATCCTGAGGCATCCCTGTTGCCTGTCAGCTGAGCTCTGGGAGTTTTCCTGCTTGGAGAAGCATTTGCCAAAGGTTTGCATCAGCTCTCTCTCTCTGCCTCCCACCAGCAGCCCGTTGTACGTCTGGCTTGGCAGATGCTCCACTTTTATTCTTAGAAAGTCCTAAATATTTCCGCTTTCCTTCTGAATAACTCCAGTGATCGGGGGTTGCTGATCACCCTGACGAGCTGTGAATCCGTCCTATTTAATGCTGAGTTTCTCTCTGAGCCTTTAACTTGGCTGGGCACCAGGTTGGTGGCAGCGGCGCTGACAGGCATCGTGCCTTCCCCTCGGAGCAGAGATGACATTTGAATTGAAGCTTCATCAGGAGCCTTTTACACTGCAGATTTCCAATGCATAAATGCTATATATGCTGGTAAATGTACCTGTCACCTCGCCAGCTGGTGACATCCTGACATTTGCTCTCCCTGCATATCTTCCCTTGCCAAGGATGTGGATTGATTCTTCCTGTGCTTCCCCTTGCCTTGGGAAGTGACCTTAGAGCTGGGGACTGGTGCTGTTCTCACTGGACTTGCTCTTTAATGACTGAGCTTTACTGATTTTTTTTCTCTAATACTGAGTTCTCTCAAGGCACTTGAGCTGTTGCTTACCAGCAAGGACCCTGTAGTCTGTCCGGAGCTGAGCTTGGCAGTGCTGTAACATCACTTCTGGTAGCAGTGTCCAGCAACACAGGCAGGACACCACCTTCTTGCTCTTGGTCTTGCTGTTTAGGTGTTTGCTCAAGCCTCCGGGTTGCTGTTCAGCTTGTTCCTTTAAATTTGGTATTATAATTGTTCTTTAATAAGCTAAATCAAAATGCATTTTACAGCACGTCCTTTGCAGCTTACAAGCACTCACATCTCTGCAAGTGCATCTGGAGCTGTCATTAATCAGAAAATGGTTTGTCTCGGTGCATGTAACCACATGCTGCTCTGAATTTTGCTGGCAGCCTCTGTTTTAATAATGGATGAAAGAAAAGCTGTATGTTTGATATGGGCTTTTTACCTGAATGTTGCCAACCACACAGAAATCCTTTTGGACAGCGAGTGAAACTTGACGCAATGAAAGCCAGGGAAACCACTGCCCCTCTCCTCACCTCAGCCAAAGCTTGCCCAGTGCAGGGAGTCCTGTGCACTGAGGAAGGGGCTGGTTTTCTACCCCCAGGTCAGGTGGGATGTTGTGAACACGCTGCCTTCCTTTCTGGTCAGCAGCTGAGAACAAATTCATAGTATCCATATGTGCCTGTCTAACCTCCATCTCCTGGGACTGTCCCTTTGCTGTGAGGGTCAGCTAAGCAGAGAGGAATGTGTTGAGGTTATTTTGATCTTAGATATGGTTTGATCATCATTCTCATTAGAGCCTATCAGATAAAGCCTCACTGCATTGAACATGGAGTTGTTTATCTGGGTGCTGGAAGGGGAGCCTTCTCCACCCTGAGGCACCCCTCACCTGCTGGAGGCCAGGAGGAGGGAGGGTGGGTTTGGCTGATCACAGCAAGAAGAGAAGCTTCCAGTGTGCTGCAGCCATGGCAAACCCAACACAGCACTGATGGACCCTGGGGGATTTCCAGCAGGGAGGAAAGGGACAGCACTGATGCCTTGGTGCATGGAGTGACCAAAACCTCTTCCAGAAACTTGATGCCTCATCGGGTGAGATTAATTCAGACTGGGGCAAGCGTGGAAGAAGGTTGTGACTGAGAAGCAGAGAGCCTGTCTGTGAGATGGGGCTGGAAGAACTTAATTTGTTTGACTTTGCAAAATCAAGGCTGGGAGGAGATGTGCTTTGTCCTCTGTAAATACATGGGTGGGTAAACATCAGGGACAAATAACAGCTAGAGAAGCTACTTTAAAGACAGTGCTGCCGTAAGAACAAATGGATATGAGCTTGTCCTGAATAAATTCAGGCTGGAAGTTAGGCTTCTAGCCATCAGAGTCGGAGGGAGGGAACCACCCAGCTTGTTTGGAGATGGAATGTGGTAATTTTTGGAAGAGATTAATATGCTGTGGTTGCCTGTGGCAATGGGAGCCTGACTGTTCAGGGAGCCTCAGGGTTGTCTTCCTTACCTTTGCCTGGCTCTGCCTCTTCAAGAATAATCTGTACAGAATAATCTTCCCACAGCCAGAGAGCAAAGTCCTGGAGGTGTTGTGACTGATGACTCTGTTGTACTTGAGCAAAGGTGCCATGAAAAGAGTGAGAAGTGCTGGGGCACCCCAGGGACTTGCAGCCGTCCAGGTGCATCCTAAGACAAAGTCCGATGAATGTTGCTCCTCTATGTCCTGAGCTGGGAAATAATCCTGTCAAACAGTGGGAGCACTGGGAGGTTCCTAGGTCCATGTTGGCCCCATTTTTTATCCATAAGTGTCACCAGTTTTGGTCCTACCTGCCAAGGGTCTCTGCTGGGCAGAGGCAGCAGAGCTCAGTGTCCTGTGCTGCTCATCTCCTGTGGCCCACAGAGGGGTCTGCACCAGGAGATTGTTCTTCCTTTCAGGACTGTGGTGGTGCTCAGCACAACAAAATCAGATTCATTACAGTATCCGTAACATTGATAAAACCAGGGCTATGCCTGGAAATTTCCTCTCTGGAATGTACAGGAACTTTCAGAAGCTTCTGCCTGGCCCTGTGCAAAAACAGTAACCAAAGCAGGAGAGAGAGAATGAGAGATCTGTGGCTGTGTGAGCTGGTGTATCGCATTCCCCCTCATTGACTTTATCCTGACATGCAAACAAGCCTTAATTAATTCTTCTGGCAAACTTTCCTGATGGGAGAGATGCAGTAACAAGTCCCTCTGTGAGTGGTTGGCATTTGATGTTTGCTTTATAATGTTTGATAATCTAACATTTCTCCACTGGATCCATGACACTCCTCTGTGGTTTTGTGTCTTTCTCAGGATGCTGGAGTATTCCCTGGACCTGCAGAACGTCAGCTTCTCAGCTGTCCGCACCGTCCGAGTCCTGCGGCCACTCAGGGCCATTAACAGGGTCCCCAGTAAGTCAGATCCTTATTCCTTCCTGTTGGGGCCATCTGTCTGGATCCATGCCCCAAAGACGGAAGGGCAAACCCAGATGCTTTGATCTTACGTCACAGCCCAAACATTTGCCCAAGCCTGGCAGTGCTGGGTCCTACCACCACTATCTGGGTTCCTTTTGACACCTGGCATCAGAGATGAATCAATAAGTTATCCAAGACTGTCTTCAGACACCTTCCTTTCTCATCTGAAGAGGGTGTGAGGAGGCTGCTAAAGGGCTGCAGGTGATAGGGACTGACTGAGCCAACAGCCTTTGCCAGGCAGTGCAAGCTACAGGCAGTGGGGTCTGAGCCCCATATGCTGCTCCCACCCTCCCTGGGATACTCCATCCTTCCCTGGAGAAATTGGGGTGGGGAAATCTTGTTGTGCCTGAAGATAGCCCCCTGGAAGGTGCTGAGGACCCCAGAACTGGTCCATAACAGCCCAACCCCCCAGTCTCCAAAGCAGACCTGGGTGGGATGGGCAGTGGCTCTTCTGTGTATCAGGTCATGGACAGGGGTCTCAGCACTGCTTTAAGAAGCAGTGGATGGCATTGCCTGCTGCTGCATGGCAGCCCAGCCCCAGATGGCACTGGCCATCACAAACCCTCCCACTGCCCCATGCTGGGCAAATCCCAGTGCTCCATGAGAGACACTGAGCACCGTCCCTCTCAGGTGCTGTATGGATCAGGTATGTTAAGTATAACTACAACTGCACCAGAAGCATCCTTTTCCTGGTCCTATTATCCTGGTCATCAAATCCAGTACCGTTTTAGCCAAATTAAATCCAAGTCTGCACTCCCCTCTCTGAACTGGCCCAATGCCTTGATGAGAACTAATCAGCTTCAGTTCTCTCTGCTGATGCTGGAAGTGCCTGGGATTTATTTATTTTCCTGCTCCTGACTCTTGAACTTAATCTGGCTTTGCTGCTGATGTTTCAATCATTACAAAAGCTTCAGAATCCTGTTTGCAATGTTAGGTTGGGTTTTTTTGTTTTTTTTTTTTATCCCCACTGCTGAACTGGTGGACAGCTGAATTTATCCACCACTATCTAACTAGAGATGTAATTCACTTAATGTGTTTTGAAATCCTGGGTAATTTATCTTGTCTTCTCTGCAACGTAGTTACAGTGGGATAGAAATGCAAGGTGGGAAAAATAAAAAATGAGCTTTGTATGATGTTCAATGCAATAACCACAGAGAGTAATTTTAGCTAATTAGGAGTTGACAGAAGATGATTGTTCCCCAGTAAAGGAGTAGAAGAAAAACCTTGAGAGAGGAGGTGACAGCATCAGGATAAGAGAAAAAAGTCTTCGTGAAGTATCAAAGTAAAGGATGCAACAGTAAAGCTTTCTTTAGATAAACGTCAATATAAGCAAGTGAGAGAATGCAGAACATGGGGAAAGAAGGAGAGTGAGAGATGAGCAGAATATTACAGAGATGTCAGATGAAATCAATTTTTTTGTGTGTAAATGTCAAGTTGAAGTCACCATCAATTTGTCTTTGTTACAGAACTGGCTGTTCCTGAACTTGTGAGAAATAACAGCCAGAGAGAGTCCTGTATTTTAAGGAAGAGAGGGCATTTAGGGTAGATGAGGGGAAATAGGAAGGGAAGGGAATTTTGAAATATACTGAGTGGAGAAAGAAATACAACTGAGCAAAGGAGACCGTCAGAATTTAATCTGAGGGAAGAAAGGAAATATAATTGCTAGAAAACTTGGGAGAAGAGGACTTGAGGAGCAGGGAAGGTAGGTCGGGTCCAGGAGCAAGGCACAAATGAAGGGGGGTGTTCCAGGGGCTTTGGGGGAAGCCAAAGGGAATGGGAAGCTGTGGCTGTTCACAAGCCACATGTGGGTGATGAGGATAGAAGGAAAAGAATAGAAGAAAATACAGGTGGAAAAGTGTCAGTGGAAAGGAAAAGGTCAGGAGGACGTAGCTGGAACAAGAAAACTCAACGTGAACTTTTCCCCTTTGCCTCAGGTATGCGCATCCTGGTGACGCTGCTTTTGGACACGCTGCCCATGCTGGGGAATGTCCTCCTCCTCTGCTTCTTTGTCTTCTTCATCTTTGGCATTGTGGGAGTCCAGCTGTGGGCAGGTTTGCTCAGGAACCGCTGCTTCCTCCCTGAGAACTTCAGCATGTGAGTCTGTGTGAGCAGCACCAGTGTCTCCACAGCTTGAGGGAGGCTGTCCCTCCAGGATCTCCTCCGTAAAAAAGCCCTTCTCTCCTGTAAATGCTCCCTGCTCCTAAATGCCACCATCAGTCCTGCTTGGGTACACACAGTGGGAACAGACCAAGCTGTAACAATTTGTCATTTGCATTTGCAGGCTGTCCTTAACTCTCAGCTGGCACTTGGGAACCTCTTTGATTGCTAAAAACCTCCCAAAAAAATCCCTCTGAGAATGGGAGTGCAGGCTTTTTAAATTCAGCATATCATGAATGTGTCACTTTTTCTGTGTGGAGATGCCCAGGTCTGAATTCCCTCCAGCACCTGGTGGTGTTTATTGCCACTTTTGTAGTCCAACCTAAACCCCAGGAAAAGCTAATGGAACTACTGTGCATTTTTGATGCTAGATCCTTTTCAGCCTCGGAGCAAGAGATAGGCCCTATACCAAAGTGTTCATTTTCACAGATCCCTGAATTTTAAGGCCAAAAGGACTGCTGTGATCAGTTTTCTGGCCTGATGTAGCGCTGTTTGGACAGTAGTTGAAATACCTGGTAGCTGGCAGCCTCTTTCCATGCCTGTTCTACCTACCTGCTTTTTTCCTCCATCCTTTCAAATGCTTGGAGAAAGGCAGGTGATGGCCAGCCCTTGATGGCTCTGCCAAATTCTGCCACGCCTATCACCTTTTGGTGGATTGCTGATTCACCAGGGGGGATCTGGCTGGATTCACACCTGGATGGAGGAATCCTACAAGCCCAAAGCCTCTTTTCTGTACACAGCCAGGACCATGTTGCTGCTGCTGCTGTGGCCAGGCTGGCACGAGGCACCTTCCAACCTCTCCCACCCACCTCCTAATCAACTCCCACCCCTCTTGCAGGTCATGCCCTCGAAGGGTGGCTGGAAGTGTCATTACACGGACACGTCCCTGTTAAGTAAATGTCAGCAGAGCAGGGGGATGGCTTCACCACTGAGTAAATCCAATAGAGCCACAGGTTTGGGTGCTGTTTAATTGAGCCAGAATTCCAGGGGTTTAGATAGGCTTTGAAGGGTATTACAGGCAATTCTGCAGGAATTAACCAGGCTGAACTAGGCTTAAAAATATCTTCGCAAGCTTTAGTGGGAGTCCTGGCAGCATTAAGGAGATAGTGTGTGCAGAGCAAGGAGCCAGTTTCTGACTGGCCATGGGTTGTTTCATCTCCCTGAAGAGTATTTTTGTCTGTGGTAAGACCACCCTCAGAGGGAATTTAGAGCTTTTCTGTGGGCTGAATTGACACGGTGAAATGCAGATGAAGGCCCTGTCTCTGATTTTTAGGAATCTTGGGAGGTCCTTGTACAGAGAGTCTCCCTAAACAACTCTCAGCATCTCCAGAATGACAGGACGTACATATAGGAGCTTAAACTGACTGATTTCAATCTTACTGCAGCAAAGACGTTTCAGAGAAGCCCTGTCATGCTGAATCCTTCTCTTAGTCTCTTAGCGTCAAAGCCAGAGTGCTTCCAGAGGGAGTAACTTTTCATAATGCCATCAGAGGGATTGCCGAGTGCACTACCTCAGTTTCTCAAAACCCAGTTAAGGACACCAGCTCACCCTGTGGGGCTGCAGTAAGTCCAAGGGGATTCCTTCTTTTCAAAATAGCTTTGAGATCCAGAAAAGCAGGTATCAGACTGTGCTATTACAGATGTCTCCTTGCCAGATTGCCTGCAATCGGTGTGCAAACCCCAGCCCTGTCTGGACTCTTTCAGCCCCTACACGGTGGATTTGGAGCGGTACTACCAGACAGAGAACGAAGATGAAAATCCCTTCATCTGCTCCCAGCCCCGGGAGAATGGGATGCGCTACTGTCGGAGTATCCCAACACGGAGGGAAGAGGGGCTGGAGTGCACCCTGGATTATTATTCCTACAATGACACCACCAACACGTCGTGTGTGAACTGGAACCAGTACTACACCAACTGCTCTGCTGGGGAGCACAACCCCTTCAAGGGAGCCATCAACTTTGATAACATTGGCTATGCCTGGATTGCAATATTTCAGGTGAGCCCTGTCTGCCAACTGTCACAAGGTGACAGCAGGTCCTGCCCCCAACGTGTCCCCAGGGGCTGTGTAATTGCACTCCTGGGGGCTGTTTTGCACTAGTGAGCACTTATATAGTAGTGCACAGGTGCTCAAAGTGTTAGGGATACAATATGTTGCCTGTTTTGGGAATGTCTCCACCTCACATGCATGGACAAAACCCTGTGGGTGTGCAGTCTGATGATGCTTGTGTGGGAGAGAGCCTAGAGACTGCTCTTCTCTCTGCAAAATGCACTAGTGGCCCTTAAGTCCAGCTGAAAAGGGGCTGGATTCAGCCTGTGCAGCTGGTAATGTGGCTGTTGGCATTGGGAGGAGAAGGAGTTGACTCCTCAGCATCTTGTGCCACACCAAGACCAACTGTGGGGTGTCAGACATGACCCAGCCAGAAGAAACATTGCCTGTGCACTTTGTTGTAACTGAGCCTTGAGGAGTTTGTTTTCCCTTCCTGTCTCCACCAGGTCATCACACTGGAAGGCTGGGTGGACATCATGTACTTTGTCATGGATGCCCACTCCTTCTACAACTTCATCTACTTCATCCTCCTGATCATCGTGAGTGGCCTTAGGGGAGCAGGGGGGGTCCTCCTGGCATTTGGAGAGAGCAGAGTGGAGTCACCTAGAGGAACAGGGCGGAGGATGCAGTGATTATAAAAGCTGAAGTAGCAACCAGCCAGCTGGGAGAAACACAGCTTCCCTATGGAATTGTGATGCAGCTGCATTTTGCTGCAAACATGAGGAAGGAAAGAAAGATGTGCTCAAGTGGTGGTAGATACACTTCTGTTGTTGCTGTTCCTTCTACTACTACTTCTCTCCTTGTGCTCCGAGCTTCTCTCTATTGCTTGCCACCTTGAATTTAGGTTTTAAAGCAGGCAAATTTCACCTGGTCAGTTTCTGAGTGCCAGAAAGGGGAAAGGCTGCCCAAAAATTCCTCCACATTGAAAAGCCCATCTGGCTGGGTCCTTAGTGCAGTGGGGATGTTTCGGGAAAACAGTCCCAAACTTCAGAGAGCACGTTTAGAAAGGAGGGAAGAGATTACTGCCCACAGCCCACCCACACTTCACAACATCATCTGAGACCACCCACAAAGGAGCCAACAAAGGGTTTCTGTGGGGTGGGCTCCATGATGGGCTTCATCTATGCAAGCAGAATTGTCTACAGTGACTGGCTGAGCTCGTTGTCTAGACTCCCTTTATCGTCAAGGGAGAAAAATAGGTGCTTTAAGGGGGTGATTCATCTCCTCTGAAGGTAGACATCCAAAATAAATTAGATGCATTGCAGACTTGATGCGCCTATTTCTCTCTTGACTCTAAAGGATCATTAGGTGCCTCTCTCAGATGTAGCTAAGTGAGATGAGTCCTTGTGTTGCTACACAATTGGTCTAAGTCCAGAAACATAGCTGCACATTGTCAGTTAGGTCACTGTGGGGATTTCTGCTCCCCATCGAACCAGGACTGAAACCCTGACGAGAAGTAGTTGGTTGTTTAGTCCATTATGCTGTTTTTTTCTATTAGCTTCCCCAAGAGAGAAACAAACCCTTCCTCTCAGCCTCCCCAAGATGACGAAGAGGAAGAGCAAGCAGTACTTTTCCAGATGCCGTGCTAGTAACGTTAGCAGTGTGTGATAGCCCGTTAGCACGTCAGTAATTCCCTGTGATCCAGGCTGGGCTCTGCAGAAGGCAGAACCTCATGAAACCCTGGTTGGAAAGAAAATCTCCAAGCTGTGGGTACAGGCTGCTGATGCCCTTGCGTAACAGTCACCCGCAAATCCCGTTAGCAGGGGAAAGGGATCTGCTCGCAAGCTGCCCACACACTGGCAGGAAAAAACCGCTCCTATCAGGAAGGCTCAGTGCATTCATCGTAATGCCACTAATTGTGATAATTACAACTGCTGTCTGTGGAGAGAGAAAAACACCATCTTAAAAGAGCAAGAAGTTTTTGTCATAATAATCTTCTCTCGTCTTTGATCTCTGACGTCCTCCACGGAGGGCTGGCGTGGGAGTCCCTGGGGCGGGAGCTTTGGGGGGTGAGTCAGCCTGGCCAGTGGTCCCGCTGGGTGACACAGCTGGTGGGGTTGGCTGGGGTTTGCCCCCACTCTTTGTGCCCTGCAGATCTGTGGGGTGCCACAGCCACGCTGAGGTGGCTGATGTCCTGTCCCCTTAGGTGGGCTCCTTCTTCATGATCAACCTGTGCCTGGTGGTTATAGCAACGCAGTTCTCTGAGACAAAGCAGCGTGAGAGCCAGCTGATGAAGGAGCAGCGCGTGCGCTACCTGTCCAACGCCAGCACCCTTGCCAGTTTCTCAGAGCCAGGCAGCTGCTATGATGAGCTCCTCAAGTACCTGGTTTACATTGCCCGGAAAGGCAGCAAGCAGCTGGTGAAGGCCTACAGGGCAGCAGGCGTGAGGATGGGCTTCCTCAGCAGCCCCACCAGCAAGGCAGGGGCTGAGCGGCACGCCAGGAAACGCCGGAGCAGGAAGAGATCCTCTGTGCACCACCTCATCCACCACCATCACCACCACCACCACCACTACCACCTGGGCAACGGGAACCTGCGAGCGCCCCGTGCCAGCCCGGAGATCAGCGATGTGGAGACCAGCTCACTCCACAACGGGACCAACCGGCTGGTGCTCCCTCCCTCCGCACCCAACTCCCTGGGGACCCCCAGTGCCTCTCCCAGCAACACCGAGTCCGTGCACAGCATCTACCACGCTGACTGTCACTTTGAGCCAGTGCGCTACCGGTCGTCCCTGACACAGCCAAGCCTCGGCTTGCCGAGCCCAGAAGGGATCCCCAAGAACGTGGTGGGCAGCAAGGTGTACCCCACAGTGCACTCCAGCACCTCCCATGAGATGCTGAAAGAGAAGAACCTGGGGGAGGCAGCAGTGGGTGCTGGGAGCAGCACCTTGACAAACCTCAACATCCCTCCTGGGCCGTACAGCACCATGCACAAGCTGCTGGAGACACAGAGCACAGGTGAGAGCTGGGGTTGGATCTACATCTGGGGCTGCTTTCCAGAAATACAATTTTGGTCCTAATTTTTTTTCTCTCTCCGAATTTTTGCAGGGTTCTTTTCAGTCCACGTTACAGAGAAAGGTGATGGCTTTCCAGGTGAGATGAACAGGAATCTTCTGACCTACCTAATGCCTCTTATAGCCAAATTCAGGAGAGAGGTTTCAACCTCCCAGACTTCATACCTGCAATAATCCAAGGGATATGAGGGTTTTCAGTGCAATCCCCATCTTGTAGATTAGACAAGTACAAGAGAGCTGGAGAGGGACTCTGACAAGGACATGTAATGACAGGAAGGAGGGAATGGCTTTAAACTTCTCATAGAGTGGGTTTAAATTAAATGTTAGGACAAAATTTCATGATTTTGCTTCACTCCCAAACCATTTACAGGAAACACTTCTAAAATCCTGTATTCCCAAAATCAGCTAGAGCTTGCAGATGGACACCTTCCAGATCTGAGTCCTATCACACCCCTGAGCACTGTGCAGCTCCGCTCCTGTGGGACACAAGGCTTAGGGAGATTGAGTGTCTCCTCTGTATGAGTGTTCAAGGGCAGTCACAGATGCTGAGTATTAAAAATCTGTGATTTGCTCAGGAAGCCTGTAAGAGTCAGACACTGAATACATATTTCTTGGAGCAGGAGTTTCCTGATCCTCACTGCAAGACGTTCTTTTCCCCTCCACATCTTGAAATTTGGGAGCTCAGGCTAGTCTAGTCCAAACACTCTCAGCCACCAAGAGGTTTCTGGCCAAGCTTTCCCAGGTAGTCAGTGCCTTTTCCACACCACTGCAATCACATTGACATTTCCACCAGGAGCTGTGCAGGGAAGAGATCAAATCCTGCCCCCAGCGCAGCACTGCCCAGAGACTGACCACACAGAACTGGCTTCTGAGCTGGTTTAGCGCAGGGTTTGCATTCTCACTGCTGGGTGCTGCTGTGCAGGAGTCAGGCACACACATTCCCTCTCTCCTCGCAGTCAGCTAGTGGGAATGTTGGGGAATATCCTGCTGGTATTTCACCCAGGAGACACCTGACAGCTGCCGCTGAGGCCAACATGTAGAGAGGGAAGCTAGTGGAGCATCAGCAGAGGGAATGGGAAAGAAGGCAGCTAACAGTCCTCCCACTAATTACAGCCAGGAGCATGCCAGGACTAGGGGAACCCATTGCTTCCTGCTTCCTGTAATGGCTAGAGATGTAATGAGGTGTGCTCAGGGTCCTGGGGTGGTATGTGTCTGGGGGCAGCAAAGAGAGCTCTGTAAACAGAGAGAAGGCACTTGGGGAGCTCAGATTTTAACCCAGCAGAAGCCCTCTTCCCATTAGGAAATGCCTGTCATCTCAGGGGCAAAGGTTTGGTTCTAACAGGGAGTGGGGGTTGCTTCCTGTAGCCCCCTGTCCCAGCTGACGAGCTGCTCTTTCCCTGCTCTGCTGGCATTTCAGGTCCCTGCCAAAGCTCTTGCAAGATCTCCAGCCCCTGCACCAAGCTGGATGGTGGCTCCTGCACCCCTGAGAGCTGCCCTTACTGCCTCACGGCCCTGGCGGGCGAGGCCGAGCTGTCGGACAACGAGACGGCCGACTCAGACAGTGAGGGGGTCTACGAGTTCACACAGGATGCCCACTACAGTGACCAGCGGGACCCACAGAGGGGCAGAGCCCGGGCCAGGAAAGCCCACCTGGTGCTGGCCTTCTGGCACGTGGTGTGTGAGACCTTCCGGAAGATCGTGGACAGCAAATATTTTGGCCGTGGGATTATGGTGGCCATTCTCATTAACACGCTCAGCATGGGGATCGAGTACCACGAGCAGGTGAGTGCTGTCCTGGCAGCTCCTGGTGCCGAGGGGTGGTGGGTGGGGTTATGAGTCTGAATCCAGCTGCTGGCAGGATGGTTTGGGGTGAGAGACATTGGAATGCTCTGGGAAGGGTCACGGAATGGAATAAGGCAGGATTTTTCCTCAGAGGCTTGCTACCAGGTTGCAACAATCTCCTTGACTGGTACCTGGCTATGTGAGCTCCTGCCTCCTAGTCCTGCCAGGGATGATTAGCACCATGCTGAGACCAGTGTCCCCTGGGCAGCACCAGGTAGTGCTGGGGTCTGTGGTGAGGGGAGCAAGGAGAGGAAGCAGCCCTTTGCCACCAGGTCAGCGTGGGCCTGGCAGTGCTTGAGGTGCTGCTGGCAGCTGTGGGCTCTGGGGTCAGTGCAGCTGCAGGCAGGGAATTCTACTGAATTTGACCTCCTTGGAGAGGAGGTACCAAATGGCTTTGCCTCCTCAGTGAACACTCCAGCAGCAGCATGATAAGTTCAAAATAGACTCATCACTGGCTATTCCTTCACTCAATTATCTAAGTCCTTGCAGGCAGGAGACTGCCTCTGCTCCAGCCTCTCACTGCTTGTCACCTAGCAGAACTTTCCCTACATATAGTCGTTAAGAAAGGGAGTTGCCATGTTTCTCTTGAAACATCTCCATGAGGATGACAAGAACTCTGCTTTCAGAGGCTTTGCATGCTGTGGCCTCACATGGGTTTTGTGGCTGCTGCTGGGGCCTACCTGGCATGGTGCCCTTGATCCTGCCTCAAGCACAACATGTCTTGGGGTTGCAGGTGCATGCTTCCTTTGGGGTGAAGAGTTTATGAGTGGAGATGCAGAGATGCTGCAAAACCTTGTTATGGACTGCTCCCAATCTTGAGGGCTCCCAGCATGTTGCTTCTCCTGGGATGTCAGAACTCTGTGCTCCCAGAGACACAGCAGCAGTCTTGGTTGGGAGCTCATTGCATCTCAAGTCGAGATTCCACTTTTCTCCCTTCCTGGCATGTTTCATGTTTGCTGAGTTTCTTGTGATTGTATGCAGAAGTGTTTCTCCCCTAGCTCCTGGTGGAAGCGATGGTGGCTGCAGATCAACTCCCAATTCCCCTGTCATCCTGTGGCTTTAATTCCTCAGTGACCGAGTGCCAGGGAGACATGGCTGTGCTCAATGTGTCCCTTCCAGCCAGCACCTTCCCCCTGATGCAGTCTGGCTGGCTAAGTGTTGTTCTCAGTACACATTAAACAGTGGTGCACTCCAAAATCCTGCTGGCTTCACCTTCATTTGCTGCCCTTGGTAGGAGCTCTGCGGGGAAGCTTGAGTGATTCCACCTTTATTTAATAATCTCGGGAAGATCATCTCCAAAGAAACTAGGAGGAGGTGGTTCACAGAAACCAATAAACACTTATTTCTCCCTTGGCTGAAGGATGAAAGCAGATCCACGGTGTCTTTGCTGTGACTGCCCAAGGAGCAGACTGTCAAAGCATGTTGCCCTTTACCAGGAGCATATTTGGGAGATGCTGGTGTGGGCTCCCACCCAGGGGACCATCTGGGGATGGGTGGCTGAGCAAGCTCCCATCACCAAACACCCTAAATGCAACACAACTCCTTAATTCTCTGCCTTGGGAAAAGTGGGACAGGAGATTTCTGTATTTTTCCCTGGGCAGTGGTGACTCCCAGCAAACATCTGGATGACAAGAGGCAGATTTTTTGCGTGGTTTATGGGTAACAAGGGTGAAGGGAGCTGATAAGCGTGGGGGGACTCCAGACACTGTAGGTGGTTGCTTTCTTTAATGGTATTTTGAAGCTACTACTGTTCCAGATTCCTTTCTCCCAGGCATTTGGAGGGAATAGCAGAGCTTGTTTTTATTAGTTCATCTGCTCCAAGTGGCGGCAGAGAACAGAGAGGTGTTTCTTTGTAACCTCGGAAGGCTTAGAGTTGGCAATTTCATAATCTGACAGTTATGAGAGCAGGAATTAGAGGGGAAAAATGCTGGACCAGGCCTTCCTGCAGAGATTATAAACACTGAAACGTGCTTTTTTTTCTTTTAGGAGAGCTTTTCCTAAAAGTGTGAGTGATCAACCATGTCAAATTTATCTTTACTGACTGAGGTTTGCAAAGACGTGAGGGTGCTTGAAGAGTACTTGACTCCATGACTTTCTATATTAAGCTCTCTGCTTATTTAGACATTATTTACCTCTTGGGCTTTCCACATGCTGCCCTGGGCACAGTGGGCTATATTAGGGTAAATATTTTAAGGGCCTATTTTAGGGTGTCATGTCAAAACCTTGTGTTGTTAAGCAGCCCTTTGGCAGAGGGGCTGCTCCTCTCTGAGAGGAAGGACGGGCTGGAGGTTACTCAAGAAGGAAGAGGCTTCTGCCCACCCATCTGCCCCCAGCAATGCTGGGTGGGATTCAGCAGCTCTGGGACCATCAGAGTATCCTGGACTTCAAGACAGGAGCTGGTGAGCTGAGATCCTCATAATAGCCAGGGAGAAAAGTTTGGTCCTCTGGAGGTTTGACATCTCACCTTGGGACAGGCGGCCTGGAGGGACCTGTAACTGCCTTTCAGACCCTTGGTTAACAGATGTGGTAACTGGAGTAGGCCAGGCTGGGATATTTAAGATGACAGTGGTTCTCTGAAGCCACGTACAAATGACTGGCAATTGGGAGTGTGTTGAAAACACTGGCCCCCACCTCCTGCTGTTTATTTGTATTCACCCATCAGTCAACCTGGCTAGACTGAGCACCCATAGCCAGGGCTGCTGGATGAAGCTCCTCTTCCACCCCAAACTCTTTTCCATAGGCCACCTTCCACAGTAAATTGTCAACACACATTTTACCATCACATGGCTGGGGCTTCAAGAGCTGGGTTTCCTCCTCTAAGCTCTTTCTGACATGAGCTGACTGACTTTCTCACTCAGCACCAGGTTGTTTCCACGTGGCTCCTGCACATGCCTGAGCTGCAGGTACACCTGACTGGGTGTAATTCCGTGTTTCCTCCCCACCCCACCCATCCAGATCCAACTCCTCCTGTTCTCCTGACTCTGGGTGCAGTGGGAGGAAGGCAGCGCAGTGTGAGGTGCTCACAGCACTCGCCACGTCGCGGCTGCTGGGCAGCAGTGTGAAATTTTCCATCAGGGAAATGACAACCAGATTGCCACGTATTATTAATGTGGCTGCTAAATAGCTTGTTTTTCTACAGAGATGAAGCAAAATGCAGGTAGAAACTATTAGCTTTGGGTAGAGGAATATAAATGTGATTTAAAGGTAGACTCGGGGGGATTTTAAATACACTGTTGAACCAATTGACTGATTCGCCTTGGGGAAGCTGAGCCTCTGCAGCGCTGCGGGTTCAAACAGCTGGGGCTTTGCAAAAGATTGTTCTGCCATAGAGCAGGAGTAAAATGTGCTGCTAAACCAGAGGGTTTCTGTGCTGCTTTCCCCCCAGCCCTGGCCCTAAGCCAGGCTCTGTTCCATAATGTGCTGCTTTTATTTTCCTTTTTTCCCTCCAAGTCCTTTCTTGGAGTGAAAAGCAAAGGCTTTAGTATGAGGCGTGATGTTGGACTCCTCAGCAGGGGAAAGAATTCGGCAAGGGCTTCCTTGAGGAAGGGCTTTGGGGTTTTGTTTTTGTTTTTAAAATCTGGTTCATATTGAGCTTCCTGACTGTTCCGAGTTTCCTTGTCTGAACTCGCATTGTATGAACTATATCTTACATATTCATTTGTTTAAATAGCACTTGAATTTCAGCCGCTGTCTCTGCGGTGTTTTGCCATTGTTAACATAACAAGAAAGAGACTGGAGAGTCCTTCACTGGCCTCCCCAAAGCTGCAGTGGTTCAAATCCCTGCCTGGGTCTTGTGTGGACTTGGATCTAGATTGATCCAAAACCCTGGTGTCTCTGAAAGAAGGAAGAAAGGATTGGTTCAGACCTGTGGGGAGCCTTTTGTTAATTTTTAAGAGCAAATTGGAGAGGTGACAAGGGTGGATGACTCTCTGGGACAGCACCCAAATAGAAAAGCTCATTATCCATGGGAGGCAGTTTTTCAAGGCAGTGGGGTAAGGCAATGCCTGACATCCCCCCAGCACGACTGCAGCCAGTGGAGGGCCCCCACATACAGCAGCACGTTGTAGGGATCCACAAAGCCACAGTGCCCCAAGCCAAGGTGGGCAAAATCCTTCTGCAGGAGACAGGAGCAGCCTAAGCCCATGGCAGTACCTCACACTGAATTCCTGGTACATCCTGCTGCAGGGGAGAGAGCAGGGTACAGATGATGTAGACTTGTCACTGGTAACATTACGATCTAATAGCTGCTGCAGCACGGAAATATCAACCATCTGCCAAGGAGTCAAAGGAAACCTTGCTGGCAAAATGCATTAAAGTGTCTATTTATGTAAACAGTCTAGGCTTGAGAACAGAAGGGTTGTCTTAATCAGCATCACAGAACATGAAATTTTTAGGTATCCAGGATGATGGAGAGGGGAGGTGAAGGGTTAGAAAACCTGCCAGCATCGAGCAACCATTAGGCTGCAGGTTCAAGCATTAATAATAGTCACCCAAATGGTATTTATGTACTTCTGCTTCTGCCTGAATTCAATGTGCAGGGAAGAAGGTAACTGGAAATTATTAGCTGTCATGACACCCACTGATTGATTTCTCCATGTGGGAGGAAAATTGGATTGTTCCTTGGAGAAATGGTGTAAGGAAACTGGGCAGTGGGGATGTGACAGGTTGGTTCCCAGATCTCAGGGTGCCAAGGGTGCTTGGTGTCCAAAGTTCTGGGCAGACTGGAGAGTAGCAGGTCTGGATCCCCATAGAAGCACTGCCTCGAAAGATAAGGGCATCTTTGGGATGAGAAGTACTTTTTTCCCAGGACTTGGTGGCCAAGAGCATCCCAATCTCCACCAGTTTCAAGCCCAGTTGAATGTTTTGCTGCTGGTGGGTGGCAGCTGCAGATTTGTCAGGTGTCTGGAGGCTGCTCCTTTGACCATCCCTATGTCCTAAAGTGAGATCTTGCCCAGTGCTCGTTCACCTCCTGAGGAGGCTGTGGGAGATCTGGGGATTGGTTGCAGCTCAGCCTTGTCTGGCTGCATAGGGCAGCTGTGGACAACACCCCGTGTCCCTTCCAGCCTCTGTGGCTCCATGCCAGGTCAATCCAGGGCACACATATTTTGGCTTCTTTGATGCACATGGATTTGTGTCAGGTCTCCAGGTCAGGAAGGAAGGGAATCCTTTTGTTTTGTAAAGTATTTTTGGTATCTCTTGCATCTCTTCTGAGTTGTTTCCTGCGAATGCAAGGACTCAAAGACCTGTCCCACGTCCAGGCAGCCACTGGTGCTGCACAGGGGCTCTCTGCATCACACACTGGTGCTGTACCCCTTAACCCTGTACCCCAGCTGTCTCACTCGAACTGAATGGTACAGACCAGCTTTGTGGTGAAATTTCTCATCTGATGCTTCCCCGTATGAGTCTGATTCATTAGGCTTTGTTTTAGAAGGGCACTTACACAGGTGTGTGCATCCCTGAGTCAATGAAACAGCCTTTCCTTGGAAAACCTTCCTCTGCCCTGGGCTCTTCCCAGGAGCTCACAAGGCCTTGCATTCATGCACTGTCTTCTCTTCCTAGAGGTATCTCCACTTCCACTCGGGTGCACATCCCACATCTCTATTTAACTTCATTACACATCTCTCCAGCCCTGTGCCAGCTGCTCTTAGCCAAGCAATCAAAGCCTTGGCAGCTCAGCGAGGCTTTTCCCTCCCTCAGCGCCTGCTGGCTTTGCCGATGTAGGGCTTGGAGCTACTGTCAGCTTAATTCCTCGACACTCCAGGTGCAAGGGGCACTCCCACGGCAGGAAAATGAGGTGCCCTATGGGCTTGCATGTGCTGTATTCAATTAGCTCCTGCTTACCCAGAAATTATTCTTATTAACGGCTTGTTGTTGGAGACTGGAGGAGTCAACGCTAATGGAAGTCATCGGAGCTGTTAATCGCTAGGATCACTGACTTCAAAACCAGCTCTCTATTTGTTATTGGGGGTAATTCTATTTATGGACCTTGGGGGTTCTTCTGCTTCTCGGGGATTCGAAGGGTTTATGAGGTCTTGTAGGAACTCGCATGTTTTAATTGACTCACTTGTGAAGCTCTTCCAGGGCTAAAAAATGCCATGGTCCTCTTAGTCATTAAAAAATGGGCTGTGCCTACAAAGCAGACTTTATCCTGGTTCTGGAGGCTGAATTATTTGAAAATTAAATGAGATTTCATGCAACTGGAAAGGTTATTTTTTTTTTATCAGATAAATCAATTCTCTGCATGCTTTAGGGATGAGCCTAGATAGATTCCTTGACACCTGCTAAAGTTTTCTTCAGCTCCCTGGTTGGGGAACCATAAGTGTCAATCCTTTCTTGTTAATTTAGTTCAGAGGCTGGAAATACTCAGGCTGCCTTAGATCCTATCATTACAGCTGTTGTTTCAGCTGCCATCCATACCCTCGTGTTATCTCTGCTCAGGCAGCATTGAGACGAGACTCCAGCTTGGTGAAATGGGAAAATGATGTGCGCTTTCAAAACTTGCTTCATCCCTGTGTGAAGGAAAAATCGCTGCTCTCTGCAGATAGCCAGGCATTTCTTTCTGTTCCCTCTTTGATTATTGTGGTTGTTCCCCTTGGGTGGGAGCCAGGAAATTCAGCTAGAGCATCTGGAGCACCCTTAGCTTGCACCACAAATGCTTTCATCTGTAAGCACTTCTGGCTCTTGGTGTTTTCCCAGGGATCAGTCCATATATTTCCCCGGTTCTCCTGGTAGAGGTTTGTCCCAATGCTGTTGGCACCCATGACTCTGCCCTGCTGCCACTCATGTCCTCACAGAGCCTAATTTCTACCCTGCTCAGCCACCAGCAGGAGCAGGGGCAGGAGCCAAGTGCTTTTTCCCTCATCTCTGCTGGATTTCAGCTCTTTGTTATAATTGGTTTTTTGCTGATGTTATGAAACGAGCGGCTTTTCCCCCATGGATGTCTGTCAGCATTAGAGATAGTGTTACCAGCATCAGAAACCCAGGTTCAGCAAAACTGTGCAGGAGCTCTACAGTAACAGTGTTTTCCTTTCCCTCTTTTTATTTCCTCCCTCCCCCTGGTCCCTTCTCAGGTACTAATGGGAAGATAAGTTTCAAACTTATCTTATTTCTGGTTTAGATTAACCAGAAATAGAGAGCTTTAAATCTCAAGTACTTACAAGGTGTGACCAAGTGGAAATGCAGCTTTTGTTCAGCTTAAGCTCCTTCGAAACCTGGGCAGAGGGATGAGCTGGTTCATGTTTTTCTTGCATTTTCTGGGATAATATTCATCCAGAAATCTCAAGCAGAGAGAGAGATAAGGAGTTCAGGCAAGAATATCTGCTGTGCCTCCTGAGAGTGATAAAGAGAACCCAGCTGCAGAACTTGGTGGAGGAGGGTGTGGTCTGCAGGCCCTGTTTATGGGTCTGGGCAGCCATGGTTTGTGGCAGGACCCTTCAGGGTGGGTTGATGAAATTCTCCATCAAATTTGGGCCTCATCCCCTCATTTGCACCCCGCTCTCAAGGTAGACAGGAGGTGGCTGGGACTCAGCCCCATATGGGCAGTCGGGGCCAGGGAGTTAAGGTTTTTGCCATGGCTCCTCAACAAAGATGTGCTGGAGAGGAATGTCTTGCACCAGGAGGTTCCATGTGCACAGGACACAGAGCTCCTTCTCTCTCTGCAGATGTGGGGTGGGAAGGGGCGCTTGTTGATTGGAATGGGGAAGGCTGGGTGGAAGACAAGGAGATTAGCAGAGGTGGCAGAAGGGGAATCCCTCCTGTGCAGACAGCTCTGATTTCTCCTAAATGAAAGCTGCTTTCCTCCCTTTCTTACAGCATTACTTGCTGTGGCATGAAATATTCAGCCTCCATTCAGCCCATAAGAAAATCCTTCTTTCCCATGCAGTGAAGGGATGTAACTGGACTTGTTCACTTGTGTGTCAAAGTCATTTCCTTATAATAAATGCCTCTAAATCCCGAACATCCCAGCAGTCTTCCTCCAGCCCACTGAGCAGCGAGCACACTGCTCTTTTCCATGTCTCCAGCCCCAGGACGTGCAAAGCAAAACCTGCTGCAATCCTGCTAGTTTCTGAATTGTTTTCTTTAACCAGTTTGGCAAAGGACAAGCAGAGGAAGCCTATCAGACCCCGATTAAGCATGGCTCAAGTTTGCTCTGCTAGACACAGGACAATAGTTAAAGCCTGATACCTTTTAAGGAGCCCCAAAGACAATGAATGTCACTTCTGAAAATCGTGTGGATTGAGTTTCTATTTATAAAGCCGCAAGCAGCTCTGGAGCCAACAGGAGCTGTATTTACTGAAGGGAACCAAACTGGTGTTTTGGATGGTCATGGCTCCGTGGGTGCTCTGATACAGGGGGATTAACGTGCATGTAATGGGGGCACTTCATGGGGAAGGCTTGTGGGTTGAGTGAGGACACAGCTATGAGCTATCAGTCATGGGGAACTGAGCGTGGGAGAGGCCAAAGACGGGACACCTCATTTTGTTAATTAAGAGCTGCTTATGTTCGTCAGAATTTCTTGCATTTTGCCCCAGGACTCATGGTCTGGCTCCTGTTTCGGGGTGGACCTGGTGTGTTTCTGCACCCCCATGGAGGGTGGAGAGGGTCTTAACAGAGCAGTGCCGAGTTGAAAATCCTATCTTTGTGTGACCCATTTGATTTTCTTTCTTATGTATATATATTAGAAATCTGCAAGTGATGAGTCAGTGAAACGTTGTTGGTGTTTCCTGTGAAATAGCTGAAGTCGCTGTTTTCTTTCTGTGTTATTTTTCCTAGTTGCCATGGTAATGATTTCAGAAAGGTCTTATTCTTGCAGCAGTTTGAATGGGTTAGAAGTTTTCACGGTCTTCTGGATCCCCTCACAGAAGCAGAGCAATATCTCAAAGATATCCCTTGGGATCAGGAGGGATCTGCCTCCTGGCTGGTCGTCCCATCCCTTGCTCTGTGCTGTGGCAAGACAGAGGGTTTTTTCTGTTTTACTGGTAGCAAGATAGAGAGGAAAAACCCTGGGGTGCTTCTATTCTTTTGCGTTGGCATCCCAGGAGCAGGGGCTGGACAAGAGCAGGCTTGGCTGCAGCCTGGAGCTTGTTGTCTGGGCAACGGGGGGTGTGAGATGGATGGATCTGTGCCAGCCATACCCACAGCACTGGGTGCAGGTTGGATGATGATGATGAGGACCCTGTGCACTAAATGGGTCACAGCTGGAGAAAGGCAGGAGTTGGAAGCCTTGTGAGCTCTGGGCACTGTCTGCTGGGGCACTTGGTTGCACTTCATCCAGCAGCAGGGCTTGTTTTTCAGAAATTGGGGCACACAGACCCCGGGGCTTGCATGGCCCCAGCTCCTTCTTCCCTACTCAGTGCTCACAGCCTCTCTTGCTCAGCAGACACCTTGGAGCCCTGTGTGCAGGGAGATGTGACATGTCCCCACATAGAAATGGAGCGTGTTCCTTCTGCCATGCTCACTCAGGAGCTTCTACTCAGCTTTACAAATAGGGGGAAAAAAAGAAAGAAGTGCATTACAGCCTATTTCTGAATGCTGAAAAAGGGAAAGTTGCTGGTCCAGCTTTGAGATACCTCATGAGGCACTCTGGGGACATCGTCCCTTGCTTCCTCCCATCCTGCCCTGCTTGGTGATGGACAGCCCTGCCTGAATCCTCCAGGCAGGGTGTGGAGAGCATGCCCTCCTGGCTGCCATACTCGCCCCTTGCCAACCAGGGTCAGGTCTGGGTGGGTGCCCAGAGCTTGCATCCTCCCACTGCCCCTGTGCTGCTCAGTGTTTTCTCAGTGGCACTGCCCCATCTGCTCTGATTTCATGTGCTGCCACAACTTGTCAATGTGCTGTTTGGTATATCAACAAATCGACACTACACAACCAGAAAGTTAACAGGGGATGATTTATCCAGGACAACGCATCTGTGTGTCCAGCAAGGCAAGAAACAAACAAAATTCAGTATTTACTGAGGGCTCATCGGCAGAGCTGGTGTTTTGTACCACAGTTGAATTACACTTGGATCTTGCTCTTTCTGGGTGTTGCTCATTTAATCATAGGATGCTTTCCTTTTAATTAGGCACTGCTGCTACTGATGAGAGAATTAGCAGATTCTTCTTTTAGTGGAGAAGCTGAGGCTGTGGCAGCTGTGCTGTAATGGGGGTGGTGGGCAGAGGCTTTGTGCTGCATAGAAACCCCAGGCTCTGCACCTCAGTTTCAGCTTCCTGAAAAATGTCCTTTTTAGGATGGCCCTGCAGGTTTGGGTTTTTTTCCCCACAATATACCATTTAGTCGAAGGACGTTATTTCCCCCAGCTGCTGTGTTGTGGCCCTCAGAGAGAAAATCTGAGTGATTTTGCCAGCTCTTTTCCTCCCAGCCCAGTGAGGATCCATGGAGCTGGTTGTGTGCCAGGAGTCAGTGACTCTCTCTAGAACTGGTCGATAGTGTTTTGATTAGACAGTTATTGTCAGAAAATGGCAGTTTATCACATTTGAAGCTGTTTGGGGGAGAGGAGAGGTTTCAGTGAACTGGCCTCAAAATACCCCCCAACTTTATTGGAATATGTTGTCTGAGGTGTTTGAAACGTCCATTTGGACAGTTAGGGAACAAAAAGTTCCGTGTTATTTTTCAAGCTGACTTTTATTTATGGTTTTTAATTTTGGTTGATTTACTGTCCAGAACAAAGGGATGAAGGAATAGGGACTGAAATAGAGGGAAGAACCTCCAAGATTTTGTGCACTGTGTTAGAGTTTCCCAAGTCTGAAATTCTGAATTCTTGTTTGGGATGAGATGGTAATTTCAATTCCCATTGGAGAGAAAATCACATTCCTGCTGTACTGTAATGATGTCTCAGGAAAGAGGTCTCAGACATATTTGTGATTTCTCTAGAGTAGAAGCATCTTATAAAAAATCTTATTATCTATATACATCTGTAGCTGAATGAAAATCCCATAGCTGGCATTCTTAGAAGAGTCTGACTCCCCACAGCCTGGCTGAAATTCTCCAGGGCAGGATCATGATCACAGCCCCCCTCTCCTGGTACAAATAAATCCCAGTGGTGCTCATGGCAGGGGTGCCCCATGGACCAGCTGCAGCCCTGTGTCCCTTGAAAGGGATGATGAGCTGCTTCAGGGGACTCATGAGCTGCCCTGGGGACCCCTGAGTGGGACTGAGGGTCTTGGGGGGATGCCCTGCTTCACAGATGGCTGTGAAATCCCCCAAGTAATTTGCATCGCCCCATGTCAACTGTTTAGGGATGTGTAGTGTCCCAAAGCAAAATAACTCAGCCCATTTCAGCCAGGTCAGAGTGGGGTGTGCTTCCAGTAGATGCTCAGCTCGCCCACCCCAGCAGACCTCCAGGCTGCTCTGGATCTTCTCCTGGATGGATGAAATGGAAGTTTTCCCTTTCTCTTTCAATCCAGTTTGGCCAATTATCTTAGATTTTTGGATATTAATTCTCACCTCTGGTTCAGGAGTTCCCACTCTTCATTTTTATTATGTCTGCCCAGTGTCTCAGATATTAAAAACTGTTTCCTGCAAGAGAAGTGGAAAAGAGAGTGTGGAGGAGGAGTGGGGGGGGGACAGGCAGCTTTTCTGGGGTGAAGCAATGGGAGGCAGGTGGATTTGTTGCTGCTGTGTCAGTCTGACCCATAGCCCTCACAAGCCAGTGCCAGGGCTATTTTGGGTGTTGGATATCTCCTGAATTGGGTGGTCTGGGAGGGAAATACCATGGGCCAGAGGGGTCACAGCCCTTCCAGTGTGTGCTGAGGATCCTGGGAGGGTTGCAATGTAAGTGCTGCTCCTCCTCTGCCTCCCCACATCACCCAGCTATGCCGTGCCAGCACGTCCCTTCCGGATTTGCACATTCCAACAACATCTCTGACCAGAAAGTGCCCGTGAAATCCAAAGTTTCATTAATCCATGCTATTAACATGTCATCCCTTCCAGGGCTGCTGGGTTTTCCATGTCAGCCCCCACGAGGAAGGGATGTTGTGACTGTGGTAGATGTTGGGCACGGGGTTTAACTGGATTGTGCCTGCAGGGCCAGTTTGATTTGACAGCACCACTGCAGAGGGGGAACAGAGGGGGGAAATCAGCCTTCAGGGTCCAGGTTAGTGGTGCTGATGGATGAGAAGGAAAGCTTCCAGGAACACATCTCCTTTCCAGCCGTATCTTTGTGGTACTGATAACAGCACAGTCTGCCTCGGCACTGGGGCGCTCATGAATGAGTTGGCATTTTTATGTGAGTAATGTAGAATTGTAGTTATTTCAAATTGTCCTGAGGTGCAGCTTGACATATAAGTTCTTGGCCTATTTATTACCCTGTGTCTGAGTGTTCCCACAGGTATTACGGCATTAAACCATGGCTGAATTTAATATTGGGAGCTGCAGCATTTGTATTTTAGCTGTAGATCTGTGAGCAGGCGATTTGGGCTGTGTGCATGGTGTGTTTGGCAAGCTCTAGCCAGGGGATCTGTTTTCAGCAAGGATGTTTGAGGTATAAGTTGTGTTCAACACCTTCTTTTTTTTTCACTTTTTTATTACATTTTCTTTTAAATGCTGCTGTTCCCTCCTTTGCTGTCCTGTGTCATCACAAGCTCCTGCCAATATCTGTGCAAGTCCTCAGGGATTCAGTACCATGCTGAGATAACATCGCACCAATTTGGGTCCCCATCTACCCTCTAGCTGGGTTGGAGGAACTTGAGCTAACCCTTGGAAACAAAGATATGAACGCTTGCGTGGATTTATCTGGGGTTTTACGCCCACGTATCTATGAACCCCTTGGCCACTCTAGTTTTTTGAGGCACTGAAGTGTGGCAGACCAGGTGTTGACCCTGTCCCTGAGGTCTCCACTCTCGTGGTTGCCATGGTGTTGGGGCTGGGTCACCTCAAGTCAAACCCTACTGCCTGTGATGTGGTGTGGCAGCTTCTGGTCTGTCACAGGAGGTTTTTTGGCCAGTCATGAATGGGTTTCATGTAAGTGGAAGGTGCAGTCAGCTGCATGTGTTGCACACTGCCTTCTGCTCGTAGCACGGCTGCTGTGAGCACACACATCTGGCCATAGCCCACCATGGTTATGGTCCAGGCATCTAAAACCACGAGTGGTTACACGAGGGGATTTGGACCAACCAGTGCCAAACTACCCCAGGGGAACCTAGCAGCTACTGTGCCTGAGGTGTTTGGTGAGCTGTGCCAGCCCACTGCCCCGCGCCACCTCAGCGCTGCTGACGGCACCCCGCTGCCATCTGCCAGCAGGACGTCAGCTCCTGATTTTGATGAAGCCTCTCGGCAGAAGCACACAGCCGCGGCCGTGTGTTGGGGTTAAACGGGGAGAAGGGATCTGATGTGTGGATTCTGTCTTTGCCTCTGACTGATCCCACACAGTTGGTCCACACGCAGTTGATCCACCTCCGGGTTTTGTCTTCTGCCATATGTTTTCCGATAATGCCCGCCCACCTGTCGGGGAAAGCACAGCCCTGGGCATCTGCAGGCATTGTTGGGAACCCTCTGTGAAACATGCTAAAAAAAACATTAAAGGTATTAATTTAGGTCTAAAACTACCAGGAGTCTGTTTGTTAAGTTTTTGGAATTTTTTTTCATACCTCTATTTTCAGATTGCCTGTCTAGAATGCCAGGATCGGGCCCTTCCTCGGTTGCGGATTTGAGGCTGCCTGATAATGAGATTTTTTTTTTTTTGAGTAATGGGATTTTTTTTTGAGCCATTCCGGTTATATCACCTCAGAACTCTGCTTTTGAAAAATCTTAGCTCAAATCTTTTGATGAGCTACTAAATAAAAAGACAGGCCCTAAAGGGATATTTATGTGAGAAAATTCCCGACTTTCCCTTCTGCATAAGGAGAATCAGTGTAGGGGATGTCAAAGCTTCAAGCCTCAGCACATGCCACTTCTGCCTAAACCTCCTGAGGTCGTACTAAAGCTCTGATTAACGTGAAGTCCATGTCCAGATTTACCTGCTCTACTTACAATGGACTTCTAAACCTTAAACACTCTGATAGTATTTTCCTTCCATCTCCTGGGCTTTGAGTGAGCTGTTGCCATTTTCTCACCCCATCCGTATTCTCACACTTGCAGTACTGGGACTTGTGTTTCTACGTGTGATTTTTGGATATGGAGCTGGCTGTTTGTTTTCTCAATTTCCTCCTCTTCTTTCCCCAGCCGGAGGAACTTACCAATGCCCTGGAGATCAGCAACATCGTCTTCACAAGCCTCTTTGCCCTGGAGATGCTGTTGAAAGTCCTTGTTTATGGTCCTTTTGGCTACATTAAGAATCCATACAACATCTTTGATGGGATCATTGTGGTGATTAGGTACAAACCTTGAGCTTTCTTTATGTGTGTTTCTCCTCATTTGGCTGTTTAATTAAACAGAAAGTAATGGAGAGTTGGCATAAATACCTTCCTGTGACACTTTACACTTCTCTCTGTAATTAATGCACTTAGGCATGATTGCTAATACATATCTTGGGATTATTTTACGGTCATTTTGGAGAGAGGCCCAAGCAGAAAGCTATCAGTCCCGATGTCCTGGGACAGTCTGGGATCCAAATGACACAACCAGTGCCCGATTAAGTATCTCTGGTTTTTTGGCACATGCAAAGGCTATAATTGCCCCTGCAGCTGCAGTCACTGATTTCCAGGCGTATTTTTGGTAGTCAAGTGGGGCTGTGCTCTTTGCAAGCCTGGACAGAGTCCAGATCACCGCGGGCACCGGCAGTGCATCTCTGCCCACTTTCGATCTCTCTTCTCTCTGAATTTCACCTTCCCTTCTCTGCGTCTCCTCCAGGCCTTTGCAATTAGGCTTTGTCCTGTCATCTTGCTCTGACATTTTTTGTCCTCCTCAGCGTGTGGGAGATCGTGGGCCAGCAGGGCGGGGGGCTCTCGGTCCTGCGCACCTTTCGTCTCATGCGCGTGTTGAAGCTGGTCCGCTTCATGCCAGCCCTGCAACGCCAGCTTGTCGTCCTCATGAAGACCATGGACAACGTGGCCACCTTCTGCATGTTGCTGATGCTCTTCATCTTTATCTTTAGGTGAGTGTTTCCAGCTCCCTGTCCTGAGCTTGCTCTGGGCTTTTAGATGGGATCCCGTGGTGGGATGAGGAGGTGACAGAGTCCATACCAGACCACAGCTGAGCTGAGCGATCCCAGGAACAGCATTGCTGGCTGGGATTTGCTGCCCCAAATTCTCTCAGTTAGCCAAATGAGATGTTTGTCTTTGAAAAATGGTTTACAAAGAAAATCTTTCAGGCTGGATGATTCCTTGACATCACCTCAAGACAGCAACCCCATTACTTACCAACTATCAGAAAGCCTGGTGCTAAAAATATTGCCAAGAAGAGGATGATGTTCCTAAAGAAATGTCAGACATGGTGGTGCTTGTGCTTTTTCATGGCCTCATCTTCAGACAAGGAGAAATGTTAGAAACAGGGTTGGCGTAGCCCTATATTTTTAGATTTTGGTCTAGATTTTGAGAAGAGCCTTTCTCCTTCTACAGCCAACTGTGGTGTTTGAGTAATGCAGGCACTGGGAAGGCTGAAGAGAGACAGTGTCTTCCAGGGAATAATGTCCCTTCTTCCAGTGAGACTCCAAAACTGCCATTTTCAGCTGTGGTGCTCAGTAGTGCTGTAAATAATTTGATTATTCAGGTTACTAGCAGAGAGCAGGGAAAAGCAGATTATTCTTTTAGTATCTATCCATAATGAAAGGTATTCTGTTCTTCTGTCAAAATTGAAAAAGCTGTTTCAAGTCCCCTGATATGTCTTATTCAGGCATTTCACAGAAACCCTTTTTGTCTTCTTAATTCAATTGAAGCATATTTTGCTGAAAATGTGTCATTGCAAAACAGAAAGTCAAAACATTTTGTTTAGAAAATGTTGAAAGACAATGTTTTGACTTACAAAAAATGAAGCAGAAGAAAAATAAGGAGCAGACATACTTTTTGGTTGAAACTCCTTGACAGATTTGACCTAAATTCACAACTGATCTGTGTGATCTCAAGGCATGTTTTTCAGCGAACAAAGGACCCATCTTTCTAAAGAAAACATTAAAAGGAATTGCCCTGGTGAAATCAGGAGATAGTCACCCTGCTGTACGATTACTGATTTGTGTGGTGGTCCCATTGTTGAGCCCCTGCTTCCTGTCATTTGCAGCATCCTGGGCATGCACCTCTTTGGCTGTAAGTTCGCTTCAGAGCGGGATGGTGACACTCTGCCTGACAGGAAGAACTTTGACTCCTTGCTCTGGGCCATCGTCACTGTTTTCCAGGTACAAAGTGGAAAATGCCACAACTGATGGGCGTTTTGAGACTGCAAAGTGTGAGGTTGGTTTCCAATGCATCTGACGGGGCTTAGTGAAGCTCCATGCCATGGAAAGAAGATGACCCAAAACCACAAGTGCAGGTTTATGGGGGCTTTCAGACTGTTTTCCAGACTACATCAGAACCCTGATGAGGAGGGGCTGCCAAGGCAGGAGGTTTTTGTGTTTGCAGGGTACGGACTGGGTAGGTGAAAGTAAATATAGAGGGAAGGGATGGAAAGGAGGAGATCAGGACCACTTGCAGTGGTATTTCAACAAATAATGGAATCTGGTTTATAGCTGATATGTGCAGTTTTTTGTTCTAGCAGCTCTGGGCCCTGTAACCTGGGATCTGTGAAGGACTTTAAGTCATTCTGGCTGACCAAAGAAAAGGTCTGACCAGCGTGATGTTACCCTTCCTTATGGCTGTCCCGGGATGTGGGGGACAGGGCAGTTTGCACAGGGTCTTTGCTGGTGGTTGGGAATCACAGTCACTCTGGTCCTCTCTCTTCTCTGGCTCAGAAGGGATTTATCCTGTTGTGGTTACAGCTACAGTGGATAACCTAAAAGCAGGATGCTTGTCTGGCCTATCCAGAGTGTGGATACCCAGCATGCTATTCTCCAGTATCTCCATAGTCCTGATACCCTTCCTCTGCAGATTTTGACCCAGGAAGACTGGAACAAGGTCCTTTACAATGGCATGGCCTCCACCTCATCCTGGGCTGCTCTCTACTTCATCGCTCTCATGACGTTTGGAAATTACGTTCTCTT
The DNA here is from genome assembly GCF_029207755.1 of Chamaea fasciata. NCBI lineage: Eukaryota > Metazoa > Chordata > Aves > Passeriformes > Sylviidae > Chamaea > Chamaea fasciata. The sequence continues at coordinate 6,473,911 of NW_027094104.1, read as the reverse complement.
TAATCTGCTGGTGGCCATCCTGGTAGAGGGTTTCCAGACAGAGGTAATGTCCTTATGCTCATGCCTTTGCTTTCTTCTCAAGTTTTAGGGCCTCCAGATCCTGGAATCTGATTCCTGAGGTGGACAGCAATACCTTGACAGAAGTGGTATGGGAAAAAAAGTGGGGTAAAATATTAGGTCTTCTTCTTTTTTTTTTTTTTCCTTCCTTTTTTTTTGTTTCCATAGCCATGGTGCAATTTAATACTGCAAACCCTCTAAATGAAGGGCTTAAATGAAAAGCATTGTTAGCATTAATGCAGGAGTGGGAATTGAGGGGTGAGTCAGGCACTGCGGATGGGATCGCTGCTATGACAGTCTCTTTGAAGCAGTTTTCACTGTGTTTGTCATCCAGATTAAAGGCTCCTCCTGAAAACTTACACAGGCTGGTAAGAGATTAGTGACACGATTATCTTTTTCATGGTATGCATTCATGGAGCTCTTCCAGTTTCCAGCCCTGCAATGCTCTGCGTATTTTAAAGTACATGATTTCTGGTCTCTGCCATCTGCTTCCTCCTAATGGGACTTCCATGAGACATCCTGCCTTGCAGGAGGCTTTGAGGGGGCACATAGGCTTGAGCTCAACCTTTTTTCCCACCCTACTGCCAATCCAGCTGTCCAACTTGGAGTGGGTGTGCATGTCACCTAGTCCTCCTCAGAGTGGGGGACCTGTGACACCCACCCGTTCCTTGCAAAAGTTTTCCAGCTGTTCAAGAACACCCATAAGGGGAGGAGACCCATACACCCTGCCCGGGGGTTTGGTTGGAGAGGTAAATACAACCTAAAACTCCTCACTGGGGTCTGCTTGTATGGGCTGTGCTTCTACACACTATCTCTGATTTTTTTAAGCATTCCGGGATGAATAAATATTATTTTAGATTTGTTGCATGTGTGTTATAATATCCCGCCACCCTACAAACAGAACTGTTTTTATTATCATTACTATTTTTTACTACAAACTTTTACTAAGTTTGGAGTTAAATTAAAGGAGTCATATCAGGACATAGCAAGAGGAATTTTTTGGTTTTTTTTTTTTGCATCGTCTCTCTCTCCATGTTGGTGCTTTTCTTTTTTAATTGTTATTGTTGTAGCTGTTTCTGTCTGTAAATGCCCCCACCATTCAGGCAAATGGACAATCACTGCTGGGTTGTCTCAAAGAGCAAAATGTTCCTTTGCCCAGTTCTTTCAAATAGCAAAAATGTTCCCTTGCCTGAGTGAGAAGAGGTACAAAGCTCCTTGTCTGTTCCTGGTGACAACTTTGAAACCCAACCTTTGTCCAATCTGGCAAATTGATCTTTGAAGGTCACCAGCATAGGAGATCACCTGGGGCACCCACTATGCAGAGAAAAGGATGCAGCAGCTCATTTGCCAGCCCTTAAGGGAGGCTGACTCCTCTGCTCCTTGGCTCAGCCGGGTTTACCATGCTCCACATGCTCCTGCTCCACCACTGCAGTATGTCTCTTCCTGGGCAGCAAATTATCCCTTGCCTTGTGGCCAGCTGTGCCATGGTGCAACTTCCTGTAAACTCATGTCCCAGCTTAATGTGTTGTGGTTTTATCCCAGTAGTGATGTCCTTGAGGGTATGGCTCCGCTGAAGTCAGGGAAGTGCCGGCAGCAGTCCTCAAATTTGCTCTTGGCTGTTTTCTGCAGCAGGACTGTCCCATCAACTGCCCCCACATCTCCTCTGCCAGGTCAGCACTGGGCTGATCCAAGCCAGCTCCACGATATCTGTGTAGGCTGAAATGGGCTTGAAGTGCTGTGTAAATCAGGGAGGAACCTCGGACTGGGGACAGCACTGGGACAGCCTGAAGCCAGTGATGCTCATGTCAGTATTGAGGTGAGCACAGGAACCAGGAACCAGTGCAGTCCCCAAAGACCCGACCCAGGTTGTCAGTCCTGCGCAGCCATGATAATTTTAATAAACTCACACCATATTTCTATAATTTGTGACTCTGATTACACTGCTATTTTATATCTCAGGCTTTGATTATAGCTTTTTCATAATAATCTTCCTTCCACATCCTCGTTATTCTGAGTTCTCTCCATTCTTCCAGTAAGGTGCAATGGCACCAAGAGATCCCTTGGCTCAACCCAGGTTTCCTGCAGCAGACTGGGAACTAAAGTCTCTGGAGGTCAGGCCGCAGGTCTGGCCTTGCTGGTTTATGTTTATTCAGCTTTGCTGGTGTGTAGCTTTGCGAACAGATCACGTTCTGGTTTTTGCAAGCCAGCACAGAGAGGATCCTTTCCTAAGCAGAATTAATAGAGAGATCAACTCTCCCTGTAAACAAACCCCGGCGTCTACGGCCTGTGTCTGCATTTGACTCTTCTGAATTGAGTTGTTGGTGGTTTTTTTTTTTTCATTCTCCTTCAGATTTCCGAGCTGAAACACAATCCCGAGGCTGCTGCCTTTATCTCCCTGATCCTTGAGTGCCTTTCCTCAATCCACAAGCATTTTGTTAATTTTAGTGCAGGCATGGCTTTGCAGCCCCAGTTGCCAGGTAGCAGATGACTATAAGCAGCTGAAAAACTAAAAGGGCCTCTTCCAAACTTTAAATATGGAGCATAATATTTTGCAGGATTGAGGTGGAGGTTTTTTCCCCTTTTTTTCCTTTAATTTGGTAACCAGCTTCTCTCATGCAAAAGGCACAGGGAGGACTTATTATCATGTGGTTATTTTTGACTGCACATTCCCTGGCTGAATTGGACCCTGGTGTTGGTCCGGGGAAGGTGAGCAGGTGACTCCGTTTGATTGAGCTGCTACCTGGAAATTGCTGCCTGACCACCCAGGTGCCTGCCTTGGAAACTTCTCCCTGAAGCAAGGAGTGACTCCTCTTAGCCAGGCATAAAGCTCCTCTCCAGAGGGAATTCCTAGTAGTGTTATCTCTAAGGTGTATTCTTCCATTGGTAATCCTCCCAGTTTGTGTCCTGTTGATCCCATCTGTCCTTCTGGGCTTTCACCAGAGGGAACAGTCTCTCCTGCAGGGGAGATTTTGGATGGTGTTTTTCTTGCATCCCTTGCCTATTGCATTCCTATCAGCTTCAGTGGGATTTTCCTTCTGAATGGAAAAGTTTCCATCCTTTCCCTTTCGATGACTTTTCCATATCTCTCTGTGTTACAAGTAGAGACTCTAAGTTAAGTGTCCATCACATTGCTGGCAAGTCCTTAAACTCTTCATCCCAGCCTAGGCTGGGATGAGTTTTGTAACCATTTAGCAGCCAGAGAAAAGATCCATTGCCCTGTAGGCATGAAATTCAGCTGGTGGGATAATCTGTGTCCTACTGCTGCGGCATGGAACCTCCTGCTGCCCCATGGGACAGGACCAGGCACTGCCACACTGCTGAAAAATGCTGAGAAATATTGGGAGAGCCACCCCTGAGCAAGGGGAAACGCAACAAGGTGAAAAATTATATCTGTTTTCCAAGTGGGCAGGGACAGGCTGGCCTCTGGTGCTGTGAAATGTTGGGGTCATGGGTGTGGCAAAATTTCCCAGGATGGGACTGTGCCCCCCTGGCTGCAGACCCCTGATTTAAGCTGCTGATTTAAATGTGTGTCTCCGCTAACAGGGCTGAGCAGGGATCTGAACTCACAGCAGACTGTCTCTCCTTAAATTAGGTATTTCACCTGCCAGAGCACTGATATTGTGTTAATCAAACATTCATTAAAAGCCTCCATTGCTGCTTAATGAAGATGTAATAAATAAAGATGCTATTATACAGCTGCAAAAAAAAAAAAATCATGTTTTCAATAATTAGCTGGTGTTTCATTAGCACAATTATCACTTAGAAGCTGAAGCAAGCTCTGTTTGAAACACTTAAAGGGTGTAAGGCTGGTCGCTTCAAAGGATTACTTTCAGCCTTAGATCTCCCACCCTCTCCCTGTGCTGAGTGGAATGGATCCAGTGCCTGGCTCTCCATTGTGGCCACACACTGCCCTCCTTCCCCTTCCCCTCTGCTCCCCTGCCTCTTCTCCTGTGTTTTTGGATTCCCCACTCAGTCCTGCTGTTGAAACTGAAAACTGAACCCCGCCTTCCCCTTCCTCCCTCTTCCCTCCCCCCGTTTCTCCTTCAGGAGATCTCCAAGCGAGAAGAAGCGAGTGGGCAGTTAAGCTGTATTCAGCTGCCTGTCAACTCGTCGGGGGTACGTACAGCACATCCCACCGCCACCGTGCTTGTCTCTCTCATGGTGCCTGGTCACACACTGTGGTGCTGTTCTCATTGTAACAGTTGTCATTCTTATGGGGTCTATTTGGGTGTTTTGGAAGTGGTTTTTTTTTTTTGGTTTTTCTTTCCTTTTTGTCACCCTCATTGTTGAGTTAGCCCTGATTTTAAGTCCCTTCCTTCTTTGAGGGACCCAGGTAAATTAAGGTGGGTGCTTCAAAGTGGCTGATGTGGATCCAGCCAACAGGTGTCACTGACCCTTTTCTGGATGCCTGCCCTGGGGAAGGCTCCCCAAGGTGCTGTCACAGCCTCTCCATGGCACAGTCACATCCTAGGGACCTCCCTGGGGATGTGGATGGTGGTGCTGATTGCAGGGCACGCCTGCCAAGGTTCTCTCATGCAGGCGGGGGAGGATGCCCAGGAGTGAAGGGACCTGGAATCAAACCTGTTTTGACAGGTGTGTGTGTGTTGACGTGTGTGTGGGAGTCCTGTGCTCTGCAGGACAGGATAGGACAGCAGCAGCTGCACGGTGGCATGTCCCTGAAAGGCTGGTGGAAATGCTGAGATTGCCGGAGCAATGCCACAGTACGGGATGTGAAATGGTCTCCTTCAGGTCCGAGGAAGCTGCGGATCTCTGAAGCACAGCACACAACAAACCTCACCCTTCTGCCAAACTCATCTCTCTCTTTACCACTCACTTCCCTTTCTGTCCCTTCCAAGAAGCCTGGCTTTTCCTTCAGCCCAAAAGCCCTTTTCCCTTCGTATCCCAGTGTGTCAGTCCCTTTTGATACAGGTTGGTTTAGTCATTGTACTGCCTGGTCCAGCTTGACATACCCTTGTTTCCCAAAAGGATTTTAACTCCCTGTTCTCTCATAACCCCTTTTCTATCCAGAAAGGCAAACTGGGAGTGCAAGAACAGGTAACGGGCAGCAGCACTGGCTGCGAGATGTTTGCCTGCACCGTCCTGAGTCTGGCACGTGGTGTTTGGGAGGGGATGCTCACTGCCCTCCAGACATGGGGTTTGGTGCTGGGGAAGGGGGTGGGAAGTCCCCACGCAGCTCTGCTTTTCCCTCTTGGCAGACATCTCATTGTGCCCCTTTAAACCTTTCTTAGAGCTGTTGAAGAACACTCCAGGAATACAAATCACGTAAAATTCTTCCCAGTATTTATTTCCTTTTAATAACCCATTAGGGAGAATGAGTAATTCCTGGCAGGCCCGCTGACAGGCTGAGCTGGGAGCCTCTGTGGGGAGCGTACCTGGAGCCAGCTGGAGCCCCTGTTTACACAGAGACTGGATCTGACTCCAGCAAAGCTCAGGCCAGCCTGACTTTACTGCTCCCCCTTGAAAGGTGCATTCCTGACCTCCTTAGACTGCAGGAGGAGCTTCCCTGAAAAGCACAGAAGTCCTGGATCCTCAGGAGGGGAAATTTTGAGTCAACACTTCACGTCACACTCTCTTTCGCCTTAAAAATATCTCTGAGTGTCCAGTCTGCCTGGAAAAAATATCTTTAATAGTTTAGTGACTCCACACTAAATAGCGGGGGAGTATTGGGGCTCATCCCTCTGGGGTTTTGCTTCATAAATGAAGTGTGGGGCGCTGGCCCGTGTTGGATTCATCTCTTCTTCCTGTCCCACGCTGGGATCCTTCCAAGATTTTACAATCAACGGGTACCCTAGCACCAAACCTCAGCAGTGCTGGCCAGGGCTCCTGTGGATGCGGCTTAGCCTTGGTGGGGTTTTTTGGGGCTCCTGGGCTCTCACTGCTAAAGTGAGGATCTGCTTGGCTTTTCCCATCCCAGCATCTTCCCCCCTTCTCACCTCTTCTCCATTGTGACAGGGCTTGGTGCCCTTTGCCAGAGCAGTGGTTTCAGCCATGAATCCTCCTCTTTTTGGATGGGTATCGATCATTCTGGCGAGCACCTCTGCCCCTCTTAGGTGTATCCTGACTATACCACACCCTAAGCACCTTTCTGCAGTGCCAGTAGACAGAATCAGGGTCTGTGCCACAAGACCAAGCAAGAACCCAGGCGCCACACAGAGAACAATGGTCAACATCATCTTCCTCTGCTTGAGGATGGGCACCTGTCAGAACAGCTAGGCCTTGCTCAACCACCGACGTTCAAAATGATACAGCTGAATTTAAACCCCGTAAAGGATCCAGCATAAATCCCCAAAACTCCTGCTCCTCTTGTGTGTGGCAGCTGGGAGGGAAAGGGTCCCTTGTGGCAGTCCATGTTGGGTTCTGCCACCTGGAACCTCTCTGTGCTGATGGGGCATCCATGGACACGTCACATTTGTCACATTGGAAGTTCGGGGTCTGTTGTGCCCTTTCTGAACCCTGGATTGCTCCATCAAAGGATCACTAGAAAGAGCCACACCCAGGGAGTTTTAGGTGTATAAATCTAGAGAGATTAGTAGGATCATCTTTTGTCCTCAAATTGCTCATCAATATCAGTCCTTCCCTAACATCTGCCACATATGCAATTCCAGCAGCAAAAATTAAGCAATAGTTTGGTTTTTCTCCTGATCCCTTTCTGGGACCGTGTTTGGAGCCAGAGGCAATCCGTCTTCCTGGTAGGAGGTTAATTAGTCTGTGGTATAAACCTGTGCATGTGTCATTTTGTGGAAGGTGATGTTGCATCGTGGTACCAAGTTCAGTGGATCTGTAAGGTGTGGTGTTGGACAGGGGAATCCATATTTGCAGAGGGCTGTCCGTGCACTGTGGCCCCTCAGCCTCCTTGCTGAAGCCTTCTGTTTTGCTCCAGGGTGATGCTTCCAAGTCTGATTCCGAGGGGGATCTCTACCCCCACAGCCTGGAAGAGGAAGGAGAACTTAAGAAAAACTTGTCAAATCCAGCCTGTGAGTAATAACCCTGGGAGGACAGGCCCTTCCACAGAAACCTTGCTTTGCTTTGATAAAAGTGTGTCCAAAAGGAAAAAAAAACTCCTAGAGGGAATGCTGTAGTCCCAGTTGTGTTGTGCTTGACTTTGCAGCAGGCTTGGGGTGGGATTGTGGGATGCAGGCAGGGAGAGACATGATTGCATTTGAACTGTTAATTTCCCCATCAAGCCCGAGGTCTGGGCTTGTAGGGTGTCTCTGCTGGAGGAGTTTGGAGAAGGGGGATGGAGGGAGCGGGCAGGAAGCTCCCAGGGTTGGAGCCGGTGGGCGTTGATTGGAGGTTGAAGGGCAGCAGGTGACCTTTTGGGTGTGCTCTCCTCTACCACCGATACCTCGATCGCATTGATACCTGATCCCTTTCCTGTTTGACACCCCCCTGTTGGGCTGAACGACCCAATTCTCCCAGAAGGGCTTTTTGGCCCACATCCCCCTGATGCTCAGAGCAGAGCCCTCCCTGCTCAGCAGCTTTGCCTGCCCACGAGCAGGCTGTAGGTGTCCCCCCTTGAGGTGTGACGCCTAAAACCCGCTTGTGTCTTCCAGTGATGGCCCTGAGCGAGCACCCGGAGCTGAAGAAGAGCCTGACCCCGCCGCTCATCATCCACACGGCCGCCACGCCCATGCCCATGCCCAAGAGCGCCGTGTTCGGGGACGCGGCGCAGGGCTTCGAGTCCCGCCGGGCCAGCGGCGTCTCCGCGGACCCCGTGGCCGCCTACGAACTCAAGTCCCCGGTACTCGCATCATCTCCCCCTGCGGATGTTCAGTGCGTCCGTGGGGCTGTCCGTCCATCCAGCCGCCCCCGCCGGCCTGGGGCGGGTGGCGCGGATCTGACGCGCTCCCTGTCGCTGTCCTTCCCGCAGCCCAGCACCCGCAGCTCCCCGCACAGCCCCTGGCGTGCCAGCAGCTCTTGGAACAGCCGCCGCTCCAGCTGGAACAGCATCGGCCGGGCCCCCAGCCTCAAGCGGCGGGGGCAGAGCAGCGAGCGCAGGTCCCTCCTGTCCGGGGAGGGCAAGGAGAGCTCTGAGGAAGGGGACAGCTCGGATGAGGAGCACTCCAGCCGGGCCGGCAGCTTCAATGGCTCTTTGCCTCACCGCATGGAGTCGCTGGAAACAAAAGGGTCCTTTGACCTCCAGGATACTCTGCAGGTGCCTTCCCTGTACCGGACCAGCAGTATGCACAGCACCAGAACGTCTGTCTCCGAGCACCAGGACTGCAATGGGAGGACCTCTCCGGGTGTGCTGCTGCACCAGCTCCACCTGGATGAGCCCCACCAGGATGGTGATGACGGCGATGATGAAGGCAACATGGTAAGGAAGTGCCATGTGCTCATTTTGGGCTTTATGACTTGTCAAAACAAAGCTTGTCACCATCTCAGGAGTGTACAAGTGGGTGCAAAAGGGATTAGGTCTCACCATCACCACCAGACCAAACCAGAGTCACCCAGAAGGTCTCTAGGCAGTGGATGCTCTCAGAGATGGGATTGCTATCCAAGTAAGTATTACAGTGCAGTATCAGATGGCTCATGATGGAGATGTCAGGGCAAAACTGCCCAGGTTCCACTAAATCATGCACAGTGAAGGCTATTGGAAATATATGTTTCTCTGGTTTGTTTTTGTGGGGTTTTTTTTTTGGTTGGTTTTTGGGGTTTTTTGGGGGTTTTTTTAAGCAATATAAGTAATTCTCCCGCTTTCCAACTATTAGTGAGTTTTCTGCCCCCCACACCAGCAGCAGAAAACTTCCACAGGCAAAGGAAGAGCATGGCTTGGTCCCCCATTCCCATGGCAGCATTAATCCCATGGAGATGGTGGTAATTTCAGAGGCTCTGCATTAATTTCCATCTGAAGAGGCATTTCACTGATAAGTGTCTCTTTCACAGGCCTGAAAAGTGTCATTTAGGAAATATAAGCTGTGAAAAGACTGCAAGTGCAGGGAAGGGATGAGGGTTCCTGGTCCTTGTTTCACATGGATGTTTGTATCTTAACGGGAAAAAAAAGGACTCTGGCTGATTTCCCGAAGTTGTTTGCATGACTGGCAGAGTGGGGCTTGAGTTGGGCATGAGGGTGTCGCAGTTCCGGCTGTCACGTGTGCACTGGGGCCAGTTTTGGAGTGTTTCCTGCTCTTCCAGGTTATCTCTTTGTTGGATTATACCTTGTTCCCAGATTTAAAAGTGTGATGGTCTGATGTGTCATCCCAGGGGTGACTGTTTCTCTTGGAGCAGATGGGGTTTGGGTAGAGACACATGATGGTAGCAGGGGCTGTTCTGAGAACAGGAAAGCTGCAGATTATGGACATGTTTTTGCTCTTTTTCACTGAGTTTATTGAATGAAAATGGAACTGGGATCATGTGAAGGGATGCAAAAGGCAATGTTGACTCCAGAGTCCTCTGTTCCTTACAGGAGGAGAAGAGTTAGTGCTGGCAGAATGCACTCAGCTGTAAACTGCCTTTGCAAAAATCCATTATCACATTACATCTCCAGCATGGGATCCTCAGCCTGGGATTTTTACTCATTGTCTTAACCTGCTTTTTTACTTCCATAAAATAATTCGAAATTTTAAGAAATGGAGCAGTAATTATTTTTGAAAAAAAATCCCCACTATTTAAAGTGTTGAATAGACCATTCTCTTCATTGCTGGCTAGGGATTTTTTTCTCATGCTCCAACATCTGCTACTTTTCCAGCTCACCTGGTCCAATCATCCCACCAGTCCCTTCCGTTTTCCCCCTCAGGATCAAAAGCCAGCAGTCCCCCTTCTACTGGGCATGGGCTGATGAGATGTGTCCCTCCTCTCCCAGCCAGTGCTGACAATGAATTGTTGAATAAGATTTTTAATTTTTATCATCTGCTTTTGGCATAAACCAAACATCATCCTCCGTGTACTGAGGTCTGGCCATGGAGGGTGTAATCACCTCAATGCCCTCCCATGGAATGGTCAGAAGCAAATGCCAAGGGGAAGAATGGACAGACTGGGGAATAAACTATGCCCCAGCCCGTGGGATAGCCACAAGTGGGATACCTGCAGCTGGCTGGTGCCTTTTTCCATGCTCTGAAATATGTCTTTACTGCAAATCACTAAACCAGATGGATAAGAAAACACTGCTTAGATTAGCAATATGAGCCCTCAGGTTGCAGGGCTTCACTCCTGATGTTTGGGGGGAGACGTTGCTCCTAAATCAGCCCTGACAAAGTTGGGGGGGGGGGGGGGGGAAGAATTGCATTTTAAATGGAAAAAAAATGAAATACAAAACTCCCCATCAACAAAAGAAGAGAAGAACTTGACTATTACTCAGATCAAAGTAATCCTAAACATGCCCTTCTGCATCAAAGCTTTGCATTCCTCCTTGCTGCCTGAATTTGATTGTCTCTATGCAGAAATTAAAGGAAGAGCAAAGCCTTCATCTGGATTTCCCAGGCTACCCTTATATTAGTGCAGCTTTGCTGCCTTCAATGAGTTTATTCTGAATTTCCATCCCTCCAAGGGGCCAGAATCAGGCCCCTGACAGCTTCTCTCCCCAGAACTGGGAAACCAGGGGGCTGAAATCTGTTCTTTATTGCATCACTGCAGACAAGGAGTCTCTCACAGAGTGAGTGATCCACAGCTTTCTTGGGTTCACGTGGCCATGACCGGGATCAGGGATCTGCTGCCAGGTCTTTGTTGTTTCCAACTGCTGGATTTTAGACGCTTTTGGGAGCTTTATACCCAAATTGCTCAGTGCTCACAGCAGAAAGTAAGGGAAATGTTGATTATGCAACCAATGTGTTCCCTCCTCCCCAAAACCTCACTGCATTTTACTATTGCAGCTCCTTTCCCTTTGGCATATTCCACTTTTTCTCTGTGGTGTATGGTCCAGCCATTCACAAACCCTTTCAGCCTGTCCCTGTTGCATGTTGAAATTAAATAATCAGGTCCTGAGCACCTCTGTGCAGCTTCCAGCTTGCCTGGAGGTCTTCTGCCACTCACAGGGCATTTTTCAGCAGTTCCCCCATCCTTATAATAAATTTTTTATAAATCTAAGCCTCTCCCTTCCTCTGAAGAGTGCATCAGTCATCTTTTATTGCCAACTGCCTTCATGCTCAGAAGTGCATTAATATCTGAAATTCCTAATAATAATTTAAAAAGCAGCTATTTATCAACAGCTCTCATTTCTGTGGGATTGAGGGGCTCCATTCCCAATTCTGCCTGCTAGCACCTAGCATCTTCCCATGTCCTGGCTCCTGCTGCCTTTGGATGGGCTTACCCAGGGAGATTTTGTCCAAGCCACTGGCAACTGAATTAAAGATTATTTTTCTTCTCCCCCCTCGTCTTTATTCATCCTGCCCAGGTGTGGTTTATGAACAAATAGATGTGATTTAAGCCACATGATTGATATCTCACTTTGAACATAATGCAGGCTTGAACAGCAATCAGCCCCATTGTCAGCAGTTGGAGCCTGCCTGGACCTCACTGGGAAAGCCTTGGATGGGGCTGAGGCTGGAAACACTTGGGGTTTGTTTCACAAATACGTTACCGTTGGCTCAAATTAACCGAACTGTGCTGTTCCACTGGTGGAAATACGGAGTAATTCCTCTGAGTTTATGTTTCTGGGGATGTACTTCACCCTGCTTAGGGCAGCTGGGCTGCAGCCCCAGTTGAGCCCTGGTGCTCACCTGTACTGCAACCCACTGAATAGAGAGACATGGTGGAAGATCACTTTTTGCCTCTGTTATCTGATTTAGCCCATGAGCTGCAAGCTGCAACAATTAGCCAAACTCCAAAATATCTTTGGCATTAAAATTGGACAAAAGGAACATAAAGAAGCATTCTGTGCTGCTGACGCATTACCATTCACTACAAATCCCCTTGATAAATACCAGAACTGCTTTGAATAATAGATACTTCTGGAAACCTTCCAGCTCACAAAATGAACTGGTCTGAGTCGTAGCTATTACTCCATGTCCAGAGGCTAGGGTAGCAATCACTGCTCTCACCACAGCTTTGAGCAGACACCCGATTTTTATCCATTTATTTACCTTTGTTAAATCTATGGATAATTAGACTAACCAGGCTGCTTGAAGGGATAACACAACCCCAAGGATCCATGCTCTATTAAGTACAGTTTAGAGAGAAGGGAGCAGTTCTGACTCCTTGCCTGAAGCTGGAAAAGGGATGTGAGAACATCCAAGACAACCAAAACCCCACTGGTGTGCGTAGAAGTTGAGGGAAGGAGGGATGGCTAAAGGAGCAGGGTAGAAAGCTCTAACTTTTTTTTTCATTATTCTAACTTTTCTTCTTACTTGCCCAAGGTGATTTTCATTTTCTGAAAGGTTCAGGTTGTCACCAAGGGCTTTCATTAAAACAGGCACTACACCAATTACTCCCCATCATTAGTGAGACCCCAGGCTGCGTTTCTGTAGGAAGAGAAAGCACTTCCTCCACTCCACTCAATTATCCTAACAAATCCCATTTTTACAGTCCAGAGTACTTCAAGTGCTAACAGTTTGCCTCAAAATGAATCCTTCTTCCCTGTTTCCAAGATGAAATAAATAGAAGTGGCTTAGTCCTGGAGCACAGGTGCTCCTGGGGTGCAAGGATGGTTCCTGTGCTGTCCTTCACAGCCCTCTGTGTCCTCAAGGCTCTGAAATCTCTTTGAAGAAGCTTCAAAGAGCTCACACGGTCATATTTCCAGGTCTGACCATCCAAGCCCAGGTGGTAGCAGAGAAATAAGGCTTGTGAAAGAGCAAGAATTAGTTTTTATTTATCTGCAAAGCACTCTGGTGACAGTGCACACACCAGCCTGGGCATTTATCTTCTAGTGCTTTGATGTGGAAGGGCTGGGGAAGCCCTGGTGTGGTGAGCAAGATGTTGGCCTGGCTTTTAATGGTTGTCCATGCACAGGGTGCACTGCTTTGCCAGTAAGATTAAAGATCTTGATTTTCCTTTGGAGGTCTGTGGATGAGAAAGTGATAAACTTAAGTCAGAAGTTGTAGCAGCCAGGATGAGGTTTCCCCTTGGCATCCAATTTTTGATGTCTTCGGTTGACTGGTTGGCTCAGGCTTTTGCAGTCTGCCCTCCTGACCTGAAATGACCTTGCAGACAGTCTATAACGTAAGTATGCATGGCTGAGGATGTGCTGTGGTTTCAAGTAGGAATTAATTTGCAGGAACTGGATGGCCCATGTTCATGCAGGTCAGGCTGCATGGTGTTCCCTTCTGGCTTTATAATCTCTCATCTGATCTGTTCATGCTGAATGAGAAGCAGACGATCACCGTTGTGTTCCTGGACCAAAACTTGGGCCTCAAATGATTTCCTCAACTTTCCAGTGGTGCATGGACACAGGGCTTGGCCCAGCAAGCAGCAGGAATCCCTCCCTCTGCTCCCTTTACAACCTCTGACATAAGAATTCTATATTGTTTTAAAAAAACCAAACAAAAATACCCCCCAAAATACCTTAGTAGATTCAGGCAAGTACCTGATGAGTATTTGGAGGGACTGAGTGGGTTATCATTCCTTTGGGCAAGGGTTTTATTTCTCATGTTTGTCCTCTTTGATAACTTTGTACCAGAGGCAGTTACCGTGCAGAGAAAGAAGCAAGACCAAGCACTGTGAGCTCACAGGGCTGGCACAGCCCTCATCTGGCTGTCAGAGCTCCTTCCCCTGCCCAGCAGGGGCTTGTTTAGGGACATCATTTTATTTCAGCTTCGCTGAGCACTTGAAGATAAGTTTTTAGTGAAAAGCTGCACCAAGTCCTTCATGTGGAAGTTTTGGGGGGTTGCTGTTTTAACGGTTCTGTGTTTTCCTCCTGCTCTGTGCATTTTCCCTCCAGAGCAAAAGGGACCGCATGAAGGCCTGGGTACGGGCACGGCTCCCCACCTGCTGCAAGGAGAGGGACTCCTGGTCCATCTACATCTTTGCCCCTCACTCCAGGTAAGGCAGGGCACTCGGGCAGTGGTGGTGTGCTAGGATGGATGGTAACGATGCATGCCCTCGTTACAATGGCTCGTTGGCCTGTTTATCCCAGATGGGTCTCTGTATGTCAGTCCACAGAACTCTCAGCCCTTCCCCTGCCCAGCACAACATCAGGGTTGAATAGCAAAGAGTTGCTGGCTGCAGAGAGCGCAGGAGTGTCCAGTCAAGACCCACAGCCCAGGGCATGGCTGCAGCTTCATCAGGTTCTTCATTTCCTTTGGCAGTGATGCCAGTGCTCTGCAAGTTTTTCGCTTGGTGGAGTGTGATGAGCTTGGAGCAAGGGGGAGAGGTGCAGCATCAAGCAGAAAAATCTAAATTTGCCCCACCACACACTTAGAGCACAGCAAAGGACTCCCTGACTTCCTCAGCCTGCCTCTCAACTGAACTTCTCCGTCCTCCCCCTTCCCTTTCTCTCAGAGTACACCCTCATTTCTCGAAGGCTCTGCCCTTCCCAAAGCCTGGCCATGTGGGGCCAGCTGAGCTCCGTGCCGTTCGACGCGTTCCTCTGGACACGCACCCGAGGGTTTCCTGTGTTGGAGCTGAGGGCTCTGGACAGTGTTCAGGTTCATTCATACAAAGATTAGAGAGATTTTCAGAAACAGACTTTGGGAAATGTAATACGGTATTATAAATCCTGAGTCAGTGTACAGCCATCTGTCACAATAAATAGCTTCTGTCCCTTTGTTTCATGTGTGCTCAACCCTTATGGGCTCACTGGGAGTATTTCTTCCTTTATTTAAGCTAAACCTGAGCACCAGGAACCAGGTAGGGGGACAGATCCAAACCTGGCCGTGTGCCCGAGTCATGGAAGCAGCTGCCCCATTCCAAGTGACCAAAGCCCCCTATGAACATTCCCAGGGCTTGAAATTTTTGGCTCAGGTCTGTAGCTCAGATCCCTTTCTGTTCATAACCCAATCTGCCCTCAGTGTGCGGCTCTGCCAGGGAGGGGATTGGGAGATTGGAGCTCATCTGCTTTGCAAGCAGTGCGCAATTCCCCTGCTATGAGTTGAGCTGCTGTGTGTCTCCCCAGCCAGATCAGCATTAATAGCTAGTCTGTGTCTACTCTTTTTTTTTTTCCTCTCTCGACAGATTCCGTCTGATGTGCAATAAAATCATCACTCACAAGATGTTTGATCACGTCGTCCTGGTGATCATTTTCCTGAACTGCATTACCATTGCCATGGAACGACCCAAAATTGAGCCTCACAGCGCTGTGAGTTTCTGAAGTTTTCCTGTGCTCCTCGTGGAGCAAGCACCTGTGGCTTGGACCCCACTGCTTTGCACTCAGTCTTGTTTTCTTTCTCTTTTTAAAATGGGAAAGTGCCAACTCCCCCTGAGTATCCTTTGAATTAGGTGCAGCAACTCTCCTGGCCCCTACCCAGTCCCCTTTCAAAACACAAGAGCACAGATCGTGGCCTGCAATATATCCAATATCTCATTTTTGGAAGCACGATCAAGGTTTTAACACATGACATAGCATGACATCTGTCTCAGTTTCCTTCCCTGAGAAACCTTCAAACACTTTTCCTCTCTCAACACAATGTTCACTTCTTCCATCTGTTCCCCACAGGCAAGTATGTGTGGTGCGAATGGAATGGGGAAACTGTTCATTTCATACTCTTCTCTCCCCTTTGTGTATCAGCTTTGTTGTGACACCAGAAAAACTGAATTGATGCAGGCACTGCAATGCCCGTTCTTGGAACCTCTTTGTTCTAATCTGTGTAAGGATTCCTCAAACTAGACCCTCACAGCATCAGCATCCAGCAATCAGAGGGGTAGAATCATTCTATCGCTCTTTATTTTAGCATAGATTGGGGCTGAGATGCGCTGGGCTCTTGCTGATTTATCGCCCAAGACTGCTCATATCACAATCATATAGAATCCTGTTTTGTTGATGTAGGCGTGTCAGGCTGTTCATTTTTGTGGATTTTCAACGTAAGACCTTAAAACTGGAGTCTAGGCTGCTCTCTGCCTATTTTAAGCATTTCCTAGTAGTCCTTCTTACTGTAACAGTTTGCCCAGCAGTCCTTTCCCTAAATCTTTTTTTTCCCAGTTCCCATGCAGTCATGCACCAACTCGCAGCTACAAGAAGTGAGCAGGGCTCCCTGCCAGCTGATGTAGCAGGAGATCACTCTGCTTATCCCCAAATGGGGCACCCTGAGAACCTCCCTTAAAATCCTAAATGCTTCCTTTGAGCCCCTTGCTATGTCCTCTGAGAGTTTCCACTCCCCAAGACTGGCTCCAAAAGGAGCTGCAGGTACACAGAGAAGGGAAATGGGTGACACGTGTGAGCTGGAGGAGCCCACAGCGAAGAGCTGGAGCACACAAACCCAGTATTTCATATAGGAGAGGAGGAGCTGTGGTGTCCCTTGGCATTGGGAGAGTGCTATGAGGAAAGGAGACAGGGACTGGTGTGAGGTTCATCACAATTAGGTTATAACAAGGGAGCTGGACCGTGGCCGGGGAGCTGCAGAGAAGGGGAATGCTGAGCAGTGGGGCAGGGGATGCAGGAGGAGTGCATGGGCCTTGCCTGTGCAGATGAATCTGGAAACCGAGAGAGTTAGTTTAGGTTGAGTTGTTTAAAATAATTGTTCTTTGTTTCCCTGAGCTATGGATTTTCTAACTGCTTCAAGTGAGTTCTCTGTCCCAGTTTCAGCCGGCTTATCAGAACAGGGCCCACTGTTGCGAGCCAGCATGCACTCCCCACTGCAGAGTGGACGACATGGACAGGGGAGATTATCCTTCAAAATAGCCACATGCTTGCCAGGCAGAAATGCAATATCCTCAGTCGCACCTCCATGCTATTGGTGTTTTATCTCCAGCTGCACAAGCAGGTCCCTATCCCCTCTCTCCTGCCCAGTGCCTGCCCCCCTAAAGCAGCCTTTTGTGTGTCAGTCAGCTAACAATACAGATGTTTCCTATCACAGCCCATGCAATCACAGTACAGGTCTAGGACCTAATTAATTATGGACCCTGTATGGAAACAAGCTACTTTGTGGTTCCTGAGTCACTTCCAGTAAATCATGATCTGGCAAGCGAGAGAGTTGCCAAGGTGTTTTGTCTTGTTTAAATTGCATCTCATTTTGAGTGAGAGATCTGCATCTCTTATGGGACTGCTCTGTAGGGAGAGGCAGAAATAAATCCAAAATTGTTAAAAGCAGGAGTGGGGCCAATTATATGTGCTCATACATACGTGCACACACATCATCATTCCTCCAGCCTCTGCCTTCTGTTGTCCATTTTTCAGTGCAGGGAATCAGAAGCTGTCTAGGCATTAGGGGAAAGCGTAATTTATTTAATAATCATCATTAAAAAGAAAGGTTTCTGTTAACTGTAGATAGGGAACCAGTCCATGGGCTCATCTGTAGTCACTAGCTGCTCTTGCTGAGTGATGGCACTGAGGAGGACACGGTCTGGTGGATAGTGCAGGGGACTGGGAAATGAGGCTGTTTGGCTTCACGCCAGGTGTAGCCCATGGCTTTGGGGGACAGAATCGAACTTTTGGGGGCAGGTTTCAGCTGGCATAAAGCCCCAGTTTTTCTGGCTTTGCTGGAGCTGTGACAATTCATGCCAGCTGCGCTTCAGCATCCCACGGGTCCTGCTACCTCACAGCTCTGTCACTCTAATATTGACTTAATTTCTAGGAGAATTGGGAGCTCAGTGATATTTACACGATGCAGTGATGTCTGCAGGTGAGAGGCAGGTAGAGATTTGTCAAGCACGTTTCAAGGAGGGCACATCTCCCTGTTTCCGCTATGGTGGGGTGGGGGGGAGGGTGATTTGGGGGAAATTAGGGAGGATTTGGAGGCAAATGGGAGGGTTTGGAGGTAAGGTGCTGGCGGCTGTCCCTGTCCATGGTGCTGACACAGAGCCGGGTAGTGGCAGGGCTGAACCACAGAGTGTTGTTATCTAAATATTTGGATCTTGTCCTCTTTGCAAGCAAACAGTCCAAGGCTTGTTTCAGCACAGAATCGGGAGAACAGTTTTTAACCACCCAAATATGCACGGGGGGATGCACAGCTGCACAGAGCAGGCTATAAAACATTGTCTCTCATTTTCTTTTTCATAGGAACGGATTTTCCTAACTCTCTCCAACTACATCTTTACAGTCATCTTCCTGACTGAGATGACAGTTAAGGTAAATGCAGATGGAGGATAAGGGTGCCTGTATTATATTAGTTGTTTTTTATTATGATGGACTCACAAAACCCTTAGGTCTACTAGCTGGGAGTGCGGTGTATATTTTCCTCTTCTGAATCATATTGAGATGCCCACCACATGCCTTATTCTGAGCATGTTTTACATCAGAACAATTTCACTGAAGTTGCTCTTGATTTACACCATTATAGGAGCAATGGGATCCTTGAATTCAGCAATCCTGCCCTATTCAGCAAAGCTCTTGAGCACATGCTTAACTTCGACCATGCATGTAAGTCCCATTGTCTTCAACAACCAGTTGTCCTCAACAACCTAAGCTGCTGTGTGCTTTCCTGAGGACAGAGAGACTTAAGCACATTGAAACACTTTGCTGGATTTGAGGCAGGACGCTCAGAAACCCATGGCTGTAAAGCTCTCTTGTATAATTCATAATCATCTCACTGAACAGTTGCTCTTTCTTTGGAAAGTGTTTCTAGTTTATTTATTTGCAAAGATTGTACATGATTGCTTTGGTCAGCCACTCTTCATCTTCTCTCCTGCAGTCTAGAGGAAGAAACATGATCTTTTTTTTCTTTTTCTTTTTTTTTTTTTTTTTTTTTTTTTTTTTTTTTTAATGCCAGAGCTAAAAGTGTTAGGAACAGTTTTGTGAGGTAGGTTTATCTGCATTAGAAGTACATCAGCTGTAAGGGACGACCTGGGATGTTTCTGCAGCAGTATTTTCATAACTCTTTCAATAGAACACTTTGCTGGTTTGTCTAATTAGGCTTCTGTACTGGGAAGCAAGTAGACTCACAGACTGGTGTCTGTAAATAACACGTTCTCAGCAGGTTGCTGACTGCAACAAACACATCGGATGCTACAGTCATAATTTGTTGTAACTTGGTGTCTGGGCAGGTGGTGGCACTAGGCTTGTGTTTTGGGGAGAAAGCCTACTTGAAGAGCAGCTGGAATGTGCTGGATGGGGTTCTGGTGCTCATCTCCGTCATCGACATCCTGGTCTCGATGGTGTCAGACAGCGGCACGAAAATCCTGGGGATGCTGCGCGTTCTGAGGCTGCTGAGGACGCTGCGGCCCCTGAGGTAAGCAGAGGCAGGGGAAGATCTAAAGGATGTAGGATGTGTGTGTCAAAGGTAGGGCTGAGCATTCATGCAAGGGGAGGGGCAGTTGAGACAAGGGCACAGCGTCCGTCACCGGTGTCATCCCAGCCTCCTGCAGCTCCACAGACAATGACAGTCCTCGTGTCCTGCTGAACTGCAAGAGCTCTGGGCCCTTGCTGTGTTTTGGGACCAGCCCCAAGTGCAATAGGAAACTGATCAATGCCTCTTTTGCTCATTAAAACACACATCCCCTGCTATTTGTGTTCTCATTTGCTCTGTGTAAAGTGCAGCTTAACAGCTTCTTCTCCCCCTTTCCTTCAGGCAGTCAATGGCTTTCGTAACAAAGAAGGAAATTAGTAGCAGGTGGTAGATCATTTTTAAGGAAGCAGAGACTTAACTGTTGCTTAACATAGAATGCAAAGATTTTTTTCCCCAGCTCCCCATTAATTTTAGAGAAACATTTACTTTGAAAATGACCCAGACAAGATGAAAACAATTGTTCCACTAATTTGGCCCCCCAACTCTGCCAGCAGGCAGTATCCCGTGGTCCAGGGACAGGCTCCACTCTGATAAGAACCTGCCCAAGGACCAGCCTCTTCTAAAGAGGCATCTGTTTGTGACCTGTACCCCAAGGCATGAGGCTTTCTCTTCATGCTAAATGCAGTGCCTTTTTAATACCATTGTTGCCGCGCCTCTTATGCAGCAGCTAATAAACCTTCCTCCTCAAAGCATCTTTGTGTGCCTGTCATATCTCACTGCTGCTTCCTCCATAAAAAGGTTCTCTTTGAGTCCGGTTTTTTTTCTTTCAGAACAATAAAACAGGACCCTGCTTCTGATAGAGGATGTTGTTTTACTACCCCTGTGTGAATAATAAGTCTAAATAACAATGGCCATACCTATACATATCTTTCAAATATTCTCAACAGCTATTAAGGATATTCTATTCAATTGGTCCGTATATGTGTGTTGTGCCTGGTGAGTTTTAGGATGTGAACTCCTTTTAATCATTTTTATCTGGACAGCTGGTACCATTGGGGTAGTTCAGCTCCCTCGTCATGTAAGTAGACTGTATTCCTATGTGACTCCAATTCAGGCTCTTCTCTCTTTGTGTGTCCCCTGGTAACTCCTGCTGTTTCTGGGGTAGTTTCTGCTCAGTTGTTGGTTGGGTAGATTTGCTCTGCTCCTCTGTTTCTGCTGATTTTTGACTTGTGTTAAGAAAACTATAAAATAATCTAGATGGCTCAGGGTAAAAGAAGGATTGATTTCTCTTTTCTGAACTGTGGAATGCAAGTTTCTCTTTTGATAGTCCATGGTTAAATCACATTTAAAGGGAGACATTTGGGTTGTGCTGATCTCTGCTGGAGTCACCTGTCTGACCTGGTCAAAGCCCTGTATTCTTCTTTGTAGGTCTATAGGGCTGTCTGGCCAGGACTTGGGTCTTTTTTAACTGGAGCCTTCCTCTGTAGTCACCTATGTGCATGAATAATCTGCAGTTTAGGGGAATAATCCACTCAGTAACTGCAGGCTGAAGGAAGACCTGCCATCTGAAGCATGTGTGGGATTAGGCTCTTCCACTGCTATTGCATTTCTGTTGGTATTTGATTTGTTTTCTCAAGAGAGTAAGCGTGTATTTTCAGCCAACATGCTGCTTTCTACTACAAAGGAAATGTAAAAAAAGACAGCAACAAGCCCATTCCCTAAATATGTTCAGAATCAGTTCTGTTCTCCTGTTATTAGATTTGTAGGAAATGAAAAAGCAGCCATCAGACTGGGGGCTTTTCAGTAAGTCATAAATCTCTGCCTGTGGGAGCCCATCTGCCTCGGTGCCACACATCTGGGCTGCCCTGATCAGCCTCTGCCCACAGCTGCCTGTGCTGCCTTTGCTGCAGGCTCAGCGTATGGCTCAGGGATCACATCCTCTCTGCAGAACCTGGCATGTGTAGCTGCATCAACATGGGGTGACAGCTGGGACAGGTGACCTGAGGTCTTTGCACACCGTGGCTTCGGTCGCCGTGTCTGGGTGAAGTCTCTCGTGGAGGCTGAGCCAGTTTTTCGTCTTCAGGAAGGTGTAAGGCAGAGACCAAAGCAAATGCTCCACTCTCACCACAGAGGAGCAAACCTGGCTCCTTCTGCTCTCCCTTTCTGGGGACACTCCAGGACAGGGGTGTGGGAGGACACCCTCAGTGAGAAGCCAAGCCACAGCTGTGTGTGTTATGCTCAGCTCGAGGGCAGAGACAGCCCTCGTCATCTCTGTGTTGGTTTTCCCACTGGATGGCCTGGAAGGGGAATGCTTGCAAAAGATCTCCCTCATTCTGTCTCTGATTTTCTCACCCCATTGCTTTATGCAGCACACAAAACCCCACACAGTTCCGTCTTCTGCCTAGGCATTAAAAAAGCCTGTATGCAAATCACAGGGTTTTAATTGCATTTTTGTTATCAGCCTCCAAACTGAATCCGTGAAGATTCAAGCCCAGCTTTATGACCAGAATTCTAAAAATAAATTCACAGTGGAATGACATTTAAAGATGTTTCCATGACCCTCTGATGTTTCAGCCAGTAAAGGCATTGCTTATACAATAACATTCCTTCCTAATGCATTCAACCTGCTGTTGTTGGGATCAAGTGTTATAGCTTAAGATACAAGAGAAATCAAAATTGAAAATGTATTCTGATTTAATGTGGGTGGACTTTTGGGCTGTTTTACTCTCTACAGAGCCTGGGCTTTGACTTCTAAAGCACACAGATAAATTATTCACTTTTACACTATCGTGGTCTAATAGTCATTTCTTAACTCTCTTCTATCTATCATATTATCACCTTTGCTAATTTTCTTTTAATCTGTGGAGGAAGGTCTTCATTAATGTTGATCTCTTGCTTCATCTAAGTGCTGCTACTTCTGAGAGTTCTCATCAGGAAGGCTTAATGTCGGTAATGGATCCAACTGGGATGATGTTGGCAGTGGGTTTGGAGCATCTCACACCAGGGGTTCAACAGCATTGGGAATCCTCAGACCAGAAGAACCAGGGGGAATTAGAGATATTAACATTTCTTCACATGAAAACAAAGAAGAAAGAATGTCTTACTTCAATTTCCCTGTTTGTCATATGCGTAATGCAGACTGGAATTGTGCTGAATGGAACCTTGTCAGGTCTCCCGTTCTTGCACAGCTGCAGGGCTCCAAATTGGCAGCATCCTGCAGCCATAAATTGCAGGGTTGTGGGTCAGATAACAAGATTTTACAATTTTACAGGGCCTTGGCAATACTGAGGAGGTGTGGGGATGCTGTATGTTGACATATTGGAGGTGGTACTAATAATCTGTAAAAGCTGAGAATTTCATTGACACCTCTTAAAGAATTGTCAGACTCTTGGGACAGTATCAGGAATCTTGTCATGGACTTGCCTGAGTGTTGGATCATGCCCTTATTCTGATGCAGCTCCCAGGTCTAAAGGTTTCCATTAGTAAGAACTATTATTTTTCAAAATCTTTTCAAAGTCTTTTCTCCCTGTAGTGCTGAAAACAGCACTGGCATGGAGCTAAACTGGTGGCAGCTTTTACCCTAATGCACTCTAATTTGAGGAATTCCCTGGTTGATCAAAATGCTTAAAGCAGCCAAATGCTGCTGTTTTTCAGCCCTTTTTTCCTCAACATGCACATGATTTTGCAAAGTCAGACAAGTAGCCTCCTATTTTCCCTCTCAGCTGGATATGAAATAGTACCTCACAGGGGAAATCACTTTATTATTTCTAGAACAGCATTTCATAATAACTGTTGGACAAAAATTACCAACTTTAAACTCTGGAGACCAAACTCCTTCCTTATTCCCCAAAACTTAAGGATGCTCCAGTAGTTCAGACCACAGACCTTCAGTTTAGAAGACTTGACTTTGGTTCCATCCTGCATAACAGTGGACAGAGGTCCATGATCCCTAAAGTCAGGATCTGTGAAGGGACCTAATTTACATTGAAATAATTGGAATTGAGTAGCCTCCCTATCTCTGAGAACGTGGCTTATCCTCCTCCCGTGCCTCAGTTTCCACACCTGTAGTTTGGCAGGTGTGTTTCACCCGGGACTGTGTGAGGAATGTGAAGGGTATGGAGGTCTTTTGTGCATGTGAGGAGCTGGAAGAGATGTTCAGCCTCAGCCTGTCCGGCCCAGGGCTCGCTCTGTGCACTCAGACATGGCCTGTTAGGCTGCATTCCCTGGCTCATTGAGTTGGGCACACTGAGCTGCTCCTCAGCCCCTGTTTGCTGGGCTGGGCTCAGCTCTGAGCCCCATGGCAGCAGCAGCAAGGTCCCCAGGCTGGGCTAATCCCTGTGGGCAGCTTTGGCAGCCCACGTTGTCCAGTCCCCACACCACTCATGGAGTGTGCAGCCTTCTGCTCCTTCAGCCATCTCACCCTCCAGCTCCTTCCCCAAAATATCCAGATCTGAGTGTCAGGAAGACTGAGGTGTCTGAAATAGGGAACCACAGCACCCACCTGGCAGAGATGCCCAGTGTGAGGAATAGCAGCATCTGCTCTTTGTGTTTCACTGGTAAGAGAGCAGATAAAAATACCACCATCTGTTTCTTTCTGAAAGTGATAACTGATGAGTTACCCTTGACATTTTGAGTAAATATTTAACTGAAAAAGAAGGAAATAAGCTTTAGCTTTTCAGGATATGGTTTAAACCCAACAGTTTTGGTAAGAGCTGGTGGCCATGCATTGGGCACTACAGGTCAGTCAACTTGCAGTCCCTGGGGCAGGAGAGGGATGGTGCAGGTTGGCTGTGGTCCCAGATGAGGCCACACATGACCTGTGTGAGTGTGTCCCTGGGGGTCTCTGCTGTGAACACCATGCCCGGGAGAAGAAATAGAGAACTTGGACCCTGTCCAGGCAGCAAAACTCCAACATTGCTTCAGGTGCTGGAGCCAGACTTGGAGAGAAATGGGAGAGGTGGTGAGAGGACTCCCGTGGCAAAAGAGAGACTCAGGCAGAAACTGGAACGTGGGGAGGTTTGAGGAACATTTGAGAGACAAGTGTTCAAAGGAGTCACCAGCAGCACCCAGCAATACAAAGGCACTTCCCTCCTCTGACTTTCACAGCATTTAACTGCTTCTGACTCGTGAAAGCAGTTTCTATGGCATCAGTACAAACTGATTTACAAAGCTAGTGAAATGCTTAATTCCAGTTGGCATCAAGAGGAGGGAGGCATGTAACCTCTTCAAATGCCTTTCTTGGTCCCCACCTTCAGGTCGGTGAGGCTGAATACCTCATTCATCTTTCCCAGCATGGTGAGATGGTTTCTCTAAATCACACAAGACTTGTCCTTTCTTTGAAACATTAACCTTGAGAGTATAACACAGTTTCTACTTTGGGGGGGGGGGGGGGGGGGGTTTGTTTCTTCAGTCATGAAGTCCACATTATTCTTCTTCAACTTTCTGATATGATGTAATGTTCTGTTATGAAATTCTGTGTGATACCAGACAGAGAGGAGCTACAGAAATTAGGTTAGATGCTTCTGGTCCTGCCAGTGAAGTTTCACCTGAAGGACAGCACTGTTTTAGAGCTGAGGCTGTACAGTGGGTATATAGTAGAAGTTGTGATGGTCTGAGGTGTAGCTCAGGTCTCTGTACACAGCAGCACTATAAGGACACAACAGATTATGTTTTTAAGATGAAAGTGGTGAAAACACTGGTACAGGTTGCCCAGAGAGGTGACAGATGCCCCATCCTTGGAAATATCAAGGGCTACTGAGCAACCTGGTCTAGTCGGAGGTGTCTCTGCTCATTGCAGGAGATTGGAATAGATGACCTTTAAAGGTCCATGCCAACCCAAACCATTCTGTAATTGCTACAGATGTGCAGGGACATGTGTAAGAGTGTCAGCTCCATTTCATGGAACGAGACAGGGAAACCAGGTGTCTCGCCTCAATCTGTGTAGGAAAGGACAGTGCCCTCTCTTTGTAGTCCTAGGCAGGCTATAGGCATGTGTCTGTGGATGGCCCAAGCAAAACAGCTGAATTTTCTGGCTTGGCTCCTCATATGTTTTATTCTCCTCCTCTTTATTTATGCAAAGCTGCATGTATTAGGCAGAGACCCTTCCCTCCAAGACCTCCATAACTCTATAACTCAGGTCAGTCTTCCAGAAGTGCTTTTTCCATCGTGATTTTTGAGTAACTTGTCATTCTAAAAAATTTTCTAATGCTATGTTCTTCATATCTTCTATCTTGATAGGAGGCAAAACTGGGCAGGAGCAGGACTAACAGCTTTTGTAATTACTTGCCCCTACAGAGTCATTAGTCGAGCCCAAGGACTGAAGCTGGTGGTGGAGACTCTCATGTCATCCTTGAAACCCATTGGGAACATTGTGGTCATCTGCTGTGCCTTTTTCATAATCTTTGGGATCTTGGGAGTTCAGGTGAGTCCTCTGTAAGCCTTAGCACTTCACTTGAAAGTGTAACCAGCCCCAGATTGCCCCAAGTCAGCTTGTCTCTACGCATGGCACAGAGTAAACCTTTCTGAACTTGAACTGATGTCAGGATGGATGGGGTGTCCATGCTCACTGCAGGAAGTTGGACTAGGTGACCTAAAAAGGTCCCTTTCAATCCAACCCATTCCGTGATTCTATGATCTCCCCTCCACCTTTTTTTCTAGTTACAAACTGATGGGCAAATAGAAACTTGAAGCTGAAATCACTGGCTTGTAAACTCCAGAGAGACCTTGAACTGGAGATTCATTCAGATTCTGACAGTTTCTGTAACTGAAAGCTTGCAGAAACAAAGATTTCTGATTTTGTTTCCTGCCAGCTCTCCTGAGTCCCAGGAGTGCAGGAACCCAAGGGAAAAGTGGTAGTATCCAATGCAATTGGTTTCTCATTACCTGGGAAGAAGAGATTGCTTCATATAAATATTCTGGCATAACACTTACTTCTTTCTGAAGTTTATCTGATCTGTCAAAGCTGTCTTGTGGAAAGCAACTCTATTTGGCTTTGTTTTGGAAAGATGTCCTATATAATATTTTACACTAACATACTGCCTAAATAATAAATACAGCATTGAAAATAAACAGGAAAGAAAATCATGCCGTCCATAACCACCTCAGCAGCTAGATTGCTTTAGCATTACACCATAACAGCACCCATCTATTATATTAAACAGATTCATAAAATTAAGTATATCCCATAAAACAACCTAACACTCAGACATAAGAAAATTTATGCCAGACTACAAAACTTGCAGTATGCTCTCTGAATTTCATCCCTGCTAATTGCAATGCTTTCCCTGGTGACTTGCAGCTTTACTTTAAATTGTCATGACTATTGATGTGATTCAGTGATAGATACAAGCAAGACTGATCCTGTATTCAGGATGCAAAACTCTCAGTTAATATTTATGTCTAATTAGGTGTAAGATGAGGCCAGAGCTATTTTCTATAAAAAGATGATCTTTGAAAGTTACAGTTAGCTTTTCCATTTAAATATAAGCTGGGGATCAAACTAGAGGGTTTTAATGCTATTAAAATCCAGACACTGAAGTTTCTAACAGCACATCCTCTTTGCAAAACTGTTTTGGTTGTGGAGCTGCCCATGTGTGAATTGTCATTAATAAGATGCAAGAAATAGGTGGATAAAGCAAGTCCAGTAGGAAACACTGCGTCTTCTCCTTTCAGAAGTGCCAAACTGTGAAGTACTGACAGGGATCAGTGTTTTTGCAAATTGGGCTTTGTATTTCCAAACCCTGTCAGGAGCACTGTTACTGCTCCCACCTGAGTGGCATTACAGTCCAGCTTCTGGAGAAGTTATATTTACAGACAATAAACTAAAACCAGTTATTTACCTTCCTGCTTAATCAAAACTTTTCTCTGTGAAGACTATATCTCCCCAGTCTGCCTTACCACAGATAGTGTTTCTCCATGGAAAGATCAGGGAATACTTCTTGCATCCAAAATTCTATGGTTGTGTTGTGCGGTGATTAATTTTGCATGCCTAGAGACCATCTTCCTGCTGTTGATTTCTGAAGGAAACCCATGGAGTAATGTGTGGGTTTATCTTGTTCACTATTATTTCTACTGTTATTTATCTAGAACAACAGATCAAACCCCATCAGTGTCTCTTCTTGGTGTACCCAGGTAGTGTTTTAAGGAGCCTAGAGAGCAGGTTGCCATTTCCCCCCCTACCCAACAGTAATGTCAATAGCTTCTGTCAGCAAATAAAAGTAGATTTGTTGGCTGTCTCCTGGGCTTTGATACCATCCATCCTGCTAGCATCAATCACCCTCTCTGAGGCAGTAATCATCCCCTGCCACTTTCTCTTCCATGCGTGGGAAGCACCAGGTCTAGAATTAAGCACGTGGAGGCTCCTGCTCCTCGTGCAGGTATAAATCAGGAGCTGACTCTCCAGGAATTGCATCTCCCCAGGATTAAACCAAAGAAAATAAGCTCAGGATCAGGTACTCAGCACCATCTGGGCTTGGGTCTTTACGCTGTGCACAGCGAGTATTTTCAGTGACCCAAAGACTACAGAGCTTTATGACAGCCGGGGCACAGCACCCAGGATCAGATAGCAGAGCAGGACTGACAGCAGTCTTGATTCAACACAAACGTCACCCCCGGGGGCTCCTCTCCCCTCTGAAGTGTCCCCCTGTGACCTCTGTGAGCAGAGATTAGTCCATCACTGGGCCTCTTCACTGCCACGTTTTCTCTGCTGACAGAGGGCCCCTGTTGAACTTCATTTGTTGTTAACTGGGCTGAGAGTCACCAGAATTTTTCCACATGTGGTAAGAAGCCATTAGCTGGTCTGGGCTATTGGCTAGGGCTACTCTTGAGCTGACAACTCAGGAGCAAAGGCCTTTAGGCGAGTCTCAGATCACTGAACCAGACAGCTTAATGCATGAGGTGGGTGTCCTAAATGATGTGAAATCATGCATTTGCTCATTAGGTGCATATTATACAGGCTACTCACTCCTAATAAACTGCATGAATGAGGTCAGTTCCCTCAACAGCTCTGGTTGGCGTGGGCTGTGCAGAGAACCCTAGAGAAATGCCCATCACCTGCCTAGAAATCCTGTGGACACTTCCTCTCTTTGCATGTTTTGCAGCTTTTCAAAGGCAAGTTTTTCGTCTGCCAGGGGGAGGACACCAGAAACATCACAAATAAATCGGATTGTACAGAAGCAAGCTACAAATGGGTCCGGCACAAGTATAATTTTGATAATCTCGGCCAGGTATTAATAGAATGGTAATCTGCTTCTTTGCTCCTTTACCTCCTTGACTTGAAACCTGTGGCTTATTATCCCATGGGATTTTCTTACAGGGCACTGCCAGCCACAGTATATATTCAGTTCACATACACAGCATTCTGTCTCTGTAAATCCCAAAGGCAGTGTTTCCAAGCAGGCATACACTCCTTTTTGGAACAGAACAAGCACATGTGGCTTTGTGGAGCACTTAATTGCTTCACTGCTACATAACAAACCAAATATATCTTGCAGAAGGGCTTGTCTAATAGAGCCGGACATTTTCAGCCATCTCTGCAACGCAGCCTTTTTTTAGCAGTGTGGTAAGAACTAATTAGTTGGGAGCAGTAGAGACCCAGAGGATGGAAATGAAACCGCTTTTTGTCTTCAGAACGGTGGTTTCTGAATTACTGCTCATTGCTGAACCAGGCATTGGCATTGATAGGTTTTGCTGTCAAGAGAAATCTTGGTCATCAAAGTGTCCCATTATCAGACCGGTAATGACATTCCTCAGGCAGGAAGGGGCAAAGAGGAGGAAGATGTTACAAGTAAAAGATGTTTAGTGCGACTGTGCCTAACTTTTTTTCCATGCACTTCTAGGCCCTGATGTCTCTCTTTGTCCTGGCCTCCAAGGACGGGTGGGTGGATATCATGTACGATGGCTTGGATGCTGTGGGAGTCGACCAGCAGGTACAGGCTGCAGCAGAGTTCTAACAAATAACTACACAACAACAAAGGTCACAATTTGTAAAGGGTCACAATGTGTAACAAAGGTCACGCATTTGAGCTCTTGTTTTGCAAAGTACTGTGGGCTTCCACTGTCAAATGGGTTTATGGGATTAGGATCCAGGGTGGTGCTTAACCCAAGTTGTGGGATGTGATGAGTTCAGTTAAAGTCTGGATTTGTACTCAGCACTTTTCCTGCAGATTTTGCAACATGGCTGGTGGAACTCTTGTTAGAAGTGCACCTATCAAAGGATGGTTTGGCTTTTTAAGTAGCTTGGTCATTTCAGGAGAAGTGCTTTGTGTAGGCAGAGGTTTGCAGCGAGGGACTTGCAATAGCTGCAAAGGATGCTGCTGTCCTTTTCGCAGAAGAGAGGTGGCGCTTCTGTCCTCAACACACTTTTTAGGAGTATTCAGTTAAGATGTCTCAGAAAGCTCTAATTTTCAGGGAGAGCAGAGCAGCCTGAGCTGCCTGAAAGGGCTGTGAGTTGTGTGGATGGCACAGCTGTATCAATTTGTTCCCATTCTTCTTTTTGAGGTTCAGTTGAAACTTGCCTTCCTCCTCTTTGCAGCCAGTCATGAACTACAATCCATGGATGCTCCTCTACTTCATTTCCTTCTTGCTGATTGTGGCCTTCTTCGTCCTCAACATGTTTGTGGGGGTGGTGGTGGAGAATTTCCACAAGTGTCGGCAGCACCAGGAGGAGGAAGAAGCCAAGAGGCGGGAAGAGAAGAGGCTCCGCCGGCTGGAGAAAAAGAGAAGGAGTAAGGAGAAACAGATGGCTGGTCGGTAGTCTTTCCACATCTTTCTGAGTCCTGCTTGACCTTCCACACAATCCCCTCCTTCCTCCCCTCCCTGCCTCGTGTCTGGTGATAATTCTTCTCCCAAAAGCATGTCCAGCTATAGAATTTGCATGAAGGAAATAGTGTCATTTTAGGCTGAACGAGGAGCCAAGAAAGCCTTTTTAATGGCTGCATTATTTGCAATGACCTTTCCATTGGGGGTTATTTAAATTAAAAGTAATAATAATCAGGCCTGGAGCTTCTTGGATAGCAGAGCTCAGTGTTACACAAATAGTGACAATTGCAAAGATCAGTAGTGCTGGATGGCATTATAAATCTCAGTCATGAGCGCTGCTGCTGATAACTGGATTCACTGTTTGGTTTATTACAGTCTTGTAATGCCACAGTGATGTTACCTGCCCCATTTATCAAGCAGGTTTATTTATTGGCACAGTAGCACCACTGCTATTCAAGAATGTAATAAAATAATGGAGCCATCTCATTCTAGTAATGCTTTTAAACTCCATAGAGAAACATATCAATGCATTTGCTTGAGAAATACAGATTAGAAGAAAAAAACCCAACCAGACAAGGAGAGTAACTAACTAGACAAAATAGTGCTGATGCAAATTGAACCCAGCTCCCAACCAGATGTGCAAGTGTGCAGCCCTGCCTAGAGGAGGCTCTACAGGTGAAACAAGGAAAGACCCCCGCTCTGCCAATTCTTCAAGCTGACAGTTGTCTCTTAGTCCCTTTTCATTTTAATGTAGTTGAATTAGTCAGAAAGAAGATAGCCAGAGGCCACAGGTTGCTCTTCTTCTTGCATGCTCTCTCTTCTGACTGAACTTTCTCCAGTGTCCTTCCTGTCCATGGCCTTGCATTTTCTCTCCCGGGTCAGTCCTGCTGCTCTCTCCTTGTCCCCTTTTACTTCTTTATCTTTGACAGACTTCAGGACTATTTAAGAGGCTGTCTGATCAGGTGCTTGTTCCCAAAGCTGGTGATATTAAGTCTGTTTTATTTTTTAATAGCCTAAGAGGTGTTTAATAGCTGTTACAGGCTTAATCACGGAACCATGTTACCACGGTGCTGCCTCTGCCTCTCTCCGTTCAGCATTTATCCAACCATTTCCTTTGGTCACATCTTTCAGTCCTATGAGCTTCACGGATTTTGTAACCACTAGGATGTGTCACACCAGCCTCTGGCCATCAAACTTGGGCTTTTGCTGAGAGCCTGGTTCCTTCACTGGCCAGTGTAAAGTAGGAGGCTTCCCTCAAGAGCACTGGAGAACACATTAGATGTTCTCAGTGAAGTGGAATACAGATGGAAAGAGGTTTTTATGTTGCTGGGTTTTTTGTTGTTGGTGGGGTTTTTTTTTTCCCCCTCAAGAAAATGCCTAGAAAGCTCTTTTGCTTTGTCCAAGTTCCCAAGCACTGTTTCAGACCGATGAGTTAGGAAAGGATGTTAAAGGCTGGATAGAATGATTGCTATTTAAAGTTGCAGGTTTGGAATGCAGACATTTCTGTAGAAGAAAAATAGATGTTTAGTTATTATTAATTACTGTATTTATAATGCTAGAGGAACTAGATGAAGAAAAGATGTAAGTCTGGGCAATTTCCCAGTGGGAAGGAATCACAAACCATCCTTGGAGATACAGTTATTCATTCAGTGCTATGAAATGCCTAATTAAAGAGGCAATAAACAGCTATTTTACTGAGGATCAAATATTGCTGAGTATTCAATTGCCATAAAAACCTTTAAACAGTAAAGTATGAAGTCCTCCAAAACGCTTCAGAACAGTTTTCCCAATCCATGCTCAGCAAAATTGGTTTTAATTGACCGTGTCCAGCTTTGCCCTTGGAGGCAACAGATGTCATTGTTTAACTTTGTTCTGCACAGTGGGAACTTGCAGATGAAACCAAGACTAGGGCTGGAATTGTGCCACCAACTGCATGGGGGTTTCTTTCAGCTGGGCTTCCTGAGTGACCCCGGATGCCCAAACCAGCTTAGGGATGTCAGATACAGACAGACGTTGACACCTGACTGGTGGCACGGTCGTTTTTTGGTTGTAGACTCTTCCAATGCAATCATCCAATCAGGTATCTGAAAACCAGGGAAGCGCGTGAGGTCTGAGATGTGGGCGAGGTGCAGAAGTGGTCACTGTGAGGTATTGCTGTCCCAGCAGGAAGTGTCCTAGATTGTCCTTCAGCAGTGTCTTCCTCATCATCGACAGGGGATTCTTGGGGATGTCTTGGGCTTCCACCTGTGCCCATGGGAGAAGCACAAGAGCCCTTCGTTTTTCATGTATGCCTGAGGCCACCCTCCACAAGGCACAAGGATCCCACAAGGAAACCCTCCTGGAGCCTGAGAGCCACAGGAACCTCCGACGGGGCTGGGTAGTCTTGCCGTGTGTCGTGCCGGGTGATTAATGCCGTTTCGTTCTTTTAGATCTAATGCTGGATGATGTATTAATGGAGAGCTCAGCCAGTGCAGTGCAAGGTACTGGGAAGCCGGCACGTCTCGTCCCCCTGAATGGCAGTGCTGTGTCACTAACGGTTGGCCACCGCGGCTGAGGCATCCCACTAAACCATGTGTGTGGTGCAAGGCTCGTTCGCTTCCTTCATGGCACACGCATCTCATCCTGAGCTGCAGGTCTGCAGACCTGCCTCAGCACTGACACTTGCAAACCTTTAATTTACTCCTCGATCATCTCACATTATTTAGTTTGGTTTTTTTAACTCTGGTTTTCATTAAGACACTGTCAGACTTTTCATGTCTTTTTTTTTTTTCCTCCTTTTTTTTGGTTCTTTTAGCCTTTTTTTTTTTTTTAAGAGAATAATGACTGAACTGTGAAATGGGTCCTCTACTTTGATGACTTTAGCTTTCCAACCACCAGCTTAGGAGTCTGAATAATTTGTAGGTGTGTGTCTTTGGAAGGCTTAGGGAGAATATTTCATAATTTCTTCAGTCCTTGCTTATTGCTCCACAAACATTGTGCTCCAGGGAGTATTTTTTTCAGCGGGGTAAAATTCAGTGTAGGGCAGAGCCTTAGTGTTTCAACAGGGAGCTCAACCCCACACCAACCCCCACTGTGGACATGGGATTTAGTAATTGTGCTGCCCAGTGCGTAAAATGTGTTGATTAAGAGTTTCTCAATCCATGAAGCATCTTGTAAATTAAAAGAAATAAAGATACCACCTCAAAGCCTTTCCAGGTCCTGGTGGAGATGGACCAGCTGGACTCAACACTAATCGGGTCTGAGCTGTCCCTTGTGACCCACAGCTCGCTCACACGTCCCTTTCCCAGCCCCCCTTCTCAGGATGATGCTCAGGGCTGCAAATCCACGCCTTGCTCTTTTTTATTTTTAGTAGAAGCTTTGATCTGGCAAGCATTTTGTTTGATTCATAACTTAAGAACATTAGCTTGAATATTTAAAGAGGCACCAACATAGAAACAAATATAGCAGTAATTTTCAGCAAAAATAATATACCACGAAAATGGTACTATTAAAACTCTAACCTGTGCACAGGCTCCCACTGCTTGAGATGGGAGCAGTGCTCCATCCATCTCTCTTAGATTGCAGGGAGGTTTGATTAAATAAAAATTGGCTTTCACCGCAGAGATAACTCAAAGAGACAGAGGTTCTACCTTGTATTTCTAAGGCCTTGTTGGAAGTTATCCCAACATGCTTTAATAAATCCTGAATCTCCTTCCCATTGCCATTCCTGATATTTGTATTTTTTTTTCTGTCTTTCTTGCTGCTCCTGCTGGGCCCCCTGGCCTCTCCTGTGAAAGGGGGCAGTGTGAGGGAGGGGCTGTCACTGGGTTTGGTGATCTGGTTTTTTTTCTTCTTTTTGCTTGATTGTGACTCCTCTCCTGGTCCTACAGAGTTGCATCAAGCTGTCTTATTTTATGTTATTTTTAAGGCACTGAACTCATTCCAAACCCCTCCGTTATCCCGTGCAGGCTCAGAAAGTCTCTTAGCATTTGCCCTTAAAATGTGTGCAATTGTCAGGTCTGTGCTTTGTGTTTCCTTTTCTTGTCTTTTCTTTGGATTCAGTGGTAGTGAATGTGCCATGCTGCTCTTCAGGCACCAACATGAGGAAATAGAAAGGTTTTTTTTCTGAACCTGACTGTTGGAAATTTAAGGAATCAATCCCTGGATGCAGTAGGTGAACTTCTGTGGTTCAGTGAGGAATCTGGAGTTGTGACCCAAAGCTTGCCCACATCTCTGCACTTTCAGAGGGCCTCTGTTCTCTTTCTGTGAAGACAAGATGGAATTGCGTGTGTGTGTGCGTGTGTGTGTGTGTGTGCGTGTGCGTGCTGCTGTCTGGTGCTTAGTGAGATATTTTATAATTTTTTTTCCTCCAAGTCTACGTTCTATCACAACTGGAATCTTCACAGTGGAAATAATTTATCATTTTCCATTTCACTTTTTTTTTTTTTTTTTAATAAATCCATTCAGTACAATAAAAGCCAAGTAAAACTCTGTGTTTAAATAAAACAAGTTCCTTCAGTGCAAACTACTTTTTAACCTAATAATATCCTTGATACATTTTGTAAATCCAGCTGCATCATGGGCTTGTTGCTCACTGGTTTGCCGGTGTCCTCCAGATACTCAAACTTGCAAAGGAGTTAATTCCCTTATTATAGGAAAAGGAAGAAGCTGAAGGAGACAGTAATGGAATTGTCCCACTCTTGTGAATTCCAATTTCCTGTGCCCACGCACCTCTGCCTCGAAGTCACCTCGGGGAAAGTGGCAATTTCTCTCTTGACAGGGCTATATTCGGAGGCAGATTCTCCTCAGTGATATTTTGGAGCTGCATGCCCAGCTTGATTCCCCCACAAAAAATGCAGTTAATGGGAAGAAAGCGGCCCCAGTCCCACTCCCTGCTGTGCTGGAAGAGACCAGCTGAGCCCTGGGAGACTCTGTGAGCTGGGAGTGGCACTGCCCAGCAAAACCAGAGGTGTCCCAGTGCTGCTCTGCTGGGCACTGGTGGTGTTTCACAGGTGACATCCCACAGCCATCAGACAAATGCAGTACAGGGTTTAGTGCCCCAAAGCCAGTCTGGGATCACTGAACCCCAAGGGCACCTGGTCTGGGAAAAGTTAGGGATTAGGAATGGGACATGCTTATTCTGCAACAGCAATGGTCATTTCCTTTCCAACCAAACAGAAGAGAACAGTGGTGAGTTCCCAGCCCTTGTCAAGGGGATCAATTATAATCCTACAGCTTGATGCCAAGAGTTGAGTACTCAAGCTTGGGATACAACCTGAGTTGAGAGCCCATAGGAAATGATGAGCTAAAGCCAAGTGCACCCTGGTGCAGGCACTGTTCCCCTTGCAAGCACAGTTGGGCTCCTTGGACCACCATCACCCAGGATGAAGGGGCAGGTGGGACTTGCTCAGACCACCTCCCAGCTGGCTGCAGCATCCCCTTCCTACCTGGGTTAGGGGAGATTTCTCAGGATCCACTGTCTGAGCCAATTTTATCCTGTGTAGTGATCTCCATATTTGACCCACTTCTCCCTCTGTCTTGGCCCCCAGCCCTGGTGAAGCAGCTTGATTTACACCCTGTTTACCAGCCTGATGTCTCGTAGTGGGCTTTTGCTGTATTTCCTCATCTTTTCTCATTCTGCCAATTCCTCTTTATTGGTTTGCTCTTCTTCCCCTTTCTTTAATGCCATGTGTGCCTGGAAGCCACATTAACCTCTCCAGTAATAACCAAGACTAACCCAGAGCTCTTGTTGTTCTTGACACAGTGTATTGTAACAGTACAGTAATGTGGTGTTGTGTTAGTTGTGAAGTTCACCACCCGGAGTTTAACAGATGTCTGTATTTCCCAAGATGTTGGTATTGTTAAGTTCTTTATTGCAATAATTACAAATGGCGCTGTGTCGTAGGGGGCACGGGCTTTGCACAGGGGGAATTATATTGGATTTATCCCCAAATTTTCTGCAGGACTCTGCAGGGTCAAGTTAAAGAAATGGTATTTTCACAATGGTAAAAACTGGTTTATTGGTTCAGAAAGTTCCCTGCCCACCTAGACACAGTGGGGATTTATCCCTAGCCCTCAGGCAGCATGTTAGCCTGTGTGTGGGGTCATCCCACGGGAGCATCCATATGGCACCAAGATGCATGGCTGGCATGGGGACACCGGGGAAGTGAGTGGTGACATGATTTGTAAGCATGGGTTGCCAATTCCTCTCTTAAAAAAGTTAACGGGGAAGGATGGAACATTTATCACTGGGAGTTTTCAAAGGCTGCAAGGGCATCTGTGAGAGCAGCATCCAGAGAGGTTTGGTTGTGGAAACCTGCGTGCTGGGAAAGGTGAACAGGAGATTTGGGAGAGAGGGGTGCATCGAGGAAAATCCTTTGCAGATATCTGAACAATTAGCAACCCTGCTTATAAGGTCATGAACTGGCTAATCCAGGTGCAGGAGCCCTGCACAGGGAACATCTACAACCTTTCTCTAAATCCTCTCTCTGTTCTAACAGCATTGGTGCTATTCTGTAGGATTTGGAATTACCTGTCAGTCAAAGCTGAGAAATCAAATTGAATTCCAGTGTAATTATTCATAAGTAAATCCATTGTAGGAAAAGGTAGAAGCATTGACATTTTTCTTTTTGAATGTGAATTATACATAAATGTAGAATAAGTAAGTGATCCAATTACGATGGTGTTTCTTTCTGAGATGATAAGTTGGTTCATTAAAATAGGTCCTATTTCTAACCTAATTGTATTCAAACATTTTAGTTAATTTGCTACTCATAATTTAGCATAATGTGATCGAGATATCTTGACTTTATGGAGATTTATGCAGATTCTGAGATATCTGACAAAGTCTTATGAGTGAGTCAGCAACTACTAGTCTGCCTTTTTTCATAAGCACTCAATAGATTCAGCATGAAAATTAATTTTATAGACCTTTTCATCAATACTGTGGTTTAGCACTCAGATGCAGATCACCTAAAGGCTACTGCAGATCAGAAAGTGAGTATTAATACTGCCTTTCATTTGATGACACTGCAACAGAATTTTGGTCCTTCCAAACCCCTACAGAATAAAACTGCTGAGTGTTTTTTTTTACCTTTGGTCCCTGGGCTGGAAGGGAAAGGTCTGTCTCTATGGAAAAAAAACAAAACTGATTTTTCAGGATCCTGCTATGAAGCAGAGAGCACATGAAACCGTTAAATCTATGGATTTGATTGCAATGTCATTGGCTATTGACAAAGTGGATTCTATTTCCAGGCACAACATAATCTTCTAAAATTAGTTTTCACCTAGGGCAACCCAAACCTGTGCTTCCTGGCATCATTCTTGCCCGACGTTTTTTCTTGGACTAATGTGTCAAACTGTACGTTTGCTCTGGAGCACCAAATATCAACCATGCAATTCTTACGGCTCAATAAATTTTATAACCAGTTGATCATCTAATTATGAGGGTAATATTACACTCTGACATCTTCAAGATAGCCCTTTCCACTTCAATCTGCATTGTAATGCCTTCTTGAAAATTGTACTGAATTATATACTCAGCCTTGGCATTTCCTTATTAGAGATTAGGTGAGTAAATGAGTTTATCTCTAGGTCATTTGGGGTCTAAAGTCCATGTGTCATCCCCAAGGCAGCCAAACATAGGACTTAGTTAGACAGTGAAATCTGCTCATTGATAATCTTGTCTAAACAGAGGATCGTTATCTCCTGATCACTAAGGCTCATTGATCAGTTTTCCTTGGTATTTTTATGGACCATTTTTCTGACAGCCTAAGTGTTGAATTCTGTTGTCTCTACAGTTTATTGCAAAGAACATAGTATGTTTGCACTCTTTCTCTTACAACAACCACCACAAACTCAATGGCCTGTGTTTTTAGGCAATTGTTTGTAAAATCTGTCCCCAGCATCTGACCATTAATTGAGTTTTCAGATGCTCTGGGGTCTTTTAAGATCAGCAAAAACAAGATCAGCAAAAACAAAAACTGTTGTTTTAATTTAAATTTTACTTAAATTTTCCTACAGAGCAAAATTATTTTTAGCAGCACACTAGTCCCAGCTCACCTCATCCCTGATGCCACAAGGCCGAGTATAGAGCATGTCCCACTGAAGATATTTAATGGATGTAAGATGACGGGAGCTCTGCTGTGCATTAAAAATGGTGACATGCCAGCAAGGAAAAAAGGAAATAAAAAAGACAGCATGTTTCTGTGATTGGTCTAGAATTTATCATCCCTGGAGTTGGAGAGTGAGGGTGCGTTGACTTGAGAAAGACGCAGAGAAATCCCTTGATTTGCCTCTCGCTCTCCTCCCTGCT
Organism: Chamaea fasciata; assembly: GCF_029207755.1. Classification (NCBI taxonomy): domain Eukaryota; kingdom Metazoa; phylum Chordata; class Aves; order Passeriformes; family Sylviidae; genus Chamaea; species Chamaea fasciata. Next base: position 6,435,595 of record NW_027094104.1, on the reverse strand, counting down.
GCAGAAGCTCAGTGTAAGCCCTACTACTCGGATTACTCCCGTTTCCGCCTCCTGATTCACCAGATGTGCACCAGCCACTACTTGGATCTGTTCATCACCGGCGTCATCGGCCTCAATGTCATCACCATGGCCATGGAGCACTACCAGCAGCCAAAGGTACCGGGGCGGCTGCAGGGGGACGTGCAGGGCTGTGCTGGGATGTGCTGTTGGGCAGGGTTAAGGCCAGGTTTGCTGCCAGACGTCCGCCTTTGCCAGTGGAGTGTAGCCATCCTACATCCCAGCTCAATCCAGGGCTTTTGGTACGTGGATCCGATTGCACCCTTCCCTTCTAGTTAAATGCAAACTGACTGCTTTGAAAATGAGACTGGGAGTAGGTTTGCTTGCTTTATTAGATTAGATCATCAGTGATATCTTCCATTTTTCTTAGGTTTCACACCCACCCTCTCCTCCCACCCCCCCCCCAAAAAAAAAGAAAAAAAAGAAAAAAAAATGAGAATTTGGAAAATGGGGTTTTTTTGCAGTTTCCCCAGTGTCCCATAGGACCTAGTTTTCATAGGAATTTGATTCCATGCTGGTCTTTAAAATGCATATTAATATGTTAGTGTGCTTAAGTTCCTTGGTCTTTGTCATGCTGTGAAAATAAAAACAGCCTGTCCTGAGATGTCAAGTCTTTTGTGCATAAGAATGAAACGGAAATAGCTGCCTTTGCCACATAACTTGTACTTACTTTTATTAGTGACTTTCAGAATGAATGAATATAACACACAATAGGAGGAAATATTCCTTAAAATTAGACAGAACTTGAACACTTAATATAAAAAAAACCACAAACAACTAAAACATGCAGACAACAGCGGGGGTGGGGGGGGAATATTCTCCAGTCTGTCATAAGCCAAAAGTGAAAGGGAACAAGCCCAATATATTTTTTCTGTCCAGGTCACCTTTAAATACCCTGGAAGGCTCATTGCATGGTTCAGTCATTTGATGATGAAAAAGGTTGTTGGCGAAGAAGCCTGGGCTGGAGTCACTCTAGAGCATGTGTCTTACCGCAGTCACTTTGCAGCTACATTTTCTCTTGTATTATAAAATGTTGGGAAGGCATTTGTTTTTCATTTTCTTTAGAAAAATACCTTTTTTTTCTCTAGACCTCTGCTATGCAGCATCTGGGTAGTAAGTCCAAGCTTGGGTTGTGCTGGGATGCCAGCATGGTCAGAACCATACACATGCTTGCGTCCTGCTGAATTAGGGCCTGGAAATCCCTCTGGTCTCAGTGATGGATGGCTGGGATCCTGAAGACATTTGAAGGCTATACGTACCAAAGAGATTTATATCCAAACTAGTTTCAGCACCAATAATTTCTTGTTGCTGAAAGAGGTTGGTTTTGGATATACCAGGATGCCCTGGGGATGAGACCCTAGATGGAGATGCTGCAGCTCCTGGAGAGGCGGGAGTGCTGCAGTGTGCAGCAGAGAGGTGGTTTGAGTAAAGAGCTGCTGGGCAAAATACGCTTCTTCCAGCTAAATGTGCTCATTTGCTGCAGAGCTGAAGTGCCCTGTAGTATGGCAGGGAGGCTTGCTCAGAGCCACGGCTTCCTTCGGCAGTTTCTTGGTCAGATGTGTTGATTTTTGTCCATGGATGCTTGAAGCTAAACTGTGGGACAGAGTGCATAACTTAAACTCCTTCTGCTATGATTTCTCCCATTCAGAGGTCAGTAAATGCTGGGTTTGGTCTGTGGGCAGATCTCCCCTGTTCCCTGACACTGCTCTGGACATTGTTATTACTGTACTTGCCAGCAGGGAGAAATTCAATGCACATTACTTAAGAGGCCAAGAAGGATGCTGCTACCACAGTGTTCCTTCATAAGCGAGGCTTTTGGGGATGAAATCACTTCTGACGTAGCTTAATGCCTGACTGTGCAAGAGTTGTCCCAGCCCGGATGCACTTGGACTAAAGATCAGACTGACTTCTGCAGAGGGAAGGGGGGCAGAAGAAAATTGTTTCTTTTGGCATGTCATCCCTCTGTCACACTCCTTGCCAAAAGCTCAAGGTGAGGAGTAATGACAGGCTGGCACCAAGGAGCCATTTGGCCAGCACTTGCACAGACGGACAAGTGGGATGAAATTCAGCTCTCTGACAAAGGCAAAAGAGGTCTTGTGCTGCTGAGACCAGCAAATGCAGAAGCTCTTTCTGTGCACCCCAGTGATCCCAGCTGGGGCTGTGCTGCTGCTAGGGGGATGAATTGTGCCTTGGGCCTGTGTCAGTCCCTCTTGAGATTTTAGGACGAGGCAGCAAGTGCACCCTGTGAATCCCTGGGACTTTTCCCTGGGACATTTTTCGTTAGAGGGAGCCCATGTTTGAAGACTTTTAACTGTAATGGGTAAGTGATGACATAAAAGTCAAGTTTGGAGGCAACAAAGCCCCTCTGTAAAGCTAACATCTAACCCCAGTCCTGTGTTTACATCCCAGGTTCTTGACGAAGCCCTGAAGATTTGCAATTACATCTTCACCGTTATCTTTGTCCTGGAATCTGTTTTCAAGCTTATTGCCTTTGGGTTTCGCCGCTTCTTCCAAGACAGGTAACAAAAGATCTGTTGTGACCACAGGGCCAGCAGCAGGCTCTGCCGAGAGCTGCCCACATTCCATGTCCTGAATTCCCATGCTCTGGCCCATGCTGTGAGTGTGATATGTAGGAAGGCTTTTTGGTGTGACTGGTTGCAGGCTGGGTAAGTGGAGGCTTGGGATGTAATCGAGAGGACTGATTGTGCAGGACAAGGAGTGGGATTGCACTATTTTAGCTCTTGGGAGCAGATGAAGCAGGGACAGATCTCCACCAAGCAGCCAGTTCTCTTCTCACACCAGTTGCATGTCCACATAATCAAGAGAACCTGCTGAAGTGACAAAATTTATGTCAAGAGAAAAAATCTAGTCCCAAGTGAATATGAAAGAAAGGACCTCTCTTTTATGCAGATGAGGAGCAGTGGATGACATTGTGTCTTTATCTAGATTTTCACTCTCTTACCTCACAAACACAAATTTTATGTCCTTGGTGGATCTTTCTCCCATTTTTGCCTTCCTCAATGTTAATATCAAGAACAAGACACTAAGCAGGCCTTCACACGAGCCCTTCAGCATCCAGTGGATGGTTAAATCCCTGTCCCCACATTTTGTGTGTCCGAGCTGGAATTACCACTCTCTCCAGGGTGGCACAAATCCTTGGGGTCTTTCCTTCACCCAACGCAACTGTTTTGCAAGGACTGGACATGAGGTCCTGTTCTCTCTGGGGCAGATCTCACATTGAGGTCCACAAGCGTCATGTCTAGAAGTGGCTAGACAGGCAACACAATGTCTCTCCTGAGGTTTGGAGCCTCTGGGTAGAAAACTGCCCAGCTTTTGCTCCTCCTTCCCCTCAGTCAAGGATATCTTTGGAATTGGCTGGTTTTCTAATGAGATGCATTAGTTATAATGATTTCATAACATCCCTGCTTTTGTATAATACCCTCAGAAAAATACTGCAGATTCATTTGAGTGCTCAAACCATGGAAATGACTGGAATTCGTGTGACACAAGCTGCCTCCCATTGCCAGCTTCTTAGTACATGTTAAACTTCACTTTGTGTTGTCTCCAGATGGAACCAATTAGATCTGGCAATTGTGCTGCTGTCTATCATGGGCATCACTTTGGAAGAGATCGAGGTGAACGCTTCACTGCCAATTAACCCCACGATTATCCGGATCATGAGGGTTCTCAGGATCGCTCGAGGTGAGAGGGATAAAACAGAATTGACTCGTGTTTGAGGTACATGGTCAGCACCAGGAGAGAGTTAAGCATTGGGAAACAGTCCTGGAGCACATCTCCATCATGATGTGCATAGTTCTGGCATCAACAGCCTATAAACAAATAAAAGAACAATGGGGGGAAATACTTCCAAGGAGCCAAAAAGCTGAGCCAACTGGCCATGTGTTTCTGCCTTATGAGGACTGGAAGGCTGGGAGCTTAGAAATTAAGGAGAAGTAGCTGTGGCAGTTACTCCCAGAGATGTACCTGGGAAAATTGCTCCAGTCAAATCAAAGTCATCTCTAACAGGGATTAGAGAACACAAGCTTGAGTACATTGGCATTAAGAGATGAACATCTAATACATTTAAATTCCCATGAGGCTTTACATCACACCACTTGGTGACAAAGCATGCCTCGTCACTCTGTATCCATCTGTCCTCTCCGACGCATTCCCAAGTCAGGGAGCCAACTTCTTCAGGGCCTGATTTTTCAAAACAGGGAGATGTCAGGGCTAAATGATGAAGATGTAAAATGTGAGTGCTCAGGCCCTTAATGAAGTACTGCCAGGCCCTCCTGAAGGGTATTGTGCTCTGAGGAATAATTGTTTCGGTTACAGCCTTCATCTAAGCAGAGAAGGAGCTGAAGGAGAAATTAAATGCTGCTGTGTCTCAAGAGGAGGAAAAAGTGGGTTTTCTGTGAATTGGATCCCTTCCAATTGGAAATGCAACCTTCTGGAAGAGATGTGTAAATCATTTCTCAGTGAATCATGTATGAAAGTGGGTAGCCTAAGGAAGTGGGAAAGTAGCCCCAGGGCTGGGAAAGGAACTGCTCATGATAACTAGAGGAAAGAGATGAGTCCAACACAGATAAAGTGGGGAAGGAAGAGCCAGGCAGAGTGATAACGCTTTCTCCAAGTCTCAGACTAGGTGATGCTGCTATTCACGGGATTTTGATAGTATCCAGGCAACAAGGAGTGATGTAAAAAGGCCAGGGACTGTAGCAGCTAATAGAGAACACTAGACAAGACTTCACATTTCTCTTCCTATAATCTGTGGCTCCTGGGAGAGGGACTGAGTTTGTGCCTCTCTAGTAATGCTGCTGTTACCATACTGCAAATGTGTTTTCCACAGTGCTGAAGTTGCTGAAGATGGCTGTGGGGATGAGGGCCCTCCTGGACACCGTGATGCAAGCGCTGCCGCAGGTAACCCACTGCCATATCAAACCAGAGCTCCTCTGGCCCACAGCTCATTTCCTATTGCAGAGGAATGCTAATCATTTTATCTTTGCTGTCATTAGAGAATCACATTTCCCTCCCGAAGCACTGAGATAGAGTCCTCACATTGAGGTCATTTTTGCCCTGAAGCAATTTAAGTTTTGGATTAAAGAATACAGCAAGAAACAGGTCTGGAACAAAAAAAAAATCAATGAATGTTCTTTTTTTTGTGTTTTTTTTCCCCCCATTTCTTTTTCTCTTTTCAGGTTGGGAATCTGGGCCTTCTCTTCATGTTGTTGTTTTTCATATTTGCAGCTCTTGGAGTGGAGCTGTTTGGAGATCTCGGTGAGTCTTCCTGTGCCAGTGGGAGGGGTGGGAATGGTGTGGGAGTGGGGGGGTCTCACAGCTGTGCTTGGTCTCACAGAGTGTGATGACACACACCCCTGCGAGGGGCTGGGACGGCACGCCACGTTCAGGAACTTTGGGATGGCCTTCCTGACCCTCTTCCGAGTATCCACAGGAGACAACTGGAACGGGATCATGAAGGTAAGTGTTAATGGTTTTTGTCAGCAAGTGTATTGCTGCTCTAGACATGAAATTTGCCAAATCTTCTCAGTTTTCTTCATGAAAGGAGAACCCATTGCAGACAGGTTCATGCTGCAATCTCTTCATGTCCCTCCATCTCTTAGTGCCGTGGTTTAGTTGATAAGTTGGCGTTAGGTGATAGGCTGGACTTGACGATCTCCAAGGTCTTTTCCAACCTGGTTGATCCTGTGATCACTCCCCCGCTGTTTCCAGGACACGCTGCGTGACTGTGACCAGGAGTCCACCTGTTACAACACCGTCATCTCCCCCATCTACTTCGTCTCCTTTGTGCTGACAGCCCAGTTTGTTCTGGTGAACGTGGTGATTGCGGTGCTCATGAAGCACTTGGAGGAGAGCAACAAGGAGGCAAAGGAGGAGGCAGAGCTCGAAGCAGAACTGGAGATGGAGATGAAGACCATCAGCCCCGGCCAGCACAGCCCCTCGGCCATCTTTGCGTGGACAGGCACCACCAGTGGAGAGAGACCCGAGAGCCCCTGCGGATTTACCAATCCCATGCAAATCAAGGTGGATTCTCAGCTCTCACTAGCTTATCATATGGTGAGGATCTCTGTTGGAGGGTGAGGAGGGCTTGACCTGCATTTTTGTTGGGGGAAGACTTGCACGAGTTGGTAATGAAAGAGGTGTGTACCAAATGTCCTGGGCTTGTATTCCCTGCTGTCTTCTGCTGACCCTTGTGTGGTTTGGGAGCCAATGCTGCAGGGGAGAGACCCCAGGCAGCCTCCAGACCACCTTGATGCATCTGTTCAGAGAGAGTTTTGCAATTTACTCTGGAGGTCAGCTCAAGCCACAGAGTTCAGAGCTAGCTCCAAGTTTAGTTTAATTCAGAGTTTTGACTGGTCCTTTGTGATAGCAAAATCATGAGCATAATGTGTTTGCTTTTCTAATACAGACCATGAACCACAACATAAAAGAGGAATAAAACTTGGCTAATCTTTGCTTCAGTATTAAATTTGTTTTATGTAACCTCAATTTAAAACCCATCTCCACAGTCAGGCATGTAAGAAAAGATTCTTTTAACAATAGAATAACCCAGAGGAGACTCAAACCTGAGCTCACCAGAGCTGGTGGCAGAACTCCCATCAGCAGGAGCATGGCTGTAATGTGGGAGCTGCTACAAGCTGCACGATGTCTCCCTAAAGCACAGTCTTTGGATGAAGATTCAGTTTGAGGAATGAGAGGTGAGATCAAGCCCCAGACAAATTCTTTGGGAGGTCACTGAACTGAAATTACTGAGGAAATACAGTCCAGCCTTTTTTTACTCTTAGCTGATTGCAAATTGGGTTAAACTCTGTGCAGGCCTCATTAACTTTTATTACATCATGATTTCACAACAGCATATCTTGGCCTCAGCCTGGGGTGGACTAATGCATATTCTAATGCATGAAAAACCATTTATGATCTTTAGTCCAAGGGTGAAAGACAGTAAATCCCTGCTTAAGCTTTGTTTCAGTTCCTAAACTACTGGAAATTCCTAGTGCCATTAGAATCTCTGATGTCTGAGATGGAGTCCAAAGCTGCTCTTTGGCTCAGGAAAAAGGAGTTCAGGGCACTATGGGGAAATCCAGATTTACTACATCCTCTAGGAAGAAACAACACATCCCAACTGGTGCTGGATGTGTTGAGCAGAGTACTGACAAACTGTCCTCAGCCCTGCTGGACTCAGCACCAGGACTGAAACTGGCAAAAAAGAGAAATTGCAAAACTGCGAGACAAATCAGTTAGGATGATACCCTCGCTCTGCAGTCTGTTAAACCTGCCCTCTCTGAAGGTGGCCTGGGAAAGGGTTTATTCCGGTTATAACCTTCAGAGTGTGCTTCTTGCTCTTTTCCTCAAACAGAAGCCTCAAAAACCTCCAGGTGATCTTATTCTGACTATTTCTTTTCCCAGCCAAAATCTTCTGGACAAATCTGATGCTTGAGCTTGATAGCAGAGGAATACAATTCCCAGGTCACAGCCCTGGCAAGGACAGCATGTTCTTTTGCTTGCCCCTTTCCTGGGATTTTTGCACCGTGTGCTGTTTGACTGTAGCGCTGGTCCTCATCCCATTGTATGCATTGGGCATTCCCTACATGGAAGGTGCACCCTGAAATCACTCCCCTACTGCCTGCAAAAGCCAGATCCTGCTCTGTACAACCCCAGTGCTGTGGCCAGCTGGTTTGACATTGGCCAGAACACTGGGGGCACCTCAGCCCATGTCTGGCACAGTGACCTGAGATGTGTCCATCCTGCTCAGCTGAAGCTTCCATGGACAGGACACTGAGCTTCTCTCCAGTCAGGTTATTTTAATTTCTGTGCCCTCTGGATATGGATTTAGGTGGCAAGTATTAGGTCCTGCAGCTCAAAAGCGTGGACCATGTGTGTAGAAGCCTTGCAGCAGGTAGTGTCCTGTTGAAGTTGACAGCACCAATGGGAAGATGCTGCTCAGCCCCCAGGAATGACCAGCTGTGTTTGCTGAGAGGGAGATTGTCCCCAAGGAGGGCCCCAGGTGGGAGCAGCCGTGGTCTCAGGGCAGCTGCCGTCGCCCCATCACTCATAATGTCTGGGAAAGCTGTCTCTGCTCACCATAAAATTACTGCACTGTTCTCTCTCCTTTTCTCCTGTCCCACTGTTCCTGTTACTGCTGTTCTCCTTGAGTGTTTCCACCTTTTTTCCTCCCTTCTATTTTTTTTTCCTTCATTTTGTTCATTGGGTTTGATATGCTGTCCTTTTTTTCTCTCTGTCTCTGTCCCTCTCCTTTTTCCTTCTCTTTTTGGCTTGCTCTTTCTCCCTCTGCATGCTATACACCATCCTTCCTAGGAAAGGCACTTGTTTGATACCATATCACTGCTGATCCAGGAATCTCTGGAAGGAGAGCTGAAGCTGATGGACAACCTGTCAGGCTCTGTGTGCCATCATTATGCCCTCCCAGCTCCCGAATATTACAGCTCTGAAAACCAGGTTAATATTCCTAATTTCCTGCAAAGTCTCCATCCAAACTCAGTTTGATTGAGACCTTTAATAGCAAGTTAAAGTTCCTTATGTAATGCAGTCACAGGGATTTGGAAGCATAAGTCACTGGCTTTTTCTGTGGGAGTAGATGATGTTATATATCAATGCAAGAGGAAGACGACACGCTTGGACTTTCCCTTGTCAAAAGAGCAAGTTTTTCATTGGGATTAACAGTTCATGGTTGTTAGAGGGGAAATCCACAAAATTCCATCTCCACCTTTCAGTGTGTTTCTTACATTTGGCTTCCTGCTCCTAAGCAGAGCTCCACAGCAACGTCAGGGCGTATCTGCAGAGCCTGCAGCACAGCGTGAGGCTTTCCCAGAGCAGAGCATGACCTGCTGAGGGTCATCAAATAATCTCTGTGTTCTCTGCCTACTTGTACTGTGTGAAAATCCAGTTTTGAAGGGTGTTCCCAAAGAGGCTTCTTGCAAATGGGTCACTGTAAACTAGATCCTCAACTCTGATCTAGTGAATTTGAAGGGAGGCAGCCCTTAATGATGCACAGAAGTAACTGCGTGCTCCAGTGCTTTCTCGAGCAGGCAGTGCTTTTTTAAAATTAGTTCATTTACTTCCTAGAATAAAATACCTACTTTCTAAAGTGCATTATTCTTTAGAGCAAATATTTCCCCTAAAACACAGCAGTGACCATAATAATAATTCAAACACACCTATTATTTGCTGCAGTTGGAATTGAGCAGATTCCATATTTCTTCATCTATTTTTCCCACCCTTTCTGGCTAAAAATAACAGTTTTCTTGTTAAATCAGTGTGCTTGTTTATGAGCTCACTGACACTCTAAATTACCCAACTTTTGATGGTTCATTAGAGGAAAGGAACAAGCTTAGGTAAAGGGAAATTCTGCTGCAGGTCTTTATATAGCAGGATAACATGTCTTCCTCTGATTGCTCCGTATTGCATCCCAGAGTGTATTAAGCTATAGGAAGTGGTTGTCTCTAATAATTGCCAGAGGAATAGAGACAGTAGCTTTGGCAGGGAAGGAAGAAGGTCAGTAGGAAACTCAGTGAGAGCTGGTTGCAAATTTTTTTGTCACACCATTTTTCACCAGAAAGTGCTGCTGCAGCAAAAAAAAAAAAAAAGGTTTTGTTTTGACATTTCTGTAATGAAAAAATATAGCATTCCAGTTTGCAATGGCTTTTTCTTTTAAAATTTAAGCTCCCCCCCCCCAATTAAAAGTGGTCTAAATCAGTTGGTTGTTTCCAGCAAAATGTTTTGACGGCTTCAAACTCAATTTTGGGTTTGGGAAGGCTGAAGTGGGGTGATGTTTTGTTTACATTTCAGCTTTTCTGTTCACACAATTTGTCATGTTCTCAGGCAACCCAGGAATTTAGAGCAGTGCTGGGACTTGCTGAAAGCAACGTGATTAATAGCAGCTCCCAGCAGGGCAGCTCCAGAAGGCAGGAGCTGCTGGTGTCCACCGTGCTCCTGCACAGCTTTTTCCTGGCTCTGGTTGCTGGATCCTTCTTAGGAATTCCTGTCCTCAGGCCGGCATTTTTGATGTAATGCCTTTTTGGGGAGCCTCATATGAAACCAGGGGCTCCAAATCATCTCTCTCATCCATTGCCAGCAGATGAGTGTGCTAGAGCAGATATCAAAGCTGAGGTTAGATGAGAGGAGCCCGACCCTCTTACTTATCTCAGCTGAATTTTGAGCCTCTCCAGACTCACTCATCACTGGATTTGCTCCATCCCATGGCTGCCATTTCTAAGAGTGAGAAAACCCAGACCTTTGACAACTTCAGTGCAAGAGATCTGGGCCCCTGTTTTCTCTTGGAAGATTTATTGCTGCTGAGAGACTTTTCAAGCACAGAGGATGGCAAAAAAAAAAAAACAAACACGCACAATGAGAAATGAAAAGGAAGCACCTGGGACTTGCCCAGAGCAGGTGTGAAGTGTTTGCTAACCAAAATCAAGTTTTAAGTTTCTCCCTGCACCCTTTTAACTGTGAGGAAGTGAATTATGGTCCCATCTACCTCTGGGGGTGGAGGGGGAGCATGGGCATGGTCCCTGCACCTTTCCTGGAGCACAGGGAAAGGCACACTCCATACCCCTCCTGAAAATATGGTTTTGTTGTTGGGGAATCTTTGCAGACTCGACAAGTTTAGCTTAGAAACCAGCATGGTTATTGGGGGTGAAAAACTTCAGAGAAACCAGATCTTGAAACCTCTTGTATTTGATCACAGCCAAGAGTATGAATCTCTATTAGGAAAGCAATGTTACTTTTGCTTCTTCATGTAGACAGGAGAACAGCAGAATACAATGCTAACATTAGTGTATGGTTTTAAACCCCCTCCCAGATCCTTGATAAGCACTAAGGTATGAACTTCCCTGCTCCTTTTTTAATTTCTTTGTTATATTTCATTTTTTTTAACGTTCTGTCCCAGGTAACAATGTGTATGATGTAGCTTCTCCCACTGCAGGGGTATTGCTTTACTGTCTAGAAGTATTTAGATTATGATACTTTTTTTTTCCCCTTTTTTTTAAATTTTCTTTTCTTTCAAAAGATTTGTGTCCTGGTTTCTTATGTTTAATCATCTCTCCCTTTAGATCCCTCTAGCTGAGATGGAGGCTCTGTCTCTGACGTCAGATATTCTCTCTGAAAAGTCCTGGTCCTTAGCTCTGACGGATGACTCTTTTCCTGATGACATTAAAACACACTTACTTAATGCTCTGGAAAGCAATGTACATACACTGGTTGCTGTGTAGTCTGATGTTTACAGGGTTCGAAATACTGCTCCCATCTCTCTGCGCCTGCCTAATGGCATTTCCAGTTCCAGCCCCTCCCAAATAGCACCAACCTCTTCCCTGAACAGGATGCTGTCTTTAATGCCATTAGGTCCTGGATTTTGTCACTCTTGTCTAGAATCTTGGCTCCTTGCAAGGAATGAGTGGTTATTTCAATTTTTCTTTTGGTGTTTTATGTATAAACTATGTGTTTTCTACAAGTAAAATAAGTAGTTAAAAAAAAAAAGAAAAAAAAAAGCTTTGGAAAGGTTGAAATGGTTGAAATTTCCTCCCCATCTGAAATAAATCAGTGATGCCACGTGAACACACACCCATGAGCTAATGACCCATGTCCTCTGCTGGAGGGTCAGCCCCAACACTTTGGTTTGGAGTGGATTTTTGTCATTATGAACACAAGCACCACAAGGTTTTTTTGCATGATTGGTGCCGGACTGTTTCTGTTACAAATATCAAATGGGGATCTCTCCAAGATCTTGTTTTGCAAATTCTTTCTAGCAGTCACCATGCTGGGGAAAAAGAAATGACTATTCAATGTCTTTTTGACTGACATAACCAGTATTTTGAACCCTGCCTTAACCATCTCCTCTCTGAAACATTAGACATTTTTATCTGTGTAGCGGTCAAGTGCTTTTTTTCTGCTGTACAACAGACATAATTCCTTTCCCAACATTTTTAGATCATTCTTGTTTTCCTTGTTGTTGTTGTTCATGTACCTGCCTTTGGATGTTTGTGTTGTTCATAAATTTTCTGCCATGTTAGTTGACTGTCATCCTAATTAGCACTTATTTGAGAAACGTCTCTTAAACCGTGACAATATTTCCCATCATGCTTCATGGCATTCTGTGCAAAAGATTTTGTAAACTCCGTTTAACTTCTTGTACAAGGCTTTTTGTTTCAAAATTATTGTGGAGAGTTGGACAGAGGAGAAACCCTCCTAGTTTTGAATCAGATTAGACAGCCTTGTTCGACAGCATTGCTAAGTCTCAAGGGTACAGCCAGGAAAAGATGTTTATCTCCCCTCTCCAAAAAAAAAGGCAAAACCGTGTTGAGCAAAGGATTTTGTGAATTTTTATCAATTCCAAAACAGTGTTTGGTCACAACAGTTGCCCAAACTCCTGAAAAACTGCAAGCTTTCATAGCAATCTCTTCTACATGGAATATTTTTGCACTTCATTTAGATGTGGCTTTAGTTGAAAAAATATTTGGATTGGGATTTTTTTTTAATTTTTTTTTTTTTTTTTTTGGTTCAAGGAAAACTTGGATTTGATTTTCAATCAAGCCAAAACAACATGTTTTTCAAAAGTACCACTGAATCAAAAAGTCATGTGTTCCCCCTGCTCCGTAGGCTGGCCTGGGAAGATCATTTTGCAGCCATTTTGAATGGTTCTCATGAGTTTGACTCGTGAGATTTCCCCCGAGATGATCCAAAAGCAGAAATGACCCATATTGGATCCTGTCAGTGAACCTAAAGGTCCACTGAAGGTTGGATTTGGATGAGGTGTTGAATCCAAGTTCTCATGTTTGGATTCAAATAGGTCTGAGTTTGAGATCTCATGTTTCAGGCCACCTTTTCTGCTTTAAGCTCAGTAGTATGACTGTGAAACAGCATGAACTGGGTAGAAGGGGAAGGCAGGGAGATTCCCAAATCCAAACTCTCAGCTTTACAAGCACAAGTTTTGCTCTTCTTCCCCAGGCTGTATCAAGAGATTGCAGTCTCCCTTATCTAGTCTGTATCCAAACTATTCAAATCAGCAGTTTCCCAAGGACTGAAGCAAATGCTGCGTGGCAGTGAAGACCTGTTTTGTTCATTAAATTTGAATGATCTTATTTTTTTTTTCTCTTCCCTGTCTTTTCTTTTTTTTCCTCATTTTTTTTTCCTTTTTGAAAAATTCCTTTTAATCTCATCATGTTTCTTGTGCAAATAAATGCCATAGTGAAATTTTGTTTTTATGACTGAAGGATAAAATTGGGATCAAAAATATCTGTGTGGATTCCACAAAACCCATGATTCACTGAGTGAAGGGAAAACTTTTTAGAAAATAAGATCTAAAGCTTTCCAAAAATGATCAGCCAAATAAGACTACAGTGGCATAAACCTATTCCTGTGTTTTTCACTTGAGACATGTTAACAATTAAATAATTATTTCATTAGAAATACACTGGAAACATGACTTTGCTTCCATTTTTGCTAATACTCTCCAAGACAATAACACCCAAGAACATTTCTGGGATGGAGATATTTTCTTATGAAATCAGACCTGAATCCACTCAATATTGCCTCTGGGGCTGCCCATTCCAACAGTCTCTTTGGCTGTAAAAACTCCATTGTCAACATATATACAATAACCTTCGCTTGCATTAGATCCCTTCTAATTAGAGAATGGCTTTTACCCTGAAGCAGTAGGTTTAGATATCCTTTTCAATAAAATAGGTTTAGTTATTCATTATGTGAGAGGAAAATCCAATAAAATTGTGCTGTGAGCCGGAACAGAAAATATTTTTGATAGACTAGTTTTTGCATTTGGGTCGGGTTTCTTTTGTTTGTTTTTTCTTTCTTTTATTGCCAGAAGAGGAAACTACTCACCTTTGCAAAAGCCTGCCTTGCTGTTGAGGGCACCTAGGGAGTAGGGGGTCAAAGTTCTGCTGAGCATGTGACCTTTGCTGGCCTTGAGGCATGATGCCTTCTTTGCATATCCCTGAAATAGTCATGGTTTATTCCTACGGTGTGGCTTCCTCTGTTTCTGTGGTCCATCGTGTGAGAGTTTATTGACAACCCTGATGGAGGGGGATGGCTCCCTGGTAGATCCATTCGTGCACCCTGTGCATGCCCATCGTGCCATCCTGGTTGCAATGGCTGTCGCTCGCGTTTCTGGGCACTTCTCCTCTTTCCCACCTTTCCACGCCTGCCTCCCTCACGTTTCTCTTCCCCTCAGGCTGATCTCCGCTCCAAGGATGACACGCTGACCCTGTCCCCTGGCAAGGACCTGCTGAGCGTGAGGAAGCCCTCGGTGGGACGCACCCACTCCTTGCCAAATGACAGCTACATGTTCCAGCCGCCCTACTCCAGCCCCTGCCCTGCTTCCCTGGGCGACAGGAAGCCGGCACATCACAAGTCCCAATCAGGTACACATCTCTCAGCTGGGACAAGAGCAGGGTTTTCCAATAGAGGAGGAGTTGTGGTTTTCCAAGGTCTTCAGTAGGAGGGAGAAAATTGCCATTGGTTTCCAGTGGTGTGTCTAGACCTGTGTGACGGCTGTGAAAAGACCCTCCACAACTTGCAAAGACCCTCCACGATTGACAAAGCCCTGTTTAAGATAATTCCTTTCCTCAGAATTTTTTAGCAATGTGACAGTGGTCTGGCTCATCACTCACTGGCTCATAGGGGTAGATTGTCCCCCTACCTGGTTCCAAAGCTTACAGTCCCTACAGCCTGTGCTCCATCTGCCCCACCAGGCCCCAGAGGAGAAATCCCAGTACAGAAATATTTCCTCCTGTCTGTTTTTTGCAGCAGTACCTGCTCAGAAGCTCGGATGCCTATAAAATGAACATAAATGTGCTGAATTGAGAGACATGTCGGTGTGAGATGAATGGGAAAAGGAGAGTGTGGAATTGTTCTTCCCAGTGTGCATGGTTGGGATATACATCTTGGAGCTAAATTCAGAGATATTCTTAGGAACAGGGAGGGCTCTCCCTGCCTGCACCTCTGTTCCTGTCCCTGTCCTTGCAGCTGCCTCCCTTGTCCCTGTGCCCCCAGTTCCTCTGCCTGCCTGGGGTTACCTGGGGCTGGGAAGTGAATGGAGCCACCTTTAATTCGTCAGTACATGCCATCATTTTAGACATTTGTCACCGATAAGACGGGGAAGCTTTTACAAGCATTGCCATTTGAAAGCCTCTAAGTAGAACATAATTTCAGCAATGTTCAGAATGGTAGGAGATTTGAACAGATTAGGAATAAGATGTTGAAATTTGCATAGTAATAAGAATTTGGATGAATAGCGACTGTTGAACAGAAGCAAAAAAAAAAATAAATGTGGGCACAAGGGAGGAAGATGAATCTGGTGTTGTGAGAAATCTCTGCCACAATACACAATTTTCAAGGTCAAGAGTGATGTTTTGAAGAACCCGTTTGCACATAATGCTAATGGTGCAGCTAAAATCCCATTGAAAGCAATAGCAAATCTCCCATTACCTTCAGTTGAGCCAGAATTTATGGGTCTCTGTAACACTAAAGAAATTCCTGACCACACAAAAGAATCACGTCTGCTGCAGAGGGAATTTCCCGTGCTTCATTGTTAACCCTTAATTGGGATGTATTTGCACTGTCTTGAACACAAACTATGTCAGCAAGGGACTGGGTAATTTCTGAGTCCCTTCTTTTTCAAGATTTCATTTCCCGGTTTCAGTTTGGAGAACCTGGATAGCCCTATCTGACAGCTCTGGCTTTCTGGGGACAGGCATTGCACCTTGTAAATCCACAACAGGAACAACTGTTCCACTGTGGTGTAGCAAAAATACTTTGGAGAGGTAAAGCTGATGTCTTATAACCACACTAAGCAACTAAACCTTTTGTGTTTGTCTCCTGCTGGTGAAATTCCAATCGTCTTAAGCAGGCCAGAGTGCTGGGAGGTGGGTAAGGTCCCCAAATTCTGATGTATCACTGTCCCCTTCTACCTACAATGTCAGTGCTTTTCAGGGTGGGGGAAGTCACCCCCACCTGTTTACAGTTTGTAATATTATAGAGTGCAGTGAAGGCAGCAAGAGGTGCCAGGCGCCTCTAATAAATCACCACAACCAAGCCATAATATTTCAAGCTGAGAAGGTTTTGTTGTCAGAAACACTGGCACTTGCAGGAGGCATTTGTTTGAATACTCCTTCATAATGGGGCTGTTGCTCTGGGAAGGATTCCAGGACAAATGAGATTCTCTGGGATGCGGTCCAGGTTAAATGAATTGTTTTGAAAAACGTTGAGCCTGTGTGTGAGGGGAGCACACAGAGTTTCAAACCTTTTAGAAGAAGTAGCCAGCAACCACGAAGGGTCAGGAAGAGGCTGGAGAGTATGTATTTCCTTCTTCTGGGAAGTTTTGGAAAACCGGCCTTGAGAGCTGCCAGGTGCTGTTCCCTTTCACTTCATTTCCAGTGCGTGCATGCTGGTTTGGAGATCCCAGCAGTTGGTCTCATGCAGGCTCAGGCACGGAGACACCTTCTAGAGCCTTTCAAAGTCAGATGTTAGTGGTGCTCAGAAGTGAGGCTGCCTGCAAAGTTGTTGGCCCAGAAGCAGGGATGCAGGAATTTCCAGTTCAGATGAACTTGTAGTTCCTTGTCTTCTGTTCTCAACAGGAGCTAGTCCCAGTTGCATCAGGGGAAAATGCCAAGAAAAATGAAATAATAGACAATGCTGGAGTAATTTATTAGTAGATGGGAGTCTTTTTCCCAGTTCTGCAGAGCCAGTTGCTGAATTCAGTGGTTTTGCTGTGCCTGTGTGATCCAAGGTGCAGCCGAGCAGTTTTCCCTGGGAGGTCACTGAAGTTGGGACACAACCCTTGGATGAACATGTCCCATTTCTCCCTCTTCTCCCCCTCACAAGGTTCAAAGGCATCAGTGCAGTCACAGCCGGCAGACACCAGCTCCCTCCTGCAAATCCCAAAGGACCATTTCCACCATGTGAGAGCTCACGACCATATGGTGGGAGAGAGCAAGCCCCGGGTCTCCCAGCAGGCTCACTCCCCTTCTGCTGAAAGGCTGCTCCGCAGACAGGTAAGCAGAGTTATGATCATAAACCTGCTGAGCTTTTATATTGATGCATTTCCTGGTTAACCATGCTTTAAATTCAAGGAGGGATTCACAGAGAAACCTCCAGAGAACTGTAATTCTCCTACAGAAATAACAAAAAGGTTGGTGGTTTTTGATCTGAAAGCCATCCAGGAGTCTCCAAAGAATGTGCGTGATGAGTATCATGTCCTTTGGCAACATGCCTAAATGTTCTCCACATTGTTAGCACTTTATTTTTTTTAATCCTCTTCATAAATGCAGCCAAATGCTCCCCAGAGGCTCGTTGGGGTTGAGGAACTAATTCTTAACTGCTGTGATTTTTTCAGTGCTTGAAAGGACACAAGGATTGCAGGCTCCATCCCAGGCCACCCCTCCTCTGACTCCTCTGGTTTCTCAAAAGAGGAGAAGCGTTTCATGGAAATTGGTTATCTCATATGCAAAACCATCATGGGAAGCATACTGGTTTTACAGTGAGAATTGAAAATTAAAATAGTTTTCCATCAGCTGTGAGCTTTTAAAAAGTTTGAGTATATGCAAAGCAGAACGTGTTTTATTTTGCAACCAGTTTTATCTCTGGTTTTTGTCTGGCATTGATTTAAATCCTGATTCAATCAAAGATCTCAGGGATCTAATCAAAGATTCCAGTCTGGCTGATTGGAAGCATAAGTTTAGACTCATCTTTTTTTAGTAAAATACTTAAACTTGTGCCTCACTCTCACATTTTTAAGCATATTTCAATGATTGTGCAGCTGGACCAGGACCAGAAGCACATCTGATTCTGCTTTATTCAGTATTTCCATGCCTGATTTTACATACACAAAGGGGATCAGTTCTATTTTTTCAAAAGCAATTTCTTTCCCGTATGAAAATATTCCCATTTCTTTCATCTTTTAATCAACATTGACAAATTAGACAGTTGATTCATTAAGCTCTAAAAATGGATGTGAAGTACCAAGGTTAACAATTACATTAGTCTGTAATACTAAATTGACATAAGAAATTCCTTGCATGTATTTATTTGCATGGGGTTTAGCCAGCTATCCCAATCACCACTAATGGGGAAACTAATTGATGTCATGATTCCAGTTCATAACCACTCTCTCTTCCTTTCTAATGAATAACAGACCCATCCTTTTGAAGTGATCTAGCTGGAATAAATTAGCATGTTAGCCATCTTCTCCAGTCTAATTTCGTTCACATCTTTGACGGCTTCTTTTTCTAGACCTTTTCATACATTTAAGTCAATTTATTGCCCTCCCTCCCTCTCCCTGCTCATGCAGTGCAATGAACATGCTTTTGGAGTGACAGTTCAGAGAGCAAAGAGCTTTGTGACAGTGAGCAGTTACAGTCCATGGGCAAACCCATGACAGGTTGCCTTGGGCAGGCTCCTGAGCAGCCAGGAGCTCCCAGTCTGGCTAATGGGAGCAGCGAGGTTGTTCTGGTGATATTGCTGTTACTGTTAATTGCAGTCTAAATGGCCAAACACTAGGAAACTTGGTCCTTTAAGAGGCAAAATTCCCTTTACAGTCCCAGCACTTCTGCTTGCTCAGGTGCTCTCTGCTTGACTCCTTTTTATTGCTACCACTAATTTCTCAGTAGCACGTCAAGTAGCCCAAACTGGCAAAGCAGTTTGGTTTTCAGTGCCCATTTCTCCTTATCATTACACATAGTGCATGCAATTCTGATTTGGTTCTTTTTCTTCTTTTTTCTTTTTCCTTTTCTTTTTCTTTTTTTTTTTTTCTTTTCTTTGTTTCTTTCCCTTCCTGCTCATGCCCTCTCCTCTCCTGAATCCACAATAGATAAACCTTGTCCATCACATACCTGGTCCTTGCACTTTCCCTGAGCATTAAAACCTGTGTGTTTAACCTCCCTTTCCCTCCAGAGTGCTGGAGAGCGAGCACAGCCCCCACAGTAACGTCCAGTTTAGACTCCGGAATGTTTGACAATTAGCGATGCACTTGCAGAGGAAGATGAGTGGATCGGATGCTTTGGGAGAACATTCCTGCTGAGGATTGCGCTCCTCGGCAGTGCATGGCACAAAGGCTTTTCTCCAGAGGAATTCTACCTGAAATTAAACCTATATTGATTTTGTAGTTCCAGGACTGTGTATCCAAGGTGTAGCCCACACCAGGCAGTGGCTGCTGCAGGTGTACACACCTCTGGGATGGCAGAGGGTCCTTTTATTTTCAAACAAACCAGTAAAACATTTGTACTGTTACTACTAACAACAACCACAGATGCCTGTATCATAGGCAAAGAAAGAGCTGGTGGGGACTAATACTGTCGTGGTGTGCAACACAGGTTGGTGTGCAAGCAAAAGTAATGACAACAATTACTTTTTGCTTCTGTTTTCGACTTCTGTGTGGTCTGTGTCTCCTTTCAGGATATGAACATGATTTCTTCTCCCAAATACTCATTAAAACTACTGGTGCTGAGGAGACAGAATAACTTCACTCCTGACTGATTAGTTGCCAGTGTTATGCTGTGAAATTTTAGCTAGAAAGGATTCACTAGCACTGGATGAAATTGTTTGCCATATTAAATATTCTCTGAGCTGTCCCCATTGACAAAGGGAGCGCAATGTGCAGCTGCTGCAATAGACTCTGGTGTTTCTGTGCATACATGGACACATTGCAGCGGATGAGAGCTTTGCTGAATAGAGATCATTTGACTCAAATGATCCTTGTGGGACAATATTTATATAAAGTGTATGATCATTGTGGGGTGATTTGTCACAAAATTATTCCTTAGCATGAGGAATTTCATCATTTCATCTCCTTACACTTTTCTAAAGGACTGGCACCAGCTGTATGCATTTCCTCCAAATTTCCCGGTGAAGATTTTTGTCTTTAAGATCATTTAAAAGTCTTCTCAAACGGATATTCTGCCTTAAAGGGCCAGTTAACGTGGCTGATTTATAAAGCCTTTTGACAAGGAATGCAGTGCAGTGAAAAGGCAGAGCCTTCAAAACATGCCCAAGGTTCCCTCTGCCAGTGGACATTGATGCTGCGTAAGGCTCCAGACAGCCAAGGCAAAATGTGCCTTAGGAAGCCTGAACTTAAACATCGGAATGAATTGAAATAATTACAGACTATTATTAGTCCAGCTTTGCACTTCACTGTTTCCAGCTCCTGCCACAAGATGGTGTAGAGTCGTGGCTCCAGCCCGGGGACCAAAGCCAGGGACAGGCTGTTGCCTTGGTGCTGGCACACAGCGGGGTTGCTCTGGTGCTGCTGGCTCTGGAGATCCTGTTCCAGGCCCTCAGCATCACCTGAGTTAGAGAAGGGAATACACGGGCTCACTTGCACATCTTTCTCTCCTGCTCACACCTGGGCTGCTGAAATTATTGAGGGTTTTGCTGTAGAGCTTCATCCTTTGCATAACAGGAACATGAGTAAGTTTGGGTGGGGGCATTCTGGTTTTGCAGCCCTCCATCCTTACAGGAGAAAGCTAAAGGTCAACCATTTAGGAATAGTGAAGGGCTGTCACATGGGGACAAACCCACAGATTCCTGACAATGGGAATTGGTAGAACCTGCAACACAGGTTGTTATAGAAGTCAGCGGGTCTGTGCTGAGGGATCTCAGCAGAGCTGAGTGCCCTGTAAATGCTGAACCTTGCCTGTACTAATCTTTGTTTGGTCTATCTCTCTTACCTGGCAACTCCTTTCCTCCCCAACCCCTCTGCACTCTGCTACAGATGGCTATAAGGAACGACTCTCTGGATAGCAAGGAGAATCTCCACACTGAGGTGAGTGAACTCTCTGACCCAAATGTTCCCACTGTGCCCAAGGAGGAGTCACCAGTGGCTCTGACGCCCTCAGAAGCAAATGAGTTGGCTGCCTGGAGTCGGGCGAGCGTCCATACGCAGCAGCATTCCCACAATCAGTATAATATTTCAAAGCAGGCACCAGCATCCTGTGCTTGTGCAGACTCGTATCAGGAGACCCCTGAAGATTCAATGGACCAAGAAGTATCTGAAATAAACAGCTCCACAGAGCCTTTCACTTCAGAAACTTGCACAGCCTCGAGTGCCTGTTCAGAGGGTCAGCCTCTCACACCTAAGAGGAACGTGGGCAATACCGGCAACGTGATACTCAAGGACCTGAAGAAATACCACAGTGTAGACACCCAGGGTCTGCTAAAAAAGCCACCCTCTTGGTTAGATGATCAAAGGAGACATTCAATAGAGATTTGTTCCATAGAAAACAGCCCTCAGCACCATTCCACGTCCAGCTCCTCTGGCTTTATAAGTCAGGTGGTCAGCGAAATGGAATGCTTGCAAGGTACGCGGCAGAAGAAGAAACTGAGCCCTCCCTGTATATCTATAGATCCACCTGACGGGCAGAGTTTGGTACCTAGGGGACCCCACAGCATCTCACCTGCCAGTGGAGACGTTTGCTTGAGGAGGCGTGCTCCATCCTGTGAGTCCAAGGATTCGATGGATATAGGGGATTCACTGCTTCCAGACAGTATGTCAACATCTCCTACTCCAAAGAAAGACTTGTTGACACTTCCTAGCTTTTCCTTTGATCAAACGGAAATGGACTCCTGAGCTAATCTTCTGTTGGTGCCAAATGTCTTCTTCCTTTCATGTAATAGAAAAAAAAATTTTTAAAAAACTCTGTACTCCAAAATGGCACTGGGTAAAAAATTTCCAAAGAAAGATTAAAGAACCAGCTGGTTAAAAAAGTGGTTAAGCTATATCACGCTTACTTAAGCATATGTGCTGCTTAGGTAAAAGCAATATAATGTGCAGAATCTATATGTATATTATATTTTATTAAATTAATTGAATCTAGTATTGCGGGATGTAGTACATTTTGTGATTAAAGACTCATTTAATTTTCTTCTGTTTTATGTATCTCGGAATATTTCTGAGATAAAGTTGGTTTTTACAAATATTTTAACCTAAAAAAATATATATTTAATCCCTTCTTTTTTTTTTTTTGTTTTGTTTTATTTTGTTTTGTTTGGGTTTCATTTTGTTTTGCAAAGCACAAAATGTAGCCAATTAGTGCATTACAGAGGAAATGTATCCCACAGTCAGCAGTAAATAAGGATTATTTAATGTAATTTATTTTCCCCCTTGGACTTCAGTGATATTCTGGGAAAACGATTGTTTGCATAGTACAGAAATTGCAGTGGCAATTTATAAACAAAATATTCCAATCTTGCGTAAAATTGATATTCAGAGTGTGAAAGCAAGTGCTCAGACCCAGGAAGGTCCAACATGCTGATGTCTGAGGATGGTGAAGGCAGAGCCATTTAACAGTACAAGATACTGAATTATGTAAGGGTGTTATAGATCATTCACTGGCAACTCACAAAGTCACGTCAATGGTTGATTTTCATATGTTCCTAGGAAACAGGCAACAAAGGCCTGTGGTCACTTCCAAGATGTTTTTGCAGTGTCTCCAGGATGAAGTTTTTATTTTGCTGAGTTTTACACCTCCCTCATCCCTCTGTTTTCAGTGGAGCTCCTCCTCTCTGCATGCTGCGGAAAGGAGAGTGAGGTCAAGTTTAGGACTTGCAGTGGGTGAAATCAGGGCAGACATGTCACAGCAATGGGCTTAAGCACATGCCTAAAGTTAAGCTCTCGCCTAGAATTCCTGGAGGTTGATCATATTACAGTAATTCTAGAAAATTAAAATCATATGCCCATGTTCTACTGAATCAAGGCACTTCTGCAAGTTGTTTTACAGATTACATAGAAGAAAGTCTGCAGGTACTGAAATGACTGCTGATTTTCAATAAAATAGCCAGGTATTTTGCTATCGCTGCTAGAGTTAATTTACATGACCCTGACTGCAATTTTATTTCCAGTCTATCAATAGCCTTAAGCAGCAACATGATGATACAAAGTGGATAAACCCAGAATTCATGTTCTTACTTTATAACATCACTCATCTCAAAATTTACGTGTTTACTCCTGTGCTAACGCCCTCTGCCAAAAGCAATTTGTAAAACTGGACAGCACAGCCTGAAAACCACTCAAGGTTGGCCCCATTCGACACCTCCTTCTCCTCACATGACTGATGGAAGCCAGACATTAACTCCACTCCACTTCCATGAAATCACATTAAGATGTAGGCTAAATTAGACTGCAGACATGCTTTGAAGTGTGCCAATAGTCACAGGTTTGAAACCAAGTCCATGGATCGTGCCTCTGAACCAGCACAGGCAGGAAGATTTGCGCTAAATCTGTCACCCAGGAGTTTGTAACTTTTTAAGAATCACCAGTCTTTTCAAATCACTACAACATGCTGATGTACAGCCTTTTACCCATTCAGAGATTAGGTTGTTTCCACCATGTGGATCTGCATTAGCTTGGAGTGTACACAGAAGGAGAAGATGCTGTAACCTTACAGCCTGTGTGACATCCTAAGGTCCTTCATTTTCACTTGAGGATGTTTACTCCGTAAACAATCCCTACATATCCAGGAGAAATGTAAAGGCTTTCAGCAGGAAGTCAGGCAATCAGTGTATTTGAAGTAGGATGATTAACATTCTGTACTATTTACTGCAGTTAGATTAATTCTTGGCTGGGACATTTTTCCCCTCTTCATCACAGGCCCATAAGGAGCCTGCTCTCTTTGATATGCCAGCCCAAATCCAGAGTTAAGCCTATCTAAAGCAATGATTTCAAACAAACCTTTCATCAGTTGTTCCCCCAGATCATATTTAAGGAAATAATAAAATTACAGTGCATTAAGCCTGAGAAATATTCTTAATCCCTTTTTGGTTTTACACCCATAATGAGCCCTAGCTTTTCCTTTTACATGTGCTAAATAGTTCGGGAAAATAGCTAGGCCACTAAAATTGCCATCCCTGGTTCCTTAATGATTAGGATTGTGTTCACATAGCTGGAATGATCCTACACTTCAGATCCTTCCTTACAAAAAACCCACTGAACATCTTAGCTTGAAATCATGGCACAAAATAGAGATGTGATGTTGATCCAAATGCTCGACTCCAAATGTAACAGAAAGTCTAAAGGCTCTTCTATTTTAATACTTGGGGTTTTGCCTACTGACAAGGTTTGTGGAAGTAACAAAAAGTTTACATCATAAATGAATATTCAGTAAAGAGTAGCCACTAAAATATACTTTATGATGATGCTTTCAGGAAAAGAAATCCATGTAAAATAGATTGTTTTCTAAACCAGATGAGTTTTTTCTA
Organism: Chamaea fasciata; assembly: GCF_029207755.1. Taxonomy (NCBI): domain Eukaryota; kingdom Metazoa; phylum Chordata; class Aves; order Passeriformes; family Sylviidae; genus Chamaea; species Chamaea fasciata. The sequence goes on along the minus strand of NW_027094104.1, from coordinate 6,411,301 downwards.
GGTGCCCTTTTGAAAGACAAATACAAATGTACTGCAGCACGTGCAATAATACTCAAATCATTTTAAATACCTTTGGGGGGGTTTTATAGAATTTGACTTTTTTAAACAAAGTGTACAAAATCCACAGGAATTCTGTAGAATGGTTATGTTGATAGAATTTTTTATATTTTTGTAGAAATCTGTAGAGAAACTGTTAAAAGTCTGCGTAGCATCTTGGCAACAGAAGTACTCCTATCTACAAGTTTCTTTTCATAAACCAGGAGCCAGGCCTGCTCCATTACAACAGATAGAGGGTAGTTTCATAGCCTGCATCCAGGTCGTGTTCAGGAGTCAGCAGCTAAGCTCAAGTTCCACAATATTGCAGTGCTATTACTGTCCAAGAACTGTCCCCACGTAAAACACCTCCCCCAAAGCTCAGCCCCTGTCCATGGTGAAGTAGTTGCATGGCTCTCCAGCTCATTCAAGCACACCAGCACTTTACTACTGTGGATTTACTGTATGCAGGTGGGAGGAGAATATTTTGTTATTGCCAGTCTGACACAATGGGGGAAAAGAGATTGCAGACATGTCTGGAAAAACGTAAATTCCATTCTTGCAGCCCCTCGCACATAGAAATGATATTTCATAACTTGGTTAGAGGATTGTACTGTAGATATTTTGGAGGAGGGCAAAGAAAACACTGTTTTTGACTTCTATGGATTGCACTCAGCACCAGGTGTGTTCAAGGAGAAAATAAAAAAACAAGAAAAAAAAAGAAAACAAAAGCATTACCACTGTAAATTAGGCTATGCCCCAGTCTCCCCTTTTCTGCCCCTTTGGCTATAATAACCCATGTACACTATTACACGAGGTGACTAGAGTAGGCACAGTACCATTGCAATGTCCGTAACAACCTAGTATATATGATAGAACTTTGTATTTAATAGTTAATATATTGTTATACTGTATCAGGTATATAAGCCAAAACGAGGTCTTTTGGTCGGGGCAACAAAAGGTGGTACTCACGGGGAAAATTGGATTTAAATGTTCCTTTTTTTCTAAAAAAAAAAAAAAAGAAAAAAAAAAAGAAGAGTAGAAGACAAAAATCAAGTGTAAATCTTTACAACTGACAAAAACAAATGTGTCCTATTAAAAGCTTTTGAAAAGAAAAACAACGGTGCATTTCCCTTTTTTTTTGTTGTTGTTGCTGATGATAATCTGTATCACTCCAGGCAGTCAAGCCTTTGGTCATGTTTTAATTGTCAGCAGTTGGAGAAGGTCGCAGCAGCAGCAGCAGCCAGGGGGCTGGAAGGAAGACTGGCAAATGACGGCCCTTTGTGGAGCAATTTGATGTGGCCACAAGCAAATCTGACCCTGGACACTGCCCAGGGTGTGCAGAGTGACCAGCAAGATCATTGGCTGTGCCCTTTTGGATCCCTCTGACTTGGCAGGAACAGCTCTTGGTGATGCTTGAGGATGTCAGGACTGCAGTGGAGAGAGCTGCAGCCAACAGGGATAAAGGACTGAGGAGAAGGGGCAGATCTGATCTGTCTCTGAAGAGGAAGATGCTGGACTTTTCCACTCTTTCACATCTTTGGGATTTCCAGCCTGAAATCCACTGCCTGGGGGCTGAAGGGCAGCAGGGGCTCAGAGCTCAGGTACTGCTTAGGTACCACCAGAAACATTTCATAGAAGAGTTTGAGGTGGGAGGGACCTTAAAGCTCATCCAGTCCCACCCCCTGCCATGGGCAGGGACACCTTCCACTATCCTCGGCCACTCCAAGCCCTGTCCAACCTGGCCTTGGACACTTCCAGGCATGGGGCAGCCGCAGCTTCCCTGGGCAACCTGTGCCAGGGCCTGCCCACCCTCCCAGGGAAGAATTTCTCCCTACAGTCTAACCTAAACCTGCCCTCCTTCTGTTTGAAGCCATTCCCCCTTTTGTGCTGTCCTACAGGACCTTGTTAAAAGGCTCTTCAGGGGTTTTTAGTGAATGACCTGTGGAGCTCCCAGCACAAAATCTCCTCTCCCCTGGGGAGCAGCCACTGGAGGGAGGAACCAGACACCGGGCTCTCCGCAGCCCTGCTCCTCACTACCTGGAATGATCTGATTGCTCCTGCAGCAGGAGGGACCCTGAATTGACACCCAGAGCAGTTTTCTTGTCTAGAGGATGTTTTGATAAAGTAATCCCTCAGTAGAAAACAGCAGGAAGGATATTAGTCCTTAAACAGAGGGAAAATGTGGATCTGTTCAAAATCCCATGCAAATCCACTCCAGGTGAGCTCTGTGATGTGTCTGTGTTGTCCAGGCAGCGGGGCCAACCACAGCAGGCTGAAACCACTGAAATGCCTTCCCAGCCCTCCAAGCCTGGAGGATCCACAGGGCATTAGGGTAAGCTGGGCTGAGCCAAGGAAGCAGAGCTTCTCACAGGCTCAAGCACTTCACACCTCTCTGCTCTCAGGTGAGTTCAGTCCTTACGGGCAACAACAAATCACTTCCTTTCCAAAACTGGTATGCAGAGGAGCTTGTGAGAGGGTTTGTTTCTCTTCTCTGTTTTGTGAGTGTTCCTGTATGAAGCTCTCCTGCTGAGTTTTGCTGTGGTTTTTCAAAGGCTTCAACCCAGGCTGGCTGCTTATGGGTGTGCTCTCAATTTCCTGAGCTTGGGCATGGCACTTTGTTATTCCATTCCTTGAGTAATTGGGATACCACATGCAACCATGCTTTCTGTGTAATGGTAACCATGCCTAGGGAAGCAGCACTTTGGACTTAATTTATTTCTTGGTTCAGACAGGTGTGACCACGTCCTGCTTCAGCAGAGCAGTGTCCCACCATGGGCACACCACATCCCTCAGCTGGAGCTCTGCTCAGCTCTTCGAGATGAGAAATAGGAAAGGCTTTTGTATTTCAGGTGTTCCAGAGACACAAACACAGAAACACGTCAAAAATGCGACCTGCACTAGAATCCCCCCCCCAAAACAGGGTAGGAAAAAAACAGTTTAAAGAGATGGCTCCCTTTATTGCCACCAGCACCGCGCAAGGGGCCCGCTGTGACCGGCTGACAGAAGTGAGGATCCTGCAGGTCAAACGGTTAAGGCCAGGGAAGTTTGGGGGGGCCCAGCCCCACTGCCCGGAGGTGGGCGAGGGTCCGATGCCGGCGGTGTCCCGCAGGCTCGGCGGCAGCGCCGGGCGCGCTCCGAGCGCGGCGTTCTGCTCCCACCTAGTGGGCGTGGGGCGAGGGGTCGGGCGAGCCGCCCCCCTTACCGGGGCTGGGACCCCCTGATGCCGGGGACGAGGCTCAGCAGGACCTTCTGCCGCCCGTGAGGTGCTGTGTTCCCGGCTGGGTGCTGCAGAAACAGCGCAGGATCGATGTGTCTGTGCTGGGCATCACAGAACCGCTCAGGCTGGAAAAGCCCTCAAACATCACTGACTGAACCCGATACTGCCGATGCCACCACTAAACCATGTCCCCAGGTGCCACATATACATGCCTTTCGGATGCCTCCAGGGATGGTGACTCCACCACTTTTCCTGTTCCAGTGCCTTAGCACCCTTTCAGTGACGATGTCTTACCTTAGATCCAATCTAAACTTCCCTGGCACAAGCTGAGGCCATTTTCTCTTGATCTTTTCTTGTTACCAGGAGAAGGGCCTGACCCCCACTTGGCTGCACCCTCCTGTCAGGGAGTTGTAGAGAGTGAAAATGTTCCTCCTGAAGCTCCTTTTCTCCCGGCTGGGCCCCCCCAGCTCTCTCGGCTGCTCATCAGACTTGTGCTCCAGATATTTCCCCAGCTCTGTTCCCTTCTCAGGACACCCTCCAGCCCCACAATCTCTTTTATGTAGTGAGAGGTCCCAAACTGGCCCTAGAATTCGATGTGTGGCCTCACCAGCACTCAGTACTGGGGTATGGTCACTGCTGTGGTCCTGCTGGCCACACTATTGCTCACACAAGCTACATTTGACCTTCTTGGCCAAATGGTTTCTAATTCTGAGGGGATTTTCAATCACTGAATTTATAAAAATCCCAGTTATGGGAGGAGGAGAGGAAGGATTTCTCCCACTGTGGCAGAGCCCTGTGTGCTTGGTGCTGTGCAACCTTGCTCAAAGCCACCAGGCCCCTCAGACCCACTGGCACTGCTGCCCCCCGGCTGCTTGTGCAAAACCCAGGGAGATAACGACCCATCCTGGGGCTCTCCGGCTGTGGCAGCACCCGAGAGGCATTCTTGTCCCTCCACATCCTTATAAACAGCACAGGCTGCCCTGCGGGGCTGCGCACTCACAGCAGCTCCTATCCATCCACAGCCTGTGGGCTCCAGAGGGCTGTTTAACCTCTGCTCGGCCCGGTGTGGTAGGAGGAGGAGGATCACTCCAACAGGGTTTGGGGTTTCGCCGGGTGCAGGCTGAGTGCCTTTCACTAGATGGCAACGACACGAAGTTCCGCCTGCAGATTGGTGAGCACGAGCTCAGGCTGCACCTGAGGTCCACAAAACCTGCTGTTCCTGTTTGCTTTGGTGTGGTCATCAGCGAAAGCCTCGCTGGCACTTTCACAATTGAGGGTGATTAGACCTTAAGTTGGATTTTACATGTTGTATTCAATGCTTTAGTTACATTTAAACCACACTATTATAATCCTGCAGCATCCTCTGGCATTTTCTGTTATTGCTTGAGTCTCTGGATGCCGTAATTGGGAAGTTTTCAGAGGTCCCGAATAGATTAACTTTCCGTATCTATGAAATACTTTAAATAATGTAGCCAAAGACCCCAGCAGCTCCAGCTGGGAACCGGAAAGGATGGTTAAATCACTTTATTGCTTACTGCTAACAGCTATTTTGTGGAATCAGAAAGCAGAATTCAGCTATTTTGGGGGAAACCAGGAAGAAGTGAGCATAGGAGTCATTCTACAAAGAATATATACTGAAGTGGACAGCATGTGCCGTGCTGACATCTGCAAAGGCAGTACAGGCATGCCCTGCCACATGCCACCAGCTCATTGTAGTCAAGGGCTGGTGACGACTCCACGTTTATTCAAACAAAGCAGGACCAGTTGTTTGTATTTATGCAAACATTGTGTGCCCATTTTGTGGGCAAGAAATCCTGAAGAGTTTCAGCCCATTAAAAGTAGGAGGAGTTTGTGAGGTGGCCGAGTTGGCAGGGGAGAGGATAAGCTGTGACAATTGTGTCAGGGGCTGAAGTAGGACAGTCTTGGCCTTAGCTCCGGAAGACCCAAGTGTCATGTGCTGTTTGTCTGTGTCTGTACATCAGTCTGACCTCCATCTGCAGCCAAGCCACCCACCAACCAGGGTGTGTTACACCTGCCATGGCTCCTGCCAGCCTCTATAGGCACCAGAAAGCATGTCTGTGGGATTATCTAACACTTGAGAGAGACACCCAGTGCATTTAGAGTTCAGCTGCCCACAGCTGGAGCAGCTCCAGTATCACCTTGGTGTGATCTTGGCAGTTCTCAGCATGTCTAAATTCTTCTCCTGCTCATTGCTCTCAATATGAAGTGCAGGAGCACTCATGGAATGGGGCACATTGGTATTACACAGAGTGTCCTGGAGGAGTCATACAAACACCATTTTCTCCTTTCACAGAGACTTGATGAATTATGTGGACCTCACCTCAGCCTGCAGCAGGAATGGCCTTACGGTGCAGCTCCAGGCCAAATGGAGTGTGGACCCAAGATCCCTGTGCTGGTTTCCCAGGAAACTGCCACCTCTGTACTTCTGTCAGGGAATCTTGCCTTCCACTCCTCCAAAGCCATGTAGCTGGTATGTGCCCAAAAGCAGCACAGTGAGTAAAAACTGAGGCTAAAATTCCCAGCCCACTCCCTCATCTGTTTTATCATGGGACTTCTAAACCGCTCATTGCACATGCCAGAAATGAGGAAATCAAATCCTTTCTTGCAAGAAGGGAGTTGTTCATATTTGCAAGAGCGTTGAGAAGAAGAAAGCCCAAGTCTGCCGCTACTCTTTCAGTGTTAACTTTAAGCAGAGTTTGTTACAAGTTCCCATCTTACATGTGTTAAAACAAGGTGTCCCCCCCTTTTTTATGAAGTAAATAGGGCCTTGCTGTAAATGCACCCTCTTTGGCAGGCTCTTTTTCTTACCATCTGTAAAATATGACACCTCTGTGGGTCTTGGAAAGGAAGCTGAGCCTCTGCTGTTCCAAGCAGAGAAAGAAGGTGATATTTATAGTCAACTAACCCTAAAACTGCGACTTTCAGAGCTGCACATGCTCAAGATATCCCCAACCCTCAGCTCTGAATGTGCTTCTTTATACAGGTCTCTTCAGGAGTCGGCCACACTTCATCCTGCTGTAAATGCTTTGAGAATTAGCATGAAGTGTGACGCGGAAAGCAGCCTGCCTCATACCTGGCACCGTGCTTACACAAACAGCTTCTCCCTCATTTTACCTCCTGTCCTGCCCCAGTCAATCACTCCAGTTGATATCTAGGCTCTCCTGCATGGCCTGGGTGTGCCTGGAGACACTTCCTGACTGCCCTGGCTTGACCTGCTCAAGGTGTTAGCAGGTCAAAAGCCCCTTACTGTGCAGCTGGCATGAAAAAGAAGATCTGAATGCATTATTGCTGAATGGATCCTGATCAGATCTTGCCACTCCCTGGAATAAAGAATGAATGTCCGGTGAGAGGAGGTGAGTTCATGGCTCCCTGACATTTGCAGCAAAGGTGCCATTTCATTTTCCTGCAGGGCCAGCCTACATTTGAGGGAACATCACAGGAGTAATAACATGTTCTAGGTACCTCCATCTCTGTTCCCATCATTAAATGGAGGCAGGACCAAAGTGAGTTGCCCATGACAGTGCTTCAGGCTCTGCTTTGCACCCGTGTCAGCAGAATCCTTTACCATGGCCCTTCCCAGGAGCTTTTAAGCTTCCCCCTCTATCTTGTCTGTCTGAGAAGTTAATACTTCCTTAATTCCTGCCTTTGATTTTTCCCTCTCTGCTTGTCTGCTTCGCCAGACAGTCCATGGAAGTCAGGGCAAAGCCAGTGCAAGTCACAGTGTCTGTTGTGAGATCCAGGCTGCCCAGTGGCTCCCCTTGAGCTCAGGAGGGATGCAGGGGGAGCTGGCACCCCAGCTGGCACCCACTCATCACTACCATCCTCTTTAATGGCATTAACTGCTACTGACAGCAGAAGCATTAATTTGGAACATGAAACAAGTGGCAGAATTTTTTAGGGCTCCTTATTTAGAGTCTTGTGAGACCAAGGGAAGTACCCTAATTCAGGACCCTCCTCTATGATATGGTAGAAAAAAACATGAGGTTCAACAGAACCACCAAAGTCAATAATTTAGTCAGGAATTAATTCACATGTCAATTGGACTGTGCAGCAAGCACACTGATAGAGTAAACCTCTCCCTTCCTGTACACACAGCCTACAGTAGCTGCTTGTGAGGTGCCTCTGTACCTGTGACATCACACAATGTCAGAGCTGGTCTTAATTTTGAGCACATTCTCAAAGTGCACCCAATCCTGCTCCTTGGTGCAAGAAACACAGTGGAGCATGAAATTCTCAGCACTTCTCTTGGAGCAGTTGCTCTCAGAGGTTGTTGCAGGAGCAGAGATTTAAAAGGCCATAAAGGAGTAACTCCCAGCTATTTCTGAGTTTTCTTAAAACTTTTATTGCAGTGCAATTCCACTGAACAAAAGTTTCGTAGTAAGACTTCCAAGGCCAACCCACTGTGACCTCAGATCTCATTCACCCAGTTGGCTAGGGCTTCCCTAGTGTTTCCTCCAGAGGGCTGCAATGTGATAATGGTGATTAGCCTGGCTCAGTCTGACATTTCAGATCTTGTAGGCAATCACCTGAGAACCTTATCTTGGGAAAGAGCTTATCTTTCCACACTAATGAGAACAGCACACCTTTAGCCAGGTTATAGTAAATGCCTAAAGCAAATTCTTAGCAGTGCTCATGGCTTTCTCTGATAGCACTTTGGGTGGGAAACAGTCCCAGTATCTCCATAAAAGATTAGCAGAATATTTTTTTTTAGGGATGACATAATTTTGGGACACAGCAGCACTGCCCTTCTTTGAGGCACTGGAACGGGTTGCCCAGAGAAGCTGTGGATGCCCCACACCTGGAAGTGTTCAAGACCAGGGCCCTGAGCAGCCTGATCAAGTGGGTCCTCCATGGCAGGGACTTGGAACTAAGATGAGCTTTAGACTCCCTTCCAACTCAAACCATTCTGCGATTCTCTGATTCTCTGACTTATTATTCTATTCTACTCCTTTTTGTTCTGGTGAACATTTTTGACCACATCCTTCTACCTGAGAGTTCCGCATGTTACAGAACGGAAAGGAACTCAGACACTTAAAATACTGAAGTAGATTTGTGGCCACAGGGTTACTTTGTGCGAGATGATGTTAATCGAACCAGATGCTGCAGCAAGTGGGTGAACAAACAGCACGTGTTGGAAGGTCAATAATACTGCAGAAGTCCTAATAAAAAGGAAAGCAAACAGTGCTTCTGCATCACGGGGAGGTGAAATCCAGATTGTGTCCAAGGTGCTACACTACAAAACCTATTAGATACATATAATCACGAAAATATATTGACTGAAGGCTTTTGAAAATGGATCCTTGACACAGGTTTAATCACGTGTTTACAGCAGAAGCAATCAGCATCAAGAAAGAGGATGCGGATGGATGGAGAAGCAATGTGATATTCACTTAAGTCCTGCTGGGGAAATCACACTCCACAGAACTCTGAAGGGGAGACAAGAAGCCTCTCCATGATGTTAACACTAGCCTGAGTGGTCGAGATGGATGGACACAGTCAGCCCAAAGCCAGCAAGTGACCCAGCTTTGCGCACTCCTCAGCACACACCTGAATGATGTGGGTCGGAAAGGACCTTAAAATCATGTTGTTCCAACCCTCCGCTATGGGCAGAGATGCCACTCACTAGACCAAGTTGCTCAGGGCCCTATCCAACCTGGCCTGCAACACTTCATGGGATGGGAGTTTACACAGCTTCTTCTTGACACGTGGGTACCACCAAAGCCCTCCTCCACGAGCAGAGGCGTGGCTATCCCAGCAGGTCGCACTGAGCTGGGGGCGCTGGGTTGTCGCCCACGGTGTGAGGTGCCCGGGCTCAGGAGCAGAGGAAGGACAGCCCCTCATCGGAGCCGGCTCCGGCACCGCCCAGGTGACACCTTGTCCCGTCCTCAGGGCCCCTCCTGGCCCCAGCAGGGCCGGTGCGGGCTCCTCCCGCCGCCTGCGGGGAGGGTGGGATGGGGCGCGCCGGCCCCGCCGCCCCCGCCCCCGGCCCGCCCAGCGGGGAAGGAACCGGCTCCTGCCCGGCCCGGTGCCCGGCATACTCCGGCAGCAGCTCTGCGCCCCTGCCGCGGCTATGGAGGCTTTCTGCGGGTCCCGCTTCTGGGTAAGCTTCTCCCTCCTCCCCTTCCTGCCTCGCAGAGGGGCCAGGGCAGCGCCGCGCCCGCTCCGCCCGGGGCTTGCCTTGTGTCCCCCGGGCCGGGCCGGAGCGGGCGCGGGCAGCCCGGTCCGCGGCTGCTGAGGGGCTGGGCAGGACCGTCCCGGAGCCGGCGGTGCGGTGCCTCCCCCGGGCAGGAGCAGCTGAAGGTCCGCTCCGTTCTCTTCGTCCTTCGGCATCTCCACACCGGAGCCAAGACACCCCCCAGAGAGCATCCCACAGGGGACGCAGCTTTCCTGGCATAGTCCGCCTCTGGACCTCACGCTGTTCATCCCGGGGCTCTTCCTTTCTGTTTTAGCGCGTTCTGCTCTTCGGAGCGATTTCCATGACTGGCAGTGTTCCCGTTTCAGTTCTTTGTTACTGCTAGAAGAGGGATGAGTTCGTGGCAGCTGAGGGTGGTCACCAGCCCCGGAGGATTACCGTGACTTCTGTCAGTACTCGGAGCCCTCAGCCCTTTGGAAAGGCTGATTGCAGCGGGCACTGGGTTTGTAAGCACAAAAGTTTGGAAATTGCTGCCATGGTCTGCTCTGATGGTGAGCGTGTGTAAGTGCTGTTACCGGGTTTCCCCAGGGTGGAGCGTGGTGTTTGCCTCTCTGCTGTGTAGGCAGACAGACCATGAGAAGCCATGGGGATCTGAGCACCTATGCAGAATCTGGAACTGCCCCTCAATGAATCAGTTTTTGTGTGTCCCTTTTGTTTTACACTGCTTTAGCTCAAGGGAGATTTTTTTTTTGTCAATTGAGGAGCAGGAATGAAAAGGAATGTCTGAGGTTGTATCACTGCTGGAAAGCTACTACAGGACAATACAAGCAGTTGGCTCCGAGCACTTTATGCTGAGTTCCATCCTCAGATAACTAACTACCTTCCAATATCTGTCCCAATATTACTATTTAAAAGACAAGTTTGGCTCCTAAGCCCCTTGGTTACATTTCTTTGTTTGCATTTAATTTCCAAGTGCTCTGCACTCTCTCTGCTCTCAGCTGGCAGATAAGCTTGCTCAAACAAGTATTTTCATGTATTATTTCTACCATCAACAGTTCTAGAACAGGAACAAGCGCAAACAGATCAGCTCTGCTCCCTGATCTCTTGGCTGCCTCTGGAAGCAGGTCGTGGCTTCTCAAGGAAGGCTGGTAGTGCAACAACTCCTATAGCAGTTTATTGATATGTTAATGTAAATATCCAGATGGATTTCCTGGTTTGCAGAATGAAGTAAGTGTGTCATTCTGTGCTTCGTGCTGTGGTGTTACACTCCTGCACCAGCATGGTGCCCTCTGTGCTGCTCTCTGGGTTATCTGTGCTCTCTGCAGACCCCTTTTCTTTCTTCTTCCACAGTTCCTTGGGGTCAGAACAACTTTTCATCTGCTTAATTGTTTTTAAGAGTGGAACTCAACAACTCTGAGAAGTGTAACACTGTGTCTCCATGACCAGCAGGTTGAACTCAGTGATCACCCTACTTCTGACAGTATTTTCTGTTAGCAGGAGTATACACAGTCCACTGATTTTATAGGATATTTTTAGTGATGACCAGGTAGGAGACAGACACCTTGAATGTGATTTCCTGTGCAAATATGTTGTTCCGTAAGAATACGTAGGTAGGGGCTTCTATCTGAAATCTGCTCACAAAAGTTGGGGATTCTCTTGCTGCATTTGAAGAAGGGAGAACAAGGTGAAAGGCAGTTCCCAGCCTGTACCCTGAACTAATGAATGGTGTCCAGCTTTGCAGTTCAAAACAAGAACTTGATCAAATGTGAACCACTATTAATGTTCAATTGTTCATTAGCTGATGAACTTAGACTCCCCATTTTTTTGTTGAAGAGAATCCAGATATTTTTTTGAAGCTGAATGCCATATTGGTGTCAGTTTTAAAACTGTTCAGAGCGAAAGGAAACATGCTGTTCCAATTTAAACAGTTCTTTGTTTTGGAGTTTAAATCAACTACAATACTTTTCTGTTGAAAGAGGATCAGAAAAAAAACCTGAAATAGTTCAGAATTAGCTCAGGAAAATGTTAATCTTGAAATATATCAACTTAAACAGATGATTGATTTATGTTGGGGTTTTTTGGCTTATTGGAAGTTTTAAGGTTTCAATTCCTCACCCTGATTCAGGGTGGGGAATTTTGCTGGAAATTTTGCTGGTTGCATTTTTGTGGGTTTTTTTTTTTTGCAGAGGCAAAATAATTTCCTGTTTAACACATTTCAGAAATAAGAAATGAAAGGGAACACTGTAGATCACATTGGAAATCTATAAAAGCGTTTAGCTTCCAGCTACTTTACCTGTTGAACATAGAATCAGCAAATTGCTAATACAAATGTAGATTACTTATATATTAGGTTATTTATATATAGAAGAGGAACAACTGGAATATTATGTTTTCATAATGCATTATGAACAGTCTCTTCATCTGAACACTTGGAATCATACTGTCTACTTCAGCTGTTAATATCTAGCAGCAGTGTTCCCGGGATAATGCCTTTGGGGAGGAGATGAATGTGGTAGCACATGCCCACACAAGGCAGGCCTTTGGTGTGTTCTTAACCAGTGCCCATAATTACCTCCTATTTATTGTGTCACATATTTGCTGTGTGATAGTAAGAGTGCTAAATAGGTGTGCCAGTTAACGTGACCCACAATCTCCATTTTGAGAAGCAGATACCAGTGAATTACCACTTTTTTGTTGCTTTTATCTTCCACTGTAGTAAAACATGAGTGGCTTCTTTGAGTGGAGAGCAAAGTGATCTCCTGGGCAGTGCTTGCTACACAAGTGTTTCAGCCTAGTGATTAAAGAGCACAAACTTGAAAAAAACTGAATTCTGTTCCAGTGGAGAGAAACCTTGTCTTTCTGCAGCTCAGCCTCTCTGAGTAAGAAATGGCACAGTGACTGCTGTGGGATTAAAACATTAGGTGCTCAGCACTGCTGTTGAGTAATGTTGGGATGAGGGGCAAATAAACACCTTGGTCTGCAGACAAGCAAAGTGCCTGGGCTTTAACCAGCACCTTGTGTTTTGGGTGGTGTGGCTTTTTTAACAGCATAAATGGGAAATGAGAGAACAAGTGAAAGAATATTTCAAAGAGGAGACCAGAATTTCTCAGTTCCTTTTGATACTGCTCAGCTGACAGCCCGGTTTCCTTCCTCTCTCTGTGTCTTGGTATCCTGACAAATGTCTTATTTTTCCCCATCCCATGTGGAGTGCTGGCTCCTTGTTCATCCAGAGTCTCTTGGGTAGTCCAGCAGGAAATTGCAGCAACTCTCAAGAGTAAGCAATACTTCAGTCTTGGCTTTGTGATAGTCCTGTACAAAGCACCCCTTTAACATTTAGGTTCATGGGTATTCCTTCACCTTGAGTCATTCTGTTAAATTTTGGTGGACTTGGGCTAAAGGTCATACTGCTCTCTGAACCAGCAGAGCAGGAAAATGCATTGCCAAAGTGCCAAAAGTTTCCCTTCTGCATAACTTCCTCTTTTGCTGCATCATGTTTAATTTTTTTGTAGTTGAAGGTGACTCAGGGTAGCTGTAGTAAGGCAGAAATATTTCTTTCAAGGAAAATGACAAATAGTGTACACTTGTAGCATGTATGCAAGTCTGTTTAAACCCCCCTCACAACTTACGTGATTTGTCCCTAAATTAATACTAAAACATTTAATTTTAACAATTCTATTATATTTTCAGCTAAATCAGTGTTAGCAGAGGATGAGTGAAGCAGAAGGTGATAGGAGATCACTGCCAAGGAAGGATCCTGCAGTCGGGCAGTATGGTCCAGACTGGCTGTTGTTTATATTTTAGCTTCCCCTTCTGCCACCCTGTGCTAAACACAGAATGTTCAGTGTTTATAGATACTTAAACATGAAACAGATCTTTATGTAATCTTTGTTAACTGCATCCAACTTCAGCTGAATCCCACTCCTATAAATTTCTTCACAAATAACTGCCTGAGGTACCTGTGTTCTTTCTCATGTTAGGTGGGCGATCAAACTAGGTGATTTTATTAACCTCTTCAGACATCAAATCTGTGAATTTATGCTCTCTCGAAAGGGTAGCTGGGTTGGCAACATCCTGAATTAAAAATCAATTAAGTACTCAAGCTCAAATTCTCCAAGATTTTCAGAATTTTGACACGAGTTGGATGGCAGCTGTTGCTAATTGATTTGGGCCAGAGATTTTCAATGTCAGAAGCAGTATAAATACAAATATTTAGCATTGGATTTGGAGTATTAGCCAGGACCTGATACTGTTCATCTGTGTGTGAATGGCAAGACTGTATAGTCAGATAGCCTGGATTTGACACTCTTTGGGAAAGACAAAGTATGGATCTGGGAGCTGTGGGCAAAACCTGATACCGCTGGAAGCTGCCAGTGTCAAGTGAGTCCTTTGGTGACATTGTCAATTAATGAAACTCTTCAACTTTGAACACAACTGTTCCTCTCTGGGCCACTTTAGCTTACATGACACAGCTGGTAGCTGTGGTGTCTGGGACTTTGGAATGCTATAAAGTTTGCCTCCTGAAAAGAAATTATACTGGAACTAAATCCAAGTTACACAAGGAGCTCCTTAAAATGTAGCTAAAATTTAATCAATGTACTTTGGAATATGAAGCATTTTGAGATGGGCCTCACCTACCTGGTAGGCAAATTGCTGTGTCATGGGAGAGATAACCCTTTCCTCTCAACATGTGCAAGTTTTTAATGTATTAAAATAAGGAGACTATTAGTGTTTAAATCTGGGGTTTTTTTTTTTAATTTTAAAAAATTCTTTTGAAAAACATATTAAATGAGGTGTTTGATTTTCCCAGTAAGTTCTTCCTTGATTTGTCTCCTAATCCCTCCTTGACTGTGTTGGGCCATTATCCACTTGCAAAGTCCTTGGCTGAGCTTGTGGAGAGCAGAGTGGCCATGAGCCAGAGATCTTCCCAGGAACGTGCCCAGGCTTTTGACCAACCAACAGCCCTGATTCCATGCTGGGCCTGTGTGAGCTGGCATCTTGTCCCTGTGCTAATCTCGTGGCAGCATGAGAGGTGAAGTCAGTGCAATAAAATTTAGATAATTTACAGTAATGTCACGTGCCAGTGTCATAAAGCCCTGAATTAGAACAGAATGAAGAGTGAAGAAGATAAAGAAGAGAAACTGTTTCATGGGAGTTATTTGAATAGTCAAAAGTTACTTAGTTTCAGAAAAAATATCTTGTTTTCCTCTCTGAAACTGAGAATGCATTTGACATTTGTGCAATTAAAAGAAAAATTCTCTCTTCTTCCCCCTAGGTGAATGATTTTTATTCTAAAATATCTTGCAACTGCTCTCAGAGCAGCACTGATGGCAATTTTTCTGTGCCGATCCTTTTTGTTAGTATACATCAGCCCAGCTGAATGGGGTGGCTTAAAATCCATTACAGTGGGACTGTGTCATTCACAGCTGTTTGAGCTGTTCCTGTCTCTTCAGGTGAGCTACATTTATGATGATACTTTTAATTAACCCAATTCCTTTAACTGAAAGGAGATGGGATGGCTTAAAGCAAGTATATTTCCCCTCACCCCCCAGCCAGTATCACACTTGTCTGCAACAGGGCACCCCACTCCTTTACTGGTGCTTGCGCAAGACCATGGGAAAAGCCGTCAGTGATGCCAGCAACAGGAAGTTTTCTCCCCAGCAGTACAGAGCTTTGGTCAGTTTTAAAAGACAGTTGGGAACTTTCTTGTGTAGGAACAATCCTGTTTCATTTTCTTCTCAATCCTGCTTTGAATTCTTGAGCATTTTTACCTGAATGGTTGCACCATGCCCTCCCCTCCACAGGTAAAAAATGTCCCTCTGTCCAAGCAGGAGGACTGAGTGTTACTGAAACAGCTGAAGTAGATGGATTTTACTTTCACTTTAGGTGTATGTTGTCTTAGATCCATATACATATAGTGTGGTCTCCTTCACTATCTCCCTGAAGAATGTTGTTACCTCTTGCTTTTGCCAGGTGGGGGAAAAGTTGTTGTGTAATCATGAGCAAGAATTGAGTTGTGCTGCAGCCACTCGGGGTTAATGGAGCATCCAACTCCTTCTGTAAGCTGACACTGTTCCTTTGGAAATGTAAATGGGTGATGGTCTGAAAAGTCCATATGAAACTGGCACTCTTCTGGAGGCCTGGAGCTCTATCCACTGGCCTTTGTACTCTAAAATGACTATTAGAGTTGGTCCCAAAGAATTTATTAACAGGGACCAAGCAGAGGAGATGGACAACAGGTAGAAAAGGGAGGTGACATGGAGAGGTTGAGATGAAGTTTGTACTGTAGCTGAGATTGAGCCCTGGTAGTTTTTAGTGTTGCGGTTCAGATCCACTCTCATTCACTGGCAGGAGGCAGCGTGGTAGAGCCAAGAAAAAGACATCCTTTTTATTTCTTTCCTTTCCTTTTGATATTTTTCCTTATTTATTTTATTATTCCCAGGCTGTGGAAGTGAAAGTCCCTGGCAGGGTATTGACCATACCTAAGGGCAAAAGGTCAGGAAGAGTCTGCTTTGCATTTTAATTCCCACTAAGGATATGTTCTGCACGAGAAACCATTCCCATGTTAATGTACCACAGGGATGCATTGTTGCTTTCGGTTATTCACTTCCCTGTCTTCCATACTGGATGTGTACCTTCCTGGCCAGCTTTCCAGTTTGATTGTTAATCTCCTACAACATGCAAACCAGTGATAACTGACATGGAATTACTGATAAGGTTTCTGTGGCCTTGGGTAGGGTGTGAATGACGTCAACCCAAATGCCTTCACCTTTCAGCAGATAAAGGTAGGGTTTGTGTTTCCTGTGCTTTTCACCATTCTTTTGGAGCTTCTAGAGAGCAGCATGTATTAATGTATCTGTTCAAAGGAGAGAACTGTTTGACACTGCAGAGATGCTGTAAGTCTTCCCTAGGGTTTGCATGCTCTCTGTTGCTGTTTGAGGAACATTGCTGCAGTATCAGTGATGCCTCAAGATTTTAGCTTTTATATTTTTCTGATCCTGTACTGCATTAATGTAGAGCTCTGAACTCCATACAGAGTGTTAGTAAGATCTCTTCACGTTTTGGTCAAACAATCCTTCCAGGCCTGAGAACCAAGGACACTACAGCCTCAGGCCTGTATAAACAAAAGTGAGCTGAGGGGGAACAAACTGGGGGAATACGACTTCACTACCTGAAGCTGTAATTGGACAATTAACCTCTGATATCTAAATAGACCAAACTTATATCTGCCCAAAAAACTCGTGACCATTGTCCATCTTGGGTGTAGCCTCTGTGAGGCTTTTGCACTGCCCAAGGTGTATCTGTTGAAGGCCCTTAATAAATACCTACTTTATTCTCTTAACTCTGTCTAGCCTCTGTTCTAGGTAGGCATTCCAAGGCATCATCAGCAATTATTTTTACTGCTGGGTAAAACCAGCGTGAGGCAGCTTTATTTTAAGCTTCTGTAGTGGAGTAGGAGTTGATTTAGACTTAAACTCAATACCAGAACTCCAGCTGGTCTTTTTCAGCAGGCTTCTATAACATCATCTGGGGATTTTGGGAAAGGGACAGACAGGAATTTCCCTGCCTCTGTTTTGCAGCCAAGTTTTAGGCTATTTGTTCTTTAAATGCTGTAATGGATGATGTGCAGGAAGCCCAAGATACGTGGCACTGAACTTTTATTTCTTTTAAAGGCATTATCAGTTTCAAGGATGGCTTTTTCAATAGCAATGTTCTTTTCCAGAGGGGAGAATGTAATGGAAAGTACTAAGTATTAGAGCAGATTTAATGCTGCTCAGAGCTTCCCCTGTTGAACACCTTCCCTTAATTGAAGATCATGTATTTAAAACTAGTCATTTAAATGCAAGTCCTGCTGCCCAGATTGCCCCTAATACAAGAATTGTGTTTATCCAAAGACAGACTGGAGTGATGGGTGTGAGTGAAAGCTGTGGCAAGGGCCCCTGTCAATGATACCCTAAAGTGATCAGGAGAAAGCCCCACTAATTTGTAGGTTTTGGACTCCAACAGACCCCTTTTCTGCTGTGAAGCTGTAACAAGCATCTCTGATCTTCTCCCATGGGTGTTTGCATTGTATTTAAGTACTAGAGGATTAAGTAAATCATGTGCCCAGGGAGTTCAGCATAGTGGTCTGGTGATTTCTGCAGTACTGTATCTCACCAGCATCCAAGGATCCTGCATCCAGGGGCGCGCTGCTGCATTTGGCAGTCAGGGGAAGCCACAGAGCACAGTGAGTCTGGATTAATAATAGGTCACAGGTTATTGTCCTCAACACTTGCTTGTGGGTAAGTGGGATGACAGCAATGCTGGCTGGGATGGACATGCTGGCTCTTGTGGTTTCTCTGGGATGAGTTTTGTGGAGAAAATTGTGTTTCCCAACATTTGCTGCTGAGTACTTCCTCTTCTGAGGGAGAAGTGCCTGTTGCTAGGTCACCACAACCCCGGGTCACAGAGCTGCCTGCAGAGTGTTTTCAGTGGGCTGTCAGTGAAGGGCAGAGCTGTGGTGTCCAGGGAAAGGTGAGTAGCTCTCAGGAGAGCACAGAGCCACGAGCCAAGGAGCAGGGGTGCTCCCCAACATCAGTGTGTTAGACCTCTTTCACCTGCAAGTCCAAAGAAAACCCTTACACCCAGACAGTCCAAGGTGGGTATTTTCACCCTCAACCAGAACAGGACACAAGAAACATTTCAATTTGCTCTGTTTCCCAGGACAGAGTTCAGAAAGGCAAAGCCAGATGAAAGCAGGAGCCTTGAAGATGGGAGGCCGAGAGCTGGTGTGCCCCTCCAGCCGTTGCTTCTTGTGTTTGTTCTGCAGGGTGGAGTTCCATAACTTTACTGCTGCCTTGAAGGGTATTTAGCAATATGTGACAAAGTTGGCTTGGTCAGGAGAGATTGTATTGAACCTTTGTGTCGTATTCTGACTCAAAATGATTTGTTTAGGGTTGGAGTTGTTGCTGGAATACACACTGTCAGTGTGGTGATTTATAAAGTTGTAAAGTAGAACTTCCAGGTCTGTGAAGACAGATCCTGCTTGATAAAAAACACAACTAGAAGACTCCCTGATTTAAAAGTAATAATAATTCATTGTAGAGTCCCTGCTACATGAAACATACATGGTTTAACTCCAGCCAGAAGCAGCTGCTCACTAATCCCTTCCACTTCCCTGCTGGGATGGGAGAAGACTTCTAATAAAGGTAAATCCCATGGGTTGAGGTAAGAACAGTTTAATAATCAAAATAAAATATAATTATAATAACATTATTGTAATGCAAAGAGAGACAACAAAAGAGACACAGAACAATATATCAGCTACTAGGGAGAAAATAAATAAAAGTTTATTTTATAAAAGAAATACTTAAGAACTCTATCCCAGGACACATAGCAACATTAGCCCACTCCAGTCTGGTCTCAGGGGGAGCAAGTTATTTGTATAGAGTTCAACTACTTAAGTGTTTTGGGCACTGTGTCTTCTAACAGAGACCCCTCTCCTATTCAGTATGGGAGCAGTCTGCTCTCAGACCAGAAGCAGATCCTTACAGAAACAGATCTTTTTCGGGAAAGCTTATTTATCTGATCCAGAATGGAACTGGACCTGGAAAAACATTACCAAAAAGCCAGTAGTCAGTCCTCTCCTTCAGCCCACATCCCCTGTTCCCATGTGCTATGGAAGCAGGAGGTTCTTGTTGGCCATCACATGGACATGGGTACTCCTTCCTGTAGTTTCACATAACTTTGGAAAGGTTCCACTTTTATTCTCAGGGATAATTCTACCGAATCTCAAAATCTTACCTTTTTTTTTCTTTTTTTGGGGGGGGAGGAGGACAGAATTTTTGTTTTCTAGCCAGCTGCATTTTTACATTCAGAAGTGCAAACCCTTTGCCTTGTTTAAATAAGAGTAAATGCAAACCTTCCAATGGCTTGGCAGCCCTGCAGTCTCTGTCTTGGATACAATAGGCAGCTTGTGTTCAGTTCAGAAGTTAATGGACGTCTGGGGCTGTTTCTAGGTTGCTGTCAGACAGAAAGCTATTTGTGGACGTTTTGGTCTTATAGGAAAGGTTTAAATTAAAAAGGGGGGGTGGGGTTCCTCTCAATATCCTTTCCCTTAAACAGAATCGTTTTATTCTGTGCTTCAGTCATTGCTATTCTTCATCTGCTTTCCTTTTCCAGGATATTTTCCAATAAGCAAAAGGAACACAATTGCAAACATGCTCAAGACATTGCTAAACCACATGCAATTTAAAGAGGAAATTAGTATTTTGTTGAATAAATGAGAGTAGATAAGCTCCTATTTGGGAACTAAAGAGCTCCAAACTTCTACAGGGCATCTCCTGCCCCAGGCAGGGTAGCTGCTAGAGGAGCTTATTATATTAAGAGATGCTGAAATGTTTTGATGATGAGCCAAAAAATGGGTGCTCTTTAAATGTTATTTATTTTGGTGCCATAGACCTGCTCGCTGGAGGAAAACAGAAATAGTTTGAATGTGGGGCTGGAGTTTTGTTTCGTTTTGATCTTGTGTTTGAATTGCTATGTAATTGCCCCTGTGTTGTTGATTTGTGGCTGAAGGTTGCCCGAGGTCTGAACAAACCTGTTGAGGTAATTGGGGCTGTTTTTATTCTGCTGGCCCGTGCTGGGTGCCTGAGTGCCTCCAAAAAAAGCCATTTCTTGGCCGGAAAGGCAGCAGCTGCGCAAAGGGCACAGTTCAGATGTGGAGCTGATGGAGTTGTGCCAACTTTCACTACTGCCAAAGCTGAAGCACTGAACTACAAATGTGTCAGTTCAGCCAAACTGTCCTGCACCCAGCCAAGGTTTTGTCTCATTACACTTAACAAGCTCATTCATGTGTTTGTGGACGAGTTCAGAGATGCACATGCCTTCTGACAGATCAACAGTGAAATGGAAAGATTCTCTGCAGATTGTGGCTCTTCAGTTCTAAAATCAACCACTGCTTTCAGCATTCAATCTCTTTTGTGTTGGCAAACAGAAGAAGGACTGGAAATACTTTGAGGAATTGATTTTCAGAGCAGTCTGTCACAAGGGATGAGAAGTGGCTCAGTGAAACTGAAACACTTCTGCAGAGAGCTCACACTCAAAAATAATTAAATAAATTGTTGTAGTGCAGAGATAAGGTATATTTGAACCAGGGATATCTTAGTTTTGTCTAATTAATTCTTGTTAATTACACTACAACAAAGTCATTTTACATTCCCTGCAAATAGGTATTTATCTACCACATGTAAGATGACACATCAGAAAAAAACACACGCAAAATCCAAGTTGTGAATTTCCAGGAGGTTTGAATAAAACCAAGTTCCCCTTCACCGTACTGAAAATTTTATTTTAGTCTGAACTTGTGTAACTGTGTTTTCAGGCAGTGCATTCAAATCTGTAGGTACTAGTGCATATGTGGCTTATGGTGCCCAGGATCACAGCTGCAAAGCATTACTTGAAATGTTTCCAAAAAAACCTGATTCCTACCTGCATGTTCAGTACATTCCTTTTGCCTTTGTTTAGAATAGGGAAGTAATTAAATTTGGAACCATATGAGTTAGAAGGACAAAGTGTTAGTCATAAATGGAGGGGATTTTCCCAGGTCAGCATAGGGTTGGTCTAAATCTGATCCTTTTGTCCAGTGCTGGACGTTCTTGCTGGATGAGTTCTCAGGTGGAGGATTTTTCCTCAAGAGCTTTTTTTACCAGAGGCAATCCAGGCTGGAATGCCTGGGGAACATGGTGTTAATCAGCACCTGTAACTAAGCCTCAGCAAAGACAGAAACGAAAGGGGATTGTCTGCTACAAAATGCATATCCATCTCTGAAATACAGTAGGGCAGAAATCCTTCTCTTTTAGGTTTTGCCCTATTTATAGCTGTACTTAGCCCTTTCACTAGAGCAGATTAACCACAAGTGCTTGGGGTAGGTATTTTGGGAAAGCTCTTACTTAGTCAATGTGCTAACTCCATCAGGATCTGCATACAACTTCATTCAAGCCGATATTCCAGTTGGCAGCACTTCTGCCCCTCTGTTAATAAATGTGTCTCGTCCTTCTTCCAGGACTCAAACCTTACAGTGCACACGGATAACCCAGACCTAACACCATGTTTCCAGAACACTATCCTGGCGTGGATCCCCAGCATTTACCTGTGGAGTGCTTTACCCTTTTACCTTCTCTACCTGAAGCGCAACAAACGAGGTTACATCGTGCTGTCCGTGCTGAGCAGGTTCAAGATGGTGAGAGCTCTTTGCAGTGTCTCACGTGCCATGTAGACTTCATTTTTATAAGTTCAGCATCCAAGGAAGTGCTGCAGTAGGGTTTAAACTAATTTCCCTGTGATTTATCATAGTGAAGAGCTGGCTCATAGGAACAAGCAGTGTACATACAGATCTCTGAGGAAGGAAATCCATCCTAGGAGCTCAACTTTCTGGGTGGAGGGAAGAACTGATTGCTCTGCCTTGAGCAATCCCCCTTTGTGAGCCAAAATTGTGCTGCTTCACCCTTAATTAATGTTTAAACCACTGAAAGCTGCAAACCAGATGTTTAGGTTGGTCTAGTGGGAATTGTATCTCTTTGTGAAAGAAAGTAAGCATGAGAAGGGTTTTTTCAAGCCGCCGTCTCCACGCAATAGCAACGTGGTTTCATCTGCACCTTGTGCTTAAAATGTTCCTGGTGTCAGCAGCCCCTCAGGTCTGTGAGTGGCTGGATCTAAGAAAAGCAAGAAAGTCGCTTTCTATAGGCCATTAAATAACTTGGGTTATTCTTGCAGAAGAATACCAGGCTTCTGCCTCAGGCCATATCTACCTTTACTCTGGACGCTGCCAGTGTTTCCAGTCAAAACTAAATAGGAGGGGAAATCCAGGCAAATACATTAGTCATTCTGCTGGTTGTGATTGCAAATCTCTCAGAAAGGAGTTGAGATGAAATCCTTGGTTTGAATGCAGTGGGACAGTTCATCAGACTGCAGCTGATCAGTGCTGTGGTTGTGTTTACACAGCTTTGTTTTGATGGGAATCTGTGAATCAGAATGGGATTTTTTTTTTAGCTCTCTGACCGCCCCTGGAGAGGGGTTTACCAAATGCTGTTTCTGTTTGCCTCCTCTCAGCTGTTCGGTGTCCTGCTGTGGTGTGTGAGCTGGGCAGATCTCTTCTACTCCTTCCACGAGCTCCTGCAAAACAGAACCCCTCCACCGGTCTATTTTATAACTCCGCTGGTCATTGGCATCACTGTGGTTTGTAGCTGTTTCTGTTCATTATGACCAGTGACTTTTTCTTAGAATATAACTTTTTCTTAGACAGATGAAGGATGAAGAGCCCCTTTGCCTTCATTGCCTTATCTGGACCTCTTCTAACTGAATTATTAGTATTTGTATCACCGAAGCAAATTTTGCTACCGAAAAGGCAGGAGTCACAAATCTCTCTCTCAAGTAGATTCAGCTTTGTAAATCAGAATATTTATAATGGAGAGATTGTTCTGCCTTCCAACCTGCTTTCACCTATTTCCCCAGGCTTGTGATCCAGGTCTGGAGAGAATTTGAATAGGACTTTGCCTAAATAGAGAGATACAGTAGAGCATGGCTTGTGCATTGTTCAGTGTAGTGTTGGACTTTGTAAAACTGTGTCTGTTACCTGGTGGTTGTTCCTCCATTAAACAAAACAAGTTGACTTTGGCTAGGATGACAAGCAGGCTTGTAGCTGTTGTATGAAAAATGAAGCAGTAAAATTTCCCCATTACATTTTTTTAATTCCCTTGGTTAAATTTTTAAAAAAATCTCATTTTCTAGACAAGTCATGGTGGTCCATCTGGATTGGAGAAATAGCAGCTTCTACATTTGTTTAAAATATTTGTAGCTAATATTTAATTGTTCCCAGCCCTATGTGCAAAGGTACAAATATTGAATTCTGAAGTTGAGGCTCTGAAAACACCAAAACAAATTATTTTTCAGTTATTTGCTGCTCTCCTTAGATGATGGAGGTTTTGCCATTGACTTCTGTGAAGTCATGATGGGGCTCGTTTCAGAGAGGTCCTGCTGTTCTGTTGTCCTTCCAGTCAATGGTGGCTCTAAGAACTGCCAACTGAGAGTGCAAAGAGGGGGAGCACTGGGATGGGGCTGTGTTCATGTGTTCCTGTACTTACTTTTACAGCTGTTAGCCACACTGCTTATCCAGTATGAAAGGCTGAGAGGAATCCAGTCCTCTGGAGTGCTCATTATCTTCTGGTTTTTGTCTGTGCTCTGTGCCGTGGGGCCCTTGCGGTCAAAGATCATGACTACAACAGCACAGGTAACAAGCCATCCTTGTTAGCACTTGGAGAAGGGGAAATGTAGCATCCACATCTGTGTGTAAAGAATGAATCACCCCAGTTTGGAGTCAGATCTGAGCCCAGGTTTTGCCAGAGAGAGAGTGGAGTGTGGTTCTGTTGTCTTGACTGAGACGTGTGTAACTAGAAGGGAACTGGTTGTCTCAGGCAGTGTCAAAAAGCAGATTTTGCTTAGCCCAGGGCTATACTGATAACCTGACAGACATAAGAGAGAGACACCAACACTGTGTATATGTGAACAGACTCCTGTCTTTTTTTATCGCTTTCCCTTTGGCAGCCTTTTGCTTAAATGGCGATGGGTAATAATCAGAGAGGGCACATTTTGATATGCAAAGTTCCTTTGCTGCTTAGACAGCTTGGCCACATTAGGCAACTCCATGGGCTTCCTTATGTCAGTGCCTGATGTACTGAGGACAGCATTTTGACTACTGGGGCTGGAAATAGAGAGAAAGTTGGAGGGAGAGGAAAAAAAAACCTGGGCTGTTATGATTCCTGTTTGAAAACATGGCATGTTCTCCCACACTAAGAAACTTGTTGAGTTTTTCACAGAAACAAATTTCACTAAGTAGGGCAAGGCAGATTGCTCCAGTGATTAGATCATCAAAGCCTGGGAGAGAAAAAGAGTGCTTGGAAAACATTAGGATTATTGCTTCTCCTCAGTGAAATCAGTGTTAATTCTGTTTGGTGATTTCCTGTTTTTATTCTTGCTTCTCTGTAATATTAGCAGCATTATCCTGTTCACAAGGATTTTCCTTTAGCAGGCTGTTTGTAAATATTCCAGCAGAGACTGAATTAAACCTTAACTGAGAACCTGGGCAGAACTTTATCAGATAATAGCTGCAATCTGGTGAGACCATTTCAAACACCAGTTAGAGGCAGCTTTAATAAGTGAAAATATTGGACTGTCCATGTTTGAATCCGTAATCATCTTGAAATTGTTGGTGCAGAGCCTTAGAACAAGTCTGGATAACATTTCTCCTCCTGTGACTGCCCAGAACCAAATACTCCTTCTTTTCCACTTTAAGTTTAAACATTAAGTGAACATTAATGAGGACATTCAGAATAGCATTAGGGCATGAAAGAGTTGTATAAAGGACATACCCTCACAGCAAGAAGTTTTAGGTAAACTGCAGACTCATGATTAGGAAAGGAAATATCTCTAGATGGAACTCGCATTATGCAATGCAGTGGTTTTTCTGCAGCTTCTTCTGAAAGTATTTAACACTCACTGCTTGTCAGTGACAAGATATTAAAGTAAAAGGATGCTCTCTGATCTGGGTTGACAACTGCTATGCTTAAGGCATGATTGTGCAAGAACCCCCAGAGATAATTTAAAAGGATGTTATGTAGACCTGATTCCAGAGGGTGTCTGCATGCAGTGAAGGTGTATAAGCACTTTGAACTTGATATGATTTAATGAAAAGCTTGCAGATAAGCATGTTCTTAGGCACTTGTCAGAGTACAAGCATACTTCTGTGAGATAATTCCCGCTAGGAACTGCTTTGCAGTATTCAACTGTAGAGGAAGAAAGGAATTGCCAAAAGAAGCAGTGAAAAAGTAGAGAGAGAGCATGGGGAGCTTGGAAGTACAATAAAACAATCATTTACAGTGTTTCTTTTCCCTCTAGGGCCATGTAAATGAAAGGTTCAGGTTTACCACATTTTACATCTACTTTGCTTTGATAATCATTGAGTTGATACTTTCATGTTTTAAAGAGAAGCCTCCATTTTTTTCTCCTGTTAATAAAGATGCTGTAAGTATTTTTCTCTTTGCTTTATTTGGATTTTACGGACTGTATGGTGTTTTGAGAGTTTCTGAGAGTTTGAGAGTAGTGAGAGTACTTGTCATTTAGAGCAGCTTTGGATTGTCATAGAGATGGCAGTACTTAGTGACCCTCTTACAAAACACTGGGTTTGGAGATTAATATTGGGGTTTGGAGTCTTTTTCCATTATCTGTGTCATCAGAAATGACTTGAAGCTGTGTAGTAAAAGCAGCTCTTCTGCTTGCTGCTTCACAGCAGTGTAAATTACATTTATGAGCATTGAAGTGTAATAATAACTGTTTCAAGAGGGTTTTTTGAGGATATGATGCTCTACTTGCTTAACATTCATCTCAAATTAGCAAAAGTCTGTGAGGTTTGTTTTAATAAATGAGTTCTATATGTGTTGAGAACAGATATGAAAAAACATTAATAACAGAAGATATTAGTGGTATC
This sequence comes from Chamaea fasciata, assembly GCF_029207755.1. Taxonomy (NCBI): domain Eukaryota; kingdom Metazoa; phylum Chordata; class Aves; order Passeriformes; family Sylviidae; genus Chamaea; species Chamaea fasciata. The sequence continues at coordinate 6,385,378 of NW_027094104.1, read as the reverse complement.
ACAGGTTAAATTTCTTCTCCAATTCAAAAATAATCTCTATAATTGGATTTATGTTTGAACCAAACTGAGAGAGAAGTTGAGTTCATGTCCTAAAATGAACATCACAGAAACTGCAGAATGACATTTCACTTTATAGGTGTGATTTAAAGGCAGTATATGAAGCAATTTTTAGATGTAAAAGGAGTTCAGTGTGACATGTGAAATTAAAGAAATCAATTTTATGTCTCATTAGGACATAGGTATGTACATGTAATATACCATATAATATGCCAAAAATTATCAAAATAGACTGTTGTTGTATTAAAATAATGGTAAATGTCTTGCTTTATTTCTTTTTTGCTTTCCCCCCCATAAATTCATTATAGAATCCTTGTCCAGAGTTGAATTCAGGCTTCCTGTCAAGATTGACATTTTGGTGGTTTACAAGGTGAGTTTTCTCTTCAAGCTGAGAAACCCAAAACCTGCTTGGGATCTGTGTTGCACAGAGTGAGCAGTAGAGAGGTTTTCCTTCTGTGAATAGTTGATGTTGGATTCTCTTTCATCCACAATGGTGTCACCACTTTGAGCTTTGCCTTTTTAGAAACACAGAGCCCAAACTTTTTCTCTGCAAAGTGTGGCAGCAACAGTATCATGACAAATAGGATGTGCAGCCTGGCTGTCCTCAACACATGCTGGAATATAAACCAAGGTGTAGCTCTGTGCTCCACAAAATAAATTGTGGCAGCCTTTCACCCAGCTGAGGGTGCATTTTGTTTCCTGTTGAGGTTCATGGGTGAATGCTTTTTTATAAGGACATTTTCTGTGCAAAGGGGAAGGTAAACTGGGTTATGTATATTAAGTGACTGCCACCAGCTGAGGCCGCAGACAAAAAATATGTGTATCAAAGATGCAAATTTGAGATTGGGCCTGCTACTCCGTTATAAAGAAGTGGAACAGCTGTCAAAGGTCGTGTTAAGACCCAGTTTTCCCACAGCGGTTGAGGTCTTCATCCTTCCACCCATGTAACTTTATTGTCCTGGTAACAGCCCTGTAAAGTTTTTTTAGTGAGAGGATGAGAACTTTTTAAACTTCCAGAATGTTCAGCTTCCCCAGTGAGATTCTTGGCAACTAGGCTGTTTGTATCCCTTGACAAAATTCCCCTTACAGCTGAGGAACTGTAGTTTTCAAAAAGATCTGATTTTCCTTTAACTCCAGTGAGCTCCACTTTTGCATTTTGTTCACCTCTGACAGTTATTCCAGATCGACTTTATTATTTTCACTTCTAAAGCTTCACTGTTTCCATTTGACACCACTATTTCATCCAAATGCTTCTGGTAGTTGGTTTTTATTGTCCTTTTTTTTTCTGAAGTGGTGTTTTCAATAAAATACATGTAATTAGAAATACATCATGTCCTTTCCTTGATTGCAAACATCAATAAAAGGAACAAAGGGCGATAATTATTCTCCCATCTCCCTTCCTGTAGAGTATCTTCTTGCTTTTGTTAGCTTAATAGTCCTTGAGTCACTGGCAATGCTTTAAGTACTGTTTTCCAGACTGAATTGGACTTTTTCTCCATGTGCAGCATGGCAATTCATGGCTACAAAAGGCCTCTCGAAGACAAAGATTTGTGGTCACTGAACGAAGATGACACTTCAAAAACTATTGTGCAACGACTGAGTAAAGAGTGGGACAGAGAAAAAGCAGAGTGCAAACAGTAAGTGCACGAACAAGCTTGCAAACTTGAGAGATTTATCTGAGTCCCTTCAACACTCATAAGTTGCTCATCCATGAAAATGAGCCAAGTTAAAATGCACCCTCCACTTCAACCTTTCTGTTCTTCACTCATTAACAGTCAAACTTTCTTACTTTAGTATGTCTAGGCAGAGGCAAGCAGGAGCCCTGTGGGGCTTGTGTGCCATCAACACACTTTTTAGGTGCTTAAAATCTCCGTGGGCAGGTGGTGCCACTTTCCATGTGGAGAAGGACTGGGGATGTGTGAGGTGAGGAGAAGCTGTTGAGTTGGTTGGGTTGTAGAAAATTAACAACTTTTCACCACTGAGCTGGTAGTTCTCTTGTAACTGCATAATTGCATCCCTCCCAGGCATGTTAGAGCACAGCTTCTGGGCGCATAAACCAAAAGGAATTTCTCATCATCTCCATCATGAGTTTTTTTGGCCTGGCATTACTTTAGCCTTAAGGCTCTCAGCAGTGAGCAAGTCTTCACTTCCCAGTAGTGAAAATAAACTCAAAACATGTGAAAGGCAGGAGGAGAGGAGACATTCCACTTCATTGCTGAGATCCTACTGCTGTTGCCTAGAAAACTAGCAGCAAAATTGTCCTAGTCTCTGATGGAAATGGGATGAGGGTCAGAACTTGCATACAGCTATACCCCTGCTTGAGAGGATTTCCTTCTTATTGCATGTTCTGTCCAAATCTAATCTTTAAAAATTATCTATTGTGCAACTCTATTTCCTTCTTGCACTATTTGGTGTCCAAAATGTTTCCAAGCAAATAGATGTGATAATAGTGTGTTTCAAATGAAAAATGTCAATAAGGAGGAGGCCTGTGCTTCCACTTCCTTTCATTGTGGAGATTTCTTCTCCATATGGAAGCCTTCCTCTGTTCTCTTTTGTGCATGTCCTTGCCAAACTGGAAAGACCCTGTTATTTGATAATATTGGGAGAGAATTGTAATTTTCTTGGCAAGGCTAAATATGATGTGGAGAGTTTCACTTTGCAGCTAAAATCTGAAATATTTCCAGCATTAACAGCGGCAGCCAGTGGTCTGCATGGGTGTGTTATAATTCTACTTCAGGGTTTATTATTGGGGTTTTTTTTTTCATTGTCTTAATGTCTCTGTTTTTATGGTGTCAAATAATGTGCATTGTCTGGGTTCTGGTCTTTTTGCACAGACATAGATCTTACTCCCTCAGGCTATTTTACAGTAAGAGCATAGCCATCGTGCAGGAGTGCATGGGGTCCAGGAAAACTTTTACTAGGAAACCAGAAACGGTGCCTGGAGTTTTGTCAGGGGATTCATTGTCTTTTGGAAACTATTCATACAAACTGGGGCTAGTTGGCAATGAATTTAGCCATAAATTATGAGTCATATTTAGCTCAGGTAAAATTCTGTGGCGACTGTATTAATGATTCTAAGATAGGGAAAAGAGCAAAAACAAAGCAAATCACTGTACTCCAAATTGCTGGGTTTCATGGAACTCTGAAAGCTCTGCTTATTCTTCAGTTATAAGTAGACATTCTTTATTACTTCTGGTGAAATAACATTCGTGGTAGTTGCTTGTGAGACATTGTAAATACTTTTTTTTCCTTTGAATTCTCATTAAATCTGCTCTGAGCAAGCTTTTATGACATTAAACATGCTGTGTCAATTTGTACACATGTTGAAAGTGTGATGAAAAATATTTGTAGTGCACATAGTAATTTATTTTTAAAAACTTAATCAGTTGCAGCTCTGACATAGCTAAAGCTTTTAACTTGTTTTGTGGTAATGATTATCACATTTCTGTTGTTCCCAAACCTTTTTTGCTTCACAGCTGTCTTGTGAGTTCCTGTTAAATAATCACTAAAAATTCAATTGTTTCTAGTGAGTTACAGGAGAGACCAGCGTGGATTTAAAATGTTACTATAGATAATACACAAAAAGCACAAAGAGTATTTTTCCTTTCTCTTGCTCTCTTTGCTTATACGGCTGAAGTTTCTAGTCACTCACTTTACTGATAAGTGCAGTTTCTTCTGAGAAAGTTAGGGCTGTGCTGGATGGAGAAGAGAGAGCTGGAATGGATTTTCCCTCATTTTTAGTTAGCTTCTCAGTTTAGAGACTGTCTTTATGAAGATATGTTGAAGATGCAGGGTCTTGTCAGCACCATTGAGAAACTGTGTGTTTTCCCATGAGATAAATCGTTACCTATTATCTGCCCTGCTCTAAATAATGGCAACCAGACACATGCTCTTTGCTTTGATGAAAAGCTGGATGTGAGCAGTCCCACACACTGCTGAAAACCTGACCTCACCTAACTACTGGCAGTAAACACTAAAAGTGCATTTTCTCCCTTTGCAACTCTTAGCTGCAAGAGAACCATTGCTTTGCTGTTAGCTCAGTGTAATAAACATTTTTAATAGCACAAAGTCAGGGGCAAGTAGTCTTGTTTCTTCAAATCCTTCGATGAGTTTAACAGTCTGGTTGCCAGAAAAACAAGGCTTTGCTCATGAACTCTCCAGGTTTGTACTGGAAGACAAAGACAACACTGTTTGTTCCTGTCTGGAGGGAAAATAAATTGTCTGGTTTAAGTCCTCCCCCTGCCCTCAAGCTTTATTGCAAAGACTTTGGGATTTGCAAATGGCGTTTTCTGAAAGGATGTGGACAAGTTTATACTTGTGGACTGTTAGCCACAGTGATCATAGTGAATGCTCTCAGGCTGTTGGAATTATTTGACTCTGCAGCTAGTCAACTCCAGAAATCGTCACAGTTTTATGAAAAATCCCAAGTTCAACCTTGATAGTATGTACAAGTTATTTTTCAAATGCCTTCTGGTAAATATTCACTGTTTTTAGGGTGTCTTTTCCATCTGTTTTTTCTTGTAAGCTTATGTGCCCCAGATTAATTTCCTTCTCCTTGTTCCACCTGGACTTAACTTTCCTGTCTGACATTCAGGAAATTTTTCTCTAGTCCCATAGCTCCCAGGAAACAACAGCAACTTGATACTTTCTGGTAGAAGAGTTGCCAGGCTGATGTTTGAGTGCAATTCATGGAGGAAAATAATTTCCCAGGGCATACCCTTTGTTGATGGGCAACAGAAGTCAGGCGCCTAAACCCCAACGGGGCTTCTGCAAAACATACCTGGAGCCCTGGAGAGTAGTTTGAGCATGTTGGGCCCATTTTTCATCAGTCAGTCTAAAAGAGCATGTGAAAGAGTTACTTTTGTTAGCTTATTTGGCAGATGGAGAGAGGCAAAAAGTATGAAAGGAATCCTAGAATCCTGGAATCATTAAGGTTGGAAAAAGCCCTAACGATTATTCAGTCCAATGGTTAACGAAATGGTTGCAGATAAACAGGGTTTAAATGCCTTAACTGTCAACTGAGTAAAATTTAGATAACTAAACCCAAGGTTTCTGTCCTGGAAGAATCTGGACAGCTGTGGTCCAGATCTTGGGGATGGCCCAGCTTTTAAGGTCCTGTGGTTTGTACTCAATTTCAAGTTTGCAGGAATGCAAAACTTTGTATTTTGAGAGTGCTCTGCCTGCTGCCATGCCTGTCTCCCCAGGGAGATTCAGTCTTCTTCTCTGGAAGCAGCTGTGTGATCTTTCAGGGTAAAGGTTTAGCACAGCTACTGATTGAACAATGAACACAGGCTCAGAAGGAGTAGGTGAGGGTGCCTTTTGTGGGATGTCCATAGCACTTCTTTGAGGATTCCTGTACAAGAAATTGGAGATCCAAAGTCAAGTCTGTCCTCTAAGGAAGTCCAGCCTTCCTCTCCTCCTCCTTTGGGCCACATTCTCATTCACGGTGATTGATTTTCTGGCCTGTGGATTGCACCCCATAAATACTGTAGAAAAAAAAGAAAGGAAAACAAGACTCAGTTGCGCAAGAGTGGCTGATCCTGAGCAAACCTTGATGGTGTTGGTCAGTCTTGCTGTTGGTCAGTAGCAGAGGAGGGTGCAGACTTTGGGGTGTTCCTGCAGTGCCATTCACACAGGGCAGTGCCATTCTGGTTGTCAGTTGTCTCCTGTCACTTGTTTTGTTTCCCTAGGAAAGAGGATGTGTCATACATGAAGAAATCGAACCATGTGCTGAATCATGTTGATGGCAGCCCAGAGGAAGCAGAAGTCCTGATGAGAGACAAAAAGCACAATAGGAAACCTTCCCTTCTCAAGGCTTTGTTGAGGACCTTTGGACCGTATTTCTTAATTGGCTCCTTCTTCAAGCTGATACAAGACCTACTGTCTTTTGTCAACCCTAAGCTATTAAGGTCGGTTTACTCTGTGAGTAGTTTCTATGTGCAATCTCTGTGGAGGCTTGGCTTTGGCACAGGGCATTTGTTTTTGAAATGCAGAGTTAGTTTCCCTCACAGTGCCACATGTGTATGCTCCCTCGCCTTCCCCCTGCAATGCTGTGAGACACGAGTTCTTTGTTGTGGACTCGCTGTAAATTGGAGGAGCTTCACTGAAATGCTCCATTTGTAAATCTCCCATCACCAGTGGGCAGCTTTGAATTACAAATTACCTGTTGCTCCGTGATTCGGTCCAAAGCAATTTCTCCCCATTTCTAAAGGATTAGCCGTGAAATCGAAGTGAAGCAGTGCTGTCTGGATCCAGTGGCCTCTGGACATCTGGTATCCTCATGTGTGGGTGGTGGTCGCAGCTGTGGCATGATTTGATGTGCAGATGTGTGATGCTCCAGTATTTGGTGCTCTGGCCATGCTGCTGTCATCTGGGAAAGGTTTTGGACCATTTAGATGAATTCATGTGCTCTTAGTTGTGTTCAGCAATGAGAAAGTGAGAGGCATGGTTGCAGTGAATTTCCACATGAAAAAAAATTATGGTTCTATTAAAAAACCAACAGAGAAGGAGGTTATGAGAGAAGTGGTCTATCCTCAAATTATCTTTGTATGAGGAACACCTCTACCTCCCATCTCCAGGGGGGTTAGCTGCTCAGCCTGATCCATAAAGGAATTACCACAATCCCCACATTTTTTTCTCTATTAGTATTGTTCTTAAAGTGAGGTATTTGCCAGATAATCATTAACTAGGAAGAAAACAATAGTGAAATTACCAGCATTTCTGTCTAACAATTATTAATGGAAAAGCGTATAGTCCTGTTAATTCATGAGAGAGGAATGGGACTTGGGTGGGGGTCACAGGTGGATGTAGGGAAAGGGAGAAAAGCAGGCCCTGCTCCTATCTGAGTAACTCTTAAAATAACCTGTTTTCTGAGACCATGTTGTTCTGTGGGTGGTTTGTGAAAGAAACCAGAAATTTGCTAAAGAGGGTTTGACCGAGTATGGTGACATTTAATAGCCGACAGTCTGTCTTCTCCCAGAGCCCCTGCTGAGGAGGAGGCTGCTGACTGCCTCCTGAGAACACATTAAGTGTAACCTATTCTGGGAATTTCTCAAATTTGCATGAATTCCTGAATACGTTTCAGTGATATCTCAAGGCATATTATGGTGAATTTCTTCTCAAGTCTAAATTCCTGCAGTCTGGGAAAATGCCCTTCTGACAGTAAGGGAAGATGAAAAAGCCATGGCTGTCTGGCAGACTGCATGTAAGACAGTTTTGTGTTTCTAAAAAGATTGGTGAATCCCTGGGATTACCAGGAAGAGGTTTTCCTGAAGCTGTTCCCTTTTGCAGCGTGAATGAATGGAGCAGTGCAGAAATATGATTTCTCTGGACTGGAAGAAGATGTAGCAACCTCATGCTTCTGCTACAAAGCTTTGGTTGCCTGATTTGTAGTTTCCGGGTCCATTTTTGTCCTGCTGATTGTTTGAGCCATGAAGCCGAATCTCTTATTTCTCCTATATTTTGACAGTTCAGTATTCTGGTCAGTAGGCTGAAATCACAAATGTGATTTTTGAGAGCACTGGACACTGCCATGTGTCACTCTGCTTGTTTGCTGTGTGCCAGTGTGCAGCTCTGGCAATGAGAGCAGCTGTGAGGTGTAAGAAAGGGCTTATCAATAAAAGATGCTATAGCCAGCTTAATGGGACCATTTTACCAAAAAAAAAGTAGGAGTGAAGGACTCTTTATGCATCCATCCAGGAGGATGCCTTTTAATTTAGCTATTTTTTGTGGGAAAACACCCCAGGCAGAAGCACTCAGGCTGCTTGAAGAGGATTTGGGTAGGAAGCTGGTTTTGCCTGCTCTGCTGCACTCCCTTGCTCTGTCCTATCATTCACCTCTTGCCCTGGGGGGCTGCCTCACAGAGCTCAGACAGTGTGCCGTGTGTTTAAACCCTGAATCTCAGGGGAAACCAAGAGTTTCCCTTCATATTTCATTTCCAGGCTCATTTACAAATGGACTTTCTCACTGGCAGAGCTGCAGGTTTTGCTGTTGGATGTTTGCAATGTCGTTTGACTGAAATCATAGCTCAGCCTGTGTCCTGGAGAGCTGTTTGCTTTTTGTGGTTAGGGAGAGGATGTGGCAGGATGCTGTAGTTGGGAGAAGCTGTGTTACGCCCCATTAAATTTGCTGCATGGTTTAAAAATTTTTGTTTCTTTTTCCTTTTCCTTCCCTACTCTGCTGACAGTGTATTAATCGGCTTCATTAAGAACAAAGACGCCCCAGCCTGGTGGGGGTTTTTGATTGCAGCTCTGATGTTTATCTGTGCTGTGCTGCAGACACTCATCCTTCACCAGCACTTCCAGTACTCCTTGGTTACTGGCATGAGGCTGAGGACTGGGATCACTGGGGTGATATACCGAAAGGTAAGGCTGGAAGCATTTTGTGGCCTGGAGCACCAGCCAGGCAGGTGTGCTCAGTTCTGACATATTTAGGGAAGGTCAGGCATGTTGGAGAGGAGTAGCCTCCTGGAATGTAAAAGATTGGAAGTTTGGTGAGTTTTTAGGGGTACCTCTTTCATACTTAACAGAATTTTCCAGTGATCAGTACTGTAATATGGGTGTTCTGGTAGGTTACTAGACATACCAGTACTGGTTCACTTTAAATGCTGAAAGAGGAAAGACTTAGATTAGATGTAAGGAAGAAATTCTTGCATGTGAGGGTGGGGAGGCCCTGGCACAGGGTGCCCAGAGAAGCTGTGGCTGTCCCATCCCTGGAAGTGTCCAAGGCCGGCTTGGACAGGGCTTGGAGGAACCTGGGATAGTGGAAGGTGTCCCTGCCCATGGCAGAGGGGTTGGAACTTTAAAGTCCCTTCCAACCCAAACCATTCCACAGTTTGGAAGAGGGATCCAGGAGAAGAGCATGTTTATGCTTTAAGTGGATTAGACCCAACAAGTTTTTCTTCAGAGTGCTACACACTGCTTGAGCTGGAGATGCTCATAAGCAAAACCATTTCATGAACTCTTGTTCCTTGGAGATGAAGAATTGATGTAGGTGAATTATTTTATTCTTTTTGGAGACACGTGTTCTTGGACAGTGTTGTTCTGCTAATAATTGAGGCTTTGTTCTCCATGTGTATCAAAATTGTGACTGCACTGAAACTCTCTCCCTTGTCAGTCCTTAGCCATCACAAACTCGGCAAAGCGCTCATCTACTGTTGGAGAAATTGTCAACCTGATGTCAGTGGATGCCCAACGTTTCATGGACCTGATGACTTTCCTGAACATGTTGTGGTCTGCACCACTCCAGATACTTCTAGCTTTGTATTTCCTCTGGGAGGTACAGACATTGTCACAATTTTAGTCACAATTCATCTAAATGATGTGCAGCCTCTTTATTTTTCCTTTTTTTTTGATTTGTCAATTTGACCCTCTACTGCATTTTTTACAAACTTTAAGTGTCCTGTAGTAAAATAGCTTTTACTGCTGTACACCCTCACTTAGTGTCTTAATTATTTTGTTCAGCTGATAGGCTAGATGGGCATTTGAAACAGAACGTTTCCTTTGTCTTTCCCCTGTCCTTGCTCCACTTTGATAGGCTCAGTCTTGGACTCTTGTTCCCAGCAGTAGATACAAATGAGAGCTTGAGGGAAGTGGTTTAGAGATCAAACCAAACAAAAACTTGGACCTAGGAAATGTCATGTCTAGAGATTATATCCTGCTACATAAAGAAGTTTTGTGCAAGTCAGCGTGAAACAAATCTCGCCTGGAATAGCCATAATTTTTCATTTACTACAGTGACATTGTTTCATGTTTATTCCAGGTTGAGTTTGAGCCCTGGCTTTCAGACTTGTTTCTGTGCAATTAATGTCTTTTACTGCATAAAACAGTAGCACCAATTTTACCATAATGATTTTGACTCAAAAGCCATTAAATTGCAGCACTGCTCTGAGTTACTGCTCTGCTGGAAGCTGAGTTCTGGTGGCCAGCAGTTTGTATGCTTGTACTCACTCTGAGGGTACTGGGTTAATTCCGTAATTACAGTTACCTTTGTCGGAGAAAAATCAAGAGAAAAATTCCTATCACTGATACAACAAGGAGAAGAATTGTAATTATTGTTATTATTGTTATTCAGAGTGGTTCCTGTCCTGTTTTTCTGTCTCCTCTTCACAGTTGCTCTGTGGAATCACAACACTCCACTGGGATAAGCTCAACTTGTCAACATTGATTTCTGTTTCTATCACTTACTGTTGTTTTACTGCTGACTATACGGAACACTCGCGTACAACAACTTATTCTTTCTTTTTTAAACAAGACTTTAGGGCCTTCTGTGCTGGCTGGAGTTGCTGTGATGGTCTTACTTATCCCATTTAACTCTGCAATAGCAATAAAAACCAGGGCATTCCAGGTAAGGTACCAGCAGAGGAGGTAACGTTATATGAATTGACAGCTGTGCTATGAGAAATGAAGACATCAGGGGTTGTTAATAAGATGCCATTTGCAACAATTTACTTATGAGTAGGAATGTACTGATATATTTAATAACTGTATCATCTTAGATACTTTTTCCATAGTGAATTGAGTGCAATTTAAAGGAAAAGTATGTCACTGAGCCAGTGGCTTCTTCATACCCCTGGAGCAGCTTTCGGGATTAGCAAGAGGTGTCTTTGTCTCCATATCCCTTCACCTGGTATCTTCCTCTAGGAGTATCTAGAGAAAGGCAAATAAATACTGTTCTGTAAGCTGCAAATGAATGTTTTCAGAGGTGGCAGCTAAAACCTGACAGTTTGAGTTTTATGCTAAAAGCCAGTGTCAATGTTCCCTGCTACTGAGCTGGGCCACATTTCATTTATTATCTTAAGGTAAAATGATGCTTTATTCCTTTCTTTGTAATCTTAGTTGTCTCTAGTCAGGTAAAGCTGAAAAAATACCGATATAACAGTGCCCTCTGGCTTTGTGCTAGAAAAAAATCCAAAAATTGGCTTGTGCTATGCAGCCTATCAGACTGTTTGGAAGATTAAAAAAGAAATAAAAAGTCAATCTGTTGGTGTAAAAAAGGTGAGAGTTGAATATAAATTATGACATTTAAGCACAGCCTTAGTAACAGAGTGATGTTATTATATGCCTTAAAGAGACATACAAGTTTTTGAATCTCTTGGATGCTGACATGTTAGTAGTAACATTCCTTTTCTCCCTTGCCCATTATGAGATGCTCCGAGCTGCGTGACTTACTGTGTGTATTGTGTGAATTTTATCTATAAATTTGACCGGGAATGTTTTTATTTTAATAACTGAATGAAACACTATTTTAATACATAGGAAAAACAATCCTAGGAGTAGCCACAGTTTTCAGGGGATAAGAAATAAAACTGTGCAAAGAAGGAAGAAAAAAAATCTGAAGAAATCAAATGAAATGGTTGGGTAGTATTTTTGTGAAGTGACTGAACCTTTCTTTAAGATGTTTTAAAAATTTAGCTTGTAAGAGTGAAAATTAGTTGAAAGCTTTTGTACTCTGCTTTCCAGGCATTTCCTTTGATTTCTCCGTGTCTTTGGAGATAGACTTTAACTTGCACAATAAGCTGATAACAGTCTGGCTTTCTGTAATTACCTTTTGGTCCTCTTCAAAAATAGCCTGAGGGCCACCACAGCTGTGAGACATATGTTGAAAACTCTCCTGTGGTCCTGGCTGTGACTCTCTGTCTCCTGTGTTTACCAATAACTCAGGTGGAACAAATGCGATACAAAGACTCCCGCATTAAATTAATGAACGAGATCCTGGGTGGCATCAAGGTGCTGAAGCTCTATGCTTGGGAGCCATCCTTTTCAGAAAAGGTCCTGGAGATAAGGAAGAATGAGCTGAGAGTTCTGAAAAAATCTGCCTATCTCAACTCTTTGTCCACCTTTGCCTGGATCAGCGCACCCTTCCTGGTAAATTAAATTTGCATGGCTCTCTAAGCTGTACAAGTGCACCCTTGAAAGATGAGTCTGAGGCTTTCTGCTTGCTAATGTGCATAGGAATAAAATGTAAAGTTTTTGGAGAAATTCTTCACATGCTATGATACAGAGTTCCCTGTTCTCGAGAGCCTTTTTGTTAATAGGTATTAAAGTATTTTATGATAAAGCCTGCCAGTGGAAGCTGGGAATAGCTGTCACAGGAGAATTTCCAACCACTTCAAAGTACTTCCCATAACAAATTGAAACTAGAATTTGAAACCTCAGAAAGATCTGTGAATAGTAAAAGAAACTATAATTGAGTCAGCGAGGACAATATCTGTCTTTGGCTCTCATTTCTACATTCATATTAGAGTGCTCTGCTTGTTTTAGTGAGAGAGGGAGTTGTTAAATTATTCTACAACTCAAAAAAGAGATTGATAAAATGTGAAAACTAAAGCCCAAATGATAATTTTACCAACTCTGAAATGCTTTTTCCTCAATTTTGTCTTTTCCTCTATTTTCCACTTGACTGGACTGTGATCCCTTTTGCAGAAAGGGTTTTGGTGAGTGAAACCACTCAGATAAGTCCGTGGTCAAAACTATTCCCAGACAACTTGTCTCAAGATCTAAGCCCAGCCCTGCAGGAATGATCTGAACAGCCTGGAGGTTCTGCCCCTTTCATGGCTCCTTAAAGTCACTGCACTTCCTTCAGTGCACATTCCTGTTCCTGCTCACTATGAGCTTGCTGCACAGGATGGTCCTTCCACAGTGGACGGCCCCTGTCTACAGCAATCCAGCAACTAACCTGGATTTCACTTCCTTCTCTATTGATTAGTGAGTCTCATTTGCTTCGCCTGCAGTTTACAATGGGAAAATTTGCTTGGGTGGAGCTGGAAGAAACCATGACCTGAAAACAGCTTTTCCTTTTTATTTACCCAAGTCCTGTAGTTCACCTCTTGACCCTCTTAGTTCATCTGAATGTAGCCACTAGAAACCTGAAAGTTTTTTTATTCTGTGTGCCTTTTTTCTGTACCAACTTGTCCATAGGACTTGTCATTCTTAAAGCATGTTGAAAAGGTCAGAAACAAGGAATTTTATTTCCACGATGCCTATCAGGATTGGGTGCTTTTAAAATGTCAGAATATACCAGACATCTCACAGTAAACTCCCTTTCTGGCTTTCAGGTAGCACTGACAACATTTGCTGTGTATGTCTCTGTGGATGAGAAGAATATCCTGGATGCAGAAAAGGCTTTTGTCTCCCTGTCCTTGTTCAATCTCTTGAAGTTTCCCCTCAATATGCTTCCACAAGTTATTAGCAACATTGCACAGGTAAGGAGGGCCTGGAGCACAGGTTGTTCTGAAAAACTTGAACAGAAAGAACATATCCTTGATTTCTGGAATGCAGAGATCCCTTGCATCTGCCTGTTAGCTGGTTATCCTTTTAATATCCTTTCTTTCTTACTATCCTGCATTGGAAAACCTGGTATCTTCTCAGTGAGCCTGTGTGAATTTTGCTTCGTTCAGATAAACTCAGCTTGGTGTGAGAAATTTCACAGTTAAAAGCTTCAATCTCAGCATAAGACTCGTTGTAGGGAAAGAATGACTCACTGTTCAGGAAGCCCATGGGGGGAAGCTCGAGGCATTGTGCATGCTTTCTTTCTCAGTAGTAAGAGCACTAAGTCCTCATTAAAAGAATGATGAAATAACGCCACATTCTTTTCTTAGACAAGCATTTCCCTAAAGAGAATTCAGCAGTTCCTGAGTCACGATGAACTTGATCCAAATTGTGTGGAAACGAAAGTGATTGCACCAGGTAAAGATGTTGCTATTTTTCTAAACTATGCAAATGCGGCAGACATATCCCTTTCGGACTGGTTGAGCTATGAAAAGAGGCAAAAAGAAAATAACAATGGTAATCGTGGGTTAAAAAAAAAAAAGGGGGAAGAAACTGCTGCTCTGGAAAGTGTTTGGTGTTCAGGCTGTGTGAAAATCAGAAAAGTTTCTGGCCATATTTTTGAGCTGATTGGGCCTCAGTTTGCATCTGCAACGTACTGGATGCTAACAGCACTGAATATGGAGTGCATCCACTGACTACGGACAGCAAGAATTGTTCAAACCTTTCACGCTGCACAAGTGCTCAAGAACTTTGTGAACAGTTTTGATTACTTCTGTTCAAAACGATATCCTCAGACAATTCAGCAAGCCAGGTGTAGCAAGCAAAAAGCTGCAGAGTGTTTAAGTGAACCTGATACATCAAAGTCAACAGCCTGTAATGATCTTCTACTGATTTGAAAGGAGTTTCTGAGGTAAAGTTTAGGTGATGCTGAAGAGCTCATGTTGGGAGCAGCCCCACCCAGGGCAGGGTGAAGCAGGGCATCTTTTCAGCTCCCTAAATCTGTCAGGTCACAGTCTATAGCTGAAGCTGCAGTCAGTTATTTTCACTCCGAACAAGCCTGTCTCGTGACCCACAGGCATGAGCCTGAGCTTCCCATGCCAGCAGAAAAGGGAAGTGCAGTGTGTGTAAATAAAGATCCCTCTGTCAGCCTGTTCTCAGTTGTGCTGTTGTGAGTAACACATTTCCTGCCCCTCTGTTGTGTTTTTGCCACACAGGCAATGCCATCAGCGTAAGAAATGCGACGTTCAGCTGGGGAAAGGAGCTTAAGCCAACGCTGAAAGAGTAAGATTTCTTTGTGCAGTTGCAATTCAGCATCTATCTGGTCTCTGGCTCTTGGGAGGCCTTTTTGAAAGGGGTCTGGTAAAAACCATGCATCACACATTAGCATCTCTTCTGCCTTTAAAACGTGGAGCTTGTCCCTCGTTGTCTTTAGGCTTTATAGAACAGGGCTGTAAGACTTTAACTCCACAGCAACCAGCATAAAGTAATTACCTATTGAAAGACAGGCTCCACAGATTCCCTAAATAGGCATTTTTTAACTGAATCATTGGACAAATCAAATTGATCTGATGGATTTTAAAGGCAGTTGAGATGTCTGTGTTTGGACCTAGGTGTGCCAGCCTCTTCCTTGAAGAGGCTTGTGGCAGATTCATCCCTGTGGCAGTGGAAAGACCATCTCCAGACTGTGGGGGTGAATGTTTTGTGCATTTGCCCATTTGAATTAACAGAAATAAAATTTGCCTGGAAGCATATATACCTTCTGTTGTGTATTAGGATCCATGTAAACAGAAGTTTGGCTTGATTTCATTAGTGAAAAGCACTTTGGCAGCAAAGAGACTGTGCCCATCAATTATTTTTGTATCAGTTCACCTTCAGGACCCTAAAGTAGGTCTACCTTTAAGAGCACAGTGGGGAAAACAGTGAAGGATTTTAATTGGGGAAGTCCTGTTCTTCTTGTGTCATTGTGAACCCTATTTACCAGTACAGGAAATACAATTCCAAAGTGGTTTGAACATTTTTAGATGGGATATATTCACTCAGTAATTTCATACACTTGGTTTTGGTTTTAAAATTAAACCCCAAAATACTTCTGGAAGATTGTCTGCTTTCAAAATGCTTGTTAACCCAGTTTGACTTGCTGATGGATTGATACAACACAGCAAAGAGTCTTAGAAGGCTTGTTAACAATCCTACTGCTTTAGCAATCAGCAAGATAGATTCTGGTGGGTTTTTGTTTGCTCCTCAAGTTCTGGTTACAGTTGATTGTATGCAAGAAAGGGAGGAGGAGGAGAAAACCAGTGACCAAGCTTTACTTATTATATCCAGTCAGGCTGTGACTGTGTATTTCAGCCCTGGTTTAAAGACCTTTGATGTCTTTAGTAAACTAATGTTTAATTAATTTCCAGCCTGTTTCCTCCACAGTATAAATCTGTTGATCCCCAGTGGTTCTTTGGTTGCCGTTGTTGGCCATGTTGGCTGTGGAAAGTCTTCTCTGGTGTCTGCTCTCCTGGGTGAGATGGAAAAGCTGGAAGGAGAAGTGGCTGTGAAGGTTGGTGTTTTTTATGAAACCATTTAATGATGGTAGGGAAATGTGCTGCTTATGCCTGCCCTTGATTAGAATGCACCTCAGACTCCAGAGGGAATTCTGGTTGCCCCTCTGGCAGCTTGTCTGCATGTTTGAGTTTTGCCCACTTTTAAATGAAATTACTTTCCTGATTTGATCAACGATATATGCGCAGTTAGGATATGTATAATGTGAATGTATAGGAACCAGGAGCTATATATGTGCTGAAGATCATTCACTCAGAGGATGAATTCCTGCTTGTTATGAGTCAGAGGTTTTCTCTCTCCCTCCTTTTTCTAGGGTTCTGTTGCATATGTGCCTCAACAAGCCTGGATCCAGAATGCCACACTGAAAGATAACATTTTGTTTGGCCAAGCTCCCAATGAGGAAAAATACCAAAATGTCCTGGAGGCCTGTGCTTTAATAACTGACCTGGAGGTGCTGCCAGGAGGAGATCAAACTGAGATAGGAGAGAAGGTAATGTTTTTAGGTAGTTTTCTCTTTTTTTTCAAGTCAGACCTGCCTGGTGCTTCCTGCTCTTGCTAAAGAGAGAATACTGTAAAGTCAGCACTTGATTTGATCTTCACAATGGCATCCCTGCTACAATCAACACCAAAACATGCAGGGGAGTTTTCTGGGAAGCACTTGACTTGAACTTTTTCTTAACTTTAGGCTTGTGTGTATTGTGATGCAGAATTACACATCCAGCCCTGGAAGATCAGAGTACCCTCTATTTGTCATGAATTGTAAAGGTGCATCTGTCCAGAATCACTGAAGGCCTTCCTTTTCCTGTGGGGATAAAAAAGAAGGGAACATATGGTTGTGCTTCAAGCGAAAAAAAAAAAAATATTTGATCATCCCTCAACACATTTTAATGAGAAACATTTACATCTGTGTTTACCAACAAAGATATTCTCTTTTCATAGGCCACTAAGTTTGAGTTAGATTTCACGAAATGGCGTGGAGATGGGGATTTGTGTGTAAAATGAAAAATGTGGAAGATGTTCCAGGTGCCACAGCCCCGCTTTGAAATTGGCATTTTACATCCTGATTGACAGCTTCACTTTTTATAGTTTTGTGTTTTAACAGCTCCCTTTAGGAGCCTATTAAAAAGAGACTCCATCTCCAGGTTGCTGAGTGAGTGGAAAAATGGGCAGTGAACAGGCAGATCTAGAGGCATTCTGTGCTTGTCTCTGGGTGGGTTATTCTTTTCAGCATGTCGTGGTTCAGTTTAATAGTTGAGTGCTGGGCTGGGTGAGAACCATGAGAAGTCAGAGCTTCTGTGTGACACAAAAGTTTTGTTCTCTCCTGTCTCCCTCCAGGGCATCAACCTGTCAGGGGGGCAGCGGCAGCGTGTGAGCCTGGCCCGTGCTGTGTACAGCAGCTCAGATATTTTCCTGCTGGACGATCCCCTGTCCGCCGTGGACTCGCACGTAGCCAAGCACATCTTCGACAAAGTCATCGGCCCGGATGGGGTCCTGAAGGGAAAAGTAAGCTGGGGTTTAAACACACACAAAAACTTTCACCACCCAGGCCTGAGTGCCAGCTCATTCCTGAATTTCTGTGTGTAGCTGGCAATGTGAGCGCCTTTCCTCACAGCCCAGGCTGTGGTGGAACACTGCTTATGCATGCCCAGGAACGCTGTGGTCTGGTCAGAACATGTAGAGGCAGAAACCTGCCCTGTCCTTTAAAATCCCTCCTCTATGAGATCTCCGAAAAACAAGGCATATGCTGAAATGTGCACTGGCTGCTGGTGTTGTTTCTCAGAGGCAGCGCAGCCAGAAAGCTGCACCAAATACGGATGTTACAGCGAACTTTGGCAACAACAACCCAAACTGCAGCGGCTCCTGCTGCCCTCTTCTCAGGTCATCTCAGAGCTCAAAAGGGAAGGGCTGCAAAGAAAATCAGCATAAGGGAAGGAAGGAATGATAATTCAGTGTGTTCACTTTCCTCTCTGTTTTTGTCAGCAGTAGGAGCAAAGTGAGTTCATGTACATAATTCCAAGCTGATTTACCTAATGTGGAGAGTGTTATTTCACTGGGCACTTCACCTTGACACAGTAATTCCTTCCTTGTCCCAAAAACGTGTTAGCATTTGGCTTGCTAAGTACTGTCAGTCCCCACAATGCAAATGAGGGATATGTTTTTTTTTTTATTATTTTTTCCTATTCAGACCCGAATCCTGGTGACCCATGGCATCAGTTTCCTACCTCAGGTAGACCATATAATTGTCTTGGTAGATGGCAAAATTTCTGAAATGGGATCTTACCAAGAGCTTCTGAATCAAAACAAGGCCTTTGCAGAATTCCTCCGGAATTATGCACTGGATGAAGACGTTGAAGAGGATGAACCAACAAGTACAGTATTGTTTTTTCTTCAAACATGTCTTTCTCTGTCAAAAGGATTACAGATATTTTCTCTGTCATGTGTCCCCTGGTTCCTCATGGCAACGTGGCATTTGCCTTTCTGTACTACCGTGAAAATTATTGTCTGTGGCTAGATCTGTATTACTGAGAAATCTTTTCACAAATTTCTTTCAAAATGTCATGTGGTTTGTCGTACAGGAAAGCAATTCTTATCCTTGAAATTATTTTAAACTTGGGAATTTATTTTACAGTTAGAAAGGTCAAGCTCAACAGTAGCCAAGAACAAACAGTGCTTGCTATCAAAGGGGCTGCCCAGAGTCTGGTGTGTTTTCTCTTTATATGTGGTTGGGGTATTTTTCATGTAGCAGAGTTCAAATGACATTTTAATCTTGGGTTGCTTTTCAGCTTGGTTTGGTTCTGACAAAATGATGCAAGATAAAAGCATTCTGGTGGATGTTTCCCCTGTGTGATAGTGTTCCCATGCTCTGTTAATACAGCACTGCTGCTCTCCAGCCTGGCAGAGGAACATGCATGGCACCTTCCGGCCACAACAGAGGCTTGCAGGACTCCTG
Organism: Chamaea fasciata; assembly: GCF_029207755.1. Lineage (NCBI taxonomy): Eukaryota > Metazoa > Chordata > Aves > Passeriformes > Sylviidae > Chamaea > Chamaea fasciata. The sequence continues at coordinate 6,366,553 of NW_027094104.1, read as the reverse complement.
ATGTGACTCCCCCAGCCCAGGATCATGCCCAGAACGTGCCCTATAAATGAATTTAGCTAGAACCAGCTCTAACACTATTGCCTGCCATTCTGATGGGTTAAAGGGATGTGATATAAATGCATTTGGCAGCCAACCTGCCTCAAAAGATCTTTGCAATTTTGTTAGGAGAAGTGATGAACAGAAGGGATATAAGTAAAGCTAGGGGGGAGCTTATGCACTATGATTTTCCTGTGGGGGTTTTGTTTCTTATGGCTCTTCCTTTGTATGGCCACCTTTTTCTGTGCTTTTCTGTGGCAGAAAATTGAGGTGTGATCTTGTCTTGCAGTGCTGGAGGAGGAGGAAGTGCTGCTGGCTGAAGACACACTGAGCATCCACACGGACCTGGCCGATAACGAGCCAGTGACAAACGAGGTTCGCAAACAGTTTCTTAGGTAAACATGAGGTCCTTGTGTTTCTAGTCTGTGTCTAGGGTAAAAAACCTCTCTCAGATGGCAATGCTGCTTCTCCATCTTGGCTTCAGTTTCCTCAATTTCCTCTCATAAATAAATTGGTTCAATATCCTTTTAAAAATAAATGTGAATACGCAAAGATCAAACATCTATTCCTTCAGTCTTCTTTTCAGTCTGGACTGAACCAATTTCTAAAAGCAGCTCTCTGGCTCTCAGGTAATACCACTGTGTGTATTTACCCACACAACAGTGAACTGCTGCCAGGTGTGTGATAAATAAACCCCTTGCATTGCACCTTTCCATTGGGAGCCTTGGAAATCTTTGGTGGTTTTTATAATCATACCCATAGGTGCTGTCCAGCTGCTGCTGATATGAAAACAGAGAAGCTCAGGGTTCAGTTTGAAATGTCTGCTTTGCCATGAAGCCTCTAAAGGCCTTTCCCAAAGAGCTCAGGCTGTGCCGCAGCCTTTCTTAGATCCTGTATTTCTGGCATCCCTGAACATGCAGAGAGGTGGTAGAAGCACCCACAAGCTGTGAGTGAGGCTGGCAAGGGAACCTAATGGAAGAACTGGGAGTAAATCCAATTCACTCCATCCCAGCCTTGCCTTAGCACTGCCACAATATGCCCTTTTCCTCCTAATGACTCCTTTGTTTTAACTAGGCAACTTAGTATAGTGTCTTCTGAGGGAGGAGAATGTCCCAATAAAATGTCAACGAGACGAAGAGTCTGTGAGAAGAAGCCAGCAGAGCCTCCTCTTCCAAGAAAAAATGCTAATGAGAAACTTATTCAGGCTGAAACCACTGAAACAGGCACGGTATGGTTTGATTCCCCCCTCCCCTTTTCTACCTTTTTTTTCTGTTTGAAAAAGAAAATCCCCTTTATTTTAACATTTGATCCAGTTCTGTTAAATGTGTTGTATAAATCACAACTGCAGGCTTTAGGCATTAATCTGGTGGCCACTGATCATTCAGATTAGGGATTTTGGCAGAGGTTTTGGCACCTAGCTTGCCCTATATTCTTAGGGAAAAAAAAAAAATCTCTTCCAGCTCCCTCCACAGTCACCCGATACTGCAGAGTCCTGCACTCCATCAGCCCTGCCTTTGCCTCATAGAGCTTTCAGCACTGTTAGTTTCTAAACTGTTTGGTTGCTGCTGCGTCCAGCTGCAGCACTGGGTTACCCAAACCAGCTGCCTCTGGGTGCCAGTGTTGCTGTTTCTGCCTAAATACCTGCCAACCCAGCTACAGAGCACTTTGTGCTTGTAGGTACAAAGGGGCTGTATTCCTCCTGAGTAGGGCCAAGGAGAGAAATGGGAACTAGAAAAAGAAGATGGGAACACAAAAGTAAAAGAAAGGAACAGAAAGGAGCAGCAGATGGAAGAGGAGCAGGGAGCTTTGATTAAAAAACACCCCTTCCCTTAACTTCAGAAGGCTCAGTGTGTCCTGTTTAGTCTGATGTACATGGTCTATGGCACAGAGCAGCTTTTTCTGTGGATTATTTTAGCCTTCAAAGTCCCTAATGAACAACACTTGTTCTTTAATTATTCCTTCTTACGCTTTTTTAAGGACTGAGCTTTGTCCTGAGTCTCTGTCTCTCTGCTTCTCTGCCTTTTTGCACTACCTTAGAGATACCACCTTTACTTATTGCCATAAGTATCATCTGTTTATGTTCTTGTTGGGGTGCATTAGCATTTGGTACCTCATTTAAGTTGCTGTGAAGACACAGAGTGGAGGTATGTTCAACATTTTTTCCTTAAATAGGCTGTTTAAAGTAGTCTTGAGTATAGTACTCCTCCCAGTTGCTTCTTCTGCCTGAAAATCTTGGCTCCTATTCTTATTACCCATCTTTTGCTGCTATTTGATCTGGCTTCTTTCTTTCCTTTTTTTTTTTTTTTTTTTCTCCCCCCCTCTGGCATAGTCTTAAAAACTAAAACCCCACCAAAATAATGAAACACGGATCCTCAACATGGAGAAGAGTATTTCAGAAAGGTTTCTGACTTGTTTTGAAAGCCGTCACCCTGACAGGGAGCTCAGGCGGATGAACCTTTCTCTGTGGTGTTTAGGAGTTCAGGCAGTTTTGAGTTAGGCTGGTGCCAGAGTGCATTAAAGTTTTATCAGCAGTTCCTCTCACAAGGAATTTTTCTATCTTGTAATTCTCTCTAAACTCCTCCTTGTGTGGGTTGTGCAAACCAGCTCTGGTGTGTGATTTTGCAGGTAAAGCTAACGGTGTTCTGGCAGTACGTGAAGGCTGTCAGCCCTGTCATTTCTTTGGTGATCTGTTTCCTGCACTGCTGTCAAAATGCTGCTGCCATTGGGGCCAACGTGTGGCTCAGTGACTGGACCAACGAGCCGGTGGTAAATGGGACTCAGCAAAACACAGCCATGAGAATCGGGGTCTATGCTGCCCTGGGCCTCTTGCAAGGTGAGGACAAGTAAAATCATCATGCCCCAATGTTTAGGAATGAGGTATTGGGTCAGAAAGGTGTGGCACCAGTTGCTAGTGGTCCAAAAGGATGGTAGGTTTAGATTACGTATTATGAGGAAATCATTTACTGTGCTGGAGGTGAGGCCCTGGAACAGGGGTGCCCAAGGAAGCTGTGGCCGCCCCATCTCTGGACGTGTTGGATGGAGCTCTGAGCAACCTGGGATAGTGGTGATGGGGTTTGAAATGGGTGATCTTAAAGGCCCCTTCCAGCCCCAGCCATTCTGTAATTCTATGAAAATTGCCCCCCAACTCCTATCCTAAGCAAGGGAACTCGTGTAACCTGGAGCTACACAGTCTGAGCTCAGCCCAACACTTGAAATTTTGTTGTGAAGCCCTGGAGGTGGGGGGTTGAACAGGTGATGTGGGAGCTTGAGAGAGGAAAATTGGAAAGAGAACATGAACACTTCAGTGCAGAAGGGGATGAGAGGTTGGAGTGAAGTTGTAGCATTAGCACTTTGTGGAGGCTAGTGGGAAACAGCAGGAAGATAGTTGTGTGTCTCTTTTCCATAGACAGGATGGTGAATCCTGTGGGTGTTCCTGTGCCTTAGGCAGCAGTGGATGCAATGCTGATGTGCATAGGAAGACAGGGTGGGCAGGGAATAAAGTGAAGCAAAACAAGCCTGGAGCACAACAGGAGCTGCCAAGGGTCAGGGAACTGTGAATTGTGGACATCATGGGATAACACCTGCTCCTCACCTGCCAGGGCTCATAGTGCTGATCTCCTCCTTCACCCTGGCCATGGGGGGCATCAATGCTGCCCGGACACTCCATGCTGCGCTGCTGGAGAACAAATTCCACACCCCACAGTCCTTCTACGACACCACCCCGACCGGGCGAATCATCAACCGCTTCTCCAAGGACATCTATGTCATCGATGAGGTCATCCCACCCACCATCTACATGTTCCTGGGGACATTCTTCACCTCCTTGTCCACCATGATCGTTATCATAGCAAGCACCCCGCTCTTCACCGTGGTTATAGTCCCACTGGCAATTTTCTACTTCTTTGTTCAGGTAGCTGGAAAAAATGTGTGATGACTACTGCAATTATTCCTCTCCTTTTCTTTTTAGGATAAACAGCATTGATCCGGGGGGAAAACGGAAATACCTGAAGTAGCTGTGTGTTCATATAAACAAAACATTATTTACTTCTTTCAGAAAAAGAAATTTCCTGCAAGATGTGGCCATGAAATAGATAGACATAAACTTTTTTAGCTTTTAAGTAATAAAAAATAAGCCTGCTGCTAGAGGCAGCACTGCAGTGCATGTCAACCTATTAAAATGTGGATATATTTGACATACTAATAAGTTTTCAAGGTAGTGAGGAATTAAAATGTTGAAAATAGAAAGCATCAATTTTATTGCTTTCTGAGCAATAATCAAGTTTATTTTACAGACTGTAAATAGAGACCTGATAATGGAGGTGCAAATGCACAATTTGTTTTCTTGGAAAATGAGTCTCCTACAAATAGATTCATTCCGCTAAGTTATATTAACTAAGTTTAAAGGGACATAGATAAATGCAACTTTCAGTCTACAGAAATTGCAGTTACCAATACTCTTTTCTGGAATGATGTAAAGGTAACTTTCTTGTATGCTCTTCTTAATTATAGACAGTATTTCAGAGGGTTGAAGTGCGTTAGTAGCAATCTCCTTTAAATCCTTAACCTAAGAAATTCTTCACTGTTAATTAAAGCAATGAAAGTATTTAAAGAACCTTTCAATTTCCTGTGAAAAATGGCAGCGATTCTACATCGCAACCTCCCGCCAGCTGAAGCGCCTGGAGTCTGTGAGCAGATCCCCCATCTACTCCCACTTCTCAGAGACTGTGTCAGGGGCCAGTGTCATCAGAGCCTACAGGAGAGTGAAGGCCTTCGTGGACATGAGTGATCTGAAGGTAGATGAAAATCAGAAGAGTTATTATCCTGGCATAGTGTCAAACAGGTAAAACATCATTTCTTGTTTCCACTTAGATAACCCTGTTTGCAAAATTGGTCCCAGGCAACTTTTTCCCACTCTGCTTACACCTGCATTCTTCCCAGGTGGCTGGGCATCCGAGTTGAGTTTGTGGGGAACTGCATTGTCCTTTTTGCTGCCCTTTTTGCTGTGATTGGTAGGAACAGCCTGAATCCTGGCCTGGTGGGGCTGTCAGTATCCTACGCGTTGCAGGTACGTGTTACAGCTTTATTTGGGGGGGGGGTACATTTTTGTAGATGATGTGGATATATTAGCAATAATCTAAGTGCTTGCTAAAGCTGGGGTTAATAAGGAAATAATTAAAATGCATAGTGGGATGTTTGGAAAACAGAGATTCACAGTGAGTGCTGAAATCATCAGCAAGCTCACCTGAAGGAGGATCTCGGGGCACTTCGGGAGCATCAAGGCTGTGCTGCACCCCAGTACCCTCGGGGGTGGCACATGGGAGACCCAGGAAGTGTCAGAACATCAAGAGCAGACCATTTGAACGGCAGGGCTTAATGTGTCGTGCATCAGTCCTGCTGTGCACCACATTGGTGTGTGTAGGTAATTACAGGCAGATCAGTAGGATTTATAATTAGACAAGGCAAACTGTACTGACCCAGACTGTGGAAAATATAGCAGATTTAATGGCCTCACTCTTGCCAGAAGCATTTTAGGTACCATCAGTGGGCAAAGTTGCTGTTAGCAGTTTTCCAGTGAAACACATGATTTGGGGAATGACTTCCATCCAAGTTTTTTTGAGAGGGCCAAGTGTTTAATCAGCAAGGAGCATCATCCTATGCTTCTTCACCTAAGCACTTGATAATCTGTATATTTCTTGTCCAGTAACTGTATTAACTTTAATGCAAATTAAACTAATTATCTCATTTGTAACATTAATGTGAATCCATGCCTTAATAGCAGTGTCTGCTGTTGTTGGGTTTTTTTGGGGTTAGATTTTTCTGTGGCTTTTTGAGGGGGGTTTTGGTGTTTTGTTCTTGTTGGGGTTTTGTTTGTTTTGGGGGGGTTGTTTTTGAGGGGGTTGTTTTGGTCTTGGGGAGGGGATTGTTTGTTTTCAAGTTTTGTTTTGTTTTGGTTGTGTGTTTTTTTTTATTATGTGTGTTGTTCCTCTGTGGGTGGTATTTTGTTCCTTGTCTCCCCCAAGGTGACCTTGTCTCTGAATTGGATGGTCCGAATGACTTCTGAACTCGAAACCAATATTGTGGCTGTGGAAAGAATAAAAGAGTATTCAGAAACTGAAACAGAGGTCAGCTACCACAAGTCCAGCATGCTCAGAAACAAGCTGAAAATTTTAATGCACACATTTACATGGTCTTTCTTGAGGCTCTAGAGAGATGGTTCCTCCTCTGAGAGTTATCATTTAACCTGAACAAATGTCATGCTCTGAACTGTAATTTATGCTATCACAGCTCCAAATTGTTATTGCCATCATGCAGCCTGTGCTTAGCATCTCATTTTCTGCTGCTGTGAGTGGCTATAGCACAGGACATGAGTTTCACATCAGAATATTGGTCCCTTTGTGTTTGAAGTGTTTGATCCACAGTCTCACCTGTGTGGCTGGTGCCGTGGTCCTGCTCATGAGCAGAGCTGCAGTACAATTATCAGGCCTTACCCACGTTTTCAACAGTACTTCTGTTCAATCAGCTTAATCAGTCCTCACCTCCCATGAGAACATCTCTAGGAACACTGTACTGCTAATCCAGGAAATCATCCAATCGCCTACTTTTGCTGCCAAGGACTTTTGAAAGTGGCAGATGGAGCTGTGCCAGGAAAGCTGCTCTCTGGACACACTGGTTTGTTAGTCCTGTGTACATACTAACAATTAGGAAATGGAGGAGAGCTGCAGTAAAGGGTTCTGGAGATCAGATATTTTACCTGGAAGGAAAAAGTTAGCTAGACAAGTTGTGTGATGTGTGTTACAAACCAGAACTTGAGCTGGCAGAAAACTGGCAGTGTTCTGTTAAAGTTGATGGGAAAATATTCATATCCATTGAGGATTCATCCCTCTGTGCTCAGTTTTTTTCCTGTTGACATCACAACAAAGACTAATGGGTGGATACTTAGGATCCCATGTTTTTTCCCCATTGTTATAAATTTATTTGATCATGGAGATCTCCCTTATCTGATAAAATACTTTTATCTGAGCTTGAATTATTTTTTCTCAAACCTATATGAGGCATCTCTGACTTCTGTTTTCCTCAGGCTCCCTGGATCATTGAGGGCAAGAGTCCCCCAGAAAACTGGCCATCCAAGGGAGAGCTGGAGTTTGTGAATTATTCAGTGAGGTACAGGAAGGGCCTGGATCTGGTGCTGAAGGGTCTAAACCTCCAAGTGCATGGTGGGGAAAAGGTGAGTTACCAGCTGAATGTCTACTAGAACTTTGCTCTGAGCCTCCAGTGAAAACTGTGGAGTAGAGGAGAGGGTCTAGTGGAACGTGATGTCAGTGCAGGAGTCAGCAGTGACACCTGTGCTCTCCATGTGCCAGCATCCTCCTGGCTGGAAAGCAGTAGAGTGGATAGCATGGGACTTTATGGCCTTTCCAGTTCATTTGGCAGCAGGCTCCCTATGCCACGTAGGAGGCACCAGCCCAAGTGACAAAAATTCAGTGACAGGAATGCTTTTCTGAAGCAGTGCAGATGGGAGAAGGAATTCCAGCTTTTTCTGCTCTTTCACTTCCCTTGTGAAATTTTTGGCATGGAAGGAAATGACATTCTTTGTTTCCTTAATCAGGAAATTGTCTTCATTCTGGGGGATTCATTTCTTCATGCTTTGATGGAAAGTTCTGAGGTTTGCCTGCTGGAGACAGAATAATTAGCATGGGAAAGTCCTTTCCTGGGCAGTGTGTTGCTAAAAAATAGAATTGCCCTTATTCTAAGCAGACAGGATGACGGCATCCTTCTGGCATGGAGATACACATGCTTGCCATGAAGTAGGAATTGCCCTTAGAGAGCCTTTATTTCTTGTCCTTGAGTGCCTGGACCTACCATGGGTGTTCCAGATCATCCAGAGTTATGTAGGATGGCTCTAGGCCTGTGTTATTCATTATATTTATGACATGTGATATTTATATGGAATATCATTCCAATTTCAGGAATGGCAATAAGTACATTACAGTGTGTCCAGGGTTTCTAGGGAAGGATGGGACATTCTTTCTTAGATTCAGCTCTTCAGTCAAACCTCCTAGAGGAATCTCAGAGGGTTGTTTGGGAGTTTTTTGTTGGGTGTTGTTTTCTTCTTAACTGTGTGCTTTGTTGTTAAACCTGCAATTTGTTGTAGATTGGAATTGTTGGCAGAACTGGAGCAGGGAAGTCCTCCATGACGCTCTGCCTCTTTAGGATCCTGGAAGCTGTAAAAGGGGAAATTAAAATTGATGGTGTGAAAATTTCAGAAATTGGTCTCCATGACCTTCGATCGAGGCTAACAATTATTCCTCAGGTACTGTTTCTGTGTGTCACAATGAAGGAATGTTTTCTAGCAGCTTAACAAACCATAAATAATGGTTTATCCAAAGAGGAAAATGTTTTGTTACACTCAGAAAATTGTTTCAGAAAAACAAACTATTTATACTTTAACCGGTCCCATCCTGCCACCTTATAAGCTGGGTGATAAAACAGGATTTAGGATAAACCACCGTTAGAGCTGAAAGTTGAGCTTCAACTGTGTAATGTAATGTATTTTCAGAGAGGATGGGATTGGGAGGTGGCCTACTTCCAATGCAATGGACCTCAAAGCAGCAGCCCATAGTATCTATACTTAAAACAGCTAAAACACTTGTCTAATGAAAATTTGTTTTATATCCAGGATCCTGTTTTGTTTTCTGGAACACTGAGGATGAACCTGGATCCATTTAATAAGTATTCAGATGAAGAAATATGGAAAGCACTTGAACTGTCTCATTTGAAAAGGTTCGTCAGCAGTCAGCCATCCATGCTGGACTATGAGTGCTCAGAGGGTGGAGAGAATCTTAGGTAAGGAATGCTTGGACTAGAACTTACACTGAGCTGCCATTCTGCTGTGACAGTGGGTGACACCTGAGTTCATGCTGACACTGGTCTGTCATCTCTGAAATGATTCAGCCATCTATTTCTGTTCCAAGAAAGCCACCAATGTTCAAAGATTTGCCTTTTCTTCTGCCTCTGCCACAAATGATCTGATTCTTCTTCCAAACACAAATCCCAGCTTGTCTGAAAGAAGCTTTAGGTGACAGGATATTAGGGACAGGCAGTCCCTTAAACACATTTTGGTAGGAAGGGAAATGCCATGATAACATTACTGCTGTGCTGAATAGGAGTTCACTGCCTGACACTTTAGCAATGTTTATTTTCCATTGCTATTTGGAAGGCCCATGAAGACATGACTGGGGATGATAAAATGCCATGTTTTGATATGCTTCATTGGCTTCTGAGGCTGTGGTGTCACCAGATGGTCTGTGATGAATGTTCGACTCCTTCCTCACCCTGCAGATGGTCAGAGACTGAGTTTGGGCTATGTTTGTGGCAGGGGAGGAAGACTGTGTTGCTCAGATATGTGTATATTTTATTTTTTTTATGGTAGAAAGGACCTTGCAGCCTCATAACGTGGTCTTTCCCTTTTTATTTTTTTGTCCTAAGTTTGCATATGCTCAGCGTTATCAGAACTGTGAGTGTTTCTGAAAGCCTGGGCAGAAATGTTTTCATGAGCTGCCCTGGCTTTTGTCAGTGATAAAAGGCGCATTTGGTGGCTCTGCCCAGCAGTAAGTGATCCTATCACCGTTCCTGTTGGCATGCTGCAGCCTGCATGTGTGACCTACGGGGCTGACAGACCAGGCAGCTTGCAAAACATTTCAGGGTTTTTTGAGTAACCTGATGAGTGACCTGCTGAGCACGAGCGGCAGTGGGGAGCTGAGGGCAGTGAAATGCTCTCTGTGCTTGCAGCGTTGGCCAGAGGCAGCTCGTGTGCCTGGCCAGAGCTCTCCTGCGCAAAACCAGGATCCTGATCCTGGATGAAGCCACGGCCGCCATCGACCTGGAGACAGATGACCTCATCCAGATGACCATTCGGACACAGTTTGTGGACTGCACGGTGCTGACCATTGCACACAGGCTGAACACAATCATGGATTACACCAGGTAAAATCTCTGAGTAGTGCATGGCAGGCTTGAGGGTTTGCTGGGGATGTGAAGCAGCACTTGGAGGGGTCTGGTTTGTCTCTAGACATGAACACTGGTTCTCTTGTCCAGCAGTGTGTAAGCAGTCATGTGCTACATAATCCCAGAATTTCCAGCCCTGACTTTGCCTCTGCTGCCATAGAAAACAGGTTCTATATTCAGAAACCAGAGCTGTGCAGTGGCCCAGGGCCACTCCTGGCACTGTTTGGAAGCTTATGGAGCCTTGTTAAACTAGCAGCTCCTGTAACGTCTTCCCTAACAGCATGTCATTTTAATTACTTGAAAATATATTAATAATCTTCGTCAGCTTTTATCTCCTTGGCTTTCTGGAACTATAGTTTCAATTCCAGATGCTTTTTTTCCCCTCTTCTTGCCCCTGGGAGACAGTGACTGCCCTGTTACTTTTGTAGTCAAGCAGCAGCTCACAGAGAATATTTATCATCTGTTGTGTTTTAACATGTGAAAATAATTGAGGAAAACAAAGGCAAGGCAAAGATTAGAGAAGTTTGCTCTGTGACACAAGCAGGTACCACATTCCTTTTGAGGAATTTTCTGACACATCTTTCCCCCAACACTGTCTTTTTGTTTTGTACAGGGTTCTTGTACTAGACAATGGGACCATAGCTGAATTTGACACACCTGCAAACCTTATAGCAGCAAAGGGTATTTTCCACAGTATGGCCAGAGATGCTGGACTTGCATGAAGAGAAGATCCCTTGGGTTTTGGTTTGGGGTCTTTTTAAAATTACTGACTTGCCACAAAAGTGACTTGTGAATGTACTGTAATTTACAAAACAGTTTTTGTAGTAGACTCAACTTGTGATATGTGAAGGAAGCATTTTACAATTATAAGGACCAGGAAGTGAATTTTTTATTTTTAAATATTTTCTATATACATAAAGTATTTTATTACATGCTTTTTCCCTAAGAATGACAAATATTCTGCCAAGAAAATGTATGTACCACAGTGTAATTATGTACTGCATTCAGGTTTGTAATTAGTAAATTATATTAATGGTACAAAATACACCTGATTTGTGTGTTTTCTGCATAACGATTCATAGGTATTAAAGTGAAAAGACAGGCCCAGTTAAGCTGTGACTCAGCTGAGTACCAGTGAAATGCTGTGTAATCTCTGAGTGGTTCCAACCTGTTCCCTTCAATATTTCCCCCAGGACAAGGGACTCCTGGGACCTTTGGATTCCCGTCCAGGGCCACTTCAGCATTATAAAATTCCTCTTCAGCCTAAGAAGCAATATGCATTTAAAGCTAAACCTACAAATGGCTTCATATAAAACGTTAACCACATAGTTTTTTCCAAATCAATAGACCCCATAGAAGCCCACAGGGACACAACTGGACCAGAAGTATCAGAATTTGGCTGTATGTTTTTGGGTAGGAAGTCACAAGTCTGCACTTAAGCTGAATGTGCATGCTGAGACAGGTGTGTATTTAGTTTATCTTGTTCAACACTTAGTCATCTGAAATAATGGGTGGTTTGTTTTGCAGAAATAATTATCTATTTCATTATTGATAACCAGGCCTCAGATAAAAGGAGGCCTGTGTTTAAACAGCATTTGCTGCTAGAATCTGCTAGAACCTCTTTTGCTTCATTTTGTGTTTTACACTAAGCACTCCAGAAAACCACCCAGCAAGAAAAACGTTCCTATGTTTTACCAGAAGGAAAGCACAGAAAAATTTTGAGAAAACAAAATAATAATTTATTAATTCTTACAAATTATGCTTCTTAAATAGAAACCCAAATTTGCAGCCAAGCGTTTATTAGACATTAACATTTCATGTAGCAGAGCACAAAGTGATGAATTATTTATCACACACAGAATGTATTGGTTATACACAGATGGGATTGGGGAGTGTTAATAGTATCTTCCTGGTATAAACTGTACAAGGTATAAAAATATTCCTGGGAATTAATAGATAGGGATCAGCATCTGTGCAAGGTTGCTGCCCCAACAGCTGAGCTTTTCTCTAGGGGGTCTTACTGGTTAACCCTAAATCCTCCTGGATTCAGCCAATGCCTGAACCATCCTGTGCTGGGGAGAAGGCAGCAGCCAGGGTGACATGAGGAATGACAATTTTATTATTCCATTACAGAGAACTTAATATTCCACCAGCAATCTGGTATAAAAACAGATATTACCAATGACTGGGACTACGTCTGACCTCTGGCACTTTGTAGAAGAGGCTTTTTCAGTGTGACAAAACCTTCTGTATTCACCTGGGGAAACTGAGCTTCAGTGCGGTGACTGGGCACAAAGAGAATTCGGTGCTAGCAGGGATCTGTGCTGGCAGCTGAGCCCGGCCTGGCTCCTGTCGGCAGGTTGGGAGCTCCCTCTGGTGTGCTCAGTCCCTGTGCTCCAAGCACTTCCACGAGCTGAGAGCAGCGAGCCCACGGCGCTTTGGGGACAGTTCCCAGTGGGTTGGAGGTGGCACAGGCAGTGACACAGGCAGCAGCTGTCCCTTAGCAGCTGCAGCCCCCAGGACAGGTGAAGGCTGTGCTTGGTCCCCAGCTCCACACACAGGGACTCAGCCCAGAACTGCCCCAGCAGCCATACTGCACAGCCTGCTCAGGCTCTGAACTCTGAGACAAGACAAAAGATAAATTCCTTTGGCAACTGCAGTTTCCGAAGAAATTGGGGGGAAAGGGGGGAGGTGAAGAAACAGGAAAATTCAGACTATCCTGGTACCTTCTGTTTGCCTGTTACACCTCATGCTTTAGTTTATTCATCTAATCCACAGCACCTGTTTTTCACGTGGCCTACCAGCGCAGAACTCTTCCTCAAATTCAAGTGACTAAATACTAAAATCCTAAAAAAATCAGATAAAATCCAGCTCTTAAATACTTTTCAATTTCTTTATTCGAGAATTTCACAGCAAAAGTAGTCAAATTCTGAATTTTAAGTAATTGTAATTTTAAGTTTAATTTTCAGTAAACTACATGGGTAAACACAAGTCACAGTGAGAAAAAGAAAATACATTGCATAGGAACATCAAGACTGGCTATCAGCCCAGAAAACCCTGGGTACTTCACTGGTTTGTTTTTACACAGGTAACTTTATAGGTTCAAGATGCAATTTTTCTCAGGAATGTAGAGGTCAAAGAAAAATAAAATTACACTTTTTGTGCTTTTAAAAGGGGAAATTAAAGCAGCATTGAAGAAATGTCAACACAGTAACAAAAACAATATATTAAATTGCACATGTCATTACATGTCAATTGCTCATGTATATATTGACAGACAACACTAAAAGGGATTTTGGTTGAGAGCCAATATTTATTATTTGGATAATTACTGTCACTTTTATTTTCAACCTGAGAAATAGGGAAAAGTGTAAACAGGGATTAAGAAATCACAGGTAGTAAGTCACTTGATAGAATTTAAACTTGACATAGTTTGTGCTTCCACAGATGTAAACCCTTCTGGTTTTTTTCCCTCTAAGTAAAGTAGGACTTAATAAACATGATCTTAAAAGAGAACATTGATGGTAATGGACTCAGTACAAATATTAAATGGGCTTCATGGCAGGTTCTTTAGCTTGATTACCTCTGCTATTTTATAGCAAATAAATTATTAGAACAGCTTAAGGTAAGCCTTTCCCTGAGAGCTGCTAACTCTGCAGTATTTAATTATCTTTTTGTAAGGAAGTGTTGCATTTACAGGTAGTTCTACCAATACTTCCTGTGTATTGAGTTACGTTTACACCACTCACTGTTCTTAAGATTAACTAGAAGCTGTAAATGTGCATAACCACTTCAGTTTATTTCACGGTTAACAAAATAGATTTCTTCACATCATTAGCCCTTATAGACACTGTTTTTCAAACATAATTGTAACACGAAAGATAAAAATCTTCTGGTTTATTCCTTAATTAGTACGTAAGTTCTGATGCCTTCTTGTTATACCCACTCTGTTCAGAAAGTGTTGAGACTCTGAAAAGTAAGTTTTTGTCGCTTACTGTTAGAACAAGTTCCAGTTCTTGGAAATCTTGTAGCCTTGCAACATCCTTGTCCTTTAAACAGATACAATAAGGAGTTAGGCAATAGTGTCTGTTAATTTTGCAGAGCTAAGTTAAAATAATAAGCTCATACTAACACAAGGTATGTATTTATTCATGACTATGACAGTTCTTTACAGTGAACTGGAAAGCAGATATCCTGTTGCATCTTGTATTTACTCTGGGGTCTTATTCAGCTATTCCCTTAAGTCTATTTTTAGAAGGAATGCAACACTGACAGTGAGTGCAAGTGATTAGTGGGATTACACTTGTCAAGATCTACTGCATGCCACCCAAATCCTCTTTTTTTTTCCCTTGCTAATTCTTGGAAGCTGATGAATTGATGCTTGCATCTACCCAAGGAGGTCATGCATGTGGCTGGCTTCCTTCAGAGCTACCCAGCCAGGTAGCCCCTGCAGCAGTGGTCTGCTGCCAACAGCAGGACACAGAGTCAGGTCTGTGTCACTGCAGGAACAGTAGGGGTCCTCAAGTCCTACCACAGAGCGTGAAGTGATCAGGGATGAAAACAAGAAGTTCTTTCAACAATAACCAAGTTGAAAAGTGACAAAATTGCTTATGTCTTTTTTCTCCACTTCTTGACTAACACAGAGTAAGACATTCTGTAGTAAGTGAAGAAGCAGCAGACTGAAGTCTGTTAATCTATTCCTAATCAGATTTTCCCCATGAGTGACGCCAACAATGCTCTACAAGGATTTGAGAGTGAAAGAAAAGTCAGTGGTTACTTGGTAAAGCAGGTCAGCAGGTTCCCTCTCTGTTGGCTGCAGGGTAGATGTCCCTGAAGGAAGGACAGTTACAGAGTCCTGCACTCAGAACAACCCTGGAAAACACCTCTGTTCAAGGATTGCAGCCAGGCCTTGCTGAACTCACAGAGCTTGGTTGAACTCTGCAGGCCTTTTAAATGCTGTTGGCAGCTCACGTGGTGTTGTGTGGTACTGAATTTTGCAATGGAATCATAAAATCCGGTATTAACTGGGTCTAGCACCAAATTATTATGAAAGGAGGTGATCAAAAAATTTGAGAACCATTTTACTTAAGAAATCCCAATTAAGTGCTGAGTGTTGCAAATTGAGCAGATTTTTCTTTTTTTTTTTCCCTAACATGGGCCTATGCAGGTGACCAACAAATTATTCATTTATAACAGTAAAAGTAACCTAAAAATCTCTTCTGTGAGTTGCTGCACTTCAAAAGGTAGAGCTCTTACCTTTCTTAACATTGTATTTGGTAATTTTCTGATCTTCTGGACGTGCTCAGGGTTCACACCCAGCTCACGGCAACTCACTCGGAGCAGCTCCTTGTAGGTCAGTTCTTGTCTGTCCAGTTCAATTTCAATGAAGTCATTTTCTCTAAGATTAGGGGTTTGTATTCTCACTTTAAGCACCAGTTCTATTAGAAATAAAAAGTCACATTAATAGGCAGAGGTATAAAGAACTGGAAACAATGTCTCTGTAACAAGTTCCAGGTATTTCTATGTTCTATTAATCTCGTTTGTGTCACTGGTAAGAATGCATGAATCCTCAAAAAGCAAAACCTGGAATTGTATGACCACAGTTTTAATGAGATTGATTTTCATCAAATTATACAAAAAAAATCATAGCAAATCTAATGCAATATATGTCTGCATGCCTGAACCTTTGCATGAATACTCTTTAATTGATTTAAGCTGATTTAAGAGCAGCTTATACTGGTTACTAATTTCCTGAGCAATCCAAGATTGCTTTTATTAGTATTTCTTGCTCTCAGTTCACTTCTTATTGCTACCTCATGGTAACAGAATGCCTTTTACTTGAAGAAAGAATTCTGAATGGTAACTGGAATTCCAGTTTTCCCTCTCTGGGTAGGCTAAGTTTTCCTGCAGAACAGGCAGATCCTAGAACAGCTCAGTGCAGACTGAGCCATGTGAGGTTCTCTTGAGTACACTGGCTACTTGCTGATGATCTGTATTTGCAGCTTGGACTATGCTATCTAGAAAATTAGATGACCCTGGTGTCTATATGCTTTTATAGCAATTGAGACAGCAAATGTTTACATCAGTACTTTAATAACAGTTCCAGCAGAAACAGGCTATCAGCATACTTCATTCCCTTCAAATGTTTCCTGAATGCCTAAGGATGGTAATCTGAAAGTCTCTGGAAACACGTGATTAGTCTGCACTGCCCAAGGTGACAGAAGATCAACAGAAAGCCAGAAGAGATTTTTGGTGTTACCTTGCATGTTGAGTGGAAAAGCTCCTGTGAAGAAAATGGGCTGAAAGGCCGGCACAGGCCCCATGCAGGAGCTGTTCCCTTGCTGGGGTAGGGACTGGCTGGATCCTGCTGGCGAGGGGCTTGTGCCCCAAGACACCGAACCCTGGTAAGCAGGAGCTCTCTGGAGGACAGGATTTGGGTGTGATGATGGCCCAGCAGACCCTCGAGGCAGGGGTTGGATGTCCCCGTTGGAAGGTGCCTCAGGAGCAATATTCCCGGGCTTTAACTGTGCTCCTGCTCGCCTGTAGTTGTCTGAGTCAGGTATAGATGGAGAGGTGGTGTCTTGTGGTTCCAAGTGTGAGAGATTCCCATTCAGGGTAGGATCTGGAATGCTGGTACTTGAGGTGTTGTAAACATATGGGAAAGGTGGGTTAGCCAGGTAATTGGGGATGATTGGCAGATCTGAATCTTGCTTGAAGTCTGTGAGTTCATCTTCCACTGTAAAAAAAAACCAAAGAATATTCTCCAAGACTGACTTGGGGGTTGGTTTGTGGTGGTTTTTTTTTTTTTCGTTTTTTTCTTGGTTTTTCTTTTCCTATTTTTTACACAGAGGGAATGCAGTGCTAAAAGCACCACAGGTTAGAAGATGCACCAGGAAGCATCGTGCCTTTATTTCCTACAATAAACAGAATGCTTAGGTATTGCCATACAAACATAAAAGCTGAGTCTGATTCTAATAATTCTAGGGATGCTAATTCCTTCTAAACACTGCAATACTTCTGTTTTGGCTTGTTTTAATCTGTAGCAGCACATTGTAATATGGTCTCTGGTGGAATAATGCTGTCATCTTCATAATGTATCAGGCAACGAAAAACAAAGGGTCGTATGTTGTTTGATATTAAGGCAGAGGATAAAGGGAAGAGAACATGCAGTACTGGGAGAGCTGCAGCATTACCCATGCAACAGCTGGGAGAGAACAATGAAAACAAAACCAGACACGGGAGTACAAAGGAGAGACAAGAGGTTGTTAATCGACCACATTTCAAATTACTTATCACCTCCAGCAGAAAAACCTGCTCTGTTTCGGCAGTTACAAAACAGAACAGAGATGCTCAACCAATGTCCTTTAATGAGCCATTTATCTGGGCTGCTAATTTTTGATGTATCCAACACAGAACGTAAGGAAAATTAGGTGTTGCTCATACAAGAGCTTCCTACAAATTCGAGAGATTTCTCTCCTGCTGTTCTTCTGAAAACTGGAAACTGCATCTACCTGGCACAGAGCATTCCTCAAAATCCAGTTTTTCTAAATTTCTAGTGTTTAGAAAAAAGTTTGGCTAGCTGGGTATGGAATTTATTGGTAATCCCCTTTACTTAAACTTTGTTTTCTTACCATGTAAACACTCTAGAAAGCAAGTCCTAATACTAAAATCCAAACACAGTATCTTCACGTGCAAGACAAAGAGTGGACCACACATGCTTTGACCACGCTCTTACTAATCTTTGATGAGCATATGGCACGATCACTATAGGTTACCTCCCAGCATCTTCCTGATCTCTCTCTTGGATGTTAACTGGGCTGGCCTCTCCCCTTTCTTCGTCAGGATGTTCTTGTCAGCCCCAGCGTGCAGCAGATAAGCCACAACCGCCGCGTGGTTCCGCTTGCAGGCCCAGTGCAAACAGGTCCTGCACATGGAAAACATCAATGCTGTGTCACATGCTGTGTCACATCCTGAGCTCCGGCAGATTCATCTACACTCATTCTTGCTGCCTATGAGAAGAACACTCTATGCACATGTAAAATAGGTTTGAGCTGCAAACTTCCTTGGAAATTCACCCTGGATTGGGAGTCTGCAATGGCACTTGCTGATGTCATTTTCTCTTTGCTCCAACGCTCTTTACTACAGTAGTAGTTTTTAAGTTCAGGATCTTTTCCATTTATCATTTCTCAGGCTACAGCCTTTAGGCTACTGGAAAAATAAGTATCAAAGTAAGGTTTGTGTATGATATTTTAATCTTTTAAAGAATCAGCTGTACTTAGAATACTTGTGTTTGTGTGTGTGTACATGGGATCTATTACCAGTATCTCCCTAGGATGCTATAGGTACTCTCTGATTAATGCTGCCAGCTTAAGTACTTGCACTTAATGGCAAGTAAATTACATTTAAAATATTGTAACCATAGTTTCTAAGAACCATTCTTTGCCCAGTTACCATTTGCTGCATCAATAATTACCCAGCTTAGATCTGCAGACAACAAATTTTTTGCAATTTGTAACTGATGCACAGAACTAATCCCTTTTCAGTATTTTCAAATTATTTGCACTTGCTGTCTAGAGAAACATATTTAACAAAATCCTAAAAGCTGCTTAGTGTTCAGATCTTATTTAGTGTGTGTATTAAGGACTTCTAGACTCACACATGTAACTTGCTCTAGAGTTGTATCATTCTTTCCTATCCCGGGTTCTACTGATGTTTGACCTTTCTCCAGCGTTTATATTTTATTTTAATTCTCTAGCTCCAGCTGAAGGAATTTCTTCAGAAAAATGAACATGCTCAACCCTTCTCCAAGTTTGTTTATTTCTTTTTTAAGAATTACATTTTAAAAAGTAGAGATAAATAAACTTAGAAGAGAAAAACTTTCAGTCGGAAGTCCAGCTCCAAAAAGCTTTTTCCACTTTGGATGGTTTGGTTTAGTTTGGTTTGGTGGGATTTTTTTTTACAGAAAGAGACTGCAAAGTCCGACAGACAGGGTAATATGTGCATTGAGCACAAAATTTGCTGGTCTAGTTTTTAGAGAAGATACGTAAGGCTCAACAGCACCGCTTCATTTTGGGATTCATCCTGGCCATTCCACATGGCCTGTGCTGAGAGGAACCATCTACCCAAAGACCTGATACGTAGCAAAATGTAAATACTCAGCACCTCTAAGCATCACACATACTGAGAAGCTCACTGCAAAAATTGTAATTGTTCAAACTTAAACAACAATGAAGATCCATTTATTGCCATGGTTAAAAATTACCAGATCATTATTTTTTTAAAATAATTTTATTACAAGACTTATTTCATCGATTCCAGATTTAGATACAAACTCATTCTGACGACAGCTTGCTTTTTATCTCACTAAGATAATTCAGTGTCCTGTGAATCAGTTAAAATTTTTACAAGCTTTAATTTTAATCACAATTTAAAGCTCAAAAAAAGCATGTTCCACGCTTCTCAAAACTGCTGATTGAACTTTTATAAGTCTTGCTCCTTTCCTAATTTTATTTTTTCTGTGTTTAATTATAATGTCATAGAATCCTAGAATGGCTTGAGTTGTAAGGGACGTTAAAGTTCATCTCATTCCACCCCTGGCCAGGGGCAGGGACACCTTCCACTATCCCAGGTTGCTCCAAGCCCTGTCCAACCTGACCTTGGACATTTCCAGGGAAGGAGCAGCCACAGCTTCTCTGGGCAACCTGTGCCAGGGCCTCCCCACCCTCACAGGGAGGAATTTTTTCCTTACGTCTAATCTAAGTCTCTTCTAATTTAAAACTATTCCCCCTTGTCTTATAACCATCCACATGTGCAAAAAGTTGTTCCCTCTTTTTTTTAATAAGTTTATCATTTCAAGCACAAAACAGCACAGTAAATACACACTGAATTGAACCTGCGGAAAACAGTCTCTGAAAATGCCTGAGCATTCCCTGTAAAATCCTCCTTCAAATAAAATTATGTGTGTGTTTATGCCTACAGTGTTACTTGTACAAGTGCCTATTACAGAACAGCCTTCACTTTAGTGTCCTCACGTGGATCTGAACGAGATGCCAAATCCCAAGTGTTTGTACACATCGTTGGAAAGTTTCCTGCTTGAAAGAGAAAGTGATTTTCTAACTTCAGTTAATAATAAATATTTCTGCTTAGGCAAGAGCACGTAAAGCCGAGGTCTGTGTCCCGACAGACCACACCGTCTCAGGCTGGGGGAAAAAAAAAAAATCAAAACCAACACTACAAGGAAAGTCCACAGTGACCTGGAGAAGGGGCACACAGGGCAGGAGGTGGAGTGGGGACGAGTGTCTGTGACCCCGGTTATCCTCTCTGGAATAGGGACAGCTCCATAGCGGAGTATTCGGAGGCAGATCGAGCTTTTCCTTCCTCCTCAATTCACCCCGCCCGGCCTTTCACGTGAGGAGCGACTCGGCGGCAGCCTCCGCACGGGACCGCCCGGGCCGAGCTCCCCGAGAGGCCCCGGGTTCGGGGGGGGCGGCCTTACCATCCGTTGACTTCGTTCTGGGAGTTGAGGCCGACCCCCAGCTCCACCAGCCGCCGCACCTCCTCCGCGTCGCCGAGCGCCGCCGCCTCCCGCAGCCGCTCCTGGCGCTCCCGCTCCGCCATCTCCCCGCAGCCGCCGCCCGCCTCCCGCATCGCCTCCCGCAGCCCCGCGGCCGCCCCGCGCCTCCGCCGCCGCCCCCGCCGTGCTCCGGCCTGGGGGACGCTATTGCCGGTGACAACCCGGCCCCGACAGCCGGTTCCGGGGCGCGGCAGCTGCCCGGGGACGGGCCGGACACGGCGCAGTCCCGGCTGGAGGGTTAATGGGCATGGAAGTGCATGGTATGCGCTGTCTCCTGCTCCGCTGGTTGTTTTTGCGGGCTCTCGATTTATCGTGGAGTGGATTATGGAATCATTGAGTGTTAAGTGTTGGGAGGGGCCTTAAAGATCATCTCGTTCCACCCCCCTGCCACGGGCAGGGACACTTCCCTGTAGACCAGGTTATTTAGAGGCCCCATCCTGCCTGGCACTGGACCCCATCCAGGGGTGGGCCAAATTTCTAGCTCACTGACTGTCTCTGGTAATTTAATTAAGATTAATTTTATCCAGTGGTTTTACTCAAGGAAGGAAGAACTCTATGATGACCACCGTTACGCAAAAACCTGCTGCTAAAGAGGCTAAATAGAGGGATTCAGAAAAACTGGGTTTGCCTGGTAACTGCATGAGGAGGTTCTGAAGAGATTTTTAAGATTATGATGATTTGGTTTGGGAAGGAACGTAATACTCATCTAGTTCCAACCCCCTGCCATGGACAGGGGCACCTTCTACTAGACCAGGTTGCTCCAAGCCCCATCCAGCCTGGCCTTGAATACTTCCAGGAATCGGGCATCCTCTTATCCTGCATAGGAAACTCCCATCATCTTTGTGTTCTCAGCAGAATCAACCAATCCCTAAAAAACAGAAGTAAAATAAAGATCGCTATCCGTCTGCAAAGCAATTGGAAATATGATAGGTATTTCCTGCCATTTGCATGGTTTGGTTTGAAAAGCTGTTTTTTGTCGTGGATTTGTCCTAAACCAAGTTAGAGAGCAATCAGTAAAAACTTGACCACTATAAAAAGTCAAAATAGTAATTTCAAACACCACTCAGACTTTTGTATTCCAGCTCGCTCTACGCAGCCACAGCAGCATGCCAAGGAATTCTGCAGTAGTCAGGCTCCGGTGTACCCTCAACCTGTCAAGCATGGGGACAGGCTTTCCAGGGAAGTGGTGGAGTCACCATCCCTGGAAGTGTTCAAAAAACATGTGGATATGGCACCTGAGGACATGGTTTATTGGTGAGTGTGGTTGGACTGGATGATCTTAGAGGTCTTTTCCACCCATAATGATGCTACAGTTCCCTGAATTCCTAAAGGAACACGCACAGCTGGAGGCACTCGGGACCGGGACTCAGGAGCGGTTTGGGTGACTTTCTCCTGCCGGGATGCAGAGGGGACCATGACACTGCCTCATCTATGCCCAGGCCCATGTCCTTAGACTCCAGCCATGACCAGCAAGGCCACTAGCACAGAATCCCAGGATGACCAGGTTGGAAGAGACCTCCAAGATCATTGAGTCCAACCCATGCCCTCAACAACAACGCCTCAACTAGACTATGGCACCCAGTGCCACATCCAGGGACGGTGACTCCACTACCTCCCTGTGCAGATCATTCCAGTACTTTATTACTCTTTCCGTGATTTTTTTTTTCCTAATATCCTACCTATATTTCCCTTGGCACAGCCTGAGACTGTGTCTGTCCTCTTGTTCTGTCAGTTGCTGCCTGGTGAAAGAGACCAACCCTCAGCTGCCTACAACCACCTTTCAGGAAACTGTAGAAAGTGATAAGGTCACCCGTGAGTCGCTTTTCTCCAGTGTGTGTCTGGGCTGTGTCCCCGCGCTCTGACACCGCGTTAGGCTGGACACTGTGGTGACAGGTTACCATTCGCAGTGACACCACAGGGAGCCGGGCATTATCTGTCACGACTCCTCGCTGGGCTGGACGCGGTTTGCCTTGACACCTCAGTGGCCAGGACACCGTCTGTGCGGCACCCGCTGCCCCTCACGCGGAGCCACAGGCGGCTGCGGCCGTTCGGCGTTCCGCTATTTGCCGGGACTCCCCGTTCCTCGCCCGCCCCGCGGCCGTTCGGCGTTCCGCTATTTGCCGGGACTCCCCGTTCCTCGCCCGCCCCGCGGCCGTTCGGCGTTCCGCTATTTGCCGGGACTCCCCGTTCCTCGCCCGCCCCGCGGCCGTTCGGCGTTCCGCTATTTGCCGGGACTCCCCGTTCCTCGCCCGCCCGGGCCGGAGGCGCCGTGAGGGAGCGGGGCACGGCGGGCTCGGGCCGCGCGGTGCATTGTGGGCAGGGCCAACCGCCGCCGCCATTTTGTCTCTGTCAGGCGCGGCGCGGGCGGTCGGGGCGAGGCGGCCGAGCTGCTGTCTGGCGAGGGGGATTCGGCCCGCGGCTCACCATGATATCGGCCGCCCAGCTCCTCGATGAGCTCATGGGCCGGGACAGGAACCTGGCCCCGGATGAAAAGCGCAGCAACGTGCGGTGGGACCACGAGAGCGTGAGTGTAGCGCGGCCGCCCCTCTCCTCCCTCCTTTTTTTTTTTTTGCTCCAGCGCACTGCGCGTGGCCGGGGGTTTGTCGGAGCGACGTGGGCGGCTTCTCGGCCGGGGTGGAGGGGAGAGGAGGGAAGGAGTGAGGTGCCGGCCGGAGCGGGGGTTCCGCGTGGTTTGTCGGGGTGCGGGCCGGGCTCTCCGTGCTGGGCCCTGCATGGCGGCCTGGGGCGGGCCGGGCCTGGACGGGCGCGGGAGCAGCGCCGAGTCTCCCGGAGGAGGAGGAGGAGGGAGATCCCTGCACAGCCGGGCTGTGTTGGGCTGCAGGAGGGGCAGCCCCAGGGTTCGGGTGTCTGCGGGGGAAGGCTGTGCCCGCCGGGGCCGCCGTTACCGGGCGTTTACGGAGGGCTGGTGTGGTGGCGGAGGTCTCCCGTAGCCGAACACAAAAATGAGGCGGCGGGGCGGTTAAAGGAATTCAACACTTCTGAGTAGAAGCCGCTGACTTGCACCAAGAGGGATGAGGCAGATGTTCTAGTTTGGGAGATAAATGTCTCTGGGTCTCTTCCTGAGGGTGATGTTAGGGGTGGAAAAAGAAGGGCACGCGGCTTTAATGTTTGGGGGTTGTACTACAAGGAAAAACCATGAGACTGTGGAAAGTGAGGATTTGGTTAAGAAAAGCTTGATTCTTTCCTTATTTCCTCACTTAGAGGAATCTGCTTGGGAGTGGGGGGACGGAGACAAACCTAAACAATGCTGTTGTTTAGGAGTTCTTACGCACTTTTGTTAATGTGGTGTTCATTCATTTTCTGCAGTGAGTAGCCCAAATAAGACGACGTTGTTCTTATTGTTATTATTGTTGTTGTTTTTGTTATTATTAATTTTGTTATTATTAATTTTCTTTCTCCACTGGTTGAGCTTTAATGAATGATGAGTTAGTTTTGGCCATCATAGTTGAATTGTAAGTTATTTGAGGAAAACTCAGTGGTATCTACAGAGTTCCTGTAGCTACAGCTTTGGGAGAGATGAACACTGAAGAATTTTTAAATTGTATTTTCTCCCGTTCATGATAACTTTTTTTAGTTATGATGTATGTTAAAAAAAGGTGTCACAGTTACAATAATTTGTCACTTAAGTGACAGGAATTTCTGTGGTTTAAGCTGCAGAAAGCATTTAGCTCCTCCCCCTCAGCATTTGCTTAGGATGTTGTTTATTTGGGAGGAGGGAGAAATGCTTGGGTTTGGCTGTTCTAAATAGCATCTTAATCAATGGCGTTTCATGTTTTTATATGGGATTTAGGTCGTTATAAAGGATGATAATACTTGCTTGAATTGGTTGAATTTGCGTGATCTAAGGACCAATACTTGTCTTACCTTAGATTTTTCAAGCGTGAGGAATCACTCCCTCCCTTGAAAAGTGCTGTTCTGTTGGTGAGCAGTGCACATCAGGAAGAAATTGTGAGTTCAGGAAGTTTTCATGACCATACGTGTTTCTGGACTTCCTTTATTAAGAAAATAATTCAGTTCGGTGTTCAGTTAGAGACTTTCCTTTGGTTGTGAATTTAAAAAAAGGAGCAGTTAGATGAAATATATGAAATACAAGGTGAATGGCTTGAAGAGATAGAACAGATAAGGGGATTGGTTTGGTTTATTCATTATGGTGAGAAAGACTTCTTTCCTTGGCTGATTTTTGTTTTCCCCATCATTCACTTTTAATAAGTTCAGTTTACTTTCTTCATCGTCAAATGAGCAAATCACAGAATATTTTCGGTTTTTCTTTTCACTTACAACTTTAGGCTGAAGAGTTTGACTGTAACCAAAGGGCTCTGTCTCTAAGCTGTTCAGTTTTGTTGTTTTAGAAACGGGGCCTTGTCTCTCCCCCCCAGTCCTCGGACAGTTCAGAAAGTGAGAGCTGTCCTGGGTCTGAGAGCAGTGGGAGAGTTACAGGCTTAGGGCTGAGCCTTTAGTCCTGCAGGATCTGCTGCTGTTTGCTCTGCTTCTACTTTTATTTAGGACTAAGTACAACCTTTCTTCAAGGAATGTTTTCCTGGGTTCCTGTAGTCAACTGATGAGTTCATAAAGCCCAGCAATGACTCCTGTTAAACACGTGTCTCAGTTTGACTTTCTTTGTCACCTAAAGATAAAATTTGCAATGCTGACAGGTTTTTAAAGACAGGAAATGCAGATAAGGCTCAACTGGTAACATTAATTCCTCTGCCTGCTGTCCTGGTTTTCAGGTGAAATGTATGTGCTAATGTCATTTCTTTGGAGATTAGGCATAGATCATGAACATGCAGCTTGCTCAGTGCCAGCATGTTGTATTGATCCAAAGTGTAGGATTTTGTGTCACGTTTCATCAGTTTTGAACGTGGAAGATTATCACAAGCAGCTCATCTGTATTTTGCTTATCATTTGGAGATCGCATCGATGTGGCTATCACACTGGAAGGTGCAGTGAAATAAAAGATGGAAAGTGTGGAAGCAGAGGGTGCCATAGCTCAGTCTGTGGTTTATTTGCTGTGCCAATGAAACATGTCGATTATATGTTACAAAAGCTTTTGTAGAGCTTAAGTTCTTATTTTAAAACTTTGACATGATTAAAGCCTTTAATCTTTAAAAATTGGAATCCCACTTTTGGTATATTTCAGTGTGATGGCACGTCCTTAGGTGATCAGTCCTTGTTTTAGCAAAAACACTTTGTTTTGTGTGCAGGAAGAAATCACTAGTATCACATATTTTAGTCTTTCTGCTTACAATCATGTCTGTAGACAAGGTCTGTTTCTTTATTGATTCACACCTTCCTGCTCTAATACAGCACCTGCACAAAACAAGTTCTTGGGGAAGCAGCGATTGCGTAAGAGCTCAGAGGCTGTCCTGTAGCACAAGACAGGCAAGCGCGGGCTGCCCGTGCTCCTGGAAGGTTTTAAATTTTGATGCTCCTTCAAAGCCAGCTCTGGGTTTTCAGAAAGTGGAGAGGCGTGAAGAGCTCTTAGAGACAAATGGCTGTGAGCAATCGTCTCTGATAATGCAGCTTCTCAAAATGTAGGTCTGTGTTCAGAGTATGATGGGATGGTTTTAGCTATTTATGATGTGTTGTGCTTTTACTTTTATAATGCCAGCAACCTAAACTGCTTTGTGTTGAGGTAGAATTTAAGGGCTTAGTCCTCCAGGGGATGGAGGGAGAGGACAGAGCCTTCCATTACCAATCCTCTTCTAAAAACAAATAACATTTCTCTTTAAGAGTGGGCTCAGGAGAAGGGCTGATGTTTGTTTGGGTTTGGGTGGGCGGGCATTGCTCTTAAAATGTCTGCTGCATGTGAGCTTTAATGGATTCAAAGAACTCAGCTGTGAGAAGGAATTTACTAGTTTTTGGTGTGTAAGACAGTCTGCTGGGTTTTATTCTCAGCCTTTTTACTAGGAATTGTCTCCCTAAAGGAATTTGCTTATGTAATTGTTTATTACTGTTAAGAGTCTTCTCCATCAGTAAATAAATTTCTTGCAGAAGAGAAAGATGTTGATGAGGAAGCATTAACAATATAGAGCTGTCAATAGCTTCGTAATACGGAAAAGCTTTGAACTGCTTCCCAAACTACAACTGAGTTTACAATTCTTGCTGTTAACTTAGCAGACTTGGATGTAAAGGATACTACTTTCCACGTCCAAGAGATTCCAGGGATTAGTGAATTTGTGATGAAGAAGTGGAAAGTTCCAAGCATCCCTCTTTGTAGTGTCATAGTGTCTTATCAAAATGTGAGCACTCAGGGGCTTTGAAACCCAAGCTGTGGCTTATACTGCAGCAGCAATTTGACAGTGATGCTTCTTGCTAGCAGAGTTGTTGGAATAATTCTGCAGAAAGGGATAAATGCTCATTACCTGCATACGGAGTGCTGCCTTCCAAACTGCCGGTTATGGAATGTGTTTTCATGTTGTGATCAGTGCAGCAGCCTGATAAACCATGGCTGGGTGATGTCAGGTGAAATTTATTGGTCATCTCTCTTTCCTTTAATGGTTCCATGATGCTTGAGCCCTTCCTTGGCACTTACTGTTCCCACTCACCGTGGATTCCTTAGGATTGATTGGGAGTGCAGTTGATGTTCAGCCTGGGAAGGCAGATGTTGCACTTAGTGAAGCTGAGCTGGAATGATTCCTGCAAGGTTCTGCAGGATTCCAGCAAGTTATGTTTTTTTGTTGAAGCAAACTCAGTTGAAGAGCATAATGAACTAAGTATGAGAGGGGAAGAAAATAACTTCAGCTGCAGTGGTCTGAACCACTCTGAAGTGAGAATTTCTCTGCAGGCTGCTGTCCAGGAGAGAATGTCAGGTAATTCACTGAGTGCTGTCCTAGTGCTACAGTGGCAGCATCTAGAGCTGGTAGGAGAAAATTATGGCAGCTTTTTAGAGTTGTGTGTGTGTGTTTTTGTTGTTATTTTGGGTTTGAGGGGATTTTTGTTTGTTTGATATGGCTTTTGTTTGTTTAGGGTTTTTAATATGTAAATAATACAGTGTATGGCATGTTTATACATCATATATTAGTATATAAATCTCATGTATTAGTATTTATACCTCATATTTTGGTGTATATATACCTCATATTTTAGTTCTGGTTACTGCAACTTTTGACTATAACCATCAGTTCATAAAAAGGGGATTTTCCTAGTAGTACTGTTACATAATAATTGTAATTCTTTTTGGTTTTTATTGAGGGTGGGTATTTTTATTCTGTTTTGTTCATCATATTTCTAATTACTTTTTATTTGCTTCTTCTGTTAGTGCTAGTTTCTAAACTGTTACAGGCCAGTTTGCCTAATTTTTTGGTTGTTTGAAGATACTCTACAACCCTTTTAACAGTCTGGTATGGTCAGGCTGTCATTACTGTGCTCTCTCTTGTCTTAGGAAATTGTGTAATCCATCTCTGAAATTTTTTGGGAAGTGTTATTCCACTTACCCTTATACCTGGATGTGAGTATGAGAAAATGGAAGAAGAAGAGAATGTATAGAGAAATTACATTTCTATGGACTCGTGCAGACATCCAGCCCAGAAACTGTTCCTTCGAAGCAACTCTGTAGTAAAACAAGGGATATTGCAGCTTTCAGAAAAGAGCAGATTCTGAAACCAGGTTTTGTCCAGTAACTTTCTCCTTTCTGAGGGAAAAAAAAGTCATTTCACATGTTTTTTTAACTATTCTTGGTAAATTGCTTTAGATAGGTACCAGTGTCCAAACCTGGGTCATGGGAGAAGTATTCAAATTACACAATAAGAGATTTGTTTGTGGTTTTTGCCCATGGTTTGTTAAAAGAAAGCCTGATTGTTTTTCTGAGGAATCTGTAAAGCAATCAGTAGAGTTTTAACTTCTGGAGCCTGATTTGCAGTCTGGCAATTAGGTTGGAAATATAAATCAGGCTGACCAAAATAAATCAATTTGATCAGCAGGTATCACAGGCTTTTTAGTGAGGTGGTGGTGTTTGGGGCCTCTCTCCACCCCCATTTCTTGAAATACTTCAGTCTGTATTTTGGGAGATAAGAAACTGCAAGTGTTTGTCTGCAGGATTTGTGAGACTGTTAGAACTGGGCTGTAAAATGCATTCATAGTTATTAGATTGGCCAAAAATGAGAAAGTGGTGTCATGGAAAGGAGGTGCTGGAAGAACATCCAGGCTGGTTTTGGATTTACACCTTAATTAATGGCAGTCACATCTGTGGGAAGGGTCTGGTGAAAAGTTAATTATTTAAGATTGTTAATGAAGTTAGGGGTGAAAGTATTTCTGATTCTACCCTTATAGCTGTTCTGATGGACAGACAGGCGATAATTCCGTGTTAGGAACTTCAGGAACTGAAGCTATGCCCATGCTTATGGGTGAGGGCGAATAATCTTTTTAACAAAAGCTGGCTTTATCCCATCATATGTTAAGTATTTACTCACTAGGGTAACAGGCTTTTGGGTTTTTGAACTTTCTGATGGTGTTTTTCTGTTATCAGAAAAAGAACCTGCCTCAATGTAAAACTAGACTGTGCAGAGGCAAACCAAACCCCTTCTAGTGAGCAGGAAACCAGGTTAAAATGAGTGTCTCCTCTGCCTGAAGAACTACATGATGTCTTGTTGCCTGTCATTCTTAAAGTAGCAAATTTTAAAAGCATTGGAGTGGGAAAGCTTCTGGATAATTCTGTCTGCTAATTAACATCCAAATCCTTGGGACAGTACCTGATGTTTGAGTGTAGGTGGCTCCTGTTCTCCAGGCCAGCAGCTCTGAGGAAGTGAAGGCTGAACACAAAGCTGTTCCAGGCAAGGAAAGGAACTTGCTCCATGCTTCCATGGCACTTGTTCTCACCTCTTGTGGCTTCTCACAGTTAAGGGTTTCACTGAAACTTATTAATTAGTCCAATCTGATGTCATTCCTTTCCTTCAGAAATGTTAAATATTGATAAATTGATGACACTTCCCTCTAATCTTAAATATTTAGGGGTAAAATTAAGAACTATTAGTATTACAAGGAAAAGTAAGATTTTTGGTGTTTTGTCATCAAGATGCATCTTGTAGCACTTAGTGCTGCCAGGAAATATAAAGGTAGAGGTTGTATAAAATTTTCAGAACTTTTATTATGTTCAAAGGAAACTTTATAACTGTGTTTTAGAAATAAAAGTGATTACATAGAATTTTCAATTCAAGAGGCAAAAAATGATGCCTGTTTCTTTTCTTCTCTGTCAGGTTTGCAAATACTATCTTTGTGGCTTCTGTCCAGCTGAATTATTTACAAATACCCGTTCTGATTTAGGTAAGTTTATAAGTCATGACATTTTTATTCACTTAAATGTATTTACAGTTGGGCTTTTGTTTGCAAACTATGTCTTTAATGTTTACAAGCTATGTTAATTGCTCAGTCAGAGCACTTTTTAAAAAATTTTTTCATTTCAAGGGCTACCAGTGATGCAGTATGCTGAAAGTAATATTTATTCCAGATCCTACTTTGTCTAAGTGAAAACAACTTCTTAATTTTTTTTTCGTACTGTGTAAGCCAAATTATTGGGTGGTGGGGTGCTTTTCTCCTGCTCAGGTGGCAGTGTCTTGTTCGGGTTATTCTACCTGGGCAGGGTTTTACCCTATTTTTGTGTGAGTATACATTATTGAGCTGCTTTACATTAGAGACTCACTTACTGTAATAGTTATTTCTGGAGATCAGCTTTAAATTACTGGTCATTTTCAAGTGATGGCTATATGTAGCATGTAGTTTGGAGATGGTTATTTAGCAAAGCCAGACTTTTTGTCCTGGTGTTAGTTTCCAGGTCTGAAGAGTTTGAGAGTCTGGGGAAGGTGAGGAATTTTGACACAGCCACCTTCATGAACTCAGGGCACATACCTCCTCATTTTCTCCCAAGATCTATGTTTTAAGTAGCCAGTGTGCTGCAGAGAGCCCTGGAAGGCAGAAAGTGCCTGATAAAATTACCCTTCATATGTAATTTTTCTTTTTTAAGCCCCAGATATTTAGGATATTACACTGTTTGTATTTACTGATGTAAAACTTGATCTGGAAATTCCATTTTTATGAAGGCTTCGTATGTAGAGTCTCTTGGTTTTCCAATTACTAAATGATGCTGACATTCTTTTTCTTTAATGTATCTTTCAAGCTCCAAGCAAAGGAAGCAGAAAGGCAGAAGCATAAAAGTCCTTGTGAAATGTTTATAGCCCTTTTCTGTCGTGGTGCACAAACAAATGCTGGTGGAATATGAATACAACATTTAGGAATGCAAACTTAAGTTTTTTTGTGTTGTCTTTTTAGGTCCTTGTGAAAAAATTCATGATGAAAATCTGCGCAAACAGTAAGTTTGTTGTTTGATATATTAAAGCAAATAGAGTTTCTGGTATCTTTGAAACTTGTTAATTGCAATCCAAACATTACCGATTACTTGCTCTTTTTATTTGCATAAATTTATTTAAATTTTTATTTAAATAAAAATTTACTTTTTTAAATATATAATATTGTCTTATTGAGAGCAAGAATTTACAATACTGTGTATCTGGTTACTTAGTTTTCATCTGTTACAGGTTGATGTGAGCTCTGGTTTTTAAACTCTTTTCTCAGGTATGAGAAGAGCTCTCGGTTTATGAAGGTGGGCTACGAAAGAGACTTCCTGCGCTATTTGCAGAGCTTGCTGGCCGAGGTGGAGCGCAGGATCCGGAGGGGCCATGCTCGTTTGGCACTGTCACAGAACCAGCAGTCTTCTGGGGTGAGTGTGCAAGAGTCACTGAGGTAGCTTTTCCTGTAGATAGCATCTTCAGGGTCTTGGCTATTCAGGTAAAACTTACTGTTATCCAGAAGATTCCTGATCAGTAAGATTTTTCATCTGTTAGTCAGCTGATGGCATCTGGTATTAATGGACAAGCCAAGTGATTCCACAGTCAGCAGGTCTGTTCTTACAGTCTCTTGTTTCCTCAGAATGAGGATCTGTTCTCTGCCTGTCACGTGTTGTCTTTATCCTGACAACCTCAGTTTACCTTCTCTGCACTAGCTGCACGTTCCTCCCTCCCTGCACTAGAAAGCCGTGTCTTTTCCCCGTGTAGATTTGGAGCAGTGACTGTGGGCTGTGCTGTGTGAGTTTTGTGGCTGCCAGGGCAGCTTTGTTCCTTTCTGCTGCCCCACCTCACTGTTCTGTGCAAAGTCCAGTTGCTTCGGAAGGAGCTGTGGACAGTATGCACTCAAGAGATACCACTTGTGGAGCAGAGATGGGAGGGCAGCAGTTAGTCAATTCTGGCAGCCTGCAGTGAGGACACTGCTGACAAATACATCTTTGAAGTGAGATTCTTTTTGCATTTTGCACTCAGAACTTGAAATTCAAAACCCACAGAACTTCTAAGTCATACTTGAATGTCTGCAAAGATACGTAGTAGCTGCATGGAAGTGTCATGGTTTAAAGTTAGGATTTTGAGTACAGGTTTCTTACCTTTTATGGGCCAGGACCTTGGACATATTTGTTGATTTGGGAGGAATTAGTGTGACTAGACTTAACAAGGGTGGAGTAAATTGTGCTGAGGAGTGTTTTTTTATATTAGACTAGACTATTACTTGTAGCTTCTCGTGGGAGAAGAGGCCAGGGGGAGGTTATTCCCAAAGCATCTCTGGAATATGTGAAGATATACATTTGTGTGTTTAAGCTATTTTAACAAAAGAAGAAAAAAAACCCAACAAGGAAAGAAAAAAAAACCCACCTCACTCTTGTACTTTTTGCAGGGAGCAGGACCTACTGGTAAAAATGAGGAGAAGATTCAGGTATTAACTGACAAAATCGATGTACTGCTTCAACAGGTGAGGGTTTTTTAACCCCTCTAAGAGAGATCTCTTGTTTTTGTTACTTGATCAAAAATTAAACTTTTAATTTTTTTATTGCCTTTTAGATTGAAGAATTAGGTTCAGAAGGAAAGGTGGAAGAAGCACAAGGAATGATGAAACTTGTTGAACAGTTAAAAGAAGAGAGAGAACTGCTGAGGTCTACGACTTCAGTAAGTAATGTGTTTGTAGTTCTGTGTGACATATCAAAATGTGCTGCACAGTACATTCTGAATAACCTTGTCCTTCCACTGCAGGCATGCAAGGTCTGTGCAGAATTTATTACATAGTAACAGCACATTTGGCTTTGTTAATCCAGTGCGTTGATTAGGCATTCTACCTTGAGAATGGGCTTTCTGCACACAAATTATGAAATTATTCACCCAGCAGTCCTGGAGGAGAGCTTGCACCTTCCTGTAGGCGAGGTCTCAGTTAAACTTCGCCCTGTAGCCTCTGCAATATATTTCTGCTGAACTACCAGTGTGACTTACAGAAAGCCCTTGAGTCAGGGCTGTGACTAGAGACAGGTATTTGTCTGACTCTCAGAGCTACAGAAGCCAGAGGGGTTAAGTATCAAGTTCCTGTTAATAAAAAGGAGTTTAAGTTTAAAGATTTTATTTTAGTGTTTAATGAAATGCTCAAATTTGGTTTCTTGTTTTATTTTTAAGAGCTCATAAATGTTGCAGGCAGATCATTTATGTCCATACTGTATGATTCCTGAACATTGCACAGCAATAATCATCTGGGTTTATGTTGAAATTTCAGTGTACTTCTCATGTCTGTTGAAACAGTGGTTTAATTTGACCACCATGCTTTTAAATAGAAGCCAGTATTTCTTTTTGTTTTTCTTTGTGGGGTATTCTAGCCTTTTGATTGCTTGATATATATTCCAGGGTAGTTCTGCAGCTCCTGACATTTCAGTTGATGCCAAAGAAATCTTTAAAAAAGAAAGCTTTAGAAGAGAATCTTAAAACTTTAATTTTTCTGATACTGCTAGGAAGTTGCAGATATGACTGTGTACATGTTAATGCAGTGAGTAATGGTTCTGTGATTTCTCATGGACTCCTTCCATGTGGGAAATGGGCATAGAGTTGCCTCTTTTCTCCCTATTTACTGCAATGGGGTGCAGTGCTCCAAAGATAAAGCTGGCAGATGTGATTTCAGCTTTCAGTAGAGCCATGGATTTGACAACAGTAGCATAGAGTTAAAAATCTCTTCACTGGTTAAAACTTTGCCTTATCACATATTCTTCTTTTTCAGACAATTGAGAGCTTTGCAGCCCAGGAAAAACAAATGGAAGTTTGTGAAGTTTGTGGAGCCTTTTTAATTGTAGGAGATGCACAGTCCAGGGTAGATGACCACTTGATGGGAAAGCAGCACATGGGTTATGCCAAAATAAAAGCTACTGTAGAAGATTTAAAAGTAAGTATTTCCTCCAGTTACTGAAATGAAAAATGATTGGAGGTTTCCTAATGCACATAGAAAGCTGTTTGTTGGATTTTCTCAAGAGGGTGAAACACTCCAAGAAATGGAATCCTGCACTGTGCTTTCACTGATGTAATTTGTTGTGACATTAGATACAAGCAAAGATGTTGATTCAGGTGTGAATTTTTATGGCCTTTTTAAAGAACTGTAGTCTGGCCTCTGTTCTTGTGATAGTGACAAGCAAAAAGAAGTTCTGGAAGTCAAAGGATTTTCATTTCAGGGATTTTAGAAAGTACTGTCATTTGTTTGGAAAATAACACTGAACTATTTTAAAAGTTTAGGCTTTTACATCCTCAGAATCTGTAAGTTTAAGTATCTTAGGTAATCTTCATTTCTTCCTGTGAATTTGTTTTTTAAGGAAAAGTTACGAAAAAGAACAGAAGAGCCTGACCGTGATGAGAGGTTGAAAAAAGAGAAGCTAGAACGGGAAGAGAGGGAGAAAGAGAGGGAGCGGGAAAGAGAAGAGCGAGAACGGAAGAGACGACGTGAAGAGGAAGAAAAGGAAAAAGAGAGGGCTCGTGACAGAGAGAGACGTAAAAGGAGCCGCTCACGGAGCAGGCATTCAAGCAGGACGTCTGACAGGAGGTGCAGCCGCTCACGAGACCACAAAAGGTCGAGAAGCAGAGAAAGAAGGCGAAGCAGGTACCTCTGTGTGTCTCTTAAGTATTTTCATGTAACTTTCCGAAAGGTGAAAATCTTGTGGGGATTTGATCTGTCAACCTGAGTCACATCATTGATATGTTAGCTTCGCTTGGGTCTTGCTTCTTGAGTGAAGACACACCTTACTGGTTCTAAGGATAAGCAAGTTTTTGATGAATGTCACTGTCATCTCTCCATTTTTGGAAGATGACACCATAGTGGTGGAAGTGGCTTTATGAGGGAGCTTTCAGCAGACAAAGAATGCTCCCAAAAAACAGGATCACGTTTCTTCCTTCAGTTCCTTTATTTCATGGTGGTAGATACTTCTAAGCTGTGTAGGTAAGTCTGTCAGTAAATAAAGAGGGCAATATGAAACTACTTCTTACGTACTGGGAAATACGCGATATGTTAAGATTTGATTTCTGCAGATAATCACTGTATTTAAAAGTGCTACTGTTATACTGTTTTATATTTTGAGTTAGAAAACAGCAGCTGAGGTTTACATTTTTGAAATTCTCTCTGAATATGAAGGAGTCGTGACCGGAGGAGAAGCAGAAGCCATGATAGATCAGAAAGGAAACACAGGTCTCGTAGTAGGGACAGGAGACGGTCAAAAAGCCGGGATCGGAAGTCCTACAAGCACAGAAGCAAAAGCAGAGAGAGAGACCAAGACAGGAAGTCAAAAGAAAAAGGTATGTTTGTATAAAGACTGAGTTCTTAGCAAGTTCTGAAACTAATCTTTTTTTTAGAGTCTCAAAAGCTGTTAGCCTGTCAGTGAGCTGGCTGAAAGTTTAGTACCAAATCAGACCTGGTTCTGAAGGCTGTGTGTGTTGCTGTAAGCAATTTGAAGCATTTTGTTCTTTCCAGTTACTGTTACTGCACTTGTGTGCATACCTAGACCCCAGTGTCCTTCTCTTACCTGTTGCACTTTGTCTGCAGAAGAAGTGTGCAAAGATTTTTATATATTTTAAGAACTGTTTACCCTTAGAAAAACATAAGCCTGTAATCGTTTCCTAAGACTGAATGTCTTATATTCTTACTCTTAGTGGATATTTGCAATTATCCTTTGCAGGAGCATGTTTTGTCGGAGGTTGGTACCTGGCTTCTCACTTGTACCATGTATTACTTCTCAGCACTATCATGTTTCCTTCATTATCCTTTTAACAGTGCTTTAAAGTTTTTTTCCTAATCTATAAATGCAGTCCAAGATAAATATTGCAGAATCTCTGTGATGCTCTAAATGACAATTTATGCCTTCTCCCCAGTCTCCTGCTTTCCACCCTGCGATCTTTCTCCCTTTTTTTTCATTGTTTTGATTGTTTGTTTGTTTGTTTGTTATTTAAACAAAGTGAGTTTTCCTTTGTCAGTGTTCAGGTGAGTCTCAACAGAAAGCTGTGTTAGTCCTTGGAACGGTTTTGTAGCTGTACATGCCATGTAGCACAGCATTCATGGTGACTCACTGCTTCACCAGAGATTGAAGCTCAGAAACTTTTAAGTAGGATTACAAAGAGCTACAGTGAGAACACTGTAGATTTCACATTTTGTGAGAAGATGCTAATTCACTGTTCTTGCTAAATTTCCCCCTTTAAAAGTCTTTTGGAACTTCTGTAGGAACGTAATGCTTCTGGCTCTGGTGGGGAGCTGACTAATGGCAAGTCTGAAACAGCCACCCCACTTCATGGGCTGATCATCAGTAATGGATGAAAGAATTGTGTTTCTAAGGTACTTCTGAGGTTCTCTGGAATGAAAGGTGCTCTGTGCATGTGTCTGGGTTGCATAGGCCTGTCTGCTTGACCCTTCTCTGTATTTATCCAGTGGATTGGTTGCCAAAATGTTGGTAATGCTTCTTATATTTCTCTTCCCTGACTTCCTCAGACTGTTTCAATTATTCTGGTTTATGCTGTGGGCATCTTTAGTATTGATTCTTCTCTCATTTTCCTTTGCCATGTAAGAGAGTGGGTTTTGTTGCTTGCTCATTGGCAGTGGAAATGATGTGCAGGCTTTAAACTCAGATTCAGTGTTGTAGCCTATATCTGACCATTTGTTACTATTCCTACCTGATACTGTGCCTTTTTTGCCTGCTTTATGAACAGATATCTGGTACTTGGTCAAGAATGTCCTGTTCTCCTGAATGTGTGTATCTATGTATATAAATAACTGTTTCCTTTTTTATTCAAATTTGGTCTGGTTTTGAGCTTTTCAGTTCTTTCCTTAATCTTCCCATAAATAGAGGAGCTAGTGAACTTTCTTCAGCATCTCAAGTATTTTTAGTTTTAACCTGACTGATTTCCTTGCTGGCTGTTTTATTTGCTGCTTGCTACTTTCTTCCACCAGAAATGAGAACAGTGAGGTGATGCTATGAGCTGCAATGAAAATCCCACCTGGGAAAATCAATTGCTTTTTTTGACTATGCCATCTGTAAAAACACAAATAGGCCTTAGGCCAGGACTGTAATGCTGAAGAAGTTTGTGATTTCCCTTTGTTGGGAAAATTCTTTAACAGAAAAAAATATAAGAGAGGAGGGGAGGAAGGAAAAACCAAACCCAATAGTAGTTAATAAGGCAACATTGAATTTCTGTGCTGAAGGTGTAAGCACCATTGCATTCTCTTATTTGCAATGTGTCACTGTAGGTAGATAGTTAAGAAGAAAGCTTTAGAGATTAATATATTTGAAGTATGTGGCTTTTGCCCAATAGTAACTTAAAAGTTAAAACTTAACTTAGTACATTGGGAATCGTGGCTTCAGAATCTACTTGTCTTTATAGCCACCACTGATCTGCATTTGTAAAAGCAAGCAGCAAAGGCTGTAACTACTCATGGTAGTGCCTTTCATATGGAAATCTTAGACTGCATTATAAATATGAATATTAACACCAGAAAGCCCTAAGGAACAGTTGCCCAAGACTTGGGTACAGTTGCACATTAAATTAGTGCCACACTTTGAAGATGCTGAAGTCCTGGCTTCTTGTTCAGTAAGATACTGTAGGCGACGGCAACCAAGGTTATAAGAAAAAAGTGTGTAAAAATGGGGGCACTTGATTTGTGACTCAGATTTCAGGGTCAGGGATACCTTTGCTAAAGAAAGGAGCCACCAGCCATAAACACTAGCTAAACATTAGCATAATTTAAACCAGTAGAATGCACCTACTGTTCAAGTTAACAAACTTAAGAGCAGATAGAATAAATAGGGGGTTTTAATAAAAGAAAAATTATTTTCAAATAGCTTCATTTTTTGAAGGGTTAATACTGGAATGGGCCTCTAGACCACTTTGGCTTGGCTCTCTATCTTGCCTAATCTGGATTCTGATACTTATATAAAAATAATTATGATCACGTTTTAATGTTAGTGATTAAACCTCAGCAAATATTGCCAGAACAGCTCAGTAGTACTGGGTATTATGTTTGATTTTCTGAACAGTAAAGCGATTCACTTGGTCGTAATAAGAATTCTCACAAAATGCATCTCAGTTGCCCACACAAACTCAATCAGAAAAATGTGTATGTATTTAATCAGGAAGGAAAGGCAGTATTATACAATTATACCTAATAGGTCTCAGCTGAAATACTACACTCAGTTTCAACAGCAAACTAATTTTATGTGCCTTCTCTCTTACTGATTAAAATGCAGTGGAGGAACTTCTTGCAGACACTTTAGAGGTTGAAAAGTTATTGGGCTGTTTGTTGAATACACTTCTTCAGTTCTGCTTGGCAAACTGGAGGTTTGCTATGGTAAACCTATTTTAATACTAAAATTTTTAGGAGAGTTTTGATCTTTCATACCACAGTTTATTAGCTTTTTAACCTTAAACAAAATTATCCTTCCTGACCACATTCAAGACACAAACAAGACAGAACAAAACCCTGCACACTGCACATCCATAGGGCTATTAAGATCTACCATATCTACATAGGACAGAAGATAAGATTATTGGACTGACTACTAGTCCTCTGCGGGGAAACAAGACTACTATTCCTCAGTGGATCCACGTGTGCACCGGAGATACCTTTAAGACACAAAAAGAAGACTTTTTAACAAGGTTAGTTAGAGTGCAATCTACCTGCGGAGTTGCCAAATCAAGGGCAGACAGACCCAAAGTGACTTAGTCCTTCAGTGAGCTGGGTGACGTTGCCGTGTGCTTCCTCCAAGCACCCTGCACTGGATGTGCTGCTGCAGGTGAATCCTCACTACTGGTGGTCATTAGGCAGTTGCCCTCATTTCTCTGTGAGGACTTTACCCTGTCCTTTGGTAGTGTGTTATAAAACAAAAAAGTTGGGATGTCACTGCTCTTTTAAAGCTTAATTTCTTGCCTTGTCTCCTGGAATATAAAAGTGTGTTATGCCAGTCTAGGTGATGATAATATTATTTAAAATAGCTTTTTCAGAGTGTTTGATCTGTGTGCTCCTGTGTTGGGGATATATCTGTCTATTTATATTATTTATTTTGATTGCCCGGATAGCAGGGAATATTCAGAAAAAAGAGCATGAATGT